>NW_026988546.1:2500000-5000000 GCF_030222135.1 Aotus nancymaae | reverse complement strand
GGACTCTCTATCTTGTGTCAAGAAGCTAGGAACTCTCAACTGAGACAGTAAATAACATGTCATAGCATTACAATGCCTT
Source organism: Aotus nancymaae (assembly GCF_030222135.1). Classification (NCBI taxonomy): domain Eukaryota; kingdom Metazoa; phylum Chordata; class Mammalia; order Primates; family Aotidae; genus Aotus; species Aotus nancymaae. The sequence continues at coordinate 4,999,921 of NW_026988546.1, read as the reverse complement.
ATGGATTGTATATTATATATAATGTAATTAAATATGTAAAATACAATGACTTTATGGTCCCAAGCCTTATCCCTTACTAGTTGGGAGAACTTCAGCAAGTTCTCTGAATTATAGCTTATGCATCTGTAAAATGGAGCTAAGAATACCTTAGTATTGGTGGTTTTAAAATAAGTCCTCTAATCCAAGCACTTTGGAGGCCAAGGCGGGCAGATCACCTGAGGTCAGGAGTTCAAGACCAGCCTGACCAACATGGTGAAACCTCGTCTTTATATTAATTTTAAAAAATAATAATAATAAGTCCTCAAGGCCAAGGATGGTGGCTAACGCCTGTAATCCCAGCAGTTTGGGAGGCTGAGGCAGGTGGATCACCTGAGGTCAGGGGTTCAAGACCAGCCCAACCAACATGGTGAAACCCTGTCTCTATTTTAAAAAAAAAGAAAAGAAGTCTTCAAATTCTTTGACACTCTTTCCCATCAAAAGACGGAAACTTATTCTCTTCCCTTTAAACATGGGCCAGGCTTAGTCATTCACTTGTAAGGAACTGAAGGCAGGACTGGTGCAGTGGCTCATGCCTGTAATCCCAGCACTTAGGGAGGCCGAGGAGTGCAGATCACCTGAAGTCAGGAGTTCGAGACCAGCCTGGCCAACATGGTGAAACTCCATCTCTACTAACAAAAATTAGCCGGGTATGGCAGCAGGCACCTATAATCCCAGCTACTCAGGAGGCTGAGGCAGGAGAATCACTTGAACCCAGGAGGCAAAGGTTACAGTGACCTTGGTCACACCACTGCACTCCAGCCTATGTGACAGAGTGAGACTCAATGTCAGAAAAAACAAACAAAACAAAAAAAGAAAAACATGGTCCAAAAATAAAGTGAGTTTATTTTTGGGTGTGACTATGAAACTGTTTGCTGAGACCTCAGAAAGTCTACAAGGTGTTGCTTCATAGGCCCTTTCAAGCAGACAAAAGGTCTGGCATTTTTTTTGTTTGTTTGCTTTTTCCTTCTTTATTTTTTTTCAACACACCATTGCTGGCTTGAAAGGCCTACAAATCTCAAGGGTGTCATTGGACCACAGCTTTAGGAGGAGAGAGAGAAGGGCTAGAGGAGATTTATTGGTATGGATTTTGCTTAACAGGGTTAGTTATAAATTGATTAACAAGAGGATTTTATATATATATATATATATATATATATATATATATATATATATATATATATATATAAAAGAATTAGAATTAAACTGAAAGGGACATTCAGGCCTTTGGATTCCAGACTTCTAACAGCAGGAAGCAGTCTAAAAAGACTGTCACTCAGCTGCAAACATGGGCTACTTTTTTTTTTTTTTTTTTAGGAGACAGAGTTTCATTCTTATTGCCCAGGCTGGAGTGCAATGGCATCGTCTCGGCTCACCGCAACCTCCACGTCCTGGGTACAAGCAATTCTGCCTCATCCTCCCAAGTAGCTGGGATTACAGGCATGTGCCACCATGTTGGCTAATTTTGTATTTTTAGTAGAGACAAGAGTTCTCCATGTTGATAAGGCTGGTCTCGAACTCCTGACCTCAGGTGATCTGCAACATGGGTTGCTTTTAATGGAAAAGGAAGAATGGCTCTCAAAGTTGGATGGAGAGCCCAGTGGTTGGAACCAAAAGCACGGTGGACAACTTCCAGGTGTAGGACCGAGCTCCATCAAGAAACTGGCAACATAATCCACAGCTGGATATCAGAATCTCTGTGTGCCAGTGGTATGTGCTTCACTTTCCCGACTTTTTGAACAGAAGCATCTACAGCGATGATCCTGTGCTTATTCCACTATTGTACAATATGTTGGATGCAGCGGGCAGATAGGCAACTTGTCTTGATTCACGGGTCTTCAGGTGGAGAGGAACTGTACTGCGAAGCTCTACTCCAGGAACAGCACCCAAGGAGCCTCAGCCACTCCTGTGCCTGATTTACACGTCAAGATCATGAACCTTGAGCCCAAGCCTGACGCTACAAGTGATACAATGTTTAAAGGGTTTAGGGTGGAGGAGTGAGTCTATTTTGCCTGTAGGGGAAAATGCAGGTAATGTATGTCCAGTGGGTAAATTGTGATGGTTTTAAAATATGTCCACAAATTCTATGATATTCTTCTCAGCAAAAGGTAGGGGCTAATTCCCCTTCCCTTGAATCGTGGCTGGCCTCACTGACTTAATTTTAACCAATAGAATATGGCAGAAGTGATCCTGTGTGATTTCTCCAATGAGGTCACCAACGGGGACACAGCTTTTGCCTTCTTCTTCTTTCTGGAGATGTTTATCTTTGGAACCCAGCCAGCACTGCGTGAAGAGGCCAAGGAGCTCCAGGGAAAGGTCATGTGGAGGTGCTCTGGTCGTAGCCCGTGCTGAGCCCCAGCATCAACCTGCAGACCTGTAGGTAAGTGAGATTTCAGATGATGCCAGCCACCAGCCTCAAGTCACCCCTTCTCTCAGCAAGTTTTAAGTATACAATACCACATCAACTGGAGTTGTAGGACTTTCTCCTTAGATCAGCTGAAAGCCGAGTTCTTGTCACACCGCCATGAGCGATTAGGCTCACAGACAATCTGGAGAATGAGAAAAATGGAATTTATTAGGCAAAAAGGGAAAAAAAAGGTAGAGGGGTGGGAGACAGGAACTCTCAGCAGAGTGAGAGTCCTGCTAGCTGGTTTTCCAGCATCGCAGATGGAATTCCAGGTTCCACCCTGGAGTAGGAGAGGCCAGGCTCCTCCCCACTGCAAACGGAGTGAACTTTAGGAGGCTCCACCCCAGTGTGCACCCTTGGGCTTTCTCAGAGCCACCATGTTGCATATCAGTACTTGTCTTATTTTAGAAAAATCAGTCATGAAAGCCCCGTAGCAAGAAGAAAAATGGTAATATATTGTAGGCTATCATTCTGTGAAATGGCTGTATATGCAAAGTTGCTCCCAAATGCTGAAGAACCAAAGAAGGTGGCCGAGAAATCCAGTGTCGGGAAAGGGTGTTTCATCAGGGAACTTACAGACAGAAGGGTGGTCTTGGGCAGCAGCAAGACAGGTAGATCTCTGCACTGTTACTCCCCAGACCCAAGGCTGATGGGGAAGGGGTATACCTGCTCCAGCAAGACAATGAAAGGCAACTCTCCAGAACAGACAAGAAGGCTGTGTGTCATATCCTATAATTTGTGTCATATCCTTGGTTTGTGAATCTCTGCTTAACATCAAGGTTGACATGTTCTTACACTAAGGACAGCAAATAAAGTAGGACTCAGGAGACATTCACGGGCCTGGGGCTAATCAGACATCAGGCTGACAGGTTAGCATCCGAGAGGGAGCCACGTTTGTCTCCACAGTTATAACGCCAGAATCAAATGATTACGCCTGTAAATAAGTACAGAAGAGAAACAGAGGGATTAGATGGGGGGGAGGAATGATTTTTTCTTCCATTACCCAAATTTTCTGTAATATTTTTACTTCAGTAATCCAAGGAAACGCATATATTTTAAAATTTTTATCGTACATTCCCAGTCTAAATCGAGTTACCTCTTTTCACGGACCTCCCTTCCTGTTAAGTCAGGTAAAGTGACTTGGAAGAGGAGCAGGGATAAAGCGGCATCCTATTTCTTGGAGCTTGGGGATCAACAGAGGGTTCACTCTAGAACCCAGATTGCCTACCTTCCCAGCTGATGCCCAATTCCCCCCAATACTAGTTAGTTCTCACCTATATAAACTGAGTATTAGATCCAGTGCCACATTAAATGTGCATTATTTGTGTAAGCAGAAGTCACAGCTGTCTGAGCTTAGAGGCGATATCATCCAGTAGTTGGAGGAGTTGGTCAAAATACATGGGTTGGATACCTGCCTCCACTGAGAATTGGCTGAGGACTTGGCAGATGTAATTAAGGACCTCAAGATGAGATCATTCTGGATCAGGTGGGCCCTAAATCCAACAAGTGTCCTTTTAAGAGAGGAAGACATGACAGAGAGCAGGAGGTCATGTGAAGACAGAAGCAGAGATTCACAAGCCAAGGAATGCCCGGGGCCACCGGAAGCTGGAAGAAGCAATGAACACATTCTCCCTTAGAGCCCCAGAGGGAGCCCAGCCCCACCCACCCCTTGATTTGAGTTCTGGCCTCTAGAACTCTGAGAGAATAAATTTTGTTGGATCAAGTCACCCAGTTTGAGGTTGTTTGCAACAATTCTGGGAAACTAATATGATGGATGGGTCTCACAATCCTAACTGGATGAAAAAAATCCAAGTTAGAGAAAACAAGGACACCATCTCAACAGCGTTTCAGAAACATGAAACCCATAGGTTGTACTGTTTAGGAATACATGTGTATTGACAAAAGCGTAACAAAACAAATGGGAATGATGAATACCAAATTTAGAGAAGTGGAAACTGTAAAGAATCCAAAGAAATGCATATATTTTAAAGTTTTTATTGTGCATTCCCAGTCCCAACCCAGTTACATCTTTTCACTGACCTCCCTTCCTGTTAAATCAGGTAAAGTGGCTTGGAAAAGGAGCAGGGATGAAGTGGCATCCTATTTCTTGGAGCTTGGGGATCAACAGAGGGTTCACTCTAGAACCCAGATTGCCTACCTTGTACTACCTATACGTTGTACTGTTTAGGAATACATGGATCGCCGGGTGCAGTGGCTCACGCCTGTAATCCCAGCACTTTGGGAGGCTGAGGTGGGTGGATCACGAGGTCAAGAGATCGAGACCACTCTGGTCAACATGGTGAAACCCCGTCTCTACTAAAAATACAAAAAATTAGCTGGGCATGGTGGCATGTGCCTGTAATCCCAGCTACTCAGGAGGCTGGGGCAGGAGAATTGCCTGAACCCAGGAGGCGGAGGTTGCTGTGAGCCGAGATCGCGCCATTGCACTCCAGCCTGGGTAACATGAGTGAAACTCCATCTCAAAAAAAAAAAAAAAAAAGGAATACATGAGTACTGACAAAAGCATAATGAAACCAAAGTGATGAACACCAAATTTAGAGAAGTGGAAACTGTAAAGGGAAGGAAGGGACTACAGTGTGGGGAGTGGGAGGTCACAAAGCAAAGGCTTCACCTGTGTGGATAGTAATGCATTTCCCAAGCTGGGTGGTAGAGTGAAGGAGGATGGGTATCATAGGTTTACACCTTAGTGTATGTCTTAACTATTTCATTATAATACAATTTAAAAGGGAAGAAATGAAAAAGGACAAAAAGGAAGGTTGACAGCACCTTGAAGGTGGGGGAGCTTCTTTCTTGGATAAACATATGACCTTTCAAGGTCAGAACAGGATGATTTGGTGCATATCTAGCTCCTGATACTAAGCAGGTGAAACTCACTTTGTTAATATTTAGTGTTCTGCTGCTGCTCATAAATAATTCCAACAGTAACCTTTCATTGGAAAAACACCTGTACAGTGCCAACTCTGATTACTCCCTGTGGATACTGCTTAGCTAAAAATTAATATATCATACTTTCTAGAATGACAGAATGTGGGCTGGAATAAGAGAAAACAGTAATTTATAAGATGGAGTTTCTTTTTTCTTTATTCTCAAGTCAAAAAAATTATCGAGTCCACATTTGCAGAGTCTTTTATTGGCCTTAATCTTAGGTTGTCTATCAAAAACAATACTGCTGTGGATTAATAAACATCACAAACCCATAATAAACTGCACGGGCCCCTAGTCCTCCTAGGTAATACACGAGCTAAGCTGAAGACCATAAACGTGGGCTGTCGCGCGCTTGCTACCTCGGCGTGGCTGAGGATGCCTGCTGGCTGCACTACCTGTAATATCCACGAGGTGGCAGCAACACCATGGCTGCCAGCCCGGGACCTCCACGGGCGACTGAGGCTGCACAGTTGACGTCCTCATCACCAACTGGGCGGTCCTGGTTTCAAAACCAGATCTGGTTGTTTTCTTTGAGAGCTAGGATTTAGACAAACACTGTGATTATTTTCAATGAAAAATTATTCATGCCAATCATACAACCATAATTCGATCTCTGGTATAAGCAACCTTCTCTTTCCTTTTTAAAAATTTTTTTGAATATTAGATGGTGAAATCCTGCATTACTTTAAAAACATGCCCAGGCCAAACGACGGAGACTCTAAAAAGATCAGCGGTTGCCAGGGGTTGGGGAGGAGGGAGATGAATTGGTGGAGCTTGAAGGATTTTTAAGGCAGTGAAAATACTCTGTATTATAGCATAATGAGTTCTATGTTGTTATACATTTGTCCAAACACATAGAATGTACACCACAAAGAGTGAACACCTATAATCCCAGCACTTGGGACTAAGGTAAACTGTGGACTTTGGGTAATGAGGTAACAAATGTACCCTCTGGGGGATGTTGATAATGAGGGAGGCAGTGCACACGCAGGGCAGGGGTGGGGATATGGGAAATCTCTGTACCTTCTACTCAATTTTGCTGTAAACATAAAACTGCCTTAAAAAGATAAAATCTTTTAAAAATGCCTTTTCCAAAAGTGTGCTAGGTATGTCAACATTTTTAAAATAATGACAATTATGTAGCAAAAGTATGCTGAAAATCTATGTCTACAATATTCAAAGAGAAACAGTCTTCCAAATAATTAGCATTTTATAAATGATAGAACCATTTACAGCAGGAAAATCACAACTGGATCCTGCCATCTCTTCTTGTTGGGCATTATTGCTAAAATTCAGAATCAGCTGAGAAATGGCACATCAAGGTTGTGTCTTACTGCGCCAGATTTGGAAGCTCTGAACCTTGACAGCCTGACTTCCAAAGGATGATTATATGGTGGCCTACAGAAATTTTCTCAGCAGATGCTGCCTAATTTTCTGTCTCATTTTGTGGAATCTAGGATGTCTCTTCTGTATAACGAACTTAATAATACCACTCCTACTGACCTATGGGTTACTGTGAGACTCAAATGGAATCTAGATTCTCAATAAATATTTGTTCAATAAATGATGAGAAGACTTTAAAAATTGTACTTTTATAGACTACCAAAAACACATAATCCCCCTAGGATTTTGTAACTGTGATATAATGAGAAATATGTATTTGTTCTATCTCCAGTTACTGGCACAGAGCTTCTAAAACCCTTGGAATTTTCCAAGTGATAGGGTGAGAGGAGTGTCTTTTGTTCTTCGTGATAAGCATTTCAGCCACACCTGAGTCCACCCTAATGGTAGCCCTCAGGTCCACCACACCTGAGTCCACCTTAGAGGATGGGGCTGGTTGCCAGAGGAACCCACCATGTGATTAGAGGGTTGGAACTTTCAGTCCCACTCCCAGACCTCTGGGGAGGGAAGAGAAGGGGATGGTATTGAGTTCAGTCACAAATGGCCAATGATTTAATCAATCATGACTATGTAGCAAAGTCTCCGTAACCATTCTGGATGATGGGGTTCAGAGAGCTTCCGGGTTGAATATATCCATGTGCTAGGAGGGTGGTGCACCCCAGACTCTATAGGAATAGAAGTTTCTGCATTCAGGATCCTTCATGACCTCCCCCAGGTACCTCTTCATCTGGCTGTTCATTTGTTCTTCACTATATCCTTTGTAATACACTGGCAATAGTAGAGTGTTTCCCTAAATTTTGTGTGCTGGCGAGGTATTGGGAAGTGGTTGACTCCTGGGTTGGTAAGAAGACTTTACCGACAACTGTATAGGTTTGAAAAAAGAAAGAAAGTTAAAAAGAATGAACACTGCAGAAGAGTGCAGCGGGGCATCTCAGCAAGAGGACTGAGCACACCCCACAGTGGATTTTTTTTCTTAGGAGTATTTATGGACTTTAAGGTGGGAGCTGAAGGGTAATTTGGGCCATATTAGCCTTGTAGATCATGATAAATGATGATGACATTTGTAGACATTTTGGTGCCTTCATGTCAGCAAGTGTTGCACAGTGAGTTTCGGCATGGCATTCTGGAGATGCATAGAAATTCTAGTTACTTATAAATTTTAAGTTGAAAAAAGGACTGGAATTGTAGTATTGGGATGCGAGATTAAAATAACTCACCAAGACAAAAGTATGCCAAATTGCAGGGTCTTTATTGCCGGCGACCACGGAGGACTCACGTCTCTCTAACCCGCGGCCCTGAGGGGAGAGTGTCCAGGCTTTTTATACCCGAAAGACCACCTTGGAAGTGGGGTTGAGGAGTGGGGAGGGGGATCAGCGGGCCCCAGACATTCCGAGGGCTGGTAGGTTCTGTAAATCAACTCCTGGGCAGGGACGGGGGTGGGGGCCTCCGGACATTCCGAGGGCTCGGGGGCTTATTGTCACTCTAATTGCTACATAAATGATTTACAAAAGTCAAGACAAACATTAGTTTACACATTATCTGGGTAGCAGTGGAATTTACAGATCTTAGTTCACAGGGGCCAAGATGAGATTAGCTTGGGCTGCGCATTCTGATGAGCAAAGGCCAGCAATTCTGTCAGTTACTGATGAGAAAGGTAAACAACTTCACCTGGTGGACAGTATCCAGAGCAGACTAGCAGTCTTATTCACAGAAACCAAGTCAGCAGTTATTGCAAAGAGAATGGGGCAGTTATTACAACTCATTTTTGGAGATTCATCTTTGTCATATAAAATGGCATTGCTCAGGTTCTGGCTCCAGGCCAGCTATAGCACAGAATCAGAAGCTGACTTTAGATACTAAGAAGTTTAATTACTTCGAAATTCCCCCAGATGTGGAGTTTTGCCTGTTTGATGGTCACCAGGTGGTCTTTGCTCCCTTCTAAGTTCCTCAGATAAGGAGTTTTTGTCTTCCGGGCTTGTTCAATGATCACCAGCTGAGTTTCACTCTCCTCACTGTGAGCTGCTAGGCGAATTATCAAACCTAAGTGGGACACGGAAGCCTGATTTGCAGCCAAGTCAGACAGAAGCGTGAGTCACCCGGGGACCCACGACTTGCAATTGGCATCTGAAGTTGTAAGTGGGCAGTTTTGTGGGACTGGGTACTTAACCTGTGGGGTTTGTGTGAACTCCTGGCAGTTAGTGTCAGAACTGAATTAAATCATAAGATACAAAGTTGGTGTCAGAGAGTTGGAAAATTTGTTAGCTTGGAAAAAAAATGCATTTGGTGTCAGAAGTCTCATCAGAAATATTTTTTTCCTTTAGTAATTACAAATACTGTAGGAAGATTTTCAAAAATGAACGAACTGTGAATATCCTTCCAACCATTTTGGAACGCAGTTCTCAACTCTGGGAAGGCTTTTTTTTTTTTTTTTTAGACATAAGGTTTCTTTCTTTTTTTTTTTTTTGTTTCATTCTGTTGCTCTGGAGTGCAATGGCATGATCTCAGCTCACTGCAACCTCCATCTCTTGAGTTCAAGCAATTCTCGTGCCTCAGCCTCTTAAGTAGTTGGAATTACAGGCACCCACCACCACACCAGCTAATTTTTGTATTTTTAGTAGAGACAGAATTTCACCATGTTGGCCAGGATGGTCTCAATCTCCTGACCTTGTGATGCACCTGCCTCAGCCTCCCAAAGTGCTGGGATTACAGGCATGAGCCACCACACTCAGCCATAGGAAGGTTTTTTTTTTTTTTTTTTTTGAGATGGAGTCTAGCTCTATTGCCAAGCTGGAGGGCAGTGGCACGATCTCGGTTTACTGCAACCTCCACCTCCTAGGTTCAAGTGGTTCTCCTGCCTCGGCCTCCCAAGTAGCTGGGATTACAGAAGCTGCCACAATGCCTAGCTAATTTTTATATTTTTAGTAGTGACAGGGTTTCACCATACTGGCCAGGATGGTCTCGATTTCTTGACCTCATGATCTGCCCACCTCGGTCTCCCAGAGTGCTGGGATTACAGGTGTGAGCCACTGTGCCTGACCAGTTTTTAAATGTCCCAGTTTTCAGGTTTTTTTTTTTTTTTTTTTTTTGCCAGCCAGCAGGGGAGAAGCACCCATTGTTTTGTTGGTGTTTGGTTGGTGGTTGAAGTTCCCCTAGCGATGGTAACATGCAGCCAGGATTGACAGGGAAGTTACCATCATTGAATATTGGCTGTCATTTGGTCAGTTAGTAGAAATGCGTTACTAGTTGGGAAAAAAAAACTGTGTGGCTAGAAATACAGGCTGTGTCTTGATCACTTTTCTTTTTTATGACTGACTTCATACAAAACAAATACACGCTTAATGCAGGCAGAAATGTGAAAAGCACAATCAAAGCAAATGTTACCGGAAAGGGGTCCCAATCCAGACCTCAAGAGAGGGTTGCTGGACCTCGTGCAAGAAAGAATTTGGGGTGAGTCCATAGAGTAAAGTGAAAGCAAGTTTATTAAGAAAGAAACAAAAGGGCTGGGCAGAGTGGCTCACACCTGTAATTCCAGCATGTTGGGAGGCCGAGGCAGGCCCCAATCTGTAAACATAAAGAACAAGAAACAAAGAAAAAAATGGCTACCCCACAGGCAGAGCAGTGGTGTGGGCTGCTCAGCTGAGTATACTTACATTAATAGTTATTTCTTGATTGTATGCTAAACAAGGGGTGGATTTTATTCATGAGTTTTCCAGGAAAGGGATGGACAATTCACTGAAGTGAGGGTTCCTCCCACTTTTAGACCATATGGGGTAACTTCCTGACATTGCCATGCATTTGTAAACTGTCAGGGCGCTGGTGGGAGTGTCTCTCAGCATGCTAATGCATCATAATTAGCATATAATGAGCAGTGAGGATGACCAGAGGTCACTTTCAATCACCCTCTTGGTTTTAGGGGGGTTTGGCCACCTTCTTTGCCACAACCTGTTTATCAGCAGGGTCTTTGTGACCTGAATCTTGTGGTGACCTTCTGTCTCATCCTGTGACTAAGAATGCCTTAACCTCCTAGGAATGCAGCCCAGTAGGTCTCAGGCTTATTTTACTCAGCCCCTATTCAAGATGGAGTCACTCTGGTTCAAACATCTCTGACAAAAGCACTCCAAATCTGTAACAGCTGTTAACACATAGGTATGTGTCCTTGCAGGGATTTTTTTCTTGTGCATAAGTATGTATTTCTAAAATAAAAATGGAATCCTGCATGTCTTATAGCCAGCTTTGTTCACTCAGGAACACAATGTGGATGGACATTTCCCCATGCCAATATTTTTTTTCTATGACACCGTTTTTAAATTAATTAATTAATTTAGAGACAACTCCGTTGCCCGAGCTGGAGTGCATTGGGGCTATCTCAGCTCATTGCAACTTTCACCTCCCGGGCTCAAGCAATTCTCTTGCCTCAGTCTGGGATTACAGGATTACAGCTGGAATTACAGGAGCCCACCATCGTGCCTGGCTAATTTTTGTATTTTCAATAGAGACAGGGTTTCACCATGTTGGCCAGGCTGGTCTCAAACTCCTGACAAGTGATCTGCCTGCCTTGGCCTCCCAAAGTGCTGGAACTACAGGAGTGAGCCACCATGCATGCTGACCTTATCACACAGTTTTTAATAGATATTTTGCAGCTATTGGATGCATAGTTCTTTACTCTCTTATTTAATATTAAGCTGTTTTTGATTATTCTATGATTAAAACATTATTAATTCCTTCTGTGCACTTTTTTTTTGCATACAGTTCTGATAATTATTTTTTCTTTATTCTTTTCTTTTTTTTTTTTTTTTTTTTTTTTTTTTTGAGACAAGGTCTCCCTCTCATAGCCAAGGCTGGAATGCAGTGGCATAATCTTAGCTCACCGCAGCCTCACCTTTCCAAGCTCAGTTGATGCTCCCACCTCAGCCTCCCAATTAGTCAGGACTACAGGCCTGTGAAACCATGCTGAGCTTTTTTTTTTTCCTTTTAGTAGAGACAGGGTTTTGCCATGTTGCCCAGGCTATTCTGAACTCCTGGGCTCAAGTGATGCTCCTGCCTCGAGCACCAAAAGTGCTAGGATTACAGGCATGAGCCACCACACCCAGCCATTACCCCTTTTTAAATATTTACTCCTGACCAGTTTGGACAGGATTCTAGATGAGTCAGCGACAGGAAACTGAGCTTCTTGAAGGTGCTCATCAACGAACTACCTCCTCATTTCAGCAGTGCCTCCAGAAAAACTGGCATTCCTAGCCAATACTATCGGGTAGGGTGGTTCAAAATTAGCCAGATATTCACTAAACAAGGATTCTCAAGTTTTGATGTGCATACAAATCACCAGGGAATCTGGCCAAAAATGCAGATTCAGCCCCAGCCTCTCTGGAGTGGGGCGTGAGATTCTACACTGTTTAACCAGCTTGCAGGGCATGCTGGGACTCTGGTCAGTGGACCACACCTGAGGAGCGCAGACCACGGCTCTATCACATGAGGCTGAGTACACCTGTGTTTCATCTTTGAGCTTCCCAACTGTATAAAAAAAATGACTTCCACAAATAAAGGGTCAGTGTCCAATGGAATATCTACTTTAATAGGTGTTTATCAAGCCAGTTCATTTGATCCTTGTTTTTGAAAGAAGAAAAGTTTTGCCCTTTTAGTCCTCTCTAATTTCCAGGTGACCACAGGCAGCTTTCCTTTTAACCGGGCATGGTGTGTGCTGTGGGCACGGTGGAGCTCCTGGAAGGGGGCATGCTGGGCATGGGTGTGGGGCCAGCCAATACCTGGGTGGCTCACGTCATTCTCCGAGATTGAGGGGCTGCTCTGCTGAGCTGGAGAGGCCAGGGGGACCTCCTAGGGGAACCATGGCTTGGCGTGGTTCTGTGAGGTCCGGGTGCAGGCAGGTGGATCCGGTGGTGATGGGTCTTGGAGTCAAGGTTGGAGGCTATGCTCTCCCTGCCCAGTGTGCTCCAAGGGGCACAGCCAGGGATGTTGCCATGAACCAGGGGCTGTGTCTGCTCTGAAGCCACCAGGCCAGTGTGGGGGCACCAATGGGGATGACCAGGCAGAAGCTGAGATGCCAGGCAGGGGCTGTGAGTAGGCCACATCTCTGTCCTTCACAGGGCCCCAGCAAGGCCCCAAGGCCATGGGGCTGGCAGGGTGGAGACATCCCCAAACCCAGTCTTGCAGCCTTGGAGGTGCACATGCCCTGGAGCCTGCCTACTTCTCAGGGGCAGGTCCCTCAACTGCAGGGCAGTACCTGGCCCCCATGTGTGCCCACTGTCCTGGCTCCATTACTGGGAGTCCCCATCCCGGTCCCAGTGGCATCCTGGTGTGGGTGACAGGCAGCATAACAGGCCTGCTGACTGGTCCCTGACAGTCTTGTAACAAAATAGGGAAGGGGCAGGAGGCTGGTGAGTTTGTCCTGGAGCTGGGTCCAGCCTGCCTGGCAGCCCCTTGTCCAGGGTCCAGCACCTCCTCTCCTCCCTGTGGCCACCGTGGGTCCTCCCTCTCCCTGCCACCCTGATTGGAGCTCAGAGCTGTTGGTTACACAGATGCCAGGGTGTGGCCAGCTCCTGCAGAGAGGCATCTGCTCATTGGCTGAGGCAGTGTCCCACCCTCCCCCTCGGGGCCTGGCCTCTCCCAGGGTCTGGTCCCTATAAAGGACTGGGGGGATCCGGCTCCTCCTGGGGTCTGGTCTCTGCGAGCTCTGATCTCTCCCAGGGTCTGGCCCTCCCTAGGTCTGGCCGAGGGCAGTACCATCCTCTTGGCTGGACTGACAGTCTCTCCCATGGCCCTCAGATCTGCACGTCGGCATCACCAAGAGGCTGAAGACAATGGAGGTGCTGGAGGGGGAGAGCTGCAGCTTCAAGTGCGTCCTGTCTCATGAGAGCGCCAGCGACCCAGCCACGTGGACAGTCAGGGGGAAGAAGGTGGGCAGCTCCAGTTGCTTCGAGGCCACACGGCAGGGCCGAAAATACATGCTGGTGGTCCAGAAGGCCACGCCGAGTGATGCTGGGGAGGTGGTCTTCTATGTGCGGGGCCTCACCTCCAAGGCCTCACTCATCGTCAAAGGTGGGCGGGGCCTGCTGGATGGGGGCTTGTCACCCGGGCTGGGGGGTGGGGAGCCTGGGCCTGTCCCCGGGGGTCCAGGAGCTGGGCTCCCCAGCTGCAGAAGCTGCTGGGGACGCTTTTGGGGCCTGCCTCCCCCCACTGTGGCCCAGCTCCCCTTCTGGAAGCCTCAGGGCCTGAGGCACCAGCCGGGTGCTGGCTCACGGGGCCAGTCTGGCAGCACCGGCCCGGCCCGAGGCCCCAGCCATGGGCTCCGCTGATGTCACCACCAGCACCTGAGTTCATGCCCCTGATGCGCACGGTTGGTGCAGCTCAGCGGGCGGGGCTCACTCCTGGGACGCCGACCACGGCCACACTGAGTCATCGGCCTGAAAGATGCCAATGGATAAAATTCTGTGGTGGTTGATCTTCCTGCCTCCCGGTCCCATGCTGGTGACAGTGGGGACACTGGCATTCCAGGACTCTGAGGCTCCTGAAGGTAGAGGTGCCAGAGTTTGAGGGTTGCAGGTTCTGTTGTCTTATTCACCAGAGAGCGAGTGTTCCCAAACGCTCATCCTTGCCCCAGTCCTGGTCTTGGCAGAGGTGGGAGGTTTGGGCTGGGTCTGTGCCTGGGGTTGTAGCTGGCACCATGGCCCTGGCTGGGCCTCAAGGGCAGCTATCCCTGCTCCCTTCAGAGAGGCCGGTGGCCATCACGAAGCCCCTGGAAGACCAGTGGGCAGCACCAGGGGAGGACATGTAGCTGCGCTGTGAGCTGTCATGGGCAGGCACCTGCGTGCACTGTCTGAAGGATGGGAAGGCCATCCAAAAGAGCCAGAAGTATGATGTGGTCTGTGAGGGCATGATGGCCACACTGGTTGTCCGTGGAGCCTTGCTCAAGGACGTGGGCGAGTATGCATGTGAGGTGGAGGCTTCCAAGAGCACAGCCAGACTCCGCGTGGAAGGTAAATGCCGCAGGAGCCCCATGCACGGCCCTGGAGCAGCCTCGTTCCCCTGGCAGGGCAGGGGGCCACCCCTGGAGCCCAGGCTACTCTGTCCCAGCTGGAAGGGCTCACCCAGGTCCCAGAGCTTCGGCAGCCAGGCCTGGATGATAACGGGGCCAGTATGGGGTCTGCGCGGGCCTCACACCCCACGTATTCTGCTTCCATCTCCCTGTCCAGAAAAAGCAAACAGCTTCACAGAGGAGCTGGCCGACCTGCAGGTGGAGGAGAAAGGCACAGCTGTGTTCACGTGGAAGATGGAGCACCCCACAGCCACCGTGACCTGGCACAATGGCCCCGCGGAGCTTCGGGCCTCAGGGAAGCACCAGCTCAGCCAGGAGGGCCTGACCCTGTGGCTCACCATCCGCACCCTGGAGAAGGCAGACAGCGACACCTACACCTGCGACATCAGCCATGCCCAGACCCAGGCCCAGCTCCTGGTGCAAGGTGAGGCGGCCGAGTGTGCATGGCCCAGGCTTTGAATGGCACTGGAGACTTGGCAGTGGACAGGCCCAGCTTCAGTTTCCTATCACGAGGGTAGTGGGGTGCTCCCTGGCTGGCCACCGAGGCTCCAGCATGGCTGTGAATGAGCTGCCAGCTCTCACTTCCATGTGTGTTTATTCAGTCACTGTGTGTTTCTCCCTGGGTGGCCGCTGAGGCTCCAGCATGGCTGTGAATGAGCTGCCAGCCCTCACTTCCGCGTGTGTTTATTCGGTCACTGTGTGTTTCTCTCATGCGCGCAGGTGCCTGGCCCATGTGTGAGCTCTGCATGTATCTGCACATACAGCCTGTCACCCTTGTCCCAGAGGGACAGCCTGACTCGGCTGTGCCAGGCAGCCTCAGGTGCCCGCAGGGAAGAACTGACGGTCATTAGTGTTGTCATTGAGAGTTACACTGGCATCTTAGTCTTTCTCTTGTTGCTTATAACAGAATACCTGAACTGGGTCATTTATAAAGGAAAGTAATTTACTTCTTACATCTCTGGAGACTGGGAAGTCCAAGGTCAAGGGCCACATCTGGTGAGGGTCCTCTTGCTTCAGGGACTCTCTGCAGAGTCCCCAGGAGGTGGCACAGGGCATCCCATGGGGAGGGGGCTGAGGGTGCCAGCTCGGGCCTCTCTCTATCTTCTTGTAAAGCCACCACTCCCGTGACAGTGCTTTAACCCGTTAAGCCATTGATCCATGGATGGATTAATCCATTCCTGAGGGCAGAGCCCGCTCACCCAATCCCTTCTTAAAAGCCCCACTCTTTATGTTGCCACATTGGGATTAAGTTTCAACATGAGTGTCCAGGGGGACACTGAGATCCTAGCAGGTGGCTTTTTGATCTTACTGTTTGCCTCTGTGGTTGAGTGGCAGGCAGAGTGAGAACTGTCCTTCTCTCCATGCTGTAGATAAGAAAACTGAAGTGTTAGTGGGTCCATGGCCAGGGCAAGGTCATGGGGCACATTGGCATCAGGGCAGGCGAGGCCCAGCCCCCGCACCACAGCCTCCACTTGGCTCTGGAGTCCTGGGCTGGTGTCCAGACCTGAGTTTGCAGGAGGTCCCTACTGAGGTCTGAGCACAGAGCATTCACAGGGTCCTGTATGTGAAAGGCCCCAGCCTTGATCATCAGAAGTAACACAAACCAGGAATTGTCACTGATTTTTCCTGTGCAGTGGATTTGGTGACCCTGGTGAAAGCATTCTGTTACCACAGTAGAGCACCATGATCTCAACTTGGTACCCATAGTTAATGTTTTAAAAAGTTATCAAAAGTGGCTGGGCGCAGTGGCTCATGTCTGTAATCCCAGCACTTTGGGAGGCCGAGGTGGGGAGATCATGAGGTTAGGAGTTTGAGACCATCTGGCCAACATAGTGAACCCCGTCTCTACTAAAAATACAAAAAATTAGCTGAGTGTGTTGGTATGCCCCTCTAATCCCAGCTACTCGGGAGGCTGAGGCAGGAGAATTGTGTGAACCCAGGAGGCGGCGGTTGCAGTGAGCAGAGATTGCACCACTGCACTCCAGCCTGAGCAACAGAGTGAGACTCCATCTTAAAAAAAAAAAAAAGGGTTTAACATATGAGGATGCGGGCTGGCCTGGTCAGGGAGGCCAAGCCGCTTCCATGTGTGCCATCCACTGATGAGAGCTTTTGTCCATGCGCGTCACCCGGGCAGGGTCGGCTTCTGTGGAGTCATGCCTGGGGGGCACAGTGTACACAGAAGGAATCTGAATGCAGGGCCTGTCTCAATATTCATAAACGGTTGTCTCTTACCCTTCCTAATTCAACAGGCAAAAAGCCTCATTTCTAGGAATTCACATTTTCCATCTTCCAATCATTTGATTTAAATTTCAACACAACTGCAGCTTTATTTTTTTGTGTGACAGTCTTCCTCTGTCACCCAGGCTGGAATGCAATGGCGAGCCTTCTGCTCACTGCAACCTCAGCCTCCTGGGTTCGAGTGATTCTCCTGTCTCAGCCTCCTGAGTAGCTAGGATTGTAGGCACATGCCATCATGCCTGGCTAAGTTTTTTGTATTTTTAGTAGAGACGGGGTTTCACCATGTTGGCCAGGATGGTCTCAAACTCCTGACCTCATGATCTGCCTGCCTCAGCCTCCAAAGTGCTGGGATTATAGGCGTGAGCCACCGCACCTGGCATATTTTTTTTCACACTCCTGTTTCATCTGTTACTAGAAGAGTTAATTTCATGGCACAATTGTAATGACACACACAGCGGGCATTAGCAGGTTTGGGAGCCAGCTGCTTCTGGGAGCACAGCTTGGAAAGAGGGCAGGACTGCACTGGCATGGTTCTCAGCAGGCTGTGGACTCGCCCAGCAAGCCTTGCAGAAGGACTCCCGAGGTGCAGAGAGGTAGGCTCGGGGCTCCGAGTGGCCCTCAAACAACTATCTTTGGACCGTTCAGCTCTGACCCACTTACTATTTTTGGAGTTCCATCCCTGCAAACTTGTTAAAACACAGCCACCTTGCTCTGTCATGGGGAGCGTCTGCCCTGGGGAGCCCCGTTGGCCGAGCCTGCCCTGGACAGTGTGGGGCCCCTGAGCAGTCTGTGCCTTTGCAGGCCAGTGGGTGCATGTCATCGAGGACCGGGAGGACGTGGATGTGCAGGAGGGCTCCTCGGCCACCTTCCATAGCCAGATCTCCCCTGCCAACTACGAGCCTATGCACTGTTTCCTGGACAAGACACCCCTGCATACGAATGAACTCAATGAGATTGAGGCCCAGCCCAGGGGCTACCATGTGCTGACGCTGTGGCAGCCGGCACTTAAGGACTCCAGCTCCATCTACTTTGAGGCGGGTGACCAGCAGGCCTCAGCTGCCCTCAGGGTCACTGGTGGGTTTCATGCCCACATTGCCCATGTCACTCAGGGCTGCAGCCAGGTGGAGAGGCGGACATAGCTCAGCCAGTGCCTGTTGTCCCTGGGCTCACAGAGAAGGCCCCATTGGCTTTTTGTGGGGCAGGGGAGTTTGGAAGGCTGAATTGGGCTCCTTCAGAATGAATTCATCTGCGTGGTTTGCAGAACTGTGCTTGGTGTGGCTCGGGCCAGGCTGCATTCCCCCGCAGGGCAGGAGCCCCCTCACTGTGGTGAGGAGATGATGGGGTGATTGTGCGGAGCCTGCCCTGCTCTCTGCACAGCCTGTTGCATGGCCCCAGTGTGAGGGTGACTGGTGGGTGCCAAGCCAGGGTGTTGTCTGGTCTGCAGCGAGAGCCAGGGTTTCCCCATCGGCCCCTGCAGTGGCAGTGTGACAGCATCCCACATGCTCCTGCTTCTCTCTCTGCCCCCCAGAGAAGCCAAGCATCTTCTCCCAGGAGCTCACAGATGCCACGGTCACAGAGGGTGAGGACTTGACCCTGCCATGTGAGACCAACACCCGTGACATCCCCATGCACTGGATGAAGGATGGGAAGACCCTGCGGCCATCCACCCAGTGCCAGCTGAGCCACGAGGGCCACCGGGCCCAGCTGCTCATCACCGGGGCAACCCTGCAGGACAGTGGATGCATGCAGGGTGCATGGTGAGCCCCAGCTGCCTGAAGCCCAGCCACGGGCCAGGCACCTGCAGCTCTCTTGTCAGACAGCACCAGCTTCAGGGCAGGGTGTGTGCACCCACAAGGAGCCCAAGACGGGAGGACCCAGACTCCCGTGCATCCCATGTGGGGTGCCCCCGGTCCCCATGTGCTTTCTGGCATTTCCTGGCACCTGGTCCACCCTGCTTGGCTCCTGCCCTAGCCTCTGTCACCTGCAGGAGCCGCCCTGCAGAACCTCTGCATTCCTGAAGGGCCATCCCTCTGCACATCTGTGTGCCCACCTCCCTTTTCATTTTTGAGTCGGAGTTTCGCTCTTGTTGCCCAGGCTGGAGTGCAATGGCATGATCTCGGTTCACTGCTACCTCTGCCTCCCAGGTTTAAGTGATTCTCCTGCCTCAGCCTCCTGAGTAGCTGGGATTACAGGCATGTGCCACCAGGCTCGGCTAATATTGTTTGTATTTTTAGTAGAGACAGGGTTTCTCCATGTTGGGCAGGCTGGTCTCAAACTCCTGTCCTCAGGTGATCCGCCCACCTCAGCCTTCCAAAGTGCTGGGATTACAAGCATGAACCATCGCACACAGCCCTAATCTCCCTTTTTAGGAGATGCAGCCACAGTGGCTTAGGGCCCACCGTGACCTCATTTGACCTTATTTCCCTTTTCACAGCCACAGTCGGAGGTTTGGGCTAGGGCTTCCACCTGTGAATTTGGGGGGCACAGGTCCCTGACACCTGCCTGTCTGTTTTCCCACTTGATTCACCCTTTCTACCCCTCACCTTCAGAGCTGACCCTTTCCAGAAGTCCTGAGGTCCCTGCCACATGCCCCACAGGAGAAGGGGGAGGTGGGCCTGCCAGCACCCTGCAGCCAATGTCCCCAGCTCTCCACCCCCTACTGGGGACCCCTCGTGGACTTCAGGGCAGGGAGGGTGAGCTGAGCCCATGCCTGTCCGCAGCCCAGCCGGTGCGGTTCCGGGAGGCCCTGAAGGACCTGGAGGTGCTGGAGGGTGGTGCTGCCACACTGTGCTGCATGCTGTCATCTGTGGCCGCACCCGTGGAGTCGTGCTGTGGGGACAGCATCCTGAGGCCAGGTGACAAATACAGACTAAGCCAGGAGGGTGCTGTGCTGGAGCTGGTGGTCCGGGACCTGCGGCCGCAGGACAGCGGGCCGTACTCATGCTCCTTCGGGGACCAGACGACTTCTGCCACCCTCACAGTGACAGGTCAGTGTCTCTGTCCACCCTGCCCATGTGGCCCAGTGATGCTGCCTCCTCCAACACAGGGGAGCAAAGACGGTGCTCTCTGTGTCTGTCTGACCCTCCTGCAGCTCTGCCTGCTCAGTTCATTGGGAAACTGAGGAATAAGGAGGCCACGGAAGGGGCCACGGCCATGCTGCGGTGTGAGCTGAGCGAGGCGGCCCCCGTGGAGTAGAGGAAGGGGTCTGAGACCCTCAAAGATGGGGACAGATACAGCCTGAGGTGGGACGGGACCAAGTGTGAGCTGCAGATTCGTGGCCTGTCTGTGGCAGACACTGGGGAGTACTCGTGTGTGTGTGGGCAGACAGGACATCAGCCATGCTCACTGCCAAGGGTAATGACCTCACGTGGCTGCGTGGACTGATGTGGGTGTGTGGCCTCCTCCGTGTGCAGTTGCAGGCACCACACACCTCCTTGCGGGTGCTTGTTTCCTCTGCCTCCTGCGGTTTCCTCTGTCCCCTCTGCTCATGGGTCCCAATGTTATCCTGTGCCCTGGTGTCTGTACTGAGCTCCAGCCACATGACCTTGGGTACCAGCCATCGTGGTAGGGAAGGAATTCCTGCCTCGTTGCCTTCCCCCTGCCTCCCATCACCCCCTAATCAATCAACTTTCTGCCAGCCTTCATTTGAGCCCTGCAGTCTCAGCCACAGGGTCTCATGTCCTTGGAGGGAGGCCTCTGGTGCCTAGCAAGGGGAGGCTGGACCTAGAGCCCTGGGCCCTGCATGCTGGCCCTGGTTCTGTGTAGCCTTGTGGGGCAAACAGTCCCCACGGCACCTGAGGGCCTAAGGTGACCTGGTCCCTGCCCTGGAGTCTGGGGGCCACGGCCCCACTCTGCGATCTGAATATATATCTGTGCCCGGGGAGGGAAGACGGAACCTATAGCCCCAGGCCCTGGCATCAGCCTGGGATCTGGGGGACTCAGCTCTGCCCTCAGGTCTGGGGCACAGGGCCTCACCCAGTAGCTCTCCAGCCAGCTCCCACCTGTGTACCAGGGAGGAGTAGACACCCCTGCCCTGGGCCCTAGGGGCTGTGGGCCTGCAGGGTTGTGGGTGGGGTCCTGGGTGAGAGGCCAGCCTCCTAAGCCCTGGGCAGATCTCGCCCCTCCCTGCTTTCCCACTGCTCTGCCTCCTCACTCCCGAATCGCAGACCAGTGGTCCCCACTGCCATCTGAGGCAGCACCGCCTGTGAAGCCAGACCAGGGAGCTGGGGGGAGCCCAGGCCTTCATCTGCTGGCCTGGAGAGTGATGCCTGGTGCAGATCTGGAGCTGACCCTGCCCCCTGCCTCCTGCCTGCTGCAGCCCCACACCCCATGTTCCAGGAACCGCTGCAGAGTCTGCAGGTGGAGGAGGGCTCCAGAGCCAGCCTGCAGTGTGAGCTATCTGCGCCCACTGCTACAG
This sequence comes from Aotus nancymaae, assembly GCF_030222135.1. Classification (NCBI taxonomy): domain Eukaryota; kingdom Metazoa; phylum Chordata; class Mammalia; order Primates; family Aotidae; genus Aotus; species Aotus nancymaae. The sequence continues at coordinate 4,978,426 of NW_026988546.1, read as the reverse complement.
TGGTCTGGAGCAAGGGTGGCCTGGAGCTGCGGGCAGACGGGCACTGGGAGCCACGGCTTCAGGGCTGCATGGTGGAGGTGGTGTTACAGGACCTGCTTTGTGAAGACACTGGCAAGTATACTGCACCTGCGGCTCCCAGAGCACCAGCGCCACCCTCACCGTCACAGGTGGGCTTCCAGGCTGGCCTGGCCCAGGATCTAGTGCAGTTCCAGTGTTCCAGGCTGACCCTTGGGGCTGCCTTTCCACCTGGGGTTCCCAATTGAGGAGATGACTCCACAAGGTGGGGGTCGGACCCAGCCCAAGGCCCTGCTCCTTCCCAATAGCCGCTCTCTGCAGTTCCCTTCCCCACCCTGCCCTGTATCATGCTCGCTGTGCATTCCCCTTTATAGCCCTTCAGGGACCTGCCCTCACGCCCTGTTCCTCCCCCGCAGCTGCACCTGTGTGGTTCCTGCGAGAGCTGCAGCCCCAGGAGGTGGACGAGGGAGACATGGCACACCTGCATTGCAAGCTGAACCGGGCGGGTGCCAGTGTGGAGTGGCGCAAGGGCTCCCTGCAGCTCTTCCCTTGTGCCAAGTACTGGATGGTGCAGGACAGGGCCACTGCAGAGTTGCTGGTATGCGGTGCGGAGCAAGAGGACACGGGTGACTACACGTGCGACACGGGCCACACGCAGAGCACAGCCAGCCTCTCTGTCCATGGTGAGCTGCTCGCCAGCCCTGCCTCCCACAGCCCTTCACCCTTGGTCAGTGGCCAGGGGCACTAAGTGTGCCTTCCTGCATTTCCCCCAGTCCCCAGGCCCAAGTTCAAGACCTGGCTGCAGAGCCTGGAGCAGCAGACGGGTGCCATAGCCCAGCTGTGCTGTCAGCTGAGCGAAGCAGAGCGGGGGGGGGGGGAGCGGGCACAGTGCAATGGCTCAAGGAGGGCGTGGAGCTGCAGGCGGGTCCCAAGTATGAGATGAGCAGCCTGGGGGCCACTCGGGAGCTGTTGATCCACAAACTGGAGTCTAAGGACACGGGCGAGTATGCCTGTGTGACAGGTGGCCAGAAAACCGCTGCCTCCCTCAGGGTCACAGGTGAGCCTTGGGGCCTCCCGGAGGAGAGGGTGAGCCACTCCCTGCCATCCACCCCTCATGGTGACCTTCTGGGTGCACCTGAGCCCTTCTCTCATGCTGTCTTCCTCCTCACTCCCACACCTCCCAGCGTCCCTGTCGGGGCTCTCTGAGAGAAGCTGGGCTGCAGGGAAACAGGCTGTAGCCCCTCAAGTCCACCTGCGGCTGGTGTGTGGGTGTCCTGCTGACCGCTCCTGTTTCTCCCGCAAGCCTTGCCTCCCTGCTGTGCTAGCCAGAGTGGGGCTGCGGTATGCGAATGGACAGCCCACGACCCCTTCCCAAGGATTCCTCAGACACAACTGCCTCTTGGCCTACACCCCCGGCCCAGGTTCTGTCCCCAAAGAGCTGTCATGGCGGGATCTGTGCTTGTGAGCACATCGGGGGATGGAAGCCATGTGGGACAGATGTGCTGTGGCACAGGAGTGTGAGGGTGCCCAGGAAGGCTTCCTGGAGGAGGGGGCGTGGGAGCTTGGCCTGGGCTCTTTTACTTGGCTGGTAAAGGGGACCCTCTTGCCTCACCCCTCAGAGCCTGAGGTGACCATTGAGAGGGGGCTGGTTGATGCAGAGGTGCCAGCCAACGAGGATGTCCAGTTCAGCTGCGAGGTGTCCTGGGCTGGAGCCACAGACGTGCAGTGGTGCCTGCAGGGCCTGCCACTGCAAAGCCCCACAACTCTGTCACAGAGGTGACAGAGGTGGCCATGTGGGATGGCCGCATCCAAACCCCGTGGCTGAAGGGCGTGACACCTGAGGACACCAGCACTGTCTCCTTCCACATGGGTGGCCCCGCTTCCTCCGCCCAGCTCACTATCAGAGGTAGCCGCAGGCAGGCCCCTCCAGTGACTGCACTGGGGATGGAGACAGACAGCAAAGGTCCCTGCCTTTGAAGCCTGGGGGACTGGCAGGGAGGTAGACCTGTGAGCTGGCACTTCAGGGTGGCCCCAGAATGTCAGGGGAGAGTGGGCTGAGCCAGGCTGGTGGGGTAGGTGGGCATGGGCTTCCCATACGTTGACAGTGTTGGAGTTTGGGTCTTGGCCCTCGTGGGGGCCACTGCAAACCGGGGTCACTGTAAACCGGGGCTGCAGCAAACTGGGGCCACTGCAAACCATAGCCCACTCTCAGCCATCAGTCATCTGCACCATCTCCTCTAGTTCTCACCCGGGTCCCATTTACCCACCTGTCATCCATCCTTTCATCCATCCATTTATCCATTCACCCATCCATCCACCCATTTACTGTCCATCTTTCATGCCTCCAATCCATCAATCCATCCACAATCCTTCTATTTATCCATTGATCAGCCATCCATCCATCCACCTATTATCCATCCATTCATTCCTCCATTGATCCATTCACCCATCCACCGTCCATCAGAGCAGACTCTGCCTGCAGCTGGAGTGGGGAGCTGAGAACAGGCCCCCATGTGCTTATCTTTGTGCATTTGGGGAAGATACCCAGGGATGGATCCCCTAGGATGATGAGACTCTGCTGATTGAAGGGGTACCTCAGATGCTGAGGCTGACACGCATGCCTCCCCTGTGTCCAGCATCCTGGAGCCCCTGCAGGACATGCAGCTCAGTGAAGGCCAGGATGCCAGCTTCCAGTGCCAGCTGTCCAGAGCCTCAGGCCAGGAAGCCCTCTGGGCTTTCGGAAGCGTGCCCCTGCAGGCCAACGAGATGAACGACATTGCTGTGGAGCAGGGCACACTCCACCTGCTCACCCTGCACAAGGCGGGGCCCCCGGGACCTGCTTGTACCAGGATGGGGATGCTTCCCACTCCATTTGGGAAGGTCTTCCACCAGGCGGGTGTGTTGGGGAGGTGATGAGCCCCTGTCATTGAGGTCTGGCAAGATGGCTGGGCTCCTCCTGGAACTGTCAGCTTCCACGTGGGCATGTGTAGCTCCGAGGCCCAGCTGAAAGTCACAGGTGGGCAGTGCCCATCCACACCGGTCACTCTGCCTGTGGATGCCCAGCTTCCTGGGCACCAGAATATCCTACCCATTGGCGCTGTCTGCGGGTCGGGGGCAGAAATCTAAGACTTCCAAAAGTGATGTTGTCTTGGGGCTGGCAATTTTCCAAGTGAGTGCCCCCCGCCACGTAGCCTCTGCGGAGGGGCATTTTGTTTGGCTTTTTGTAGTTTTCAGGGCTCTCCCCGGGGACGTGGGGACCCTGGAAGTGCAGACTGGTCTGAGACTCCCTCTCCCCGCAGCCAAGAACACGGTGGTGCAGGGGCTGGAAAACATGGAGGTGCTGGAGGGCAGTGAGGCGCTGTTTGAGTGCCGGCTGTTCCAGCCCGAGGTGGCCACCCACACCTGGCTGCTGGATGACGAACCTGTGCGCACCTCAGAGAATGCCGAGGTGGTCTACTTCGAGAATGGCCTGTGCCACCTGCTGCTTCTCAAAAACTTGCAGCCCCAGGACAGCTGCCGGATGACCTTCCGGGCCGGGGACATGTTGACCTCTGCGTTCCTCACAGTCCGAGATGACTGCGCTGTGCCGGTGCGGGGCGGGCCAGATGCCTCCCACTAGAGGCTGCGGTGGGCGGGCAGGGCTGCAGAGGGCTGGGGCTGGGGGCTGCGGCTGCAGAGGGGTGTCAGGGGTGGAGGCCCTGGGGCTGTGGGGAGGGACACGAGGGGCAGGGTTCACCAGGGGTTGGCCCCTTCCACCTGAGGCCCGGAACCACCCGCTCCGCAGTGGGTAGTATAAGGCCTGTTGCTTCGCTGGGAGCACGGACGCACACCACCCCCTCCCTCGCCGGGAGTTCGGACACACCCCCTGCCCTCGCGGGGAGCTGAGACCCCCCCCTTCCCTCGCCGGGAGCTCAGACACCCCCGCTTCTCTCGCCGGGAGCTCGGACACACCCCAGTCCCTCTCCCGGAGCTCGGACACACCCCCGTCCCTCTCCGGGAGCTCGGACACACCCCCTTCCATCGCCGGGAACTCGGACACAACCCCCTTCCCTCGCCGGGAGCTCGGACACAACCCCCACCCTCGCCGGGAACTCGGACACAACCCCCTTCCCTCGCCAGGAGCTCGGACACAACCCCCTTCCCTCGCAGGAAGCTCGGACACACCCCCTTCCGTCGCTGGGAACTTGGACACACCCCCTCCCTCACCGGGAGCTCTGACACAACCTCCTCCCTCTTCGGGAAATCGGACACAACCCCTTTCCCTCCCCGGGAGCTCGGACACCCCCCCTTCCCTCTCCGGGAGCTCGGACACAACCCCCACCCTCGCCGGGAGCTCGGACACAACACCTCTCACCGGGAGCCCAGAAAAAAGCCCCACCAGGACCTACCGAAGACCATTTTGTCCCCTCCAGGCCCCACTCCCCGCCTCCCATTTTGTCCCCTCCGGGCTCCACTCCCCGCCTCCCATTTTGTCCCATTCGGGCCCCACTCACCTTGGGCACAACCAATCAAACGCCTCCACTCCCTATAAAACCCCACGGCTGAGAGGAGTCGGTGCGACTTCTCTGGCCTCGGCGCAGGACGCAGAACCTCACCCGGGAGCCTGAATAAAGCCTTCGCATTGGATCTTTTTGTGCTGGCCTAAATTTCTTGATTTTAAACTCGGCAAGAACAAACCTTACAGGTAGGAGCCCCGGGCCCAGGGCCCAGGAGGGGTGGCACGGTGCGTGCGTCCTGCGTCTAGATCAGAGGCACCCCGGAGTTTGGAGGGGACGTGTTGGTCTCTGGGACCCATGGGAGGCTGGGTTGAAGGCAGGAAGGATGTGGCAGGGCTGAGGGCCAAGCAGGGGTGTCCCCACGGAAGGCTGGGCTGCCCTCGCCAGAGGGTGTCGTGGGACCGCCGGTAGGGAGCTTCGGTCTCCTGGACCCCTCCCACCCACGCAGGTGTGAGGAGGCGAGGCTCTGAAGCCCAGGCACCGGCCCCCTGCTCAGGTCCTCGCCCTCACACCCCTTCCCCTGCCCAGCTGTAGGCTGGCGCCTGGAGATTCTGGAGCCGCCGAAGGACGCGGCGGTCCCGGCCGGCAAGCAGGCCTGCTTCACCTGCATGCTCAGCGAGGCGGTGCCAGTGGGAGAGGTGTCCTGGTACATCAGTGGTGTGGTGGTGCAGCCAGACGATGCCGACTGGACGGTCACCGCCGACGGCAGTCACCGCGCCCTGCTGCTGCACGACGCCCAGCCCCACCATGCCGGGGAGGTCACCTTCGCTTGCTGCAACGCCGTGACCTCTGCGTGGCTCACTGTGCTGGGTGGGTGGTGGGCGAGCTCCCTGCTCCCTCCCTTGCAAGTCAGTCTGGGGGAGTCCCAGGCTGGGTTCTGCAGCATCTGCCCACTCCACACCCTCTGGTTGGCTGCCTGCAGATAGGGGCCTGACCGTGGGAGTTTGGGAGGCTGTGCTTGGCCAGGCATAAGCATGCATGAGCCCACCACCCTGTGGGTTCCTGAGGCCAAGGTTCCCTCATCCTGCCCCATCTCCTCACTGTCCCCCACCCCCAATGCACATCTGAGCCCAGCTCTGGGCAGACCGGAGGTAGGAGGTGCTCTGGCCCCAGAGACTGCTGGGGGCTCTCCACTCTGGATGTCTCCGGGCATAGTCTCCATGTGATATGCAGGTGTGCTGCCACGGGGCCTGGGCAGCAGCCTGCACTCCCTGAGACAGGTCGGCCACTGGCACAGCAGCACGGAGCCTCAGGGTGCAACCACCTGCAGGTACTACAGAGCTCAATGGCCTCCAGAGGGGCTGTTCATGCCAACAGGGAGCCGCCCCCTGACCGGTCCCCCTTTCCCGCAGGCCTCCCTGAGCCCCCAGAGGATGCTGAGGTGGTGGCTCGCAGTGGCCATGCTGTGACACTGTCTTGGGCGGCTCCCACGAGCGATGGAGGCGGTGGTCTCTGTGGCTACCGCATGGAGGTGAAGGAGGGGGCCACAGGCCAGTGGCGGCTCTGCCAAGATCTGGTACCTGGACCCGAGTGTGTGGTGGATGGCCTTGCCCCCGGGGAGACCTACGCTTCTGTGTGGCAGCCATGGGCCCTGCGGGCGCCGGGGAGCCAATGCACCTGTGCCAGACTGTGCTGCTTGGTGAGTTGCTGCGCTGGGACCTGGGAGTTCACAACCTCCACAAACTGGAGGAGGGAGGGGGGCCTCGGGGTGGGGCCTGCGCTCTGGGTGCATCTTTGCTGATGGGGCCTGTCCTCCTCCATGGACGCTGTTCCCAGCAGAGCCACCAAAGCCTGTGCCTCCCCAGCCCTCAACTCTCAAGAGCCGGCAGGTGGCAGCTGGTGAGGATGTCTGTCTGGAGCTTGAGGTGGCCGCTGAAGCTGGCGAGGTCTTCTGGCACAAAGGGACGGAGCGCATCCAACCCAGCGGGCGCTTCAAAGTCGTCTCCCAGGGTCGGCGACAGATGCTGGTGATCAAGGGCTTCACGGCAGAAGACGAGGGTGAGCACCACTGTGGTCTGGCCCAGGGCTCTACCTGCCCCGAGGCTGCCACCTTCCAGGGTGCGTTGGCCCTGTCCTCCCAGTTCCAGGGTGGGGAGCTCTGGGTGGGGGTGCAGCTTTGCCCGCCTTCTCACAGGCTCTCTCAGGGAAGGGCTGAGGGTCCTTTTGAGGACCCCGCCACATGGGAGAGGCCGAGGCTCAGTAGGGAGATGCGGCAAACCCCACGTGCAGAGCCTTGACTGCCGAGGACAGCCTGCCTGTCCCTGAGCAGATCCTGGCTGGTGCAACGCTTGGTTCTCCTATTCTGGTCCCTTTAAGCTTCTGGGCCCTGTACACAAACATCCCCTGTATTCTGAACTCCCTGCAACTCCCGGTGCTCCAAGCCACCCCACACTCTGAGGGCCATCCCCTGCACTCTGAGCCTGGGCCCCGCTGTCTGGCAGCCAGCACTCCCATGAGTCTAGGCGCTCTATCCCAGAAGCAGGATCAGAAGGGCTCAAGTCAGCCCAATTTGCCTTTGCAGAGTCCTTTTCTGTTCCGGGCATCACATGTCCTGTACAGGGAGGTAGACTGAGGCCCCACTCCAGGTGGGAGAGCTGAGGCTCAGGGGCTCTGAGACTTGCAAAGATTGTGCCATCTGAAGTAGCCAGTGCCAGGTGGGGAGAGAGGCCTAGCAAAGCCACAGCCCAGCCACATACTGATTAGCAGCTGAGGTGGGTCTGGGGTGTTAGCTGTGTCCTAGCCCACTGACCCGTCTCCTGCCTTCCTCAGTGGTGCTGAGCCCAGCCTCTGTGGATGAGGCCCACCCGCAGCCCAGCCTGCCTCCCGAGGCAGCTCAGGAGGACGACCTGCACCTGCTGTGGGAGGCCCTGGCTTGAAAGCGTCACATGAGCCGTGAGCCCACGCTGGACTCCATCAGCGAGCTGCCTGAGGAGGATGGTCACTCGCAGCACCTGCCACAGGAGGCAGAGGAGGTGGCACCTGACTTCTCCAAAGGCTACTCCATGGCCAATGAGCTGGCACGCACCGGAGAAGCTGACCTCTCACACACCAGCTCTGATGATGAGTCCCGGGCAGGCACCCCTTCCCTGGTCACCTACCTCAGGAAGGCTGGGAGGCCAGGCACATCACCACTGGTCAGCAAGGTGAGCACCCCAACTTGGCCTGCAAGGAGAGGTCTGAGACCTTCACCATCCTTCCATCCCTCCATCCATCCATCCATGCATGCGCTATTCATCCATCCACAATTCATCCACCCATATATGCATCTGTTCATCTATCATTTTTTCTTCTATTCATCCACTCATCTACCATTCATCCATCTATCCATGCACCTATTTATCCATCTTTCCTTCCTTCTTTCCATGTACCCATCCATGCATCTGTCCACCATCCATCCACGTGTCAATCCATTCATTCATCCATCCATTCATCCTTCCATTCATCCATCTGCCATCCATCCATTCATGCATCCATCTACCATTCATCCATCTATCCATGTACCCATTTATCCATCTTTCCTTCCTTCCTTCCATGTACCCATCCATGCATCTGTCCATCCACCATCCATCCATGTATCAATCCATTCATCCATCCATCCATCTTTCCTTTCATCCATCTGCCATTCATCCATTCATCCATCTGCCATCCATCCATTCATGCATCCATCTACCATTCATCCATCTATCCATGCACCCATTTATCCATCTTTCCTTCCTTCCTTCCATGTACCCATCCATGTATCTGTCCATCCACCATCCATCCATGTATCAATCCATTCATCCATCCATCCATCTTTCCTTTCATCCATCTGCCATTCATCCATTCATCCATCTGCCATCCATCCATTCATGCATCCATCTACCATTCATCCATCTATCCATGCACCCATTTATCCATCTTTCCTTCCTTCCTTCCATGTACCCATCCATGCATCTGTCCATCCACCATCCATCCGTTCGTGCATCCATCTACCATTCATTCACCTATCTGTGCATCCATCCATTCTTCCTTCCACCCACCATCTACCATTCATCCATCTATGCATCCTTCCATTCATCCGTCTGCCATCCATCCGTTCATGCATCCATCTTTCCATCCTTTCCTCCTTCTACCGTCCATCCATTCATACATCTGTTCTTCTTTCCTTTCATCTGTTTATTCATCGTCCGTCTACCATCATCCATCCATTCATCCATCCTTCCATCCACCCGTCCACCACCGATCCATTCATGCTTCTGTCTTTGCTTCCTTTCATCTATTCGTCATCCATCCATCCACCTACCATTCATCCACTTATTTCTGCATCCATCCATCCTTCCATCCACCCATCCATATTCATTCTGTGAATCCATCCATCTGCCATCCATCCATTCATGCATTCATCTGCCCATCCTTCCATCCTTCTACCATCCATCCAATCATACATTTGTCTTTCTTTCCTTTCATCTGTTTATTCATTATCCATCTACATCCATCCATCCATTCATCCATCCATCTGCCACCAATCCATTCATGCTTCTGTCTTTTCTTCCTTTCATCTATTAATCATCCATCCATCCTTCCATCCACCCATATGTGAGCCATCCATCAATGCATGCATTTATTCTCTTCTGTCCATCCACCATCCATCCTTCAATCCATGCATCTATTTTTCCTTTCATTTATCCATTTATGTTTCCATTCTTCCTTTTATTCATTCATCCATTCATGCATTCTTTCTTTTTTCCTTTCATCCACCCATCTATTTATGTGTCCATCTCCCTTTACTTTCATCTATTCATTCACCTGCCATCTGTTCATCCATATGTTCATCTTTCCTTTCTTCCATCTATCCATTCACCATCTATCCGTCCATGCACACATTCTTCCTTCCATCTAGTCATTCATCCACCCATCTGCCATCTATGTACTCATCCGTCCATCATTTATTCATCGTCCTACTGTCTGTCCATTCATCATCTGTCCATCATCCTTCCATGTGTTCATCCATGCATGTATCCATTCATCATCCATCTACCGTCCTTCCACTTGTCCATCCTTGTATGCATCCATCCTTCCTTCTTTTCATCTATTCATGCATCGTTCTCTCTGACTTGCATCTGTCTACCCACTATCCATTCATGTATCCACCCAGCATACTTCCATTCATCCATCCATCTGCTATCCATGTGCCACTCCTGTGCCTGTTCACCTGTTTATTGATTTATCTGTCAGCCTGTTTACCCACCCATACAACCATGCAACTCCATTCATCTGCTGTTTATTATCCATCCGCCATTCGTCCATGATCTATTCCTGTACTTGTTCACCTGCTTGTCTGTTTATCTGCCAGCCCATTTACCCACCCATCCACCCATACCACCGTCTGTCTAACCATTCACTCATCTGCCAGCCACCTACCCACCCATCCATGCACACACCTGTTCTCCCATTCAACCCTCCGTTCATCGGTGTATCTCTCCATCCACCCAGCACCCACCCAGCCATATACCCACCTGACTGTTAAAATTTTTGCCTGAAGAGTTGGAACTGGCCTCTTCATGGTGATCTTCACAACCCTGTTCATCCCCGTCTGGGTGACCGTGTAAAGCGATTTCCAGGAAGTGGGTTTGCCTTTTGGGTGGTGCTGTCGGACATCTAGGTCAGTCGAAGCTAGTGTGGGTCCAGTTGGTAGGAGGAAAAAGGGCATACTGGAGCGAGACCTGGAGCTGTCCCCGCCATGTGTCCTGTGCTAGTCCTGCCCTGTTTCTGGCCTCAGTTTCCCTATTCATGACATCAGGCTCTGTGCCCACAGGTCGGGGCCCCAGCAGCGCCCTCTGCGAAGCTACAGGAGCAGCAGGAACCACTGGCTGCTGTGCGCCCACCACTGGGAGACCTGAGCACCAAAGACCTGGGTGATCCCTCAGTGGACAAGGCAGCTGTGAAGATCCAGGCCACCTTTAAGGGCTACAAGGTTTGGCAAGAGATGAAGCAGCAGGAAGGGCCCGTGTTCTCCCACACATCTGGGGACACTGAGGCACAGGTGGGGGATACCCTGCGGCTGGAGTGTGTCGTGGCCAGCAAGGCAGATGTGCGAGCCCGCTGGCTGAAGCACGGTGTGGAGCTGTTCGATGGGCAGCACCATCACATCGACCAGCTTGGGGATGGTACCTGCTCTCTGCTGATTACTGGCCTAGGCCGTGCTGATGCTGGCCACTACACCTGCCAGGTGAGCAACAAGTTTGGCCAGGTAGCCCACAGTGCCTGCGTGGTGGTCAGTGGGACAGAGAGTGAGGCCGAGAGCTCCTCTGGGGGTGAGCTGGACAATACCTTCTGCCGGGCTGCCCGGCGGCTGCACCGGCTCTTCCGCACCAAGAGCTCGGCCGAGGTTTCAGGTGAGGAGCTCTTCCTGAGTGCAGATGAGGGCCCTGCAGAGCCAGAGGAGCCTGCAGACCGGCAGACATACCACAAAGACGAGCATTTCGTCCGCATCCGTTTTTAGGTACTTACCGAGGCCTGCCAGGTGGTAACGTGCTTCCAGGAGATGTTTGCCATGCTAGGCATCGGAGTGGAGATCAACCTTGTAGAGCAGAGGCCCCGGAGGGTGGAGATGACATCAGCAAGGAGGCCCCTGCACCTGGGGTGCCTCCAGAGCCATCGCCCAGCCTGCTGACTTCTGATGCTGGTGAGTCTGCATGAGCTTCAGTCTGGGGTCCAGAGCCAGGGTGAGGAGGCAGGGGGAGGCAGGGGAGAAGGAATAAGGCAAGTTGTGTCCAGAGTCTGCTGCAAGCTCAAGGGGTTACCTGTGCCCACCGTTGGGCTCTTTGCAGGTGCAGCCCTCTGGGGTGTGAACAGCTCTGACTTTGAGGTTAAATAGAGGTTAAAATCTATTTGAACTCCAACTCCGTCTCTTATTAGCTGTGTGCTTTGGGAGAAGCTGCTTAGCATCTCTGTGCCTCAGCTTTCACATGTGTGAAATGACAGTTGTTCCTTGGTATACACAGAGGATGGATTTCAGAACCCTCATGGGTACCCAAATCCACACATATTCGAGTCCCCAGATGAGCCCTGCAGAACCTGTATACATGAAAATCAGCCCTCCCTATACAGGGTTTTGCATCCCACAAGTGCTGTATATTTTAATCCACATTTGGTTGAAAAAAATCCATATATAAGTGGACCCAAGCAGTTCAAGGGCCTGTTGTTCAAAGGTCATGTGTACTCACTCTAGAATTTTATTTTTTAAATGAGACTGAAATGTAACCTGTATAAAATGCTGCATTCCTCATGGTCCAGTCTGCATACCATTTCCCATTCAAGCATCTAGGAGTAATTGAAAAGCCATTTCCCTATTTACTTGTATCTCTCTAGGAATGTTAAAGAGGGTATGATGAATATCCCACAGTGTTATTTCTTGAAACTTCTCTCCAATTTTGAGCCTCCCCCTTGCTTTGAATCCCTCACCTGCTCCTCCTGGACTTACAGACCACACAGTCTTTATCTTTGCTTTACCTCCCTTTTCCTCCCTGTTTCCAGCCCCTTCTCCCTTTTGCCTCAAAGTAACTTGGGAAGCAAGCTGGCAAGCAGAATTCTTAGAGAACAAGGAAGAGAGAGAGGCTTAGCAGGCAAAGACACCATTCTGTTTAGCTGTCAGGGTCTTCAAATGCTCCCGTGTGAATGATTGCTCTGTACGCCCTGTGTGTCAAACCTTTCCTCTGGTGGTGACTCGCTTGTATGTGGCAGCCGGACATGATCACTGTTCCCTGGGGCTAACTCACCCATCTTTCCCTGCCCCAGTGTTCCTGACCGAGTTTCAGAACCAAGAAGTGCAGGATGGGTATCCTGTGAGCTTTGACTGCATGGTGACAGGTCAACCCATGCCCAGTGTGCACTGGTTCAAGGATAGGAAGTTGTTGGAGGAGAATGACCACTACATGATTAATGAAGACCAGCAGGGTGGCCCTCAGCTCATCATCACAGCTGTGGTGCCAGCAGACGTGGGCGTCTACCACTGCCTGGCTGAGAACAGCGTGGGGGTCTCCTCCACCAAGGCCGAGCTCTGTGTGGACTGTGAGTGCTACTGTCTGATTTGGTGTCTCCAGGTTGGTGGTGTAGGGACTCCTGAGTTCGGCTTGAGGATGGTTGAGAGAGCATTCATCTCAGGCCAGGCAGGATTTGGGGCCTCAGTGTCTTGTGGCTGTTGGAAAGCTCTCTGGGAGCTCAGGCATCATTATGCCTTTGCCTCCTCATAGCTGAGCTCCCACATATGAATGACAATAGGGGATGTTGGTTTTTCCATTCCTGGGTTACCTCACTTGGAATAATAGTTGTCAGTCTCATCCAGGTCACTGCAAATGCTGTTCATTCCTTCCTTGGTATGGTTATGTAGTGTTCCATCATGTGGATACACACCACAGTTTCTTTATCCACTCGTTGCTTGATGGACATTTGGGCTGGTTCCACAATTTTGCAGTTGTGAACTGTGCTGCTATAAACATTCGTGTGCAGGTATCTTTTGAGTAATGACTGGTGTTCCTCTGGGTAGATTCTCAGTAGTGGGATTGCTGGAACAAATCGTAGTTCTACCTTTAGTTCTTTAAGGAATCTCCACACTGTTCCATAGCGGCTGCACCGGTTTACATTCCCACCAGCAGTGCAGACGTGTTCCCTGATCACTGATCCATACCAACATCACTGGTTTTTGATGATGGCCATCCTTGCAGGAGTGAGGTGGTATCACATTGTGGTTTTGCTTTGCATTTCCCTGATGATTAGTGATGTTGAGACATAGAATATATTTTAAAAACCCAAGTAGAACTTGGTTTTTCTCTATCTAGAGATGGTAGAACTTCCAATGGATAGGATTCATAGCAGGTTAGAGAAGAAGAGTAGAAATTTATTATAGAAGAAAAACTATATCATGCAGGGACATGAGGGAAGGCAGGAGCAGGCCCTCTCTGGGGTCCCTTCTATAAGAGCGGTAATCCCACTGATGGGCGCCCCACCCCTATCCACCTCCCAAGGGCCCACCTCTTCATCCATGGGGGGCTGATATTTCAGCATATGGTCTTTGGGGGCTACCCAAACATTTATTCCATAAGTGAGGGTAAGTCCAGTCCCAGTCACTCCATCTTGACTAGAAACACAAGTCCCAGCTGCTGATTTTGAGGACTGTGTCTCTTTTATTATAAGTTCTGGGGTACACGTGCAGAACATGCAGGTTTGTTACATAGGTATACACGTGCCATGGTGGTTTACTGCACCCATCGCCCCATCACCTACATTAGGTATTTCTCCTAATGCTCTCTCCCCTCTAGCCCCCACCCCCGACAGGTCCCGGTGTGTGATGTTCCCCTCCCTGTGTCCATGTGTTCTCATTGTTCAGCTCCCACTTATGAGTGAGGACATGTGGTGTTTGGTTTTCCGTTCCTGTGTTAGTTTGCTGAGAATGGTTTGAGGCCTGTATCTCTTCATCCCCTTGTTCCCTAGTAGGATGGAACTGGAAGGTTCTACCACTATCACTGTTTCTTCTGAGGCCTCTGGATCATCCAGTATTTAGTTTGCTGTGTCAAAGAGGCTTGTAGTTGGTTAGAGGCCTTGAGGAATGTGGCTGGTAACAGCCCGGGGTGGAGAGGCAGCAATGCCGCTGTTCCCCCCGTGACGTCCCAGCTCCAAAGTCTAAGTGGCTCCCAGGCAGGGCTGTGTAGTCAGGACATCTGAGGGCTGACGCTGTCCTGGTGCCAGAGCTTGTGCTGGGGCAGGTGGGGTGGCAGGCGCTGCTCTAGCTCCCTTTCCTCCCCCAGTGACAAGCACAGACTACGAAACTGCAGTAGATGCCACGGAGACCTCGTCCTACTTCAGTGCCCAGGGCTACCTGTCCAGGTAGGGGCTGCAGAGGTGGGCTGTGCCCCAGACTGACCTTGCAGGGCCTCTCAGGGAGTGACGGTGCTAGGTGAGGGCCGGGCTTGGGCTGACAGGATGCACAACTGGAGGCTTTCTTCACGCCCCGGTGGTCTCTGTCCACTGAGTGAGCAAACAGGGGCTTCCAATGTCATCCATGCCGAATCCCCTCCGCTCCCCTCCTGCCCTGCTTCACGGCTACCGCCTTTTCTGTCCTCATGCCAGCCAGGAGCAGGAGGGGACAGAGTCCACCAGTGATGAAGGCCAGCTGCCCCAGGTGCTAGAGGAGCTGAGAGACCTCCAGGCGGCCCCTGGCGCATGCCTGGCCAAGTTCCAGCTCAAGGTGAAAGGTGAGAGGGAAAGGCAGTGGGGACACGGCCATGGCGGGATGGAGGTCAAGGAGCTGTCCCCCGTCAGCCACAAGTGAAAGGAGACCCGGGCAGTGGGGTCAGGCGGTCACTCATTCCTGCTGTATAGGGTCCAGCCCTGGAGGGTTCTGTGAGCCCCTCCCTGTTGGTGCAGAGACAAGAAACTGTGGAAATAAAAGACACAGACACAGAGATAAAGGCAGTTTGGGCCCAGGGTCCACTGCCAACCAAAGCGCGGAGACCTGCAGTGGCCCCGAGTGCCTGGATGCTCTTTTATTAAGTACAAAGCAGGGGGCAGGTAGGCAGCATGAGGTAATGGTGGTCGGTGTTGGGGGTCAGGTAAATCATGTGTCTTGGAGATAGGGGGCCCAGGACTTTCACGTAGCCGAGGCGAGAAAACCTCATGCATCCTTGTCTTCTGAGAAAAAGAGAAACCAGGTGCAGAAGCGGGGTGTGAGAGTGGACAGGGAACGTGACTGCTGAAGCACAGCCTCACATAGAGACAGTTGAGCCCCCGGAGGTCTGTGGGCTCCTGACAGTCATCAGCCCTTGCCACAAGAGCGTGGAGGAGCGGAGTTTTCTCCTAACTTCCCCAGGAAGGAGACGTCTCGGCCATTTGGACATCTCCTCCCCTAGCTGGCTAAGCAGCGGATGCTTTCCCAGTGCTGGCGCTGCTGCACAGCTGAGGCACCCTCCAGCAGCCCTTATGAGGGCGTGACAGACGGCTTAGAGCACCTTGCCTAAGGGTCACTTTGTTCACAATGTCACCTCAGTTCCATGCCTCGTAACCCGATAGTCATTAGTAAAATTAAAGGTTATATTGAGTATATATCTTTATAAGTAACTATAAAATTATATATGATTATGTAAAGGAATAACTGTGTGCCTACATTTCTAAATTAATATTTATTTGGGAACAGGCTGCGGCTTCAGACCTTTACGATGGTACTTGCAGGGTCCCCCCCACCACATGCTGCCTGGGTGTGGGAGGCCAATGCTGCGTCACTGGTGTTGGGTCTGTCTCCCATCTGGAGGGCACAGTGCCCATGGGTGGTAGCCCAGGCTGACCACTCCCCCTCCAGTGGCCCAGGCTACCCAGCTCCCAGGTTACACTGGTTGAAAGACGGCCAGCCCCTGACCGCATCCGACCACATCCACGACTGACAAGAAGACTCTGCACACCCTGGAGGTCATCTCGGTCACCTGGAAGGATGCTGGCCAGTACGCAGCCTACATCGGCAATGCCACGGGTGCCGCCTACTCATCTGCACGGCTGCTGGTCCAAGGTGGGTGCTCCTGGGTCCCGGGCAGAGCCTTGGGCACTGGCCAGCATCCTGGCCAGGGCTGACACCCTGCAACCCTGCCACCTCAGGCCCTCAGTGGGGGTCAGTGGCCATCACCCCTTCATACAGAGTGGCACGGGCGGCCACAAGTCGGCCCTGCAGGGAGTGGGTGTGCAGCCCTCTGTCCTGACCGATGGGCAGGCTGGAGGTTGAAACTGACCCAGAAAAGTGAGTCAGCCCTGTGGCTCTAGGTAGACCCGCACACAGCCAGAGCCAGTGGTAGCATGGGACTAGAGATCCCTACTTCCTTATCGTTCAAAAAGTTGTAAGCACTGAGAGATCATTCCAAGGTTCACCCAAACCCGTCCTGCCACTGCTGTGGCTTTCCCCTGTGGCCCCGGGTGGGAGTCCCCTGCTGCTCTGAGCAGTGGCATTCTGTGGCATCTATGGCAGGGTGAGGGTGGGTGGTGGTCCACACGGTCTGTTGCCTCTGTCACCTGAACGTGGGGTTCCAGAGCTCCATGGCCTGGCATTCAGGCGGGGGTTAGGACGTTTGCCTGGGGGCAGTGCTGCCCTCACATTCCCTCACCACGGTGAGTGGAACTGCTGGGTATCCACACAGTGCTGGGTAGGAGCCACGGTGGGGCCCCTGGGTGCCGGCTGTCTGACTCCAGTGTCTCTTTCAGGCCCCGATGAACCTGAAGAGAAGCCTGCATCAGGTAAGGCAGCCCCAGGCGGGCAGGGAGCATCCAGGTGGCTGTGGGCGCTGAGGGCCTGAGCCCAGTGCTGGCTGAAGTGGAGATGTGAGTGGCCACGGGCTGGCTCAGGGAGAGAGCAGCATGGTGCTGTCCAGGTGCTGTCTGTGGAGAGCCACCTGGGGGCCTGCAGGCACTGTCGGGGACCAGGAGGCAGGCGGTGGGGGCCGTGCCAAGTCTCCAGCAGCTGCCCTGTGCCCTCCAGATGTGTGTGAGCAGCTGGTGCCACCCCAAATCCTGGAGAGGTTCACCCCCAAGAAAGTGAAGAAAGGCTCCAGCATCACCTTCTCTGTGAAGGTAGAAGGTAGGGCACTTCCCACCCTCGGCCGTGGGAAGATCACCCCTGGGATGGGACAGAAGTGCCCCCTTCCACTCACATCTCCCCCAGGGGGCCACAGGAAGGGCTCCACCTCCAGAGGCCCCGCTCCTGATGGGGTACACCTCCCACCCTTTCACCCGCCCTCAGGATGCCCGGCACCCACCGTGCACTGGGTCAGGGAGGCAGCTGAGAGGGGCGTGCTGTGGATTGTTCCCAACACTCTGGGCTACACCGTGGCCAGCTCGGCACAGCAGCACAGCCTGGTCCTGCTGGACATGGGCCGGGAGCACCAGGGCACCTACACGTGCATCGCCAGCAATGCTGCCGGCCAGGCCGTCTGCTCCACCAGCCTGCACATCTCTGGTCATGAGTGGGGAGTGGGGGGCGGAGGGCTGGGGCATGGGAGGAAGGCCCTGGGTGGCTTTGGGGTCTCCTCGGGGCACATGGCTCATCACCACCATCTGGGCCAGGACCCTGTGGGACCCCCTTTTTCCTCTTCTCATTCTCCTACAGCACCACAGAGACCCTAAGACGGGTCAAGCCCTGGTGGTGCTGGTGGGTTTCAGCCTCAGAGTCCTCTCTGGGCCCAGGCCCTTGTGGGTTCCGCACCACCAGGTTCAGGGACTTTTCCTGAAGCCCCCGTGTCCTATTCCTTGCTCAGCCCCTCGGAGGACAGGAGAACGCATTCCCCTCCCATCACTGTTGGGGTGACCTCAGGCCAAGAGTGGGTTGGGGAGGTGGGTTGGGGAGGTGGGCTCGGGCACAGCCCCTGCTCAGGGCTTTGGAGGGACCCAGTCCAAACCCAGAATCAGATGTGCTGGGGTCAGAAGCCCCATCCCGATGGCTCACCCGGTCCTCCTGACAGTGCCTAAAGCAGAGGAGCAGGAGAAAGTGAAGGAAGCGCTGATTTCCACTTTCCTGCAGGGGTGAGTGAGGGCTGTCCCTGGAGGCTAGTCCAGTCTGGGTCAGGGAGGGCACTGTAGGAGTGGGGGACAGGACAGTGCTGCCCCTGGGGAGGCCACCTGTCCCCAAGCATGTCCTGGCTCTGCCCCATGCAGGCCATGTGGCTTGGCTAGTTCTCTTCCTTCTCTGTGCCTCAGTTTCTCCCTTGCAAAATGAGGGCTTCCCTGGGGCCTCTCTGGCATGGAGCCCCTTTCCCTGCAGCCTCCAGACCCTCTTTTTGTCAGGAGCTTAAAGGACGGAGGGTGGTGGGGTCCAGCTCAGGCCCCTCAGGACACTCCTTTCACCCATTTAGGACCACACAAGCCGTCTCAGCACAGGGGTTGGAACCTGTGGGTTTGGCTGACCTTGCGGGGCAGAGGAAAGGTATGATCAGGGTGGGTGCGTGCCTGCGAGGGGCCAGGGTGGCTGAGCCCCTGATGCTAGGGACAGGGAGGAGGCTGCCCAGGGGTGGCTGAGCCCCTGATGCTGAGGGGCAGGGAGGAGGCTGCATGGGGGTGGCTCCAGGCCTCAGAGGCCCCTCCTGGGCAGTGTAGCTCCAGGACACCTGCTCATTTAGCCAGGACCGACCCATGTTCTTGTGGCCTAGACTTGAGGCATGGTTAGTGTTGGAGCCACGTCTGATCCCTGTGGATCCGGGAGCCTGTGGGGTCCCTGGGCCAGCCCTGGACATGAGCTCACATCCAGAGGGCTGTATAGACAGCTGGGTGCCAGGCACTGAGAACAGTGCAGCACAGCCCCGCTTTGGCCCCACAGCTCCTCCTGCAGCCTCATGCGCCGGTCTAGCCTCTGCCAGCTCTGTCCCCAGCACCCCTCATCTACTGTCCCCTGGTGTTTCCTGCTGTGCCCTGTCTCTGGACATTGTCAGCCCCTTGGTCATGCCTTGGCTTGATGCTCATGAGCCAGAGTGACTCCTCATCCTGGTGGGTTCCCACCAGCCCGTGCCCTGCCAGCCACAGTCTCATCATCTCCCTGCTGGACATCAGCACCATGCCAGGGAGGCCTCGGCCCTTTGTTCACCATTGGCTCCCAGGGCCCAGGACCGGCCTGCAGCATGGGGTGCTTGTTGCACATCTGAGGGGCATGCAGCCGCCTGAGCAGAGCATTTTTACCCCCCAGGAGAGCCTCTGGCTGCCAAGGAGGCCCTGGGCCACCTATCCCTCACCAAGGTAGGCACAGAGGAGTTCCTGCAGAAACTGATCTCCCCACCAAGATGGTATCGGCCAAGATCATGCAGGGTGAGGGGCAGTGGCCCGCGTGCCAGGTCTCTGGGGTGTGTCCATGGTGGGTGTTTGGCCTGCCCCTGAGCCCTGGAGACCCAGAAGCCAGCCAGGATGACATAATCCTTGCACCCCCAGCCAAGCTACAGGTGCCCGGAGGCGACAGTGATGAGTCCAAGACGCCATCTGCGTTCCCCTGGCACGGCCGATCATGGCCGTCCTCAGGCGTCCGGGGGTCTTCCTCGGAGTCAGAGGACGGGGATGCCTGAGGTGAGGTAGGTGGCTGGAACCCTCTGGGAGCAGGGCAGGGAGAGGCTCTGACCCTCCTGAAGAGAGGTGCAGGGTGGAGGGTGCTCAGGAGGCAGGACTCCCATCAGACTCCAGGGAGGGGGACCCACAGGGTGCACAGGAGGCAGGAACTGGTAAGAACAGGGCCTTCTCTGCACGGGTCCCAGCAGAGACTTGCCTTCTGGGAGGGGTGTTTGTTTGGTTCATTCATTCTCTCCTTCATTCCTTCAGCGGAGAATGTGTGTCAGGCCTCCAGTGTCCCAGGCACTCTGTTAGGGCTAGGGATGGGCTGAGAGTGGGGAGATGGTGAACAGGTAATGGAATGTAGGCAGCCCAGGCCTGGAGCCCCCGGGGCTGTGGTGACCTGTGGGGTCGGGGTCAGGCAGGGGAGGCCTCCCACACCCCTGCTGTTCTGCTTGTGCACAGTGACTCTGGGGAGCCTGGCCCTGGGGCTGGGGATCTTGACAGGCCTGGCTGGCACTTCTGGGGTCCCACCACCTCAGCACCCCCACCCCTCTCAGATCTTTGATATCTACATGGTCACTGATGACTACCTGCCCCTGGGGGCCGAGCAGGATGCCACTGTGCTGCGGGAAGGCCAGTATGTGGAGGTCCTGGATGCCACCCACCCGCTGCGCTGGCTGGTCTGTACCAAGCCCACCAAGTCCAGCCCCTTGCGGCAGGGCTGGGTGTCACCAGCCTACCTGGACAAGAGGCTCAAGGTACTGGATGCCCAGGCAGGAGGGTCCTCAGGGGTCTCGGGGGTCCTGGGAGGGTCATCCAAATGCCCAGGCAGGAGGGTCCTCGGGGGTCCCGGAGGCCCCGGGAGGGTCATCCCAATTTGAGAGGCAAGAGCCAGTCCCCACAAGGCAAGGCCAGAGCTCAGCACCCCAACCACAAACTCCTCTCCCTTACCAGCTGTTGCCCGAGTAGGGGGCCGCCGAGGCCCCCGAGGTCCCTGGGGAGGCGGTGTCTGAAGGCGAGTACAAGACGAGGCTGAGGTGAGCGGCTGCCGGGCCCTAGGCGGCGGCGCTGGCGTCCCACCAGCTGGACCATCTCCCAAAGCAGCTCTGGGTCCAGGCCCCAGCACTGGAGGTCTTGGGGTCATGGTCACGCTGATTCCTCTGCAGGGGCCTCTGAAACACTGCTCCTGTGTGAGCCTGTTGGGGATGGGTGGGGGCTGAGGACAGTGGAGCAGGCCCAGAGCTGCCTGGGTTCCCACAGCTACCCTCCCGGCCTCTCGCTGGTGGCACCCAGCTGAGTGGCTTCCTGGTGTTGGGGCCTGCCTTGTTAGAGAGGGAGCCTCTCTGCACCTGCTCTCCCACTTCCTGCAAGCAGGCGACAGACTGCAGGTGGCAGGAGGCGTTCCAATCTAGCAGCTGAGGGAGCCGGGCCTCATGGCCCGCAGTCCCTGTGCAGGAGGCAGGAGCTCCAGGGTCCCTCACAGTGGCCCCCTCCCGCCCAGCTCTGTGATCCAGGAGCTGCTGAGCTCCGAACAGGCCTTTGTGGAGGAGCTGCAGTTCTGCAGAGTCACCACCTGTAGCACCTGGAGTGCCACCCCCATGTGCCCACGGCTGTGGCCAGCCAGAAAGCAGTCATCTTCTGCAACGTACAGGACATCAGCCGCTTCCACAGCAGGTGGGTGGGGACACACAGACACACAGACACACACACACACACACAGCGTCCATGCGCAGATGCTCTGTGGGGCCAGGCCTCCTGCAGGTGGGTTGGAGCCAAAGAGGGAGAGAACCTGTGCTGACTTGATTTACCCCTTGGCGCACCTTCCCTCGAAATCCAGACGTGTGTACCTGGCTTACTCATGGGAAGGCCTGTGGCTTACCCACTGCTGATATGTGCATGCATACCCTCACACATGTACACACATGAACACATACATGTGTACATGTACCGTCTTTAACAGCACACACCCATGTGCATGACACGTGCACATCTGTAGATGCACACACATGCACACACCCACATACACGTGCACATCACCTATGTGCACACATGGGCATGCCTGTGTACATTATACACATGGACTCGTGTACATCTCCATGCTTTATGCACACCTATGCACATGCACTTTTGCACACCCTTTCATCTGCAGACTTGTGTATACATGCACAAAGCACACAGTGTCTCCTTCCCCCGCCACCTGCCTGTGTGTGCAGCCACGTGCATGTTCATACACATGTGCATGCCTCCACAGATGTGTGCATACGATATTCATGTGTGCTTTTGTACATGGCACACAAGCACTTCCTTGCATGCCCACACCTGTCTGCACACACACTCTCAGGTCCCAGGAGCCACAGGGCCACAGCCCTTGTGCAGGGGCCAGCTTCCTCCCAGAGGTGAGGGCTCAGGGCCGGGCCATGGGGCACGGGCTGAGTCCTGATGCCATCCCCCTCCATGGCAGCTTCCTGCAGGAGCTGCGGCAGTGTGACACGGACGACGACGTGGCCATGTGCTTCATTAAGAACCAGGCGGCCTTTGAGCAGTACCTGGAGTTCCTGGTAGGGCGCGTGCAGGCTGAGTCGGTGGTCGTCAGCACAGCCATCCAGGAGTTCTACAAGGTGCCCTGCCTGAGCTCATGGGCTCCCTCTGAAGGCTCAGTAAGCCCAGCCATCCTCCAAGGCTCATCCTGGCCTGCGTGTATCAGAGCCTCTGCCCACAGCCTCCCTGTGGCCCCCTTGGGCCTCCGTTCTGAAATGGGGGCAGAGCTGCATCTGCAGCCCTGTGCTCCTGGGCAGGCTGCTTCAGCAGCAGCGTCCTGTGCTTGTCGCCTGTCAAGAGGTGATGACAGCTGTCACTCAGGGTGCAGGGCTATGACCCACCCTCCAGCTCTCAGGGACTCAGCCATCAGGGGGCCTCCCATTCCTGCCCTAAAATCCCATTCCTGGTTCCCACAGAAATATGCAGAGGAGACCCTGTCGGCAGGAGACCCCTCTCGGCCCCCGCCGCCGCCCCTGCAGCACTACCTGGAGCAACTGGTGGAACTCGTGCAGCGCTACCAGGCCTTGCTGAAGGTGGGCCCTGCCTCCCCTGCCCAGGCTGGGTCTCTTGAGGTCCAGCTATGGGGCAGCCTGAGCCCCGACCTCCGTCCCAGCCCCAGGAGCTGATCCGAAGCAAGGCGCGAAACAGAACCGTGCGCTGCTGGAGCAGGCCTACGCCGTGGTGTCTGCCTTGCCGCAGCGCGCCAAGCACAAGCTGCACGTGTCCCTCATGGAGAACTACCCCGGCACCCTGGAGGCCCCGGGCGAGCCCGTCCGCCAGGTCGGGGAGTGGCCGGGGCGCAGGCGATGTTGGTGGGTGTGGGGTGCTGCCAGGAGGTGGGGGCACGTGCATGAGTCGGGCAGGGCACTGGGCCCTTGGGTGGCTCTGGGGTCTGCACGCTGGGTGTCCTGGCTGGCCACAGGCTGACCGCAGCCCACACCCTCCCCAGGGCCACTTCATTGTGTGGGAGGGTGCGCCGGGGCGGGGGCGCATGCCCTGGAAGGGCCACAACTGCCACGTGTTCCTCTTCCGCAACCACCTGGTGATCTGCAAGCCCCGGCGGGACTCCCGCACCGACACCTTCAGCTATGTGTTCTGGAACATGATGAAGGTCTGCAGGTGCCGGGTGGGGTCCCCGTCCCTCGGCTCTGCGGTGACGCCGCTGGTCTGGGGTGGCCTGAGTGTTTCCTTGCCAGGGCCCACATCTGTCAGGGACTGTCCAGCCATGTCCCCTCCCTGTGCTGACGCCCTCCCCAACCCGCAGCTGAGCAGCATCCACCTGAACGACCAGTTGGAGGGGGACGACTGCGCCTTCGAGGTGTGGCAGGAGCGGGAGGACTCGGTGCCCAAGTACCTGCTGCAGGCCCGGACGGCCATTATCAAGAACTCGTGAGTGAAGGAGATCTGTGGCATCCAGCAGCGTCTGGCCCTGCCTGTGCGGTGTGAGCGTCCACCTCCCCGCGGGGGCGGGGGACTTAGCCAGGATGAGGCACCCGAGCCTGTTCCTGCAGCCACACAGGTCCTTGCCCAGGTGGGTGTGAGGGGTGGGCTCGGTCCCAGGACAGACAGCTCAGCCAGCTTGTGGCGTGTAACAGCTACAGCCTCACGGGGAGCCCTGGGGCTGGGTGTTGAGTCGGCCCTGACCCGAGGTGGGGGACACTGTGGGAGCCCCAAGCACAGGACACCCACCCAGATTGTGTCAGGGGCCATGAAGGGTCTGGCAGCCAGGGTGTGAACAGAATTTTTCCCCAGGCCCGCCCTAGTCTCTGTTAAACACACACCTGCCTCATGCACCTGACTCCAGATGGGGACCTTGGATGAGGGATGACAAGGGACAGTCCCCATAGTGGCCACACTGTTGGATGTGGAGCTTGTGGCACAGGGCAGGTGACCTGCCAGGTACACCTGGGGGTGCAACAGCCGTACATCCCCCCGCAGAGCACTGAGGGCTGTGTGTGCCCTCAGGGCCCCCAGACTTTGAAGAGGAGCTGGCCGACTGCACCGCCGAGCTGGGCGAGACGGTCAAGCTGGCCTGCAGCGTCACAGGCACACCCAAGCCCATCGTCAGCTGGTACAAAGGTAAACCCAGAGCCGGGGGCCACAGCCTTCCTGTCCCAGATGCTGGCCCTGCCAGCCGAAAGAAATGGGCTGTGAGGGCTAGGGGCCCAGTGTGGGGTTTGGCCAGGTGTCTGGGGCATGAAGGACGGGCCTCATACATCCACTTGCCACCCACTTTCCAGCATGGCAGGGACCCAGAGATGCAGAGGCATGGAGAGGTGGGAGTCGGGGGATCTCGAGGAGGACTCGGCTCTGCAAAGCTGTTAGTCGCACGGTCAGGTCTGACTGTGGCCAGAGGGCCCAGTTAAAATAGCGGCTGGGAGAGCCGCCTAGGGAAAGATCCGGGAGGCGCTACACACGGGCTTTGGGGTGTCCCTTCCAGGGGCGTCATCTCTCTCAGCGACAGCACATGACACACATGGGGTGGAGCCAACCAGTGGTTTCCCCAGCCCTGGTGTCCAGGGTTTTGCAGACTCAGCCATGGAATCATGGCTCCCTGCTCTGTAGCGAGCCTTGGGCTCCAGCCCTTTGGGAGGCCAAGCTAGTGCTGCATGGGCCAGGGACCCCGGGAATCTCAGAAATCCATGGTCAGCATAGATGGTCCCATGTGGGAACAGCCATTCTTACCAGCCAGGACATCCCAAGAGCCCGAGGTTACCTCCCAGGAGTGGGGGCCTCTCTCTGGGCAGCATCCATCCTCCCCTGGGCTGGAGCTGTGTCGGGTTTGAGCAGCGGAGGGACACAGTTTGGCTCTGTCATCTATCACCTTGGCTGTAATGTCAGGAACCTGCTGGGGAGGGCCGAGAGGGGACCTGGGATACCAGCCTGGGAGCCACCCTGGGAGCTGGGGGACTGGGCTCGGGTGGCTGTGGACTCCAGGGGTGTGTTGAAGGCCGAGCTGGCCCATTTGTCGATGGGGTGGCTGGCCATGTGGAGAGAGCTTGATGTCCAGATGTGCGCACCTTGGGTCTGGACATCTGCCGGTGTGGGGGTTCCATTGACAAAGGGTGGCATGCAGACGGGCTGGGTGGGAGGAGGAAGCGCCAGGTCTGGGAGGACCCTGCAGAGTCAATGCCTGTGGGGATGCAGGCGGAGGGGCCGAAGGGCAGTTGGAGAAGTGCAAGTAGGCTCAGGAGAGGGTGTGGCCAGAGAGGGTGTGGCCAGAGACCACAAATGGTCAGACTCGCAGATCATCTGACCTGCCAGCTGATGCAGAGTGCGTGTGGAGGGGTGAGGCCCTAGCACCCAGGCTTGAGAGCTCCCACTTGAGTCTGCAGAGGTGAGAAGAGGTGAGCCCAGGGAGAGGAGCGGCCAGGGAGGTGGGGGCCCAGGAAGCCAGCCAGGGGTAGGGGTGCCCAGGGCTGCTGGGGTCCCCAGAACTGTGGAATCTCCCATTCTACCCCTCATGCATGTGCAGGTTGGCCTGTCACGATTTACACACGTACACATTACACACACTTGTGCACACACTTAGAGACACACACAGAGACACATGGTACATCTCATGCATATGTGCATACATGCCACACATACACATTACACATGCATGTATATTAACACTATACATGTACTATACATAGATACACATCACACAGATACTACACATACGTGCATGGTATACAATACATATATGCAAATGCCACACACAAGATGTATGCAGGTACACACATGTACATGCCATGTACACATGCATCATGTATGGTGCACACTACCTGCGCCTATGCAACAACAGATATATACATAGATACATGCAAACATCACTGTGCACATACATGACTACAGGCACACTACACACAAGTACATTACATATGTACACACTTCACACACAGCTACACATGTACACACACTGCACACATATATAAGTATACATATTAGAGACCACATCTGTGCACACGTGGATACTGCACACATATACATATGTACACAGCCACACACCATAACACACATGCATGTTCATAAACACTATACACTTGGCCCACCCCAAAATAGTCACCAGCCCTTGCAGGGTCAGGTGTGTGGTTTCCACCAAAGTCCTGTGGCATGCTGAGGGCTGATTTTCAAAAATGGTGTGTCTGGTGGCCATGTTGGGGACAGAACAAGTCCAAAACCCCAAGGGGTGCCTACCATTGCCAGAGACCCCAGTGGGCAGAATGATGACTCTCAGAAACCCAGAGTGCATGGGAGTCGTGGTGTGGAGCCCGAAGGCAGAGCGTGTGCTGCAGCCTGTCTGCTCTCAGCCCACTCAAACCTGGCTGGCTGGGGGGACCAAGACTTGTTACCAGCACTGCCTTAGGGTCTCACATCATTACCCACACCCCAGTTTCCATGAGGAGGTGTTGGAGCCGGGTGTTAGCCACATGCAGGGGGTGCCCCATGGGAGAGAAACCCTGACTGTTAGGAGGCACAGAGCACTTTTGATGGGGCTGCTGGTACATCAGCCCATGCTGTGCTCTGGAGACAGCAGAAGACTTCCTACCTGGGATGCAGAAATGACGTCTCCTGGGAAAGGAGTGGAAGGCTTTCCCTCTGTTGCCCTGTGCCCTGCGAGGCAGCCAGGGAGCCAGGCATCTCCAGCTCCACGCTCCTTCCTCTTTCCCCTCCACTGTTGGCGTTGTGCTCCGTTCTAAACCTGGCTGTGCCTTTGCTCAGAGGTTGAATGTGCAATCTGAATTCCAGGCAGAAGTGTTTTCTCGAAGCAAGATGAGGACAGAGCTGCCAGTGGAGCCCATGGGATGGGCTCGGCCCGTGGGATGGGCTCAGAGGGGATGGGACGAGATGCGCTGAGGGCGTCAGCACAGCTGCTTCCTGGAGTTGCCGTCAAGAGGTGCGGAGATCTGAGGTGGTGGCTACAGGGTTTTTGAAAAAAATTAAAGTTATTTCTGAGCCAGGCAGGGTGGCTCATGCCTGTAGTCCCAGCTATGTAGGAGGCTGAGGTGGGAGGACCACTTAGCCCAGTTTAAGACCAGCATGGGCAACATAGTGAGACCCTGTCTCTAAAAAAAATTAAAAACTTAGCCGGGCGTGGCAGTGCACCTGAGGCTGCAGTGAGCCATGATTGCCCCACTGCACTCCAACCTGGACAACAGAGCAAGACCCCGTCTCTAAGAACATATATGTTAAAGTTCTATACAAATCAGAAGTCAGTGCTGGTCATGCCCTTTGTGACTTAAGCAATCTGTGGCACACACCCGGCCCTGTTGGAATGTGAATTGATGCCGTTTTATCTATTTGGACATTACACGTGGGAAGGAGTTCTCCGCACTGAGAGGCCTTGCCTTCCCGTCCCTCGCCCGGGAAGGAAGCATGCGTTGGCCGGAGAGGTGTGGTCAGTGCGTGTTCACAGCAGGGTGATTTACCTCACATTCTTCAGATATTTGTATTAGAAGGCCATGCACTTGGAGGCACGAGGATGGGGCTAGTGGAGTGGGCGTGAGGTTTAGGCCCCTGCTGCCCTGGGGAGACTGTGGGCCACTGTGTTCCCTGCAGGGGCAGGTGCAGGGAGAGGAAGCGTGGAGGGGATGTGGGCAGTTATTCTGAGAAGGGGCTGAGCCCCTAGGCTGGGCAGGAAGGGGTGAAGAGGGGTCAAGTGCATGAGCTGGGGTGACCAAGGGCTCAGCTGCCCCTAGGGGATGGCCTCTGTGGTGCTCAGGTCCCTCAGCCTGGCCCCTGCCTCGAGCTAGTGGCCAAGGTGGACAGAAAGAGAGAGTAAGAGACAGAGACAGAAAGGCAAAATGCACAGACAGAAAGAGAGAAAGGGAGACAGAACAAGGAGACAGACAGAAAGTAGAAATAGGCAGAGACAGAGGCAAAGAGAGGTTGAGCCCGAGATGGAGACACAAAGAAAAATTGAGACAGAAACGCAGTGCTAAGGGGAGCTCGAGTCAGCCTCTGCATCCAGGGTTGCAGGTCAGCCTGGAGGCTGGACCCGACCGGGAACCTGGCCCTGAGCCACAGCTGTGGGCCCACCATCCCCTCCCCACCCATGATTGCAGCCCCCAGGCCAGGCCCAGCGTCTCGGCCCTGATGGGGTGAGCCCTCGGGGTCCCCACCTGGGTGATGGCTCCTGCTCATCCTTTCCAGATGGGAAGCCAGTGGAGGTGGACCCCCACCACATCCTCATCGAGGACCCCGACGGCTCATGTGCCCTCATCCTGGACAGCTTGACTGGTGTGGACTCCAGCCGGTACATGTGCTTTGCGGCCAGTGCTGCTGGCACTGGCAATAGCCTGGGCAAGATCCTGGTACAGGGTGAGCCCGGAGGCCTGCCCAGGGGAGGAGCCACCCTGACAGCCCACCACCGCAGGCCCGGCTGCAGCGGGGATTGCTGGGAGCTCATAGAGGATATTGGCAGGCAGGGACCTGCAGCCCTTTGCTGGCATCACCCTCAGCGTCATCAGGGCAGCTCTCTGTGTGTGACTGTGTCTGTATCTCCCTGTCTGTGTCTCTCTGTCCTTTGATCTCTGTGTCTGTATGTCATTTTCTGTTTCTCCATCTCTGTCTTTATCTGTCTCTATCTCTGTATTTCTCTGTCTCTCCATCTCTGTATCTTTATCTCTGCGTCTGTTTCTCCACCTCTGTCTCTGTCTCTCTGTATGTCTTTCTGTCTCTGTCTCTCCCCTCCACAACCCCACAGTCCCACCCACGCTTCATGAACAAGGTCCAGGCCTCGCCCTTTGTGGAGAGAGAGGACGCCCAGTTCACCTGCACCATTGAAGGTGTGCTGCACCCGCAGATCAGGTGGGGCCCAGGCCTGCCTGGGGATGGGTGTGGGGGCTGGCTTCTGCCTGGGGCATGGGGCATGGACAGCGTGTTCCCAGGTCAGGGGTGGGCTGGACATGGCCACCAGTCTTCAGCTGAGAATGGTCTTTGGGGACTCTGGATCATTCTGGATGTGGGCCCCTCAGCCAGGAGGACACGGCCAGGCTGGGTCTTGGCTTCTGGAAGGGTGGGCTAAGGACCCTGGGGGTCTGGGGGCAGCACAGTGTGGTCCTGAGCACAGGGAGCACAGCCGGGGGTGGCCCTCAGACAGTACATAGGCAGAGGGTGACCGGAGCCCTGCCTCATGTGCCCTCTGGGTGGATTCCAGGTGGTACAAGGACGGGGCCCGGCTGACCCCTGGCAGCAAGATCCAGATGCTCAGTGATCCCCGCAGCAGCCTGCTGGTGCTGGTGATCCGGGCAGTCAGCGAGGAGGACCTGGGGCTCTATGAGTGTGAGGTGAGCGGTGCAGGAAGGGGCCCTGCCCTGGGGCCCAGGCTCTCCTTTCCGGCCATCCTCTGGGATCTCATTGTGGAGGGGCTGAAGAACCCAGGAACTGTCCTTAAGGTGAGGGCCTCTCAGCAGAGGCCAGGGAACACCATATCCACTGCTACACACTGATGATAGGCCAGAGGCCACCACGCCACCGCTGTCATCCCCTTATCACAGGTGGGGGGCCATCAGGCCACTGTCACCCACCATCACAGGTGGGAGGCCATGAGGCCACTTGTCACCACCATCACAGGCTGCTGGCCACCAGGCCACTGTCATCCCCCAGTCATAGGCCAGAGACCACCAGACCACTGTCACTCCACATCACAGGCCAGAGGCCACCAGGCCACTATCAACCCCCATCAGAGGCCAGAGGCCACCAGGCCACTGTCACCCATCACAGGTAGAAAGCCACCAGGCCACTGTCACCCCATCACAAGCAGAGGCTACTAGGCCACTGTCACCCCCATCACAAGCAGAGGCCGCAAGACCACTGTCACCCCATCACAAGCAGAGGCTACTAGGCCACTGTCACCCCCATCACAAGCAGAGGGCAACCAGGCCACTGTCGCCCCCCATCACAGGCCAGAGACCACCAGGCCACTGTCACCTTCCATCACGGGCCAGAGACCACCAGGCCACTGTCACCCCCCATTACAGGCCAGAGGCCACCAGGCCAGTCACCCCCCATTACAGGCCAGAGACCACCAGGCCACTGTCACTCCCTATCACAGACCAGAGGCCATCAGGCCACTGTCACCCTCCATCACAGACCAGAAGCCACCAGGCCACTGTCACTCCCCATCACAGACCAGAGTCCACCAGGCCACTGTCACCTCCCATCTCAGGCCAGAGGCCACCAGGCCACTGTCGCCCCCCATGAAAGGCCAGAGGCCACCAGGCCACTGTCACTCCCCATCACAGACCAGAGGCCACCAGGCCACTGTCACCCCCCCATCACAAGCAGGTGGCTATCAGGCCACTGTCACCCATCACAGGCCAGAGGTCACCAGGCCACTGTCACCCCATCACAGTCTGGGGGCCACCAGGCCACTGTCACTGTCATCCCTGGCCACACCACTGCTCCATGCCCTGGCCTTATTCTTCCTCTGCCCTGAAGCCTCTCCTCTGCTCCCACGTCAATCTGGATGCCTTGTTCCCTGCTTCCCTGGCCATTTCAAGGATGCCACTTGGTTTTTGCCTTTAGGGGGCCTGGTGTGGCCTCATGAATTTTGTCGTTCGTGTCAAACGGAGTGTCAGTAATCCCATGCAGCCTTGCCCTGCTCAGGTGCCTTTTCCCTGTGGAGACGTCCAGCCTGTGGGTGGACAGAGCTGCCTTCTGCTCCAGCCCCTGTGTCTGCAGGGCCCAGTCCTCCAGTCCTTCAAGGCCTGTGGTGGTCAGGGTGGCTGTGTGCCAACTGTGGGTGCCCCGGGCTCCAGACTCTTCCCGGGGCACTTGTCTGGCCACCACCTTCCCATGTGCTGCTCTCGCTCTTGAAGCAGAGACCTGGCTCTTGACTTGCACTGTCTAGTACCATCACTACTGGCCATACATGGGGATTTACATTTAAATTTAAATCAGCTCAAGTTAAATCCAAAGCTGGGTGCTGTGGCTCATGCCAGCAATCTCAACAATTTGGGCGGCCAAGGCAGGAGAATCACTTGAGCCCAGGAGTTTGAGACCAGCCTGGGCAACATATTGAAACCCTGTCTCTTAAAAAAAAAAAAAAAAAAATTAAAAAATGAGCCAAGCACAGTGGTGCACACCTGTGGTCCCAGCTACTCGGAAGTTGAGGTGGGAGGATCCCTTGAGCCCAGGAGATGAAGGCTGCAGGGAGCTGACATCATGCCACTGCACTCCAGCCTGGGCCACAGAATGAGACACATCTCTAAAAACTACATAGAATTAAGTTAAAGAGTCTGTGCCCCAGTCTGCGTCCCAGGGCAGACGGAGAGCATCCTCATCACTGCAGAGGCCCTGGGGACGTGTGAGTCCCCCAGGGATGCTGTGGCTGGCCAGGGCCCTTCCCCTTGGGGGAGACACACCAGGGTGGGGGCTGCCCATGCTCCCAGCATGGCCCCAGGGAGAGGGCCCTGCCCGTGGGGAGCCCTGGGCTCTGAGCCAGCCCTCTGTCCTTGCAGCTGGTAAACCAGCTGGGCTCTGCAAGGGCCAGGGCAGAGCTGAGCATTCAGAGCCCTGCACTGCAGGCCCTGGAGCAGCACCACCGGGAGCAGCTCGTGGCTGCCGTGGAAGGTAAGTCCCACCCCTGCCTTCACCACCACGGCTCAGACCCAGGCAGGACCCTCACGGGCCTGGCCGTGTCCTGGGGCATGAGATTCTCATCCTTCCCAGTCAGGATCTGCTACCTGGAGGACTCTGGAGGAGGAGCTGGGCTGGCATCTTGGGGTAGGGAGAGCCACAGATGGGAGATGAGGAGGCTGCTGTGGGCCAGGTGCAGGTCCCAGGTCCCAGCCTCTGGCTGGAGGCAGCACCTGTGTGGGCTGGTGGAGGGCGGGCCCTGAGCCCAGAGCCCTGGTGGAGGTAGACAGGCCACTCTGGGTGGATGTCATTCCCAAAGCCCTGCTGCCATCCTGGGGAGGGGAAGTGTGTGCATGGAGGCCAGGCCTACACCCAGGGCAGCTCACCAGCAGTGGGCAGATTGCAGCAGGAACAGTAGGAAGGACGTCTCTGTGGAGGCCGGGCAGCTGGGCCCCAGCTTGGCTCCCAGGAGAAGGGGCAGGTATCAGGGGCCTGACCCCTCCAGCTCAGGGTAGGGCTGGCTGTGGAGGCACCTGGCCTGGTCTGGGGCTGCTCCAGGGTCCTGGGAGGGCCTTGGGCTGCAGAATGACCTCACCAGGGATGGAAGGTGAGGGATGGAGGGTGTGGGGGATCAGCAGGGATGGAGTGGGGGGGAGAGGTGGGGCGCATCACTTCACTCCTCCCGGATGCTTTGTTCAGGGCAGGGGCAGCCAGGGTGGGAAGGGGGTCATTGGGCATCTGTCATGGGCTCCCAGTTGGAGCTGCCCCTCTAGACAGGTGATGAGCCTCCCATCCCTGGGGAAATGCAAGCGGGGGGACACCTGGCAGAGCCGCAGCTCCCACTGTGGATGGGTTGGAACGCATGTCCTCCAAGTCGTAAACACTGGCTACTCCATCCCAGCTCAACTGTCTCTCAGGGCACAGTGTCTGAAAGCCAGGTGCCCATCTGGGTCCCACAGAGTTTGGCCATCTTTGACACCCTCCATGACCCTCAGGGAGACCCTCCCTTGCCGGGCAGGGGTCCTTGTTCCTCATCCCCCACTGCGAGTGCCCCACGTCTGACGTGTCTCTGGGGCCCTGTGACCTCCATCAGCCCCACAACCTGGTGGCCACAGCACCTCACAGAACCGCTTCTGCAGCCACCGCACTCCAGCCTCTCACAAGTCCCGTGTCTTGCGGCCACGGAAGTGCCAGCAGGGACACGTGGGGCTGCCTCTTCCTGGTTACAGAAGTGTCCTTTGCAGTCGTAACAAGTCTCTCTCTGGGTTTGGAGGAGGGGTGGCAGGCGAGAGAGGCCACCCATGCTGAACAGGGCGGCGGCACCTCAGCGCGAAGAACCTGGAGCTGGTGCCAATGCCTCCCTGCTTCTAACACCTGCCTGCTGCTTCCTTTTTAACCTGGCAGCTCTGCAGCCTGAACGGGCCCTGCCAGGCCTGTGGGGCGGGCACTGCCCCCTCGCTCATGAACCACGCTGCGCACAGCTGCACCCCTCCTATAGTTGCAAATACCCAGGTCCACAGCCGATCAGGTGGCAGTTTAGGTCCATGAGTGATGGTGCCCGGAGTGTATGGGCCCAGAAGCGCCAGGCTTCAGCCCCAAGTGCAGGGAGGATGATGGGGGAGGCCCCGGGTTTTCCATCACTCTGTGCAGTTCCCATCACTGGCCAGCAGGTGGCGGACACACCAGCTTTCTCTGGGGTCAGGTTAGTCCAGGCACACAGAGCCTTGGCTGAGCACAGGGGCTCACGCCTGTAATCCCAGCACTTTGGGAGACCAGGGCGAGCAGATCACAAGGTCGGGAGTTTGATACCAGCCTGACGACATGGTGAAACCCCATCTCTACTAAAAATACAAAAATTAGCTAGGTGTGGTGGTGCACGCCTGTAATCCCACCTACTCAGGAGGCTGAGGCAGGAGAATCTCTTGAACTCGGGAGGCGGAGGTTACAGTGAGCCGAGATCATATCATTACACTCCAGCCTGGGGGACAAGAGTGAGACCCCGTCTCAAAAAAAACCACACGCAGCGTTTTGGTTGGATCGCATTCTCTCCTCCCATGAACGCTTTCTCTTCCTGTGAAATACACACCTACACATACGTATACACGTGCACACACACACAGAAATGCACAGCACCTGTGGCTCCCACCAGATGTGGGTAGTCGCTGGCATACATGTGCCCCTCCTCTGAGATGGGCGTAAAGCCTTTCTCCACATGGCAGTCTAGCAAAGCACACAGTGCCCCACCCCGACCCAGAGTTGTGAGGCTGTGCGCTCCAGGCCACGTCACTTGACTTTTCTGGGCCTCCTGCTAGGGGTGGTGAGGAGGGTCACAGAGATGCAAGGCTGGTGGTGGCCCATGGCCTGCCCACTAGCCAGCTGGCCAGGGCTGGGAGGCGCCATCTTTGTGCCCAGATGATTCTGCCCAGGAGCTGCAGGGGAAGAGTTCTTGAGGTGACTGGGAGGAGGAGCTGCCTGATCCCAGATGTGTCCCATCCCATCACAGGAACCGCAGGCCCCATCCTGCTGGCTCTGGGGAGGGAAGCAGCCAGGAAAAGCAGGAGAGACTGGGGTGTGTGGACCAAGGTTGCTCCTGTAGGGAGATTGGGCTGCCCGCCCACTTGGAGCTCAGGACTCTGTGCAGCATTCCTGGGGCTGTTCTTGGCAGGACTTGTGTGGCCTCGTGCCACAGAGCTCAGATGTGCCACTTTCAGGACTCCAGAGTCCCTCCTCACGAGGATTTTTTGTAACAGAGGCCCTGAATGTCTCAGCCTCAGTGTGGCTGCTGGCTCCCTGTGCAGCCACAGGCCATTGCTTTCCCTTCCAGGACTTGGCTTCTATGTCTGAGAAGTGGGATTGTAGGTCTGACAATTTCACAGGGCTACCTCGGGACATGGGTCGAAGGAGAAGCTGGGATTTCTGTGCAGGAAGCATAGGTAGGGCCCTCATTCTCCCCACAGCCCCTGCAAAACCCTCGTGAGGGACAGAGAGTCCCGCCTTCATGAGGGGATGCACTGTCCTCAGTCCTCATTCTGCAGCCACTCAGAGCAGGCATTGTCACCTCCACATCAGAGACCAGGGAACTGGGGCTCTGAGCAGACAGCCTGGCCAGGGACAGCTTAGCCGGTGACTCCACTGTTGTGCCACTCAGATAGCTCAGCCCCCAGCCCTGGCTGGTCTGTAACCCTCACCATTCCGACTGCTTTCTTTGTAGTCACTGAGCAAGAGACTAAAGTCCCCAAGAAAACCGTCATCATGTAAGTGCAGGCGTGTTTCTAGCCTTCCTCTGACTGCTATGCCTCCTGCATGCCACTGACCTGCCTGCGTCATACCCGTGTGGCCCAGCCACCTGCTTGCCGCCCGCTTGCTCACATAACATTCATCCTCTGACTGCCAGCACTGTCCAGGTACCCACAGACACTCCACACATCACCGCCCTGTCCTCAGGCCCTCAGCGCCCTCTGCCAGCACCGTTCAGGTACCCACAGACACTCCACACTTCACCGCCTTTCCCAGGCCCTTAGCACCCTCCATGGTCCCACCTCTCCTGCAGTCTTGGCCACTGAGACCCTTGGGTGGGTGCCTTCCAGCTCTGTGGGCCTCCTGGCTTTCTCTGCAGGGTGGACACGGGGTCTGTGTGTGGGCAGCAGCCCTTGTCTCTCGGCAAGAATAAAGCGGCTTCCTGCATACCTCTCCGACTCTCCTTGCCTCTCCACTGCACGGTCCTGGGTCCCCTCCACTTGCAGCCCTAGAGGGAGCCCCTACCCTCACCAGCACTTGACTGTAAGGTCCCTGGCTGGCCACTGCCTGTGGGGTCCCTGCCCATTCTAGGGTCCCCAAGTGGACCTGCGGCAGCTGCTTCCCATCAGGGGCCATGCAGCCACCCACAGGGACATGAGGCATGGTCAGAACAGCTAATCACAGTCCTTCCTGGCATGCTGGGCACCAGGCAGGCCTTCCCCAGGCCTGGGCAGCCAGGGCAGTTGTCATGGCAGATGCAGGGATGCGGTGACCCCATGGGATTTGGGCTCTCAGCATCAGGGGTCAACTTCGTTGTCTCTGGCTGGACAATTCCAGCACGAATAGAGGACGACCCCAAGCCCTCCAGCCCTGGGGCCGGCCAAGGGGTCCTGCCGACAGCCTTGGAGTGGGGAGGGTGGGGAGGAGGGTGCCCTGGTCCTGTAGAAAGCAGCCCGCGTCTCCTCTCCAGGCTGTTGACTGGGGGTGCAGCAGGGGCTTGAGTACACAAATGAGGAGGGAGGGTTGGGGCAGGTGACCTGCTGGACCCACGTGCGAGGTGCCTGGGGGCTGGTGGCCAGGTCAGGTCGGGGGAGGCTGCTGAGGGGGAGCTGCCAGTGGGGCCATGCCCAGCAGGGCTCTGGAGGACTCTCTGGCTGCCAGCAAGGGGTCAGGTTGGGTGGCTGGGGCAGGGTGGTAGGCAGAGAGGAGGGCAGATTTGGGTGACAGGTGGAGGACAGAAAGCTGTCTGACAGGTGAGTGCTGGCAGAGGCTGCCCTGGGAGGGAGGGACCGTCCCCAGAGAGAGGGCCGTGCCATGCTGCTGGGACACCCACCGAACCCAAGCTTCCTCTAGTCTCGGCTTGGCATCAGACTGTGCCCAGATTCAAGGAGAGGCCAGCTGTGGTCGGGGAGTTGTGATCAGTGGCAGAGCCAGGGCCAGGGGCAGGTATCCAGCCCCGGCGGCTTCCCGGAGGTGGTGACACTCTCCCGAAGGCACCTGGGGAGGATGGGCCTGAGCTTGCAGGGGCTCTAGGAAGAGGAAGCGCCTGCTGCAGCGTGGGTCTGCAGTTCCTTCCCCTCTCTGTCCCAGGCCTCCACCTCCAGGAGCCTCCTGAGGGGTGTGGGTCGGGGGTGGAGTCCAGTGTCGGTCCAGCTGGGCAGTCTCGAGGATGGGGATGAGGCTCCTGGAGTCCCCCCTGCAGGCTACAGCCATCCCGGACCCCTGGGCCTCAGCCCCTCTGCACTCATCTGCCACTTCTACAGACACCACCCTGGAGAATGTGGACCAGGAGGTCACATCCATCCTGGAGAGACCGCTGGGCTCCAAGGTGCCAGTGCCTTCCATGAAGGACCTCACTGGCCCCGGCCCCTGCCCTGGGATGGCACCTGCACTCCAGGAAGCTGGTTCCCAGCCCCCAGTCACCGGAACTTCAGAGGCACCCGGTGAGGCCCAGACGGATGCCGACCGCAAAGACCCCCAGGGGCTGACCCCAACCCTGACTACACCACAAGGGCTGCCCATCCCATGGGCATGAGATGCCAGGCCCCAGTGACCCCGACTTGGAACCCCAGTGGCTCCATGCACTGGGGGCTCCTGGGAAAAGCCTACTTCTTGCTTGGCCTCAGTTTACCCATCTGAATCAATGCACAGAATCGGTTCTGGAAGGTTCCTCCTGCTCTTAGTCTGTTCCAGAAGCCAGAGGCTTCCCATGGTTGGCCTGTGGTAGCCAATTCAGGTGCCCCGGGCTCCTCAGTGGACAGGAGGAGGGGGAGGGGTGTGAGAAAGGAGAGGAGGAGAGAGGGGAGAAGTAAGAGGGAGAGGAGGGGGAACAGAGGGTCAAAGGAGCAGATGGAGGAGGGGGGTCAGAAGCAGCCAGTGCCCCAGACAGACCAGACCAGAGTGGCTGCTAGAGAGCCTGCTCTGTGTGTCACCCAAGCCGTTTCCCCCAGGTGTCTGGAGCCTGTTATCACCCTCGCCCCTTCCCCCAGGTGTCTGAGGTCTCTGTTATCACCCACGCCCCTTCCCCCAGGTGTCTGGGGTCTCTGTTATCACCCACGCCCCTTCCCTCAGGTGTCAGGGGTCTGTTATCACCCAAGCCACCTCCCCCAGGTGTCGGGAGTCTCCTGTTATGATCACCCCGGCCCCTTCCCCCAGGTGTCTCGGGTCTCTGTTATGGAGCACTTTAATGGCTGTTGCTTTTTTTTTGTCTTTGGGACGGAGTCTCGTTCTGTCACCTAGGCTGGAGTGCAGTGTGCAGGGTTGCGACCACAGCTCACTGCAGCCTCAACCTCCTGGGTTTAAGTGATTCTGTCACCTCAGCCTCCCAAGTAGCTGGGACTACAGGTGTGTGCCCCCATGCCTGGCTAGTTTTTCTATTTTGGGGTAGAGATGGGGTCTTGCTGTGTTGCCCAGGCTGCTCTCAAACTCCTGGGCTCAAGTCATTCTCCTGCCTCAGCTTCCCAAAGTACTGGGATTACAGGTGTGAGCCTGGCCCAGCCCTGGCCTTGCTCCAGCCTGGTCCTCAGGTCCCTGATCAAGGACCTTTTCTTAAAGGGACAGATGGTGCATCTGGGGAAACTGAGGCCTGCGTTGTGGGAGCTCATCCCAGGCCCTGCTGCTCACTGCAAGTGGAGCCAGGTGTTCCAACCCTGCCTACAGGAGCACCCAGCTCTCCCAGCTGGAGGTCTGCGCCAGCGTGGGCGCAGCCAGGCAGGGAGCCATGAGGCCGGAGGCAGGATGGTGGCTAGGCTCCTCCCTGACCCCACCCCATCCAGCACCTCTGCATCTTGCCTGTGTGTGCTTCTTGGTCCATGCCCTTCTCCTCCCCATCTGGTCCAGCCCCTGCCTTGGTCACCTTCACACAAAGGACCATCCCAGCCCTGTGTACTGTGTCCCACCCGCTCTGGTCACCCCACCCATCTTGCAGGGCCTTACCTCATGCACCCTCCCCGGCCACACCTACCTGGTCCCATCACCTTGGAGAAAGGCCATCTGGCTAGAGCCAAGCAGGGTGACACCTCCAGGGTGCAGTGCCCTCCCCCAGGACTGCACGGGGCAGCCCCTGCCCTGCCATGGTCTCATGCTTCATGCCCTGAGCACACTCCACTCAGCGCTTCCAACAGTCTCACAGTCCATACGCTGCCACTGTGACCTCCCCAGGGCCAGGGGGCACAGGGTTTGGTGCAAGCAGGCCACCTTCCCCCAGTGAGATGAGAGGGCCGGCCCCTTGGGTCTGCTTCCCGCCAGCAGGCACGGAAGACCCCAGGTCTTCAGCAGGCACAGGCTCCTCCCTCCAGCTGCCTGGGCACTGCGGGGTGTCCTGCTAGGTCCCACCTTGGTGAACATTTGCTCAGTGTGCCCATCATGGGGCTGGATGGACACAGGGCCTGGCCAGATGCAGGGCCTGGCCCAGGAGAAGGGGCATGGCATCCCTCTCACCCTGGGAAGTGGTTACTTCTCATTCTCCTGGCCTGTCATCCTTCCCCCCACAAAGATTGAGGGCTGGTGTCTGCAGGGGAGGGACAGGCAGGCCAAGGCTGGGGAGGGGGTCTGGGAGGACCGGCTCTGGTCCTCACTCTCCCTCTGCCGCTTGGGTGCCAGGGGCACAGAGGCTGAGCAGACAACCCCACCCGGGTGCTGCTTGGACTGTTCCAGCAGATCGCAGGCTCCCTCCCAGGCCTGACGCTCGTTCACTCTGCCCGATGCCACTGAAGAGTCGGCACGAGTTGGCCTGCTCCGCCCACAACCCCACCTGCCCTGCCCATGGCAGGCACCCTTCCCACTTGCCGGCCTGCCCAAAGCTCACGTGTACCCAACTCCTATAGCCTCCTGCTCTGCCTGTGCCACCGCCCGGGGCTATCCCCAGCCCCAGTCCTCTACCCAGTCGGCCCTGGGGGCCTTCTGACCTCTCCCTGGTGGCTGGATGGAGCGGCATTGAGGGCCCTCCCTGTGGCCTCTGGGCAGCCCCATGGGGCAATGCCTTGACCCTCTGGGTCCTGCCCACCATCTCTTGTTCACTATGAACTGTTGAATGCCCCTGCACCCACCCATGGTGCTGAGAGACAGCTGCCTGCCCTGCCTGGCTGTCAGGGAGTGTTCTGGAAGACAGAGACCACAGCATCCGGCTGTCAGCCCGGCGGGTGGACAGGGGCCTTGGGACTGGTGGTGCCAGCCCAGAAGTGGAGGGTGCCTGGCACGTGGGCTCTGCAGGGTGGCAACTGCACATGCTTGAGCTGTGGGCTGGGGACTGGGGTTGGGGCTCAGGGCTCCTGGAGCCCAACCCTCTGCCTGGGCTCACCGAGCCTGGGATCGTGAGGAGCTGCTACAGGCACCACCCGGGCTCCCTCTCATGAGGCCTTGTCTCCCAGCCGCCGGGCCCCTGAGGATGCCACAGCTCCTCCTCCATGAAGCCCCAGAGCAGGAGCCGGAGGCCCGAGCCAGAGCCCAGGAGCAGACTGTGCCCATCCAGTAACCTCCCCAGACTGCTGGGTCCTGCAGCAGGGGCCAACCCCCAGGGGACATCCCAGGGCAGGCAGGGAGGGCATGTGAGCATGAGGTACCGGAGTGGCCTCCCGGCCCTCACCACACTCCCTGCCAGCAGCCACCTCACGCTGGGCAGGGTAGGGAGGAGAGGCCATGCTGGGAACAAGAGGTGAGAGGTGTGGGGGCTGGGCCCCCGTCTGTACATCTCATCCCAGAGAGGCTCTGCTGCAGCCCCTCCGAGTGTTGGTAGTGAGCAGGGAAATCCCCATCCCATCGGAAGGCCTGGCTGCTCAGAACAGGTGAGGGCCTGGCAGAGCCTCACTCCATTTCCTAACCCCAGGATGGAGGGCGCAGCCTGGCCCAGGGCAGGCACAGGGGAGCTGCTCTGGGACGTCCACAGTCATGTGGTCACAGAGACCATGCAGAGGACCTACATGTACTGGGCCATGGACACGCACTGCACGTATGGGGTCGGGCCCAGAGGGTTATGAGTGTGATTCCTGTGACTCTGCCCAGTGCTGGGGGCATTTGCACATCTATGGAAGCCACCCAGCATGTCCTGGCCTGCCCCAGCCTGGGAGCCCCACATTTCACCTCACTGTGTTCCCTCAGAGGGGCCAGGACCCTCTGCCAGGGAGAGGCAAGTGGTGGTGAACTTGGTGTCCTTAGGCCCCTGTCCCTGAGCACGCAGCAGAGTCAGTGAGATCTGCCGGCCCCGCCAGCTCCTCCTGATCACCTGGCTCACCGAGGCCAGAGTGGGAGAGGCAGTGGTTCCATGGAAGCAGCACCCCTGACTGTCAGAAGCCTGGGCGGTCAGAATGGGGTGCTGCTGCCCACAGTGTATCTCAGGGCCACCAACCACCCAGGCATGGTGAGCTGTGGCTGGCACCCAGGGGTCTCCACGGTTCCCTCCCTGCCCTTCCAGGGCCCCCATCCATGCAGGTGACCATCGAGGATGTGCAGGTGCAGATAGGCAGCATGGCCCAATTCCAGGCTGTCATTGAGGGTGACCCACAGCCCACAGTCATCTGGTACAAGGTAAGAGCAGCTCCGGGTGGGTGAGATTTGGGGATGGTCCTCGGAGCTGGAGAGCCCGTGGGAGGGATTGTAGTCCACACTGTGCACTTCCCTGACATCCCGTCTACAGTGGACATGCATCGGAAGCACTCTCAGTGAAGAGTGGGGGGCGGTGTCCCCCAGGGTGGGTTGATGGCAGCCCTGCCAGTCCTGTGCCTCCAGGACAGTGTCCAGCTGGTGGACAGCACCTGGCTTAGCCAGCAGCAGGAAGGCACCACATACTCCCTGGTGCTGAGGGATATGGCCTCGAAGGACGCTGGCATCTACACGTGCCTGGCCCAAAACACCAGCAGCCAGGTGCTCTGCAAGACAGAGCTGTTGGTGCTCAGGGGTGAGTTGGCCGACCCCTTTCGCACCCCAGGCTTTGTAGCTGGGCTGGCCGGGTACAGGACTCTGCTCCACAGGGCAACCTCCCTTCCCATGGGTGGTTCCTGGGTGGGGGTGGTCCCACAGTCTTGGGCCCAGGGAGCCCCTCCCATCAACACCACAGCACTGGGCTCCATGGGGATCCGGGTGGTCATCTTTGCCCATCCCAGCCACTTCTCACTCCTTAGGGGACAGTGAGCCGGACTGAGAGAAGCAAAGCCTGCGGAGGAGGCTGCACTCCTTCTATGAAGTCAAGGAGGAGGTCGGAAGGTAGTGCCCGGCCCCCTTTCCCCTGGACTGCTGATGGCCTGGGCCACCAGGTTCCCTCACTCCCTCCTTCCTAGGGACATGTTTGGCTTCATGAAGAGTGCAGCACAAAGGAAACAAGGTCTCCTGTGCTGCCAAGTTCATCCCCCTGTGGAGCAGAACTCAGGCCCAGGTGTACAGGGAGCGAGACATCCTGGCCACGCTGAGCCACCCGCTGGTCACAGGGCTGCTGGACCAGTTTGAGACCCACAAGACCCTCATCCTCATTCTGGAGCTGTATCCTGCCCTCAGCCCCTGGGAGGGCTTGAGCAGGGCAGGCCGGGGCTCGGAGGAGCCATGTGCACGGTATCCCCTGCCTGGCTGGGAATTTGGGGGGAGTCTTCTGTTCCATGAGGCAGTGACTGGAGTCCCCTGGGGGTGCTGGTGGCAGCTGGCCCTGATAACCTGACACCCCCAGCAGGGATGGCGGGGGCTCTCTCCCACTCTGCAGATGGCCTCTTACAGAGAAAGGAGCCACCTGTCTAGGCCACTCTGGGGTTCACCCTGTCACCCATGGAGCCTGGTCTTGGGGTCACCTCTGGTGCTCTTGACAGGCTGTCAGCTGGACACATCCCCCCTGCCCCAAGTTGTCATCCTCTTCAAGGGGAGAGGGTGCTGATGGGCTCTGTGCAGAATGGACAGGATGTCCCCTCCCACCGTGCCACTGCAGTGAGTGGCCTCTGTCCCCAGGGTCAGCCTGCAGCCCCCCCTCTCCTCAGGACTGGGTGTCATCTGGTGCTCAGAGGGGTCCTGCCCCACCCTCCTCAACCCTGAGTTTCACCACACTGCCCCCAGAGATCAGACGTGCCCGCAGTCCTGGCCTCCTCATTGTGAGTATGGGTGTCCAGGGGCAGGCAGGTTTCAGTCCCACAAGTGTGCTTTTCCTTGACGGGATCCCAGGTGCTCATCCGAGGAGCTGCTGGACCACCTGTTCAGGAAGGGCGTGGTGACAGAGGCCCGAGGTGACTGGGCAGCCACCCACCACTGCCCCAGCCACACACCATGCCCCAGCCCCTGCTCAGACAGCAGTCCTTGCAGACACAGCCCCAGCCATAGCCCTCCCTGGCTTAGAGGCTTCTGGGGCTCCCTAGGGCCTCCGGGGCTCTTGACCCCTCGGTTGGACTCAACAGGCCCCATGACCCCACCTCACCTCACCAGCTGACCAGCCCAGCCCTCCCCTCCCCTGCTGAGGGTCATGAGTCCACCGTATCCTCCCTGCCTTTGAGGGATCCCCTGGCTTAGGGGCACACAGGGCCCAGGAGGGCTTTGCACATCAGCCACCGAAGCCAGGAGGCAGCTGGGCGTGAAGTGGAAAGGGAGGCTGGGGCGGAGCTCCCGCCTGAACAGCAGCCCCACATGAAGACTTTAAAATCTGTCGCAGGTCAAGATCTACATCCAGCAGCTGGCAGAGGGGCTGCACTACCTGCACAGCCATGGCGTCCTCCACCTGGACATAAGGCTCGTGTGTCCCCACCCCTGCACTCCCAGCCTCACTGAGGGCTTGCTTGTCTCCACAGATGGGGAGCTCACCACTTCCTGGCAGCCCTTTCAAGTGGGGCGTGGCTCTTGTGGAGCAGAGGCTGTCCTCAAATGGCTGCGCTGGGTGCACCCCACCCTGCCCCCCAGGCCTCCGAGTGTCCCCACCAGGCCCAGCAGCCCCAGGAGTCACCCCCTTAGGGCACAGCCCTTACCCACGCCCAACTCTCCCACAGCCCCCCAACATCCTGATGCTGCATCCTGCCCGGGAAGACATTAAAATCTGCGACTTCAGCTTCACACAGAGCATCACCCCAGCAGAGCCACAGTTCAGCCAGTATGGCTCCCCTGAGTT
This sequence comes from Aotus nancymaae, assembly GCF_030222135.1. Classification (NCBI taxonomy): domain Eukaryota; kingdom Metazoa; phylum Chordata; class Mammalia; order Primates; family Aotidae; genus Aotus; species Aotus nancymaae. The sequence continues at coordinate 4,934,974 of NW_026988546.1, read as the reverse complement.
TGTCTCCCCCGAGATCATCCAGCAGACCCCTGTGAGTGAGGCCTCCAACATCTGGTGAGTTGGGAGAATGGCTGCAGCTTCTCCGGGAAGCCAGTTCCCATGGCCAGCTGGGCCCTCCCCTCCACCCCGGGGAGGCAGCAGGCAGTCTACTGGTCAGCCAGGGGGTCCTCCCTGAACCCGTCTCCTCCTCCAGCCCTGGGCTCTCCCCTTCCCTGTGTGTGGCTGCGGGCCTGGGGTGACAGTGTGTGGTTCTGTCTTGCAGGGCCAACTGCTAATAGGGACAGGGCTTCCTTTTGGGGTGATGGAAGTGTTTTGAAATTAAATGGAAGTGGTGGCTGCACAACACTGAGTGTACTAAATGCCACTGAATTGTGCACTTTAAATGGGAGAATTGTAGGGTTTGTGAATTTCTTTTTTTGTTTTTTTGAGATAGAGCCTTGCTCTATTGCCCAGGCTGGAGTTCAATGGCAAGATCTCGGCTCACTGCAACCTCCACTTCCCAGGTTCAAGCGATTCTCCTGCCTCGACCTCCTGAATGGCTGGGATTATAGGCATGCGCCGCTATGCCTGGCTAATTTAATTTTTGTGTTGTTAGTAGAGATAGGGTTTCACCATGTTGGCCAGGCTGGTCTCAAACTCCTGACATCATGATCTACTGCCTTGGCCTCCCAAAGTACTGGGATTACTGGTATGAGCCACCGTGCCTGGCCATGTGAATTTCACATATATGTGTGTGTGTGTGTGTGTGTGTATATATATACACACACACTTGTGGGTTTTTGCTTGATTTTTTTTCGATGGAGTCTCACTCTGTCATCCAGGTTAGAGTACAGTGGCACAATCTCAGCTAACTGCAACCCTCACCTCCCAGGTTCAAGTGATTGTCCTGCCTCAGCCTCCCCAGTAGCTGGGATTACAGGCTCCTGCTACCACACCTGGCTAATTCTTATATTTTTTGTAGAGACAGGGTTTCACCATGTTGACCAGGCTTGTCTCAAACTCCTGACCTCAAGTGATCCACCCACCTCAGCCTCTCAAAGTGCTGGGATTACAGGTATGAGCCACCGTACCCAGCCTGTTTCTCTTTTTAAGTACAGTATCTCGCTCTGTTACCCAGGCTGGAGTACAATGGTGCAGTCAGAGCTCACTGCAACTTCCACCTCCTGGGATCAAGCAATCCTTTTGCCTCAGTCTTCCACATAGCTGGGACCACAGGCACAGACCACCATGCCCAGCTAAATTTAAAACCATTTTTTTTTGTATATAAAGAAAACTCCTGGGCTCCAGTGATCCTCCTGCCTTGGCCTCCCAAAGTGTTGGGATTATAGGTGTGAGCCACAGACTCAGCTTTTTTTTTTTTTTTTTCAGTGTAATTCAGGCTGAATCCAGTGGCTCACACCTGTAATCCCAATACTTTGGAAGGCTGAGGCAGAAGGATCACTTGAGCCTGAGTTCAAGATCAGCCTGGGCAGCATGGTGAAACTCTGTCTCTACACAAAAATGTTTTAAAAAATTGGCCAGCCCTGTTGGTACACATCTGTAGTTCCAGCTACTTGGGAGCATGAGGCAGGAGGATCGCCTGAGCCCAGGGAGGTCAAGGCTCTGCAGCAAGCCATGATCGGGGCCACCAGCCTGAGGGCAGAATGAAACTCCATCTCAAAAAACAAAACAAACAAAACCCAGAGGCAGTGCAGGCAGCAACATAGCAAGACCCCTCCTCTAAAGAAAAAAAAAAAGGAAGGAGTTTGAGGCCTCAGTAACCTGTGATCCTACCAGAGCAACATCAGGTCTCATAAAAAAGGGTGGGGCATGGGGGTGGGGAGAGGGGGTGTGGACGCATTCCTGATGTTACCTTTGCCTCCAGCTCCAATATGATTGGTCCCGGCTCGGTACTGACAGATGTTATGTATCTTGGCGTTCCGCTCACCTCCCCCAGACCTGGCCCTGGACATGGTCAGGGCCCCCCATCGAGGCCCCCAGGGTTGGGGTGTAGCAGTGGCACTGCAGGGTGTCCTTTATGTCAACGCTTTGCGCTCTGTGGATGTGTGAGCAGAGGAGGCCCCTGGAACACAAGGCCACCACATTTTAAGGAAGTGATTTTTTTTCTTTTTCTTATTTTACAATGACTCTATTGCTTCTTATTTTTAAAATGACACATGAAAAGGAAAAAACTTGATACTTAGGAGTTACACATACATTCAGAAGGAAGAGAAAAGTACAGTGAAGGGCCGAGTGTGCACACCTGGAATCCCAGCACTTCGGGAGGCCGAGGTGGGAGGATTGCTGGAGCCCAGAAGTTCGAAACCAGCCTGGGCAACAGAGCGAGACCCCATCTCTACATAAGCTTTCTTTTCTTATTTATTTATTTATTTATTTATTTATTTATTTATTTATTTATTTTTTCCTGAGACAGAGTCTTGCTCTTGCTGCCCAGTCTGTAGTGCAATGGCACAATCTCAGCTCACTGCAACCTCCACCTCCCAGGTTCCAGTGATTCTCTTGCCTCAGCCTCCCAAGTACCTGGGATTACAGGTGCACTTCACCACACCTGGATGATTGTTGTATTTTTATGGAGATCGGGTTTCACCATGTTGGCCAGGCTGGTTTCGAACTCCTGACTTCTGGTGATCCACCCACCTCTGCCTCCCAAAGTGCTGGGATTACAGGTGTGAGCCACCACACCTGGCCTTTTTTTTTTTTCAAGACAGAGTCTTACTCTGTTGGCCAGGCTGGAGTGCAGTGGTGCAATCTTGGCTCACTGCAACCTCCACCTCCCGGGTTCAAATGATTCTTGTGCTTCAGCCTCCCCAGGCTGGAATTACAGGTACACACCACCACACCTGGCTAATTCTTTTGTATTTTTAGTAGAGATGGGGTTTTTCCATGTTGCCTAGGCTGGTCTCAAATTTCTGTCCTCAAGCAGTCCTCCTGCCTCAGCCTCCCAAAGCACTGGGATTACAGCGGGAGCCACCACAGCCATCCTGTTTCCACTTCTGGAGGTTGTGAATCGTGCTGTTGTGAATGTGTCTGTCCAAGGGTTTGCTTAAACACTTGTTTTCATTTCTCTGAATCTGTCTAGGAGTGGGAATGCTGGGTCATTAGTAACTCTATGTTGATTTTTTGGGGAACACTCATCTACTATTTATCTCAAATTGTGGCCAGTGTTGAGAACTAGAGAGTTTTACATATGAGGTCACGTTTTTGACTTCTCTTAGAAATATTCGAAGCTGGCATGGTTGCTCACCAGTGATCCCAGCACTCTAGATCTGAGTGCTGAGGTAGGAGGACACTTGAGGCCAGGAGTTTCAGACCAGCCTGGGCAACATAGGGAGACACCATCTCTACAAAAAATTTAAAAAATTAGCCAGGCATGGTGATGAATGCCTGTAATCCTAGCTCCTCAGGAGGCTGAGGCCTGAGGATCACTTGAGCCCAGGAGGTGAAGACTGTAGTGAGCTGCAATTGTGCCACTGCACTCCAGTCCAGGCAACAGAGCAAGACCTTGTCTCCAAAAAAAAAAAGGAAAAAGCCTGTAATTCCAGCACTTTGAGAGGCCGAGGCGGGTGGATTATGAGGTCAAGAGATCGAGACCATTCTGGCCAACATGTTGAAACCCTGTTTCTACTAAAAATACAAAAATTAGCTAGGCGTGGTGGTATGTGCCTGTAGTCCCAGCTACTCAGGAGGCTGAGGCAGGAGAATTGCTTGAACCCGGGAGGTGGAGGTTGCAGTGAGCTGAGATTGTGCCACTGCACTCCAGCCTGGTGCCTGGCAACAGAGTGAGACTCTGTCTCAAAAAAAAAAAAAAAAAGGAAGTCTCACTCTGTCGCCCAGGTTGGAGTGCAGTGGCATGATCTCAGCTCACTGTGCCTACTGAGTTTAAATGATTCTCATGCCTCAGGCTTCTGAGTAGCTCGGAGGGACTACAGGTGTGTGCCATCACACTCAGCTACTTTTTGTATTTTACAAAACTACTGTACTATATTGGCCAGTCTGGTCACTATATAAGTTTCACTATATTGGCCAGGTCTTGAACTCCTGACCTCAGGTAATCTGCCTGCCCCAGCCTCCCAAAGTGCTAGGATTACAGGTGTCAGCCACCACACCCAGAACGCAGGGTTAGGACCGCCCCCCTTTGTGAAACCAGCTGCATAGCAGCTGCTTTGTGTCTCTTCGGACTAATTCAATAAGCCCATACTCTGGCCCAGAGTTTGCAGGAATGAAGAATTTAGAGGCGACTTTGACACAGCCTATCAAGGGCTGCTGGTTTAATGGAAGACAGATGCACATTCAGTAATCTCAACTTTTGGTGGCCAAGCTCAGAACAACACTAGCTGGAGGTGGTCTGGGGAAATCCAGAGACAGCCTGGATTGAGTTCCACTGTGTTTGGAAGAGAGGTTCCACAGCCCACATACTTTGCACCTTAGCTAAGGTCAACCCCTCCACCCATGTGGTAGATCCCATCGCCTCTTGTTTGCTTAAGGACATAGATTTAGTAATCCCCCCTTCATCTCTTTCCCCTCGGCCTCCCAAAGTGCTGGGACTGCAGGCCAGAGCCACTGCACCTGGCTGAATGATAGGTTTTTAAAAAGTTGTAGTCATCCTTTCTTCTCTATCATTGTATATTGGGAGTGTTGAATGATAGACAGATAACATCTTCACACATCTGAATTTGATGGAGAAGACTTCATGTCATATAGAGATTTAAGTATGATGCAGTAGCTTCTATGGGACTTTAGATTACCCCTCAGGGGGAAGATGAATATGTTTTATATTTTGGAGGAAGAATGAGTGTGGATGTTGAATAGTCAAAAAGTAGACTGTGGCAGAGACTGAGTAATTCCCATCCTATACAAATTCTTCCAGAGAAGAGAAAAAGTAAGAACTCTCCAGTGCATTGCATGAAGTTGGCAAAACTGAGGTAGGAGACAGGACTGGACTCTGGACCTGGGGCTCAGATGCTGGACAAAATTGAGGACTAGCTAAAACAGGTCTGGGGCAGAAACAGCTTTCCATAAAACATGCCTACCAGTATGTCTCATCAGTTTACCATTGCCATGGCAATACCCAGAATTTACTGCCCCTTTCCATGGCAATGACCCTGATAACCAGGAGGTTGCCACCCTTTTCCTAGAAATTTCTGCACAAACTCCCCTTATTTTATATGCAAAGATTATATTTGCATATAATTAAAAGTAAAAATATGAGTGCAGGCCTGCCTCTGAGCTGCTATTCTGGGCACACTGCTTATGGGGTATCCCTGCTCTGCAAGGAGTCGTACCTCTGCTGCTGCTGTGCACTGCTGCTTTGATAAAAGTTGCTTCAAGACTTTTTAAAAGCACCGTTTGGTGTCATAGTTATGATACAGCACAGGGCTCACCTGTGCTGCATCATAACCATGAAACCAAACCTAGTAAGAATATGACAAGAATAAAAAGGAAGGATCAGTCTCAATCATGGATATCAATACAAAAATCCTAAACAAATTATTAGCAAATTGCATCTTCTCTGAGAAAATACCAAATGGCAGATGACGCTGGTGCAGCAGGTGGGCCCAGAAGCCGTAGGGGCCCTGGAATGGGAAACTGCAGCAACTTTCAGCAGAGGCTTCCGTAGTGACGCTGAGGCTGGTGTGGCTGGGGTGGGGCCCAGCTGTGGAGCATGCAGAAGCAAGGCCAAGAACGAGGAGTGGATGCCATTACTTATACAAAGGGCAACGCTTTAGTTATGGAACATCTCCATCTTATATCCACTTAATTACACAGTTTATATGACTATCCTCCATTTTCTGACTAGCCAAGTTCCCCATAAATCTATAAGTTCCAGGGTTATGTATAGTAAGCAACCTAGATAGACCAGGTATATCCGGTTAAGAACATTTCATAAATAAGGATTTTCGGTTATTTTTTGGCCAGTAAATTCTATTCATGTGTTTACTAAGGGTATGAGTTAGTAGCATTTTTATAAGATTTGACCAGGATCATTTCTTTTTCCCCAGACCTCAGGAAAGAGAGGGAATGGGTTGCAGCCCTGCTGTTAAGTCTTTCTGTCCCATAATGGAACTTCCTTTATCTCATAAAGGATATTTACAATAAATATACTTTGTATATTAAAAATTCTCCATAATAAAAAGTACAATCAAACAGCAACCACCAAGTTGAGGCAGTCACACCAGAGGACCATTTCTGTGCCTGCCATACTGTCTAAAATCCACCTATAACATTTTCTATAAAGTCAGGGTTTCAACTGGGAGTAAAATATAGATTGGGAGGGCATTTGAATTGACTCAGGAGGCAGTGGCCACTGTATCTAATCCAGGGGAAAATGCGTCCACCTAGGAATAAATGTGAACACCCTACATTGGCAGGTCAACCCAGAGTTGCCCTTGGATTAAATGGATTTTTTTTTTTTTGAGACGGAGTTTCGCTCTTGATACTCAGGCTGGAGTGCAATGGCGCGATCTCGGCTCACCGCAATCTCCGCCTCCTGGGTTCAGGCAATTCTCCTGCCTCAGCCTCCTGAGTAGCTGGGATTACAGGCACGCACCACCGTGCCCAGCTAATTTTTTGTATTAGTAGAGACGGGGTTTCACCATGTTGACCAGGATGGTCTCGATCTCTTGACCTCGTGATCCACCTGCCTCGGCCTCCCAAAGGGATTTTTTTTTTTTTTTTTTTTTTTTGAGGCCTCACTCTGTCATGCAGGCTGGATTGTGTCCAGTGGCACAATCAGAGCTCGCTGTAGTCTTGACTTCCCATGCTCAAGCAATCCTCCCATCTCAGCCTCCTGAGTAGCTGAGATCATAAGCATGTGACACCATGCCTGAGCAATTTTTCATTTTTTATAGAGACAGGGTCTCACTATGTTACCCAGGCTAGTGCTGAACTCCTGGGTTCAAATGATCCTCTCACCTCAGTCTCTCGAGTAGCTGGGACTACAGACATGTGACACCATGCAAGGACATCACTTACAGCCTAAACTAATATTAATAACAAACCCTGGCTGAGCGCGGTGGCACGCACGTGCCTTGTAGTCCCAGCTACTCAGTGTGGGATGATTGGTCAGAGTGGTAGAAGAAGTTATAGGGAAAGAAGTGAACCTTTTGAAAGGTCAGAAGTCTCTGCAATGCTTTGGGGGACAGTAAGCTGAAGGCAGCTGTTCTCTTACCCTGAGGCAGAGGGCGAGAAGCAGGTGCAAGGAAATATAGGGGAGTTTATCTAAATAGTCTTGTTTATTTTGTCATCTGGAAACCGACCTTTGATCATCCAAGTGTGACATTGCTCCCTGCAAAGGTGACAACAATTTTAATTACTTACAGATTGTGTTGGCTCCAGGCTTTTGGCATTATGTCTGTACTGAATAAAAGCGAGCAGTTCCAGCTTATCCAGGCTGCTCCCTCTTCGGCAGTTCCCTAGCCACTCTTTCACCAAATACCTGTATCTGAGTACTCCTTGCATCCGTCACTCGGCCAGGGTCTGCGGGACAGACCTGGCACTCATGAAACTGAGACAAGAGGATCACTTGAGCCCGGGAGTTCTGGGCTGTAATGCACTATGCTGATTGGGTGCCTACATTTAGTTTAGCATTAATATGGTGACCTTCTGGGAGCAGGGGCCCAACAGGTTGCCTAAGGAGCGGTGAATCAGCCCAGGATAGAAACAGAGCAGGTCAAAACTCCTGTGCTGATCAGCAGTGGGATCGTGCCTGTGAATAGCAACTGTGCTCCTGCCTAGGCAACATAGTGAGACCCCATCTCTAAAAACAAACAAACAAACAAACAAACAAACAAACACTGACTTCCATTGAGGTGCAACATGTTTTTGTGGTGACCACTTCATGATTCCTCCCAGGAGAGAAGAAATGGTGACCCAGAACCTAGAGATGCAGAGGGGATGGCTTTGCCTTTGGTATCAGTTACACACAAGGATATTGTAGTGCCTTGTTGGATGAAGGCAGGTGGAGCACACATCTGTTGCAACACAAGTTATCCACACTTTACCATAGTGCTCCTGACAAATCAGATGCCTCCTGACAAGGTGGGCAGCTTCTATTCTTGCATCTTTTTGGGAAGTGCCCAGCTGCTCCTGACTCTATTATTCAAGTATCGCACACATCCACTGTCAGTGGAAACTTGGGGAATCCCTGAGAAGAGGTGAATTGTGTATTGTTCCTCATGTGGCTCACCATTGTTCTGAGTACTCCTCACTAGGACAGATGTTGACAGTGGCTGGCCACAGTAAATACAGGGATTACAATAGAAATAATGTAAGAAGGCTGGGCACTGTGGCTTGCACCTGTAATCCCAGCACTTTGAGAGGCCACAGTGGGAGTGAGGCCAGGAGTTTGAGGCTACAGTGAGCTATGATTGCACCACTGCACTTCAGCTGGGGGATGGAGTGAGATCCTGTTTGGGGGGGAAAAAAAAGGAACAGCGTTATCTGTGGTTTTAAGTTTAGCACCACAGCAGCTGCCATGACAACCTCCTCATGAATGGCCCTGTAATAGACCACACACATCCCAAGTCCTGAAGGCAACAGTAATGTGTCTCCCCAGTGACAGCCTCAATGTCCTCAGTTTTATTCATTGCCTATCCTGCCTGAATGCTGACTGGAGAAGTTTTGTTGGTGGCCTTTTTCCAGACATCAGAAAATGCTCTGTGACTTTCCAGGGTGGCTACAGGTATAGGGCATTTGCAATTATCCTGGCCCTGCCTGCTGTGGGGAGCAACAGAGACAGTCTTAGTGAGGGGGTGTAGCCTTTTTCTATCTTCCCCATATGGGAATCAAACATAGCCAATGCATACAATCCGGTGGTTGGTATGTCCATATGCACTCCATGCCCTGAACATGCAGCTATGGTTGTCATGTCCTTCTTCAGTCTGAGGGAATATATGTTGTTCCGTGATGAATTTGTTCAATGATTTACTTTTCTTTTTTTTCTGAGATGGAGTTTTGCTCTTGTTGCCCAGGCTGGAGTACAATGGTGTAATCTCGGCTCACTGCAACCTCTGCCTTCTGGGTTCAAGCGAGTCTCCTGGATCAGCCTCCTGAGTAGCTGGGATTACCAGCACCCTCCACCATGTCCAGCTAATTTTTGTATTTTTAGTAGAGATGGGGTTTCACCATGTTGGCCAGGCTTGTTTCAAACTCCTGACCTCATATGATCTGCCCACCTTGGCCTCCCAAAGTACTTGGATTATAGGTGTGAGCCACTGCACCTGGCCTCAATGATTTACTTTTACCCAATCTCTGGTGGGACTAATGGCCTCTGTGCATCTCTATCTACAATCCATAGGCACCAAGTTATGAAAGTGAACATCTTGTAAATGCATCACCCACACAGAAGACACTGCAATTGGAACAGACCCATGGGAGAAGCCTGCTGAGTATCATCACAAAGTGCCACCCTTATGTTCTTCCCTAGAAACTTCTTTTTCACAGCCTATAGATTGGGCCACCTAAGGTAGAAAACCAGCTGATCGTTACTAACTTCCATCACTTGAGGAATACATTCCCACAGGTCAGAAAATGGGACATCCTCATTTCTCTCTGTATTAGTCTGTTCTCACGCTGCTAATAAAGACATACCCAAGACTGGGTAATTTTAAAGTAGAAGAGTTTTAATGAACTTACAGTTCCACATGGCTGGGGAGGCCTCACCATCATGATGGAAGGTGAAGGAGAAGCAAAGTCACGTCTTACACAGTGGCAGGTGAGAGGGTGTGTGCAGGGGAACTACGCTTTATAAAACCATCAGATCTCCTGAGATTTATTCACTATCATGAGAACAGCACCCTGCCCCCATTATTTAATTACCTCCTACCGGGTTCCTCTCACAGCATGTGGGGATTGTGGGAGCTACAATTCAAGATGAAATTCAGGTGGGGACACAGCAAGCCATACCACTCTCCTGCTATGTTTTCATGCAAAGCATTGCCATGAAAGGGAGCATGCTCCCCATCCTACTCAAGCACAGCTCTTGGCTCTGTGCATATATTAGTGGGAGCACTGTCATTGTTTAGTGAGAAATAAGTCAATAGTATCCTATCCTGGGTCAAGTACTTGTGCCATTAGTAACTTGGAGCCTGCTGGCATCGTGACACTGTCCCTTTACCCAGTTAGAGCAAGTGCTTCTACAGGGCACTGTCAGGCCAGAACATGCCCTGATATTAGGGGTAAGGGGTTTGTTTTTTGCTTTTTAAATATTTATTTATTTATTGAGACAGAGTCTCACTCTCTCACTCAGGCTAGAGTGCAGTGTTGTGATCTTAGCTTACTGCAACCTCCATCTCTCAGGTTCAACCAATTCTCCTGCCTGAGCCTCCTGAGTAGCTGTAATTACAGACATGCATCACCACACCCAGCTAATTTTTTTTTTTTTTTTTTTTTTTTTGTATTTTTAGTAGAGACAGGGTTTCGCCATGTTGGCCAGGCTGGTCTCAAACACCTGACCTGAAGTGATCGCCTGCCTCAGCCTCTCAAAGTGCTAGGATTACAGGTGTGAACCACCTTACCCAGCCTGTTTTTTGCTTTTTTATAGTGCAAAAGTCACCCCGTGGGTATTCACAGTTTGTCCCTAACCACTAGAGGTTTTCATGAATGTATCCTTTGTAGCACTCCAGAAGGTCAACTTCTTGACAGAAGCTGTCTCCCAGCATCAGTCAGTACTCAATAATGTGTCAGTTACCAGAGAAGGGGTTATACCCTGATACTTCAATCAATTACTCTGGCAATATAGAAACCAATAAACAGCTCCAAATAGTCTATGATGTCTTAAATCAAAACAATTCAGAAAGAGGCAAGGGAAACAAATAGTGCCTGCTGCAACACTTTCTAATTTCCCTTTGGGAAGATAGGGTTACTTGTTTTCCAAAAAGTCATCCCTTAGAAAATCTATTTTTTCTTTTTTTTTTGAGACAGAGTCTCGTTCTGTCACCCAGGCTGGAGTGCAGTGGTGTGATCTCAGCTCACTGCAACCTCTGCCTCCCAGGTTTAAGCAATTCTCCTGCCTCAGCCTCCTGAGTAGCTGGGACTACAGGTGCGTGCCACCACACTCAGCTAATTTTTTGTATTTTTAGTACAAAAAACACAGGTTTTGATCTCCTGACCTCATGATCCACCTGCCTCGGCCTCCCAAAGTGCTGGGATTACAGGCATGAGCCACCGCATCTGGTCTTTTTTTTTTTAGACAGTCTTGCTCTGTCACCCAGGCTGGAGTGCAGAGGTGACATCTCAGCTCACTGCAACCTCCACCTCCCAGACTCAAGCAATTCTTATATCTCAGCCTCCCAAGTAACTGGGATTACAGTTGATGCCACCATACCCAGCTAATTTTTGTATTTTTATTTTTATTTACTTATTATTATTTTTTGAGATGGACTCTTGCTCTGTCACCCAGACTGGAGTGCAGTGGCACCATTTCTGCTTACTGTAACTTATGCCTCTGGGTTCAAGTGATTCTCATGCCTCAGCCTCCCGAGTAGCTGGGACTATAGGTCCCAGCTAATTTTTTTGTATTTCAGTAGAGAGGGGTTTTGTGTTGGCCAGGCTGGTCTCAAACTCCTGACCTCAGGTGAGCCACCTTCCTTTGTCCTCACAAAGTGCTGGGATTACAAGCATGAGCCACTGCGCCCAGCCAGCAATTTTCAGTTCTCTACTTTTTATTCTGGAGGTTCTAAGTTTTAGATTCGGTGACACATTGCTGTGCCATTCATGCTGCTGGGTGTGCTGGGGATTGTCAATTGGCACTCAGTATCCATTCCCATCTCCTTCTAGTGTCCCTTCCTGTGCTGCAGAATCTGGAGTTAAAAAATCATGGCCAAGATTTGGAAGGTGAAATGAGGTGGAGGTCACCCGCCTGCTGCTTGCTGCTGAAGTATGGCAGCAGAGGTATGAGGAGTCTCTGCAGCAGGGTTGCAGGGTCCAGTCACTAGCCTTGTCGGGGTTGAGAGGCTGTTTCAGGGGCAGCAATGATAACTGCCAATTCCTGAATCACAGCCACGGCGGTGTGTTGTTGAGCTTAATAGGTACGGTGATGATGTCCTGATTTCTTACCTTCCTGATTGTAGCAAAAATGGGTGGCTACCGTGGTGGGACAGTTTGGAGTCATTCCTGAAGTCATCCTCAGCCTCCCTGATAATTTGTATTACCTAATTCCTTATATGAATTCTTTTCTGTTTAAACTAGCCAGGTTGCTTTCTGCTTAAACTAGCCAGGTTGGTTTCAACTAAACCTTGAAAGATATACTAAAGTTCAGAGGATCTAATACTAAAGGTTGTGCTGGTCTAGGTGGGGATAGTAAGTCCCACAGCAGATCACATCAGATGTAGACATCATAAAGTCCCCAGATATTCCCTATGCCTAGTTGCCAGGGGCATGTCCTATGCAGGTCACCCTAAAAAGCCCTTTTACTTTAGCAGTCTGGAATGTTACTAGGTCAGGATATATGTGCCATAGTCATAAAATTTGGGACCTGAAACTTAGAGCCTGGATGCAGGAGATGTGGAATGAATACCAGGGTGAGTTCTAGGTAGAGTCATAACTGAGGTGAAGGCATCAATGACACGATTTCCCAGGTTAGAAGATACAAAAGGCTGAGCCCAGAGAACCTTGGTGCTCCTCACTTCTGATGCTTTCCCTGCTGCCGTGATGATCAAATGTCCTCAGCACCCAAGCTGGCCTTTGGGAACTGGGTGGCAAGGAGAGTCACACTAAGAGGAAAGATGTAACTGCTGCTGTCCTTCTCTGGGTATCCAGCTTTACAAAAGACAAGTAAACTGATTTTCTTTGATAGATAGTACAGTGGTGTTTGGCTGACATTGTACCACCTAAAGTTATTAAGTTACCTTTAGAGTGAACTGCAATTATATTTCTGACAAGCTCTAAAACAGCTCGTACAACAACTCCTCCATCTCTACTACCTCTACCCTATACCCAGCTATCAGCATCTATCAGCAGGGGAGAGATCACGTCTTAATTCCTCCCTGCTTAAGACCCTTCAAAGGTGTCCCTTCACATTATAAGAAAAAATTCAAACTCCTTAAGGTGGCCTACAAATTCCTATGTAATCTGGCCTTTGTTTCTTTATCCATTCATATTTCCAGTTACCTGGACTGGCTACATAATTTAGGGGGCCCAGTGCAAAATGAAAATGCAGGGTTCCTTGTTCCAAAACTACTGAGAATTGTAAGAGTGTGCCAGGCATGATGGCTCATGTCTGTAATCCCAGGACTTTGGGAGGCAGAGATGGGCAGATCATGAGGTCAGGAGATTGAGACTGTCCTGACTAACATGGTGAAATACCATCTCCACTAAAAAATACAAAAAATTAGCCAGGTATGGTGACATGCATCTGTAATCTCAGCTACTTGGAAAGGTGAGGCAGGAGAATCGCTTAAGCCTGGGAGGCAGAGGTTGCAGTGAGCTGAGATCACGCCACTGCATTCCAGCCTGGGCAACAGAGCAAGATTCTGACAGAACAAGACTCCATCTCTCACACACACACACACACACACAAAATAGTAAGAGGGCAATGGCAGAGCATTAAACCAGGCACCAGTCCCCTTTAAAATTTTTTTTTTAAATATTTATTAGATTTTTTTCTTTTTATTTATTAGTAATTTAATTTTCTTTCTTTCTTCTTCTTCTTCTTTTTCTTTTTGGAGATAGAGTCTTGCTCTGTTGCTCAGGCTGGAGTGCAGTGATGCAATCTCCACTCATTGCCACCTCCACCTTCCAAGTTCAAGTGATTCTCATGCCTCAGCCTCCCAATTAGCTGGGATTACAGGTATGTGCCACCATGCCCAGCTAATTTTTGTATTTTTAGTAGAGACTCAGTTTTGCCATTTTGCCCAGGCTGGTCTCCACTGATCCTACCACCTCAGCCTCCCAAAGTGCTGGGAGTACAGGTGTGAGCTGCTGCACCTGGCTTTTTTTTTTTTTTTTTTTTTAATTTTAAAGTAAGTTTATTAAGTTCGATGATGAAAGCTATCAGAAGAATATTCTCCTGAAAGTAATTTTTTTCTAGAAAAAAAGAAAGGAAAATCAAAATCCTCTGAGCACAGCCACAGATGCTGTGGCAGTCAAGCCTCTCTGCAGATGGGGACAGTCCATTAGTCCACTGAGCCACTCTCTGGGTTAGCAGGATTGTAGTCTGGATCATCTTCATCATCCTCCAGCTCCAAGTCATCCATTTCTTGGATCAAAGACCCGCCTACCTCCACGTTGTTTCCAGAATCCTCCAAGAACTGGATATCAGATGTGTCAAGATTATGATCTGTTTCAAATAGTTGTTTCCCACTTAATTAATTTTTTCCTGCTGCTTCTTTCATCCTTTTCTTTTTAATTTCCAAGAGTTCTGCATCAAACTTGGCCTTCCAATTTAAGAAATTCTTATTTGTAAATGGAGTGCCATGAAATAATTGATTTCCAGCTTCTTCTGCTTCTTTTCTGTTTCTTTTCTTCTTCTTTTCCGGTTTTTATCTGATCTACTATTTCATTTAATTTTTCTTCCACAGCTCTCACTAGAGTAAGGATCATCACCACACCAAGATTTTCTTCAGCTTGTAATGCTAGTAATTTTAAAATGTCTGAGACGTTATTATCTTCTAGATTTTCCTGGGAGAATACTTCAAAATGAGGAGGTTCGGCCGGGCGTGGTGGCTCAAGCCTGTAATCCCAGCACTTTGGGAGGCCGAGGCGGGTGGATCACGAGGTCAAGAGATCGAGATCATCCTGGTCAACAAGGTGAAACCCCGTCTCTACTAAAAATACAAAAAATTAGCCAGGTATGGTGACATGCATCTGTAATCTCAGCTACTTGGGAAGCTGAGGCAGGAGAATTGCTCGAACCCAGGAGGCGGAAGTTGCGGTGAGCCGAGACCGCACTATTACACTCCAGCCTGGGTAACAGCGAACATCGTCTGAAAAAAAAAAAATGCAAAAATTAGCTGGGCATGGTGCCACAGGCCTGTAGTCCCAGCTACCTGGGAGGCTGAGGGAGGAGAATTGCTTGAACCTAGGAGGCGGAAGTTGCCACCAGCCGAGATCGCGCCATTGCACTCCAGCCTGGGTAACAGCGAAACTCCATCTCAAAAAAAAAAAAAAAAAAATACAAGAATTAGCTGGGCATGGTGGCACACGCCTGTAGTCCCAGCTACTTGGGAGGCTGAGACAGGAGAATTGCTTGAACCCATGAGGCGGAAGTTGCCGTGAGCCAAAATTGCACCATTGCACTCCAGCCGCGGTAACAGCGAAACTTCGTCTCAAAAAAAAAAAAAAAATACAAAAATTAGCTGGGCATGGTGGCACATGTCTGTAGTCCCATCTACTTGGGAGACTGAGGCAGGAGAATTGCTTGAACCCAGGAGGCGGAGGTTGCGGTGAGCCGAGGTCGCGCCATTGCACTCCAGCCTGGGTCACAAGAGCGAAACTCCATCTAAAAAAAAAAAAAAAAAAAATACAAAAATTAGCTGCTCATGGTGGCATAGGCCTGTAGTCCCAGCTACTTGGGAGGCTGAGGCAGGAGAATTGCTTGAACCCAGGAGGTGGAGGTTGCGGTAAGCCGAGATCGCGCCATTGCACTCCAGCCTTGGTAACAAGAGCGAAACTCTGTCTCAAAAAAAAAAAAAAAAAAGAAAAGAAAGGAAAGAAATGGGCCAGTTCCGGTGGCTCACATCTGTAATCCCATCACTTTGGAAGGCTAAGGTGGGCGGAATACGAGGTCAGGAGTTCGAGACCAGCCTGGCCAACATGGTGAAACCCTGTCTCCACTAAAAACACAAAAATTAGCTGGTTGCGGCAGTGGGCACCTGTAATACCAGCTACTCTGGAGGCTGAGGCAGGAGAATTGTTTAAACCCAGGAGACAGAGGTTGTGTGAGCCAAGACCGCACCCTTGCAGTCCAGCCTGGGGGACAGAGTGAGATTCTGTCTCAAAGAAAAGAAAAAAAGAAAGAAAAAGAAAGTAAAGGAATTAAACAATGGCTACTCCATAGACACTAGGGGTTCGGTCTAGGTCCTGCTGCTGGCCACAATGAAAGCCAATCACTGAGATGACAACTACTGCCAAGGAAGAAGGCTTTAATTGGGGCCTGCACAGAGATGGGAGATCAGTTTCAAATCCATCTCCCTGACTGACTAAAACTAGGGATTTAAGTAGCAGGAAAGAAATGCAACATTGTGTAAGAAAACAAGAGGAGGGAGAGGCCAGGAGGCATCTGGTGCTGTGATCTGGTGAGTTTCAGTTCTTTGATACTTTCTTGAGGAAAGAAGGCAGATAAAACAGATTACAGTTTCAAGCCTTAACAGCAGAAGGGTCAATGTCTATGTTTATCCAAAAACAACTGTCTGTGGGACTATTGGGCCAAGTTTCATAACTACTGCCTTTCCCAATTATCTACGCTATTATTGTTTTTTTTGTTTGTTTTTAAGATGGGGTTTCACCGTGTTGGTCAGGCTGGTCTTAAACTCCTGGCCTCAGGTGATCGGCCCGCCTTGGCCTCCAAAGTGTTTGGATTACAGGCGTGAGCCACCACGCCCAGCCACTATTATTATTAAAATGAAACTTTAAGAATGCTTTTGTTCTTGGCTGGGTGTGGTAGCTCATGCCTGTAATCCCAGCACTTTGGGAGGCTGAGGCAGTTGGATCGCCTGAGCTCAGGAGTTCGAGACTAGCCTGACCAAAGTGGCAAAACCCCCGTCTATCCTAAAAACATAAAAATTAGTCCGGCATGGTGGTGCATGATTGTAATCCCAGCTACTCGGGAGGTTGAGGCAGGAGAATCGCTTGAACCCAGGAGGTGGAGGTTGCACTCCAGCCTGGGAAGCAAGAGCAACAAGAGCAAAACTCCATCTCAAAAAAATTAAAAAATTAAAATAAATTAATTGAGACAGGGTCTTACTATGTTGCTCAGGCTGGTCTCAAACTCCTGGACTCAAGCGATCCACTTTTCTTGGCCACTGAAAATGTGGGGAGGTGTGAGCCACTGCACCCAGCCCAAACCCAAATATAGTGGGCTTTGATGTTGTTGTTGTTTTTAAGACGGAGTCTCATTCTTTTCACCCAGGCTGGAGTGCGATGGCGGGATCTTGGCTCACTGCAACCTCCGCCTCCTGGGTTCAGGTGATTCTCCTGCCCCAGCCTCCTGAGTAGCTGGAATTACAGGTGGCCATCACCATGCCCAGATAATTTTTGTGTCTTTAGTAGAGACGGGGTTTCACCCTGTTGGCCAGGCTAATCTTGAACTCCTGACCTCAGGTGATCCACCCACATCGGCCTCCCAAAGCTCTGGGATTAACAACAACAACAACAAAAAACAAAGTGCCGGGATTACAGGCATGAGCCACTGCACCCCATACAAATATATTTTTTTAACCTCCTTTACTATGATTCTCAATTTTTTTTGTTTTTGTTTTTTTTGAGACAGAGTTTCGATCTTGTTACCCAGGCTGGAGTGCAATAGCACGATCTCAGCTCACTGCAACCTCTGCCTCCTGGGTTCAGGCAATTCTCCTGCCTCAGCCTCCTGAGTAACTGGGATTACAGGCATGCGCCACCATGCCCAGCTAATTTTATGTTTTTTGTATTTTTTTTTTTAGTAGAGACGGGGTTTCATCATGTTGACCAGGATGGTCTCGATCTCTTGACCTTGTGATCCACCCGCCTCGGCCTCCCAAAGCACTGGGATTACAGGCGTGAGCCACCGCACCCGGCCCCAGATTCTCAATGTTTTATAGCCTGGGCACTTAAGTTATTGGCCTAATTTGAGAAGAGAAACCTTAACATGACATGGAAAAGCAAATTCCTTCTAAGAAGCCATGTTATTATCCAATCAATTTATTATTTTATTTTCTTATTATCATTTTTTTAAATTTTAAGACCTTTAATAATGTCCATGTGCCCTAAGGCTGACCCTCTTACTCCCTCAGCAATTTCTGGTTTTACACCCTCACCCCAGGTGTGCAGTTTATGTCTGAGGGGGCCATCAGGTAGGGAAACTTATCAGCTGCTCTAAGGGAAAGGGCCGTCCCTGCTTTTACCGGTGGGCACTGGCTGGGGCTCAGCTGGCAGGTGTGAGATAGATGCTGATGATGTAGCCATGGTCAGGTTACCTGGAGACACAATCCCATGGTCCTCTGAGGGCCTAGGCAGGACACTGGGGAGGACACAGTCCACCAGGCCAGAGTCCTCTGGCCAGGAGCAGCCTTTCAGTTTGCTCCTGTGTGCTAGAAAAAATATTTTCTCTATGTGCCATGTCATGAAAAAGACAGAGGCACTGAACGGGATGCAGAAACTCCAGGCACACCCTTCTCTGCCTGTGAAGAGAAGCACTTCACGTGTAAAGCTGGAGCAGGCTGCTGAATGGCAGTGCTTCTCCAGAGACCACCACATCCACCCAGTTACCTGTCCATCCACCTACCTACATCCACCTCTCCATCCATACATCCATCCACTCACCTGCCAAGTATTTATTGCATACTTGCTATGCACCAGGCACCATGCTGGATTCCGGAGACAAATGGAAGACACCCTCAGAGGGACAGATGCATGGTGGATTTGGGAGACTAAGGCCCAGGGAGTAGTCGCAGGTTCCCCACAAATACCAGCATTCAAAGCAGCAATGCCCAACTCTTTGAATGCAAGGGCTTTTATGCTTATCTGTGGTGGCAGATATCACAAAAATTATACACAGACTTTTTTTTAGATTAGCTAATCAGCTATCATAAATGTATTTTTTTTTTTTTTTTTGAGACAGAGTCTCACTCGGTGACCAGGTGCCAGGCTGGAGTGCAGTGGTGCGACCTCGGCTCACCGCAACCTCTGCCTCCTGGGTTCAAGCAATTCTCCTGCCTCAGCCTCCCGAGTAGCTAGGACTACAGGGGCGTGCCACCACACCCAGCTAATTTTTTTGTATTTTTAGTAGAGACGAGGTTTCACCATGTTGGCCAGGATGGTCTCGATCTCTTGACCTTGTGATCTGCCTGCCTCGGCCTCCCAAAGTGCTGGGATTACAGGCTTGTTAGTGTATTTTATGTGGCCCAAGAAAATTCTTCTTCTAATGCGGCTCCAATCAATTTATTTAAAAGAAAGAGGGGCTAGTTGTGGTGGCTCGTGCCAGTAATCCCAGCACTTGAGGTCAGGGAGTTGGAATCCAGTCTGGCCAACATGGTGAAACCCTCCTCTCTACTAAAATTACAAAAATTAGCCGAGCCTGGTGGGGCATACCTGTAATCCCAGCTACTCAGGAGGCTGAGGCTAGAAAATCGCTTGAACCTGGGAGGCGGAGGTTGCAGTGAGCCAAGATTGCACCACTACAATCCAGCCTGAGTAAGAGAGTGAGAGCTTGTCTCAAAAAACAGAAAAAATGGCCGGGCACGGTGGCTCACGCCTGTAATCCCAGCACTTTGGGAGGTCAAGGCGGGTGGATCACGAGGTCAAGAGATCAAGACCATCCTGGTCAACATGGTGAAACCCCGTCTCTACTAAAAACACAAAATAATTAGCTGGGCACGGTGGCGCGTGCCTGTAATCTCAGCTACTCAGGGGGCTGAGGCAGGAGAATTGCCTGAACCCAGGAGGCGGAGGTTGCGGTGAGCCGAGATCACGCCATTGCACTCCAGCCTGGGTAACAAGAGTGAAATTCCGTCTCCAAAAAAAACAACAACAACAACAACAACAAAAAAAAAACCTTCCTTTTTAGCTTCAAGTATCCTTGCTTACAAAAGTACAAAAGTATGGTCTAAAGACCAGTAGCACTGGCATCACCAGGGAGCTCGTTAGAATTACTGAATCATGGCCGGGCACGGTAGCTCGTGCCTGTAATCCCAGCACTTTGGGAGGCCGAGGCGGGCGATCACGAGATCAAGAGATGGAGACCATCCTGGCCATGGTGATACCCTGTCTCAAAAAATAAATAAATAAAATAAAATAAAATAAAGAAAACCATCCTCATCAGACCTCCAGCCACCTAGAGGGCCAGGGGCAGGAGGGGGCGTGGGGGTGGGGGGTGGCGACCGGGGGGGTGAGGGGGGGCGAGCGGGAGCGGGTGGGGCTCTGCAGGTGGCTCCTCTTGGCCACTGGGCTGGTCTGTCCCTGTTTTCTAGCTGGGGAAACTGAGGCACTGAGGTGAAGGCAGCCCCCTCGCACATGAGGCCGCCACCGGGGGCAGGAGTGATGGGGGTGGGTGCAGGGCGATGAGGGGGAACCACCGTCGGCAGTCCCACAGGCTTGGCCTGTCGGTCCATCCATCCGACTATGGCTGCCTGCCTTGAGTCTGTGGCTTCTGGGAGGGGCTGACAACGAGGGCAGCACGATGTCATGGCTTTGGTCTGGATGACTCCCTGTCCCCGGCCCGCCTGGGCCCGCAGGGTGTTTGGTGAGGGTCACAAGTTGGACAAGAGGCGCCAGCTTGAGGAGTCCCAGGGGTCCAGGCCGCCGGTGGCGCCGGGCGAGGCCAAGTCCCTGCAGGCTGGGCTGGGCGCAGGGTGGAGCTGCTGGCAGGACTCGGAGACTGCAGGGCCAGGCACGCCATGGGATTTGCCTATTTTTTAATAGGATTATTTAGGATTTTTGAATTTGAGTTATTAGATATTCTGGCTATTAATCCTTTGTTGGATGAATAGTGTGCAAAAATTTTCTCCCATTCTGTAGGTTATCTCTTCACTTTGTTTGTTTCTTTGTTTTTGACAGAGTCATCTCACTCTGTTGCCCAGGCTGGAGTGCAGTGGCATAATGCCAGCTCACCGCAACCTCCATCCCCTGGGTTCAAGCAATTCTCCTGCCTCACTCAGCCTCCCTAGTAGCTGGAATTACAGGTGTGCACTACCATACCTGGATAATTTTTGTATTTTTAGCAGAGACGGGGTTTCGCCATGTTGGCCGGGATAGTCTTGAATGCCTGAGCTCAGGCAATCTGTCCACCTAGGCCTGGGCTGGGATTATAGGCATGAGTCACTTCGCCTGACCTGTAGTTTCTTACATGTCAGTTTTTAATTAATTTTAATTTGATTTTATATACAGTGAAGCATAGGGGTCTAGTTTTACTCTTCACACGTAGATTGCTCTCATTTTCCCAGCACTGCTTATCGAAGACACCGTCTGTTCCCTAAGGTATGTTCTTGGTGCCTTGGTGAAAAAAAATCCATGGCTATAAATGCATGGATTATTTCCGGGTTCTCTATTGTGTTCCATTGGCCCATGACATCCTTCCTTTTTGATATTATAAAGTCACTATTTCCATCCTGTCAACCTCGTTGTGCTTGGGCCAAGCAGGGCCGGTAGGATCCAGATTTTAGTGTGGACTGGTGAGACCAGAGCTTCTCTAGGCTGCTCAAGAAATCTGTGCTCGGGGAAAAAAACAAAAAAAAGAAAACAAATCTGTGCTCAGGCCCTTGGTCTGCAGGGAAGACCAAATCCCCATGGATGACCCCACAAAAACACTGTTAGGTAAACCACAGTGTGAAACGGCTTGATAAATAGAATCTATGTCATATCCAACATTTCCTCACACTCATGATGGTGCAACTGGGACACCTGAGCAGGAGGAACCAGAAGAGCACCCTCTTCACCTGCGTGTCCAGGTCCCCTTTGGGTCACCGAGGGTATGAGATGGAAGCAGGGGCGTCTGGGATGGGGCAGGTTATGGTCCAGCCTGAAGGACAAGGGCAAAAAAGACAGCCAAGCCAAGCCATTGCACTGCAGCCTGAAGGCCAAGAGGAAAATAGCCACCCAAGCAAAGCAATAGCACTCCAGCCTGAAGGACAAGAACAGAAAACCAGCCAAGTCAATCCATTGCACCAAGACAAGCCATTGCACTCCAGCCTGAAAGACAAGAGGAAAAAAGCCAGCCAAGCCAAGCCATTGTACTCCAGCCTGAAGGACAAGAGCAAAAAAAGCCAGCCTAGTCAAGTCATTGCACCAAGCCAATCCATTGTATTCCAGCCGCAAGGACAAGAGCAAAAAAGCCAGCCAAGCCAAGCAACTGCACACCAGCCTGAAGGACAAGAGCAAAACAGGAAGCCAAGCCAAGCCATTGCACTTCAGCCTGAAGGAGAAGAGCAAAAAAAGTCAGCGAAGCCAAGCCATTGCACTCCAGCCTGAAGGACAAGAGCAAAAAAACGAGCCAAGTCAAGCCGTTGCACTCTAGCCTGAAGGACAAGAGCAAGAAAGCCAGCGAAGTAAAGCCACTGCAATCCAGCCTAAAGGACAAGAGTATAAAATCCAAGCCAACCCAGCAAAGACATTGCACTCCAGGCTGAAGGACAAGAGCAAGAAAGCCATTCGAAGCCAAGCCACAACACTGCAGTCCAGCCTGAAGGACAGGAGCAAAAAAGCCAGCCAAGCCAAGCCACTGCACCATGCCTAGACACTGCACTCCAGCCGGAAGGACTAGAGCAAAAAAGCCAGCCAAGTGAATCCATTGCACTCCAGCCTGAAGGAAAAGAGCAAAAAAGCCAACCAAGCAAAGCCATTGCACCAAGCCTGGCCATTGTAGTCCAGCCTGAAGAACAAGACCAAAAAAGCCAGTCAAGCCAGGTCACTGAACTCTAGCCTGAAGCACAAGGTTAAAAAAGCCAGCCAAGTCAAGCCATTGCACTTCAGCCTGAAGGACAAGAAGGAAGCAGCGAACCAAGCCAAGCCATTACACCAAGCCAAGCCATTGCACTCCAGCCAGAAGGACAAGAGCAAAGAAGCCAGGCAAGCCAAATCATTGCATTCCTGCCTGAAAGTCAAGAGCAAAAGAACCAGCGAAGCCAAGCCATTGCACTCCAGCCTGAAGGACAAGAGCAAAAAAGCCAGCCAAGCCAAGACATTGCACCCCAGCCTGAAGGCCAAGAGGAAAATAGCCAGCCAAGGCCAGCCATTGCACTGCAGCCTGAAGGACAAGAACTGAAAAGCAGTCAAGCCAAGCCATTGCACCAAGCCAAGCCATTGCACTCCAGCCCGAAGGACAAGAACAAAAAAGCCAGTGAAGCCAAGCCATTGTACTCCAGCCTTAAGGATAAGAGCAAAAAAGCAGGCCAAGAGAAGCCATTGCACACCAGCCAGAAGGATAACAGAAAAAACGAGCGAAGCCAAGCCATTGCACTCTAGCCTGAAGGACAAAAGCAAAAATGCCAGCCAAGCCAAGCCATTACACTCCAGCCTGAAGGACAAGACCAGAAAAGCCAGCCAAGCCAAGCCATTGCACTGCAGCCTGAAGGACAAGACCAGAAAAGCGAGCCAAGCCAAGCCATTGCACTTCAGCTTGAAGGACAAGAGAAAAAAGCCAGCCAAGCCAAGCCATTGCACTCCAGCCTGAAGGACAATAGCAAAAAACTCAGGCGAGCCAAGCCATTGCACTCCAGCCTGAAGCATAAGAACAAACAAGCCAGCGAAGCGAACCCATTGCACTCCAGCCTGAAGGATAACAGCAATAAAGCAAGCCAAGCCAAGCCACTGCACAGCAGCCTGAAGGACAAGACAAAAAGCCAGCCAAGCCAAGCCATGGCACTCTCGAATGAGGGACAAGAGCAAAAAAGCCAGAAAACAAAAGCCATTGCACTCCAGCCTGAAGGACAAGAGCAAAACAGCTAGCCAAGCCAAGCCATTGAACTCCAGCCTGAAGGACAAGAGAAAAAAAGCCAGCCAAGGAAAGCCACTGCACTCCAGCCTGAAGGACAAGAGCAAAAAAGCCTTGCAAGCCAAGCCATTGCACTCCAGCCTGAAGGACAAGAGCAAAAACGCCAGGCAAGCCAAGTCATTGCACTCCAGCCTGAAGGACAAGAGTATAAAATCCAAGCCAATTCAGCCAAGACATTGCACTCCAGGCTGAAGAACAAGAGCAAAAAAGCCATTCGAAGCCAGTCCACACCATTGCACTCCAGCCTGAAAGACAAGAGCAAAAAAGCCAGTCAAGCCAAGCAATTGCACTCCAGCCTGAAGAAGAAGAGCAAAAAAAGCCAGCCAAGCCAAGTCATTCCACCAAGCCAATCCATTGCACTGCAGCCTGAGGGACAAGAGCAAAAAAGTCAGCCAAGCCAAGCCCTTGCACTCCAGCCTGAAGGAAAATAGCAAAAAACCCAGCCGAGCCTAGCCATTGCACTCCACCCTGAAGGACAAGAGCAAGAAAGCCAGCCAAGCCAATCCATTGCACTGCAGCCTGAAGGACAAGAACAAAAAAGCCAGGCAAGACAAGCCATTGCACTCCAGTATGAAGGAGAAAAGCGAAAAAGCCAGCCACCCCAAGCCATTGCACCAAGCCAAGCCATTGTTCTGCAGCCTGAAGGACAACAGCAAAAAAGTCAGCCAAGCCAAGCCATTGCACTCCAGACTGAAGGACAAGAGCAAAAAAGCCAGCCACCCCAAGCCATTGCACCAAGCCAAGCCATTGAACTCCAGCCTGAAGCACAAGAGCAAAAAGCCAGTCTAGCCAAGCAATTGCACTCCAGCCTGAAGGAGAAGAGTAAAAAAGCCAGACAAGGCAAGTCGTTGCACTCCAGCCTGGACTAGAGCAAAAAAGTCACCGAAGCCAAGCCAATGCACTCCAGACTGAAGGACAAGAGCAAAAAAGCAAACCAAGCCAAGCCATTGCACTCTAGCCTGAAGGACAAGAGCAAAAAAGCCAGTCAAGCCAAACCATTGCACTTCAGCCTGATGGACAAGAGCAAAAAATCCAGCCAAGCCAAGCCATTTTACTCCATCATGAAGGACAAGAGCAAAAAAGCCATCCAAGCCAAGCCACTGCACTCCAGCCTGAAGGAAAGAGCAAAAAAGCCAACCAAGCGAAGCCATTGCACGAAGCCAAGCCATTGCACTCCAGCCTGAAGAAGAAGACCAAAAAAGCCAGCCAAGCCAGACCACTGCACTCTAGCCTGAAGCACAAGGTTAAAAAAGCCAGCCAAGTCAAGCCATTGCACTTCAGCCAGAAGGACAAGGGTGAAAGAGCGAACCAAGCCAAGCCATTGCACCAAGCCAAGCCATTGCACTCCAGCCTGAAGGACAAGAGCAAAAAAGCCAGCCAAGCCAAGTCATTACACTTCTGCCTGAAAGTCAAGAGCAAACGAGCCAGCCAAGCCAAGCCATTGGACTCCAGCCTGAAGGACAAGAGCAAAAAAGCCAGCCAAGCCAAGCCATTGCACTACAGCCTGACGGCCAAGAGGAAATTAGCCAGCCCAGCCAAGCCATTGCACTCGAGCCTGAAGGCCAAGAACAGAAAACCAGTCAAGCCAAGCCATTGCACCAAGCCAAGCCATTGCAATCTAGCCTGAAAGACAAGAGCAAAAAAGCCACACAAGCCAAGCCACTGCACTCCAGCCTGAAGGACAAGAGCAAAAAAAGCCAGCCAGGACAAGTCATTGCACAAAGCCAATCCATTGCACTCCAGCCTGAACGACAAGAACAAAAAAGCCAGCCAAGCCAAGCCATTGCACTCCTGCCTTAAGGACAAGAGTAAAAAACCAGCCAAGCCAAGCCATTGCACCCCCGTGTGAAGGTCAAGAGAAAAAAAGCAATCCAAGGCAAGCCATTGCACTCTAGCCCGAAGCACAAGAGCAGAAAATGCAACAAAGCCAAGCTATGGCACTGCAGCCTGACGGACAAGAGCGAAAAAGCTAGCCAAGCAAAGCCATTGCACCAAGCCAAGCCATTGCACACTAGCCTGAAGGACAAGAGCATCAAAAGACAGCCAAGCCAAGCCATTGCACTCCAGCCTGAAGGACAAGAGCAAAAAAGCCAATCCACGCCAAGCCACGCCATTGGACTCCAGCATGAAGGGCAAGAGAACACAAGCCAGTCAAGCGAAGCCATTGCACCAAGAAAAGCCTTTGCACTCCAGGCTGAAGGACAAGGGCAAAAAAAACCAGCGAAGCCAAGCCATTGCAACAAGCCAAGCCATTGCACTGCAGGCTGAAGGACCGGAGCAAAAAAGCCAGCCAAGCCAAGGCATTGCACTCCAGCCTGAAGGACAAGAGAAAAAAAGCCAGCCAAGCCAAGTCATTGAACCAAGCCAAGCCATTGCACTCCAGCCTGAAGTAGAAGAGCAAAAAAAACCAGCCAAGCCAAGCCATTGCACTCCAGCCTCAAGGACAGTAGCAAAAAACCCAGCCGAGGCAAGCCATTGCACTCCACCCTGAAGGACAAGAACAAAAAAGCCAGCGAAGCCAAGGCATTGCACTCCAGCCTTAAGGACAAGAGGAAAAAAGCCAGCGAAACCAAGGCAATGCACACCAGCCTGAAGGACAAGAGAAAAAATCAGCCAAGCCAAGCCATGGCACTCTAGAATGAGGGACAAGAGCAAAAAAGCCAGAAAACAAAAGCCATTGCACTCCAGCCTGAAGGACAAGAGCAAAAAACGAGCCAAGCCAATGCATTGAACTCCAGCCTGAAGGACGAGAGCAAAAAAGCCAGCCAGGCCAAGCCACTGCACTCCAGCCTGAAGGACAAGAGCAAAAAAGCCATGTAAGCCAAGCCATTGCACTCCAGCCTGAAGGAAAAGAGCAAAAACGCCAGGCAAGCCAAGCCATTGCACTCCAGCCTGAAGGACAAGAGTATAAAATCCAAGACAACCCAGACAACACATTGCACTCCAGGTTTAATGATAAGAGCAAAAAAGCCATTTGAAATGAAGCCACACCATTGCAGTCCAGCCTGAAGGACATGAGTAAAAAAGACAGCCAAGCCAAGCCACTGCACCATGCCATGTCACTGCACTCCAGCCTGAAGGACTAGAGCAAAAAAGCTAGCCAAGCGAAGCCATTGCACTTCAGCCTGAAGGAAAAGAGCAAAAAAGCCAATCCACGCCAAGCCACGCCATTGCACTCCAGCCTGAAGGACAAGAGCAAACAAGCCAGCGAAGCGAAGCCATTGTACCAAGCCAAACCATTGCACTCCAGGCTGAAGGACAAGACCAAAAAACCCAGCCAAGCCGAGCCATTGCACAAAGCTAAGTCATTGCACACCAGCCTGAAGCACAACAGCGAAAAAGCAAGCCAAGCCACGCCACTGCACTGCAGCCTGAAGGACAAGAGCAAAAAAGATAGCCAAGCCAAGCCATTGCACTGCAGCCTGAAGGCCAAGAGGAAAACAGCCAGCCAAGCAAAGCCATAGCACTCCAGCCTGAAGAACAAGAGAAAAAACCAGCCATGCCAAGCCATTGCACCAAACCAAGCCTTTGCACTCCAGCCTGAGAGACAAGAGCAAAAAAGCCAGCCAAGCCAAGCCATTGCACTCCAGCCTGAAGGACAAGAGTATAAAATCCAAGGCAACCCAGCCAAGACATTGCACTCCAGGTTTAAGGATAAGAGCAAAAAAGCCATTCGAAGCGAAGCCACACCATTGCAGTCCAGCCTGAAGAAAATGAGTAAAAAAGACAGCCAAGCCAAGCCACTGCACCATGCCAAGTCACTGCACTCCAGCCTGAAGGACTAGAGCAAAAAAGCTAGCCAAGTGAAGCCATTGCACTCCAGCCTGAAGGACAAGAGCAAAAAAGCTAAAACACGCCAAGCCACGCCATTGCACTCCAGCCTGAAGGACAAGAGCAAACAAGCCAGTGAAGAGAAGCCATTGCACCAAGCCAAGCCATTGCACTCCAGGCTGAAGGACAAGACCAAAAAACCCAGCCAAGCCAAGCCATTGCAACAAGCCAAGCCATTGCAGTCCAGCCTGAAGGACAAGACCAAAAAACCCAGCCAAGCCGAGCCATTGCACAAAGCTAAGCCATTGCACACCAGCCTGAAGGACAGGACCAAAAAAGCCAGCCAAGCCAAGCCATGGCACTCCAGCCAGAAGGACACGGGCAAAAAACCAGCCAAGCCAAGCTATGGCACTCTAGCCTGAAGGAGAAGAGCAAAAAAGGCAGCCAAGCCAAGCAATTACAATACAGCCTGAAGGACAAGACCAGAAAAGCCAGCCAAGCCAAGCCATTGCACTTCAGCTTGAAGGACAAGAGCAAAAAACCAGCCAAGCCAAGCCATTGCACCAAGCCAAGGCACTGCAATCCAGCCTGAAGGACAAGACCAAAAAAGCGAGCCAAGACAAGCCATTGCACTCCAGCCCGAAGGACAAGAGCAAAAAAGCGAGCCAAGCCAATCCATTGCACTCCAGCCTGAAGGACAAGAACAAAAAAGTCAGCCAAGACAAGCCATTGCACTCCAGCCTGAAGGAGAAGAGCGAAAAAGCCAGCCAAGCCAAGCCATTGCACCAAGCCAAGCCATTGCACTCCAGGATGAAGGACAAGAGCAAAAAAGCCAGCCAAGCCAAGCCATTGCACCAAGCCAAATCATTGAAGTACAGCGTGAAGGGCAAGATCAAAAAAGCCAGCCAAGCCAGGCGATTGCACAAAGCCAAGCAATTGCACTCCAGCCTGAAGCACAAGAGCGAAAAAGCCAGCCAAGCCAAGGCATTGCACCAAGGCAAGCCATTGCACTGCAGTCTGAAGGACAAGAGCAAAAAAGCCAGTGAAGCCAAGCCATTGCACTCCAGGCAGAAGGACAGGGGCAAAAAACCAGGCAAGCCACACCATTGCACTCCAGGCTGAAGGACAAGAGCAAACAAGCCAGTGAAGCGAAGCCATTGTACCAAGCCAAGCCATTGCACTCCAGGCTGAAGGACAAGAGCAAAAAAGCCAGCCAAGCCAAGCCATTGCACAGAGCCAAGCCATTGCAGTCCAGCCTGAAGGACAAGACCAAAAAACCCAGCCAAGCCGAGCCATTGCACAAAGCTAAGCCATTGCACACCAGCCTGAAAGACAAGAGCAAAAAAGCCAGCCAAGCCAAGACAATGCACTCCAGCCTGATGGACAAGAGCAAAAAAAGCCAGCCAAGCCAAGTCATTGCACCAAGCCAATCCATTGCACTCAAGCCTGAAGGACAAGAGCAAAAAAGCCATGCAAGCCAAGCCATTGCACTCCAGCCTGAAGGACAAGAGCAAAAAACCCAGCCGAGCCAAGCCATTGCACTCCAGCCTGAAGGACAAGAACAAAAAAGCCAGCGAAGCCAAGCCACTGCACTCCAGCCTGAAGGACAAGAGCAATAAAGCCAGTGAAGCCAAGCCATCGCACTCCAGACTGAAGGACAACAGCAAAAAAGTCAGCCAAGCCAAGCCATTGCACTCCAGCCTGAAGGACAAGAACAAAAAAGCCAGGCTAGACAAGGCATTGCACTCCAGTCTGAAGGAGAAAAGCGAAAAAGCCAGCCACCCCAAGCCATTGCACCAAGCGAAGCCATTGTTCTGCAGCCTGAAGGACAAGAGCAAAAAAGTCAGCCAAGCCAAGCCATTGCACTCCAGACTGAAGGACAAGAGCAAAAAAGCCAGCCAAGCCAAGCCATTGCACCAAGCCAAGCCATTGCACTCCAGCCTGAAGTACAAGAGCAAAAAGCCAGTCTAGCCAAGCAATTGCACTCCAGCCTGAAGGAGAAGAGTAAAAAAGCCAGCCAAGCCAAGTCGTTGCACTCCAGCCTGGATTAGAGCAAAAAAGTCACCGAAGCCAAGCCATTGCACTCCAGCCTGAAGGATAAGAGCAAAAGAAGCCAGCCAAACCAAGTCATTGCACCAAGCCAATCCACTGCATTCCAGCCTGAGGGACAAGAGCAAAAAAGCAAGGCAAGCCAAGCCATTGCACTCCACCCCGAAGGACAAGAACAAAAAAGCCAGCGAAGCCAAGCCATTGCACTCCAGTCTGAAGGACAAGAGCAATAAAGCCAGTCAAGCCAAGCCATCGCACTCCAGACTGAAGGACAACAGCAAAAAAGTCAGCCAAGCCAAGCCATTGTACTGCAGCCGCCAGGACAAGAGCCAAAAAGCCAGCCAAGCCAAGCCACTGCACACCAGCCTGAAGGAAAACAGAAAAAAACAGCCAAGCCAAGCCATGGCACTCTTGAATGAGGGACAAGAGCAAAAAAGCCAGAAAACAACAGCCATTGCACTCCAGCCTGAAGGACAAGAGCAAAAAAGCCAATCCACGCCAAGGCAGTCCGTTGCACTCCAGCCTGAAGGACAAGAGCAAACAAGCCAGTCAAGCGAAGCCATTGTACCAAGCCAAGACATTGCACTCTAGGCTGAAGGACAAGAGCAAAAAAGCCAGCCAAGCCAAGCCATTGCACCAATCCAAGCCACTGCAATACAGCCTGAAGGACAAGACCAAAAAAACCCAGCCAAGCCAAGCCATTGCACAAAGCTAAGCCATTGGACTCCAGCCTGAAGCACAACAGCAAAAAAGCAAGCCAAGCAAAGCCATTGCACTGCAGCCTGAAGGACAAGAGCAAAAAAAACAGCCAAGCCAAGCCATTGCACTCCAGCCTGAAGGCCAAGAGGAAAATATCAAGCCAAGCAACGCCATAGCACTCCAGCCTGAAGGACAAGAACAGAAAACCAGCAAAGCCAAGTCATTGCAAAAAGCCAAGCCATTGCACTCCAGTCTCAGAGACGAGCAAAAAACCCAGCCAAGCAAAGCCATTTCACTACAGCCTGAAGGACAAGAGCAAAAAAAGCCAGCCAAGCCAAGTCATTGCACCAAGCCAATCCATTGCATTCCAGCCTGAAGGACAAGAGCAAAAAAGCCATGCAAGCCAAGCCATCGCACTCCCGCCTGAAGGACAAGAGGAAAAAAGTCAGCCAAGCCAAGCCATTGCACCCAGCCAAGCCACTGCACTCCAGCCTGAAGGACAAAGGCAAAAAAGCCATGCAAGCCAAGCCATTGCACTCCAGCCTGAAGGACAAGAGCAAAAAAGCCAGCCACGACAAGCCATTGCACCAAGCCATGCGAATGCAGTCCAGCCTAAAGGACAAGAGAAACAAAGTCAGTCAAGCCAAGTCATTTCACTTCAGCCGGAAGGACAAGAGCAAAAAACCCAGGTAAGCGAAGTCATTGCACCAAACGAAGCCATTGCACTCCAGCCTGAAGGACAAGAGCAAAAAAGCCAGCAAAGCCAACCCATTGCCCTGAAGCCTGCAGGACCAGAGCGAAAAAGCCAGTGAAGCCAAGACATTGCACCGAGTCAAACCATTGTACTCCAGCCTGAAGGCCAAGAGCAAAAAAGCCAGCCAAGCCAAGCCATTGCACTCCAGCCTGAAGGACAAGAGCAGAAAAGCCAGCCAAGCCAAACCATTGCACCAAGCTAAGACATTGCACTCCAGCCATACGGACAAGAGCAAAAAGGCCAGCCAAGCCAAGCCATGTACTCTAGACTGAAGGACAAGAGAAAAAAGCCAGGCTAGCTAAGCCATTGCACTCCAGCCTGAAGGGAAAGTACAAAAAAGCCAGTGAAGCCAAGCCATTGCACTCCAGCCTGAAGGACAAGAGCAAAAAAGCCATCCACGCCAAGACACTTCACCAAGCCAGGACATTGCACGCCAGCCTGAAGGACAAGAACAATACAGCGAGCCACGCCAAGCCACTGCTCTCCAGCATGATGGACAAGAGCAATACAGCCAGCCAAGCCAAGTCATTCCACTCCAGCATGAAGGATAAGAGGAAAAAAGCCAGCCAAGCCAAGCCATTGCACTCCAGCCTGAAGGACAAGAGCAAAAAATCCAGCCAAGTCAAGCCATTGCACTCCAGAATGAAGGTCAAGAGCAAAAAAGCCAACCATCCCAAACTATTGCACTAAGCCAAGCCGTGGCACTGCAGCCTGAAGGAGAAAAGCAAAAAAGACAGCCAAGGCAAGTCAATGCACTCCAGCCTGAAAGACAAGAGTAAAAATGCCAGGCAAGCCAAGCCATTTCACACCAGCCTGAAAGACAAGAGCAAAAAAATTAGCCATGCCAAGTCATTGCACTCCAGCCTGAAGGACAAGAGCAAAAAAGCCAGCCAAGCCAAGCCATTGCACCAAGCCAAGGCATTGTACTTCGGCCTGAATGACAAGAGCAAAAAAGCCAGACAAGAAATGCCATTGCACTCCAGCCTGAAAGACAAGAGCAAAAAAGCCAGCATACACAAGCCATTGCACTCCAGGCTGAAGGAAAAGAGCAAAAAAGTGAGCCAAGTAAAGCCATTGCAGTTCAGCCTGAAGGACAAGAGCAAAAAAGCCAGCGAAGCGAAGCCATTGCACTCCAGTCTGAAGGACAACAGCGAAAAAGGCAACCAAGACAAGTCATTGCACCAACCCAAGCCATTGCACTCCAGCCATAAGGAGAAGAGTATAAAGGCCAGCCATGCCAAGCCATCGCACCAAGCCAAGCCGTTGCACTCCAGCCTGAAGGACAAGAGCAAAAAAGCCAGCCAAGCCAAGTCATTGCACCAAGCTAAGCCATTGCACTCCAGCCTGAAGAACAAGAGCACAAAAGCCAGCCACGCCATGCCATTGCACTCCAGCCTGAAGGACAAGAGCAAAAAATCCAACAAAGCCAAGCCATTGCACACCAGCTTGAGGGGCAAGAGCAAAAAAGCCAACCAAGCCAATCCATTACACCAAGCTAAGCCATTGCACTCCAGCCTGAAGGACAAGAGGAAACAAGACAGCCAAGCGAAGCCATTACACTCCGGCTTGAAGGACAAGAGCAAAAAACAAGCCAAGTCAAGCCATTGCACTCCAGCCTGAAGGACAAGACCAAAACCCCAGACACGCCAAGCCATTGCACTCCAGCCTGAAGGACAAGACCAAGAAAGCCAGTCAAGTGAAGCCATTGCACGAAGCAAAGGAATTGCACTGCAGCCTGAAGGACAAGAGTAAAAAAGCAAGCAAAGCAAAGCCATTGCACTCCAGCCTGAAGCACAAGAGCAGAAAAGCCAGCCATGCCAAGACATTGCACTCTAGCCTGAAGCACAAGAGTAAAAAGCCAGCCAAGCCAAGCGATTGCACGCCACCCTGAAGGACAAGAGTGAAAAAGACAAACAAGCCAGCCAAGCCATTGCACTCCAGCCTGAAGGACAAGAGCAAAAAAGCCAACCAAGTCAAGCCATTGCACTCCAGCCTGAAGGACAATAGCAAAAAAGCCAAGCCAAGCCAGCCAAGCCATTGCACTCTAGTCGGAAAGACAAGAGCAAAAAACGTGGCCAAGCCAAGCCATTGCACCAAGCCAAGCCATTGTACTCCAGCCTGAAGGACAAGAGCAAAAAAGCCAGTCAATCCAAGCCATTGCACTCCAGCCTGAAGGAGAAGAGCAAAAAACCAGCCAAGCAAAGCCCTTGCAGTCTAGCCTGAAAAACAAGAGGAAAATAGCAAGATAAGTCAAGTCATTACACTCCATCCTGAAGGAAAAGAACGAAAAAGACAGCCAAGCCAAGTTACTGCAACAAGCCAAGCCATTGCACTCCAGCCTGAAGGACAAGAGCAAAAAATCCAGCCAAGCCAAGCCATTGCACTCCAGCCTAAGGACAAGAGCAAAAAACCAGCCAAGCCAAGCCATTGCATTCCAGCCTGAAGGACAAGAGCAAAAAAGTAAGAGAAGCCAAGCCATTGCACTCCAGCCTGAAGGACAAGAGCAAAAAAGCCAGCCAAGCCACGTTATTACACCAGGTCAAGCCATTGCACTCCAGCCTGAAGAACAAGAGCAAAAAAGCCAGCCAAGGCAAGCCATTGCACTCCAGCCTGAAGGACAAGAGCAGAAAAACCAGCCAAGCCAAGCCATTGCACTCCAGCCTGAAGGACAAGAGCAAAAAAGCCAGTCAAGCCAAGCCATTGCACTACAGCCTGAAGGAGAAGAGCAAAAAACCAGCCAAGCCAAGCCATTGCACTGCAGCCTGAAGGACAAGAGCAAAAAAGGCAGCCACGCGAAGCCATTGTACTCCAGCCTGAAGGACAAGGGCAAAAAAGCCAAACAAGTCAAGCCATTGCACTCCAGCCTGAAGGAAAATAGCAAAAAAGCCAAGCCAAGCCAGCCAAGCCATTGTACTCTAGCCTAAAGGACAAGAGCAAAAAAGTGAGCCAAGTAAACCCATTGAACTTCAGACTGAAGGACAAGAGCAAAAAAGGAAGCCAGGCCAAGACATTCCACTCGAGCCTGAAGCACAAGAGTGAAAAACCCAGTCAAGGCAGCCAAGCCATTGCACTCCAGCCTGAAGGACTAGAGAAGAAAGCCAATTCAAGCCTAGCCACGCGATTGTACTCCAGTCTGAAGGACAAGAACAAAAAAGCCATGCCAAGCCAAGCCCCGTCACTGAACTCCAGCCTGAAGGACAAGAGCAAAAAAGCAATCCATGCCAAGCCCTTGCACTCCAGCCTGAAGGACAAAAGCAAAAAAGAGAGCCAAGCCGATCCATTGCACTCCAGCCTGAAGGACAAGAACAAAAAAGCCAGCCAAGACAAGCCATTGCACTCCAGCCTGAAGGACAAGAGCAAAAAACCAGCCAAGCCAAGCCATTGCACTCCCGTCTGAAGGACAAGAGAAAAAAAGCCAGCTTAGGCAAGCCATTGCACTCTAGCCTGAAGCACAAGAGCAGAAAATGCAACCAAGCCAAGCTATGTCACTGCAGCCTGACGGACAAGAGCTATAAAGCTAGCCAAGCAAAGCCACTGCACCAAGCCAAGCCATTGCACACTAGCCTGAAGGACAAGAGCATAAAAAGCCAGCCAAGCCAAGCCATTGCACTGCAGCATGAAGGACAAGAGCAAACAAGCCAGTCAAGCGAAGCCATTGCACCAAGAAAAGCCATTACACTCCAGGCTGAAGGAAGGGCAAAAAAGCCAGCCAAGCCAAGGCACTGCAACAAGCCAAGGCATTGCAGTCCAGCCTGAAGGACAAGACCAAAACAGCCAGCCAAGCCAAGCCATTGCACAAAGCTAAGCCATTGCACTCCAGCCTGAAGCACAACAGCGAAAAAGCAAGCCAAGCAAAGTCATCGCACTGCAGCCTGAAGGACAAGAGCAAAAAAGACAGCCAAGCCAAGCCACTGCACTCCAGCCTGAAGGCCAAGAGGAAAATAGCCAGCAAAGCAAAGCCATAGCACTCCAGCCTGAAGGACAAGAACAGAAAACCAGCCAAGCCAAGCCATTGCACCAAGCCAAGCCATTGCACTCCAGCCTGAAGGACAAGAGCAAAAAAAGCCAGCGAAGCCAAGTCATTGCACCAAGCCAATCCATTGCATTCCAGCCTGAGGGACAAGAGCAAAAAAGCCATGCAAGCCAAGTCATTGCATTCTAGCCTGAAGGACAATAGCAAAAAACCCAGCTGAGCCAAGCCATTCCACTCCAGCCTGAAGGACAAGAACAAAAAAGCCAGCGAAGCCAGGCCATTGCACTCCAGCCTAAAGGACAAGAGCAATAAAGCCTGTCAAGCCAAGCCATTGAACTCCAGCCTGAAGGACAATAGCAAAAAAGCCAACCGAAGCCAGCCAAGTCATTGCACTCCAGCCTGAAGGACAAGAGCACAAAAGCCAAGACAAGCCAAGCCACACCGTGGCTATCTAGCCTGAAGGACAAGAGCAACAAAGTCAGCCAAGCCAAGTGATTGCATCCCAGCCTGAAAGATAAGAGCAAAAAAGCCAGCCAAGCAAAGCCATTGCACTCCAGCCAGAAGGACAAGAGCAAAAAAACCAGTCAAGCCAAGCCATTGCACTGCAGCCTGAAAGACAGGAATAAAAAAGCCAGCCAAGCCAAGCCATTGCACCTAGCCAACCCATGGCACTCCAGGCTGAAGGAGAAGAGCAAAAAAGGAAGCCAAGCCTAGCCATTGCGCTCCACTCTGAAGGACAAGAGCAAGAAACAAGCCAAAGGAAGCCATTGCAGTCCTGCATGTAGGACAAGAGCAAGAAAGCCAGGCAAGCCAAGCCATTGCACTCCAGCCTGAAAGACAAGAGGAAAGAGCCAGACAAGTCAAGACATTGCAGCACAGCCTGAAGGACAAGAGTAAAAAAGCCAGGCAAGCCAAGCCATTGCACTCCAGCTTGAAAGACAAGAGGAAACAGCCAGACAAGCCAAGCCATTGCAGCACAGCCTGAAGGAGAAGAGCAAAAAAGCCAGCCAAGCCAAGCAATTATACTACAGCCTCAAGGAGAAGAGCAAAAAAGCCAGTCAAGCTAAGACATTGCAATCCAGCCTGAAGGACAAGAGCAAAAAAACAGCCAAGCCAAGCCATTGCACTCTAGCCTGAAGGACAAGAGCAAAACAGCCAGCCAAGACAAGCCATTGCACTCCAGCCTGAAGGACAAGAGCAAAAAAGGCAGCCAGGCCGAGCCATTCCACTCGAGCCTGAAGCACAAGAGCGAAAAACCCAGTCAAGGCAGCCAAGCCATTGCACTTCAGCCTGAAGGACAAGAGAAGAAAGCCAATTCAAGCCAAGCCATGCGATTGTACTCCAATCTGAAGGACAAGAGCAAAAAAGCCATGCCAAGCCAAGCCTAGCCATTGAACTCCAGCCTGAAGGACAAGAGCAAAAAAGCAATCCATGCCAAGCCCTTGCACTCCAGACTGAAGGAAAAAAGCAAAAAAGCCAGCGAATCCAAGTCATTGTACACCAGCGTGAAGGACAAGAGGGAAAAAGCCAGCCAAGACAAACCATTGCACCAAGCGAAGCCACTGCACTCTGGCCTGAAGGACAAGAGCAAAAAAATCAGCCATGCCAAGTCATTACACTCCAGCGTGAAGGAAAAGAGAAAAAAGCCAGTCAAGCCAAACCATTGCACTCTGGTCTGAAGGACAAGAGCAAAAAACCAGCAAAGTCAAGCCATTGCACTCTAGCATGAAAGACAAGAGCAAAAAAGTCAGCCAAGCAAACCCATTGCACTTCGGCCTCAAGGACAAGAGCAAAAAAGGCAGCCAGGCCAAGCGATTGCACTGGAGCCTGAACCACAAGAGTGAAAAAGCCAGCCAAGCCAAGCCATTGCACCAAGCCAAGCCATTGCACTCCAACCAGCCTGAAGGACAAGAGCAAAAAAGACAGGAACCCAAGCCATTGCAACAAGCCAAAACATTGCACTCCACCCCAGAGGCCAAGAGCATAAAAGCCCACCAAACCAAGCCATTGCACCAAGCGAAGCCATTGCACTCCAGTCTGAAGGAATAGAGCAAAAAAGCCAGCCAAGCCAAGCCATTACACTCCAGCAGGAAGGACAAGAACAAAAAAGCCAGCCAAGACAAGCCATTGCACTCCAGCCTGAAGGACAATACCAAAAAAGCCAGTCAAGCCAAGCCATTGCACTCCAGCCTTAATGACAAGAGCAAAAAACCAGCCAAGCCAAGCCATTGCACTCGAGCCTAAGGACAAGAGGAAAACACAAGCCAAGCCAAGCCATTGCACTCCAGCCGGAAGGACAAGGGCATAAATGCCAGCCAATCCAAGTTATTGCACCAAGCCAAGCCAAGTCATTGCACTCGAGTCTGAAGGACAAGAGCAAATAAGCATGTGAAGCCAAGTCATTGCACTTCAGCCTGAAAGACAAGAGCAAAAACGCTAGCCAAGCCAAGCCATTGCAGTCCAGCCTGAAGTACAAGAGCAAAAAAGCCAGTCAAGCCAAGCCATTGCACTCCAGCCTGAAGGAGAAGAGCAAAAAACCAGGCAAGCCAAGCCATTTCACTCCAGCCTGAAGTACAAGAGCAAAAAAGGCAGCCAATCGAAGCCATTGCACTCCAGACTGAAGGACAAGGGCAAAAAAGCCAACCAAGCCCAGCTATTGCATTCCAGCCTGAAGGACAATAGCAAAAAAGCCAACCGAAGCCAGCGAAGCCATTGCACTCCAGCCTGAAGGAAAAGACCAAAAAAGTCAAGACAAGACAAGCCACACCATGGCTATCTAGCCTGAAGGACAAGAGCAACAAAGTCAGCCAAGCCAAGTGATTGCACCCCAGCCTGAAGGACAAGAGCAAAAAAGCCGAACAAGCCAAGCCATTGCAATCCATCCTGAAGGACAAGAGGAAAAAAGCCAGCCAAGCCAAGCCATTGCACTCCAGGATGATGGACAAGAGCAAAACTGCCAGTCAAGCCAAGCCATTGCAATCCAGCCTGAAGGACAAGAGCAAGACAGCCAGCCAAGCCAAGCCATTGCACTCCAGCCTGAAGGACAAGAGCAAAAAGCAGCCAAGCCAAGCCATTGCACTCCAGCCTGAAGGACAAGAGCAAAAAAGCCAAGCCAAGCTAGCCAAGCCATTGCAGTCCAGCCTGAAGGACAAGAGCAAAGAAGCGACTCAAGCCAAGCCATTGCACTCCAGCGTGAAGGAGAAGAGCAAAAAAGCCAGCCAAGCCATGTTATTGCACTCCAGCCTGAAGGACAATAGCAAAAAAGTCAACCAAAGCCAGCCAAGCCATTGAACTGCAGCCTGAAGGAAAAGAGCAAAAAAGCCAGGACAAGCCAAGCCACATCATGGCTATCTAGCCTGAAGGACAAGAGCAACAAAGTCAGCCAAGACAAGTGATTGCACCCCAGCCTGAAGGACAAGAGTAAAAAAGCCGAACAAGCCAAGCCATTGCAATCCGTCCTGAAGGACAAGAGGAAAAAAGCCAGCCAAGCCAAGCCATTGCACTCCAGGATGATGGACAAGAGCAAAACTGCCAGTCAAGCCAAGCCATTGCAATCCAGTCTGAAGGACAAGAGCAAGAAAGCCAGCCAAGCCAAGCCATTGCACTCCAGCCTGAAGGACAAGAGCAAAAAAGCCAGTCAAGCAAGGCCATTGCACTCCAGCCTGAAGGACAAGAGCAAAAAAGCCAAGCCAAGCTAGCCAAGCTGTTGCACTCCAGCCTGAAGGACAAGAGCAAAGAAGTGACTCAAGCCAAGTCATTGCACTCCAGCGTGAAGGAGAAGAGAAAAAAACCAGCCAAGCCAAGCCATTTCACAGCAGCCTGAAGGACAAGAGCAAAAAAGCAAGAGAAGCCAAGACACTGCACTCCAGCCTGAGGAAAACAGCGAAAAAGCCAGCCAGGCCATATTATTGCACCAAGAAAGTCATTGCACTCCAGCCTGAAGAACAAGAGCAAAAAAGCCAGTGAAGTCAAGCCATTGCACTCCACCCTGAAGGACAAGAGCAAAAAAGCCAGTTAAGCCAAAACATTGCACTCCAGCCTGAAGGAGAAGAGCAAATAACCAGCCAAGCCAAGCCATTGCACTCCCGCCTGAAGGACAAGAGCAAAAACGCCAGCCAAGCCAAGCCATTGCACTCCAGACTGAAGGACAAGAGCAAAAAAGCCAAGCCAAGCCAAGTCAAGCCATTGCACTCCAGCCTGAAGAACAAGAGCAAAAAAGACAGCTAAGCCAAGCCGTTGCACTCCAGCCTGAAGGACAAGAGCAAAGAAGCGACTCAAGCCAAGCCATTGCACTCCAGCGTGAAGGAGAAGAGAAAAAAACCAGCCAAGCCAAGCCATTTCACTGCAGCCTGAAGGACAAGAGCAAAAAAGCCAGTCAAGTCAAGACATTGCACTCCAGCCTGAAGGACAAGAGCAAAAAATCCAGCCAAGACAACTCATTGCACTCCAGCCTAAAGGACAAGAGCAAAAAAGCCAGTCAAGCCAAGCCATTGCACTCCAGCCTGAAGGAGAAGAGCAAAAAAGCCAGCCAAGCCATGTTATTGCACCAAGAAAGCCATTGTTCTCCATCCTGAAGAACAAGAGCAAAAAAGCCAGCTAAGTCAAGCCATTGCACGCCAGTCTGAAGGACAAGAGCAAAAAAGACAGCCAAGCCAAGTCATTGTATTCCAGCCTGAAGGACAAGAGCAAAAAACCAGACAAGTCAATCCACTGCACTGAAGCCTGAAGGACAAGAGCAAAAAACCAGCGAAGCCAAGCCATTGCACTTCAGCCTGAAGGACAAGAGCAAAACAGCCAGCCAAGCCAAGCCATTGCATTCCAGCCTGAAGGACAAGAGCAAAAAAGCCAGTCAAGCCAAGCCATTGCACTCACCCTGAAGGAAAAGACGAAAAAAGCCAGCCAAGCCAAGCCATTACACTCCAGTCTAAAAGACAAGAGCAAAAAAGGCAGCCAAGCCAAGCCATTGCACCAAGCCAAGCCATTGCGCTCCAGCCTGAAGGACAAGAGTAAAAATGCCAGCAAAGCCAAGCCATTGCACTCCAGCCTGAAGGACAAGCGCAAAAAAGCCAGTTAAGTCAAGCCATTGCACTCCACCCTGAAGGAGAAGAGCAAAAAACCAGCCAAGCAAAGCCATTGCGTTCCAGCCTGAAGGACAAGAGTAAAAAAGGAAGCCAAGCCAAGCCAAGCTATTGCACTCCAGCCTGAAGTACATGAGTGAAAAAGCCAGCGAAGCCAAGTTATTGCACCAAGCCAAGCCATTGCACTCCAGCCTGAAAGACAAGAGCAAAAAAGCCAGGAAAGGCTGTGTATTGCACTCCAGCCTGAAGGACAAGAGCAAAAAAGCCAAGCCAAGCCAAGTCAAGCCATTACAACCCAGCCAGAAGGAGAAGAGCAGAAAGGCCAGCCAAGCCAAGCCATTGCACTCCAGCCTGAAGAACAACAGCAAAAAAGCCAGCCTAGCCATGCCATTGCACTCCAACCTGAAGGACAAGGGCAAAAAGGCCAGTCAAGCCAAGGCATTGCACTCCAGCCTGAAAGACAAGAGCAAAAAACGAGCCAAGCCAAGCCATTGCACTCTAGCCTGAAGGACAAGAGCAAAAAAGCCAGCCAAGTCAAGTCATTGCACTCCAGCCTGAAGGAAAAGAGAGAAAAAGCTAAACAAGACAAGTTACTGCACCAAGCCAAGCCATTGCACTCCAGCCTGAAGAACAAGAGCAAAAAAGCAAGCCAAGCCAAGCCATTGCACTTCGGCCTAAAGGACAAGAGCAAAAAAGCCAAGCAAAGCCAGCCAAGACATTGCACTCCAGCCTGAAGGACAAGAGCAAAAAAGCCAAGCCAAGACAGCCAGACCATTGCACTCCAGCCTGAAGGACAAGAGCAAAAAAGCCAAGATAAGACAAGCCACATCATGGCTATCTAGCCTGAAGGACAAGAGAAACAAAGTCAGCCAAGCCAAGTGATTGCACCACAGCCTGAAAGACAAGAGCAAAAAAGCCAGCCAAGCGAAGCCATTGCACTCCAGCCAGAAGGACAAGAGCAAAAAAACCAGCCAAGCCAAGCCATTGCACTCCAGCCTGAAAGACAGGAATAAAAAAGCCAGCCAAGCCAAGCCATTGCACCTAGCCAACCCATGGCACTCCAGGCTGAAGGAGAAGAGCAAAAAAGCCAGCCAAGCCTAGCCATTGCGCTCCACTCTGAAGGACAAGAGCAAGAAACAAGCCAAAGCAAGCCATTGCAGTCCTGCATGTAGGACAAGACCAAGAAAGCCAGGCAAGCCAAGCCATTGCACTCCAGCCTGAAAGACAAGAGGAAACAGCTAGACAAGCCAAGCCATTGCAGCACAGCCTGAAAGAGAAGAGTAAAAAGCCAACCAAGTCAAGCCATTATACTCCAGCCTCAAGGACAAGAGCAAAAAAGCCAGTCAAGCTAAGACATTGCAATCCAGCCTGAAGGACAAGAGCAAAAAAACAGCCAAGCCAAGCCATTGCACTCTAGCCTGAAGGACAAGAGCAAAACAGCCAGCCAAGACAAGCCATTGCACTCCAGCCGGAAGGACAAGAGCAAAAAAGGCAGCCAGGCCGAGCCATTCCACTCGAGCCTGAAGCACAAGAGCGAAAAACCCAGTCAAGGCAGCCAAGCCATTGCACTTCAGCCTGAAGGACAAGAGAAGAAAGCCAATTCAAGCCAAGCCACGCGATTGTACTCCAGTCTGAAGGACAAGAGCAAAAAAGCCATGCCAAGACAAGCCTAGCCATTGAACTCCAGCCTGAAGGACAAGAGCAAAAAAGCAATCCATGCCAAGCCCTTGCACTACAGCCTGAAGGACAAGAGCAAAAAAGCCAGCGAATCCAAGTCATTGTACACCAGCATGAAGGACAAGAGGGAAAAAGCCAGCCAAGACAAGCCATTGCACCAAGCGAAGCCACTGCACTCCGGCCTGAAGGACAAGAGTAAAAAAATCAGCCATGCTAAGCCATTACACTCCAGCATGAAGGAAAAGAGAAAAAAGCCAGTCAAGCCAAACCATTGCACTCTGGTCTGAAGGACAAGAGCAAAAAACCAGCAAAGTCAAGCCATTGCACTCTAGCATGAAAGACAAGATCAAAAATGTCAGCCAAGCAAACCCATTGCACTTCGGCCTCAAGGACAAGAGCAAAAAAGGCAGCCAGGCCAAGCGATTGCACTGCAGGCTGAAGCACAAGAGTGAAAAAGCCAGCCAAGCCAAGCCATTGCACCAAGCCAAGCCATTGCACTCCAACCAGCCTGAAGGACAAGAGCAAAAAAGTCAGGAACCCAAGCCATTGCAACAAGCCAAAACATTGCACTCCACCCCAGAGGCCAAGAGCATAAAAGCCCACCAAACCAAGCCATTGCACCAAGCGAAGCCATTGCGCTCCAGTCTGAAGGAATAGAGCAAAAAAGCCAGCCAAGCCAAGCCATTACACTACAGCCGGAAGGACAAGAACAAACAAGCCAGCCAAGCCAAGCCATTGCACTCCAGCCTGAAGGACAAGACCAAAAAAGCCAGTCAAGCCAAGCCATTGCACTACAGCCTTAATGACAAGAGCAAAAAACCAGCCAAGCCAAGCCATTGCACTCCACCCTAAGGACAAGAGGAAAAAACAAGCCAAGCCAAGCCATTGCACTCCAGCCGGAAGGACAAGGGCGTAAATGCCAGCCAATCCAAGTTATTGCACCAAGCCAAGCAAAGCCATTGCACTCGAGCCTGAAGGACAAGAGCAAATAAGCATGCGAAGCCAAGCTATTGCAGTCCAGCCTGAAGTACAAGAGGAAAAAAGCCACTCAAGCCAAGCCATTGCACTCCAGCCTGAAGGAGAAGAGCAAAAAACCAGGCAAGCCAAGCCATTTCACTCCAGCCTGAAGTACAAGAGCAAAAAAGGCAGCCAATCGAAGCCATTGCACTCCAGACTGAAGAACAAGGGCAAAAAAGCCAACCAAGCCCAGCTATTGCACTCCAGCCTGAAGGACAATAGCAAAAAAAGCCAACCGAAGCCAGCCAAGCCATTGCACTCCAGCCTGAAGGACAAGACCAAAAAAGCCAAGACAAGACAAGCCACACCATGGCTATCTAGCCTGAAGGACAAGAGCAACAAAGTCAGCCAAGACAAGTGATTGCACCCCAGCCTGAAGGACAAGAGCAAAAAAGCCAAACAAGCCAAGCCATTGCAATCCATCCTGAAGGACAAGAGGAAAAAAGCCAGCCAAGCCAAGCCATTGCACTCCAGGATGATGGACAAGATCAAAACTGCCAGTCAAGCCAAGCCATTGCAATCCAGTCCGAAGGACAAGAGCAAGAAAGCCAGCCAAGCCAAGCCATTGCACTCCAGCCTGAAGGACAAGAGCAAAAAAGCCAGTCAAGCAAGGACATGGCACTCCAGCCTGAAGGACAAGAGCAAAAGGCAGCCAAGCCAAGCCATTGCACTCCAGCCTGAAGGACAAGAGCAAAAAAGCCAAGCCAAGCTAGCCAAGCCGTTGCAGTCCAGCCTGAAGGACAAGAGCAAAGAAGCGACTCAAGCCAAGCAATTGCACTCCAGCGTGAAGGAGAAGAGCAGAAAAGCCAGCCAAGCCATGTTATTGCACTCCAGCCTGAAGGACAAGAGCACAAAAGCAAGAGAAGCCAAGACACTGCACTCCAGCCTGAGGAAAAGAGCAAAAAAGCCAGCCAAGCCATATTATTGCACCAAGAAAGTCATTGCACTCCAGCCTGAAGAACAAGAGCAAAAAAGCCAGTGAAGTCAAGACATTGCACTCCACCCTGAAGGACAAGCGCAATAAAGCCAGTTAAGCCAAGACATTGCACTCCAGCCTGAAGGAGAAGAGCAAAAAACCAGCCAAG
Organism: Aotus nancymaae; assembly: GCF_030222135.1. Taxonomy (NCBI): domain Eukaryota; kingdom Metazoa; phylum Chordata; class Mammalia; order Primates; family Aotidae; genus Aotus; species Aotus nancymaae. The sequence continues at coordinate 4,891,251 of NW_026988546.1, read as the reverse complement.
CCAAGCCATTGCACTCCCGCCTGAAGGACAAGAGCAAAAACGCCAGCCAAGCCAAGCCATTGCACTCCAGACTGAAGAACAAGAGCAAAATAGCAAGCCAAGCCAAGCCATTGCACTTCGGCCTAAAGGACAAGAGCAAAAAAGCCAAGCAAAGCCAGCCAAGCCATTTCACTCCAGCCTGAAGGACAAGAGCAAAAAAGCCAAGCCAAGACAGCCAGACCATTGCACTCCAGCCTGAAGGAAAAGAGCAAAAAGCCAGGTAAGCCAAGCTTTTGCACTCTGTCCTGAAGGACAAGAGCAAAAAAGCCAGCCAAGCCAAGACAATGCACTCCAGCCTGAAGGACAACAGTAAAAAAGCCAAGCCACGCCAAGCCACGCCATTGCAATCCAGCCTGAAGGACAACAGCAAAAAAGCCCGCCATGCCAAGCCATTGCACTCCAGGCTGAAGAACAAGAGCAAAAAAGCCAGCCAAGAAATGCCATTGCACTCCAGGCTGAAGGACAGGAGGAAAATAGCAAGCCAAGCCAAGACGTTGCACTCCAGCCTGAAGGACAAGAGCAAAAAAGCCAAGCCAAGCCAGCCAAGCCATTGCACTCCAGCATGAAGGACAAGAGCAAAAAAGCCAAGCCAAGCCAGCCAAGCCATTGCACTCCAGCCTGAAGGACAAGAGCAAAAAAGCCAGCCAAGCCAAGCCATTGCACTCCAGCCTGAAGGACAAGAGCAAAAAACCCAAGCCAAGTCATCCAAGCCTTTGCACTCCAGCCTGAAGGACAAGACCAAAAAAGCCAGAAATGCCAAGTCACTGCACCAAGGAAGCCACCACACGCCAGCCTGAAGGACAAGAGCAAAACAGCCAGCCATGACAAGCCATTGCACTCCAGCCTGAAGGACAAAAGCAAAAAAGCCAGCCAAGTCAAGCCATTGCACTCCAGCCTGAAGGACAACAGCAAAGAACCGGACAAGCCAAGCCATTGAACTCGAGCCTGAAGGACAAGAGCAAAAAAGCAAGCCAAGCCAAGCCATTGCACTCCAGCCTGAAGGACAAGAGCAAAATACCCAAGCAAAGCCAGCCAAGCCATTGCACTCCAGCCTGAAGGACAAGAGCAAAACGGCCAGCTAAGCCAAGACATTGCACTCCAGCCTGAAGGACACAAACAAAAAAGCCAGCCAAGCCAAGCCATTGCACTCCAGACTGAAGGACAACAGCAAAGAACCGGACAAGCCAAGCCATTGAACTCGAGCCTGAAGGACAAGAGCAAAAAAGCAAGCCAAGCCAAGCCATTGCACTCCAGCCTGAGGAAAAGAGCGAAAAGGCCAGCCACGCCAAGTTACTGCACCAATCCAAGCCATTGCACTCCAGCCTGAAGGACAAGAGCAAAAAAGGAACCAAGCCAAGCCATTGCACTCCAGCCAGAAGGACAAGACGAAAAAGGCCAGCCAAGCCAAGCCATTGCACTCCAGCCTGAAAGACAAGAGCAAAAAAGGCAGCCAAGCCAAGCCATTGCACCAAGCCAAACCACTGCACTCCAGCCTGAAGGACAAGAGGAAAAAAGCCAGCCAAGCCAAGTCATAGGACTCCAGCCTGAAGGACAAGTGCAAAAAAGCCAGCCAAGCCAAGCCATTGCACTCCAGCCTGAAGTACAAGAGCAAAAAAGGCAGCCAAGAGAAGCCATTGCACTCCAGCCTGAAGGACAAGAGCAAAAAAGCAAACCAAGTCAAGCCATTGCACTCCAGTCTGAAGGACAATAGCAAAAAAGCCAAGCCAAGCCAGCCAAGCCATTGCACTCTAGTCAGAAAGACAAGAGCAAAAACCATAGCCAAGCAAAGCCATTGCACCAAGCCAAGCCATTGTACTCCAGCCTGAAGGAGAAGAGCAAAAAAGCCCATCAAGCCAAGCCATTGCACTCGAGCCTGAAGGACAAGAGCAAAAAAGCCAGGCAAGCCAAGGCATTGCACTCCAGCATGAAGGAGAAGAGGAAAAAATCTAGAAAAGCCAAGCCATTGCACTCCAGCCTGAAGGACAGGAGGAAAATAGCAAGCCAAGCCAAGACATTGCACTCCAGCCTGAAGGACAAGAGCAAAAAAGCCAAGCCAAGCCAGCCAAGCCATTGCACTCCAGCCTGAAGGACAAGAGCAAAAAAGCCAGCCAAGCCAAGCCATTGCACTCCAGCCTGAAGGACAAGAGCAAAAAAGCCAGCCAAGCCAAGCCATTGCACTCCAGCCTGAAGGAGAAGAGCAAAAAACCCAAGCCAAGTCATCCAAGCCTTTGCACTCCAGCCTGAAGGACAAGACCAAAAAAGCCAGGCAAGCCAAGGCATTGCACTCCAGCATGAAGGAGAAGAGGAAAAAAACTAGATAAGCCAAGCCATTGCACTCCAGCCTGAAGGAGAAGAGCAAAAAACCCAAGCCAAGTCATCCAAGCCTTTGCACTCCAGCCTGAAGGATAAGACCAAAAAAGCCAGGCAAGCCAAGGCATTGAACTCCAGCATGAAGGAGAAGAGGAAAAAAACTAGATAAGCCAAGCCATTGCACTCCAGCCTGAAGGACAGGAGGAAAATAGCAAGCCAAGCCAAGACATTGCACTCCAGCCTGAAGGCCAAGAGCAAAAAGGCCAGCCAAGCCAAGACATTGCACTCGAGCCTGAAGGACAAGACCTAAAAAGCCAGTCAAGCCAAGCCATTGCACTCCAGCCTGAAGGACAAGTGCAAAAAGCAGCAAAGCCAAGCCATTGCACTCCAGCCTGAAGGACAAGAGCAAAAAAGGCAAGCCAAGCCAGCCAAGCTGTTGCAGTCCAGCCTACAGGACAAGAGCAGAAAAGCCAGTCAAGCCAAGCCATTGCACTCCACCGTGAAGGACAGGAGCAAAAACCCAGCCAAGCGAAGCCATTGCACTGCAGCCTGAAGCACGAGAGCAAAAAAACCAGAGAAGCCAAGCCATTGCACTGCAGCCTCAAGGACAAGAGCAAAAAAGCCAGCCAAGCCAAGACATTGCACTCCAGCCTGAAGGACAGGAGCAAAAAGCCAGCCAAGCCAAGCCATTGCACTCCAGCCTGAAGAACAAGACGAAAAAAGCCTGCCAAGCCAAGTCATTGGACTCCAGACTGAAGGACAAGAGCAAAAAAGCCAGCCAAGCCAAGCCATTGCACTCCAGCCTGAAGGACAAGAGCAAAAAACCCAAGCCAAGTCATCCAAGCCTTTGCACTCCAGCCTGAAGGACAAGACCAAAAAAGCCTGCAATGCCAAGCCACTGCACCAAGGAAGCCACTACACGCCAGCCTGAAGGACAAGAGCAAAACAGCCAGCCATGACAAGCCATTGCACTCCAGCCTGAAGGACAAAAGCAAAAAAGCCAGCCAAGTCAAGCCATTGCACTCCAGCCTGAAGGACAACAGCAAAGAACCGGACAAGCCAAGCCATTGAACTCGAGCCTGAAGGACAAGAGCAAAAAAGCAAGCCAAGCCAAGCCATTGCACTCCAGCCTGAAGAAAAGAGCGAAAAAGCGAGCCACACCAAGTTACTGCACCAATCCAAGCCATTGCACTCCAGCCTGAAGGAGAAGAGCAAAAAAGCCAACCAAGCCAAGCCATTGCACTCCAGCCTGAAGGACAAGAGTAAAAAAGCCAGTCAAGCCAAGCCTTTGCACTCCAGCCTGAAGGAAAAGAGTAAAAAACCAGCCAAGAGAAGCCATTGCACTCCAGCCTGAAGGACAAGAGCAAAAAAGCCACTCAAGCAAAGCCATTGCACTCCAGCCTGAAGGACACGAGTAAAAAAGCCTGTCAAGCCAAGCCTTTGCACTCCACCCTGAAGGATAAGAGCAAAAAAGGCAGCCAAGTAAGCCATTGCACTCCAGCCTGAAGGACAAGAGCAAAAAAGCAAGCCAAGCCAAGTCACTGCACTCCAGCCTGAGGACAAGAGCAAAAGAGCTAGACAATCCAAGCCATTGCATTCCAGCCTGAAGGACGACAGCAAAAAAGCCAAGCCAATCCAGCCAAGCCATTGCACTCCAGCCTGAAGGACAAGAGCAAAAAAGCCAAGCCAAGCTAATCCACGCCATTGCAATCCAGCCTGAAGGACAAGAGCAAAAAAGCCAGCCATACCAAGCCATTGCACTCCAGGTTGAAGGACAAGAGGAAAAAAGCCAGCCAAGCCATGTCATTGAAATCCAGACTGAAGAACAAGTGCAAAAAAGCCAGCCAAGCCAAGTCATTGCACTCCAGCCTGAAGGACAAGAGCAAAATACCCAAGCAAAGCCAGCCAAGCCATTGCAATCCAGCCTGAAGGACAAGAGCAAAACAGCCAGCCAAGCCAAGACATTGCACTCCAGCCTGAAGGACACAAACAAAAAAGCCAGCCAAGCCAAGCCATTGCACTCCAGACTGAAGGACAAGAGCAAAAAAGCAAGCCAAGCCAAGCCACTGCACTCCAGCCTGAGGAAAAGAGCGAAAAGGCCAGCCACGCCAAGTTACTGCACCAATCCAAGCCATTGCACTCCAGCCTGATGGACAAGAGCAAAAAAGCCAACCAAGCCAAGCCATTGCAATCCAGCCTGAAGGACAAGAGCAAAAAAGCCAGTCAAGCAAAGCCATTGCACTCCAGCCTGAAGGACAAGAGCAAAAAAGCCAGTCCAGCCAAGCCTTTGCACTCCACCCTGAAGGATAAGAGCAAAAAAGGCAGCCAAGAGAAGCCATTGCACTCCAGCCTGAAGGAGAAGATCAAAAAAGCAACCAAGACAAGTCATTGCACTCCAGCCTGAGGACAAGAGCAAAAGAGCTAGCCAAGCCAAGCCATTGCATTCCAGCATGAAGGACAAGAGCAAAAAAGCCAGCCAAGCCAAGCCATTGCACTCCAGCCTGAAAGACAAGAGTAAAAAAGGCAGCCAAGCCAAGCCATTGCACCAAGACAAACCACTGCACTCCAGCCTGAAGGACCAGAGGAAAAAAGCCAGCCAAGCCAAGTCATAGGACTCTAGCCTGAAGGACAAGTGCAAAAAAGCCAGCCAAGCCAAGCCATTACACTCCAGCCTGAAGGACAAGAGCAAAAAAGCCAGCCAAGCCAAGCCATTGCACTCCAGCCTGAAGGACAAGAGCAAAAAACCCAAACCAAGTCATCCAAGCCTTTGCACTCCAGCCTGAAGGACAAGACCAAAAAAGCCTGCAATGCCAAGCCACTGCACCAAGGAAGCCACTACACGCCAGCCTGAAGGACAAGAGCAAAATAGTCAGCCATGACAAGCCATTGCACTCCAGCCTGAAGGACAAAAGCAAAAAAGCCAGCCAAGTCAAGCCATTGCACTCCAGCCTGAAGGACAACACCAAATAACCGGCCAAGCCAAGCCATTGAACTCGAGCCTGAAGGACAAGAGCAAAAAAGCAAGCCAAGCCAAGCCATTGCACTCCAGCCTGAAGAAAAGACCGAAAAAGCGAGCCACGCCAAGTTACTGCACCAATCCAAGCCATTGCACTCCAGCCTGAAGGAGAAGAGAAAAAAGCCACCCAAGCCAAGCCATTGCAATCCAGCCTGAAGGAGAAGAGCAAAAAAGCCAGTCTAGCAAAGCCATTGCACTCCAGCCTGAAGGACAAGAGTAAAAAAGCCAGTCAAGCCAAACCTTTGCACTCCAGCCTGAAGGAAAAGAGTAAAACACCAGCCAAGAGAAGCCATTGCACTCCAGCCTGAAGGACAAGAGCAAAAACGCCAGTCAAGCTAAGCCATTGCACTCCAGCCTGAAGGATAAGAGCAAAAAAGGCAGCCAAGTAAGCCATTGCACTCCAGCCTGAAGGACAAGAGCAAAAGAGTTGGCCAAGCCAAGCCATTGCATTCCAGCGTGAAGGACAACAGCAAAAAAGCGAAGGCAATCCAGCCAAGCCATTGCACTCCAGCCTGAAGGACAAGAGCAAAAAAGCCAAGTCAAGCCAATCCACGCCATTGCAATCCAGCCTGAAGGGCAAGAGCAAAAAAACCAGCCATGCCAAGCCATTGCACTCCAGGCTGAAGGACAAGAGCAAAAAAGCCAGCCAAGCCATGTCATTGAAATCCAGACTGAAGGACAAGTGCAAAAAAGCCAGCCAAGCCAAGCCATTGCACTCCAGCCTGAAGGACAAGAGCAAAATACCCAAGCAAAGCCAGCCAAGCCATTGCACTCCAGCCTGAAGGACAAGAGCAAAACAGCCAGCCAAGCCAAGACATTGCACTCCAGCCTGAAGGACACAAACAAAAAAGCCAGCCAAGCCAAGCCGTTGCACTCCAGACTGAAGGACAACAGCAAAGAACCGGACAAGCCAAGCCATTGAACTCGAGCCTGAAAGACAAGAGCAAAAGAGCTAGCCAAGCCAAGCCATTGCATTCCAGCATGAAGGACAAGAGCAAAAAAGCCAGCCAAGCCAAGCCATTGCACTCCAGCCTGAAAGACAAGACGAAAAAAGCCAGCGAAGCCAAGCCATTGCACTCCAGCCTGAAAGACAAGAGCAAAAAAGGCAGCCAAGCCAAGCCATTGCACCAAGCCAAGCCACTGCACTCCACCCTGAAGGACAAGAGGAAAAAAGCCAGCCAAGCCAAGTCATAGGACTCCAGCCTGAAGGACAAGTGCAAAACAGCCAATCAAGCCAAGCCATTGCATTCCAGCCTAAAGGACAAGAGCAAAAAAGCCAGTCAAGCCAAGCCATTGCACTCCAGCCTGAAGGAGAAGAGCAAAAAACCAGCCAAGCCAAGCTATTGCACTCCAGAATGAATTACAAGAGCAAAAAAAGGCAGCCAAGCAAAGCCATTGCACTCCAGCCTGAAGGACAAGAGCAAAAAAGCCAACCAAGTCAAGCCATTGCACTCCAGCCTGAAGGACAATAGCAAAAAAGCCAAGCCAAGCCAGCCAAGCCATTGCACTCTAGTCGGAAAGACAAGAGGAAAAAACGTAGCCAAGCCATGCATTGCACCAAGCCAAGCCATTGTATTCCTGCCTGAAGGACAACAGTAAAAAAGCCCATCAAGCCAAGCCACTGCACTCCAGCCTGAAGAACAAGAGCAAAAAAGCCAGTCAAGCCAAGGCATTGCACTCCAGCATGAAGGAGAAGAGCAAAAAACCAGCTAAGCCAAATCATTGCACTCCAGCCTGAAGGACAGGAGGAAAATAGCATGCCAAGTCAAGCCATTGCACTCCAGCCTAAAGGACAAGAGCAAAAAAGTCAAGCCAAGCCAGCCAAGCCATTGCACTCCAGCCTGAAGGACAAGAGCAAAAAAGCCAGCCAAGCCAAGCCATTGCACTCCAGGCTGAAGGACAGGAGTAAAAGTGTCAGCCAAGCCAAGCCATTGCACTCCAGCCTGAAGGACAAGGGCAAAAAAGCCAAGCCAAGCCAGCTAAGCCATTGCACTCTAGTCGGAAAGACAAGAGCAAAAAACGTAGCCAAGCCATGCATTGCACCAAGCCAAGCCATTGTATTCCTGCCTGAAGGACAATAGTAAAAAAGCCCATCAAGCCAAGCCATTGCACTCCAGCCTGAAGAACAAGAGTAAAAAAGCCAGTCAAGCCAAGGCATTGCACTCCAGCATGAAGGAGAAGAGCAAAAAACCAGCTAAGCCAAGCCATTGCACTCCAGCCTGAAGGACAGGAGGAAAATAGCATGCTAAGCCAAGCCATTGCACTCCAGCCTAAAGGACAAGAGCAAAAAAGCCAAGCCAAGCCAGCCAAGCCATTGCACTCCAGCCTGAAGGACAATAGCAAAAAAGCCAAGCCAAGCCAGCCAAGCCATTGTACTCTAGCCTAAAGGACAAGAGCAAAAAAGTGAGCCAAGTAAACCCATTGAACTTCAGACTGAAGGACAAGAACAAAAAAGGCAGCCAGGCCAAGAGATTGCACTGCAGCCTGAAGCACAAGAGTGAAAAAGCCAGCCAAGCCAAGCCATTGCATTCCAGCCTGAAGGACAAGAGCAAAAAAGCCAACCAAGTCAAGCCATTGCACTCCAGCCTGAAGGACAATAGCAAAAAAGCCAAGCCAAGCCAGCCAAGCCATTGCACTCTAGTCGGAAAGATAAGAGCAAAAAACGTAGCCAAGCAAAGGCATTGCACCAAGCCAAGCCATTGTACTCCTGCCTGAAGGAAAATAGCAAAAAAGCCCATCAAGCCAAGCCATTGCACTCCAGCCAGAAGGAGAACAGCAAAAAACCAGTCAAGCCAAGGCATTGCACTCCAGCATGAAGGAGAAGAGCAAAAAAACAGCTAAGCCAAGCCATTGCACTCCAGCCTGAAGGACAGGAGGAAAATAGCAAGCCAAGCCAAGCCATTGCACTCCAGGCTGAAGGACAAGAGCAAAAAAGCCAACCAAGCCAAGCCATAGAATTCCAGCCTCAAGGACAAGAGCAAAAAAACCACCCAAGCAAAGCCATTGTACTAGAGCCTGAAGGACAAGAGCATATAAGCCTGCAAAGCCAAGCCATTGCACTCCAGCCTGAAGGACAAGAGCAAAAAAGCTAGCCAAGCCAAGCCATTGCACTCCAGCCTGAAGGACAAGAGCAAAAAAGCCAGTCAAGCCAAGCCATTGCACTACAGCCTGAAGGAGAAGAGCAAAAAACCAGCCTAGCCAACTCATTGCACTCCAGCCTGAAGGACAAGAGCAAAAAAGGCAGCCATGCGAAGCCACTGCACTCCAGCCTGAAGGACGAGCAAAAAAGCCAACCAAGTCAAGCCATTGCACTCCAGCCTGAAGGTTAATAGCAAAAAAGCCAAGCCAAGCCAGCCAAGCCATTGCACTCTAGTCGGAAAGACAAGAGGAAAAAACGTAGCCAAGCCAAGCCATTGCACCAAGCCAAGCCATTGTACTCCAGCCTGAAGGAGAAGAGCAAAAAAGCCCATCAAGCCAAGCCATTGCACTCCAGTCTGAAGGACAAGAGTAAAAAAGCCAAGCCAAGGCAGCCAAGCCATTGCACTCCAGCATGAAGGACAAGAGCAAAAAAGCCAAGCCAAGCCAGACAAGCCATTGCACTCTAGCCTGAAGTAGAAGAGCAAAAAAGCCAGCCAAGCCAAGCCATTGCACTCCAGGCTGAAGGACAAGAGCAAAAAAGCCAACCAAGCCAAGCCATAGAATTCCAGCCTCAAGGACAAGAGCAAAAAAACCACCCAAGCAAAGCCATTGTACTAGAGCCTGAAGGACAAGAGCAAATAAGCCTGCAAAGCCAAGCCATTGCACTCCACCCTGAAGGACAAGAGCAAAAAAGCCAGCCAAGCCAAGCCATTGCACTCCAGGCTGAAGGACAAGAGCAAAAAAGCCAACCAAGCCAAGCCATAGAATTCCAGCCTCAAGGACAAGAGCAAAAAAACCACCCAAGCAAAGCCATTGTACTAGAGCCTGAAGGACAAGAGCAAATAAGCCTGCAAAGCCAAGCCATTGCACTCCAGCCTGAAGGACAATAGCAAAAAAGCCAAGCCAAGCCAGCCAAGCCATTGCACTCTAGTCGGAAAGACAAGAGCAAAAAACGTAGCCAAGCCAAGCCATTGCACCAAGCCAAGCCATTGTACTCCAGCCTGAAGGAGAAGAGCAAAAAAGCCCATCAAGCCAAGCCATTGAACTCGAGCCTGAAGGACAAGAGCAAAAAAGCAAGCCAAGCCAAGCCATTGCACTCCAGCCTGAGGAAAAGAGCGAAAAGGCCAGCCAAGTCAAGCCATTGCACTCCAGCCTGAAGGACAATAGCAAAAAAGCCAAGCCAAGCCAGCCAAGCCATTGCACTCTAGTCGGAAAGACAAGAGCAAAAAATGTAGCCAAGCCATGCATTGCACCAAGCCAAGCCACTGTATTCCTGCCTGACGGACAATAGTAAAAAAGCCCATCAAGCCAAGCCATTGCACTCCAGCCTGAAGAACAAGAGCAAAAAAGCCAGTCAAGCCAAGGCATTGCACTCCAGCATGAAGGAGAAGAGCAAAAAACCAGCTAAGCCAAGCCATTGCACTCCAGCCTGAAGGACAGGAGGAAAATAGCATGCTAAGCCAAGCCATTGCACTCCAGCCTAAAGGACAACAGCAAAAAAGCCAAGCCAAGCCAGCCAAGCCATTGCACTCCAGCCTGAAGGACAAGAGCAAAAAAGCCAGCCAAGCCAAGCCATTGCACTCCAGGCTGAAGGACAAGAGTAAAAGCGTCAGCCAAGCCAAGCCATTGCACTCCAGCCTGAAGGACAAGGGCAAAAAAGCCAAGCCAAGCCAGCCACGCCATTGTACTCTAGCCTAAAGGACAAGAGCAAAAAAGTAGGCCAAGTAAACCCGTTGAACTTCAGACTGAAGGACAAGAGTAAAAAAGGCAGCCAGGCCAAGACATTCCACTCGAGCCTGAAGCACAAGAGTGAAAAACCCAGTCAAGGCAGCCAAGCCATTGCACTCCAGCCTGAAGGACAAGAGAAGAAAGCCAATTCAAACCAAGCCACGCGATTGTACTCCAGTCTGAAGGACAAGACCAAAAAAGCCAACGAAATCAAGCCATTGCACTCCAGCCTGAAGGACAATAGCAAAATAGCCAAGCCAAGCCAGCCAAGCCATTGTACTCTAGCCTAAAGGACAAGAGCAAAAAAGTGAGCCAAGTAAACCCATTGAACTTCAGACTGAAGGACAAGAGCAAAAAAGGCAGCCAGGCGAAGAGATTGCACTGCAGCCTGAAGCACAAGAGTGAAAAAGCCAGCCAAGCCAAGCCATTGCATTCCAGCCTGAAGGACAAGAGCAAAAAAGCCAACCAAGTCAAGCCATTGCACTCCAGCCTGAAGGACAATAGCAAAAAAGCCAAGCCAAGCCAGCCAAGCCATTGCACTCTAGTCGGAAAGACAAGAGCAAAAAACGTAGCCAAGCCAAGCCATTGCACCAAGCCAAGCCATTGTACTCCAGCCTGAAGGAGAAGAGAAAAAAGCCCATCAAGCCAAGCCATTGCACTCCAGCCTGAAGGACAAGAGCAAAAAATCCACTCAAGCCAAGGCATTGTTCTCCAGCATGAAGGAGAAGAGGAAAAAACCAGCTATGGCAAGCCATTGCACTCCAGCCTGAAGGACAGGAGGAAAATAGCAAGCCAAGCCAAGCCATTGCACTCCAGCCTGAAGGACAAGAGCAAAAAAGGCAAGCCAAGCCAAACCATTGCACTCCAGCCTAAAGGAGAAGAGCAAAAAAGCCAGGCCAACCAAGTCAAGCCATTGCACTCCATGCTGAAGGACAAAAGCAAAAAAGCCACCAAAGCCAAGCCACTGCAGTCGAGCCTGAAGGACAAGAGCAAATAAGCCTGCGAAGCCAAGCCATTGCACTGCAGCCTGAAGGACAAGAGCAGAAACGCTAGCCAAGCCAAGCCATTGCACTCCAGCCTGAAGGAGAAGAGCAAAAAAGCCAGTCAAGCCAAGCCATTCCACTCCAGCCTGAAGGAGAAGAGCAAAAAAACAGCCAATCCAAGCCATTGCACTCCAGCCTGAAGTACAAGAGCAAAAAAGGCAGCCAAGCGAAGCCATTGCACTCCAGCCTGAAGGACAAGAGCAAAAAAGCAAACCAAGTCAAGTCATTGCACTGCAGCCTGAAGGACAATAGCAAAAATGCCCAGCCAAGCCAGCCAAGCCATTGTACTCTAGTCGGAAAGACAAGAGCAAAAAACGTAGCCAAGCCAAGCCATTGAACCAAGCCAAGCCATTGTACTCCAGCCTGAAGGAGAAGAGCAAAAAAGCCCATCAAGCCAAGACATTGCACTCCAGCCTGAAGGACAAGAACAAAAAATCCACTCAAGCCAAGGCATTGTTCTCCAGCATGAAGGAGAAGAGGAAAAAACCAGCTATGCCAAGCCATTCCACTACAGCCTGAAGGACAGGAGGAAAATAGCAAGCCAAGCCAAGACATTGCACTCCAGCCTGAAGGACAAGAGCAAAAAAGGCAAGCCAAGCCAACCAAGCCATTGCACTCCAGCCTGAAGGACAGGAGCAATAAAGCCACCAAGCGAAACCATTGCACTCCAGCCTAAAGGAGAAGAGCAAAAAAGCAAGGCCAACCAAGCCAAGCCATTGCACTCCAGCCTGAGGAAAAGAGCGAAAAAGCCAGCCACGCCAAGTTTCTGCACCAATCCAAGCCATTGCACTCCAGCCTGAAGGACAAGAGCCAAAAGGCCAAGCAAGCCAAGCAACTGCAATCCAGCCTGAAGGACAAGAGCAAAAAAGCGAGCCAATCCAAGCCATTGCACTGCAGCCTGAAGGACAAGAGCAAGAAACCCAAGCCAAGCCAGCCAAGACATTGCATTCCAGCCTGAAGGACAAGAGCCAAGAACACAGCCACGCCAAGCCATTGCACTCTATCCTGAGGGACAAAAGCAAAAAAGCCAGCCAAGCCAAACCATTGCAGTCCAGCCTGAAGGAGAAGAGCAAAAAAGCCAAGCCAAACAAGTCAAGCCATTGCACTCCACCCTGAAGGACAAGAGCAAAAAAGCCACCCAAACCAAGCCATTGCACTCGAGCCGGAAGGACCAGAGCAAATAAGCCTGCGAAGGCAAGCCATTGCACTCCATCCTGAAGAACAAGAGCAAAAACGCTAGCTAAGCCAAGCAATTGCACTCCAGCCTGAAAGACAAGAGCAAAAAAGCCAAGCCAACCAAGCCAAGCCATTGCACTCCAGCCTTAAAGACAATAGGAAAAAAGCCAGTCAAGCCAAGCCATTGCCCTCCAGCCTGAAGGACAAGAGCAAAAAACCAGTCTAGCCAAGCCATTGCACTCCAGTCTGAAGGACCAGAACAAAAAAGCCCATCAAGCCAAGCCATTGCACTCCAGCCTGAAGGACAAGAGCAAAAAATCCAGCCAAGTCAAGCCATTGAACTCCAGCCTGAAGGACAAGAGCAAAAAAGCCAGCCAAGCCAAGCAATTGCACCAAGCCAAGGCATTGTACTCTGGCCTGAATGACAAGAGCTAAAAAGCCAGCCAAGAAATGCCATTGCACTCCAGCCTGAAAGACAAGAGCAAAAAAGCCAGCATACACAAGCCATTGCACTCCCGGCTGAAGGAAAAGAGCAAAAAAGTCAGCCAAGAAAAGCCATTGCAGTTCGGCCTGAAGCACAAGACCAAAAAAGCCAGCCAAGCGAAGCCATTGCACTCTAGCCTGAAGGGCAACAGCATAAAAGCCGGTCAAGACAACCCATTGCACCAACCCAAGCCATTGCACTCCAGCCATAAGGACAAGAGCATAAAGGCCAGCCAAGCCAAGCCATTGCACTCCAGCCTGAAGGACAAGAGCAAAAAAACCAGCCAAGCCAAGCGATTGCACTCCAGCCTGAAGGACAAGAGCAAAACAGCCAACCAAGCCAGGCCACTGCACCAAGCCAAGCCATTGTACTCCAGCCTGAAGGACAAGAGCAAAGAAGCCAGCCAAGCCAAGTCACTGCACTGTAGCCTGAAGGACAAGAGCAAAAAAGCCAGCCAAACCAAGCCATTGCACTCCAGTCTGAAGGAGAAGAGCAAAAAAGCCAGACAAGCCACGCCGTTGCACTCGAGCGTGAAGGACAGGAGCAAAACCCAGCCAAGCCATTGCATTGCACCAAGTAAAGCCATTTCAATGCAGACCGAAGAACAAGAGTAAAAAAGCCAGCCAAGCCAAGGCATTGCATTCCAGCCTGAAGGACAAGCGCAAAAAACCGAGTCAAGCCAAGCCAGGGAACTCCAGCCTCAAGGACAAGAGCAAAGTGGCCAGCGAAGCCAAGCCATTGCACTCCAGCCTGAAGGACAAGAGAAAAAAAGCCAGCCAAGCCAAGCCCTTGCACTCCAGCCTGAAGGACAAGACCCACAAAGCCAGCCAAGCCAAGCCATTGCAGTGCAGCCTGAAGGACAAGAGCCAAAAAGCAAGCCATGCCAAGACATTGCACTGCAGCCTGAAGGACAAGAGCCATAAAGCCAGCCAAGCCAAGCCGTTGCACTCCAGCCTGAAGGACAAGAGCAAAAAAGCCAGCCAAGCGAATCCATTGCACTCGAGCCTGAAGGATAAGAGCAAAAAAGCCAGCCAAACCAAGCCATTGCACTACAGCCTGAATCACAGGAGCAAAACAGCCAGCCACGCCAAGCCATTGCACTGCAGCCTGACGGACAAGAGGAATAAAGCCAGCCAAGCCAAGCCATTGCACTCCGGCCTGAATGACAAGAGCAAAAAAACCAGCCAAGCCAAGCGATTGCACTCCAGCCTGAAGGACAAGAGCAAAACAGCCAACCAAGCCAGGCCATTGCACAAAGCCAAGCCATTGTACTCCAGCCTGAAGGACAAGAGCAAAGAAGCCAGCCAAGCCAAGTCATTGCACTGCAGCCTGAAGGACAAGAGCAAAAAAGCCAGCCAAACCAAGCCATTGCACTCCAGCCTGAAGGAGAAGAGCAAAAAAGCCAGACAAGCCACGCCGTTGCACTCGAGCCTGAAGGACAAGAGCAAAACCCAGCCAAGCCATTGCATTGCACCAAGTAAAGCCATTGCAATGCAGCCTGAAGAACAACAGTAAAAAAGCCAGCCAAGCCAAGGCATTGCATTCCAGCCTGAAGGACAAGAGCAAAAAAGCCAGAGAAGCCAAGCCATTGAACTCTGGCCTCAAGGACAAGAGCAAAGCGGCCAGCGAAGCCAAGCCATTGAACTCCAGCCTGAAGGAGAAGACCAAAAAATCCACCCAAGCCAAGCCATAGCACCAAGTCAAGCCATTCCACTCCAGCCTGGAGGACAAGAGCAAAAAAGGGAGCCAAGCCAAGCCATTGCCCTGCAGCCTGAAGGACAAGAGCAAAAAAGGCAGCCAAGCCATGCAATTCCACTCCAGCCTGAAGGAAAAGACCAAAAAACCAGCCAAGCCAAGCGACTGCACTCCAGCCGGTAGGACAAGGACAAAAAAGCCAGCGAGGTAAGGCCATTGCACTTTAGCCTGAATGACAGGAGCGAAAAATCCAGATAAGCGAAGCCATTGCACCAAGCCAAGCCACTGCAGTCCAGCTTGAAGGATAAGAGCACAAAAGCCAGACAAGCCGAGCCATTGCACTCCAACCTGAATTACAACAGCAAAAAAGACAGGCAAGCCAAGCCATTGCACTGCAACTTGAAGGACAAGAGCAAAACAGCTAGCCAAGCCAAGCCATTGCACTCCAGCCTTAAAGACAATAGGAAAAAAGCCAGTCAAGCCAAGCCATTGCACTCCAGTCTGAAGGAGAAGAGCAAAAAAGCCAGTCTAGCCAAGCCATTGCACTCCAGCCTGAAGGACCAGAACAAAAAAGCCAGCCAAGCCAAGCCATTGAACTCCAGCCTCAAGGACAAGAGCAAAAAATCGAGCCAAGCCAAGCCATTGCACTGTAGCCTTAAGGACAAGAGCAAAAAAGCCAGCCAAGCCAAGTCATTGCACTCCCGCTAGAAAGACTACAGCAAAAAAGCCAGCCAAGCGAAGCCATTGCACTCCAGCCTGAAGGACAACAGCAAAAAAGCCAGTGAAGCCAAGCCATTGCATTCCACCCTGAAGGAGAAGAGCAAAAAACCAGCCAAACCAAGCCATTGCACTCCAGCCTGAAGTACAAGAGCAAAAAAGGCAGCCAAGCGAAGCCACTGCACTCCAGCCTGAAGGACAAGAGCAAAAAAGCCAACCAAGTCATGCCATTGCACTCCAGCCTGAAGGACAATAGCAAAAAAGCCAAGCCAAGCCAGCCAAGCCATTGCACTCTATTCGGAAAGACAAGAGCAAAAAACGTAGCCAAGCCAAGCCATTGCACCAAGACAAGCCATTGTACTCCAGCCTGAAGGAGAAGAGCAAAAAAGCCCATCAAGCCAAGCCATTGCACTCCAGCTGAAGGAAAAGAGCAAAACAGCCAGCCAAGCCAAGCCATTGCACTCCAGGCTGAAGGACAAGAGTAAAAACTTCAGCCAAGCCAAGCCATTGCAATCCAGCATGAAGGCCAAGAGCAAAAAGGACAGTCAAGCCAAGACATTGCACTCGAGCCTGAAGGACAAGACCTAAAAAGCCAGTCAAGCCAAGCCATTGCACTCCAGCCTGAAGGACAAGTGCAAAAAGCAGCAAAGCCAAGCCATTGCACTCCAGCCTGAAGGACAAGTGCAAAAAGCAGCAAAGCCAAGCCATTGCACTCCAGCCTGAAGGACAAGAGCAAAAAAGTCAAGCCAAGCCAGCCAAGCCGTTGCAGTCCAGCCTAAAGGACAAGAGCAGAAAAGCCAGTCAAGCCAAGCCATTGCACTCCACCGTGAAGGACAGGAGCAAAAACCCAGCCAAGCGAAGCCATTGCACTGCAGCCTGAAGCACGAGAGCAAAGAAACCAGCGAAGCCAAGCCATTGCACTGCAGCCTCAAGGACAAGAGCAAAAAAGCCAGCCAAGCCAAGACATTGCACTCCAGCCTGAAGGACAGGAGCAAAAAGCCAGCCAAGCCAAGCCATTGCACTCCAGCCTGAAGAACAAGACGAAAAAAGCCAGCCAAGCCAAGTCATTGGACTCCAGACTGAAGGACAAGAGCAAAAAAGCCAGCCAAGCCAAGCCATTGCACTCCAGCCTGAAGGACAAGAGGAAAAAACCCAAGCCAAGTCATCCAAGCCTTTGGACTCCAGCCTGAAGGACAAGACCAAAAAAGCCAGCAATGCCAAGCCACTGCACCAAGGAAGCCACTACACGCCAGCCTGAAGGACAAGAGCAAAACAGCCAGCCATGACAAGCCATTGCACTCCAGCCTGAAGGACAAAAGCAAAAAAGCCAGCCAAGCCAAGCCATTGCACTCCAGCCTGAAGAAAAGAGCGAAAAAGCGAGCCACGCTGTTACTGCACCAATCCAAGCCATTGCACTCCAGCCTGAAGGAGAAGAGCAAAAAAGCCAACCAAGCCAAGCCATTGCAATCCAGCCTGAAGGAGAAGAGCAAAAAAGCCAGTCTAGCAAAGCCATTGCACTCCAGCCTGAAGGACAAGAGTAAAAAAGCCAGTCAAGCCAAGCCTTTGCACTCCAGCCTGAAGGAAAAGAGTAAAAAACCAGCCAAGAGAAGCCATTGCACTCCAGCCTGAAGGACAAGAGCAAAAAAGCCACTCAAGCAAAGCCATTGCACTCCAGCCTGAAGGACACGAGTAAAAAAGCCTGTCAAGCCAAGCCTTTGCACTCCACCCTGAAGGATAAGAGCAAAAAAGGCAGCCAAGTAAGCCATTGCACTCCAGTCTGAAGGACAAGAGCAAAAAAGCCAGCCAAGCCAAGTCATTGCACTCCAGCCTGAGGACAAGAGCAAAAAAGCTAGACAAGCCAAGCCATTGCATTCCAGCTTGAAGGACAAGAGCAAAAAAGCCAGTCAAGCCAAGCCATTGCACTCCAGCCTGAAGGACAAGACGAAAAACGCCAGCCAAGCCAAGCCATTGCACTCCAGTCTGAAAGACAAGAGCAAAAAAGGCAGCCAAGCTAAGCCATTGCACCAGGCCAAGCCATTGTATTCCAGCCTGAAGGAGAAGAGCAAAAAAGCCCATCAAGACAAGCCATTGCACTCCAGCCTGAAGGACAAGAGCAAAAAAGCCACCCAAGCCAAGGCATTGCACTCCAGAATGAAGGAGAAGAGAAAAAAACCAGCTAAGCCAAGACATTGCACTCCAGCCTGAATGACAGGAGGAAAATAGCAAGCCAAGCCAAGCCATTGCACTCCACCTTGAAGGCCAAGAGGAAAACAGGCTGCCAAGCCAATCCATTGCACTGCAGCCTGAAGGACAAGAAGTGAAAACCAGGCAAGCCAAGCCATTGCACCAAGCCAAGCCATTGCAATCCAGCCTGAAAGACAAGAGCAAAAAAGCTTCCCAAGCGAAGCCATTGCACTTCAGCCTGAAGGAGAAGAGCAAAAAAGCCAGCCAAGCCAAGACATTGCACCCAGGCAATCCATTGCACTCCAGCCTAAAGGACAAGAGCAAAAAAGCCAGCCAAGCCAAGCCATTGCACTCAAGGCTGAAGGAGAAGAGCAAAATAAGCCAACCATGACAAGCTGTGGCACCAAGCCAAGCCATTGGACTCCAGCCTGAAAGACAAGAGCAAAAAAACCAGCCAATCCAAGCCATTGCACTCTAGCCTGAACGACAAGACCAAAAAAGCCAGCCAAGCCACGCCATTGCACTCCAGCCTGAAGGACAAGAGCAAAAACGCCAGTCAAGCCAAGCCATTGTACTCCGGCGTGAAGGACAAGGGCCAAAACCCAGCCAAGCCAAGACATTGCACTCCAGCCTGAAGGACAAGACCAAAAATCCAGCGACGGCAAGCCATTGGACGAAGCCAAGCCTTTGCACTCCAGTGTGAAGGACAAGAGCAAAAAAGCCAGCCAATCCAAGCCATTGCACTCCAGCCTAAAGGACAAGAGGAAAAAATCCAAGACAACCCAGCCAAGCCATTGCACCCCAGCCTGAAGGATAAGAGCAAAAAAGCCAAGCAAAGCCAAGCCATTGCACTCCAGTCTGAAGGACAAGAGCGAAAAAGCCAGCCATGCCAGGCGGTGGCACCAAGCCAAGCCATTGGACTCCAGCCTGAAAGACAAGAGCAAAAAAGCCAGACAAGCCAATTCATTGCACTCCAGCCTGAACGACAAGAGAAAATAGGCAGCCAAGCCAAGTCATTGCACTCCAGCCTGAAGGATAAGAGCAAAAAAGGGAGCCAAGCCAAGCCATTTCACTCCAGCCTGAAAGACAAGAGCAAAAAAGCCAAGCCAAGCCAAGACACTGCACTCCACGCTGATAGACAAGAGGAAAAAAGCCAGCAAAGCCGAGCCATTGCAATCCAGACTGAATGACAAGAGGAAAAAAGCCAGCCACGCCAAGCCATTGCACTCCAGCCTGAAGAACAAGAGCAACAAAGCCAGCCAAGCGAAGTCATTGCACTCCAGCCTGAAGGAGAAGAGAAAAAAGGAAGCCAAGCCAAACTATTGCACTCCAGCATGAAGGATAAGAGCAAAAAAGACAGCCAAGCCAAGTCACTGCACTAAGCCAAGCCATTGCACTCCAGCCTGAAGGACAAGAGAAAAAGCAAGCCAAGCAAATCCATTGCACTCCAGCCTGAAGAACAAGAGCAAAAAAGCCAGCCAAGCCAAGCCATAGCACTCCAGCCTGAAGGACAAGTACAAAAAACTGAAGTGAAGCCAGCCAAGCCATTGCAATCCAGCCTGCAGGACAACAGCAAAAAAGCCTCCCAAGTCAAGCCATTGCACTCCAGCCTGAAGGACAAGAGAAAAAAAGCCAGCCAAGCCAAACCACTGCACTCCAGCCTGAAGGATAAGAGCAAAAAAGCCAGGCATCCCAGGCCATTGCATTCCAGTCTGAAGGACAAGAGTAAAAAATCCAGCCAAGTCAAGCCATTGCACTCTAGCTTGAAGGAGGATAGCAAAAAAGCTGGCCAAGCCACGCCATGGCACTCCAGACTGAAGGACAAGAGTGAAAAAGTTAGCCAAGCCAAGCCATGGCACTCCAGCCTGAAGAACAAGAGCAAAAAAGCCAGCCAAGCCAATTCATTGCACTCCAGCCTGAACGACAAGAGAAAAAAGGCAGCCAAGCCAAGTCATTGCACTCCAGCCTGAAGGACAAGAGCAAAAAAGGGAGCCAAGCCAAGCGATTTCACTCCAGCCTGAAGGACAAGAGCAAAAAGCCAAGCCAAGCCAGCCAAGCCATTGCACTCCAGTCTGAAGGACAAGAGCAAAAAAGCCAGCCAAGCCAAGCCATTGCACTCCAGCCTGAAGGAGAAGAGCAAAAAAGCCGGCCAAGACAAGCCATTTTACAAAGACAAGCCATTGCACTCCAGCCTGAAGGACAATAGCAAAAAAGACAGCCAAGCCAAGCCATTGCACTCCAGACTGGAGGACAAGAGCAATAAAGCAGCCAAGCCAAGCCATTGAAATCCAGCCTAAAGGACAAATGCAAAAAAGCCAGCCAAGCCAAGACATTGCACCAAGCGAAGCCATTGCACTCGAGCCTGAAGGACATGAGTGAAAAAGCCAGCCAAGCCAAGCCATTGCACTCCAGCCTTAAGGACAAGAGGAAAACAGCCAGTCACTCCAAGTAACAACACCATGCCAAGCCATTGCACTCCAGCCTGAAGGACAAGAGCAGAAAAGCCACGCCAAGCCAGCCAAGCCATTGCACTCCAGCCTGAAGGACAAGAGCAAAAACGCCAGCCAAGCCAAGCCATTGCAATCCAGCCTTAAAGACAAGAGGAAAACAGCCAGTCACGCCAAGCCACAGCACCGTGCCAAGCCATTGCATTACAGCCTGAAAGACAAGAGCAAAAGTCAGCCACGGCAAGCCATTGCATTCCAGCCTCAAGAACAAGAGGAAAAAAGTCAAGCCAAACCAGCTAAGCCATTGCACTCCAACCTGAAGGACAAGAGCAAAAAAGCCAGCCAAGCCAAGCTATTGCACTCCAGGCTGAAGGAGAAGAGCAAAAAAAGCCAGCCATAACAAGCTGTGGCACCAAAGGAAGCCATTGGACTCCAGCCTGGAAGACAAGAGTAAAAAAGTCAGCCAAGACAAGCCATTGCACTCCTGCCTGAATGACAAGACCAAAAAAGCCAGACAAGCCACACCATTGCACTCCACCCTGAACGAGGAGAGCAAAAAAGCCAGGCAAGCCAAGCTATTGCACTCCGGCCTGAAGGAAAAGAGGAAAAAAGCAGCCAAGCCAAGCCATTGCACTCTAGCCTGAAGGACAAGAGCAAAAAAGCCAGCCAAACCAAGTCATTGCACTCCACCCGGAAGGACAAGAGGAAAAAAGCCAGCGAGCCACGCCATTGCACTCCAGCCTGAAGGACAAGAAGGAAAAAGGCAGCCAAGGCAAGCCATTGCACCAAGCGAACCCATTGCACGCCAGCCTGAAGGACAAGAGCAAAAAAGCCAGCCAAGCCAAGCCATTGCACTCCAGCCTAAAGGACAAGAGCAAAAAATCCAAGACAACCCAGCCAAGCCATTGTACTCCAGCCTGAAGGACAAGAGCAAAAAAGCCAAGCCAAGCCAAGCCATTGCACTCCAGTCTGAAGGACAAGAGCGAAAAAGCCAGCCATGCCAGGCGGTTGCACCAAGCCAAGCCAATGGACTCCAGCCTGAAAGACAAGAGCAAAAAAGCCAGCCAAGCCAATTCATTGCACTCCAGCCTGAACGACAAGAGAAAAAAGGCAGCCAAGCCAAGTCATTGCACTCCAGCCTGAAGGATAAAAGCAAAAAAGGGAGCCAAGCCAAGCCATTTCACTCCAGCCTGAAGGACAAGAGGAAAAAAGCCAAGTCAAGCCAAGCCACGCCATTGCAATCCAGCCTGAAGGACAAGTGCAAAAAAGCCAGCCAAGCCAAGCCATTGCACCAAGTGAAGCCACTGCACTCCAGCCTGAAGGACATGAGTGAAAAATCCAGCCAAGCCAAGCCATTGCACTCCAGCCTTAAGGACAAGAGGAAAACAGCCAGTCACTCCAAGTAACAGCACCATGCCAAGCCATTGCACTGCAGCCTGAAGGACAAGAGCAGAAAAGCCAAGCCAAGTCAGCCAAGCCATTGCACTCTAGCCTGAAGGACAAGAGGAAAAAAGCCAAGCCAAGCCACGGCATGCCATGGCAATCCAGCCTGAAGGAAAAGAGTAAAAAACCAGCCATGCGAAGTCACTGCACTCCAGCCTGAAGGACAAGAGCAAAAAAGCCATCCAAGCCAAGCCATTGCACTGCAGTCTGAAGGACAACAGCAAAAACGCCAGCCAAGCCAAGCCATTGTACCTAGCCTAGCCATTGCACCAAGCCAAGCCATTGCACTCCAGCCTGAAGGACAATAGCAAAAAAGACAGCCAAGCCAAGCCATTGCACTCTAGCCTGAAGGACAAGAGCAAAAAAGCCAGTCAAGCCAAGTCATTGCACTCCACCCTGAAGGACAAGAGGAAAAAAGTCAAGCCAAGCCAAGCCATCGCTCTGCATTCCAGCCTGAAGGACAAGAGCAAAAAACCCAGCGAAGCCAAGCCATTGCACTCCAGCCTGAAGGACAAGAAGGAAAAAGGCAGCCAAGGCAAGCCATTGCACCAAGCGAACCCATTGCACGCCGGCCTGAAGGACAAGAGCAAAAAAGCCAGCCAAGCCAAGCCATTGCACCCCAGCCTGAAGGACAAGAGCAAAAAAGGCAGCCAATCCAATCCATTGCACTCCAGCCTAAAGGACAAGAGCAAAAAATCCAAGAGAAGCCAGCCCAGCCATTGCACTCCAGCCTGAAGGACAAGAGGAAAAAAGCCAAGCCAAGCCAAGCCATTGCACTCCAGTCTGAAGGACAAGAGCGAAAAAGCCAGCCATGCCAGGCGGTGGCACCAAGCCAAGCCATTGGACTCCAGCCTGAAAGACAAGAGCAAAAAAGCCAGCCAAGCCAAGCCATTGTACTCCAGCGCGAAGGACAAGAGTAAAAAATCCAGCCAAGCCAAGCCATTTCACTCCAGCCTGAACGACAAGACCAAAAAAGCCAGCCAAGCCAAGCCATTGCACTCTGGCCTGAAGGACAAGAGCAAAAAACCAGCCAAGCCAAGCCATTGCACTCCAGCCTGAGGGACAAGAGCAAAAAAGCCAGGCAGGCCAAGTCATTGCACTCTAGCCTGAAGCACAAGAGCAAAAAAGCCAGCCAAGCCAAGCCATTGCACTCCAGCCTGAAGCACAAGAGCAAAAAAGGTAGCCAAGCCAAGCCATTGCCCTCCAGCCTGAAGAACAAGAGCAGGAAATCCAGCCAAGCCAAGCCATTGCACTCCAGCTTGAAGGACAAGAGAAAAATATCCAGCCAAGCTAAGCCATTGCACCTAGCCAAGTCATTGCACTAAGCAAAGCCTTTGCACTCCAGCCTGAAGGACAAGAGCAAATAAACCAGCCAAGCCAAGTCATTGCACCAAGACAAGTCATTGCACTCCAGCCTAAAGGACAAGAGCAAAAAAGCCAGCCAAGCCAAGCCATTGCACTCCCGCCTGAAGGGCAAGAGCAAAAAAGCCAATCCAAGCCAAGCCACGCCATTGCACTCCAGCCTGAAAGACAATAGCAAAAAAGCCAGCCAAGCCAAGCCATTGCACCAAGCGAAGCCGTTGCATTTCATCCTGAAGGACGAGAGGAAAAAAGCCAGCCAAGCCAAGCCATTGCACCAAGCCAAGCCATTGCACTCCAGCCTGAAGGATAAGAGCAAAAAAGCCAAGCCAAACCTGAAGCAAACCTGCACCAAACTGAACCAAACCAAACCAACAACAACAAAAACAAAAACGGATTGGAAGAAAACAGGAGATGCAGTAATTAGAACCCAATTGCAATAGGTCAGGCAAGACCTGTATTAGGGGCTGACAGAAGGTGACAGTCAAAAGATAGGACATAATATGAAGAGGATTTATTGAGGTATGCGATGGTGGAGGATGGTCTCAAGGAGTAAAAACAGTTCGCTGCACATATGTGCAAAGTCTCAAAATTAATCATTTGTACCTAAAAAGGAACATCTCTCAAATGAGGCCTGTTAGGACCTAACAGCCTATGCTCTTTGTGATTTCTGAAAACGATACAAACTAACTTTCCATGTGTGATCTCAGGGCGCTACTACTGCTGGGTTCCTAACTCAAATGGTTACACTTTCCCTGCCAAGTAACAAGGAATTGAGGAGGTTCTATATTGGGAATTAAGGAGTGTCTCCAAAGGTAACATTAACATTTCAGCCTTAAAGCAATCCTTCCCTATTTCACCTAAGAGCAATGGCCAGAACCTCACTTTTTTTTTTTTTTTGAGACGGAGTTTCTCTCTTGTTACCCAGGCTGGAGTGTTTTGAGATGGAGTTTCGCTCTTGTTACCCAGGCTGGAGTGCAATGGCGCAATCTCGGCTCACCGCAACCTCCGCCTCCTGGGTTCAGGCAATTCTCCTGCCTCAGCCTCCTGAGTAGCTGGGATTATAGGCACGCGCCACCATGCCCAGTTAATTTTTGCATTTTTAGTAGAGACAGGGTTTCACCATGTTGACCAGGATGCTCTCGATCTCTTGACCTCGTGATCCACCCGCCTCGGCCTCCCAAAGTGCTGGGATTACAGGCTTGAGCCACCGCGCCCGGCCCAGAACCTCACTTTTACAAGAATAAGGAGAAATCACAGGACATCACAGACATTCCCCCTTTCAGCTACAGCAGGCGGCGAAGAGGGTCAAAGCCTCAAAGCAAGGGGCGGACAAGCCAAGCTTGCAACAGCAAAAGTGAGATGCAGAGACCACAACAGATGAAGTCCACGCCCAGAAGCCACGAGCTGGAAAGGCCATGCCAAGGGACCAAGACATATTACCTTTTAGGAATGTGGTTTCCGCTCTTCTTCTTCGCCGAGGAGTGTCCAGGAGAGCCGCGTCCCAGGCCCCAGCCACTGCGGGGATGGTGCCATTGGCTCGTGTGGGTCCCGAAAGCCGCGTACCCAATGCCATGCCGGCCAAAAGCGCAAGTCCGCCACCCTCAGTGCTATTAACAGGATAAGACCCGACACCGAAAGAGACTCGGAAGCCAGCCACGCAGAGCTCCGGCGTCTCGCTATTAGGCATATCGGTTGTGAGGGCCTAGCCGCGCAGGCTTACCGAGAGGCTTGATTTATACACAAGACTTTGGTGGCTACAGCGCCCTCTTTAGCCAGAGGCCGGTAGCACAGGTCAATGAGGGTGTGTATGTACCCTTCAGAATTCAAACAGTGTGGCACAGGGAAGTCCCTCTGTCCCTGCCCCATACCTCCTCTCAGCACCCCTCCCTGTCCTTGTGTACTCTTCTAGATATTTACAAGTGCTTACACTCACATTTCGCAGACTGTGTATAAATATTTACTTTCACACATACGTATATCCTTTTTGTTTTTAGTTTCTCAAAATGTTATTTCGCTATGGGTTTTGCAAAGCGTGCTCTATTTTTATACAAAAGGAGAAACTAAACATATTCTACAATTTATTTCGAACACTGATTTTCCCAAAACAGAGATATAGACCAAGGGAGCAGAACAGAGGCCTCGGAGGCGACGCCACACATCTACAACCATCTGATCTTTGACAAACCTCACAAAAACAAGCAATGGGGAAAGGAGTCCCCGTTTAATAAATGGTCTTGGGAAAACTGGCTAGCCATGTGCAGAAAGCAGAAACTGGACCCCTCCCTGACACCTTACACTAAGATTAACTCCAGATGGATTAAAGACTTAAACATAAGGCCTAACACCATAAAAACCCAAGAAGAACACCTAGGCAAAACCATTCAGGACATAAGCATAGGCAAGGACTTCATGACCAAAACACCAAAAGCATTGGCAACAAAAGCCAAAATAGACAAATGGGACCTAATCAAACTTCACAGCTTCTGCACAGCAAGAGAAATAGTCATTAGAGTGAATCGGCAACCAACAGAATGGGAAAAAATTTTTGCAATCTACCCATCTGACAGAAGGCTGATATCCAGAATCTACAAAGAACTAAAACAGATGTACAAGACAAAAACAAACAAGCCCATTCAAAAGTGGGCGAAATCTCTACGAAATCGTTCTACTATAAGGACACATGCACAGAAATGGCAAAATCTCACTGAAGTTTCAAATGTCGAATGCTTCAAATAAACAACACTGCACCAAAGAAGTACATTTGAAAATGAAGGCTCCCAAAATAGTCTCATCTAGGGATGCCTATCGACATGCAGAAGCTTCTAAAATTTTTCAATATTTTTATTAAAAGACACTTTATAAAAGGCAAATAAAAAGCTTAAGCAACTAATTGATAAGAAAAACTAAATGTGCTAATTTTTGTCTTAGTTACTATCCTGATCCAAAGGTGAAAAGAAAGTTATCCTAGATGAAGTATTTATAAAAGGTAGGCCCTCGGGCAAAATAGACTTGCTTCTTTTTCACATGCAACCGTGCTGAGTCCTGGCATGGAGAATGCTTTCTTCACCCTATTCCTTAATGGGCTCCACTCTGAACTAAGTAATTTTAGCTGAGAAATAGTAGCTACATTAACAACACCTATCGGACTCAAATATGCCTTTCTGGAACTTAATTGGCTATTTTGAAACCCTTCTGTAAAAGAAATTTACATCTATTAAGGAAATCTCCATTTTTAAGGATATCTGCCTGTGTATATTAGAAACTCTTACCATTGTTTTAAACTGACGTAAGTCATACCTTTGATTAACTTGCCTTTCTGGCCATCCTGTCTTAACCAAACTTTCATGAGAGCACCACTTTTCCTTAGTTTGAGCAAATGATGATACAATATTTAGGCCTAAAATCTTAACTATGTACTTATGGAATGTACTTTTTTTTGTTTTACCTAAGAGTTCTAATTTTAGAAATGCAAAATTTGTTGCCCGGTTAATAATTGCTTAGGGCAATGAAACAAGTAACTGAAAGATTAGTAGACCAAATGGGGAAAAGAAAAACTATTTAAAAGCTGGCAAATAAAAATCTTTCATATCCATGTGTGTTATGTGTCTGTGATAATATCTGGTAAATAAAACTAGTTTTAAAATTGTTGCTAAAATAGGAATGGCTTCAAAATTAGTTAAATATAACAAGGTATTTGCTTGATTGACTGTGAGCTGTTTCTGGTTTAGAGCCTCTGGAGTCAGGGGTCTGCATAGGTGGACATGACGTGGTCTAAAGGCATGTTCTTAGTGCCTAGACCATCAGCTACAAGCCAGAATCAAGCCTAATATGATCCCTTCTTCCCTGCTTCCCTGCTTGCCTACTGGCTGGGGAAGGGTTGAATCATTCAGGCATAGTCTTCACCGCTGTGTCTTCTGTCCTGACCTCTACATACACCTGGTATGTCAGGACTCAGGCAGGCCTTGACCTTCGTAGTCCTCCTGGGTACCATGAGGCTACTTGGCACCCAGAATGACTGAGGGAAGACATTAAGGAGGGTACCTGTGTCATGTGTTCAAAATTCTTTTCGGTAATTAAAAATCTTCAAGTCATGTTATGTTGAGTAATAATCATAAAACGTATGAGTCATTTGTAAGTTAAAATATTGAAATATTAATTATTAAACATGATTTTAAGTCTATATGCCTTGATGCTCTTTTTATGTAATACAGAAAACCTACCATATATTTAGATTTGTTAAAAATAATTTGAAGAACAATCTTTCTAAAAACTTATAAAATGGTTTTTATCTACAAATACTGATATAAAATTAGTTCACAATTATTTTATAGGGTTTTCACCAGAAAGGATTACTATGAGCTAAAATTGTAGTTAATATATGTAATTAAAGCCACTAGATATAAAACAATTTTATAGAAATAGTGCATAAACAAAAGTAAGATATACTTTTGATGAGGAAAGTTATAAAAGTGCAAAAATATATATTAAAAATATTATCTGGTTTGAAGTTTCTTAAATGTTTCAAATTACAGCTCATGCCTGTAATCCCAGCACTTTGGGAGACCGAGGCAGGTGGATCACAAGGTCAGGAGTTCAAGACCAGCCTGGCCAACATGGTGAAACCCCATCTCTAATAAAAGTACAAACATTAGCTGGGCGTGGTGGCGGGCACCTGTAATCCCAGCTACTCAGGAGGCTGAGGCAGAAGAATCACTTGAAACTGGAAGGCAGAGGATGCAGTGAGCTGAGATCGCGCCATTGCACTCCAGCCTGGGCAAAAGAGCAAAACTGTCTCAAAAAAAAGATTTCAAATTGAAGGGTTAAAAAAAATAGACAAAACAAGATGAATATAGAAAACTGAAAAATGCCAAATAAAAGGTTTATGGAAATCCTGTGTGGTTAAAAGAAGACAGATCTGATAAAATTATCCATGAGATTTTATTAAAATTAGGTTTAGTATTTATAATACACCAATACAAAAGTAAAATTTATTTCTCTTTTGAATAAAAATTTTGTTGAAGCATTTATTAATAAGACAGGAAAATATTTTTGTTCATGCTTTGAGTAAACTGCAAAAAAGGGGGGAAAAAGGAGTAGAAAGAAGAGACAGGTTCTATCATGCAGTCTTAGGTCTTTAAACTGAATGACTGAGTCTCCTCTATCAAAGAGTACAGTTTTTTTTCTTTAAAAAAAAAAAAAGTCTTGTAATTATCACTTTGGCTAAATGAATGACCATTATTTTATGGTGACCTGCCATCCTATCTTGGTCAAGTGTTTTAAAACCTTTGACAATTTGACGCTCTTCCCAAAATCAAATTTCAGGTCAAAATTAAGTCTTTTTCAGCCTCTAACTTGGGGATGCTACAGAGGGCACATGAAGCATCCAAAAGAGGGATATACAGGATTATTTGAAATGTTAAATTACACAGGAAGTACTATCAAACAGGAAATGATGTTTCACCTTCAAGTTATATTTTAATGAATGTTATTAATATATGTTCCAAAATTGTATGGGATTTCTAAAATTCTATTATGTCTGGGCATATGCTATCAGTCATATTTATGGTTATTATATTAAGTTATCATAGGCCATATAAATGATAAAATTTCCTTGTCAATTCTGTGTTTAATTAAGATCATTTAAAGTCATTTCCACAGTTAATTGCTTAATCTTAATGCAGTTTCTGAAAACTTTACAAGCACCCAAAATCCTAGTGTATGGTATCTTTAAGGAGGTTCATGAAAGAATAGAAAGGACCCTGACAAGCACTCCTGAATACAGGTTTCTGGTAACTTTAGGATCACATCATTGTGATGGGGTAAGAATTCCCAGAACTTTAACAAACAGACTGACTAGTTTATAAAACTGCTAACCCAAGCAGGACAAAAATACTGAATACCAGGAAAATACTTTGCCAGATTTTCATGCTAAACCAGACAGTACTGAAATTGTTTATATATGCAATTTGAATGAACTCCATGATCCAAGTCAAATTACCTGTAACTTTCAGTTATCAGTGCTACATACTTAAATGGGAGAAACAACTGTTATTTAAGAGGTCATTAAGCCCAACATCAAGCGTGGACTCATGGAGAACCTGAACAGCCACCTTGTCCTTCCTGAGTCCTTAAAGCTTTTGCTATTAAAAGCTCTGCATTCCACGACTCATCATGGAAGAAATAAAATTATCCAAATTAAAAATATATTTATTGGTGTGGTGACTGTTCTATATTGCTAAAATAGCTTACAACCAACGTTTGCTTTGTCAAACACACGTTCCTGGAAAGACAACCAAAACTTCAGGTCCATTTCTACTAGCTGATGAGCCAATTAAACATCTATAGAAAGATTTCATTCAATTGTCATTTTCAATGCATGTTTTCTGGTTGTATTAAAGCTTTCCCATGCAAGATGGCTAATGTTATAACAGTAGCTCTATATATCAAAGTATATTTTCACCCAGGAAAGAAAGCCTTTGATAGTCCACTGACTGAGGACGATCAACCCCTTCACAATCTAGAACCCAAAGAGTAAATCTTCTGAGAATACCAGAGAAAAACTGCCCTTGCCATCCACATTACAGCAAAACTTTGGGACCTTGAAATTTTGAGTTAATACTCTCACAACTCAAAAGGACCTCTCCACTCTTGGAACTGTACACCCATTGGAAACCCTAAGGTAAAGCTAAACAGGAAAGTTTCTCTCCAGGAGACAACGGCATCCATAAGGTAGACAGCTTTTTCCCTAGATCACGGATCAAGACTTCTCTGCTCTTAGGAGACTCTTATCTTGTTTTTTTTTGTTTTTTCTTGCTTATGCTTCTATGAACAATAGAAGTGAAAAGAGGATCTATTGTGTTCATTCATAGGGTATACTTTTATTTGTGAAGGATTTTACAGCCAGCCTTATGCATGGACAATCTTATGCCTCAATAAATAAAAGATGAAGGCCCAATTCAGGTGAGAAACTTTCATGACACATTTGTTGTCTCATATTCAGTCAGAAACAGGACAGTGGCCCACTCCTCTTAACCTACATCATAGATAAAAGTAACACTTTAAGGAAGTCTTCATTCTTCTAAATAGGCATCATTTGTTAGGTCTCTTTTTCTGTGGTTTGAAGTAAATGAGGTAATGATTAGAAATTTATCCCTCATGATAGGCTTTATAGCAGATTCCACTGTAAAGGCTACAGTCACACAACAGACTTTAAATTATCTTATGAAAGTTTTGCTAAATAATAGAACTACTCTAGATTACTTACTGGTTAAACAGCAGTATATGTGCACTTGTTGGCACTCCTTGTTGGCCATGGAGAAATGCATCACATCGGATATTACAGATATTCAGTTGTAGGGGACTAATGAAGAGACTGCTTAGTTAAAGTGAATAGACTCTATCTAGTTCATTCTTTGATCTATTTAATTTTGGCTCATTTGGTTCATGGGGACCCTGGCTAAGGAGCATGCTCCAAACTCTTGGTGTTATCCTCCTGATGTTATAGTCTCCCTATATAGTGAGAACCTGACTAAAAGGGGAAATTTTTAAATAAAATTACGGAAGGCCATTGTTTTGGACTGAGCTCATGCACTAGGTCCCAACAGACAAGACCAAACCAAAATGGAGTCACTCATGGTAAATGTGACATAACCAAACTAAGATCTTAAGGAAACACATAGCTCCTTAGAACAGACAAAGTTTTGTTTTTCTCCTATAAACAGGACATTACAGCATAAGGAGGTACCCTCTACTCTAACCTCTACAAGAAAATAACCTGAGTTCTTTGTTCCTACCTTACAAAACCCACTGTTCTGCTATTTCCCAGTGGATTTTAAGATGAAATAAGAACATTTACGTGGTGACAGTGACATCAATGACTAGTTTTGGTCAATCTCTCAAAATTAAGAGGATGACCAAAAGAGGAGAACTGCTGTATCAAGTTTAAACTAAAGCTGCCTACTTACATAGTTCAACTTTAGCCTAAAGGTTTCTCTGTACATAGTAAACTATAACCTAAATGGAGGTATAAACAGACCGTAACTGACTCTTGCGCCAATCGCTGAGTTTTGGCCAATCAAAGGAGGCCAACTGTTCAAACCACGTTCAGATAAGGTAAACATCAAGCTGTAACTCATCTGGCTGTTTCTGTACCTCATTCCATTTTCTATGCATCATTTGCTTTTTTCTGTCTGTCACTATCCTTTTCCTATCGATAAATCTTCTACCACATGGCTGTGCTGAAGTATTCTGAGCCTGCTCCGGCTCAAGAGGCTGCCCAATTCACAAATCATTCTGTGCTCAATTAAACTCTGTTAAATTTCAATTAAACTCTGTTAAATTTCATTTGACTAAGGTTTTTCTTTTAACAACATCTACAACCAGATCAATCCCTTTGAATAAGAAAAGCATTTATACATGCCTGCTAGCCAAAATGAAAGCAGGAACATTAGGAACCCATGTCAATGAACATAGGTGTCAGCAGCCAGTATTTAAACAAACTTGGCATGAAATGACACTCGGCTTTGTATAAAAACTCCAAATGCACTGATACATCTTAAACTTCAGGTAGTTGCACTTTAAAAACTTAATAATGCAACTATGGAGAAAAAGATAATTTTCCTTAGATAACTACCTTGGAATAAAAGAAGTATTTGGGAATCTAATATTTCTGATCATTTTTCCCTAAAAAAGTATCAGTGACATAATATTAAAATTATTTACGTAGGGTTTGCCCTGGGATATACAGACTGAATATAGCATATATGATTATAGTCTACATAAAATTATTATAAACTTTCATCAGTTAGAAAATACATTAATATTCAAACGTTTATGCAATTGGCCAGGCTTACTTAAACAAGATCTGATTTAAAGCAAAAAATTCTCTGGAAAATCAACAGTCACTTTGACAAGTTTTCGGTGCAATTTTAGGTAACTGGTGAGCAATCTAAGGATATTAAATAAACCCAAAGTCATTACAGATTAAGTAAAGGTGCACTGTGTTAAGTAACCAAGTTAGATTACGTAAGCCTGTCAAAAGTAGAGAACCACATCTCTTTTGCCCTCCTCGTGGAAACCATTACAATTCTATAAATACGTCAGATGCTTAGTAAATGCTTCTTGAGAAGTGCACACTTTTTTGGAAAAGAATATTTAAAACAACATAATCAGCATGGCTTACATTCACACATCTGTAACCATTTATTCAGAAACTGAAGCCCATCAGAAAGAAATCGGAGATGCCATGTGACGCTTTCTCTTTACCAGAGTATGATAAGATAGGCCAACATCAGATCAGCAAGACCCTGTTTTTTCTCTATATTAAGCATACGTTTGATGACATATAAGCCACCACAAAGAAGTTAGCAAAGTTACCTCTGACTGTTAAGGGTTGTTAGGTATGTCCAGGAGACTGACCTTAGAAGGTCTCCTCTAGTTTGCCTCAAATGTTTTATAAAAACAAAAAATATTTGAGAAGGGAGCAGTTGAAGAAAAGGGTGTCAAGTTCAGCTCACACATTCATCTGCTGACACTAGTGGTTTCACTTAAACTAGGAAGTGTTTGTGTACAATAAAAGCTAGGTAAAAGTTCAGTCTGGAACTTCAAGAAACACATTCAAGAGAACAAAAACACTAACTTCCCATGCTTCTCAATTTAAGCCAAGCCAGGAAAAATACACAAATTGTCAGCCCACAAATATCATAAGAGTCTGAAGAAATGAGAGACAGAAGGGAAGGGAGGTGGGGCATAAGAGAACATAGTTTGGACAACTTCTAGTCACCATTGAATACAAAGCTTTTAAGTGAACACAAGAATAAAAAAGGAATAAAATCACCATGCCTATAGCAAACAACTTTTATTTTGAAGGCGGATACCAATGTGCCATAAATGAATTGTCACCTAATATGCCAGTTTCTTTCAGTATATTTTTTTGGTAAGTACACATTTTATCCCTTGTCTATGCTCTAAGCCCCAGTGGAACTCCAGAGGGTTCTGTCTTTCTGGTCCATAGTTCAAGCAGGACTTGAAGGCTTAGTGTCTAATCAAATTTCTAGTTTCTAAGATACCCTATTCTCTGCCCCGCTTTAGAGCCCCCACAGAGCTTTCAGAAGGAACTAATTTCCAAAGAAGTATTCTGGGTAACTGTAACTGTGGGCAAATTCTCCTCCATGGCTTGTGTAACCCACATAGTAAAATAACAGGCTTACAGTCAGAAACAGAGCAACAACTAGATCCATGCAATAAAGTAGCCTACATCGTATGATAATACTTTCTTCATTTACCCTAGCATGCTAAATGCCCTGTCACTAGGGGAACAACATGAAATCATGTCCTTTCCCACAAAATCAATGAGAGCACACTTTATCGGGCCTCTGGCATAAACAGAGTAGGAAATAAAATGATAGTAGTAACAGAGAACGGGATGAAAACAGCACATGGTGAAGAGTAATAAAGAAAGGCACTGTCAATTGCCTCAGCACTACCCAGAAATTTGTTCACTCATTCATTCAACAAGTATTTACTGGATGTCTACCATATTCTACTCCAGGTTACCAAGCCCGCCTTGGAAATCTAAAAGATCTTCACCCCGAAATAAGACTGCCTAAGAATATCCAACTCAGTAAGTAAATATGCATCATTACTCAAATTGAAAGCAAAATACAAAAAAAGCCCAAATCGAGAGAGTAAGCCTGAGAAATCCAAATCCTAGAAGCTAACATTTACAGCCAGCTCCAAAGGAGAGGATCTCTGGTATAAGGAACAGCCTCACAGACACTTAGTTTGATCATACTCCCAAAAAAATGCCCCCATACTGACATCATTAAAATAACTCTCAACTTGAACTAAACTCATCTAATAACTGAAATAAAATTTTTAAGTTATATCTTAAATTTAATAAAGACCAAAATAAAATATAATAAAAGCCAAACCACATACTATACTTGTACCCACAGCACCATGTCAGAGAATGAAACCTGACGAAGCCTCAAAATAAGTGTCTTGAGCCCTATCTGAGTGAAGACAACCAAAAACCAAGAAATTGGAACTGTAAAGACAAAATACTTGAGGTTCACCAAAGAAAATCTACTTCAAACTACTATGACTCAGCAGCTAATCAATTCTGTTACTGTACAACATTTCTTAAGACTTATGTGTCCTAAGTACCCAGAATCGGCCTCTATTAGTCACAGGCAATCCTGGAAACAATTCTGGAGAGAAAGGTGATTAAGAGGAATCCTCTGCTAGAAAGATACGTATACACAAAAATAGTAGACCAAGAAAATGTAATAGCCTGAAAGAATAAATGAAAAATGGGAAAATGCTAACCAAGACAAGACAACATTGAAGTAAATGTTTTGTGTTCTCTACCAAGTCAGCACTAGGGAATATCTATTCTTAGATAACATTAAGCCCAATTTGTGATATAAATTCTACATTGGAATTTACATTGTCTTCTTACCTGAGACAGAGTAGACACAAAGTTTTCTAGAATGCAGCACAGCCAAATGCAGCATTTCAGTACCTCTGAAAAACAGAGAAAGTTTTGAAAGTTTTCCAATATCAGTTTTCGATGTAACCAAAAAGTTGTAGAATAATTTCAAAAAGATCTCATAACCACGGCCACTGTGAGTAAACAAAACAATTCATTAGCTAACATCCTAAACTGAAAAATAAATATAACAATAAACAGCCAATCTGACAACCCCAGGGGCTCAAGTACTCTGCCTCAAGGCACTGCCTTCAGATTGAAGCCAACAGAGCTTCCAAGAAAAAGTCACATCTGAGGTCCCTCCATAAGCGCTATTTCTTTCAATAAATAAATTCAACTTCTAGTCCTGGCTTTCTGACTAATTCACCTGTGACTCTGGACAAGTCACGTAAATCTCCCTGAGCCTATTTCTCATGAAAAATAAGAAGTTCAATGAAATGAAATAAAATAATGTGAAAACATCTTGTAAAGGTTAAAGCATCACAATACACCAATCTTTATTAGAAGTAGCATGTATCACTTCCATCTCTGAAGTTTTATTAAAGTATTGAAAATATTTCTGTTTGGACTAAATCTCAAATAGAAATAAACTACCAATATCACCACTACAACTCCCAGCCTATCTCAAGTGGTTTCTAGAAACAGTAGCATAGCACAGTCTAGAGATCCTAAATTCAGCTTTCAAGGGTCAAACCAGGGGTTATTAATGAATAAAGGGTGTAAACGGCTGTGATTAACTGGAGACAGATCAGACTAAAGGAGGTGGCTACTACTTGGTTCTGGGCTTGTGGTCAGAGCCCCACATTTTTCAAGAAAAGCCAAAAAGCAGGGGTTTTATGTAAACTCTCTTAGTTCTTAAATGTTTGACAGCACTTTTAAATTTAAAATACTGAGCAGGTGGCCAGGTGTCGTGGCTCATGCCTGAAACCCCAGCACTTTGGGAGGCTGAGGGGGTGGATCTCCCGAAGTCAGGAATTTGAGACCAACCTGGCCAATATGGTAAAACCCTGTCTCTACTAAAAATAGAAAAATTAGCCAGGCATGGTGGCAGGTGCCTATAGTCCCAGCTACTTGGGAGGTTGAGGCAGGAGAATCACTTGAGCCGGGGAGGCAGAGGTTGTAATGAGCTGAGATCACGCCATTGTACTCCAGTCGGGGTAACAAGAATGAAACTTGGTCTCAAAAAATAAAATACTGAGCAGGCTCACATGTACAAGTAGGCCTCCAGTGTACAACCCCTGATACAGACTCTGCTCTAAACTGCAAGGACTATAATTGAAGTCTGCAGACCTAGATGGGGGTTCTGACTCTACACTTTACTATATGCACAATCATTTAAAGTTTCAGAGTGTTAGTATCTTATTTACAAATAAGAATTGTATTAGATAACATCTGCAAAACATTGTTACAATTAACATATACTCATCATTTGCTCTTCTGCTAGAAAATGCAAATATATATATATCATATGATCCATACTGCCTTTGGAAATTTTGTATCTCTACCCTGGACATTCAAAACAACTTTTCTACCATGCTCAGGAAAAGAGCATAATGTCATAGAAAGACAGTAAAGTATAAAATCAGAGAGACCTGGGTCTGAATCTTGGCTGTGTGACCTTATACTCTGAGCTCTAGTTTCCTTATCTCTAAATTTGGATAATATCTGCCTTATAAGATTATTGAGACAATATTTATAAAGGCCTAGTATACTGTCTAGTTATTAAGTTAACTTCCTCCCCTTCCAATGTGATCACATAGATGAGGGCTATACTTAAAAACTACTATACAGAATGATTACTGGTTGTTTCACCTCTTATAATGGTAAGGTAAAAACGCTTTTTAGAGGGAAGAATGCTTTTGTCTCCTTACTTTGTAAATCCATCACATCTAATATGTCCTAGGTACATGATGGGCACCTAATCATCATCCGCTTTTAGGAGTAGATATTTACCAACCACATCAGTCAAAAAATCTCCCCAATTCAACCTGTCACAAAGCATGTAAGTGTCATCTCATGTTCCAGCCTAAAGCATCCAAACTACAGCTTCCCAACAGATTGAAACATATCACTGGAAGAGGGTGAATGCTCATGAGTGGTTGTTTGGTTTTCAAGCAGGAGTTAGGGCTCTGACTAAATGGCCCCTGGGGGCAATAAATTATACTAAACAAATACGGTATGCCAAAATCCAGAGCTTAGGGTACTGCCCAGATTTAAAAAGGCAAAAGGGAGCTCAAAAAGAGGAGGCAAATTAACTCTGGCTACTTGCTAAGTTTTCGTCATACTTTTAAATGATTAAGAAACACAAGCTTAATTTTAAGCAAGTTTGTTCGGACACGCCTCCTTCCCTCGCCGGGAGCTCGGAAACACCTCCTTCCCTCGTGGGGACCTCGGACACACCCCCCTCCCTCACGGGGACCTCGGACACACCGCCCTCCCAGCGGGGACCTCGAACACACCCCCACCCCCCAGCCGGGAGCCTGGGAAAAAAAGCCCCGTCAGGACCTACCTGATAGCTGTAAGGTCTGTTCTCCCTGAGGATAAAATGAAGAAACTGAGGCCAGAAGGAAAATAATCCAAAGCAAGGGAATTTATTCAGGCTCCCGGGTGAGGTTCTGCAGTCCGACAGGAAGAGCCGGAGAACTCGTGCCGACTCCTCCCAGGCAGGGGGTTTTACAGGGAGCCGAGGCGTTTGATTGCCTGTGCCCAAGGTGAGTGAGACAAAATGGCGGGGAGTGGGGCCCAGATGGAACAAAATGGCCGGGAGTGGGGCCCAGATAGGACAAAATGATAGGCAAGGAGTGGGGCCCAGATAGGACAAAATGGTAAGCAGGAAGACAAAATGGCAGGTACGGAGTGGGGCCTGGATAGGACAAAATGCTAAGCAGGAAAACAAAATGGCAGACACGGATTGGGGCCTCGATAGCACAAAATCGTAGGTAGGGAGTGGGGCCTGGATGGGACAAAATGCTATTGTAAGGCTGGCTGCGTCGCGGAGAGTTTGGACACACCCCCCTCCCCCCGCGGGGAGTTTGGACACACCCCCTCCCCTCGTGGGGAGTTCGGACACGCCTCCTTCCCTCGCCGGGAGCTCGGACACGCCTCCTTACCTTGCCGGAAGCTCGGACACACCTGCTCCCCGCCCCACGGGAGCACGGGAAAAAAGCCCCAGGAGGACCTACCTGATACCATTTTGTGCGATCCAGGCCGCACTCCCTGCCAACTATTTTGTCCTATCTGGGCCCCACTCCTCTCCATCCGGGTCCCAATCCCCACCATTTTGTCTCACTCACCGTGGGCACAGCCAGTCAAACGCCTCCACTCCCTATGAAACCCTATGCCTGAGAGGAGTCGGCGCGACTTCTCCGGCCCCTCCTGTGGGACCGCATAACCTCACCCGGGAGCCGGAATAAATTCCCTTACATTGGATTATTTTTGTGCTGGCCTCAGTTTCTTCATTTTATCCTCGGCGAAAACAGACCTTACAACTATCAGGTAGGTCCTGACGGGGCTTTTTTTCCCGGGCCCTCGGCTACGGGGCGGGTGTGTCTGAGGTCCCTACGAAGGAGGGGGGTGTGTCCGAGGTCCCCGTGAGGGGGGGTGTCCGAGGTCCCCGAGGGAGGGGAGTGTGTCCGAGGTCCCCGCGAGGGAAGGAGGCGTGTCCGAGCTTCCGGTAATGGCTTGGCTTGGCGCAATGGCTTGGCTTGGCTGGCTTTTTCGCTCTTGTCCTTCAGGCTGGAGTACAATGGCTTGGCTTGGCTGCCTTTTTTGCTCTTGTCCTTCAGGCTGGAGTGCAATTGGTTGGCTTGGTGAAATGGATTTGCTTGGCTGGGTTTTTTGCTCTTGCTCTTCAGTCTGTAGTGCGATGGCTTGGCTTGGCTGACATTTTTGGTCATGTCCTTCAGGCTGGAGTGCAATGGCTTGGCTTGCTGCAATGGCTTGGCTTGGCTGGATTTTTCGCTATTGTCCTTCAGACTGGAGTGCAATGGCTTGGCTTGGCTGGCTTTTTTGCTCTTGTCCTTCAGGCTGGAATGCAATGGCTTGAATTGCCTTGGCTTGGCTTTTTTGCTCTTGTCCTTCAGGCTGGAGTGCAATAACATGGCTTGGCTGGCTTTTTTGCTCTTGTCATTCAGGCTGCAGTGCAACAGTTTGGCTTCTCTTGCTTTTTTGCTCTTGTCCTTCAGGCTGGAGTTCAATGGCTTGCCTTGGATGGCTTTTTTGATCTTGTCCTTCAAACTGGACTGCAATGGCTTGGCTTGGCTGGCTTTGTTGCTCTTGTCCTTCAGACTGGATTGCAATGGCGTGGCTTGGCTTGGCGTGGCTTTTTTGCTCCTGTTCTTCAGGCTGGAGTGCAATGGCTTGGCTGGATTGGCTTGGTTATTTCCTGTTGTCCTTCAGGCTGGAGTGCAATGGCTTGGCTTGGCTGGCTTTTTTGCTCTTGTCCTTCAGGCTGGAGTGCAATGGCATGGCTTGACTGGCTTTTTTGCTCTTGTCCTTCAGACTGGAGTGCAATGGCTTGCCTTGGCTGGCTTTTTTGCTCTTGTTCTTCAGGCTGGAGTGCCGTGGCTTGGCTTGGTGCAATGTCTTGGCTTGGCTGGCTTTTTCCCTCTTGTCGTTCAGGCTGGAGTGCAACGCCTTGGCTTCTCATGCTTTTTTTCCTCTTGTCCTTCAGGCTGGAATTCAATGGCTTGGTTTGGCTGGTTTTTTGCTCTTGTCCTTTAGTCTGGAAGGCAGTGGTTTGGCTTGACTGGATTTTTTGTTCTTGTACTTCAGGCTAGAGTGCAATGGCTTGGCTTGTCTGGCTTTTTTGCTCTTGTCCTTCAGCCTGGAGTGCAATGGCATGGCTTGGCGTGGCTTGGCCTTTTTGCTCTTGTCCTTCAGGCTGGAGTGCAATGGCATGGCTGGCTTGGCTTGGCTTTTTTGCTGTTGTCCTTCAGGCTGGAGTGCAATGGCTTGGGTTGGCTGGCTTTTTTAGTCTTGTCCTTCAGGCTGGAGTGCAATGGCTTGTCTTCACTGGCTGTTTTGCACTTGTCCTTCAGTCTTGAGTCCAATGACTTGGCTTGGCTGCCATTTTTGCTCTTCTCCTTCAGGATAGAGTGCAATGCATAGCCTTTCCTGGCTTTTTTGTTCTTGTCCTTCAGGCTGGAGTTCAATGGCTTGGCTTGGCTGGCTTTTTTGCTCTTGTCCTTCAGGCTGGAGTGCAATGGCTTGGCTAGGCTGGCTTTTTTGCTCTTGTCCTTCAGGCTGGAGTACAATGACTTGGCTTGGCTGGCTTTTTTGCTCTTGTCCTTCAGGCTGGAGTGCAATGGCTTGGCTTGGCTTGCTTTTTGCTCTTGTCCTTCAGGCGGGAGTGCAGTGGCTTGGCTTGGTGCAATAACTTGGCTTGGCTAGTTTTTTTGCTCTCGTCCTTGAGGCTGGAGTGCAATGGCTTGGCTAGACTGGATTTTTTGCTCTTGTTCTTCCGGCTGGAGTGCAATGGCTTGGCTTGGTGCAGTAACTTGGCTTGACTGGCTTTTTCGCTCTTTTCCATCAGGCTGGAGTGCAACGGCTTGGCTTCTCTTGCTTTTTTGCTCTTGTCCTTCAGGCTGGAAGGCAATGTCTTGGCTTGACTGGATTTTTTGTTCTTGTCCTTCAGGCTGGAGTGCAATGGCTTGGCTTGTCTGGCTTTTTTGCTCTTGTCCTTCAGCCTGGAGTGCAATGGCTTGGCATGGCGGGCTTTTTTGCTCTTGTCCTTCAGGCTGGATTGCAATGGCGTGGCTTGGCGTGGCTTGGCTTTTTTGCTGTTGTCCTTCAGGCTGGAGTGCAACGGCTTGGCTTGGCTGGCCTTTTTGCTCTTGTCCTTCAGGACAGAGTGCAATGGCTTGGCTTACCTGGCTTTTTGCTCTTGTCCTTCAGACTGGAGTGCAATGGCTTGGCTGGCTTTGCTTGGCTTTTTTGCTCTTGTCCTTTAGGCCGGAGTGCAATGGCTTGGCTTCGCTGGCTTTTTTGCTCTTGTCCTTCAGGACAGAGTGCAATGGCTTGGCTTACCTGGCTTTTTGCTCTTGTCCTTCAGGCTGGAGTGCAATGGTCTGGCTGTCTTGGCTTGGCTTTTTTGCCCTTGTCCTTCAGGCTCGAGTGAAATGTCTTGGCTGGCTTTGCTTGGCTTTTTTGCACTTGTCCTTTAGGCCGGAGTGCAATGGCTTGGCTTGGCTTGCTTTTTTGCTCTTGTTCTTCAGGCTGGAGTGCAATGGCTTGGCTTGGTGCAGTAACTTGTCTTGGCTGGCTTTTTCACTCTTTTCCTTCAGGCGGGAGTGCAATGACTTGACTTGGTTGGCTTTTTTGTTCTTGTCCTTCAGGCTAGAGTGCAATGGCTTGGCTTGGCTCGTTTTTTGCTCTTGTCTTTCACGCTGGAGTGCAATGCCTTGGCTTGACTGGCTTTTTTGCTCTTGTCTTTCAGGCTGGAGTGCAATGGCTTCTCTTGCCTGGCTGTTTTGCTCTTGTCCTTCAGGATAGAGTGCAATGCATGGCCTTTCCTGGCTTTTTTGCTCTTGTCCTTCAGGCTGGAGTGCAATGGCTTTGCTGCCTTGGCTTGGGTTTTTTGCTCTAGTCCTTCAGGCTTGAGTGCAATGGCTTGACTTGACTGGCTTTTTTGGTCTTGTCCTTCAGGCTGGAGTGCAATGGCTTGTCTTGACTGGCTTTTTTGCACTTGTCCTTCAGTCTGGAGTCCAATGACTTGGCTTGGCTGGCATTTTTGCTCTTTTCCTTCAGCCTGGAGTGCAATGACTTGGCATGGCGGGTTTTTTTGCTCTTGTCCTTCAGGCTGGATAGCAATGGCGTGGCTTGCCTTCGCATGGCTTTTTTGCTCTTGTCCTTCAGACTGGATTGCAATGGCGTGGCTTGGCTTGCCATGGCTTTTTTGCTCCTGTTCTTCAGGCTAGATTGCAATGGCTTGGCTGGATTGGCTTGGTTTTTTCCTGTTATCCTTCAGGCTGGAGTGCAATGGCTTGGCTTGGCTGGCTTTTTTGCTCTTGTCCTTCAGGCTGGAGTACAATGGCTTGGCTTGGCTGGCTTTTTTGCTCTTGTCCTTCAGGCTGGAGTGCAATAACATGGCTTGGCTGGCTTTTTTGCTCTTGTCATTCAGGCTGGAGTGCAACAGCTTGGCTTCTCTTGCTTTTTTGCTCTTGTCCTTCAGGCTGTAGTTCAATGGCTTGCCTTGGCTGGCTTTTTTGATCTTGTCCTTCAAACTGGAGTGCAATGGCTTGGCTTGGCTGGCTTTTTTGCTCTTGTCCTTCAGGCTGGAGTGCAATGGTTTGGCTTGGCTGGCTTTATTACTCTTGTCCTTCAGGCTGGAGTGCAATGGCTTGTCTTGACTGACTTTTTTGCACATGTCCTTCAGTCTGGAGTCCAATGACTTGGCTTGGCTGGATTTGTTGCTCTTGTCCTTCAGCCTGGAGTGCAATGACTTGGCATGGCTGGCTTTTTTGCTCTTGTCCTTCAGACTGGATTGCAATGGCGTGGCTTGGCTTGGCGTGGCTTTTTTGCTCCTGTTTTTCAGGCTGGAGTGCAATGGCTTGGCTTGATTGGCTTGGTTATTTCCTGTTGTCCTTCAGGCTGGAGTGCAATGGCTTGGATTGGCTGGCTTTTTTGCTCTTGTCCTTCAGGACAGAGTGCAATGGCTTGGCTTACCTGGCTTTTTGCTCTTGTCCTTCAGGCTGGAGTGCAATGGTCTGGCTCTCCTGGCTTGGCTTTTTTTCCTCTTGTCCTTCAGGCTGGAGTGCAATGACTTGGCTGGCTTTTCTTGGCTTTTTTACTCTTGTCCTTTAGGCCGGAGTGCAATGACTTGGCTTGGCTTGCTTTTTTGCTCTTGTTCTTCAGGCT
The DNA here is from genome assembly GCF_030222135.1 of Aotus nancymaae. Taxonomy (NCBI): domain Eukaryota; kingdom Metazoa; phylum Chordata; class Mammalia; order Primates; family Aotidae; genus Aotus; species Aotus nancymaae. The sequence continues at coordinate 4,849,121 of NW_026988546.1, read as the reverse complement.
GGAGTGCAATGGCTTGGCTTGGTGCAATAACTTGTCTTGGCTGGCTTTTTCACTCTTTTCCTTCAGGCTGGAGTGCAATGACTTGACTTGGCTGGCTTTTTTGCTCTTGTCCTTCAGGCTAGAGTGCAATGGCTTGGCTTGGGTCATTTTTTGCTCTTGTCTTTCAGGCTGGAGTGCAATACCTTGGCTTGACTGGCCTTTTTGCCCTTGTCCTTCAGGCTGGAGTGCAATAGCATTTCTTGGCTGGCTTTTTTGCTCTTGTCCTTCAGGCTAGAGTGCAATGGCTTGGCTTGACTCGTTTTTTGCTCTTGTCTTTCAGGCTGGGGTGCAATGCCTTGGCTTCACTGGCCTTTTTGCTCTTGTCCTTCAGGCTGGAGTGCAATGGCTTTGCTGGCTTTGCTTGGGTTTTTTACTCTAGTCCTTCAGGCTTGAGTGCAATGGCTTGGCTTGGCTGGCTTTTCTGGTCTCGTCCTTCAGGCTGGAGTGCAATGGCTTGGCTTGGTGTGGTAACTTGGCTTGGCTGGCTTTTTCGCTCTTTTCCTTCAGGCTGGAGTGCAATGACTTGGCTTGGCTTGCTTTTTTGCTCTTGTCCTTCAGGCTAGAGTGCAATGGCTTGGCTTGGCTGGTTTTTTGCTCTTGTCTTTCAGGCTGGAGTGCAATGCCTTGGCTTGATTGGCCTTTTTGCTCTTTTCCTTCAGGCTGGAGTGCAATGGCATGGCTTGGCTGGCTTTTTTGCTCTTGTCCTTCAGGCTGGAGTGCAATGGCTTGGCTTGGCTGGCTGTTTTGCTCTTGTTCTTCAGGATAGAGTGCAATGCATAGCCTTTCCTGGCTTTTTTGCTCTCGTCCTTCAGGCTGGAGTGCAATGGCTTGGTTTGGCTGGCTTTTTTGCTCTTGTCCTTCAGGCTGGAGTGCAATGGCTTGGCTTGGCTGGCTTTTTTGCTCTTGTCCTTCAGGCTGGAGTACAATGGCTTGGCTTGGCTGGCTTTTTTGCTCTTGTCCTTCAGGCTGGAGTGCAATGGCTTGGCTTGGCTTGCTTTTTGCTCTTGTCCTTCAGGCGGGAGTGCAGTGGCTTGGCTTGGTGCAATAACTTGGCTTGGCTAGTTTTTTCGCTCTTGTCCTTCAGGCTGGAGTGCAATGGCTTGGCTTGACTGGATTTTTTGCTCTTGCTCTTCAGGCTGGAGTGCAATGGCTTGGCTTGGTGCAGTAACTTGGCTTGGCTGGCTTTTTCGCTCTTTTCCTTCAGGCTGGAGTGCAATGACTTGGCTTGGCTTGCTTTTTTGCTCTTGTCCTTCAGGCTAGAGTGCAATGGCTTGGCTTGGCTGGTTTTTTGCTCTTGTCTTTCAGGCTGGAGTGCAATGCCTTGGCTTGACTGGCCTTTTTGCTCTTGTTCTTCAGGCTGGAGTGCAATGGCATGGCTTGGCTGGCTTTTTTGCTCTTGTCCTTCAGGCTGGAGTGCAATGGCTTGTCTTGGCTGGCTGTTTTGCTCTTGTCCTTCAGGATAGAGTGCAATGCATAGCCTTTCCTGGCTTTTTTGGTCTTGTCCTTCAGGCTGGAGTGCAATGGCTTGTCTTGGCTGGCTGTTTTGCTCTTGTCCTTCAGGATAGAGTGCAATGCATAGCCTTTCCTGGCTTTTTTGCTCTCGTCCTTCAGGCTGGAGTGCAATGGCTTGGCTTGGCTGGCTTTTTTGGTCTTGTCCTTCAGGCTGGAGTGCAATGGCTTGTCTTGACTGGCTTTTTTGCACTTGTCCTTCAGTCTGGAGCCCAATGGCTTGCCTTGGCTGGCTTTTTTGCTCTTGTTCTTCAGGCTGGAGTGCCGTGGCTTGGCTTGGTGCAATAACATGGCTTGGCTGGCTTTTTCCCTCTTGTCGTTCAGGCTGGAGTGCAACGGCTTGGCTTCTCTTGCTTTTTTGCTCTTGTCCTTCAGGCTGGAAGGCAATGTCTTGGCTTGACTGGATTTTTTGTTCTTGTCCTTCAGGCTGGAGTGCAATGGCTTGGCTCAGCTGGGTTTTTTGCTGTTATCCTTCAGGCTGGAGTGCAATGGCTTGGCTTGGTGCAATGGCTTGGGGTGGCTAGCTTTTTCGCTCTTCTCCTTCAGGCTGGAGTGCAATGGATTGCCTTGGCTGGCTTTTTTGCTCCTCTCCTTCCGGCTGGAGTGCAATGGCTTGTCTTGGCTCACTTTTTTGCTCTTGTCCTTCAGGCTGGATTGCAGTACCTTGGCTCGGTGCAATTTCTTGACTTGCCTGGTATTTTGCTCTTGTCCTTCAGGCTGAACTGCAATGGCTTGGCTTGGCTGACTTTTCTGGTCTTTTCTTTCAGCCTGGATTGTAATGGCTTGGCTTGGCTGGCTTTTTTGCTCTTCTACTTCAGGCTGGACTGCAATAGCTTGGCTTGGCTGTTTTTTCGCCCCTTTCCTTCTGGCTGGAGTGCAATGGCTTGGCTTCACTGGCTTTTTTGCTCTTGTCCTTCAGACTTCAGTGCAATGGCTTGGCTTGTTGCAATGGCTTGGCTTGGCTGGCTTTTTCGTTGTTGTGCTTCAGACTAGAGTGCAGTGGCTTAGCTTTGTTCAATGGCTTGGCTTGGCTGGCTTTTTTGGTCTTGTCCTTCAGGCTGGACTGCAATGGCTTGGCTTGGTGCAATGGCTTGGCTTGGCTGGCTTGTTTGCTCTTGTCCTTCAGGCTGCAGGGCAATGGCATGACTTGGCGTGGATTTGCTTTTTTGCTCTTGTTTTTCAGGCTGGAGTGCAATGGCTTCGCTTAGCTGGCTTTTTCCTCTTGTCCTTCAGGCTGGAGTGCAATGACTTGGCTTGGCTGGCTTTTTATGCTCTTGTCCAGGCTGGAGTGCAATGGCTTGGCTTGGTGCAATGGCTTTGCTTGGCTACCTTTTTCGCACTTGTCCATCAGGCTGCAGTGCCATGGCTTGGCTTGGTTGCATTTTCTGCTCTTGTGCTTCAGGCTAGAGTGCAATGGCTTGCCTTGGCTGGCTTTTTTTCTCTTGTCCTTCAGACTGGAGTGCAATGGCTTGGCTTGGCTAGTGTTTTGTTATTGTCTTTCAGGCTGGATTGCAATGGCTTGTCTTGGCTGGCTTTTTTATCTTGTCCTTCAGGCTGGATTGCAGTGCCTTGGCTCAGTGCAATGGCTTGGCTTGGCTGATTTTTTGCTCTTGTCCTTCAAGCTGAATTGTAGTGGCTTGGCTTGGCTGGCTTTTGTGGTCCTGTCCTTCAGGCTGGAGTGCAATGGCGTGGCTTGGTTGGCTTTTCTGGTCTTGTCCTTCAGGCTGGAGTGTAATGGCTTGACTTGTCTGGCTTTTTTGCTCTTGTCCTTCAGGCTAGAGTGCAATAGCTTGGCTTGGCTGCTTTTTCGCCCCTGTCCTTCTGCCTGGAGTGCAATGGCTTGTCTTGGCTCGATTTTTTGCTCTTATCCTTAAGGCTGGCGTGTAATGGCTTGTCTTGGCTGGCATTTTTGTTCTTGTCCTTCAGGCTGGAGTGCAATGGCTTGGCTTGGCTCGCTTTTTTGCTCTTGTGCTTCAGGCTGGAGTGCAGTTGCTTGGCTAGACTGGCTTTTTGTTCTTGTCCTTCAGGCTGGAGTGAAATGGCTTGGATTGGCTGCCTTTTTTGCACTTTTCCTTCAGGCTGGAGTGCAATGGCTTGGCTTGGTGCAATGGCTTGGGGTGGCTCGCTTTTTCACTCTTCTCCTTCAGGCTGGGGTCCAATGGCTTGTCTTGGCTGGCTTTTTTGTTTTTGTCCTTCAGGCTGGAGTGCAATGGATTGGCTTGGCTGGCTTTTTTGCTCTTGTCCTGAAGCTGGATTGCAGTGCCTTGGCTCGGTGCAATGGCTTGGCTTGGCTGGTTTTTTACTCTTGTCCTTCAAGCTGAAGTGCAATGGCTTGGCTTGGCTGGCTTTTCTGGTCTTGTCCTTCAGGCTGGAGTGTAATGGCTTGTCTTGGCTGGCATTTTTGCTTTTGTCCTTCAGGCTAGAGTTCAATGGCTTGGCTTAGCTCATTTTTTCTCTTGTCCTTCTGGCTGGTGTGCAATGGCTTGTCTTGGCTTGCTTTTTTGCTCTTGTCCTTGAGGCTAGAGTGCAATAGCTTGGCTTTGCTGGTTTTTTGCCCCTGTCCTTCTGGCTGGAGTGCAATGGCTTGGCTTCACTGGCTTTTTCGCTCTTGTGCTTCAGGCTGGAGTGCGCTGACTTGGCTTTGTGCAATGCCTTGGCTTGACTGGCTTCTTTGGTCTTGTCCTTCAGACTGGACTGCAATGGCTTGGTTTGGTGCAATGGCTTGGCTTGGCTGGCTTTTTAGCTCTTGTCCTTCAGCCTGGAGTGCAATGGCTTCACTTGGTACAATGACTTGGCTTGGCTGGCTTTTTTGCTCTTGTCCTTCAGGCTGGAGTGCCATGGCTTGGTTTCGCTGGCTTTTTTGCTCTTGTCCTTCAATCTGGAGTGCAATAGCTTAGCTTGGCTGGCTTTTTTGCACTTGTCCTTCAGTCTGGTGTGCAATGGCTTGGCTTGGCTGGCTTTTTTGCTCTTGTCCTTCAGGCTGGAGTGCAATGGCTTGACTTGGTGCAATGACTTGGCTTTGTTGGCTTTTTTCCTCTTGTCCTACAGCCTGGATGCCACGGCTTGGTTTCGCTGGCTTTTTTCTCTTGTCTTTCCGGCTGGAGTGCAATGGCTTTGCTTGGCTTGCTTTTTTGCTCTTGTACTTCAGGCTTGAGTTCAATGGCTTGGCTCGGCTGGCTTTTTTGCTCTTGTCCTTCAGGCTGGAGTGCAATGACTTGGCTTGGCTGGCTTTTTTGCTCTTGTCCTTCAGGCTGAAGTGCAATGGTTTGGCTTGCCTGGCTTTTCTGGTCTTGTCCTTCAGGCTGGATTGTAATGGCTTGGCCTGACTTGCTTTTTTTCTCTTGTCCTCAGGCTAGAATGCAATAGCTTTGCTTCGCTGGTTTTTTGCCCCTGTCCTTCAGGCTGGAGTGCAATGGCTTGGCTTCACTGGCTTTTTTGCTCTTGTCCTTCAGATTGCAGTGCAATGGCTTGGCTTGTTGCAATGGCTTGGCTTGTCTGGCTTTTTCGCTGATGTTCTTCAGGCTGCAGTGCAATGGCTTAGCTTTGTGCAATGGCTTGGCTTGGCTGTCTTTTTTGGTCTTGTCCTTCATGCTGGACTGCATTGGCTTGGCTTGGTGCAATGGCTTGGCTTGGCTGTCTTTTTTGCTCTTGTCCTTCAGCCTGGAGTGCAATGGCTTGGCTTGGTGCAATGGCTTCGCTTGACTGGCTTGTTTGCTCTTGTCCTTCAGGCTGGAGTGCAGTCGCGTGGCTTGGAGTGGATTGGCTTTTTTGCTCTTGACCTTCAGGCTGGAGTGCAATGGCTTCGCTTGGCTGGCTTTTTTGCTCTTGTCCTTCAGGCTGGAGTGCAATGACTTGGCTTGGCTGGCTTTTTATGCTCTTGTCCTTCAGGCTGGTGTGCAATGTCTTGGCATGGTGCAATGGCTTGCTTGGCTAGCTTTTTCGCGCTTGTCCGTCAGGCTGCAGTGCCATGGCTTGGCTTGGTTGCATTTTCTGCTCTTGTGCTTCAGGCTAGAGTTCAATGGCTTGCCTTGGCTGGCTTTTTTTTTCTTGTCCTTCAGACTGGAGTGCAATGGCTTGGTTGGCTGGTGTTTTGTTCTTGTCCTTCAGGCTGGATTGCAATGGCTTGTCTTGACTGGCTTTTTTTTTCTTGTCCTTCAGGCTGGATTGCAGTGCCTTGGCTCGGTGCAATGGCTTGTCTTGGCTGGTTTTTTGCTCTTGTCCTTCAGGCTGGATTGCAGTGCCTTGGCTTGGTGCAATGGCTTGGCTTGGCTGATTTTTTGCTCTTGTCCTTCAAGCTGAAGTGCAATGGCTTGGCTTGGCTGGCTTTTCTGGTCTTGTCCTTCAGGCTGGTGTGCAATGGCTTGGCTTGGCTGGCTTTTTTGCTCTTGTCCTTCAGGCTAGAGTGCAATGGCTTGGCTTCTCTGGTTTTTTGCCCCTGTCCTTCAGCCTGGAGTGCAATGGCTTGGCTTGGCTGGCTTTTTTGTTCTTGTCCTTCAAGCTGGAGTGCAAGGGCTTGACTTGGCTTGCTTTTTTGCTCTTCTCCTTCAGGCTCGATTGCAATGGCTTGGCTCGGCTGGCTTTTTTGCTCTTGTCCTTCAGGCTGGAGTGCAATGGCTTGTCTTGGCTGGCTTTTTTGCTCTTGTCCTTCAGGCTGGAGTGCAGTGGCTTGTCTTGGTGCAATGACTTGGCTTTGTTGGCTTTTTTGCTCTTGTCCTTCAGGCTGGAGTGCAATGGCTTGGCTTGACTGGCTTTTTTCCTCTTGTCCTTTAGGCTTCAGTGCAATGGCTTGTCTTGGCTGGATTTTTTGCTCTTGTCCTTCAGGTTGGAGTGCAATGGCTTGTCTTCGCTTGCTTTTTTGCTCTTGTCCTTCAGGCTGGAGTGTAGTTGCTTGGCTAGACTGGCTTTTTGCTCTTGTCCTTCAGGCTGGAGTGCAATGGCTTGGCTTGGTGCAATGTCTTGACTTGGCTGGCTTTTTTGGTCTTGTCCTTCAGTCTCGAGTGCAATGGCTTGACCTGGCTGGCTTTTTTCTCTTCTCCTTCAGGCCGGAGTGCAATGACTTGGCTTGGTGCAATGGCTTGGGGTGGCTAGCTTTTTCGCTCTTCTCCTTCTGGCTGGAGTGCAATGGCTTGTCTTGGCTGGCATTTTTGTTCTTGTCCTTCAGGCTGGAGTGCAATGGATTGGCTTGGCTGTCTTTTTTGCTCTTCTCCTTCAGCCTGGAGTGCAATGGCTTGGCTTGGTGCAATGGCTTGGCTTGGCTGGCTTGTTTGCTCTTGTCCTTCAGGCTGTAGTGCAATGGCTTGACTTGACTGGCTTTTTTCCTCTTATCCCTCAGGCTGGAGTGGAACGTCTTGCCTTGACTGGCTTTTATGTTCTTGTCCTTCAGGCTGGAGTGCAATGGCTTGGCTTGGTGCGATGGCTTGGCTTGCCTGCCTTTTTTGCTCTTGTCCTTCAGGCTGGACTGCAATGGCTTGGCTTGGCTGTCTTTTTTGGTCTTGTCCTTCAGGTTGGAGTGCAATTGCTTGGCTTCACTGGCTTTTTTGCTCTTGTCCTTCAGGCAGGAATTAAATGGCTTGGCTTGGTTCAATGGCTTGCCTTGGCTGGGTTTTTTGCTCTTGTCCTTCAGACTGCAGTGCAATGTCTTGGCTTGGTGCAATGGCTTACCTTGGCTGGCTTTTTTGCTCTTGTCCTTCAAGCTGGAGTGCAATGGCTTGGCTTGGCTTAGAAAATAAAGAAAAATAGAGGATATATTTATGTTTAAAAGTAAATATACACAATATGCGAAATGTGAGTGTAAGCACTTGTAAATATCTAGAATACACAAGGACAGGAGGGGTGCTGAGAGGATTTACGGGTCAGGGACAGAGGGCCTTCCCTGTGCCACACTGTTTGAATTCTGAAGGGTACATACACACCCTCATTGACCTGTGCTACCGGCCTCTGGCTAAAGAGGGCGCTGTAGCCACCAAAGTCTTGTGTATAAATCAAGCCTCTCAGTAAGCCCGCGCGGATACGCCATCACAACCTACATGCCTTATAGCGAGACGGCGGAGCTCTGCCTTGCTGGCTTCCCATTCTCTTTCGGTCTCGGGTCTTATCGTGTTATGGCACTGAGGGCGGCGGACTTGTGCTTTTGGCTGGCGTGGCATTGGGTCGGTGGCTTTCGTGACCCCCATGAGCCAATGGCACCATCCCCGCAGTGGCTGGGGCCGGGGATGCGGCGTTCCTGGCCACTCCTCGGTGCAGAACAAGAGCGGAAACCACATTCCTAAAAGGTAATATGTCTTGGTCCCTTGGCATGGCCTTTCCAGCTCGTGCCTTCTGGGCATGGGCTTCATCTTTTGTGGTCTCTGCCTCTCACTTTTGCTGTTGGAAGCTTGGCTTGTCCGCCCCTTGCTTTGAGGCTTTGACCCTCTTCGCCGCCCGCTGTAGCTGAAAGGGGGAATGTCTGTGATGTCCTGTGATTTCTCCTTATTCTTGTAAAAGTGGGGTTCTTGGCCAGGCGCGGTGGCTCAAGCCTGTAATCCCACCACTTTGGGAGGCCAAGGCGGGTGGATCACGTGTTCAAGAGATCGAGGCCATCCTTGTCAACATGGTGAAACCCCGTTTCTACTAAAAATACAAAAATTAGGTGGGCATGGTGGCGCGTGCCTGTAATCCCAGCTACTCAGGAGGCTGAGGCAGGAGAATTGCTTGAACCCAGGAGGCCGAGATTGCGCCATTGCACTCCAGCCTGGGTAGCAAGAGCGAAACTCCGTCTCAAAAAAAAAAAAAAAAAAAGTGGGGTTCTGACCATTGCTCTTAGGTGAAATAGGGAAGGATTGCTTTTAGGCTGAAATGTTACTTTTGGCGACACTCCTTAATTCCCAATATAGAACCTCCTCAATTCCTTGTTCCTTGGCTCGGAAAGTGTAACCATTTGAGTTAGGAACCCAGTAGTAGTAGCGCCCAAAGCTCACACATGGAAAGTTAGTTTGTATCGTTTTCAGAAATCACAAAGAGCGTAAGCTGTTAGGTCCTAACAGGCCTCATTTGAGAGATTTTCCTTTATACGTACAAATGATTAATTTTGAGACTTTGCACATATGTGCAGTGAACTGTTTTTACTCCTTGAGACCATCCTCCACCATCTCATACCTCAGTAAATCCTCTTCATATTATGTCCTATCTTTTGACTGTCACCTTCTGTCAGCCCCTAATACAGGTCTTGCCTGACCTATTGCAATTGGGTTCTAATTACTGCATCTCCTGTTTTCTTCCAATCCGTTTTTGTTTTTGTTGTTGTTGTTGGTTTGGTTTGGTTTGTTTTGAGACTGAGTTTTTCTCTTGTCCTTCAGGCTGGAGTGCAATGGCCTGGTCTCGGCTCGCCCCAAGCTCCACCTCCCCAGTTCAAGCAATTCTCCTGCCTCAGACTACCAAGTTGTTGAGCTACATAGTCTTAGACACAGATCTTACAAAGATAAACTGCATGTTTTTTATTTAATTCCTCATATAATGTTTTAAAAGGATGGAGTAAGAAATACTGTGGTGTAGTGGGAAAAGTATTAGACTTGATTCTAGCCTTGAGCTGTTTGCCTGCTTTGACTTACATCTCAAAGCCTTGCCTTTTCATGGTAAAGTGTGAATAGTGCTATTTTCCTGAGTACTTCACAGGGCACGTAGACCTGTGGCAGGTGTGGATCACTGAATGAGAGAAGGAATGGAAGCTCTTTGGGAACTCGAGTACTATGGAAACTGTCCTTACTAGTCAGTATCAAGAGTGAAGGCATTTCATTTGTTTCTTTCAGAAAGAAATTTCATTCTTGTCATAGCCTGTTGTTGCTTTCACTCCCTTTTTGTATAATTAAGTTAATTACTGATGGACATTCTATTTTTAGATAGATGGGTTTGTCTCATTGCAGATTTAGCTGTTAGTATCTTTCTTCTCTTTTAATTCACTGTCCAAAACTGCAATTAAGCTGTTAGTATCTTACCAGGCCTATAGTTTATATCACTGAGTCTGATTGAGACTATGCCAAGTTTCCCAGAAGCAGTGAATTTTCACATTCTGTTAGGTGATTCTTTATAGTGTGTTCCTAAAAAAAAGAATTCCTCTTCAGAGTTATTCATTTTCAGGGCAGTGATAATGTTATACACTTGTGTGTGTCCTTCAGTTACTTAACCCTGTATTTTCTTTTTATAGGCAAACTTATTGGTGTCCACTGTACCCATGGTTTAAACAGGACTGCCTACCTCACTTACAGGTAAGTTGCTGACCCCAGAGGGAGACCATTTTAAATTTGTTTTTGTCTGTTTACAATGGTAATATAATCCTGTTATAAAAAAATGCAACCAGCATAGAAATACATGAAGTAGAAGGCAGTCTTGCTCCCACCCAACGATTGCCACCATTAATAATTTAGTGCACATCTTTTCAGACTCTAAAAATGCAGATACAAACATACATGTGATTCAATGGTATAATAGTTAGACATTCCGGTTTTTAATATGTGATAGACATCTTTGAATGTACTTGGACTCCTCATTCTTTTTAAGCGCTGTTTTCCTTTGCATACCAATGAACACCAAAGTCAGAAATTTTTGATATTATAAAAAACATTGACATCGTTAACATTTTTATATAAACATTTTTGAATGCATACACCATAGCCCCAGAGGTAATTTCACTCAAAGTAGAATTTCTGAATCAAATCATATGTGTCCTTATGCTTTTCATGGATGTTGCCACACTGTGCTGATTTATGTTTGTTCATTCTGAAAATATCTCCTGAGCATCTGTTATGTGTAGGCACTGTGCTGGGTGCTAGCAAAGAGACTTCAGCTGCCCTGTGCCTCCTAACAGTCTCTAGGGAGGGAGTAGATATTAAAGAATCACAAAAATGTCTATAGAATTACAACTCTTGATGAGCGCTGAGAAGGAGAGGGAACGTGGTACAATGAGAGCATGGAACAGGGAGGATTTGACTTCAACGAGAGGACTAGAGATTTCTGTGGAGAAGTCTGAGCAACTATCGGAAGTATGAGTAGGTGTTAACCAGATACGACCATTGTGGAGAGAACTGTGAACATTAAGGATCAGCATAGCCCACGTCACAGGAAAACGTATACTGTGTTGGAAGAAGTGGCCAGGAGACTGGGCCATGGTGGAAGTATGGCATTAAAATGGAGCTGGAAGTAGGGGTAGGAGCTAAAACCATGTAGAACTATGTGTAAGGTTTTAGTCACTATCTTAAGAGCAATAGAAAACCGTTGAATTTTTTGTTGTTGGGGATGAGTGTGGGAAACATAATCAAATTTACATTTTCAACCTATCATTTTGCTGCTGAGTTGAAAATACACTGCAGAGGGAAAGAGGTAGAAGCAAGGAGACACATTAGGAGGTGTTTGTAGGAAGTAAGGCATAATGGTGGAGTGGACCAGGCCATGGCGGTCATTTTGGTAGAAAGATATAGACACATATTCTAGAGATATTTACGTCATATTATTGTCAGGAATTGGTGGTGGATTGAAGAGAGTATGGATGAAATGGCTGACAGTGATAGTGACTCCCAAGTTTTTGACCCATTCTGTTGGTTATACAGTATTCTTTGAGATATCACGTTAATATTTTTCCCAATTTGTGTTTTCTTTATCGGTGGTTTCTGATAAATACTTTGTCATATTAAGGAAGTCTCTTTCTGTTTTTAGTATATAAAGCATTTTGATAAAAAATGATTCTGTATTTCCTTTTGTTTATTAGTTAAATTATAATGTAAATAAATATGTAAATAGATCTTCTGAAGTTGAGTCATCCTTGCATTCTTGAAAAATGTCTTCTTGTGGTCATGGTTTGTCATCCTCTAATAATTGCTGGATTCGATATGCTGATATTTTATTAGGACTTTCATATCTATGTCTGTAAGTTGAAATAGGACCTTTTTTGAAAAAACTTGATTGGTTTTCTTTTCCTATATATAAATGACCCAAATTATGTTGTGTTGTTATTTGATTGATGTAGAAGGCATGAGGCCAGGTGATGCAATTGGATGTAAGTATGAGGGTTGTCACTATTATTCCCTTTTTTAAAAGTTAAAGGTGGAAATGTAGAGGAATTTCTCACATTTTGGAGACAAGTTTGTAATTCATTTGTTCCAATATAAGATAGTCTTGCTGGCCAGGAGCGGTGGCTCAAGCCTGTAATCCCAGAATTTTGGGAGGCCGAGGTAGGTGGATCACGAGGTCAAGAGATCGAGACCATCCTGGTCAACATGGTGAAACTCCGTCTCTACTAAAAATACAAAAAATTAGCTGGGCACGGTGGCGCGTGCCTGTAATCCCAGCTACTCAGGAGGCTGAGGCAGGAGAATTGCCTGAACCCAGGAGGCAGAGGTTGTGGTGAGCCAAGGTCACGCCATTGCACTCCAGCCTGGGTAACAAGAGCGAAACTCCATCTCAAAAAAAAAAAAAAAAAAAAACATAGTCTTGCCAAAGAGTCTATAGATGTCTGTGGAAGTAGTGAGATCACAGCCTGAATAGTGCATTTCGGCCTCATTTACTTTTTCTGGGAAAGATTTGCTTTTTTTTTTTTTTAAATGCCAATTAGGTCAGATTTTATTCATCATTATTTATTTATTTATTATTATTACAATTTTTTTTTGAGATGGAGTTTCGCTCTTGTTACCCAGGCTGGAGTGCAATGGCGCGATCTCGGCTCACCACAACCTCCGCCTCCTGGGTTCAAGGAATTCTCCTGCCTCAGCCTCCCGAGTAGCTGGGATTCCAGGCACGAGCCACCATGCCCAGCTAATTTTTTGTATTTTTAGTAGAGATGGGGTTTCACCATGTTCACCAGGATAGTCTCGATCTTTTGACCTCGTGATCCACCCACCTCGGCCTCCCAAAGTGCTGGGATTATAGCCGTGAGCCACCACGCCCGGCCAGATTTGCTTTTTGTACAGTTATTTCTAGTAGTTTATGCACTCCTCAATATTGAATAGATGCCAGGAACATTTCTTAGAAAGAAAAAACTACATTGAAGACCTTCAGAATGGTCCTATCAGAAAGTCTTATTTATTTATTTATTTACTTACTTACTTATCTCAGACAGTCTTGCTGTGTCACCCAAGCTGAAGTGCAGTGGCACAATCTTGGCTCACTGCACCCTACGCCTCCCAGGTTCGAACAGTTCTGCCTCAGCCTCCCAAGTAGCTGGGGTTACAGGCGTGTGCCACCATGCATGGCTAATTTTTATATTTAGTAGAGATTGGATTTCACCATGTTGGTCAGGCTGGTCCGGAACTCCTGTCCTAAGGTGGTCCACCCACCTTGGACTCCCAAAGTGCGAGGATTACAGGCGTGAGCCACTGTACCCAGCTCCTTTCATGGGAGCATGTGTCTCAAGCAGAAGCTGCAGTCACAACACTTGTTGCTTGCCATACCTGAAAAGTAGTTGGTCAAGATTTCAGATTACATAGAAGGTTGAGGCAGGGCACAATGGCTCACACTTGTAATCCCAGCATTTTGGGAGGCCCAGGTGGGTGGATCAATTGAGGTCAGGAGTTGGAGACCAGCCTGGCCAATATGGTGAAACCCTGTCTCTACAAAAAATACAAAAATTAGGCCATGTGCAGTGGCTCATGCCTGTAATCCTAGCATTTTGAGAGGCCAAGGCAGGCAGATCACCTGAGGTCAGGAATTTGAGACCATCCTGGCCAACGTGGCAAAATCCCATCTCTACTAAAAATGCAAAAATAAGCCGGGCTGGTGGCAGGTGCCTGTAATCCAAGATAGGGCTGGTGGCAGGTGCCTGTAATCCAAGATACTCGGGAGACTGAGGCAGGAGAATCACTTAAACCCAGGAGATGGAAGTTGCAGTGAGCCAAGATCGTGCCACTGCACTCTAGCCTGGGTGACAGAGCAAGACTCCATCTCAAAAAAAGTAAAAAATGTTGAGTTTAAAGCTGGAGGTAGTAAATGTCAAAGAATAATATAAAAAAAATCTTTTGGCCCTCCCTGATGACAGAGGGACACCCTTCTATACTGCCTACCATCTCTCTCATAGGTGCCTTTCATAGCCAGCACAACGGTGTTTTTTTTTTTTTTTTTTTTTTGTGACAGAGTCTCACTCTGTCACCTAGCCTGAGTGTGTGTGCAGTGGTGTGCTTGGCTCACTGCAACCTCCACCTCTTGGGTTCAAGCGATTCTCCTGCCTCAGCCTCCCGAGTAGCTGGGATTACAGGTGTTGCACCACCATGCCCAGCTAAGTTTTTGTATTTTTAATAGAGATGTCACCATGTAGCCAGGCTGTACTTGAATTGCTATCCTCAGGTGATCTGCGCACCTCAGGCCACCGAGTGCTGGGATCACAGGTGTGAGCCACCGAGTCCAGGCCAGCTCAACTTTCTGAAGTCCTTCTGAACTATCAGGGAGCGGCTCTGCTGCAGGTCTCTGCAGAAGCAGTGACTGCCCCCTCCGAGTGTGAGAAGGTGAAGTTAGGTGTGCAATGCAGAAGGCTTATGTAATCTATCCACATCCTTTCTCTCCTCCACAAAAGGAAGTATTTGATTATATAATCATATCAATTTCACTATTCCCAATCATTTACTATCCCAATTCTCCGGAACACTTTCCACCAACCACTTCGGAAAGGGCTACCTAGGGCGGGTGACGTGGCTCACAACTGTAATCCCAGCACTTGGGAGGCCAAGGTCGGTGGATGGCTTGGCCCTAGGAGTTCGAGACCAGCGGCCAACGTGACAAAACTCTGTCTCAACATAAAATACAAAAAATAGCCTGGTAAGGGGGTGCTCCCCATAGTCCCAGCTACTCAGGAGGATGAGGAAGGAGAATCGCTTGAGCCCAGGAAGTTGAGGCTGCAATGAACTGAGATTGTGCCACTGCACTCCAGCCTGGGCAAGTGGAATGAGATCCTGTCCAAAAAAAAAAAAAGGTCGGGGAGCTACCTAGCACCTTCCCCACAGCCCTTTCCTCCAAGCACAGAAGACAGCTTCCAGGTGTCCTTGTGTATCACCTGGTCACTGCTGTGTTCCTGCTGTGGAACTAGGGGAGCTCAATGCTTAAGTACTAAGTCATATCAGCTCTGTCACATCACTAATGTGCTGAAGGAATTAGAAAGAAGATGATAGTATTCCAGGGAAGTCTCCAAGAATTAATCAACCTGGAGAACTTGCAGGTCAGGTTCCAAACCACTGAATCAAGTTGTCAGAGAGCTCAATAGCTGCCTGGGTCGCAGGTGCTGTGAGGGCCAGACAGGCCTCATTTGCCCATGCTACAGGCACCTGAGCTTTTTCTGTACTCACCTGGTGTGCAACCAAAATTATGAGGTGCAGTTTTCACACTTTCATCGAAGTGGCACAGCAAATATTTAGAATTACATCCTGTGTGGGCTTCACAATGAACTCAAGCTGTTCTCTGTCACTGTGGACTCTGCCCCCTGTTCAACCACCACCTTTTTTTCCTTGTAAATGTGCATATTAAGCTTTCAGGAAAATACAGCATTGAACTTTCCACCTTTGTTCTTCCCCCAAGATCTCATTATAATGTCAGCTACCAAGAGAAAAATCCAAGAAGGCAGCTCTCCTACAAACCCCACAGAACCAGCATCCAGGTAAGAGGACTGACCAAATTTGTTCCAACCCTGCAATTAAAATTCCATGAAGCACTTTCGAGGTAAACCACTAGGGAATGTTTTTATTGGCAGCACTGGCTCTTGTATATGTGGGCCGGGTGCAGTGGCTCACACCTGTAATCCCAACATTTTAGGAGGCAGAGCGGGGAGGATCACTTGAGCCCAGGAGCTCAAGACCAGCCTGGGCAACACAGGGAGACCCCAACTCTACATTAAAAACAAAAAATGACTTGAGGGGGAACCCAAATAGCTCAGACACTTCTGACAGATAAAATGGGTCAGAGTTGCTTGTCACTCTTTGAATTAGAGCAAAAATAAATTTCACAATATAATCTAAAAGAGCTCCGTGCTGATTTTTAAGATTTACGCCAGGTGTGGCGCCTCACGCCCCGTTATCTCAGCATTATGGGATCATTTGAGGTCGGGAGTTAGAGACCAGCCCAGCCATCATGGTGAAAACCTGTATCTACTAAAAGTACAAAAATTAGCTGGGCGTGGTGGTACATGCCTGTAATCCCAGCTACTCAGGAGCCTGAGGCAGGAGAATTGCTTGAACCCGGGAGGCAGAGGTTGCAGTGAGCCAAGATCAAGCCACTGCATTCCAGACAAAACTCCATCAAACAAACAAAAAGAGCGAAACCCCTAAAGAAAAAAAATACGATTCAAACCAGCACTAAGTACTACATCATTCAACACAAATATCAGAAAGTATTTCCTCTGTTTAGTATCAATGTTCATTTATTTAAAAATGCTAACAGGATCTGGTACACAAAACATCTTGATTTTTTTTTTTATGTCATATGGGTAATGTGCCAACAGCCTAACAATATTTGAGGGGGACACATCTCACACATGCACGCGATCACACTTATGAAACACAAAATGGGTTTGTGATAGTTTATATCTTTCCAAAAAATAATATAATGTCCTTTTAAGTAATCAGAATTAGTTAACAGGCCAGGCAAGGTAGCTCACACCTGTAATCCCAACACTTTGGGAAACTGAGGCAAGTGGATCAGGCGTTTGAGATCAGGAGTTCGAGACCAGTCCAGCCAATACGGTAAAACCCCGTCTCTACTAAAAGTACAAAAATTATCTGGGTGTGACTGTGATGGTGCACACCTGTAATCCCAGCTACTCTGGAGGCTGAGGCAGGAGAATCACTTGAACCCAGAAGATGGAGGTTGCAGTGAGCTGAGATCATGCCACTGCACTCCAGCCTGGAAAACAGAGCAAAACTCCATCCCCCCTAAAAAAATTGGTTAACAGTCTGAGATAAACTATTTTAGAGAAAACACATTTAACCAAATATGCCAGTAAATTGAAACCTTTCAGTTATTTTGATGAGAATGTTTCACAAAAATTTTGTTTCTTCTAAATAGGATAAATACAAAGATTCTTTTGTCCTAGAGACCATTCCTACAGAGTTGATAATCTCATTGCTCTTAGGAAATAAAACAATGTGTCTATAAGGCTTAGTTTGCAATTTTCCAATGTATAATTTATTCACATTTATTTAAAACTAAATTTCTTTTTATAGTTATGTCAAAAAATAGTGATGAGGTTTTATGGCTTACTTAAAATATAAATGAGAAAAACAAACATTTACCATACCAAGAGCTGGTTTTGATTTTTTTTAGAGGAAATACTATAATTTAAAAAGTTGTAAAATATTTAACAGAATTTTCAGCAATGATTATTTCCAAAATGTAAAGATTTAAAACATAATTTATACAAAACTAAAAATCAGAAGGATTCATTCTTGCTTTTTCCTTTTTTAAAAAATTCAGACAATTTCTCACAGAAAGTTCAGCATGTGACAGCAGCTGCAGCCTCAGTCCCCGTCGGAATCGCTGTCCCTCCACGTGGGGACAGAGCGCCGCACTGAGGACAGCAACACGTCTTCAATCTGCTTCTTAGGGTTTTCCTCCAAGTCCGTCTTAATTGCTCCAGCTTCAGACAGTTTCCACTCCAACTCTACATGATAAAGAATAAGGAAATTACCTAAGGCGCTGTGCTGCAAAGGTTCCCTCACCCTAAGTCCATCAAGCTAGTTTTTCCTAAGCAGAAAATACAGTTATCAAAATTTGGCCTGGCTTGATGGCTCACGCTTGTAATCTCAACACTTTTTGGGAGGCTGAAGCAGGAGGATCACTTGAGGCTAGGAGTTGAAGACCACCCTGAGCAACATAGTGATACCCTCATCTCAAAGAATTTTTAAAAATCAACTGGGTAGGCCAAGTGCCTTGGCTCATGCTTGTAATCCAGGCACTTTGGGAAGCCAAGGTGAGTGGATTGCTTAAGCCCAGAAGTTCTAAGACCAGCCTGGGCAACATGGTGAAAACTTAGCCAGGCATGGTGGCATGTGACTGTGGTCCTAGCTACTCAGGAGGCTGAGGTGGGAGGATCACCTGAGCCTGGGAGGCAGAGGTTGCAGAGCTGAGATCACACCACTGCACTCCAGCCTGAGAGACAGCAAGACCGTCTCAACAATAAAAATAAAAAAAATTGGCTGGGTACTGTGGTGGGGTATGCCTGCAGAGCTATGTAGGAGGCTAAGTGGCAGGATCACTTGAGCCCAGGACTTCAAGGCTGCAGTGAGCTATGATTATGCCACTGCACTCTAGCCTACATGGCAGAATAAGACCCTGTCTCAAAAATACAAAAAATAAACCTATTCTCTGATGACTACAATTTCCCAGTTTGGAAAATTTCCCAGGAAGGAAATCAGCATGAAAAATTTGAAAGAATTTCCACAGGCCTGCTGGCAATCTAATCATTAAATCTAATTTTAATAAACTCTTCGGCCTCATGTCCAGTATCTCACTCTATTGGGGTTAAAGAATAAATGTATGGTGATACCATAGAACTTACATATTTGTTCCAACTAATAATGTAAAATGCCAGATAATAACCAGTAACTGAAGACTCAGCTCCAATACTTCACTCTTATAATCAGTGAAACTCCCACGGTCTGAGACCAAGTGAAGCAAAATCAAGTGATATATTTGCCCACTGCAGAGATGAACCCAGGCAGAACCAAAGGACTATCCAAGAGATTCTAAAACAAATGGCTTTACTTAAAGGAAGATCAAGGCAGAGATGTTCTGCTAATTGGACACATTGATTAAAGTCCAAAAACCAATTTTACTTAAGTCTTTTTATTTTAATCTACTTTTTTTGGAAACAGGGTCTCACTCCGTCACCCAGGCTGGGGTGCTGTGGCACAATCATAGCTCACTGTAACCTTAAATTCCTGGGTTCAAATGATCCTCCCTCCTGCTCCAGTCTTCCTAGTAGCTGAAACTACAGGTGTCCACACCACACCTAGAGATGGTATCTCAATATGTTGCCCAGGCTGATCTCAAACTTCTGGCCTCATGCAATCCTCCAGCCTTAGTCTCCTAACATGCTAGGATTACAGGCTTCAGCCATTATGCTCAGCCTAATTTTACTTGTCTTATTAAAGTATTCCATGAAACAGAGAATAGAATGGTGGTTATTAGGGGCTGAGGGTGGAAATGGGAGATGATGGTCAAGGGTATAAACTTTCAGTTATACGATGGGTAAGTTCTGAAGACCTCATGTACAGCGTGGTAACTACAGTGAATAATAACATATTGTATACCTGAAATTTGCTAGGAAATAGTTCTTAAGGATTCTCACCACAATAAGGCTATGTGAAATGATGGATAGATTGTGGCAATCATTTCATACTGTACCTGTATTAAATCTCCATGTTGTGTATCTTAAATATATTAAATTGTTTTGGTCAATCATACCTCAGTCATGCTGGGGAAAAAAAAGTGCTCCATGAAGATGAGTAACACCAGTACTTTCAGCTCTAGCTACTTTGGTTGAATGTTAAGCAAATTCAACTCATTTCTTAAAAAAAAAAAAAAAAAAGACTTCAGCCTGGGCGACAGAGTAAGATACTGTCTCAAAAAAAAAAATAATAATAATAGAATATCTATCTTTATATATCCACATATACGTTCATAAATGTATTTAATGTTACTCTTTGCTTACACAAAGCAATCATTATATAAGTTCACTAGACTTTTTTTTAGAAATAAAAACTAACTACAATTGCATACTTCTCTCTCCTCTCATGGTACATTCAGAAAAAGTCAAAATACGATGTAAACATAGAGTTTCACTTGGCAAGAATGCCTGTAGGCTGCAGTTCTCTTTCATGTTCTGTGGATATGTATTTTGATACCTCCATGTGTAACAGGTTGAAAGGAATTAAAAAAGACATCCTTCCAAGCTACAGGCAGAATTAAATAAAATTGTAATTTAATTTAAAAGCTACTTGCTGGGCCCAGTGGCTCACATGTGTAATCCAAGCACTTTGGGAGGCCAAGGCAGGGAGATCACCTGAGGCCAGGAGTTTGAGACCAGCCTGGTCAATGTGTTGAAACCCAGTCTCTACTAACAATACAAAAATTAGCTGGGCATGGTGGTGGGCATCTATAATCCCAGCTACTTGGGAGGCTGAGGCAGGAGAATCACTTGAACCCGGGAGGTGGGGGTTGCAGTGAGGCGAGATTGCCCCCTTGCACTCCAGCCTGGGCAGTAGAGCGAGACTTCATCTCAAAAACTAAATAAATAAATGTAAAAGCTACTAAGATACTCAAGTGAGAATATTTCTGTAGAAAAATACAAATATATACACTAACATCTCCCTGGGTTCATGTGAATGAAAGCAAAAGTAAATATTGTGATCTCAAGATACAATTTAAAACATTCTACTCTAGAGACAAAATATATTCCATGCCAATATAAAAAATGTTTATATTTAAGTCTATCGTGCCTTCTTTGAACTAATAATCTGTACAGCCCAGTTGTAACTGTTCCTGATTACACAACTAAGATGAGATTAAGTGTGCTCTGTCCTCTTAACAGTCACTCACACAGGCAGAAGTGAATTTGACCCACCATCGTAAAGGAGTCCAGGAAACAGGCACTTCCTCCAACAAAAATGCACCTCCCATCTTTCACAGCCCCACCTATTTCCGAGAGCCCTTACCATCTCTTGTCAGGTTCATGCCACCAAACACCAGAGGACCGATAAACTGAGCCTTGATATCACCTTCCAGGTAAACAAATATCGTGGGCAGATTCCTATCAGGATAATTGGGTATGCAGGTTGTTGAAATGGCTTTGATAAACTTGACATCAGGAAATTTGCTGGCAAGTCCACTGAGGTGCTGATTTATCAGGGCACAGAGGGGAATTCTATAAAACACGCAGAGAAAACAGAAGCAATTATAATCCTGCATTTATATATAGAACAAAGCTCGACGACCCTTCTATCCTAAGTAAAACCTCGTAACAGTTTCACAAGTGATTCTGCTGCTAGCTAAGATGAATTAACTTTTTTTTTTTTACATAGGGTCTTGTTTGTCACCCAGGCTAAATGGAGTGAAGTGGTGTGATCCTGGCTCACAAGCAATCCTCCCACCTCAGCCCCGCAAGCAGCTGGGGGTACAGGCATGTGCTACCATGCCCAGATAATTTTTTTGTAATTTTTTTTGTTGGTAAAAGCAGGGTTTAGCCACGTTGCTCACACTACTTTTGAACTCCTGAGCTCAAATGATCCAGCCGCCGTGGCCTCCCAAAGTGCTGAGATTACAGGTGTGAGCCACTGCAGCTGGCTGAATTAACATTTTTAACAAACTTTCTAGGCCAGTCGCGGTGGCTCACACCTGTAATCCCAGCACTTGGGAGGCTGAGGCAGGTGGATCATGAGGTCAGGAGTTCCAGAGCAGCCTGACCGACATTGTGAAACCCCATCTCTACTAAAAATGCAAAAATTAGCTGGGTGTGGTGGCGCATGCCTGTAATCCCAGCTACTCAGGAAGGTGAGGCAAGAGAATCGCTTGAACCCAGGAGGCGGAGGTTTCAGTATGCCGAAATCATGCCACTGCACTCCAGTCTGGGTGATAGAGCAAGACTCCGTCTCAAAAAAACACACAAAAAAGCTTTCTAATATGCTCAGGGAAAGTGAAGAACACAAATCTCAATCCATATCAATTTATTTGGCAAAACAAGTTAGAAAAACAGCTTTAACGTAAAAGATAATTGTTATACCTTTCTTAAAAAGTGGAATGAGAAAATGCTGAAGGTTTAGAATGTGTGAAATGTCAGAAAATGTTTTCTGCTTTAAAGAAATTCCTAAATAAGCACTGGACTTTGCAGTTTAAGACAAGACTGGAGAGCTGAGAAACATCAGAGGACCTCAGTATCACACAGTGAGGGCAATTACTGTAAAGGCCAACCTTGCCATCTATGAGACAAATTCATTACATAGAATGTTGAAATGTCAGAGTTCCTATAAAGGAATAAATAACCTAGGAATTCCTTTTCAAAAACAGAAGGGCAAAGTCTGCAGTGCCATACTTTAACAAAGGCATTTGCATTAGTCACAAATATTAATTTGAAAGTCTTAAGATAGAAAAATTAAGTAATAAGGGTTGGGCAGTCCAGCGATAAAAACACAAAAAACTCAGTACCAGAAAAAACATTTTTTAACCCCTATATAGGTCAGGCCTGAGATCCTGAAGCCATAAATTCAAATTAGCACTTGATAGATGGAGTGGAAGATCAGCTCACCCTTGTTTGTAAAGGTGCAAGATGACCCACAAGCCCTCACCAGCTTTGGTTACTTCTTGAACATAATCCTTCCCTGAGATCTCCAAAACTTCTCCAAATTTATTCTTCAGTTTAGTTGCTTTCCACTCAGCCAGTCTCTGCCGTCTGCACAAAACAAGGAGAGAAACACACACACAAAAACCTGTGCACACATACATTTTCTAAAAGGCAATCCTGGTAAAGGCCCAGGTTTATTTATTGGTCACACGTCAAAAATCTAATTATCAGTTTGCTAAAATTCGCAATATTATTTAACTGTAGTTCCTCCCAAATGTTTTCAGGTGAAAATTAAGTTTTTGAAGGACACACATTTCATTTTCTTTTTTGAGACAGAGTCTGGCTCTGTCACCCAGGCTGGAGTGCAGTGGCACAATCTCAGCTCACTGTACCTCCACTTCCTGAGCTCCCGAGTATCTGGGACTCTAGGGGCAGTCACCACCACACCAAACTAGTTTTTGTACTTTTGGTAGAGATGGGGTTTCACAGGCTGGTCTCAAACTTCTGAGCTCAAGGGATCTGCCCATCGGCCTCCCAAAGTGTTGGGACTAGAGGCATTGAGTCATCTCGCTCAGCCCACACATTCTATTGCCATATACACATAACAAAAACAAAAACAAAAAACAGCCCCTCTGGGTGGCACTTACCTGTACATTTCAATAGCACGTTCATCCTCCTCATTAAACTCGTCTTCATGATCCTTCAGCTCTTCCAAAGTCATATCTTCATATGTTGTCACTGAATTTAGTTACATTGGCAAAAAGCAAAAATTTAAAAAGATGAACAAACATGCATTTCTGTTTTTTCCCCCTCTTTTCTCCTAAAGATATGCACACAAAACCAGATCCTTAGCCTACCTAAACAAAAATTACTTAAGGCACCACACTAAATTAGAAGCTGAGAGGTTGGGCATGGTGGCTTTTGCTTGTAATCCCAATTTCTTGACTGATAGCTTTTTCCCAAAGATCTCAGATCCTCCTCCCTCTCTTCTCCTACCCTGCCTCACCTTGCCTCATTTCTTCTTTGAGATGGAGTTTCACTCTTTTCATCCAGGCTGGAGTGCAATAGTGCCACCTCGACTCACTGCAACCTCCACCTCCCAGATTCAAGTGATTCTCCTGCGTCAGCCTCCCGAGTAGCTGGGATTACAGGCATGTGCCACCACACCCAGTTAATTTTTGTATTAGTAGAGACAGGGTTTCACCATGTTGGCCAGGCTGGTCTCCTGACTTCAAGTGATCTGCCTGCCTCAAAGTGCTGGGATTACAGGTGGATTAGAGTGAGCCACCGCACACCTGGTTGCAGCCCCACTTTTGAACCCTTTGCTGTTAAAATTTCCCAGGGCTCACATCTTTGACTACTTTCCTTCTTTATCCACACCCACTCCCTTGGCTTGCATCTAATCTCATGGCTTTCAATGTTATCAATATCCTGACAACTCCCAAAGTAAAGGCCTCCAGCCCAGACTTTTCTAACGTGGAGGAAAACATAATCCAAGGGCCCTCTTAATGTGTCTATTTGTCTAATAGGAACCTCAAAGTTAATGCATCCCTTGGCAGTGGCTCACGCCTATAATCCTAGCTCTTTGGGAGGCTGAGGTGGGTGGGCGGATCACTTGAGTTTAGGAGTTCCAGACCAGCTTGGCCAATATGGTGAAATCCCTTCACTACTAAAAATACAAAAAAAAATTAGCCAGGTGTGGTGTAATCTCAGCTACTTGGGAGGGAGGCTAAATGCAAGAGATTTGCTTGAACCTGGGAGGCAGAAGTTGCAGTGAGCCAAGGCCACAGCGCTCCAGCCTGGGTAACAGAGACTTCATCTCAAAAAAAAAAAAAAAAGAAAAATGTCACTCCTCTGTTTAAACTTCCAAAAGCTTCCTGTCTCATTAGGTGTAAAGGCCAAGGTCCTTACTGGAAGCTACTGGATCCGCTGAGGCTGTTCTCCCTCAGCACCTCCGGCCTCTCCTCAGGGATTCCCAGCCATGCCACTCATTCACCTCCCCCACCTTCAGGAATACTGAAATGTCTTCTTCACCTCTTTCAGGTCCTAACTCGACAACTCAGGTCTATTCAGATATCTTCTTCAGCTCCTTCAGGTCTTTACCCAAATGCCAGCTTCACCTTCTCCAAGTCCATGCAATGTCATCTTGGCAAGACCCTCTCTGACCCTGCTTTTCTTCCAACTCTTTCTGGTCCCTTTTACTGCCTTATTTCCTTTATTGTTACTGTCTGTCTCCCCCACTGGAACGTTGGTTCTCTGAGAGCAGAGAATTGTGTCTGGCTTATGCATAGCTAACTCCTCACCCCGAGAAAAGCACCTGACAATGATAATCATGCAGTAAACACTCGCTGGATACTTTCTAATAAATCCTTCTCTAAATTAGCTCTAACATAAACAGAGGACAAAAGTACTAGTCCCTATGACCAATGCTTCTCAAACTATCGCGCCTATCAGAATCCTTTAAGGCATTTGTTTAAAATGCAGATTCCTGGGCCTCATTCCAGAGACTCTGCTCAGTAAAGACTGGGGGGTGGGGTTTACCAGCGCTCCAAGGGACTCCAATTCAGGCGCTAGGACTGCCTTTGAGAAAACCTCCCTCAGACCCCCACATTTTGCAAACATCTTACACCTCCCCAAATTAAACTATTTTTAGTTAATGTCCTCAATAAAACCACAGAGAATGAAGTATATGCTCAGGAAAATACAAACACTAAAAAGCTTGAACAAATTTCCATGGTATCATCAAAGGGAATCACAGACCAGAAAGCAGAAAGACTCAAGTATTTTCTTCAGTGCTCAACTGACATAGAAAAGGACTTGCGGGGCACCTCTGAAGTCCCCTAAGTCTATGGCTCAGGAAGGTGAAGTGAGAGACACCCTGTGTCTCGTCTGAGGTCCCACAGACACAGGCAGTATCCATGCCAGCACTCCAGGCTATCTCCTGGCAGGGGAGTCAGAGGCTTAGGGAGCCACCTCGTAACCCAGACAGATGCAGAGGAAAGAAGGCAAACTCACCCACTGACTGCTGGACGATGTGCTGCTCCTCTTCTGCCTCCTCTTCCAATTCTTTCAGACTTTCCTTGGGGGGCAAGATGCCCTTTTTGTGTAAGATGTCATTCCACTCAGTGTCTGCGTTGGGGTCCTAGAAGAGCAGGACCAAGGTTACCTTGAGTGCCAAGTCTAGTATGGAGGGTGCCATGTTGGGCAAGGGGCCAAATGAGAAAAGTGACAATGGAGGAATTCACACCACATTATTCAGTGGACTACTACTGAGAAAGTGTTAAAAGATTCACAGCCCCTGTTTTGTTCTTCCTGTCCACCCCTCCCCCAGTGGAGGAGCTATTCTTGGGGTAAAAATCAGGATAGGATAGGATGTGCAGATCAGCGTCAATACTGATACCAAGGCTCTGACCTGGCTTCTGTTCAATATTTTTATTAATGACTGAGAGTGACTCATTCAACAGATAAATTTAAGTACCACATGTAAATTAACTGTATTAGGCAACAGGGAAGAGTGTTGAATGCAACAGTCGCCTGTTTTACAATCAAAAGGAAGAGACAGGCAACAAACAAGTATATATGCAAACTACACATTGAGAGATAAAATTGTAGCAAGTGCAATGACTGACAAGCTGCTGATTTAAAGAATTACCCAGGACCCACATTCCAGGTAGACAGGGATGTTCCCTACAGAGGAGGCAACATTCCACCAGAGGATGGAAAGGAACCTGCGATAGGAGTCTGGGGGCTTGAAAATAATCCTTCAGGCTGGGTGCGGTGGCTCAAGCCTGTAATCCCAGCTCTTTGGGAGGCCAAAGCAGGCGAACCACCTGAGGTCAGGAGTTCAAGACCAGCCTAGCCAATATAGTGAAACTTCATCTCACTAAAAACACAAAAATTAGTCAGGTGCATGCCTGTAATCAAGAAAATAACCTTCTGAGCAGAGGGGCCAGGAGCGTGCAAAGGGCCCAATAGCAAAATCCTGGACATTTTGAGGATCTCAGGCTGCAGATAAGGCTTGGCTGACAGAATTCTCTAATGGCCAAACCTGAGAGGAAAAGCTGAGACTCCACAGAGTAGCTCAAAAAAGTCAGGGGGGCACTCTTCTAAGCCCTTTTTCCTGGACCTAGTCACCAAATCCTTAACAAGCCCAGGAGACGCACGACATTTACAAGCACTGCCATGCTGGAACAGCTGGCCAAATCAGCCAGGATCAAAATCACAAAGAATCAATGTCACAAAGACTGATGTGAAAGTGGACTCTTGGATCCGGAACCCAGCTGCCCAAGCACCGGTGTGCATGGCATGGCAGGAGCACTGCTGATGGAGCTCAGGCTTGCTTTAGAATATGAAATCAGGAGCACTGTGAAAAGGGTACTGGGATAACCGGCCTCCAGTTCCAATCTTGTGTAACAATTCTGAGATACATCAAAAGATAAATGAGCAGAATCCTTACTACAAGGTGGAAAGGGAAGGCCTCAGGGACCTGAAGGACAGAGGATGCAAAGGAGGCCAGGGGGGCCCTCAAGCTGCTACTTCACCATTTACAGTGTCTAGGCTGGGCGCAGTGGCTCATTCTGGAATCCCAGCACTGTGGGAGGCTGAGGCTGGGCAACACAGGGAGAACCCATCTATACAAAAAATTAGCCCAGTGTGGTGGGTGCATGCCTGTGGTCCCAGCTACTCTGGGGACTGAGAAGGGAGGATGGCTTGGCCCTGGGAGGTCGAGATTGCATTGAGCTGTGACAGCAGTGCTACTGCATTCCAGGTCTGGGTGACAGAGCAAGACCCCGTCTCAAAAAAAAAAAAGTGCCTGGCTCCTGGCAGACACGCCCTCTCCTCCAGCCCCAAATGCTGGTAAAACCGCACCATCTTCTCTCCATCTGCCATTGAGCAGAAATTATTAGAATTTCTGAGCACAACAAGATCGTTGGACAGTGACAAAATTTAGATGGCAGATTTTTTGCTCACAATGGTGACCATTTCCATGGTGTTTTAATTCATTCTCTTTAGACTTTAACCAAACTCTGCTAGTAAATTGTAGCTACAGAAAAAGAACTTATTTTACCTATTTTAATAAAAAAATTAACACGAAACAGAAGGACCCTAGAGCGGAGCTCTGGAACACGAGTGGTCCAAGAGAGAGCGCGCCCCAGCTAGACCCCATGGCTCAGGGGAAGAGGGTGTAACTAAGCCCTCACCCGGCTCTCAGTGGAGCCAAGAACACGGACTCCGCCGCTGCTTTACGTGGGGGAACCGGACCCTCCGCTTCCTAACACATCTGCTAACACAATTCCTCCTTAGGGAAGTTCAGGAGAGGAAGTAACTTTTGTCAGGCGGGATCCGGCAAGGCCTTCAGAGTCCCGGGTTGGGCGAGACCTCCAGGGGAGGCAGTTCCGGAGGACCGAGGTTTGGCAAACATGGCACAAAAGGGCGGGGACGCCCAGGCCGTGGGTCCTTGTGGGACCACGCCCGGCCTCCCGCACTGCGCCTGCGCGGGGCCTGGATGCGGCGGGCCTCCCTAGTGCCTGCAGCGCCAGAGCTTCCCGCACGGCGGCCGGCCCGGGCCCAATGAGACAAACGACGGGCCGCAGACTCCAGACCTGTGCCCAGCTCTAGCTTACCTGCATCTTGTTTCCAGTCGCTCAAGCCAGTTGTGCCACTGTGCCTCTGCCCCTCAGCTGCTTTGTGTGCACGCGCACAGCGTCGCCACGCCTCTTCCCCAGCTCCGCTCAGGGGCGAACTGGGCGGAGTCAGGGCGGAAGCTAGGGCTTTGCGTCTTTGCTCTTCAAGACACCGTCATGGAAGCTGTACGCATGCGCGAGACAGGATCTGCCCAGTCTCCTAGCCCGAGCGCATTAGACTTGGTGCTAATTCTGGGCGCTGCCCAGGGCAGGTCTTCAGCCGAGGTGGGGTGGGGCTGGGTGGAGCAGGAGCCTGGGCCTTTCGCCTTTTCCAACTGCTGGCCCAAACCTGTAAAGACTTCTCGCTCTGACTAGCCTAAGAAGTCAGAAATAGAAAATTGCCTCTAGGCCGGGCTTGGTGGCTCATGCCTGTGATCCCAGTCCGAGGCGAGAAGATTACATGAGGACAGGAGTTCGATACCAGCCTGGCCAAGATGGTGAAACGCCATCACTACTAAAAATACAATTAGCCAGGCCTGGTGGCGGGGGCCTGTAATCCCAGCTATTCGGGAGGCTAAGGCAAGAGAATGGCTTGAACCTGAAAGGCAGAGGTTGCAGTGAGCCGAGATCGTGCCACTGCACTCCAGCCTGGGCGATAGAGTGAGACCCTGTCTCTAAAAAAAAAGAAAGAAAATTGCGTCTCAATGATCTGGTATTAAAAATTAAAAATGATGCCAGGCTGGGCGCGGTGGCTGAGGCCTGTAATCCCAGAACTTTGAGAGGCTGAGGCAGGTGGATCACCTAAGTTCAGGAGTTCCAGACCAGCCTGACCAACCTGGTGAAGCCCCATCCCTACTAAAAACACAAAGCCCCGCGCTGTGGCTCACGCCTGAAATCTCAGTAGTTTGGGTGCCAAGGCGGGTGGATCATGAGGTCAGGAGTTCAACACTAGCATGTCCAAGATGGTGAAACCCTTCTCTACTAAATATATAAAAACATTAGCTGTGCGTGGTGGCAGGTCCCTGTAATCCCAGCTACTCAGGAGGCTGAGGAATCGCTTGAACCTGGGAAGCGGAGGTTGCAGTGTGCTCAGATGGCGCCATTGCATTCCAGCCTGGGCAACAAGAGTGAAACTCTGTCTAAAAATAAATAAAAGTAAATAATTAATAAGTTAAACTGATGCCGGCTCTTCTGGAATTCACCCACTATCATTTCAGTATCAGAAAAGGCAACTCATTCATAAGACATTGAGAGCCTACTGTGGACCCGGTGGCTCTGCAGATGGAGCAGTGAGCAAAACAGTAAAACAAAGATGAAAGTCATCTGCCATGCCTGATCATCAGGAGACCCATATATGCAAAAATTTTTAGCCCTAGGGCACCGAGGGCTAAGAATTCTTAGCCTTTAACACAGAGGCACCGAGGAAAAAGCAGCAGTCTGACTTGTAAAGTGCAGGTCTTGGGCTCCAGAGCTTCTGCCCAGGCACACGCTGAGTCTGTGTTAAGTGAGCAATATTCCTACCTGGTATGGAAGGAAGCATCTTGCACATGTGGGCTAACCTGCTGCATCCTGGCAACTAAGTGGACACAGATAATAGAAACCCACACACCTGTGAGATAGGTGCGGGGCTTCCAACTGTGACTATACATTAGAATCACCTGGGAGGCCTCAAAAACTACAGCTATCCCGGGGCTCCAACCCCAGACAAATTAAATCCTTGGAAATGAGGCCTGGCACGGATATTTTCTTAAACATCCTCAGGTGATGCTAAGGTGCACAATCGTTGATAAAGTGTGTATCAAATGATTGCTTGAGAGCAAGGAGTTATTTAATTTATAAAGAACCTTGAGATTTTTCTAACTCTTTTCAACTGAATTACAGGCCCTTCTATGGATTTATCTGGCAGCACAATGTTGTTAATGAATTTTTCTTGGTCTCACCACAAAATCAGGACTGGGACTCACTTTGGGTTTGACCCTGTGCTTCCTGCTCAGTCCTGCACAGCAAAGAGCTGGTGTCCTTTTGTCCTTTCCTTGTCCCCAGCCTGTGCTGTTCCCTGAGGCCTGTTTTCCAGGATTGAAAACAGTTCCTCTTCCCCCACATGATCCGGTCAGAGGCATTCCAACAAAAGCGACTCCATCTTGAATAGGGGATGGGTAAAATGAGGCTGAGACCTAGTGGGCTGTATTCACAGAAGGTAACACAAGCTTAAACACAGAATATTTCCCCTAAGGGAATAAATTAATAATGTTCACCAAACAGACCCAAGACTTAACAGACCCAGGAAATGTCCTGATGTCCTGATAGCTTTGTGCCTTTTGTTTTTGTTTGAGACAAGAGTTTCTCTCTTGTTCCTCAAGCTGGATTGCAACGGCACAATTTCAGCTCACTGCAACCTCTGTCTCCCGAGTTCAAGAAATTTTCCTGGCTCAGGCTCCCGAGTAGCTGGGATTACAGGTACGCACCACCATGCCAAACTAATTTTTATGTTTTTAGGAGAGACGTGGGTTTTGCCACTTTGGTCAGGCTAGTCTCGAACTCCTGAGCTCAGGCGATCCAACTGCCTCAGCCTCCCAAAGTGCTGGGATTACAGGCGTGAGCTACCACACCCAGCCAAGAACAAAAGCATTCTTAAAGTTTCATTTTAACAATAATAGTGGCTGGGTGTGGTGACTCACGCCTGTAATCCAAGCACTTTGGAGGCCAAGGCGGCCGATCACCTGAGGCCAGGAGTTTAAGACCAGCCTGACCAACATGGTGAAACTCCATCTTAAAAACAAAAAAACAATACTACCATAGATTATTGGAAAAGGCAGTAGTTATGAAACTTGGCCCAATACTCCCACAGACAGTTGTTTTTGGATAAACATAGACATAGACCCTTCTGCTGTTAAGGCTTGAAACTTTATCTGCCTTCCTTCCTCAAGAAAGTATCAAAGAACTGAAACTCACCAGATAGCAGCACCAGATGCCTCCTGGCCTCTCCCTCCTCTTGTTTTCTTACACAATGTTGCATTTCTTTCCTGCTACTTAAATCCCTAGTTTTAGTCAGTCAGGGAGATGGATTTGAAACTGATCTCCCATCTCTGTGCAGGCCCCAATTAAAGCCTTCTTCCTTGGCAGTAGTTGTCATCTCAGTGATTGGCTTTCATTGTGGCCAGCAGCAGGACCTAGACCGAACCCCTAGTGTCTATGGAGTAGCCATTGTTTAATTCCTTTACTTTCTTTTTCTTTCTTTTTTTCTTTTCTTTGAGACAGAATCTAACTCTGTCACCAAGGCTGGACTGCAATGGTGGGGTCTTGGCTCACACAACCTCTGTCTCCTGGGTTTAAAGAATTCTCCTGCCTCAGCTTCCAGAGTAGCTGATATTACAGGTGCCCACTGCCACAACCAGCTAATTTTTGTGTTTTTAGTGGAGACAGGGTTTCACCATGTTGGCCAGGCTGGTCTCCTAATCCGCCCACCTTAGCCTTCCAAAGTGCTGGGATTACAGGTATGAGCCACCGCGCCTGGCCCATTTCTTTACTTTCTTTTTTTTTTTTTTTTTTTAAAGTTTCGGTACTGTTACCCAGGCTGGAGTGCAATGGTACAATCTCAGCTAACCGCAACCTCCTCCTCCTGCGTTCAAGCAATTCTCCTGCCTCAGCCTCCCAAGTAGCTGGGACTACAGGCGTGTGCCACCATGCCCAGCTAATTTTTTTTTTTTTGTTTGTTTGTTTGTTTTTTTTTTTGAGACAGTTTCGCTCTTGTTACCCAGGCTGGAGTGCAATGGCGCGATCTCGGCTCACCGCAATGTCCGCCTCCTGGGTTCAAGCAATTCTCCTGCCTCAGCCTCCCAAGTACCTGGGACTACAGGCGTGTGCCACCATGCCCAGCTAATTTTATTTTATTTTATTATTATTATTTTTTTTTGAGACGGAGTTTCACTCTTGTTATCAACGCTGGACTGCAATGGCACGATCTCGGCTCACCGCAACCTCCGCCTCCTGGGTTCAAGCAATTCTCCTGCCTCAGCTTCCCAAATAGCTGGGACTACAGGCGTCTGCCACCATGCCCAGCTAATGTTTGTATTTTTGTATTTTTTTTTTTTTTTTTTTGAGACGGAGATTCGGTCTTGTTACCCAGGATGGAGTGCAATGGCGCGATCTCGGCTCTCCGCAATCTCCGCCTCCTGGTTTCAAGCAATTCTCCTGCCTCAGCCTCCCAAGTAGCTGGGACTACAGGCATGTGTCATCATGCCCGCCTAATTTTTTTTTTTTTTTTTGAGACGGAGCTTCACTCTTCTTACCAAGGCTGGAGTGCAATGGCGCGATCTTGGCTGACTGCAACATCCGCCTCCTGGGTTCAAGCAATTCTCCTGCTTCAGCCTCCCAAGTAGCTGGGACTACAGGCGTGTGCCACCATGCCCAGCTAATTTTTGTATTTTATTTATTTTTTTTTGAGACGCAGTCTCACTCTTGTTACCCAGTCTGGACTGCAATGGTGTGATCTCGGCTCACCGCAACCTCCACCTCCTGGGTACCAGCAATTCTCCTGCCTCAGCCTCCCAAGTAACTAGGACTACAGGTGTGTGCCACCATGCCCAGCTAATTTTTGTTGTTGTTGTTGTTGTTGTTGTTGTTGAGACGGAGTTTCGCTCTTGGTACCCACGCTGGAGTGCAATGGCGCGATCTCGGCTCACCGCAACATCCGCCTCCTGGTTTCAAGCAATTCTCCTGCCTCAGCCTCCCAAATAGCTGGGACTACAGGTGTGTGCCACCAGGCCCAGCTAATTTTTCAATTTTTTAATTTATTATTATTTTTTTTTTAAGATGGAGTTTGGCTCTTGTTACCCAGGCTGGAGTGCAATGGCGCCATCTCGGCTCTCCGCAACCTCCGCCTCCTGGGTTCAAGCAATTCTCCTGCCTCAGCCTCCCAAGTAGCTGGGACTACAGGCATGCGCCACCATGCCCAGCTAATTTTTGTGTGGTTTTTTTTTTTTTTTTTTTTTTTTTTTGAGACGGACTTTCGGTCTTATTACCCAGGCTGGAGTGCAATGGCGCGATCTCGGCTCACCGCAACCTCCACCTCCTGGATTCAAGCAATTCTCCTGCCTCAGCCTCCCTAGTAGCTGGGACTACAGGCATGTGCCATCATGCCCAGCTAATTTTTGTATTTTTCTTTTTTTCGGTTTTTTTTTTTTTTTTTTTTTGAGACGGAGTTTCGCTCTTGTTACCCAGGCTAGAGTGCAATGGCGCGATCTCGGCTCACCGCAACCTCTGCCTCCTGAGTTCAAACAGTTCTCCTGCCACAGCCTCCCAAGTAGCTGGGCCTACAGGCGTGTGCCACCATGCCCAGCTAATTTTATTTTATATTATTTTATTTCATTATTTTTCTTTTTTGAGACGGAGTTTCACTCTTGTTATCAAGGCTGTAGTGCAATGGCAAGATCTCGGCTCACCGCAACCTCCGCCTCCTGGGTTCAAGCAATTCTCCTGCCTCAGCTTCCCAAGTAGCTGGGACTACAGGCGTGTGCCACCATGCCCAGCTAATTTTTGTATTTTTGTATTTTTTTTTTTTTTTTGAGACAGAGTTTGGGTCTTGTTACCCAGCCTGGAGTGCAACGGCGCAATCTCGGCTCACTGCAACCTCCGCCTCCTCGGTTCAGGAAATTCTCCTGCTTCAGCCTCCCAAGTAGCTGGGACTACAGGCGTGTGCCACCATGCCCAGCTAATTTTTGTATTTTATTTATCTTTTTTTTTTTTTGAGACGGAGTTTCGCTCGTTACCCAGGCTGGAGTGCAATGGCGCGATCTCGCCTCATTGCAACCTCCGCCTCCTGGGTTCAAGCAATTCTACTGCCTCAGCCTCCCAAGTAGCTGAGACTACAGGCGTATGCCACCATGCCCAGCTAATTTTATTTTATTTTGTTTTTTTATTTATTTATTTATTTTGAGACGGAGTTTCTCTTTTGTTACCCCGGGTAGACTGCAATGGCGAGATCTCGGCTCACCGCAACCTCCGCCTCCTGGGTTCAAGCAATTCTCCTGCCTCAGCCTCCAAAATAGCTGGGACTACAGGCGTATGCCACCATGCCCAGCTAATTTTTCTATTTTTGTATTTTTTTTTCTTTTTTTAGATGGAGTTTCGCTTTTGTTACCCAAGATGGAGTGCAATGGCGCGATCTCGGCTCACTGCAACATCCACCTCCTCCGTTCAAGCAATTCTCCTGCTTCAGCCTCCCAAGTAGCTGGGACTACAGGCATGTGCCACCATGCCCAGCTAATTTTTGTATTTTATTTATTTATTTATTTTTTTTTTTGAGACGGAGTTTCGCTCTTATTACCCAGGCTACAGTGCAATGGCGTGATCTCGGCTAACTGCAACCTCCACCTCCTGGGTAACAGCAGTTCTCCTGCCTCAGCCTCCTAACTAGCTGGGACTACAGGCGTGTGTGACCATACCGAGCTAATTTTTGTATTTTTCTTTTTTTCGGGTTTTTTTTTTTTTTTTTTTGAGACAGAGTATCGCTCTTGTTACCCAGGCTGGAGTGCAATGGCGCGATCTCGGCTCTCCGCAACCTCCGCCTCCTGGGTTCAAGCAATTCTCCTGCCTCAGCCTCCCAAGTAGCTGGGACTACAGGCGTGTGTCATCATGCCCGCCTAATTTTTTTTTTTTTTTTTTTTTTTGAGACGGAGTTTCACTCTTGTTACCCAGGCTACAGTGCAATGGCGTGATCTTGGCTCACCACAACCCCTGCCTGCTGGGTACCAGCAATTCTCCTGCCTCAGCCTCCCAAGTAGCTGGGACTACAGGCATGTGCCACCATGCCCAGCTAATTTTTGTTTTGTTTTGTTTTTTTTAATTTTTTTGTTGAGACGGAGTTTCGGTCTTGGTACCCACGCTGGAGTGCAATGGCGCGATCTCGGCTCACCGCAACCTCCGCCTCCTGGGTTCAGGCAATTCTCCTGCCTCAGCCTCCCAAGTAGCTGGGACTACAGACGTGTGTCATGATGCCCGCCTAATTTTTTTTTTTTTTAAGACGGAGTTTCACTGTTGTTACCAAGGCTGCAGTGCAATGGTGCGATCTTGGCTCACTGAAACATCCACCTCCTCCATTCAAGCAATTCTCCTGCTTCAGCCTCCCAAGTAGCTGGGACTACAGGCATGTGCCACCATGCCCAGCTAATTTTTGTATTTTAATTTTTTATTTTTTTTTTTGAGACGGAGTTTCACTCTTGTTACCCAGGCTACAGTGCAATGGCGTGATTTCAGCTCACCGCAACCTCCGCATCCTGGGTACCAGCAATTCTCCTGCCTCAGCTTCCCAAGTAGGTGGGACTACAGGCGTGTACCACCATGCCCACCTAATTTTTTTTTTTTTTTTTTTTTTTGAGACGGAATTTCGCTCTTGTTACCCTGGCTGGAGTGCAACGGCGCGATCTCGGCTCACCGCAACCTCTACCTTCTGGGTTCAAGCAATTCTCCTGCCTCAGCCTCCAAAATAGCTGGGACTACAGGCATGTGCCACCATGCCCAGCTAATTTTATTTTATTTTATTTTATTTTATTTTATTATTATTATTTTTTTTGAGACGGAGTTTCACTCTTGTTATCAAGGCTGGAGTGCAATGGCGTGATCTCAGCTCACCGCAACCTCCGCCTCCTGGTTTGAAGCAATTCTCATGCCTCAGCCTCCCAAGTAGCTGGATCTACAGGCGTGTGCCACCATGCCCAGCTAATTTTTGTATTTTTGTATTTTTTTTTTCTTTTTTTTAGATGGAGTTTTGCTCTTGTTACCCAGGCTGGAGTGCAATGGCGCGATCTCGGCTCTCCGCAACCTCCGCCTCTTGGGTTCAAGCAATTCTCCTGCCTCAGCATCCCAAGTAGCTGGGACTACAGGCATGTACCAACATGCCCAGCCAATTTTTGTATTTTTTTTTCTTTTCTTTTTCAGACGGAGTTTCGCTCTTGTTACCCAGGCTGGAGTGCAATGGCGCAATCTCGGCTCACCGTAACCTCTGCCTCCTGAGTCAAACAGTTCTGCTGCCTCAGCCTCCCAAGTAGCTGGACCTACAGGTGTGTGCCACCATGCCCAGCTAATTTTTTTTTTTTTTTTTTTTTTGAGACCGAGTTTCGCTCTTGTTACCCCAGCTGGACTGCAATGGCGAAATCTCGGCTCACCGCGACCTCCGCCTCCTGGGTTCAAACAATTCTCCTGCCTTAGCCTCCCATGTAGCTGGGACTACAGGCATGTGCCACCATGCTCAGCTAATTTTTGTGTTTTGTTTTTTTTTTTGAGACTCAGTTTCGCTCTTATTACCCAGGCTGGAGTGCAATGGTGCTATCTCGGCTCACCGCAATCTCCGTCTTCTGGGTTCAAGCAATTATCTTGCCTCAGCCTCCCAAATCGCTGGGACTACAGGCGTGTGCCACCATGCCCGGCTAATTTTTGTATTATTGTTTTTTTTTTTTTTTTTTTGAGACCGAATTTCGGTCTTGTTACCCAGGCTGGAGTGCAATGGCGCGATCTTAGCTCACCGCCCTCCACCTCTTGGGTTCAGGCAATTCTTCTGCCTCAGCCTCCTGAGTAGCTGGGATTACAGGCACACGCCACCATCCCCAGCTAATTTTTTGTGTTTTTAGTAGAGACAGGGTTTCACCATGTTGACCAGGGTGGTCTGGATCTCTTGACCTCGTGATCCACCTGCCTGGGCCTCCCAAAGGCCTGGGATTATAGGCATGAGCCACCACGCCCTGCCTTCTCTACTTTCTGAATAAGCTTGCTTTCACTGTACTGTGTACTTGTCTGGAATTCTTCCTTGCCTGAGATCCAGGAGCCTTCCTTCTCTTGAGGTCTGGGTTAAGGAGACCCTCTTTCTAGTAACAATCCCTCTCCAGGGATTAAGAAACTGAATGCCCACACCCTACTGCCTATTCATGCAGCTGTTTGAAAAGTGTCCCTCTTACTTTTGTCAAAAATTTTTTTTTATTCTGTCCGCCTGTACTCCAGATCCTCTCACCTTTTTCAGGGATTTCTTCCATCTTTCCATCCTTCTTGGCTGTGGAGAAAATAATTACTGCTTATGAGAAAAGATTAGAGACATACGAATTAGGAAAGATAAACTATTTCTATTTATGGATGATATAGCATACCTGGAAAACCCAGAAGAACCGAGTCTTAAATTCATACTAACTATATGAGAATTCAGTGTAGGAGCAGGATATAAAATTAATATAAAAATAATCTTCATCTGTGTTTACAATAACAAACCACAAGGTATAATGAACTCCAATTACAATAACAACAGAAAAGGAAAAGCACTTAGAAATAAGATGTAGGGCTGGGCGCAGTGGCTCACAGCTGTAATCCCAGCACTCTGGGAGGCCGAGGCAGGTGGATCACCTGAGGTCAGGAGTTCAAGACCAGCCTGACCATCATGGTGAAACCCCATCTTGAAAAAAAGAAAGAAAGAAAGAAAGAAAGAAATAGAAAGAAGTAGACAAAACCTGCACAAGTTAAATTATAAAACCTGTTTTGTTGTTGTTGTTGTTGTTGTTTTTGAGATGGAATTTCACTCTTGTTACCCAGGCTGGAGTTCAATGGCGTGATCTCAGTTCACCGCAACCTCCGCCTCCTGGGTTCAGGCAATTCTTCTGCCTCAGCCTCCTGAGTAGCTGGGATTACAGGCACGCGCCACCATGCCCAGCTAATTTTTTGTATTTTTAGTAGAGACACGGTTTCACCATGTTGATCAGTATAAAACCTTTTGAAGACACAAAAGTAGACTAGAACAAATGGACAAACATCTTTTATTTTTGGGTAGTCTGACTCAACATCATAGAGATATCAGTTTTCTCCAAGTTAATATGCAAAATGTAACACAATCTCAAAAATTCAACAAATTTTTTTTAAGACTAGGCAGGTTGACTCCAAAGTTTTTATCAAGAACAGCACAAGGTAAGAGGGAGAGCTAGCCCTTCTAAAACTTAAAACAGTGTGGTGTTAGTACATAAATAGACAAAGAGATCAAGAGAGCAGCATAGCAAGTTCAGAACAAGTCCAGAAATAGAGCCAGTACGTACAAACATTAGTGTATGCTTGGATGAGATGGCATCTCAATCTGCTGGGACGGACTTTAAATAAATGGTGTTGGGACAATTGGATAACCATTTGGAAACAGATAAAATATGTTACATATTTCACAGTGTATATCAGAATAAAAACTAAAATACTAGATAACACATGGCATAATTTCTTTAAAACCTAAAAATGGAAAAAGACTTTGATTACTCAAAGTCTAAAAGAAATCAAATTAAAATAATGATAGATTCTACTACTTAATTTTTTTTTATATGAATGATGTATATAAGCATGCTGTCTTTTGTGTAAAATACACTTTTATGTCAGCTGGGCGTGGTGGCTCACATCTGTAATCCCAATGCTTTGGGAGGCAAAGGAGGGTGGATCGCATGAGGTCAGGAGTTTAAGACCAGCCTGGCCAACATGGTGAAACCCCCTCTCTACTAAAAATACAAAAAATTAGTTAGGCGTTGTGGTACGTGCCTATAATCCCAGCTAATGAAGAGGCGGAGGCAAAAGAACACTTGAACCCGGGAGGTGAAGGTTGCAGTGAGCCAATGTTGCACCACTGCACTCCAGCCTGGGAGACAGAGTGAAACTCAGTCTCAAATAAAAACAACAGCAAAACATTTATGTGTATATTCCTATTTGCTTAATTTTATAAAAAGGATCACAGGAAGAGGAAACCAGGAATTTTTGGAAATGGTTAACTGTTTGAGGAACAGGCTGATGAAATGGTGAGGACAGCAATAGAAATGATATTCTTCTGATCAACTTTTATTTAGGAGCAAATAGACTTGAAGCACTTTCCATTCTGAATGCTGCTACAATTCAGATGTTTGGCCCCCAAGCCTCATGTTGAACTTTCATCCTCAGTGTTGGAGATGGGGCCTAATAGGAGATGTTTGGGTCATAGGGCAGATTCTTCATGAATGGCTCGATGCTGTTCTCATAGGAATGAGTGAGTTCTCCATCTATTAGTTTGCAAACAGCTGGTTGTTAAAAAGAACCTAGCACCTGAGGTCAAGAGTTTGAGACCACCCTGGCCAACATGGCAAAACCCCATCTCTACTAAAAATACAAAAAACAGTTGGGTGTGGTGGTGCACACCTGTAATCCCAGCTACTTGCAAGGCTGAGGGAGGAAAATCGCTTGAACCCAGGAGGTGAAGGTTGCAGTGAGCCAAGATTGCGCCACTGCACTCCAGCCTGTGCGATGGGAGTGAGACTCCATTAAAAAAAAAAAAAAAAAAAAAAGCTTAGCACCTCCCTCCTCTCTCTCTTGCTTCTGTGCTCTCACCATGTGATCTCTGCACACACCCAGCCCCCCCTCACCTTCCACGATGAGTGGAAGCAGCTTGAGGCCTCACCAGAAACAGATGCTGGTGCCGTGCTTCTTGTACAGCCTGCAGAACTGTGAGCCAAGTAAACCTCTTTCCTTTACAAATTAGCAACACTAATAGACTAAGACAAATGCCCTCTTTAAGAATTCAAAATTATGACTGGAAAACTGAACCTGGATATTTAGAATGCAAAAAAAATTATAAATTACATTTTTTTAAGCTGAAAAATACCACAAACATCACAAAACCCAGAAAAACAATACACCGTATTTTTATAAATTGCCTGATGTATCTATATAATATCATAGACTAATTTCTGGCTTACATAAGTCAAATATTGTTTCTTGTAGAACTACCCCAATGCTTCATTGAAACAGAGCTCTAAAGATTCCATTCATATCCCATTATATTCTCTGACCCTGAAACTTCATGTCACATCATTGAATGAGTGGCTGGTAGTGGTATTCTCGGTATTCATTTCTGCCCTGAGAGAGCCAGCAATAATGATGCATGGAGACAAGTGCGAACCACACAAATGCTTATCAGTAAATATACCCTCAATTGAGCTTTCCCTTAGCCATAGTGATTTCCAGTTAATTGGAGACCACTTTATTATTTGTAGCTAATTTCTACCGATTAACCTTTTTTTGGGCGTCTGTGCAAAGCTTTGGGATGGCTTTCACCAGATGTGAACATTGTCTCCTTACCTCTGGCAGTGTCTGTAACAATGCCAACTTTTCTTGATATGTTTGCACACATTTGCTCACTGCAGAGACGGAAGACGTGTGTTTGGCCTGTGTGCCCTTCGTATAGAGCCTGCTTGTTCCCCAGTCCCTTCTGGGTTAGGTGTTTATGATCCTTCATAAAAGATAAATAGGTTTAATAAAACAGGAAGACAAATTCTAAATTTATATACAATGTATGGATTTCTTCACAAGTAAATACTAGAAAAATGTTCCAACTTAGCTCAAGCACCCATAGACACATCACTCACACCTAGACTTACACAGGACTCCTTGAATTCATGACTGCATAGACATTACCACTCCTTTACAGGAGCAATTTTCTAAGCAAAATACCTGGTATTAATGACTCCCAGCAAAATAGCTGGGATTACAGGCACGTGCCACCACACCCAGCTAATTTTTGTATTTTTATTAGAGCTGGGGTTTCACCATGTTGGCCATGATGGTCTTGATGGTGCAAATTTCTGGAAAAGCTGCTGCAGCTGGCGTTAAGATTTGACAACTGTAAGTCTTTGCCCTGTGGGATCTTGGATATAGAAATGGTGTTATTAGCTCACAGCTCTTTCTCCTCCTGAGGAGAGCAGGCAAGTAGAATAACACAATAAGCGATGTCAAAATTTCATTTCCTTCTAAGACTAAAAGGCCTGTCTGTAAAGATTCAGCTGAGTGGCAATGGTTAAGAGAGTAATTTTAGGCTGGGTGTGGTGCCTAAAGCCTGTAATCCTAGCACTTTGGAAGGCTGAGGCAGGCAGATCACCTGAGGTCGGGCATTTGAGACCATCCTAGCCAACATGGTGAAACCCCAGTAATACTAAAAATACACAAATTAGCTGGACATGGTGGTGGGCACCTATAATCTCAGCTACTCAGGAGGTGAGGCGGGAGAATCCCTTGCACCCGGTAGGTGGAGTTTGTGGTGAGCTGAGAGCTCCAGACTGGGCAACAAGAGTGAAACGCCATCTCAAAAAAAAAAAGAGTAATTTTAATGAGCTATTTATTATTAAATGTGGGACTCCATGGTTACTGCCAAATATACTGGAATTCAATTTTTCTTTTTTTTTCTTTTTGATACTGAGTCTTGCTCTGTTGCCAGGCTGGAGTGCAATGGCGCAATCTCGGCTTACTGCAACCTGCGCCTCCCAGGTTCAAACTATTCTCCTGTCTCAGCCTCCCGAGTAGCTGGGATTATAGGCGCACGCCACCATGCCCGGCTAATTTTTGTATTTTTATTAGAACCGGGGTTTCACCATGTTAGCCAGGCTGGTCTTGATCTCTTGACCTCATGATCTGCCTTTGGCCTCCCAAAGTGCTGGGATTACAGGCGTGAGCTACCATGCCCAGCCCATGGAATTCCATTTTTCAAACGTGATTTATATTTGATCTTTAGACAAATTATTCCAATAAGAGAGAAAATACACACAAGGTTTACTTGAAAAAACTGCACTCCTTTCCCTTTCCTGTCATTGAATTGTCTCTTATCCCTGATGTACTTGTATTAAAAAAGGAATTGGCAAGAAACTGTGCTGATGTGTTATTTAGCTGAGTTCATGGCTGCTGGTTTCTATCGGTTTTGAGACTAGCTGAAAGTTAAGATGATTAAGAGATAGCTGAAGGTACAACCAGATGCTAAGATAGTGTCTACAATAAAACATCTGGAAGGTTGTAGAACTTTTAGGAGTGTTGAACCCAGTGAGGCAAACACAAATAAACATCTATGAGAAAGTCTGAATAACTCATGATAATGGACAGAGCTATTTTCCCAGAAAAGTTTTTTTTTGAGATGGAGTTTTGCTCTTGTTACCCAGGCTGGAGTGCAATGGCGCGATCTCGGCTCACCACAACCTCCGCCTCCTGGGTTCAGGCAATTCTCCTGCCTCAGCCTCCTGAGTAGCTGGGATTACAGGCACGTGCCACCATGCCCAGCTAATTTTTTGTATTTTTAGTAGAAACGGGGTTTCACCATGTTGACCAGGATGGTCTCGATCTCTTGACCTCATGATCCACCGACCTGGACCTCCCAAAGTGCTGGGATTACAGGCGTGAGCCACCGCGCCCAGCCTGAAAAGTTTTTTTTAGAGAGAGACTTGCTCTGTCACCCAGTCTGGAGTGCAGTGGCACGATCTCAGCTCACCGCAACCTCCACCTCCCAGGTTCAAGAAATTCTCCTGCCTCAGCCTCCCAAGTAGCTGGGATTACAGGCATGCGCCACCACACCCAGCTAACTTTTTGTATTTTTTGTAGAGATAGGTTTCACTACGTTGACCAGGCTGGTCTTGAACTCCTGCCTCAAGTGATCTGCCTGCCTCAGCCTTCCAAAGTTCTTGGATTACAGACGTGACCCACCACACCCAGCCTGTTTTCATGGAAAGTTAATTGGCTATTGAAATTCAGCAACACTGGCGGGGCAAGGTGGCTCACACCTGTAATCCCAGAACTTTGGGAGGCCGAGGCAGGTGGATCTACATCAGGAGTTCAAGACCAGCTTGGCCAATATAGTGAAACCCCATTTCTACTAAAAATACAAAAATTACCTGGGCATGATGGTGCGTGCCTGTAGTTTCGGCTACTAGAGAGGTTGCGGCTGGAGAATCGCTTGAAACCAGGAGGTGGAGGTTGCAGTGAGCTGAGATCATGCCACTGCACTCCAGCTTGGGCAACAGAGTGATACTTCATCTTAAAAAAAAAAAAAGGCGGGAGGAGATCCAAGATGGCCGCTTAGGAGGAACTCGGGAATGCAGCTCCGAGAGAAAGCACAGAGGGTGAGTGGACGCCGTATTTCCAGACTGATTTTAACTGCCCACAGACCAGGAGATTCACACGCAGAGAAGCCACACGGGTCGCCAGCGCTGCTGGCGCTGCTGGCTTGAACGGCGCAGCCACTGGGCCGGCACCCTGAGGCAACGGCTCACTGTACAAAGTGAGAGAGTCTGAGTCCCCTATAAGCCAGCAAGGGGAGCTGAAACGGGGAGCCAGGCCAGCGCCACGAATCTCAGAGCCGCGGCTTTAGCCAACGCAGCGGCTCCGGAGGCAGATCAGATGAGACGGTGTCCCCTCTTACCCAGCAAGAAGACCTGAAACACAACTGAAACCGGGACGGTCCAGCTCTGTGGAGGAGGGGCGTTCTCCATAGGCACCCTGCTGTTCTCTACCAAGGCAATCCGCCACTACAGAGACTCCGTCACTACAGGGGCGGGCCAACATATCGGAAGCAGTTCTAACTACACCCAGAAGTTCACACGGAAGCTGGGTGGAGCCCACAGCAGCTTAGCGAAGCCTCTGCAACCTGAGTGTGACTAGGCTGCCACCTTGTGGGCAGGGAAAACAGCAACCGCACAGAGGAACATCATAAAACCGTAACTCCCTGGGACAGAACACCTGGGGGGAAGAGCAGGGAGTTTATGAGTTCTGCCACAGCAGACTTAAAATTACCAAAATCAGAAAGACAACAACTACAAAGTCAACAGGTGGATAAATCCACAAAGATGGGAAGAAACCAGCGCAAAAAGGATGAAAACACCCAAAACCAGAACACTTCTCCTCCTACAAGGGATCACAACTCCTCACCAGCAAGGGAACAAGACTGGATGGAGAATGAGTGTGATGAAATGACAGAATCAGCTTTCAGAAAGTGGATAATAAGAAACTTCCGTGAGCTAAAAGAACATGTTCTAACCCAATGCAAAGAAACTAAGAACCTTGAAAAAAGACTTGACGAAATGCTAACAAGAATGGACAACTTAGAGAGGAATATGAGCGAATTGATGGAGTTGAAAAACACAACACGAGAACTTCGTGAAGCCTGCACAAGTTTCAACAGCCGAATTGACCAAGCAGAAGAAAGGATATCAGAGGTCGAAGATCAACTCAATGAAATAAAATGAGAAGGCAAGATTAGAGAAAACAGGGTAAAAAGGAATGAACAAAGTCAACAAGAAATATGGGACTATGTGAAAAGACCTAATCTACGTTTGATAGGTGTACCTGAATGTGACGAAGAGAATGCATCCAAGCTGGAAAATACTCTTCAGGATATTATCCAGGAAAACTTCCCCAACCTAACAAGGCAGGCCGAGATTCAAGTCCAGGAAATACAGAGAACACCACAAAGATACTCCTCTAGAAGAGCAACCCCAAGACACATAATCATCAGATTCACCAGGGTTGAAATGAAGGAGAAAATACTAAGGGCAGCCAGAGAGAAAGGTCGGGTTACCCACAAAGGGAAGCCCATCAGACT
This sequence comes from Aotus nancymaae, assembly GCF_030222135.1. NCBI lineage: Eukaryota > Metazoa > Chordata > Mammalia > Primates > Aotidae > Aotus > Aotus nancymaae. The sequence continues at coordinate 4,805,284 of NW_026988546.1, read as the reverse complement.
CACTGCAGATCTCTCAGCAGAAACCCTACAGGCCAGAAGAGAGTGGGGGCCGATATTCAACATCCTTAAGGAAAAGAACTTTCAACCCAGAATTTTGTATCCAGCCAAACTAAGCTTCATAAGTGAAGGAAAAATAAAATCCTTTGTGAACAAGCAAGAACTCAGAGAGTTCATCACCACCAGACCAGCTCTACAAGAGCTCCTGAAGGAGGCACTACACATAGAAAAGAACAACCAGTACCAGCCACTCCAAAAACACACGAAAAGGTAAAGAGCATCAACACAATGAAGAATCTGCATCAACCAAAGGGCAAAACAGCCACCTAGCACCAAAATGACAGGATTGAATTCACACATAACAATATTAACCCTAAATGTAAACGGACTAAATGCCCCAATCAAAAGACACAGACTGGCAAATTGGATAAAAAGCCAAAACCCATCAGTGTGCTGTATCCAGGAAACCCATCTCGCATGCAAGGATACACAAAGGCTCAAAATAAAGGGATGGAGGAAGATTTACCAAGCAAATGGAGAGCAAAAAAAAGCAGGAGTTGCAATTCTCATCTCTGATAAAATAGACTTTAAAGCAACAAAGATCAAAAGAGACAAAGAAGGACATTACATAATGGTAAAAGGATCAATGCAGCAAGAAGAGCTAACGATCCTAAATATATGTGCACCTAATACAGGAGCACCCAGATACATAAGGCAAGTTCTTAAAGACTTACAAAGAGACTTAGACTCCCACACAATAATAGTGGGAGACTTCAACACACCATTGTCAATATTAGACAGATCAACGAGACAGAAAATTAACAAGGATATCCAGGACTTGAACTCAGACCTAGAACAAGCAAACCTAATAGACATTTACAGAACTCTCCACCCCAAATCCACAGAATATACATTCTTCTCAGCACCACATCACACCTACTCTAAAATTGACCACATAATTGGAAGTAAATCACTCCTCAGCAAATGCAAAAGAACGGAAACCATAACAAACAGTCTCTCAGACCACAGTGCAATCAAGTTAGAACTCAGAATTCAGAAACCAACCCAGAACCGCACAGCCTCATGGAAAATGAACAACTTTCTCCTGAATGTTGACTGGATAAACAATGAAATGAAGGCAGAAATAAAGACGTTCTTCGAAACCAACGAGAATGAAGACACCACATACCAGAATCTCTGGGACACATTTAAAGCAGTCTCTAGAGGAAAATATATAGCAATAAGTGCCCACATGAGAAGAAAGGAGAGATCTAAAATTGACACCCTATCGTCAAAATTGAAAGAGCTAGAGGAGCAAGATCAAAAAAACTCAAAACCTAGCAGAAGACAAGAAATAACTAAGATCAAAGCAGAATTGAAGGAGATAGAGACACGAAAAACCCTTCAAAAAATCAATAAATCCAGGAGCTGGTTTTTTGAAAAGATCAACAAAATAGACAGACCACTAGCCAGACTAATAAAAAAGAAAAGAGAGAATAATCAAATAGATGCAATAAAAAATGACAAAGGGGATATCACCACAGATTCCACAGAAATTCAAACCATCATCAGAGATTATTACAAACAACTCTATGCACATAAATTAGAAAACCTGGAGGAAATGGATAAATTCCTGGACAGCTGCCTCCTGCCAAGCCTAAACCAGGAAGAAGTCGAAACCCTGAATAGACCAATAACAAGGTCTGAAGTCGAGGCAGCAATTAAGAGCCTACCACCCAAAAAAAGCCCAGGTCCAGATGGGTTCACAGCCGAATTCTACCAGACATACAAAGAGGAACTGATACCATTCATACTGAAACTATTCCAAATAATCCAAAAAGAGGGAATCCTTCCCAAATCATTTTATGAGACCAACATCATCCTAATACCAAAACCTGGCAGAGACTCAACAAGAAAAGAAAACTACAGGCCAATATCCATGATGAACATAGATGCAAAAATCTTCAATAAAATAATGGCAAACCGATTACAACAGCACATCAAAAAGCTTATCCACCATGATCAAGTAGGATTCATCCCAGGGATGCAAGGCTGGTTCAATATACGCAAGTCTATAAATGTAATTCACCACATAAACAGAACCAAAGACAAAAACCACATGATTATCTCAATTGATGCAGAGAAGGCCTTCGACAAAATTCAACAGCCCTTTATGCTAAAAACCCTCAATAAACTAGGTATCGATGGAACGTATCTCAAAATAATAAAAGCTATTTACGACAAACCGACAGCCAATATCATACTGAACGGGCAAAAACTGGAAGCATTCCCTTTGAAATCTGGCACTAGACAAGGATGCCCTCTCTCACCACTCCTATTCAATATAGTACTGGAAGTTCTAGCCAGAGCAATCAGGCAAGAAAAAGAAATAAAGGGTATTCAATTAGGAAAGGAGGAAGTCAAATTGTCTCTATTTGCAGACGACATGATTGTATATCTGGAAGACCCTATCATCTCAGCCCAAAAGCTCCTGAAACTGATAAGCAACTTCAGCAAAGTCTCAGGATACAAAATCAATGTGCAAAAATCACAAGCGTTCCTATACACCAATAACAGACTTAAAGAGAGCCAAATCAAGAACGAACTGCCATTCACAATTGCTGCAAAGAGAATAAAATACCTAGGAATACAACTAACAAGGAATGTAAAGGACCTCTTCAAGGAGAACTACAAATCACTGCTCAACGAAATAAGAGAGGACACAAACAGATGGAGAAACATTCCATGTTCATGGTTAGGAAGAATTAATATCGTGAAAATGGCCATACTGCCCAAAGTAATATACAGATTCAATGCTATCCCCATCAAGCTACCAATGACCTTCTTCACAGAAATGGAAAAAACCACCTTAAACTTCATATGGAACCAAAAGAGAGCCCGCATAGCCAAGTCAATTCTAAGCAAAAAGAACAAAGCAGGAGGCATCACACTACCAGACATCAAACTCTACTACAAGGCTACAGTAATCAAAACAGCATGGTACTGGTACCAAAACAGAGATATAGACCAATGGAACAGAACAGAGGCGTCGGAGGCAAAACAACATATCTACAACCACCTGATCTTTGACAAACCTGATAAAAACAAGCAATGGGGAAAGGATTCCCTGTTCAATAAGTGGTGTTGGGAAAACTGGCTAGCCATATGCAGAAAGCAGAAACTGGACCCCTTCCTGACACCTTACACTAAAATTGACTCCAGATGGATTAAAGACTTAAACATAAGACCTAACACCATAAAAACACTAGAAGGAAACCTAGGCAAAACCATTCAGGACATAGGCGTAGGCAAGGACTTCATGACCAAAACACCAAAAGCATTGGCAACAAAAGCCAAAATTGACAAATGGGACCTAATCAAACTCCACAGCTTCTGCACAGCAAAAGAAACAGTCAATAGAGTGAATCGGCAACCAACAGAATGGGAAAAAATTTTTGCAGCCTACCCATCTGACAAAGGGCTGATATCCAGAATTTACAACGAGCTAAAAAAGATTTACAAGAAAAAAACAAACAAGCCCATTCAAAAGTGGGCGAAGGACATGAACAGATACTTTACAAAAGAAGACATACATGAGGCCAACAAGCATATGAAAAAATGCTCATCATCACTGGCCATTAGAGAAATGCAAATCAAAACTACATTGAGATACCATCTCACACCAGTTAGAATGGCAATCATTAAAAAATCTGGAGACAACAGATGCTGGAGAGGATGTGGAGAAATAGGAACACTTTTACACTGTTGGTGGGAGTGTAAATTAGTTCAACCATTGTGGAAAACAGTGTGGCGATTCCTCAAGGACCTAGAAATAGAAATTCCATATGACCCAGCAATCCCATTACTGGGCATATATCCAAAGGATTATAAATCGTTCTACTATAAGGACACATGCACACGAATGTTCATAGCAGCACAGTTTACAATAGCAAAGACCTGGAACCAACCCAAATGCCCATCGATGATAGACTGGACAGGAAAAATGTGGCACATATACACCATGGAATATTATGCAGCCATTAAAAACGAGGAGTTCGCGTCCTTTGTAGGGACATGGATGAACCTGGAAACCATCATTCTCAGCAAACTGACACAAGAACACAAAATCAAACACCACATGTTCTCACTCATAGGCGGGTGTTGAACAAGGAGAACACATGGACACAGGGAGGGGAGCACTATACATGGGGGTCTGTTGTGGGGGAGTGGGGGGGACAGCGGGGGGGTGGGGAATTGGGGAGGGATAGCATGGGGAGAAATGCCAGATATGGGTGAAGGGGAGGAAGGCAGCAAATCACACTGCCACGTATGCACCTAAGCAACAACCTTGCATGTTTTTCACATGTACCCCAAAACCTAAAATGCAATAAAAAAAAAAAAAAAAAAAAAAAAAGAAGAAGAAAGAAAAAAGAGGTTGGGAACAGTGGCTCACCGCTGTAATCCCAGCACTTTGGGAGGCTGAGGCGGGTGGATCACAAGTTTGAGACCAGCCTGACCAACATGGATAAACCTCGTCTCTACTAAAAATGCAAAATTAGCCAGGCATGGTGGCACATGCCTGTAATCCCAGCTACTGGCGAGGCTGAGGCAGGAGAATCACTTGAACCTGGAAGGCAGAGGTTGTGATGAGCTGAGATCGCACCATTGCACTCCAGCCTGGGCAACAAGAGCAAAACTCCATCTCAAAAAAAAAAAAAAGAAAGAAAAGAAAAAGAAAAAAGAAAGAAATTCAGTAACAATTTTCTAGGAAAAGAAACAATTAAAATATGGTACAGCTTTTGATTTTGAGAGCAGTTTACTATTTAGGCTTCTGTAAGGTTTCATAAGGAGTGGTTCACCAACGTTCCTGTATATAAAAATTACTTGAGGAATGTTAAAAATGTAGATTCCAAGTCCCACTCCCAGAATTTCTGATTCTGCAGATGTGCGGTAGAGCCTAGCGACCTGCCTCTTGGATATCTATTTCAGGTGATTCAAGTATTGGTGGTCTTTAGAACACATTATGTTGAATACTATGCTGGAATTCTATTTGATCTTTAAAAAATAGTCATCAAGACTATCATATGCATTTTCCATGTCATTATATAATGTCAAGTATAAAAAAGCAGGTATAAATAGGAGATATGATACAGTATTACTACAACACCTAAAAGAGTCTCTCCTTCAAATGAAATCAGGATACAAAACATTACGTCACTTCTGTCAGATTTGTGGTGGACAATCATGGACCGATTTGTTCTTCCCTATTCCCAACCAGCAGAACTTTACTAGGGGACTGGGACCCACAAACTAATTATTGCTACTTCCCTCCCCACTGGCCTCCTGTGAGGTTCTGATTCTGGGAAGCAGGGTGAGAGGAGGGGAGGTGAGGAGGAGATGCACTTCCTGTTTCTGAATTTTGTGGGCAGCCCTGCTGCAGCAGCAGCAGCACAGAGAGGGCCCCACGCATCCTTTCTCGTGCCCAGCAGCACCTCTCCATGGTTGTGGGACCAGCCCAGTTGCCCCACCTTGGCTGTCCTAGTACTTCTTATAGCCCAGTCCATAGTAACCAGACTTCCAAGCTCTGGGAACACCATCCCCTCCCTTTTGTTTTACCTAGCTCTAGGGATGGTGGGTGCTTTCTGCAGTTACTACTCTTGGAGTGTAACCCCATGTTGGAGGTGGGGCCTGGTGGAAGGTGACTGAATCATGAGGGTGGTTTCTCAAGAACAGTTTAACACCATCCCTTTGGATGCTGTTCTCATGACAGCAAGTTCTTGTGAGATCTGGTCGTTTAAAAGTGTATAGCTTTCCCCTCTCTCTTTCTGTCACTTCTGCTCCTGCCATGTAAGACCCGCACTCCATCTTTGCCTTCCACCATGATTAGAAGCTTCCTGAGGCCTCCCCAGAAGCAGATGCCACCATGCTTCCTGTACAGCCTGCAGAACCATGGGCCAATTAAACTTCTTTTCTTTATACATTGCCCAGTCTCAGATATTTCTTTATAGCAGTGCATAAATACACCTAGCATATTTTCTTTTTTCCTGCCTGGACCCTGACTAACATAGTGAAATGATAGCTATTTATCTTCTCTACTTTTTCAGTTTTTCTGGGTATGCTTGTATTGCTTTATTTTAAAATAGCTTCATTGATATCCAACTCTCATGGCATAAAATACACTATTTCAAGAGTACAATTCAGTAGTGTTTAGTATATTCTCAGTGTTGTGCAACTATTACCACTCTCTAATTCCAAAAAAACCCTGTGCCCATTGGCAGTCTCACCTCCCCATGTATCCTTTCTGCAAGGCAGCCATTATTCCCAGCAGCCATTATTCTACTTTCTCTCTCTGTGGATTTGCCTATCCTGTATAAAATGGAATGTGGCTTTTTGTATTTGGCTTATTTGATTTAAAATAATGTTTCAAGGTTCACTCATGTTGCAGCATGTTTCAGTACTTCAATACTTTTTACAGACAAATGGCATTCCATTGTATGGATAGACCGTGTTTTGTTTATCCATTTGTCAGTTGATGGGCATTTGGGTTATTTACACTTTTAAACTATTATGAATAATGCTGCTATGACCATTCACATAAAAGCTTTTGTGTGAGGCCAGATTCACGCCTGTAATCCCAGCGCTTTGGGAGGCTGAGGTGGGTGGATCACCTGAGGTCTAGAGTTCAAGACCAGCCTGGCCAACATAGTGAAACCCGATCTCTACTAAAAACACAAAATTTAGCCAGGTATGGTGGCTAGCACCTGTAGTCCCAGCTACTCAGGAGGCTGAGGCAGAAGGATCACTTGAACCCGGGAAGCAGAGGTTGCAGTGAGCCAAGATCACGCCACTGCACTCCAGCCTGGGCAACAGAGTGAGGCTTTCTCTCAAAAAAAAGACTCTAAAGGAAGTTCTGTAGAAGTATAAGAAAAAAAATGTTTTTGTGTGAATACATGTTTTCAGTTCTCTTGGGTATAGCCTACAAGTGGAATTGTTGGGTCACATGGTAATTCAGTGTAACTCTTTGAGGAGTTTCATTTTCCAAAGCCAATGCCCCATTTTACATTCCCACCAACAATGTATCAGAGTTTCAGTTTCTCCACATCTGTGTCAGTACTTGTTACTGTCCATCTTTTTGAGTATAGCTATCCTGGTGGGTGGGAAGTGGCATTTCATTATAGTTTTGATTTGTATTTCCTCACTGAATAATGATGCTGAGCATCTTTTCATGTGCTTAGTGGCCATATGAATATCTTTTTTTAGAATAATGTCTTTTGCAATCTTTTGCCCATTTTAAAATTGAGTTATTTGACTTTTCATATGGAATTGTAAGAGTTTTGGGTTTAGGCTGGGCGCAGTGACTCACACCTGTAATCCCAGCACTTTGGGAAGCTGAGGCGGGTGGATCACGAGGTCAGGAGTTCAAGACCAGCCTGGCCAACATAGTGAAATCTCATCTCTACTAAAAATACAAAAAATTAGCCGGGCATCATGGCAGGCACCTGTAATCCCAGCTACTTGGGAGGCTGAGGGAGGAGAATCATTTGAACCTGGGAGGCGGAGGTTGCAGTGAGTCAAGATTGCACCGTTACACTCCAGCCTGGGCAACAGTGTGAGACTGGGTCCAAAAAAAAAATGTTTTGGCCAGGCACAGTGGCTCAAGCCTGTAATCCCAGCACTTTGGGAGGCCAAGGCGGGCAGATCACTTGAGGTCAGGAATTCAAGATCAGCCTGGCCAACACAGTGAAAAAACATCTCTACAGAAATACAAAAATTAGCTGGACATGGTGGCAGGCACCTGTAATTCCAGCTACTTAGGAGGCTGATGCAGGAGAATCACTTGAACCCAGGATGTGGAGATTGTAGTGAGCCAAGATTGTACCACTCTGTCTTGCTCTGGCCTCATCTTCTCTTATATATGAGAGTTTTAAAATATATTCTGTATATGAGTCCTTCATCAGATATATAATTTACAAAAATTTCCTTTTTTTTTTTTTTTTTTTGAGACGGAGTTTCGCTCTTGTTAACCCAGACTGGAGTGCAATGGCACGATCTCGGCTCACCACAATCTCCGCCTCCTGGGTTCAGGCAATTCTCCTGCCTCAGCCTCCTGAGTAGCTGGGATTACAGGCACGTGCCACCGTGCCCAGCGAATTTTTTGTAATTTTAGTAGAGACGGGGTTTCGCCATGTTGACCGGGATGGTCTTGATCTCTTGACCTCGTGATCCACCCGCCTCGGCCTCCCAAAGTGCTGGGATTACAGGCGTGAGCCACCGCGCCCAGCATTTTTACAAAAATTTTCTTCCATTCTGTGGGATTTCTTTTCACTTTCTCTCCTTTGAAGCACAAAATGTTTTTTTTTTTTTAATTTTTTAATTTTTTTTTCTTTTTTTGAGACTGAGTTTTGCTGTTGTTACCCAGACTGGAGTGCAATGGCGCAATCTCGTCTCACGGCAACCTCCGCCTCCTGGGTTCAAGCAATTCTCCTGCCTCAGCCTCCCGAGTAGCTGGGACTATAGGCGCACACCACCATGCCCAGCCAATTTTTGTATTTTTCGTAGAGATGGGGTTTCACCATGTTGACCAGGATGGTCTCGATCTCTTGACCTCATGATTCACCCGCCTTGGCCTCCTAAAGTGCTGGGATTACAGACTTGAGCAACCGTGCTTGGCCTTTTTTTTTTTTTTTTTTTTTGAGACAGAGTCTCGCTTTGTTGCCAGGCACCAGGCTGGAGTGCAGTGGCGTGAGCTCAGCTCACTGCAAGCTCTGCCTCCCAGGATCAAGCAATTCTCCTGCCTCGGCCTCCCAAGTAGCTGGGACTACAGGCACACACCACCACGCCCAGCTAATTTTTGTATTTTTTAGTAGAGATGGGGTTTCACCGTGTTGGCCAGGATGGTCTTGATCTCTTGACCTCGTGATCCACCCTCCTTGGCCTCCCAAAGTACTGGGATTACACGCATGAGCCACTGCGTTCGGCCTCACAAAATCTTTGTGTGTATGTGTGTGTGTGTGTGCACGTGCGCACGTGTTTTGAGATGAAATCTTTCTCTTTTGCCCACGCTGGAGTTCACTGGCACAATCTTGCCTTACTGCGGCCTCCATCTCCCAGGTTCAAGTAATTCTCCTGCCTCAGCCTCATGAGTATCTGGGATTACAGGTGCCTGCCACCACAGCTGGATAATTTTATTTTTAGTAGAGACTGGGTTTCACCAGGTCAGCCGGGCTGGTCTTGAACTCTTCACCTCAAGTGATCCACCCACCTTGACCTCCCAAAGTGCTGGGATTACAGGTGCAAGCCACTGCACCTAGCTAATCTTTTAATGTTGATGAACCCCAGTTTACATAATTTTGTTGTCGTTGTTGCTTGTGCATTCAATATCATATCTAGGAAACTCTTACCTAATGCAAGCTCATGAATATTTACACCTATATTTTCTTCTATAAGTTTTATAGCTTTAGCTCTTACTTTTAGGATTGTGATCCATTTTAAGTTAATTTTTGTATACTCTATGAGGCAGGAATCCAACTTTATTCTTTTCCATGTGGCTATCCAGTTGTCCCAGCAGCATTTGTTGGAAAGACTACTTTTCCATTGAATTGTTTTGGCACCCTTGTCAAATAATCAGTTGACAAGGCAAGTATGACGGCTCACATCTGGTAATCCCAGCACTTTGGAGGCAGGGACAGGCTGTTTGCTTGAGCTCTGGAGTTTGAGACCAGCCTGGACAACATGGCAAGACTCTGTTTCTATTAAAAATACAGAAAAAAAAATAGCCGGGTGTAATGGTGTGCACATGTGGTCCCAGCTGGCATGGGAGGATTGCTTGAGCCTGGAGGACAGAGGTTGCAGTGAGCCAAGATTGTGCCATTCTACTCCAGTCTGGTGACAGGGTGAGACTGTCTCAAAAAAGATTTAAAAAATCAATCGACCATAAATATAACTTATTTCTGGACTCTCAATTCTATGTCTACTCTTTTTTTTTTTAAGGTAAAATTAATTTTAATATTGTATTTAACACATCTATCCAAAATATTACCATTTTAGCATGAAATGATACAAAATTATAGGTGAGATATTTTAAATTATTTTCATATTTACTCTCTGAAGGCTGTTCCATGTATATTTTACATGTCATATATGTATATTTTACATATAGCATATATCATATCTATTTTGCATATACCATATCTCAGTGTGAACTAGCCACATTTTAGGTGCTCAGTAGCCCCATGTGGCTGCTGGCTACTGTACTGGATAGCACAGATCTAGAGCCTTAATCAGATTCAGATTTGATTTTTTTGTTTGTTTTTACTGTTGTACTTCATAAGTGGCATTCAGTCTCAGGATTTTTTCTGTTGTTTTCGGATGATGTCAGCAGCCATTTATGACCATTGTCTAGATCCCTTAATTCACTAGGTGTTACAAAACGGTGATATTCAATTTTTATTATTCCTTTTTCCTTGGTTAGCTGGAATACCTCTAAGAAAAGAAACTTCCCTTCATCTACTATTTTGATCACCCACTGGTACTGTTTGTATAGGAAAGGAAGAGTAAATATCTTGTTCTTTCCCTGTATGTACTGGTTTCTCAAAATAATGAGTTCTGCTAACACTTACCATTTTTAAAAATCACTATGAGCATAGGGATGGATAGAAGCATATTTGATTTATTTTAATCCACTGTAGTCAAATTACTTATAGTTCTTACTGTCAAGATACTTTATATTGAATTTTTAAATAACAATCCATTAAACAAATCACAGGTATGCACAGATTCATGAATTTTCAAAGTGAATATGACTGTTTGCCCACAGTTCAGATCAAGGAAGAACATTTACTAGTGTCCCAGAAGGTCCTCTACCTTCATCCCTTCCAATTACCATGTATACGGTGGTTACGCTGTTCGTCTTCGACTTCTAACGGTGTAACACTTTTGCCTGTTTTTTTTTTTTTAATGTTTTTGTTTTGAAACAGTCTCTCTCTGTCACCCAGGCTGGTGGAGTGTAGTGGTGCAGTCTCCACCTCCTGGGTTCAAGTGATTCTTGTGCCTCAGCCTCCCAAGTAGCTGAGATTACAGGCATGTGCTCCCAGGCCAGCTAATTTGACAGGGTTTCACCATGTTGGCCAAGCTGGTCTTGAACACCTGGCCTCAAATGATCCACCCACCTCAGTCTCTCAAAGTGCCGTGATTACAGGTGTGAGCTACCACGCCTGCCCACTTTAGCCTGTTTTTTGTTTTGTAATTCAAATTTGATGTTTATCAGCTTTCATGGATTATAAAACTCATGTGTTCATTGTAGGATATATAAAAATTTAAAATACACAACTGAAACGCCTTTTTTTCTGAGTTCATAAATACGATTTTTTTTTCCAAAATTTGTATCTTTCGGCATTTTTCTATACCATTATAACATTTTTCTTTAAACTTTTTATTTTAAACTATTGGATTTATAGAAATGTAAGCTCTTCTTCCTTCTTTAGTGTGATTACATTCTCCATTTTTAGTATAGCTATGTTCACTTGTTACTGTTTGTATTCTGATTTGATTCCTCCCCTTTTCCTTGTGTCTTTTTGGTTTTAATAGTTTAGTTTTTTGATCTGTGAAGGATAATATCATGAAACAATACTGTGGTTCTAAGAAAGCGAGTTATACAAAAAGATATGCTCAGAGGAATGTCACTCTCTTCATCCCTGCTATACCATTCCCTGCCTCCTCCTTTCTACCTGAACAAACTGTGAGAGGTCTTGTGTCTATCTTCAGCCTCTAGATGATGCAATACCTCAAAATAGTTTCATTTTTGATAACTGGAAAGCACTCTAGATTTTAAGTTTCCAAGAATATTTGTAACTGTCCCTAATGAGATTTTGTCAGTATTTAATGTACACATAATGGTAACTTCCAAGCTGATGTTCTTTCACTCTTATTTTAGGATAGCTGCTAATGTAGCAGCGTATCTGAGAACTTATATTTTTAGCACACCTTCAGCTTTGATCAACCAAAAAATTACAGGTTCACTATGTCTTTATCTCTAACTCTTTAATAAATTTCCTGATCAAAACCATCTCGCCATTTGTTTCCTAAATTGTTAGCCAAGGTGTGGGCACAATAATATATTTATAAATTTAACTGGTGATGAATAGAGTGGGGTGTTGGATGCTAAATTTAAATTTACTTTTCTATAGTTGCTGCCTTCTTATTTTGATCATTATTTTCATTCTTATGCTTCATGAGTTTTTATCTTGCATTCATGAAATGTGTTGAATCCCTGAATATTCTTAGGATTCTCCTTCGTTTCATTTTAGAGTGATCTTTTTTACCACCTCTTGGACATTTCTATTTTGGGAATTTAAATGACAGCCCTTCAGATCAGTCCAAATAGACATACTTTGCCTTACTTTTTAACACATAATGCTCTTCTCTTTGTACTTCATTTGTGTCACAGTGATCACAATTTGAAATTATGTAATGAAGGACAGGGGTCATCTGTTTTATTCACTAAAACTAATGTTGCCCTTCTCCTTACGTTCCTGGCTCAACCTCACCTCCATAGATGATCTTGCTTTCAATTTGGATGGAAAAAAGCCAAAAAGACCAAAACAGAAACACTTTGGAGTTCAGAAGCAATCAGAAACAGTTCAGTGTAGCAGCTTTGCTCACAGAAGGAACTCAGAGAGGTCCCAGAGTACTCCAGCACATTTACTACTTGGTTTTCCTAATGGGGAACTCCATGTCATCAGGAAAGAGTGTTCCTTGCAGATTCATGGAAATTTTATTATTTTATGATGTCAGATAAATGAGGTATATTGATCTCAAATATTGAGGAATCTTACGTTTTGGTGCATTCTCTGGACAATAAGTAGTGTGTGTGTGTTTTTTTTTTAGCTCCATTGGTTTTCATCTATCCTCATTATCTGCTCCTTCTCACATTCCTTTGGTCCTTCCTTTAAAAATACTGGTCATCCACAGGGTCACCTTAGTCCTTGGGTAATTACATCTTTTCCTTTTGACTTCAATACTACTACCTTGTAGACCACTCAAGAGCCATTTTGAACTCTGGCCTCACTTTTCACTTTAACTTTCTAACTGGTTTCCCTTCCTCAAATCATTTTCCTATTACAGCCTTCAGAATGAATTCTGATTGTGTAATTTGATTGTTTAAATTTCTTCAATGTCTTCCATTTTAGTTTAAAGTCTTGGCATTACGTTAGAAAGCCTGTTGTGATCTGGTACCTTTACAACTTCTCTTCTTTTACTCTGTCCCTGTTTCACAGATTGTACAACTTAGTCATATCAAAGCCAGCATCATGTGTAGCATCACACAATCTTGCTGACATGCTATTTCTTCTGAAACATCTTTCTCCACTTTTTTCCTGGACATCCTTTAAGCTTGAACTCAAAACGTTGCTTTCTCAGGGATTAGGTCTCTGATCTTCACAGCAGACACAGTCCTTTTGCACCTTCTGTAACAGCTCTTATCTTATCTTTTGATGCCATTTTAATGGCAAAAGCTGCAATTACTTTTGCACCAACCTAAACACCATTTATCTAGTGTTCTCAGCTGCTGCTTTCAGCCCCTAGGGAGGGAGAGGGATCTATTTTTGGCCTCCCCAACACTTACCATGTCTGATACATGTGTGTTGAATGAATGAATCAGTGAATCAATGAATGAATAATACATGGATTGTTTTTGAAATTACAGCCATCAGTATAGTAAAATTGAACCGGCTGTGTATTTAGATAATGTTAAGGGGTTCTTCATTTGGAGTATACTTTATATCTTCTCTTTCGGATTTGTTCTTCTCCCAGTTACAGGCTCCTCCTGTCTTGTCAATTCTTGTGCTCTCCTATCTTTCCCCATTCAGTAATCAGTCCTAAAGGACAGTGAAACTGCCTAGAACTGGCATCTGAAGTTTTGGCAGGAAGCCCTTCAGAGTTGGTGATCTGAGTAGTACCTTTGCCAGCTGGAGCTTAGAACAAAGAAACTAAACAAACTCTTGGCAGATTCTGAAATACAGCTTTTTGCTTTTTCAGAAATTGTGATTCTAGTCAGTTGATGCTGACTTAGAAATGTGCACCGAACTCAGAATCCAGCAACCATGAATTGCAGTTACTTTTGATGCCTGCAGTGCTTCACTAATTATTGAATTTGTAGGCTGTTCATTGGAATTATAGTCTAACAGAATTTTGGAGCTAGAAAGGTCTTTTCATTTGAGATAGTTTCATCTAATTCCCTAATTTTATAGGTGAGGAAAACTAAGATCACGTTTCTAGTTGAGATACATTTGGGCTTTTGTCTTCTTATGCCTGGTCTAGTTCGTTTCCTGTTTACCAACATCTTTCTGAGTTACTAGGGAGTGGTGTAGTGCTAGAATCCCGCTTAGAGGAATAATACTTTTTCCTCTTGTTCTCCTACAAGCCTAAATGAGCCTGAGACTGGTAATTTACCAGAAGCTTTTTGTGCAAGTTATGCAATTACTCCTTCTGCATTTTTTTTTTTTAAGATGGAATTTTGCTTTTGTCACCCAGGCTGGAGGCTGTTGTGATCTTGGTTCACTGTAACCTTGGTCTCCCAGGTTCAAGTGATTCTCCTGCCTCAGCCTCCCAAGTAGCTGGGATCACAGGCATGTGCCATCACTCTTGGCTAATTTTTGTATTTTCAGTAGAGACAGGGTTTCACCATGTTGAACACATTGGTGTCAAATCCTGACCTCCAGTGATCCACCTGCCTCAGCCTCCCGAATCCTTCTGCATTTTTTAAATGAGAAAAATTACAATTTGAAAAGTAGTAGGTGAATGTGACTAAAAGTGCAAAGGGCTTCCAGTAAAAAAGTGCCAAGGGCTCCCAGTGAAAAGTGAGACTCCTCCCACCTGGTTTTCATTTCTCCACCCCAGAAGCCATGTGTTTCTTAGATATTCTTCCAAAGGATCCTCCCCACTTCTCACTTTTCAAAAGAATCAAAATTCTCAGTCATTAGTGAACATTTTTTCTTTATGGAATGCTCATGAAAATAGTGGTTAATAAATTTACTGGTACTAAAAATGTTTTATATTAATTTTAGTTTTGATTTCTGAACGATTTACTAGAAGGATTTCTTTGTTTTTCCCCAGCATTTTATTCTGATCACTTTCAAATACATAACAAAATTGAAAGAAGTTTACCATGGATACCTGAATACCAACCACTAAGATTCTACCATTATCATTTTACTTTGTTTGCATTATTACATATTTATGTGTCTGTTCATCTGTGCATTCCTCAGTTCTTTCACAAGTCTTCATCAGGAATATCTGATTATATAAACAACCATAGATAGAATTTACTGCTTTTACCACAGAAGCAAATGAAAGGCTAGAGAATGGAGAGAGATGACATGTTCCATGATTTAAACTAGGAATATGTATATTTTCTTTTTTTATATAAGATAAGGAGTGGTAAAACCTAGTCACTCACTTATATTATGGATTAAGTTGGTTTAGTGGCTGGTCAAGAGTCTAACCACTTCTTTTGATGTTTCATTCTCAATTACTTTCTTCTACATAGGTCTTCCTTCTGCTAAATCAAACTATATTTGATATTTAACAGAGAAGTTTGTTGAGATATGTACTTTTCCAGTTCCTCCAAAGAAAAACTCTATGATTTTAATGTGGAATGGTGAGAGCAATTATGTTCTAGTATTTTAGTATTTTAGTTTTCCCCCTTGCACAAAGTAAGTTTCTCTTCTTGTACTCCTCCTGGAGACTGTACCTTAAGGCCTTAATGTATAGATTCCTTACTAACAGGAGAATAAACTCTTTAAAAATAAGAACAATAATCCTCTTAAGCATTATTTGATTTTCCTAAAAACCAAGTGAAAAACAGATACAGATGCTTCTCAGCTCACTTAGAGCTATGTCCTGATTAAATTCATCATAAGTTGAAAATATTTTAAGTCAAAAAGGCATTTAATACACCCAACCTACCCAATATCATAAGCTTAGCCTTGCCTGCCTTAATCATGCTCAGAACACTTACATTAGTGTATAGTTTGGCAAAATTATCTAACACAAAAGCTTATTTAACGATAAAGTGTTAAATATGTCATATAATTTTTTGAATGCTGTAGTGGAAGTGAAAAACAATGATTCTATGGGTACCATTTTAAAGTCAAAAAATCAAGTTGGCCCATCATAAGTCCAGGGACTGTCTGTATTTGAAATGTCAAATAGGAATGGGATTTGGGAATATGTCTATTCTAAAGACAGTGCCTTCATAGATAAACTGGATAGACCTATATTAAAGTAATTAAATTGTCTGGGAATAGTGGCTCACGCTTGTAATCCCAGAACTTTGGGAGGCCAAGGTGGGCAGATCACCTGAGGTCTCAAGTTCGAGACCAGCCTGACAAATATGAAGAAACCCTGACAAATATGAAGAACACAAAATTAGCCAGGCGTGGTAGTGCATAGCTGTAATCCCAGCTACTCCGGAGGCTGAGGCAGGAGAATCACTTGAATCTGGGAGTTGGAGGTTTCAGTGAGCTGAGATCATGCCATTGTACTCCAACCTGGGCAACAAGAGTGAAACTCTGTCTCAAAAAAAAAAAAAAGAAAAGAAAAGAAAAGAAATTAAATCAGTAACTGAAAATCTTCCAAAACAGAAAGTATCTGGCACAGGAGTTCAAAACCAGCCTGAGCAACATGGTGAAACCCCATCTCTACTGAAAATACAAATATTAGCTGGGCATGGTGGTGGGTGCCTGTAATCCCGGCCATTTAGGAGGCTAAGGCAGGAGGATTGCTTAAACCCAGAAGGTGGAGGTGGCAGTGAGCAGAGATTTCACCTTTGGACTGCAGCCTGGGCCACAGAGCAAGACTCCGTTTCAAAAAAAAGAAGAAAAGAAAGAAAAGAAAGAAAGAATCTCATTAAAAAATTAAATTAAATTAAATTTTAAAAAAAGAAACAGAAGTGTTCATTCATCTGCTTAAACCTGCCAATGGCTTCTCAATGACTTTTAAATGCCATGCAGCTCCTGGGTATCCACCCAGAGGAAAAAAGTCATTATATAAAAAAGATACTTGCACACGAATGTTTATAGCAGTACAGTTCACAATTGCAAACATATGGAACAAGCCCAATTGCCCAATAATCAACAAGTGGATTTTTAAAATGTGGTATAGTGTTATGGTGACTTATGCCTGTAACCCAAGCACTCTGGGAGGCCGAGGCAGGCGGATCACTTGAGCCCAGGAGCTCAAGACTAGCCTGGCCAACATGGAGAAACCCCATCACTATCAAAAATACAAAAACTAGCTGGTGTGTTGGTGTATGCCTGTGGTCCCAGCTCCTTGGGAAGCTGAGGTGGGAGGATCACTTTAGCCTGGGAGGTGGAGGTTGCAATGAGTCAAGATCACGCCACTGCACTCCAGCTTGGGCGACAGAGTAAGACTTTATCTCAAAAAAAAAAAAAAAGAAAGAAAGAAAAATACTCATTTTTCTTTACTTCAAATACTTTGAAATAAGAGCTAACTAAGTACATTTGTCTATACACAAGTAGAATCACCGTGACTACCACTGGTACTAATGTGCACTTACACTGTGTTGCTTTGGTAACTGAAATATGTTAGAAAGAGTGACTTGATTTTCTAAAATGGTGAACAACTTGGTAAAATTTCAATAAAGTACAACTTACCCTCAATGTAAAAGAAAGTTGTTTTCCTAGCAAATTTGGTATATATCTAGAAAAATTCAGTTAAAATTAGACAAAATAGCCCAGGCGTGGTGGCTCATGCCTGTAATCCCAGCACTTTGGGAGGCCAATGCAGGTGGATCATGAGGTCAAGATATCAAGACCATCCTGGCCAACATGGTGAAACTCCGTCTCTACTAAAGATACAGAAAATTAGCTGGATGTGGTGGCGCGTGCCTGTAATCCCAGGTATTTGGGAGGCTGAGACAGGAGAATCTCTTGAACCCAGGAGGCGGAGGTTGCAGTGAGCCGAGATCACGCCATTGCACTCCAGCCTGGGCAACAAGAGTGAAACTCCGTCTCAAAAAAAAAAAAAAACCTGACAAAATTTATGTTTAAATATAAGCAGGCTTTACAGCTAATGTAGGACCTGTGTCTTGCAGGACATCTAGCATCCTGGACCTTTCCCGTTAATGATTACCAGCAGTACCCTCCTGATCCCACCCATCACTGCAGCAACTGAAAAGGCCTCACTTACTTCCAGGATGCCCCAGCATGGCCATGGAAACACACTTAACCAATCTGACTAGTCTTGCTTTTCATTTATGACCACACACCCCCAGCAGGCTGCCCAAACTGCATTTCCCTGCTCTATTCACTTTCACTCTGTGCTAAGTAACTACTTTACACCTTCTCCTGTCTTCTCAAAATCTCAATGCCTCTTCCTCTCCCCATTCTCAGAATAGAATCTTGACTATTAATACACAGAAAAGCAAAGCACTCAGAAGATCACCTCCCCCTGCTCCAATCACCAGCTCCTCGGATCCCTATGCACTTGAACCCATTGACTGGACTGTCTTCCAGCCCTGGGCTTGTCCCATCTGTGCTTCTGAAAAAAGGCACCACTTCTTTGCACATTGGAGCTCTCCGCCATCTGTCTCTCTCTCTCTCTCTCTCTCTCTGAGATGGAGTCTCACTCTGTTGTCAGGCTGGAGTGCAGTGGCATGATCTTGGCTCACTGCAAGCTTTGCCTCCTAAGTTCAAGTGATTCTCATGCCTCAGCTTCCCGAGTAGCTGGAATTATAGGCATGCACCACCACACCCAGCTAATTTTTGTATTTTTAGTAGAGATGGTGTTTCACCATCAGGCTGGTCTTGCTCTCCTGACCTTGTGATCTGCCCACCTCAGCCTCCCAAAGTGCTGAGATTACAGGCATGAGCCACTGCACCCAGCCTCCCCTGTCTCTTTTATCACAGCTAAACTTTGTCCTAACAATTCCTCCTCCCACTTCTGTGCCTGCTGTAGGTTTTCTCTTCTCTAGGAGATCATTCTCGTCAATATATGAACATCCCAAAATATTTTCAATAGTAAAGACAAAAAAAACTTTCCTTGACCTCACATTTCCCTCCAACTACAGATACGTTACTTCAGACCCTTTCCAGCAGGATCCCAGTGAGCCGGGCTCATTGTCTCCACCCCCTCCCTCCCATTCTATTCAATTTATTTGAGTTAGGCTTTTGTTCACTCAATGAATAGGTCTCTGTTGAGGTCACTCTTGACCTCTACAATGGGAAATGCAGTAACTCACTCTCTAGGCACATCTTCCTCTACTCTCAGTGGACTTGCTGAGATTGTGTGAAACCCTTTCTTTGCTTCGCTACCCAAACAACGTGCTCTCCTGATTTGCCCACCTCACTGGCTGCTCGTTTGCCCCCTTAGCTGTATCCTTCTTCTCTTCCTAAACTGAATAATGGCTCAGTTCTTAGCCCTCTCTACCTACCAAGCTTGTCCAACCCACCTTATGTTGTTGTTTTGTTTGGTTTTAGGCCTTTAGCAGCCTGAAATCGTGGTTTTTAATTTCTGTCTCTAGTGATAACCAGAAAAAAGGGATGAGGAAGGGGCTTTACTGACCCAAATGGAAACAGAAACTAAGAACCCGTGACTGTATTCTCTCCCTTGGATACCACTGATCCCTACACCCTCTTCTTGAGTGATCTCAATAGTGTTACATGTAAATTTTTGGTACCACAAAAGTAGCACTCAAATATAAATTTCCTCAGCAAGGCAATTTACTTCTATAGAAGGGTGTGTCTCATAGATGGAACAATGGTGAGTGCACACCTGGACAGGGTAGGGGAAAGGGTTCCTGTTCCTGATGCAGGTAGCTCCTACTGCTGTGTCATTCCCCTATTGGCTAGGGTTAGACTGCACAGTCGGCTAAGCTAATTCCCAGTGGCTATTTTAAAGACAGCAGGATTACCAGCTGGAGTGGCAGGGTGGGTAGTTTGGCAGGAAAAGATGGTTACAGGACAGGTCAGAGAAGGTGACCAGAGGTGACTCAGGTCAAAGCAGGTGACCAGAGCAGGTGACTGGGATGAGTCAGGATGGAGCAAGGGACTAGGGGGGTTGGGAGAGATGTGAACTACTAATTAGACCTGGTGGAAAAGGTTGTTTACTGAAACTACAAGGAAGTTAAACTTTAAAATGGAGAACTAAAGAATAAAAGAGATGGACATACTGACATACTGATTCTTTGAAGAGAAACTTGGATTTCACTATATCTAACAATAGGTCCTATGGCTATAAGTGCCGTCAATATGCTGAAGGCTTTGGAAATAAAGCCTCCACCCCTGGACTCTCCCTTGAACTCCAGACTCATAGACCCAACAGCCTACCTGGATGTCTGTCAGCTGTGTCAATTTAACATGTCAGACACAGACTGCCTCCGGTATTCCCATTCCGATAGCTCAACCCAAATGCTTCAGTTTCTCTCATACCCTACATGGAATCCGGCATTGAGTCGTCCGCCTTCTGCCCCTCCCACCCGAATCGTGCCACCTTCATTCTCTCACTCCCTGTTAGCCTCCGTGTCCTAACCAAACACCAGCTGTAGGCCGACTTCAGGAGAGTTCCTGAAATTGAAAGAAATGCTCTTGAATCCTCAATATTGACCCCTCCCTGCATGTCCTCCCCAAACACACCATGAAACAATACCAGAACACAGAGCACCCACCCACTCAGCTGCCTTCTTGGTGTGTGGAAGTGAAAATGCTTCCCATGACCTTTTTTTTTTTTTTTGAGATGGAGTCTAGATTTTTTACCCAGGCTGGAGTACAATGGCATGATATCGGCTCACTGCAACCTTTGCCCCTCCCGTTTCAAGAGATTCTCCTGCCTCAGTTTCCAGATTAGCTGGTATTACTGGCATGTACCTGGTAATACCCAGTTAATTTTTGTATTTTTAGTAGAGACAGGGTTTCGCCATGTTGATGAGGCTGGTCTCGAACTCCTGACCTCAAGTGATCTGTCCGCCTCAGCCTCTCAAAGTGCTGAGATTACAGGCATAAGCCACTGCACCCTGCCTCCTCCCATGACTTTGGATCCCTTACACATTAATATTCTATTACACTAGGTGATAATTATACTTTAATTACACATTATATTGAAACATATAAACAACACAAATAAATATATGGAGAAAAGCAAAAGTTTCTCTCTCTCTCCCCTATTCTTTAGGCATAACTGCAATTAACAGTTTCTTGCATAGCTTCCATAACACTGACAATGCAAGAAGCACGCATATTCATGTGTGTCTATGCTTATTACCCACACGCATACTTTGGGGCTCTCTTCAAATAGCTGAACAACATGGATAATGAAGGTTCTCTTAGAAACCCAGGGTCTCCTCGCCACCCTGCATCCATCTTTTTCTGCACATGTACATGATTCTATCCTTGGTTCTGGAGCCAGAACACCTGCGTTCATATTCCAGCTTCCATGCTCACTACTAGTATAATCTTAGAAAGCTACTTTGCATCTCTGGTTCTCCAGCTTCCGCCTCTGTAAAATGGGGAGGCCAATAATTGTGTCTACGTCATAAAAGCACTGTTGGGGGTCACTGAATGAGTTAATACACAGTCATTGGTGTCTACTTATTCGATAAATAGTAGGTATTTGAATCATTTTCTACCTCTCACCCTATCCTTAAATGCTAGGTTATAAAGATACACACAATAGGATACGATGAAAAATAAGTAAATGAGAAACTCAAGACTGCAGGAACTTTGTATTATGTAGGAAAATACAAAGAAGCCAAGAGTAGTGTCATTACTTAAATCACTGCTGCCAAGTCTTTCCTAGCTGCCAAAGAGGGTTGAAAACTCAGCCCTGAGCTGCCTAGAAACAAGGAATGCTCTATCAGTTTCAACATTTACAATGTCTCCAAGGTAAAAACAAATGATTTAAAAGGTGAAATGCACCTCTCCCTTGTTTGGGACCTAAGAAAAATGTCTGTGTGTTTAAATATCTATTTTCCTCCTAGAAAGCTTTTAGGGAAAGGTGGCAGGAAGAGAATCACACTGAGTTAAGTCTCATGTTGATTTAAGTCATATCCATTTTCTACTGTTTAAAATAAACTCTACAGTTCTCAGCCAAACCTAGGGATGATAAATCTGGAGAAGAAAAGGTCAATCTTAGGCTGAGCTTGGAGGCCTGACAGTTTGATATAAAGTGATGATAGGGCGGGGTCAGTGGCTCATGCCTGTAATCCCAGCACTTTGGGAGGCTGAGGCGGACGAATCACAAGGTCAGGAGTTCGAGATCAGCCAGGCCAATATGGTGAAACCCTGTCTCTACTAGAAATACAAAATAATTAGCTGGGCGTGGTGGTGGGTGCCTGTAATCCCAGCTACTTGGGAGGCTGAGGCAGGAGAATCACTTGAAACTGTGAGGCAGAGGTTGCAGTGACTGAGATAGTGCCACTGGGCAACGAAGCAAGACTCTGTCTAAAAAAAATAAATAAATAAAAAATAAAGTGATGGCCTGGCATGGTGGCTCACACCTGTAATCCAAGCACTTTGGTGGCCAAGGCGGGCAGATCACCTGAGGTCGGGAGTTCAAGACCAGCCTGACCAACATGGTGAAACCCCATCTTTATTTATAAATAAATAAATAAATAAATAAAGAGATGATAGGACACTTGATACTGACACCCACATGTGAGCCCTAGGCAATGATGCCAAGCGCTTGGTGAAAGGCGAGGACTGAGTGACCCAAGGTGGTTTGCCTGATTCAGGGGACTCCAGTGATGTGATCTGGCAGAAGATGAGATAATGGTGTTGCCTCGTAAAGACAAGAAGAAAGAAAAAGAGGAGATAACAGGGAAGAATCTGGTTGCGCCTGAGAGTCTGGTTTTTCACGGGGGAGTCGGCTCTTCCGGTAAGCCTGCTACCCCACTCTGCTGTGAGAACTCACTCTTAGCTTGAGGCCAGCATTTAGCTAAGATTTGTAGAAGTGGGAACCAGTAAGTGGTTAACAATATTTCAAGCAGCCTGGAGGAAAATGCATCTGAAGTTCACCAAAATATCATAGTTCTTTACTTTTTTTGGGATGACAGATATTATAGAGATTACATCAATGACATTTCTGACAAACATAATTTGGAGGAGTGGATGATTAATGTGGTTTATTTGGTGAAATAACTCTTTCAAAGTGAGGGAGTCACAAAAAGAAAAAATAATAGGAGAACATTGCTGTTAAAAAAAAAACTGGGCTGGGCATGGTGGCTGGCCAGGCATGATGGCTCATGGCTGTGATCCCAGCACTTTGGGAGGCCAAGGCAGGCAGATCACCTGAGGTCAAGAGTTTGAGACCAGCCTAGCCAACATGGGGAAACCCCATCTCTACGACAAATACAAAATTTGCCAGGAGTGGTGGTGCGTGCTTGTAGTCCCATCTACTTGGGAGGCTGAGGCTGGAGAATCACTTGAACCTGGAAGGCAGAGGTTACAGTGAGCTGCGATAATACACTTGCATTCCAGCCTGGGCAGCAAAGTGAGACTCAGTCTCACACACACACAAAAAAGCACATTGAGAACACTGGCATGGGGGTGAGCCTTAAACTGATGCATCTGAGAAAACAAAGCTTCTAGGTGAGGTACAAGGACTCACGCCTGTAATCCCAGCATTTTGGGAAGCTGAGGCAGGAGGATTGCTTGAGCCCAGGAGTTCAAGACTGGCTCCGAAAACAAAATGAGACCCTGTCTCTACAAAAAATAAAAAAAGAAATTAACTAGCATACATGGGAGGCTGAGGTGGGAAGATCGATTGAGCCTGGGAGGTCGAAGCTACAGTGAGCTGTGATCATACCATTGCACTCCAGTCTGGGTGTCAGAGTGAGACCCTATCTCAAAAAAAAAGGAAAAAGCAAAAAGAAAATAACTTTTATATGAGGAAGGCAATTCCTTTTAATTATCAGGGCCAGAGAGACATTGAATTGAGAAAGCAATCACGCTGTACTCCCCACTTACAGCTATGCATTCATCAACTGCTTGCTATTGCCACAAGTAGCAATAAATTTACCTGATAATGCCACATTAGACACCATATTCTACATCCTATGGCTTAACAACATATAACCAATCACTAGGTAATGTCATTTCTGTAAACCAATGAGAATTCCTGACAAACAGCTTTGTTTCAGTCCACTCCCTGCCCCCAAGTTTTGCCTTTAAAAATCCCCTTGTTTGTACATTACATTGTCACTGTGTGAGAGTAAAAGAAAAAAAATCCCCTTGTAACTGCTACAAACTTGAGCGCATATTCAGGGCAACTTGAATCTATGCTCCTGGGTTGCAGTCCCCAAGCTTGGCCCAAGTAAACTCTGCTTATGTTAATTTTGCCTAAGCTTTTTCCTTTCAGGGCAACACATCTGAATTGGAGATGGCCATGTGGGCCATGAGAGAGCTACTCTTCAGGTTGGAAGTCTTCCAATTTCTAAAAGTTGACTGAGAGAAAACAGGTGTTTATCTTTCTCATGGAATATTTGATGAGTAAGCTGCAATTTCTCTCCTTAAATTCAAGTGAGTTCATGAGGCAGGTTCGTTTGACTTGAATGTAAGCATCTGTCAATACCGATTCCTGCACTGACGACCTAACACGCCCATGTATTCTCACCTGATTCTCACTGCGTCTCTGGGAGGTAGGCAGGGATTTCTGATATTCTGAGGAAAAAGAAATGATCAGAATTTAAGTAAGTGCAAGGTTACGCAGCTGGAAAATTGAAGGGATACATTTTAAACAAAACCCTTGCTCTTTCCTCTGCAACAGCCAAGAAACTGGGGACAGGAGCCAATGTGGATCTACGGTGCTCATTGATACTATATTGGGAAGGACGCAGACTTTTAGTGAGGAAAGAGAAGAAATCACAGTTCGGAGTGGAATCCCCAATTATAAACTATCTCAGTGGCTCCCTATCTTGAGTATGATAATGTCTCTCTAAAATGGAATTCTGGCCAGTTGTGACGGCTCAAGTCCATAATCCCAGCACTTTGGGAGGCCAAGGCAGGCAGAGCTCTTGATGTCAGGAGTTTGAGACCAGCATGGTCAACATGGTGAAACCCCATCTCTACTAAAAATACAGAAATTAGCTGGGCTGTGGTGCATGCCCCTGTAATCTCAGCTACTCGGGAGGCTGAGGCAGGAGAATCGCTTGAACCCAGGAGCAGAGATTGCAGTGAGCCGAGATTGTGCCACTGCACTCCAGCCTGGGTGACAGAGTGGGAATCCATCTAAAAAACAATTGAATTCTACCATTCCACTGACACGGGAAAGGTGTGACTAAGACATCAAATCACCAAAAGTTACTATGACCTCATTACCAGTCCTAAAGGAACCTGATTTTTAATGGGTCTATGTCATCGGTACTTGACATAAGTGTGGAGACGATGCTTGGCAGCCGCTGCCCAGTTTTTCTCAGTTTCTTTTCAAAGTCTCTGCAGTGCCTCATCCACCCCTACCCAGACCAAGTTCTGCATCTCACAGGCTATAAACCTTCAGGATACAGATGGAAGCTTTGGGGAAAGGAAATGCTAAGTGGTTGGGGCAGAAAAATAGAAACTGTAGTGTTTTAAGGAGCCAGGGTGGCACAAAACCCCAAAAAGCGTTTGAGCCTCGAAGAGCCAGCCCCATGCCTGACCCTCCCTGACCACCACACTCACTGGTTCTGACACCCAAGGCTTTGTTGGGGAGGCAGGCATTCTCGTTGTTTATTGCATTTGTAGAGTTGGCACACAGTTAGACATGAGCAGGAAACGGAGCACCTCAGGGAGGAAACTCCAGAGGCCACCGAAAACCTGCATGCTAAATATGAATGTAGGGGAAGATACCTATGCAGAAACGAATGCCCCAGATACCCCATCAGATGCCTGGTCACTGCTCATTCTGCTGTTAAATTGTCAGAATGTAACTAGCTGTATGCTGATAGGAAGGGAAAAAGGAAAAAGGGAAGATTCCTAAGAGATACACAGGCACAGTAAGTACAGATTTGACTGCTATAGATCTTCCTGGGATGGTGGTCATGAGCAAGGCCACCATTAGGTCACTCCAGCCTGGAAGACGGAGTGAAACTCCATCTCAAAATTAACAACAACAAAAAAAGTTAATAGTAGCCTGAAACAGCCAGGCATGGTGGCTCATGCCTGTAATCCCAGCATTTTGGGAGGCCGAGGCAGGTGGATCATGAGGTCAAGAGATCAAGACCATCCTCACCAACGTGGTGAAACCCTGTCTCTACTAAAAATACAAAAATTAGCTGAGTGTGGTGGCGTGCACCTGTAGTCCCAGTTTCTCAGGAGGCTGAGGCAGGAGAATTGCTTGAACCCGGGAGGTGGAGGTTTTAGTGAGCCGAGATCATGCCACTGCACTCCAGCCTGGTGCCTGGTGACAAGGTAAGACTTAGTCTCAAAAAAAAAAAAAAAAAGCCAAGAAAGCTAGAATCAAAGGACATATGGTTTCCTGTAAAAACGACAGCTAATATCTTAACATATGTCTCCAAGTTGTTTTTTGGAAACGCAGATCCTTACCAAATAGATCCACCAGCACACAGACCTGAGATAAGGGGAACTGGGGACTGAACTCTGACCACCATGTCTTGCTCTTTTGCTCTACATTTCTTCCTGGGGGGCCTGGAGAAAGTTACACCTATAAGCAGAGCTAACATTCTTTTCTGCTGACCCCAGAATTTTTATTTTTATTTATTTTATTTATTTTTTACCTTTTTAAAAAATTGAGATGGAGTCTTGCTATGTTGCCTAGGCTGGTCTTGAACTCCTGGGCTCAAGCAATCCCCCCACCTCAGCCTTGCAAGTGCTAGGATTACAGGCATGAGACACTATGACAGGTCCTCAAATTTTTAAACAAAGCATCACTTCCTTAACAAATTGCAACTCAGAAAAATCTCTGAATCTACCTATGACCTGTAGATAGGTCCCCACTTCAAGACATCCCACCCCTTTTCAGCCAATGCCCATGTGCAACCTCCACGTATTGAATTATGATTTTGCCTGCAAGTTCTGCTTTCCTGAAACTTACCCTGCCTTTAAGAACCCTTACCTGTGAGGACTAAACTCCGATCATTTTCCTCTCTTGCCCAAATTCCTCTCTAAGGGGCCTAGGGAGTCCTATCTTACAAACCATAAAATCTCATCAGAGAAAAAGGTTTTATTTAACTCTATATAATATGGTCTGCTTTCCAAATGCTCTGGTATAACTGAAACTGCCATTGCAAAATTATAACTGAGGCCACGACAGAGATCTGACCTAACCAACTCCATGTTTCTAACCTCCAAGCTGTCCTTGTGCATTCCTGGGTATAGGCTGAAATAACTTCGGGAGAAATTTAGTTTATCGTTCATAATTTGAAATGAAGATGAAAACAGCCCTTTCCCAAAACAAACCCCCTTCTTTCCTGGGGACCAGACTATCTAATTTGTTAGGGGTAACAAAGTAGTCAAATGATTAGAGATTATGGTTTAGGAGTCATGCAGCTGGAGGCTATAAGACCCTGATCCTCCCCAAATTGCTCCTAGGAATAACATCACTATTGTAAAATCTAAGATCGGTGCTTGAGGTATTCTGCAGACCCTGCACTTGATGGATCAGCTGGCACCATCCAGATCGATAAACTGGCTCATCTGATCTTGTGGCCCCATCCAGGAACTGACTCAGCACAAGAAGACAGCTTCAACTTCCTATGATTTCATCTCCAATCCAACCAATCAGCATTCCCGACTCACTGCCTTCCTCCAACCCACCAAATAGTTCTTAAAAAGTCTGATCCCTGAGGGCTCAGGGAGACTGATTTGAGTAATTGTAAAATTCTGCTCTCCCACTCAGCTGGCTTTGCATGAATTACTCTTTCTCTACTGTAATTCCCCTGTCTTGATAAATTGGCTCTGTCTAGGCAGCGGACAAGGTGAACCCATTGGGCAGTTACATAATATCACGTGACAGATAAAGAAGGTAATCAAAATATTTTACCCCAAACCAGGTTTCTTTGCCATATTTTGAAATGGCCTGCAAAGTAATTTTTGTGGAGGAAGATCGCAAATGTAAAGAATCTCTTTTTTTTTTTTTTTTTTTTGAGATAGGGTCTTACTTTGTCACCTAGGCTGGAGTGCAGTGACACAATTCAGCTCACTGCAGCCTCAACTTTCTGGGTTTGAGTGATCCTCCTGTCTCAGTCCCCCAAGTAGCTGGGACTACAGGTGTGTGCCACCATGCCCAGCTAACTCTTGTATTTTTTGCAGAAATATGATTTCACCATGCTGTCCGGGCTGGTCTTGAACTCCTGAGTTCAAGTTATCTGCCTGTCTCCCAAGGTGCTAGGATTACAGGCGTGAGCCACCATGCCCACGCAAGAATCTCTGTTAATATAACTAGATTGTTCTTTCCAGGCCCTCCTGATTCGGAAGAGATTGACTAAAAGTCTAGTACCTTTTAAGGGTCTGCATAGGAAACATTTGCCAGCTATTGTGTCTAAGGACAGCATGATCCTGACCTCTGCAACTCTTTGTCTTGATCCAGATGCTTTTTTCTATTGATTCTAGGTCTTTAGACAATAACTGAACTCTTTCAACCAATTGCAAATCAGAAAATCTTTACATCCACCTATGACCTTCCCCTCCCCCTACCCGCTTAAACTTTGTCCTGACTTTCTGGATGAAACCAATGCAATGTATACCCTATATGTATTGATTAATGTCTTATTGTCGCCCTAGAATGTACAAAAACCAAGCTGTAATCCAACCGCCTTGGGCACAAGTTCCCTTGAGACTCTGCCTTGGGCTTTGGTCACTCATATTTGGCTTGGAATACACCTCCTTAAATATTTTACAGAGTCTGACTCTTTTCAGTGACACCTGTAAGCCACCAAGGAAGTCAGGATTTAAGCATTAGCTGCCTGGTCCTTCTTGGAAGGACCTTCATGATGTCCTGCAAATAAATGTCTTCCTTTCTTCCGCTGCAAACCATAGTGCAGTCATCTGGTCTTACTGTGCTGGGCAAGTGCACCCTAGTTAGGTTCTGTATAACGCTGGTCCTGTCCTTCTTTGAAAACATCACAGCTGACTCAACACTAGATGGGTAAGAAATGCTATATTTTGCTTCACTGACTGTCAAAACTATAAAAAAAGCTACAACTTTGAAAAGTTTCATAGAGTAGGCTGGGAAACACTGATGTCATGTTGCAGAAAAATCTAGGCTCTGAAATAACAGCACGTCCCACCCAACCCAACCCCATCGTTAACTGTTTTTTCTTTTTTCTTTTCTTTTTTTTTTCTGAGACGGAGTTTCGCTCTTGTTACCCAGGCTGGAGTGCAATGGCTTGATCTCGGCTCACCGCAACCTCCGCCTCCTGGGTTCAGGCAATTCTCCTGCCTCAGCCTCCGGAGTAGCTGGGATTACAGGCGTGCGCCACCATGCCCAGCTAATTTTTTGTATTTTTGGTAGAGACGGGGTTTCACCGTGTTGACCAGGATGGTCTACGATCCCTTGACCTCGTGATCCACCCACCTCAGCCTCCCAAAGTGCTGGGATTACAGGCTTGAACCACCGCACCCGGCCTGTAACTGTTTTTTCTTATCTCTGATAGTTGAGTGATTAGGTGAGCAAAAGCAAACGGATTTTAAAAATGAACGTGCGGCCAGGCGCGGTGGCTCACGCCTGTAATCCCAACACTTTGGGAGGCCGAGGCGGGTGGATCACGAGGTCAAGAGATCCAGACCACCCTGGTCAACACGGTGAAACCCCGTCTCTACCAAAAATACAAAAAATTAGCTGGGCATGGTGGCGCGTGCCTGTAATCCCAGCTACTCAGGAGGCTGAGGCAGGAGAATTGCCTGAACCCAGGAGGTGGAGGTTGCGGTGAGCCGAGATCGCGCCATTGCACTCCAGCCTGGGTAACAAGAGCGAAACTCCATCTCAAAAAAAAAAAATGAATGTTCCTCCCAAGAGCTCTCAGGGTACCACGGCTGATTTGTGGTTTCCTTTTGGCTAGTTTCACAAGCACTTGAGAAATGGCAACCATACTTAGAGAAATGGCTATTTGGCTTTCAGTTACCAGGCATCTGTGGTAGAATACCTGCTTGCCAAACTGTTATATCTGCCTGAAAACAATGTTTGTGAGAAGAAGAAAGCCTGAATCATGCTCTGCCACATCCAGCAAGAACTTGAATGTACGAGGATCGGAGTGAGCTCTTTGAAGCTGTGACCATCTATAAGATTGGGTGATGCCAAACATTCATCCCAGGCTACTTCCCCAAACTATGGAGCCGAAACCCCTCAATAATCTTTTGTCTTGCTTAGAAGTCCCCCAAAAGAAGGTAGAAAATAGCCTGGCCCTACTTGGATTCTTTTCTATAAGGAGCTGAATCATCTTCAGAAAATTTAATATTAAAATATTAATAGTTTAATCATACATATATATGCATATGTTTTGAGACGGCATCTCACTCTGTCACCCAGGCTGGAGTGCAGTGGCATGAACTCGGCTCACTGCAACCTCTGCCTCCTGGGTTGAAGTGATCCTCCTGCCTAAGCCTCCCATGTAGCTGGGACTACAAGCCTGTGCCACCATGCCTGGCTAATTTTTGTATTTTTAGCAGATTCTGGGTTTCACCATGTTGGCAAGGCTGGTCTCAAACTCTTGACCTCGTGATCTGCTCACCTCAGCCTCCCAAAGTGCTGGGATTACAGGTGTGAATCACCGTGTCCAGCCTTAATAATATTAAAAATCAGCCGTGATACACTGAGAGCTCTTAGGAGGCACATTCATTTTTAAAATCCTCTTGCTTTTGCTAACATAATCGCTCAGCTATCAGAGATAAGGGAAAACAGTTAGGACGGGGTTGGGTGGGACGTGCTGTTATTTCAGAGCCTGGATTTTTCTGCAACATGACAACAGTGTTTCCCAGCCTACTCGATGAAACTTTTCGAAGTTGTAGCTTTTTTTATAGTTTTGACAATCAGTGAAGCAAAATATAGCATTTCTTACCCATCTAGTGTTGAGTCAGCTGTGATGTTTTCAAAGAAGGACAGGATCAGTGTTATAAAATAATTAAGATTTATATCATGTAACAGCAAAAATTATTGTAATGCTGTAGGAGTTATTAAGAAATTATTTTAGGCAGATAGAAAAGAAAAGGGGTCCTTGGAAAGCTATTTCTTTTAAAGAAACTTTTTTTTTTTGAGACAGAGTTTCTCTCTTGTTGCTCAGGCTGGAGTGCAATGGTGCTATTTTGGCTCACTGCAGCCTCCACCTCCCTGGTTCAAGCAATTCTCCTGCCTCAGCTTTGAGAGAAGTTGGAATTACAGGCGCCTGCCACCATGCCTGGCTAATTTTGTGTATCTTTAGTAGAGATGAGGTTTCGCCATGTTGGCCAGGCTGGTCTCGAACTCCGGACCTCGTGATCCACCCACCTTGGCCTCCCAAAGTGCTGGTATTACAGGCGTGAGCCACTGCTCCCGGCCTGCATGTCTTTTAATATGCAACTGGAGTCCCTCCAGTTGCATGATCCTGGCTCACTGCAACCTCTGCCTCCCAGGTTCAAGTGATTCTCCTGCCTCAGCCTCCTGAGTAGCTGAGACTACAGGCATGTGCCACTTCACCTGGCTAACTTTTATGTTTTTGGAGAGACAGGGTTTAGCCATGTTGCCCAGGCTGGTTTTGAACTCGTGGACTAAAGCGATCCACCCATCTTGGCCTCCCAAAGTGCTGAGAACAAAGGTGCGAACCACCCCACACAGCCTAAAATCTCCTTTTGATGGATCACATCAACTATTTAAGAATGTTTTCTCTAATATATGCTACTTGTCTAAATCATAATTTCCAGATTTAGAGAATTCCATTCAAAGAGAAAAGGGTGCCCCATAGCCTTACATAGCAAGTAGCAAGATTCGACCTGTAAGAATTTCAGCTAATTAAACTATTAACTATAAAATAAATGCTTAAAATAAAGACATGAAAGTGTAATCCAGTGCTTCACCTTGCCCACTGCCTAGACAGAGCCAATTTATCAAGACAGGGGAATTGCAATAGAGAAAGAGTAATTCACACAGAGCTGGCTGTGTGGGTGACCAGAGGTTTGCATTTGGGGATAACACTTTTTTTTTTTTTTTTTGAGGCAGAGTTTCACTCTTGTCACTCAGGCCAGAGTGCAATGGCATTATCTCGGCTCACTGCAACCTCCGCCCCCCAGGTTCAAGCGATTATCCTGTCTCAGCCTCCTGGGTAGCTGGGATAATAGGCACCTGCCACTACACCTAATTTTTTTGTATTTTTAGTAGATGGGGTTTCACCATGTTGGCCAGGCTGGTCTTGAACTCCTGATCTCAGGTGATCCACCCACCTTGGCTTCCCAAAGTGCTGAGATTATAGGTGTGAGCCACTGTGCCCGGAGGGCTCAGACTTTTTAAGGACAACTTGGTAGGTGGCGGGGAAGCCAGTGAGCCAGGAGTGCTGATTGGTCAGGTAGGAGATGAAGTGATAGGGAATTGAAGCTGACTTCTTGTGCTGAGTAGGTTTCTGGGTGAGGGCCACTAGATCTGATGAGCCAGTTTGTGGATCTGGGTGGTGCCAGCTGATCCATCAAGTTCAGGGTCTGCAAAATGTCTCAAGCACTGATCTAGGAGCAGTTTAGGGAGAATCAGGATCTTGTAGCCTCCAGCTGCATGACTCCTAAACCATAATTTCTAATCTTGTAGCTAATTTGTTAGTCCTATGGCAATCTAGTCTCCAAGTGAGAGTCTAGTCCTCCTATGCCTTGAGTTTAGCTCAAGTCTAAACCCCTATGCCCACTCCCCTTCCTGCCTTCATCCTTCTCTACAGGGAGTGGGCAATGTACTCAAGGAAGAAATCTTTTTCCCAAACTCAGGGGCTAAACCATTCAAAGCTCTCTGGTCCCCCGGCTAGTATGTATGGGCAAGGTTATACCATGTTGACTGCTGTAACAAATGACTCTAAAACCTCAGTGGCTTTGCACCATAAATGCTTGGTTCTTTCTCACATGAAACTGCAATAAGTCTTGACAGGAGGGCTCTGTTTTCTGCAGGTCATGTAGAGATCGAGACTCTTTCTATTTTGTGCCTTTTCTAATTCTCAGAGTCCTCTCCATTCAGCAGGCAGATGGCAGAAAGAGTAAGGATTGTGGGCAGGAGATGTTTATAAGCCAGACCTGAAATCAGTACAATTATTTTTGCTTACATCCCATTGGCCAAACCTCAGTTTGTTTTGGGAAAGGGCCGTTATCATCCTTGTTTTAAACTATAAACTAAGTTCCTCCCAAAGTTAGTTTAGCCTACGCCCCAGAAGGAACAAAGCCAGCTTAAAGGCTAGAAGCAAGATGGAGTGAGTTAGGTTAGATCCCTCAGTGTCTTAGTCATAATTTTGCAAAGGTGATTTCAAAAGTTCCAAAATAAGAAAAGAGTGACTATAACATTAACTCGGCATATTTGGAAAATGATCAAAGCTCTTGAAGTAAAAATGTAATTATTGAAATAAAACTCAAAGAACATGTTAAGCATTTACTGAGATACTTGAAGAGAGAATGTGTAAACTAGAGGAGCTAAGGAAGGTATTGAGGATGGCATACAGAGAGATAAGAGACATGGAGAAAATAATGAGAAGATCCAACGTTACCAAATGTATCTTTCTGAAAAAAATAGAAAAGGGGATGTCATGGTCACCCACAGAGGGAGAAGGGAGCCTCACCCAAAATTTTGTTGATAGTTTAAGATTGATGCTGCTACAGACATACATACCAACATGGTACCAAAGACTTATTCCTCACCTAAGGAGGCATTCTGGGGAAAGCAGTGCAAACTTCCACTGCTGGTCCAAAAAAATGGCTTGAGAGAACAGGGAAAGGAGACTGACTTGGGATTTTTGTGGTGGTTAGCGGGTGGAGTGAGGCTGCTGAAAGCAGGCCAGGGCCTGCACGCTTCCAATTTCCTGCCGGTACCAAAGGAGGGAGCCTCAGGCTTTGTTATCAGCTTGCCCAAGTGTGGGCAGAAGGGCAAGAGGGTGTCATGTGCCTTAAAAGTGGTTAGTCATTGCTGTTAATTTCTTGTTGTGCCTAATTTATAAATTAAACTTCTTCATAGGTATGTATATATAGGAAAAAACATAGTATATATAGGGTTTGAGGCCAGGCATGAATGGCTCATGCCTGTAATCCCAGCACTTTAGGAGGCTGAGGCAGGCAGATCATCTGAGGTCAGGAGTTCAATACCAGTCTGATCAACATGGTGAAACCCTGTCTCTAATAAAAATACAAAAATTAGCCCGGTGTGGTGATGCATGCCTGTAGTCCCAGCTACTTGGGAGGCTGAGGCAGGAGAATCTCTTGAATACAGGATATGGAGGTTGCAGTGAGCTGAGATCACACCATTGCATGCCAGCCTGGATGACAGAGCAAAACTCCATCTCAAACAAAGTACATATAGGGCAGTTTCTGGCATCAACAGGGGATCCTGGAACCTATCTCTTGCAGGATAAGAGGGGACTACTGCATCTGTTATTCAAGATGAGAGCCCCCTCCAAAGAAGATGGGAGCCCCAACATACACTTCAAAACCCTCGTGACTGTCTCCCTAGGTCAGATTTCCCAGCAGGCATTTAGCTCAGAGTCCACCATGGCACAGGGTCCTGCACATTGCAAGTATAAGCAAAACCCACATTAGAAAGATCTGTGAGGATGACTGCAATTGCCACCTGGTCCATCAACCTGAATCAAGGAGGAGACACTTGACTTTGTCACCTGGCACCTAATGCCTGTGCCATTGGTGGGAAGAGTGGGCTAGAGATTAAGGAGGTGAGGATGGAAGCTCACTGAAGAGGTGAATCTATGGTTGCCAATATAGCTCTTTATGCCAAGGAAAACAGAAAGATCTCGGTGGGTAAGGGTAGGAACTGAGGAAGAGGCAATGAACCATTAAAGTGTTGGGAAAACTGGCTAGCCATGTGCAGAAAGCAGAAACTGGACCCCTTCCCGACACCTTACACTAAAATTAACTCCAGATGGATTAAAGACTTAAACATAAGACCTAACACCATAAAAACCCTATAAGAAAATCTAGGCAAAACCATTCAGGACATAAGCATAGGCAAGGACTTCATGACCAAAACACCAAAAGCATTGGCAACAAAAGCCAAAATAGACAAATGGGACCTAATCAAACTCCACAGCTTCTGCACAGCAAAAGAAGCAGTCATTAGAGTGAATCGGCAACCAACAGAATGGGAAAAAATTTTTGCAGTCTACCCATCTGACAAAGGGCTGATGTCCAGAATCAAAGATATCCAGAATCAAAGAACTAAAACAGATTTACAAGAAAAAAACAAACAAGCCCATTCAAAAGTGGGCGAAGGATATGTATGACACTTTACAAAAGAAGACATACATGAGGCCAACAAACATATGAAAAAATGCTCATCATCACTGGTCATTAGAGAAATGCAAATCAAAACTACATTGAGATACCATCTCACTCCAGTTAGAATGGCGATCATTAAAAAATCTGGAGACAACAGATGCTGGAGAGGATGTGGAGACATAGGAACACTTTTACACTGTTGGTGGGAGTGTAAATTAGTTCAACCATTGTGGAAGACAGTGTGGCGATTCCTCAAGGACCTAGAAATAGAAATTCCATTTGACCCAGCAATCCCATCACTGAGTATGTATCCAAAGGATTATAAATCATTCTACTATAAGGACACATGCACACAAATGTTCATTGCAGCACAGTTTACAATAGCAAAGACCTGGAACCAACCCAAATGCCCATTGATGATAGACTGGACAGGGAAAATGTGGCACATATACACCATGGAATATTATGCAGCCATCAAAAATGATGAGTTCGTGTCCTTTGTAGGGACATGGATGAACCTGGAAACCATCATTCTCAGCAAACTGACACAAGAACAGAAAATCAAACACCGCCTGTTCTCACTCATAGGTGGGTGTTGAATGATGAGAACACATGGACACAGGGAGGGGAGCATCACACACTGGGGTCTGTTGGGGGGGAATAGGGGAGGGACAGCAGGGGGTGGGAGTTGAGGAGAGATAGCATGGGGGGAAATGCCAGATATAGGTGAAGGGGAGGAAGGCAGCAAATCACACTGCCATGTGTGTATCTATGCAACAATCTTGCATGTCCTTCACATGTACACCATAACCTAAAATGCAATAAAAATTAATTAATTAATTAATTAAAATAAAAGTAAAGTGTTTTGAATGCTACATACATTTAACGTTTAAGGAACATAGCCTAGCTATTTCCCCCTGTACCAGCCACCGCAAACAAGGCTTTTAATCAATGCAAATATGTACTTAGTGCAAACATTTTCAATAAACTACATCCATTGCTTTGCTTTATACTTACATGTTGCTAGGAAAGTTACTTAAGCATCTTTGTTCATTTGCTTTAGCATATGTAAAGATTCAAATAAAAAAATTGGGGGGCACGTGTTCTCAGGATTTGCTGGGGCTGTGTCACAGACCATGGTCACTCATATTTGGCTCAGAATAAATCTCTCCAAATATTTCACAGAGTTTGGTCTGATGCTATCCCCAGGCAGAGAGTGTGGGGACTGAATTGAAGGTACACAGCTGGTGTCTGCTACTTTATGGTTGGGAAAAACCCTGTTAACCAAAAATAAAATCTAAGTCCCCCAACCAACTGAATGGACTGCTTTTTTTGGCAAAGGGCACTCCAAAGTTCATCTGAAATTCTAGCTCAGGCTGTAGTAAGAAAAGGGGGAGGATTAAGAATGCATATGTATGGCTGGGCACAGTGGCTCACGCCTGTAATCCCAGCACTTTGGGAGGCCAAGGCGGGCAGATCACGAGGTCAGGAGTTTGAGACCAGCCTGGGCAACACAGTGAAACCGTATCTCTACTAAAATACAAAAAATTAGCTGGGCGTGGTGGCAGGTGTCTGTAATCCCAGCTACTCAGGAGTCTGAGGCGAGAGAATCACTTGAACCCAGGAGGCAGAGGTTGCAAAGCTTTTGCCACTGCACTTCAGCCTAGGCAACAGAGCAAGACTCCATCTCCAAAAAAAAAAAAAAAGAATGCCTCATTAGTCCTCCTCCGTTTGGAATTCAGGCACAACCGACGACCATTCACTTTAAAACGGAACTCTTAGGACTGACCAAACAATAAGATGTCAGTATGACAGATAGCAGGCATTTATTTTTTAAAAAAATATGTTCAGCAACCTTTGTGAAGGAAGAAAACTCCACTTGAGCCGGAAGCGGTGCCTCACGCCGGTAATCCCAGCACTTTGGAACGCCGTGGTGGGTGGATCACGAGGTCAAGAGATCGAGACCATCCTGGTCAACATGGTGAAATTCTGTCTCTACGAAAAATGCAAAAAATTAGCTGGGCATGGTGGCGCGTGCCTGTAATCCCAGCTACTCAGGAGGCTGAGGCAGGAGAATTGCCTGAACCCAGGAGGCGGAGGTTGCGGTGAGCCGAGATGGCGCCATTGCACGCCAGCCTGGGTAACAAGAGCAAAACTCCGTCTCAAAAAAAAAAAAAAAAAAAATACAAAAATTACCTGGGCATGGTGGCACACTCCTGTAGTCCCAGCTACTTGGGAGGCTGAACCAGGAGAATTGCTTGAACCCAGGAGGCGGAGGTTGTGGTGAGCCGAGATCGCGCCATTGCACTCCAGCCTGGGTAACAGCGAAACTCCGTCTCAAAAAAAAAAAAAAAAAAAAAAAAAAAAAAAAAAAAAAAAATTAGCTGGCACACGCCTGTAGTCCCAGCTACTTGGGAGGCTGAGGCAGGAGAATTGCTTGAACCCAGGAGGCGGAAGTTGCGTTGAGCCAAGATCGCGCCATTGCACTCAAGCCTGGGTAACGAGCGAAACTCCGTCTCAAAAAAAAATTAGCTGGGCATTGTGGCACAAGCCTGTAGTCCCAGCTACTTGGGAGGCTGAGGCAGGAGAATTGCTTGAACCCAGGAGGTGGACGTTGCGGTGAGCTGAGATCGCGTCATTGCACTCCAGCCTAGGTAACAAGAGCAAAACACCGTCTCAAAAAAAAAAAAAAATACAAAAATTAGCTGGGCATGGTGGCACACGTCTGTAGTCCCAGCTACTTGGGAGGCTGAGGCAGGAGAATTGCTTGAACCCAGGAGGCGGAGGTTGCGGTGAGCCGAGATAGCGTCATTGTACTCCAGCCTGGGTAACAGCAAAACTCCGTCTAAAAAAAAATTAGCTGGGCATGGTGGCACACGCCCGTAGTCCCAGCTACTTGAAAGGCTGAGGCAGGAGAATTGCTTGAACCCAGGAGGCGGACATTGCGGTGAGCAGAGATCCCGTCATTGCACTCCAGCCTGGGCAATAGCGAAACTCCGTCTCAAAAAAAAAAGGAAAAAAATACAAAAATTAGCTGGGCATAGTGGCACACGCCTGTAGTCCCAGCTACTTGGGAGGCTGAGGCAGGAGAATTACTTGAACCCAGGAGGCGGAGGTTGCGGTGAGCCGAGATCGCGCCATTGCACTCCAGCCTGGGTAACAAGAGCGAAACTCTGTCTCAAAAAAAAAAAAAGAAATAAATAAAGTAAAGAAATGGGCCAGGTGCGGTGGCTCACACCTGTAATCCCAGCACTTTAGAAGGCTAAGGTGGGCAGATTACGAGGTCATGAGTTCGAGACCAGCCTGGCCAACATGGTGAAACCCTGTCTCCACTAAAAACACAAAAATTAGCTGGTTGTGGCAGTGGGCACCTGTAATTCCAGCTACTCTGGAGGCTGAGGCAGGAGAATTGTTTAAACCCAGGAGACAGAGGTTGTGTGAGCCAAGACCCCACCATTGCAGTCCAGCCAGGGTGACAGAGTGAGATTCTGTCTCAAAAAAAAAAGAAAGAAAGAAAAAGAAAAAACAAAAGTAAAGAAATTAAACAATGACTACTCCATAGACAGAGTAGGGCATTCCAGAAAGCAAGAGGAGGAATTTATTCACCTTAGGTGCAATGCTTGTTTGATATAACAAAGTGAAAATCATCGGGAAATGTGCTCTACTACCAACGTTTGTGACAAAGGACTGTTAATCTTTATGTAACTGTTATCAAAACACCAGGGGTTCGGTCTAGGTCCTGCTGCTGGCCACAATGAAAGCCAATCACTGAGATGACAACTACTGCCAAGGAAGAAGGCTTTAATTGGGGCCTGCACAGAGATGGGAGATCAGTTTCAAATACATCTCCCTGACTGACTAAAACTAGGGATTTAAGTAGCAGGAAAGAAATGCAACATTGTGTAAGAAAACAAGAGGAGGGAGAGGCCAGGAGGCATCTGGTGCTGCTATCTGGTGAGTTTCAGTTCTTTGATACTTTCTTGAGGAAGGAAGGCAGATAAAGTTTCAAGCCTTAACAGCAGAAGGGTCTATGTCTATGTTTATCCAAAAACAACTGTCTGTGGGAGTATTGGGCCAAGTTTCATAACTACTGCCTTTTCCAATAATCTATGGTAGTATTGTTTTTTTGTTTTTAAGATGGAGTTTCACCATGTTGGTCAGGCTGGTCTTAAACTCCTGGCCTCAGGTGATCGGCCGCCTTGGCCTCCAAAGTGCTTGGATTACAGGCGTGAGTCACCACACCCAGCCACTATTATTGTTAAAATGAAACTTTAAGAATGCTTTTGTTCTTGGCTGGGTGTGGTAGCTCCCGCCTGTAATCCCAGCACTTTGGAAGGCCGAGGCGGGTGGATCACAAGGTCAAGAGATCGAGACCATCCTGGTCAACATGGTGAAACCCCGTCTCTACTAAAAATACAAAAAATTAGCTGGGCTTGGTGGCGCTTGCCTGTAATCCCAGCTACTCAGGAGGTTGAGGCAGGAGAATTGCCTGAACCCTGGAGGCGGAGGTTGCGGTCAGCCGAGATGACGCCATTGCACTCCAACCTGGGTAACAAGAGCGAAACTCCATCTCAAAAAAAAAGAAAACTCCACTTGAACTAATCACATTCACATTAGAAGGTTTTCATAATATTCTTAAATCTAATTTCTGTACTATTCAAAACAACAATTTTTCTCCTAAGGGATTAAGATAAAAAAAATCAAGAGCCAGGTGTGGTGACTCATGCCTATAATCCCAGCATTTTGAGAGGCTGAGGCTGGTAAATCACTTGAGCTCAGGCTTTTGAGACCAGCCTGGGCAACATGGTGAAACCCCATAGCTACAAAAATTACAAAAATTAGCCAGATGTGGTGGTGTGCACCTGTAATCCCATCTACTCGGGAGGCTGATGGGATGGGGTTGGAGAGTCATCTGAGCTCTGCAGGTAAAGGTTTCAGTGAGCTATGATGGCACCACTGTACTCTAGCCTAGGCAACAGAGCGAGACCCTGCCTCAAAAAAAAAAAAAAGTAAACAAAATCACTCATTTTCAAAAAAGTGTTTGTTGCTTCTGATATCGTTTTAAGTTACTAAAGTTGAGGGAGTCAGAAAGGGGGTGGGGGTGACCCATTTCCCCATCCTAACCAACTGGGCCAAACAGCTAAGGATCCGATTGGAGGCACTACAGGGCCTTGAGCCACATGCTGTGACTTTTTGCATCAAGTCCTCTCCATGGTCTGTGGGACACAGGGTGGCAGTGCTCTATAGGGTGGCTGGGTCTGAGTCAAGGTCAATGGCACCCAGTCAAGCACTTGTGAACTGAGGGGAGCTGGTACTTGGGAAGGGTCCAGGGATCTGAAGGAGGCAAGCAGAGGAATGAACTTTCTAAGCCAATGCACCAATGACTGCAGCAGCTTTTTCTGTGGTGTCCCTAGCCAATGACAGTGGAATACCCAATGACATGGAGCAGAGTGGCCAAAAACATAACCAAAATAATTGAGACTATTCTCCGTCAAACTCTTAGCTCTTGTTTAGGAAATAAATTAAAATCTAGAAATTTAGGAGAAAAGTAGCAAGCATTAGTGTTGCCTTTCATCTTTGCATAATAACCCACCTAATCAATAGGAAGCTAATTGAGTCAAATACTTTTATATTCATTCACTTAGGCACCTAATGAACACTTATTGAGCTCCTAACATGTTCTATACCCAGTGGTAAATGCTATGGGTCCAAAGATGAATAAAACAAAAAATTCCTACTTTCAAGGTACTCACTATTGTATAGAGAGACAAGTAAATGAATAGGTTTAATCAAATATGATGTAGGATGTATCAGTTAGCACTTGCTGTGTAACAAACACCTCAAAAGTTAGTGGTTTGAAACAATCATTTTTATTTAACTCATGATTCTGAGGATTAGCTAGATAGACAGTACAACTGGTCTCTCTTATTTTATAAATAAAATAAACTGATTTTATTTATTTATTTTTTTGAGACAGAGTTTTGCTCTTGTTGACCAGGCTGGAGTGCAATGGCACGATCTTGGCTCACTGCAACCTCTGCCTCCCAGGTTCAAGTGATTCTCCTGCCTCAACCTCCCAAGTAGCTGGGATTACAGGCATGCACCACCAGGTCTAGCTAATTTTGTATTTTTAATAGAGAGGATTTCTCCATGTTGGTCAGGCTGGTCTCAAACTTCCAACCTCAAATGAATTGCCTGCTTCAGCCTCCCAAAGTGCTGGGATAACAAGCATAAGCCACCTTGCCTGGACTTTTTATTGTATTTATTTATCTATTTTGAGATGGGGTTTTTTTCTTGTTGCCCAGGCTGGAGTGCAATGGCACAATCTCAGCTCACTGAAACCTCTGCCTCCCGGGTTCAATTGATTCTCCTGCCTCAACCTCCCAAGTAGCTGGGATCACAGGCATATACCACCACACCTGGCTATTTTTTTTTTTTTAATGTATTTTTAGTAGACACAGGTTTTCGCCATGTTGGTCAGTCTGATCTCGAACTCCTGACCTCAGCAATCCACCCACCTCGGCCCCCTAAAATATTGGATTATAGGCGTGAGCCACCGATCCTGGCCAATTTATTTGTTTATTCTTGAGACAGGATCTTGCTCTGTCACCCAAGCTAGAGTACAGTGGCATGATCATGGCTCATTGCAGCTTCAGTCTCCTCAGGCTCAGGTGATCCTGCCACCTCAGCTTCCTGAGTAGCTGGAACTACAGATGTGCACCATCATACCCAGATAATTTTTGCATTTTCTGTAGAGACATGGGTCTCACTCTGTTGCCCAGGCTGGTCTTGAATTCCTGGGCTCAAGCTATCTGCCTGCCTCAGCCTCCCAAAGTGCTGGGATTACAGGTATAAATCACCATGCCTGGACAAATCTGAGATGAAGAGTTTTAAAAACATTTCATCTCATCAAATGACCAAAAACTTACTAATATAACAACAAACAAAATTAATTTTCATCTTAAGATGAAAAGCTATGAGCACTTGTGGAACTATATTTCTAAGATGGGATGAAAGGATTAATAGAGATTGCAAGATCAGTTTAGACCAACTCAGAAGCCGTATTAACATTTAGAATAAAAAGCTAGCCTTCATCCTTCTCAGCATGCATTTCCCCTGAGTAAAACCCTGCCTATGTTTCTTGTTACTGGGGTAAATCATTCTTTTGTCCTCCAGGCCCACCTTGGACTTCTTATTTTTATTTTTATTTTTTTTTGAGATGGAGTCTTGCTCTATATCCCAGGCTGGAGTACAATGGCACAATCTCAGCTCACTGCAACCTCCGCCTCCTGGTTCAAGAGATTCTCCAGCCTCAGCCTCTTGAGTAGCTCGGATTACAGGTGCCTGCCACCACACCTGGCTAATTTTTGTATTTTTTGTAGAGACAGAATTTCACTATATTGGCAAGGCTGGTCTCAAACTCCTGACTTTCACCATCTTGGACTTCTTGAATAAGCTCCTGTAGAAAGTGAGGAGCAGGAAAGGGAGGAACATCAAGACCAGGATATGGACCCAATGCTGGTCCTGCCTCGGAATCTGCCCACCCTTTTTTTTTTTTTTTTTTTTTTGAGTTGGAGTCTCACTCTCTTGCTCAGGCTGGAGTGGAGTGCCGTGGCACAATCTCTGCTCACTGCAACCTCCACCTCTGGGGTTCAAGTGATTCTCCTGCCTCAGCCTCCAGCGAGAAGCTGAGATTACAGGTGCCCACCACCACACTGAATAATTTTTGTATTTTTAGTAGAGACAGGATTTCGCCATGTTGGCCAGACTGGTCTCAAACTCTTGACCTCAAGTGATCCACCCTCCTTGGCCTCCCAAAGTGCTGAGATTGCAGGTGTGAGCCACTGAGCCTGGCCTTTTTTTTTTTCTTCACTTTAAAGGATTAAATTAGACATTCTACATGACATGTGTATATTCTTGACATAACAAAATTGATTTCATTGTGCTTTCAAATTTTCCCACATCCTTATTGAATATTTTGACTTTGTACTTTACAACCTGCCGACTTAAGAGTATTGAACAAGGTCTTCATGTCTGGGAAAATTTCAGAAGTATGTATTTATAGCTCTGGCTTTTAAGAAAGAAAAAAGACAGAAATCCATGGTATGAATGTCTAGT
Source organism: Aotus nancymaae (assembly GCF_030222135.1). Lineage (NCBI taxonomy): Eukaryota > Metazoa > Chordata > Mammalia > Primates > Aotidae > Aotus > Aotus nancymaae. Next base: position 4,761,791 of record NW_026988546.1, on the reverse strand, counting down.
CAAGGCATTCCATATGGAAATCAATGGTGGGGAGGTAAGTTGGGGAGGAACAGTTCTTTTCCCTGCTAAAATCTCACCATGGACATGGCTGCCTTCCCCTGACATTGGCCTGGCTATATTGATGATGCTCACAAAGAAACAAACTAACTCTGAGTGATTACCAGACCACAGACATTTTCTTTTTTCTTTTTCTTTTCTTTTTTCCGAGACAGAGTCTCCGTCGCTGGAGTGCAGTGTTTTGATCTTGGCTTACTGCAACCTCCACCTTCCAGGTTCAAGTGATTCTCCTGCCTCAGCTAGGATTACAGGCACCTGCCACCATCCCCAGCTAATTTTTGTATTTTTAGTAGTGACAGGGTTTCACCATGTTGGCCAGGCTGATCTCAAACTCCTGACCTCAGGTGATCTGCCCACCTTGGCCTCCCAAAGTGCTGGGATTACAGGTGTGAGCCACCACGCCCTGCCAACCACAGGCATTTTCACCCTATTTCTTATTTGACCTCACAGCAACCCAGTGGAGCAAGCTGGATTGCCTCCAGTTTTCCTAATGAAAAGCTGAGGACCCCAGATGTTGAGCCACCTAATCAAGTTACATGGAGAGCAAACGACTGAAGCCAGGGGTGCTGACTCACAGCTGTGTCGTGAGTCACACAAAAATGATTCAGTTATGAGTCAAATCTTGTTTCACTGCCCTTCCTGCTAGGAAGTCTGCTACATGTGGCAGAAGGGAGAGCTGTCACATACAGGATTTGGCATGACTTCTGTGGATTGTGGATGGTCTGGGAAGGACTCCTCCCCAACTGTCTTACCAAGATCCTGGGACCATGACATCATCCATGTGAGGTGGTGGTTGAATGTATAGGACATGGGAAGGTGCAAACTGATACCTGGCATGTTGCATAAGCCTCCTGAGGCAGCATCCTGGAATAGGTGCTAATGAAGGTCATGTGTTCAGGGTTTGAAATGAAAACATCCAGCTGGGCACAGTGGTTCACACCTGTAATCCCAGCATTTTGGGAGGCCAAGGTGGGTGAATCACCTGAGGTCAGGAGTTTGAGACCAGCCTGGCCAACATGGCGAAACCCTGTCTCTATGAAAAATACAAAAAATTAGCCCGGCGTGGTGGCAGATGCCTGTAATCCCAGCTATTTGGGAGGCTGAGGCAGGAGAATCGCTTGAACCTGAGAGGTGGAGGTTGCAATGAGCCAAGATCTCCCCCACTGCACTCCAGCCTGGGCAAGAAGAGCGAAACTTTGTCTCAAAAAAAAAAAAAAAAAGAGGAAATGAAATGAAAACGTCCACTTACAGCAGCCCAATGTGGTCTCAGTGAATGACGTGTGTCTCCTCTTCGCCTAGCCAATTAAAGCAGGAGGCTCTTGGTGACGGAACGGTGTCCTGGTTTCAATGTTCTCATCTGCGAACCAATTCTACGGCTGCTTTAGTTCTACTAGCAGATTTGCTTTCTGTTGGTGCAACACTTAGTTTGAAAATTAAAAAGAGTAAAGATTTTAAAGCAATGCATGACAATATGTACAAGTTTATTTGGGTGATAAGAAAACAGGGCACTCTCCTATTTCTGTTTCTGAACTTTGGCATTTTATGTAATGAACCTGTGCCCTTCTGATTGTGAGAAATGGCTTATAACAAGTTAAAACTCCCCATAATAGAGACATTACTAAGTGGAGTGTCAGGGAGCACCAAGCAAAAGAAGGGGCTTCACTCTGCAAACTCAGCACCTGCAGGCAGCCTTCTCCCAAATATTCTCAGCAGTGATTTCCCAGTGTCCTTCAAGGAGTGTCAAGGCTGCACACTTTGAGGCCCCCCACTCCCACTATTCATCAATAGATCTCTTTCAGCTATGTTAACTCCCAAGGCTGTGAGTGGAGACTGGATTTTGCTCAGAACTGGAATCAAAGTTGATATGGTTTGGATCTGTCCCCACTCAAATGTCATGTTCAATTGTAATCCCCAGTGTTGAAGGTGGGGCCTGGTGAAAGGTGACTGGGCTCTGGCGGTGGCCCCTTCATGAATGGTTTAGCACCATCCCCTTGGTGCTGTTCTCATGAAGGAGTTCTCACGAGATCACACTGTTTAAAAGTGTGTGGCGCATCTCCCCTCTCTCCCTTTCTCTTGCTCTGGCTATGTAAAATGTGCCTGCTTTCCCTTCACCTTCCACCACAATGGCAAGTTTCCTGAGGCCTCCTCAGCCATGCTTCCTGTACAACCTGCATAACTGTGAGCCAATTTAACCTTTTTTCTTTATTGATTTTATTTTTTCTGAGATGGAGTTTCACTCTTGTTGCCCAGGCTGGTGTGCAATGGCGTGATCTCAACTCACTGAAACCTCCGCCTCCCTGGTTAAATCGATTCGCCTTCTCAGCCTCTTAAATAGCTGGGATTACAGGTATGTGCCACCAAGCCCGGCTATTTTTTTTTTTTTGTATTTTGTGTTTTTAGTAGAGACAGGGTTTCACCATGTTGGTCAGGCTGGTCTCCAACTCCTGACCTCAGGTGATCCACCCGCCTCAGTCTCCCAAAGTGTTGGTATTACAGGTGTAAGCCACTGAACCCAGCCACCTTATTTCATTTAAAGATTACCCAGTCTCGGGTATTTTTTTTATAGCAGCGCAAGAACAGACTAATACAAAAGTGGTTAGCCAAGTACTGCTCTGGCCCAAAGCCCCCCCTCACAGTACATCCTCTGAAAGACAAAGGAGCTGTTCTGAGACCCTCTCCTCTCCTCTGTCTGCAGCCACGCCCCACCCACCTGCCCACCCTGTTGCGGGGCTGGCCCCTGCTTTATGCTTGCAGCAACTATGCTCCAGTGAATCTGAAAACACTTCTGACAGGAGCTGCCAATATACATCTGAGCAGTGTTTTCTAACAAGGCTGTAAGCCATTCCTTGTCCTGGAGTGAGGAGCTTGTGAGAGCCCTGAAGTCTGCTGAGAGTCAGGTGGAGGAGAAGCAGTGACTGCAAAATGCATTCTGTCAAGCAGAGTATCTAAGAAGGAAATAGGGCTCTTGATGGGTGGGCCACTGGTGTAGCTCTCCAATGTGCTCTTTTGATGGGGGGCAGGGGAGCGGTGGAGGGAAGTGAATTTAAAAGCATCAATTTGCTGAGAGGGGCTACATTTTCTCCTTGCAAGTGTTTGTGGTACCTTCCCTGGCAGACAGCAGACTAGAACTAGCTTTGCAGGAGACCTAGCTTCTACAAAGCCCAAAGCCCTGCTGCTGGTGGTGACCTGAGCCACTCAACCTAGGGGAGAAGCTGTGAAGGCCCAGGACTGATGACTCATGGAAGGGAATGGCTGGGGGGCACAGGGATGTGTCTTCACCCGTGTCTTATGGGACCTGGCTACCATTGTTGTAGTGGAGTGAGCATAGGAAAGTCAACACCAAGACAAAGGTATGCCAAATTGCAGGGTCTTTATTGCTGGCCGCCACAAAGGACTCACGTCTCTCTAATCCGTGTCCCCGAAAGGAGGGTGTCAAGACCTTTTGTACCTGTAAAACCACCTCGGGGGTGAGGGTAAGGGGCGGGGGTGGGGGTGAGGGGCTTCAGACATTCCAAGGGCTAGTGGATTCTGTAAATCACCTCCTGGGTGGAGATGAGGGTGAGGGGCTCTGGACATTCGGAGGGCTAGGGGACTTTTGACATTCTGATTGTTACTTAAGTGGGTCACAAAAGTCAAGATTAGTTTACACATTGTCTGGGTAGGGTGGAAATTACGGACCTTAATTACTTATTACAAGTCACAGGGGCCAAGATGGCGTGGGTTTGGACTGCTTGTCTGTCACATTAGGGATTACAGAGAGCAGTTTCAACAGAAAGCTGAGGTATGGTTGAGGTATGCAGTTTTATGGACTTTTACCATGTCACACCATCTCATGGGCTCCGGATGCCTTTGCATGCCTCCTCCTTGCGCCTGCAGTGCTATACAATGATTATCTTCCTGTGCCTCTTAGTCTGGTAGCTCCTCAATGGCAGGATCATTCATCATCATGTTCCCAGCTGGCCCGAATGTTTACTGAAGGAGCCTGGCCTGACCATGTCCACTTGTCTCTTCTGGTCACTTCTCTACAGCCCATGTCCCTTTGTACAGAAGGGTTCAGGAGCCAGGAGGAGTGGAGCCTTCCTAGCAGGCCCACATTTCCCCATGGCTGCATTCACGGCTGCCTGACAAGGGGCTGCTATGCACAGAGTGTACATAGAGGTGTTTGTCTGTGTGGCTGTCAAACTGCAGTCCGTTCAGCTCAAGTGCTGGAGCTGACCAGCAAGGTGCCTCCCAAGCCAAGGAAAGCAAGGCCGCCGTGTCCAAGATAAAGTCCAGTCATGTCCAGTTGGCCATGTACAGCAACAAGGCGCTGGACAGGCCCTGCTCTTTGTGGCACCTCTACATCTTTCCCCACATCCCTCTGGAGCTCATTCCTAATAAAGTGGTGAAGAAATCCAAGGCCCTGGCTTAGAAGGTCTGATTTGGGGGTGATCAGGCTCTTGGTGATGAGTAATGTCACACAACCCCAATCTTAATTTAGGGTGCTATGCTTTAAAGAATTACTAGATTTTAGAATGTCTTTTAATTGTAAGCATTTTTAGGTTTGAATCTAAGGCATTACTTTTATGTAAACCAAAAAAGTATCTGAGACAATTCTCAAGCAATTTAGAAATTTATTTTGCCAAGATTGAGCAGGCACCAGGTGACAAGGTGACAAGGCTGTGTCTTTCTCCAAAGATGATTTTGAGAGCTTCAATATTTAAAGTGGAAAGAGAGGACACTGGGAAAGAGGAAGAAATTTTTTTAAAGGTGTGGATAAATAAGAGGCAAGCAATTACATTCTTTTGAGACTTCCATCAGCTGTTCGCATTGAAAAGAGGGTAGAGAAATAACTGAGGGACTGTGTTCTCTTCCTGGGTCTACAAGGGGACGTAGTTTTTGGGCAGGCACTTCCCAGCGACATGCCCTACCTGCCTTCCCCGACTTCCCAGGGAGACTTAAAGGTCTTTGTTTAACTTTTGCGCCTATGGGAAAGGATCAAAGATCAATCACTCCAGCAGAAGTTTAAAGGAACTCTTTTCAACAGCCAGGAGGCTTGGAGAAGGTGGGAATTCCTCCCAGGTTAAAAGTCTCCTTCTTCCACACCTCCTTGGAGTCCATACTTGGGTCCCCTTCCAACTACCTTTGCGGAAGCTGCTTTCTCTCTCCTGGGTTCCATCTTTCTAGATTCTCTCACTCAGTGTGAGAGGAGCTTTCTTTCCCTGAATTTCCCCCTCTGGGAACCCTTCTCACTCAGTGTGAGAGCGGCTTTTCTTTCTCCTCACTCAGTGTGAGAGCTAGCTGTTTCTCTCTCTCCCCCTTCTCCTTCTTTCTCTCTCTTTCTCTCTGCCTAAATAAATCACTTTCTGCAAAAACTTTTTGGGTCCGGTATTTACTCCAAGGTGCTCACCATTGCCGGCAAGGTGTCCCCTTTCCCATTCTTGGGTAAGTGAAGGAGAAGAACCTGGGGCACACCTGATAGGAAAGGGAGTAGGGCCAGTGTCCCTTTCTCCTCCGGCAGCACGATCACTAATGCATCCATCTAGCTCAGTGAATCTGCATTTCTACAGGATGACTTTCTGTTCTGCAACTGTGAAAATCAGCTATCAATTTACGCTGTCAGGGTGATATTCAACAGAACTGTTTTAGGGTAAAGATCTTGGGGCCCACAGGCAATTTCCTAGTGGGCAAATTGTGAGGGAGGTATGTAGCCTTTCATTTTGGAGCTATCTTACTTAGGAACAAAATGGGAGGCAGATTTGTGTGATGCAGTTCCCAACTTGAGTTTTCCCTTTGGCTTAGTGAGTTTGGGGTCCCAAGATTTATTTTTCTTTCACACTTATAAGGCATAATCCTGTGATAAGCAGGAAGACTCCTATTCTGTATTTTGTATTCCTTTTGAGTGGAAAGACCCCTGTGTGCATGTGAGACCAAGAATATGTGGACACCCTGACATCATAAGTCATGATCATCTATGTTGGTTATTCAAACTGGGGTGGTGCTGGCATTTAATCATGCAGTGCCCCTAAAGGAGCCTGCCAGTAAGGTTTTGTTCATCTAAATCCATCTGGACTTAGCTTCCAGAGCTCTGGGAGACAACAGAGTCTTGCTTGTTGTCAATGTCCCAGTCATTGCCTTTGGTCGCTGTCTGACTCAGGATGTGTGACCATTTTTCAGTTTTGTCTGGCACCTGGCTGTTAAGGTCTTCTATATATATAATAAATGCAATATGGCTTATCATCACAGCAACCATGCAAGGCATTTTCATTTGATTGGATTCCTGCTCAGTGTCTCCCAGTTGAAGACCAAAAAAATTGGGGGTTGGGAAAAATACATCAGGATCTTCCAAAACCTAGGACAGGGCTATTCTCACCACGTGAGAAAGTCACAAAAGTTCCCTGTGAAAACTGTTGTTGGCTCAAAGTTATACAAGGACAGAGGCCTGCTTTGTCTATTTTCTTTCTTTCTTTTAGTTTTACTGAGACAGAATTTCACTCTGTCACCTAGGATGGAGTGCAGTAGCACAGTCTCAACTGACTGCAACCTCTGCCTCCTGGGTTCAAGTGATTCTCCTGCCTCAGCCTCCCAAGTAGCTGGGATTGCAGGTGCTAGCCACTATACCTGGCTAATTTTTGTGTTTTAGTAGAGATGTGGTTTCACCATGTTGGCCAGGATGATCTTGAACTCCTGATCTCAAGTAATCCACCTGCCTTAGCCTCCCAAAGTGCTGGGATTTCAGGAGTGAGCCTCTGTGCCCGGTCTTGTCTAGGATTTTTGAAAGTCTAGAATCCACTCTGTGGTAGTGAACACAGGCTGCTTTGTCTTGTCAAATTATTTTAGAAGCCTCACAAATGATTAAGATTCCATTATTGAGCCCTGAGAAATGAGCACAAAAGCTTTGTTATGACTTAAAATATCAAGATGAGTCATGGTAGGATGGAGGGAAGGAAGGTAGAGATCCAGAAATTGTTACTGTAAAGTCAGTCTCCAAATATGGCTCAGATCTCACCGTATTTAACTGTTCATCACCAGCATCAGTCTCTTGTTAACTGACTTCCCTAGACTCTCAAGGACCACATTTATCACAGCAAGAATGAGCAGGGATAGATTCTGACTGCCCTTGACCGTGTTGGTTTTGGGGTATGGAGAAATGGAGTGGGACTTTTCTTATTTAGAGATTGGCATGTGAAGCCTAAACAAAGATCAGAGGTGAAATAAACTCACGTTCTCAATAAATGATGGGTTGAGGCCAGACACCTCCTTTGAACTTTCTAAAATGTGGGTGAATTCTTTGCATCTTATTAGTTAGATGTCTGCTGACATGGCAGATGAGCAGGTTTGCCCTTGTGCCACCCTGAGCAGGGAACGGGAGCAGCCTGCATGGTCATCATCTGGTTGGCAAGGAAGGAACAGTTTTTGAGGAGCCTGGAAATTGCCTGGTTTGAATCCCTCTGTCTGGTGCATTCAAAGAGGGCTGCATGGTGTCTGGGAGGGTCTCTGGCACTTGAGGGGCACCACGGCTTCTGCTGGAGTGAAGAGTGGAGTGGAGGAAGAAGGGGAGCCAGCTCCTGGGGAGCTGTGCAGTGGGATGCTCACCACACCCCACTGAGGAAATCGCAGGTGTGCTGTTTCCTAAAGAGGAACAAGGCCAGGCTGGGAACTACTGGCAGGAAACGCAGTAGAGGACAACAACTGCGGTAGACCAGGTAAGAAGTGTCCACCCCTTCTCTTCCATTGTCCTTCCCAGGCCCCAACATCAAAGGAGTTAGGCTCTGACAGGGAGGAAGTGGTGGTATCCCAGAGCTAGGCCACCTCCCCTTTCCTGAGGCACCTCCTCAACCCTGCGCTGGGAAAGGCTAAATTGTATCCCCTTCAATTCACATGTTTAAGTCCTAACCCCCGTATGTCTGAATGTGACTATATTTGGAGATAAGGCCTTTAAAGAGGTAATTAAGGTTAAATGAGGTCATTAGGGCGGGCCCTAATCCAATGTGACTGGTGTCCTTATAAGAAGAGGCATCAGGAGAGAGGGGGAAGGCAGCATCTGCAAGCCGAGGAGAGAAGCCTCAGAAGGCCTCAACATCTTGGGCTTCCAGCCTCCAGAAGCGAGAAACCAATTTTCTCTTCTTTAGGGCACCCAGTCTGGGGCTCTTTGTTATGGCAACCCTCACAAACTAATGCAGAGGAGATGAGATTTAAATTAGTCGGGCCGGATTTTTTTTTTTTTTTTTTTGAGATGGAGCCTTGCTCTGTCACCAGGCTGGAGTGCAGTGGCATGATCTCGGCTCACTGCAACCTCTGCCTCCCAGGTTCAAGTGATTCTGCAACATCAGCCTCCCTAGTAGCTGGGACGACAGGCGTGTGCCACCACGCCCAGCTAATTTTTGTATTTTTAGTAGACACAGGGTTTCACCATGTTGGCCAGAATGGTCTCAATTTCTTGACCTCATGATCCACCCATGTGGACCTCCCAAAGTGCTAGGATTGCAGGCGTGAGCCACCATGCCCAGCAAGGTAAGAGTTTAAACCAGACTGAACTTCAGTAACAGCATGTCTAAAAAACTTATGAGATCCGCCCACTAAAAGAGAGGAAAAGGGAATTAGAGTAAGCACATTTAAAATCAATAATTGCCGGCTGGGCGCGGTGGCTCACGCCTGTAATCCCAGCACTTTGGGAGGCCAAGGTGGGTAGATCACAAGGTCAAGAGATCGAGACCATCCTGGTCAACATGGTGAAACCCCGTCTCTACTAAAAATACAAAAAATTAGCTGGGCATGGTGGCACGTGCCTGTAATCCCAGATACTCAGGAGGCTGAGGCAGGAGAATTGCCTGAACCCAGGAGGCGGAGGTTGCGGTGAGCCGAGATCGCGCCATTGCACTCCAGCCTGGGTAATGAGAGCGAAACTCCATCTCAAAAAAAATAAATAAATAAAAATAAATAAAATCAATAATTGCCATAAAGCAGTTTGAATTTTCAGTCCCACACTGTGTTTAGACTGCTCACTCCCAACACCAAGCCTGGCTCCCTCCTGGGACTTGAAGCAAATGCTACTTTGTTTAAGACTGATGGGGAAGCTGGGTCTGCTATTCTCTACCAGCACTTTTATGAGATGGCACAGGTGCCACCTGGGCTGGCTTCAGGTGTTGGAAGGTATAGGGCTAGGGACCAGCAGACTGTCAATGCTAATGCAGCCCCAATATTCAGAGTTTTGGGGGTTCCCTGCTTTTTTTAAAATTTTTTGGCTGCTTTGAGGGCTGTCACCTGCTGCTAGGGCACTAGAATTTTTAGACTGTAGTCTGCAGGCATGTGAGGAAGCAGCTGACAGCCTGCTCTGCCAGGCATTCGCTTTAGCAATTATATAACACAGAGAAGGGACTTTGCACTCTGAGATACACACATTCCACCCCAATCACTTTGTGTAGTACCAGTCCCAGAACAAGGTTAAACCTGAATTCCTTCTTGTAAATTACAGACTTTCTCCCTGACTTTCACAGTGCTGATGACTACAGATGTGGGATAGCCTTTGTGGATACAATCACCGGGGGAAAAAACTTTGTGTTTTCTTTTCATTTTAATTTTTTTTAGAGAAAAGTTCTCATCGTCACCTAGGCTAGAGTGCAGTGGTTCAATCTTGGCTCACTACATCCTCGACCTCCTGAACTCAAGTGATCCTCCTGCTTCAGCCTCCCAAGTAGCTGGGACTATAGGCATGAGCCACTGTGCATGGCCCAAACCACTGTTTTTCACCATGATCAGACCATTGTAACATTGTGTGTGTGTGTTTCTTTCCATGTTGTATTATTTTATAAGCTAAACTTTCTGAAGTCTTAATTCCTTTGCAAGCAATCTCATTTTTTCAGTATTTTGGACTCAGTTTTCCTTTCTCACATGTTTTGCTTTATTTTGATTCCAAAGTCAAAGTGTAGTATAGCTTTGCACGTCAATTTGTATCGATGAAGATTCCCCTTTCCCACCCCTGTGCCCACTGCTCTAAAGGAGAAGTAGGTTCAATTTTTATTAAATCTCAGGACATGTTTCAGAGATTGAAAGACCTGGGTATCAGACTATATTAGTCCATTTTCATGCTGCTATAAAGATACTACCCAAGACTGGGTAATTTATAATGGAAGAAGTTTAATTGACTCACAGTTCCACATGGCTGTGGAGGCCTCAGGAAGCTTACAATCATGGCAGAAGGCAAAGGGGAAGTGAGGACCTTCTTCACATAGTGGCAAGAGACAAAGAGTGGGGAGAAAAGGGGGAAGAGCCACTTATAAAACCATCAAATCTTGTGAGAACTCACTATCACAGAACAGCTTGGGGGAAACAGCCCCCATGATCCAATCACCTCCTACCAGGTCTCTCTCTAGTCACATGGGTACTATGAGGATTACAATTCAAGATGACATTTGGGTGGGGACAAGCCAAACCATATCACAGATCTAACCTACTTTGCCCCTTTCAGAATATTTTTCTCTAATGGCCAAATCTCCATTAAATAAAATGAATACAATGTTATGAATAAAACATAATGGATATGCTTAAAGAACTTTTTAGCTAGCTTAGAAAACATTTACAAATATGACTAACTGAATAAACTCCATTCTCCCCATCCCAAATGTATACTGCTTGACAAATTTATGTGCGGTCTCTTTTGAGCAAAATCCGTAAGAGTTTGGAGCAAACTTCAGGCCCTGGCTCAACTATTACTCATTCTCTCAAATCTATCGTGGAAGTAGCTCAGATGCAGAAGACTTGCATGCTTATTCAGGAGCATGAAGGTAAGTTGTTGTAAATCTAAATACATGAGAATGGCACACCACGAAATATTTTCCCATGCTAGGAGTGTGCTCTCGTCATAGCAAGCAGCAAACACAAGCATTCTGAGTCTCATTGATTTCTTGACCTTGCCCAATCTTGCAAGAATGTGCTAATGAATTATGAAGTGTTCAAAAATGAGGCAAATGAAGAGAATCAACAAAGCTGCTACATTTGCAAACTTGAGAGAAACTTTTTTTTTTCTTTTTGAGATGGAGTTTTGCTCTTGTTGCCTAGGTTGGAGTGCAATGGCATGATCTCGGCTCACTGCAACCTCCGCCTCCCCGGTTCAAATGATTCTCCTGCCTCAGCCTTTCAAGTAGCTAGGATTACAAGCATGCACCACTACAATGCCCAGCTAATTTTGTATTTTAGTAGAGACAGGATTTCTCCATGTTGATCAGGCTGGTCTCAAACTCCTGACCTCAGGTGATCCGACTACCTCAGCCTCCCAAAGTGCTGGGATCACAGGTATAAGCCACCACGACTGGCCAAGAGAAATTTTATGTGTCTGCGAGCCAGGTACTGTGGAGGTGGCAAGAAAAATGTAAAAGGGATTCCTTCAGAGCACTTATAATACCTCTTGTGCTTACAGGTTTAGCAATTTCAGATTTGTCAGATGTGTGTGTGTGTGTGTGTGTGTACATATATATATATGTCTGAAATATATATATGTGTGTGTATGCATTTAAACATGCTGTAAATGTGCCATTGCACTTCTTAATACCTTTTTAATTTAATTTGTGGTCTTCAGGCAACTTTAGCTTTTTTAAAAAAATAGATTACTACTACTAAATTTATTAATCCACCGCTTTGTATTTTTTTCTTTTTTTGAGATGAAGTCTTCCTGTTGCCCAGGCTGGAGTGCAGTGACATGATCTCAGCTCACTCCAATCTGGGCTTCCTGGATTCCAGTGATTCTCCTCTTTCAGCCTCCCGAGTAGCTGGGATTACAGGCATGTGTCATCATGCCCGGCTAATTTTTCTATTTTTAGTAGAGAGGGGGTTTCACCATGTTGGACAAGCTGGTCTCCATCCACCTGCCTTGGCCTCCCAAATTGCTGGGATTGCAGGCATGAGCTACTGCGCCCAGCTGGTATTTTTTTCTTTAACACTCTTATTTGTTTCATTCACACTAATTCTAGAGGAGATTTTCCTTTGTTTTTCTGGTTAAGTGCTATCTGAATAATATGCTAATTTTTTTTTTTTTTTTTTTTTTTTGCCTTTTAAAATCCTTTATTTTCTCCTTTTCCACATTAAAAACACATTTGAGATACACAGAGAAAATGTTTCTCTAAAAAAAAGCACACATACACACGAAACAGGAGGTCTCTTAAGGAGTCTACTGCTGAGAAGGTAAAAGCATTTTGCTCATTTTTAATTTGCTAAAACAATCCAAGCATGCTTGGTACCCAGAGGGTATTCTCAAATAAACTTGTATCTCTAGCTGCCAGCTTAGTTGATTGAAAACAGAAGGCAAACGTTTCTTAAAGAATATGTTAAACTGTTATGTCTCCCAGTACCACCCAGGGTACACACACACACACACACACACACACACACACACACACACAGCACAGTTAAGGATTTGCTTGAAATCAGCCAGTTCTATGATCTAAAAGGTAATGCTTTTGTACCAAATTACTCCTGCCTACTGCAGTGCACCTTTTAGCGAAGAAGCCAGTGCCACTGGGATCCCGGACAGTTCTCGCGTGCCGTTCTCCACGTACAAAGCCAACGGCCCCATTTGCAACTTTGCTGACTTAGTTGGCTTCCGCCCAGCAGGCCCCCGAAGCACAGTCACTGTGAAACCGTTTTGATACCAGAAAATCATTTCCACGACAGTGCAAGTGTTCGAAAGCACAAAGGCAGACACTGTCTACCAGCGACAGTTCTGTGCGGAGCGCGCGTGCAGGTAAGGGATTCCTGCACCACAGGTCTGCTTTCCTCTTCCTGGATGTTTTGGGGCTCGACCTCACTTTAAACGCGAATTCACCGTGACGCCCCCCCCCCCCGTGACGCCCCCCCCCCACCCCGCCCCGCCCCGCCCCGTTCTTTTTCCGGGAGGCGTGGACTCTATTTTCCAGCCAGGTCCCTCTTGGGGGCGGGAGAGGAAGCAGACTTCACATTTCAATAAAGAGGGGCGGCGGGAGTGCGTGGGTGGTGGGGTCGGCGAAAGTGGTGGCGGGGGGGCGGCGGGAGCTGGGGGGAGCGGGGTGGAAAGAGGTCGGAAAGGATCCAAACTGCATCCCTCCCGCCCACCTCTGCGTCCCGAGCGCTGGTTCAGACGGCGGAGACCAGAGCCGGGAAACTCGGTCCCTTTAAGGGAACCTAGGCCGCTAGGAGGGGAGGGAAGGATCGGCCTCCGGACTCCGCGCTGCCGGCCTCGCGGAGAAGAGGCGAGCGCAGCAAAGCCACAGCCATTACCTGCAGCGCTCGCATCCTGCCGCCGTCCCAGCGCCGCCCCCCAATATGCTAAAATTTATGTTCCTCAAGTTACTTAATGAAGCCCAAACTACATTAATTATTTTCTTGATAATTATGTATAGTTACATTAACTCAAAACCTACTTCTAAGGGACACATAACTTACACTGCTCGGTCTCCCTTCTTTTCCCCCTCTTGTTTCTCTCTCTACTTTTCATCTTGATGCACTGAAACCATAACTTTGCCATAAAGTTTAAAATCTTTGTACTTTCCTTTAATAAAATGATTAATATTACAATGTAACTTTTATTATAAAATATAGCAATAAACAAAGTAGTAATTATCCATGTCTTAATTCATCCACTTATCTTTAATGGGTCCCATTGAATTTCTCCTACTTCAGATATTATTTGAAGGGTCTCAAGTAACTGCAGATGTTTTGTACATATTTTCTTCCACTTTATTTTTTTAAAAAGTTGATCAGATTCCTAATTCTGGTATTAAATATGTCTCCTTTAATCCTAAGTGTCCCCTTAGAGAGGTGGCTTTTTGCACATTCTGAAGTTCTGGCTGAGAATATTGTCTTATTTTCTATGTTTTTCTTTTTCTTTCTTTTTTTTTAGGCAGAGTTTTTGCTCTTGTTGCACAGGCTGGAGTGCAATGGCACGATCTTGGCTCACCACAACCTCCGCTTCCCAGGTTTAAGCGATTCTCCTGCCTCAGCCTCCCGAGTAGCTGGGATTACAAGCACTCACCACCACGCCTGGCTAATTTTGTATTTTTAGTAGAGACGGTGTTTCACCATGTTGGTCAAGCTTGTTTCAAACCCCCGACCTCAGGTGAGCCATCTGCCTCCGCCTCCCAAAGTGCTGGGATTACAGGAGTGAGCCACCGCGCCCAGCCTATTTTATTTTTTTTCTTAGACGGAGTTTTACTCTTGTCATGCAGGCTGGAGTGCAATGGCACAATCTTGGCTCACTGTGCCCCCTGCCTCCTAGGTTCAAGAGAGTCTGCTGCCTCAGCTTTCCGAGTAACTGGGATTACAGGCACCTGCCACCACACCCAGCTAATTTTTGTAATTTTAGTAGAGACAGGGTTTCGCCATGTTGGCCAGGCTAGTTTTGATCTCCTGACCTCAGGTGGTTCGCCCTCCTTGGCGTCCCAAAGTGCTGGGATTACAGGTAGGCGCCACTGGGTCCAGCCAAAATATTCTCTTCTTTAAGTGAGATGTATGTGTATGTGTGTGTGTGTGTGCGCGTGTGCATGCACGTGTATGTGTATATGTGTATGTGAATGTGATTGTGTATGTATATGTATATGTGGGGGGTGCACTTTTTCTTAAAAACTTTTCTATTTTCAAGGAGTTTTAGATTTACAGAAGAGTTGTAGAGATAATACAGAGAGCCCCCCCATATGCTCTAACCCAGTTTCCCTCATCAGTATCCCCTATTCTCTTACATTATATTCTCCCCTATATTCTCTTACCTTAATATGGTACAGTTGCTATAATTAATGAACAATATTGATCTATTCAACTGAAGTCCATGCTTCAAAATCCTAAAACCAAATTGTCTCTTATCTAGTGTCCCTTTTCTGTTCTAGAATACCATCCAGGATGCTATGTTACAGTTAGTCATCACATCATCTTAGGCTCCTCTTGGCTGTGGAAGTATCTCAGACTTTTTTTTAACTTTCATGACCTTGACAGTTTTCAGGTATTTTGTAGAACGTCATCAATTTGGATATGTTAGATGTTTTTCTCATGATTAGACTGGAGTTATGAGAAGAAGATCACAGAAATAAAGTGGCATTTTCATCACATAATTTCTCTCTTTTTTTTTTTTTTTTGAGACAGAGTCTTACTTTGTGCCAGGCTAGAGTGCAGTGGCACAATCTTGGCTCACTGCAACCTCCACCTCCCGGGTTCAAGTGATTCTCCTGCCTCAGCTTCCCAAGTAGCTAAGACTATAGGCACGCACCACCATGCTCAGCTAATTTTTGTATTTTTAGTAGAGACAGGGTTTCACCATGTTGGCCAGGATGGTCTCGATCTCTTGACCTTGTGATTCACCCACCTCAGCCTCTGAAAGTGTTGGGATTACAGGCATGAGCCACTGTGCCTGGCCCACATAATTTCTTTTCCTTCCTTCCTCCCTCCTTCCCTCCCTCCCTCCCTCCCTTCCTTTTCCTTCCTTTCCCTTTCCCCTTTCCTTTCCTTTTCTTTCTCTTTCTCTTTCTTCTTTCTTTTCTGAGACTGATTCTCACTCTGTTGTCCAGGCTGGAGTGCAATGGTGCAATCTCAGCTCACTGCAACCTCTGCCTTCCGGGTTCAAGTGATTCTCCTGCCTCAGCCTCCCAAGTAGCTGCAATTACAGGCACAGGCCACCACGCTGAGCTAATTTTGTATTTTCAGTAGAGACAGGGTTTCACCATGTTGGCCAGGCTGGTCTCGAACTCCTGACTTCAGGTGATCCACCTGCCTCAGCCTCCCAGTCCTGGGATTACAGGCATGAGCCACTGCGCTGGGCCCATCGCATAATTTCAAATCAAAATCATCATGGTTTGTCACTATTGATATTGTCATAAATCACCTGGTTAAGGTAGTATTTGTTAGATTCTCCATGGTAAAGTTATGCTTCCCCCTCCCCTTTCCATAGTGTACTCTTTGGAAGAAAGTGACTTCATACAGCCCAGACTTAAGAAATTAGAAGTTATATTCCAACTTTTTGAAGGCAGAATATCTATACACATTATTTGGAATTCTGCACAGGAGATTTGTGTCTTCACCTCTACTTTATTTATTTGTTCAATATTTCTTCATATTAGTATGGAGACATGGATATTTGTTTATACTTTGATATGCTACTTGATTTCTTTAGTTGTTCCAATTGTTCCAGCTTTGTTTACTGGGAGCTCCATTCATTTCCTCCTTCCTCTGTTCCATTGACACACTCCATCAACATCGAGTTCGTTTTGTTTTTAGCTCTCCATTATGTTATGATACTACAAATGCTCCAGGCTCATCTTGTGTATTTCCTATTCCAGTTTTAGAATCAATCATTTCCCCCAGAAAACGCTGGTTCATTTTTTGGAGACTGATATTAGAAACCTAGAACTGGGTGCTAGGCATGTTCATTGATTTTGGGGTATCATTTCTTTCACCTAACAGAGCAATGAAATATATGTGTGTATATCAACCCATGCGCATATACATCTATAATATTTCTTTATGCAGCCATCTACATATTAAGCTAAATATGAGTTCACACTTATGCTTCCAACTCTAATCTATTATCGTGTGAATCCTTCTTGCCATCTTCCCTTGCTTACCTATACCTTCCCACTATAACAATGAGAAATGTGGCTTTCACTGTCTGCCATTCAATTGCTTAATTGTGCAATTCCAGTATTCAAGTGCAGTGGTTAACCTACACTCCTGTGGGAAACAGCATCATTGATTAGAGTGCAGTGCTTATGTGCAGGTTTTTGCCTTTAGTCTTCCAGACCTATTCACTTCCAAAGTTACTAAGGTCAGTACCTTTTCTCCCACCCTCTTCCTTTAGGTTGTTTTCTAAACAGATTGTCCTTGACTTACAATGGTTTGACTTATGATTCTTCTACTTTATGATGGTGCAGAAGTGATATGCCTTCAGCAGAAACAGTACTTCAAATTTTTTTTCTGGGCTAGTGATATGCAGTACAATATTCTCTTGCAATGCTGGGCAGTGGCAGCAAGCTGCAGCTCCTAGTCTCTCGCCCAGTCACAACGGTAAAGAACTGATTGTCCACAGTGTACTGTGTTTTCAGATGATTTTGCCTAACTGTAGGTTAATATAAGTGTTCTAAACATGCTTCAGGTAGGGTAAGTTAAGCTATGATGCTTGGTAGATTAGGTGTATTAAATGTATTTTTAACTTTTGATGTTTTCAACTTATGGTGGGTTTATCAGGACATAACCTCATCATAAGTCAAGGAACATCTGTATTTGTAATACAGTTAAAAAATTGTTACAAGAACAGAAAGCCGAATACCATATGTTCTCACTCATGGGTGGGTGTTGAACAATGAGAACATATGGACTCAGGGAGAGGAGCATCAAACACTGGGGGCAGTTGGGGGGGTAGGGGAGAGACAGTGGGGGGTGGGGAGGGAGGGGAGGATGGGGAGGGACAACATGGGGAGAAATGCCAGATATAGTATGCACCTAAAGTAAAATAAATAAAAATAAATAAATAAATAAATACAATAAATAAAAAATTTAAAAAATTGTTTTGTCACAGTCTATTCCATCCTAGGATACCTGATTAACTAACTGATTTTTAAAAATTTGCATACCCTAAAGTTTATTCTTTCTTTGGTAAAGTTTTGATAAATAAATACATGTGTTTTCTGATATTTTTGATAAATAAATAAATATATGTTGGGAATCCATGAGCCCCACACATTTGGTGCCAGAATGTAGGCATTCATGAGCCCCACGTTGGGCATCAGAATGTAGGGAGCCAGCCCTACATCACCCGTGGGTGCTCCAAGTTCGGTGTGACAAAGGAATGAGAAAAAGATAGATTAAGAAAGACAATGGGACTAGTGGGCCATCACTTATTACTCTGGAGGAAACAGTGAAGGCCCCAAGCTCTGATCATCCACATTATTCATTGATTACAATCACTTTGATCTATAGGGTAGGGGTGGAGTGATGGTGGAGTGAATCAGTGAGCCAGAACTGTTGTGTCATACTAAGGACTGATAACAGTGGCAGTTTGGGAGTTTCACAAAACAAGAACATGTGGTTATCTTTAGCTTATTATCTACGTATAGCTGGTGGAACACAGATCTTACAAGGAGCCTACAAGTCTGGCTACGTCATAGTGCTACAAAGGGGTTTTACATCCTTGAGCACAATGTTTATGGTAACAGAGCTGAGGTCACCTGCACCAGAACATGAGGCATGGAGAGGGCTTCCTCCTCAGAGGCCTCCTGCTGCCTTCCACAATTTGTTGCTCCTTGTTTATATGTTACTCATAACCAATTTATGTAGGCGCTCTGTAAATCCTTTCTCCTTTGCTGCTTTTCCCAACAAAGATATAGAGAGAGAAAGAGAGAGAGAGAGAGAGAGAGAGAGAGAGAGAGAGAGAGTCATATCTCTACCATCATTATATTTATAACAGTTTATCTGCCCTAAAATTTTTCTGTAATTTCTCTATTCCACTTTCCCAACCTTTCCTGAATACCTGGTAACCACTGATCTTTTTTTTTTAACTGGCTCTATAGTTTTGCCTTTTCCAGAATGTCATGTAACTGGAAATATAAAATATACAGACTTTTCAGACTGGCTTATTTTACTTAACTTCTAAGTTTGTTTGTGGCTTGATAGCTCTTTTTGTTCCCCTTTTTAACTAAATACTATTCCATCGTATTGATGTGCAATAGTCTGTTTACCCATTCTCCTGTTACTTACTTCCAGTTTTTCTTCTTTCTTTTTTTGATGGAGTTTGGCTCTATTGCCCAGGCTGGAGTGCAGTGGTGTGATCTTGGGTCACTGCAACCTACACCTCTGGGGTTCAAGTGATTCTCCTGCCTCAGCCTCCTGAGTAGCTGGGATTACAGGTGAGTACTACCACACCTGGCTAATTTTTATATTTTTAGTAGAGACAGCGTTTCACCATGTTGGTCAGGCTGGTCTCAAACTCCTGACCTCGTGATCTGCCTGCCTCAGCCTCCCTAAGTGCTGGGATTACAGATGTGAGCCACCATGCCCAGTTTTTACTTCCAGTTTTTGGCAATTACGAATAAAGTTGCTATAACATTCACAAGCAGGAGTTTTGTGAACATAATCAGTTGAGTAAACATTTTGGAGAGTGATTGCTAAATTATAGGATTATGTTCTTTCTAAGAAACTGTTATGCTGCCTCCTAGAATGGCTGTACCATTTACAATCCCACTAGCAATGAATGAGTGTTACTATTGTTTTGCATCTTCACCAATATTTAGTAGTCAGTTGTTTGGATTTTAGACATTCTTATGGGTGTGTAGTAGTATTTCATTGTTGTTTTAACTTGCAATTCCATAATGCCAAATAATGTTAAGCATTTTTTCATATGCTCTTGCCATGTATATATCCTCTTTGCTGAAGTGTCTGTTCAGATCTCTGCCTATTTTTTTCCCTTTTTTTGAGACAGAGTCTCACTCTGTTGCCCAGGCTGCAGTGCAGTGGCACTATCTCAGCTCACTGCAACCTCTGCCTCCCGGGTTCAAGCAATTATCCTGCCTCAGTTTCCCCAGTAGCTGGGATTACAAGCATGAACCACCACATCTAGCTAATTTTTGTATTTTTAGTAGAGACAGGGTTTCACCATGTCTCTACTGTTGGCCAGGCTGGTCTTGAACTCCTGATCTCAGGTGATTCGCCCACCTCAGCCTCCCAAAGTGCTGGGATGACAGGCATTAGCCACCAAGCCTAGCCGATCTCTGCCCATTTTTACATTGGATTGTTTGTTTTCTTTCTTCTTTCCTTCTTTCTTTCTTTCTTTTTTTTTTTTGAGATGGTCTTTCTCTATTGCTCAGGCTGGAGTGCAGTGGCACTATCTCTGCTCACTTCAACCTCTGCCTCCTGGGTTCAAGCGATTCTCCTGCCTCAGCCTCCTGAGTAGCTGGGATTATAGGCATAAGCCACCATGCCTAGTTAATTTTCATATTTTTGGTAGAGACAGGGTTTCACCATGTTCAGGTCAGGCTGGTCTCAAACTCCTGACCTCAGGTGATCCGCCCACCTCGGCCTCCCAAAGTGCTGGGATTATAGGCATAAGCCACCACACCTGGCTGGATTGTTTGTTTTCATATCATAGAGTTTTAATTGAGCTCTGCATTTTTTTGGATTAAAAACATTTATCAGATATGTGTCTTGCAAGTATTTTCTCTCAATCTATGGCCTTAAAATACTCTTCTTGCTGGGTGCAGTAGCTCATGCCTATAATCCCAGCACTTTGGGAGGCCAAGGAGGGCAGATCACTTGAGGTCAGGAGTTCGAGACTAGTCTGGCCAACATGGTGAAACCCTGTCTCTACTAAAAATACAAAACTTAGCCAGGCATGGTGGCAGGCACCTGTAATCCCAGTTACCTCAGGAGGCTGAGGCGAGAGAATTGCTTGAACCCAGG
This sequence comes from Aotus nancymaae, assembly GCF_030222135.1. NCBI lineage: Eukaryota > Metazoa > Chordata > Mammalia > Primates > Aotidae > Aotus > Aotus nancymaae. The sequence continues at coordinate 4,741,352 of NW_026988546.1, read as the reverse complement.
AGGCGGAAGTTGCAGTGAGCCAAGATGGTGCCACTGCACTGCAGCCTGGGCAACAGAGTGAGTCTCACTCAAAAAATAAAAATAAAAATAATATAAAATAAAAATAAAGAAATTACTATGTTGTGTCAAAAGCCCAACACCTCTTGGTTTTGGGTTACAAGGCAACTGTTTAGCTGATGCTGATCTCTCAGCCAACAGCCAATTGAAGAGAGAAGGTTGCTGCTGCTCCTGCAGCTAGAGAAGTGACCAAACAGGCGGAGGAGGCTGTTTCATACGACCGCGTTGCCCTTTCCTCCCTCGTACAGCTCACAGTGACGGGCTCAAGACCAGTCTCCTGTCCCAGGTCCTGCCTTCCTTCTTCTTCGCCACAGCTACCTCTACAGATGTAAAGTCACTTGGACATGAGATACACAGTATCATTAGCATGCATACACAGCCACTGCCCAAGTAGCACAGTCTTAGAAAAATGTCAAAATCCCAGAAACATAGTCCTTCCACCAGCAAGGAAATAAAAAATAACCTTACTCCTTCTTGTATTTCTCATACACTAGACACGGAACTCACAGACCACAGGAAGACTTATTTTTTTTTAATTTAATTTTTATTTTTTGAGATGGAGTCTCGCTCTGTTACCCAGGCTGGAGTACAGTAACTTGAACTTGGCTCACAGCAGCCTCTGCTTCCCGGGTTGGAGTGATTCTCCTGTCTCAGCCTCCTGGGTAGCTGGGATTACAGCCTTGCGCCACCATGCCTGGCTAATTTTTGTATTTTTAGTAGAGACAGGGTTTCACCATGTTGACCAGGCTGGTCTCAAACTCCTGACCTCAAGTGATCCATCTGTCCCAGCCTCTCAAAGTGCTAGGATTACAGGTGTGAGCGACCATGCCCAAACATGAAAACTTATTTTAAAAAAGGGTTTCCATTCCATCAATTGCCATACTTTTTGTAGCAGCACCCACAGCTATCTTTTCAAAATAGCATGAAAAACACCCCATCCTACCTAAACTTTAGGCCTCTTGTCTTCTCATTTCCATTTCCTTTCTATTCTGTATCCCCAAATCCCAAAGAACAAATTTCGCAAGGCAGAATCCTCCTCAAAGCTGTTTAACTCAGACTCTTCTTGGTGATTAGAGGTGGAAGGAATTGCAGCTTCATAATGTTTCCCCGAGACACACAAATATTTGCAGGGGGGTAAAACTTTACTTCCTCTAACTCTGGTCTTTTGGAGCGTCCCTTCAGTATCTTCACAGTGACCTTTCTCCCTGGTCCATCATGTTCTCATGTCTGTACCCTACCCCAAATAAAATTCCTTTTACTGTCTTATGTGTGTATGATAATCTTCCGAGGGTATTTATATTTACAGGGGTACATATGTTTAATCCAAGGGACTTTGTCCTCCCAGCAAATCTGAGAATGAAGCTGAAATATTTTCTATCTCCAGAAGAAATTCGACCCTAGAGGTATTCTTCCAGCTAAGAGATTTATATGAAGAACTCTGCCTGAACTGCCCTAGGGATACACAAACTAAAATTAGAAAATCAAGTTTAAAGGAGTAGTTGTTGAGCTCCTTCATCTCTTCTACATAGAAGAACTCAACGCAAGAGCACATGCTGTAACTTTGAAAGTTCTGCTCAGCATTACCCTTAGGGAGACTTCATCTGTAGGTTGCTAAATGACTGGTCAAATTCATATGTTTTCATTTTCAATTCCATCCCACAGGCTTAGTGAGATTTTTCTATTCTCTAACATAAATGAGATGTTGAAGGTTCATGTTTATCTTAATGTACAGAGAATCTGGGTGAACATTTCCTAGGAATTAATATAAAGCAGCCTGTCAATTGTTGAAGATACCATAAAGAATTAGATGTAACTAAGGATAAAAGAAAAGTTCAGAGCTCATGTATTATCTTAAAGCCAACAGAGTTTGGTGGGAGATATAGCAATTTCAAAGGTCTACTCAAAAACAATTACATTCACTGGATACTTAGGATGCAATCCTAATTTAGGAATGAGCTGTTCCTTATTTAGAAATTAATATCTGCTAAGAGTTATTCTATGTGTTTTGCAAATATCTCTAATTTTGGCCATTATTCTACAAAATAGGTGATCTCATCTCTCTCCTTGGCCTATGAAGAAACTGAGGCACAGACGGTCAAATGCCACCCCTGAGGCCATGCCATGGCTGTGGAGAGCTGTGTTCCAATCCACAATTTCTGAGGCTAAAGCATGAGGTTTGCAACTGTACTATCCTACCTTTCTTTTAGGCCCTCAAGGTACCAGGGGCCCAGAAATATATTAATTTAATTTACGTTGATCAGACAGGACCTCTGACATCATTTTTTATTGTAGACCTCAAAATTTTGGGGCCCTGCTTAATTATGTGGTTTTGTTTTGGTTTTCACAGCACATAAACTCAGATCTATGTTGTATCAAATAGTTTCTCAGAATGATAGCTATTAGTCTCACACACAAAAACTAATGTAATTTTAAAGAAGCAACTTGACCTTTTGTTGAAAGGGCTGTTTCTTCTTAAAAACACGGTTACCTTTCAGTACCTGAATGACAGAGTGTCTTAACTGTCCTGACTATCACAGCAGTTATATTTCACTGCATTGCATTTCCTGAAATTGTAGAAGCATTTTTTTTTAGGCAGCCAGGGCTTGTTTTATTAAAGGAGTTACCTTGATTCCACTCAAGAACATGGCCCCAGCCAGGCTCGGTGACTCATGCCTGTAATCCCAGCACTTTGGGAGGCCATGGTGGGTGGATAACGAGGTCAAGAGATCAAGACAATCATGGCCAATATGGTGAAACCCCATCTCTACTAAAAATACAAAAATTCGCTGAGCATGGTGGTGAACACCTGTAGTCCCATCAACTCAGGAGGCTGAGGCAGGAGAATCGCTTGAACCCGGGAGGCAGAGGTTGCAGTGAGCCGACATTGCATCACTGCACTCCAGCCTGGCACCAGAGGGAGACTCTGTTTCAAAAAAAAAAAAAAAACAAAAAAGAACGTGGCCCTAAAGAATGACACTATTGTTCAAAACTGTAGAAACAGAATCTTCTTCCCCAGCTTCAACCCGAGAAACAGTCTGAATTCAGTACTGAGGCTGTATGAACAAATGAGCAGAGGAGTGAAGCAAAATCCATCATGAGAGCTAAGAAATCTGCAAGATTATCTGGAACCCTGATTATTTGTGGACAGTAAAATTAAGACCCAGAATAGAAATAGGGTCGACAAAAGACAGTGTCATGCTGCAGCCCAACTCTCTACTCCCAGCCTTTCCTTAAAAATCCATGTGCATAGGCCGGGCGCGGTGGCTGAAGCCTGTAATCCCAGCACTTTGGGAGGCCGAGGCGGGTGGATCACAAGGTCAAGAGATTGAGACCATCCTGGTCAACATGGTGAAACCCCGTCTCTACTAATACAAAAAATTAGCTGGGCACGGTGGCGCGTGCCTGTAATCCCAGCTACTCAGGAGGCTGAGGCAGGAGAATTGCCTGAACCCAGGAGGTGGAGGTTGCGGTGAGCCGAGATCGCGCCATTGCACTCCAGCCTGCGTGACAAGAGTGAAACTCCATCTCACACACAAAAAAGAATTTTATATTTTATCTGGCAATCTTGGTTTGAAGTAAAAAGTTCTGATTCTAAAGTCTAACTCTACCACCCACCCAGCTGCATGGTGCTGAGTAGCCAGAGGCCTTCTCTGAGTCTGGTTTTGAAAGGGCAAAGGCACCTTGTAGGCTTAAAGTGCTATAAATATGTTGTTTTTGTGTTTTTGTATCCATGTCTTCTACTTTTTAAGCTTAGAGAGAAGAGCCATGTGTGTCAGGTGATTAGACTGAGGGATACAAAGTATTTTTCCTGATGTGTCTGTGGGGGTGTTGCCAAAGGAGATTAACATTTGAGTCAGTGGACTAGGAGAGAAAGACCCACCCTGAATCTGGGTGGGCACCATCCAATCAGCTGCCAGGGCCAGTAGAATAGAGAAGACAGAAGTTGGGAAGGACTAGACTTGCTGAGTCATCCAGCCTTCATCTTTCTCCAGTGCTGGATGCTTCCTGCCTCAAACATCAGACTCCAAGTTCTTCAGCTTTTGGACTCTTGGACTTACACCAGTGATTCGCCAGCGGGGCTTTCCCATTCTTGAGGTTTTGGGTCTCAGACTGGCTTCCTCGGTCCTCAGCTTGTAGATGGCCTATTGTGGGACTTCACCTTGTGATTGTGTAAGTCAATATTCCTTAATAAACTCCTCTTCATATTTACATGTGTCCTCTTAGTTCTGTCCCTCTAGAGAACCCTGACAAATACAATGTGTTATTCAGTTCTGACTCTTCAAAGCATCTAATAGGTACTTTGATCTGTGGTAGGTAGTGTCACATGATTATTGAGACAATAACCACATGACATTCACCCCCTGGTAGAGTCTCATGTTGGATGCCCAGAAGAATTGGTTATGTCTACCTCTCAAAATGAGATAGAGGCAGATAGGCTAAGAGAAGTCAGACTGTCTGCCCCCAGGCAGTGAGGCATTAGGAGACATGGTTAGATGAACCCAGGGAGTTATGTGAGGTAAGATGTCGAAATGATTTGTGATGGAATTGCAAGGTTCGGACAAATGAGATGCAACATCAAAATTCTGCAGATGTGTCTTTTATACCAGTGCTTCTCATCTTCAAATGGCTATGAGAATCATTTGGGGATTTTGTTAAAATTCAGACTGATTTCAGTAGATCTGGGTTGAGGATTGAGAATTGGGATGTCTGTTGTTGTTTTGAGACAGGTTCTCACTCTGTCACCCAGGCTGCTGTGTACTGGTGCAATCATAGCTCACTGTAGCCCTGATCTCCCAGGCCCAAGAGATCCTTCCACCTCAGCCTCCCAAGTGGCTGAGACTATGTGCATGCCACAACACTTGACTAATTTTTTAATTTTTTTTGTAAAGATGAGGTCTCACTATGTTTCCCAGGCTGCTCTCAAACACCTGGGCTCAAGTGATCTGCCTCCTCAGCTTCCTGAAGTGCTGGGCTCACAAGTGTGAGCCACCATGACTGGCCAAGATTCAGCATTTCTAACAAGCTCTGTGGTGATGCTGATGTTGGTGGTCCACAAACCTCACTTTGAGTAGCAAGTGTCTAAGTCACTCTCCACTCTTCCAGGATGGGAGGCTCTAAAATGAAACCACTGTGACAGCTAGTGCAGGCAGTTCACTGCATTCTCTCTCACCAGCTGAGCCATGATGGTATCAGCAGGCCTGAAAACCAGTAGTTCTTGGCCATGGATGTACAGTAAAATCTCCTTGGAGCTTTAAAATTCACTTATGGCCAGGCCCCACACCCCAAACAATTCACTCCCAATCTCTTGAGACTATCATTGTTTTTAAAAAGTCTCCTTCTCTTCTAAGCTCTTTATGGTGACATCATTTCCCTTCCTATGGACTGGTTTAAAAGTGAGGTAGATTCCATTCTAGCCAATGAGACAGACAGATGGATAGTTTGGGGTAGGATTTTGTTGCAGGCAGCACAAGGGAGAAAAGACTTGTTCTTTAGGCCAATATTGTCCTGACTGCTTTTGATGCCATCGTGCAAACCCAAGAGTTAAGTCTTGACCTGCTGAGGATGGAGCAGCCCAAAGCTGGGAAGATCCTGCATCTTTGAGGTTAACCTTCAGAACTGCTCTTCTGTGAGACAACAATTGTCCATTGTTTCGGGGTTTCCACTACTAAGCAGCCAAAAACATCTATCTGTCAGGCACTGAGCTAGACATTTTGTACATATCACTTATTCAGTCTTCACAATAGTCCTTCAAGATAAGTATTATCATTCCCATTTTACAGTAAAAAAAAAAATGCAAGTCAGAGAGGATAAACTGTGTACCATACTATACAAATAGAATTTAATTGGTATCATGTCTATGGGGAAGGCTCTGTATTTTCTTAATGGTGAAACTGTTGGATACATACAATGTTTTTTGTGTATCCAAATTTCTTCTCTGATCAGGCCAAGGAGCAAGTCAACAGGCCTGAAGATCTTACCAGTGGGTCTCAACTTTTGATGCACATTAGAATCCCTTAGGGAATTTTTTTTTAAATTACAATTCCCAGGCTAGAGTTGTTTTTTTATTAATATTGCTAGAAGTTTATCAATCTTGATTCTTTTTAGGAGAGCCAGCTTTTTGTTTCACTAATTTTTTATGTTTTTCTGTTTTCAATTCCATGGATTTCTGCCCTAATCTTTATTATTCCCTTCTTTCTGCTTAACTTGGGCTCATTTTTCCCTTCTTTGCCTATTTTCTTGAAATAAAAACTTAAATTTTAATTTGGGATCTTTTTCTAATCTAAGCACTTAGTGTGCTAAATTTTTCTCTTAGCTTTGCTTTACATGCATCTCAGAAATTTTGATATATTGTGTTTTCATTTTTCACTCAGTTATGTGTACCTTTTAAATTTCTATTTATGTGTTCATTTTTTGAGACAGGGTCTTGCTCTGCCACCTGGGCTGGAGAGCAGTGGTGCAACCTTGGCTCTCTTCAGCCTTCAGTTCCTGAGCTCAAGTGATCCTTTTGCCTCAGCCTCACATGTAGCTGGGACCACAGGCCCACACCACCACACCCAGCTAATTTTTTGATTTTTTGTAGAGATGAGGTTTCACTTTGTTGCCTAGGCTGGTCTTGAATTCCTGGGTTAAAGCAATTCTCCTGCCTTGCCCTGCAAAGATGCTGGAATTACAGGAGTGAGCTAACATGCCTGGCCTCTACTTTTTTACTTCCTTTGAAATTTTGTCTTTGATCTTTGGAGTATTAAGAGGTATGTTGCTTAATTTTCAAGTGTTTGAAAAATTTTGGGTATGTTTTTCTATTATTTATTTCTAGTTTGATTCCATTATTGTCAGATAATTTATTCCATACGATTTCATGTCTTTTAAATTTGTTCAGGTTTGTTTTATGACTCAAAATGTGGTCAATCTTGGTGAGTATTTCATGAATATTTGAGAAATATGTTTCATACTCTGCTACTGTTGAATGGCATGTTCTTTAAATATCAATTAGATTCTATTGATTGATGATGTTTTTCAGTTTCCCTATATTCTTACTGATTTTCTGTCAAGTAATTCTATCCATTTCTGGGTGGGTGTTAAATTCCCAATTATTGTGGATTTGTCTGTTTTTACTTATATATTTTGAAGCTCTGTTGTTTGATGTATTCACATTTAGTATTGCAATATCTTTTTGATGGATTGAGCTGCCCACCAGTGTTCTGGTGGTGTAGATGTGGCTACATGGCCCAGGACTTTGCTACTGCTGTTGGTGGCTTGGTCAACCTACCAGTGCCCTGGTTAGAGAGTGAGGATGGACGCTTCTTACTAGGTCTTTGTTAGACTTCTTATTTCCTGATCCTTTGGGCAGAGTTAAGGCTTTTCTCAGAATTTATGTTTATGCCTATGTACAGTTCTGGATAGGTTTCTCCAGTGCTTAGAAGTAAATGAGAAATAAAAATAAAACCTAGGGACTTCTCCATGTTGTCACTTCTCAAGTCATATAGTTCCTAACCAGTCTATCTTGTTCTTTCCAGCATTCAGAGTTCTTTTAGCATTGCCTGTTAGATAATTTCCAGGGCATCTAGTAGTATTTAGAGGCGAGAAAGTGTGATTCTATGCTGTCTTGTTCTAGAATGAGAAATCTGGATTTTTAAAAATTTCTTTTTCTTGCTTACTTTCCCTGGCTAGATCCTCCAGTTCAGTGTTGTATAGAAATGTTGAAAATAGATATTATTGTGTTGTTCCTCACTTTAAGGAGAAGTAATTCATTATTTCCCCATTACACAGCTGTGAGATTTTTGTAGATGTCTTTTGTTGAGGAAATGTTTAAAAATTACTTATGTTGCTGATTGTTTTTAATTATAGAAGGATATTGGATTTTGTCAAATGCTTTTTACCTGAATCGATTGTCTTTTATTAATATGATGGCTGATATTGATTGATTTTGTGGTGGTAAACCAACCTTTCCTTCCAGGGATTAAAAAACTCATTGACTGGTGTATAATCCTATTTAGATAGTCCTGGATTTGGTTTTCTAGCATCTTATGGAGATTTTAAAAAATCTGTAATTATAGGGGATATTAGTCTGTAGTTTTATTTTCTTGTGATATCTTTGTCTGGTTTGGGTATCAGGGTAATATTGGCATCATAGAATGAGTTGGGAAGTGCTCTCTCTTCTTATATTTTTTGGAAGAGTCTGTGAATGACTTTTATTCTTAATTATATGTTTGATAGAATTCCCTGGTGAAGCCATCTGGACCTGTGCTTTTCTTTGTAGTAAGTTTTAAATTTATGAATACAATCTCTTTATTCATTATGTCTATTCAGATTTCTTCTTTGAATTATCAGTTACTTAGGAGTATGCTGTTTAACTTTTACATAGTTGTTAATTTCTAAAATTTCCTTTTATTATGAATTTCTAGTTTAATTCCATTATCGTCAGAAAACATATCTTATATAATAGAAATTCCTTTAAAGTTACTGAGACTTGTTTTGTGAACTAAAATATAGTCTATCCTGGAGATTATTCCATGTGTGCTTATGAAGAATGTATATTTTACTGTTAGAGGGTGGAATGTCTATGGATCTCTTTTATGTCTATTTGTTTATAGTATTGCTCAAGTCTTCTGTATCCTTGTTGATACTCTGCCTAGTTGTTTTATTCATTATTGAAAGTTGAATATTAAAATTTCTATTGCTGTTGAAATTTCTATTTATCCCTTCAATTTTGTCAATTTTTGCTTCATGTATTTTGGAGCTCTGTTGTTAATTGCATGTATCTTTACTCTTGTTGCCCAGGCTGGGATTCAATGGCACGATATTGGCTCACTGCAACCTCCACCTCCTGGGGGTCAAGCAATTCTCCTGCCTCAGCCTCCCTAAGAGCTGGGATTATAGGCGCCTTGCCACCACATCCAGCTAACTTTTATATTTTTAGTAGAGATGGGGTTTCACCATGTTGGCCAGGCTGGTCTCAAACTCCTAACCTTAGGTGATCTGCCCACCTCAGCCTTCCAGAGTGCTGGGATGACAGGCGTGAGCCACTGTACCTAGCCTATGATTTTTTTTTAAGAGACAGGGCCTCACTCTGTCACCCAGGTTGGAGTGCAATCATAGCTCAATACAACTTCTAACTCCTGAGTTCAAGCAATCCTCCTATTTCAACCTCCTGAGTAGCTGGAACCACAGATGTGTGCCACCATGCCTAATTTTTAAATTTTTTTAGAGATGAGGTCTTGCTGTTTTGCCCTGGCTGGTCTCAAATTCCTAGCCCCAAGTGATCCTCCCACTTCAGCCTCCCAAAGTGCTGGAATTACAGGAAAGAGCCACCAAACCCAGCCTAAAATAAGTTTTTAAAAAGCAGCTTACTAATTCCATTAATGCATGGAAAATAAGCTTTGGAAATATGGCTGCCCAGAATTCTGCAAAGGTGATGGCCAAAGGCTATTTTGTCTGCAAATTTGAGGCTAAGAAATTTTGTGGGATTTCAACTACTGTGATAATGCATGAGAGGATCATTTGCCTCATAAGAGATGTTTAAAATCAAGAGGTTCATAATCAATAGCTTAAAAACAAACTCTGATTTCTTGCACCCCATGCAATTCTGGAAAATAACTGGTTCTGGAGCAGGGGCAATGGGTAGGATAAAGTAAAACAACTCTTCTTTCTGCTTCTTTTGGACATCCCACCATCTATAGCACTTAACACAGGATCAGACAAAAAGTTCCCACAAATATTTAGATTCACTAGTTCATGGCAAACATCAAAATGGCTGTTCTTGTCCACATCAAGGAATCTGAGTATCCATCAACATATTTACTGGTGACTGGTACAAATAATAAATCTTGTAACACAGAAATTTAAAATATCAGTGTTTTTAACCTTCATCAGGTGAAAAGGCAGAAAACTTTAAAAGTATACTCCCTAAAGCAGAATTTTTATAACAGCCAAAAGACAGAAACAACCCAAATATCCATCAATGGATGAACAGAGGAATAAATAAACTGTAGTATGTACATACAGTGGATCAGCACTAGGCCATAAAAGGAAATGAATTACTGATGCCTGGCTATAGAATCAATGTAGGTTGCTACAACTTGGAAGAACCTCAAATATATCACACTAAGGAAAAGAAGCCAGACACAAAGGGGCACATATTGCATGATTCTATTTATATGCTATATCAAGATAGGCAAATCCATAGAGACAGAAAGCAGATTAGGTCCCTATTCACTTCTCGGTCTCCTCTGTTCCAACAGGTCTCCACAGGCTCCTCTGGGGCTTCCATTGTCCTGTCACCTGCAGGTACTAGGAGATTTCTTGGGAGACCATCCAGATATGGCAGAAACTGGGAAATTGAATAGTGGCCTTTGAGGATGTAACTGTAACTTCACCCTGGAGGGGTGAGCTTTGCTGGATCCTTTCCAAAAGGATCTCTATGGGGAATGTGAAGTGGGAAACTTGTAGAAAACATAGCTTCTATAGAAAACAACTGAGAAACCCAGAACACTAAAGATCAGTACAAAAATTTTTCAAGAAGGCTGGGCATGGTGGCTCACACCAATCCCAGCACTTTGGGAGGCCAAGGGAGGAGGATCACAAGTTCAGGAGTTCGAGACCAGTCTGGCCAATATGGTGAAACCCTGTCTCTACTAAATATACAAAAATGAGCTAGGCATGGTGACAGGTGCCTGTAATCGCAGCTACTCAGGAGGCTGAGGCAGGAGAATCACTTGAACCCAGGAGGCGGAGGTTGCAGTGAGCCGAGATCGTGCCACTGCACTCCAGCCTGGGCGACAGAGCAAGACTCTGTCCCCTGCCAAAAAAAAAAAAAAAATTGGAGAAATCAAAAAAGTCATATTGTAGCAAGACTATGTGAAAGTAAACAAGGTAGTTGGCATGGAGAAATGTTCAGCCAGATTACAAATCTTAATTTGAACAAGAAAATTCCTACTGGAATAAAGCCGTGTAAAAACAGTGTGTGTATAAATGTCTTCACCTGCCATTCTTCCCTTTGTAGGTGCATCATACCTAATTCTGGACACAAATCATGACTGTGAGGAAGGCAGAGAGAAGACATATACATGTAAACAATGTGGAAAAGCCTTCATTTCTGACCAGTGTTCAAGGACACACAACACACACTGGAAGTTCATATTATAAATGTTCAGTATGTGGAAAGCCTTTGATTTTCCCAATTTGTTGCAAATCCATCAGAGAACTCACACTGAAGAGAACTCCTGTAAATGCAATCAATGTGGGAAGCCTTCAGTTTTTCCAGGTCCGGTCAAATATGTGAAAGAATTCACACTGGCAAAAGATCCTATAAATATAGGGAATGTAGGAAAAGATCCATTTTTCCTTTCTCTCTTAAATACATGAAAGTATTCACACTGGAGAAAAATTCTGTAAGTGTAAGAAATGTGGTAAAGCCTTCAGATATTTCTGTTCCCTTTATAACCATGAAAGATCTCATACTGTAGCAAAACCCTATCAATATAAGGAATGTGTTAAGGCTTTGCTTATTCCAGCCACCCTCATAATCATAATTAAACTCATACTAGGGAGAAACTCTATGAATGTAATCAGTGTGGTAAAGCCTTCAGATATTCCAGTTCCCTCCATAACCATAAAAAAATTCACACTGGTGTGAATCCATACAAATATAAGAAATGTGGTAAAGGCTTCACTCATTCCAGTCACCTGCATAATCATGAAACAACTCATGCTGGAGAGAAACTCTATGAATGTAGGGAATATAGGAAAGCATTTGCCTTTCCATGTTCTCCTAGAAGACATTAAAGTATTCACACTGGAGGAAAACCCAGTGTGCATAAGAAACATGGTAAAGTATTCACTCTTCCTTGTTCCCTTTAACTACATGGAAGAACTCATACTGGCTGGTCATGGTGGCTCACGCCTGTAATCCCAGCACTTTGGGAGGCCAAGGTGGGTGGATCACCTGAGGTCAGGAATTCAAGACCAGCCTGGCCAACATGGTGAAACCCTGTCTCTACTAAAAATACAAAAATTAACCTAGCATGGTGGTGGGTGCCTGTAATCCCAGCTACTTGGAAGGCTGAGGCATGAGAATAGCTTGAACCCAGGAGGCAGAGGTTGCAATAAGCTGAGATCATGCCACTGCACTCCAGCCTGGGTGACAAAGCAAGACTCCATCTCAAAAACAAAATAGGCCAGGCACGGTGGTTCATGACTGTAATCCCAGCACTTTGGGAGGCTGAGGTCAGGAGTTTAAGACCAGCCTGGCTAATATGGTGAAACCCCATCTCTATTAAAAGTACAAAAATTAGGTAGGCATGGTGGCAGATCCCTGTAATCCCAGCTATTCAGGAGGCTGAGGTAGGAGAATCACTTGAACCCAGGAGGTGGGGGTTGCAGTGAGCCAAGACCACGCCATTGCACTCCAGCCTGGGCGACAAGCGTGAAACTCCGTCTAAAAAAATAATAATAAAAAAATAAAATTAGCTGAGCATGGTGGCAGGCACCTGTAATCCCAGCTACTGAGGAGGCTGAGGCAGGAGAATTGCTTGAACTTAGGAGATGGAGGTTGCAATGAGCCAAGATAGTGCCACTTCACTCCACCCTGGGTGACAGAGCAAGGCTCCATCTCAAAAAAAAGGTAATTTTTTGTTTAAGTTGAATAAATGGCTTTTATCTTAAGGCGTCACATCTAGAGGCAAAAATTTTAAAAAAGAATACAAGATTTTAATATCAACATTTGGTTCAAACTGATGCAGAAATGAACATTACTTTTTAAACCTCTTTGCAACAAGATTTTTAAAAAGGAAAAATACCTTTCAATGATGAAACAGTAAGTCTAACATAAAGCCTACATTTAGTAGCATCAAAAAAATAAGAATTATTTTTTACTCAAATTTGAGAAACAAACATAACCACACTTAATGAGGAAAATGTAATACTCTTTCTAGCATGAAAACAGATACCAACATACTGTGTGTTCTTCAATGGATCACATGTGCTACACCAACACTATGGCCCACAGTGGGTTTGAAAAGATATAACAAGATTCAATTGTGTTATTTCATTACTATAATTTTAATCGTTAGGCATATTAATGTCATATACAGTTTTTAAAATATAAATATTTTTAGAAGCTGTGTTTTACAACATAATACCAAGAACACACATCTGATACAGGTTTGTTTTTAAGCTATTGATTATGAACCTCTTGATTTCAAACATCTCTTATGTGTCAGAAATATAGTCAGAATACTGTAACAGTAAGAGAAAAATACTTTTTTTGAGACAGGGTCTCGCTCTGTCACCCAGGCTGGAATGTGGTGGTGCAATCACAGCTCACTGCAGCCTCAACCTCCTGAGTAGCTGGAACTACATGCATGCACCACCACACCTGGCTAATTTTTTTAAAATTTCTTTTTAGAAGAGATGGGGTCTCACTATGTTGCCCAGGCTGGTCTCGAATTCCTGGGCTCAAGTGATACTCCTGCCTCACCCTCCCAAAGTGCTGGGGTTACAAGTGTGAGCCACCGCCCAGCCTGAAAGATACCTTCTTTTAATCATTCACAATCAGCAATAGTGAAAATGCTCTATGTACAACATCAGCTCTGAATAACACATTTCATTTCTGTTTCAAACCACCTGACTATCACTGTTTTGATGACTGCATAGCTCAGCAGAAAAATGCATCCCATTGTGTCTCAATAATGAGTATGATTAGACAGATAACTTCCCAATCATAAAAGCTTTTAAGACAAATACAGCATGGAAATCAAACACTATAACTGGGATGAAAAGACAGCTTTAAGAAGGCTGTGCATGGGATACCTATTGCATGTTTATACACCAGTCTTGCATTCCCTTCCCTTCTTCCACCTCTTTGAAATGCTAAAGGGTAATTACACTAAAAAGGGTAATTACTCTTAACATGAGAGAACTATGTGTTTAAGAACGCAAGACTTTCAGATAAGAAATCTCCAAATATTTTCTATTTTATATGTGTTTATGATCTTTCTTACAAAGAGGGAGTGTTTTATGTGCAACACCTGCAAATGGAAATAAATCTACATTTCACTCAAGCCCAAATAATCAAATATAAAATACAGACATAAAGCAAACTACAATGGCAGCAGTGATTCTTAGGGCAGCATGTGCAAAATCGAGTATTTTGCTATCTACTTACAATATGGTGGTCAGAAAAGAAATGTTCCAAAACTACCTTTCCCATTCCACTTGAACTGGTTCCCCACAATCCCAACAAACATCTCCTGTGACATTAAGTTGTCATCAGCTTGTGTGATCCCCAGTTCACTCAACCTTTTCTTCTTCATCTGGCCTTTTTGTGTGGAGGCAGCAATTAGTTCATTTACAATTTCACAATTTCCCTCAACTTGCTCAGAGGGGTCAGTTCTTGCATAAAGCTCCATTTTACCAGTTGCACACTGAATCAGCTCTTCTAGATCCACTCTTTCAGCCACATCTGGCTCTCCACTTGTCTGAATTTCAAGTGCTTTATCTTCTGGAGAAACAAACAAATAATAACAAAGTTAAATATATAAGCTAACCCAACTAAAACATGTATTTCTACACAGTCTGTTAGAGCTTTCAAGTTTTTTTGGCAAAGGATTTCTGCTGTCCTCTAACTGGATTTTACAAATTCTTTGTCATAAGAATCTCAGTGAACAGCTACCTTGCTTTCTATGTCAAGGTTCCCTGACCCTCATGCAGGATCATCAATTTTGAACTCTGTTTACCCTTTTCGTTCCAGAATCACTTTTACTCAACAGACATTTCCTGGATATTTACTATCTGCTAAGCACTGTGTTAGGAGCTAGGATGCACAGACTGATAAGACGGTACAACTTTTCTAAATGAAGTCCCAATCTAGTAGCTAATTCTAGATAGGCCTCATGATCACCACCACTTTTTTATTAAAGTTAATAAAGTATTAACTTTATTGGCTATTAAATGGCAGAAGAATTTTGCACTGTAATTTTACAATGTAATTAAGGTTGCTAATTAGTTTTCTCCAGCTGGTTGCAAAAGAGGAAGTCAGAGAAATTCAAAGCATGAGAGATTTGCCTTGAGGGAGGTTCTCTGTTGCTGAGATGGGGGCGCTATGAGGCAAGAACCTGAGAGCAGCCTCTAGGAGCTGAGTGCCAGCCCCAGCCAGCAGCCAGCAGCCAGCAAGAAAGGAGACCTCAGACCCAGGAGCTAAAGGAATGACATGAATGCATTTGGAGGCAGATTCTGCCCCCAGAGCTTTCAGATGAGACCTGCCCAGCTGACACCTTGATTTCACTTTTGTGAGTCCTGTGAAGAAATAGAGAACTTGCAGAGATATAACTGGAGCGAATCCTGAAGGATGACAAGGACTAACTTTTAAACTCCTCTTTTAACCTGAAAAAGCCAATTAAATAAATAAACTGCTTTAAACTTTCCTCACCTACGTCAATGCTTAATCCTCCTCTATGACTGAGACTTAATAGTGATCCACCTCATAGCTTGAAGTTCACACATTTCCACTGAGTTAGCTACCCTTTGCTACCAAGAAAGGCAGGTGACAGGAAGACATTTACTTCTACCAATAAAAACAGAGGTAAACTCCACCATCCCCTCTAGGAAATGCAGCTTTCAACCTGGCACATTCATTTCATTGCCTCCAGCCTTAACAAATGCCAGCAGGAGCCACTATTGTTATCACACACCCACTGTTGCTGTCACACACCACCATAGCTTCACGCACCTATGGCTGCTATCACACACCCACAGTTCCTATCACACATCCACCCTCACTGAAAGCTAAGCATGATAAGAAGGAAACTGCACAGAAGATACAACATCAAGATTTTGAATGACAATTGAACTAGTTGACCTTGAAAGTTTCTTTCATTCTATAATGTTATGGCTTTATTAAGCTTCTCTCTCTCCACTCCCAAGCATATCCCAATAATCTTTTTTAAGGAGGAGAGGAAGACTCAGAGACTTAATCAGCATTTAATGCTGAAATAAAGTAAATTATGTTTTTATATTAAAAATTACTATCAGTGCAGAGGTAAAGGAGTTAAAAAAAAATAAATGAATAAAAATTACTAAATATAGCATACCTTCTGTTACATCTTCAGCATTTTCTTGCAGGTCAGAGAAGATTGTAGGTTTCACCAAGACAACACCATAACCTTCATTATTATGTATTATATTATTCACCATGGATATTTTGGGAATGTCATAATGTTCATCTAAGAAGTCCTGTGACATTGAAAACAAATGTTTTAAGAAACTGTCATATTCAACATTTCCTGCTTTAAAAATCTTTATTCACACTACTCTAAAAATAAAGCTATGCTTAGTCCCATGTTGTAGCAGTCTGAGTCCTTAGTGACAGAGCTTTCCTCTGTCATTTCTGCATATCTATAGGTAACAAAGCATTCTCACAGGAGATTCCAATCACTGACATATTATTGAAATGTATATACTGTTTATGCTTTTCAAAACCAGAAAATAGAACCCAACAATTTAATAAAGTATAATCTGTAGGTGAATCCATTCTATCCTTTGAAAAGCGGGTGTTTTGGCTGATGCTCACCTTAATGAGGATCCCTTCCTTGCAGTGATGGATCCCATTGTCACTCAGGGTGCACTGACTCCCAGGGTAGATTTCTATACCAGCACCCTGTGAGTTACAGTTTGAGATAATGCCAATCAGTTTTTAAAAGGCAAGACTAAAAAAGTTTATTACAATTACTTCTTAGCCTTCAACATAGTACAAACATACAGCAAAAAGATAAAGTATTTTACAGATAAGTTTTATCAGGCATTTTTAATTAACATTTCCATTTATTCAATCTCTAGCAAGTTGTTAACAATTTATCACTTTCAAAACCACACACACACACACACACACACACACACACAGAGGCTAAGAGTGTCAACACCTGATTCTTGTTCTACTCTCTTTTATTCTAGATGTTTTCTGATTTTGCCAAAAAAAAAAAAAAAAAAATCCTTTAAGAATTCTGTTGAAAGATGCACTTATTCAAAATGACCATCTCTCAGATACTCAATTAGTTGGAGAAAAGTACTTGAATTTAGTAAAATATTGTAATTTGTGGATAGAAACAAGACCCTACATTTTCCAAAATGTTCCAGTTTTAAAATACCCCAACCCAACCCAACTTAAAAATCACTTCTATGAGTTAAACAATGGCCTCGCCTACTACACACGTTAACATAAGCAGCCAGTTCACGTGTCATTTAAACAGCATAACCGGAAAGATCAAACATGACCCTATTCTCTCACACCTCATGGCATCAAAAAATGTAACAGTAATAAGAATTTATTTCCTAAATGCTTATGCAAGGAACTTTGGAAAACAAAAGTGATTCACTCAAACCTCTATAGTTATTTCAGCAACCATTTAGGAGACCATGTAGGAAGCTAGGCCTCCCACCCCTACATAGCAGTAACAAGGAGCTCCCCCTGTTACACAACAGCATCGATGAAGAAGAGCTGCTATAACCACTGATGACACATCTACTGCATGTATGTTCAGTTACTTTTCTAGTACTAGTATTCCATGAGAAAACATTTATTATTACTTAACCCTGTACATATGCCTGAACCATATATACACACCAATCTAACTCTTCTGTAGAGGTTTTTTGTTTTTGTTTTTTAATGAAATAAGAAAAATTAAGTGTAACATATATGTGGGACTGTTCATGGTCTATGCTTGTCATGGAGTTAATTTTTACAAATTTTATTGTAAGCAAAAAATCTTTTTTGTTTTAATTGTATTTGGGCTCTGGGGTACATGTGCACGTCCTGCATCCTGCAGGATTGTTGCATAGGTACATAAATGCCATGGTGGTTTGCTGTCTCCATCCCACCCTCACCGTTGCCTACATCAGGCATTTCTCCAGGTGTTATCCCTCCCCCTCCTCCCCATCCCCGCCTCGACATTTTTCAAAATGTGTTAATTGGGCCCTCTTCTAAGAGATTTTCAGTTGCAGTTGTGTGCAAAAAAGATTTAGGGGTGATTACATTAAAAAATATCTATAGCAAGATAGTTAAAATTAAATATCAAACTATCAGGAAACATAAAATTTGCAAAAGTGAACAATTTAAACCAGCAGTCAGGTAGCAAATAATAGTCATATTCAGCCAGGCATGGTGGCTCACACCTGTAATCCCAGCACTTTGGGAGGCCGAGGCAGGAGGATCATTTTAAGTTAGGAGTTCGAGACCAGCCTGGCCAACATGGTGAAACCCCATCTCTATGAAAAATACAAAAATTGGCCAGGCATGGTGGCACGCACCTGTAGTCCTCACTACTTGGGAGGCTGAGGCAGGAGAATTGCTTGAACCCAGGAGGCAGAGGCTGCAGCGAGCTGAGATTGCACCACTGCACTCCAGCCTGGGCGACAAAATGAGACTCAGTCTCAAAAAAAGAAAGCCATATTCAAAATATATTATGAAAATGAACAACAATTTGGCAATTAAAAAGTAACTGAGGAGGCTGCCACTTCTGGGACGATAGAGTAGATGTCCCTGTTTCGTCTATTAGGTATGACCAAAAACCAAGGGCATTATATATAAAACAAGCATAAGACTGAAAAGTGGAGAGATGTCAGACCAGCTAGGGACCTCAGGACCCAAAAAACACCAACACAGTGGTACGTTCCTTTCTTTTTGCTTCATAATCCCTAGACTAGGAACTGAAGAAGCCAGCAGTCCAGTTCAGCAAAAGACCCACACCAAAAAAAGCTGCTCTTACAAAAGGACTAGGCAACCTAGTAAGACAGAAAACTTTTAGACAATAATAGCTCTATTCCAGGTAAACATCATAGAATAAAACAGCAGCCCCAATCTCACCCATGCGAGCAAAGGTCAAGAGAAGAACCTAGATTTGCACCCCCTCAAGAATGTAACCAGGTACCCCAGCACCTCGACTGGGGCATTACCAGAGAGGACCAAGCAAGGAGCCAGGATTTTCATCCCCACCCACCAGTTTCAAGGCCCTCCCTGCAGCAGTGTCAGTAAAGACTATATGAGGAGCCTGGATTTGTACCCCCACCTGGCAGTATCAAGACAACCACTCTCTCCCTACTGGGGCAGTGTCAGAGCAGGCCTAGTGGAGATTCTACACTTTCACCATTGCCCAGTGGTAACAAGACCACTCCCGTACATCACAGTGTCAGTGGACACCATGTAGGAAGCTAGGCCTCCCACCCCTACATAACAGTAACAAGGAGCTCCCCCACCTAACTTGGGTATCAATGGAAGCCAAGTGACAACCATCACTTCTACCTCCACCAGTAACAAGATGATGCCCATCTACCACCAACCCCGTCCCTTCTTGTAGAAGTATCAGAGAAGCCAAATTAAAACAGAAGATTCAGATTCTTATAATACAAAAATATCTGACTTTCATTTGAAAATCCCTTGTCATACCAAGAATCAGGAAGATGTCAAAATAGATAAGATAATCAACAGATGCCAAAACCAAGATGTCAGAGATGATAGAATTAACGGACGGTGATTTTAAAGCAGCCATGATAAAAATGCTTCAATAAGCAATTATGAACGCACTTAAATGAAAAATGAAAGCCTCACCAAAGAAGTAGATGATATAAAAAGCCAAGTAGAAATATTAGAACTGAAAAATACAATAACTAAAATAGAAAGCTCAGTGGATGGGCTCAACAGCAGAATGAAAACAACAGAGGAAAGAATCAGGGAACTAACTGGAAGATAGAACAATAAAATTTACCCAATAGCAGAGAAAACATACTGAAAAAGAAAAGAGAACAGAGCTCCAGAGATCTGCTGGACTATAACAAAAGATCCAATATTCATGTCATCAGAGTTCTGAAAGAGAAGAGAGAGAGGGTGTGGCTAAAAGCATACTTGAAGAAATAATGACTAAAAGCTCCCAAATTTGGCAGGATTTGGATAACAAGCCTATAAGTTCAAGTAGCTGAGCAAACCCCAAACAAAATAAACTCAAAGAAATCCATGCCAAAATATATCATAATCAAACTAGTATAAGCTAAAAACAAAAATACTGAAAGCATCAATGAAAATTTAATGCCTTACCTATAGGAGAGAAAATGTGATTGACAGCATCAGAAATCATGGATGCCAGATGAAAGAGACACAGTATTCTTCAAGGGCTAAAAGAAAAAAACTGTCAATCCAGAATCCTAAACCAGTGAAAACAGTCTTCAGGAATGTAGAGGAAATCAAGATATTCTAAGACGATGGGAAACTAAGAAAACTTGTCACCAGCAGACCTACCTCATAGAGTGACTAAAGGAAGTTATCTAAATAAAAACAAAATGATAAAAGAGAGGATCTTGGAACAGCAAAAAGGAAAAAAAAAAAAAACACAGTAAGCAAAGATATGGGTAAATACAATAAGCTTTCCTTCTCAAGTTTGCTAAATTACGTTTGACATTTGAAACAAATATAATATTGTCTAATGTGGTTCTAGATACATGTAGGTAAAGAAAATATTTAAGACAATTATCAAAAGGAGACGGTGGGCCGAGCACAGCGGCTCACACCTGTAATTCCAGCACTTTGGTAGGCTGAGGTGGATGTATCACGAGTTCAGGAGTTCAAGACTAGCCTGGCCAAGATGGTGAAACCTCATCTCTACTAAAAATACAAAACTTAGCTGGGCATGGTGGTGGGCGCCTGTAATCCCAGCTACTTGGGAGGCTGAGGACAAGAATTGCTTGAACCTGGGAGGCAGAGGTTGCAGTGAGCTGAGATCGCACCACTGCACTCCAGCCTGCATGACAGAGTGAGACTCCATCTCAAAAAAAAAAAAAGAAGAGAGAGAGAGATGGTAGAGTAGAGTCATAAAGGGAGGCAAGTTATCTACACTTCACCTGAACTGATGAATGATGACACCAGTAAACTGTGATGTCATGTACATATAATGTAAAACCTAGAGCAACCACTAAAAAAGCTATACAGAGAGATATTTTCAAAAACAAGTAAAATTCTGAAAAATGTTCGGTTATCCACAGGATGGCAGTAAAAAGCAAATCAAGAAGTGAAAAACAGAACAAACAGAAAACATAAAATAGCAGACTAAAGATTTAACATTAATAATTAAGTGTAAGTGATCTAAATACAACTAAAAGACTAAGATTGCCAAAGTGGATTAAAAACATGACTCAACTATATGCTGTCTACGACTCACTTCAAACAGAAGAATACAGGCAAGTTGAAATTAGAACAATAAAAAAAGATATATCATGCAAACAATAATCAAAGGAAACCAGCTGTGGCTACATTAATATCAGATAAAGTAGACTTTAGGGCAAAGAAAATTACCAGAGGCAGACATCAAATAATTATAAACACGCTGGCTCACCAAAAAGATATAGCAATCCTACATTAGCATACATCAAATAACAGAACTGCAAAATATGTGAAGCAAAAACTAATAGTACTGAAAAGGCAAATAAACAAAATTAGTTATAATGAGAGACTTCAACACCCCTCTCTCAACAATTGACAGAAAAAAAAAATCAGAAAGAATACAAAAGAACTCAGTACCACCACCAACCAATATGATCTGGTTGACATTTTATTGGATATACCACCCAACAACAGAATACACATTCTTTTCATTTGTTCACAGAACATGTATCTAAATAGACCATATCCTGGGCCATAAAAGAAACCTCTAGAAATGTAAAATCATATAGTGCGTTTTCTGACCACAATGAAATCAAACTAGAAATCAACAATAGAAAGATAACAGTAAAACTCCAAATATTTAAAAACTAAACAACACACTTCTAAATTCTGCAAGGACTAAAGAATAAAAATTAAAAATACCAAAATTTACAGAATAGCTAGAGCAATATTGAGAGGGAAATGTATAGCATTAAATGCTTACATGAGAAAAAACTCTCAAATCAATAATCTAATATCTCAGGTGGAAAACCCAAAACAAGTAAAATAAACCCAAAACAAGCAGAAGGAATGAAATCATAAAAAGAACATAAAAAAGTAAAAATTAAAATGAAAAATAAATTTAAAAAAAAACAAGAACTAAAATAAAGGAAATTGAAAACAAAACAATTACAATAAGAAAAAACACACAAAACAATGAAACAAAGAGTTGGTTCTTTAAAGAGAGAAGACAAACTACCAACATAAAACAGGGATCATTACTATAGAACCTGCAGCTATCAGAAGAATAAGGAAGTACTACAAACAGTTCTATACATATAAATCTGACAACTTAGAAGTAGTCCAATACCACAAAAAGCACGAACTACCAAAATGTACTTAATATGAAATAGATCATTTGAATACCCTTTTAACTATTAAAGAAATTGAATTCATAATTTAAAAAATTCCAAAAGAGAAATTGCCAGGCCCAGATGATTTCATTGGTGAAATCCATCAAACATCTAAAGAATGACCAGCAAGTCTACACAATCTCTTCTACAAAATAGAAGAGAAGGGAACACTTCAGTATTCATTTTATGAAGTTATTATTATCGATAATAAAACCAGATAAAAATGGCAGTACAGAAAACCAAAACCAGAGACCAATATTCATGAATATAGATGCAAAATTTCCTCCCAAAAGATTAGTAAATATAATTCAGCAATATATAAAAAGAATTCTATACCATGACCAAGTGGGGTTTATGCCACAGAGGCAAGGCTGGCTCAAAATTTGAAAATCAACCAATGTAACTCACCATTTTCTTTTTTCCAGTAAGAAAAATCATGTGACCATATCAATCTATCCAGAAAAAAACATTAAAAGTCAGTATATTCCTGAGAAAGGAATTCAGAAAAAAAGAAGTCAACATCCACTTATGATAAAAATTCTCAAAAAAAAAAAAAGAAAAAAGAAAGAAAGAAAGAAATAGAGCAGAAATTCTTCAACTTGATAAAGAATATCTAAAAACCTGATCAACATTATTCTTTTTGATGGAATACTAAATATATTCTCTCAAATATCAAAAATAAGGTAAGAAAGTCTGCTTTCATAGTGCTGGAAATTCTAGCCAGTGCAATAAGGCAAAGAGGGAAAAAAAGGCATAAAGATTAGGAAAAAAAAAAAACCTCCCCTTATCTGCAGATAACATTACTCTATATAGAAAAACTTTCTATATATAGAAAATCCCAAGGAAGCTACAAAAACATTCTTATAAGTACAGTTCAACAAAGTCATAGGATATAGGATAAACATATAAAAATCAATTATATTTCTATATACTAGAGACACTGAAATTAAAAATATCACTTACGGCCAGGTGTGGTGGCTCAGGCCTGTAATCCCAGCACTTTGGGAGACCAAGGCGGTCAGACCAAAAGGTCAGGAGTTCAAGACCAGCCTGGCCAACATGGTAAAACCCTGTCTCTACTAAAAACACAAAAATTAGCTGGGTGTGGTGGTGCATGCCTATAATCCCAGCTACCCAGGAGGCTGAGGCAGGAGAATCACTTGAACCCAGGAGGCAGAGGTGCAGTGAGCAGAGACCACACCATTGCACTCCAGCCTGAGCAACAGAGCAAGACTCCATCTCAAAAAAATATTATATCACTTACAATCACTCAAAAAAGCAAAATAATTAGGTACAAATCTAACAAAACACCTACAGCATTTGTATGCTGAAGACTACACAACACTGATGAAAGAAAACAAAGATGTGGCTGGGTGTGGTGCCTCATGCTTACAATGCCAGCACCCTGGGAGTCTGAAGCAGGAGGATTTCAAGTTGGAGAACAGCCTGGGCAACATGGCAAGACTCCATCTCTACAAAAAATAAAGTAAAAGAAATTAGCTTGGTGTAGTGGCATGCACCTGTGGTCCTAGCTACTTGAGAGGCTGAGGTGAGAAGATGGCTTCAGTCCAGGAGACTGAAGCTATGCCATGAGCCATGTTGATGCCACTGCACTCCAGCCTGGGTGACAGAACAAGTTTCTATCTCAAAAAAAAAAAAAAAAGACATCAGAGATTTTAAATAAATGGAGAAACACATTGTGTTAAAAGACTGGAAGGTGTTAATCCTTCTCAAATTGATATGTGGGTTTATTAAAATTCCTATCAAAATCTCAGCATGATCTTTTGTGGATATAGACAAAATTATTCTAACATTTGAAGTGAAAAGCGAAAGAACTAGAGTGGCCAAAACAATTCTGGAGAAAACAAAGTAGGACAAATCACTGTACCTGATTTTAAGACTTAATGTACAGCTACAGGTATTGGTGGAGGGATAGCTACACAGATGAGTGAAATAAAATAGGAAAAGAAATGAACTATGACCTAAAACTCACACCTTATACCAAAATTAACTAGAAAATGGATCACAACCTTACGTAAAATATAAAGCTATAAAAATTTTAGAAAAAAATAGGATAAAATCAGGATCTATGGCTAGGCAAAGAGATCTTATCAGCAAAAGCTCAACTCATAAAAGGAAAAACTGATATACTGGACTTCATTAAAATAAAATACTCGGCTCCATAAAAGCCCATATGAAGAAGGTGAAAAGACAAGCCACAGAGTGGCAAAAAGTATCTGCAAACCACATACCTGACAACGGACTAGTATCTAGAATATATAGCGAACTCTCAAACCTCTACAGTAAAAAGAACAAACAATCCAATCAGAAAAGGGGCAAAAGTCACTGATATTTCACTAAAGAGGATATAAGAGTGAGAGATAAGCATATGAGAAAATCCTTGACATTATTAACAACTGAGGAAATGACAATTTTAAAAAAATGAGATATTACTACACATTTATCAGAATGGTTAAAACAAAAAAAAGTCAAAACATCAAATGCTCTTGAAGATATAGAGAAACTGAACCACTCAAACATTGTTAGTGGGAACGTAAATGGTACAACTACCCTGGAAAACATTTTAGCAGTTTCTTTAAAAAAAATTAAACATGCAACTACTATATGACCTACAGCTGCATCCCTGGGTATTTACTCCTTAAAAAAAAAAAACTGATGTATCCAAGACTGAGTAATCTATAAAGAGAAAATTAATTAATTAATTAATTTAAAAAAATTAAAACTGTCAGCTGGGTGCAGTGGCTCATGCCTGTAATCCCAGCCCGTTGGGAGGCGGAGGTAGGCAGATTGTCTGAGCTCAGGAGTTCGAGACCAGCCTGGGCAATACAGTGAAACCCCATCTCCACTAAAATACAAAAAAAAAAAAAATTAGCCAGGTGTGGCAGTGTGTGCCTGTAGTCCCAGCTACTTGGGAGGCTGAGGTAGGAAAATTGCAAGAAGCCAGGAGGTGGAGGTTGCAGTGAGCCCAGATCGCACCACTGCACTCCAGCCTGGGCAACAGAGCGAGACTCCATCTCAAAAAAATAAATAAATAAATGTTTAAAAAAATTTTTTTAAATAAAAACTGTGTTCACACAGAAACCTATACCCAAATGTTTTTAGCAGCTTTACTGACAATAGGCAAAAACTGGAAACAATCTAGACATCCTTCTACAAATGACTAAACAAACTGAGGAACAGTCCACACATTGGATTATTCCTCAACAGTAAAAAGGAGCAAGCTACTGGTGCCTACAACAACCTAAGTGACGCTCCAGAGAACCACACTGAGAAAAGCCAGTCCCAACGAGTCACATACTGTGTGATGCCATTTTTACACTTTTGAAATGATGAAATAAATAGAAATGAAAAACAGAGCCAGGCACAGTGGCTCACGCCTGTAATCCCAGCACTTTGGGAGGCCAAGGTGGGCAGATCATGAGGTCAAGAGATTGAGACCATCCTGGCCATGGTGAAACCCTATCTCTACTAAATACAAAAAATTAGCCTGGCACGGTGGCATGTGCCTGTAATCCCAGCTACTCAGGAGGCTGAGGCAGGGGAATTGCTTGAATCCAGGAGACAGAGGTTGCAGTGAGCCAAGATCGTGCCACTGCATTCCAGCCTGGCAAAAGAGCAAGACTTCATCTCAAAAAAAAAAAAAGAAAAAGAAAAACAGCTTAAGGTGTGCCTGCAGTTAAGGAAGAGGTTGGTGGGAGAGAGGCAGGTGAGTTTGGCAGCATGAAGTGTTCCTTTCGTGATGGGAATATTCTTCCGCTTGACTGGACTGATGTCAGTATTCTGGTTGTGATGTTGCACGACAGTTGCACAAGATGTTAGTGTTAGGGGACACTGGTGAAGGGCATCATGCAGGACCTCTCCCTGCTATTTCTTACAATACTGTGTGAATATGCAATTACAAAGTTAGAATTTTAATGGTCTAACCTTCTCTTAAAGTTAAATAAAGCAATTGTGAGATTTATTACTTTTCTTCCTATGATTTGAAAATGCTACATGAGAAGACCCTTGCACAGTTGAGTTTGACTGACTTGGTAGAGATGACTGGAGAGTAGGAGTACGCACATATATCTCGGTCCCATATTTCATATATTCATTTACAACTTAAACCCAAACTACTTCCCTAAGAGGACAAGTGTTTCTACCTTGGCACCATATAAATCCGAGTTCTTCATCAGAAACTCTGCTGATGTCCGCACTGTGACTCCGGTCGTCTCACACTGCAGCACACAGTTTTCCAGCGTAGTCTTACCACGGTGAACGACTGTGAGGAAAACACACGCTGACTGCTTTAAGAAGTAATGTGCCTTTTCCAGTATTAGAGATAGCCTGGTGCTGACAATAGATGTGGACTAAATATTTCTCAAAAGCTACCATTTAAATGTTCTTACCTAAATTACAAATTCATAAAATATAAAACGGTAACTATTTTGAATATTTTCTACAGTCTAAAAGCAACATTCTTTAAAAAGAATGACTTGACCTCAGATACAAAAGCAATTTTCATTACTAGAAAATAAAAGTATCAGAGAGCAATTTTGCTGAGTATCTCAGAAGAAAAAGACCTTGAATCAAGAAAGGGGATACAAAGATTCCAGTAAACAAACACTACTGCCACGTGGAGATAACTTCAATCTAGTGCTACCCTGAATACAGAGAACACAGACCACAACACTGGAAAGTTTTCAAAGAAAAAATCACTGCACAGAAAAGAAACTAACATTAACAAATTATCATGAATAGGTTTATTTTTCACTTCAGGGTTAAGTTTGCTAAGTTGTCACACTATGTACAGAAAAAAATAATTTTTTAGGCCATGCATGGTGGCTCACACCTGTAATCCCAGCACTTTGGGAGGCCGAGGCAGGCAGATCACCCAAGATCAGAAGTTTGAGACCAACCTTGAAAATGTGGTAAAACCCTGATTGCACTAAAAATACAAAAATTAGCCACACGTGATGGCAGGAGCCTGTGATCCCAGCTAGTAGGGAGGCTGAGGCAGGAGAATCGCCTGAACCAGGGAGGCAGAGGTTGCAGTTGCAGTGAGCTGAGATCGCACCACTGTACTCCAACCTGGGCAACAGACCAAGACTGTGTCTCAAAAAATTAATAATTAGTATTTACACTGATGAGCATGTGCATTTATACTAATGAGCAGTATGTTTCTAATGTGTCTATTAGGTGTACAAAAAGCATTATGTTTTTTTAAAATGTACACATCTTAATTTAAAATTATTTTGCTAAAACATGCTAACACTCCTCTAAGCCTTCAGCAAGACATCATCTTTTTGCTGGTGGAGGGTCTTGTCACAATGTTGATGGCTGTTGACTGATCGGAATGGTGTTTGCTGAAGGTTAAGATGGCTGTGACAATTTTTAAAAGACAACAATGAAGTTTGCCACATTGACTCTTCCTTTCATGAAAAGACTTCTTTGTAGCATGTGATCTTGTTTGATAGCACTTTACCCATAGTAAAAAGTTGTTCAAGCCCTTGCACCCCTTCCCAGCCGCCGGGGGCGCCCCGACTGCCAGCTCTTCTTCATCGCGCCACCACCATGCTCTCCATCCGCGTCCCGCTCGCGCCCATCACGGACCCGCAGCAGCTGCAGCTCTAGCCGCTGAAGGGGCTCAGCCTGGTCAAGGAGAACACGCCCCCAGCCCTGAACGGGACCCGAGTCCTGGCCAGCAAGACCGCGAGGAGGATCTTCCAGGAGCCCGCGGAGCCGAAAACTAGAGCAGCAGCCCCCGGCGTGGAGGATGAGCCGCTGCTGAGAGAAAACCCGCGCCGCTTTGTCATTTTCCCCGTCGAGTACCACGGTATCTGGCACATGTATAAGAAGGCGGAGGCCTCCTTCTGGACCGCCGAGGAGGTGGAGCTGTCCAAGGACATTTGGCACTGGGAATCCCTGAAGCCCGAGGAGAGATACTTTATATCCCACGTTCTGGCTTTATTTGCAGCAAGTGATGACATAGTAAATGAAAACTTGGTGGAGCGATTTAACCAAGAAGTTCAGATTACAGAAGCCCGCTGTTTCTATGGCTTCCAAATTGCCATGGAAAACATACATTCTGAAATGTATAGTCTCCTTATTGACACTTACATAAAAGATCCCAACGAAAGGGAATTTCTCTTCAATGCCATTGAAACGATGCCTTGTGTCAAGAAGTCAGATTGGGCCTTGCGCTGGATTGGGGACAAACAGGCTACCTATGGTGAACGCGCGTAGCCTTTGCTGCAGTGGAAGGCATCTTCTTTTCTGGTTCTTTTGCATCCATATTCTGGCTCAAGAAACGAGGACTGATGCCTGGCCTCACATTTTCTAATGAACTTATTAGCAGAGATGAGGGTTTACACTGTGATTTTGCTTGCCTGATGTTCAAACACCTAGTACACAAACCATCAGAGGAGAGAGTATGCGAAATAATTATCAATGCTGTTCGGATAGAACAGGAGTTCCTCACTGAGGCTTTGCCTGTGAAGCTCATTGGGATGAACTGCACTCTAATGAAGCAATACATTGAGTTTGTGGCAGGCAGACTTATGCTGGAACTGGGTTTTAGCAAGGTTTTCAGAGTAGAGAATCCATTTGACTTTATGGAGAATATTTCACTGGAAGGATAGACTAACTTCTTTGAGAAGAGAGTAGGCGAGTATCAGAGGATGGGAGTGATGTCAAGTCCAACAGAGAATTCTTTTACTTTGGATGCTGACTTCTAAATGAACTGAAGATGTGCCTTTATTTTGCTGATTTTTTTTTCCATCTCATGAAAAAATCAGCTAAAGTGTTATCAACTAGCTACACCATACATTGTCCATAATGTTCATTAACAGCATCTTTAAAACTGTGTAGCTACCTCACAACCAGTCCTGTTTATTTATAATGCTGGTGCTATCACCTTTTGCTAGCAGGCTGGCTGGCTGTGACTTACCATAGCAGCGACAGTGGCAGTCTTCCTGGCTTTAAAGGGAGGGGTGGCCTTCTAGTGAGCTTGACACAGCAGGATTAAACATTTCATTTAACCAGCACAGGCAGTTGAAAAATGCAGCCTCACTGCTTCAATGAAGATTTTAATGTTTACTTAAATATAAAACTGGCATTTTACAAACAAACATTGTTTTTACTCAAAAGATAATAGCTTGATTTATTTGGTTTCTACACCAAATACAAAGCATTTTCCTGATCACTAACAGGAGCCAATTCACAATCCACTAAGGGACTAAAGTAAGTTAAACTTGTATAGACTAAGCATGTAATTTCTAACTTTTATTTTAATCAATTAAAATACTCATTAACCAACTTTAAAGTCAATACTGTGTATAGCTAGATATTAGTCTGTTGGTGCCAGATACAAGACGGGTTGTGTGTTTTTTCTGTGGCTTGGGTAGTGTTCTGGGACTCTCTGCCCCATCTGAGTAGAGTGTTGTGGGATCAAGGAATCTCTCAGGGCAAGGAGATTCTTAAGTTAAATCCCTAGAAATTTAGGCATGATCTGGGCCTTCATATGGGTTAGAAGCCCTTTCATTTTATTTCTCACTGTAGTTTCCCCAACTTCTAGTTGATAAGATTCTTGAAGAGTTTTCATATGTGGGAGCTAAGGTGGTATTGTAAAATTTCAAGTCATCCTTAAACAAAATGACCCACCTAAGATCTTGCTCCTGTTAAGTGGCAAAATTGTTGTTTATTCTAGTTTTGTTTGTATGTAATTAGGTTGTGTGAGTTAATTCATTTATATTTACTATGTTTTTTAAATTAGAAATTTTTAAATTATGTATGTCCTTTTAGATTTTGCCTGTAGTTCATACTTTGAAATAATTGTCCGGTGTCTTATTCTAGCATTGTCTAAATCTGACCATCATCTAGGGGAATCTTAAACTTCACTAGGAAACCATGACTTATAAATACAGTTTCCATTCAAATATTCATTTCAGAAGGAAACAAATATTCTTAATAGGGCTACTTTGAATTAATCTGCCTTTATGTTTGAGAGAAAAGAAAATCTGTCTTTATGTTTAGGAGAAGCCATGAGTTATTAATACAGTTTCCATTCAAATATTAATTTCAGAAGGAAACAAACAAATATTCTTAATAGGGCTACTTTGAATTAATCTGCCTTTATGTTTGGGAGAAAAAAGCTGAGATATTGCTTGAAAGATGATGCAAGATAAATGTTGACCTTTTGGCCCCATTTGTTAATTGTATTCACTATTTGAACATTGTTGTGTTCTGTTGTTAGTTTTCATTATTTATTGTATAGTCAATTTTAAAATCTCTGTATACCTTTCGCTAGCTTTTAAGTTATTGTTACCTAAAGTTAATGAATCCAGATTATATGCTCCTTATACTCATATAACATTAAAACAAAGAAAGGCTTTGCCTTGCATTGTGGGATACAGGCAGAAGTTAGAATCAGGTTTTAGGATTCTGCCTCATTAGCTGAATAATGTGAGGATTAAATTCTGCCAACTCAGACTGTGTCCTAATCAGTTGAAAGGGAAACAAGTGTTTCAGTCTCAAAATTGAATACTACACAAGTGTTAAGTGATTAAAATAAAAGTGTTCCGTTAAAAAAAAAAAAAAAAATTGTTCAAAATTGGAGTCAATCCCGTCAAAGTCTGTCTCTGCTTTACCAAGTTTACATAATATTCTAAATCCTTTGCTGTCATTCCACCATGTTCACAGCATCCTCCCCGGGAGATTCCATCTCAAGAAATCACCTTCTTTGCTCATCATTAAGAAGCAACTCCTCATCTGTTCCAATTTTTGTAAGATCGTAGCAATTCAGTCACGTCTTGAGGCTCTATTTGCTATCATCAGGCTCTTGCTGTTTCCACCACATCTGCAGTTACTTCCTCCATTCAAGTCTTGAACCCCTCAATCATCCATGAGGGCCGGAATCAACTTCTCCAGAACTCCTGTTAATGTTGATATTTTGACCTCCTCCCATGAATCATAAATGTTCTTAATGACATCTAGAATGATGAATCCCTCCCAGAAAGTTTTCAATTGACTTTGCCCAGACCCATCAGAGGAATCACTATCAATAGCTGCTATAGCCTTATGAAGTATATTTCTTATGTAGTAAGGTTTGAAAGTCGAAATTACTCCTTGATCCATGGGCTGCAGAATAGATGTTATTAGCAGGCACGAAAACATTAATCTCCTGATACACTTCCATCATAGCTCTCAGATGGCCAGGTACATTCAATAAGCAATCATATTTTTAAAGGAATCTTTTTGTTTTCAGTAGCAAGTCTCAATAATGGGCCTAAAATATTCAGTAAACCATGTTATAAACAGATGTGCTACAATTCAGGCTTTGTTGTTCCATTTCTAAGGCACAGGCAGAGTAGATCTGGCATACTTCTTAGGGCTCTAGGATTTTCTGAATGGTAAATGAGCACTGGCTTCAACTTAAAGTCACCAGTTACATTCGCTCCTAACAAGAGAGTCAGTCTGTCCTTCGAAGTTGTGAAGCCAAGCACTGACTTCTCTCTAGCTATGAAAAGTACTAGATGGCATCTTCTTCCAATAGAAGGTTATTTCATCTACATTGAAAATGTGTTGTTTAGTGTATCCACCTTCATCAATTACCTTAGCTAGATCTTCTGTAACTTACGGTAGCTTCTTCATCAGCACTTGCTGCTTCACCTTGTGCTTTTATGTTATAGAGATGGCTTCTTTCCTTAAACCTCAAGAACCAACCTCTACTAGCTTCAAACTCTTCCTCTACAGCTTCCTCACCTCTCTCAGCCTTCACAGAATTGAAGAAGTTAGGGTTCTGCTCTGGAATAGGCTTTAATTTAAGGAATGTGGTAACTGATTTGATCTTCTATCCAGACTACGGAAATTTTCTCCATATCAGCAATTAGGCTGTTTCACTTTCTTATCATTCATATGTTCACTAGAGTAGTGCTTTTAATTTCCTCTATGAACTTTTCATTCACATTCTTAACTTGGCCAACTGACACAAGAGACCTAGGTTTCAGCCTATCTCAGTTTTTGATGTGCCTTCCTCACTAAGTTAAACATTTCTAGTTTTTTAATTTAATGTGAGAGACAGGTGACTCTTCCTTTCATGTGAACACATAGATGTCATTGTAGGTTTATTAGCCAGTCTAATTTCAATATTGCAGTTTCTCAAGGAATAGAGTGGTCCAAACAGAAGGATAGAGATAGGGGAATGGCTGACTGGTGGAACAGTCAGAACCCACGCAATTATCCATTAAATTCACCATCTTATATGGATGTAGTTCATGGCACCTCAAAACAATTACAGTAGTAACATCAAGATCACTGGGCACAGATCAGCATATCATCTATAATTTTTTAAAAAGGCTTACAATACTGTGAGAGTTACCAAAATGTGACACAGAGACACAAGGTGAGCACATGCTATTGGGAAAATGGTCCCAACAGACTGGCTGGAAACAGGGTTGCCACAACCTTCCATTTGTATAACACTCAGTATCTGTGAAGTGCAACAAAACAAGGTATATCTGTACTCAAGTGGCACTTCATTAAATTCTATCTTCCATAGAGAATACAGTTTTCCTTCAAAGCTTAGAAGAAACAATACATCAAACATTCAGATACTTACTTAAGATTCCCTCTACAGCATTGTGCTGAACAAATTTTATGCCTGAGATTTTAATATCAGCACCCGTGCAGTCCACAAAAGTGTCACCTTTGCCCCTCTTTTCTATCACAATGTCATCTGGTAGACCATATCCTAAGAAAGAGAGAACAAGAACACTCAAGATGGGTGAGGAAAAACATCTAAATAAGAACAATCTAGAAACCTCTAGGTTTCTCTAGTTCAAATGACTGCAGATGATGATATCAGTCAACCATGTTGTATTTTTAAAAAATCTCTCTACATATTCTGTTTGATTTAAACCATGGTATCCAATTTTTAACAATCACCACTCTCTGACTAGTCCCCATATCAAGATGACTACCCTATCAACTATCTCACATCAGCTCAGCACTAAATTCACTTACAAAACTGCCATAAAAAAAATAATGTTCAAGACCAGCCTAGGCAACACAGTGAGACTCCATCTCTACAAAAACTAAAAAAAAGTTAGTCAGGCATGGTTGCATGCACCAATTACTCACTACTCAAGGAGGCTAAAGTGGGAGGGTCACTTGATCCCATAATGTTAAGGCTGCAGTAAGCTATGATCACGCCATTACACTCCAGCCTTTACTGTGGGTGACAGAATGAGACCTGGTCTCGAATGAATGAATGAATGAATGGACTTACAGCTGAGTCAAAGAATTTTAAAGCATCCACCCTTAGAAGTTTGTTTCTAACATTCTACGATTCTAATATAAATTACATTTGAATAAACCTAAGCAGTTCTCAAGATGATCTAATTTTAATATTCTCTTAAATAGTTGGCTTAAAATCTGACAAACTGACTACTTACTAGAAAAAAACAGACTACCTCATCAACAAACAAAAAGCATCAGATAGAGGCTGGGCATGGTGGCTCACATCTGTAATCCCAGCACTTTGGGAAGCCGATGCAAGTGGATCACTTGAGGTCAGGAGTTCGAGAGCACCCTGGCCAACATGGTAAAACCCCGCCTCTATTAAAAATACAAAAATTAGCTGGGTGTGGTGCATGCCTGTAATCCCAGCTTCTCAGGAGGCTGAGGCAGGAGAACTGCTTGAATCCGGGAGGCAGAGATTGCAGTGAGCTGAGATTGTGCCAATGCACTCCAGCCTGAGTGACAGAGTAAGTCTCGATCTCAGAAAAAAAAAAAAAAAAAAAAAAGCATCAGATCTCGGTCAGGCGCAGTGACTTATGCTTATAATCCCAGAACTTTAGGAGGCCAAGGTGAGTGGATCACTTGAGGTCAGGAGTTCAAGACCAGCCTGGCCAACATGGAGAAACCCTGTCTCTACTAAAACTACAAAAATCAGCCAGGCATGGTGGCAGGCACCAGTAATCCCAACAACTCAGGAGGCTGAGGGAGGAGAATCGCTTGAACCTGGGAGGCAGAGGCTGCAGTGAGCTGAAATCACAGCCTGGGCAACAGAGTGAGACACCATCTCAAAAAAAAAAAAAAAAAAAGCACCAGATCTCTATAAATCTTACTCAAACCAATAATGCAGGCTAAACAGCTGATTGGGCTTACAAAAAACTGGAGTATCAGAAAACTAAAGAACTCGGTTGACTTCCATTGTAAAACAGAACCACAGAGACAAAGCTGTAAGAAATAACTCTCACTGTCTACAGATGAGTCTTTGAGTAAATGAAAGCAGTAACTGCATTTAACAAGCAAAGCCACCGAATTTATCTATACTTGAAGAAAATAAACAAGGCTTTGGGGGCCCTAGAGAATGCAAGAGGACTCCACACACCGGAATGCTACCGGGGTGGACTCTGGATGCCTGAATTATGAATGATTTTGTTTCTGATTTTTGTATGTATCTGCCTGTACTTTCTATATTTTCTACAATAACCATTGTTTTTTATCATCATAAAAATTAAAAGTACAATAAGAATTGCATATTGAGAAAAAATATTTTTACACACATTTTTTATAATTATGTATTCCTTTCCACTTCAAACATAAAACCATCACCTAAATGAATGGATTTTCGAAACAAGAAAGAAAACCTCTATTGTAAGTACTATTAACACTCTGCACATAGTAGGTACTCCACATATATCTCTTGTTATACATGTTAGCTATAGATCACTATCAGATGAGCTTGAATCTTACTCATAAATGAGTACCCCACCTATGCACACTAGAGATACCATCTGATTCCCCAATTACCAGACACATATTGTTAGTCAATATACAGTCATTTTTATACTTAACTATCAGCATTCTATATGTCTATTTATGAAACTCTGGCAATTACATTAAAATTTCTTCACCAATCTAGGAAGAACTCTTATCTACCATACAAACTATAATACCAGTGTTATTTCTACTATGCCAAAAAATAAACTGTATTTATTACAGTGATTTATCTTGCAGATGTGTTATTTATATACACACATCTATTATACATCAAAAATAGGAGAGTAGATGAATCTTCTGCCTATGAGAAAGAAAAAAAACAAAACAAAAAATTGGAGAGTAGAAAGAACAGAAGTTACACACATAAAACAAAAAAGGGGGTGAGATGGTGTACTATGAGCAGGAGAAAACTAAACTCCCAGCCTCATTTCCATTTAGAAGTTTTGACAAGATAAAGAACATAGCGTAAGCAGTTTCTGAACAGCTGCACAAGTCCCAAAATGATACATGATTTTTTGCATCGCAAGCTTCACAGCTAACTTGCAACTATTTTGGTTAATAGTTGAACAGGTGTAACTAAATTTGACACATTATGAAAATATTCTGGACCAAGATGAACAACTGCAAAGTAACCTAAATTTAGAAATCACTTTAAATGAACAATAAGGTTATAACTGTCAAAAAATTATTATTATTATTATTTTTACACAGAATCTTGCTCTCTCACCCAGGCTGGAGCATAGTGGTATGATCTTGGTTCATTGCAGCCTCCACCTCCCAGGTTCAAGCGATTCTTCTGCCGCAGCTTCTCGAGTAGCTGGGATTACAGGGACGCCCCACCACACCCAGCTAATTTTTGTATTTTTAGTATCAACAGGGTTTCACCATGTTAGCCAGGCTATTAAACTCCTGGCCTCAAGTGATCTGCCCACCTCAGCTTCCCAAAATGCTAGGATTACAGGCATGAGCCACCATACACAGCCCAAAAAGTCATTTTTAATAGAATTTTTCAACATTAATTTTTTTATGTTGAAAAATTCTAAAGTATACTTTGGTCAAGACACAAAGTGTAGCACTTGTGGCATTCAGCAAGCATTTAGAGAATTAAGATAATTGTTTGGTACTAATTTCAAAGTTAAATGCCCTTCATTAAACCTCTCACGAAAATAAGCTAAATTTGAAACAAACAAAAAAAGCCAAGAACTACATTATCTGTAAAATCTATAAAAGCAAGCAACAAATTTTTAAAATACTAAAATTTTTTAAAATATTGCTGGAAATTTTTTTAATTCTAGAAATTAGATTTCCTTTCCATAAACCATCTACAACCTAGAAAGTATGCTTCTTCCTAATGGTCTTTTTTCTATATGAGCCTGTGAACATCTCCCCAACATATACACCGCTACAAAGAACCACAGCTCAAAGTGCTGAAACATTGGGTCAACCTCCTTTAAGCTTTCCAAGTCCTTAATGTTTCAAGGCAGCTCACTGGAAATCAAATGGGTTCAAATCACATTCTTGGAGTTTCAACAAGAACAGTGATTTATTGTTTACTTAAAATATCATGTATGAGAGTTTGGCTATGTGTCTTCCATACTCACCTTCCAACTCAATGGAGTCCGCAATGGAGAAAGTGCCATGTACCACATAATGGCCAGGACAAACAATAACAGTGTCACCTTCGAAGCAGGCATTTATAGCAGACAATGGATCACTATGGAACTAGAAAACAATAACAACACATTTGTAAATATACACTCCCAAAAAAGTAATCTGAGTATTACTCTAGGTGCCTTCATGTCTTACTTTAAAAATAGAAGCCAAAAACTGCATACTGAAGCTTCTCCTTTGATAATGCACTGACCTAACACATGCCTGGTAAGTGACTATTGCTGACGAAAGGCAGGGCTCTCACTACTTCCCACTGCACAGAAAACCATCCTGGGGAAGCTCCTGTAAACACTCTGTGGGATTTGTAAAAACCTGGGGTTAATCAGAAGAAAAAAAAGCCACCTGGAGTGAGAAACTCTCCATTTACCTGAATTTCTCTTTCTTCCTCACCAGGCTCCTGGCAAAGCCTGTCCATGAGCAGGGACCGCAGGAGGCCAGCTATCATGGTGGAGGAGACCACGTGAGTGATCTTCTGACCACTAGGACGGGCACCCTTTGCTTGGATATTAGAATTCTTCTGATATCCAAACACATACCTTAAAGAAACAAAACAGACCTATCAGCATGACAGCCAGTAAGAAAGGATGTTGACTAAGAATTACGAAGACACACATACCTCAACAAAGGATTCTCAATGAGTTTCAGCTTTTGTTTCAACTGTTCCATCTCAGAATACAATTTTAACCCTTCCACCATGGAGATATTTTCCTGCTCGGAATCAGAGTTACAATTTGACAAACTGCTTCTCAGATTTAAAAATTTCCTGTAACTCTCCTCACATTGAGACAACAGATTTCGGTAGTCAACAATAAGTCCTGATGGAACTCGGTCTTCAAGAATGTCATAATGCCTAAAAGTTTAAAAGCAAATTGAAATCCATTCCCTTTCAGGCACATTTTCCTATCATTAAAACAGCTCACTTAGCACTCCAGTAAGAAAAGTGTTTTATACTATATAACTCAGGTGCATATTAAGTCTTTCTGAATAGCACTGTAATAAAAATCATAAGGGGAAGCTGTTGAAAGTTTAAAGCACCACTTCCTTAAGGTCACTAATTTTTCTTCTCTTTGAGGAGTTATTTTTTTTTTCTTGGATCCAAGCATTTGTGCTTTAGAAACACTGAAAGTTCGTGTTGTACCATTTGTAATTATTATTTAATAAGA
This sequence comes from Aotus nancymaae, assembly GCF_030222135.1. Lineage (NCBI taxonomy): Eukaryota > Metazoa > Chordata > Mammalia > Primates > Aotidae > Aotus > Aotus nancymaae. The sequence goes on along the minus strand of NW_026988546.1, from coordinate 4,703,367 downwards.
AATTATTTTCTTCCTATATATTAGATTCAATACCTTAATAAGAAGGTGACAGGGGGCAACTTGGGAGTGGAGATAGGGAAAGCAGTATCTCAAATTGTTTCACAACAATGTTTAAGATTACTATATTTTTCATGGATCTGATATGACTTTAAAATTTTTTTCTAATTACCATATTTATAGGATCAAAAAGTAGAAATGACTCAAATAATCTAGTTCTTCCTTCCATCTAAAGCACTATGCCACAAAATTATGCTGAATATTCCCTAAGGAAGATTATTAAAGAATTTCAAAAAATAAGCTCTTGAGATTCTGAGGGGAAGAAAAAGGTGCCATTACTAAACTAGAGAGTGATTGAAACAAAAATAACCTTGTGCTAGACAACCATACAGGCACTTCAGATGTACTAATTTATAAACCTTCTCAAATATAAAAACAGAACACGGAGTATTTCTAGTTACAACAAAATAATCTGTAAATGTACAACCAAGTTAACAGATATAAAATTAATGGGTTTAAAAATAAAGTAAAATAGGCTGGGCACAGTGGCTCACACCTATAATCCCAGCACTTCAGGAGGCCAAGGCAAGTGGATTGCTTGAGCCCAGGAGTTTGAGGCCAGCCTGGGCAACATGGCAAAACTCTGTCACTACAAAAATGCAAAAATAAGCCTGGTGTGGTGGCATGCACTTGTAGTCTTAGCTACTTGGGAGGGTGAGGTGTGAGGATCGCTTGAGCCCCAGGGGTCAAGGCTGCTGTGAGATCAAATTATACCACTGTACTCCATACGCCAGCCTCGGCAACAGAGCAAGCCCCTGTCTCAAAAAACAAAAAACAGATGCTCAGGGCCCCATCCAGACTGATTTAAATGGATCTCTGGAAGTAGAGGGGTATTTTTTTAAGTTATCTGGGGATGCTAATGTGTAGCCTAGAGTGAGACCTATTGTCTTAAATGATGTTTTGTTTTGTTTTTTTAATTTACTCATGCTCTAAATAAGGTAAGGAAAAACAAAATAGAATCACATCTTAAGCAAATTTACATCAAATTATGATAAACACTTAAACATTTTAAATGAATAAAAAAGAAACTTTTCCCACTTTTCAAGTAAGTGAATTAGGTGAAGCTTGAAAAGCAAGGATTTTGTCTACTTTGGCTAATCCAAAAGAAACTGAGTGAACAGCTGTGAAAAAAAGAGTAAAACAAAAAATGTTTTAAATGTTAAAAATAAAATAAAATAAATTGAAGATGAAACCACAGTCTAATAAGTTGTGAAGATTAAGACTCGAATTTTAAAATAAGTTTCTTAGCATTTCCAGTATCCATGCCCATTAGCTTATTTCTTTTTATCATATTGATACCTCATAGTCCAGAAGCAATGAACTAACATTTGTGTCTCAGACCCCAAAGTTCTGCTTTTTTTCAGACCTCCTTTAGTCAGGTATAAGCAGTGTGTTTTGAAGTAGAAAGGAAAAATATTTACTGCACAGTACTAAATCTAGACAGTCTTGTTTGATCTTGCCTGTTGATAGCCCCACTCCTATCTTAGCCCAGAGACCTTTTTAAAGTCTGCCTACATTTGATAACATTCCAGACTCTCCATCAAGTACCACGTCTTCTGCATAACTACACACGATTCCTCCCTTATGCCTTCCCATATGCCAGTGATGTGCAAGCTATGCATGTAAGGCATTTCCTGTTAGCACATACAAGGCTATCAAATCAGAATGCAATTGTTTTCCAAGTAAAGATTGAATTTGCCAGATATACATTATGTTCCCTTATCATATTTCACATCAATCAAAACCAGTCAAACCTAGAAAATACTCAAGCTTATTGAAATTTTGGGATTTTATTGAATATGCTATGGAAAAATAGGAAATATGTAATGGAAAAACTACAAAGCCTAAATAGAATCATAGCCCATTTATGAACAGCTGAAATCAGACATACATAATTCTAAACCAGGTAGAACTATTAATCAGACTTTCACACTTGGTTTTTTTTTTTGTTTTTTTTTTTTGAGGCAGGGTCCCACTCTGTCACCTAGGCCAAAGGGCAGTGGTTCAATCACAGCTCACTGCAGCCTAAAACTCCTGGGCTCAGGCGATCCTCCTGCCTCAGCGTCCCCAGCAGCTGGGACTACAGGCATGCCCCACCACACCCAGCTAATTTTTCTTTTTTTAGGTTTTGTAGGTGGGGTCTCACTATGTTATGCAGGCTGGTCTCAAACTCCTGGGGTCAAGAGGTCTTCCCGGGCTGGGCACAATGGCACAGGCCTGTAATCCCAGCACTTTGGGAGGTTGAGGCAGGAAGATCACTTGAGGTCATGAGTTAGAGACCAGCCAGGCCAACATGGTGAAAACCTGTCTCTACTAAAAATACAAAAATTAGCATGCCTGGAATACAGGCATGCACCTGTATTCCCAGCTAGTCAGGAGGCTGAGGTAGGAGGAACACTTGAGCCCAGGAGGTTGAGGCTGCAGTGAGCGAGATCACATCACTGCACTCCAGCCTGAGCAACAGAGTGAGAGCTTGTCTCAAAAAAGTCACCTTCCTGCTTCAGCCTCCCAAATTGCTGGAATTACAGGTATGAGCCACCATGCTGAGCCTCATACACTTTTTATTTTATTATTATTTACTATTAAAACCAAGAGAAACTTACCAAATCCACTTGCATTACACAAAAATGTAGAGGCTTACTGCCTTATCTTCTCATCTCATCTTTCACATGGGGAAAAAAAATCTTCTTTCAAACAGGGAAAAAAATCATCTTTTACCCAGGGGAAAAAATTACCTTCTACAATTATTTTTTGGAGTGTAAGTTATAATTTTATTCTTATTGCAGCACTGCCTATGAAGTTACTGCTCATGAATACAAGAAAAAAAAATTACTGGTCTTAAAGCACCATCTAGTGGGAAGATAAATGCCACAGTTAATAAGGTCATTATCCAATGACTACTTGTATTTGGGTTTCATGGTTAATTTTGGTATTTTTTGAGGGTTTTTTCTGCCAAAATATGATTAATTTGAAGAACGTGCTTAGGTTTTTTGAAAATTTTTATTTACCACCAATATTAACTATTTAGTCTTTTCATCTATTTCTGAAATAAGGTTTAAGGCAGGAGGCTGACAAAATATCCTAAGGTAGATCTGTTAGTTCAGCCTGCTGTGTTGCACTATAGGAACTTACAGTAAAGCCATATACCTTTAAAGTATTCTTTACAAAATTAAAGGAAAACAGTCTTCTAGAATTCAAATAGTGTCACTGTTTTTCAAACAATCGAATTTAACAAAGGGCTTTTTAAATCCACTAGTTCAATTGAATTTTATTCAAATTAACAAAACAATGAGCTATTAATTTAGATGTTCTTGAACTCCCTGCTTTTACACTCAGTTTATAAACACTAAAAGCAAGTTTCTCTGCACTTGTGCAAGTTTCATTTAATAACACGTAAAGGGGTGGTATAATTTGTACATCAGTCTATTTCTGTCTATGAGCCCCTAGAGAGAAAGAGAGAAAGAGAGAGTGTGTGTGTGTGTGCACACGCGTGTGTGCCTCACAGCCAAAACTAAAACATGGATAACTATTTTTCCAGCATGTACAATGTCAGTAATAAATACTTACAATCTTAATCGAGGTTCAACACATCTGACAAAATAATCATATTCATCCTCCTCTTCTTCATCCCAACTCCTCCAAATGTTTTGGTAGAAAAATCTGAAATGAAACTTAGTATCATTCAAATTCTATAACTGGCTCAAAGCATTAGGATTTTGGAGGGGTGAGACCTAAAGAGTAAATCAAAACAATTCTCCTATCTTAGAGAAGGTTGCATATTTGCTATGGTTGATAGTCATGAGTCACACAACATAGAGGTCTTTTGTGGATCAGCTAAGGAAGTTTCTCCAAATCCTTGGTTTTGTTAGGATTTTTTTTTTTCTGAGATGGAGTCTCACTCTGCCACCCAGGTTGGAGTGCAGTGGCACAATCTCAGCTCACTGCAACCTCCACCTCCCGGGTTCAAGTGATTCTCCCACTTCAGCCTCCCGAGTAACTGAGATTACAGGTGTCCACCATGACGCCCAGCTAATTTTTTGTATTTTTACTAGAGATAGGGTTTCACCATGTTGGCCGGGCTGGTCTCAAACTCCTGACCTCATGATTTGCCTGCCTCGGTCTCCCAAAGTGCTGGGATTACAGGCATGAGCCACTGCCTGGAAAATGGGTCAATAATTATCTTGCTTGCATTAATATTTCTTAATGTATGTATAGTTCACATTTATTTCAGTGTTTAAGATTATAATTGCTTGGAGTCTTTATTTAGGAGTTTGATGATATTTTCATGACCAGATATATGATACAGAAACTTTAATTTTGTTTATATCAGTCAGCCGATGGTAAAACTGGTTTCATTAACATCGCAGTTTCTAAGAACCTACTAATAATAGTAACTGAGGACTTTACTACAATGCCTGGCTATGTCTTTTTGTGAGGTTAAGACTGATCAACAGATTCAGGTTGTCAGCCTGATGCACCCACTATAAGGTTCTCTTTCTCTAATGGTCGCAGTAGTCATTGATGTTCACAGTCTAGAACCTTTATTTCATTAATGGTTACAAAATACTGATAGTCTATCACTTTCTTCATGTATTGGTTAGAATACTTTTATAAAGAAATTCCTCAGGTGATTCCAAAGTGCTTCCAAGGTTGATTAGAGAAAAAACAGTAGATGGTCTAGGGCTGATCCCTGGATAACTCCAACATTCTAAAGTTTAAGCATGAGAGGAAAAGCTGGCCGAGATGACTAAGAAAGCAAGCCAGTAAGACACCAGCTGAACAGTGGTGTCCCAGAAGCTGAGAGGAGAGTGTGTTAAGAAGATGGGAATGATCAAACACCTAGTATGTCGAGAGGTCAAGCAAGGTAAGATAAGAGGCAAGACGAGACCATGAAATGTCGACTGAATACAAGAACATGAATACAAGGACTGAATACAAGAACATGGAAGTCTTTGAGCACAATTTCAGAGACGAGGAGGGTAGAAGTGTTACCAGGACACCAGGAAGTATAGACTGTGACTATATATAGCTCTTTCAAGAAGTTCTGTTGTGAAAAGGAAGCACTGAAAATGAAACCAGCCATCTCTGTAGATTGGGCTGTTAGTCCCTTCACCCTCTAGTACAGTCTTTTAATTTTTTGTTTTTATAATGAACTTAAGCATAGCTCTACTCAAGTTAAAAAAAAAAAAAAAACACCTCTGCTGACTCCCTTTTAGCCCTCAGAAAGAAGTCCTGAACGTGCTACTATAAATAGATTCATAATCTGGCCCTATTGCACCTCTCCTGCCTCAGAGCTCTTGTACATAAACCCTCAATTTCACAAGCTCTTTCAAACCTCCATGTAACATGTTAGTCAAGCTGCCAGAAGTGCCTTCCACCTTTTCCGCCTGGTAAGCTTATAGTTACATTCCATGACTCGGCTTCAATGTCATCCTCACCAGTACCATGCCAAGCATTTACACATCATTCCCATCTGTACCTCCCCTAGTGTTGATTCTTTCAAGCCAGAAATGTGGAAGTCAGCCTTGACTTCTCTCATATCACTCACATCCTCTCATCTCCTATATCTACCGGACCACCAAGTCCCAGCCATTTTGCTTTCTCAGTAAGCCTCCATCTGTCCTCTCCATATCCCCACTCTAGTCCTCTCTGTTGCCTCTTAACTGATCTCCCTATTCCACCTCCCACCATTTGTTTTCCACACAGAAGCCATGATGAACCCTTGAAAACACAAAGCTGTACTTTAGGGGGCTGAGGTGGGAGGACTGCTTGAGCCCAGGAATTCAAGACCAGCTTGGGCAACAGAGCAAGACCCCCATCTCTACAAAAAAAAAAAAAAATTGTAAAAAAAATTAGCTGGGCAGTGGTGGCACATGCCTGTAATCCCAGCTGATCCAGAGGCTGAGGAAGGAGGATGACTCGAGCCCAGGAGTTCAAGCCTGCATTAAGCCATAATTGCACCACTGCACTCCAGCCTGGGCAACAGAATAAGACCCTGTTTCAAAAAAAAACAAAAACACAAAACTAGTGATATTCACCCAAAAATAAAAACCCTTCAGTGGCTTCCCACTGCTCTTAAAGACAAAAATGACTAGCTAACAAAGCCTTGCATCATCTGACCCCTGCCAACCTATCTAATCTGGTTTCCTAGGTCTCTCCCAGCACTGTCTGTGTTCCAGCTATGCTGGCCTTTCAGTTCCTTAAACACACTCAGCTCCTAAATCTTTTTCCTTCCCCACCCCACCACCCATTTCCCCAAGCTAACCCAAGTTCAAATGTCATTATTCCAAAAAATAACCCTAGAACAGCAACTTGACCTAATCTGAGGACACCCTGTAATTCTTCCCAGCACTCACTGCTACTTCTCATCAAGTAGCATCACTCACTGCTACTTCTAATCTGTGCATGATTATTTCATCAAGGTTCATCTCCTAGCTTTAGACAGACAGCTTCCTGATGATGGTGCCTGTCTCATGCACCAGACATACCCATCCTTGACTAAGAACCTGGCACTCAAATATTTATTGAATCAACAAAGAAATAAAAACCCTCATAATTTGACCTTCTCTGGGCACTGACCCAAATCTCAGCCCTCAAAATGAAGAGTAAATTTAACCAGGCTCCTCTTCAAATAATATTACCAAATAACATTCCAGATACTTATTTTTCTACCAACTTCTATGCCCATAGAGACTAGCTCCCTGATTCCTAATTTCCTAGACTTATCAGTTACCCCTTTATCTTTAAATGCTTCAATTGGCCGGCTTTTTTAAAATGAGAGAAAGGAAAGGGAGTTCTTTTGGTTCTGGACAGAAACTGGTTTAGATTCATTCTGCTTGGCCCAATACTGAACATCTAGGGTTACATGTTCTTGCACACAATTAGAAACTGTCTGTAAGATGTTGGCAGCAGGGCCTGAGACACTCTGCTTCTTTGCAGAGCATTCAAATTAAGCTCAGCAAAACCAGGTTAACTCACTAATGGTATAGAAAATCGAAAGTACTTTTTATACTACAAAACACCAAGCAATATTATTTACATTATGGTCATTAATTATTACTCAGTCTTCTAGTTCCTGGAGGAATATAAGTCTATTTTTAAATAGCTAAAGTAAGCCTTCTTTGGTGAATATACTTACATACAGAAGATCCAAAACAACTATCTGTATCAGGAGCCATCTAATAAAAGATTTATCTGAAAAATTGTTTAAATCATACCCAGTGATCCAGGTATGGGCTTTCTTTCCCACATAAAGGATAAGGGGTCTGCTTGTACAGTGGAAATAACTATGGCAAAAAAGGCTGACAGGTAGGAATACAACCCCTAATGATCCTAAAAGCAGCCTAAGAAAACACTTGCTTTGACCAGACCTATGCTTGAAAAACTGCGTATTCATCTTTTAGCAGTGCATATAGCATGGTATATAACCTTCTTCACTGTCTTTCTCTTCTTCTACTTTCTGTACTCTTATATTGAAATATACCAACCATAAGCCTTAACATGCACAACTTTTAAGCTAGTTTATATACAAACCAAATTAAGAATCCCCTACTTTTGTTAACATTTGGGAAAATCAAGTAAAAGATAAATAGGAATTCTTTATATGCTAGACCCTTGAAGAACACAGGTCTGAATTTCGTGGGGTCCACTGATAAGTTACACTGAGTGTGCCAGCCTCTCCTGCCTCCCTTTCCACCTCTCCTCCACCGCTTTTGCCTCTGCCAACCTGAGGCAGCAAGACCAATCCCTCTTCTTCCTCTTCCTCCTCAGGTGAAGATAAGGATGAAGACCTTTATGATGATCCACTGCCACTTAATGAGTAGTAAATACATTTTCTCTTCCTTATGAATTTTCTTTTCTTAGCACTTTATTATAAGATAATACACATACAAAATATGTGTTAATCAACTATTTATGTTAATGGTAAGGCTTCTTTTCTGGTCAACAGTAAGCTATTAGTAGTTTTGTGTTGGGGGAGTCAAATGTTGTACTCAGATTTTCGACTAGGGGTGGGGGAAGATAGGCACACCGAACCCCCACATCATTCAAGAGTCAACTATACTAGTTTTTTCAGCTTTTCTCTAAGTTTGAAATTATCATAAAATGATTTAAAACATTTTTAATTTTTTTTTATTTAAAAAAGATTATCCTGTCTTTGGATATTTTTAAATATTGCAATGACCAAGTTTATAGTTGAGTTTGAAATCTACATCTAACACAAACCAGAACTACTTCATTTCATCCAAAGTTTCTGGCCACAAGGTTATTTTTCTCAACTTCTTTTCCTACCTGACATGCTCAATTGCAAGGGCTGTCTGGTCAAACACTCCCGAATCGTCAAATACCACCCACAGCTCCTGCAGGGGCAACTTATGTTCCTTCAGATCCAGGAGTTCCTTCATACACTCCATGGTAAAAGTGCTCACTTGAGAGTCACAGAGGTATGGTTCGGCAAGCCTCACCACTGCCTTCAAGGCTGCAAAGTCCACATCTGTGACCTGAAATTCAAAATAATGTGATTTAACATAAGGTAATCAAAATTAAGATACACCTATAAGACACTAATGACAGCCTGATTTTTTTTAAAAGCATACAACAGGAGTGGGGAACCTTTACCCATAATATAAAGAATAAACAAGACAGGCTGGCTCTTACCCTCATGGAGCTTACACTGTAATCAGGGAGATCAATAAGCACAATGGTAACGAGTAGGTGACAGAGAGTAACTAGCAGGGGTGAGGATCTGGTTCACCCCTGAGATGGTTCATGCTGAGATGCCCAGGGAAGTCAGCTCTGAGCCAGGCTGAGGAGGATGAGAAGGAAGCGGCCATCTGAAGAGCAGGAAAGGCACAGAAGGCCTGTGGCAGAGACAGGTTTGGCAGCTGGAGGAGCAGAAAGACAGTCCTTCTTGCTGGGGCCAAAGGGAGTAAATGGAGGAGGGGGGTGCAGTGGAGCAACAAGAGATGAGGTGAGAGAGAGAGGCAAGGAGACTAGGACATGAAGGACATCCAAAGGAGCATGGATTTTACGTGTTTTCTATACAATGAGAAGCCGAAAAGCCAATACTAAGACCTTGGTAAAGGCAAAGCATTTAAAGTTTTAAGCAGAGAAATGTCATGCTTCTGTTTTAAAACAATGACTTTGATTGTTTTCAGAGAACTGATTGGTGGCAGGGTGGCAGTGGGTAACTATCATAAACAAATTAATAGGCCTGAACTTCAACCAAAAAAATAGCATAATATAGATTATGCTATTTTTTTGGTTGAAGTTTTAAAAATTTTAAAACTCACAAGCAACAGCTGGGCAATCCACTACCTCATACATAATCACTGCAGTATGTGATGCCATTTTCTAAGGGAGCTGCAGCAAAAACTTGGATTCACACCCCCTGGTTTGACATTTTAGTTTACTAGGGCTTTTTGTGGTCAGTTAACAAACACTGAGAAAAATTCAAAGCTGTAATTAGAATGCAAATGTAATGTAAAAGGCCCAGTCAAGTGAAAAATAGGATTGTTTTTACATTCTGCAGTGGGACACACTGTCAAGAGATTAACCACATATCTACGAATTTGCTAGGCAAAAAATGGGCTAGTTTAAAAATGCCTCTTAGCAGAGGTTGCAGTGAGCCAATATTGTGCCACTGCACTCGCCTGAGCAACACAGCAAGACTTAACTCAAAAAAAATAGTAAATAAAAATAAATAAATAAAAATGCCTCTTAGGTTTGAGCTGCTTAATGAACTACAATTAAGAAGTTAAAAACTTTTTTGAAACCATTAACTTCATAATTAGGCCTCATTTTTTAAGTGATCTCAAATACCTTCTTTTAATTAAATCAGTTTAATTCCCTGGTAGAAACTCCTCAGTTGCCTTTAAAATTTGTGGAACACTTGCTACAACATGGCAATTAGATGTGAATTTGAATTATATGCTATTTGAATCAGCTCATAAACTTTAATTAAAAATAAGCACTTTGGCTATAACAGTCTGAAGTAAAGTGCTTATAGCTAAAGACAAAGGTCTTAACAACAAAATTAACCTTACCTCAACCAGCACCTTGAACACATTAGTATGCCAGACTGCCTGCCATCCACATGTCTCAAGGACCTTCTCCAAGAAATCAGCTGTGAATTCCTTTACCTCAGAGGCCTTGCAGTCAGCTACAAAGAAATTAAACACAGGAAGAAATGAGAATGCATAAAGCAGAGGGAAGTTAATAAATCCACTTTCTCAGAAACAACTGGCAATCTGAGGGACGGAAACAGACAATCTATTTGTAAATTAAAAAAATAAAAGATGCAAAAAACCTACTCACCTAAAATGTAATCTTGATAGGCTCTGAATCGCTCATAGAACAAAAGTTGATTTGTTTGGAAAATTTCTGGGAAAAGGGTTTTTCCTTCTGGCATAAAACTTCGTAAACTAGAACCTGGTTTATCATGGTAGCTACAATCACTGCATGAATCTTCATCTTGGAACAAACCTTAAAAAAAAAAAAGCAAGTTCCAGTGCCTTATTGAATGCTTCTATTTTCATATCCTTGCATAGAAATCCCAAACAAAATACAAAGAAGAATTTGAATATGAATGTTCTACTTACCTCTACCATTATCAGAAGAAACTAGTTTTCCAAACTTAAAAATACTTCAAAACCCAAATTCTACTTCAAAACAGTAAGTGTTTAAGATCTTTAACAGATAGATTTTTGTTGTTGTTCTATGATGTTTTGGGGGCCAGCAGAAAGCTGTTTGTTTTTGTTTTAGAAACAGTCTCACTCTGCACCTAGGCTGGAGTGCAGTGGTGCTATCATAGCTCACCCCAACCTCAAACTCATGGGCTCAAGCAACCCTCCTGCCTCAGCCTCCTGAGTAGCTAGGACTACAGACATGTACCACCACATTCAGCTGGAAGACAGTTGATTTTTAATTCACTGGAAATCACTCAAGTTCTCCTTCAAAGCATACAGCCTGTGATTTATACTACAGTTATTAAGTTAAAATAATCAAGTATCTTATTTATTTTCCAAAACAATTCCATAAAGCTCCTTTAAGAAAGGGAGCTAACTTCCCCTCAAATGGGTTAAACTCTCCCTTTATTTCCTACAATATCAGTCTGTCAATAGCCCTTCAATAAACAGGGATGAGCAAGTCTTAATAATCCATAAAATTTACTTTAGTAAGGGTATTAGGTTCCTCAGTAATTTCAATGACTGTGTCTAAGGAAAAGATCAGAAAATGCAAATCACATTAGGTTTGGGCTACACATAATGTTACAGAAGTTATGATTCAGCCAGGGGCATATCTAATTCTGTGTAATAAGATGTTTTTAAAATAAAAAGTAAAAAAATATGTTTTTAATAAATGAAACATCTACCAAATAAGCAATGCTAAGAAGGGTAGCTTTTGAAATGTAGAGTAGTTTTGAGAGGTGGTTTCAGGGAAGGTATCTGATCTGTTAGCAGAAGCCTTTTTTCCTTCTCCCCCTTGATTTTCTCCTTCCTCTTCCTCCTTCATTTATTTGTCCCTGTTCACATCACCAGAAGTACTTGATCTACAGATGACCAAAGTATACTCAAGGGTCTACTGCTCACAAACACTGATGCACATGAGCCTTAGAAGGCATCAGTACCTTACTGGCTGTGTGACAATCACTCTGTGCCTCAGCTTCCTCTCCTATAAAGGGAAGATAAAATAGTACATCCACTTCAATTAAGATTAAATTATTTATTAATAATTTACAACAGTGCCTATTACATAATGTATATCTTTAGTAAAGAGCAGTACTTCAGCACCATTTTTTTTTCAGCACCGTTCTTTATAGCTACTTTGTTTTTGTTTTTCCAGCTTTATGAAGGTATAATTAACAAATAGAAGTTATATACATTTAAAGTTTTTAACATGATGGCCAGGCATGGTGGCTCACATCTGTAATCTCAACACTTTGGGAGGCCAAGGAGGGTGGATCACCTGAGGTCAGGAGCTCAAGACCAGGATGGCCAACATGGTGAAACCCTGTCCCTACTAAAAATACAAAAATTAGCCAGGTGTGGTGGCAGGCATGGCCACCTGTAACACTAGCTACTTGGGAGGCTGAGGCAGGAGAATCACTTGAACCCAGGAGGCAAAGGTTGCAGTGAGCTGAGATCATGCCACTGCACTCCAGCCTGGGCAAGAGTGAGACTCTGTCTCAAAAATAATAAAATAAAATAAAAAGTAAAGTGTATTACATGATGTTTTGATATGCCTATACATTATGAAATGATTACCACAGTAAAGTGAATTAATATTTCCATCACCTCGCATACTTACCTTTTGTGTGTGTGTGAACACTAATGATTTCAAGTACAAAATTTGCATCATCACATCATTGCCTATTAATACTGTAATAATAACACAGTATTACTAACTATAGTCACCATGCTGTATGTACATCAGATCCCCAGAACTATTCACCCTGTGTAACTGAAACTTCGGACCCTTTGACCAACATCTCCCCATTCTCCTCCTGGCAACTACCACTCTACTCTTTCTGTAACTTCCTCTTTTTTAGATTCCCCATATAAGCGATGTCATGCAGTATTTCTCTTTGTTTGCAGCCACCTTAAAAACATTATTTCACTTCATCTTCACCACAAGTACAACCATTGGCTTAGTCTTGTAGATGGGAAAACTGAAGCCAAGCAACTTTTGCCAGTTGGAAAGGTGGGTTAGTAGTGGAATTGTCACACTTACGTTTTCTCACTTCTCTGGGACTCTCTGCTACACAATACGACCGAAAGTGTTAACGTAAAAACGTGAACCAGCTTAAAATGTCAGAAAAAAAAAATAGTAATGAAACTCTATGAAGAGGAAGAAAGGGCAGAGAACTAGGAGACGCCGGTTCTATTTCTGGACTCTGGCCCAAATTGGGGCTTCTCACTTTGGACACTTCGTTACCGTAACTGTGCACAGGACCGCCATCTAGGCAAAGGGTTCAAGCTTTCCTTTCTTCGGGAAAGGGAAGTGTAGTTCGTGATGTCCTTTGAGATGCAGATGAAAAAGATGACCCCTTGCGCAACAGTAAATGCACAGTTCAGATTGGGAATTCCTGGCCCAACCCAGTCGCCTCCAATCTCGGGGAAGCTGAGGCCGGAGAGTGGGGGGAGAGGGGGAAATGGGAAGAGGGAAGAGGGGGAAGGAGTCCCCTACACCGACCCCCAGGTACAGCCTGATTTTGACGTCCCGGTCACAGGGTCCCAGCAGCTCACCGCGGTCCCCTCCACCCTGAACAGCCGGGTCCGGAAGGCCTGCGGCCCAGGCGCCACCGAGAGTCCCGACGCCCCAGGCCTCCACTGAGAGGGAGTTCCTCGGGCCCAGCATGGTGGAGCTCACCTTTCTCCAGAGACGCCGGCTCCTGCTCGGCCGCCCAGCCAGTGCGCTCGGGAGCCATGGCCGCCGCCTCCGGACCGCCGCCCGTCCCCGACCCGTCAGCCATTTCAAATTTCCGCGGGCAGCAGCCTCGGCAATGACGGGATGACGCAGGCGCTGCTGATTGGATAGTCGGGCCGAGGCCGTGGACCAATTAGAGTCTGGCCCCGCTTCAGCCCCCACCAACCCGGTCGCCGCGCCCCCGGCGGACAGCTGCCCTTGTTTAAGTGCCGGGTCTTTGCTTTTCTCGGATGAACTTGAAGAAAGTCAAATTAGGACATAATTTGGAATGATTTTCGAAAAAAACAAACGAACAACGCCTAGAAATGAGATATAGTGGAAAAGTAACTATGTTGAGAGTCAAAAAACATAGTATTTAAACGTATCTGGGCCGCTCCTAGAGGTATTGCCTTGAGCAAGTCATTTCATCTCCCACGAGCACAACTTCAGCTGGAAAGGATGCTGGCCTTGGTGGGCCCAAAACTTTCACCACCAAAAACCTGTCTCTCTCTGCCTTTCAGTATGCACACATGCAGCATGTTTTCAAAGAATGTCAAATTAAATTTAGTAAGTAAATTTGTTAATTTGGATCAATCAAAGGCAACTATAATTTTCAATATAAGGGCTAACATTTATGTGTATTGTGTGCAAGACGCCTTCCTGCATGCATTACCTGCATTGTCCTGTTTAATCTTCACAACAATCCTGTAAGACAGGAGCTATTAGTATACCCATTTTACGAATGAGCAAATGGAAGTTAACTAAGAAGTTAACTCATTTTTCCAATCTAACTCTGCAAAGCCAGGATGTGAAAGCAGCCAGACTCCATGAAGAAGCCCTTTAATGTCTCTGCCAGGCCATCACTGCTAGAATGATGAGGTCAGCCTGAGATAGCCCTGGTTACCAGGACACCAGGTGAGATGAGTCCACAGGAGGCCAAGAGCCTGGTCATGACGGTTCTCCTGTGCAGTCTTAACGCAGGGAGACATTTCCACTTACTGCTTTGAAGAAATACCTTGGGCTAAAGTCTCTCTGATCCCTTACAGCTGGAATAAAATGGAGCCAGGAGACCTGACTGTGGAAACTTAATTGGGCTAGCTTTTCCAGGAAACGAGATTTCTTTGACTGTTGTGTGCAGAATCTGACCTTACATTTATTTGCTCACTGAACAAATAATTATTGAGCACCACGAGGTGAAACACAGAAAACAATAATCAAGACTAACGACTGACCTTGAGGACTAAGCTAGCTTTCTCATTATCCTCCCTTCAACCTTTCCATCCACAAACCTTGCAAGTGGCAGCATTTCTCCTCACCCATTTGCATCATCACTGGATGCAACACAGTTCTCTTCTCATCCAATTACCAAATATTTCATCAACCATCATGATATTGCTAAAACCAGGCTGGGCATAGTGGCTCATGCCTGTAATCCTACCACATTAGGAGATGGAGACAGGCAGATCACTTGACTTCAGGAGTTTGAGACCAGCCTGGGCAACGTGGTGAAACCCCACCTCTACAAAAAATATGAAAAAATATTATCTGGGTGTGGTGACATGCAGCTGTGGTCCTAGCTACTCAGGAGACTGAGATGGGAGGATCTCTTGAGCCCAGGTTGCAGTGAGCCAAAATCACACCACTGCACTGCAGCCTGGGCAACAGAGTTAAACCCTGTCTCAAAAAAAAAAAAAAAAAAAAAAAAAAAAAGATATTACCCAAACCAGTGCTTCTGGAAAATCTTAGAAAGGAACTGGAGACAACAGGGTCAAATACAAAATACCTATGCTTTTGCAAACTCCACTAAGAACAAACTATTTATTAAACTAGATACATTTCCCAGTGCAGTGGCTCACACTTGTAATCCCAGCACTATGGGAAGCTGTGGTGGGCAGACCAATTTAGGTCAGGAGTTCAAGACCAGCCTGGCCAATAAGGTGAAATCCCATCTCTACTAAAAACACAAAAATTGGCCAGGCGTGGTGGCGCACACCTGTGATCCCAGCTACTCAGGAGACTGAGGCAAGAGAATCGCTTGAACCCAGGAGGCAGAGGTTCCAGCGAGCCAAGATCATGCCACTGCACTCCAGCCTATGTGACAGAACAAAACTCTGTTTCAAAAAAATAAAAATAAAAAAATTAGATACATTTGCTATACACTAGCCCTTCTCATTTCCAAACCTACATTGACATGTATTCACTACTTGCTCAGATTATACCAAAGGTTTTTAGTTTTCCCCTAAGTGAAGACCTTATAGGAGCACACATTTGTTGAGAGTCTGCTTTCCCTGATCGCCCTCATCCTACAGGAAAGGGTTTTCTCCCTCCTCCATTTCAATCCCTCTACCTGTGGCCCATCACAACTTTCTCCCTGCCCTAAGGTGGCTGTCACCTGCTCTTCCTGCGTTGTTTATAGCTTTGCTTTCTTTCTCATCACTGGGTCCACATATCTACACATGTGCTCCAAAATATCTGTTCTCCCAAAAACACTTTAAACTCATCTGCAGCCTTGAGATTCTACCCTCGCAATCTCTTTCTCTATAGTCCCAAACTGTTCAGCATAATGCCTTCCCACTCCTGCCTTCTTTGAGGCCAGTAGCCCCTCTGGAGGCCCCTCCCCACACCGCACAGTGGCACTGACTCTGCTGACCTCCTACTTTATAGTCTTCCCTCCCTTGGCCTCTGGATCCTCACTTTCCCGGTCCTCCTTCTAGTTCACTGACTATAATACCTCAGTCAACTGCAGTGAGAAAGTAAGTGGAAAAGTCCAGAAACAAATAATTCATCAATTTCAAGTTTCGTGCCCTTCTGAGTAGCATGAATCATTCCTTTTCCAACATATCATGCTGGCACCATCAGGGCCAAGGGAACGCCCCCACCTTTGCCCTCTGAAGGTTCACTGGAAGTCAACTGTCAAAAGGCAGATTAATAGAAGAGAAGACCTAAAAAATTATTGACATGCACATAAATCACAGTGATTACCCCACCATGCAGTGAGGTGCAGATGGTTCTGTCCCCTTCTTCTTAGGGGAAAAGGAGGTAAGGAAGCATGGATGATTTTAGGGGGATAGTAAATGATTTTTAGGGAATTCAATTGGCTTAAAAACATACAGTGAGGCTGGGCATGGAGACTCATGCATGTAATCTCAACACTTTGGGAGGCCAAGGTGGGCAGATCACCTGAGGTCAGGAGTTTGAGACCAGCCTGGTCAACGTGCTTAAATCTCGTCTCTACTAAAAAAAAAAAAAATATATATATATATATATATACACACACACACACACACACACACATATATATACACACACACATATATATATATACATATATATATACACATATATATATATAAATTAGCCAGACATGGTGACACATGCTTGTAATCACAAGTGCCCAGGAGGCTGAGGCAGGAGAATCACTTGAACCCAGGAGGCAGAGGTTGCAGTGAGCCAAAATCACACCACTGCACTCCAGCCTGGGTGAAAAGAATGAACTTTCATCAAAAAAAAAAAAAAAAAAAAAAAAAAAAGAACATACAGTGGCCTGGGACAAAGCCTATTGGGCCTGCAGAGCAGACAATGGTTTGTGACGTCTGTCCAGGTGCCTTGGTAGACTTCAGTCTCTCTTCCTGCAGTATGGAATTCAGTTAATGAAAACTCGCGGAGGGGACCAGAGGAGATTGTTTTCTTCTTTAGTAGGTTCAGACTTTAGGCAGAATAAAAGAATCTCAGAGAACTTTGTTCTGTGCTTTGGGAGAGACAGAGGATTAAGAGATGGGGGGTGGGGAAGGTCGGAGAGGTCTTGAAGCTTCTTCTTCAGTTCAGCCTGACAAAGCATCATATATTGGGGTGGCAGTTTATGGTCCCCCATATCACTTAGTAGCCATCTCAATTATCAGATAAAAAAAACATAGAGCAATCTATACAGGGTTCAGTACTATCCATGATTTCAACCAGTCACAGGGGGATCTTGAAACATATCCCCCGAGAATAAGGGGCACTACTCTACTCCTTCCTGCTCTCATTTCTCTTCCCACCTTTCAGATTCCATGAACCAAGGTGATTCCCAGGGGCATATACTAGCAAGGGCCTAGGGCAGGCTGTGGCAACCACTGTGGCCATGCAGGAAAGCAGATTTGATCATTTGTTCCACAAGTAGTAAATATTTACAGTCTAGACTATGCACCAAATTTTGTTCTAGGTTCAAGGGAAACAGGCAAACGAGACAGACAAGGTCCCTGCCTGCACAGAGTTCACAGCCTAGCAAGAACACATAATAAGCAAGTAAAAAATCAATTAACAAGAAGATTTCAAGTATTAAAAAAATACTAAAAGTAAAACAAAATGCCAGCTTGATGCGATGGCTCACACCTGTAATCCCAACACTTTGGGAGGCTGAGGCAGGTGGATCACTTGAGGTCAGGAGTTCGAGACCACCCTAGTCAACATGGTGAAACCCCATCTCCGTTAAAAATACAAAAATTATCCAGGCCTGGTAGCGTGTGCCTGTGGTCCCAGTTACTCAAGAGGCTGAGGCAGGAGAATCGCTTGAACCTGGGAGGTAAAAGTTGTAGTGAGCCGAGATCACAGCACTGCACTACAGCCTGGGCCACAGAGTGAGACCCCATCTCAAAAAAAAAAAAAGTGCAGCAGTGTGACTGAAGATGATGGGGGGAGACAAATTCAGATATTTATGCAAAACACCTGATTTTAAACTTAGCAACTAATTTTTAAATTTTAAACACTATACAAGCCAGAAAAACTTTATTCCCCAGGCCAAATTGTCCCACAGCTCACCAGATTGCAACCTCTGTTCTAAGCCCCAACTACTCAGGGCACAGTGCAGGAACCAGGAGGAGCTTGTTGGAAATGCAGTCTCTCCCACCCCAACCCCAGACCTGCTGGATTATTAGAATCTGTGTGTGGCAAAATCCCCAGTCCCCAACTGATATAATTCACATTTGATGTAAAGCCCTTCAGAAGTCACCTCTCTCCTGAGGCCTTATCAATTTTCACATTGCTCCTGGAAAACTTGACGTGGGTTCTTGCCTATGATTCATCTTCACTGTGCTGCAAAGCCAGATCCAAGCACAGCCCTTCCTCCAGTGCAGACACCTCAACTCCATCCTACCTCCCTGCCACAGCCTGTGTGGGCCCCCACTGTCTCACACTCAGGCTGCTGGGAGAGCCTCTGGGAGGTTGCCCTCTGAGAAGCCTCCACCTACCCCACTCCTCCTCCAGAATGAACTCTTCTCCTCTCATTGCCCCTAGTACAGGAGTTGCAAACTTAAATGCCCCGAAAAGCCAGGCTGATACCAAGCAAAGAAGTGGTCACTGGTGTATGTGCAGTGGGATGTGAACCCAGTATTGCTAGGGTGGCCTTTCAAGAAAAGTCAGAAATCCAGATTTGTATGAGAAATCTCTATATTAAAATGTGACCAACAGGCCGAGTTCTGTGGCTCACGCCTGTAATACCAACACTTTGAGAGGGGGATTGCTTGAGGCCAGGAGTTTGGACCGGCCTGGCCAACATGGCGAAACCTCATATCTACTAAAATTACCAAAAAAGTTAGCCAGGTGTGGTGTCAGGTGCCTATAATCCCAGCTACTTGAAAGGCTGAGGCACAATAATTGCTTCAATCCAGGAGGCAGAGGTTGCTATTGTTGTAATGGACTGAGCGTAGAAAATTGTCACCAAGACAAAAGTATGCCAAATTGCAGGGTCTTTATTGCCAGCGACCATGGAGGACTCATGTCTCTCAAACCCGCGGCCCCGAAGGGAGGGTACCAAGACTTTTTATACCCGAAAAACCACCTTTGGAGTGGGGTGAGGAGCGGGGAAGGGGTGAAGGGGCTTCAGACATTCCGAGGGCCGGTAGATTGTGTAAATCACCTCCTGGGCAGAGATGAGGGTGGGGGTGTCCGGACATTCCAAGGGCTAGAGGACATGTTGTCAGTTACTGATAAACATAGTAGCTAGTTTGCAGAGCAAACTAGCAGTCTTATTTTTAGAAGCCAAGGCCAGCAGTTATTGTGAGGAGAATGGGGCAGCTGTTGCAACTTATTTTAAAAACAGCTTTGTCTTTTATAAAATGATATTCAGGTTCTGGCTCTAGGCCAGCACAGCTATGAGCTAAGATCGTGCCACTGCACTCCGGCCTGGTCTACAGAGTGAGATTCTGTCTCATAAAATAATAAATAAATAAAAGAAAATGTGACCAATGGGTTTCAAAATTGTTAAAACACCATGCCAGCCAAATAAACCTATTTATAGACCACCAGTTTGCAACTTCTGAGACTTAGCCCACTTGTTACATTGTGTCAGAGGCTGTGAGTTCTTCCAAGGCAGGAAAAGTGTCCTGTTCCCTTTTGTATTGCTAGCAACTACAACTGAGCCCGACTTAGTAATGGGAAAAATGAAATAACACTGTTCCTCTTCTATAGAATGTGATATTGCTATGTCATTAGCCAAATGGCTAGGGTTTAGAGTCAAGCACTGGGGGCCCATGGGGTTCTGCACCCAGCTGCCTCCAGGAACCAGATTTATCAGCAGTATCACTGCCTGAATCAGGGTCTGTGGAGGCTGCCTGTATTTGGGGTCCCCTGCCTCCAAATCAGACTATCAGCTTCCCCAAGAACAGAAACAGCTAAGGGCTCTGATCCCCTGGGAGACAAGGGTCCCACTATAAGTTGTTACTGGATCTTCATGTGAATGCTTTGAGAGCAGATCTGTACCAGGATAGACAGTGCATATTCTGAACAGCAGAGAAAGGAAGGGAGGGAGCCCCAGTCCTGGGAGGGGTCCCATTGGGGTGAGGCTTATCTCTCCATCTGCAGTTGTACCGGGCCTGGGTGTGCCTGAGCATCTTCTGTAGGAGAAAAAGGTGGACTACCTTGCAATAGGCTGCAGGGAGAGTAGAGACACTAGGTCTCTGACACTGATTAGAGAGTCTGGGGCTCCCCCAAGATGAAAACAAAAACAAAGAAAAGCCAGGCCGGAATCTTGGCTTGCATTTTCCACTACAGGGCAGCTTAAACTTTCTAAAGAAAATAAATCTTGTCCACTTTGTAAAGCATTGAGGAGTCCTTTCAGTTTCCTCTTGAGTGTCCAGCCCCTGAGTGAGGTCTTCACAGATGAGAAGTGAATGAACTTAGCTCTGGCTTCATGGAGCTGGCTGTCAGGTGGGGAAACAGCAAATGAAAAAGAGGACACCCAGCGAAGAAGCAGTCAGAACCTAGAACTGTTAAGGAGAGAGCTGCTGTCAGGAGACAGAATCCCAGGCAGGGCCTCTGCATCGAGGTCTTGGGAAGACCTCCCTGAGAAGAGGGCATTGGCTAGGAGCTTCAGGATAAGGCAGCCACTGGCCAGAGGTGGAGAAGGACAGATTCCGGAAGAAGGGAGGTGAGCATTCAGGAGGAAGAGTGAGGATCCAGGAAGAGGGGAGCACCAGCTCAGAAAGCCTTGAGACAGGAGAGAGGGTGGTGTTCCAGAAACAGAAGAGTGTTCTTCAGGGCTCAGCATAGGGCATGAGAGGGGAAGTGACCAGAGATGAGGTTCTGGGGTAACAGCCTCAAAGGCCTTTGAAAAAGTTCAGATTTTAATCTTCACATAGTGGGGTGCCATTGATGAGATTCAAAGAAGAAAAGAGTGGACTTGACTGCTGCTCTGGGAAGAGCTATCTGGCTGTTGTGTGGAGGACACATTGCAGGACTTAGCATTTGGGAACCTCTGCCTCCTAGCCACAACATTGTGTAAAACAGGAACACCACACATTGCACAGTGCTCTCTTGTTTATAAAAGGGGTTTCACTGGACACCCAGCCCCTCTTCTTTCCCTTCCCCAACTTTCCTATGAGATGTTTTAGCCTCAATTTATACTAGAGGAAATTTGTTTAGTGAGTTCTTATGAGGGGCCCAGAGTCAGAGGGATCAGTAAATGGAGGAGATTGGATTCAAACCAAGTTTGCCCTGACTTCCAGCTGAGGGATCTTTTAATGTTGACCTTGGCTCTATGGCCCAAATATATATATATATTTATTTATTTATATTTATACTTATATATTATATACACACATATATACACACACACTCATAATGTGTGCAAATTTTTATATGTTTATATGTATATAAATATATATAAAATATATTAAAAATGTATATATATTTATATGTGTGTTTTTAACATATTGTATAATTTAACATATAAACAGATATATAGATATATAAATTTGCACACATCATGTAAAACAGATGCTCATATACTGGTCATTGAAATCCTGCAGAAGCAGGTCAGGCATTTAACTCCATATGTCTGGATATATGTAGTCTGGGAAACCAGTCCAGGACACAACTGAAAATTCTTCAGAAGGTAAGAAGAGGAGAGGGGAGCCAGTGTCCAGTGATCTGACCTCTCCCTCCAAGCCGTGGACACCCCTAGCCCTGCACAGGCCAGTGTTTGTGCATATATCACACCTACTGAAAGAACAGATCAATGTGCTTGCTTCTGGCTATGAAGAGTAACTGGGACCAGGCACTCACACCTGTAATTCCAGCACTTTGGGAGGCTGAGGTGGGTGGATTATCTAAGGTCAGGAGTTGGAGACCAGTCTGATCAATATGGTGAAATCCCCATCTCTACTGAAAATACACAAATTAGCTGGCCATGATGGCAGGTGCCTGTTGTCCCAGCTACTCAGGAGGCTGAGCCAGGAGAATTGCTTGAACCAGGGAGGCAGAGATTGCAGTAGGCTGAGATCTTGCCGCTGCACTCCAGCATCAGTGACTGGGTGAGACTCCATCTCAAAAAAAAAAAAAAAGAGTAACTGAGACTAAATTTATCTTTTCATCAACAAACAACTGGAAAACTGTTTCCAGTTCCGATCTCAGAGGATTTTAGAGCCGGGTTGGGGCCCAAATCCTGGCCACGAATGGCAGCTGCAGGCCTGGACAGAAGTGGCAGCTTCAATATATGAAACAACAGTTTTCAAGCAACGGGCATGGCAGGCTGATGATCCCTGAGAGAAGGGAAACGAATGATATGCGTCCTGTCATCACCCAGACTTTCTGCCTGAGGCACCTTCCAGACTGCAGCTGGGAAAGGGAAATTTCAGCAGAGCACAGCATCTCACTGAGCTGAGAAAACAGAGATCAGAGTTTGGAGACAGGTAGCTGGAATTTTGAAAAAAAAGTACCAAGAGACCTGATCACAGGCCAGGTGCAGTGGCTCACGTCTGTAATCCCAGAACTTTGGGAGGCCAAGAAGGGCAGATCACTTCATTCCAGGAGTTTGAGTCAAGCCTGGGCAAGATAGAGCGACCCCATCTCTACAGAAAAAGAAAAATTATACATCAAAAAATTAGCCAGGTATGGTGGTGACGCCTGTAGTCCCAGCTATTTGAGAGGTTGAGGTCGGAAGGTCACTTAAACTCAGGTGTTTGAGGTTCCGGTGAGCTATGATTATGCCACTGCACTCCAGCCTGGGTGACAGAGGAAGACTGTCTCAAAAAAAAAAAAAAAAAAAATCACAACACTTCAGAAATCTGCAGAAGGCTCTCCTCTAGTCTCTTCGTGAATACTAAGCCACACGTGAATAGGGTGAATCTGCATGAGGCTGGGAAAAGAGCTCAGTTAAACATTACTACGACTCACACAGAGATGAGAAACATTTGAGTTCAGATCAGGCAGAGTGGCGACTCCTCAAAGGACTAGTTATCTAGAATACAAACACTCACAAAACTACAGTGAAGGAAAATCAACTAAAAAATGGGCAAAAATGTGAGCAGACATTTTCACTGAAGAGGATATAAAGATGGCAACTAACATGAGAAAAAAATCTCAATATCATTAATCACTAAGAAAATGAAAATTTAAACTATTACAGGACTTTAGGTGTCCATTTTCAGGCTGGGCCAAAAACCTCTGCGGCCGCCCACGGAATTCATGTCTTGGCTTGCGTCCGAGACAAGACGCATAACGTATGCATGAGGCATGAGAAACACAAACAATAAGGGTGAACAAGATGAAGACGAGCTTTATTAAGTGTTAGAACAGCAGCTCATGAGGTAGCTCCTCTCTGTAGGCAGGTCATCCATTAAGTTCAGTTCTCAGCAGAGAAGAGACCCTGGAGGGTAGCTCCTCTCTGCAACTAGGCCTCCTGATGCCGATGTCTGCAGCTGTCAGGGAGGTAGCCCCGAAAACAGTGGCTCCTCATTGCCGGCAGATCCTCTTCGCAGCTCTTCAGCGGGAAAGGATAAGGGTCCTCTCGGTAGTTCCTCAGCGAGAGAGGACCTTCTCCGCAGCGCTCAGTCAGCAGAGAGCGTCCCTGGAGAGTGGCTTCTCTCTGCCGGCAAGTCGACTCTGCAGTTCCCAGCAGAGAGACTAGGTCTTCTCTGCAGCTTGTTATCCCCAACCTGTCTGCAGAAAGAATACTCCTCCGTGCACCTGCGCCGTCATTTTCCGGCTGTCTTCTGCCCTACTCTGGATGAGCCCAGGGCTTTTATAGACCTCAGAGAGGAAGAAGTGCGTGCTGATTGGTCCATGAGTATCCATGGGTGGGCCCAGAAGAAGCACCACAAGTCCCCACTCCAGTCGGCTGGATTGGTAGCCCGGCTCCCAGCCTTCAGGCCCTCTCTGGCCTAGAAGTGGGGCCTTACCCGGACCTGCCCCTTCTGTCCAGGCCTGCAGCTGCCATTCGTGGCCAGGATTCGGGCCCCAACCCGGCTCTGAAATCTTCTGAGATCGGAGCAGGTGCAGGAGAGGAGAGGGGCCAGGCAGTGGAAGCAGTAGCTCCCAGCCTGCGGGGATGGGGGTGGGATGCACCCATCCTGGGCCTGAGGACGTGGCTGCAAAGATGCCCGGACCCTGCACCTGAGAAGGTGGCTGCAGTCGCACCCGGGGAGCTCCCACCCTGCCAACTCAGAAGGGGCAAGGTTCCTGCTTATCCCTGGCTCCTGCCTGCTCCGTGGAGCAGGAGGCCCAAGTCTACAGCCAATCTGGAGGCTGCAGGAGCGCCCAGGAGGACAGATCTTGCCTACTCCTGGCCACCTCCAAGAGCACAGGGAGACTTGGATTCACAGCAATATAGTTTGGGTGACTGTAGCTCCACCCAGAAGGGCAGGCTCCTGCCTGCTCAGTACAGCAGGAGGCCTGGGTCTGCAGCCGTGGTTTGGGCAGCTGCAGTGGCTCCCACCAGCTCCATGGAGTATGCAGCCCCAGCCATGCCTTCCTGCTGCAGCCAGCGTGATGGTAGCAGCCACTGCCATCAAAACCACAATGAGAAATCACTGCATGCCTATTAGAATGGCTAGAATAAAAAATCAGGAAAACAGGCCGGGCGTGGTAGCTCACTTGACACCAGGAGTTTGAGACTAGTCTGACCAACAAGCCGAGACCCCATCTCTACAAAAATGCAAAAATTACCTGGGCATGGTGATGTGCACCTGTAGTCCCAGCTACTCAGGAGGCTGAGGCAGGAGAATTGCTTGAACCCAGGAGGTGGCGGTTGCAGTGAGCCAAGATTGCACCATTGCACTCCAGCAAGACTCTGTCTCAAAAAAATAAATTAATAAAATGAAAATTAAGGAAAACTTCAAAATGCTGGTGAGGATACAGAGCAACTCAAACATTGCTGGCAGGAATGTAAAATGGTAATAACTACTCTGGCCAACAGTTTGGCACTTTCTTAAAGGAAATGTGTAACTACCATATGACCCACAACCATACTCCTGGGCATTGATCCCTGAGAAATGAAAATTGTGTTCATGCAATCACCTGTACACTAATATTTATAGCAACTTTATTCATAATAGCCCAAAACAGGGAAAAAAAACCATATCCTTCAATAGGTGAATAGTTAAACTAATATCTCCACACCGTATGTATCAGTCAGAGTTCTCCAGAGAAACAGAATCAGTAGATTTTACACACACTTACACACATGCATGCACGAGAGAGAGAACCTTAAGGAGGTGGATCATGCAATTGTGGAGTCTGACAAGTTCACAGGCAGGCAGGCTGGAGACTCAGGGAGGAGTCTGTGCTGTAGATCTGAGGCAGTTTCTCCCTCTCCTTGCTAAAGGGAAACCTTGGTTTTTGCTCTTAAGGACTTCAACTGATTGTATGAAGTCCACTCATATTATCAGTCTCCTTTACTTAAAACCAATTGATTGTAGATGTTAACCACATCCACAAAATACCTTCACAGCAACACTTATATTCGTGTTTAATTAAATGACTAGGTACTATAGCCTAGCCACATTGACACTGAAAACTAACCATTATACCATACTTAGCAATTAAAAAGAGCAAACTACTACTATACATAACAAACTGGATGACTCTCCAGATAATTTTGCTGAGAGAAAAAAAAAAAGCTAATCCCAAAAGGTTACATACTGTATAATTCCATTTATATAACATTCTTGAAATGACAAATTTTTAGAACTGGAGGAGCAATTAGTGGTAGCCAGAGCTGGAGAGAGGGGTAGGGGTGGATGAGAACAGGAAGGCAGAGGGTGTGATCATAAAACTGCAACATGAGGATCTTTGTGATGCTGGAACTGATCAGTTTATTAACTGTGGTGTTGGATAGGTGAACCTACACAGGGGAGAACTTGTGTAACACTTAATACACCCTCTCACACACACACACACATCCATATATATACATATACACACACACAATGAGCACAAGTAAAATTGGGGAAATCTGATTGAGGTTAGTGGATTCTATCAATGTCAATACCCTCATATAATAGGTACTATGTCATCAGGTATAATGGATACTATTATACTATATGTTCAAATGTTACCATTGGAGGAAACAGGACAAAGTGAGTGTCCATCTCTCTGTGTCATTTCTTCTTTTTTTTTTTTAACATCAATTTTGTTAAGTTACAATTTACATCAGCAAAATGCACCCATTTTAAGGTACACTTCTATGTTTCGACAAATGTATACAATCATATGATCGCCACCACAAAAAAAGATGTAGAATATTTTCATCATCCTGAAAGGTTCCTTATGTCTCTTCCTGGTCAACCACCCTCCCCACAATACCCCTGCTTCTAGACCCTTGTAATCCTGATCTACTGTCACGATAGATGTGTCTTTTCCAGGTTTCATATAAATTTATAGAGTGTGAATACTGTATGATTCCAATTACATGACACTCTAGAGAAGGCAAAACTATGGAAACTAAAAAGATCAGTAGTTGCCAAGGGTTGGGGGAGAGAGTGGGATGAACAGGCAGAGCACAGAGGATTTGTAGGACAGTGAGTCTTTTCTGTATGATACTATAATCATGGATACATATTACAGTATACATTTGTCAAAACCTATAGAATGCACAACACCAAGAGTGAATGTATCAGGCAGGAAGGAAGGAAGGAAGGAAGGCAGTAAGAAAGGAAGAAAGGAAGGGGAGAGAAAAAGGAAAGAAGAAAAAAAAGAGAGAAAGAAAGAAGGAAAGAAAGAAGGACAGAGAAAGAGAAAGAAAAGGAAGGAAGGAAGGAAAGACAACAGCTCAGTGCCTATCAGATCTATACATTTTAGAGTCTTCAGGGTTGGATCCACTTCTCCTTCATCTCTCTGTTCTTTCACTGGGCAATTTCATCATCTTACTACAACTCTAACATGTATAGACCATTTGTCTTAGCACTAACTTCCCATATCCAATTGTCTACTACATATTTTAAGGTCAGCATGTCCAAATCTAAACTCTTTATCAGTCCCCTCAAACTTGACCTCCATCCAGGATTCTCCACTTGAATACGTGATACCATCATCTATCCAGTTTCTCAAGAGAAAAATAAAGGAGTCGCCTCTCTACATCCAGTCCATCAGCAAGTCTTGTAATCCAACTTCCAAAGCATATACCAAATTCTTAACACTTCTCACTCCTTCTCTGCAATCATTCCTATTCCAAAACATGATTATCCCTTGTCTGGGCAACTGCATTTACCTCTTAATTGGTCTCTTTCTTCCCAGCCTAAAGTAAATGATCCGCTATTCTTACAGCCCCCTGCATTCTTCCTATGCAGCTCTTATCACAATTTACACTTTTCTGGTTTTCCTGCCTCCCCTTTAACAGGTAGCACTGCAAGCCTGGTGGCTTCAAAAACACCAGGAAGTCCAGTGTTTTTGGGAGACCAAAGTAGGAGGATCACTTAAGGCCCGGAGTTTGAGACCAGCTTGGGCAAGATAGCAAAACCCATCTCTACTAAAAATTTAAAAATTAGCCCGGCAAGGTGGCCTGCAACTCTAGTCCCAGCTACTCAGGAGGCTGAGGCGAGAGGACTGCTTGGAGCCCAGGAGTTCGAGGCTGCAGCCAGTTATGATTGCACCACTGCACTCCAGCCTGGGTGACAGAGCAGGACCCTCAACTCTTAAAAACAAACAAACAAACAAAAAACAAACAGTGAGCTCCATGAGGACAAGAGTGAGGTGTGCTTTCTTATCATCTTGTCCCAGTGCCCTGCACACTAGCTGGCATGTTAAATGTTCACAGAATTCGTCAGTAAGGAAATCAGACATAGCATGCATACTGCTGAGGACCAGACCCATTGCCACCTTCCCAGCAGGCTCCTTTCAACAGAGGGGCTCTCCCCATCACACTTCCCAAGCACTTTGATTTGCAAGTGTTTAACTTACCAGCAACTTCTTCTCACGATCACACATGTGCCTCCGTGTATAGTGGAATTCTATTTGGTCTTTGATTAATGTCCCTTCTCAGAAAGGCCTTTCCTGACTGCCCAATCTAAACTAGATCTCACCCCATCATCCCATCATCCTCCAGCACCATACCCAGTTAGTTTCCAGCAGAGTATTTTCAAAATCTGTAATTATGAATTTCTTTCTCTATTTGTTTGTTCGGTCTCCCTGTAAGGATGAGGACAATGAGGATGATGTTCTGTCCACTAATAGCTCCTCAATACCCAGTACAGAGCCTAGAATCTGGCTGGAGCCTAATAAATATTTCTTGAGTGGATGAAAGGATGCATGGAAAGTTCTCTTGGCCTCATTAAACAACCAGTTCCAAAAAATAGGCACTTTCTCAGAAATTGGAACAAATGTGATTTTTCTGCGTCAATTCTCACTAAACTGCCCAGAAACCTCCTGGCTTCTTGAAATATCTGCTAAGAATTCCAGCTATCCCAGGGAGCATTTGCACACACAGCACAGCTGGGCTGGCAGGTTCATTATGCAAGGAGGCCTGTTCTCCCCATCACCCGCGACTCACCCCCATCACTGCTCTCACCCGGACCTTCCGCCTGGCCTCCTAAGGTCCCTAGAATGGAGCAGCCTCTCCCTTGGGAAGCCTCCCAGCCTTTCTGTCTGAGGGAGCCTCACATTTTATTCTCCCTCAGAGGACACTCTTGAACAGCTAGGGTGATGGTGCCCTGGGAAAGGCATTGTTTTCTTTAGGACAAAGGGTTTCTTCTCTTCTCAATCCATACCTGAGCCTTAGTTAGTCCCACCCAGTCCCATGACTTTAAGCTCCATCTACATCTTCACTCTTCAGAGCCTTCCCTGTGGACCAGCACCAGCACCTGGAAGCATGTTCAAAGTGCAAATTCCCAGGTACTGCCTGGTTCTACTGAATCAGCATCTGCATTTTAACAGACTCCCAGGCAACTCACAGCACGTGACAGTGTGTTCCTCCATGCCTGATGACTCCCAAGTTACCTCCTGTCCTGATATCTGTCCCAGCCACTCTGTAGCAGCTCATGTCACATCTCCGTGTGGAAGCCCATCAAGCATCTGAAACCCAACATGTCCAAACCAGACTCTTAGCTCCTGCTCCCCAGGCCTGCTTCTCCCCCGGCCATGGTATCTTCTGGCACAGTGCACTCCTTAGGCACCAACTGAATAACTCATTCTTCATGGGCTGATTAGTTGCTCAGTTGCTGGACTGAAGGCCAAGAAGAATTGTAAGGAGAGCTTAACAAGTGATAAAAAGCCTCAGGGCCAGGGCACGACTGTGCATGCCTGTAGTCTCAGCTTCTCAGGAGACTGGCAGAAAACTTGAGCCCAGGAGTTTGAGGCCAGCCTGGGTAACTTAGCAAGACAGTCTCTAAAAAAAATGTCTGAGGGATGTTGTTGGAGTTATACAGCATTCCAACACAGTCCTCTCTTGTGTCCAGCTTAGTGACTTTATCATAATGAATTCCATCCATGTGTATCAACTTGGATACATCCCAAAGCATTGCTGAATAATAAGAAGTGGCAAATGACATGCGGAACCTACAGGAGTGATCACTAGCGCTGTCTACCAAATATTTCCAGTTCCCCCAGACACAAAATTTCCCATTCCTTAGAGCTAGGTGATTTTGTTAGAGGAGGCAGGTAGCCAGGCATGGGCAGCTTTCTTTCTGCGCGTCTCTTTGAATTCTTTCCTTCAAGAAGAGCAAGGACTAGAGGACGCCCTTGCTCCTCCGGGTAACAATTCCACATGACTTGTTCTGGCCATGGATATGTGAGAAGCGATATGAATCACTTCTGGGTGGAAGCTTGAAGGGACAATCCACTCTTTTTTTCTCTTCCTTTCTCAGCCTCTCATGCTGAGTCTCTTAGCGGCTCCAAAGAACAGATCCCTGTTGTAGACACTTGTCAACCATGTGTTTGAGTGAGAAATAAATGTTTGCGGAGCCACTGAAATTTTGGAATTATTTGTTACCACACCAAAGGTTATCCCTTCCTGGGTGATGCATCTGCACACGCATGCACATGTTACACACACACACACCACCACCACCAATAGATATGTTTTCTAGAACATAATATATTATGGAAGTATCATTAGAGCTGGGTGTGGTGGCTTGTGCCTGTGCACTTTGGGAAGCTGAGGCAGGAGGATCACTTGAGCCCAGTAGTTCAAGACCACCTGGACAACATAGACAGACCCTGTCTCTACAAAAAAAAAATAAAATTAGCTGGGCATGATAGTGCATGCCTGTGGTCCCAGCTACCCAGGAGGCTGATGTGGGAGGATCGCTTGAGCCCAGGAGGTTGAGGCTGCAGTGAGCCAAGATCGCACCACAGCACTCTAGCATGGGTGACAGAGGGAGACCCTGCCTCAAATAAATAAATACATAAATAAATATCCCATGTATCTTTTGTATAAGTAATCCATGTTCACTATAGAAAAATTAAAAAATAAGAACAAACTTTGTGCATCTCATCACACACAAGACCTCATCATGGTCTGAGAAAGCCCATTCCCTTCCACCTGTCTCAGAGGCTAAACATACTCTGTGGCACCCACAAAATTTGCTTCACTTACAGCTGCAGTTCTCCACCCACTTTGGACTTAATTGGCTTGGAGTGTTGTTTGATGTCACGTGATGGTGGCAGGGATGATGGTGATGCTCTACGCAATGTATCCTTCTGAAGAAGAGTCATTTATCAACCTCAAAGTGATGAGTAAAGCCAAAATACTCTACTCTCGTCATTATATTCTATACTTTATTATT
Organism: Aotus nancymaae; assembly: GCF_030222135.1. Lineage (NCBI taxonomy): Eukaryota > Metazoa > Chordata > Mammalia > Primates > Aotidae > Aotus > Aotus nancymaae. Next base: position 4,672,435 of record NW_026988546.1, on the reverse strand, counting down.
TACTACAGCATCTAAGATCTTGATCTTAAGCACATTTTTAGCCTGTATCACCTTCTAAACACAAACATTCAAGGAAATATAATTAGTTTGTATAGCATAATATCCCAGGATGGTAGCTGGCATTATTGTGTCTACTGAAAAATGCTAAGGAATGTACAAATGTGAAGTAATCAATCGTATGCCAAGAGAATGAAAGAACCGCAATGACATGTTTTAGATGTAGAAACCTCTATTTTACCTAGCAGACTCAATGCCAGCCTCTCAGCAAGCACTGAGCATGCCTGTTCCTCATTTTCACAATCGAACTTACCTACAATTACCTCGAGAAGACATGCTGATTCCCAAATGAGCAGGATTCGCTGAACGTTAAAACCGAATGATGGACGAGGAATCCCTGTGGAATGCTATGAACGTGGCCCCCACAATTAACATCACTATCACCGTCTTTACACACCGTCCCTTGGCAGACAAGTTTTTACAATCGGGCCCAGGTTTACGTGATTCAAAGAGTATAAAAATAAACTATGAACAACATCCCACCTGCCTAGGACACAGATGCACACTGAACAGGAGATGGCGTGGATTTCTGTATGAAGTGGCCATTAGTCATTCTACAAGCACAGACCTCATTGCCAGAAGCAGAAACAAGCTATCATTAGTGTTAATGGAGTTATTGGCTGAGTGGTAATTAGGCTATTGATTGGACAAAAGCTCCGTGGCCTTTTTTCCCTTTTGGAAGTCCCTGAATCTGAGCATGTACAGCATTGCAATAGAAATTTATCTAAATAAATCCTTTGCATGTCTCCTGGTAAATCTTCTTCACAAAGTAACTGTTAAATGTGTAACTCAGTTTCACAGATCTCCTAGATATCGGTTTGCATTCTCCAGAATCACGTGGCAAAAAAAGCAGGCAAGGAGGCTAAAAAGAAATGAAAGACATAAAGCAAGCCTATCCATTTCTATTTCACATTCACTGCTCTTTCCACACCTGGTGCGCATTTCTCAGATTCCCTCATTATACACCTTCCTATCCTTTATTCCTGGTATCAGTGAACTGTATCTGCCAGGGTGTTCCCAGTTAGGTACATTCACATGCAGATTCCCACAAATAATTGTCACCCAGGCTGGAGTGCAGTGGTGTGATCTTGGCTCACTGCAACCTCTACCTCCTGGGCTCAAGTGATTGTCCTGCCTCAGCCTCCCAAGTAGCTGAAATTACAGGTGCCTGCCACCATGCCCAACTAATTTTCAGTATTTTTAGTAGAGATAGGGTTTTGCCATGCTGGCCAGGCTGGTCTTGAATTCCTGACCTCAACTGATCCACCTTGGTGTCCTACCTCGGCCTTCCAAAGTGCTGGGATTACAGGCATGAGCCACTGTACCTGGCCCCCACAAGCATTTTTAAAGCCGTCTGCCATTAAAACCACAAAGGCAGAATCAGCAGGATGCTGTGGCTTTGTGCAAGAGAAACATATCTCAGGTGAAACAGGCTGAAGGTTATCAGTGAAGTGTGTACACAATAAGATGGGAAGCAAGAAAGCAGTCAATGTGTGGAGCAGAAGGCTTTTAAAGGAAAAAAAAAAAACCCACTGCATTACATAAAAGCAAAGTATACATTTTATATCTCTTTGCCAAGAATGGAAGCTATAGCTGTAGGCTTACTGAAACCAACCTGAGTTATATAGGTATGTATATACAAGTACACACACATAAAGGTTTTTCTGCATATCTTGATTTTACTGTTTGCTGTGTTTTTATCAAGCAAGAACATCTTTCTGGAGAATAATCTGCAACTTTGAGCAATTGTTGAACATGCATTTAGTTAGATGGGTTTTGTTGAAGCAGCTAATGGGCGCAATTCTGGCAGGCACGGAGAGGCCTCTTTTTCTAAAACTCCCTCCAAAGCCCTGAGGAGCCTCTATTCAGGCCAAGGTGGGCTAAACCCCCTGTGGCTGACAGTTGTTTTCTTCACTGCAGGTGATGATGGCCCTTTGTAACTGGAACAGCTGCTCTGGGCCCACCACAGGTCACCATTCCTTCCAGAGAAAGACATACATAGTTAGTGTGACTTGCCTCAACTATTGCTGGGGCAGGCTCCAGGATATGTAAAATCATGGTGAAACCATACAAAGACCAAAGCAAGGCGTTCCAGATTTCAAACAAATCACCATCACCACCAACAACAAAGCCCTGCAGGCTTTAGCAGCCTTTTACTAGGAGTTATCTTCTAGGGAGGGAAGCTTTGCACTTTCGTTTTAGAACTTATGATTTAATAAAACAGACAAAACTTCTGTTTCCATAGCTTTGAGATTTTCGGCTATCTCTGTACACTTGTATTCCCATTCTCTACCTGCTCTTCAACAGAGAAAATCTGACCACATACATCCTAGGTCTAATCTCTGAACAGTGGTGTTTTGTGACTGTCATCACTGTAGCTTGGGAGAGTACCTTAGTGAGTTTCCAGAAGTGAGTTTATCAAAGGGAACCTGGCTTTAGCAGGAGCGAAAGTAGGAAACAGTGTCCCCTGGTGGAACATGGGGAAATGAAGCTGGCAGAGAAACTTGCATGCGGATGGCTTTGAAAGGTGGCCAAGAACCTCCTTTGCTTGTTGGAGTTCCTGTTCGTTGATGCCCCTAACTGTGAAATGGGTATTCTCACTTCTGCCATTCTGTTCATCTTCTTCCGCTTGAAAGTGTGTAAAATACTATGCAGATCAGAGGTTCTCGGCACTTTCCTCCTCTGGAACCACTTTTGATTTATCCAAAATTATATACATCTTCATATTTGCCTCATTTTAGGATCAATGGGAGGTAACATTAATGAGAATGCTGGAATTGTGAAACATCAAGTACTTGGTTAAAGCGAATCACAAGACTTTATGTAGACATGCTGGGGAGAAGAAAGGCTGTCAACCTCTTCCCGCTTTCCACATCAGCTGTCATGGGGCTGCCCAGGGCAAGCATGGCCACACCCTTCTAGACCCTGGTCTAGAATTCTACAGCTTTTGTTCATAATTATCTGATATATATATATTTTTTCTTTGAGATGGAGTCTCACTCTGTTGCCTAGGCTGAAGTGCAGTGGCACGATCTCCACTCACTGCAACCTCCACCTCCTGGGTTCAAGTGATTCTCCTGCTTCTTAGCTGAGATTACAGGCACATGCCACCACACTTAGCTAATTTTTTAATTTTTTATTTTTAGTAGAGATGGGGTTTCACCATGTTGGCCGGGCTGGTTGTGAACTCCTGACCTCAGGTGATCCACATGCTTTGTTTGGCCTCCCAGAGTGCTGGGATTACAGATGTGAACCACCACACCCGGCCATGACTATCTAATCTTTATGGATCAGCTGGAGACTAGAAAATGTGTTGCTGCTATTTTTATAACTAACCTTTTAGTTTCCAGATAATTTATCAATGTAATTTGCCTGTGGCTAATTCTTTAGTTTTATTCTCTCTGTAACATGGAAGTTGGGCCTAGTTGTGCCATTTGGAAAAGGCATAACGTTAATTTTTCTTTTCATTAGGAAAAAAATCTATTTATTACCCAGCAATTCCACGCCTAGATATCCCACAGAAATGAAAACATATACGTAGACCAAGACTTGTGTGCAAGTGTTCATAGCAGCATTATTTGTAAGAGCCAAACGTGGGAAACAACCCAAATGTTCATCCAAAGGTGAACAGATAAAATTGGTATCTCCATATAATGGAATTCCCACAGAAGTAAAAATGAACTAATTTTTTTTTTGATACAGGGTCTCACTCTGTCACCCAGGCTGGAGTGCAGGGTGTGATGTTGGCTTACCACAACCTCAGCCTTCTGGGTTCAAGTGATTCTCCTGACTCAGCTTCTGAGTAGCTGGGATTATAGGCACCTGCCACTATGCCCAGCTAATTTTTGTATTTTTAGTAGAGATTGGGTTTCATCATGCTGGCCAGGCCAGTCTTTAACACCTGACCTCAAGTGTTCCTCAAGATCCGCCTGCGCTGGCCTCCCAAAGTGCTGGGATTACAGGTATGAGCCACCACACCTCGTCTATGAACTAAATATTGATACATGCAGCAATATGGATGGACTTAAAGGACTATACTAAGGGAAAAAAGCCACACTCAAGAATTTACACATCGTATGAATTCATTTATGTGAAATTTCTAATAAAGGCAAAAACAGACACAGGAGGAAGATCAGTGGTTGCCTGGGCCTAAATCTGGACCTCAAATGGGTATTCAGGAGCTTTTTAAAGTAACATGTGTTCTAAAACTAGGTATTAGTAATAGTCACAAAACTACATTTACTAAAACATAGAACTGCATACTTATAAAAGGTAAAATTTATGGTTTGTAAATTACATGTCAATTAAGCTGAAGAACAAAAACTAATTAAAAAGATCTATCTTTCCAGCTTATTAAAATTTTGTTCTTAAAAATAATATAAGTTTTTGATAATAGAACTTTGCAGTTATTAAGTTGACTTACCGACTTCCAGGAATTTATTTTTGGCACACTAGTTTAAATCAAAATTTGGGCAGCAAAAGCATCGTATCGTTCAGGGTCTGTGAGACAGGGCTCTGCCTAGAAGGGCGGGAGTGACAGAGTATGGCGGATGCCACTAAGCCCCAGAGAAAATAGCAAAGTGCAAGGTGGTAGAAAGCCAGAGCCCAGGAAAGATCACCAAGGCCAATTCTACATAATCATCTGTGACCAGGAACAGAGGCTGAGAATGAGTTTCCAGGTCTTTCTGGGGTACTGGAACGTGCAAAAGCCAGAGCCCATGTCAGTATCCAAACAGGAAGAAGTCTGGGGCTTGGCCACAGAGCCTCCGAAAGTCTGGCAGCAACAGCAAGAGGAGAATTCTCGGCTTATGGAGACCCTGTACTCAAATCCAAAAAATTCTGGTCTGTTTATTTCTGTCACTGAAAAGGAATGGCACTCAAAACACATCATGCAAAATTAAAGATGGGTTCAGGCTGGGTGCAGTGGCTCATGCCTATAATGACAGCACTTTGGGAGGCCAAGGCAGGTAGATCATGAGGTCAGGAGTTTGAGACCAGCTTGACCAACATGGTGAAACCCTGTCTCTGCTAAAAATACAAAAATTAGCTGGAGGTAGTGGTGCCAGCTGGTAATCCTGGCTACTCAGGAGGCCAAGGCAGGAGAATCACTTGAACCCAAGAGGCAGAGGTTGCAGTGAGCCGAGATCACACTGCTGCACTCTAGCCTGGGCGACAGACCAAGACTCCAACTCAAAAAAAAAAAAAAGATGAGTAAATATATTTCAGATTTCAACATTAGTGTCAAAAATACATACTATGATTTTACATTAGAACACTAGAGACAAATATCACAGGTATTAAGGAAAACAAAATATTAAATACAGAAATAAAATGGGTAAAGACTAAGCCAACCGGGGTTTCTACTATTGCAACGTGTCTAATGAAGTGGTTTCAACAATACAAAAAGGATCAGGACCTGAGTATTTCCAGTCTACTTGGAATAAATGGATCTCATTCTATGAATTCCTTAATAAAAACTGGTCCTGGATAACAGGACAGGATCCACTTCCCTGGTCGTTAACTTGGTACCTTCCATTCTATGCAAATTTTTACTTTCAAACTTGAGTATTGAGCAAATACTTTAACTTGTAATTCCTCATCAACATCTTGGTGAAAACTGAGGGTCTGTGGGCAATTCACTTTCTGAAAAATCCAAGGCCCAGAGCCCATTCACTTATTCATGTAGGGTCATGGATACTAGTTCTGAATTTAGAAAATGGAGCAAATGTATTGGTGTAGAACCAAATGGCCTGGAAGCCAGATGCTCCAAGTCTATTTCTTGCATAAGGGATCTAGGAGGAAGGTAAAAGGAATTCTCTTTTCCTTATCACCTGGGTTCTCAGTGGGTTTTCTAAGTCCTTGAATCAATGCTTATTAAATGGAATTCTCATCCAGTCACAAAGCACCATTTCTAACCTCTACACGTAGCCAAATTTTATTACCAGGAACAGTGGCCATACCTTCTTCTTCTCCACATGTAGCCAAATTTTATTACCAGGAGACAGGTAGCCATACCTTCTTCTTACTGCTTATGCTCAGCCCATTCCATGCCAGCTTAGCTTGCAGGCATAGCTACCTCTTCCTGTAGAACCTCTGGGCCTGGAGGAACTCACTGGCCATCCAGGTCTTAAGGTGGAGCACAGCCAAACTGGCTGGCTCAAGATGAGAGTCCTTATTCCCAACGCAGTGGGGCCAGACATGAGCTGAGCTGCTCCATGTTCATAGATAGCTTTGATATTATGTACAAAGGTCTCTAAAGTATATCTTATACTTACTTTGAGATTCATGAAAGTGCAAATTGCTATTGTTGTTTTATATCTGGCACTTTTCTAAGGGAAAAGGTAATGGCCCACAAAAACAAAATACACATTTAGAAATTGGCAACCATATTTTTGTGGGAATGCTCCTTTATTTATCCTTATCCCCACCCTTGAATTATGGGGTAGGGAGGATGGGTGAGAACTGTTCATGATAGGGTTTTGGAACAGGGTGAGAGTACAGGAGGAGTTTTGGTTAGTAACTTATTCCCTAGTTGAATCCTGGCAGCAGGGAAGGTAGGTAGGAAGATCCAGTGGTTGCTGTGACCATACCAAGGTATACAATATATGGGTAACCAAGGAGGGCAATGAATGTCCAGTTAGAAAATGCCATATTAGCATGACCATAACAAGTCATTTCAACATTTATGAAGCACCTATTGTTTTCAGGCTTGGGTGCTGCAATGGTAGATGGAAACATTCCCTTCACTGATCATCACATAGTGTTACAGAGTGAATGCTTGTGCTCCCCAGAATTCCTGTGTTGAAGCTCTAATCCTCAGTGCAATGGTAGTTGAAGGTGGGGCCTCGGAGAGGTAATTAGGTTTAGATGAGGTCACGAGGATAGGACCCCGTGATGGGATTAGTATCCTTGTAAGAGGAGGGAGAGAGACCAGAGCACTTTTTCTCTCTCTGCCACGTGAGGACATGATGAGAAGGTAGCTGACTGCAAGTCAGAAAGAGAACCCTTGCCAAGAACCGAATCTGCCAACCCCATGATCTTGGACTTCTCGGCCTCCAGAAGTGCTGTTTAAGCCACTCAGTCTAGAGTATTTTATTGCAGCAATCCAAGTAGACTAAGAAATTACTACCAAGAAGTGGGTGCTACTGTAACAAATAATGTGGAATCAGCTTTGGAAATGAATGATGTGTAGAGAATGGAGAAGTTTTGAGATACATGCTAACAATATGAACATGAAATGTGATTTGGATGGGGACTCAGATAGAAAAGAGAAGCTGGGCACGGTGGTTCATGCCTGTAATCTCAGCACTTTGGGAGGCTGAAGCAGATGGATCACCCGAGGTCAGGAGTTTGAGACCAGCCTGGCCAACATGGTGAAACCCTGTCTCTACTAAAAATACAAAAATTAGCTGGGCAGAGTGATCAGTGCCCATAATCCCAGCTACTCAGGAGACTGAGGCAGGAGAATCGCTTAAACCCAAGAGATGGAGGTTGCGGTAAGCTGAAATTGTACCATTACACCCCAGCCTGGGTGACTTAACGAGACTCCATTGCAAAAAAAAAAAAAAAAAGGAAAAGAGGAGAGTTGTAAAGAAAGCATCCATCTTCTTAGAAGAGAATATATACATAATTATGAACAGAATGTTGGTAGAACTATGGAAACTATGGATGGTAAAGGCCATTCTAGTGAGGTCGCAGACAGAAGTGAGGAAAATGACATCGCACAGTGCAGAAAGGGTTATCTGTGTTATACAGCCGCAAAGTACTTGTCTGACTTATGTTGACGTTCCAGTGTTTTGTGGAAGGTACAACTTGCAAGCAATGACATTAAATATTTAGCTGATGCAATTTCTAAGTCGTGTTGAAGAAGAAGTAGTTTTGTTTATCCTGACTGGTTACAGTAAAAGGCAAGAAGAGAGAAATGATTTGAAGACTGAATTATTAGACAAAAATGAACCAGAGCCTAAAGATTTTGAGATTCTCAGCCTGTCCATGTCGCAAAAAATAAGAAAACATGTTCAGAAGAGAACAAGGGTACAGCTGACCTATCATTTGATAAGGAGATTAGTGTGGGTGTGAAGCATGGACCTAACCAGTCATCTCAAGAGAGATGGCCAGGAACAGACATGGGATGACACCAACAGAAACACTGCCAGCTGACACTAAAGACAGCAGAGGCCGGGTGCCGTAGCTCACACCCGTAATCCCAGCACTTTGAGAGGCCAAGGTGGGAAGACCGCTTGAACCCAGGAGTTTGAGACCAGCATGGGCAACATAGGAGGTGGGGTCATCCAGGCCAACCTATGGGAGTGACTTTGCCACCCTAGTGGTTCTGGAAGGTGAGACCACTGCTCCAGTGAGTCTGGAGGGCAGAGCATCAAACCAAAAGAGATTAATCTTAAGCCATAAACCCTACTGTGATTTGCTTTACTATGCTTTGAAACTGCTTGGGACCCATCATCCCTTCTCTTCCTCTGCTCACTCCCTTTTGGCATGAGGATGTCTTGCCTGTCACACCATTGTATTTTGGAAGCACATAACTTATCTGGTCTCATAGTTTCACAGATGAGAGAAATTTTGCCCCAGGATGAACTGTATTAAAGGAAGGGCATCTTAAGCGTAAGAGTCCCTAAATGCTTTCTGAGCTGGATATTAAGGGATGAATAGCGGTTAGCTTTGTGAAGACAAGGGGAGAGAATCCCAGGTGCAGGGAACAGCCTGTCACAAGGCCTGGAGATGACAAGAGGCCACGGGCAAATTCCTGGAAATGAGAATAGGTGGGTATAGCCAAAGCCTATGTGTGGGGCATGGAGTGGAAGAGAAGGAGATGGGGAGAGACGAGATTGCAAAGGAACCAGAGTCCAAATCCTTAAAGACCTTGTACTTCATGTTGAAAAAATTGGACTTTCTTCTGAGAGCAATGGGCAGCCAGTTTCAGGTAGGGAGTAACACAATGAGATTTCTATTTGAAAACACCCACTCTAGCTGTGGGGTATAGAAATGATTGCAGGTGGGGCCAGGGGTGGTGGCTTATGCCTGTAATCCCAGCTCCCAGCACTTTGGGAGGCTGAGGCAGGTGGATCACTCAAGGTTGGGAGTTTGACGTCAGCCTGACCAACATGGAGAAACCCTGTCTCTACTAAAAAATACAAAATTAGCCAGGTATATACCTGTAATGTAATCTCAGCTACTCAGGAGGCTGAGGCAGGAGAATCCCTTGAACCCGGGAGGTAGAAGTTGCGGTGAGCCGAGACAGCACCTTGCACTCCAGCCTGGGCAACAAGACAGCAAGAGTGAAACTCTGTCTAAAAAAGAAAAAAAGAAAAAGAAAAGAAAAAAAATAAATGATTGCAGGTGGGCAAAATCAGAGGCAGAGGGAGAGGCAGGGGAGAGCAGCATCTGTGTCTGTGGGCGTGGCCCATGTGGGACGTCTAGTGGCCCATACTGGGGAGGTGGCAATGGGGATGGAAAGAAGTGGCCAGGGACCCAAAACTTGTAGATAGTTGAATCTACAGGATGCGGTGGCTGATTGGATGTGAGGGGTGAATAAGAAGGAGAAGTCCAAGATTCTGACCTGGATTTCTGGTTCAGACACCCAGATGGTTTGTGTCACTGTTCCCTGAGATCACAGCCATATAAAAACCAACAGGTTTGAAGGGGAAGAGTAAGTTTAAAATGAGTATGGGGCAACCAGGAGGAAATACCTAATGGCGGTGTAAGAGTCAGAAGCTCAGAAAAGACCTGGAGACAGAGGCACAAGCTTGGGTCTAAATCAGCATTTGAAAAGTCTTCTTTGAGAACTGTCTTTGTGCCAGGCACTGTTTTAGACGGCTGTGCTACCACAGCGGACAAAACACACAAAAGTTCTTGGGTCACCATGGGGTTTATTCCCATAGAAATGGTAAGTGAAGATCTGCAACAGGTAGGCCTCTTTACCCAGAGAGGGCAGCGACAGAAGAGAACTGAGCCAAGAATACTGGGAAGCACTAGAAAGTAAAGGATGTGCCGAAGAAAGGAATCTGGAAAATAGACTGATGGCCCTGAAAACTGACAGATTCAAGATGGAGTGGGGGCGACTGGGGCAGGGCAGGGCCCCATGTGGGACGGAGAGAGAGCTAAGGCAGGGTGGTCTTAGGATTCAAGAGCCCTGAATGTGCTTGAATGCCACTGGAAAGAGCCTGGTGGGGAGAATGGGTGCAAATATAGGAGCTGGCGCTAGAGCAGAAGGAGGTTAATTTGGAGCAGAAGTGGGGAGGTGCAGAGTAAGACAGGAGGCAGGAGGCAAGCCCCACCCACTGCACTAGAACACGGGGAAGGCAAGAGGATGTGTGGATGCAGAAAGTCTGCAAGATGTTGGAGAAGTGTTTATCTGATAGCACCTGTTCCCACTATCAGGGACAAAGTTATCTGCCCACAGTAAATGAGAGTGGAGTGGAAGTCTGAGAAAAATGGACAAGGTTGAAATAGACACCACGGTGAATGGGGAAAGTAAGCTGAGAAGCCAAGGGGAGCTGCTGGGAGGCACTGGGTTGGGGGTCTCACTGGCTGGTTGGATGAATGAAGAGCAATGAACCGAGGAATAGCAGGGTTAAAACAATGGATTTGAGTCAGTAGAATGTTGCTGGTAGTCAATGCTGTGGGCTCTTGTGTCAAGTAACTGGGGCTCAAATCCCGTCTGAGCTTCTCAGGTGTGTGCACCATACAAGTAACAGTAAGTGAATGGAGCAAGGGGCAGATGAAATGAAAAAGGGAACTTGTTATATAAAAACTGTTGGGCCGGGCGTGGTGGCTCACATCTGTAATCCCAGAACCTTGGGAGGCCAAGGTGGGCAGATCACCTGAGCTCAGGAGTTCGAGACCAGCCTGAACAACATGGTGAAACCCTGTCTCTACTAAAAATACAAAACTTAGCTGGGCGTGGTGGTGCGCACCTATAGTCCCAGCTACTCAGGAAGTTGAGGCACGAGGACCTTTAGAACCCAGGAGGCAGAGGTTGCAGTGAGCCGAGATGCGCCACTGCACTATGGCCTGGGTGACCGAGTGAGACTCCGTCTCCAAAAACAAAAGAAACAAAACAAAAAAGCAAACTGTTGAAGCTGAGAGCCACTTGCAGTTCAGTGATCACTTGGACATATATTTTAAAATTTCTAAAAGAAAAAGAAAAAACAAATCCTCCAGAGCCCCTATTACCCAGATGACACCCAGTCTTGTAGAGCGCAGCCATTCCTGGTCACATCAAGCTACTTGATCTTTCCCGCCAGGCACCAACTGCTTGCTGTGGGGGTGTGTCTGTACGCGTGCATGCTCCTCCCTCAGCCTTGGGGACACCCCCCATCACCTCCATCATCACAACTGTTGATGGCCTTGTGCTGGCCCCTCCTCCCAGAGTGGAGAACACCCCTGGAAATCCTCTGTGATGCTGCCCAGCCTTCCTGTCTGGCCGCCTATGTTAACCAGAGCCAACCCACCATGCCTTGAATGCAGCTTCAGTCCCCTGGGCATCCTCTCCTCTGGCCAACCCTTCTGTAATGCTCCCCAGTGTGGCTGCCTCGCCTGCCAGAAGCCTCCTGACTCAAGCTGGACAGATATAGCCTTGTCTTGCACTTCCCAGGCCTCTCATCTCCCATGACCCTGTAGTTCTGCTCAGACCTGGAACCGCATCGCCCTGCTGAGGGTCTCGGCAGGGGCTTGGGAAACTGTGCTGTATAATTTTAGTTTAGTTCAACAGGATGACTTCACCTCATGTTTAGCTGTTGTCTTTGATTTTTCCCTTTCTGTTCCCTGCTTCTGGAGATTCCAGTTGAACAAACCATGCTGGGGTTTAAGAGTGGGAAAGCTGGGGGGTGAAGGGGCAAATGCCCCTCCCACTGGCTGGTTCAGAGGCTCATCTTTCCAGGAACTTGGGGCAGAGGCCACCTGGGTCCCCTGTAGGCTGTGGGCTCACACCTTCCTGTGCACCCAGTCAGCCACTGAAAATCAAATCTCATCTCAGCTCTGGGCATTTCTCTGTAGTGATTCTCAGCAGAAGACCGATAAACCTGACACAGGCCAGGAGGAGTGAAACCCAGTAGAGGAGAAGCCCGTTAAGTCAACCTTGTATTATTAAACTTTCTCATTTAGTAACTGCCGTCCTGGCCCTAACACCACTTCTTGCAGGCAGGGTCGCTGCTTGTTTCTCTCAAACCCAGGCTGTTAGTGCAGAGGTCCCCTAGGCCGGCCTGCTCCAGCCGCCTGCACCCTGGTGTCACTGCCTGGGAATGAGCTGTGCCCCCCACCCAGCCCAGTCCTAAGGGGTGCCCAGCCAGGGGCAGCAGAGCCCCTCCAGTGGTGGTGCCTCAGGGGGCAGAAGGAGGCGCACCACCTGCTGTAAGCTGAGAAGGGAGGAGGTATATTTGGAGCCTTGGAAGGAAGTCGGGGGACAGGGGAGTGGGGGCGCTGGCTGTGCAGAAATGAACGGGATGGGCCGCTGTGCTCAGGGCATACTGGCTCTGGACACAGTGAGATGTCCAGGAGATACTATGGTAGCAATCTCCACTTGTTTGGCAAAATATGTTAGGAAAATTACCCAAATGCCAAAGGGGAGGAAGAACTACCCCAGCGGCCAACCTTTTGTTTCTGAGAGAAAACACTATTTTAATTAGGACTAGCTTTAAGGCCTTCCATTCATATACATATCCACAGTTAGATTTCAAACAACAAAGAGGTAATCAAATCAGCTCCTCTGGTCTGAAATTTTAACAAGACTTTGCTAAATGCTACAGAAAAATAACCCAGCGTTGACGTCCTCGGCACTGCACGTCCATGGTGGCTGAAGGCTGGGCCTCCTGCGGTCCGCCTGCCCTGAGCAGCTGTGCACGCACCTGCCTACCCCACCTGCCTGGGATGGGCATGGCCACAGGCACCCTTCCCAGAACCGCAACTCATGTTAGGTTTGGCACATAAATTTTATTTTACTTTCACATTGACATATTCAGGAAACCATTCTGAGAAAAGGAAGGTGGAGGCCGTCTTGAAGCAAAGCCTGGCTCCCTCCTCCACCCTGGGCTGAGGAGCACTCTGCAGGCTCAGGCTGGCACTCATCGCAGGAAATTGTCCCAGGTCTCAGTGGCCCTGGCTGTGGACGGCATCTGAAATGGTCGCTGTGGCTCTCCCTGCACCAGGGCCTACCTCAATGCCAGGAAGCGGCACTGCCGGAGGCTACGTGGGCCCCGGGTTTTATTGCTGGTGAACTTGGTCACCCACCTTCCAGTCACATGGTCCAGGATGGTGGTGTGATCAGAATGGCTCTGGTGGTGCCCATTTTGCTGAGATGAAAGGAATCGTTATGTGTAAACTACACCGTATTCTGTGATGCTGGCAAGTTGCCCCTGCTAGTCTTCAGCCCCAAGGGGAGAGCTCCCTGGAGGAGACAGCTGGAGACTCACTGCTGACCACCCAGGCAAGGCAAGTCAGAACTGATGTGCCCAAATCTAAAGTAGCCTGAGCTCCAAGCCTAACCAGCCCTCCCATTCCTGGGCCATGTTCCTTTTAAGGCCCCCAAAGACATTCCCCTTCTCAGGTAGAAAAAGCCTCCCCCTTGGCAGACACAGGTTCAGAAGCATGGACGAGCGTTACATGGGTTATGGATTCTGAAAAGATGGACCCCTGGACACCACCCCACCCTCTGGCCATTGCTGAATGTCCACAGGAACAAAACAGTCACAGAAAGGATGCTTTGCCTCCACAATCACAGCAGCACCAAAATGAAGGCCAGAGGTGTCGTTTTACCCCTCAGATCCGATGCTGCACGAGCCTCTGTGATTTTGACAGTCCCCTTGCTTCTCTGTCCCTCCTCAAGAGTGCTGGGTGCTGTTTCTGTGACCCACCAGTGACAGGTGAGGCCACCCCCGACTGGCCAGGAGAGCCTCGGGGGCATCCCCTTCCTTGTCACCTGAGGGAAATGGCTCCTAAACCTGTGTAATGCTTCCTCCCTGCTGGGTTCTCAAACTTCTCTACCCTCTGAGGTGCGCAAAGGCCAGCGACATCCTAATGACAATGGCAGGGGTGGGGGCGGGGTCCTCAGAGCATCTTACATCCAAACTAAGTCCTAACAGTCGGGGTCTTGCGTCATATGCTGAGGCACTCACAGGCACATGAGAGACCTCAGGCATCCTAAAAGGAGGGATGTGGTGGAGGAAGGTTCATTTCTGGGCTCAGATCTCCACCTGGTTAGCCCCGGGACTAACAAAGATATCTGCATAGGTCTTATGCATTAGTTTAGCAAAAAATCTGGTTTCTGGTACCCAAAGAGCTTAAAGTCCCCTTCGAAACGTGCATATAAGCGTCGGATGTCTCGTTTGCTGATGCCCAGGAAATAGTGCTCCACCTTGGTTCTGTTATATACGGTAATGCCTGGAGGTATGGTCGGGTACGACACCAGGTGGTCAATGCCAGCTTCTTTTAAGATGTATGGAGCATCGTCCTCCAGGGTCTCGTGGTGTCCAATCACACTGTACATTATCTCACAGGGAGCGCAGAGCTCTACATACGTCACCCAGTGAATGATGTGGTCCCCAAACTGAAGGTCTAGCCATCTGTGGTTCGGATCGCCCAGGTAGCGCACGAAATCTTCAAACTGGATCCCCCGGGTCTCTGTTCGGTTCCTCCTGTATTTTCTGATGATGCCAGGGGCAATCTCATGCCTGTACCAAGGCTCAAACCGGGGATTGTGAACAAATTTATCCTTAAATGCAGAAATCAGTCTTTCGAAGGGATCTCTTACAATAAAAAACTTGAAGTATGTTTTCAATCTGAGGAAAAAAATGAATAAGAGGTTAACTTGCCACCACAGGAGGTCACAGCAGAGAGGGGTGGCGGGAGAGAGAGGAATGACAGGAGCGCAGCACTGCGTATGGGCCCCACGGGCCGCGCCTGCCGTGAACGCATTCCACGTGTCTCTTACTTAATCTACTTCAAGATCCTGAGGATGAATCCTATTAGCCCACTTTGTAGGTGAGGAAATGGAGGCTTGGAAAACCTTACCTGTCCAAGGCCACAGTTCTCATTTAATCTACATTCTGTTTTACTTGAATGATTCAAAATTTCAAGAATGTTTACAAATTTCGTTGCTGGGCAGAAAATCATAAGGGCAGGAACTATGAATGAGTCAGGAAAAAAAGTTACGTTAAGGGCATATTTTTAAAAATTCAATTTAAATTTGCCAGGGGAAGAGGGGAAAGAGATAATGGAGCACAAGGCTTCACGCTCCAGTGGGCAGGAGCGGGTCTGGGTGAGCTGCCAGCGGGCAGCAGACCATGGTCCTGGGGAGGGGGGGTGGCAGGAGTGACGATGACGAAGACGATGACAACAGTGACATCACGGAGCATGGCCTGCTTACGACAGGCCAGAAACTGCTTTCTGTGCTTTGCGCATCTTCACTCTCTGAGTTTCACAAAAGCCCCACGAGTGCTTAGGGTGATGGCAGGACAGTCTTCACCAGGAGAATCTATGGTAAGTATCATAAGGGTAGGCAGGTGCCATGCAAGGCAGGT
This sequence comes from Aotus nancymaae, assembly GCF_030222135.1. Lineage (NCBI taxonomy): Eukaryota > Metazoa > Chordata > Mammalia > Primates > Aotidae > Aotus > Aotus nancymaae. Next base: position 4,656,848 of record NW_026988546.1, on the reverse strand, counting down.
GGCTGCAGAGCCAGGAGGCAAACTCCAGCTGGTGACCTGACATCAGCTGCTGCTTCTCGTCCTTACTCCTTTTCACCCTTGCTCTCCCGGGCCACCTGATAACAACTACTTGAGAACTTTCTCATTTATTAGCTAAGGACTCCATCCTTTTTTTTTCCACTCAGGCTAGAGTGCAGTGGCAAGATCTTGGCTCACTGCAACCTCTGCCGCTCGGATTTAAGTGATTCTCCTGCTTCAGCCTCCCGAGTACCTGGGACTACAGGTGTGTGCCACCATGCCCAGCTAATTCTGTTGTATTTTTTTAAAATAGAGACAGGGTTTTACTATGTCAGTTACACTGGTCTTGAACGCCTCACCTCAAATGATTCGCCCGCCTCTGCCTCCCAAAGTGCTGGTATTACAGGCATGAGCTACCATGCCCAGCCTGGACTCCACCCTTGCTGCGATCAGGGGTTCTGTCTCTCTGCCCTGCCCACGCTGGGTACAGCCCACACTACCACTCCAGGGGCAGCCCCCATGGCAGTGGGCACAATGCCTCTGGGAGAATGAATACTCAAGTCACTGCAATCCAAATCCCTTTCCTAAAAAGAAAAGATCATATTCAGCAAGCCGTCTATAAAACTTTATGAAAGCAGAACAAAGTTGGCTGCTCATTTCTATTAATAAAATTACATAACCTTCATGTTAATGGACTGTGTGACTGTAAGGCTGGAAATTCTCAGAAGTAACTGGGAGTTTAGAGTCACCAAATGCGGGGTGTAGGTGCTCAGCTGCCGCTCACCAATGCAAACCAACAGTCCTGTGGTCCTCAGATCAATCTGGCAAGTACAGAACTGAGCCTGGGGTTTTTCCCAAATTTCTTCTCAGGTTTACAAAAACTCCCCCCTCCCCTTTGAGGAAGCTGTTCTTACCGCTTCTGAATTTCTGCATCACTGAAGGAAGAGAGCCGAGGAAGGCCATTCTTCTCGTGGTCATGCACCACATTTTCAGGGATCTCCTCAATGGAAGGAAAGGCTCCTGGGATGTAAACAGAAGGAAAGGCATGTTGGCTGCTCTGGTGCACCCCTTAGAGAAGGGCATGTCCTCACCTTGGCCCCCATGCTTCCCAGACATGCACAACAAGCCCACCCCCAATATTCAAGTTTAGGTCTTTGAATTTCAACTGCTTCTGCCAGCAAGAAGAGAGAGTGAAGAAAAGCATCTGGGAATCCATAAGCCAACCAGAGGAAACTGATGATTTCGGGGAGGGAAAGGGGGAGGGAGCAGGAGTAGAAATGCTGGCAGTGCCTACCCCTGGCAATGGACCTAACTGGGCTAAATCTACCATTAGAGGAATATCGCTGAATGCAAACAGAATTCCTAACATCAGCAATACTCACTCTACTCTGAGACTGGGGGAAAATGCCAGAGAAGCAGGACTTTGGAACATCGTGCTGAGATGCCTGCAGCAGCTTCACAACCCCATCCCATGGACAGGCTGAGCTCGCCCAGCACCTCATGCTCCTTGACCCACAGTGGCTCTCAGGTACCCCTACAGCATCCCAGCCTGGCAAGGAGCAAAGACCTTTTGATGCTGGAAAATTCTGGCTAAGCTGTGATACATTTAAGACGGAGTCAAAAGAGGACAAGGCGTGTCGAGAAGGCAGGGCCGTGCCAGCAGCCAGGGTCTGTCATCAGGGACCAGTGCTGGGTCCAGGCTGCTGAATGGAACTTGGGCAGGGGCCATTCTAGGGATGGTTGGCTGAGCAAGTGTTTTCACTCTTTTCTCAATGCAGACAAATGGAAATACACTGTCAGTATGCTGAGGAGGTTTTCTCCAAGCCTCTGCAAGCCTTAACATCCATCTTTGTGTTAATACTGTAGGGTTAAGATTGGAGTCCTGGCAGGGAAGAATCTTCCTGGGCCATCTGAGCAGTGGACACAGCCTTGTCTGTTTTATTCATTCCTCCCCTGAGTATTTAAGGCCCAGTCCAGAACTCTGCTACGTGCTATGGATGTCTGTAGACTAGGCGCGGGGAGCATTGCTCTCAAGGAATGGCAACAGAACCAGCTCTGTGGGTTCACATATGGACACACTCACTTACCTGTCCCTGTCCAAGTATACTAGTGATGACCGAAACAGCCACAAGGACAACCCGCTTCTGTATTACATGACCCAGCAAGTCCACTCCCATTTCTATACTGTCCTCGTAAGTGGGAGTTTACTTCTTAAAGAATGCTGCTTCACACTGTGGTGGCTGATTTGTAAGCCTTTGTACATTCCTTGTTTTGAATTTGATTTGCAGCCTCATTCTGCTTCTGAAAACCCAATATGCTATCCAATTACCAGGAAAGCACATTAATTATATGTGACAGCCAGAAGATGAGGTGCCGCTATTGTCTCTCCCAGTCGATCCACGTGAAGGCCAAACAGTGGCCAGCAGGGACCACTGACTCTGTGGACAGCATCAGGAGTGGCAGGCAGGGCATGGAGCCCCAGGGCCACCCACCCATGGTACCCCAAAATCCGATTCCTGATCCAGGAAGACCACTGCTGTCGACTGTAACTATCTCCTGTCTGAAGCTAAATTTCATAGGCAGAACCCATAATTATCAGGATTGGTTCAGACTAATTGGAATTTAAATAAACAAACATGTCTAAGAAGAGTAGTGAGTAATCAAAACTGCAGTGTATGAGGTTACTTTGTGATGATCTAATTTGTTCCCTAGCAAACATTCAGCTTTCCTGAAGCAAGCTGACTCAATCCTCTGAACACAGACGCTTAATGTGAAATGGGGTACAATTTCTTCCTGCCCACTGGCACAGAATGCTTGGACTGCAGGTAAAGAGGCCCTGGGCTCCAGGCCGGGGCTCCTCTCCTAGGATCTATGGTGTGGGCCCTTCTCACTGCAGAGAGGGCGACAGTGAGGCTTCCTGGTGGCTCAGTGAGGGTGGAGCCCTGGCGGACGTGGGACAGAGCGGGTGATTATAACCATTGACACAGGGAACCTGAAGAGAAGAAGCGGGGGTCCTGGGGTGGACAAGCCGCCCGAAGTGGGGATCTGCTGTGACAGGCAAGGAGAGCCAGACTGTGGCTGTGTCTCTTTGAAAAGAATCGGTGTCTAAATGAGCCCCACTAACTTATAAGGCACAACATTAACAGGAAACAACAAAAGCAAGCCCGTCTGCAGGGCCACCAGTCCTTTCAGGAGAAACCAGCTCTCCTATGACTCCTCCCTACCGTCCTCCCCAGCCTCCACAGTCCCGGCCACCGAGACCCTTCCCAGACGGACATTCAGCAGCCCTGCACGCACCATTTAGAACGATCAGCACTTTCTTCCACTGGGTGTTGCCCACTTTGGGAGTCTGGCAGAAAAGAATCTTGTGCTTGTCACAGACAAATATTCGGTCCAGGACAAACTTGGAGACAGGAGTGTGCGAGAGATTCTTCAGGGCCTCATCCCTGCAGACGTTTCTGATGAGTTCCAGGCGTTCCATGTAGACCAGGGGCTGAATGAGCCGGCTGTCTGGAAGCGCCTTCCCAGTTGGCTGCAAGTGACATGGAGCAGAAGAGGCCCAGGGACCATTAAAGGAGGCAGGACCGAGTCAAGCACAGCCACTCCTGCTGGCCTATTCCTTCCTTTCCATCTGGGGCCTTCCCTTCTTCTCCTCCTTCCCTTTCTACAGGTGACATCCACTACCCCCAGCCCCCTCCTGAGGCCTCCCTCCAGGCCTCTCCACCAGCCTGATCGGCAGGGTGGGCAACAAAAATGAATGCCAAGATTGGTTCCTCGGACGTCTTTGGAGATAAGTTTGACTTTAAAAAACAAAATAAGGCCAGGCACAGTGGCTCATGTCTGTAATCCCAGCACTTTGGGAGGCCAAGGTCGGGGTATCATGAGGACAGGAGTTCGAGACCAGCCTGCCCAACATAGTGACACCCTGTCTCTACTAAAACTACAAAAATTAGCTGGGTGTGGTGGTGCATGCCTGTAATCCCAGCTACTGGGGAGGCTGAGGCAGGAGAATCACCTGAACCTGGGAGGCGGAGATTGCAGTGAGCCAAGATTGTACCACTGCACTCCAGCCTGGGCAACAGAGCAAGACTCTGTCTTGGGAAAAAAAAAAAAAAGTTAAAAACCAAAACAAGAAGTTTGGAATCCTCTGCCTAGGGGGAAAAAAAGATGAAAAAGCTCAAATTCTACATGCTAGTCCATTCTTCACAGGGTTGCTTTAGAACCTAAGAGAATACCTGTAATGTAAGAGGCCTTGTGTGTACGTGGGCTGGAGGGGGCAGATGGAGATGAACCAGTACACACAGAAGTTGTTCAGGGACCCCCCTGTCCTAGGTAAGTTGAAATCCCCTTGTTGCTCACAACTACTTGTTCCCCGGGGGCATCCTGAGGGCATACCAGAATAGCAGGGCTGTTTCCCCCAACCCCACTCCATTAGGCCCCCTCTAGCTGTGGCCCTGTTTCTTAGCATGTGATTGAAGGCTTCCGCTGCTGTATCTATTTCTTAAAGCCACACAGAACTTCCCAAGATTTGAAAGCAGATGATCCTTCCAAATAATTGTATTGAATGGACCCAAATGTCCTTGTTAAATCTTTTAAAAAGCACTAGGCTTGCCAGGAAATCCATTTATAGGGTAGTTTAAAAACCTGTCGTCCCAGGGGACTGCGTCAGTTACAAAATGGGAAGGACATAAGCCTTCTAGAACACACTAGAACCAGGACCCTGGAACTATCAGGATGACAAAGGTTCCCCGCTTGGCATCCCCCGACCCAGCTCTTCCTTCGTGGATCTACTGTAAACAAACTTACGTACACTCATGACCTCTGGCTAGGATGCTTTCTCCCTTGTGTGTTTAAGTGAATTTCCTGGGATTCCCTGGTGGCAGGAAGAATGTCCTGGGGTTCCTGACTGCCTGCTTTCCGAGATGAAGACACTGAGGAAGTGAGAGAGGCCCCTTCGCAGAATGGCCTCTGTTCCTCCCCTATGGGGCATCAGCGGCTGCCTGCTGCCTGGGCTCTCCACCCACCACGGAAAACCAGGAGCCATGCCAGGCACTCTCCTTGCTCTTACAAGAATGGGTCTCGTTTAACCTCATTTCCTCATCCATCCCACTTCTTGCTCACTTATCCCAAGAGAGTCTGTCTTCTCCTCCCTCTGTTCCAAACCGAACCCCGATCATGGATGGCACTCAAGAGCAGCATGTCAGGGGAGAGCACCTCCCAGCAAATTTCCTTTAGAAAACGCAGAGAAAACTGCACTTTTAGATAATGCTTTTGAGCAAAGCATTAAAGACGAAGAAAAAAAATTCTTCTTCTAAGAGATGAGGTCTTGTTCTGCCATCCAGGCTGGAGTGCAGTGGTACAATCATGGCTCACTATAACCTCCAACTCCTGGGCTCAAGTGATTCTCCCATCTCAGCCTCCCAAGTAGCTGGGATTATAGGCACACACCACCATAACCAGCTAATTTTTGTATGTTTTGTAGAGATGAAGTCTCAGTATATTGCCCAGGCTGGTCTTGAACTCCTGGGCTCAATCGATTCTAATGCCTTAGCCTACCAAAGTGCTGGGATTACAGGCATGACCTACCATGCCCAGCCAAAAAAAAAAAAAAAAAAAATTTCTTGTTCAATTGTGTCTATGAACTAGCATTTTCTTTTTTCCCTTTGCAAATATACAAAACCGATTTAAAGATAGATGTTATTTTCTATTTTCCATCCAAACATTCGGCTACCTCATGCACAAAATAAACTTTTAAAGGTGAGCTACAGAACCTGACCATGTTGATAAATCACTTTTCTTGTGAGAAAACACAAGCTGAGTTTTAGTGTCACCTAAGGACACATGGCCTCAAGGAGTGGTGACATCCCCTCTGATATCCCCCACTGCCCTCACCTCGCATCTGAGTCTCATGAAAATGAATGGGCCAGGTGGGAAAGAGAAGGGCACAGAGGGCACTGAGTTCAAAGCCCAGGCCCACTACTTGCTATCCAGGGGATACTGATCCAGTGAGCACAGTTCCTTGAGCCTTATGTTTCCCAAATGCAAACCGAGAATAAAAATATACCTCAGCTGGGGACTGAGACCATGCTGGCCAACATGGTGAAACCCCATCTCTACTAAAAAATACAAAAATTAGCTGGGCATGGTGGCATGCGCCTGTAATCCCAGCTGCTCGGGAGGCTGAGGCATGAGAATCGTTTGAAACTGGGAGGCAGAGGTTGCAGTGAGCCGAAATTGTGCCACTGCACTAGAGCCTGGTGACAGAGGGAGACCCTGTCTCAAAAAACAAATAAATAAAACACACACACACACACACACACACACACACACACCCCAGAGGGTGGTTCAGAAGACCAATGAGATTGAAACCCAGTAAAGTACTCTGCAAACTGTAAAGCATATTCAGGCGCAGTCTTTTTATCTGCAATGACTCCTGCAGGCTGGCAATCTCTCTGGAAGTGCCCTCTACCCGGAGAAGGGGAGAGGGAGCACCAGGATGACCACCCTCTTCCTCATAGTGTGTGCCATTCTCATGGGAACCTTGTTGTGACACTTTGCCAAAGGCTTACCCTACCTTTGTTTTTATCCATCTAACTTTGATTTCCTATTTAATCCATCCCATTAAAGCCACTCTCCTATTTTCCATAGTTTTTTGGTCTCGTTTCTGTAGCCCGTCCAAATTCTTTTCTTACCCTGGGATGCCTCAACCTAAAAGCAACATCTAGGCTGTCTCAGAGTTCTACAGACTTGACCTCCATTCCATCAATGTCCTATGAGAGGTAACCTCCAGCAGCATTCTACTCTGACTGGTGGATGCTTTCCATGCTTACTAAGTTCTAATTTATCATCCTTACACTGTGAACCATGGATAGGAGCTGTCCCCATCTCTATGGCTTGATTCTGGGCTTATAAATATTTTTAGGGCTTGCTGTACCCATTTCATTCCTTCTGGCACAACTGCAACTTCAACCCTCCAGATCCAGAACAGGGGTTAGGAAGTGACAGGCCTTCCAGAGTGCACCCCCATCCCAGCCGGGGAATGATTAGAAACTTCACGCAAGCAGTCTGCAGAGAAAGCCACGGAGCCAGAAGGCCAAGGCAGGCGAGGGCTGGGTGGAAGTCAGCAGCCTTGAGCTTTGCCAGGAACTCCACGGAGGATCTGCCTTTTTCCTAGGCTCAGTTCTCTCATCCATACAATTTGGAGGCTGAATTAGTTGCTCTGCTGTCCAGGGCCCCCCTTCACTCTAAAACCCCAGGACTGAGTGAGATGTCTTCTCCCACTCCTGGTTTCCTCCTGACCCTGCCCAATACCCTCGGCTCCCCAGGCGAGGCTCATGTTCAGCTGGTCAGGAACGCGGTGCAACCAATAGTGACAGAGCAGCCCTGATGCACAGAGCTGTGAGGAGCACAAAAATAGATGTGACCTGTGCCTCCCCCAGATGGAAATTAACAAGGTGAACTAAACATGGAGAAGTAACATAGGGAATGGCTGTAACGCGGATGTGAAGACAAGTGGAACCGGCCACAAAGAAGAGCTCGGAGGGGAAGGCCAGCTCTCCGTGACAGGGGCGCCGTGTCCGAGGGGACAAGGACCTGGCTGTGCCCACCTTCAGTTCCTCAGGAATGTGCTTCTCTTCTGGCAACTTCCCCACTTCCGGCATGGTTGTCAGGAACAGAAATTCCTGTTTGGCACTGTACACTGGAAGACAGAGAGGTTAAATGTCTTCTTTAAAAGGAAAAGGCACACAGATGGATGGGACAGAGGCCCCAGAAATAGAAGCTCTCAAAGACGCCTGAATGCCTCTTGACAAAGCCACAAAAGCCATTCAATGGAGGAGGGCAGTCTGTCCAACAAAAGGTGCTGGAGCACCTGGACATCCACACACAGAATGAACCTCAATCCTAACCTCACACCTTATTCAACAAGGAACTCAGAGTGGATCACAGACCTGAATGTGAAACATAAAACCATAAATCTTTTTAAAAAACAACCAAGGAGAAAATCTGCACTGTGAAAGCCCATTTGAAGAGGAGGAAAAGACAGGCTCTAGGCAGGGAAAAACTATTTACGAATTACTTATCTGACCAAGGACTCGCATCTAAAATTTGTAAAGAACACCCTCAAAACTCAACAGTTAAAAAAACCAACCAATCCAACGAGAAAACAGGTAAGACACACCCAGACATTTCACTGGAGCACATCCACAAATGGCAAATAAACACATGCAAAGATGGTCAAGGCTGCAGAGACCTTTATATTACAGGCTCTGCCCTCAAGCGGCTCAGAACCGAGTTGATGGGCTGCCATGGAAAGCAGATGGGATGAGGACGTCAGCCAGGACAGAGGAAAAACCGGCGCCTACAAACACAAACCAGGTCCACAAGGTGTCATTTTGAGTCTCACCATATGATTCCATCACATTCCCATGGCTGAGGGGGACTGATTTTCCTATGAGAAAGTCTAGTTACAACATCTGATCCTAGTTCAATACGACACTGAAATTTGTTAACTGAGGATAAATCATTGCCAAAAATATCACTGGCTCCACTGCTGAGCTGAACAGAAACCGTAACACCAAAAAAAGTAAGTGTTGCTTTAAGCAACTCAAGACAACCATGCTCTTCCTAGGGGCTCCAGTGGCAGGAGAAACCGGGAAAGTTCTGAGGCCGGCCGCATTTCCCAGAGGACAGAGCTGAAGAGAGCAGCCCAGGAGTGCTGAGGCTAAGCCTTCTCCAAGCCATTCCCAGGAAATGGAACTCCCCACTGAGGACACTATTGCATCTAGTATTTCCTCCTTGTGACACTTCACAATGGGCTTCTAGTTCATAATCAAAAACACCGTGAATGTGTGTGAAATAAACTCCAACATGTGAGAAATCTTTTATGGCCATGAGCTTACAAACCCCTTTGGGTTTCCTGTGCTGCCCAAGATCCAGGCTCCGGGACACTCTCTCTAAAGCACAGAGCTGGAGGGGCAGGCTCCAGGCAAGACACCCGAACCACCCCAGCCCAGGGCCTCTCTGCAGGGGCAAGCTCTGAGTGTTACTGCTCTTGATGCTTGAGCCCGGCTCCCTCATGTACTGGCAAGACACCTGCGTGTCAGCTTGCGTCCTGCATCGAGAATTCAGCCGGTGGACATCCACCTTCAGGATTCTAACCAGGTACTTTGGGACAATTAGATAACATCCCACGTGACTGAAGCAGGCTGGGTAGTGCTGTGGTGGCCACCCCAACTGCAGAGGGCCCATGACAGAGGATTCTTGCTGAGTTCACTGCATACCCTGTGGTCAACAGCATCCTCACCAGCAGCACCCCCGCCCTGGGGTCAGGGGCAGCGATCTCATCTCAGTGACCCAGCACCCACACACCACACCAGATCTCACAGGGCAGGGGAAGCGCCCCCTTCCACTTGCCTTAAGGCAGCCAGCTGGAAGGATCTGGCAGGCAGTATTAAGGACGGCTGCAGAGCTCCTCTCCCGGTGCAAAATCCAAAAGCCCTTCATCTTTCTTCATAGATTTTATCTTCTAATGCTCCCTACTATTCCTTTTCTCCTCTTCACAAAACCCTGTTCCATGCCTACGCTTTGCTTTTTTCTAACCAGGCCCACCTCTGCTTAGCTTCCAGATCAGTGTCTACACTGAAAACATTCAGCACGAAACTTGATATATCAAAGGAGAATGAGACCTCATTTATCAGATGCTGCTGGGAAACAAGGTGTTCTTTAGAGGCCACTGTGCTAGATAATAGTAAAACACAAAGGCACACATTTTATTTAACTGTTATTGATGGAAGTCTGCCAAAATGTCTTACATATACTCCTTTTTTAAGAAAAATAAACCGGGTCAGGTGCGGTGGCTCAAGCCTGTAATCCCAGCACTTTGGGAGGCCGAGGCGGGTGGATCACGAGGTCAAGAGATCGAGACCATCCCGGTCAACATGGCGAAACCCCGTCTCTACTAAAATTACAAAAAATTAGCTGGGCACGGTGGCGCGTGCCTGTAATCCCAGCTACTCAGGAGGCTGAGGCAGGAGAATTGCCTGAACCCAGGAGGCGGAGGTTGCGGTGAGCCGAGATTGCGCCATTGCACTCCAGCCTGGGTAACAAGAGCGAAACTCCGTCTCAAAAAAAAAAAAAGAAAGAAAAATAAACCATAAACAATTTAATCTCATGCCCTGCCTTTTGAGTGCCTTCCGTATTGGGAGGTGACATTTAAGAGAATACCAAGTAACACCTATTTCTTACTCTCAGCAGCTGTTTCTCTTCAATTCTCCGGCTAGGATCTACACCTGCGCTTCTCAACTGGTCCCCACGCCCAGGGATTCTCCTTCACTGAGTCTCAAGCAGCAGCAGGTTTGCAAAGTCCCACAGGTGATTCTGAAGTGCTGCGGGGATGAGAACCACGGCTCTAGGGCTTTAGGAGGGAACTCTCAGGGGCATGTCACTGTGCTGAAGCTGCCATGGAAATGTCCAAACTGTCAAACTGAGATCACTGTCTCACATTCCAACAACCCTTCAAGAATCGACCCTTTCTCTGCTGATCGAACCCTAAGTCCCAGGTGTGAGCTGTCATGCTTTCTGAAACCTGCCCAGATACTTGCAGTTGTAATACCATTCCTGAGGCTGTGCAGACCTCACAGGTTTCTCTCGAGGGCTCCTGGAGGATGAGATGGGACACGTGATGACAGCCAGTCAGGGCCCAACAACTGTCACAGGGAGAACCACCAGGTGGACTAATTTCAGGGTGTCCCTCTTTTCCCTGCAGACCTCCCTTCTAACCTTGCTGTCCCTCTCAAGACAGGGTGAGCCAGAGAGAGGATGGGGCAGGAGGTATAGGGCACTGGGCAGTCCTTGACACAGCCAGGGGTATGCCTGGGATCTCTGTGGGGTGGAGCAGGGGCCCGTTCCCCAGTCACACAGACAGCACAGGTCAGTGAAGCCTCCAGAACTGCTGGCATGGAGGCATCTCTAACTGCCCCTTCCCAAGGCTACCATCGGCAGGAGGACACACAAAGCATAGTGCAGAGTAAAGATGCTGTGCCCACCATGTTCCCCAGTATCTCCCCATCAGCCTGAAGGGCTGGGCCAATCCACGGCTGGGTATGAGGACTTCAATGACTCCATGTGTCTGGCCTCCCCATGTCTGGCCATTAAATGAAGTGGCCTCGGGGCTGGAGGGCACATCACACACCTCCTTGCACGTACCCAGCACTCCACAGACCACAGAGCATCTCACCATGCTCAGGGCAATCATGGGCAATGCTAGAACAGGCAGGGTGTCCATTTGGTGGAAGAATCATTGTGGTGCAGATAAGCAAATGACAAGAGCACAAAGTAGAATCAGCGTTCTGAGACCCAATTTGGCGCTCTTACCCATCCTCACCTGAATGCCTATGTTCAGTAAAGAAGAGCTAAGAAACCCTCTAAGACAACCTGAAGACATACATTTAAATGACCCCCTCCACTGCACGGAGGGTGACCTTCAAACATGTGGCCACCACATGGGCATGCTGAGCAGTCAAGACTGTATCTCTCATGATGACATGAGGCAGAGAGAACTCCCAAACTGTGAGCCCAAGAGGCACCCTGCTGCAAGGCATAAGGCCGCTGTGCTACTGGGAGGCGGCCCTGCTCCTTGCTCCTCAGGCACTACCCAGGCCTCAGCCACAAAGAGCAACTTCCTTCCTCCAGCGGAGATGCTTGAAAAGACCCTCCAGCCCCTCCCACCCCACCTCCCCTCACACCTCTGTAACATGAAGGAATGGAGGCCATGACCTCCAAAGTCCCTGCTGGCATGAAAGTCCTTTGACTCTGTGACAGAAGTCACCTGTGCATGTACCTAGGAAAAGTATTGCAGCAAGGTCTGAATTAGCCAAAATTCATTCCACCATGAAGCATACCTACCATCCGGGTCTTTAAAGGTCAACGTGATGAACTTGCTAGCCACCATGAACATGAAAATCACCCAAAAGCATGCGGCCAACAGAAGCCACTGGTGGTGCATGTTGTCACACTGCAGCCATTCACTGACTCTTCCTGGAAAACACAAGCGAGATGCCCCTGCTGCTTACAAACACATCAACACAACAAAGAGGAATGAAGACAGCTGATGAGTTCAGTCAGTAAGAATCAGCACAAATATTTCCAGTTTTTCCCACTGCTACAACAGGTAGTCTGACTTGGCATTTAACTTAACGTTTCATATTTAATTAATGATATTAAGTGATCAATTTAATAATAAAATCACATTTAGAACACCCTAATGGAGAGACGTGATAATGAGAGAAGACCACCTCTGCTGTGTTCTCGGAACACATTTGCCCCCTGACTCCTGTTGGGCCCAGGCTAAGGTCCCAATGAGCTCCCATGATGGCCTGGAAGCAGGTGGCAGGAAGAGGCCTGCCAAGGACTCGGCCTTAGCTGAGGGTCATTCACAGCAGGCAGAAGCCATGCTGGGGCACTTAGGAGCTGGCTGTGTTTAAAATTCAGACTGGCTGACAAGATGTAGCCACACACCTAGAGAAGCTCTAAAAAAGCAAAGGAATGAACACTCACGCTTCTCACCTCTGCCCACTCACCAGCAAGGGCCTGGGCAGAACACTGAGGAGGGTGTTTTTCATGCTATCACAGCCCGGGAGCAACACGGGGCATGTCAGTCCTCAGCCTGGCACAGAAGCCACACTCTCCTGCAGGGAGCACAAAAAGAACCAGGAAGTCACTGTCAGTTCTTGGCAGGTGACACAAGGAAGTGTGTTTCATTTCATCTTTAACACAGTGCTTCTTCAAGCCAAAGCTCTCCACGAACAGACACGACCCTGGGCTGAGCTGGTTCCCACCAGCTGACTGAGGCCATCCATCACTTCTTCATGGCAGGGAGAAGTGGTCCCCTCAACACAGTGCTGACGGCAAATAATTTCCTAACCCTGCATAGATCAGAGCTCCATGAAGACCCAGGTAAATCACTCTCCTCCTTGTCTCAACATTTACATCCTAGAATCTCACTTGAACCAGGCATCTGGAATGCAAACACCCTCCATAACACACCCACCACGTGGTTACCCGGCCACACCTGAATATAGCCTGCAGTGGGGAGCTCACCACCTGCCAAGCCACCTGGGCCTTTTCCAAATGGCTTCCGAGCCACCCTCAGGTGCCCATGTAACAGGCTTAGTGTGTTTCCTGGAGTCACCAATAGGGTTGCCTGATTAGACAAATAAAAATACAGAACATCCCCCAAGTTTAGATTAAATTTAAGATAAACAATATGTAACTTTTTTAGTATAACCCAAATATTATGAGACATAATTATACTCCCCTCCAAAAGCGGTATTTTGTGCCCACGTATTAGGCCTAGTGTCCTTCCTAGGTTCCCCAAGTCGGGTTGGACAAATAAAAATACAGGATACCCAATTAGGTTTAATATCAGTTAAATTTTAGTATAAAGTATGTCCTAAATATTGCATGGGATATACTTATACTAAAACAAAACAAAACAAAACAAAAAACCTATGTGTTGTTTTCTGAACTTCAGATTTAACTGAGCGTGTTGAGAAACATTAAGTTTTCCCTGCCCTCATGGCTCCTTTCTGGAGGATATCTTTTAGTCTGTAATCAGTGGTAGGCGGGTAACAGCTGCCTACTTGGTAGAATCTTGAGTTATGTGTAAATATAGACCACCTGTGTATTAATGAGAATCACTTGTCTAAGAGCAAATAAATACGTGGATGAACATCTGCTAGGGGCCTTCAGTCTGGAGAGCCGTCAGCCCTGCAGGCTCTCACGGTGCTGGTTCCCCCGGATAGATCCACTCTGTTGTACTATCTGGGTGTCTGCCTCTCAAATACCTTCAGCGCCCCTGGGTGAGGGTCTCCTGACCTAGCTGGTTCTCAGTAGGAACATACTGTGGTTTATCAGCAACACCACCTAGCAGGGGGCATGCCAAATTCCTTGGAAGCCAGCTGTCCTGTCTCCTGGCTTCTGCCACTACTTGTCAGAGCGGCATAAAGTAAAGAGCTCCAGACTTGGTTCAAATCTCTGCTCACACTCATTAGCTCTGTGACTCTGCAAGTCACTTAACCTCTCTAAACCTCAATATCCCATCTCTAACAGAAGGCCCTCCTCCTCCCAGGGTGCTCACGAGGATTAAATGAAACAATGTAGACAAAAAACCAGTACCTACCTGGCCTGATGCAGACCCCCAGTAATCATAAACTGACCAAACCCTTGGCATTCTCTGTGATTTTCCAGCTTAATCTACACCCTTCTCAGTGTCGTTGCCAGAAATTAATGCAACAGTGTGGTCTGCCCCAAAAAGAGAGAAAAAAACAAGACACACTCTCATTCCAGCAACAGCTAACTTCCCTTATAGAAGTTACTTCAGGAGGCAGGCTGCCCAACCCTCTCTGAGGGTCTCCAGGCTTTTTGAAGTATGAAGCCCCCTTTCGACCTCAAAATATTTCTCTAATCTCCATAAGCAGTTCCATATTTAATATCCATTAACTGAGACTAGAAAACAACCAAATGCTACAAGGACTTCAGCATTGCTTGTAAACAAAATGATACAAATCACAGCATGTATATACATTTGGATACGCTTACTATTTAAAGCACATTGACTTGGGGGTTAGGAAATCATGCTAAAGTCAAAATACATTTTCATTTTCAATAAAACTCTATGCTGAAAGGCAGGCCAATTACATAGATCCATATCCAAAGTGTCAAGATATACCAGCAAACAAAAAAGACAAGCTGCAGGATAGAATGTATCATCCCATTTGTTACAAAAATCATGTATGTGTAAAATATATACGATTAACACACATACAAACACACGTGTATGCAACATATAAAATAAAATCATGAGGGGATGGAAAGAGGTCTTTTTGTACTTTATACAATTCATATTTAAAATATTTTCAATAAGCATTTTTTTTTTGAGGCAGGGTCTCTCTCTGTCGCCCAGGCTGGATGGAGTACAGTGGTGTGATCTTGGCTCACTGCAACCTCTGCACCCTGGGTTCAACCAATTCTCCTGCCTCAACCTCTCAAGTGGGTGGGATTACAGACATGTGCCCCCATGCCCAGCTAATTTTTGTATTTTTAGTAGAGATGGGGTTTCACCATGTTGGCCAGGCTAGTCTCGAACTCCTGACAAGTGATCCACCTGCCTTGGCCTCCCAAAGTGCATTACAGGCATGAGCCACCCCACCCAGCCTAGTTAAAAATTTAGAAAACCGGCACTTGTTCTGCAAGTTACACCCTACATGAGCCAATCAGAACCAGTAAGACTACAGCCTGGTCCTCTCTCAAAATACCCACTTCCCTCAGGTCCAATATCTCTACAGTTTACAAAATACAGTGCTCAAACGTGAGTAGTGTGTATGTGCATACACATTTAAGGACAAAATAACCTAAAAATAATGACTTCGAGCTCATTATTCATTATCCATATCCAGTGCATTCATTCATCCAGTAAAACAGTGCCAACGATATGACCCTGAATCCCTGACCAAACACATGCACACTTCTTGTCCTTATGGAGCTTGTTGTCTAACAGGCCCACACAAAGGAAAGAACCTATCTGAGGAGAGGTTCTTGATGATGTGAGAGGCACATGGTGCTGCGGGGAGAAAATACAAGGGGATGTATCTTGGGCAGAGCAGCCCAGGCCAGCAGTTACCTAAGGTGAAGGGCGGGGTTCCAGGCCAAGGGAATGGTCCCTGACTAACTAAAGGCAGGCTCATGTGGCTGGAGTTCCAGGGCACAGGTAGAGGCAGATGCAGGCCAGACAATATGGGGCCTTCCAGAGCAATTATGGTCTTTTCCTTGCAAGCAATGGGAGCTCCTGAAGAGAGTTTTACATGAAAAGAGGGGTGGTGATGCCATGACCTGATTTAAATTTTGAAACAATTTCTTTGGCAGCAGAGTCAAAGGTGAAAAAAGCAAATGTCTGCTCAACAACTGCCTGGTCTCAAGGTCATTTTCATTCATGGAGGAGGGAGAATTCTAATCAGGCACAAGTAACCCCAGCTAGGTGCTCCATACCCCATCATCTCTGGCTCTGGCTCTAGAAGCCAACGGATGAGCTAGAAGGATCCACATTATCTGGTGTGATGGCTTTTGATGGCTCTAGAAGCTAGCAGATGAGCTAGAAGGATCCACATTATCTGGTGTGATGGCTTTTGAGCAGTGTGCCAAGCTAAGTGTGGTCTCATTTGCTTCACAATTACATGGGTTCTGAATCTAGACACCTACCTGATGGTGTCTGGCTTTATGTCTGGGGTGGTGGATCACAGCCCTGGCTGGACACCTGAGAAACTTTGAAGAAACACAGTGACACCATGGCCCCAAGAACACCCCAGCCAAGACAACACAAATATCTGGAGGTGGTACCTAGGCATTTTTAAAAAGCTCTGTTTGTGACTCTAATGAGCAGCTGGGAGTGAGAACTGCTGGTCCAGGACCTCAGCCCTTTTACATTTTAATGCCCACTTGAATCCCCCTGGGGATCTTGTTAAAATGCAGACTCTAGGCATTCTGGCAAAAATGCCATTCTCCCACCACCTCCTTCCATCTTAAGAAGGAAAATTGGCAGCAAAAAAGCATCTAGTCAACGAGAGTCTATTGATGCTCTGAATTACAAGCGTTCCAAATACACAGTTAAGAGGTTTAATTAGAATCTAGGACCTTCCATCACTGCCTTCAGCTTCCTCTCCTTTCCAGCCCTCCCATCTACGGGTAACTGAACTCTGTAAAATTAGGCTTTGTCTGACTTTGAAAAACAACATAAAACTCTGCCCCCCGCCTTTTTTTTTTCTTTAAAGAGAGGCATTCCAAATTCACTTCGCCCCAGCTCTTCTAAGGCTGCCCCATTCTCTGCACTGTTTCCTTGAATACAGAAGTTTGCATGGGGTTTGCCTCCTGTCTGAGGATGGCACCACCAAGGCTCACTATTTCTGTCTACAAGGGGACTGGGGCCTGATATGAAGAGTACTTCCTCAGGGCTCTGCCAGGGGCTGCTGCTCTCCCTATAGCCAGGTGACAAATGGCCTTTAAAAAGCCTGACATTAGTAGGCCGGGCACAGTGGCTCATGCCTGTAATCCCAGCACTTTGGGAGGCCAAGGTGGGTGGATCACCTGAGGTCAGGAGTTCGAGACCAACCTGGCCAACATGGAGAGAACCGCCCCCCAACCATCACTAAAAAAAAAAAAAAAAAAAAAAAGCCTGATATTTTCTGTAATTAATTCCCCTTTGTTCAAGGAGCCAAGACAACTCAAGTGCCTGTTGAGCTAATGGTGGGAGTGAACCCAAGCTCTCCCAACCCCCCACCCCCGCACACCCTCCAGTCATGGCGCAGGCCCTGAACAGAGCCTCCTCAACCCCTGGAATCTGCACATCCATCTTCAGAGCTTTCCTACTTCCAGTCATTCAATGGGATTTTCACGAGTCAAGATGTCAGGATCTGAAACTAAGTCAGAGGGTTTGGTTCCTCAATTCAACCCACAAGGCCGAATTGGCAGCTGAAGAACTTAAGGCCTGATGGAGAAAGCAGGGTCAGGGAAGGAAGAATCTACAAGAAGCCCTAATCTTCCCCCTTCCCCACTTCTAAAATAAAAGAAAAACAGCACACATTTTACATGTTTGTAATTACTAACAATGGAAATGCTACTATTACCATCTCTTGATGCAAATCCTTCCTCCCCTGCATTTTGAAAAGGAAACTTGTAAATTCATTTTGCTCAGCTGCCAATACTATTCCTGCCAGCAGCTTTTCCCCAAGTCTGAGTTGTCATCCAGAAGCTCAGCGCCTTTCTTACTCTACTGACAAGTTTGCCTCCCACCTGCCAGGCCCCACTTCTAATACACGTATTCACTTATTAAAGGTTCTGAAAAGTCTCATGGTAAATAAGCCCACTTCACTCTGTTTAACCAGCCTTTTTCCAGATGTTCTTTCATTCAGCAATATTTACCAAAGTCCTCCTCTAAGCCAGGGCTGTTCCAGGCCCTGGGGAGACAGCAACACACATTCCCTGCTCTCACAGTGCTTCTTTTTAACAGATAGTCAAGGGCCATAAACAAATCAAGTAATCAATGTATAGGACCAAGCCAGGTGACAGGTGCAGTGGCTAATCCACAAGGGCATGGGCAGGATGTTGAGAAAAGGCAGGACAGAGTGTGTGGGAGCAAGCCATGCAGACCTCTGGGCAAAGACTGGGGTCTAGATCCCAGAATTCCAAAAGTGGCAAGAAGGCCAGTGTTCCCCATGCAGAGTGGGCAAGCGGGGACAGGCGTGGGTCAGATGAGGAGGCCTGTCAATGGCCCTTTACTGACACCACAACCTCATATACACACCGGGGATCACGTGTCCAGGGCTCAACTTTTAAAACACAACCAGACTCTAGAAACTTCACAGAGAAAACAACCTGGCAATGTACAAGGAACCGGTAACCTCTCAGGAGAACGATAGCAGAAATGAGAACTAGACAGACCAGGGCTGCAGCAACAGGGACATTTCACCGTCACCCTGAGCATGTTCTGAACTGCAACACATGACCCTACTCATAGAATCACTCAGTTCCAACTTCATAATGCAGAGTGTGGCTAAGAATTTACACTATGAAGTTCTATTGCATGCCACTGACGTTTTCAAATTCATCATAAAGGCTTCTCTCAATCTGCATTCAGAAATTTCCTTTGTTTTCTCTGTGGTCATACTTACGATTTACCGCCTTTGAACGATTAACCATCTTTAGGAGAATGAAAACATATTCCTAACTGTCCAGTGAGAAGTATATCAGCACTTAAGACAGATTTTCATGAGCAATAATAATAATAATATACAGCAAACACCTGGTATGGGGCTCACTGTGTGCCATGCACAGGTCTCAGCAGGTACTAACTCATGTAATCCCAGCCTCAGAGCATGCACCTATTATCATATTTAAGGAAACGTTTCTAAGCACACATTTACATAGTCCTAATCAACAGTTTAAAATCTGCACAGGCAAGAAAAAAGGTAGTAACGATACTGAATGGCATGCTCAAGTAACTGGTGAGCTCACATGCTCCTTCACGTACCTTCTGTGGCCTGGGGCTCACATTTCCTTGCTGTTTCCCCTGAACTGAGGTTCTTGGTTCCTCGTCACTGGATAGGAAAATTAAAATAAAAAATTACAAGATCAACTTACTTAACACAACTTGGTTTATACTTGAGAAATAGTTAACCACGCTGATGATTCAAACATATTTGGTAGAATGCGTCTCTTACAGAGACAGGTTATATTTGGATTTCTTGGTGAATGAATATTCTAAATGTACCAAAATCACTCACTGTTTAAAAGACTCCTCGATGTAACTTAGTGTGAAAAATGAGTAATTTTTTTGTAGCAAAAATAATCAAATCGAATTACACCTGTTTCACATGTTTGAAATAGGTAAAAGATTCCTATATAAAATGATCAATTCTTCCAATGCAAAATGTTCTCTGGATTTTGTATTCCTTACACCTTTAGCACCTGGGAAATTTTAGCCAAATGTCATATCATAAATAACTGGAAACAAGCCAAATTCATGGAATTAAAGAGATCATGGATTTAGGAGAGCTAGCAAAATAAACATACAACTCATTTAACATACAGTACAGCCCAAGCTGACTGGGACACATGCAGCACAGTCTATCTCTGCTTCCTTTTAAGAACTCAATGCTAAAATTAAAAGCAATTTCCCATTACGTCGATAGAAAGATTAAGCTTTATATACAGTCGTTCATCACTTAACAACATGGATACTTTCTGAGAAATGTGTCGTTAGGTGACATTCTTCTGCAAATATCAGAGTGTTCTTATACAAACCTAGATAGTACAGCCGACTACACACCTAGGCTATATGGAATAGTCTATTGCTCCTGCGATACTGACCTGTACTGCTGTTACTGTACTGAATACTGTAAGCATCTGTAATACAACAGTAAGTATCTGTGTATCTAAAATTAGACAAGGCAGAGTAAAAATAAGGTAGTATAGTCTTATCGGACCACTGTTGCATATGTGGTCCATCATTGTCAGAAACATCATATACGGCATTTGATGGTCCTCACATCCAGGTTTTCCAGACATGTATGAAAAGAAAATGAACTCCTCGGTTTCTGCAATCTCTAAGGTCCTGCAATCACCTCTCTCCCTTTTCTATTCCTGGCTCTCTCTCACATTTTTATTGGATAAACTCCTCAAACATTGAAAAATGATCTGACTAAAACTGCAAGTTGCCTGTGATATTTACAAATTATTTCCTTTCTTTTCTCAGTTTCCCAAGCATTCCGATTTTCATTCCAGCAAAGGAAAGCATTTTCCGCTCAGGTATTTCTTTAAGATTGTATTCTTCAGGGTCAAGAGCAATTCTGAATTCAGAATTCCAATTCTGAGCCAAGATGGACTAAACTCTAATTATAATGGGGAGGGAAGGGGAAAGACCACTTCTCTCTGTGTCTTTTCTTTTGAACCCAGTCACTGAAAAGAGTGAAAGAGGAGATGGTTGGTGATCAGGGAGCCAGAGCTAAACTGAGCTGCCTAATTTTAACAGCGTCTGAGACATTTCTCACTCTGGCAGTTTAAACTGAGCAATGCAATAACCCAACTCCATGGCCCAAAGCCCCAGACTCTAGTTTTCAGATGATATGAATGAATGAATGAATGAATGAATGAATAAATAAATAAATAAATATTTTTAAAAAAACAAAACACCTTTATGACAGTTCTGCCGCTGAGCTAACCACAACCTGGCTGCAATGCTTTTCATTCACTGCCCAGCCCTTTCCTGCCCCAGACGTGGAAAGCAAAAATGACAGTTTTTGGAAAACCTGGTTCACCTTCCCAGCCAGAAGTACAGAACTGCATGCCTCAACCTCCAACTTCGCCAGGCCTCCTAACAGTGAAGATCAGAGGCTCAGGGCATCCCGGAGCCCCTCAGGCAGGGAACGTGCATTCTCACCCCTGCTTCCCCTCGCACCGGTGCTGTACGTGCTCCTTTTTCCCTGCCCTCTTCTACATGCCCCTTCTGCCCTGCCCTCCTCTGCATGCTCCTTGGACCTGAGCGGAACCCTTTCTTCCTCTCTCAACGCCAATTACAAACGCAAATTCTCAGCCAAGGATGAAAGAAGTAAATTGTAGGCTCGCCCAAGTACCAATATTTCCGCGTCTCACAGCATCCCGCACAACGACGCTTTCTTATTGCATAATTAACGCGAGAAAGGCTCCTCCCGCTACTCCCGCGAACTGGGGAGGTCTTCAAGTCGCCAAAACACACAGGGATGTGGCTCGCCAGGACAAAACCCGCCGGTTCTCCGGTGTTTCTGCGCGCCCCGCGGTGGGGGAATGGGCCCGGGAGCTGAAACCCACCCCCCTGCGCGTCCCTGAGCTCACCCTGCTGGAGCGGCGCCAGTCCTGGTCCCCAGGCTCCTTTCCCGGCCCTGGGGGCGCAGCGCGGCTCAGGCCTTGCCAGGCCTGTGGGCGAAGCGCGCGGGTCCCGACGTGCCGAGAGCGCGGGAGACCCGCCCCGCCTTGCCCCGAGGCCTCCGCGCCGCCAGCAGCGGCCTCCGCGCCGCGGCCCGCCGGGTCCTGGGATGTGGCGGCAGCGGCGGGAGGAAAGAAGACGGCCCGCGCGCGACACTGGCTCTTGGGGCCAGGCCGCCGCCGCCCCACGCGGCCCCCGCGCGCCTGCCCGGCCGTGCGCGCCACCTGCCCGCGCCGCCTGCCCGCGCGCGTCCCCGCCGCCGTCCCTGGCCGTGCGCGCTCCGGCGGGCCGCGGGGAGTTGGGAGGGGCGCGGCTGGGGGACCCCAGGTCCGGATCCCTCGCCTCCCTTCCTGCCGCTGCAAAACCCGTCCTTCTGACCGAGACGTGTGGCCAGAAGTCCCGCCGGGCCTCCGTCCAGGAAACAGGTTCGCTTTTGAGAACAAAAGAAATCCCAAACTTGGAAAAAGGCAAAAAGCAAACCAAAACAACAACAACCCCCGCAACGCACACATAAAACCACCGTGGAAAAATGCAAAAAATAGATAAGTAATTTTCTTAAATACCCAACTTGGAAAAAGGCCACTTGCTTACATTAAGGGTAACTTCCAGCATTTTCTAATAAGCCTACTTAATAAAAGCGGGACCTTCTGTTCTTTAAAGAACCCCCTGCATCCCCAGGATGAATCCTACTTGATCATGGTGGATAAGCTAAAAAAAAAAAAAGAACCCCCTTGGCTGCCTGTCTTGGGGATGTAACTGTTTTTCAGGTATGGTGAATTAACAAAGGACAATGATAACGGCCTGAACAGTTTAGAGTCGTAACTTCTTAACTTGCAGAAAGGGACAATGCCTGAGTCAACCTCAAAGGCACTGGGGATTTATTGCCCCCAAAAAAGATAAACTAGTTTTATTTTTATACAACCTACATGTTTGTTAACTACCTGACTCTGTGTCTATTTAGCAAACAGGTAAAATAGATACCTATTTTGGATACTCATACACACACACAGACGCACGCACACACACATAAATTTTCATCACGGCTTTCAAGGAACAATATATATATTTTTTCTTTTCTGTTGGTTCCCTCCTTGAGTTAATAATATTGAAGGAGCTGGCTGTTTGAGTATTTCGCTTCTAGCACCATTACTAATCATGGTTTAAAGGTTCTGTCCCTCAGGCAGAAGATATTTACTGAGTCCTTTTTTTGGGCCCTTTCGTTGAGATGAGACATTGAATTTCCCTTTGAGGATTTGAACCAATGCATGTGCATGGGAGAAAAGAAGTAAGTAAATGTGGAGCTTAGATGTGATGCAGCGTATTATGCAGGGTTCGTAAGGGTAAAGGCTCTGGGAATCAGACCACATGGATTCAGAGCCTTCAGATCACATGGAATCACCACATATGGCTGTGACCTTGTCACACTCTTATCTCTCCTTTTCCTAGTCTCCTCATCTTAAAGAATGTGGTACTAAAGAATATTGGAGAGGATGCATTTAAAGTTCAAAGCACAGTCCTCCCCCAGTAGTAAACATTGCAACAAACACATGCAATTGTCATTGTTGTTACTGCATTCCCAAGATACAAGATACTTTCAAAACTTTAAAAGATGGAGTCCATTCTAGAGCCTTATCCATTGACAACTAAGGTAACTGGGTATTGTTTTTTGAGTTTTTCCAAATTATTCTAGTTCCTCTTTTTTTTTTTTTTTTTCCTATAAATGAACTTCTAGGAAAGTATTTAGGCTTTTTTTTTTTTTTTTTTTTGAGTTGGAGTCTGGCTCTGTTGCCCAGGCTAGAGTGCAGTGGCGCCATCCCAGCTCACTGTAACCTCTGCCTCTTGGGTTCCAGGGATTCTCCTGCCTCAGCCTCCCAAGTAGCTGGGATTAAGGCATGTGCCACCACGCCAGGCTAATTTTTGTATTTTTGGTAGAGACGGGGTTTTACCATGTTGGCCAGGCTAGTCTCAAACTCCTGACCTCAAGTCATCTGCCTGTCTTGGCCTCCCAAGAAACTGCGATTACAGTGTGAGTCCAGTATTTAGTCTTTATAGCAGGAGAATAGTTTCTAAAATAGCAGTTCTCAAAAAGTGATCTTCAAAAAGTGGATCTTTAGGAGTCTCCAAGATCCTGTTAGAGGATCTGCAATAACAAAACTGTTTTCTTAGTTGTGTGAGGACATTGTCCTCTTTACAATGTAGACATTTGCTCTGATGGTGCAAAAAGTAAGCATGAATCCCAGCAGTGGGACAACACCAAATCAATAGTAACTGCATCCTTCACCACCATGCACTTTCAGAAAAAACAAACACAAAGTGTCACTGAAAAATGTCCCCTGTGAAGCAGTCATGTCCCTTGTGACAGAGTGGGAAATGCACAGAAACACTCCTGCTGCATCCCAAGGATGATGGTTGCTGAAGGTCATGCCCTTCAGCAATGGTCTGCAATGCACAAGCTACTGCTCTTTTTAAATGCCATTTTTACTTGAAAGCAGACTGACAAACTCAGATTTGGGTATTTGGTAGACATTTCCTCCAAAATGAATGACATGAGCTTGTCACTTCAAGGAAAAAAAAATGGACTAATACAGTGACATAAAGCACCTAAATCCCTTGGAATTTCCTGGGTCTTTTGTTCTAATGAAGCAACTCTTGCTGGGCCCATATATAGTTTCAGATGGGGCCTGGTCACTGGAAAAACCAGGCCTTGTATAGAAACCTGGAATTTTCAGCCCTGCACCCCATCCTCTAGGGAGACGAGAGGGGCTGGAGATTAAGTTAATAATGGATCATATCTGCGTGATGAAGCCTCCAGGAAAACCCCTAGACCACAGAGTTCAGAGAGTTTCCAGGTTGGTGAGCACATTCAGGTGCTGGGAGATTAGCGTGTCCAGCAAGAGCTTGGAAGTCTGCACCCTTTCCACTTAATTTGCCCCATGCGTTTCTGCCATCTGGCTGTTCCTGAGTTGTATCCTTTGTAATAAACCCATAATAGGACATAAACTGTCTTCCCAAGTTCTGTGAACTGTTCTATCAAATTACCAAAATAGGAGGGAGGGAGTCATGGAATCCCCAATTTATAGCCAAGCTGGAGAGAAGTGGGGGTGACTAGGGACTCGGTTCTTCCAACTGGCATCTGAAGTGATAGAAGTCTTGTGAGACTGAGTCCTGAACCTGTGGGTCTGACTCTAACTCCAGGTTGTTAGTGCCAGGATTAAACTGAATTATAGGACAGCCAACTGGTGTGTGGAGAATCAGAGAAATGGTTGTTGGTGTTGGAAAACATGCCAAACTGATGAATTTTAATGTCACCGAATATAAAATATTCATTGATAGGGTTTTGGATTCCACATTGTACTAACCTTTAAACAGCTACCACTTGTTGGGTTTGGGTGTAGAAACTCAAAATACCCCCAAATTATCTGAAGAGATTAAAATATTTCTTCCTTTTTGTACTTATCTGTACAAGGAAGGAGTTTCTTCATATTCTTTGACCAAAACATTGCAACAGATTGAGTGCAGAGGGAAGTATATAATTCTGGTTGTCTTCTATTAAGCCAGACATTAAAGAGATTTGGGAAAAAATGCCATATTTTCGTTTTGTTTTGAAAAACATAGCTATTTTCCTTAAAGTGTGCTATTTAAAGTAATATGTAATGGGAATATTCATTTTCTAAAATGAATTAATAAAGGTTTTTAATTTCTCAGTTTTAATTTCTCATAAGTATGGATGGATATAGTCCAGATTAACAAAAGCTCTTTGGGTTCCTTGATAGTTTTTAAGAATGTAAATGGGTTCTCAGGCCAAAATGAAAACTTCTGTTCTCAAAGAAACCCAAATTCTTAATAGTAAAGGGAAAATATACCAGGTTCGTTGACAACCCCCTACTGTCACCCCACCCACCATGAAGTGAATATTTCTGAAGTCAAGACTGGAAGTAACTGTGCTTGGGGTGATAATGGGGAACGACACAAGTTAACCGCCAACCAAGACCTACTGCCATCTGTTTTGAACCAAACCAACGCCCTTCCTGAAAGTGGAATAATAGAACAGATGCATCTAGAAAAAAACAAGATGTCTCTTACAGGGATGGGGTCATGTGGAGAACCATCTCCCACAGGTAGGAATTTCTCAGTTTCCCTGAGCATTCTATGAAGATTTGATCAGTCTTCCCTATTCTTCATTTTGGGTTGAACATGTATGAACTCAGGGTCCTTTTGTGCTGGATGCTAGAATCTGACATTGTTTTCCCTCTGGCCTCTTCCCCAGCTCCTAGCTCTGCCACAGAAAAGCTCCTGCCATTTCTTTGTCAGCCAGGGGAGGGGATAATTCCTAGAATCCTGGCCCTCTTAGTCCTGAACTCTCCTCTCAGTATACACAGTGGCTACCGGTCACTCAGGCTTTCTTGGGATTCCTTTAAGAAGTGGGTTTGGAAATGACTTCTTGGTCATTCTTGGCAGTAAAGGGAATAGAAAATTGCAGAGAATACATATCCCGGTTCCTTTCTCTGAGCACATTGAAAATTTCCATTTGGCTTTCTTGGTGGGTATAGCGAAACTTACCAGAGTTGAAATGAAACTCTGTCCAGGATAAAGCTGTAGGAGAACTGTAATGGTCACAGGCATCTCTGTGTTGTACTGTAACTGAGAAATGTTCAGGCAGAGGGGGCTCTTTTCAGTAGATGGAGAGTTAGAGGCAGGGATTACAAACCCACACAAGTTGATTTCCCTTTCCTATTTATAGATGGCAATGCAGTTCAAAGACTTTATGTTTTTAACTAGGAGATGGTTGAATGAAACAAGCTGGATTCCATGTTCTAGTCCTTGGCAACCTTTGGTGTGTTTATTATGATTTTAATGGGAGCTGTTTTGCCTTGTTAAGAGCTTCTAAATTATCTAAAACATAATAGGGCTGCACATTTGGAAAAATTCAACAGGAGGAATTATTTTGTATTTTAAGCCCAAGAGACATTTTCAATACCTACACTTAATTTTTATTTTCAATAGAGACGAGGTTTTGCTTTGTTGCCCAGGCTGACCTTGAACTGCTGGCCTCCAGCCATCTTCCTGCCTTGGCTTCCCAAAGTGCTGAGATTACAGGAGTGAGCCACCATGCCCTGCCAAGACCTACATTTTAAATTCCTGAAAATATATTTTAAAACTTACCAAAATGGGAAAATTTTAAGAAGTGCTGAATTCTTGAGGTGAGAAACTCCCATTGTCAAGTTAGGCTGCATTCCCAATGGAATTGGCTAAGGATACAAAATTATGCTTTAAGTAAGGCGACCCTACAGAGTTGGTTTGGGGACGCAACTACATTCTGGCCAATGAGATGTGCACAAATGTGAGCTAAACCACCCGTAGGGCTCACCCTTAAGCACATGCCTGTGATCCTGAAGTTTTCTTCCCCTGATGTGTGCCATGTGTTCTAGAAGGCGGACGCACAAGATGAAGCAACTGTGATCCCGGTATCACCATTTGGAGGAAAGTTGCATTATTCTCATGGAATGTGATGAGCAGGTAGTTGATACCTATTGTTTTAAACCAAGGATAGTTCAGGACATATGATTTACATAGCACAGCCTGCCTTAATACAGGATGCCAGTTCAGTGATGAAAATACTGGACTATTTGACATATGCCAAAACCAAAAAAAAAAAAAAAGAATATACTGGACTGAAAGTCAGGAGGCTTGTGTTCTATGATGTTGAACTATAGGAATTTGTTAGTTTTTGACAGTTTTTGATGTTCAAATGGCAGTTTCACATGATTCACCCCGGTAATTCATGTGACCCCTGACCAGCTTGGTATATAACATTAAATTAATCCATTACTCCCATCTGGATCTCATTTTGCTCATCTATAAAAATCAGATCTAATAAACACCTATAGAATACTCCACCCAATGACGGTAAAATATACATTCTTCTCAAGGACACATAGAACATTTATCCTGATATATATGCTGTAGGCTAATCTGTAAAATAAGCCCCAGTACAGTTTTAAAAATTAAAATCATACAAAGTATATTCTTTAACCAAAATGGAATTAAACTTGTTAATAAATTAACAACAGCAGGAAATCTAGGAAGTTTACAAATAATGTGGAAATCAAATAACACACTTAAATAACCAATGGGTCAAATAAATCACAAGTAAAATTAGATGTATATTAGTTCGTTTTCATGCTGCTGATAGGGACATACCTGACACTGGGCAATTTACAAAAGAAAGAGGTTTAATGGGCTTACAGTTCCACATGGCTGGGAGGCCTCATGATCGGCAGAAAACAAGGAGGAGTAAGTCCCATCTTTAATGGATGGCGGTAGGCAAAGAGAGAAAATTATGCAGGGGAACTCCTCTTTATAAAACCATCAGATCTCATGAGACTTATTCACTATCAGGAGAACAGCACGGGAAAGACTTGCCCCCATGATTCAGTTACCTCCCACTGGGTCCCTCCCACAACATATGGGAATTCAAGATGAGATTTGGGTGGGGACACAGACAAGCCATATCATTAGAAAATACTTTCAGATGAATGAAAATGAAAGCACAACATACCAAAATGTATTGGAATGCACTAAAAGCTCAGAAATCTATAGCTGTCAATGTCAATTTTTAAAAAGAAAAAAAATCTCAAATCAAACCTAATCTTTTACCTTAAGAAACTGTAAAAAGAATAGCAAGCTAAACTCAAATCAAGTTGAAGAAAGAAAATAATGAACAGTAGAGTAGAAACAAATGAAAGAGAAAACAGAAAAATAGAGAAAATCAACTAATGAAAAGCTGGTTTTTTGAAAAGATCAACAAGATTGATACACCTTTTCCTAGACTGACCAAGAAAAAGAGGAATCAAATTACTAAAATCAAGATGGAAAGAAGGAACGTTATTACAAATCTACAGAAACAAAAAAGATTATATATCAATTGTATGCCAACAAATTAGATGACCTAATGGAATATACTAATTTCTAGGGAAACAAACTAGGTAAATTAACTCAAGATGAAATAGAAAAGCCAAATCAAACCTTAAGAAGCAAGAGACTGAATTAGTAATTTCAAATTTTCCTACAAAGTAAAGACACGGCCCACTTAACATCACTGTTAAATCTTTCCAAACACTTAAAAAAGAATTAATACCAGTCCTCCACAAACTCTTCCAAAAAATAGAAGATAGGATACATCCTGTGTTTGTCTGTTTTCATGCTGCTGATAAAGACACAACCGAGACTTGGCAATTTACAAAAGAAGAGGTTTAATGGACTCACAGTTCCACGTAGCTGAGGAGGCCTCACAATCACCTTGGAAGACAAAAGGCACATCTCACATGGCAGCAGACAAGAGAAGAGAATGAGAGCCAAGTGAAAGGGGTTTCCCTTTATAAAACCATCAGATCTCGTTAGACTTATTCACTACCATGAGAACAGTATGAGGGAAATTGCCCCCATGATTCAGTTATCTCCCACTGGGTCCCTCCCACAACATGAGGGAATTATGTAAGCTATAATTCAAGATGAGATTTGGTGGGAGCATAGCCAAACCATATCACATCCCAACCCATTCCGTGAGGTCAATATTACCCTGATACTGAAATCAGATTTAGACATCGCAAGAAAACAAGAAATCAATACCTCTCATGACTATAGACAGAAAAACTCTCAACAGAATACAAGCAAACTGAATCCAGCAACATATTAAATAATCATATACTACAGCCAAGTGGATTGTATCCCAGGAATGTAAGGTTGCTTTAACATATGTTAAGTATGACAATGGACAAAATCATATTACTAAATAGAATCAGAAAAAGCCTTTGACAAAGTTTAGCTCCCCTTCATGATAAATACATGCAACAAACTAAGAGTAGAAGGGAACTGCCTCAGCCTGATTTTAAACATTATCAGCAAAAACCCAGAGATATCATCAATGAGGAAAGACTGAATGCTTTCCCTCTGAGATCAGGAAAAGACAAGGATGTCTGTTTTCCTCATGTCTATTCAACATTCTGCTTTCATTAGTTTTTTTCAATATTTTATTGGGGCTATAGCTAGGACAATTAGGCAAGTAAAAGAAAACATCCGTATGGAAAAGAAGAACTTAAACTATCTCTATTTGCAGATGGCATAATCTTGCTTATAAAAAATCCCAAGGTCTCTACCAGAAAACTATTAGAACTAATACATGAGTAGAAAAATTACAGGCTATAAGATCAAGATATAAAAACAATTGTATTTTTATAGACTAGCAAAGAACAACCTGAAAATGAAATTAGGAAAATGGTTATATTGAAAATAGCACATAAAAGAGTAAAATTGTTAGGGATAAATTTAACAAAAGAGGTTCAAGACATATACTCTAGAAATATTTTTGAAAGAAATTAAAGAACACCTAAATAAATGTAAACGCATCCCATGTTTATGTATCAGAGAACTTAATACTGTTATGATATACTCTCCATATTGATCTGCAACTTTGTTGCAATCCTCATCAAAATTCCAGCTGGCTTCTTGTAGAAATAGCCAATCTGAAGCTAAAATTCACATGAAAATTTAACACACACAGAGTGACCAAAATAATCCTGGAGAGGAAGATCAAAGTGTGAGGAATCACATTTCTTGATCTTAAAATGTGCTACAAAACTACAGTAATCAAGACAGTGTGGTAACAACATAAGAACAGATCTATAAATCAGTGGAATACAATTGAGAGTCCAGAAATAAGCCCTCACATTTATGGCCAATTGATTTCCAACAGGAGTGCTAAGACAATAAAATAAAAAAGGAATAGTCTTTTTTTTTTTAATAGTCTTTTCAATAGATGGTACTGAGACAACTGGATATTCATGTGCAAAAGAAGGAATTTAGATGCCTCTCTCACACCTTATACAAAAATTAACTCAAAATGGACCATAGACCTAACAAAAGCTAAAACTAAAATCTAGTAGAAAACATAGGCATAAATCTTTGTAATCTTGGGTGAGACAGTATCTTCTTAGATATGCCACCAAAAGCACAAGCAACAAAAGAAAAAAATAGATAAATTTTTAAAATTTTGTGATTCAAAGAATACTATCAGAAAAATTAAGAGAAACCCCATAGAATTTTTTTTTGCAAATCATATACATGTGTATTAGTCCATTTTGCATTTGTATAAAGGAATACCTGAGACTGGGTAATTTATAAAAAGAAAAGAGGTTTATTTTGGCTCACGGTTCTACAGGCTGTACAAGCATGGTGCTGGCAAGCATGGTGCTAGCATCTGCTTCTAGTCAGAATCTCAGGAAGCTTTTTCATGGTAGAAAGCAATGAGGGAGCAGGTACATCACATGGTGAGAAAAGGAGCAAGAGAGAGAGTGGGGAGGTCCCCAATTCTTTTTAATCAGATCATACAGGAACTCATAGAGAGAAAACTCACTCATTACCACAAGGAAGGCACCAAGCCATTCATGAGGAATCCACCCCTATGACCCACATCTCCCACTAGATCCCTCCTCCCACATTGGAGACCACATTTGAACATGAGTTTTGGAGGGGACAAACATCCAAACTATAGCAATATAATAAAGGACTAACATCTAGAATACCTACAGAATTCTTACAATGGAATAATAGAAAGACAAATAGACCAATTTAAATGTGGGTAAAATATCTGCATAGACATTTTCCAAAGAAGATATACAAATGGCTGATAAGCACATGTAAAGATGCTGCACATCATTCATCAGTAGGGAAATGCAAATGCAAATCACAGTGACATACCACTTCACCCCCACTAGGATGGCTATAATGAAAAAAGACAATAACAAGTGTCAGTGAGTTGTGAAAAATGGAGCCCTTACACATTAATGGTGAGAATGTAAAATGGTGCATTTGCTTTGGAAAACTTTTTGGCAGGCCAGCTTGGTGGCTTACGTCTGTAATCCCAGCACTTTGGGAGGCCAAGGTGGGTGGATCACCTGAGGTTAGGAGTTCGAGACCAGCCTGACCAACATGGTGAAACCTCATCTCTAATAAAAGTACAAAAATTAGCTGGGCATGGTGGCGCATGCCTGTAATCCCAGCTACTCTGGAGGCTGAAACAAGAAAATCGCTTGAACTCTGGAGGCAGAGGTTGCAGTGAGCCAAGATCGCACCACTGCACTTCAGCCTGGGTGATAGGGCAAGACTCCCTTTCAAAAATAAAAAAAAAACAACCTTTTTTTTTTTTTTAAATGTTTTTAAAAATGTTAAATATTGAGTTAACATATAACCTAGCAATTTCACTCCTACGTATATACCCAGGAGAAATGAAAACATATGTCTATGCAAAAACTTTTTCATTAATGTTCAAGACATTGTTATTTGTAATAGCCAGAGTAGAAAAAACACAAATTTTCATCAAGTGGTGAATGAACTTTTATGTTTATTTTTTGAGCCAGGGTTTCACTCCTGTTGCCCAGGCTGGAGTGTAGTGGTGTGATCTTGGCTAACTGCAAACTCTGCCTCCCGAGTTCAAGCAATTCTCCTGCCTCAGGCTCCTAAGTAGCTGGGACTACAGGTGTGCAACACCATGTTCTACTAAGTTTTGTATTTTGTGTAGAGACAAGTTTCATCATGTTGGCTAGGTTAGTCTTGAACTCCTGGGCTCAAGTGATCTGCCCACCTTGGCCTCCCAGGTGCTAGGATTACAGGCATGAGCCACCATGCCTAGCCCAGAGGTGAATGAATGAATTTTTAAAATGTGGTACATTCATGTACTGGAACATTATTTGGCAAGA
This sequence comes from Aotus nancymaae, assembly GCF_030222135.1. Classification (NCBI taxonomy): domain Eukaryota; kingdom Metazoa; phylum Chordata; class Mammalia; order Primates; family Aotidae; genus Aotus; species Aotus nancymaae. Next base: position 4,624,589 of record NW_026988546.1, on the reverse strand, counting down.
AGACGAGATGAAGTACTGATGCATGCTACAACATGGAAAAGCCTCGTAAACATTATGTTAAGTCAAAAAAGGTAGTCACAAAGGACCACAGATTGTGTGACTCCACTTAAATGAAATGTGCAAAAAAGGCAAATCTATAAACAGATTATAGATTAGTAGTGATTGGGGCTGCAAATTGGGAATGACTATTAGGAGGTACAGGGTTTCTTTGGGGGGTGATGAAAATTCTAAAATGAGACCGTGATTGTTGCACAACTTTGCGAAAATCCTAGAAACCTTGGAACTACACACTTTAAATGGGTGAGTTTTGTGACATGTGAAATTATATTTCAATAAAGGTGTTATCTAAAAATGTGGGTGTGGCCCAGGTGCAGTGGCTCACTCCTATAATCCCAGCACTTTGGGAGGCCAAGGTGGGCAGATCATGAGGTCAGGCATTCAAGACCAGCCGGTCCAACCTGTGAAATCCCATCTCTACTAAAAAAAAAAAATATAAAACTTAGCCAGGCATGGTGGCGTGCACCTGTAATCCCTGCTACTTGGGAGGCTGAAGCAGGAGAATTGCTTGAACCCTGGAAGCAGAGTTTGCATGAGCTGATATCACACCACTGTACTCCAGCCTGGGTGACTGAGTGAGACTCTGTCTCAAATAAATAAATAAATAAATAAATAAATAAATAAATAAATAAAATGTGGGTGTGTAGTGATTTAAAAAATACCCTGACTGTGATGGTTCATTGTATATGTCAAGTTGACTGGGCTAAGGGATGCCCACATAGCTGGTAAAATTATTTCTGGGTTTACCTGTGAGGGCATTTCTGAAAGAGATTAGCATTTGCCTCAGTAGACGGAGTAAAGAATGTCTGAGCAGCCATCACCTCATCCATTGAGGACCCAAAAGAACAAAAAGGTGGTGGAAGGGTGAATTATCTCTCTCTCTCAGCTGAGAATCCATCTTCTCCTGCTCTTCAACATTGGAGCTTCTGGTTCTTGGGCCTTTGAACAGAATAAATCACTTTCCTGATTCTCCAGCTTGCAGAGGGCAGATGGTGAAACTTCTCAGCCTCCATGATTATGTGCAAGCCACTCCCAATAAATCTCTTGCTCTCTCCTCTGCCTCCCCAACACACTCACACATCTGTGTGTACTACTATGTATACTACATCCACTAGGAATATATATATAAAATATATATACACACACATATTACATATATATATATATGCATACTATGGTTCTATTTCTCTGGAGAATTCTATTTTCCTCACATATACTGCGGTTCACTTCGTTTTATGCATCAAATAAATGGAATGGTAGGTGGAAAGAATGCTCAGCTACTGTTAATTTCATTCTGGCTTTCTTGTGGGCTCTGGTAAATCACTTAACTTCTGGGCTTCCATTTTTAAATAATAAATCAGTCTGTTATTTTGAATGACGCTGGGTTCCCTTCCAGCTCTAATACCCTATTATTCAATGGAAGCTAGACCTGAATCTGTGTAGTCACTGTAGGGAATATACATTTATATCTGGATCTATGTCCTGTAACAAAGGTAGCAAAATACGGAAGGAAAAATGTAGAAAAATGGGGATAAATAAGGAGAAAATATAAGAAATGAGTAAGTTGATTTTTGTGTGTGACATATAGCTAGTTAATTACCCATCTAGTTGGTTGAAAATATAATCACTATTTTCTCTCCAATCATGGAAGGCTGGGACCTATTTTTATGTGTCTTATGATAAGGAGAATGCTAATTAAATTAAAGTTAACTACTTTTTTTTTCATACAGGGTATGTTGCCCAGAATACAATTGCGGGGCCATCTCTTATAGTAATGTAGTGCTAGGTTGGCACTTTAAAAAATTACTCCTCTCTCTCTTCTAATATTGAGCTCACATAGCATGAAAAAATGTATCCCTCTGAGATAAGACCTATGAATAATAATGCATGAATAGACTGTAAGTATAAAAAAGTAACGAACTCCTACTGTCTCATTACTGAATGCCTTAGAGTTGCTATCAGGAAAGCTCTGCATCAGTTGTAAAGCTGGAAACTCAACATGCATGTGCTTTATTTCCTTTACCATCCAAATCTCTTCCTGATAGTAACTTAGCTGCAAAGGAGGTTCATTGATTCTGCTGAGCAGGAGGGAAACCACTTGGAGCATGTAAAGAAAATGCAGATCTGTGGGTTAGTGTTACTCAAGTAGGTCCAGGTGGAACTGGGAGAACCTAATTTTTAAAAGCTCCCTAAAGAATTCCAGTGAGCAGTCAGGTTTGGGAACACTGACCTAATCAAGGCCCTGAGTTGCTGGATCTGGTCAGTATTCAGATGCCACTGAATATAAGAAGATCCTATATTCATTTAGAAACAGTTTTTCTAGGAACAGGGCAAGAAACACTACACTGATTTTACTAAAACTCTTTTTGCAAAGTAATGATATATCCTTGCAACTGTGTACCTTTTTCTTTTTTTCAAGACTACTTTCAAAGTTTTAGTCTAAGTCCTCTTTGTTTTTAGAGTCTAAAGACTGCCCTGCTTCACTGGCAATAATACACAGCATTGTGGAAGTGAGCTGCCCTGGGTAATCCAAGTGTGTGTTCTTTTTTTTTTTTTTTTTTTTTACTTTAGGTTCTAGGGTACATGTGCAGGTCATGCAGGGTTGTTGCACTGGTGCATACTATATCCAGCATTTCTCCCCGTGTTATCCCTCCCCACCCTTCCCACCCCATGCTATCCCTCCCCTAACCACCCCCAACTGCCCCCAGTGTGTGCTGCTACTCTCCCTGACTCCACGTGTTCTCATTGTTCAACACCCACCTATGAGTGAGAACATACAGTGTTTGATTTTCTGTTCTTGTGTCAGTTTGCTGAGAATGATGGTTTCCAGATTCATCCAAGTCCCTACAAAGGATACGAACTCATCGTTTTTTATGGCTACTTAGTATTCCATGTTGTATATGTGCCACATTTTCTTTGTCCAGTCTGTCATTGATGGGCATTTGGGTTGGTTCCAGGTCTTTGCTATTGTACACAGGGCTGCAATGAACATACATGTGCATGTGTCTTTGTAGTAGAACGATTTATATTCTTTGGGTATATACCCAGTAATGGGATTGCTGAGTCAAATGGAATTTCTATTTCTAGATCCTTGAGTAATTGCCACACTGTCTTCCAGGATGGTTGAACTTACAGCAACTGTGTAAGAGTGTTCCTATTTCTCCACATCCTCTCCAGCATCTGTTGTCTCTAGATTTTTTAATGATCACCATTCTAACTGGTGTGAGATGATAACTCAATGTGGTTTTGATTTGCATTTCTCTAATGACCAGTGGTGATGAGCATTTTTTCATATGTTTGTTGGCCTCATATATGTCTTCTTTTGAGAAGTGTCTGTTCCTATCCTTTGCCCACTTTTGAATGGGTTTGTTTGTTTTTTTATACAAGATATATATTGTATACAAGATATATATTGTATACAAGATATTTTATATTTTATATTAAACAAAGATATTTTATCTTTGTTTTAATTCTTTGTAGATTCTGGATACCAGCCCTTTATCAGATGGGTAGACTGCAAAAATTTTTTCCCATTCTGTTGGTTGCCGGTTCACTCTAATGATGGTTTCTTTTGCTGTACAGAAGCTCTGAATTTTAATTAGATCCCATTTGTCTACCTTGGCTTTTATTGCCATTGCTTTTGGTGTTTTTTAGTCATGAAGCCCTTGCCTATGCCTATATCCTGAATGGTTTTGCCTATGTTTTCTTCTAGTGTTTTTATGGTGTTAGGTTTTATGTTTAAATCTTTAATCAATCTGGAGTTAATTTTGGTGTAAGGTGACAGGAAGGGGTCCAGTTTCAGCTTTCTGCACATTGCTAGCTGGTTTTTCCAACACCATTTGTTAAACATGGAGTCCTTTCCCCATTGCTTATTTTTATCAGGTTTGCCAAAGATCAGATGGTTGTAGATGTGTGGTGTTGCTTCTGAGGCCTCTGTTCTGTTCCATTGGTCTGTGTCTCTGTTTTTGTACCAGTACCATGCTGTTTCAATTACTGTGGTCTTGTAGTATAGTTTGAAGTCCGGCAGTGTGATGCCTCTGGCTTTGTTCTTTTTGCTTAGGATTGTCTTGGCTCTGCAGGCTCTCTTGTGATTCCATATGAAGTTTAAAGTGGTTTTTTTCCAGCTCTGTGAAGAAGGTCATTGGTAGCTTGATGGGGATAACATTGAATCTATACATTACTTTGGTCAGTATGGCCATTTTCACGATATTGGTTCTTCCTAGCCACGAGCATGGAATGTTTTTCCATCTGTTTGTGTCCGCTCTTATTTCGTTGAGCAGTGGTTTGTAGTTCTCCTTGAAGAGGTCCTTTACATCCTTTGTTAGTTGTATTCCTAGGTATTTTATTCTCTTAGTAGTAATTTTGAATGGCAGTTCGCTCTTGATTTGCCTCTCTTTAAATCCATTATTGGTATATAAGAATGCTTGTGATTTCTGCACATTGATTTTGTATCCTGAGACTTTGCTGAAGTTGCTTATCAGTTTGAGAAGATTTTGGGGTGAGACAATGGGGTCTTCTAAATATACAATCATGTCTTCTGCAAATAGAGACAGTTTGACTTCCTCCTTTCCTAACTGAATACCTTTTATTTCTTTTTCTTGCCTGATTTCTCCAGATAGAACTTCCAATACTATATTGAATAGGAGTGGTGAGAGAGGGTATCCTTGTCTAGTGCCTGATTTCAAAGGGAATTCCTCCAGCTTTTGCCTGTTCAGTATGATATTGGCTGTAGGTTTGTCATAAATAGCTTTTATCATTTTATAATATGTTCCATCGATACCTAGTTTATTGAGAGTTTTTAGCATGAAGGGCTGCTGAATTTTGTTGAAGGCCTTCTCTGTGTCTATTGAGATAGTGATGTGGTTTTTGTCTTTGGTTCCGTTTATGTGATGGATTATGTTTATGGACTTGTGTATGTTGAACCAGTCTTGCATCCCCGGGATGAAGCCTACTTGATCGTGATGAATGAGATTTTTGATGCGCTATTGCAATCAGTTTGCCAGTATTTTATTGAAGATTTTTGCATCAATGTTCATCATGCATATTGGCCTGAAGTTTTCCTTTTTAGTTGAGTCTCTTCTGGTTTTGGTATCACGATGATGTTGGTCTCATAAAATGAGTTAGGGAAGATTCCCTCTTTTTGTATTGTTTTATATAGTTTCAGAAGGAATGGAACCAGCTCCTCTTTGTATGCCTGGTAGAATTCAGCTGTGAACCTGTCTGGACCTGGACTTTTTTTGGTTGGTAGGCTATTGATTGCTGCCTCAACTTCAGCCCTTGTTATTGGTCTATTCAGGGTTTCAACTTCCTCCTGGTTTAGTCTTGGTAGAGTACAAGTGTCCAGGAATTTATCCATTTCTTCCTGGTTTACTGGTTTATGTGCATAGAGCTGTTTGTAGTAGTCTCTGATGGTAGTTTGTATTTCTGTGGGATCAGTGGTGATATCCCCTTTATCTTTTTTTATTGCATCTATTTGATTCTTCTCTCTTTTCTTTTTTATTATTCTGGCTATCGGTCTATTTGTTGATTTTTTCAAAAAACCAGCTCCTGGATTTATTGATTTTTTTGAAGGTTTTTTGTGTCTCTATCTCCTTCAATTTGGCTCTGATCTTAGTTACTTCTTGTCTTCTGCTAACTTTTGAGTTTTTTTGATCTTCCTCCTCTAGCTCTTTCAATTTTGATGATAGGGTGTAAATTTTAGATCTTTCCTTGTTTCTCATGTGGACATTTATTGGTATAAATTTCCCTTTTGACACTGCTTTAAAGGTGTCCTAGAGATTCTGATTGGTTTTGAAGAACATCTTTATTTCTGCCTTCATTTCATTGTTTATCTAGTTGACACTCAGAAGTAAGTTGCTCAGTTTCCAAGTGGTTGTGTGGATTTGAGTGTATTTCTTAATCCTGAGTTCTAATCTAATTGTGCTGTGGTCTGATAGACTGTTTGTTATGATTTCCATTCCTGTGCATTTGCTAAGGAGTTATTTGCTTCCAATGATGTGGTCAATTTTAGAGTAAGTGTGATGTGGTGCTGAGAAAAATGTATATTCTGTGGATTTGGGGTGGAGCATTCTGTATATGTCTATTAGGTCTGCTTGGTCCACCTCTGCATTCAAGTTATGGATGTTCTTGTTCATTTCTGTCTTGTTGATCTATCTAATATTGACAATGGAGTGCTGAAATTTCCCACTATTATTGTGTGGGAATCTAAATCTCATTTTAGGTCACTGAGAACTTGCTTTATGTATCTGGGTGCTCCTGTGTTGGGTGTGTATATATTTAGGATAGTTAGCTCTTCTTGTTAGATTGATCCTTTTACCATTGTGTAATACCTTCTTTGTCTCTTTTGATCTTTGTCAGTTTGAAGTCCATTTTATCAGAGATTAGGACTGCAACCCTTGCTTTTTTTTGTTTTCCATTTGCTTGGTAAATCTTCTTCCATTCCTTTATTTAGAGTCTATGTGTGTCTTTGTATGTGAGATGGGTTTCCTGAATACAGCCCATTGATGGGTCTTGATTTTTTATCCAGTTTACCAGTTGTGTCTTTTGATTGGGGCATTTAAGCCATTTACATTCAATGTTAATATTGTTATGTATGAATTTGATCCTGCCATTTTGTTACTGGCTGGTTTTCTTGCCCATTAGTTGACTCATTTTCTTCATTGCATTTTTGGTCTTTGTCATTTGGCATGTTTTTTCAGTGGCTGGTATTTCTTCCTTTCTGTGCTTAGTGTTTCTTTCAGGAGCTCTTGTAGGGCAGGTCTGGTGGTGACGAAATCTCTCAGTAATTGCTTGTCTGTAAAGGATTTTATTTCTCCTTCATTTATGCAGCTTAGTTTGGCTGGATATGAGATTCTGGGTTGAAAGTTCTTTTCTTTAAGGATGTTGAATATTGGCCCCCACTCTCTTCTGGCTTGTAGGGTTTCTGCCAAGAGATCTGCTGTGAGCCTGATTGGCTTCCTCTTGGGTGACCTGACCTTTCTCTCTGGCTGTCCTTAGCATTTTTTCTTTCATTTCAACCCTGGTGAATCTGATGATTATGTGCCTTGGGGTTGCTCTTCTTGAGGAATATCTTTTTGGAGTTCTCTGTATTTCTTGGATTTGAATGTTGGACTGCCTTGCTAGGCTTGGGAAGTTCTCCTGGGTAATAACCTGGAGTGTGTTTTCCAGCTTGGATTCATTCTCCCCATCATATTCAGGTATACTGATCAAGCATAGATTAGGTCTTTTCACATAATCCCTTATTTCTTAGAGGCTTTGTTCATTTCTTTTCACTCTTTTTTTCTCTTGTCTTGCCTTCTCTTTTTATTTCATTGAGTTGATCTTCAATCTCTGATATCCTTTCTTCTGCTTGATTGATTCAGCTATTAAAACTTGTGTTTGCTTCACCTAGTTCTTGTGCTGTGTTTTTTAACTCCATCAAGTCGTTTATGTTCTTCTCTAAGCTGGTTATTCTAGTTAGCATTTTGTCTAACTTTTTTTCAAGGTTTTTGGTTTCTTTGCATTGAGTTAGAACATGTTCCTTTAGTTCAGAAAAGTTTGTTATTACCCACCTTCTGAAGCCTGTTTCTGTCAACTCGTCACATTCTTTCTTGGTCATGTTGTATTCCCTTGTTGAGGAGTTGCGATCCCTTGAAGGAGAAGTGTTCTGGTCTTTGATGGTTTCATCTTTTTTGTGCTGGTTTTTTCCCATCTTTGTGGATTTACATGGCTGTGATCTCAGGGAGGCTGCTTGATGAGGTCACTTGTCTGCCTGTCGAGGAGCTACTGGTTTTCTAGAGTCTCCTTCAGGCTGCTGGGTAAGCTTCCTGTGTCTTTTTTGTTTACACTGAGAGATTAGTCCCGCCTCTTCCGCTGACCTGGAGGTGCTGCTGGGTGGTCAAGAATACTGTCTGTTGCTATGTAGGCTTCCTGTGTTTTTTGTTAAAACATGAAGCCTAGTCCCACCCCTTTAATGGTGGGTTACGTCTTTCCTCCACAGGGCTGGATCATTCAGGGTTCAGCTCTGACTGTGGCACTGACTGTGTAACCCACTAGAGTTAGTGCTTCAGCCCTCTGGGGTTTGTAGGGGAGGGTAGGGACCCGCCCAGCCGCACCACCTGTCTTCCTGCTTTCAGCTCCCTCTCTCTGGTCGTGGGGGAAGGGCCCACCTGGCTGCTCTGTCTGTCTTCCTGCATTCAGCTCCCTCTCTCTCCAGGCAGGGGGAGGGGGTGATAGCTCATTCCACAGGCTCTCTTGGCCGGCTTATGGGATTATGCATTTTCTTAGATCTGTGCACTAATCTGGGACACCGTCCTGGATTATTATTCAACTCTGCACTTGTAATTCCTGGCATTTGACTGGCTAAGATCCCCTGTTCTGTGTATTGCTGAGGCTTTGGGGGAAGTGCTGTATCTGGACTAGAGTGCCAGAGGGGGAGCCTCCGACTCACCGGTCAGATGCACTTTTTGAGTGCAGCGGCACCCCTCCCTGCCTCTGTCTGCCCTGCCTGGGTTTGCTTACCATCGGACCAGACCCGTTGAAATGCACGTGGTACCTCGGTTGGAGCTAGGAGATCTCTGGATCTCTGGTCTCTCTCACTGGGTGTTGTGCACTGGAGTTGTGTCTATTCGGCCATCTTGACCGACACCAGATTGATCCCCCTGAGTGTGTGTTCTTGTTCACTTGAGAGCTCTCAGAACTAAATGAATGATTCTGAAACACATCAAAGAATACTAGAATTTTATCTGCATTTTCTATTTGGTAAAAATAGTTTTGTACATACACTTACCTCCCCTTAATTGGACCATTCATCACTGGATGTTTAAAAGCACTTATTCAGACTTGACTAGAGGCTTTTGACAATGAGTAATCCAAAACACTGGGATAGACCATTGCAGTGTATACATTAGTTACTATTGGTTTCAATCACCCCTCCTGGCTTTGGGCATTCCGTGATATGAGAAGCCTGATAACTCCCCCTGCCTTTAAATTGCTTTACTTTGTACACCCAAAGACACTGTTTCAATGCTGCATTGTAGTTGGAAGCCTTTTCTTTTTAAATGAAAATTAAGAAGCCAAATTCAAGTTAAAATTTAGTCACACTCAATGCCTGTAATCCAGCACCTTAGGAGGCCAAAGTGGGCAGATTGCCCTAGCTCAGGAGTTCAAGACCAGCCTGAGCAATACGGTGAAACCCTGTCTCTACAAAAAAATACAAACATGAGCCAAGCATGGTGGCACATGCCTATAGTCCCAGCTAATTGGGAGGTTGAAGTGGGAGGATTGCTGGAGTACGGGGGGTTGAGGCTACAGTGAGCTGAGATCGTGTCATTGCATTTCAGCCTGGGTGACAGAGCAAGATCCTGTCTCTTAAAAAAAAATTCAGCCACATATGTGGCCTCCAAAGTAATTTACCTAACTGAGGTGACAGTGGGATGAACATAGCCTTCATGAATGAATTTGTATATATGCAGGCCGTGGCAACTATGTTTTCTTCTTTCTGATGGCCAGCAAATTTCTTTGCTGTGAGTTGTAAGAGGTCAACAAAGATGCAAGTGATACCCTAATTCCTAGTAAGAGTCAAGGTGAATAAAATCTGAAAAGAAGTCACTACTCTCAACCCTCTATTGAAACCACTCTAGTAAAAGCCACAGATAAAAAAATTAATTCATTCATAGACATTTTTCAAGTGCTTATGGCATGCCAGATACTGCACAAGGTTCTGGAGAGCCATAAATTATTAATAACAATAGTGGACACTTATATAGTGCCTACTATATGCAAGCAATGTTTTTCAAACTGCACATAGCAACCTATTAGTGGGTCACAAAAATCAAGTTAGTGTTTCACTCTCATCATTTAAAAGAATAGAAGATAATTGGATCAGAAATAATAGAGTGTTTCCTTCTTATTGAGGTTAAGAATTATATCGTAAGAGTGGATGTGGTGGCTCACACCTGTAATCACACTTTGGGAGGCTGAGGTGGGAGGATCACTTGAGCGCAGAAATTCAAGATCAGCCTGATCAACCTAGTGGGACCTAGTCTCTACTAAAAATAAAAAATTAGCTAGGTGTGGTGACATGTGCCTGTTGTCCTAGCTACTTGGGAGGCAGAGGTGGGAGGATTGCTTGAGTCCAGGAGGTCAAAGTTGCAGTGAGCTGTGATTGCATCACTGCACTCCAGCCCTGGCAACAGAGTGAGACCCTATCAAAAAAAAAAAAAAAAAAAAAAAAGGATTGTTTTATAAAACCTGTATTTTATACACATACACACTTCACACACTCATGGATCTATGTACACTGGTCACAATATGAAATGTATTTTGGCTGGATATGAAATTCTGGGTTGAAAGTTCTTTTCTTTAAGGATGTTGAATATTGGCCCTCACTCTCTTCTGGCTTGTAGGGTTTCTGCTGAGAGATCTGCTGTGAGTCTGATGGGCTTCCCTTTGTGGGTAACCCGGCCTTTCTCTCTGACTGCCCTTAGCATTTTCTCCTTCATTTCAACACTGGTGAATCTGACGATTATGTGCCTTGGGGTTGCTCTTCTTGAGGAATATCTTTGTGGTGTTCTCTGTATTTCCTGGACTTGAATATTGGCCTGCCTTGCTAGGTTGGGGAAGTTTTCCTGGATAATATCCTGAAGAGTATTTTCCAGCTTGGATGCATTCTCTTCGTCACATTCAGGTACACCTATCAAACGTAGATTAGGTCTTTTCACGTAGTCCCATATTTCTTGTTGACTTTATTCATTCCTTTTTACCCTGTTTTCTCTAATCTTGCTTTCTTGTTTTATTTCATTGAGTTGATCTTCGACCTCTGATATCCTTTCTTCTGCTTGGTCAGTTCGGCTGTTGAAACTTGTGCATCCTTCGCGAAGTTCTCGTGTTGTGTTTTTCAGCTCCATCAATTCACTTATATTCCTCTCTAAGTTGTCCATTCTCGTTAGCATTTCATCAAATCTTTTTTCAAGGTTCTTAGTTTCTTTGCATTGGGTTAGAACATGTTCTTTTAGCTCATAGGGAGAAATGCCAGATATAGGTGAAGGGGAGGAAGGCAGCAAATCACACTGCCATGTGTGTACCTATGCAACAATCTTGCATGTTCTTCACATGTACCCCAAAACCTAAAATGCAATTAAAAAAAATAAGGATGATGAAACTCACACACCCAAAAAAGAAGACATCCATGCAGCCAACAAGCACATGAAAAAAAGCTCAATATCACTGATTATTAGAGAAATGCCAATAAAAACCACAATGAGATACCATCTCAATCCAGTCAGAATGACTATTATTAAAAGGTCAAAAAATAACAGATGATGTCAAGGTTGTGGAGAAAAGGGAACACCTGGTGGGAGTGAAAATTAGTTCAACCATTATGGAAGATAGTATGGTGATTCCTCAAAGAGCTAAAAGCAGAACTACTATGTAACCCAGAAATCCCATTATGGGGTATATACCCAGAGGAGTGTAAATCATTCTACCATAAAGATACATGTACACAAATGTTCATTGCAGCACTGTTCACAATAGCAGACACACAGATCAACGTGCCCATCAATGACCAATTTGATAAAGAAAATGTGGTACACATATGCCGTGGAATACTATGCAGCCATAAAAAAGAATGAGATTATGTCTTTTGCAGGAACCTGGATAGAGCTGGAGGATATTATCCTTAGCAAACTAAAGCAAGAACAGAAAGCCAAATACCACATGTTCTCACTTACAAGTGGGAGTTAAATGATGAGAACTTATGAGCACAAAGAAAGAAACAACAGACACTGGGATCTACTTGAGCCTGGAGGGTGTGAGAAGGGAGAGGAGCAGAAATGATAACTATTGATTGGGCTTAATATGTGGTGATGAAATAATCAGTATGACAAATCCCTATGACATGAGTTTACCAATGTAACAAACTTTCACATGTTCCTCCAAACCAAAAAATTTAAAAATAATAAATAAATAAGGTTTTAAAAATAAAAAGAAAAGAAATGTATTTTGTATTGGTTTGGTCAAAAGTTTTAAAACCAGTAATCTAGAACATTATTACAGAAAAAAATATGTATTTTTTACATTTTTAGTCATATTACAAGAAAATAAAATTATAGACCAATAATTCTCAAAAAGACAGAAAAATCTTAAGTAAAATAATAGCAAATTGAATATAGTTATATAGAAAAGGGTTAATGCATCATGATCAAGTAGAATTTATTCCAGGAATGCAAGGCAGGCTTAATATTTGAAAGGCAAACAATATAATTCATTATATTAAAAGAATAAAGGCAAGAACAGTGTGATTATTTCAATAGATACAGAAGAAGGCATTTGATAAAATTAAATACCTACTCTTGATAAAATTATCAGCAAACTAGATATAGAGAAGAAAATGTCCATAATCTGATAAAAGGCATCTACAAACAAACAAAAATAAATAAAACCCCCAAATCTTATAGCTAACACTATATTTTTGGGGTGAACAAGGCAAAGAGATACACCATCACCATTTCTATTCAACATTATCCTGGAGGGATCTTAGTTTAGAGAGAAAGAATAAAACTATTTTTACAAACAGATGAGATGATTAATACCGAGAAAAACCAAATGATTAAATATATGAAGTCATTTAATCCTCAAAAAAACCCTAGAGCTGAATAAAAATTTTCTGAGATTAATATTTTCCCTTCCTTAGATGTTTGGAAGACTTCACTAGGGAAGTTTGCTGCTGTGAGAAAGTACTTAGACTTAATTATTTAAAACAGATAAAAGGCTATTCCAAATTTTTGTTTTTTAATTTAAGTTTTAATATATGGTGCTTTAGAGAAAATTTTTTTATTTATCCAAGTGATATGGTTTGGCTCTGTGTCCTCACTCAAATCTCATCTCGAATTGTACTCCCATAATTCTCACGTGTTGTGGGAATGACCTGGTGGGAGATAATTTGAATCATGCGGGGTTTCCCCCATACTGTTCTCATGGTAGTGAATAAGTCTTATGAAATCTGATGGTTTTATTAGGGGTTTCTGCTTTTGCATCTTTCTCATTTTCTTTTGCCACCACCATGTAAAAAGTGCCTTTTACCTCCCACCATGATTCTGAGGCGCCCCTAGCCATGCGGAACTGTAAGTCTAATTAAACCTGTTTTTCTTCCCAGTCTCTGGTATATCTTTACCAGCAGCATGAAAACAGACTAGTACATGAAGTTTTAGAATTTATTTGCACAAAGTTATCCATAATGTCTTATTATCTTTTAAAATACTGTCAACTCTGTATTGAGGTTTCCCTTCTCATTCCTGACATTCATCATTTGTGTTTTCTTTCTTTTTTCTTGTCTAGTCTTCCTAAGATTTCTAATTTATTAATATTTTTAAAATACAACTTTTGGTTTGATTGATTTTCTCTGTTCCAGCCTATTTTATTAATTTCTGCTTTTATCTTTCCTTCCACCTCATCTTTTTATTGGCTATTCTTTTTGAGATACAAGCTTAGATTATTTATATCCAACCTTCTCTTTTCTGATATTTACTCTTAAAGCTATAAATCTTCCTCTAAATACTGTTTTGGCTGTACCTCCTAACTTTTGTTATATAAGGTCATAATTCAATGCTTGTTCTATTTAAGTTAGCTAGCTTTTTCTGTCAGTGTCCAGTTACTGTTTCTTTTCTTTTGTCTTGGGGAGTTCAGAAGTAAGGAAGCATAATTTTGCAAATATCAGAGCAATATTCACAGAGTTTCACAAATCATTTTTTCCTTATAATATATCTAACAAAACATCTTTTGGCATTGGATCCTGAAGTGGTTTTGATCAGGAGAGCATGTTCTGATTCCTCCCTGCTTCTATAAAGTCTATGAGAGACAGCATTTCAGATTCTTTTAAAATATAAACTATTAGGCTGGGTGCAGTGTCTCATGCCTGTGATTCCAGCACTTTCAGAGGCCGAGGCAGGTGGATCACTTGAGGTCAGGAGTTTGAAACCAACCTGGGCACATGGTGAAACCCCACCTCTACTAAAATACAAAACTTTAAGATGGCCCAATAGGAACAGCTCTGGAGAACAGTTTCCAATGAGAGTAATGAAGAGGGTGAGTGATCACCACATTTCCAAACGAGGTACCAGGTGCATCTCAAAGGGACTGGTTGCACACTCATTGTAGCCCAAGAAGGGAGAGCTGAGGCAGGATAGGGCATTGCCTCACCCAGGAAGTGCAATCCCTGGAGGACCCCCCCTCCCAACCCAACAGAGGTCATTGGGAGCTTTTCCATCCACTCCAGCACTCCAGTTCAGATACTGCACTTCTCCAGCAGTTTTTACTACCCACAGACCAGGAGATTCCCAGGCCAAAAAGTGCCACAAGTTTCCAGCACAGCTGTTTCAGCCAACGCTGAAGGTTTCTCACAAAAACTCACACAAATCTGGGCGGCCATTTCAACTGGTGCCTGGAAGGCCTGGGAGACAGAGCTGCCCATCCAGCTAAAAAAGAGGGGGCTGAAAGCAGGGAGCCAGGTGATCTGGGTTGGTGGGTCCCACCCTCATAAAGACCCGCAATCTGAAATGCTCTGGGTTGAGAGTTTCACAGCAAGCGCAGCTGGACCCAGAATGGTCCAGCTCTATGGGGGGAAGGGTGTCCGCCATTACCGAGGCAGTCCACCACTACCAAGGCAGTCCACCAAGGCAGTCCACCACTACCAAGGCAGGCCACCATTACCAAGGCAGTCCGCCATTACTGAGGAAGTCTGCCATTACCAAGGCAGTCCAGCATTACTGAGGTAATCTGTCATTACTGAGGCAGTCTGCCATTAGTGAGGCAGACCACCATTACTGAGGCAGTTCTAACTATACCTCTGTGAACAAAACCGCAAGGAGGTTTACACAGCAGCTGGGCAGAGCCCATGACAGCTCAGCAACACCTTTGCTGGCAGACTGTGACTAGACCACTTCCTTGCTGGGCAGGGTATTTCTGAAAAAAAGACAGCAGCATCTCAGGAACTTATAAATAAATCCCCACCTTCCCAAGACAGAGCACCTGGGGAAAGAGGTGGTTATGAGTTCCACTGAAGCAGACTTAAACGTACCTGCCGAGCAGCTCTGAATGGAACAACAGAGCTCCCAGCACAGCACTTGAGCTCTGATAAGGGACAGACTGTCTCCTCAAGTGGCTCCCTGACCCCCATATATCCAAAGAGGCACCCATAAAGGAGAGCTCTGACTGACATCTGGTGGGTACCCTTCTGGGACAAAGATAACAGGAGAAGAAACTGGCAGCAACCCTTACTGTTCTGCAGCCTCCGTGGGTGATTCCCAGCAAGGAGGGTCTGGAGTGGACCTCCAGCAGTTCTGCAGCAGAGGGGCCTGTCTGTTACAAGGACAATCAAAAAACAGAAAGAAATAGCTTCGACTTCAACAAAAAGGACCTCGGATCACAGACCCCATCCAAAAGTCACCAACTACAAAGACCACAGGTAGATAAATACATGAAGATGGGAAGAAACCAGCACAAAAAGGATGAAAACACCAAAAACCAGAACGCCTCTCCTCCTCCAAGGGGTCACAACTCCTCACCAGCAAGGGAACAAAGCTGGATGGAGAATGAGTCTGATGAATTGATAGAAACAGGCTTCAGAAGGTGGGTAATAACAAACTTCTCTGAGCTAAAAGAACATGTTCTAGCCCAATGCAAAGAAACTAAGAACCTTGAAAAAAGGTTAGATGAAATGCTAACTAGAATAACCAGCTTAGAGAAGAACATAAACGACTTGATGAAACTGAAAAACACAACATGAGAACTTTGCAAAGCATACACAAATTTCAATAGCTGAATTGATCAAGAAGAAAGGATATCAGCGATTAAAGATCAACTCAATGAAATAAAACGAGAAGGCAAGAATAGAGAAAAAAGAGGGAGAATAAATGAACAAAGCCTCCAGAAATATGGGATTATGTGAAAAGACCTAATCTACATTTAATAGGTGTACTTGAAAGTGAAGGGGAGAATGAATCCAAGCTGGAAACACTCTTCAGGATATTATCCAGGAGACTTCCCCAACCTAGCAAGGCAGGCCAACATTCTAGTCCAGGAAATACAGAGAATACCACAAAGATATTCCTCAAGAAGAGCAACCCCAAGGCACATAATCGTCAGATTCACCAGTGTTGAAATGAAGGAAAAAATGCTA
Organism: Aotus nancymaae; assembly: GCF_030222135.1. Taxonomy (NCBI): domain Eukaryota; kingdom Metazoa; phylum Chordata; class Mammalia; order Primates; family Aotidae; genus Aotus; species Aotus nancymaae. The sequence continues at coordinate 4,608,376 of NW_026988546.1, read as the reverse complement.
AGGGCAGCCAGAGAGAAAGGTCAGGTTACCCACAAAGGGAAGCCCATCAGACTCACAGTGGATCTCTTGGCAGAAACCCTAAGCCAGAAGAGAGAGGGGGCCAATATTCAACATCCTTAAAGAAAAGAAATTTCAACCTAGAATTTCATATCCAGCCAAACTAAGCTTCATAAGCAAAGGAGAAATAAAATCCTTTATGAACAAGCAATTGCTGAGAGATTTCATCACCAGCAGACCTGCCTTACAGGAGCTCCTGAAAGAAGCACTAAACATGGAAAGGAACCACCAGTACCAGCCACTCCAAAAATGTACCAAATGGTAAAGACCATCAACACAATGAAGAAACTGCATCAACTAATGGGCAAATCAACCAACTAGCATCAAAATGGCAGGATCAAATTCACACATAACAATATTAACCTTAAATGTAAATGGGCTGAATGCCCCAATCAAAATACACAGACTGGCAAATTGGATAAAAAGTCAAGACCCATCAGTGTGCTGTCTTCAGGAAACCCATCTCATGTGCAAGGACACACATAGGCTCAAAATAAAGGGATGGAGGAAGATTTACCAAGCAAATGGAGAGCAAAAAAAAAGCAGGAGTTGCAAACCCAGTCTCTCATAAAATGAACTTTAAACCAACAAAGATCAAAAGAGACAAAGAAGGGCATTACATAATGGTAAAAGGATCAATGCAAGAAGAAGAGCTAACAATCCTAAATATATACACACCCAATACAGGAGCACCCAGATACATAAAGCAAGTTCTTAATGACCTACAAAGAGACTTAGACTCCCACACATTAATAGTGGGAGACTTTAACACTCCTCTGTTAATATTGGACAGATCAATGGACAGAAAATTAACAAGGATATCCAGGACTTGAACTCAGATCTGGACCAAGTGGACCTAATAGACATTTACAAACTCTCCACCCAAATCCACAGAATATACATTCTTCTCAGCACCACACTGCACGTACTCTAAAATTGACCACATAATTGGAAGTAAGTAAATCACTCCTCAGCAAATGCAAAAGAACGGAAATCATAACAGTCTCTCAGACCACAGTGCCATCATATTAGAACTCAGGATTAAGGAACTAACTCAGAACTGCACAACTTCATGAAACTGAACAACTGGCTCCTGAATGTTGACTGGATAAACAATGGAATGAAGGCAGAAATATAGATGTTCTTTGAAACCAAAATGAATGAAGACATAATGTACCAGAATCTCTGGGACACATTTAAAGCAGTGTCTAGAGCGAAATTTTTAGCAATAAATGCCCACATGAGAAGTCAGATCTAAAATTGACACCCTATCATCAAAATTGAAAGAGTTAGAGGAGCAAGATTTAAAAAACTCAAAAACTAGCAGAAGACGAGAAATAACTTAAGATCAGAGCAGAACTGAAGGAGATAGAGACACAAAAATCTGGTCAAAAAATTAATAAATCCAGGAGCTGATTTTTTTGAAAAGATCAACATAGACAGACTGCTAGCCAGATTAATAAAAAAGAAAAGAGGGAAGAATCAAATAGATGCAATAAAAAATGATAAAGGGATAGATATCACCACTCATTCCACAGAAATACAAATTACCATCAGAGATTGTAAGATGACTAGTCAGAATTGTAGACTTTGTACATGTAAAAATTTACTTTTGCAGTAACAGTATCTGAAATCCAGTCACATTGCAAGAACAGCTTTATTATGCAAAACAAAATCTGTTTTCCCAGAGATGTGGAGAAAAGCAAGACATTTTCATCTTTTCTTCCTGAGGTGTCTCTCACCTATGGTTAGAAAGGCCTCAGTCTAAGACTAAGTACTAGAATTCTATTAGCACTGAGAGAAAATGGAAGGCCCAGGAGACTCAAATCTTATAATATGAAAATGAGGCAGAAAAGAATTATTAACAAATGGAATGTGGGGCTGCTAATGTTTTTCCTCTACAATTCGGAGTCATTTTTTCATGTATGGAAGGCCCCTTAAAGATTCATTTTACCTCCTGATGGAGACATCACTTGACTCATGGCACACAGTGGGATGAAACTGTCCTGGTTAATTGCAGGACCGGGCTTTCAGGAAGGAGGTAGAAGTTGTTTTGATTGTTGAAAATCAGAAAATTTTTTTTCAGAAGCCTTAATATTTTGCATAGCCCTTGACTTAGCCATTCTATATCTAGGGGCAGTTCTAAGGAAATAACCACTTATATGTGTGAAGATTTAACTATAAGAGTGTCCATTATAACATCACTTATAATTCTATAAAATCTGCAAAAAGCCTGTGTTCCCAATTAGGCAAGATAAGTTTATTATATTAGAATATAATGGAGCAAAAATGATGCTGATGATGAATATTTCATAATATAGAAGAATATTCTTGCTATATTTTTAAGTTAAAATATATTTGCTATAATTCAGTTTTTATATTTTTTAAAAAAGCATATATTTATGGTACATGATATATATTTATGCATTGATAAAAGACAAGAAGGTTAAATACCAAATGTTGACAGTGGTTATCTCTTGGAGTGATTATAGGTGATTTTATTTTCTAAAATAGTTTCTAATATTTGCATTTAAAGAACTTTTGGCTTGTCTGCAGTTTCAAAAACTTCTAAAAACATTCATGCCTTATGTTTGTAATATTAAAAATAGAACCAATTGGCCAGGTGCGGTGGCTCATGCCTGTAATCTTAGCACTTTGAGAGGCCAAGATGGGTGGATCACTTGAGGTAAGGAGTTCAAGACCAGCCTGGCTAACATGGTGAAACCCTATCTCTACGAAAAATAGAAAAATTAGCTGGGCATGGTGGCATATGCCTGTAATTCCAGCTACTTGAGAGGCTGAGACAGGAGAATTGCTTGAACCTGGGAGGTGGAGTTTGCAGTGAGCTCAGATCGCACCACTACACTCCAGCCTGGGCAACAGATTGAGATTCTGTCTCAAAAAAATAAATAAATAAAAATAACAGAACAAATTGCTTTGTTAATTGCTTTAAGACAATTGAGATATGAACAAATATGGACCTTGCTGTGAAAATTTCCAGATATATAATATTCGGATGGCATGTTTTTGTTTTCTCCTCTGTATCTTCTGGGAGTAAATCTTGTTCCCCAAATCCTCCCTGAACTGGGAGCTGACCAAGGCCTGGAAAACAAGTCACAACAATAATCATGATAGAGAGCCCAGGCCAGGGGACATTTATGATACTGGTGGCTGCCCAGCATCTTTTGACCAACCCTTTCAAGTTTGGAGGAAATTATTGTAATTGCCCAATGGGTTCTTCCTGCCTGCTGCAGAGACAAAACCAATTCACTGAGACTATGGCATTGCAGTAGAGAAATCATTTACTTAATGCAGAGCTAGCCAAGAGGGGACTGGAGTTGTTACTGAAATCAGTCCCCCTGAACTCAGAAGCTTGGGTTTTCATGGATGATGTGGTGGACAGGCGGCAAGGGAGTGGGTGCTGCTGATTGGTTGGGGATGAACTCATAAAAGTATGGAAAACAGAACAGTCCTCAGGTGCTGAATCAACTACTGGGTTGGGGGAGGGGGTTACAGGACCAATTGAGTCATGAGTTCTGGGTCCAGGTGGTCAGTTGGTTGCCACAATGCAAAAGTCTGAAAAACATCTCAAAAAAAAAATCTTAGGTTCTACAATAGTGATGTTATTTATAGGAGCAATTGGCGAAGTCACAAATCTTGTGACTTTTAGCCACATGACTCCTGAGCAGCAAGAAATTATATAAAGGCAAACTAGGGGACAATTGCTGGTTAACATTTAGCTACACTTATGTTTTAGCAGAATTCAGGCCCCACCCATAATCCTAATCTTGTGGCCTTTCCTCACGGGGTTGGAGTAGGGTATATACTTAGCAAATGTATGTAATTCTTGTCCCTGAGCAAGGAAGGAGTTCATTTTAGGGAAGAACTATTATCATCTTTGCTTCAAAGTTAAACTATAAACTAAATTCCTCCCATGGGTAGCTTGGCCTATGCTCAAGAATGTGAGAACAGCCTCATGATTTAGGGGTAAGGTTTACCACCTTGTTGTGTATAATATAAGAGAATTAAAGGTAGCCTAAATGTCCCTCAACAGGGGTCTGTGCAGAACACTCCAGTTGCCCCATAAAATGGAATCACATGAAACCATTACTAGTGATACCAATGCAAGAATATTTAAAAATACAAGAAGGATCCCTGGAATATGAAGGTGGTGATGGCAGCATAATTTTTCAGCCTTTCAAAATATCCACATAAGAAAACAGAGTAACAAGCTAGTAAAGCCAAAACCCATGAACATTTACAACAAAATGAGGTGAAAAGGTATCGCCACAAGCCTCAAAAGAACAGTGGGCAGGGACAAACCACAGACTTGTCTGTAGCAGCATCTGTACAGGAGGAAAAGAGGAAAGTGATAAGGCAGCATCCGAAAGACCAGAGAGCAGAAACCCAAAACAGCACAGCGGACCAGTTTCTTTAAAAGATTTAAAAAAAAAAAAAAAAAGGCTGGGCTTGGTGGCTCACACCTGTAATCCTAGCACTTTGGGAGGCAGAGGTGGGTCGATCACTTGAGGTCAGGAGTTCGAGATCAGTGGGGCCAACGTGGTGAAACTCCGTCTCTACTAAAAATACAAAAATTAGCTGGGAATGTGGCACGGTTCTGTAATCTCAGGTACTCGGGAGGCTAATGGAGGAAAATCGCTTGAACCCAGGAGGCGGAAGTTGCAGTGCGCTGAGATCACGCCACTGCACTCCAGCCTGGGCAACAGATTGAGACTGAGTCTCAAAAGAAAAAAAGAAAAAAAAAAGTGAACAGACAAAAAGGATTTGAGAGAAAGTGGCAAATATTGAAGATAAACAAAGAACAGTGATGATGATAATAAGAGTCCTTGAAGAAGAAAACCAAGGCAGGGGAACAAAACCTATACTAAAAATTGTAATTCAAGGTGACTTTCCCCAAATAAAGAAAGCTTGAAACTACATATGAAAGAGCCCATCATGCAGACCATAGTCATACTGGTATGATCAACACTGAGATGAATTCTAGTAAAGTTACTGGACTTTAATGAAAGAAAATTATTTGAGCATCTAAAAAGTAAAAAGAATTTGTGACTTCTGAGGGAAATAAAATTAGATTATTATTATTTTTGACAGCAATTATTATTCAAGAAGAAAATGGAGGAACATAAGTATAGTCTTGATACTTTTTTTTCCCTGAGGACTTTGTTTGTAAGTCTTGATACTTTTTTGTGTGTGTAGAGAGTCTTGCTCTGTCGACCAGGCTGGAGTGCAGTGGTGCAATCTTGGCTCACTGCAGCCTCTGCCTCCTGGATTCAAGCAATTATTATGCCTCAATCTGCCAAGTAGTTGGGACTACAGGTGTGTACCACCACGCCCAGCTAATTTTTGTATTTTTAGTAGAGGCGGAGTTTCGCTGTGTTGACCATACTAGTCTTAAACTCCTGGCCTCAAGTGATCCACCCGGCTCAGACTCCCAAAATGCTGCGATTACAGGCGTGAGTCACCATGCCCTGCCAGACTTTATAATTTCTTAAAAATTTGATATCCCTTTTAAGTTTCTTTAAATTTATAGGTTCCCGCTCCATCCATTCATTTCTTTACAAGTTATCTGTTGAAGGACCTGGTTTCTGTGACCAGAAGAGTTTCTCACAATCTGGATTTTGCTGATTACACATTCATGGTGCCATTCACATGTTCTCTGTCCTTTATGTTTCCTGCCAATTGGCTGCTCCATCCAGAGACTGGATTAGAATTAGATTCAATTCCTTTGGCAAGATTCTGGACTGTGTTTGGCCACAGGAGGCATGAGATTTTTCCTTGTCTCTTTTGTAGTCTTATCAACCACTGATGTCTTATGACTACCGTTCTTTGCCAGTTGCAAAATGTGATATTCCAGTTCTAAAATTTCTTATTATCAATTGTAATACTTGTACAAATAGTCACCACCTCCAGTCTACTATTTGGTTGCTTGAGGATTTAGTTCATATAGGAAAGGCAGGAAAAGTGCTTGGTTGTTTCTCCTTACTTACTAGATTCCAATATAATGAATTGATTGCTCATCATCCTCTAAAGGTGAGAAAGTCTTTTCTAAAAATATCATTATGAGCTTATAGACTAGAACATGTTTCATGGGTTTCAATACATTGCAATGAATAGTATTAAAGCTTCTGCTGGCTCATATTTGATCAGTTGGAGTCTCCTTGGGCTGGCTCCTGAGTCCTTTTGACATGACCCTGATAGTATTTTGAGAGCTTTCTAACCACCTGGTATGATAAGATGTGTTAGGTTCATCCTGTACATTCCTTATGCCAGAGCAGAGCCATTTCCCCAGGAACCTCTGGATTCTTTTAGTAAGACATGATAATGTAAGACTAATCACTGTTTAGGCTCTAGAGATGTTCATTGTTACTACGTTTCCCATTTTCTTTTTCTTTTCTCTTCCTTTTCTTTTCTTTCTTTTTTTTTTTTTTTTTTTTGAGGTGGAGTCTCGCTCTGTCGCCCAGGCTGGAGTGCAGTGGCATGATTTTGGCTCACTGCAACCTCCGCCTTCTGGCTTCAAGTGATTCTTCTGCCTCAGCCTTCTGAGTAACTGGGATTACAAGTGTGTACCACTATACCCGAGTGATTTTTCTATTTTTAGTAGAGATGGGGTTTCACCATGTTGGCCAGGCTGGTCTCGAACTCCTGACCTCAAGTGATCCACCTATTTCAGCCTCCCAAAATGCTGGAATTATAGGCGTGAACCACCGCTCCCAGCCTCCCATTGTTTTTTCACCTTTTTAACCAAGCTAGGAAAATATATAGAGAGAATATCTATAGAAAATACATACATACACACCTATGTGCGTACTTCAAAAGTTCATACTGTTAATTCCAATTGTAATTTAAAACTAGAGCTTTACAGTTTTTATCTATTGCATCTGAATTTCCTTTCTTCCATATTGAGAGTCATAGCTGTGACCTTGAACTCAGAATACATATTTGGGTGAAGAAACTATTAAGAAAAAATATGATTACCTTAAAAGTCAGGATAGTGGTAAATGATAAAGAGTGAAGAGATTGTGATTAGGATGAGGAATGATGAAGTTTTAACTTGGGGATGTTTGCCTTATAATAATTCATCAAACTGTGCCTTTTAATTGTGTGGTTTTCTATACAGTAGATTCCTCCTTCATCCTCAGGGGATTCATTCCAGAACCCCTAGTAGAGGCCTGAAACTATGATTAGTACCCACCCATATACTATGTTTTTTCAATCTGATAATCAAGATGGGCACAGAGTGACTAAGGAGCAGGTAGTGTACACTGCGTGGACATGCTGGACAAAGGGATGATTCACGTTTGGGTGGGGCAGAGTGGGATGGCACAGATTTCATCATGCTGTTCAGAATGGCATGCAGTTTAAAACGTACACGTTGTTTATTTCTGGAATTTTCCATTTAATATTTTTGGACCAAGTTGACCATGGATAACTGGAACTATGGAAAGTGAAACTGTAGATGTGGGGGACTATATTTTACATATATGTATCAAAGCATCAAGTTGTATGCTTTAAATATATACAATTTCCTTTTTTTTTTTTTTTTTTTTTGAGACAGTCTCACTCAGTTGCCCAGGCTGGAGTGCAGTGGGCAAGATCCTGAACAATGTTTAACCTATCTAAAAAAAAAAATTAGATTGCGAACATCTTTTCTTGTTTATGTAGAACACAAACACACACACACATTACACAACAACATATTCATAATGTGTTCCCCTTTGTTTTAGGAAGACACGTGGTAATTTAAAGACTTGAACTTTCAAAATTATGTCACTCAGAGTCTAGATGATACACAAACTGGAGACTTCCTGTGAGATATCTAAAGGTCTCTCGCTTTACCTCCTCTTGCAGAAGTGAAGGAGCACATTGAGGAGGCCATTTCAGCCCTTGACAGAGAAATGCTACAGAGAGTCTGCGTTTAACCATCAGATGACGCAAGAGGCATAGAGGGGACGACTGTAAGTAAGATTAGGGAAATAGTTGTGACAGTTCCTTTACAAATTGCATTTGACTATGTATTCTGATATAACCTATTTACTGAATAATATATTTTGAAAAGTGTTTAATTCTTTTTAAATGACCTTGTCTGTAGGCATAGCATATGTCGGAAGATAATCAACAGAATGCTAACCATGGTTACATATGAGCGATGGGATTAAGATTTTGCTTTAATTGTTTTCTTTTTTCTTAGCTGAAGTTCTCAAAGTTTCATCATGGCATTGAAAGAAAAAAGCCAAAAGCCATAAAAGAAGCAAGAGAATCACAGTGCCAAAGTTCTATATGTAAAATGTTACTGTGTTTTGTTGTTCTGGTGAATTTTTCCCAGTTTTGTTTGTGTGTTGGTGATATACCTATATCTTCCCCCACTGGAAGATCTCTGGATCCCCCAAAGTTTGAATTTCTCAATTATAGTGAGGTAGCATTGATGACAAGGTTTAGAAAAAAATGGAAAATCTTAATATTGCTCATATGTCCATCAGAGTTCCATCAAAGAAGCATATAGCCCCTAGGAGTAATACAGAGTATGAGACCTATTATAGGGATTTGGCCTATAATAAATCTCAGGAAAGAAAGAGGGTCATAACACAAGGGTGAGCAGGGACAAGCTGGGACCCACAAGGAGGGACCCCCACCAGCATCAGCCTCCTCTCCTGCCTCTACACCTCAGACTTGGGTGAAGCGTGTGACCAGTGGGAAAGGCTGGTGCCCTTTGCCACAGAGCTAAACATGTACAGGGCCCAGGAGGCGGAGAATCCCAAGAAGAAATTCAGCAGGACTGGAAGAACTGTGGGTCAGCTGCTGCCTCACACCAAGGTGGGCCAGCAGAGCCGTTCATGGGCTGCACCCATGCCTGACACCTGACTCACTACCAGCCTTCCTACTACTTCACTTCCAGCCTCACACATGTGCCTCCCATGGCCACACAGAAAGGTGAATTCTAGCCATACAGCTTAACTACTTTGCCCTGGTAAAAGCCATCGCAGTGCCTATTTACTACTGACCTGCTGGAGGATCATGGACAGAGGGACCTATCTTCTGTGGCTCCCCAGACCTCTCCACTGTAATCAGAAAACAGCACTAGCCCCTTTGTGCTGTGTGCATATAGAGTAAAAAATGAGAGAAAAAAAAGGAAAAAATATTAGGATACTGTTTGTATTCATTTTGTACCATCATTTTAAGTTTTTTTACATTCATTAATTGTTCTCTGAAATAGGCCTGTGTGTAGATACACTGCTTAATGTGAGGCCAACTACTAAAATACATAAAATGTTAAGATTCATTAGATAGAAGCATGTGTATGTGAGCCAAGAATAGCCCTTAGGGGTACGTAGCCATCCCTGAAGAGCGAGTGAATATCTTGGGACTTTTCCCCCACCGGAAAAATGGGAAAACAGTGATAATGTTTTATCATTGGTAAATGTCCTAACAGGGAGAAAATAATGTCGTCTAGAGTTTCTAGCTGACATGCATCAGGAAAGACATTGTGTTGACATTTGACCCAAAGAATGGGTAGGATCTGGGCAACAGGAGATGTGAAGAGAAGACATTTCAGGTGTAGAGAGAGGAAGGACCAAGTGTTGGAGTTGGGACAGTGTAGGGTTGATTGGGCTGGTACCCTCAGATAAGAAGGGGAACAATGAGCTGGGAAATAATGATGAGAGAAAGCAAAGGGGGAAGAGCCCCTTATAAAACCATCAGCTCTTGTGAGAACTCACCCACTATCACAAGAACAGCATGGGGAAACCGCCCCCATGATCCAATCACATGAGAAACAATGATAATGTTTCTCTTAACTATGTATGAAAACAGCAACTCACAACTCACTTCTCTCTCAGCTGTAGAAAATTATTCTCTTTCATAATAATCATGCCCACTCCACCCAAATGTGACCTGCTATCATGTGTTGAGTGTCTACTGTGTGTCAGGTCCTAGGCCAAAAGTCGTGGGATTTTTTTGTTAATTTAGAGAGAGTTAAAAAAATTTCCTTCTTTATTGATTTCTAATTTCATCCCATTGTAGCCAGAGAAGATACTTTGTATGGTATCTGTTTCTAAAATCTGTTGAAACTTAATTTGTTGCTTAAAATATGATCTGTCCTAGAAAATGTCCTGTGTGCATTTGAGAAGAATGTGTGCTCTGTTGTTTTTCAGTAGGGTGAATACGTTTGATCTAGTTGGTTTTTTGTGTTGCTCAGGTCCTCATGTGTCCCACTCAGACCTAATCTGCAGGTTCAAAAAGATCTGCAAATAATTTATGTGCACATTACATTTTGAGAAGCAGTGTTCTATATATAATACTACCCTATGACACAAAATAAGGTTGGGGAATCAGATACTCTTCTATTCAGAGTTGACACTGATTTTTTTCTGGGCTTGATGAGAAGGTGATCTAATTGATAGTCCTTATTTAATTTAAGCTTTGCCTGATATAAGCTTCCACAATCTAGTTCCCCTGCATGCTTGGAGTAGCATACCTGTTATGTAGTTAAGTTTGAAGTTACGCATTTGAAACTTCCAGTGGACATGCCAATAATAAGGTGATTGTACCTTCCTTGAGAGAGATGTCTCCGATCTTTTTCTTACCCTCTAATTTGATGGATTTTCTAAAAGCTTGCAAATAAAACAGGGTACTATAGAAACATATGGTCAAATTTTAAAAAGCATTAACTGTAAATTATTCAAACCACCTTCCCTCCAGTCCAATCTCAAACTGCTAAGAATGCCTGCACTTTGAAAGAGAAGCTTTGAAATCAAATGATTGGAAGAGGTCTTCCTGTGGATATTCTACTTGATGTGACTCTGTCTGTGGTAGGTAGATGATCCATTGGAGCAAATGTTTTTTGAGAAGATACATATTCCTTTTGTCCTTAGCTTTCCTCCATTAGTTCCAATCTCCACATTTCATCAGGCATCGGAGCGATGGGATCTTTCAAAGTTCACAGTGGCAGCATAGGAATAGAAGGGCTTTCAGTTTATGGAATCGTTACCCAAGGAAGGTTTTTTGTAGGTAACCAAAATAGATCATGCTGATTTTGACATAAGGAGCACATTTCAAAGGAATATTTTCACAGTCCTCCTGGCTGTGACTCTAACTCACCTTTCCAGCCTCATTTCCCAGCTCAGTGTTACTTTTCTTATCTGAGGGCAGCAGCCCAACCAAACCCTACACTGTCTCAACTCCAAAGCTTTCTCCTGCCTCTCTCTACATCTGAAATGTCTTTTCTTCATATCTCCTCTTGCCCAGATCCTACCAATTCTTTGTGCCATATGTCGACACAATGCATGTCAGCTAGAAACTCTAGACGATATTATTTTCCCCAAATTGGGACACTTATTACTATCTTGACATCATATTTGTCTTAGCACTTCCCTCTCCTAGTAGGCTGTGAATTACTTGAGGACAGGATCCTTGTCTAATTCATCTCTGTATCCCCACAAATGCCTAATACAATACCTGCCTCACCAGCTCTCAATAAATAGTTTCATCCTTCCTTCATGGCTAATGATATCCAATACTTTTTATGTGCTTAATTGGCATCTGTATTAGTCTTTGCTTCTTTCTCATTTTCTAATTTTTGTCTTATTGTTGGGTTTTGAGAGTTCTTTATATATTCTAGATCTTTGTCCTTGATATGGTTTGGCTGTATGTCCACATTCAAATCTCATCTCAAACTGTAATCCCCATATGTGGGCTGAAGGAAGTGGTTAGATCATGGGGGCGGTTTTCCCCATACTGTTCTCGTGATAGTTATTGAGTTTTCATGAGATCTGATAGTTTTGTAAGGAGCTCTTTCCCCTTTGCTCCTTACTCTTCTCTCTCCTGCTACCATGTGAAGAAGGTCCTTGCTTCTCCTTCCACCATGATCGTAAGTTTTCTGAGGCCTCCCAAGCCATGTGGAACTGTGAGTCAATTAAACCTCTTTTCGTTATAAATTACCCAGTCTCAGGTATTTTTTTATGGACTAATACAGTTCTTTGTCTGATAGGTGGTTTACAAATATTTTCCTCTAGTCTGTTAACTTGCCTTTTTATTCTCTTTGCAAGGTGTTTAGCAGAGCAAAAGTCTTTAATTTTGATGAAATCCAATTTATCAGTTTTTGATTTTAGGACTCATGGTTTCAGTTTCAAGTATAAAAATTATTTACCTAGCTTTAGCCTTTGAATATTTTCTCTGACTTTTTTTATCCTAAATGTTTTATAGGTTTATATTTTATATTTAGATACAGGACCTATTTTGAGTTAACTTTTGGGTAAGGCATGAGATTTAGACAATGGTCACTTACTTGCCTATGGATATTCAATTGGTCCAGCATCCTTTGTTGAAAGGCTGTTTTTTGCTGGCAAGGTTGTGGAGAAAAGGAAATGTTCATACATTGTTGGTGGGAGTGTAAACTAGTTCAAACATTGTAGAAAGCAGTGTGGTATTTCCTCAAAGAACTAAAAACAGAACTGCTATTCAAGCCAGCAATCCCATTATTCGATATATACCTAAAGGAATAGAAATTGTTCTACCATAAAGACACATGCACACATATATTCATTGCAGCACTATTTATAAAAGCAAAGATATGGAATCAACTTAAATGCCCATCCATGGTAAATAGGATAAAGAAAATATGGTACATATATACTATGGAATACTATGCAGCCATTAAAAAGAATGAGGTCATGTATTTTGCAGAAACATGGATAGAATTGGATGCCATTATCCTTAGCAAACTAACGCAGGAACAGAAAAACAAATACTGAGTGTTCCCACTTATCAGTGAGTGCTAAATGATGAGAATGCATAGACACAAAGAAGGGAACAGCAGACACTGGGGCCTACTTGAGGGTGGAGGGTGGGAGGAGGGAGAGGATCAGAAAAAATAACTAATGGGTACTAAGCTTAGTACCTGGGTGAAGAAATAATCTGTATAACAAACTCCCATAGCATGAGTTTACTTATATAACAAACCAGCATATGCACTCCTGAACCTAAAATCAAGTTAAAAAAGAAAAAAGAAAAGGCCATCTTTCCTTCATAGAATTGCTTTTGCATCTTTGTCAAAAAATAGTTGGGCATATTTATTTAGGACTCTTTCTGGGTTCTCTATTCTGTTCTCTTGCCCTCTGTGTTTATCTCTCTGCTGATGCCACACATTATTGATTGCCGTAGCTGAATAAGAAGTCTAGCAGTTAGGTAGATGCATTCTTCCTGCTTTATTCTACTTTATTAAAGTTATTTTAGCTGTTCTAGTTTCTTTACGTTGCCATAGAAATATTAGTACAAACTTGTCTATACAAAAATTCTTGCTGGAACTTTGATATCAATTTGAGGAGAATTGACATCTTTACTATGGTGAATCTTTTAAGCCATGAATGTGATGTGTCTCCACTTATTTAGAACTTCTTTGATTTCTCTCATCAGCACTTTTCTACTTTCCAGCATCTAAATCCTGTATATGTTTTGTCAGATTTACACCTCGGTGTTCTATTTTCTTCAGCAATTGTAAATGGTGTTGTATTTTTCATTCTAGTGTCCACTTGTTTATTGCAAGTATATAGAAACGCTTTTTTCATGTTTACCTTTTCTTCTGTCACTTTCCTGAACTTGCTTATTAGTTTTAAGAGATTTCTCTTTTTTTATTCCTTGAGATATTCTGTATAGACAACCACGTCATCTGAAAACAAGGACAGTTTTCTGTCTTTCTTTCCAATCTGTACGGATGTCTTTTATTTCTTATTCTTGTCTTATTGCACTGGCTAGAATTTGTAACACTATGTAGAATAAGAGTGATAAAAACAGATGTGCTTGGCTTGTTCTTGATTTTAGAAGGACATAATTCAGCCTTTCATCATTAAATATAATATTAGCTATAAGTTTTTCTCAGATACCTTTCAACAAATTGAGGAAGTTCCCCATTATTCCTATTTTTTCTAGATTTTTTTTTTGTCATGAATGGGTGTTGAATTCTGTCAAGTGTTTTAATGCATTAATTGATATAATCATGTGATTTCTTTCTTCCTAAACCTTTTTATGTGGTAGATTACAATGAATAAATTTCAAATGTTGAACCAGCCTTGCATACTTAGAATAAATTGGACTTTTCTTTTTTGATCAGAAACTTGTTGGCATTTGGCTGGGCACAGGGCTTCACACCTATAATTTCAGCATTTTGGGAGGCCGAGCTGGGAAGATCACTTGGGGCATGGAGTTTGAGTTCAGCCTGGCCAACATGAAGAAACCCCATCTCTACTAAAAATACAAAAATTAGCCAAGCGTGGTGGCACACACCTGTAATCCCAGCTACTCGGAGGCTGAGATACAAGAATCACCTGAGCTCAGAAGGCAAAAGTTGCAATGAGCCAAGATTGTGCCACTGCATTCCAGCCTGGCAACAGAGCGAGACTGTCTCACAAAAAAGAAAGAAAGAAGGAAGGAAGGAAGGAAGGAAGGAAGGAAGGAAGGAAGGAAGGAAGGAAGGAAGGAAGAGGAAGAAAGAAGGAAAGAAGGAAAGAAGGAAGGAAGGAAGGAAAGAAAGGGAAAGGAAAGGAAAGGAAACGAAATGAAACTTGACATTTCTGGGTCACTGACTTCTCCAATACTCAAAGAACTCACCACTATGTCAATCTTTGGGTCCCAAGGTTCCCAGTTGGTGTGCCTTCTTCTACTACTTTTCAGGGACCAGGCCTTCCCAATGATTGGTATTGTGTCTTAGACCAAAGAATCCTAAAGCTGGGGTTTCTCTATGAATAAAATAGCTAATGTAATCATCTATATAAAATAGACTACTTTAAATATTGGGGGATCTTGATTTTGGTTTGTGGATTCCAAATGTCCAAAGGAAATAGTCTGAATGTTTCAGAGCTCATGTGAAAAAAAAAAATCCTAATTTTCCATTTGCTGACACATTTAAAGATTCATAATACAGCCTAGAGTTTTTTCATAAAGATGCTTAAAGGTATGGCATGGACTTAGGTGTTGGATTTGTGCTTTCTGATAACCATGGTGGTGTCAGGTATTATAGCTAGGTAATTATAATTGCAAGAACTGTGTAGCCTTATACAGTAATAAACTGATTCAGCCCATGAATTCATCTGCAGACTCTCCAAATAGAAAATTACTAACATGAGAAATGGAGGAATAAATGTATTGTGATAGTCTAGCTTTATTTCCTGTGAACCGATGGCTTCCTCTGTAGTGAGTAATATGATGCCTCAGTGCATTCTGGAAAATATGCTCCTATGGCATCAAGATGGGCAATAAAAACACAGAATTCCAAGGAAGATCATCGCTAAATGGCATTAAAGTATAGACCGGGGATGAAAAAGTGAGCTTGTGACATCTGACTAACAGGGGGATGGAGCACTGTGCAAGTTATTCATGGTGGGTCATAAAAAGAAAAGGCCAGGATACCCACAGAACAGAGGAGCCAGCAAAGCTCAGGTGTGGTTTGCATACTGCCTCTCTAAATGACAAACTCTGGTCATAAAAGCCTCCTTGAAACTTCTCATCCATGAGGGCTGCTTACAAGAGCTCACGAATGATATTTAAAGTGGTCAGATAACTGCACACAGACAGCATGGATGACAGCAGCTGCGAGGGAGCTGGGCTGTGGCTTGGGTCACCCAAGATGTTTCACTTGCCTACATGGAAGTTGTCAGTAATTTATCTATTTTTGGCATAAGACTTATCTTTGTGTTTTTCCAGAACCAGCATGAAAAATGCCTTTGCATATCCTGAGCACCCTCCCGGGGATGGTGAGAGGAGAGGCCAGGATGGTACTGGCTAGAGGCAGAAGACAGAAGGGACCCGAAGTGGGCTGAGAATGAGCTGTTAAGCCAACATAAGAAATTGCCTAGTTCTACTTGAACTGAGATTCTGACCTATAAGCAGGGGTTCTCAAACTCAGATTGTAGCAGAATCTTCTAGAAAGCCTTGTTTTCCATCAGATTCCTGTGCACAGCACCCAGCAATACTGACTGAGAGTGTGGAACAAGACCCAAGAACCTGCATTTTTCATGCATACCCCAGATGTTTCTGAAGCAGGTGATCTGGGGACTACATCCAGAGAAACCTTCTTCTGAAAGTGGGTGATGGTTTGTGATGGAGGTTCACAGAAAGAACTGTAGAAAAAACCATGTGCCTGAATTCCTGAAATGGTACCAAAGCTAATGATTGCATTTCAGTTTCCAATGGGGCTGTTTAATTCTCCCACTTCCAGCCTCAGATTGCTCCCTGAGATCCATCCAGCATCTCATAGAGACATGCTCTTGGCACCAAGAGAAGTCGCTGATCAGAGAGAATGGCTGGGTCTCTGTGCCTTTATCTTCACTATTTAAAAAGTGACTCAAAGGGGACATCCTGCTGAGGTGGATAAGCAACTTGTCTCTGCAAACAGAGACAGCAGTGCAGTCTTCAGCAAACCAGTCCCCTAGTGGCTTCCAAAGAGCAAGAGCAGGAAGAAGCTCACGTTGGTGCTGGTTCTCCTTTATTACGACGATTCATGGAGGTGGCCCAAGACTCTCCATCAAAGATCTGACTGGAGGCCGGGCAGGGTGGCTCATGCCTATAATCCTAGCACTTTGGGAGGCTGAGGCAGGTGGGACACCTGAAGTTGGGAGTTTGAGAGCAGCCTGACCAACATGGAGAAACCCCATCTCTATTAAAAATACAAAAATTAGCTGGGTGTGGTAGTAATCCCAGCTACTCGGGAGGCTGAGGCAGGAGAATCAATTAAACCCTGGAGGCAGAGATTGCAATGAGCTGAGATCATGCCATTGCACTCCAGCCTGGATGATAAGAGCGAAATTCTGTCTCAAAATCATAATAATAATAAAAGAAAAAAATAAAGATCTGACTTGAAAGAAGAGGTTCTCTAGTCCTTTGACTTCAGTTTCAGAGCCCCTTTCATGCTTCTGGCCCCCAGAATCTTCTTCACCTGCCCCTCCAGCTGTGCAAAACTGTAAAGAATGACCCACAGTTACGCAGGGCGTCTCCACTGACATGCTAACCTCAACCCCGAGTTTAGCCATGTTTTCATCTCTCACATGTCTTCTCAAACATTTAATTATAAAATAATTTTAAAAAACATTAATTTAAATGAGTTCTTGCAAACTCTTTGTTTAAATAAGATACCCCAAAGAGTCATAGGCTTTAGTTTATTATTATTATCAGTTATTATTATTATTTTACCTTCGTGCAAATAAGATATGATGGAAGTGCTCATAATCCTCTTCTGACTAGTGGAGAAGATGCACAGGGACCCATATCTTCCAGAAAACAGATCTCAAATGGAATATTATCAGAGCAACACATTTTAAAGCAAGATCAATGAGAATGACAGCCTTCACAGAAGCTACAGATTACTTCTGCAAGCCATAGCAACAGTCTCTGAAGTTCAGATCCATTGTAAAACTCTTGTATTCAAAATATTAATAACATTGGCAAGCATAGTTAAATGATGTAGAAGAACATTTTGTGTTTTCAGTTAGTTTTATTTGTTTCAGTTAGGGAGGGAGGGATATATTTCCTTCTCCTTAACTAGCTATGATTTTTTTTCACCAGCAATTCAAAGTGCCTGTAATTTAAAGGTCTGGATTTCCACTACTAAGCACTGATAGAAATAAAACAGGCCTGCTTTATTAAAGTATCAAAATATTTAAAAATTAAAATATGGAGAAGGAAAAGGTGAAAAAAGAATTTAATAAAATGAATATTGGTTTGTAATGTTTTGCATCTAAATGATCATTTCTAATGCCTGACTTCTTCCTCCGTGCCTCTGACTGGGTGATTTAGGGGTCCATCATCTGACCTGACTCCAATGCCTGCCCACCACCCCAGAACCATTTTGTGCCTTCCTCTGCCTTCCCTCCTGTTTCAGAGGCACAAGAAGGCTCATCCCTTCTCTTGGCTTATGACTCTGTCTCTTTATGTTACTACACTTGGTTCCTTAATTTCCCTTCACCTTCCCATCTCCACCAATTCCTCTTCTCTGTGTATCCACATGCTCAAGTCTACTCCACCCTTAAGCCGATACCAGCCTTTCTGTTGTACCAGGGCCTGCCTTCTGTTCTGCTCTACATCTGCCTCCTCTGCTGTCACGTTTTCTGCCACCCACCCCAGACCCTGCTCACCCATGACATCCTGAATGCCAAACCCAAAGCCTTTCCTCCAGCCTCCACCCAGCTTCCATGCTTCTGAGCCCCATTCCTCCTTGAATGCTCCTCCTCTGCAGGGTTTTCTCACTGACAAATTCTTCTTCAACCCCTTCTTGGTTTCTGTTCCTACCCTGTCCTTAGCACTGATATTCCCCAGGGTGTCATCCATCCCTGATCTCATGTTCCTTCACTCATTCATTCTTCTAAAGCAATCTCACCCTTTCTGATGTTCAGCCACCGTGCCTGTGCTTCTGGTGATGAAATCTACTTGTATCTCTTTCCTAAGCACAAGGCACTCATTCATTTTTAGCAACATTGTTAATGCCTCCGTTTGCCTCCTCCACAGGCAGGGATCCAACCTATCAACCCACGGTTTCCCTCCAGCCCTCTATTCCCAGTCTCTGTCAAGACCACCACCTTCTGCTTTGCCTCGCAGGCCCGACCCCTTCCTGTCATTCGGTCTCAGGATAATCACCTCCAATTCCTGCCAGTTCTTCTGCTAAAATGTCTGTTGTATCTACCTCCTCCTTTTCCATTTGTGGCAAAACTACCATGTGTCTGGCCCTCACATTTCTTCCCCCTGCACACACCTCCTATCTGATTTCCCATTTTGGCTCCTATGTCTACCATAAGCTTCCCTCTGTAGCCACAGCTGGGTCAGATCCCAACATCCCTGTTTTCAAACACGATGTCTTCCTGACACTTACACAGCATGTCCCCACTGCCCCATAAGGCTCCTTAAATATCGTATTCGGTGACAGCCTCATCTGTAACTGTTGTATTCCCCTTCCTTTTCACTTCCTTTCTCAATCAGAGGTAAGGTCAAGTTCTAACATCAGAGCATACCCAGCGGATGGTGGGCAGTGCAACTTGCAAAGAGAGAGAGTAATCATATAAAAAGAACACCACTTGTTTACCACTGTCTCTACAATCTGCAGCCTGACAACCCATTTCCCTTGGGCCCTTCCTGCTGTTCCCTGGGCATTCTCTGGCCCAGTTCTAGCAACTTTCTGGAAGATGCTGCAACTCTTCTTCTCCCTCCACTCTAGTCAGCCATGTTTCGGTTCCTGCACTCCAGGAACCCCAAACTTCACTTTTCTCTGGATGTTTTCTGACCTCCCTACTGCTGACCTTGCTGTTTTTCCTCCTCCTCTGCCTTCTGTGCTTGGCAAACTCCCACTTGTCCTTAAGCCCCCTGCCAAAGCCATCTCTAGTTCAGCTGTAGGGCTTTGCCTACTTCCTTGCTTCTTGATGGATACTGTAAGGTTTATTCTTGGGTTCTTGCCGCGTTTAAAATGAAGAAACCGAGGCCAGCATGAAAATAATCCAATGCGAAGGAATTTATTCCTCCCGGGTGAGGTTCTGCGGTCCGGACAGGAGGGGCTGGAGAAGTCGCACGGACTCCGCTTAGACGTGGGGTTTTATAGGGAGTGGAGGCATCTGATTGGTTGTGCCCGAGGTGAGTGGAACAAAATGGAGGGGAGTGGGGCCGGATGGAACAAAATGGCAGGGAGTGGGGCCCAGATAGGACAAAATAGTAGGCAGGAAGACAAAATGGCAGACAGGGAGTGGGGCCCAGATAGGACCAAATAGTATCAGGTAGGTCCTGGCGGGGCTTTTTTCCCAGGCTCCTGGGAGGGGGGGTGTCCGAGCTCCCCACAAGGGAAGGGGGTGTGTCCGAGCTCCCGGAGAGGGAAGGGGGTGTGTCCGAGCCCCTGGCGAGGCAACCGGCCTTACAGATACCTCTTTTATAGCACTTCTCACACACTCTTATAAAGAACTACTGATGCGCCCATCTTTCCTGCTGTGCTTCGACCTCCTTGAGCTCAGGAATTATGTCTTCATCTTTCTATCTCTGGAGCCTGACACAGAGTAGGAGCGCCATAAATGTTTAAAGAAACAAACGAATGACTGTCATTGTTCCTAGTTCTGTGGAAGACCAACAGAGCTAGAAAACCCAGCCCCCATTCTCCTGAGGGTAAAGGTGATAGGGGCTGCAGTGTGAATATATAGGAAATCCCATAAGACAAGGCAGTGTAAGCAACAAATATATGGCCAGGTAGAGAGGAGGAGGCGTTGTTTCCAGCTTCTCCACATACCAAACAAGAATCCTACTTTCCTTCCAAAGCCAATAGTCCCCCTTTCTCCTCCAGCTCCCTCCCTAATCAGCAGGATAGAAGGACTCATGCCTCTGCCTACAGCACACTGACTCATACCACCCACCCAATCTAGTCACCTACCCAGAAGAAACAGGCTGGGCAGGCACCAGTGGCAGTGCCGGTGTCACTAGCAAATCTATTTCTGAGTCTGGCCAGGGGCACGTGGACTGCTTGCCCCTGTTCACAGCCTTTATTTCTCTATAATCTCCATACTTTGTAATATACTGTTCAGAGTTTATTGCAAGCCACTTATATTTTCTCACCTTCAGTTAAACGTTTAGGCTAACTGGTCCCCATGAAACTCCTTCTTCAAACTTGCCCTTGGAAACTCTCTCCATTCTTTGTAAGCCATTATCTTTTCTACTGATTGCCATTCCTATTCACTCTTTCTTGTTAAATTTCCTGACCTTCATCTATACTCTCCCATTACTTAGTCTCTCTTCTCAAACACTAGCTACTTACTATCCTTTCCTACTCTTAAATGGTTCCCATTCCATTCCTCTTAACCTTCCCCTGTGTATTTGTTAGAGATTCTTTTATTGCTTCTTTACTGTGTCTGTGTTTAAAATAGAGTTTTTATCGTATTTTATCATAGACTCTGACTGCCTAGACATGATTCTTACTTTTTCAACCTTTCATATCCCTGAGAGCCTTCCTCTAAACTCATCCATTCATTCATCTAACAGGTAGTGAGTGTTGAGTCATCTAATACTTGTATTGAGTCATCACGCAACTAGGAAGAAGAAAGTCAATGCAGGTGCTTTAATTTACAGAATTGGTTACAAAAATGTTGGAGGAAGTAGAGCAGCTAAAATTAAAAACATTAATTATAACAAGTGTTGACAAGGATTTGGAACAAATGGAATTCTTATACACTGCTGGTGGGAATGTAAAATAATGCAATTTTGCTTGTTTCTTAAAAAGTTAGATATGACCACCAGATATATGACTACCATATGATCCAGCCATCCCAAACTTAGGTATTTATCTAAAAGAAATGAAAGCAGATATTCATACAAAGACTTGTACAAAAATGCTCAGAAGCTTTATATATAATGGCTCAAAACTGGTAACAACCCAGATGTTTATCAACAGAGTTATAGATAAATAAATTGCAGTATAGGCACATAATGGAGTACTATTCAGCAATAAAAAGGAATAAACAATTGAAACATGCAACAACAGGGATTAGTTTATGCTAAGTAAAAATTAAAAAAATTAAAAGAAGTACATACTGTATAATTCCATTTATATAAAATTCTATAAAATGCAAACTGTACTCACAGAAAGCTGATCAGCAGGCAGGGAAGGGGTGGGAGAGATTGCCAAGAAACACAAGAAACCTTTGCAGATGATGGGCATGTTCATTATTTTTATTGCAATGATGATATCACAGTCTATACTTATGTTAAAGTTTATCAAATTACACATTTTGGATGTATATAGTTTATTATATGCAATTGTGAAAGGAAACTAAATCTTGCCCCCAAATCACTAAACTAAAGGGAAAAATCAAGCTGGGAATTGCTTAGGGCAAACCTGCCCCCAATTCTGCTCAAAGTCACCCCTCTGCTCACTGAGATAAGCGCATATCTGATTGCCTCCTTTGGAGAAGTTAATCAGAAACTCAAGAAAATGCAACCATTTGTCTCATATCTACCTATGACCTTGAAGTTATGGGAGGCAGGTTTGCCCTAAGCAGTTCCCTGCTTTGAGTCTTCCTGCCTTTGCTTCGAGCAGTCCTGCCTTTCCAGACTGAGTCAATGTTTATATTGCATTTGTTGATTGTCTCCCTAGAATGTATAAAACCAAACTGGGCTCTGCCTACTTTGGGCACATGACATCAGGACCTCTTGAGGCTGTGTCATGGGTGTGCAACCTCAACTCGGCAAAATAAACTTTCTAAATAACTGAGACATGTCTCAGATCTTCAGGGTTCACATTTTATTAACTACAAGGGGATTCTGAGTGGCGATATCCCTGATCTTTGACAATTCTTCTATTGATGCTTTATGGCTCAAACCAATAGGACAATTTGCTGAGGTCTGAGAGCACTTCCTCCAGAGAGTCCCTGATCTTCCAAAATTTGGTTGAGATCTGAAGTTTATTTTCCTGTACAATTCCTCTCTTTTTGGAGTTTTACCTGCTTCCGACAAGGAAGGCAAGATTTCCTGTTTCTGTAATGATGGAAGGCAGGTAACTCCTTTATGGAGTTTGAGCTCCCTTCCAACAGGGAAGATGAGGTTTTTTCGTTGTTTTGTTTGTTTTTTGTTTTTTCCCCTGCTTTTAGGGTGGTAGAGAGCAGTCTACAGCCTGAGACCCATCGCTAGGTAAATTACTGAATTGGGTTTTCTTTTGGCTAAAGTTAAAATTAACAACCAGCTGGTCTTAATTTCTCTTTATTATTAGATGATAGTGACCACATAAGTTGTGTCATTGTTTGTTTTGCTTAATGGTTTGTTGTTGTTGTTGTTGTTTGTTTGTTTCTCCTTTTGTTGTTTCAGTCTTTTCCCACTGGGTTTGATCAACTCTATCTGGCTTGATCAAATCCAAAGGTAAGTTCCAAATTATGGGGAATAAACCCTGTGGCTAAATTCCCCCTACCACACATACAAAGGTGGTTTAGTAAGGGAGAAAAACGGTCAGCAAAAGGAAAAAAGAAAAAGAGGAAAGATTTTTTATTTTGACTACTAAAGGGTCTTTATTTATAACAAGGCCACCTTTTGGCTAGCAAGGCATAGGAGTTACACAACTATAAACACAGCCCAAGACAGAATGACCTTTGATTGTGTAATCTTTAATAAATAAGACACTGATATTGGTTTAATGAAAACAGCTACATCTTGAATTAGTAAAATTACCATTACTTCTAATCTTGTGGTTTTTGGCAGCTGAGTCCACGGGCAATAAGGAGGTTCGTGTTGGGAAGGACTGTTGTTGTCTTTGTTTCAAAGCTAAACTATAAAGTAAGTTCCTCCCCAAAGTCCAAGAATAAACAAGGACAGCTTGGAAATTAGAAGTAAGATGGAGTAAATTAGGTTGTATCTTTTTCACTCTCTCAGTTAGAATTTTGCAATGGTGAGTTTCATAACTTTAAAGATGAGTATTTTAGTTTTCATAAATAATCTAGTAAACCAATAAAATAAAATATTTAGGAAAATGTAATGGGATAAATACTTGTAGAAAAACTTGTCATAATTTAGACTCTAAAGTTATATTAAATTAAATAATATTTCATTATTTGGGTATTTTCCTATAAAAATATATTGTAGGAAAATACTCTTTCTAAAAAAAGTGTCCTTTTAAAAAAGGTGAACAATTTTTGTCTAATTCAAAGCTTATTTAAAGATTATGCATAAAACTAGGTGAAAGAAACCAGGAAATAAGAGAGATGTAAAGAAAGTTATGAAATAAAGAGGTGTCTTTTGGCAAGAAAGCTTAAAGAGAAATAATTTTATGTCAGAAAGAACCTCGTATGGTAAATATAGACCTACAATAAGAAGACTGGTTGTTTAAGAAAGAGGGATGTTCAGGACAAACAAGAAAGCCCAAGCATGTCATGTAAAGTCTGTGTAAGTCACAATAGAAGGATTTATTTTTAAAAAACAAAAACCTATATGATCAAGTTGTCTGTAATTAAAGGGAAATTATAATGGCTTTTCTAGAGATTGGGCTTAATGTAAAAAAATGCCTATGCACTAAATAATTAATTAGAAGAACAAAATTTCCTTAAGGGATTGATTTACTCTTAGTAAATTGTAAGATATTTTAATTGTCCTTTTAACCCGAAGTTCAACTTTTATTGCATCTCACCCTTTTTGGTTTTCTTTCCCCTTTTAAAAGGTATGAAATAACACTCTCCTTCAGCTAACTTTCAGCTTATATAAGTTTTTTTTTTCCCTCAAGTTCTGTTTGTTGTGATCTGTTGCTAATACTATTTTCTTAAAGATCTAAAGGAAATGTTTTCTTCCAATATAATATTCTGTATACTGCAGATGGTCTTTTCTTTTGCTTTTTGGTAACTGGCCTAACAGATTTTATGTTTTATTGAAATAATTCCTATGCCATTATTATGTTTGGATTTGCTTAGAAAAAAAAGCAAGATTAAAAAACATTTTTTCAAATTAAATTTATTACATCTGTGTATCTTTCTATATGTGCTTTTAAAGTTCTTCTGACATAAAGTTACAATGTTTTGACTCCTTGGTCTAAAAAGGACACCAAGTCCTGATAAATCTTAAACACTGACAGGAACTAAAGCCTGATCTTCAGGCTCCATAGAAGATGCCAAACAAAATAAACTGCATTTCTGAGACACAGGGCCAGAAATTAAAGCCATTCAACTCCTCAAGGCCCAGGGACTATGGTGGAAGAGATGGACATCTGAGATTGTAAGGGATGATTTTTAGAGATAAAATAAGTTCAGTTTCTTTCTAAATTAACCATTGGTGTCAAAAGCACACTGATGCAAGATCAGCATATAGGCCCCTGTGTCAGATTAACAAGGTTTTCTTGAAGCATTAACCAACTCATTTATAAAGGTTATATAGGTTATAAAAGGTTTATGGAAGTTATATCTTATGATCAAAATTAAAATTTTATAGATTGTAAATTTAAAAAAAAAATAATTGGCTGCATGCTGTTATTATTAGGGGTTATTGTTTGGAAAATTAAGTGTCTTCTCTCAAAAATAAATGTTTTCACCTTTATTTTTGAAATCCTTGAGTATCACTTTGGTTAAATGAATGACTTATTTTGCAATGACCTGTGATTCTATTTTGCGTTATCAAGTGTTTTAAACCTTTGATATTTGACAAACTTTCCAAATCAAATTATAAACTATATCTTTTTCTGGACTAATTAATCCTTTAAGATATTAGGTTCCCTAAAGTCCAAAAATTACATATTTGGCTTATTTGGTATAAAAATTATACAGGAAGCATTGTCAAATATGAAACAGTGTTTGGTTTTCTTTGGGCTCTATTTGTATAAATATGTTATTGGTTTGTGTTTCAAAATTATGAGAAACTCCTATAATTCTGATATGACTTAATGTACATTATCAGTAATAATTATAATTATTATGTTAAATTACTGTATGCCACAGAGGTACACATTTCCTTGTCAACTGGACTTTGACTATGGCTATCCTGAAACTTTTTGTCATCCATGGACAATTGCTGTCTTGTTTTGGTCCTCTTTAGAAGGTGGTTTTATGGTCAACTATAAAACTCTAACAGGTGCTCTTGAATGCAGGCTTCTGATAACTTTGAAGATTGTAACATCAGAACGGAAGGAAAACTTTCAGGATTCACAGGGAGCTGAAATGTTCATGAATATCAAGCAGAACAAGCATTAACTATATGGATTAAACTAATAGAAGCATGAAGTAATCTTTTTAACTTTTGCATAAAACGTTGCTGATCCTTTGTTTTGTTTTTCAGAGTCAAGGGAACTTTTCTTTTGAGCTATTGACAGTTTTTAACAATTTAGTGTACTCCTATGAACAGAATTTGGAGCGTATTTGTTTCTCTCCACTTGATTCATCTAGAATTTGGAAACTACCAGTTAGTATTCTTAACTTATGGCAATACAGTTATTTGCATAAGTCCAGCAAGAATGTGTTTTCATTGTAACAGTACACACTTGGAGAAACTGGTTATTTCGCCGAGGTTTTGAGTGCAATGGTATGCTTTCCTTTAAGGAATCAAACTTGACTTATGGAGCCAATAAAATCCCCTTTGGGAAAACTGGCTTCATACCTTGTCTACACAGTACAGGGTTCCTGACCTGTGTTAAGTAAAGAATGTCACTTTCTGACAGGCCCAGGAGCCCCAAGTTTATCTTGGGACCTCAAGAGGAGAAGAATTCACTCAACTCATAGGTATGTGATGGTACAAATCCATGTCTGGGCCAGGCTTTAAAAAAGTCTTATCTGAGATTCTTTATTTGGAACAAAGTTCCATCAAAGCCAATTAAAAAACCTATGTAAAATATATATATATATGTGTGTGTGTGTGTGTGTATATATATATATATATATATATATATATAATTTTTTTTTGCTGCAGTGTATACAAATAATCAGGCCAAGTATAATAAAGCAAATTGGTCCTACCATGATTTATCTTTAGTAAATATGGGAAACTGGAAAGAAAAATTATGTTTCAAAAACTATGGTACACCTGTGTTAGATTCTAGTCTTGCCTGATGTTTTTCAATTTTTATTATTTTCTACAGTTTGGACTGAATTCTAATTTTTCTTGGCTATAAGTCTTCAAAATAATGTTTTTCATTTTTTTCCCTTCTCTTTTCCCCTCATTTTTCCTAATTTGGAGTCACTGCAAACTAAGCTGTGCTTTCTTAAAGTCCTGTGAAATGAAGTCAGACAACTTAAACCTCAGAAGAAAATAACAGCAACCTATTTACATACATAAGCCACTTTCATACCTGCACACTGATGTATACACTTAGAGTAATGTGGCCTGTATCAATTTTCCAGGATTGTTCTTTTGTTTTTTTGTTTTTGTTGTTCTTCTCTATTCTGCCCCTATTTTCTCTTCATAGAGCGTGAAAATTCAAAACATGCTGAAAGTGAGCTTTTCTAATACTTGGGACTTATCTGTCTAGGAATAAACCATCCTAGCCATGAGAGATCAGACAAAACCTGAGACCAGAGACTCATTTTCTTCTAAAATCCTTTCTCCAAAAGATTTTTAAAAAGCAAAGGTGGGAAATGTGAAAGGAAAATAAATCTTGGGGCCCCAAAATCCCTTAGCTAAAGGGAAAGGTCAAGCTGGGAACTGCTTAGGGCCAGCCGGCCTCCCATTCTATTCAAAGTCACCCCTCTGCTCACTGACATAAATCCATATCTGATTGCCTCCTTTGGAGAAGCTAATCAGAAAGTCAAAAGAATGCAACCATTTGTCTCTTATCCATCTATGGCCTTAAAGTCCCTTCCTCACTTCAAGTCTTCTTGCCTTTGCTTCAAGTTGTCTAGCCTTTCCAGACTGAACCAATGTTCTTGCATATGTAGCTTGATGTCTTATGTTTCTCTAGAATGTATGAAACCAAACCATACTCTGACCACCTTGGGTACATGCCGTTAGGACCCTCTGAGGCTGTGTTATGGGCTTTTGTCCTCAGCCTTGGCAAAATAAACTTTCTAAATTAATTGATACCTGTCTCAGATCTTCGGGGTTCACACAGTTATATCTCAACAAAATCATGAAGAAATCATCGTGGATGGAGGCTAGAATTACAAAATGGTAAAAAGAAACATTACCCAGGGATTAGCAACTGCAGAAAGCCTCATTCGTGCCTAGGGTTTGAGGAACTTAAGGGAAAATGGTGTGTTTGCACAGCCTGTGTTTGCTTGGCCACTAAAACTGATCGGACCCCATGGTGCTGCTGTTTTAATTACCATCTCTATTTCTCCTCAGGAAAGTGGGAGCACACACTTTAATTACCCTGCAGGACCTGGGGAGCCTGAAGTCATGCATAAGTGTTGTTTTTGCTGCTGGAACCAGAACCCATGAGTACTTCCTCTGCTGGAGGCATAACCCAGGTAGAAAAAAAAAGACTTCTTTCTTCTGTTTTCCAGCTTCTTTCCAGCCTTCTCTCCTATTTACAGAAACAAACTGCAAGCCAGCTAGGAAGGGAGTTTATTTTGTATGCTTACAGCTCTATATGATCAGGGGGAGTAAGGACTTTTTATGGAGTCAAAGTCCATTGGGTAAGTAGCTGACACAACTCTCTGATATATTACTTTTGACAAGGAAAATATAAAACAGGGAAATGAATGTGGTTTTTACTTTGAGGGATCTTTGTCAGCACATCCTGGTTCTTCCAACATTATATAGCTCTCTAACCTCCTGCCAGTGGCTCTTTTACACTAAAGAGCCCAATGTAAAAGCAGATGTAAAGCCCGGGAGAAAGTGCAGGACTCAAGCACAGAGGGTGGGAGGAAAAGAGAGTGTATTTGTGTGGGTGGGGACAGTATCAGCTAATGGGGGAAGCTGGCCTTTTCTGCCATCAAACAGCTTTGGGGGATTTGACAGGCAGGCTCTAAATAGACCTTTCTACAAACCCTTGCTGTATAGATAAATGCTGCTGGGACTTAGAGTATGCCACCCCAAAATATGACAATAGGAGACCAGAATATGCTACCTCAAAGTATGATGATAGAGGACCGGAAAATGCCACCTCAAAATATGCGTTTTTGGCATAAGGTTTATTTTGAGCTGATTAATTTTGGAAGCAGCAGACACAGGAGAAGCTCTAAAAACAGACATTACCCTTTT
Organism: Aotus nancymaae; assembly: GCF_030222135.1. Lineage (NCBI taxonomy): Eukaryota > Metazoa > Chordata > Mammalia > Primates > Aotidae > Aotus > Aotus nancymaae. Next base: position 4,579,696 of record NW_026988546.1, on the reverse strand, counting down.
TAAGAAAAATGTACTTTTATAAAAGAAATCTCCAGTTGTAAGAGTGTCTCTTTGCAGCAGGATGAGAAGCATGACTCTAAATCACTAGAAACTCGTATCAATGGAGAAGGTGCTGACTTAAATCTGCATAAAAAACCTCATCTACCTTTATGGTACTTTCCCTTCCTTCTTTGTTTCAGCTAAGGATGGTATTTGAGCCACTTCTTGGAGATGTATTTTTTCACTGGGTGTCTCCCATATACACAGGCAGTATCTACATATTTTAATTTACTTGTGTTGCTCTAACAAAATACCTTAGACTAGGTAATTTATAAGGAACAAATGTATTTCTTACAATTCTGGAGGCTGGGAAATCCAAGATCAAGGTGCTGGCATTGTCCGGTGAGGACGGCTCTTTGCTTCCAAGATGATGCCTTGTCGCTGCATCCTCTAGAAGGGAAGAATGTGAGGTATTCACATGGTGGAAGGAATGGAAGGGAAAGAGAGCATGCCTTTCAACTTGCAGCCCTTTCATAGGGATACTAATCCCATTCATGATGACTCTGCCTTTTTGGGAGATAATCACCTTCCGAAGACCATGTCTCTTAATACTGTTACTTGGGGAATTAAGTTTCAACATGAATTTTGGAGGGAACACCATCATTCAAACCATAGCACCATGGTTAAGCTTCTGCTTGTTCTTTTCTTGTTAATCTCTCTTTCTTTATAAAGCTCAATCCAATCAAGATCTCAGAAAGGGTAGAGGAAGAATTATCTTTTTCCTCCCTTACAGTGCTCTCAAATATTCTCATATGTACATCTTAATTTACTTTAGACTTTTAAAGAGTTATTGAAGGACATTGGGTATCACCGAGGCACTTAGAAAGTTATACTTTGAATATAGAAACTTATAATTGATTTAGAGATTCCATTTTCTTATATTTTACAAATTAAAATTGAGTTCCTTGAAAGTCTGCTGAGTTTTATCATAGTAACCATTCACAAAGCGGAAGCTAATTTAAAGTGGGAAGGAGGAGGCACTTTTAGTGTAGTTCTCTGACATTTGCTTATTTCAATTGGTCTGGGAACTCCACATGGTGAGTTCATTTATTCAAAAAAGTTACATCTTATTAAATTGGCTTGGCACTGACAAATCCACTGGTTATAGCCTTTTAAATAATGCCTAACAAATGAAACACTTTGGGAAAAATAAATGGAATAAAACAAAGAAAGGAGTTGATCTTTTTTTCCCTTTAACTTTTATTTTAAATTCCAGGGTACATGTGCAGGATGTGCAGGATGTGCAGGTTTGTTACATAGGTAAACGGGTGCCATGGTGGTTTGCTGCACAGATCATCCTATCACCCAGGTATTAAGCCCAGCATCCATTAACTATTCTTCCTAACGCTCTCCCTCATCCCACCCACCCCCAACAGACCCCAGTGTATGTTGTTCACCCCCATGTGTTCTCATCATTCTGCTCCCACTTATAAGTGAGAATAGGTGGTGTTTGGTTTTCTGTTCCTGCATTAGTTTTCTGAGGACAATGGCTTCTAGCTCCATCCATGTCCCTGCAAAGGATATGAAAGCAGTTGATATATGCAAGTTTAGATCTTTGAATATTAATCCATATGCTTATGAGTGTTTCAGATTTTATTAAAAATTTTAAATTTAATTTTACTTATGCAAGTAACTCATAAATTAATGCAAGAATTCAAAAATATGGAATGCAAAAATTCAAAAGCTTTTAATGCTTCCTCACAATCTCACTGCATGAGAATCTCTGCTATTATTTTTGGGTGTGTGTAGCATCCCATTCTTTTACTTTGCATTTACATACATCTGTACATACATAATTACATGTTCCATTTTTTAAAAATCTTTTACATAAGTAGAGGTTGGTAGATTGCAAAATTGGCCATAACACTTTTTGGCTTATCTCATTATTGAGAAGTGAAATTTATTTTCCCATCCCTTGAATCTGGGCTAGCTTTGTGACTGACTTTGGCCATTATAATGCAGAAGTGACGGAGTGCCCGTTGCAAACCTAGGACCCAAGAGGCCTTGTAGCTTCTCCTCTCACTGTCTTAGAACTCTGAAATGAGCATGAGATCAAGCCTTGGCTAACCACCCTGAGAATGGCAGATTACATGGAGAAAGGTCTCAGGTGCCCTGTCTGTTTACCAGGTGATTACAAATGTGGAAGTGTGTCCACCTGAGAATAGCTGCCTTGTAGAACCAGCCCAAATTGCTGACCTGCAGAATTTTGAGCTAAATAAATGGTTGTTTAAACAATTAAGTTTTGGAGTGATTTGTTATGAGCAGAAGCTAAGTGATACTGAAGCACATGGCATGCAATTTCTTTTTTCTTTTCAGATTCCTCATTGATGGCTGTTCAACATGTGCTGGGAGACTCTAAGTGCTCCTAGTATTTTCTTGTACCAAGGAAAAGAAGCAATGTGTAAGAATATTTCAGAGTCATAGCAGAGGGGACCCATATGAGTGCAGCATGTACCAGGGCTTCAGGTAGATTTTTGTCTCCTCCTGGAGACAGGTGTGACAATCACTCTGATGTAAAGAAGGGAGTAGTCTGGAAATAGGGACGCAAGCTTTCCCTACTCAGAGATCACAGCAAAGGTGAAAAATGAGCCAGATAGTTCCACATGGCTGGGAGGCCTCACAATCATGGCGGAAGGTGAATGAGGAGCAAAGTCAGGTCTTATATGGCAGCAGGCAAGAGAGTATGGCATGAAATTTTGTAACATTTCTTTCTTTACTCATTATGTTATAAAGAATTTGCCCTGTGAATACAGGTAGGCCTTTTTTATTCTTTTAAACAGTTACATAGGCCGGGCGTAGTGGCTCATGCCTGTAATCCCAGCACTTTGGGAGGCTGAGGCGGGCAGATCATGAGGTCAGGAGTTCAGACCAGGCTGACCAACATGGCAAAACCCCATCTCTACTAAAAATACAAAAATAGCTGGGCACGGTGGCATGCACCTCTAATCCCAGCTACTTGGGAGGCTGATGCAGGAGCATTGCTGGAACCTGGGAGGCAGAGGTTGCAGTGAGCTGAGATCATGCCACTGCACTCCTGCCTGGGCAACAGAGCAAGACTCCATCTCAAGAAAACAGTTACATAAATTTCCATATTATGGATCCCTTAGTATTTAATATTCAATTCCACTGTATGTATATATCAGGTTTTTTCCCCATTCACCTCTTGATGGACAGGTTGTTTCTTCCTTTTTTCCTTCCCTTGTTACTTTTTGCCTGTCTTCCTTTTTCTCCCTCTCTTTTTGTATTATTAGTAAGTACACCTATAACTTTTGGAAACACTTATCCTATGGTGTTTTTTCTTTGGAAAAAAGGATTATACCATCCTTTTTATACAGAAAAAGATTATAGCATCCTTTTTATACAGAATTTTAAAAAATACTTTAAAATGTATCAAGTTTTTCTATAATGTCATCCCTCTTTTAAGTTTTGTTCTAGAGCAATTTTTCAATAAAAAATTTTGCTCAATTTTTTTTCTAATACAGGATTTTATATAAGCATCTGTGTGTCTGTGTATGGGTATGTCTTCTTTTATGTGATGATCAGTCAGGTGTGAACTCAAGAGGAGACGCAGGAGTGGCACAGGAAAAAACAAATGTACTCTACTCACCGGTCCTGGAGGCAGGAGGCAGGCACACCATGCAGGACCATGTGGGAAAGGCAGTAGGGTGATCAGGAGGTGGAAGACAGGGGCAAGGAGAAGGTCGAGTCCACCCCATTTATGGGGTTTTATGGGGGAAGGGCAAGGCAGGCAGGGTGAACAGTTTAGGATTGGCTAATGTGAATAATTGTGGAAGGTTTGGGGCTGTGGAGGTGGTTTCTAGTTGCCTGGCAGCTGGTCCTGGGATGCTTAAGGCAGAGGGATTTTGCCTCCTGGGGTTTAGGGGCCAGATAGAGGAGTTATGGCCCTGAACTGCTTACTTTACCATCCAGGCATGCTCCAGGCTGAGCCCTTGCTATCTCTAAGCATGGCTAGCCCTGGGAGGAACAATCTCTCTCCAGCCACAAAGATTTTTTTTAAGATCTCAAAACAGCATAATGTACACAAAATTTAAAAATATTTATAATACTGTGTGTGTGAATTAGGTTTTGTTTACTGATCTTCTGGAATTTATTTTAATTTACAGTAGTCCCCTCTTATCTGCATTTTCACTTTCCACAGTTTTAGTTCCCCTGGTCAACTGTGGTCTGAAAATACTACACATGGAAAATTCCAGAAATAAGCAATTCATAGGTGTTGTTTCAATTGCGTGCCTGTCTGAGTAGCATGACGAAATCTCTGGGTCCTGCCCCTGTCACCCTGAATCCTCCCTCTGTCCAGCATCTCCGTGCTATCTATGTGCTCCTCAGTCACTCTGCAGCAGCCTTGGTTAACAGACTGATGGTTGCGGAATCGCAGTGCTGGTGTTCAGTCACACTTATTTGACTTCATAATGGCCCCAAAGCACAAGAGTAATGATGCTGGCCATTGAAATGTGCCTAAGAGAAGCCATAAAGCGCTTCCTTTAGGTGAAAAGGTGAAAGTTATTGGCATAATAAGAAAAAAAGTCATATGCAGAGACGGCTAAGATCTACAGTAAGGACAATCATCTAGCTGTGAAACTGAAGAAGCAGTGAGAAATTCATGCATACTGTCTATAGGATTTGGTACTATCTTCGATTTCAGGCATCCACTGGGGTTCTTGGAATATATCCCATGAGGATAAGGGGAGACTACTGGATAGTGTGGAATAGGATATTTATTTACCAAATAGATAGCTAGTGATCCTGAACATCATTTAATGAGTAGTTCACCATTTTTCACTGATTTGAAATGTGCCTTTATTCTATATAAATCTAATCTGCTTCAACTCTCTCTATTCCATTCTATTGATTGGTTTGCCTGTTACCAGATCAATAACAAAATGTTGACCACAATACCACAATTGCTACCACTTTATGGTACATTTTGGCATTGGTAAAATGTCAAGTTTTTTCCCAAAAATTTGTCAAATGTCCTTGAATATTTTCCCTCCAACTAATTTCAGAATTAGTCTTAAAATTTCATGAAAGGTCATTTTGAATTTAATTAGAATTACACTGATTTTATACATGACTTTTTAATGTTTAACAACACTGAATCTTGCTGGTGAGGATAATGATACTCCTTTTCATTTATTCGCACATTCTTTTATGTCCTTCCCTACAGTTTTGTAGTTTTCTTTTTAAATGTGTTGCACATTTATTCTTCAGTTTTGTCATCAGTATTTCATAGTTTTTAAAGCTATTTACATTTTGACACATTTTAAAATTTATTTTTGCTCTTGTCCTAAGAAAATTAGTACTAAAAGGCCAGACGTGGTGGCTCACACCTGTAATCCTAGCATTTTGGGAGGCCAAGGCAGGCGGATCACGAGGTCAGGAGATCAAGACCATCCTGGCCAACGTGGTGAAACCCCATCTCTACTAAAAATACAAAAAATTAACCAGATGTGGTGGTACATGTCTGTAGTCCCCAGCTACTCAGGAGGCTGAGGCGGGGGAATCACTTGAACTGGGAGGCGGAGGTTGCAGTGAGCCAAGATCGTGCCACTGCACTTTAGCCTGGGGACAGAGCAAGACTCTGTCTCAAAAAAAAAAAAAAAAAAAAAGAAAAGAAAAAGAAAGAAAATTAGTACTGAAAATAGTTTCCCTTAAATTTCGTCAATTTGGTAAACTTTTATTAATTCTAATCATTCGCCAGTTGATTTAATTGAATTTTTAGTAGATAATCTGGGTAGATAACCATATAATTTGAAATCAAAGAGAGTTTCCAATTTTTACTTTTCATTATTTTATTTTTGTATTGAATTAGCTAAGAGTGCCTACATGTTTGCATTGGTCTGCATGGACTGCCATAGCAAAACCCACAGATTGAGTAGTTTAAACAACAGAAATTGATCTTCTCACAGCTCTGGAGAATGCAAGTCCAAAATTGAGGTGCCAGCAAGGCGGCTGCTGGTGAGGCTCTCCCCTTCGCTTGCAGACAACCCCACACAATCTTTTTTCTGTGCATGCTTGCAGAGAGAAAAAGATTTCTGGCGTCTTTTCTTCTTCTCATAAAGACACCAGTCCTGTGGGATTAGGGCTCCCATCCTAATGTCCTCATTTAACCTTAATTACCTCCTTAAAAGCCCTCTTTCCAAATACAGTCACATTGGGGTCTAGGGTCTCAACATATGAATTGTGGGGAAAACACAAATTAGTTCATAACAATGTTGTTGAATAGTAACAGCACGGACTTTTAAGATCTTTTCCCATTTCTGAGTTAGTATTAAATATAATATTTTTATTTTTTCTCCTGAATAGCTGAAAAACAGGGTAGGCAAAATATGCAGAAGAAACATAGAGTTGATATAAATCAGAGCTATCACAAAGGTTTACTTGATGCTTATGCATAAGCACCAGTTTACTGGCAGACAGAGAGGATGTTGAAAAAGCACTTGTTGATTGACACTTATTAAAAATGCCACAACGCTTTGCTATTATGTGTGTGTTGTGTATCTAAAATGATCATAAGTAACTGTTTTAATACCATGTAGGTAAGTGGTTTATGTTAAAAAAGCATTCATTCATTTTTTTCCTTTCATTCAATAATGACTTGCTGTTAGGCAGTGAGTGGATTTTAATGTAAATGGCTTAATCTCTGCCTGGTATTTAAAGACCTTGAGTTAGTCTCCCAGAACCAAAATGGCAAATACTGTAATAAATAGAAATCTGTTATTTCTTACTGACTCAAAGAAGTAGGCAAAATATTATGGCTATAAAGTAGTTTATAATTATCACTCTGTTATGAATTGAAAATTTTTTGTCAAATGCCATTTTTTTTTTGAGACGGAGTCTTGCTCTGTTGCCAGGCTGGAGTGCAGTGGCATGATCTCAGCTCACTGCAACCTCTGCCTCCTGGTTCAAACAATTCCCCTACCTCAGCCTCCCGAGTAGCTGGGACTACAGGCATGCACCACCGTGCCTGGCTAATTTTTTGTATTTTAGTAGAGATAGGATTTCAGCATGTTGGCCAGGATGGTATCAATCTCCTCACCTCGTGGTTGGCCTGCTTCGGTCTCGCAAAATGCTGGAATTACAGGCATAAGCCCCACGCCGGGCCAAATACCACATTTTAAGTTAAAAATAAACAGTTCCTTCTGAGTAACTCCCATCCAAAATTATTCTTTAAGAGCGCATTCATTAAAACAATTATATATTATAACTTAGGTAAAGTATTAACATGTTTAAGGCATGTGTAAACATCCAGCAGTTATTAGTTATCACCTAATCTCTAAAAAAGCAAAAATTAAAGATATGCATAATGAAAAAAGATATTTGTTTCTTGTATACTATATATGTTGTCCTTTTTTGCAAGAAATAGAAGATTTCAGTCTTTCTCCTTCTTTCTATCTCATATCTAATCCCAAGGAAGCACGTTTAAAAAATACTTATCAATTAAAATTCTATATTCTTACAGAAATGACTGGGCTCACATACCTTTGATTCAAAATTTCTTCTCTTATCTTTGATAGCTGGATGATCTTGGCCAAGTTTCTTAATCTTTCCTAGTTACCATTTCCTCGTTCATAAAATTAGGATAGTAACACATTCCTAATAGATTTTCTGTAAGAATTACATGAAGTGACCTGTGTGAAATGCCTAAAAAAATTCCAACATGTAGAAGTTCAGTAGAAGGAGTTATTTTATTTTATTATTATTAAACAACATTGTCATGTTTTCTTGAATACTGATATTTGAAATATTTAATTTGTTCATTAAAATGAATCTGGAAAGACCTCAAAGAGGCTAATTTCCAGCCATGATTTAAAAAACAAACAGAGCCTCAATTGAACTTCAGATTTTAAAAATATTCTACCCAAGACTCCAAATTTTGTCCTTCTTAGATGCACCAATACTACACAACATCCTTTGTTAATGGTAGAAAATAAACAGCTTTGTAGGAAACAAGACTTTATCATGCAATAATTTATAGTTTTGTGTCCATTTTTTTATTAAATAGAGAAAAAGCTATTCTTGAGTCAGAAATGTTTCCCAGATCATTATAGAATAACAGTCATGACTCTCCACCTTTTATTTTCATTGCTGGGTTGTAAAAGATGACTCTCTACAATGCCTACTCCAGAAGGGTATTATTCTACAAATAAGGGCCCAGCATGACATTTATGAAAAAGCCGGGGTCCTTCTGTGCAAAGCTGATTGGTGATCAGCCAATGGGCTCCGGGATGCTGTAAATAAAGGCACTTCCTTCTCTAGGCTGATCAGAGGCAGGACAGAGGGTTGCCTCTGCCTGTGGACCTGCGAGAAATGCGCAACTCCTGTCCTAGCAGTACACGTCTGTGGCCAGCAAGGAGAAACCAGACTCTAACAATGAAACATCTTCGTCCCCACTTCCTTCTCATCTTGGTCATCTACTGCTTCTGCATGCTACCGATTCCCTCCTCAGGTAAGGGGAGCTTCATCAGGCCACATCTGGCCTGAACTCTGAGGATGATTGAGACAGACCTTGATCACCCAGGGCAGTTCTGGAGGGAGTTAAGCTTTATTTTCCTCCATCAGCCCTCATTTCTGCCTTCTTGATTTCTGGCTGCAATTTGTTTCTAACCTTTAGGAGAGGATGGACAGAGCAAGATGCTATAGTCTTTTACCAAAGGAGATTTTTCCCTGTGGGACTGTCTTTAAGTTGCTCCTGCCCCAGGGATGTCCTGAACATGTGGCTAAAACTGAAGGGGAGGCACCTCCTGCCATGAGTTAGGGAAGATCCCACTTCTTAGCCATTTCTCCTCCCTGGATTCTGAAGAGAGGAGGACAGAGCTTACAGTCCCAGAGATTGGAAATTGATGGGCAGTTCGAGATGGGCGGGAGAGGAGCGCACACTGGAAAAAGGAATCTTTTCAAAGTCTTTCCGGTGGCTTTTAGAGAGGCCGAATTCCAGAGTGCAGTGGAAGCCCCGACCTCCCGGGGCCGGGGAGCTGTCCCAGGTGCTGACCGGGCGCGGGCATCACCTCACCAACCATGAGAACTAGCGTGGAGTGAGGGCCTGTGTTTGGAATCCGTTACCACTATCTTCATAGGATGCAGGGAAGTGGGCGGTGGCAGAGCAACTACGGTTGGAAACACAGACTATTTCAAAATTTTAGATTTTTTCATTATAATTTTGACTTAGGGGGTAAAAAATCTTCGGAAATATATTGATAGAGAAAACATATTTCAAACAGTATGTTTGCTTTGTCATGTTCTACAATGTAATCACAAAACTGGGCCTTGCAAAGGACCGTGAAGATCATCTAATTTAACCTCTCACGGGATGCAGGGATCCCTTCTGTAGCTTCCCTGGGGAAGATCTTAGAGATTCCATTTAACTGCTTTCAGTGACCCCAACTCACTCCCAGCCTAGGCCAGCTAGCTGCTGCCTCTTTGCTCCAGTAGAGTACTGTTTATATTACACTTTTGTAAATCTGTTATTACCTTTTATTTATCTTTCTATATGTTTATACTTACCTCCCTCTTTTTTCCTATTCGACTTTATGTTTCCTGAGGGTCTTTACCTTTTATTAACACAGAATCTCTCCATAAGTCTTTATAGGATTCGTTTGCATTACTTTGCGTTATTGAATGATTCCAATCATCAAAAACTTCTTTACACTAAGCTTAAGTGTGATCACATGTAACTTTCTAACCATAAGACTTTGTTCTGTTATTTGGGGGATTCACAAGACTAATATCTCTTACTTATTGCAGTTTTCAAAATAGTTGAAAGCAGTTAGAACTATGCTCAGTGACCTTACCTGGTATCTTATCATTTCAAGTCAGAGTATTACCTTTTAAAGTTTAGGCATTGTTATTTGAATATAAGATAACATTGCCTTCACTTTATCTTGGCTCAGAGAGAACACAGGCAGCAAATTACAACTCAGTTTTGTTTTGTCTTGTTTTAAAATATAAACTGCTCTTGAGCCATACATTCCCTGTTCCACACTTTAAAAATCTAAGTTCCAGGTTTTATATTTATCCATCTAATTTCATCCTGTTAGTTTTGACCTATCCAATTGATTCTTTCAGCTGCACTGTAGCTATCCCACCAAGTGTTCTATCACAAGCAAATGAAAAGAGAAGTTCACTGAAGTTAGACAAAAGGTTGACAGGGTCCAGCTGCATGCCAGCAGCCTTTCTCAGAATCCATCCCTAGAGAGTCTGTAGCAGCAGAGAGATGGATATTCATGTGTCTTCAAAGTTCGAAGTTCAAAGGTGATTCTGATGGCCATCCTTTATTGACACCATTTTCTGATATGCCATCTCATGAATTCTATCAAAATACAAACTAAGTTGTTACCTTGGCATTTTTTTCCTCCTCTTCACCAAGTTGCTAACAGTTGTACTGAGCACTCATAGTAAACTAACAATCATGCTATTTTTAATTGATCTTTGTATAAATCTCAGATTTGCTAGTGGTAAGTAGAAGTGTATTTTCTTTGTATATCCTTTTAACAACACCAGATCAAATCTTACTTTCCCATTGACCTTTTTTGTATGGTTCTTTGGTGGTTTATTATTTTGATAGAATCTCTGTCTTATTTTCATGGCAAAGACTTTGAAGTAAATGCATGACCTCCTTTTTCTAATTAATATTTTTATGATTTCTCACAATAGGATTTCCTCAACCTTTAGCTGATCCTCCAGATGGCTTGGATATTGTGCAGCTTGAGGTACCCAATTATTCAGTAATATGAGATTTTTATTTAGTCTGGGCCTTGAATACATCATGTGTTTAATGTTCACTTTAAACTATTTTGAGATCAGATTTTTGGCTGCAGTCGAAACTCACTGTTGCCATTTTCATCATTTAAAGCATCCTGAGGGTTGTGATGAAATTCACTGCCACCATGTGAGAAGATAATGTGACGTTCAGAAATAGGACAATTTTAGAATTTAGATATGTTATAATGTAATTCTGCTGACTGAAGAATTTATACTTATCTTTGATTCATTGTTTAAATTTCAAATGCATCATAGATGTACCTACTTTCAGGGTACGTGTGATATTCTGACAGCTTCATATAGTGTGTTATAACCAAATTGGGGGAATTGGAATATCAATGGATATTAAACATTTACCTTAAACATGTACCTTTTCTTTATGCTGGGGGCATTCAAATTATTCTCTATTAGCTATTTTGAAATATCCAATAGATTATCATTTACTGTAGTCACTGTACTGAATTAGTGAACACTAGGCCTTGTTTCTTCTATCTAATGGTATTTGATTACCCATTAGTCGATCTCTCTTCGTCCCCCTCATCCCTTTGATTTGTTTTCTTCATTTTTTTTTAGCAGCTGGCATATTGTCTGAGTCAGTGGGCCCCTCTTTCTCACCAATATAAGGTAAAAATATATATATGTATATAATATATATAATACTATATCTGCAACAAACACAGTCTTTTGCTACCCACAGGAGAATACTGTGTGCATGTGTAACTGTGCATATATATGTGTGTATGAGAATATAATTTTAGAAAAAATCAAGCCAATTTCTTAAATATAAATTACTATAAAATATGGGTAGTTCATGTATATTCTTAAAATTATTATAACCATATATAATTAAGCTAATTGTATGTTATGATATATCGCATATTATAAATTGATATGCCATGATATAGCAGTTCTCCAAAACAATAGTTCTCATTTAAAAGACTTCAGTAGCTGGTTGGGTGTGGTGGCTCACACTTGTAATCCAGCACTTTGGGAGGCCAAGGTGGGTAGATCACTTGAGGCCAGGAGTTTGGGTCCAGCCTGACCAACATGGTGAAACCCTGTCTCTACTAAAAATACAAAAATTAGCTGATCATGGTGGCACATGCCTGTAATCCCAGCTACTCAGGAGGCTGAGGTAGGGGAATTGTTTGAACCCAGGAGGCAGAGGTTGTAGTGAGCCAAGATTGTGCCACTGCACTCCAACATGGGTGACAGAGCAAGATTGTCTCAAAAAATATATATAGACTTTGACTATAGTAACCACACAGAAATATTTAAATGGATACAAAGTAAGTTGATTTAATTGAAAGTACAAAAAGGTGGTCTCAGGATAGCCCATGATACCTAGGATAGCTCTACATTTTCATACATCCCTCACCTCCCCCAACCCACAGCACCCTATGCTCCAGTCACAGTGAACCTCTAACTATTCCCCAAATGTGCCAGACCATTGATGTCCTTGCACAGTCTTCTCCTTAGTCAGAAATGCCTTTGCCTCCTTCACAGGTTGCAATTAACAGTCCAGACTCTAAAATGAAAATACCTGGTTTCAAAATCCAGCTGTGTTTAAACTTTGTAGTTTCTTAGTTGCTCTGTGCCTCGGTTTTCTTATCTGTAGCATGGGGGTAATTGTCATCGTACTGCAGAATGCTATTGTAAGGAGTAAATGCTTCGTATTTGTGAAGTGCTTTCACCAGCATCCAGAACGTGGCAAATGACAACACTTAAGTGCTGGTTGTTGCTATTGCCTCTTGATGCAACTAATTCTCATTCTTCAAGACTCAAATGTCACTTTCTCAAATTTCATGAATATATCATGCCTATTTCTTCTTATTTTCAGTTTACCACTGTGCATACGTTTGAAGGCAATTGTTAGCTCTGATTTTCAGGAATAATCTTTACAGCCTTGGTACCTGGAGCAGAAATTTGGGCTGAAAACTCAGAGTTCTTCATTCCTTTGTTACTTCCTCCACATGTTGCACAAAAGGGATTTCCTGCTCCCTCAGATGAAGACCATGGGGGTGTCCTCTGCATCAGCAGAGACAGTGGAAGTGTGGCTGTCCCACGTGCAATCTGCAGTATTAAATTGGGTTATGGGGATCCCCAAGAGCAAGGGCCCACTAGGAATTTAATTGAAAGTACAAAAAGGTGGTCTTAGGATAGCCCATGTTGCCTAGGATAGCTCTACATTTTGACGTTGAGTCACATCTCTTCATCTCTCACCTCCCCCAACCCACAGCACACCATGCTCCAGTCACAGTGAACCTCTCACTATTCCCCAAATGAATTTCCTTCCATCATCTCCATTTTCCAAGCCTATCCCATTCATTGTTTCCAACTGCAGAAGAGCCGAGTGTTGCTCAGTGAACAAAAGTGCCAATATTTTAAAGGTATGAATAGAGAAACTGGCTCTTCCTGGCCTGTTGCTTCTCTGAAATGTGACCTTTGGCATGTCTCTTCCTCTTCTGGGGCTTTGGTTGCCTCAACTGCCCAAAGTCTGGATGTCTTCCCAGGGCTCTAAGTTCACTCCTGCTCTGGTTTCCAGAACAGATCAAGTCTGTGACTCTAGGGGACCTTTAACTCAAGGCAATTCAGAAAGCAGTCACATTCTGCAAATAATGATATCCACAAAATTCTTCATGTTTCTGGTCATCATGTGGGATTAGAAGAAGTTTCAATGGGGAAAAAGGGCAATAAGTTCTTGTGAATAGAGCTCTACCATTCATTCATTCAAAAGATATATTTATTGAAAGCATGCCATATGCCAGGTGCTGGGGATGCAGTAGTAAAACAAATTGAACACCTGCTCTCATGGCATTTGTATTCTAGTTGGGGAAATGAATAATAAACAACATATATCAGTAAAACATGAAATAATTTTTTCTCTAAAAAGAAAAAATTAGGCCAGGTGCAGTGGCCCATGCCTATAATCCCAGCACTTTGGAAGGCCGACGCAGGCAGATCACTTGAGGTCAGGAGTTCGAGACCAGTCTGGCCAACATGGTGAAACTCTGTCTCTACTAAATACACAAAACTTAGCCAGGCATGGTGGCACATGCCTGTAATCTCAGCTACATGGGAGGCTGAGGTAGGAGAATTGCTTAAACCCAGGAGGTGGAGGCTGCAGTGAGCTGAGATCGTGCCATTGCACTTCAGCCTGGGCAATGGAGCGAGACCCTGTCTCAAAAAAGAAAAAAGTAAAGGAAGGGGCACATGAAAGGTTGAGCAGGGTGATTAGCACCAGGAAAAGCATCTTCACATTCCTCATCAATTTTTGACCAGAAAAGTAAACATAACAGTATAAAGCTGATTTACGTAGTACAAAAAACAATTATTTGCCCAATAATTGTCCATAAACACACACACACATGCACACACACACACACACGGTTGTGAACAGATGCTGACAAGAAGACCAGGAGCTGTAAAAATAGCAAGTACTTTCTACTGGTTAAAGATGGTGTTTATAAGGAAATAAGAGTTCATTTCCACAGAGCCTCCACTACTGGTAATGTTGGTGGATTATAGTGTGTGCCTATGTGTGTGTGCCCATGTTTGTGCATCCACACACATGTACATGATAGAGAGAGAGAGGATGCATACGTATTATTCTCTTCCACTGAAGAAATTCTCCACAAAGTTTGCAGGAAGATGTAATTGTATTTACAGCAATATAATTAGAAGTAATATTAACAACTTTAATTTTTGTCTTGATTGAGGTTTCAGTTGATTCAAAGATGTTTAAGCATGAGTGAGATGTGAATGAACGATACTAGTCAGATTCGCATATTTAAGTGATTGTTCACAGTGATCATCTCTAGTGACTTTATAACACATGGACATGAACACTTACGCTATGGTTTTGTAAGAAGCGTTCTTCCCGGCATCTCCTTGAGTCAGATAAGTGCACATGCATCCATCATCCACGCAAGTGAGGGCTGGGGTGTGTGCACTGGTAAGGATTTAGAAATGGAAAATTGGACTTTATGCAAGAAGAGCAAAAATTCATGTAGAAAGCTTTTGGAGAAAAATAACCTTGGTCAACATGAACTGTAAAAACTGAGTAGTAAGATACACTCTGCGGCAAATTTAAAACTGCAATAGTCAGTTCATTCCACCCTTAGTCAGATGGTTATTTGCTTCTATGCATCAGAGAGTAGGTCTCGCCTCCCCACCACCTGAAAATTGAAAAGATGAAATGAGATTAGACTTTTCAGATGATGACGTATTGCTGGCAGCTTTCTTTATTGTAAGATCTAGCATCAGCCGGGCGCGGTGGCTCAAGCCTGTAATCCCAGCACTTTGGGAGGCCGAGTAGGGTGGATCACGAGGTCAAGAGATCGAGACCATCCTGGTCAACATGGTGAAACCCCGTCTCTACTAATACAAAAATTTAGCTGGGCATGGTGGTGCGTGCCTATAATCCCAGCTACTCAGGAGGCTGAGGCAGGAGAATTGCCTGAACCCAGGAGGCGGAGGTTGCGGTGAGCCGAGATTGCGCCATTGCACTCCAGCCTGGGTAACAAGAGCGAAACTCCGTCTCAAAAAAAAAAAAAAAAAAGATCTAGCATCAACTATAGTCTCATTAAATTTGCGTAATGGAGGAATTTCTTTTTAGATTGCCAATCTATCATAATATTCAGGTAAATCCAGTAAGGTCCATGGTGTACCTTATACAGAAAACGTTACCAGTTGCCTGCCCTTGTAAAATTTCACATAACTTACCCACACAATTCTCTTTTCAGGATAATCAAGATGTATACAAAAGGGTGAGTACCGCCCAGCCCAGTACGAGGGCATGCAGCTTCCATGTTTAGGGCAAGTGACACACGATACTAATATCACTTTCTTTTCTTATTTAGTTTTTGTTTCATTACTCCAGAACTCAAGAGGCAACACATCCAGTTAAAACTGGGGTCGGTATTTTACCATGATACTCTTTCCGTAAAAGTGACTCTCCTTGGCATGTCATCTGTCCCTTCTTAATATGTGCAGACAAGTAGAAAACCTGGGCCTCCAGATATTCTCTGGGTAGTAACTTCCCAGGGGCTTTTCCCTGAGGCTGCAGGGATTCTCTTTCTCCCTCCAGGGTGGGAGCGGTGGGTAGCTGACTGATCTGAGAAGTTAGAGAATAAATTATAGAAAAGGAAAAATAAGTAGAAAATAACTTTTTATTATGCACCTAAACAGAGGTACAGGAAGAGCCTGGTAAACACTGTTTTCTCTTTATATTGCTTTATCTTACCATCTGTTTTTAAATTTGTGCTTTGTAATGTGTACAGGACCATCCCCCAGTAGTGATCCATGGATGTGCATCTTCCGTGGCTTTTGCGATGTGTATGTGCAGTGTGAATAGTAACCATCACCTCTAACTTTCCTCCTACAGATTTGAGTTACCCTCTGGAGAAGCTTCTGTAGTTGAAGTTCTATGGGGTATGATTTGAGGAATTTTAGAGAGGCCATAGAATATATATATATATACACACACACATATATATAATCTTGCTCTGTCACCCAGGCTGGAGTGCAGTGGCACAATCTCAGCTTACTGCAACCTCTGCCTCCCAGGTTCAAGTGATTCTCATGTCTCAGACTCCCAAGTAGCTGGGATTACAGGCATGTGCCACTATGCCTGGCTAATGTTTGTATTTTTAGTAGAGACAGAGTTTCCCATGTTGGCCAGGCTGGTCTCGAACTCCTGACCTCAGGTGAACTGCCTGCCTCGACCTCTCAAAGTGCTTGGATTATAGGCATGAGCCACCACACCCAGCCAGATATAATTTTTAATTCAAGTACCCTGTCATAGCAAGTAAAACTCTACCACTACGTCTCTTATTTACATATTCTAGGCTCTCCAAGTCTTAGGATCCTTAAAAAAAGCAAACAACCAGGAAAAAAATATTTCCCCTAAGAATCAATCAGTATTATAGATGTAGGAATGGAGGAGGAGGATTTTATTTTTAAGGCACAGTTTCACTTTTATTGCCCAGGCTGGAGTGCAATGGTGTGATCTTGGCTCACTGCAACCTCCACTTCCCAGGTTCAAGCCATGATCTCCTGCCTCAGCCTCCCAAGTAGCTGGGACTACAAGCACGTGCCACCACGCCTGGCTAATTTTGTATTTTTAGTAAAGACAGAGTTTCACAATGTTGGTCAGGCTGGTCTCAAACTCCTGACCTCAGGTGATCCACCCACCTTGGCCTCCCAAAGTGCTGGGATTACAGGCGTAAGCCATGGTGCCCGGCCCAGGAGGGGGATATCATCAAGACCAACAAGGGTACCAAGAAAGGAGAAAGAACTCTAGAAAGCAAAAGGCAAACTGTCTGTGACACACTTCCAGTCTTACTCTAAACCAAAGCACACAGGGAGGATTCACGAGGACTAGATGAGGGCAGGTGTGTGCACCTGGGTGTGCATGGCAGTCATAGACAAGATTAGGAAACCAGAAGTGCATGGGGAGGACTACGGGGGCTGCCTTCCACCTTTTCCCTTGGATGAGGAGGGCACCCCTGGGGAGGGAGAAAGAATGCATGTGGAGCTGCTTCTAGGACAAGGTGCTCCACTCCAGGAGCACAGAGTGCTGAGGGTTAATGCAGAGAAAAGTCCGATTTACCCTAAGGGAGTATTTTAAAGGGTTGTGTTGGAATTGAAATCGGTTCTCAAGGCAAGGGGCTCTTTATTGAAAACATAAAATTTCCGCCTTCTGCTCAAAAATGGATTTTATTCTGAAAATTAAACCCATTTGTAAGGGAAGTGAGTAGAAAGGAAGGCGCATAGCCCTGGGCTCTCAAAATACTCCTCTGCTGTCGATGTCCCCGTGTCTGACCCTCCGTGCCTCTCTGTTGCAGTTTTCTCCCGTGCATCCTCTAATGCACCTGGCTGCCAAGCTCGCCAACAGACGGATAAAGAGAGTTCTGCAGCAAGTATGTGCTTTTATTCTTCCACCATAGTTTTATGCCACTCACAGTCACTGAATCATGGTAAAAGTATACTGTCACCTTGGGGCTTGCTGTCATTCCCTCCTCAAATCTCAGTCTCCACCTTGGCAAAGGAGCGCTAAGTGGAACTGCTGATCCTTTAATCCTGCACGAATTCCTGGACCTCCCCGGGCCTCAGTTTCCTCCACTGAAACCCCATGAGGTGTCCTGAAGGGCCAGGGGAGAGACTCCATGGCCCAGCCTGGTTTCATCCCTCTGCTCTTCTGCTCCTTTCATCCCTAGGTTGTGTCTTTGTTTTGTACTTTGTTTTTCACTTCCCCTGTCTCTTTCTCTTGATGTGAAACTTGCCCTGTGCCCTGGCGATGTCTTCTGCTTTCCATTGTCCTACCTGCCCGTTGTCCATTTCCCAGAGCTTTCTTCTTTAGTTTTTCTTTTTTAATTTAAAAATTACTAGCTGAACCTGTTCAATGGTAATCAAAGTTTTGTTGCATGGTAGCAAAAATAAATAAATAGTGAGAGAGAAAATTTATTTTGAACGCCCTGCCCAGGTAGGGTGACCAGCTCATCCTGGTTTGTCCAGGACTTTCTTAGTTTTAGCTCTGAAAATCCCGAGGCCCCGAGTGTCTGGAAAACTGGTTGCCCATCCTGGGGACCAGTAGCAGTTTGTCTGATCCCCTGCTAACCGTAAGCCTGCAGGTACAGTCTTATTCCATTCTTATACCAGATTCACAGGCAATGAACAAGCTGAAGAAGCCGAAATGGCTAATCCTTGAAAAGTTGCTTGAGCTTTGCAATATGCCCATTTCAAAGTTGGGGCTGTTAGGAGGAGCAAGCGACCTGAACATACCTGGACACAGATGGTAAGCCAGCCAAAATGACAAGCTTGCCTTTTTGAGCAAGAGCTTGCTTGAGAAGATCATGGCTGTGATCCCACCATTCACCATGCTCTCCACCTCCTCTTACGCACCAGACTTCTGACTACCTTCGAAGGAAGCCAGGGAGGGCAGGGTCACCACAAGACAACTGCAAGGTCATGATGTGCTTTGCGTTGAATTAACCTGTGCCTCATTTCCTTGCAGGGTTCGGGGACTGCTGCAGTGGACTTCACCAAGAAGGTACACAAGAGCCTTGGAGACTGCAGCCCCTAAAGAAAGCCCGACCCAAGAAGGGTGGGGAAGTCCTTGGAGCCATCCACCCTGTAGTCCCTCCAGATCACTTCTGGGTAGAGCTGGTCTCAAAAGGACCCTAAGAATCTTCTGTGGCTGAGCAATTAAGTTCGGGTTTCCCTGGGGCAGACAGGAACCATAGGGCAATGCCTCTGGCTGTTCAGATTTCACCTCCAGCCCCACAGATGCGTCACCAGGAGCCAGCTGCTCCTGGGGCCTTACTTTCTGTAGCTCAGGAGCCTGCCATTGTACAGACTCCAATAGAGGTACTGCCAGAGCACAAACCCCGAAGACCAGTGGTTCTCCAATGTGGCCATGCATCAGTCATCTGGCTAAAATTCAGACTGCTTGGCCCCACCCCAAAGATTCAGTGGGTGTGGATTGGGGCAAAGAGTTTGTATTTCTTACAAGTTCCCAGAGGTTGTTGGTACCACTGGTCTGGGACCACCCTTTTTGAAAGCTGTCCCTGTCCTATTTTTGAAGAACTTGTAATGCAACATGGTTGCATAATGGCTTATGTTTTTATGTTGCAGGATCCTGCTGCCACCTGGGGACAACCCTTTTTCGTTTTCAGGGTATAGGATGTTTTCTCACCTTTGCTTTCTAATCTCGAGTCACTGCAGCCATCCCAATCATGGAGTGACTGCAAACAGCAAAGCCAGGACCCCTTGGTGAATTGGTGGATAATTGTGGGGACTCTCTCACCCTTCACTGGGCATCACTCCAAGTCAAAGTCTCCTCCTACAAGCCTGTAAAGGCAAGGGTCCAACAGGAGAGAAGCTGAGAGCACCAGAGTAGGCATAAGGAAGTTCTGCTGACAGACAGACACAGGGTACACCAGAATCTGAGCCCATGTTTTAGAGCATTAGGGTCCAAGATTCGTGGACCCAAAAACACATGGCAGGAGGAGCTTAGGTACCATGCTCTCCTCCTTCCTGGGTGACAGAGATTCTTGCAAAGGTCGCAGAGTCAGAAGAGCTATCTTTTAGATTTTGATCTGCCATTCACTAGCTGTGCTTCACCCTTGAGATTCTCAGTATTTGCATAGAAAAATGAGCAAATCAGACTAGATCCATGCCCCCAGAAACTGCATTAAGTGAATCACTGGTGCTAAAAGGTACTCTGCAAAAGTCAGATGAGATTGGAAAACACTGCACCCAACAGTCACAAAGACTCACAGTACACACTGGCCCATCACAGGCCCTTAAGAAGTCCTGCAGAACACAGCCTGTGTCTCTTGGCTCACTCATTTGTTTCCCAAACATATGGACCACGGAGCTGCTTCCCACCCCTCTCTCACTCCTATGGGTCTGTATGACTTACTTGTTTCCTGGAAAGTGCTTTGAGAAACAGTCCATCTCCATGATGTCTCCAGACTGAGCAGTCCTATGCTGCATGGTTTGTGGAACCTCCCACCACATAAGCAAAGGCTAAAGGGTAGGGGTGATGGGTAAGTGACAGTGTTGGGGTCCTAGGAGCAGCAAGGTTCCTGGAGCACTGTCCCAGAGGACCTACAGACTAGTACTAGCACAGGGCGAGGGTTTCCCAGGTGAGTCCCCATGGAGGGGAGTGAAATCCCAGTTAGAAGAATGAGGCCTTAGGGTTCAATAGAGAGAAGAGCTAAATCAAGATATAGGCTGCAGAAAGTTTTATCTCACTATCCGTAAGTTGCTCCTTTTTTTTTCCAGCCCAGGAATGGAAGAAACATTGAAGATGAGGCCCAGTAGGTAGTCCAAGGTCAGCTTCATCACAGTTTTTCCCTTCCAAGCAAATCTTATGTGTCTGACTGGAGGGAGTGAGAGGCAGCCACAGAGGGACCGTTGGTCAAGAAAGGAGGACCCTGCGTAACCCCCAGGGACTCTGCCCCTTCCCTTTTTCTACTCATAGGACCACAGAGACCCCCACCCCAACCTAGCAGATGCAGGCTGTCTGGGCAATATTGCAGCCTTCACTTCTGTACCTAGCTCTTTGAAGTCATGCGGTCTCCGGCTGTCACTGTGATGGGGATGCAGGCTCATTGCAGCCCAGCTGGGCTCTCTGTGACTTCTCACCTGGCCCCCTCTGATAAGGAAACACCACCCTTGCATGCTTGGGTGGTGCACCAAGGAGTCCTAGAAGCTACCAGGCTCCCTACAGTGGGATCATTTCTAAGTATGGCCAGGCAAGGCTGTTTCTTCCATCCAATTTTGCTCTGAGATCTAGAGTTTTAATCTGGAGAGATTCTGTGGACTTCAGGCCTGTGGAAGAGGAAGTGAATGCTCAAGGGCAGCTCCAGGCCTCCTCTGTCTCTCATGAGAATGTGGTCCCAAGGACAGGGGGCCGCTGTCCTGTGGATGCTGTCAGCAGGGTCCCAGCAGTCCAAGGTGTCTGAGAAAGCTGTCCCACTGCTGGGAAATGGCACTACCCAGCAAACACAAGGCGAAGATGTTCTCTGAAACCATAGTGCTTATACCAATCTAATGGCCTAATTAGATACAGCAAAAACAAATCTTATGAGTACTGATCTTGGGGAAAGCAACTCAGGCACTTATGACACGTCAAACTGAAGTCTAATTGTACAATATGTTACATAATAACCTGCCCCTGGGCTTTGTCTTGATTCGGAGAATGAGTTGACCTGAGCGGTGCATTTTTCTTTTATTTTTTAGGATTCAATGGTGAAAGCAAGCTGGATCTGATGAGGCTATCCAGGGATTATGTTGAACAAACATCAAACTTCTTTCCACAAACAATATTTAAAGATATTTCTCTTGCTCTATATTCACTAGATATTTAGCTTTATAAAAATAAAGTATCATTGTGTGATATTGTGAAATAGATATTTGGTCTTTGTCCATATTTCTTGACATACAGGTTCTGAAATTCTTGAAAATTTCAAATTGTTCAGTGTCTCTTTGTATGCTGATGATTGGCAGTGAGTGGCAGACCCTAGGTAGCTTTGGGATGAGGTTGGTCACCAGGAAGACCAAGGCAGGACTGGAGGATTGGGAGTTCAGCCCAATCCCAATCTCCAGGGAGAAGAGGCACCAAAAGTTGGCTGGTCACCAATGGCCAATGTTTTAATCAGTCATGTCTATTATGAAATTAAAAAATTCAAACTTTAAATGATTTGCGCCTTGAGAGAAATGTGACTGTGTGTTCTCAGTCCTATAAATGCAGATGCCACTTCTGCTTCTCCAATTATAGATGAACTCCTTTTCTTACTTTTTGTTCTATAAAATGACTAAGAAAGACTGAATGGCACCAGAGATAAGACCCCCTCCCCTCTTAATTACTGACCTTTGTTAGAGATTAACTTATCCCTTTATTATCTCGCACTCAACTCAGACCAGATGACGCAGAAGACCCCATGACTATTATATCCTCAGTGTGGAATGTTAAATACCCATCCCGAAAAAGAACACAGCCTATAACCAGTCCAATGGTTGTAACTATGCACTAACCGTGTACGGACAATGTTAACATCCTATTGAACTTCCTGAAACCTTGCCAATATCAACAACCTTCAAACCCCTCCACTTCAGAATGCCAGTTCCATTAGCTTGGAGTTGGCATTTCCGGGTGGCTATTTTCAAGCTTTGAGCTCGAATAGAATAAACTCTGTATTTAATCATATTTTCTTAATCTCATTATTTAAGGAGGACACTATGTAACCTTAAAAACCCAAAAGGACAGGGTTGTAGATAGCTTTTAGATAGCTGGACACATGGAAGTTGCTGGAGGGTGATACACCCAGAGAGGGCATGGAAGGTGCAAGCCTTTTTCCACATGCCTTGCTCTATGTATTTTTTCATCTGTATGCTTTGTAACACCTTTTGTAATAAACTAGTAATGTGTTTCCCTGAGTTCTATAAGCCACTCTAGCAAATTAGTCAAACCTAAGGAGGGGGTCATGGGAGCCCCAGTTCATAGCCTGTTGGTCCGAAGTACAGGTAAAATAACCTGAGGCTTGCCACTGGCATTGGAAGTGGGGCACCATCTTGGGGACCGAACTCTGAGCCTATGGGATCTGATAGTCTCCAGGTAGATGTTGTCAGATTGAATTGGAGGGCACCTGCTGATATCTGCTGCAGAACTGATTGCTTGCTTGGGGGGAAACCCCACAGGCACTGGGTATGAGAGCAGAGGAAACACTGTTTTTTTCCACTCACACTGACACACCATTTTCATTTTCTATTGGAAAGTCTTCGGTGGGGGTGGTGAGAGGATGGGGTATATTATTTTTTAAACAATAGGACATATTTTTAAAATTCACCATCTTTATGGCCTACCTATCTTGTTATTATTGAGGATTGAGGGCTGGGTTTGGGATAGGCGGGATGGCCTCAGATCCTGACTCCTCTGCTTTTAGCTGGGTGACCTTGGACAGGTCACTTCCTGTCCCTTGCCTTAGTTTCCTCCATGGTAAAATGATGTTCGTATGGTAATAATAGTAACTTCTCCACATAGACTTTGTGAGGACTAAGAAGATGGTCCATGTGGGAGCATCTTGGCATGTGGGACACAGTGAACAGTCAATAACCATTGGCTCTGATTATATTCAGATGGTTTTCATCATGCAACGTGTACCAAAGGGACTCGAGAGCTGTTTCTTTATTGCTGACAGCATTAGGTTAAGGCACAGCAACCCCAGACTCTCTTAAGAAGCCACATGGCTCATGCAATTGCCCAATGGTTTATTCTTGCCCACTACACAGACAAAATCAATTCATTGGAACTGGGACATTACAGTAGAGAAAGAGTTTAATGCAGAGCTAGCCAAGTGGAAGGATCAGAGTTATTACTCAAATCTGTCTCCTCAAAGACTCAGGGTCTAGAGTTTTTATGGGTAATTTGGTGGGCAGGAGGCTAGGAGGTGGGTGCTGCTGGTTGGTTGGGGATGAAGTCATAGGGTTAGGAAAAGTGTCCTCATGCTCTGAGTCAGCCTCTGGGTGGGGGACACAAGACCAGCTGAGTCATGAATCAGGTCTGGATGGGGTCAGTCAATTGCCAGAATGCAAAAGTCTTGAAAAACATTTCAATCTGAGGTTCTACAATAGTGTTATCTGTAGGAGCAATTGGGTAAGTCACAAATTTTGGGACCTCTGGTCACATGACTCCCAAACAATAAGAAATTACAGAAATGACACAAACATTTTAGCAGAATTCAGGCCCCTGGCATAATCATAAACTCATGGCAAGAAAGGGGTTAGTTGGAAGGAGGAGCTATTATCCTTGCTTCAAAGTTAAACTATGGGCCTGGTGCGGTGGCTCACACCTGTAATCCCAGAACTCTGGGAGGCTGAGGTGAGCAGATCACCTGAGGTCAGGAGTTTGAGAACAGCCTGGCCAACATGGCAAAACTCTGTCTCTACTAAAAAATACAAAAATCAGCTGGATGTGGTGACACAACCTGTAACCCCACTACTCAGGAGGCTGAGGCATGAGAATCACTTGAACCCAGGATGTAGAGGTTGCAGTGAGCTGAGATTGTGCCACTGCACTCCAGCCTGGGCAACTGAGCAGGACTCTGTCTCAAAACAAAACAAAACAAAACAAAACAAAAACAAAGTTAAACTGTGAACTAAATTCCTCACATGGTTAGACTGGCCTATGCCCAGTAAGGAGTGAGGACAGCCAGCCTGTGGGGTTAGAAGCAAGATGGAGTCACCCACGTTAAACTTGTCTCACTGTCATAATCTTTGCAAAGGTGCTTTCACTCAGCTTTTCTTCCCTGCCTCCTCCTCTGTAAATATCTGTGTTTGCATTTGACTAGAAGGAGTCTAGAAGACCTCCCAAGATCATCCTATGGAGGAGATTAGGCGGATGTGTGTTCAATGCAAGGAGGGATTCCGATGACATGACCTAAATAACACTGGCTATTCCTTCTTTTAACTTCTCAAGTGCTTCATCAGACTTAAAAGTCCTCCTTTTAAAATGTCCGTTAGAATTTGTTTTTGTATTTTAGCGTTTGTAAGCCTCTGTACTAAGTCTGAAGCCTATTTCTGGAATGGGATGTTTTAAGACCCCTCAGTAGATCTTGTCACACAGAGACGAGATGAGCAAACCTAGTTCTTCCTGAGTATTTTTCTGAGTGCACGGGTGCAGGAGATGGGACCAAGCCACTGGCCCAGTGCTCGGCGTCTGTAGGGAGCAGCGCAGGTTTGATGAGCAGAGCACAGTGTTTGTGTGAGAAGCTGCTAACACCAATCTTCAAAAACAATCTCAAGATATGCAGGTTGACCAAGGATGGTAGTTTCTACCCCAAACAGAGCCTCAGAATCTTCTTTGCTAAACCAGTAATAATAAATCTCACCTTAATGCCCTTGGCGCAATGCCAGGGGAATGATGATTAAAGAGGGTGGGGCAGGCCAGAAGACCCCCGTTTCCAGGAACACTATTTGAACTAAGAGCTCTTCTTTGGCCAAGCCTGTCTGTGATCCTGGGGAGCTGGAGACAGACTTTGCCTTCCCAGACATCGCATCATTCATTCCTTTGCCCACATCAGTGTCCAGCAACATTCTACCCGTGCCAAAGAATCCAAAGATGAAATGAGACTCTAACTGACATCTTCTACACTCTGAGATCTAGGCCTCCCCACCTATCGAGCTGGGCTGATTTTGGCCTGGTTTCCCATGAAAAGGAGGTTTATAAGGTTACTCTGCCTTAGTGTCCTTTCTAATAAGTTTGAATCTAAGGCCCGGATTCAGTCACTAGATGGGGGATGCTCCCCTACTTAGTGCTGGCGCTCACTTTACCAGGAGAGGCCATGCCTCAGCCCATTGCACAGGGTCACTGTGTGACCCTCAACAAGATCAGGGGTCTATATCTGGCCAGGAAAGAGCTGTGAAAGGAACTTCTTAGAACCTTGGAGTAGGCAGAGGTCTCATTGATCTTTCAGCCCTGTCTTCTCATGGGCTGCCAAGGAAAACAGCCCCGAAAGGCAAAGTCACCTCCCCAAGGCCACACAGCAACAGGCAGCTAGGATGAAGCCTGGGTCTTTTATTCAAAAGCCTAGGTGCTTTTTCCACTATAATATTACTGCCCTGTATTGTTTAATAGTTTTCTAGGACTGCCATAGCAAATAAACAAGACTTGGTGGCTTAAAACAAAAGCAATTTATTCTCTTACAGTTCTGGAGCCTAAGAGTTTGCTCCTCCTGACTCACGGCAGCATCACTCCCATCTCTGCCTTGCCCTTCTGTGGCCTCTCTCTGTGTCTGTGTCTTTTCCCTTTCACGCCTCTTGTAAAGACACTCATCATTGGATTTAGGCTCTTCCCTGATCTAGGATGTTATCATCTTCAGGTCTTTCACTTAATTACCTTTGTAAAGATCTTTTTTTTCAAATAAGTTCCCATTCACAGAATCCACAGGTGAGGCTGTGGACACCTCTTTGGGGGGCCGCAACTCAAGCCGCATCCTTAGGATCATTCTTTGCTGCTCCTCTCTGGAGCTCAGAGCCCTTTTGTTGGCTCCTGTTCCAAGAATCCTCTGCACTCCCTCACATCCCCAGCCCATTCTTCCACTCTCTCTTTTCAAATAGGTCCGCTCAGTATCTCACTTGTGCAAACACTTATTCATTAATTCTTTCTTTCAATATTTGAATGCCTGCCAGATACAGAGTGTATTAATTGTTTATTTTTACTCTGTGTTTTTGATGCTTTACCATCTTGGGGCCTTGCTGACCCTGGAGAGACTGCCTCTCCCAGGGCTAATCCCTGGAAATGGCAAGCACCTTGTGTAGGAATGTGCCTTTCAAATGCACACTAACCAATCCAGAGCCCACACCCCCGGCTACCTTCTCTATAAGGCTCTCACCCAGAGCCAGGTGCCAAACAACTAGGGACAGTCCCTATGCACCTAAATTTGCTGAAGTTATTTAAACTAGCCATTGCCAAACCCTCTTAAACTGGCTGGCTTGTTCCTTCCCATGAAAACCACAACAAAGGCTCTCGTCATTTATTGGGAATGGGAGGGAGCAAAAGGTCCGCTCTTGTTCACTGTGCCACACAACTCCTGAAAAATTGTGTATTAACTGCATTGGTATGAATATAATTCTATATATTCTATTTGAGCTGCTTTCAAAAGGGATCCTCAGTCTACAGGGAGATTCAAAGAAGGTAGTAACTGCCCCCAAACAGGGTGCCTCTGAAAATTCATGAAAAGGCTGGTTTAAGGCCAGTCTTGGTTTTGGAATGAGGGAGGTCTCATGAGAGAAACCTCTCATGTTTTCCTCTCATTACTTCTGCCTCCCACTGACCCTAGGACTTCCCCAGGTCCCCTCTACCCCTCTGCATGGCATGGAAGACCCCTTCCTCTTGGGAACTGTGAGTATAACAATCTTTTCAATGGCAATTTTCCCCTGATCTCTTGGCCTCACCATATCTGAACATTAATAAAAGCTGTATTTTAAACCACTAATCCCTGACTGGGATAATGGAGCTATGTAAGTTGTAGGCTGTGCGTTTATCCAAGCCGGTCCCGAGTAAAGCCCAGTAGCTTATCGCAGGTGAGTGGGTATTCTTCTCCCTGTTATCCCCAGAATCAGAAGGAGAAGAGACCTTGAAAACCTTGGAGGACTTTGTAAATCCAAACCCATGGCCAGAGCAGACAGGCCCCCCAGTTCTGGTGGGGATTATCCATGTTCTTCTTCAACATCTCTGGGGCAGGAGCTCACAGCTTCGTGGGGCATTTAGTTTGTCTTCAGACAGATAAAAATAGTGGGACTGTTCCCAAGAACCAAACTGACCTCTAGTGATCACTTTTCTTATTTCCATTTATTCAAAAATGCACTGTTTAATAATTCATTCTAGATATTGTATTTTAACAGGCTACCCCTGGGCTCTTGAGTATATCAAAGCAACATTTCTTGACTTTAGGGAATGTAGGCACATCTCTTGCAAGAGATGTTTTGAGGTACAGGCCCTGGTCACTCCTTGCCCCAAACATTGCACCCCAGAGAACCTCCCTCATTCCAAAACTAAGACAGACCTTGAACCAGCCTTACCATGAATTTTCAGAGGCACCTCATTTGGGGGCAGTTTCTACCTTCTTTGAATCTCTTTGTAGACTGAGGATCCCTTTGAAAGCAGCTCAAATAGAATATATAGAATTATATTCATACCAATGCAGTTAATACACAATTTTTCAGGAGTTGTGTGGCACAGTGAACAAGAGCGGACCTTTTGCTCCTCCCATTCCTGCTGTGCAACTCATCTGTGTGTGCCCCTAGCTCTGGAGTCAGAATCCTGGCTGTCAGACCTCAGTTAAATTATTGAACCTCCTTCTCCAACCTCAATTTCTATCACTTATAAAACTGTGATATGCTACCACACAAACCTGGGGATCTGAGTCACGTGCCCCATCACTCACACAGTCCACTGCAGGCATTTCTGGTTATTCCGAGTCTGGTTCCTTTTGCCTTATAGGCTCTGCCCAAGATGGGCTCAAGAGCCAGTGAGTCCTCAATTGTTTTGTGAGTGGATGGGGAGAGATGACAGTATGTCAGGAGAGAGAATTTCTATGGACCAGTCTATTTCTTTTACTAGAACACAGTCATATAACCGTGTCTGACTGCAAAGGAAGCTGAAAGTGCAATCTACCTGTGTGGCCTGGAAGGAGAGGCCAAGTAGGCAGACAGCTAGTCAGTCTCTACATAGCGGGAGTATTATCCCTAGGGGATGAGAAAACTTAGACTTACAGAAATTAAATACTTGCTCAAGGTCTTTCACTAAATGGCTGAGGCAGACTTCAAACCCAGGTCCAACTGGCTTCAATATCTTTAGCTTGTCACCATCTAGACTGTCTCCCAGGGGCACAGAATTACCCCTGGGCTGGGCCCAGCAATCGGATGAGATGAGGGTATAGGACCCAGTTGGATGTGAATTCACAAAGCCACAATCCCTATCATCTGAGTCTTTGACTTGTTAGGCAGAGGTGATGTATCTTGTGTAAGAGCACAACAAGGCAAGGGTTTGCCACAGCCAATAAACCCAGGGTGCAGTCTGATGTGGGGCTGAAAAGAAACCCTGGTGGGCAGCATATCTGGGGGAGGTTAAGCAGGGACCCTCCTCCACTTTTGCTGAGAGTTTCAGTCTGGCTTCCTGAGTCTTTCTAAAAGTATTTATCTAGTGTAAGATCAGAAAGAAAACAAACACGCATGGCCCGAACCAACCCCTTTGGAGAGTTGGAAAAATTCCACTTGCAGACAATTTTATATACTCTCAATTCTCTGATTCCTTTGCTAACTCTTGGTATTTCAGTTTAATATTAAGCCCATCAACTTGCCTCAAGAGATTAAGTCACAATCAATAGAAATTGAAGGAAAAGATTGTAGGAGTTATTTTATTTAGACAGTTTATCTCTGTCTTCTGGATGTTGGTGAAATAAAACTTAGGAAATTGTTCTAATAAAGCAAAGCTCAGGGGAAGAAGCTTTCAGTGCATGGCAGCAATGTGGATGCTGGGGCACTGGGCAGCAAACCAGCACACTATGTGGCTGCAGACTCAGAAGGGGAGGTGACTGAGGGAAGCATTCCCGTTTGCAAGCAGGACCTTAAGCAGGTAAAGGAGTGAGAAGAGTTTGCGGGAAGGAGAGCTACAGAAGAGTAATCTTACACTTGACTGGCACTACGATGATGGACAGCAACATAAAGTGTACCTTTTTATCAGGCGATAAGTTCCTCTCTTATAACTGAAGCCAAGTTTGGCTGCTCACCACTCAAAAGGCAAACTCAAGAGACAAAAGTTGGTGAGAGGAAAAGCAGGTTTATTCAGGAGCTGACAACCTGAAGAGATGGTGGACTAGTGTCACGAAGGCCATCTCAAGTTTTTCAAGCTGGCCAGAGGGTTTTTATGGGAGGGAGGATATGGAGGAGCTATGTGCATGGGTTGACTATATGTGGGTTAGTATGTCTAGTCTTGATGACATCTTAAGCAATGAACCATCTGCTGATCTGACTGGCACCAGCTTGATTGCAACAGAAATACACACTCTTCCCAGGGTGGAATATTCTGCAACCTTAATTTTGTGCTTCATTCTTCAAGACCAGTTCCTGAAGTTCTTTAAGCAGAGCATATAAATAGCTTTGCTATTCTGTTCCTTTAATGCTGGACATAAAAAGCCCAGCATAAAATGAAGTGGGAAAAAAAGAGAAGAATTGTTCTTCAAGATGGGGTGGTGGTTTTTCTGTTACACTCTCACTCCGCTAGAATACAGAGACATTTTGGTAAGACTCGTATTATCCAGAACAAAAGATCCAATAACATTGAGGGTTAAAGAACAAGGGCCAGACATGGTGGCTCACGCCTGTAATCTCAGCACTTTGGGAGGCCGAGGCAGGTGTATCACCTGAGATCGGGAGTTTGAGACCACCCTGACCAACATGGAGAAGCCCTGTCTCTACCAAAAATACAAAATTAGCCAGGCACAGTGGTGTATGCCTGTAATCGCAGCTACTCAGGAGGCTGAGGCAGGAGAATCACTTGAACCTGGGAGGCAGAGATTTCAGTGAGCTGAGATCGCGCCATTGCACTCCTCCAGCCTGGGCAACAAGAGCGAAACTCTACATCAAAAAAAAAAAAAAAAGAACAAATAAGTTTTTCTCTCTAGCTTACAGTCTGTATGTGGATGATCTAGATGGGTGGATCAGTTCTATTCTTTAAGCCATTCAGAAGTGCGGGGCCCTTGGAAATCATTGCCCAATTCTACCCTGTATCGTGAAGGCTGGAATGCCACACCAGTCTGTGCTCCAGCTTGGGGACATGCATGCAGAGTGCTTTAAGGCCCAGACCTGGAAAGGGCAAATATTACTTCCTTCCCATGGAGATAAATCAGCAATAGGACCACACTCGGGAAATGTCTGCACTGGGTGGCCATATCCAACTACAACTCTGTCGCATTCTATTTAGAAGGAGAGAAAGGGTTTTGGTGAGTTATCAGATGACTAGCACGGATCTCAACACTGAGGAAGGGGAGAGGATCCTTTTAGCATGGAAATGATCTTGTGATATAGTAGGAGGAGGATGTGGATCGTACAAAAGCCTGTCAAGTGGCTGGTAGGCACTCTACCAGCAAGATGCAGAGTGGTCCCTCTCCACCTCATCTGAGTAGTATCTGATGGAACAAAATGACTGTCTAGTAAAACCAGGGAATAGGGAGAGGAGCAGAATTCTGCAGACCAGGCTGCTCAGAAGAGGAAGAGAGAGAGTCTAAAGGAGTTGGTTCATGGCCCAGTGACTGCAAAAAGAGCTGAAGATGTGATGTGGAGCTGCTGCAAGAAGCCGGAGTGAAGGGTGGTGTCTGCTGAAGAGGTCCTACGTGAGGAAAGACAAGCTGAGCAGTCAAGAGATTCCATTCCTGAACATCCCTGTAACTATTCTCAGAAAGGGCAAGAAGGGGTGACTGGACCTTCAGTAAAGAACTGTTTTGAAATTATTTTGGGGCCAGGCACAGTGGGTCACACCTGTAATCCCAGCACTTTGGGAGACTGAGGCGGGTGGATCACCTGAGATCAGGAGTTCAAAAACAGCCTGGGCAACATGGTGAAATCTGTCTCTACTAAAAATACCAAAATTACCCAGATGTGGTGGCAGTCACCTGTAATCCCAGCTACTTGGGAGGCTGAGGCAGAAGAATTACTTGAAGTCAGGAGACAAAGTTGCATTGAGCTGAGATCACGCCACTGCACTCCAGACTGGGCGACAGAGCAAGACTCTGTCTCAAAAAAAAAGAGAGAAATTATTTTGGATCCTGAGTATGTGAGTGACTCATTTATGAATGAACCGTTCTTCCCCCTTCCACCATGGCACCATGGTGAGGGGGCCGTGATGCTGGGGCTGTACTTCTCTAATCCAGCTTAGTGAGGAAGAGATTCTCAGCAGAAGCTCTGTGGACCCACACAAGGTTGATTTCCCTGGATGTTTTCCTCTGGTAACCTGGACTTTACTCGTATCCCCCCGCTACTCTAATAATTCCTGCTCTAATGTCTGTCTTCATTTCCACACATTTAAACACCCAACGAGAGCAGGAATCCCAACGTTCTAGGTCAGTACGGTTCACAGAGTTCTTAACACATGCTCAACACATAGCAGGTCATTAATAACTACAAATTGAATTTCTATGAGGTCCTCTGGATTGCTGCCAAACAGGAGAATGGCTTGGATTGGCACTAAGGAAGAGGCAGGTCACATCCCTGTCAGGGCAGCTAGAACACTACAGGGTTTCAGAGCCACATCAGGGCTTTAGGCAGAGCATCCCAGCTTCCAAGGCCTTGTCTGTGGCAGACTCAGCACTCCACCCAGCCAAGCACTGCTGGGAGCTCAGGCTGACAGCCTGGCCGAGCACCTCAGTCACTGGGATTCCCCAGAACAGACTCAACCCATGGATCCATGCAGTGCCCTGGGACACGGTCACTGCACACGCTGCCAGCTGCCACAGCCCGCACTGAAGAGAAGATTAGTACTGTACTGCCCTGGCATCTCCTACCACCCTCCCACTGCCTCCCTCTCCTCCACCACCCTCAGACCAGGAGGAAGTCTCTCTTCATCTGCAATCTCATCTCTGAACACTGCATCTCATTTCCTTTCTGTTCCCTGAGAACTTCCCTGGGAAGGAGATGGGGTTGGAGAGGCTGCCCAGTCTCCAGTATGCCTTGAAGGGAGATCTTCCTCACTGCCTTAAGTATTTCCAGACCAAGTGTCCTTCATCCTCCCCTAAATGTCTACTTTCTTGTTGAAAACAGAAAAGTGATCATTTCTTCTGGTTAATCCATCCTGTATCTTCTCAGTTCGGTCATCTACAGCCATCCTGGCTGTACCGCCTCTTTTCTTGAGTGATGTGGCAATTTGTTCATGGCCTGGCTGTCTTCACGGCCTGTGCCATCCAGGTTAGGCTCCGTGACCTGTGGATACACCGCTGACACTATAGCATTGGACTTCTTGATCTTACCAACATAGCCTTTCACCCCTTCATTCTGGTGCCCATGGCTCTCTGCCCAACCTCAGGGCAAGCCTCTTGAAGACAAGGGCTGCATCTAATTCATCTTTAAGTTCTAAAGACTTAGAACAGTGTTCACCTTGATAGTGTTTGCCAGGTTCTTGATAAATATTTGAGTGGATGAATAGATGAACATGTGAAAATGAGTGCCTAGTCCACATTTGAGCTGCTGAAGTAATATACTAGCTTAATAATTCAGACAGACTAATTAATCAAGTCACAGAGCTCTTAACAATAGTTCACCTTAAGTATCCATGCAAGTTCCTTAGGTGGAGAATATTAGTATTATCAATAATTTCAGAGATGGTAATTTGATTAAATGAAAGATTGCTGTCCTTGATTCATGGCTGAGAATATTTGGTCTTTCGGAGGAATTGTTACAAGAAAATATCTAATGATGTGGGGATGTGAAGGTAGGGACTTATCTGAAATGAAATAAGAGCAATTATTGAAAATTTAGTCTTTAGAAAAGGGCTGAGAATCATCTGCCACAGCTAGACATTGTTTGAAGATATGTTTCTGTAGCTCACAAATGATTGCACCAAGAATCAAGACCTCTGGGTTCCTTTCTATGACCTGGGATCTAAAATTGGTAGTCAGGTCAAGTAAATACATTAAAAACAAACATACTAACAAAAAACATCACCACTACCCCCTTCTTCAAATGGAGGACAAGGGGTCATTTTCCTTCTGCTAAAGTTTAAGCAGATGAAGGCCATCGGGGTGAGCCTGTAGTCCAACAAAACAGTATTTTTCAATTTAATGCACTGAGGGTGGGCACTCTGGAGGAGCCAGAAAATTGCTGTTTGGTAAGAGGGAGAAGATTTGTTTGTTTTTTCCTACTTTTATTTTCAATTCAGGGATATATGTGCAAGTTTGTTACATGGGTACATTGCATGATGCTGAGGTTTGGGGTACAAATGATTCAGTCACCCAGGTACTGACCACTGTTCCCAAAAGTTAGTTTTTTCAACCCTTGCCCCCTCCTTCCCTCTTCCAGTAGTCCCCAGTTTCTATTGTTACCATCTTTATGTCCATGTATACCCAATGTTTAGCTCCCACTTATAAGTGAGAACATGTGACATTTGGTTTCTGTTCCTGCATTAAATTGCTTAGTATGGTCACCAACTGTATCCCTGTTGCTGCAAAGGACATGATTTCATTCTTATTCATGACTGCATAGTATTCCATGGGGCATATGTACCACAATTTTTTTAATCCAGTCCACCGTTAATGGATATGCAGGTTTCTTTCATGTTTCTATTATTGTGAATAGCACAGCAATGAACCTGTGAGTGCATGTGTCTTTTTGGTAGAATAATTTGTTTCCTTTAGGATATATACCCAGTAATGAGATTGCTGGGCTGAATGATAGCTGTTCTTAGTTCTTTGAGAAATCTCCAAACTGCTTTCCACAGTGGCTGTTCTAATGTACATTCTCTCCGACAGTGTGTAAGTGTTCCCTTTCTCCACAGCTTCACCAGCATCTGTTGGTTTTTTGACTTTTTTTAAATAATAGCCATTCTGATTGATGTGAGATGGTGTCTCATTGTGGTTTTGATTTGCATTTTTCTGATCCAGGATGTTGAACATTTTCTCATATGTTTGTTGGCTACTTGTACGTCTTCTTTTGAGAAGTATCTGTCCATGTTTTTTGCCCATATTTTAATGGAGTTATTTGTTTTTTGCTCATTCCATTGTTTAAGTTCCTTATAGATTTTGGATATTAGACCTTCATTGGATGCATAGTTTGTGAATATTTTCTCCCATTTTGTGGGTTGTCTGCTTATTCCCAGTAGTTTCTTTTGCTGTGCAGAAGCTCTTTATTTTAATTAGGTTGAGAAGGAGGAGATTTGTACAGTCTGAGCTTTCCCTGTAGACTCTGATTGAGGGTCTGAGGAAGTGGGATCAGTCCTGTGCCAGCTGCTGTTTCTTGTCACTCAAGAGGGAGTTGTTATGCCATTTTCCAGCTAGAGTATGACCTTGGGAGAAATGGCATTATCTGTGATCATTGCAGCTGGCTTTATCTGAGCCTGTTCTCCCAGCTGGATTAACAGCTGAGCTGCTTTCACTTTTTTCAGTTCAAACTTCTTTTTACTCTTTAAGTCCTGCATAGTTTTAACTAGTTAATTGGATTTAGTCAAATGTTAACTATTCCCTTTTAAATTGTGTTAAAGCTAAAGGTCCACATCTTCCTCTACCACTGATCATGAACCACATACAGGATCAAAGGCCCTGCATATCCTAATTAGGCCATATGCAGAATAACTGTAGGGTGGTTCATTAAAACAATTGGAACTAATAAAATTCAGACTAAAATCAGAGATGACTTATTCCCAGCAAAAGTGGAACATCTACCTGCAGCAGCATGACCAGCTTCTCATGACTGATTATCTCTAATAAGGCCCTAAAGCATTCACTAAGAGAAAGTACTGACACACCCTTTATCTCTCATTTCTTAAAAAAGAAACTAGAAAATCAGTTTAAAGTTGGGCATATTAGAAGCCTAGCTATTATAGCTAACAAAAAAACAACTCTATGCCGGGAGCAGCAGCTCATGCCTGTAATTCCATCACTTTGGGAGGCTGACGTGGGAGGATCACCTAAGATCAGGAGTTCGAAACCAGCCTGGACAGCATGGTGAAACCCATCTCTACTAAAAATACAAAAATTAGCCCAGCATGGTAGCAGGCCTCTGTAATCCCAGCTACACAGGAGGTCGAGTCAGGAGAATCACTTGAACCCAGGAGGCAGAGGTTGCAGTGAGCTGAGATCATACCATTGCACTCCAGCCTGGGGGGACAAGAGCGAGATTCAGTCTCAAAAATAAAAACCTCTACTCCAGTGGTTCTCCAATGTTAATCTGCTTCTGAAACACCTACAGAGGTCACTAAAACCCAGAGTGCTACATTTCATCTGTAGAGATTCTGATTCATAGGTCTGGAGTGGGGCTCAAGAATCTGCATTATGAACAAGTTCCCAGGTGATGTTGATGATGCTCGTGCAAGCACCCCGCTCTGAGAATCACTTATCTAATGCAGATCCTCCTCAGTACTTCTACTTTCCACACTTTGAAATGCCCTTCCTGCTGTCCACCTAACTGATTGCTTGCCTTAATTTAAATCACGTATGACACATCCTTTGTTGGCCATTTTATTAGTTATTTATTGCTGCAAACAAAAGGCCCCAGGGAAGGACCTCCATAATGGTAGTGTGATGTATGCATTTATCTGGTCAAAATTAGCAAACACAAACATTTAAAATCTCTGGAGATTGATCAAAAAGTTTATAATAAATTGAGAAGGATTAATTTCATAAAATCAGTGGAAACTCAGTAAGAACTGCGGAAGCTGATGGTATTCAAACTAGGGACTACATCCATCTCACTACAGCCCTGTCTTGTGGGAGAACTGTTCCAGTGGACCCAGAAACCAAGTGGCAGTTCACATATCCCTAGCTCTCTGGGTAGGAAGAGCTATTCAAAGAGGTTTTAGTAGACAGCAAATTTTGGCAGATGGCATTTTTAAAAAATCATGCTACAGAAGGCCTATCTCAAGTGGGTGGTGGTGGCTGGGTGGCAACAATTTCTTTACCCTCAATTCCCTTTATGTAGAGAGGATCCTGGAAGGGCAGCTGTTGAAAAGAGTAACCTCATTTCCAACTGAGCTTTCTAATGTGGCAGAGCTGCTCTATTGTGAGCAGATTTGGAACAACCAGTGGATTCCAGCACATCTTATTCTCCAGGACTCTACAGCAGAAGATCTAGACTGAGGAATGGCAACAGCATGGACACCAGTTTTTGGTATTCTCCCCTCACCCCTTGACATGCATCTCCTTCTCCATAGGGAGGACCAAGAGGGGACAGGCAGAGTTCTCCATCCCTCTCTCTAGCTCCTACTTTGTAATATACATAGCACAGAGGGAAGTCAGAGAAAGCCTCAAAGACAGGCAACATCTTGCCTTTTCTAAAGGGACTTACTTCAATTGGATCATACTGTGAAGCAATTTATGTTCCAGAGTGTTGTCAAAAACAACAATCATACAGTCAGTTTGATGAGATCCACCAGAAACTTAACGAGAAGATCAGGAAAGGAGACAGTAGGACATATTACATTTGAAACCACAGTAGTCCCTAGTGGACAAAAAAAGACTATATTACGTGCCCAAGGCTGCACCACCTAAAGAATTACGTCAGACTCTGTAGATTGTGGAAAAACTGGACTTCACCGACTAGTTCAGCCAAGTTGCTAAAAATAAGGAAGAACAGTTTGGGTTGGGGAAGAGATCAATATCCAGAGTTGCTACAATGTAACATCTGAACTGTCCAGTTTTCAACAAAAGTTATAAGAAATAAAAAAAAAAAACCAGAAAAGTGTGACACATACATGGGGGAAAGAAAACAGGCAATAAAAACTGTATTTGAGAAGGTCCAGATGCTGGAACTGGCAGATAAAGAACTTCAACAATTTTAAATATGTTCAAAGATATAAAGGAAAGCATGATTAAAGATTAAAGGAAGGTATGACGCCAATGTCTCACTAAATAGAAAATATCAATAAGCAGATAAAAATTATTTCTTGAAACCCAACTAGAAATTCTGAAGTTCAAAAGTACAATAAAGGAAATGAAAAACTCATCAGAGGGGCTCAAGAACAGATTTACGCTAACAGAAGAAAGAATCAGTGCACTTTAAGATTGATAGATATAAATTATGTGATTTGGTGAATAAAGGCAATAAAACAATGACAAAAAATATAAAGACTAAAAGAAATATGAGACACTATTAAACACATCAGCATATGTGGAATGGAAACACTAATTTGCAATTGCAAAAATATGGAACCAGCCTAATGGTGGATAATGAAAATGTGATATATATACATACCATGGAATACTACTCAGCCATAAAACGAAACAAAATAAGGCACTCACGGCAACCTGAATGGAGTTAGAGATCATTATTCTAAGAGAAGTAACTTAGAAATGAAAAACTAAATATTGTATGTTTTTGCTTGTAAGTGAGAGCTAAGCTTACGAGGACACAAAGGCATAAGAATGACACAATGTTGGTCAGTCTGGGTGAAAGAAAAATTTAAAAGAAAAGAAGAATAACATAATGGACTTTGCAGGACTCAAGGGGAAGGATGAGAGTGGAGTGAGGAATAAAAAACTACACATTGGGTATAGTGTTCACTGCTCAGATGAGAGGTGTACCAATATCTTAGAAATCACCACTAAAGAACTTATCCATGTAACTAAAATAACAATAATGATGATGATGATGATGATGGTGATGATGTCAGCAAGTAATTCTATGTCTAGAAAAACTATCTTCCAAACATAGATATAAAATAGGCAGCACACAGAGGATTTTTAAGGCAGTGAAACTATTTTGTATGATATTACAGTTGTGAATACATGTCATTATACATTTATCAAAGCTCATAGATTGTACAACACCAAGAGTGAACTGTAATGCAAACTATGGACTTTGGGTGATAATGATGTGTCAATGTAAGTTCACCAGTTGTAACAAATGTACCACTCTGGTGCAGAATGTCAACAGTGAGGGAAGTTGTGCATTTGGGGACATAGGAGTATATGAGAACTATCTCTAATTTCCATTCGATTTTGCTGTGAAGCTAAAACTTCTCTAGAAAATAATATTTATTAATTTCTTTAAATGGAGGTAAAATAAAGAAATTCTAAAATAAACAAAAATTGAGAGAATTTCTTCTGATCAGACTCATCTTACAAGCTGCATTGATATGGTTTTTATCTGTGTCGCTGCCCAAATATAATGTCAAATTGTAATCCCAAATGGAGGTAGGGCCTGGTGGGAGGTAATTGGATCATGGGGGTGGTTTCTCATGAATGTTTTTGCACCATCTCACTGGTGGTCTTCCAGTGACAGTGAGTGAGTTCTTACGAGATCTGATTGTTTTAAAAGTGTGTAGCACCTTCCCACCTCTCTTGCTCCTGCTCCTGCTGTGTAAGACGTGTCTGTGCCCCTCTTCCCTTTTAGCCATGATTGTAAGTTTCCTGAGGCCTTCTGAGAAGTCGAGCAGATATCTGCCCAGCATCATGCTTCCTGTACAGCTTGTGGAACATGAACCAATTAAATCTCTTTATAAATTACCCAGTCTCAGTATTTCTTTATAGCAATGCAAGAACAGGCTAATACATAACATTATAGTACATTCTTCAGGCTGAAAGCAAGGGAAACAGACTGAAATTCAAACTCACACTAAAAAACAGAGTACTGTTAAAGGTAAGTATGTAGGTAATTACAAAATAGAGTATATTAGAATAGTTCTTCTCCTTTATTTTTTAAACTTATTTAAAAACAATTGCATCAAATAATAATATATAATTGTATCAACAAGCCTATAACAAGTAGAAACATAATATATTTAACAATAATAGCACAAAAGAGACAAACGAGAACAAAGCTCTGTTATTGTAAGGAAATGACACTAGATGCTAACTTGAATCCACATGAAAAAATTAAGAGAATAAGAAATGGTAAATAAGAAGTTTGATATAATTAGCTTTATATATACATTCTCACTCTCCTTTTTATTCCTTTCTACTTAGTTTCTTAAAAGGCATTAAATTGCATAGCAAAATAATTATAAAAATGTATGGCTGAGTCTGTAACATACATAGATTCAATATGTTTTAAAATAATAGCACAAAAAGGAGAAACAGGAAATCAAAATATATAGAAGGAAATTTTCTAAATGTCACTGAAATAATTATCAGAAATCTGAGGTAGATCTGTTATGATATATATTGTAAACACTTACCTAGAGTGATCACAAAGAAAACAACTACAATCACTAAAGGAATTAAAATGGTTACGATAAAATATTCCTTTGTTTGCGCATAGTGGCTCACACCCGTAATCCCAACACTTTGAGAGGTCGAGGCTAGTAGACCGTTTGAGGCCAGGAGTTTAGGACCAGCCTGCCCAAGATAGCAAAACCCTATCTCTACTAAAATTACAAAAATTAGCTGGGCTTGGTGGTGCATGCCTGTAATACCAACTATTCAGGAGGCTGAGGGAGGAGAATCATTTGAACCCAGTAGGCAAAGATTGCAGTCAGCCAAGAGCCAAGATCGTGCCACTGCATTCCACCCCACCCTGGGCAACAGAGCAAGACTATGCCTCAAAAAAAATTATATATGTACATATGTACATATATATGTATATATATATATATGTACACGCACACATATATTCTTAATTCAAAAGAAAGCAATAAAGGAAAAACGAAAAAACTAAAAAGACGTGAGACATATAGAAACAAAAAGCAAAGTGGTAGCAGTAAATCCAACCATATTAATAATGATATTCAATTCAAATAGATTAAACAATTTCATCAAACACAGAGATTGTTAAACAGATTGTTAAATAGTATTTTTTAAAATTCAACTATATGCTAGCTACAGGAGACACACATTAGATTCAGAGATACAAACAGTTTAAAAGTAAGTGGTTGGAAAAGGATGTACCATGCAAACAGCCACTATAAGAGAGCTGGGATTACACTAATTATCAGACTAAATAGACTTTAAGAAAAAAATTATTACTAGAGAAAAAGTGGCTGTTTTATAATGAAAAGTGTAATCCATCAGGAAGATGTAGCAAATAAAAAAAAAAAATCACAACTATAATGTATTATGCTTCCCATGAAAACAATGCAAAGATTTAATTAGTTCTTAATTGCTTGCTAAATTGTTCCAATTTTATTCAAAATGGATTTTAAAAAACTACACACCAAGATTAGTCCCAGTATTTCAATGAGAAAGTTGGCAGTCCACCTGGCCTGAAACTCCAGAAGTGTACAACACCCTTGACATCACCCAAACAAATAGGCCTGAGTGCAGAAAACTCTTAATTTTGGGTGTAAGCAAATGGAACCAGAATTGTCTGAGATTCTGGGATGTGAATGTGTTCATCTGCAAGAGTTAATGTCGTGGATCCATTCCGCCCAGACTTCCCTTTATCTAAGTGTTCTCAAATGTTTCCACAGTCAAACATTAACCATTTTAGCCAAATTTCAACAAAAATGAGCTAGAGAAACTAAGAAATTTGACCTGGTTACCAATTGGCTACTAATATAGAGTTCTCCACTTCCTTTGGAAATGGTTCCAATCTGGAAGATTCAAGAACAGCTGTTAGCCAAGATCGAGTAATAGGTTTAACCCCATGCCTTACCTAGAAAACTGGACAAGATATCTGAGACAATGGTTTTTCAGACATTACATAACAGGCAACACAGGACTGTAATTCCTAAGAAGAGAAATTGAAACAGTAAGTTCTACAATTACACCCCCTTAGTGCCTAAGGGCAGATTCCAGGCCTCAATACAGGGAGGGGAAATGAAAATGAAACTGGATAATTCACGAAGTCAGGGAGACAGAGTCAGAGTTTAGTGGTCAAGGCAGCCAGAATTTGCAAGGCAGATCTCTGGAGGGAAGGAAGATGTGCACACAGCACTAGAAACCTGCAGAGGGTCCCCTGCAGTATCACTTGAGTACCAATCTGCCTGTGTCTAGCTTGTAGATGACCGTCTTCTCCCTGTGCCTTCACGTGGTCTCTACTCTGCCTGTTTGTGTCCTAATCTTATAAGAACACCAGTCACATTGGATTAGGGCCCACCTATATGACCTTATTTTACCTTTAATATAAAGGACCTGTCTTGAAATACAGTCATATTTTAAGGTACGTGGTTTAAGACTTCAACATAAGTTCAATCTATGAATTTTGAGAGAGACATAGCCCATAACACCTTCCTAATGTGGACAGTTATTGGAAGCCAGATGAAATTTATGAAAAGATGGTACTGAAAATATTTCAAAAGTAACATTTTAATAACTTTCAGGTGTACATGGTTAACCTTGAACTACCTCCTTTAAGATGTTGCTAAATTGGACATGCTTTATTAAATGTTTTATTTGTGATTACTACATTGTTTATTTTTTTACGAACTTAACAGACTTAAAATTGATTAAATAAGCATATTGCATCTCCTTTATGGATAAATCGTGTGCCTCAGAAAGCCCAAAAACTTGATGATGTTCTGTGAAGTTACATAATGTATCTGAAGAAACCTATCTGTTCTTGTTGACTTCAATTCTAAATAAAAATCCAACTTCAAAATCAATTAAGAATTATTTTAATCTGGGAAACCTTGGAATTGTTACACATGTAAAACCTTGTCCCTGAGAACCTTTTCTCCTCTTCTTACCACTGCACCACTCCACAAAGCTTAGCTGGTGTGGCATGGCATTGCCTCAATCACAGGAACCTAAGAGCTCAGCCCCAAGACCACCACCATTGTGGATTTGCTCAGCCTTCGGTTTGTGAGACTTCAGATTCTGGGGTAACAGGGCAACCAAAATGGATGAAGAAACACTTCAGCAAAGTAACTGATTTGTCCACAAAACAGTGAAAATATTGATGTAAAATTAACAAATCAAACATAAATCTAACATCATTCTGCACTTCCAGAACTTGGTTTTATATTTGCAGTGTTCTTGGTCATCCACCAATATATTCTGCAACTGTCTGAAGAACTTTTATTAAGTTACTAAATCTGTTCTTTTAATCAGAAGTCACAGAATTGTGATGATTAGAAAATTCAGTTATTACTCTGTGCAGACCACTTGCCAGTGTGGCGAGTGTAGCGCCGTGAAAGATGGAATAGAAGTCTCTGTCTTCTGAACTAAACACAGGAGTTCTCAAAAATACCAGACAGGACAGTGAAATAGCGTGATCAGAACTGAGGAACATCATTTCCTTGGAAAATCTTACAAATATCTAAGCACTGCCTGAAGTCTACTGAGTACAATGCTCCATACACTTCCACAGAAATAGAGTAACTGCCACCGATTCATTATGATCCACATCATCTTCATCTCTGCTTCCCAGGCAGTGTCTCTGTCCCCCATCTCGAGCTTCATGCTGTGTTTCCAGCTGCTGCTCTGTTCCACCATAGATGCCACTGCTGCCTGCAGCGGCTAGTTCCCCCGCTGGATGGCACTGTGGGTAACCCGCATCCTTTCACCCTGCACATGGTTCTAGTGTCTTTATGGAGCAGATGCCTTGGCAAATAAATGCCTCAGTGCAGGAGTCACACCAAGGCTTTCCGTTCTGTGCCTTCTTTCCTGATCTTGTGATGGGACTTGGGTTTGAAGGCTTTGTCGCTCATGTGGCATGCAAAGTCTTTTGTTACTGTGAACTCTCTGACAGTGCTTTGTCTGGGGCACAAATAAATAATTTTCCACACAGCTCACAACTGTAGG
This sequence comes from Aotus nancymaae, assembly GCF_030222135.1. Classification (NCBI taxonomy): domain Eukaryota; kingdom Metazoa; phylum Chordata; class Mammalia; order Primates; family Aotidae; genus Aotus; species Aotus nancymaae. Next base: position 4,536,485 of record NW_026988546.1, on the reverse strand, counting down.
GCTTACATCCCGTGTGTGTGTGCAGAGTGTGTGTGTGTGTGTGTGTGTGTGTGTGTGTGTGTGTGCTGAGACTGAGTCTTGCTCTGTCACCCAAGCTGGAGTGCAGTGGCAGGATCTTGGCTCACTGCAACCTCCACCTCCTGGGCTCAAGTGATTCTGCTGCCTCAGCCTCCCAAGTAGCTGGGATTTCAGACGTGCATCACTATGCCTGGCTAATTTTTGTATTTTTAGTAGAGATGGAGTTTCACCATGTTGGCCAGGCAGGTCTCAAACTCCTGACCTCAAGCGATCCACCCACCTTGGCCTCCCAAAGTGCTGGGATTAGAGGCATGAGCCACTGCACCTGGCCTTCACGTGGATTTTTAGGCATTCTTTCAGGTGGGCCTGTGTGGTGAAACCTTTTGTGCACATTTCACATATGGCTTGTCTGCTGTGTGGCATTTCTCAGCTTCCTCCACTGCCTTCACGGGAAACGTCTCCCCAAAGGCCTGGCCGACGTCACTCCCTAGGTGACCATGCATCAAACGCTCATACCTCACGACACTGGAGGCTGCTGTCCAGTCTGGTGTCTGCTCATCCCGCACTCATCCCATAGTTACATGTAGGCTGGAGGGATCTGGAACCACTAATCTTTGATCCTGGGGTCTCCATGGTTTCTACTTCCTGGCTGTAGCAATGGACTTTCTGAACTTGCTCTTTCAGAATTGCATTTTGAACCTAAGTGTGGTCGTGGGTGACTCGCCATCCTCCTGCCCCAGGGTGGGGTGCCTTTGTTCTGTATCACCACAAGTGCCGTCATCCTGATCTCAGCTTCTTCCAGATCATCCTCCTGAGGCTCAGCAGTATCTCTGCCAGGGCACGTGGGGCCTTCTCCCTCATTTCCCTGGTCCCTGGAGGTGGGGGAGCACACAAGGCAGTTTGCCTCCCTCCCCAGACAAAAGCTCCCCATCCCAGAGCCAGGGATGAAAGGGCCATGTTCTCTTCTGTAATCAGGCCTCCCGTGTAGGCTGGGGAGGCTCTGAGCACAGGAGGGACCCAGCCCTGCCCATGTCCCTGGCCACTCTGGCTTGGCCCTCCCCACTGTTTATATTTAAGGTGATGAGAAAATAAATCTACCAAGTAGGTTAACCACCTCTTGTATTCTGCCTTTGTTTTCTTTTTATTGCAATATAATTTATACATCATAAAATTCAATCTTTAAAGTGTACAATTCAGTGGTTTTTAATACATTCTCAAAGTCATACCACTATCAGCATGATATAACCCCAGAACATGTCCCTTACCTCCAAAAGAAATCTGTACCCTTGAGGGATGATCCAAGATGGCCGAATAGGAACAGCTCTGGAGTGCAGTTCCCAGCAAGAACGCAGAGCGTGAGTGATCACTGCATTTCCAAACGATTTTTTACTGCCCACAGACCAGGAGATTCCCAGGTGGAAAAGCACCACGAGTCTCCAGCACAGCAGTTTCAGCTAGCAGAGTGGGTCTCCGCACAAAAACTCACACAAATCTGGGTGGCATTTCAACTGGCTCCTGGAATGCCTGGGAGACAGAGTCACCATTTCAACTGAAAAAAAAGGGGGCTGAAACAGGGAGCCAGGTGATCTGGTTCAGCGGGTCCCACCCCCACAAAGACCGGCAATCTGAAATGCTCTGGATTGAGAGTTTCACAGCAAGCACAGGTGGACCTGGGATGGTCCAGCTCTGTGGGGGAAAGGGCGTCTGCCATTACCAAGGCAGTCCACCACTACTGAGGCAGTCCACCATTACTGAGGCAGTCTGCCATTACAGAGGCAGTTCTAACTATACCTCTATAAACAAAACCACAAGGAAGTTCACACAGCAGCTGGGCAGAGTCCACGGCAGCTCAGCAACACCTCTGCTGGCAGACTGTGACTAGGTTACCTGCTTGCTGGGCAGAACATCTCTGAAAAAAGGCAGCAGCACATCAGGAACTTATAAATAAAGCCCCACCTCCCCAGGACAGAGCACCTTGGAAAAAAAGTCAGTTAAATGTTCCGCTGCAGCAGAATTAAACATACCTGCCCAGCAGCTCTGAAGAGAACAATGGAGCTCACAACTCAGCACTTGAGCTCCTATAAGGGATAGACTGTCTCCTCAAGCAGCTCCCGGACCCCCGTATATCCAAAGAGACACCTCATAAAGGAGATCTCAGGCTGACATCTGGTGGGTATCCTTCTGGGACAAAGATACCAGAAGAAGAAACTGGCAGCAACCCTTACTGTTCTGAAGCCACTGCAGGTGATCCCCAAGCAAGCAGGGCCTGGAGTGGACCTCCAGCAGTCCTACAGCAGAAGGGCCTGACTGTTAGAAGAAAAACTAAAAAAACAGAAAGAAATAACTTCATCATCAACAAAAAGGACGTCCACTCAGACCCCATTCAAAAGTCACCAACTACAAAAACCATAGGTAGATAAATCCACAAAGATGGGAAGAAACCAGCCCAAAAAGGATGAAAACACCCAAAACCAAAATGCCTCTCCTCCTCCAAGGGATCACAATTCCTCACCAGCAAGGGAACAAGGCTGGATAAAGAATGAGTCTGATGAATTGACAGTAACAGGCTTCAGAAAGTGGGTAATAATAAACTTCTCTGAGCTAAAAAACATGTTCTAACCCAATGCAAAGAAACTAATAACCTTGAAAAAAGGTTTGACGAAATGCTAATAAGAATAAACAGCTTAGAGAAGAATATAAATGAATTGATGGAGCTGGAAAACACAACATGAGAACTTCACAAAGCATACACAAGTTTCAATAGCCGAATCGACCAAGGAGAAGAAAGGATATCAGAGATTGAAGATGAACTCAATGAAATAAAATGAGAAGGCAAGATTAGAGAAAAAAGAGTAAAAAGAAACGAACAAAGCCTCCAGGAAATATGGGATTATGTGAAAAGACCTAATCTACATTTGATAGGTGTACCTGAATGTGATGGAAAGAAGGAATCCAAGCTGGAAAACACTCTTCAGGATATTATCCAGGAGAACCTCCCCAACCTAGCAAGGCAGGCCAACATTCAAGTCCAGGAAATACGAGAACATGACAAAGATATTCCTCAAGAAGAGCAACCCCAAGACACATAATCTTCAGATTCACCAGGGTTGAAATGAAGGAAAAAATGCTAAGGGCAGCCAGAGAGAAACGTTGGGTTACCCACAAAGGGAAGCCCATCAGACTCACAGTGGATCTCTTAGCAGAAACCCTACAAGCCAGAAGAGAGTGGGGGCCAATATTCAACATCCTTAAAGAAAAGAACTTTCAACGTAGAATTTCATATCCAGCCAAACTAAGCTTCATAAGCAAGGGAGAAATAAAATCCTTTATGAACAAGCAATTACTCAGAGATTTCATCACCACCAGGCCTGCTTTACAAGAGCTCCTGAAAGAAGCATTCAAAAGTGGGCAAAGGATATGAACAGACACTTTACAAAAGAAGACATACATGAGGCCAACAAACATATGAAAAAATTCTCATCATCACTGGTCATTAGAGAAATGCAAATGGTCGTTAGAGATACCATCTCACACCAGTTAGAATGGCAATCATTAAAAAATCTAGAGACAACAGATGCTGGAGAGGATGTGGAGAAATAGGAACACTTTTACACTGTTGGTGGGAGTGTAAATTAGTTCAACCATTGTGGAAGACAGTGTGGCGATTCCTCAAGGACCTAGAAATAGAAATTCCATTTGAGCCAGCAATCCCATTACTGGGTATATATCCAAAGGATTCTAAATCGTTCTACTATAAGGACACATGCACATGAATGTTCATTGCAGCACAGTTTACAATAGCAAAGACCTGGAACCAACCCAAATGCCCATTGATGATGGACTGGACAGGGAAAATGTGGCACATATACACCATGGAATATTATGCAGCCATCAAAAACGATGAGTTCGTGTCCTTTGTAGGGAAATGGATGAACCTGGAAACCATCATTCTCAGCAAACTGACACGAGAACAGAAAATCAAACACCGCGTGTTCTCACTCATAGGTGGGTGTTGAACAATGAGAACACATGGACACAGGGAGGGGAGCACTACACACAGGAGTCCCTTGGGGGGAAATAGCAGAGGGACAGGGGGTGGGAAGGTGGGGAGAGAGAGCATGAGGAGAAATGCCAGATATAGGTGAAGGGGAGGAAGGCAGCAAATCACACTGCCACGTGTGTACCTATGCAACAATTTTGCATGTTCTTCACATGTACCCCAAAACCTAAAATACAGTAAAATAAAATAAAATAAAATAAAGAAAGAAAAGATACAGGAGAGTGGAAAGAAGAGGTGTTCAAAAAAAAAAGACATCACATAAATAGGTACAATTACCATATGTTGATTTTAAATTTTAGTTTTAAAATAAAAAATAAATTAACCAACCTAAAAAAAAGAATATGTTAAAAAAAAAAACTAGAAAAAAGCAAGAGAAAGGAAATAAAAACGTGAAATTTGGAAGTTCAAAAGCACATGGACAAGTGGGAGCTGACTTGGTTCTCCCTACCACCAGCTTAGGAGTCAGTTTTCTCTGTCTGCTGGGAAATGCCTACTTTACACTGAAGAATCCCTAAATGGCACAGGAGTTGGCACTTTCAGGCACTTCTGGAAGTAGTGGTAAAGGTAAGATTTGAAAAAGCAGAAAATCAGTTGGGTGTGGTGGCTCAGATCTGTGTAATTCCAACACTTTTGGAGGCCAAGGTGGGTGGATCACCTGAGGTCAGGAGTTCGAGACCAGTCTGGCCAAGATGATGAAACCCCGTCTCTACTAAAAATACAAAAAATTAGCCGGGTGTGTGGTAGACGCCTATAATCCCAGCTATTCGGGAGGCTGAGGCAGAAGAATCCATTGAAATGGGAGGCGGAGTTTGCAGTGAGCTGAGATAGCACCATTGCACTCAAGCCTGGGCAACAAAGAAGGAAAATCTGTCAAAAAAAAAAAAAAAGGTCTCTGGCTTGGCAGACACCATGGATAGTAGGCCACAGGAGTGGCTCCTAGTTTCTCTCTCTCCCTTTTCTTTCTTTTTTCATTTTCTTTCTCTCTCTCTCTTTTTTTTTTTTTTTTTTGAGACAGGGTCTCACTCTGTTGCCCAGGCTGGAGTGCAGTGGTGCGACCCTCCACCTCCCGGGTTCAAACTATTCTCGTGTCTCAGCCTCCTGAGTAGCAGGGACTACAGGTGCCCTCCACCACATCCAGCTAATTTTTGTAGAGACGGGGTTTTCGCCGTGTTAGCCAGGCTGGTCTCGAACTCCCGAGCTCAGGTGATCCACCTGCCTCGGTCTCCCGCAGTGCTGGGAGTACAGGCGTGAGCCACCGTGCCCGGCCCCTAGTTTTCTTCTCATGCTCAGCTTCCAGGATGCCGAATGCCAGGGCTGTACTCTATGGGCAGAGGGTTATAGAAAACTTTTTTAGTCTCCCTTCGTGGTCAGTTTCCCCAAAGATACTGTACAAATACTGGATGTTCTTTAAGGGAATGCCCCATTATTGCCCTCCTGTAAAGCTCACAGTTGCTAAGCATCAGGGGATTGAGCCTCCAATCTGTGTGTCAGTGTCTTGCCCTTTTAAATAGAGCAGATGGCGCAGGATCCCCAGACAGCTGAGGAAAGCCTCTAATATGACTGAGATGAATGCAACCCCTATCTCCTCCGACCGTCTTTCCTCCAGCAGCATGGACCCGGGGTCAGTCTCCGCTGAGGCGGCCAGGCCTGGCTGCGGCAACTGTGGCTGAGTAGGGGTGGAACCGGCAGCTGTGCCCTCTGCAGATGGCGGGACCCTGGGGCCGGCCGGCCCCGCTGTGAGCACAAGCCAGGGGCGCGGGTGCCGGAAGCCGTGCTGGGAGGGCCCGCTGGCCGCGCAGCGGGTGGCGAGCTGCCCACTCTGAGGTCCTCGGGTCTGAGCTCAGCAGCCCTCGCTCGTGCCCGATGTGCAGCCGCGATTTGCACGGAGCTCCGCCACCCAGAGAGTGGCCTCACGGGTGTTTCTCCGGGTGAGGCTTTCAGCATCCCAAAGTTCTCTAGCTGCTCTAGCCTCAGCCCTGTTCCCACGTGGGAACGCAGTCTTCACACATGACTGGCGCTAGAGTAGCTGGAACTTCAGGATGCCTTCCTCTCTCAGGGAACGTCCTGAAAACTCTGCCAACTCCCACTGACGTGGGACGGGAACACAGAACTGGTAACAAGCTGTCATCGATGTTTCTGACACGTGGGCCTTGCACACGCACGCTGAGAACCGTTGACCACCTGTCGGTAGTGCGCATGCGCAGTGACGAGCTGTCAGAGGTGCGCACGCGCAGTGACGAGCTGTCAGAGGTGCGCATGCACGGTTGGGCTTACAGGCTTTGCTTGGCGCGCCTTGGCTGCTTGGCTTCGCTTGTTACTGGCTCTGACTTTGGAAACAGTGAAGTTTCCTGGTTGGAGGTGGTGGCTGACGAGAGTGGCTTGGTCTTATTGGGCCCCTGAGGTTGTGATAGGTGAAATGGTGCTGAGGTGTCTCTAATAACCTCTGCCATGAAAAGGATCTCTGGCTCCCGGGACCAGAAGGGCCAGGGGCCTAGTGGCTTCTTCACCCGCTGGTGGAGGAGCAGCAGGGGTGATGTCACCGAGCGCGATGACAGCCCCTTCGCCCAGCGTGGGTGCAACATCCAAGGGAAACATCTCGGTAAGCTCCACAGAGCGGCTAGCCGGGGTGACATCTTCAGGGTGCAGCTCATCCTTACGCGCGGGAACGTTGACTTGGATGAGAGAGACAAGAAGAGGTGACAGGAGCTGGACTGGGGGCAGGGGCTGGGTTGAGGCGGGGTGTGGGAGAAGCGCCCCCCTTCCCGGGGTGGGAGGATGCGGCGTGCGGGGAGCGAGCCCTCCTGTCCCCGGGGCCCTTGCTTTTCTGCCTCGGCAGGTTTCACAGCACCTGGCATAGGGAAACCTTGGAGAGGTAAATTAAGTCTATAGCACTTTATCTTGAATGGACACATTTCAAAACATATATTATATATATTTATTTATTTTACTTTAGGTGTATACTACATCCAGTATTTCTCCCCATGTTATCCCTCCCCACCCTCCCCACCTCCCCCATCCCTCCCCTAACCCCCCCAACTGCCCCCAGTGTGTGATGCTCTTCTCCCTTAGTCTATGTGTTCTCATTATTCAACACCCACCTATGAGTGAGAACATGTGGTGTTTGGTTTTCTGTTCTTGTGTCAGTTTGCTGAGAATGATGGCTTCCAGATTCATCCAAGTCCCTACAAAGGACACAAACTCATTGTTTTTTATGGCTGCGTAGTATTCCATGGTGTATATGTACCACATTGTCTTTGTCCAGTCTATCATTGATGGGCATTTGGGTTGGTTCCAGGTCTTTGCTTATTGTACACAGGGCTGCAATGAACATACATGTGCATGTGTCTTTATAGTAGAACGATTTATAGTTCTTTGGGTATATACCCAGTAATGGGATTGCTGGGTCAAATGGAATTTCTATTTCTAGATCCTTGAGAAATTGCCACACTGTCTTCCACAATGGTTGAACTAATTTACACTCCCACCAACTGTGTAGGAGTGTTCCTATTTCTCCACATCCTCTCCAGCATCTGTTGTCTCCAGATTTTTTAATGATTGCCATTCTAACTGGCATGAGATGGTATCTCAATGTGGTTTTGATTTGCATTTCTCTAATGACCAGTGATGATGAGCATTTTTTCATATGTTTGTTGGCCTCATATATGTCTTCTTTTGAAAAATGTCTGTTCATATCTTTTGCCTACTTTTGAATGGGTTTTTTTCTTGTAAATCTGTTTTAGTTCTTTGGAGATTCTGGATGTAAGTCTTTTGTCAGATGGGTAGATTGCAAAAATTTTTTCCCATTCTGTTGGTTGCTGATTCACTCTAATGATTGCTTCTTTTGCTGTGCAGAAGCTCTGGAGTTTAATTGGATCCCATTTGTCTATTTTGGCTTCTGTTGCCAATGCTTTTGGTGTTTTAGTCATGAAGTCCTTGCCTATGCCTATGTCCTGAATGGTTTTGCCTAGGTTTTCTTCTTGGGCTTTTATGGTGTTAGGTCTTATGTTAAGTCTTTAATCCATCTGGAGTTAATTTTAGTGTAAGGAGTCAGGAAGGGGTGCAGTTTCTGCTTTCTGCACATGACTAGCCAGTTTTCCCAACACCATTTATTAAAACATGGAGTCCTTTCCCCATTGCTTGTTTTTGTCAGGTTTGTCAAAGATCGGATGGTTGTAGATGTGTAGTGTTGCCTCCAAGGCCTCTATTGTGTTCCGTTGATCTATGTCTCTGTTTTGGTCCCAGTACCATGCTGTTTTGATTACCGCAGACTTGTACTATAGTGTGAAGTCAGGTAGCATGATGCCTCCAGCTTTGTTCTTTTTGCTTAGAATTGACTTGGCTATGTGGGCTCTCTTTTGGTTCCATATGAAGTTTAAAGTGTTTTTTCCAGTTCTGTGAAGAGCGTCATAGGTAGCTTCCCAGGCATAGTGTTAATCTATAGATTACTTTGGGCAGTATGGCCATTTTCATGATATTAATTCTTCCCAACCATGAGCATGGAACGTTTTGCCATCTGTTTGTGTCCTCTCTTATTTCCTTGAGCAGTGGTTTCTAGTTCTCCTTGAAGAGGTCCTTTACATCCTTTGTTAGTTGTATTCCTAGGTATTTTATTCTCTTTGTAGAAATTGTGAATGGGAGTTCGCTCTTGATTTGGCTCTCTGTTTGTCTCATATTGGTATATAGGAATGCTTGTGATTTCTGCACATTGATTTTGTATCCTGAGACTTTACTGAAGTTGCTTATCAGTTTGAGAAGATTTTGGGCTGAGACGATGAGGTGGTCTAGATATACAATCATGTCATCTGCAAATAGAGACAGTTTGACTTCCTCCTTTCCTATTTGAATATGCTTTATTTCTTTTTCTTGCCTGATTGCTCTGGCTAGAACTTCCAATTCTATTTTGAATAGGAGTGGTGAGAGAGGGTATCCTTGTCTAGTGCCAGGTTTCAAAGGGAATGCTTCCAGTTATTGCCCATTCAGTATGATATTGGCTGTAGGTTTATCATAAATGGCTTTTTATCATTTTAAGATATGTTCCATTGATACCTAGTTTATTGAGAGTTTTTAGCACTGTTGAATTTTGTCAAAGGCCTTCTCTGCATCTATTGAGATAATCATGTGGTTTTTGTCTTTTGTTCCATTTATGTGATGGATTACGTTCATAGATTTGTGTATGTTGAACCAGCCTTGCATCCCTGGGATGAAGCCTACTTGATCGTGATGGATAAGCTTTTTGATGTGCTGTTGCAATCGGTTTGCCAGTATTTTATTGATGATTTTTGCGTTGATTTTCATCATGGATATTTTCCTGAAGTTTTCTTTTTTAGTTGAGTGTCTGCCTGGTTTTGGTATCAGGATGATGTTGGTCTCATAAAATGAGTTAGGGAGGATTCCCTCCTTTTGTATTGTTTGATACAGTTTTAGAAGGGATTTACAGTTTTACAGCTCCTCTTTGTATGTCTGGTAGAATTCGGCTGTGAACCCGTCTGGATCTGGACATTTTTGGCTGGCAGGCTATTGATTGCTGCCTCTACTTCAGCCGTTGTTATTGGTCTCTTCAGGGTTTCAACTTCTTCCTGGTTTAGTCTTGGTAGAGTACAAGTGTCCAGGAATTTAACCATTTCTTCCTGGTGTACTGGTTTATGTGCATAGAGTTGTTTGTAGTAATCTCTGATGGTAGTTTGCTCTGTCACCTAGGCTGGACTTCAGTGGCACAATCACAGCTCAGTGCAGCCTCAACCTCCTGGAGCTCAAGTGATCCTCCTACCTTAGCCTCCTGAGTAACTGAGACTACAGACATGTACCATCATGCCAAGCCAATTTTTAATTTTTTTGTAAATACAGGGTTTCACTATGTTGCCCAGGCTGGCCTCAAACTCTGGGCTCAAAGAGTCCCGCGTCAGCTTCCAAAAGTGCTGGGATTACAGATATGAGCTACTGCACTCAGCCTGGGAAGTATTTCACTAAGTGGAGGCTGACCCCTTCAGGACTTCATGTCTCTTTGTTAACATTCATGTGATTAGGTCAATAAATCTTTATTGCCAGTGGAGTTTCCTCAATTAGAATTGTAGCAAATTCTAAACCTTTTTTTCATTGAAGCTGTATTATGGGCTATATCATTGTTCATAGAGTTTAGGCATAATCAGGATGACAGTTTTAAACCCTGAAAACCATGAAATTACTAACAGCACAGATAGAAATTTTTTTAATAGTTTAGTTTCATCATTCCTATGAACTAAATATTTGGTTGACAATCTCAGAAAACTACTTACTAATAGATTTTAAATGAATAAATGTTAGAAAAATTATGGAAGTGGGTACTGTGAGTCTTAGAGGCAAATTTTATTACATGTTGGGGACAGTTTTTTTGGTGAAACATCCAAAACCAAAGAAAGAAAATAGTTTACATGCAAATACTTGCTTTATACACAACCATGTGGTAACATATCCATGGCAAGTTAAAAAATGCAAGGGCTACAGTCTTAATGTGGCCCATAGGTATGTGTCACTTGCCTTCATAAATTGTGTCAACATGTAAAATTTAGGAGACTAATACATAAATCTGGATTTTAGGCTTCTCTTAAGCATCAAATCTGGTGTCCCTTGAGCTCATATCACTGGTCTGTTGTGCAGAGGTTGCCCCTTGCTATGAGGCCTGTGTTCTCTAGTTTGCTGTGGTGCCCATCTAGGCACCTCACTTAGGCCACCCTCTTCGCCCTTGTAAGCATTTGACAACTCTCCTCTTACAGTATATTTTCATAAAGACGTCAAGGCTTTCAAGACAGTTTCTATTTGTTTATAATATATAATCTATATTTTATATAAATCCCTTAGCATTGGGGTTGAATTCTAAAATTTAGAAGTTTTTAAAAAACTGATAAATTCTATATTCTCTTTATTTATGGTATATATTCTTTATATTTAATGTAAGATAACTCTTATTCTTTATATTTGCCATAAATAAGCACCTTCTCATTAGCATGTCTGTAAGTCTTTCTAGCTGGATGTGTTATGCATATTACAGACAACATTATATCTTTCTCCTCAGCATCATTCCTTAGAAATGCAAGTGATTTAGTGACTTCCATCATGATAGGGATAGATATATCAGTAGGAGAACTTTTAATGATAAGCCATTGTATTTTTAATTCCGATTCATATTTTTTCCTAAAATCAAATGTAAAAAAAAGTCCTGGGATTACAGGCATAAGCCACCACCCCAGCCAAAACTGAATTTTAAAAGTAGATATGAGGCTGGGCGTGGTGACTCACGCTGTAATCCCAGGACTTTGGGAGGCCGAAGTGGGTGGATCACCTGAAGTCAGGAGTTCTAGACCAGCCTGACCAGCATGGTGAAACCCTGTCTCTACTAAAAATACAAAATTAGCCAGGCGTGGTGGTGCATGCCAGTAGTGCCAGCTACTTGGGAGGGTGAGACAGGAGAATTACTTGAACCCCAGGAAGCGGAGATTACAGTGGGCCAAGATCCTATCATTGCATTGCAGCCTGGGTGACAGAGCGAGACTCCATCTCAAAAAAAAAAAAAAAATTAAAAAAATTAAAAATAAAAAAATAAAGGCTGGACGCAGTGGCTCACACCTGTAATCTCAGCACTTTGGGATGCCAAGGTAGGCAGATTACCTGAAGTCAGGAGTTTGAGACCAAACTGGCCAACATGTTGAAACCCCGTCTTTACTAAAAATATAAAAATTAGCTGGGTGTGGTGGCAGGCACCTGTAATCCCAGCTACTTGGGAGGCTGAGGCAGGAGAATTGCTTGAACCTTGGTGGTGGAGATTGCAGTGAACTGAGATCATGCCATTGCACTCCAGCCTGGGCGAGAGAGCCAGACTCCATCTCTGAAAAAAAAAAAATTAAAATAAGTAGATATGCATTAGGGTCCTAGGATTAGAATGACAATTGAGGATAACATTTTATATGGAACTTTCTAATGGCTAAAATAAAAATCTATTCTTTTTAAAAAGGAGAAAACTCATGGATCATTTACTAATAAGCAGTGGAAGTTCATTTAAAGCTGATTTAATGCACAGACCATTTTCTCAGTGACTGATTTGCAGCAGGAGTGCCTGACATTGGCATCTGGGATTCTGGCACCATTGACAGAAGAGAAGCAAGTGAGTTTGTATATAACCTGGAAGAAACCCCCACCTTATTGGAAAGCTCTCACAGCTGTAGCCCTGAAATTCTGATTTCTCAAATGCCAATGTTTGCCACAGAACAGTGTTGTCAAAAAGGGATTAGGCAAAGTGTAAGAGATTTCTTGACCACTGGACATATAATGCACAGTTCTGTACCATTTCTCAAACATCTACGATCATGGAATCCTTCTGTTGGGGTACAGTCTTTAACATCTGGTAAAGTAAACATTCTTTGGAATGCAGTGTAAGAAACACTGCTCTAAAGGCAATAATTTAGATCATTAATGAGAACGCTTGAAGCATTTACTAATATTTCTTAAGACTTGGGAACATAGGTATAGAAGATAAAGCCCCTGCTCTCAAGAAGCTCTTGGTTTACATGAAAAATAGTAAAATCATTGCAATATACTATGCTAAGTACTGTGACAGAAGCAAAGATTATTGGAACTGGTATTGAAGTGAGTTTTGGAGATGACCAGACTTCATGTGATGAGGTGGAAGAGGTTTTTCCATGGGAAGGAACAGCAAACGGGAAAGCACAGAAGAATAAAAAGGAAGTGACTACTTATTATTTAATTTCTATATTATATGTTTAAGTCTGTAGGATCTTACATAAATATAAGGTTTCTAATTCAGATGAGAAGTATGTAATTTTGTGAGTTATCAGTTCTTCTTGCTGTTTTACAGGATGAACTCACAGCATTTTTACTAGCTGTACATGAAGAAAAACAGGAAATGGTAGAATTTTTAATAAAGCAAAAAGAAATTTTAACTGCAATTAAGTTTGAAAGATACAGTAATTAGTTGTTTTAAAAAGCTGGCTGATATTCTATAGTGATGACAGTCTCTCTAGTTAGAAATATTAGATTAATAAGATTAACTTATAATTATTGTGATATAGTAAAAAATATCAACACAAATCATTGGTTAAGTAGAAAACTATTTAGGCTGGGCAACATAGAGAACAGTATATAGTAGGATTCATCTTTTCTTATTATATTGACTGGTGTTTGTTATTTGTAATGTGATGTTTTTGGTCATATGATCTGACCAAAGGGTTTTTATATTGGTTTTATTAGTTTTATGAAATGTGGATTTTAACTTTTAGTATACTTTAAGACTTAATAAATATTGAACTTCTTAACCCTTTCATAGTAGTTTTTTTACCTCTGTTTCTTATATGTTCTTCCTTTAAACGTGCTGTGTTAGACATAAATAGGAGTTGAAAATCATTATTTCTTCTAGATCACTTTTTAAGTTGCTTCCTTCAAAAAGTAGTAATGTTAAGTTATTCCTACATGGTTGTTAATTGTTATTACCAGATACTTTGGGTTCATTAGTTTTCTTCTATTTCATGTCTAGTGTATTTTGATGTTATTATTATTATTATTGTATTGTAGGCAGAGTCTCGCTCTGTCGCCCAGGCTGGAGTGCAGCGGCACGATCTTGGCCCACTACAACCTCTGCCTCCCGAGTTCAAATGATTCTCTTGCCTCAGCCTCCCGAATAGCTGGGACTACAGGCACGTGCCACTATGCCCGGCTGATTTTTTGTATTTTTAGTAGAGACGGGGTTTCACCATGTTAAACAGGATGGTCTCGATCTCCTGACCTCGTGATCTGCCCTCCTTGGCCTCCCAAAGTGCTGGGATTACAGGCTTGAGCCACTGTTCCCAGCGCTGATGATTTTATTTGTAATTGCTATGGGAAGAGGGAGAAAATATAGCTTTAAATGAATAGCCTTTTCTTCTAAGGAAGACAAGCCATAGGTGGGTAATAAAGAGAAAAGAGCTAGGCTTTAGATTCACACAAGACTGGGTTTAAGTCCTAGCTTTCTCTCGTTAGATGTGTGAGCTGGAAACATTACTTATCACCAAATATGTTTTTCTATATGAAAAGAAGGATAATAATATATCCTTCAAGGGTGATTGTGTAGAAGAAAGATTATATATATATGTATGTATATGTAGCATTTAATTCAGTGCCTAGCACATGTGTTTAGGCATCATCAACTGAAACTACTATGATTACTATTATTACCATTATTATCGTTTCCTGCCTGCAGACAGCTCTTACTTATCTGACCCCTAGCTGATTTTGAATTACAATATATCTGTCTTTAAATCTTTGCTTGCATTAGGTAAGTGACCTCAGCATAGTTTCTTGCTCATCAAAGAACTTTAAGTTAGCAACTTCTATAATGTAATGCCCTACTGGGACAAGAGGCTTCCTTTTGTCCCCCCACTTTTTTTTTAGCGTTGGTGGTAATTTATGAAGATGAACACTTAGGCACCCAAGATGCTTATGTTTGTTAGTACATGTAAATGTTTAATTCTACATGAACAGGCAAGATATTAAATTGGCAAAAATATCAAATTAGCTTTTTAAATAGTTTTCTTAAAGTTTCTAAGAAGTTACGTCTCTGGTATTTTCGAACAGCCCTCATTCTTCTTGTACATTGTGCATCAGCAGGTATAGTCAGCCTTCTTCAGCAAAATGCTGATGTGTTTTCTCAAGATCTGTCTGGATGGACTGCAGAAAATTATGTCATTTCTAGTCCTTTTACTAGGCAAGTTTTTACATTATAAGGCTAGCTTACACTAAATTGCAGCTTAAAATAATTATAGCTATTGTATCCTGTCTATCAGGTGAGATTTTATAGTTTAATTCAGGTCATCTTGGGGTGACAGTCCACTTTATCAGCAAGAAATCAGGCAAAACACTACTAGACTGGTTAGAAATATCAATGGGTGCAGAATTCTATATCTCAGGACTTTTGAGATCTTTGTCTTAGAGATCCAATCATTGTCCCATTTACTCCAAGTATAGCCACATGCATGGGATAAAAATAGTGCCACACCTCTGATTTTTCTAATTAGTTATTTGGGTCTTGAAATGTTCGTTTAGCAGAAAATCTTGTACTGTCTTCTGAGGGCTATCCTCCTCAGAATTTTCTGAGGGCTATACCCTCCTCCTTGAATTTTTCAAGAACCTAAGGGGTTTCCTAAGTGCAAGAAATAAAAAAAAGACAATCCTTTACCAGTGAGAAGGAAGGGAAGAAAACAACATTGTAACCATTCTGTTGTTTCCGTTGATTCTTTTCCTGCATTGTTGCCATTGAAAATGGTTCTGCGGTCTATTAATGCTTGACTTTTCCATCAGGATTCACTTACTGCTTCAGAGTACTCAGTTTTCATGGTGATTCATACATAGACTTTATAGTTACAACTTTTTTTAGTTAACAAATATGTATGCTCAGCCTTTGTTCCCAAAGCATCCTGCTCTGACAGCTGGGCATTCTAGCTTGAGCCATACACGTGGTGAGAAAATTGACCAAACTTCCTCCACATTCAAAACCTTATGTGGAGCCCCCATCTTAGCCTAGACATAACCCAGGATTTCATGGTAAGTTATCCTTTGAGGCCTTATTTGTCTTTTCTCTATCAAATATTAGTTGAGATTGTTCTAAACTGTTAAAGAGGATCAAATTATGTTGCAGAAAGAGATCAGTGTTTTCTTACTCCATTGCCACCAGATCTGTACCCTGAGGCTCCTTTATATCTTGTTTAGCACATTTTCTTAGGCAGTGGAAGGTTCTATATTATCCTTCCCCATAGCATGGGTGTCAATTTGTGGGGTTTTTTCCTTTTCTTTTTTTTTTTTCCCAATTTGTAGTTTTATCCTCAAGTAATCTGTTTTCCACAATAATGAAAATATCCCAAATTACTTGCATTTCTACCTGAAGTTTTAAAAATATTTTCATATTCTACATCACAGGAAGCTATTCAACAGAACTCTCTGAATCTCAAGTAGGTTTATTGGGTTTATCAGAGCTAAGCCTCATCCATGACTGATGAGTATTCACGTATAAAGTAGGGTTTTATGCTTGCTTCAGCAGCTCACATACTAATACTGGAATAATACAGAGAAAATTAACATGGCTCCTGCATAAGAATGACACACAAATTCATGAGGTGGTTCATATTTTGTGCAGTCCCTGGAAGGTCCTTTGATAATTTTCTGATTAGCTCCAAGGAAACAGCATGAGTCAGAGCAAAATGGTTGGCACTTAATATTGAAATTGTGATCTTCACTACCAAAATATTCACATACAGTGATCTATGGAATGAGAATGGAGCTGAGTAAAGCATGCGGATGTTGTGTGCAAATATATTAGTATGTGTCTCAGAAATGAGAAAATGTCACCTTGCATCTCCTTCATGGAACTTAAAAAAATAGTTTTATATTTTGTGTCAAATGGAGGTCAACATGGAGATTAAGCGTCATTCTACAAAGATCTACTGGCTCAGAGTCTGAGTCTGTAAAGAAGAATCATAGTCCAAGGCAGGTATTGATATCCATTAGTTTTCTGCCCTTGGTGTGATTGATGAGCTCAGTAACAGTGGAAATTATGTTATCTAATTTAATGAGATAATATGTTTATAAATAAATGTAGTTACAAACTATGAAATATATGAGATGCCCTAAATTAAAAGCTACAAAGAGTGGAACACCTAATAAACAAAATTAGGATTTAATAACATTTCCCCCAAACCACAATGTTTCAATATTAGAACATATAAAAAACACATTGGACTTTATTTGCAGTTCCAAGATAGTTTCACCAACATAGTTCAAGAACAAATTATTTCATTGCTTCACTATTTTTCTGAGCATTCAAAACATGTTATCTCATTAAATTTTTATAACAACCTAGTGAAATAAGACAGTAAAATTCTCACTTTTTAGAAGAAGACATTGAACCTAACAAAAGCATCTTACCCAAGAACTAATAGCTTTTGACTATAGAGCTAGGGCTTTTTCTGAGTTAGGACACTTTCCATTATGTCAGGCTAATGCAAGTTAATTTACTGAACTATACTGCCTTCAATTCATGAGTACATGTTACTTTTTTCTTCTTTAATTAGAAGCTTAAAGAGAAGTTTGTAGAGCTTACAAATGAGAAGTGTATGGGATAATTGAAGTTCTAAAATTAACATCAATATTATTTGAAATACTCTAAGAATTTAATATATTTGGTAATTGTTTTTATATCAGTTTAAAAATAGTAATTTTACTTATTGCATATTTAGACCTAGCATTCACCAACTAATGTCTGAATACAAAGAAAATAAGACAGCTGGAAATCCTCAAAATAGCAATCCAGGTAAGACTTCCAGGTAAATTACTCTTGGTGGTCTTACCATAGATTAACAAATAAGAGTAAGGAAGTTTTAATTACCAAAGAGCAGCTTAAAATCTCACTATGTAAATTGCATATATACATATATGTGTGTATGTTTTAAATTTCCTCTTAGTAGATTTCAGAATTATTAAAAAAGTTATGTGTAGATAATTCTTACTCTCAAACAGTATTATCTAAAAGGAATCATTTCTTTAATTGTAGTCCCTAAAATCTTATATGATATTTTTTGTATAAATAAGAAAAAATATTTTTAAGTTAGTATGTGGTATGTTTTATTTATAGTCTCATTATAACAAATGGAATGTGTTACAAAATTGGAGCGTCTATTTAATTTTTAAAATAAATGGTTTTTGTTCAATAAATAAATATCGATTACAGTTGACCTTTGAACAACATAGGATTTAGGGGTACTGATCCCCTGTGCAGCTGAAAATCTGTGTATAACTTTTGACTTCCCCCAAAATTAGCTACTAATAGGTAACTATTGACCAGAAACAGTCAGTTAAGACATTTGGTATGTTACATGTGTTACCATATTATATTCTTATAAGAAAGAAGTAGAGAAAAAATGGTTATTAACAAAATCATAAGGAATAAAAATATATTTACTATTTATTAAGTGGAAGTGGAAGTGGGTTATCCTCATCTTCTCCAAGTTGAGTAGGCTGAGAAGAAGGAGGAAGCAGGAGATTGGTCCTGCTGTCTCAGGTGGTAGAGGTGGAAGGAAATCTGCGTATAATTACACCGCTGCAGGTCAAGTTCCTGTTATTCAAAGGTCAACTGTATTACATAGTGATTTATGTCACTAAAAAAAATTAACTTTTTAAAACTGGGAACTCAACAATACCATTTTGGTAACATAAACAAATGTCACTAAGAACCACAAAACTTATCCAGTGGGCACTAATACTAATAGAAGATTATTTTTAAAAGATACTAAGTGTAGAAGTCAGAAAAGGAATTTCTTGTTGAAAAGCACAGGTCATGTTACATATTATTATACCAACAAGGTCTCACTTATTGACTTCTTTCTTCCTAATTTGAAATTGAATGAGATACATTTACTTCATTAAAACAGGATCCACTAGTTAATTGTCATGATAGCAGTAATTTTGTTAGATAAAAATACTCTGTTACCAGTAGCCCAAGTTTATTGTAATGAATACCCAATAGCCAAACTCTAGGCTCAACAAATTATAATAAAAGTGCTTCACAATAACAAAAATGCTACTATGCTACCTAGATGTGACACCTAATACATTGTACAGTCTGAACTGTATGAGGATACTTTTAATTTAGTACATATTAATCAAAGAACTTTTATAAGTTATATTTTGCAAGCCACAGGTGACAAACACATAGTCTTGGTCTTTTTTTTTTTTTTTTTTGAGATGAAGTCTTACTCTGTTACCCAGGCTGGAGTGCAGTGGTGCAATCTCGGCTCACCCCAACCTCCACCTCCTGGGTCCAGATGATTCTCCTGCCTCAGCCTCCCGAGTAGCTGGAACCACAGGCACGTGCCACCACCCCTGGCTAATTTTTTTGTATTTTTAGTAGAGGCGGGGTTTCATGGTGTTAGCCAGGATGGTCTCCATCTCCTGACCTCGTGATCTGCCCACCTTGGCCTCCCAAAGTGCTGGGATTACAGGTGTGAGCCACTTCGCCTGGCCAGTCTTGGTCTTTAAGGTGCTCATAATAGACTACAGCAGTCCTTATTTCATATCTGTGTTTTTTTTCAAGATGATTATTATTATGTTTTTGAGATGGAGTCTCACTCTATTACCCAGGCTGGAGTGCAGTGGTGTGATCTTGGCTCACTGCCACCTCCGCCTTCTGGATTCAAGCAATTCTCCCTGTGTCAGCCTCCCAAGCAGTTGGGATTACAGACGCTTGCCACCATGACAGGCCAATTTTTGTATTTCTAGTAGAGACAGGGTTTCACCATGTTGGCCAGGCTTGTCTTGAGCTCCTGAGCTCAGGTAATCCACCTGCCTCGGCCTCTTACAGTGCTGAGATTACAGGCATGAGCCCCTGTACCTGGCTGACAACTTTCAAAGAAAATATTTTTATTCATTTATATACTTGGTCCATTTAACAAACTATCAAGTGTCTTTTAGATAGTAAGCTTCTTTTTTTCCATGTTACAGAATGCAAACATTTAAAAATACAGTTGGACTGTGTGTGGTGGCTCAGGCCTGTAATCCCAGCACTTTGGGAGCCCAAGGCAGGTGAATCACCTGAGGTCAGGGGTTCGAGACCAGCCTTGCCAACATGATGAAACCCTGTCTCTACTAAAAATATAAAAATTAGTCATGTATGATGGTACATGCCTGTAATGCCAGCTACTTGGGAAGCTGAGGCAGGAGAATTGCATGAATACTGGAGACAGAGATTGCAATGAGCTGAGATTGCACCACCACATTCCAGCCTGGGCAACAGAGAGAGACTCCATCTCAAAAAAAAAAATACAGTCAGGGCTGGGCATGGTCTCTCATACCTATAATCCCAGCACTTTGGGAGGCTGAAGCAAAAGGATTGCTTGAGCCTAGGAGTTTGAGACCAGCCTGGGTAACACAGTGAGACCTCAACTCTACTAAAAATAAAAATAAAAATAAATGAAAAATTTAGCTGGGCATAGTAGCATGCAACTGTAGTCCCAGTGACGTGGAGGCTGCACTCCAGGCTGGGCAATAGAGTAAGACCATCTCAACAAACAAACAAACAAAAAACAGTCAGGAGCTTGTTATGATCATTTTCATTTATGTTATTTGCTGCTTCATTCAGTGTCTTCTACTGTGTGCTAGATGCTGTCTGGAAGCGTCTAATGATCATGTATTATGTTAAATATGTGCCAGACACTTTAAGTATGTGGTGAGGAATGAAAGCTAGTAAAAAGTAGGGTAGGATTTCAGGTAAGCATGCAGAAGGGGTAGACCTTTTCCTGGTAAAGAGGCAGAAGGATGATGTGGGCAGAAGGAACATCTAACAAATTTGTGTTTTTGGCAGAAGGAACATCAAGCAAGATGGCATGCTTGGGAGAAGGAGCAGCAGGTGCGAAATGTAAGAGGCTTGAGTGAAATTTGCAGGGTTTATGAGCAGCCCTATTTTGCTGTTGCAGAAACTGAGATGAGAGTGGTTGGGAATGAGGGAAAAACTTAGGTAAGGCAAGCTCATGAAGGGCTTTTTAATACTGTAAAACTGAGTAGATCTTATCCTGCAGGCTATGGGAAATTTACCAGGTGGAGTGCTTTGGGCTGCAAATACCAAAGGACCTGACTAACAGTGACTAAAACAGTAGGAAGCAGAGTTGCTTTGGTGGCCGGTTCAGTGATAACACTGGGTCCCATTTGGTGTTTCTATTTCAGCTGTGCTGTTGGCAGTGTTTTGTTCATGTCTCCTTTCATGGCTGGCCAGTTAGCAGTAGCTCCAAACATCATGTTCTCACAATACAATTTCTGAAGGCTGGAAGGGCTGCTTTTCTTTCCATGTTTCTTTGAAATAGAGAGAAAAGTCAGAAGCTTGCAGTGGGCTTTCTTTCACATTTTATTGGCTTGGTTACACCACATACTCATTCCTAAACCAGGCACTGGAAAAACATACGTAATGACTGTGATTAGATTAGAATAGTCATTTCTCTTGTTGAGGATGGGGAGGGATATTAGGATGACAAATATCATCCTGTATTTATTAGGATGATAAATTATAGAATTTATATATAGAGATAAATATATATAAATAAATTTATATAGAGATAAATAAATTTATACATAGATAAATATATTAGGATGATAAATTATAGAATTGTGAGAACAAAAGTCACAAGATTAGATTTGGGTATTAGGACATTCTGATTATGGTATTCATAAGCTTTTTATGTAAAGGACCAGGCGGGAAATATTTTAGGCCACGTGGTCTCTGCCATATCTACTCAACCCTGCCATTGTAGTGTAAAAGCAGTCACAAAACTTTATTTACAAAACCGTTAGGCAGGCCGGGCTTGGTCTGTGGCCTGTAGTGGATGACTCCTTATATGGAGGCTAGATGGAAGGTACCACATAAAGAGACTGGAAGACAAAGGAAGCTTTTGCAGTAGCCAAAGCTATAACTTCCTTGTCACCAACCCTTAGACTAGCATCCATCCATTATAAGGTTTTCACCCTTCCATGGTGAAATAAATGATGTCAGAAAGCTACTTAGTAATTTTAAAATGTTGGTCTTTCTCCTGATTTTTGCATTTTTCATTTGTTTTGCTTGTTTTTTAATTTAAGAAATAGTATTAATAGTTGGTAGCCTATAAAAACCAGTAGTTAAGAACCAGTGGCAGTGGAAAAATATAAAGCAGAGGCAGAAAAGAGATAGAGATAATATGAGTTAGTGATTATTGGATATACAAATTTAGGGCACAGAGAGAAATCTCAGATGATTCATGGGTTTCCAGGTTGTCAACTAGCATTTAACCTGGACATGAGGAAGGAGTAGGAGATTTGCAGGTGAATGGAGAAGAACAACAGATCAGCAGGAATGTGCATGTTGAGTTGAATAGAATATTCATGTAGGGTATTTTCAGTAGGTAATTGAATTTTAGGCATTTCTAGCTGGAGGTAGAACTGAGGTTGGAGATGCAGACTTGGAAAAATGTAGGCAAAATCGTATATCTAAATGAGCTTGTCCATGGCAGGAAAGACATGGAATAAACAGAAGGCAGTGACAAGACCTTGGGAATATCAACATTTCCCAGAGGAAAAGAAGTTAGTAAAGAAGCCTGAGCAGTGACTAGAGAAAAGTAGGAGAGTTTATCAGAGGAAGGGATGCTGTAAACATTTCAAAAATGTGAGAATTTCAAGGAGGGAGAATATAAATTCTTACAAGTAAGATTACTAAAAAGTAAGTTAAATTAATATTTTCAAAGCTCTTTGATGGTACCCTCTTCAAAAGAACACTTTTAGAGTTGTAAGGTATACTATTTAGGTACATGGTACTTCTGTTGTTCAAGTATGAGAGGAAGAATACACCTATCAAAATCCTACCTAATATTTTTATAACTGCGGCAGCTACCTACACAGAGTCAGGCCTAGACTGGTGAGTCCCTGTGCCAACATTTTCCAAGAATTGTCAGAACCTAAGGGTCCACATGAGGAAAAGTATAGTCTTTCTTACTGGTTTTTGTGGAAATGCTTGTTTTGTACTCAAACCCTTGATGAGCAGTTCTGGATGTATTCCCAAACAAAAATCTGACAGCAAAAACTGGAAGCCACTATCAGATACTCATTTCCTTTCTCTGACATGGAATCAAAATGCAGCCATGGCTGGGTGCAGTGGCTCACGCCTGTAATCCCAGCACTTAGGGAGGCTGAAGTAGGTAGATCACAAGGTCAGGAGATCGAGACCATCCTGGCTAACATGGTGAAATCCCATTTCTACTAAAAATACAAAAAATTATCTTGGTGTGGTTGCACATGACTGTAGTCTCAGCTACTCAGGAGGCTGAGACAGGAGACTCACTTGAACTGGGTAGGTGTAGGTTGCAATGAGTTGAGATCGCACTACTGTACTCCAGCCCGGGCAACAGATTGAGAATCCATCTCAAAAAAAAAAAAAAAAAGCCATGTTTTGACAAAATTTTAAGTTTTGATCAGAAATAGTTTATAGATCAGCAGTTTGGAGAAACATATCTTAATTTTCTTGCAGAACACTAATATAATATCACAGAAAAATATGACATGATATGCTGTACATAGTAATTCTTCTTCTGTGAAGAAGGTCATTGGTAGCTTGATGGGGATAGTGTTGAATCCATAAATTACTTTGGACAGTTTGGCCATTTTCACTATATTGATTCTTCCTAACCATGAGCGTGGAGTGTTTCTCCATCTGTTTGTGTCTTCTCTTATTTCATTGAGCAGTGGTTTGTAGTTCTCCTTGAAGAGGTACTTTACATCCTTTGTTAGTTGTATTCCTAGGCATTTTATTCTCTTTGTAGCAATTGTGAATGGGCGTTCACTCTTGATTTGGCTCTCTGTTTGTCTGATATAGGTATATAGGAGTGCTTGTGATTTCTGCACATTGATTTTGTATCCTGAGACTTTGCTGAAGTTGCTTATCAGTTTCAGGAGATTTTGGGCTGAGATGATAGGGTCTTATAAATATACAATCATGATATCTGCAAATAGAGACAATTTGCAAGAATGAGTATCATAAAAATGGTTATACTGCCCAAGGAAATCTACAGATTCAACACTATTCCTATCAAGCTACCAACATCGTTTTTTCACAGTGTTAGGAAAAATGACTCATTAGTCAGTAATTAGAAAAATGTGATGTACTTAGCGTATAAATTTTAGGAAATTTCCTTCACTACTCTAGTTAGTTTGATTGAATATGTGTGTAATTTTAAAAAAATGTAGACTGAATAAATATGTATTGAATCTATATATGTATTGAAAATGTAAGTTGACATCACAGAGTACACTTAGTTCATGGCAATGCTTTCTCTGAAAGCAACTGCAGAAATTTACTCTCTCTTCTTTCTAGTTTGTAAGAACTCAGAGGCCGCAGGGGAAAGGGAGTTCTTTGGATACCAGATAAGGCATGAAGCAGATGTGGTTACAGTAATTTTAGTATAATTCATTGTAAGGTGATGATCTCTAGGAACATTATCACAGTGGAGAAACCTGAAAGCTCCCAGCAGCCAGCAACGAATGAAAGGTGGGGGCGGGGCTGTCAACAGGGTGGGGCCTGGTGAGCCACTTGCCTGGGCTCCCACATCACAATGGGGGTGGGGGCACCTCATGGAGGAGACTCTGATTGGTTCCAGGGCACCAGGTTGGAACTCTGGTGGTTGGTAGGGCAACCTCCTTCAGTTGGTAGAAAGCAGTGGAAGGAGGAACTCCCTCTGTGCTGTCTTCTCCGAAATCTCAGCTCTCAGGCTTGTTGTATCTAGACCCATTTTAAATCAAGCAGGTTCCCTTCAGAACAGTCATCTCAGGGGAGGCAGCTGAGGCAGGGAGTGAGCTGGTAGTGGGGTACAGCCCCATAGCCAGGGGCTGGCCCTGCCAGCGTGCCTGTGTTTGAAAGAGGTGAAGTGCTGAACTCTGCAGACTGGGAGGCAAGGGAAGGTCCAAGTTGCTGGAGAGGAGCCAAGGTGCCCCATGGGGAGCACACTGAGTTGTTGCTTGCGCCCCAAAGTCAGCCGCAGGTGAGGTCTGCGTAGGCGGTCTGAGGATCTGTCCTTCAGCTCTGACATCAATGAGGCGGTGGCAAGCAAAGATGCAGGCCAAGACAGATCAAACATGTCCAACGCCAGTTCCAGACCCATTTGGGGCCCGAGGTGGTTGTGTGGGCAGGTGTCTGGCAGCTGTGACATCTATGAGGCAGTGTCAAGCATAAGTGCAGACCAAGGCAGAGAGGAGCAGAGTTCGGGTGGAGGGATCATGGTGCTCCCCAATGCCAGACCCAAGCAGAGCCAGCGCAGGGTGCACCAGGCAGAACCGATGGAGGGGGTGGAAGCACCAGACCCTACTGCTGTGAAGCCTGCCCTATGGGATTTGGGAGCCGGCAATGGCCCTGACCTGCAGCACATCAGCGACCGGGAGATACCCAAACGTAAGGCAATGAATGATACTGTTTGCCCTCAGGCATGCCTCTGGCTGACACTGATACCAGTTCTCACCCCTCCCCCCACCCCAGAGGCATCCACAGCCTCAGGCTCCTCCCTCCTGCCCTTAGCCAGCTTTCCCAGGCCCATGCACCAGGCAGGAGGACTGGCCCTGCCTCGTGCCTGCCCCCACCCTTCATTCTTTTTCCCTGCTGCATCTCGTGGTTTCTTTCCTCCTCCCTACCCCAATGCCCAGTTCTGGCCCCTTTCTCAACCCCAGACTGGCCAAAAGCTAAGTTTTCCAAATAGAAAATGTATGCTACAGATTTCATTGCTGTAGAGGAAGTGTCTTACAGCTCTTCTGTTTACTTTGGTTGGCCTCTTAATTTATTTAAACATTAGAATAATTAAGCTTCATGATGAATGTGACTTTGTAGCTGAAAGGTATTGTTCTCTCAGAATATTCAAAAATGGTGAAAGAATGAACAAAGATAGTATGTGAATGAATTGTGCCTTTATACACAAAGCATGCAAGTACTTGTGAAAGCTGTTCGTTGTTTGGCCATGTAAGGTAAGCCTCTGAGTAATTTCACACACCAGGTAGCAGATGGATAGTGTTGGATGAGGGCCCAAAATAGACTCTTCATATCATTTTTGGGGATTTATAACACATTTACAGGTATGTTTCATTTGACCCTGTCTCTACAAAAAAAAATGGTTAAAAATTAGCCAGGTGTGGTGGCTTGCACCCACAGTCCCAGCTGCAAGAGAATCTCTTGAGCCTAGGAGTTTGAGCCTTCAGTGAGTTATCCTGGCTCCATCTCACCATTGCACCACTCCAGCCTGGGCAACAGAGTGAGACTTTGTCTGTTTAAAAAATTGTTTTTGCCCAAAACAGCTCTTTGTTTTAAGACATTTGAAATATTGAGCCGGTGTCTGACCACAGTAATTGACCACAACATCTCTTACTGCTTGAGACTTTCCCTGAAATGTGCTGGTAATAGCAGCCTAGAGGAACGTGGGTATATTTGATAAGTAGAGGGAGGAGGGCATATTTGTGATTCATCTAAAAGTTGCATCCATTTATTTAGGTGCAAGTTTGAAAAAGAAGTCCCAGCCCCAGCCTGGTTTTATTCCACATGCATGGAGAGATTCTGTGATTTTTGCGTTCTCCAGTAGAATTGGGACATTGGTGCCTTTATTTTCTTGAAATTTATTACTAAAAGCTTTTCTCAAGACTGTTAAAAGTGATTAAAATGGTTATGTAGCTTTAAAAAGAATCTTTTTTACTCACCTCACTTATGACATTGTTTCCTTTTCTTCCTCTACAGATATTGCTTCTGACCATCCAAGCACACTCTTCCTGAGAAAGTATCAAATGAGTGGTAAGACAATATTGTTTCTGCCTTCAAGGAAAACCTAAACATTTTCTGTCTTGTATATTACAGAAAGTATTTAGAGAAACTCAGATATTAGTTAAAAATGTTCAACTTTTCATAGATTTACTTGTCTTATTTTCATATGTGATATAATTTCCTTCAGTTGTCACTGTTTATGGAAACATACAGACTTTGTGTTTACACATTTGGTGACATTTTTACCAACACAATTAATTGGCCACATGATTTAGTGTAGTAGTCATGGATTTATGCCTTTTTCTTCATATGTCTTTGCCATTTTTCCCTTGCTCTAAAGAGTATGTTTTAATAATGACATAGGATTTAGGCCACAGCTTGGATTTCACTTGAGGAAATCAAAAGAATCCATTGTTCTAGATTGGATCTGTGATTTTGGCCTCCTTTTTCACAGTGCTCTAAGCACTGTCACATCCAAGTTGATGCTAGAACTTTTTCATTGGAATGTAATAGAAATGTAACATGCCCTGTGCTGTTTTCCTTATTAGCCTTAGTGTGTGAAACTAGTGTAAAGTTTCCATATCCTGCCTGTTTTAGGATGAGAATTAGAACGGTAGGATTTTTCTGTACTGTTGCTTATGTTTCATAATGTTCTGTTATCTTACTTTATTTTCAAAAAAGCCACACACCATGTTTTTCAGTTAATTTTAACTGCATTTTCATAGCTTGTGTGAACTTTTTCTGACTTGAGCTAGTAATTTCTGGTTAGCATTGTTATATTTCTCAGTTTCTTCCAAGAGCCATGGCCTGCTCACACATAGAGTGTATGGAAGTAGAAGAAAACCGATCCCCTGCCCCTGTCACTTCAGTGGTGAGAAATGTGTGTCAATGAGACCAGTTCAACTTCAAAGGAGGAGGCATTGTAGGGAACAAAGTGTGGCCCAAGTCCCTCTCTGGAGCTTTTATTCTTTGGATCTTTGTTGGAACAAAATGATTGTGTGTGCTGAGGATACCCTGTTCAGTTAGGTTGGCACACTCATTTTGACATTTAAGTTTAAGATAGGCTACCTTTCAGTTGAGTTAAGACCCATTTATTTTTTCAGTAATATATGAATAGATGACCGAGAAGTCATTTGGGATGTTTATTCTAGTGCATCTCGAGATTGACTCCTGGCCAGAAACTGCTTCTTAGACCTGTCAGCTGTTAGATCCTGGTAATGAAAGTAAGCTATGTGTAAATGTAGAATCAGAAAACAAAACACTGCTGCATAGGGGTTCAGAAATACAATAGGTAAATGTTTTTATTAGCTAAATTTCTCATCTGTCCCACATTTTGGCATTTTTATGAAGGAATACTTGAGATGGGATAATTTATAAAGAAAAGAGGCTTTATTGGCTCACAGTTCTACAGGCTGTACAGGAGGTGTGGTGCTAGCATATGCTTCTGGCAAGGGCCTCAAGAAGCTAATGATTGTGGTGGAAGGTGAAGAAGTCTTCTTTCACATGGTGAGAGAAGGAGCAAGAGAGAGTGGGAGATGCTGCAGGCTTTTAAATAAGCAGATCAGGCCAGGTGCAGTGGCTCACACTTGCCATCCCAGCGCTTTAGGGTGCTGAGATGGGCACATCACTTGATCCTGGAGTTTGAGACCACCTTGGGCCAACATAGTGAGACCCTGTCTCTATGAAAAATTTAAAAATTAGCCAGATGTGGTGGTGCATGCCTGCAGCCCCAGCTACTCTAGAGGGGAAGGTGGGAGGATCACTTGAGCCCAGGAGATTAAGGCTGCGGTGAACCATAATCACGCTGCCATACTCCAGCCTGAGCATCAGAGTGAGACCCCGTCTCAGAACAACAACAGTAACAACAACAAAACCCCAAGAAGATCACACATGAACTCAGAACAGGAACTCACTCATCACCAAGGGGATGGCGCTAAGGCATTCATGAGGAATCTGCCCCCATGATCCAAAGACTTCACCACCTCCAACACTGGGGATTACATTTCAACATGAGATTTGGAAGGCACACACATTTCCTAACCTAATCTGTTTTGCCTTTCCTTATGTACATGGGGATTCTTTCATTTGAACGTAATAGAATATGTGTTAGGTCAAAAAGTAAAACTGTGTATTTAAATTTTACATTATGAGATTCATCATGCCAGATTATTTAAATGTTAAATTTTGTTTAAATTAAAGATTTTTTAAAAATTGATTTTTTTACTATAGTGATAATCAGGTTTATCTTGTTTTATATAGTGATGATCAGATGATTAGCAACTACTTTTATTCTATGGTATTTTATTATACCAGAATTGATTAGTTATATTTTTATTTTTAGTGCAAGGAAAGAGGAGAAGCATTCGCCTATATTCTGTAAGTAAGCTTTTGAAAAGTTAAGAAATTAACTGTTTAAATTAAAAGTCTATCTGTCATGATTCCTTAGAAATGTAACAGGGACCCAGTGCTGTTAGCATGATCCTTTTTTGTGAATTTTCTAACGCTTTTCTATTTTCCTAAGTGTCAGATTTATGCAGGAAAGTCTTTAACTTACTGTGCCCATTT
This sequence comes from Aotus nancymaae, assembly GCF_030222135.1. Taxonomy (NCBI): domain Eukaryota; kingdom Metazoa; phylum Chordata; class Mammalia; order Primates; family Aotidae; genus Aotus; species Aotus nancymaae. The sequence goes on along the minus strand of NW_026988546.1, from coordinate 4,507,530 downwards.
TTAAGGCTGTCTGACATTTAAGTTAAATTTAAATAATTTGGTTGTGATATAAAGATCTGCCTTAAATATTTAATCTTTTAAAATCAATAAAATTGAAAATAGCTAAGTCCATTTTCTTCAACACTTTTTGCTGACTCCCTGTCATAGCAGCTAAAAGCGTAGCATCCTCACTCCACTGCGACCTTATTTCCCTCCCCATTTCTTCCACCTGTAGCACATTTTTAATTAAATCATGAATTGATATTTACATGATTATGACTATGCACATATTATGCACTGCTGAGTCATATAATGTTCTGAGTGTGCCTCCTGCTTGTACATCCTTCATCCTTTCTCTTAAATATTTCTGAAACCTGAACCCTTCTGCACTTCTCCCAGATAACCTCCCTTTTCCTAGCCCACGATGGCTCATAAAGCCAAATGTGACCATTAGCCTCCGGCTGGTCTCTTTGTTTTCACATCCTTCATTTTGGTGTGTGTGGAATTGATTTTCTGACAAAATCCTTTGGCTCTCTAACAACTATTCTTTCCCAGGAGTTGTAACATTTGTCACATGCCTATCAAAAATATGTTTTATCTACTAAAAAAATACATTCCATGTTTTTTTCTTGAAGCAAGTTTCCTTGGCCTTTCGTTATCCTCCTCAGGATAGACTGTGTTTTCCTACTCTGCCCTGCACCTGTTGGCCTGGGAGCTCTCTCTGAAATCTTCTGGGACCACTAATGTTGGTTCCCTGAGTCCTAGAGTGTGCATTGCCCTCTGCCTTGTGTTACTCCCCAGTGGTGCTGGAGCACAGTTTCTGAGAAAAGGCTCATGTATACACATGTTTAGAGATCTGGGCTTTCTTAAAACCCTTCCTTTGATGTAGAGTATAAAATTCTAGAGTGAAAACTAAATGTCATGGCTTGAAGACATTTTTCTATTGCATTTTTATTATACTGTTTTTGAAAGTATTGCCATTGTGTGATATGTCATATGTAATCAATGTTTCCATCTGTCAAGTTTTTAGGACCTTCTCTATCCCTGAGATTCTGAAATTGTATCACAGAGCTTGGTAGGGACCTTTTATTTTATTGTGGCCATTAAGTCGACAATAAAATTTAGAGAATTTTTCTGTGTGCTCTGTTTTATTATTATTATTTTAGTCTAATGATTCAGATGTTGGACCTCTTAGACCAGTATTTCTGCATTGATCTGTAATTTCCTCACCTCCGATTCTCCAGTTTGTCTTTTGTTCTGTTTCTTAGAGATTCTTTGACTGTCCATGATAACTGTTCTATTGAATTTTTTTAAATCTCCCTAAGGGTGTTTTAAGATTTTTAAAAAAGTTTTGCTCCTGAATTTTTACTGATCCCAGGAATACCTTTTTCCTGTTGTTTTGATCTCCCATTGGAGGCTTTGCTCAAATGTGTGGTGGTCTTCGGCTTTCTCTCATTGAAAGCAGGACCTTTTTTTCACTGAGGGGTCTCACTGTAGGGATTTGGATGTCGAGGCAGCTTTTCCTTTGAGGGACATCAGTGTATTATATGAGGGAATGAGGGTATTTTCTTTGCTATGGTTCAGTTTTCTTCCAAGAAGGGCCTCCCAATTTTCTGCTTGGGCAGTGCAAGCATGGCTGCTGGCTTTCCAGAAGCAGGGTTGAAAAGCAAGGTGGAGTTTCACTTTGTGTGTGCCATTTACTCCCATTTCCCAGGTTTCAGCCCTGGTAGGTCTGAGCTCAGAAAACTTCAGGTATAATATATCCAGAGAATACACATCCACATTCCTTATAAGATGGGAGGACAGGTGGACCTAGGGTTCTAACCACAGATTTACTATTGACCCTGCCAACTCTGTTGTATGTTTCACCCTACCTTCCCAGGTACCATGTGCTCCAATTTTGGAGACTGTGTTGGGTTCTTCAAAATACACAGGATTGCTTGTTTCTGTTCAAGTCACTCCCTGTGGGCACCAGGGCTGTGCTTTCATGTCAGTTACCACTCCTCTATCTGCTTGTCACCTTGCAACATTGACTAAGAATCATCTGCTGTCAATCCTGTCTCCTAGTCCTGTGTATAATGTTTATTTTATGACTAATTCTCATGAGATTTCAGAAGAAAGAGAAAATAAATTTGGGGTCAATCCATCATATTTAACCCAAATTTAGAACCTATATGTAAGTGTAAATCTAAGTTTAAATTGAACATAATTATGACATTAATTCAGACAATTTTCTAGTTATACCTATAATAAGCATATTACACTTTTCCACTCAGGCCTTGTGTAATAATTCTATTCAAACTCAATATCTGCCATGTGATCCCATTGCTGTGCAACATAGATGGAGCTGATTTTGTTAGCACACAAAGTATTGGAAATTTTCAAGTTAGCTAAAAGTCATTAATTATTTTAAAAACATCTAAAACATGTCTTATAAAAAAGTGGGAGAAAAAAGTGATCTTGAGGGCTGGGTGTGGTGGCTCATGCCTGTAATCCCAGCACTTTGAGAGGATGAGGCAGGTGGATTACTTGAGGCCAGGAGTTCGAGACCAGCCTGGCCAACATGGTGAAACCTCATCTCTACTAAAAATACCAAAACTAGCCAGGCGTGATGGCACACGCCTGTAGTCCCAGCTACATGGGAGGCTGAGCCGGGAGACTTGCCTGAACTTGGAGGTGGAGGTCACAGTGATAGGAAATTTTAAATTAAAAAAATGGGAACAGGTATCACCTAAAGCTGTACCAACTAGTCTGTGTTTTGGTGCATTTTTTCTGTTATTTTTATTCTCATATATGGAATTTTCCTCAGAATTGACTTTTGTTATGTTAAAGTGTTATGCTGCATTACCCCTAATAGTAGTGGCCTTAAGGGATACCTTCTTTCCCTTTGAATGAAAGTGTCTGAATGAGTCCATTTTTATTTTTTATGCCATATTCGTTTTTGAGACAATAAAAGTATATACATTGACACACATACACTGTTAACGTAAACTATAACAGAATAGCTTAAGAAACAGAAGAGTTTAGCTAGAGTTAAAACATTTCTATCTTAAAGGGTAGTTTGGTCCTTCAAATAGTAATATTGTTCAAAAACATCTTGGATTTTGGTTAAGAAATAAGTGAATTTGCAGTAAAAAGCATCCAAAGCAGCAAAATGCTGTTGGACTCTATGGATATTTCTGATTATTGGCTACTGGCAATGTTTAAATGCAGTGTAGTTTTAGAAACAACCACTAGATCTTCTCCCTACCCTGCCTTTTTTTTTTCATACTAGCTCATTAGTAGTAGATCCAAACCTGTTCTGTCTTTAATGTGTTTGTGAGAGACCCTATGGAAGAGTGTGATAACATGATGCAAACAAGCATATTAAGAGGAGGAAGGAAGGCTCAGCTGAATTAGTTTTTTTTTCCAGTTAAAATAATGGGTATTTTGTGGTTTTAAATAATGCTGTTGATCTTTTCACCTATTTGGTGACGGGCATTTGGCTACTGGGATTATTTTTAAGGAAGGGCACTTTCTTTCTTTCTCTTTCTCTCTCACTTTCTTTTTTTTAAATTTAAGATGGAGTCCTGCTCTGTCACCCAGGCTGGAGTGCAGTGGCACAGTCTCAGCTCACTGCAACCTCCGCCTCTGGGATTCAAGCAATTATCTGCCTTAGCCTCCTGAATAGCTGGGATTGCAGCCACCCAACACCACGCCTGGCTGATTTTTGTATTTTTAGTAGAGATGGGGTTTCACCTTCTTGTCCAGGCTCGTCTTGAACTCCTGACCATGTGATCCACTCACCTTGGCCTTCCAAACTGCTGGGCTTACAGGAGTAAGCCACCTCACCTGGCCAGGAGGAACATTTACTTAACATAGTTGAGGCAGTTTCTGTATTGACTGTTGCACTCTTAACAAATGAATAGATACTTTGAAAGTGTTTTAGAGATAGTTTATTTTCTACAGGGCTCAAAAGGTTCACTGTCATATCTCTGATAGTGATGTGGATGAATTTTCACTGATTTGTATCCGTAGGAAGATTTACTTTCCAAATTGTAACTGATTTTAATATTTGTCAAGCTCTTATTGAACTTCTTAATTTCTCCCACATTCTGTGCTCAGCAGCTGCAGATAGGAGAGAAGGGGTCCTCCCTCCCCTGGAGAGGCTCACTTTCTCATGAGGGGGTTGCTCTACAGGCAATTGTATCATGTAGCACATGGTGAATTAGACTGATGAATACACAAAACCAGAAATGTTTTGTGGTGTGGCTGCAGGCAAAGGGATCCCAGAAGGTGGATGAGGTCAAGCTTGCTGGGACAAGGGGGAAAGGAATAAATATTCCAGACAGAGAGCAGCATGAGTGAGGCAGGAATGTGCCATAATGTGCAGCAAATAACTTAAAGAATGAAATCAATTAACTTTTGAAATGAATGCAGAGTATTCTCAGAAGTTCTCATTTGAGTAGTGTAATAGCAGTCTTATGCAAACATGAAGTGAAAGTTAAATTCCCAAAGTTGTTTTCATCATCTGATTTTTGGATGTGAGAGAGTCTTAAAGCAGTACTTTTTCCATCCTCCCACAAGAAAACAGGCCCAGGGAGACCTATGGCCCCTCGCTTGTTTGGTGACTGAGCAGCTCTGGCACACACAGTCTCTGACTCTAACACACTGGTTCCATCACACTCTCTCTTGAATGCACACACTTAGGATTAGTAACTTAGTAAATGTAGTATTAGGTCTTCATTTACTGCAATCAAATGCTCTTGTGTCAATATTATTTAATGTATGACATTTTGTTGCAATTAATGAATAACAGAAATAGAAAATCTCAGTGCTTTTTACTTCATAAGAAAAAAACATGAAATCCCATTTTAAGTGTTTCCCATTATTTATAAAAGGAATTTATAATAGAGGCTTGCCAGGTTTGATGATCAGTGTCATATCAAGGGCAGCATTTTATAACCCATTTCTCAAACATCATCTGTGAAAGTTAAGGGCCTCCAATGGGTTTCCCATAGAGCTGCACATGATACCACACTCAGGCAGGTCACGGGGTAATAAAAATACCTTAATGCTTTATTGTTTGACATTTTGACAAAGGGAAAAATCCCACACTTTTGTAAGTTCAGCCTACTGTGATATTTTTCTCTGTCTTCCTTCTTCTTCAGATACCTCCGTGGCATCTTGATAGAAAATACAGCTCGTGTTCCACCATATTGCTAGATAACAGCACGGTCAGCAAGCCTGATCTCAGCCACATGTTAGAAAGGTGAGTACAAAGAGGCTGCCAAGGGCTCAGTGACAGATCCCCTTATGCTAAAAGCATCCCAGCCATCCGCTGTCATTTCAGCCATTTGGTTGCCCTTTTTGGAAGAAGGAACAGCTTGTCCTCCAGTGGCACCATAGTGTATCTGTATTTAAATTTTCCCATCATGCACCAGCACTTCATAGGCCACAATCAGAGCTGCCCTTTTAAAACACCCTTGAAAGATGGGTTCAAGTTGGTTTAAAAAGCCAGCTCCAATGGAGATGTCTAGGAAACATTATTAACATCTCCTTCGATTATGAGTGTTGATTTTCACAAAACAGTTTGACAAGTGGTACCTCAGAATGTTAATCTCCTTATCCCTAACTTGACTTTCCAGTCTATAAGCATGACTAAGTTACAAGCTTAATTTTGTGTCTAATGTACTAGTTTTTAAGCTAATTTGTCAGTAACTCACAGTAGTAGGTGTGAGTTTTCAAAGTCCTGATTTTTAGCTTGAAAGTTTTAGCTTTATTATAGGCAAATATTTGTTATTTTCCTTGAAATGGCAGACTCACTTGACTTAATTTTATGGATAATAGTCAGTTATACTTTCAGATAAAAATGGTGTTCTGTGAAAAATTGGCTTGTTCAGCTCACAATTTAATCACAAGTGCTTTTCTTTAACATGACCATACTTCAGCATGCAGAAGCACTTTATGTGAACTTTCTACTCAAAATACTAAAAAGAGAGGTCAAGATTTAATAACACGATTAATTTTTACTGTTTCATCGAGGACATTCTTCAGTGAAACATGCTACTTTAATAAAAACTGCAAGGGGCAGTGAAGAGTGGAATGAATACTGGTATAATTTGGTACCACTGTCCTTATTCATACTGAGAAACCATCAGTTTTACCCACTTTTGCTTTTAAACATTCATTACAAGTGTTGAACAGAGAGAAAGCAATAAATGTCTTAATACTTTTAAAAAGTAATAAATTATTTGTGTGTTTTAGTTTCAATCAGCTTCTCAGGTTGAATTAGTATTCTTGTAAGAACAGTTTGGGCCATACATGGTGGTTGACACCTGTAATCCCAGCACTTTGGGAGGCCAAGGTGGGAGAATTACTTTGAATCAGGTGTTTGAGACCAGCCTGGGCAATGTGGCAAGACCCCATCTATCAAAAAAAAAAAAAAAGGATCAGCTGGGCATGGTGGTGTGGACATTTTGTCCCAGCTACTTGGGAGGCTGAGGCAGGAGGATTGCTTGAGCCCATGGAGTCAAGCCTGCAGTGAGTCAGGTTTTTACCACTGTGCTCCATCCTGGGTGAAAGAGCAAAACCCTATAACAACAACAACAACAACCAGTTTTGACATCATGGGTCTCCTGGGGAATCTCAGGGGTCCACAAACCACATTGGGAGAACCACTGGTTTCCTAAGTGATCACATAATGTGTTAGTTTTTAAAGTTCATTAGAGACTGGCCTCTTTTAAAATAAAAAGGCAATTAAGTCTATAACTCAAACTACTTCAGCAAACATAAAGTATAATAAAGAAAGATTTGGGAAATCTTAATTGATTCTAAAAAGTTCTAAAATCCTTATTGCCAACAACTACTGCTTTCTAAAATGTTCTTGTATTCCACCATGAGGTTAGAGTAAAAATAGATATAGCTTATTACCATTGCCTGTTAGCGGGAGTCAGTATTTAAAGGCAAGTCTGGCTCATCAATGTAGAAAAGACTTCCCAGTTCAGAACGTGATGTGCTGACAAAAAAGAGGTCAAGAAACCCTCTGAAGGCCAGGATCCAGGAGAAAAATTAGCAACAACTGTTTTGGTGAACAAATTTTACCAAAGCAAACAAGAAGTATCTCCCTCCACCCTCCATGCCCTACTCCCAGCAGATACTTTACTAAGATATTAACAATTCCTGAATTAATTTCTTAAATGCACATTCTTCTTTTATAGATATGCAAATAGATCTCTGGATATTTGTGATGAGCCAATACATCCATTTTCAGTAAGTGTCACTTTCTCTGAGGTTCTCTTTATGTCTTATAGAGTTGTGTTTATTTCATGATGAAGTAAAAATTATCCACCATTAAGTCTTCACTAAGCTGTGTCTAATCATTTTATGTAAGGAGTGTTGTAAATTGGACACACTGGAGTGACAGCTGACTTACAGCTTTGTTTAATTTGTGTGCTAAGGGGAATAAACATACCATCCAAATAACAAAATGTGTCATTTTAAAAGATAATTTTTTATAGCAGCAAACAATATGAATATTTGTAAGTAGTCCTAGCAAATATGCACAAACTCTGTGAATAGAATTAGAAAACAATTTAAATTTAAATTGTTTAAATGCTATAGAAACTTAAAAACTTCCTTCTTCAGGCATATGATAGCCACAGGGCCACCTTAGCACCTATGTTTACAGAAAACCAAAAATATTTTAAGATCCTACTGTTTATATTTTTAGAACTAAAAGACATTTTATCCCAGCAAAATTATTGTAAGGGACATGTGGGCACAAATTCGAACATTCCCATCTTAAGAGTACTTAAGAAGTTTTCTTGAATGAATATTTATATTACCTTTTTTCTTCTCTCAGCAGGAAAAGATTCCAGGGAAATCCTTTGAGGATGATCCCACACGCAACTGCATTTTTGAATATTTCTGTGGTCTTTTTAAAGTCACAAAACTAACAGCTCCATCTGCAATCGTAGCATTGGTAAGCTATTTCTTATCTATAAAGCATCTTTAATAACTGGTCTCCTACACAGTGTATGGCCATGTTTCTAAATAAAAGTCAGTTCCTAAAGTTATCATCAGATCTTTTAAGAGAAACTGATGCAAGCAAAGTAAATACACATATTAGAGTTTAATCATCGTCATGTTTTAAAATAATGCCATTGCTTTTCTTATCACAGAATAATTACTACTAAAAGCAGCAGGAGAGACTTCTGGTTTCTCCCTCAACAGATTCCAATGTAGGTCTAAGCTGAGTTCCAGGCTGTATTTCCTCACAGTTCTGACCTGGAGCTGCTGCTCTGAATGCTTTGTTGTTCCTGGTGACCTCTTGTGCCTGCTCAGGAAATTGCCCAGGAATGTGGAACCAGTAAGACTTGGACATGGGCTTTGCTAGTTAGCCTGCCAAGCCATAGCTGTGTCCTTACCTCTACATGGTTCTCACGGAATTCCTGTGGTGAGACTCATTCTGAATATAAAGTCCTGCTGAGATGGCTGGGATTGTTTGACCCCTCCCCACACTAACCTGTAGAGGAATGTGAACCACACGGCCTGGAGAGAAAGGATACTTAGAGCAGTACCCTCTCCTTTAGCATCCAGCTAGAGCTTAGGGGTGAAGGCTTCTGCTGGGCACCTGCATAGAAACCTCTCCATGAGTACTGGATCAGATGCAGGCCATTTCATGGATCTGCAGCCAATGGGAGTGCTCAGCATATTCTGGCGGGAAGCAGGAGTGGTACTTCCAGATGGAGAGAGAGAAAGCTGATGCAGGAGGGAAAGCTGGATTGGAAGAAGGGGGAGTTCACTGTATACAGGCTAAATTTGGTGTGCCTGTGAGATAGCAAAGTGATGTGTGCAGTCATTATTTGAATCTACGGAACTAGCTGCTCAAGGCGAGGCATCATGGCTCACGCCTGTAATCCCAGCTCTTTGGGAGACCAAGTCAGGTGGATCACCTGAGGTCAGGAGTTCAAGGTCAGCCTGGCCAACATGGTGAAACCCTGTCTCTTCTAAAAAAATAAAAAAAAATTACCTGGGCATGGTGGTGGACACCTGTAATCCCAGCTACTCGGGAGGCTAAGGCAGGAGAATCTTTGGAACTTGGGAGGCAGAGGTTGCAGTGAGCCAAGATTGCACCACTTGGCTCACTGCACAACAACAGCAAAACTCTGGAAAAACAAGAAAAAAAAAAAGAGTAGCCGCTCAAATGCAAATAAAGTGTTTAGAATGAAAGTGGACAAGCCGGACATGGTGGGACACATCTATAGTCACAGCTACTCAGGAAAAGGAAAAAAAGAGAAGATGGACAAAAGATAGCTCTGTAAAGACTACCAGGATGTAAGGGACAACCCCCCAGTAAAGTGGCCAGAGTGGGAGGAGGAAGAGCAGGAAAAAATGATAAGAACAAAGGGTTCATGATAGGAAAGACTGTGGTCACAGTGCTACATGCTGCCAAGAAGGTTCCCATTCCATAAACACCACTGGGATGCCAACCCTGTGCCACTCTTCTAAGTGCTGGGGTAGAGAAGAGGACATGTTGAGTACAGTCCTTGTCTTTATGAGGCGTTTGTTTTAAGGAGGAAAGCATTTCTTGTTTTAGGTAATGGCAAATAGCAAAATGATAAAGCAGGATACAGAGAGTGAGAGGAGGGGCTCGCTGTTTCTGATAGAATGATCAGGAAGAGCCTCTCTAGAGAGGTCACATCTGAGCAGTGACCTGACTGTAAAGCGAGGATGATAAGGAGTGCTGGCATTACAGGCAGTGGGATGAGTGCCGAGACTGAGACAGGAACACATTTCATGTGTGTTCAAGGAACAGACAGCAGGGAGCCCGCCTGTGAGAGAAATGAAGGAGAGAATGGAAAAGATGAGGCCACACAGGCAGTGCCATAGCTCACAGAGCCCTTTGACTTGCAGACCAGGGGATGAAGTTAAGGTTTTATTCCAGTTTGAAGCGGGGACTAATGGTAGATCTTGAGCAGGGGAGTGCAGTGTTCTTAATTTAGAGGTTATCCCAACTGCTTTGGGGAGAGTAGACCATAGTTGGGAGGACGGTTGGGGCAGAGAAAAGGACTAAGAAGCAACTAGGCTGTTACAGGTGAGCCGTGACACATGGTGGCCCAGAATCTGAAGCAGTCAGCCTACAGTGAAGGTAGCCATAGAGGGATTGCACACGGATTGGAGGAGGGTAACTCACATGTAAGTATTAGTCCCCAGGAGCTAGGCCAATGGCAATTCCCTGGGCAAGATTAGGGCCAGATTGGGGAGTGGAGCTTTGGGGTGAAGGGCTCTGGTTGGTGGATGTGAAGGCTCCAGGGACCTCAGCAAGAGGAGTCTCAGGTGAGTGATGGGGGTGGGGGGTGGTTAAGGAGAGATGGGAGGTGAGGAGCTGGCACCAGGGCATGACACTGTGAGCAAATGAGAGGATGTCCTGGGGGAGCTGAGGGGAGCAGGATGGGAACAGGCAACACATTTGTATTGGGGAAAATCTCTGGCAGAGAGGGAGAAAGTCTTCAAGAAGAGGTGATTTGGAGAACAGTGTTCTGCAAAAGTGGGATAGGATCCATCATGCTGATAGAAGAGTCGGTGTTAAAAGGGGAACTTTCTCACTGACCCAGGAGGGCAAGTGGTATTGATGAGTGTCAGCAGGTCACTGGCTTACCAGTAAAGGTGACAGGAAGTTGAGGGCTGGCCAGTGCTGTTTCAGTGCTCTCTAATGAGTCCTGTGGAGTTCAACCCTGGGAGGGAGGGTTATTCCTTGGATACCCGACAGTGCAGAGTTTTGGAGAAAGGGAGCAGTGTCTCTCATAAGAACATGCCATGTTTAAGGGCCATGTGATTTGGAAAACACAGTTGACTTTGGAGAACATTGCCAGATCTGAGCCACCAATCTGATAATGTTCAGACAATAAATGAACTCTGTTAAAATGAACTGTTTTCCTTTCACCTTGATACAAAGACTTCAAGTAGCATAGAGTCATACTCTTCTACAGAGCACCCTCTGAGGTGGCAACACCTCACAGCTTATCTCTGTAACCTTCACTCAGCTCGTCCCTCACCCAGTTCTTTATAGGATAGAGATTGGATAGATAGAGAATACTTTCTGAGATTATCTCACAAACTGCTTGACAGGTTTAGAGGCACCCCAAGGATACAGAGGCCAGCAGCTCTCTCTGCCTTCAAACCCACAGAACTGACTGAATGCAGATACTGTAGGACAAGAAATAAGTTTTCGTGAAGTGATTGTGGAGACATGGAAAATAGGGGCTGTGAGCAGGACTCTCCATTCATTCACATGCATTCCTCATCAAGGCACTGAATACAAGGACTGTTTCTCAGCAACAGAGACCTGCCCTTGTCATGCTGTCTGCCCGGCAGGCACTGGGAAGCACTCTTGACCCACAATTCCTAAGCCTGTGTCCCGAGTGGGTTAGTTGTTGTGAAAAGGAGAAGACAGCAGTGTTCTCAGTATGACTTTGGTGCTACACATTCGAGCATGACACACCTGTAAAATTCCTGTCTACCTGCCAGCCAGGTGTGGCACTGCAGGCAGATGGCACTGTAGTGTTTCCTGAACAACCTTAATCTGCATGAGGCCTGTGTTTGTGCTGCCTTTCATGAGTGTGAAGGTGCTGAAGGTGCCTTTCTTCATGCTCACCTCCCTGTGAATGAAATTGGCATGGAAATTTCTGTGGGCAGAGTATGCTACAGAGGTATCTGACTATGACTGTGACTTGGGCTCTCACTTTGTCTGAGCAAAATCTCTGCAGAACATAAGAATAAAAGGCACTTACTTTCTGGCCAAAACCAGAAGTCTTTCATTCTTAAATGTTCTTATCACCACACTGAAACAGAACTGAAATCAAAGACAAGCGCTCTATTTTGCAGGTGTACATTGAACGCCTTTTGACTAACGCTAACATCGATCTTTGTCCTACTAATTGGAAACAAATTGTCCTTGGAGCCATGCTTCTGGCCTCCAAGGTTTGGAGAAATCGTCATCACTGGAGTATGGATGACAGCCAGAATCCCAAGGATGTTGCAGTTGAGACAATGTGAGTTTCTAAGGTTTTGGCAAACTTTCTCATCATTTTCCATGCCTCATTTGCTCTCCAAGTTATCACTGTAAGAAGTATCTTTATAAGTTTCATTGTGCAGATAAAGGAAATAGGCATAAGACTACAGGCTTCAATCTATCCAGCTTCAGTATAACAGTTTATATTTTCCACCATTAATGGGTAGGTCTTGATGTGTTATTGTTGTAATGACTGGCTGATAATCTGAAAAGTGTTTTTCTGATTGTTTTTTGGCAAACCTCTTACAAGTATGCTGTCAGAATGACACAGTACAGTAAATATCTTTATAGCTTTTTAGAAGCTCCTTGCCAGTTTCAGTCACTTTTTAAGGGGCAAACATCTGGCCTTTGAAATAACTGGCCACTGTTAAGGCCTCTGGACTATGCAGAAGTTACAGCTTTAACCTAAGTCACCCATTGTGTATTTGCTTTTTCTGGTCCTTGTCTCCCCCTTTAATCTGAAGATCTGTTTTTATAGGAACCTTGAGATATGACATTAAATATCTACAGATTTCTGTGCCCTGGCTCCTCCCCATTGGGAACATTGCATGTGTTTGGAAATTGGTCTGATGAGTTAGAAGCTTCCGCGTTCACCTCCCACAGTGTGAGAAGCATTTCTGGGGCATCACCCCATGCCCACCACACTCACAGGCTCCCTGGGTACTCAGACATTCACAGAAGCAGGCTGGGGGCCGACAGTTGTATATGAGAGTGCGGGGAGCCCTGTGGGGTCATGGTGTTTCTCCCAGATGGACCAACATGACACTGAAACACAGCTTCCCCAGGGTTCCCTTCCAATTTGGCCTTATGACTGCTGTGAAGTGAAGGGCCCTGAAGCAGGCAGGCAGGGTGAGCAGGGGGGCATTTCCAGCAGAGCTGCCCTGGGTGCCCACTGGACAGTGAGGACAGCTGTGTTGGCTGCATCTGGTGCAAGATGAGGGAGCAGCTCTTGTTTACATTGAGCAGCAGCAGAAAAGATGATGCCAGGCAGTGGCACAAGTTAGTTTTGTGATCTTTGCCCATGACTCCAGATAGGACTGTTATTCAGAATCACCTCAGTGTATGTCTACGATTGAAGATATAGTGTATATTGTAGATATACTGCAGTGTGTATATATCTACATTCAAAAATAACCACTTGGTGCCTGAGCTTAGTGGCTCATGCCTGTAATCCCAGCCCTTCAGGAGGCCGAGGTGAGTGGATCACTTGAGCACAGGAGTTCAGACCTGCTGGGTAACACAGTGAAGCCTATCCATACAAAATTTTTTTTTAAAATTAGCCAAATGTGTTGGCAGGTGCCTGTAGTAGTCCCAGGTACTTGGGAGTCTGATGTGGGAGAATTGCCTGAACCTGGTAAGTTTAGGCTGTAGTGAGCTGTGATCACGTGACTGCATTCCAGTCCTGGGTGATGGAGCCAGACTCTCTCTAAGAAACAGACAAACAAAAAACATTTTTGCCACCACTTTGCTACTAGTATAAACCGAGTGATCATTGTGATATTTGTGGTAGCCATTTTAGCAAAGAATGTGACAGCAAATGAATTTGAAACAAATGGAAGTACTTTGAAAGTTGCAAATGCTAAAGTGAGTTTAATCATAGTCATCCATTTGCAAACGGGTCCCTCAAAGGAAGCAAGATTTGTGACTGCCTGATTTCTCCTTGCCTGCTGCCTAGCCAGAGCTGATTTATCAATACAGGATAATTGCAATGGAGAAAGAGTTGAATTCATGCAGAGACAGCTGTACGGGAGACCAGAGTTTTACTATTACTCAAATTAGTCTCTCTGAAGACTCTGGGATGGTTTTTTAAAAGAATAATTTGGTGGGTAGGGGGTCAGAAAGTGGGGAGTGCTGATTGGTGAGGTCAGCGATGAAATCATAGGGAGTTGAAGCTGTCCTCCTGCATTGAGTTGGCTCCTGGGTGGGGGCCACAGAACCAGATGAGCCACGTTTATTTGTTGGGGTGGTGCCACCTGATCCCGGTACAGGGTCTGCAAAATATCTCAAGCACTGATTTTAGGTTTTACAATAGTGATGTTATTCCCAGGAGCAATATGGGGAGATTCAGATTCTTGCAGCCTTCAGCCTCATGACTCCTAAGCCACAATTTCTAATCTTGTGGCTAATTTATTACTTCTGGAAAGGTCATTTATCTAGTCCCCCGGTGGGAAAGGGGTTTGTTTTGGGAAAGGGTTGTTACCATCTTTGTCTCAAAGTTAAACTACAAACTAAGTTCCTTCCAAAGTTAGTTTGGCCTCTGCGTAGGAATGAACAAGGACAGCTTGGAGGTTAGAAGTGAGATGAAGTCAGATCAGCCCTCTTTCACTGTCATAATTTTCTCAGTTACAATTTTTGCAAAAGTGGTTTCAAATTTGTAATCATGAACACTTAGTTCTGCCATTTTGGCAGCTGAATTGTTCTCAAAACCTGCAGCTAAGCTGGCTGGGGCTCTGATTTCTAGTCACAAGATCAGAGAACATGCGGGGATATGTGCAGTTTTCCACAGAAGTGAGCTCCAGGAGCAGTGGAGGCAGGGGCCAGGTCCAAGAAGACAGGTTCCAAACAGAGCTGTTTGTGTGTGAACGAGAAACACCAGGAGCTATGCTCCAAACAGGCTGCTTCTGTGTATGATCTTGGGAAGCTGAAAAGCATTGCGTCCAAGCGTTTAATAGCCATGTGTCTCACCCCACTGCTGTTGACTGTTTGCAGTGATCCCATTTTGAGTGTCAATTGAATAGATAAAAAAACTGCTGTCCATGAGATTTTTCTTAAAACTTTCCAACATCTATGTGTCTCCCTAGAATATATTTTCTTACTAGAGAGTAAAACTGAGTAGCCACTATTAGAAATGCTGTGTCATAAAGGGTATGCTATTCAATCATCTAGCCTTTTAAAAAACCAGAAATCCTAGAAGATGCATAGTCTGTACACAGAATCCTTTTCTTCAGCAGTTAAACCTCTATTAATAGATACGTTAATTCTGTGAAGTGCCTTTAATTCTGATAGTAAGTCAAGTCCTGATTAGCTGTCTATTCAAATATTGTTTGATTTACATTTCTATAGACCTATGGACATGTGAACAGGAAATTAATTTTGGAAGTAGGTTCAGTTGGGTTTTAAGTTCAGCAAATGAGATCCCCACATCTTGGCTTGTAGTCTAACTGCCCCCCACTTTCAAGCATTTGTTGACTTAGCCAGTGGGTAAAATGTTAAAACTTTCAAACCAAGAAACCAAATGTATTGTTCAGATATTGATCATTTTGAATCAATTAACTCATTACAGGGGTTACTCTGAAAGCAGCCGGAATGACTCTGTGTACCTATTAATTTAGCCTTGGTGAGGGCAGCTGGATGACCATGAGGCAGAGGATGGCTCCCAGTCCTTTCTTCTCCCATTGCATCCAACTTCCCCACATTCTGTTCTGTCCAGGGGTGACAGATGCTGAGTCCTTCAGGGTTGCATTCCCAACTCAAGAGCAACACTGTATGTGTTAAGGCCAGGGCCCTACTATAAATCACATTAGAAAATGAGTTTAGTCGAGCCAAAATGTCTGTCCTTGACTTTTCTGCCTTTCAAATTGTAAATGTTATTCTTCCCCAGTCTCTTCATAATATTAAGGTGAGCAGAAACTTGCATTATGTGTCCTTGACATCGCCTTGTGTGCTGGAGCAGAGGGAAGGGGATTCTTTTTGCCATGGAATGTATCTTGCTTATGTATTTATTTGAGATGAATCCTCCTTGTAGCATTAGAGTTTTTCCTCCTCCGAGGTAATAGGATGGGTCTCCATGGGTCCATTTGTTGCCATGGTAATGTGCCCCATCTTCCCATTAGTGCTTCTCTACTTCAGTAAGTCCCTTCCTGTTATCATCCTGGTAAACATGCTTGGAGCTTCTTCAGAGCTAGTAAATTGTACCCATCATTCCTGTCATTTGATCGCGATTGCGGGGTTTGTGAATAAGCGTAGAGTCTGAGTTGTGCAGCTGCCCTAAGGGAACTGTGAAGAATAAGCCCCAGGTCAGCAGGAGTGCAGAAGAGGCCTCTACCTATCCCTCATCCCAAACTTGGGGTGCTGGGATGCCGAAGAGACCCCAAGCAGCTGTGCCTTATTTGGACATTAGTGTAAGGACCTGACCAGGCAGCCTTTATTTGTTTCAAAACAGAATTTGGAGCCTCCTCGTAGCTCAGAATGATATTTTTAAAGATAACCCACTTGACTAAAATTGCCCTGTGTTGACTTTATTGTGTTTCTCCTCCCCCAGGAGTAAGATGGAGAAGTGTTTTTTGGAGCTACTTGAGTTTAATATTCATGTGTCTACCAGTGTTTATGTGAAATATTACTTTGACCTGCGTGCCTTGGTATACGACCATGATGTGTATTTTGTATTTAATTTTCTTCACAAAGATAAAGCACAGAAATTGAAGGTAAGGCTGTGAAGTCACTTAGTGGAGTTTCCCATCGGCCACAAAAGCCAAAATCTGTGACAAAATCATATTAAGTAGTGATTAGGAAAATGAAAGCCTTAAAATTAACAGAGCAAAGTGCTTATTTCTTTGGCATCATATTTATTGTCTTTTATGCTTTATACAAGAATCCTTATTATTATTGTTATTATTATTTTATGAGAAGGAGTTTTGCTCTTGTTGCCCAGGTTGGAGTGCAATGGCACGATCTCAGCTCATTGCAACCTCTGCATCCTGGGTCCAAGTGATTCCCTTACCTTTGCCTCCCGAGTAGCTGGGATTATGTGCATGCACCACCATGCCCGGATATTTTGTATTCTTATTAGGGACAGGATTTCTCCATGTTGGTCAGGCTGGTCTCGAACTCCTGACCTCAGGTGATCTGCCCACCTTGACCTCCCAAAGTGCTGGGATTACAGGGATGAGCCACTGCACCCGGCCAAGGATCTATATTTTAAAAAATTATTGATATTCTCACTACTTTGACCATAACTCAGAATATTTTTAATTAAATTTAATCTGTTCTTAATGGGTTTTGTTTTTAATCTCTACCCGTTCACATAACATTCGTGAATAAATGCAGATGTATTCCTAATTATATCTAAATAGACAATGCACTTACTGCTCTTGACTGTCTTTTACTTAAGCAGCTTGCAGTTTTGTGTCCTTGTCTATTCTATATATCTCGGTGCAGTCCCAGGAGTTTGTTAGACAAAGCAGTAGTGGCTGAGAGACTTGGGCTTAGACTGTATAAGGTGCCAGTGTTTCAAGTACTAGGTGTAGGAAGGACATGGGTTTTTAATGAAAATGGCTTCATGGGACAACATAAGATTTATGGCTTATGACTCTTGGTGAGTATACAGGAAAATTACAACTGAAATAGACACATTTAAAATTGGCACTGTCTCTGGTGTCTTGGTGGTACTTTGGAGTAATACATTTATCTATCACAATGTGCAAGTAGCACCTTTTGGTGCTTCAATCATTAGGCTTCTTGGATGTTCCAAAACAGCCCAGCACGCACCTGCCTCATTAAAATCTGCTTGGAGTGTGTAGCAACTACTACGGATTGGGTAGAATTTGAATCGCTGAGTAAGTTGATTGTTTGGCACAAGTGTATGTTGATTATGTTGAAGGAACAAGTGCACAGGTAACAGACAATATTGTTACAAGCTTGTCACAATACTCTTAAAATCTTTAGGAGCCCTATTTTATTTTTTATGTGACAGTATCATCAAGCAATGAGCCCAATTTTAAAACTATAAAGTAAGTTCCTCTTGGCTCTGGCAGTCTTTTCATAGCTCTTAAAGGAGACTACCTTAGTGAATGGGCAGGGAGTTGCATCCTCAGAACCTGGCAGTGTAAACCTCAGCCAAAGCAGCTGCAAGGGAACTCTCTAAAGGAATCTGTGTGTGTGGCTTCTCATCAATGATGCCTTTTAAAAAATGTTGGAGCCTTTTTAAAAACTGTACCCGTTTTCTCTTTGATTGACTTTCCTAGGCTATGTCACGGCTGTGTGAATACAAAGACTTGCATCAAGATGTCGCCGCTATGAGAAGGGCCATCAGCATGGATTTCATCGATATTCGGCATACTAATGCCATCTTACCTTAAAGAGAGAAATTAGCATTATAAGATCCTGGATTTGTCAACTATAAAGACTACAAAATATCACTTCTCCTGCTGAAAAAGACCAGCAAAATTTGGATTTTCTTCTTTTATGTTTTTTATTAAATTTTTATTGTTGTCGTTGCTGTTGTTGTTGTTGATTAGGATTTTCATAGAGTGGAGACTTCTTCAAATAACCACACTGTGAAGCTGGGTGATGGTGGCATGAACAGTGGGTGCCAGGTGCTACCTGTCCTTCTTGTTCCACTGAGTCCAGATGGCATTCCTAGGGCACCACCTTCTTGAACAACTCTTGGGGAGGAAGACTGTCACATGGACACAGCACATCCCGGTTCAGAGTCCACAGTCACCCACAGTCCCAAGCAGGTGACAGTCTGAGCTGAGCTAGAATTCAAAAAACTTTAGAATTGGCTCCAGATTTGTGAGAGTACCTGGGTTTGGATTTCTGTCCACTGAGGCACCCTGGGTTGTTCTGGGACTGGGTCCTTGAAGAGACCAATTCTGGAAAGTGAAGAAGCCATACTCATTAGATCCCCCTTCCCATCTCCCATCCACCCTGTGGTCAGTCTCCCAAATGCAGAGGTCAGAGGCTTTGCACTGACTGCAAACTAGAGAGCAGCCAAACCAGTGAGCCGGTGGGGGCAGTGCTGATCTGTTAAGGAGTATGTGGAAATCTGCTGGGTGGCTGTGAATGTCACAATGCTGGGCTGGGCAGGTGGGGCACTGGGTGTTGGTGCTGCTGGTGTTTTGTGCTTAGGAGTTGGCCTCATCAAATATCCCAAAGCATGAAGAACTCTCTTTCTCAAAATGCCAGTGGCATTCCTGTTACTATAGAGAGCTCTGGCCTGAATGGAGAGCCCCTTCCTTCTCCCCTCATTCTATGGCTGTCTTCCTGCCTTGGGAGATGTTGGTGTTTCCTGTGACCCGCTGCTGTTGGGTGTGTGCATGCACAGGGACACCTGCATACCAGGCAGGATATGTCGCCATGCCTGCAGGCTGTGCAGCCTCAACTTTCCTCAACCACAGCCAGCCAGGAAGCTGCCAGACCAGCAGAGCTTTTGAATACCCCATCCCATCTCCTGCTCCACCGTGTCTGCTATGCTGCAGTTACCCTCTCTTTTATAAAGCCGGCTGCCCTTCAGCTGATGCAGCTGAAAATCAAGAAGCTGGAGGTCCCTACCTCCCTGGAAAATAGCAGTCTGCTTTCCATGGAGTCTTAGCTTGAAGATCCTCTGGGGCCCAAGGCAGAAAATGAGCACAAGGGCAGAATGCTGGCATCTTGGTCAAGGGGAAGGAGCTGCCTCAGACCACTGCAAGCTCATGGCCCAGCCTTTGAGAGAGGCAGGTGGACATCTCCACAAGGAGCTGTCAGGCAAGGCTCAGGCAGCCTACCCGACTGATGGTGGTGGGAGGTCATCAGGTCCTGTTTCTACAGTAGACCCTCGGCACCAGGTGATCCTTGATATGTGCAAGGGAGTCAGCCTTATCAGCAGCATGGCCTTCCACATTCCCTCAACCAGATATCTTCTCACCAGGCAAGGTGGGGGCTGGTCAGCACAGGAGTCCTGCAGGACAGGACAGAGCCTGTTGGGGGTGAGAAGGGAACTGGGGCCCTCCATGCTGGTGGGCCTGTCCAGCTATCTGAGCCCTGCTCCTGGCAGCCCCAAGTGGCTTCTGTCTTGTCACCTGCATCTCCCTTCTGCCTGGCCCAAGCTTCTCCGTGCCTCCTCCAGGGGTTCACTTCCCCAAGTCCGAATGAAGTTCAGAACCAGGAGCAGCTGATGAAAGATGTGGCTGCCTTCTTGCTCTCCTGCCAGATCCCTGCTTGGAGAGGGAGGGGCCGCAGGGGTAGGTGGGGGGCTTTTGAGGCTTTATCACCCTAGTTGAAAGGCTTTTCCCTCTAGCCAGTGTAAGATCAACTTGGTTTCTTGAGCTGTTGTTGGCAGGAACCAAGGGTGGCCTAGAGAACGTGTAGGGTCCACAGCTCCTGGGAGCTCTTCTGGAGAGATGTGGTTTCTGGAACTTTGCTAGAGTGACACAAAAAGACCTCCATGGTCAGTGAACGGTCAGTTCTTGGAGTCAGCTTGTGGTTTTTAATCTGCCATCTCCCCCAGCAGTGGATTGGGCTGGGTGCTTCCTGCTGTAAGAGGTGGAATCAGGCTCTGCAAAGCACCAGGGAGGCCTCTAGCCCACAGGCTCAGCTGCTCCTGACTTCCCCAGCTTCTGGGACACATCCCTGTCTCTCTTTCTCTTTCTCACCCTCTCCACCTCCCCCTTCCCCACCCGCACCCCTGGCTCTGCCCTGTGCCTGTCAGGATTGCAGGGTGAACTCAAGGACAGTCCTGGGTGCACCCTGTTACCTTCGCAGCTCACACTGCACAGGCTCATTATCCCTATGGCCATTTTCATTATGGAGACCCCTGGATGATCCAAGAACGCCACACCGGGAACACAGGCAGCTCAAGGCCTGGCTCAAGGGACACCCCAAGAACCCCGTCCCACCTCACACTCATCCCCAGCAGCTTCACCAGTGTGCGCTGGTGCCGCCAGACCAAGGTGATTCTCTCCTGAGGGGCGCACAGCAAGGACAAGGAGGACAGAGGGCGGAGCCCACCTCAGTGACACTGAGAGCAACCTGGAGAACGCAGAGGACAACGAGGAGATCCACCTGGAAAGAGTTCATCTCAAGACCAACAAGCATGATGGTGACAAGAGCAAGGAGGACAAGGAGGACAGGGCTGAGGTGCCACAGATTTTTTTTGTGTGTGTGGAAACAGAGTCTGGCTCTATCCCCCAGGCCAGAGTGCAGTGGTATGATCTCGGCTCACTGCAACCTCTGCCTCTCGGGTTCAAGTGATTTTCATGCCTCAGGCTCCTGAGTAGCTGGGATTACAGCTGCCCACCACCATGCCCAGCTAATTTTTTTGTATTTTTAGAAGAGATGGGGGGTTTACCACGTTGGTCAGGCTGGTCTTGAACTCCTGATCTCAGGTGATCCACCCGCCTCAGCCTCCCAAAGTGCTGGGATTACAGGCATGAGCCACCATACCCAGCCCTCATTCATTTTTAGGAGAAGATTTAAGGAATTTTAGGAGGGGATTTAAGGGAGGGTTAGAAAACTATGATACCATCATGACTTTGCCCCTACTGGGCATTCTGCCTTGCATTTTTTCCCCAGACCATTCTTCTGAATTCAGCCTTGAGTTAGAGTTCTTGACTCTAAGGTTCAAATCTTGCCCCTAGGTTTGGCCTTCCAGGTGCATGTTCCTATTGGCCTTTCTAGTGCCTGATGGTGGCCTTCTCCACGTGGATTGGCTTGATTTTCCCCTCATTCTGGGAACCTCACTTACCCCTGGAACCCAGCTATGGCAGTGACCATCTCGCCTTAGTGCAGTATACTTTCAGCCTTCCTCCAGCCACCCTCAAGCCAGTTGAAGAGAATTTAACCCTTAGGGATCACTTTTGTCTACCTTCCTTGTTTTATAGATGGGGAAACTTAGGCTTAAGTAAATTGGTGAAAATATCTAGTGCCCCACAGTTTTTTCATAGCAACATAAATATGATAACTTACAGGTTTATGTAATAGACACCAGGAGCCTCTGGCAGAGAACAGTCCTGCACTCTTTCCCACTGAGCCTCGCCAGAGCTGCAGGATCCTTATGAACACAGTGTGCATGGCAATCACTTTTAGCAGTTTCTAACCCCAGTCCAGAGCTCTTTCTAAAAAACACCCTATTTCTGCTCCTTATCATGGCAACAAATATATTTACCTTTTTATCTAAGTACACCGCAATGCTGACTTGAGCTTTGTTTGTGGTTCACTACGATCCCTGGATCCTTTTCTCTTGTCACAAATAGAAGGAAAGTCCCAACTGTATTATACGATTTTTCCTTTGTCCTCCTCTTCCTCCTCCTCTTTTCTGAGCATTTCTCCCACAATCATTTGTGTATGTATGTATGTATGTATGTTTTTGAAATAGAGTCTCGCTCTGTTGCTCAGGCTAAAGTGCAGTGGTGCTGTCCTGGCTCACTGCAGCCTCTGCCTCCCGCGTTCCAGCAATTCTCCTGCCTCAGCCTCCTGGGTAGCTGGGATTACAGGCACGTGCCACCACACCCAGCTAATTTTTATATTTTTAATAGAGACGGGGTTTCACCATTTTGGCAAGGTGGGTCTCAAACACTTGACCTCAGGTGATCTGCCCACCTTGGCCTCTCAAAGTGCTAGGATTACAGGTGTGAGCCACTGTGCCCAGCCCACAATGTATTTTTTTAATAAAGTGAAGGATTTGGTGGAGGAAAAGGAATTTAAAATTATAAATGAGTACAAAATTGGCCCTGTGATCTGTGAAAGATCAGCGCGGTATTTTTTTGAAAGATCAGGCATTTCATGACATCTTTTATCAGTATCTTGACAGCATTATTTCAATGGCTTTGACTGCCTTTGCCACCCACTTGTTTGGCCGTGGTATGTATTAACTTGCAGATCTTTATGCTTTAGCACCTCTCATACTGGTGCTCCAGTGAGGGGAGGTTCTAGTGTTTTATTAATGCCTCATTCATTTGTGGCCCATGTCTTCCCCGCTCTCACTGCTGTTATGCTATATTTCATGACTGAATATTCATTTGACTCAGCCTGCATGTTTATAGAATCCGCTATTTAAAAGGCTTCTTTTGTCATCAAAGCCCCTCGCAATCATTTTCTTCACCTCTTTTCTTTCAGTTTCTTTTCCTTTCCACTCAACACTGAAAATCACAAATTTCCTATCTACCTCATATCCCTCATTTTTTCTTCTTTTCTTCTCTGATTTTCTGCTGGATCTTGCTATATATATTACAACACCCTGACTTCCTTTTATAGGAGCAGGGTAGCTGTTAAATATAACTGAGAGGAGAATCTCTTGGCTTTGCTGGACTGGGCAAAAGAAAGATCTGCATATTAAGCAAAATTGTATAAAATGTATAAATAAATGGAGAAAACTGAGGAAATTTCATGCCTTTTAAAATCAATTAGGAGAGAGGATTCTCATTTTTGCCTTGCATCTTTTTGGCTGGTACAGGGCTGGGACAGGTTCCAAGTCTTGGGCCCATGCACTAGAATTTTATCCAACTCCAAAATGACTCCTCTCTAGAAGACAGTGTTTGATTCCAGCAGAGAGGGCACTTTGTCCTTTAACTTTCTTTGACCTGAGATTCCCCTTATTCCAAGGTGCAGCCCAGTCCCAGCCCTGCTAAACTTAGCATCACCTTGGGCTGAGGAATGAAGAAGAGAAGAATACACCATAAGCTGACTCAGATGCCAAGCAGGTAGGCGTTTTCCAGCCATCCTGGCCGATTCCTACGACACTCCCTTGAGACATATTGTGAGCTTTATTTATTTATTTTTATTTATTATTTTTGAAGCAGAGTTTCACTCTGTCACCCAGGCTGGAGTGCAGTGGCGGGATCTTGGCTCACTGCAACCTCTGCCTTCTGGGTTCAAGCAATTCTTGTGCCTTAGCCTCTTGAGTAGCTGGGATTACAGGTGCGCACCACTACGCCCAGCTAATTTTTTGTGTTTTTATTAGAGACAGGGTTTTGCCATGTTGGCTAGGCTGGTCTTGAACTCCTGACTTCAGGTGATCTGCCCACCTCGGCCTCCCAAAGTGCTGGGATTACAGGCATTAGCCACCATGCCCAGCCTTATGAGCTTTATTTTATCAATGATTGTCAAAAAGGTAAAGGTTTGAAACTGTCACAGAAGTGGAACCAAGATTCAAACTTAGGTCCTCCAATTTCTTATCTCAAACTCTATTGCTGATTCATCTGTGATGGCATCTTCTTGCCTTTCTCGCTGATACCAAGAGGGCAAACTCTTAATCACATAGTATATATGTCATTTATTTTCATTTGCTTAAAGGATTTGCACCTGGATTTTGGCTGGGTGTTTTGCTTTGTTTTTTGTTAGTTTTTGTATAAATCTTTTGTTCATTCTGACCCCATTCATTTTGACCTTGTTTAGATATGCTCAGAGGAATGTTGTTGTTTGGAAATTAGAATTATCCAGAGACGGGGCTTAAGCCTGTTTAATATATTTTTACAGTTTTTTGGGGTTAGGTGAGCTGCATTGACTGAATGGTGCCCACTCAGATTGCCTGTTCCCACTGTTGATAAGAGAGATCTGCCCAGCAGGGAGTCATAACCCTCAGGCCTCAAGAGCCACCCAGCTCCTTCCCCTCCATGCAGGTGGTAACTATGTTCCCTTTATTCCTCCAATTGGCTCACTGCCCCTTTGGTTTGCTCTATACAGCAGAGTAAACACTGTCTTTGGATGCTCCCTGGTGCCTCTGGCAATGTTCCACTGCTGTGCAAGTCATACCTTGGTCTTGGGCAGTGCTTCTCAACCCCAAACCACCTGTGGCTCTGTTTAAAATGAACATTCTGCTTCAGTAGTTCTGAGACAGGCTCTGAGATGGTTCATTTTGAAGCAGCTCCAGGTGTTGCCAATGCTACTGGTTGGCAGACGCCCTTAACAGCTGGCTTCAGGGAAACTTTCTTCCTGTGCCTTGGCCTGCCCTGCAGCACAGGCTATTCCCAATTATCCAGGGGGACTGAGTGGGAGCCAACGTACAGATAACCAAACACCTGGTTAAAATCAGTTCTGATTTTCCAGAACAAATTAACCATGATAGCTATGGCAGGAACCTGGAATGGAGGGGCTGATCTCCCCAGCAGGCGCCCTTAATTAGGCTGATAAGTAGGCAGCAATTAATGAGAATGGATCTCTGACTATGAGTACAGAAGACAGAAGCCAGCTGGCTGGGTGGAAGGCACATTGAATGGCACTTCCCTGGAGGATAGTGGGGACAAGTGGAGTCTTGAGGTCCAGCTCACCCAGGCTGCTCTGGAGGGTGCTGGGACTGGTCATGAGCACAAGCCAGGAAGGGCAGAGCTCGCCAGGTCCTGCCAAGCTTCAATAATAGTAAATCTGCACCATGGGATCCCAATGGCACAGAGGTGATAGCACTCAGTAGAGTGATTGTATTAGTCCGTTCTTGCATCGCTATAAGAAACTACCTGAAATTGGGTAATTTATAGAGAAAAGAGGTTTACTTGACTCAAGGTTCCACAGGCTATACAGGAAGCATGGTGGAGGGGCCTCAGGAAACTTGCAATCATGGTGGAAGGCAAAGGGGAAGCAGGCACACCTTACATGGCCAGAGAAGGAGGAAGAGAGAGAAGGGGGAGGTGCCACACACTTTTAAACAACCAGATCTCATGAGAACCCACTCACTATCAAAAAAACAGCAAGGGGGAAACCTGCTCCCATGATCCAACCACCAGGGCCCTCCTCCTACATTGGGAATTACAATTTGACATGAGATTTGGGCAGGGACACAAATCCGAACTGTATCAGTGATTCCTGAAGGTGGACTTCTCAGGGCCCTATCGTGACAAAATGTGGTCTCCTGCAGACTGCTTTGGCATGCTCCTCACAACTCTGCCTGGAGAGTGTGTGGAGAGGTCAAGCCTGCTCACCCCTGCTGTGTTCTTGACGTGCAATCTGACTTGCCTCTCTGAATTGAGAACATCTACTATAAAGACCTTAAGTTACTCCCAGACATAATGTACTTTTCATGAGTCTAATAATAATAATCCTCCTATCCAGCCCTTTATTCCTTATGTAGCACTTCCATGTCCACTAGCTTTTTTCTTTTGAGATGGCATTTCCTTTTTGTACCCCGGGCTAGAGTGCAATTGTGCAATCTTGGCTCACTGCAACCTCTGCCTCCTGGGTTCAAGCAATTCTCCTGCCTCAGCTTTCTGAGTAGCTAAGACTATACGCACCTGCCACCATGCCCAGCTAATTTTTGTATTTTTGGTAGAGATGGGGTTTTGCCATATTGACCAGGTTGGTCTCGAGCTCCTGACCTCAAATGATCCACCTGCCTCAGCCTCCCAAAGTGCTGGGATTACAGGTGTGAGCCACTGCACCCAGCCTCCACTAGCTCTTTTGATTCTGAAAACAACTCAACTCTGGGGGTTGGGTAGAGCAGTCATCATTGCCTCCTTTGTAGTTGAGGAAATTAGTCTGAAACCACACAGTGATACCATCAAGACTGGAATCCATGGTTCCCTGTTCTCAGGCCAGCCACCTTTCCATCATATTATGTGGATTGTCCATTGCCCCACTGGAGTGCACTGGAATTGACTGAAATTAATCTTGCTGAGTTTACTTGCAGATCCTGCAGGAAACTGAAAATTTCTTTTGAAATGCCTGGGAGAAAAAGCCTGTTTGCTTTAGTAGTTTTCTTTCATGTGTTCAGTTTTGTATTAACCATATTAAGTTTAAATTGATCCCAAGATAGTGGAAGGATTGTTTTTACTTCAGTAATAAATACTGTGCATATGGGATAGTTTATTATTCCATGCATTCAAAAGAATTCTATATATACTCCGACTTTCTGTCTGGAGGCTCATTCTGGTCCATGGAGCAGGAAGGGTATCCTAAGAGTGAATAGAATTCTCCCTGGGTTTAGGAGAGAGGTTGGAGTTCAGGCAACTGGAAATTGTGGGGACAGAGTACAAGAATGGAAAGACAGAATAAAAGGGAGAAAGAAAGAGCTACAGAAACTTACCCAGGTGTCCCCTTGAGACGTTCCTGAATTATAAAGTGTGCACGTGTAGGATGAAGCTCCATGAGACAGAGCAAAGAGAGGTCAGAGTTATGAGCTGAATGGTTCTCAGGGCTCACACACTCCTAGAAATTATGCAAGGTTGCCATTAGCCAGAGTAAAGAGTCCTCCTTCACCACTCAGAGCACCGAAAAGAAACCCCCAAATGGGCCACATCTTAGAAGTAGGGCTACACTATCTTTAATATAAAGGCAACTCTAGATCCACCATAACAAAGCTTCAAAAGAAGCCTCAAAACGAACAGAAAGTAATGTTACCCGAACAATGCCCTATATTTTTGGGGGGGCTGAGGGAATCATGCTCTGTCACCCAAGCTAGAGTGTACTGGCACAATCATGGCTCACTGCAGCCTTGACCTCCTGGGCTCAAGTGATCTTCCCACCTCAGTCTCCCAAGTAGCTGGGACCACAGGTACATACTATGATGCTCAGCTAATTGTTTGTTGTTGTTGTTGTTTTGTGTTATTTGTTTTGTTTTGTTTCTGGAGAGATGGGATCTCACTTTGTTGCCCAGGTTGATCTCAAACTCCTGGCCTCAAGCAGTCCTCCCTCCTTAGCCTCTCAAAATGCTGGGATTACAGGTGTGGGCCACCACAGCCAGCCTTGCCTTATACTTAAAAAGAAAAAAAGAAATCCAGATACTCATTAAATAAAAACACAATTTCCAGCATCCAATTCCATATTATTAGACTTTCCAAGAAATAGAAAAATGTGACCCACAACTTAGGAGAAAAATTAGTCAATATAAACAAACATAGAAATAATGAAAGTGGCAGCAAAGGACATAAAGAGTTATTATAATTATGTTTAAGTGCTTAAAGGAAAACATGGTGTAGTCAGGAGAGAAGTGGGAGATATGTAAAGGAAGCACATGGAAGTTCCTAGAGATTAAAAATACAATATCTGGAAAAAAATTCACATACTAGACCATGCAGAAGAAAAGATTAGTACACTAGAATACATAGCAATAGACAGCACAGAAACTATGCAAAATAAAACAGAGACAACTGAAAATGAATCAACAGGATCTTAGTGACCTCTGGAACAATGTAGTCTGGCACACATGTAATGGGAGTACCAGAAGAAGAAAATGGAAAACAGAAAAATATATTTGAAAAAATAATGGCCCCCCAAATTTCCAAATCTGATTAAAT
This sequence comes from Aotus nancymaae, assembly GCF_030222135.1. Classification (NCBI taxonomy): domain Eukaryota; kingdom Metazoa; phylum Chordata; class Mammalia; order Primates; family Aotidae; genus Aotus; species Aotus nancymaae. Next base: position 4,479,579 of record NW_026988546.1, on the reverse strand, counting down.
CTATATACCCACAAATTTAACAAGCTCAGTAAACCCCAAGAGGGTTAAATACAAAGAAAACCACCCCAAGGCATGTCGAATTCCTGAAAACCAGTGGTAAAGGAAAAAATCTTAGGAGGAATCAGAAGGAAAAAAATGACACATTACATAGGGGAACAAGTATAAATCAGTCACAAACTTCTCACTAGAAACTATGAAAGCCAGAACAATGAAATGACATCTTTAACATGCTGAAAGAAAGTAACTTTGAACTTCGAATTCTTTTTTTTTTTTTTTTTTGAGACAGAGTCTCACTCTGTCGTCAAGCTGGAGTGCAGTGGTGTGATCTCAGTTCACTGCAACCTCTGCCTCCTGAATTCAAATAATTCTCCTACCTCAGCCTCCCAAGTAGCTGGGACTACAGGCGCGTACCACCACGCCCAGCTAATTTTTGTATTTTCAGCAGAGACAGAGTTTCAAACCATGTTGGCCAGGATGGTCTTGATCTCTTGACCTTGTCATCCACCCACCTTGGCCTCCCAAAGTTCTGGGATTACAGGCATGAGCCACCACACCCAGCCTCGAATTCTATGCTCATCAAAAATAGCTTGCAAAAATAAAGGCAAAGACAAAACTTTCATCAGAAAAAAATATGTATGACATAGCACAAAAGATAGGTAGGGAGTGGAAGTATATTGTTGTAAAATTTGCATCATTATTGAGGAGGTGCTAGGTAAACAGAGCAGACAGTGTTAACATTTTCAGATGTCAATCACCTCACATCAACCCTGTGCTCAAAGCCCTCCAACAGTGTCCCACCTCAGAGTAAAGCCAAAGTCCCTACCATAGCCTGTGAGGTTGGGCATATCTGATCCTCTCCTCTCAAATTCTCACCACCGTGACCTCAATTATGAATAGATTAGCAAAAATACATGTTTATGAGTCTTTTAAAAATATTATTTCACCAAGAATTTATGATTATCTTTTCTCTGGAAATTATAAAATATGTTTTCTTAAAATGTAGGGCCCCTAAGACAATTCCAACATCTTCTCCCTTGTCTAGAATTCACTCCAACACGGCAGGAAATTTCTCCCAAGTTCCCGTCATTTCTGCTTGGCCACATAGTCATTTCTCCAATATTAGAATTGAGCCCAGAGCAGAAGTTCCCTCTCTTGTTGCCTTAACTTTCAAAACGATTTTTTAAATGGTAGCAAAAAGCCTTTTCATGAGCCACAATCTGTGCTAAGGAGTTCTTTTTTTTTTTTTTTTTCTTTTTTTTGAGACGGAGTTTCGCTCTTGTTACCCAGGCTGGAGTGCAAAGGCGCGATCTCCACTCACCGCAACCTCCGCCTCCTGGGTTCAAGCAATTCTCCTGCCTCAGCCTCCCAAGTAGCTGGGACTACAGGCGTGCGCCACCATACCCAGCTAATTTTTTTGTATTTTTAATAGAGACGAGGTTTCACCATGTTGACCAGGATGGTCTCGATCTCTTGACCTCGTGATCTACCTGCCTTGGCCTCCCAAAGTGCTGGGATTACAGGCGTGAGCCACCTCGCCGGCCGCTAAGGAGTTTTTTTTTTTTTTTTTTTTTTTTTTTTTTTTTTGAGACGGAGTTTCGCTCTTGTTACCCAGGCTGGAGTGCAATGGCGCGATCTCGGCTCACCGCAACCTCCGCCTCCTGGGTTCAGGCAATTCTCCTGCCTCAGCCTCCTGAGTAGCTAGGATTACAGGCACGCGCCACCATGCCCAGCTAATTTTTTGTATTTTTAGTAGAGACGGGGTTTCACCATGTTGACCAGGATGGTCTCGATCTCTTGACCTTGTGATCCACCCACCTCGGCCTCCCAAAGTGCTGGAATTACAGGCGTGACGCTAAGGAGTTTTGACCAAGGGAAGCATGTGGGTTACACTGTAGCTTTAATTGTTTCTAATGGATGAATAAAATCCTTACTGTTCTTTTCTGAGTCACTGCATTCCCCACTGCTCCATGTCCTCCACTGTATTAGGTTTCAGACCAGGGGCTCTTCAGCTTGTCCCTAGGGCCCTTTGCCCTTCAGCAACTTATTTTCCAAGGCTTGCTTCCCTTTCCTTGCACACCAGCTAAATGGATCTAGTGACTAAGCCTTGAGCAAAGCCTACTAGTCCTCATCCACACCTCTGTTCATGACTTCCTTGCATCCATGGTTATTTTTATCCTCTAAAGACACATAGCCTAAAGAGCCATATTTCTATAGTTGAAAGCCATGCAAACTATTTTCAGCTGTGGATATCTACGAGGGTAAGTAAGAAAAACCAACCACACTGTGCTTGAGCAGACTTCCAGCAGCTGCCAAGATTTTGCACTCCTGGAGTGACCTTAACTTGTCCCAAATTTACAATTTGTAATAAGCAACTATCATCTCTACAGAAGAAAAATAGAAAAATATTTAAAGTAGAAATGTAGATTTGCCAAGGTTTGGTGAGAATTAATCACAAGTTTCCATAAGAATAGGGCTTATCTTCCATCTCAACCTCATTTTGAACCTATATTTACTCAGTAACTCCCAAGTCAGTATTAAGTGTGCAGGAATGATAAATAAGTGCCTGTAACATTCTAGGAGGTTTTGCTGGCTCCTTGTCCTCCTTCAGCTATTATTAAATAACAAATTAATATATGAACTGGTAAAAGTTATTCAGCAGGATTGACTTCCCATGTAGTTGTTGAAGTATATTTACGGGTCGTTTAACAAATTGGGCCACTGGGGAAGAAGTAGCTGTATTAGTCCATTTTCACACTTCTGTGAAGAAATACCTGAGACTGGGTAACTTATAAAGAAAAAGAGGTTTAATGGACTCACAGTTCCACCTGGCTGGGGAGGCCTCACAATCATGGCAGAAGGTGAAGAAGCAAAGGCATGTTTTACATGGCCTCAGGCAAGGGAGTGTGTGCAGGGAAACTGCCCTTTATAAAACCATCAGATCTTGTGAGACTTATTCAATATCACAAAAACAGCACAGGAAAGACCTGCCCCCGTGATTTAATTACCTCCCACTGAGTCTTTCCCACAACATGTGGGGATTATGGGAGCTACAATTCAAGATGAGATTTGGATGAGGACACAGCCAAACCATATCAGTCCATACCTGTCCCCTTCCAAATCTCATGTCCTCACATTTCAAAACCAATCATGCCTTCCCAACAGCCCCCCAAAGTCTTAACTCTTTTCAGCATTAACTCAAAAGTCCAAAGTCCAAAGTCTTATCTGAGCCAAGGCAAGTCCCTTCCACCTATGGGCCTGTAAAATCAAAAGCAAGTTAGTTACTTCCCAGATACAATGGGGTACAGGCATTGGATAAATACATCTGTTCCAAATGGGAGAAATTGGCCAAAACCAAGGCTCTACAGGCCCCATGCCAGTCCAAAATCCAGCAGGGCAGTCTAATCTTAAAGCTCCAAAATGATCTTTATGTCTCACATCCATTTCATGCTGATGCAAGAGCTGGGTCTCCATAGTCTTGGGCAGCTCTCCCTTGTGACTTTGCAGTGTACAGCCCCCTCTTCTGCTGCTTTCATGGGCTGGTATTGAGTGTCTGCAGCTTTTCCAGGCACATGGTGAAAGCTGTTGGTGATCTGTGGCAGGCCAGTTCTCCCTGACAGTCACATAGACAGGGCTTCATAGCACTCCAGTTATACAGACAAACTTCCACAGCATCTGCCTTATCATTAAGTTAATAATTAAACCTAGGAAAATCGATGCCTGGACCCCAAATCCAGAAATGAGACATATGTTCAGTAAGAACCTTGCTCAGGCTTCTCCTGAAGCCTGGAACAAGTCAAGATAATGGATAATGGAAATAGCTTTACATTCCTTGTACCAGGACCCATCTTGGGTTGGCAAAACCAGGGGTGAGTCAAGATAACAAAGACAGCCCTACATTCCTCATACCAAGACCCACCTTGGGTTGAGTAAATTTATAGGAGGTCTGAAGAAACTCTCTAGACACAAATCATAGGTAAGATAAGACAGAAGTAATCACTCCAGTATCACAGCCCTTGTTAAGCAGATTTAGGAGACATTTCTTAATCACCCTGATACCAGGGGCTTTATGGATTAAATAGATTTAGAAGACATTTCTGGCCTCTAAACTTTTAGTTAAAATAAAATTAATCACCTATAGACTTAGGCGAATATGGTACTGCACATAGGCATACAATCTAAACATACGTAAGCACTGGAAAAACTTTACAATCCTGAGTTGATCTGACAAATTATCTCTGACGTTATTCCTGTATCTAGTAAAGAAGTAAACTCTCTTTTTTCCCAGTTCATATACATCTCATTATTGTGCCATGAGAACACAAAGCAAGACCCAGTTCAGTCCAGGAACAGATCTATCATTCTGGGTTCTAGATACAGTGGCCCTCTTCTCACAGCTCCACTAGGCAGCGCCCCAATGGGGACTCTGTGCGGGGGCTCCGCCTCACATTTCCCTTTCACACTGCCCTAGCAGAGGTTCTCCATGAGTGCTCCACCCCTGTAGCACACACCTCTGCCCGGACATCCAGGTGTTTCCTTACATCCTCTGAAATCTAGGTGGAGGTTCCCAAACCTCAATTCTTGACTTCTGTGCACCCGCAGGCCTAACACCATGTGTAAGTTGCCAAGGTTTGAGTGTGCACGCTCTGAAACAATGGCCTGAGCTCTGTGTTGACCCCTTTTAGCCATGGCTGGAATGCAGCACCAAGTCCCAAGACTGTACAAAGCAACATGACCCTAGGTCCAGTCCACAAAATGATTTTTTCCTCCTAGGCCTCCTGGCTTGTGATGGGAGGTGCTGCTGTGAAAACTTCTGACATGACCTGGAGACGTTTTCCCCATTATCTTGTTGATTAACATTTGGCTTCTCATTACTTATGCAAATTTCTGTAGCCAGCTGAATTTCACCTCAAAAAATGGGTTTTTCTTTTCTATTGCATCATCAGGCTGCAAATTTTCTAAACTTTTATGCCCTGCTTCCCTTTTAAATATAAGTTATAATTCCAAACCATATCTTTGTGAATACATAAAGCAGTCATTTTAATAGCACCCAGGTGACCTCTTGAATGCTTCGCTGCTTAGAAACTTCTTCTGCCAGATGCCCTAAATCATCTCTCTCAAGTTCAAAGTTCCACAGATCTCTAGGGCAGGGGAAAAATGCCACCAGTCTTTTTGCTAAAACATAGCAAGTGTTATCTTTATTCCAGTTCCCAACAAGTTCATCATCTCCATCTGAGACCACCTCAGTCTGGATTTCATTGTTCATAGCACTATCAACATTTTGGTCAAAGCCATTCAATAAATCTCTAGAAAGTTCCAAACATTCTCACATTTTCCTGTCTTCTTCTGAGCCCTTTAAACTGTTCCAACCTCTGCCTGTTACCCAGTTCCAAAGTCGTGTCCACATTTTCGGGTATCCTTATAGCAGTACCCAACTTATCTGTACCAATTTACTATATTAGTCCATTTTCATATTGCTATGAAGAAATACCCAAGACTGGATAATTTATAAAGAAAAAGAGGTTTAATGGACTTACAGTTCCACATGGGTGAGGAGGCTTCACAATTATGAGGGAGGCGAAGGAGGAGCAAAGGCACATCTTACATGGTGGCAGGCAGGAGCACATGTGCAAGGGAACTTCCCTTTATAAAAGGAAGTTCAGATCTCTTGAGACTTATTCACTATCATGAGAATAGCATGTGAAAGAAAAAAACCTACCCCCATGATTCAATTACTCCCACTGGGTCCCTCCCATGACACATGGGGATTATGGGAGCTCCAATTCAAGATGGGATTTGGGTGGGGACACAGCCAAACCATATCAGTAGCATTGCTGGATTGCAAACACAGTAGCAAGACAGGGGTTAGCACCAGCCACTTAGGGAGGCTGAGTCTCGGGGAGATTTGACAATTTACCTCATAGGAAGAGAATAATGTGCAAGATTGGACAGGAAGAGGGTGAAGGAGGGAGTAGAGGGAGCCTTGCATGAGAGGCTGATATTCAAATACCTCCCCACAAGTTCCCAACTTTTCCTGTGGGGAAGGCAGAACAGAGATAAGCTAAGTTTTTTGCAAGCCAGGAAACTGTCCTGTGTCCTTGCTGGCTTAGGCCATGGAAGGGCACATTTGGGGTTCATCCTTCCCCTTGTTCAGTAGCTAATGTAACCACTGATTATGTTTAGAGTCAGAATATACTCAGTTAAATCCAATTAAGTTTCAAGCTATAGTTGCATATTACTATTTTATTACCATGCTTCATGCTCAGGTAGTATTTATTTTAGTTTTTCCTGAGCATTTACCAGATTTCTTATGGATATTATCAATTCTATTGGAATTTCAAAGTATACATTTCTGAAAACTAAAAAAATATATAGAGTTTGACTTTAGAAATTCTTACATTTTTCTCTAAGATGAAAATAAATGTATCTCAATTTTACCAGAAAATAGTTAAAAATAAATCTATTTGAATAAAGCCCACATAGGCCTAAGGTGGAGGAGCTCATAGAAGGACAAAGACCATTTGCCACTGTTATCACCAACACTTTCAAAGTTTCCCAGATCATCTACAAATAACTGAAATGGTTCACTTTGATTCCCCAAGTCAGTTTGCTCAAGGCAATGCTGGGCAGAGGAGTCTCTTGGCCAGCTTGTAAGTTTACACACAAATAAAAACAACACTCTTTCCAGTTAGTCTGAGTTTTTTCTTTCCTCTTGAGCCCTCTTTTCTCTTTCTCTTTTAATTCCTGTTTTAGTTTATTGACAACCATCTAATAACTGCATTATGCATGTCTGTTTTATTTTTATTTTTGACAAGTTATAAAGCATGAATTCAATTAAAGCCTTCTGGAATCTATGAGTAAGAGCAGTAATGTAGCAAACTAAACTTATTTCTCTCAGTCTTCAGGGGATGCCCTATTTGCTTTTAGTAATTAATTCATAGTCATCCTTTGCCCCTACACAAATGCATACACATTGTTCAATCTACTTTCTGTCCATCTTTATGTTTAAGCACATATCTGTAATACATAGCTGAACACTAAAGATAGAAGTTAATTAGCTGGCATGGTGGCACACACCTGGAGTCCCAGCTACTAGGGAGACTGAGGTGGGAAAATTGATTGAGCTCAGGAGGATAAAGCTGCAGTGAGCTGTGATCACGCCACTGCTCTCCAGCCTGGGTGACAGAGCAAGACCCTGTCTCAAAAAAAAAAAAAAGATAAAAATTATTTTAATTTTTATTAATTAAGTACCTAAATTTCACAGCACCTAATTAACGTGTGTTATTTAAAATATTCCAGCATAATATTTTTATAAATTCCAATTTTATTTCCAGCTGGAGCTGAAATAATACTCTTTTATTTAATGCATTGGATTGGGATTTCAGTCTTATTGGCCCACCTGAATTCAGGAATTAAGACATATCATTTTTCATTTACACTAACCAAGTTGTCTCCCCTGTGAAAATGACTATTGCAGGGCAGACATTTTCTAAATATTGCCAAAGATAAGTGGGTTATTTTGTAGATAATCTTGAGGTTAGGCCAAGGCACCCAGATTATATATAAAAAGAAAGCAATTGTAAAAATATTTTCATAGGAGGTACATTTCATGCCAAGGCTGAAGCATTCTAACAACTGGATCATCACACAGCCCCAACTACAAATGAGGCTCCAGATGTCTAAATCCTAGAAATGAGCATCGCTGATCACTGGGCACAGGGTACATAGTGGTCATAGGCAGAGAACCTGAAACCTGTTTTCCTGGATTCAAATACCACCAGCACTGGCCTTTCCAGGGTCTCTCAGGTGGAGTATAAAAACTCAGTTTTATTTTTGTGCTCAGTTTTCTCATTTTTATTTTTATCATAAAATAAGAGCAGTATGGGGGGAAGTTGGGGAGTTGGCGTCTTTTTGTGGGGAGCGTCAGGCGTGTGCTCTTGACCTTGTCTTTCATTAGGAAAGGAAGCATCTCAGCACCTGATGAGCACAGGTGTGTCTGCAAACATATCCTGTTTGGGGTAGGAGCTTTGGAAGGAAGCTGACACAGAGGCTGCAACACCCCATCTGCTCACTGCAGCATCTGAATGTTCCTTTCTGAAGTCCCAGCTGTGGAACAGGCTCACCCTGATACTTGGTGTCCAGCTGCTGGTAGAGCTGGTGTGCTGATGGACCAGCATGCTGGGACCACCAGGCCAAGCTGGCAGCTGGGCTCTGGGGTCTAGCTCCCCATACATCTAGTGCCTCCTCTTGATATCTGTCAAGGGAAGGAGAGCAGGGTGGCGTGGCTGCTATGGTGGAAGCAGCTTCTCCCTGGCCACTCGGTGCCTGAGTATGGTCAACCTGTTCCTCCAGGTGGCTTGTTTATGTCATTCAACATATAAGATCATTGAGAGCTCCTGATTCTGTTGGGATCACTAGGCACAATGCACCTGGATAACAATCAATTTCCTCTCTGTTCTATGAGGCTTCAAAATCAAAGGCAAAGCACATTCTGGCGTATATGCTCAGGTGAGGGGGTAGGTCGATAAGAAAAATTCCCAGGACGGCCACTCTTAAAGGGCAAGTATCTGAGTTTCTCATTCATTGGCTCCCATTTTCTATAAATGGAACTGGCCATATGGCTCCAGGGTCACTGGGCTTTGTGGATTTGGAAGAGGTGAGATACATTCATCCTACATTAGGCATAAACCATGGGCTAGACCCCATGCTAGGAGCTGTTGGGGACATATGTCATCCCTTGCCATGAACTCACAGTTTCATGAGGGAGACAGGCACAAGAAAAGCCTGCACATGTGGCAGATGGTGAGGGAGTATGGCACCATCGGAGTTGTCCTCTGGCTGTCCGTTGTCAGCACCTGTGCAGTTGGTGCCAGGTTCATCTCATTTACATTTTTTAATTATTTAAGCAGTTTTAAGGTATTGATGTGTTCAAATTTTATCCCCCAAAGTAAGCTGGGTCTGGCTTCCATATATTGAGTGTTCAACCTCTACCAGTACATGCTGGTTCTAGGATTAAACTATTTGGCCTTGTTTCAGCTGAGCTTTGTTTGTAAATGGGACAAGGGTGGATATGGGAGGTGGCTCCATGGCTTTTATGTTTTGCTGCCTGACCAGGTAAGGAAAGAGGATGGATTACAGCAGCATGGTCACAAATGGGTTTCTAAATACAGGAGCAGCCCTCATCCACTTGGGTTAACTCATTTCATTTTTAAAGTATGAACATCCTTTTAAAGGATTAAACCCTATTCATAATAGTAATGTATTATTCATAATAGTAATAGTAAGCCCTATTCATAATAGTAAGTAAGTGATTAAGTAAGTAATCACTGCAAGTAAGTAATCATTAGCCCCTCTCAGAGAGTACACATACAGACTTTGAAATTTTGAGATTTGAAGTAGAGGCATTTAAAGAGGAGATGGCCAGCAGTTCAGCAGTGAAATATTTTGAACAGATAGAGGAAGTGGTAAAAAGCTGGGGTAAAGATTCACCAAACCATGTATGCAATAATGCTGGCATTGTTCCCTCCTCTCTCACATGGGCAAGTTGGATGAATTTTGAATTATACCAAAATTCATTGGTGTAATTTTAGGGAGTGGTAAGGGAAGGATAGGATTGGCTAAATAATCCAAACACACATCCCAGAAAGAGTTGGGAAGGAAGGGAAAGGAGTAAGCATTAATCATTTCAATCTGATTAATCCGAATAAAGAGAATGGAAGTATTGGATGGGGAACAAATGTTGGAATTTTAGTAAGTCAGTCTTTGTCAAACTATCTTTAATTTCCAAGTCACTGCAGACATTTTTGTAAAACACACAAAAAAACTAAGAAAAACAAAAGAAAATAACTGAAGACACACAAAATACAAGCCCAGATTTTTATTAATAGATTCAGCAGAATCTACTTGGTAATAAGTTGAACATAAAATTATACTTCAATAAATATGATCAGCACAAATATAACATTAGAAAAAAGGAAGAATTACAAAAGTTATACACAGGTAATGAAAGCACGCATTTGTATGGGTTATTAGTCCGTATACTTGTAACTTTTGGTTGTCTCACCAATGTAACTAGATAAAATGCAGTGAGTGAAAGATGATTCTCCATATGAAATGTATGTATGCACCCTCTGAATAAGCACCATGTATATTAATACGTGAAGTCTTTAGAGTGACAAATGAGCTTGCTTCTTGTGTGTTAATATCATCTAAATTAGGTTACCAACAATGTCATTTGTGGAAGACAAGCTTTCTGTTTTGCTCCATATTTTAATAACATTAGCAGTAGAGAAAACCATGTCACAGAGGAATGTTGACCAGAATTTCACTTTAACATATTTAAATTTTAAAGGAATTTCAGTGAATTCAGGATATTTATTTCGAACTCTTTCCAAAATGAAGCAAGTGACACTATACTGCATTTTCAAAATTAATCTTCAATCCTTCGTCAGTAGCCAGTTTCAACAAATTTGTCCGGCAAAGTTAGAATTGAATTTGAATTATCTTTTGATGAAAGAAATTATTCCTGATCTATGACTTTCTTCTGAGAAGTTCTTTTGATGACAAATTAAATTCAGGGCTAGGCACAATGGCTTATGCCTGTGATACCAGCACTTTGGGAGGCCAAAGCAGGAAGATCACTTAAAGCCAGGAGTTCAAGACCAGTCTGGGCAACATAGTGAGACCCCCATATCTACACAAATAAAAAATTATCAGGTGTGGTGGTGCAGGCCTATAGTCCCAGCTACTCAAAAGGCTGAGGCAGGAGGATTGCTTGAGCCCAGGAGTTCAAGGCTGCAGTGAGCTATGATCATGCCACTGTGTTCCAGTCTTCCAGCCAAAGGAACGGAGCAAGACTTTGTCTCAAAAAAAAAAAAAAATTTTCAAAGCATTATATCAAATGTGTAAAAAGTGTGATGATAACTTTTTACAGCTATGCAATATCAAGAGCATCACCTAAATAATTGATCATTGAGGTTAGCTCACGCATGTTCTAACAATCTGCAGAAACTCCATTCCTCTGTGCTTCCAACTTTCTCTTTTGCCCTCCATCTTATCTGAAATTGAGAAACATGTTGCACTCCTTCCTTAAGTGGACGTATTAATGAGATGGCTCCGTTGTCTGGGGAGTTACCCATGGTTCTTCGTCATGTGCGAAGAAAGAATTCAGGATGCAGACACAAACGAGGAGTAGGTTTGGGGGTGGAAAGTTTAATAGACAAAAAAGAAGAGAGAGAAAGAAAGAAAGCTTCCTCGTGCTGGGAAAGCGGATCGCCCAAGATAAGGTCTACGGTTTGGGGCAGAAGGCAATCGATTTTGTACAGAGGTTTAAGGAGGCAGTGATTGATTTACATAGGGCCCAGGGGATTGATTTGACCAGGAGTGCCCTTTACATAACCAGAGAAAAGACTGGCCCTCCCACCCTTTTATTATGCAAATGTGGCTTCTACCTGGCCGTGGCCATGACACCTGCACACGTGGTTTTACCTGGACAGTTCTATGACACTCGTACACGTGGTGACAAGGAAAAGGGAGCAGAAAACGCCATATTGAATGTACCTGGCATTGACATATGAAAGCTCCTGGTTTGTATATCTATGCTTGTGGCCTGATCTTTCAACCTGCTTTCTGTTAGAGAAGAAATGGTTAGGGGGCTGCTTTTTATTAAAGGAATATTCTGCCAAGAATTCTTCTACCCTTTCTAGCTGCCTAATTTCTTAATAGCTCTTATATTATTAAGACCATTAAAAATAATACCAGACAAACAAATCTGACTGTCCAATTTACATATTTAAAAAGTGGGATTGAACTTGTTTTTTATATTGCAAGAGCTCTAAGTATTCATTCCGAAGTTCAAACACTCAACAGAACTTTTTTCTTTGAAATATCTCAACATCCGATAATAATAGTTATTTGTGATCAGCTGTCATGTTTTCACACAATAAAAAGAATAATCTTGAATTAAACACATTTTGCTATTTATACTATGTGACTTTAGTTTAGCTGACTTGTTTTCATAGCAAGCGTTTCTCCACGAAAGCAGTGGTGCACTATTTCACATTCTGGTACAACTGCTTAATCTGACAACTCCAGAATGTTCTCCTGTCATTGCAACTTCACCATCAGAACACATGTCTACACAAAACCTAAAATCCAAACACTTTTCTCTAATTTTTCTCATGCAGTTCTTCCTACCTGTATACTATTCAGAACTCGTTGTGTTTGTCGGCAATAATGTTGTAATAAGGGATTCTCCACATCAATGCTTTGCTAGTTTCATTTGCTCTGTTCGTTTTCTATAACATCAGCCAGTTCTTGAATCCTTTGAGCTACATGTCACTGGGAAGTGGTTCTTGAGCTACTTATTCTCTTTGTCTCAGATTCACTCAACATTTTAAACAAACATCTTTGATGCAGTTTTCCACTAACATATAAGTGTGTGTGTACCTATATCTTTTTTCTTAGTGTTTCAAAGTATTACTTTGTAAGATGTGCTTGAGGCACTCATGTCATATGTAAAGTATTAAATGTTTCTTCTGTCAGCTTTTATAATCCTTTTTTTTTGAGAGAGAGAGTCGCCCAGGCTCTGGAGTGCAGTGGCACAATCTTGGCTCACTGCAACCTCCACCTCCTGGGTTCAAGAAATTCTCCTGCCTCAGCTTCCCAAGTAGCTGGGACTACAGGCATGCACCACTACATCCAGCTAATTTTTTGTATTTTTTAGTAGAGACAGGTTTCACTCTATGTTAGTCAGACTGGTCTTGAACTCTGGACCTCAAGGGATCTGCCTGCCTCAGAATAATCCTCTTAAAGAATTATTTCAGTTTTAGCTCTTAATTCTTTATGGTTAATCGTAAATGCCGTTAGGCTTTGATGATTTGTTTCACTAACCAGGACATCTCTGCAAGTAACACACTGTGGTTTCAGCCTTTCACCATCAATCACAGCCAGAAACCCAAACTCAATATGTGAAAAATCACACTTCTGAGAAAAACTGAAGCTAATGTTTTTGGTCTTTACTTCTTCATATCATTATGTCATCATCACAAGCTTTACTGTTTCACTTCTACTGCTGTATGCAGAAAACCTGTGTCTTCACTTGACAAAATAGTCCAGGGATGCTTGTTTGCCAATCTGTAAATCAGAGTTTCAAATAAATAATACAGATGTACTTCCCTGTTTTAGCACAGTAAACCAGAAATTTTTAAAAACGACTCCGTGAAAATTAATATAATAAATAACAATTATAAAATAAAATAAATATTTAAGTTTTGTTAGTATTTTATACACTTGCAGGATACATTTGGCAAAAATCACATGTCGTGTTGTGGTCCTGCTGTGCAGGAGGCTTATCCTGAGGGCCTGACAACACTAAACTTGTTGATGCCCCACTCCCTGAGAAACCCAGGGCTTGGATAGCCCAACAGTGTCAGCATGTCACATGCTGCAGAGGTTTCTAAATGTTTACCCTCTGTTTATGTACTCATCATAGACTGGAGTACTACCTCACTTTGGTAGCAATGCTGTGAGTCACTCTACTTTTCTGTAGTATAAAGCCAGGCCCCAAGGAGGGGGAGTGGACAGGAGCGTTCATGGCCCTTGGTCTCTAGAAAATATAAGACGAAGATAACCTACCAGCAAAACAGAGCACCCTAGGATCCCCAGAATTATGGCTCCATAGATTTTCAGAAGAGACTCAGAGTGGCTTCTTCCTCTGCCCACTCCACTTTTACTCAATTTACCCAGGAAATTCAAATTTCTATTAATTAGTTATATTTGGCGCTATTAGCATGAATTCTCACTATCCATCCTAAGTATTGTACATTACACCCGTTTTTCTACATTTGAGGGTAACTATGCTTATTTGTATTGTTAAATAGCTATCACATTAACTTGGCTGTAAAATTCGATTTGCTTATAGTACTAAATTCTTTCATATATTCAGTCTTTGGTTTGTTGCTTTCATGTTATGGCATAATTATATCTTAAAAAATAAAAAAGGAAGTGTGAGTCCTGGGTCCCTTTCTCCCGACTCTCTTTGGAAATGGGTACAGTTCCCTTATCCTCCTCACAGGGCGTGTGGCAAAAGTGTGGCTCACTTCTTCAGTTCCCCACTGCTCAAACCCCTAGCAGGAGCATGCAGACAGGCAGATCATGGGGAGTATTTTTGGGGTCCAGCCCCATGGCAGCATCTAGGGTTGAGTGTTGACAGCTCCCAAAGCCCCAGTGGGTGTGTGTTACAGTGTGCTCTTTCAGTCTTGCCATCTGCAGGTGGCTTGTGTTAATCAGCTCAGTTAGACCCTCTGCCTTATTCCAAAGACAGAGGACTTTCTGTATCTTGAGTTCTTGCCCTAGTGTACCAGAAAAATCGAATTACACGTGGGCTTGGAGGATGGGTGAAAGGTTTTATTGAGTGGTGGAGTTTGCTTTCAGCGAGGTAGATGGGGAGCAAGAAGGGGGATGGAGTGGGAAGGTGGTCTTCCCTGGAGTCAGGCTCCCCAGCAGCCGGACTCTCCTCTGACTGCCCCTGACCAAATTCCATGTTGTCCTGCTGTCATGGCCTGCCAGTGTCTGCTGTCTATTGGTGTGCTCTTCAACATCCAGCCACTTGTGTCTGTGCCTGCTAGGGTCTCGACATTTTTATGGGCACAGGATAGGGTGTGTGGCAGGCCAGAGTGGTCTTGGAAAATGAAACATTTGGGTACAAAAACAGGAGTGCCTGTCCTCACTTAGGTACATGGGCACAGACTCTAGGGTGGAGCCCCTGCCAGGGACCCCACCCTATCCAGCACTTTCCTGCCCCCATCCCATATCACTTTGGCTCACCTGCCTGGTGTGGAGATGGAGAAAACCATAATAGAACAGCTTTATTCACCATCTATTTGCAATAGTCAAGAGAACAGGTTGGTTTTGTTTTTTCCACCTTCCTCCTATTTGATGTACAATATCTTTTGCTTGGGAGCTACAATGCTGTGTGTTGACCTTTTTGTGTTTTATCTGCTACAGATTGGTAACCACTTGACCAGTCCTACCACCAAATCTAGCTGAAATACAAAGGAAGAAAAGGCCCCAGGAAAAGGGAGTGTCAGATTCCAAAGACTAATTCACCCATTTCAAGATTTCTCCAGGCTTCAGCCCTGTTCTGTCTTCAACTGTGTGTGAACAAGTACAGGAAAATGTCAAAACTTGCTTCCCTGGATGTGAGTTCTGCTCTGTGTTCTGTCTGATATAAGGTAAGACTGAGTTTTTAAAATAATTTACAAATTTCAGTTGTATGTCTGTTTTGAGCATAAGATTTGGTAAATGAGATTACAGCATACCTCATGCTTCTAGTGAAAAGGTGGATGACATGTATTCAATTGTTCTTGCTAAGTCCTTAGCAGTAATTAGTCTGCTATTAAAGCCAACACACCTGCCATAATGGAAATTAGGTAAAGTGGGGAATGTGATTATAATTCTGAGAGGTGATCTTGAACTTATCCAATAAACAGTTGCCAATAGTTCCATGAAATACTCCTCTCTGAAGGACATCAGATCTGAGAAAAATGAATTGGGGTCTCAATCTATTTTTGTCATTGAATAGATTTGTGACTTGACTTTGAACTAAAATCACTTAACCTCTCAAATGTTAGGAACATTTGCAATTACACAAATAAATCATTAAATAAAGAAACAGGGCAAATTACATCGTGCTCATGTTTCTGTCCAGTTTCTACAATTCAGCCATCAAAAGACCTTAGATGAAAAATGAGAGGTTACCCAACCAACCAGTATACAATAGTGCCATAGATACTTGGGTGAATACATCTGATTCTCTTAGGGCAGTGTTTTAAAGGTGGCAATAGCATCTGCTGCCACTTCATGTTTTAATAATCAATAAATAAAATAACAATTTAATAGGTTTTACCTTTGAAAACAAGGCAGTCTCAGAGTCTCGAGCGTAGATGTAGTGAGAGGCTCAGCAGAGAG
The DNA here is from genome assembly GCF_030222135.1 of Aotus nancymaae. Classification (NCBI taxonomy): domain Eukaryota; kingdom Metazoa; phylum Chordata; class Mammalia; order Primates; family Aotidae; genus Aotus; species Aotus nancymaae. Next base: position 4,463,613 of record NW_026988546.1, on the reverse strand, counting down.
GAGCTCACACAGGTGACCCCCCCCCCATTTGTTGTGTCCACTGAACACCCCTCTCTTCTGGGGAGGGTGGGGGTTGACTGTTACACACTTTTAAATTGGCTTCATTCTCATGAAACAGTTGTTTAATTCATCCTCAAAACTGACTGTTGGTTTGGAAAAAAAAATAGTGCTATTGAAATACACAAAATTCATAAGGAACTTAAAAATTTGAGTCTGAAGGACCTTCATTAGACCAATGAACTGATGATCTGGTTTTCCTCTCATCAAAATTCTAATACAGAACATCAAGCTGTCTCTTGTATTTAAAAAGTCAACATTTCAAAAGACAAAATATAGTGACAATTATTTCTAATTTGCTCCTCATTTATCGAGAGAGGGAGGAAATATCCACATCTGTAACACATTATTCTTCAGATAAAATGTCTAATAAAAAGCAGTCTGAAATTCTGTCATCTGGTTGCTTAGTAACCAAATGTTACTTATAAGTAGAAATCTATTGCTTTTTGTGAAGCACAAAATTCAGTAATTCCAAATATTAAGACATAACAGAGGTTTTTGTGTATTTTTAGGCCTAAACCTTAATTAAATTTCAATCTACACTTTAGTGCAAATTCATTTCTGAAACCAAGAACAATAAGCAGTTTTACATTTGTCAACAAATCATTCTTTCCTTACATAATTAATATAAATTGGGTGACATATCTTTAATATTGGGAAAACAGTATTTTTTTTCCTTATGTAATACTTTATAAAGGTATTAATATTACTTTTAATATAATTTTAATATAATTTCCTGGCTGGGTGTGGTGACTCATGCCTACAATCCCAGCACTTTGGGAGGCTAATGTGGGAGGGTCACTTGAACCCAGGAGTTCAAGATCAGCTTGGGCAACATAGAGAGAACATGTCAAGACAAAAATTTAAAAATTAGCTGGGTATAGCACTATGCAGCTGTAGCCCCAGCTTCAGGGAGGCTGAGGTGGGAAGATCGCCTGAGTCTGGGAAGGGCAAGGCTGCAGTGAAGTCTACGGCAACGCACTCCGTCTTGGGCAACAGAGTGAGACCCTGTCTTAAAAAATATGTTTTTTTTTTTTGTTTTTTTTTTTTTGATAGAGTTTTGCTCTTGTTGCTCAGGCTGGAGTGCAATGGCGTGATCTTGTCTCACCAAAATCTCCACCTCCCAGGTTCAAGCGATTCTGCTGCCTAGCCTCCCTAGTAGCTGGGATTACAGGCATGTACCACCACATCTGGCTTATTCTGTACTTTTAGTAGAGATGGGGTTTCTCCATGTTGGTCAGGCTAGTCTCAAACTCCCAACCTCAGGTGATCCGCCTGCCTCAGCCTCCCAAAGTGCTGGCATTACAAGAGTGAGCCACCACGCCCAGCCTAAAAATAAAAAAATAAAAATAAAAATAACATCCTGTTCTTAAAAGATTTTAACCGACTCACCTTTTTTTTCGTACATCTTACAAAACTTACAATCTAGAGGGGGTCTGTAATTACATATTTCCATGAAAAGTGTTCACTAGTAAAACAAGATGAGAAACTTTGTCACAGAGGATCTTACAATGTAAAGATTAGATTTGTCAAGGTGGACTCTCCCCTTCTGCAGGAAGGATCAGAGCCCTGCAGCATCCTGTTCTTCCACTCTAGCCAAGTATTGGGCCCTTTCAAATGCAGAACTGCCTCCCTGCTACCCCAAAACATGTTCCAATATATAGATACTATGACAGCCTTTAGAATGTGCAGGAAAAAAGCAAAAAAGTATACTTTTCCAAAGATGTCATTGCAAAGGCATTTCACATAGAGTTTGCAGTTGAATTTTTCCAAAAAGAGTGTAGTGAATATATGGTAGTATAAGGAATGTGTATTAATTTCTTTTTATACAAGAGGGAATAAGACATAGAGAAGTAAGATAATGAGCCTATGGTGATATAAATATTTAGAAACAATCTACAAGTCAGATTGGAAAAAGAAAAAAACTCTGCTGACTATCATAACAAAATAATTACATGTAATCCCAGCACTTTGGGAGGCCGAGGTGGGTGGATCACGAGGTCAAGAGATCGAGACCATCCTGGTCAACAAGGTGAAACCCCGTCTCTACTAAAAATACAAAAAAATTAGCTGGGCATGGTGGCGCGTGCCTGTAATCCCAGCTACTCAGGAGGCTGAGGCAGGAGAATTGCCTGAACCCAGGAGGCGGAGGTTGCGGTGAGCCGAGATCACGCCATTGCACTCCAGCCTGGGTAACTACAGCGAAACTCCGTCTCAAAAAAAAAAAAAGACAAAATAATTACAAAGTGTTTTAACTTATTTTACAGGTAACCATTCACACACATGTTACCATACCTGAATGTTTCTTGAAACATGTGGCTGAGAAGTGATTGGAACATGCGATTGTAAGTTTCTTTTTATAACTTGTATCTTTCATTCCAGTGCTGTACGAAGTGACACATCTCAGCCTCTAGGACATTGTTATTTGTAACTGAAAAAAACAGTACTGCTTATCAAATTATCTGGAATTAATTACAAAGGCAAATGGTCTTCTTCATACCAGGTATTTCATAACTATCAGTTCCTTTAAAAATCTCTAAATTAAATGACAGTCAGAGTGCCAGGAATTCTCATTTGCTTATTTTATTGTTATCCTTAAAGATATTTATTGCTAGATGAATAGTAGATACTTAGTGCTTTGTTTGAAATGCCAGACCACACTCTCAGACCAATCTTGAAATGCAAGATTAATTTTTTTTTAGTCTTAGAGAACTAAGATGACGTTGGGTACCACATATATTTTTAACATTTATTTTATTTTTAATAGAAAAAGCATAAAGTTGAATATCATATATGTTTTAAACTTACATTATGTTTTAATGTAAAACATATACCTCTAAAATCTAGAAAACTCCTTAAAATTTTTGAAATACATGTATATATGCATATTTTTCAAAAACATGGTGCATAAAGAGAAAATGAAAACCATTTTCCATTGAAGAGATCTAGAAATGGTGACCCACCAAGAAGAAACAATGAAACAAGCACCCCTAAGGCCAGATTATTTTCTGATTGCTATTTCCCACTAAAGAAACCAGGGCTCCTTGGAGAAACAGCTGGTTCCAAATCCAGCACAGAAAATGTACCAAAAGAACTTATAATATCTTGTCATTCCAGAATGCAAGGAGGCTCTCAAAGACTTCCAGGGTTATGTCAAAAAAATCTCAGTACCCAAATTTCAGAAGCTTCTACTTCCCATCCCATCCCTGACAGGCCGCAGTGTGTGTTGTTCTCTTCCCTGTGTCCATGTGTTCTCATTGTTCAGCTCCTACTTATAAGTGAGAACATTCAGTGTCTGTTTTTCTGTTCCTATGTTAGTTTGCTGAGGATAATGTCTTCCAGCTCCATCCATGTCCTTGTAAAAGATATGATCTTGTTTCTTTTTATGGTGAAAAGATAAAGTTAAAAAGATAAAGGAGAACGTCTATGTTGAAAGACACTGATGAGAGATATAAACCAATAAGAATGTATGGACCTTATTTGAATTCTGATTCTGACTCAAGCAAACAAAAGTAAAAAGTTATAAGACAGTCTGAGAATTATAAACTGACTGGAGATGTGTGTATATATATATACTCCTATTCCATATAGTATTGGAAGTTCTAGCCAGAGCAATCAGGCAAGAAAAAGAAATAAAGAGTATTCAAGTAGGAAAGGAGGAAATCAAATTGTCTCTATTTGCAGATGGCATAATTGTATATTTAGAAGACATCATAGTCTCAGCCCAAAATCTCCTTAAACTGATAAACAACTTCAGCAAAGTCTCAGGATACAAAATCAATGTGTGCAGGAATCACAAGCATTCCTATGCACCAATAACAGACTAACAGAGGGCCAAATCAAGAACAAACTCCCATTCATAATTGCTACAAAGAGAATAAAATAGGAATACAACTAACAAAGGATGTAAAGGACCTCTTCAAGGAGAACTACAAACCACTGCTCAAGGAAATAAGAGAGGACACAAACAGATGGAGAAACATTCCATGCTCATGGTTAGGAAGAATCAATATTGTGAAAATGGCCATACTGCCCACAGGAATTTATAGATTCAATGCTATCCCTGTAAAGCTACCTATGACCCCCTTCATAGAACTGGAAAAAACCACCTTAAACTTCATATGGAACTGAAAGAGAGCCCACATAGCCAAGAAAATCCTAAGCAAAAAGAACAAAGCTAGAGGCATCACACTACCTGACTTCAAACTATACTACAAGGTTACAGTAATCAAAACAGCACAGTACTGGTACCAAAACAGAGATATAGACCAATGGAACAGAACAGACACCTTGGAGGCAACACCACACATCTACAACCATCTGATCTTTGACAAACCTGACAAAAACAAGCAATGGGGAAAGGATTCCCTGTTTAATAAATGGTGTTGGGAAAACTGGCTAGTCATGTGCAGAAAACAGAAACTAGACCCCTTCCTGACACCTTACACTAAAATTAATTCCAGATGGATTGAAGACTTAAACATAAGACCTAACACCATAAAAACCCTAGAAGAAAACCTAAGGCAATACCATTCAGGACATAGGCATAGGCAAGGACTTCATGACTAAAACACCAAAAGCATTGGCAACAAAAGCCAAAATAGACAAATGGGACCTAATTAAACTCCACAGCTTCTGCACAGCAAAAGAAACAATCATTAGCATGAACCAGCAACCAATAGAATGGGAAAACATTTTTGCAATCTACTCATCTGACAAAGGGCTAATATCTAGAATCGACAAAGAACTAAAACAGATTTACAAGAAAAAAACAAGCCCATTCAAAAGCAGGCAAAGGACATGAACAGACACTTTTCAAAAGAAAACATATATGAGGTCAACAAACATGCAAAAATGCTCACCATCACTGGTCATTAGAGAAATGCAAATCAAAACCACATTGAGATACCATCTCACGCCAGTTAGAATGGCGATCATTAAAAAATATGGAGACAACAGATGCTGGAGAGGATGTGGAGAAATAGGAACATTTTTACACTGTTAGTGTAAATTAGTTCTTCCATTGTGGAAAAGACAGTGTGGTGATTCCTCAAGGATCTAGAAATAGAAATTCCATTTGACCCAGCAATCCCATTACTGGGTATGTATCCAAAGGCTTATAAATCATTCTATTATAAAGACACATGCACACGTATATTCAATCCCATTATTGGGTATATATCCAAAGGATTATAAATCATTCTATTATAAAGACACATGCACACATATGTTCAATAGCAAAGACCTGGAACCAACCCAAATGCCCATCAATGATAGACTGGATGAGGAAAATATGACACATATACACCTTGGAATACTATGCAGCGATAAAAACTGGATGAGTTCGTGTCCTTTGTAGGGACATGGATGAATCTGGAAACCAACATTCTCAGCAAACTGACACAAGAACAGAAAATCAAACACCGCATGTCCTCACTCATAGGTGGGTGTTGAACAATGAGAACACATGGACACAGGGAGGGGAGCATCACACTCTGGCGTCTGTTGCGGGGGACTAGGGGAGGGACAGTGGGGGGTAGGGAGGTTGGGGAGGGATAACATGGGGAGAAATGCCAGATATAGGTGACGGGGGGATGGAGGCAGCAAACCACATTGCCATGTATGTACCCATGCAATAATCCTGCATGATCTGCACATGTACCCCAGAACCTAAAGTACAATAAAAAATATATATATACATATTAAAAAAAAGAAAAGAAAAGAAAAGAATGTGTATTCTGCTATTGTTGGGTGGAGTATTCCATAAATATCATCAGGTTGAGTTGGTTTGTAGAATTGCTTAAGTCTTCTGTATCCTTACTGATTTTCAGTATACTTGTATTAATTGTTGAAAGTGGGGTATTTTATTTTTAAGTTGCTGGGTACATGTGCAGAATGTGCAGGTTTGTTACATAGGTAAACATGTACCATGGGGGGTTGCTGCACCTGTCAAACCATTACCTAGGTTTTAAGCCCAGCATGTATTAGCTATTTTTCTTAATGTTCTCCCTCCCTCAATCCCACCCTCGACAGGCCCCAGTGTGTGTTGTTCTCTTCCCTGTGTCCATGTGTTCTCATTGTTCAGCTCCTACTTATAAGTGAGAACATTTAGTGTCTGTTTTTCTGTTCCTACATTAGTTTGCTGAGGATAATGTCTTCCAGCTCCATCCATATTCTTGCAAAGGATATGATCTTGTTCTTTTTTGTGGTGAAATAGTGATATTTAAATATCCAACTATAATTATTATCCATTTCACCTTACAGTTCTTCAGTTTTTGCTTAAAATATTTTAAAGCTTTGTTATCAGGAACACATATGGTTAGGACTATTATGTCCTCTTGATGAACTGACACTTTATCATTATGAAATGGCCATCCTTTCTCCTAGCAATGTTCTTGCCTATGTAATCTACTTTGTCAGATATCAATATAGTCACTCCAGATTTATTTTAGTTAGCGTTAACTAGAACATCTTTTTCCATCCTTTTACCTTTACCTTATTTGTATTTTCATATTTAAATATTTTTCTTGTAGGCAGCATATATCTGAGTCTTCCTTTTGACAATCTTTGCCTTTTAATTAAGGTATTTAGATAATTAATAATTAATGAACATTAACCAATATAGTTGGGTTTAAATCTGCCATCTTGCTATTTGTTCTCTTATTTGTTTTATCTAATTGTTTCCTTCCTCTCTTTTTATGCCTTCTTTGGATTAATAGTTTTTGGTGTTTTTTTTTTTTAACAATTTCATTTCATCTCTATAGGCTTTTAAACTATAGCTCTTTGCGTTATTTAGGAGGTTGCTTTAGGGTTTAGAGTACACATCCTTAGTTCATTACAGTCTTTCTTAAGGTGACATTATACCATTTGACATAGAGCATTAAAACCTTACAACAGTATCCTGCCATTTCTCCTCTACCTGGCTTTGTGCTAGTTATGTGACACATTTTACTTCTACATGTTATAAACCTCACAACACATTAATATTTTTGCTTTAAACACTTCTTCCTCTCAGCAGGCATATTTCCAGCAAGCTTCTTTCTGTTCTCTTGCTAGAAATTTGTCTAAAATAAGAACAAATAGGATCTGAGATCATAAGGTTCCATTTCCTTTACTGTACGATCTGTGCTCTGAAGCTCTTTCCCCATTGCTTCCTGATTGTTAGTTGTGAATTTGCTGGATAGATCACCTTCAAATATAAGTGAATTGTTATTTTATAAAGAAAGCAGATAAAATCCAAACAGTGATTGAAAAAGAGAATTTGAAATAATTTAGTAATGAAAAAGAGACCCGAACAGTAGATTGTTTTCAATTAAATTAAGGAGACAGCTGGGGGAAATCCTTCACGGAAAGGGAGGGGGATACTCTGCATTTGTTTATTGTAGAACTAGAAGGCTGACCAAAAGTTGCCTCTTTTTCCCTTTTAGGAACTGGTCTAAAATATTCTCTCACTTAATGAGGCATTTCTCCTTTCCCAAAGCCAGATGCGGTCGAGGTATTTTGTATTTTCTTTAGCCAGCAGTTTTAGATGTAGAAAATCCTCTCTAATCTTTTTTTAAAAAATCGTCTTGAAATAGGGATAGTAGCATGAATTCTAAAATATCGTAATGCATTTTATTGTATTCAAATATAGGATAAAACATACTGCGACAGGAAGAAGGGAGCAGGCTACATAGGAGAAATTCTGAACCTGGTTAACGCGCACAGAGGATTTTAATTTAATCCTTGCCTGTACACCAACGGAGCATTTAACTCCCTCTCTCCAGCAACTTTTGTCGGCAGTACTCCATGTTAAGGCACACTTTCTATTTCTATTCTAATTCTGTTAATTAGAATTCTATTTCTAATTCAATTTCTACTTTCTAATCAAGGGCACAATACAATTGTCCATTTCTCAAATCCCTCCTCCTCCCGACATCTGGTTCTCTTGGCCCTCCACGATCTTCTGTTAAAATGAGTTCTAAAATGCCTCAGCCTAGAGTTTCGTTAGGAGAAGCTCGCTGAGGGCGGGGGTCTCTGGGTGCCCACTTCAGCCTCCCCAGTCATTTAGGACAATTTCCTAAGTCGAAGCTAGAGATGCGTGATTCGTTGGGTGACTTTTCCTGGGTTCTTGCTTAAGCAGAGCCACAGGTTGTGGGGGCGACCAGGCCTCTGGCGACGAACAGGTGTCGCGGTGCGCGCGCGCGAGCAGCCGGCAGCCAAAGCCACCTGCTCACAGGGCCCCGGCACCTCCGCGGCGAGGCGGAGGACGCGCGTACAATCGCGCAGGGGCCCCCAGGCGAGGGGGAAAGCAACGGAGGAGACGCAGAGCTGGAGCGAGGTCACCGTGTTCCCGCAGCGACCTGGGTTACCTCAGCCCGCGGGGCTGGGAGGCCCCCCGCCCCTGAGCGCTTGCGACCCTGCGGAGCCCGCCGCCCACGCCGCGCTGAGGACGCTGCCCGAGCCGGGCGCCCGCCCCCGCCCACGACTTCAGCGGCTCGCAGCGCGCCGCCCCCAGACGCGCGTGGCTGCTGGCGAAGGCTGAGACCGCGCTCCCACCGGCCAGTTCCCAGCAGCAGCAGCAGCAGCAGCGGCAGCAGCGCATCCTCCCTGCTCCGCGCCTTCGCTCCGGACTCGCGTCGTCGAAGCCCCGCGGTGATGAGTCCCGAGCCCGTCCCGCCGCCGCCGCCCCAGTGCCCCGGCTGCGACCGCGCGGAGCCGATTGCCCAGCGCTTGGAGGAGGGCGACGAGGCCTTCAGCGCGGGCGAGTACGAGATGGCAGCCGAGCTCTTCCGCTCCTTGCTGGCCGGGCTGGCGCAACCGGACCGCGGCCTGTGCCTGAGGCTGGGGGACGCGCTGGCCCGCGCCGGCCGCCTCCCCGAGGCCCTGGGCGCGTTCCGCGGCGCCGCGCGGCTCGGGGCGCTGCGGCCGGAGGAACTGGAGGAGCTGGCGGGCGGCCTGGTGCGCGCCGTAGACCTGCGCGAGCGGCCGCTCTCCGCGGAAAACCCAGGCTGCGAGCCCGAGGCGCCTGCGGAGGGAGGGCCGGCCCCGGCGCCTCGCACGCCCCGCGACCTACTCGGCTGCCCGCGCTGCCGGCGGCTGCTGTACAGGCCGGTGACGCTGCCCTGCGGGCTCACGGTCTGCAAGCGCTGCGTGGAGTCGGGGCCCGCGCGACCGCAAGCGCGGCGCGTGAACGTGGTGCTGTGCGGCCTGCTGGAGAGGTGCTTCCCGGCCGAGTGCAGGGTGCGCAGGCTGGCGGGCCTGGCGCGGAGCCTGCAGCGCCAGCAGCAGCCGGAGGCCGCGCTGCTCAGGTGCGACCAGGCCCTGGAGCTGGGTGAGTCGGCGATGGGGCGGGCCCGCCTCCCCCACACCTGTCGGGCCCAGCAGCGGAGTGGGGAGCTGACCGGTGGAGGCGACAGGCTTTGGGCTTTCGCGCGCTTTGTCCAAGCTTAGGGGTCGCTTTGCTTCCTAACGATGGGAAAGTGAAAGGTGGGGCGGCCACACCGTGCAGCGATGGTGGTCGCTGTCAGAGGCCACGTGCACCCCACTGGGTTTGTCTTTTCCAGGATGTTGATAAGTTTCCCGCGGCTCCTGGAGCAGCTCCGTAAGGACCTGTAATTACCTTTCGGCCCATTCTGTGCTGTTGGGGAGTGGGAGGATAACGAAATATTTTTGCTCATCCTGAAGGAAAATGCACGTAACTGACACACTGGAGGCGCAGAACGGGGTGCCTTGTGCTGGGGCAGGATTTACTTTAGATTTCAGCTAGTATAGCCAGGAAGGAACCCCTTCCACTCTGCTGTCATCACGTCACATGCTCCGGCTCCAGCCTGCTCTCTGTCTCCAAGGCCATCATTAGATGTCATGGCGTATTTAACTTACTAAATAGTTACACTGACTAGTGTGTGTCCTTTTTAATTATTCATTCACTCATTCCCTTATTTATCTTAGGCCTAAGGCCAGCAACAGACATTCTCCTGCCTTCACCCAACCACCACCTGTTAACACTATTAAACTAAAAAGAAGACCAAACTTCTGTCATCGTTTTGGCTTTGGCATATGAGTATGCGCTCTATTAGCAGTTGTTTTGGGCAGTGTGAGGAGAACGGTTTGCTTTCTGATTTCACTGGTTTTATAACATAGGGTATATGTGATTTAAAGCACTAGCCAAGAAGACTTGTTGAATCTCTTGTTACTAAAAGATTCTTCTAGCATGCTACAGGCAATACGCATTGTATTTTATAGTTAAGGTTAAGGTTTTCTCTTTTAGGAGGCATAGATCACAAAGTGGCTAACATTTAATTTTGTCTTGCAAAAAAAAAAAAAATGATCCAGTAATTGAGCAAGTGTTCAATGTCTGTATCTAATTGGGATATTCTCTGCTGGAATAGCACACTTAGCTTATGTAACAAGTATTCTGGTTTTTGCAACCAACATATCCATACTTTAACAGGCATATTTTTGAGTTTTCTACTAATTTAGGTATTGATGGTGTTAGAGCAGCACTATCCAATACAACTAATGTGTAAGCCACACGTAATTCGAAATTTCCTTGTAGCTACATTAAAAAGGAGGAAAAAAAGCAGATGAAATTTATTTTAGCAATTTTTAACCCTGTGCATCCAAAGTATTATTTCAACATGCCTTCAATCTTAAAATGTAATTGAGATTTTACTTTTTTTAAACTAAGCCTTTGAAATTCACTATTTATTTTGCATTCACTGCACTACCCAATTCCAACACCAAATTTTCATTGGAAATAACTTCATCTATATTTAGATGTTGGAGAAGATGCAGAAAAATGAAAACTGCAATATTCATATGCTGCTGATGGGACTGCAAATTATACCCCTGAAAATTATTTGGTAGTAGCTACAGATGTTAAGCTTATCCTTGGCTAAATCATTTCAAAGAGGTATATGCATGTGTGCCCCCGAAAAACGTATAAGTAGGTACAAGAGTGTATATCATTGTTAGAGATACCCCAAAAGTTCAAACAACCCAAATGTGCAATAAGAGCAGAAGGAGTGAGTATATGATTGTGTCTTCTTAGCATACTATATAGAAAGAAAATAAACCAACTACAGTTACAAACTACAGTGTGGACAGATCTCACAAACATAATGTTAAGTGAAAGAAGTCAGACTCAAGCGTTTTTACTACATGATCCTATTTATCTGTAAGTCCAAACAGTCAAAATTACTATAGTATGTTAGAAGTAAGGACAATGGTTACCTTGGGTGGATGAAAAGGGAGTAATGATTGTGAGGAAGTATGAGAGGGATCTGTGGGGTCGTGGTGATGTTCTGTTTCTTGACTTAGAGGATGGTTACACAAGTGTGTTCACTTCGCAATAGTTCATTGAATTATATACTTATATTTTTAGCTTTTCTGTGTTTGTATTAGACCTAATTTAAATACGTTTTTTAAATAGACTATTTCAGTTAATTCATATAACTTGTATAGAATCTATTCAATATATTCATTATTCAAAGGTTAATTTAAAGTTTTATAAAAATATTTAGTTTCAAAATAAATTAGCTCCAAAAGAGGTTTTGTTGTAGTAAAAAAAATACGTAATAAAAGTTCAAAGATGTTTGGAATCAAAAATACCTGTGTTTAGATCCAAGCTCTGACTTTTTTTTTTTTTTTTTTTTTTTTGAGGCAGGGTCTCGCTCTGTCACCCAGGCTGGAGTGCAGCGTCATGATCTCGGCTCACTGCAACCTTTGCCTCCTGGGTTCAAGAGCGATTCTTGTACCTCAGCTTCTCAGATAGCTGGGATTATAGGCTATAGGCATGCACCATCACGCATGGTAATTTTTTTTGTATTTTTGGTAGAGACGGGTTTCACTATGTTGACTAGACTGATTTCCAACTCCTGTCTTCACATGATCTGCCTGCATCAGCCTCCCAAAGTGCTGGGATTACAGGCATAAGCCACTGCACCTGACCTCTAACACTTATTTATGTGACCTTAGCCAAGTGTGGTAGTCATTAGTGCTGTTCTCCAAGTATGTATATCTCTATACCTTCCCGAAACAAGACAGGATTGCACTTCCTGGTCCGCTTGTGCTTAGGTGGAGCCATGTGACTACTTTTGGCAAATAAGTTATTAGTGGAATTTAATATGACTAGTATGTATGTTAAAAGAAGTAAATGAGTGTATGAAAATATAAATTATTCAATAGACAGTTTTCTATAAAAAAAAAAAAAAGAACCAAATGGGTATTCTGGAAATTCAAAATACAATATCTGAAGTTGAGAATTAATTAGATTTGTTACAAACCAGATGGGACACATCAGAAGTCTGTGAGAAAACTCAGAAGCAAGTCAACAGAAAATATCCAAACTGAATCACAGAAAAAGAATAAAAGAGAGCATGAGAGTTATGTGAGACACAGACAAAACTTCCAACAACTATGAAATTGGAATCCTGGAACGAGAGGGGAAGGGCAAGAGAAATATTTAAAGAAAAAAGTAATTGAGAATTTTCCAAATCTGATGAGAAACTTTAAATCACTGAATCAAAAAGTTCACTAAGCCCAACAGGGTGGACACAAGTTGGACACAAGTGCATGCACAAACATATACACAAAACCCATCCAAGTACATTCAAGTTCCTGAAAATCAAAGGTAAAGAGAATTTAAACGCAGTTAGAGAAGACAGGACATACTTCCTTCAAAGGAATCATAGCAAGACTGACAGTTGGCTTTTAAACAAAATTATTAAAGCTAGAAGATAAGGGAATAATGTCTTTAAAGTGCTAAAAGAAAAAAAAAAAACCTAGCTGGAATTCTTTACCCAGCTGGAAATATTTTTCACAAATGAAGACAAAATCAAGGTGCTTTAAACCAAAGAAATAAATCAAGCTAAATGATTTTATTGCCATCAGAATTGCTTTTCATGATATACTGAGGGGAAGTCTTCAGGATAAAGAAAAATTATCCATATGGAAGCATAGAACTAATGGACAGAGTAAAGAGTGCTAGAAAGTGTAACAATATAAGACAATATTGACTGTTTCAAGTGACAATAATAATGTCTTGTAGTATTATTAACATACATAAAAGTGAAAGATATGGCAATAGTACAAAGCCAGAATGGGTAAATACAGTTAAATTGTTGTATGGTTTGTACACTTTTTTGGAGGTAGTAAAAGTACTCATTTGAAGCAGGATGCTAAATCAGGTTTGTATATGCTACTCTCTTGGGTAACCACCAACAGGACAATGACAGAAGGTAAAATTAAAAAGCTATAGCGGAATAGCAAAGTAATACTTGATTAGTCCAAAAGAAAATGAGAGGGAAGAGTAGAGCAGCAGAGAATGAATGGGACAACTAGAAAAGAAATAGAAAAATGGAAATTTAATTTACATTAAATGTGAATACCTGAATTTTCCATTTAAAAACCAAATGTTGGCAGACTGTATTAAGTGAAGTATAGTGACACGCTGTTTACATATGAGGTAAACTTTAGATGTAAGAACACAAAAAAGGTTAAAATTAGTAGGATGGCAACTCATACTATACATAGACTGACCAAAAATAAAAAAGCCTGATAGGGCAAAATGACTATTCTTTAAGGCAAGGACTATCAGAAGAAATAAAGACACTTATGATAAATGGGTTAGTTCAACAGAAAAAAAAAGTATAATAATATTCCTAAATTGTTATGTACCTAACAACAGGTGTACACACACACATGCAGAGAGAACAAAAGGAGACAAAAATAAAAGGGGAAATAATTGGAGATTTTGAACAAAACTTTTAGTAACTAATAAAGGAAGATTAAAAAATAGGTAAGGATATAGATACAACATACTTCAGCACTTTGATTTAATTAATATGTGTCACTAGGCCGGGCGCGGTGGCTCAAGCCTGTAATCCCAGCACTTTGGGAGGCCGAGGCGGGTGGATCACGAGGTCAAGAGATCGAGACCATCCTGGTCAACACAGTGAAACCCCGTCTCTACTAAAAATACAAAAAATTAGCTGGGCACGGTGGCGCGTGCCTGTAATCCCAGCTACTCGGGAGGCTGAGGCAGGAGAATTGCCTGAACCCGGGAGGCGGAGGTTGCGGTGAGCCGAGATTGCGCCATTGCACTCCAGCCTGGGTAACAAGAGCGAAACTCCGTCTCAAAGAAAAAAAAAAAAAAAAAAAAAAAAAATTAATATGTGTCACTAATACAACCATTGCAAAAATACCAGCCATTTAGGCTCCCATGACCATAGGCAGGGCACTGGAGCTGGCCTGTGGTTGTGTTTGCCAACTCCTGGGTTAGGCCATGAAAGAAGTTGAAATAAATATTAAAATATTGAAATCAGTATATGTTCTTTAAACACTGTGGGCTTAAGCTAAAATTAAATAGCAGATAAACAGAATATCTTCAAATATTTGGAAATTAAGCAACATATTTTTATCTAATGATGGATAAAATGAATCACAAAAATTATAAAATTTTCTAATTATTAGAAATTTTTCTGATTTAGCTGAATGATAATGAAAATACAAATATCAAACACTATGGGATGCAATGCAACAGTACTTAAGAGGGAAACTTATTGTTTTAAGTGCCTGTACTACAAAAAAACAGCTGATAGTAATCTCTAGGCTTCCTTTTCAAGAAGCTAGAAAAAGAAAAGCAAGTAGAATCCAAAGAGGATATAAAGAAGAAAAAAAGGAGTCAACATCTGTAAAAGACAGGAAAAATACAGTCCAATATTTCTTACGAGTATATTTGCAAAAATCCTAAACGAAATATTAGCAAACTGAATCCACTGGTATCCTTAAAGAACCAGCACATCATGATCAAGCAGGTTAAGTTTTGTTTTATCCTTGAAAATCAAGCAATGTAATTCACCATCTTTACAGAAAAGAGAAAAATTATATGATGCATGTTAGTATCTCTCAGGAAACTACAAATAAAAGGGAACTTTCATAATTTGTTAGAAGTCTACAAAAATGAGATGGCAGCTATCATAATTAATGATAAAATAGTGTTTTCCCATTGAATGAGAAGGTAACAATGTTCTGTTGTCACTGCCATTCAGCATTGCACTGGAGATTCTAGCTAGCTATGTATTAAGACTAGAAAAATAAAAGATTTTAAAAAACTGTCATCATTTGTAGATGACATGGTGTATGTAGAAACTCCAGAAGAATATATGAACTATTAGAAATTATAAATGATTTATCCAGATTGCTGACTACAAGGTTAATATAGAAGTATCAAAGATAACTATATACTTAGCAAAAAGCAAATAGAAACCAAATTTTAAAACAATTTATATAAAGAAATTCCTTGGAATAAATCCTGAAATATCTGAAAGATGTTTAATACCTCTACACTGAAATTTTCATTTCAATACACTGAAAATATGAAACATTTCCAAGAGAAATTAAAGCAGACTTAAATGGATGGATATGTCATTTTTTTTATGGATTGCAAAACTCACTGTTGGCAAGATGTCAGTTCTCTGTTGATTGAATGGTAAATTCATTGCAGTCTCAGAGAAAATCCTAGCCAATGTTTCTGGTGGAAATTGATGAATGGCCAAGGCAATGATGAAGAAAAACAACAAAACTGGAGGATTTACACTGGCAGTTACCAATTCTTACTATAATGATGCAGTAATTAGGACAGCATTTTATTGGCTCAAAAATAAACACATTGAAACTGGCTCTCACGTATGCAATGTCTTGATTTACTACAAAGATGCTAATGGAATTCAATGGGGGAAAATTCAATGGGGAAAAAAGAGTCACTTGCTTTTCTGTATGGAAAAAAATGAACCTGAATGCCTAGCTCACATCATAAAACAAAATTACAATTAAACATCTGGGAGTCATAGGAGACTGTTTCCATGGACTTGGAGTAGGCGGTTATTTCTTAAATAAGATACAGAAAGCATAACCATAAAAATTTTGTTCCTCACCCCCAAAAGAGTGAGAAGGTAACGACTATACAAATATCTTACTGAGACCACTAATGCAGAATAAATAATGCCTGTGATTCCAAAAGAAAAGCCAATCTGTCTAAACACAGTAAGTGCTCACTTAACACCATCGATAGAAAACTACAGCTTCAGCTGAAACTGCGTGATAGGCAAAGAGTTAAGCAGATGCTTTATAAAACTAGATCTCAAACTGAGCAATTAACATCTAAAAGACTGTGCAACATAATTAGTGATCAAATGCAAATTAAGATGAAAATAAGTTAGTACATACCCACCGGAGTAGCTGAAATGAAAAGAACTGGCAATACTTAGTTTTTATTTGAGGGAATTGGAACTCTTAAATTACTGGCAGAAGCACAAGTTTGTACAGCAACTCAAGAAATATGTTTGGTAGCACCTGCTAGTGCTAAACACATGCAACCTCTGATATGGCATTTCCACTTTTGAGTATATTCTAGTTAAAAATGAATGCTTATGTCCATCAGAATATGTGTACAGGAATGTTCATTGCAGTTTTATTTATATATGCCAGAAACTTTTGGGGAACAATTTAAATGTTCATCACCAGTAGAATGAGTAAGCCAGTCATACAGTGTAATATTACACAGCAATTTTTAAATTTTATTTAAAAATTAATTTAAAATATTACTGAGATATAACAATATGAATGAATCTCACAGAATGATAATTTAATGAGAAGTCAGATACAAAAATGTACAGTCCATTTATAAATATCCATGTATAGAAGTTAGAAAACAGGAAAAAGGAATCCATAGTGATAGAGGTGAGAATGGTGGTTACCTTTAGCAGGGGCACACTAAGTGGGATAGTGCTCAAGGGAACCTTCCTAAGCCCTAGGAATGATCTGCATGGTGATTGCATGGGTATGTATGTAAAGGTTCAAGATATATACCTAAGATTTGTGGACTTGACTCGGTAAGTCTCCCATCAATTTGAATAAATAGGCTATGAGAAGTATTGCCATTCATTCTTTCTCTCCACAGGGAACACTACTCAGTTTTTATTGCTTTATGTGTCCATTCATTTAACTTGTTTGTTTGTTTGTTATTTGAAACAGTCTCGCTCTGTTGCCCAGGCTGGAGTGCAGTGGCACAATCTTGGCTCACTGCAACCTCCTCCTCCCAGGTTCAAATGATTCTTGTGCCTCAGCCTCTCGAGTAGCTGGGATTACAGGCATGTGCCACCACACCTGGCTAATTTTTTACTTTACTTTAGTAGAGATGGGGTCTTGCCATGTTGGCCAGGCTGGTCTCAAACTTCTGAACTCAAGTGATCTGCTCACTTTGGCCTCCCTAAGTGTTGGGAATTACAGATGTGAGTCACCACACCCAGCTCATTTAACTAATTTAAAATAACATATAGTTCTTCATTTCTCACCACTGCACACATTTGACAGATTTTATAGCAGTAACCCTGGCTCCTAGTACAATAGGGGCTCTGGGTTACAGTTGGAAAACAGCCTTTGATCAACCCTAAACACAAACGTGGTACATATCTCTTCTTTTCCTTGCAAAGCCTGGGTCTTAGGCTGCTCTCTTGTGACTTTTCCCCATAGAGGGGTTAATTGGCAACTTACTGAAATTTTACATCATTTCTTTGGAAAGTACATATGTACATTTTTCTTCCGTGTTTTCTCTACACAAAGACTTTTAATTTGCACTTCCTCTTCCACTTATTTTTGAGTGGCCCTTTAGCTTTGTTAAGCCTAAGGTTTAATGCTTAGAAAATGTGTAGGCATTTATTTTGTGTGTTTTAAAAGACTAAATTGTGAAGTGCTGACCTCATAAATGTATCACCAAATGGTAGAAGTCAACAAAGAAGACAGTTTGATTCATTCAGTGTCTAGATGAGAAGTGATTGCTTCTTGGCCTTTTGGCTAAGATCAAGTATAGATGGAAAGTGAATTTTTTTTCCTTTTTTTTTTTGAGAAGGAGTCTCACTCTTTCACCCAGACTGGAGTGCAGTGGCACAATCTCGGCTCACTGCAACTTCCACCTTCCAGGTTCAAGCAGTTCTCCTGCCTCAGCCTCCCCAGTAGCTGGGATTACAGGCACACACCATTATGCCTGGCTAACTTTTTGTATTTTAGTGGAGACAGGGTTTCACTGTGTTGCCCAGGCTGGTTGCAAACTCCTAAGCTCAGGTGATCCACCCTCCTTAACTTCCCAGAATGCTGGGAGTACAGGTGTGAGCCACCACACCCAGCAGGGAAGTGAATTTTATGAAATTTGGACTTCAGTTAAAGCAGCCTTTAGACTGTGAGGAGTAGAGACTTAAATGCATTCATTAGAAAAGAATGATTAAAAATAAATGTAAGTGAAATGTATTTTTAACACTGGAAACTTTATGAAGATTAGTTAAACTAACAAAGGTAGTATAAGCAAGGGAATAATGAACAAGATATTAGCAAAACAGAAAAAAATGAGTTAACAGGTCAGAAACTGGTTCATTACAAAGACCATTAAGGAACAAATATTTGACAAATATGTTGAAGAAAAAAGCAAAGCATAAATACCATCAGGAATAAAGAATAATAATTGCAGCTATAAAAGGATATTTTAAAATAAGATTTAAAAACTTATATAAAAAGACAAAAATACAAATTATCAAAATTTATCCATGAGAAAGTAAAAGCCTGACATGAGCCAGTTAAAAAATTAAAATGCTCCTCAGGGATTCTCTTCTGCTGAAAAGGCACTAAGGTCAAGCAAGTCCTTACAGCTTTCAATGATTAATTTCCGTCTTATTTCAGATCATAGAAAAATGTGGGAAGATTTTCATTTTGTGTAATAAGGTTAGTATAATCTTGACCCCACAATCAGGTAAAGCTTGCACAAGAAAAAGATACATATAGGCCAGTCTTACATATGTATATAGATGTCAAAATCCTAATTAAATTTCTTAGTGTTTTGAGTCCAGTAGTGTAATAAGAGTTAAGCTCAAGAAGAGCTTATACTAGGACCATAAGGATAACTCAGTACTAGACAAATCTTTCAGAGTAATTCACCGCAACAGGTTGAAAGAGATAGACTATATGTGATCTCTCAGATGCTGAAAGCAGTCTATAAAATTCAACACCTACACTTGTTATAAAGTCCTTATTGAAAATTAGGAACAGGAGAGAAATCACCTAACTTGATAAATATTTTCTCTCAGGAACTTACAGCAAACAGATTTTATATTTAAACATCAGACACGTGCTTTTTAAGTTCAAGAATAAGAGAACATGCTATCACTATTATTGCAGAATGAGAGTGTGAGGAAATGAGAGGCACCATATGTGAGTACTAGAATGAGAAAGAGCGAATTGCACATGACATTCTTGTTTAAAACATTCAAGAGAATTCATTGGCAGATTGAACTAATAAACTTTAGCCAAGTGGAAACAGGATATGAGATCTCCATTCTCACACAGATTTGCTGCAGGCATAGTTCCCAAGCCTAAAAACCTATAGTTCGAGGAGCACATTTTTTTTTTTTTTTTTTAGATTTCCAAAAATCTCCAAAGGAGAATTATATATTTCAAAATGCATTTAACTGTGTGATTGAGGCACTTTCACCAACCTTTTAGTTGGAAATAATCCAATAACATGCTAAAAAGGCAGATACCATGAGGAGAATCTAATAGAATTCTATAATGTCTTCCCAGCAATTAAAATGCTGAATTTAAAATCATATGAATTGATGCCAGCATTTCACAGTTACTATATGCATTTCAAAGATGAAATACATAAAATCTCATGTTAGATCATATTAACAGATGAACATTTTCGGTTGTTTTGATGATAGGAAACACTAACTCGGAAACTCAATTAAGAAAAATGTTATTCCCCAAACAAGAATTCCATTCTTCTCATTAGTTGATCTGTATTACAAAAAAGTATTTAAATTGTTACTGTTACCATATTTTAAATTGCATCAATAAGAAATCTGTGAAAATTTGTTTTCTTTCTCATTAAACAAGTATCTAATATCCTTCAGTTTGCCTCTTTGTCTGCAAAACCTAAGTATTTACTAACTGGTCTGTTACAGAAAAAAAAGTGCTGCCTGCTCTAGCCAGTTGTCCATACCCAGCAATGTCTCTTTTAATAATTCAAGTTGTATTGTTTCGTTCTTGTTGTTTCTTTCCCCTTCTGCTTTTTTCTTGTTGTACGTTCTCCATATTACACATATGTGGTAATGACACATTTATAAGTAGTTATTGCTCGTCATGTCTTGATGTAATATCTTTATGCATAAGTTCTTTGGTGCACACTTGCTCAGTTACCTACATAAATAAACTAAAAGGAGGCTACTAGCATTTGGAAAGGACCAAGTGGGTAGTTTGAAAACGAATCAAGGTGAAGGGTTTGGAGGAAACTGAAAACATATATGAGGTAGAGGGATGAGAAAACATCTTAAGAGCTCAGAAAATTTGTTGATGAACTAAAATGCATAGCTGTAGCCCTCCTACAAGGATCATAGATGGATATGGGCTAGGCCCTTCATTGTGGGAAATGGCTGTGATATTTCTGCCTTCCTGAGGTCTGGCCTCCTGCCTTTTCCATGAGACCCTGCCAAGTCAATACTTCATAGAGTACAAGTCAGCTCAAAGAGAGAGCCAGTCTTGGCTTCTGTGTAGGTGGACTTATATCTGTAGCAGCATGTGAGTCATTATCAGGACCTCTGCTGTTGAGGAATGGAGAGAAAGGATTTTTTTTCCTTTCTCCCCATAAGAGAATATACGCTAGGTACAATTCTGGGGACAAATCAACATCTACCGAGTTGTGTAGAAAAACAAATTATGGTCCAGGCGTGTTGGCTCACGCCTGTGATCCCAGCACTTTGGGAGGCCAAGGCAAGTGGATGACCTGAGGTCAGGAGTTTGAGACTAGCCTGGACAACATGGTGAAACTATCTCTCTATTAAGAATACATAAAATTAGCCGGGTGTGGTGGCACACACCTGTAATCCCAGCTACTCAGGAGGCTGAGGCAGGAGAATCACTTGAACTTGGGAGGCGGAGGTTGCAGTGAGCCAAGATTGCGCCACTGCACTCCAGCCTGGACATCAGAGCGAGACTTTGCCTCAAAAAAAAAAAGAAAAAAAATGATGTTTTACTTTTCTGTTTCTTAAACATGAGTTTCCTTGCATACTTTCACAAAAGTTATTTTAAATCTCTTTTTAAAAATACCTAGTTATAGCAGTAAGAGGATTCAGCAGTTGCTGAGTTTATTATTGGAGATGATGTTGTAGCTTGTGTGTGTGTGTAGGTACTCAGTGGCAGTCTGTTTTTCTTGGTGCATTTTGAAGCCTTGTTATCTTCTTCCTGTTTTCCTGAGAGGCATTGTCTAAAATATACTTATCAAACAACTAAACTCTAAATATGATTGGAGGGAGGAATTCTTTCTTATTTTTTCTTTATACTTATTTTCTATTGTATTGTATTTATACTTTATACATATATATATATATTTTTTAGTATATGTAATGACATTAAGATTACTTGTTTTTAAATGCAGTTAGTTTTATTGGTTTGTATTCCTCCTGTCTTTCAGTTCCTGATGATAATTCATCATTGCTGCTGCGGGCAGAGTTATATTTGATCATGAAGAACTATGAGCAAGCTCTCCAGGATGCCAGCGCAGTTTGTCAGAATGAACCTCTCTTAATTAAGGTATTTGTATTTATTAGCCTTGGAGATAATCACTGTAAAGTTTATAGGATTTTCTTAAAAATTAAAATAAGATTATTGTGATCAGGTACCTGTAGACAACATGCATTTCCCTCAAATTACTGTACCTACATTTAGCAATCCACTTCATAAAGCAACCTAATTTAAAAGACTAAATCTCCAACTGGATTTAGCTGAGAAACACTAATGTTGATTACACTTAATAGATATTTAGCTGAATAATATGCTCTCTATGTTGAAAAAATATATAAACAAAGTCATCAAATTTTATAAAGTTATAAGTGAAGAGCAAATATTCAAAATTACAATGTAAATAGGAAGATTACTTAATGATCATGATTAGCTGTTGGGTTCTAATATGCATATGAGCAAATCAATGCTGTTGGTGAAGGGGTTAACATTTTGTGTACATTTTACACTAATTTTAATCTCTGTGTTTTGATTGGAAAGGTTTAATATTTCTGTCTCTCATGACAAAAAATTAACTTTGCTGATCTGATAATGATAGCTTAAGTTGTACTTAAAGAAGTTTAAGAAGCCAAAGAATAAAAGCTTTTTCATGAATCTTTGAATTTTAAAGTGTGAAAGAACTTGTGATGAAATGAACAGCTAGAGCATGCTCTATTAGTCAGTTAATAACTAAAAATATTTATTCTGCTATATTACTTTATATCATCTTTGTTTTAGAAACATTAAAGAGACAATAAGCCAGGTTAGTGGTCAAGCTCTGGGAAGCCTCTGCCCTTCTTCCCTCCGGTCTTTTAAAATAAATGTTTTCAGATTAGCCTGAGTGTCAAGTTCAACCTGGGGGTAAGCCCAAGAATGGGAGCAGTGTTTGTTGGGCTAAGTTCAGAAATCTACGTTGTTCCTTGTTTGCTTTCCTAAAAAAAAAGTTTGGACTCCAATTTCAAATGCCTTTTCTCATATGCCTTCACCCATTCTTTAAAATTATGTTTTTAATTGACAAACAAAAATTTGTATATATTTATCATGTGTAATATGTTGATCTGAAATGTATACACTAAAAAATGGCAAAATCAAGTTAATTAACATGCATTACCTCACATACCATTTTTTGGTGAGAACACTTAAAACCTATTCTCTTAGCAGTTTTCAAAAATACAATACATTGTTACTAACCATAGTCAACATACTGTATTGCAATAGATCTCTTGAACTGATTTCTCCTGTTTAGCTGAAATTTTGTATCTTTTGACCAACATCTCCCTAGTTCTCCTCATCTGCCTCTTCTTCTGAGGTAATTTCTATCAGTAATGATCAAGCCTTAGTTATAACTATTATTTCTGACTGACATGCCTGCATTGCCCTCTGAAGCTAGATTCCTCTCCATAGTATTATTCGTTGAGCTAAAAACTTGACAGTATGTCTCTGACAAAAGATAGACTTAATTCCTACAGAGGCACATGGCTTATTGTAACTTTTTAAGGGAGGCAGCAAATGACTATTTAGTGTTGGTGATGGTGGTCATATCTGCAGGGTTTATTGCAAATCTGTGGACCTCAGTTCTTGACAGATGCCCAGTGAAGAGCAGCTTCAGCCAAAACATAGTTTAGTAAGTTTAAGATAGTAAAAGATATATTCTAAGTGTATTATTATAACTAAGGATTAGGGAAGAAGTGCTATTGGAAGATAAGGGAATGGGAAGTAAGTTGACTGAGGGGAAGACTGACTAAGGTGACTGAGTGTGGTCAAGCTGAGATGGAAGCTGGTTTAGAATCAAGCACTTTGAGAAGTACTTTTAGATTCTGAGGGGAGGTGGGGATGCTAGAGCAGTGTGTCTTATTCAAGCAAAACTGCCCTTTCAAGCAGCTAGTCATGGCTAATAATCATCATGGCTAATGAGTCAAAGCTTTTGGAGCAACTGGAGATAAGCCATTGCCAGCAAAATATTTGTCCATTTGCATAAATAGATATAGGCACATGATCAGTTTGAGCTTATCCAAACATCATACCTGTAAGACAAAATTACGTAAAAGCCAGTTAATTCAATTAACAAACATTTACTGATACACTGCGGTATCAAAAATGCAAATCTTGATTGAGATTCTGTGCACACGTATGAAATACGTGAAACTTTACGTGAAGTTCTTTGTGCATATAAGACAGTATTATTCTTTCAGAAGTTTTGATAATCAAAGCAAATTTAGACACTACTGAAACATGAAAGTTGGGGACTTTTATAAGGCCTGAAAGGGGCCCTAGGAACTTCGTATTCATAATTTTGTACTCTTCCTGACCAGGTGCAGTGCCTCATGGCTGTAATCCCAGCACTTTGGGAGGCTGAGGCGGAAGGATCACTTGAGGTCAGGAGTTCAAGACCAGCCTGGCCAACATGGTGAAACCCTGTCTCTACTAAAAATACACACACACACACACACACACACACACACAAATTAGCCAGGCGTGGTGATGCACACCCATAACCCCAGCTAATCAGAAGGCTGAGGCAGGAGAATCACTTGAACCTGGAAGGTGGAGGTTATAGTGAGCTGAGATTGCGCCACTTCACTCCAACCTCGGTGACAGTGAGACTCCATCTCAAAAAATAATAATAACAATTTTGAACTTTTCCTTAAACAGACTTTCCAAATTATGTAAGATTAAGGCTCCACAAAAGTTAACTCTGCTCTTATGAAAGGAGAATAAGATAATTAGTAAAACTTCACATTTATTATAAATGTAAAGTCCCATAGAGGAATCATTGATTGTCTGAAGTGTATTTGAGACTTCAGGGAGCTCAGGGATGAAACTGATGATTTGTTGTCTAAAATACTCATCATGTGTTTTGAAATGGCTGTTCTTCTAGAGAGCTGCAAGGTAAGGGATGTGATGAATAGACACTTAGCAAACGTTAGGAGAGATGTTGGTGCTGGAGATGGAGCCTGGGCACAATCAGCACAGTCATGGTATATAAACAGTGGAGAGAGAAGTCTGGTAACCTAGGACCTGAAAATGGGCCTTTACATTTACCCGTTAGTGGCTACCAATGTTCTGGAGCACTTTTAGTACAGAAATAATTAAAATGATGGTAACAGGGGTGGTGGTTTACCTCTGGTAACAGTGAAGGAGTGAAGTGGTCATGTGAACCCAGAGAGAAAAACAGTTATAAAAACTGGATTAAAAAAAATACACTATAAAGCATCTGAAAACAGAAGCTGGAGGAGAGTTTCTAAAAAACCTGCACATGAAAGGGATAAGAACTGTGTGGGGGGTTTTTGTTTGTTCTTTTGTTTCTGTCTTTTTGGCCCCTGAGTTCTGTCTGTCTCCACAGCTGCAGCTGCAAGAAAACAGTAGTGGGACAAACACTCAGCATTACCACCTAAAAGTACCAGGAGTTCAGAGTTCTAACAGAACAGCTGGAAATTAGGGGAATCTCTAAAAGCAGAGAAATCCCAGAGCGGATGATTCCCAGCTCTGACCAAATCCTGGCTTATTACCAAATTTCATAGGCACTGGGGAGAACCACAAGACTTAAAAAGGAGCTGTGGAAGTTGGGCGTGGTGGCTCATGCCTGTAATCCCAGCACTTTCAGAGGCCAAGCCTGTTGGATCACAAGGTCAGGAGTTTGAGACTGGCCTGGCCAATATGCTGAAACTCTGTCTCTACTGGAAAAAAAAAAATTAGCTGGGTGTGGTGGCAGGCATCTGTAGTCCCAACTACTCGGGAGACTGAGGCAGGAGAATCACTTGAGCCTGGGAGGCAGAGGTTGGCATGAGTTAAGATCGTGCCACTGCACTCCAGCCTGAGCAACAGAGCAAGGCTCAGTCTGAAATAAAAAATAAAAATAAAGGAGCTGTAGAATAACATATTAACAGAGCAGAGATATACCAGCTCTATACCATGAAGGAGATAACAGGTCACAGTAGAATCCAGCAAGGTTAACTGCCTTTTAAAACAAAAACCTAGTATTCTCAAAAGAATACCACAAAATGCAGAGGTTGATGCAACATGTTTTGTGCAGAGTCTAGTTTCAGCCAGAAATGCTTGCCATGTAAAGAAACAGAAAATGTTGACCTGTACTTGGGATAAAGAACAGTCAATTAAAATTGTCTCTGAGTGGGCACAGATATTATATTTTCCACAAAGAGACTTTGAAGTAGCTATTATGAATAAGTTCAAAGAGTTAAATTGCATCCACAGAACTGAAGGAAAATATGTTGTCTTTGATTGAGGTTAAGAGCAATCTCAACAGGGAAATTGAAACTATAAAAAATGGAAATTCTGACTGGGTGTCATGGCTCATTCATGTATGCCCAGTGCTTTGGGAGACTGAGACAGGAGAATCACTTGAGGTTAGGAGTTCAAGACCAGCCTGGGAAACATCATAAGATCACATCTCTACAAAAATTAAAAAATTAGCCAGTTAGGGTGACATGTGCCTGTAGTCTGAGCTACTCAGGAGGCTGAGGCGGATTGTTTGAACCCAGGAGTTAAAGGTCACAAGGAGATCTGATCATGCCACTGCATTCCAGCCTGGGCAACAGAGTGAGACCCCGTCTTTTAACAAAAAGGAAATTCTAGAGATAAAAATTATCAATGCTGAAATTATAAAAATTATCCGTGCTGAAATTTAAAATTTCTAGGTAGGCTCAATAGCACATTATACATGGCAAAATAATCAGTGAAATTAAAGATTGATCTGTAGAAACAGAAATTATTTGATGCAAAGAACGGAAAGAAAAAAGATTAAAGAAAAATGAAAAGAATCTTGGAAACTTGTGGAATAATATGAAGTGGTACAATATATGTGCAATTGGAATCCCGTAAGAAGACAGAAAATGGCAAGAAAAAAAATGAAGAAATAATGGGTGAAAAGTTTTCAAATTTAGTGGGAAACATTAATTTCAGCTCCAAGAAGGTTAACTCAAGTTATAGCAGTGATACATTCTAATCGTAATCAAATGGCTATGCTGTAAGCCAAAGATAAAAAGCAAGCCTTGAAAGCAGTAAAGAAAAATGACATGAAATGAGAATGAGCAAAATGACATACAAGGAAATAATATTGATGGTTGCCATCTCATCTGAAATTGTGGAAGCTGGTTGACATTGGAACAGCATATTCAAAGTGCTTAGAGAAGGTCTTTCAACTATATGTAAACCAGTAGAAAACAAAAAAAATAGTATTTTCACAGATTTGAGAAAATATTGCATTCGTAAGTTGAAAAGCAAATGCCATGGGAAATTACTGATCCATATTGTATTTTGTTTATTTTTATTGTGGCACTTAGTATATTGTGCTTTGTATTGTAATTGTCTTTAGTCATGTCTGTCTTAGTTCATGAGACTGTAAACTCCTGGAAGGTAGGAAGATGGTAGTGACCTGTAATTGCTGAATGAATTTAAAGTTGATAGCCAGTTTTCTCTTAGCATGTCCCTTAGAACTCCTTTGTGCAGTACATTTCAGGTATGGTAACTCCTGTGTTCTGACTGTAGATTGTGTTTATGAGCTATTGAAGTTTGCTAAGTTTCCGGGGTAGTGAGATACAGTAGCAATAGCGTCATCCTTGGTGGGTTTTGTTTATTCGACTTAATGTGAAATTAAAACAAGTTATTGTAATAAATTTGTTTAGGGAAGTTTGTATTCAAGTATGTAATCATGCTGGGTTTTAAAAATGTATGCTTTGTCTTGGTGGAATCTAGGGACATCATGTAAAAGCTCAAGCTCTTTCTGGATTGGGAAGAAGTAAGGAAGTGTTAAAGGAATTTCTCTACTGCCTTGCTCTAAATCCTGAATGTAACGCTGTGAAGAAAGAAGCACAGAAGGTATGAGTTCTGTTAAAGGACTTTCTCCTTCAGGTCTTATTTATAGCCTTCATGTTCATGCTGAGTAACCCTTGCATGTGAGATAAACAAGAAATATAATTCTGAATGCTCATGACAATGTGTTACAGAATACATGTAATAATTATAAGGTTCATGCATTGGATCACTTCTAGGTAAACATTATGTTTTGTCCCTGGGTAAAGTAGAGTGTTTCGTGAGACAGCATAAACATACCTTAACTGTGTTGACATAGTGACATGTGTTAGGCAAGGCAAGGTTGCTGTGTGAGGCTAGGGAGGCAAAGTATTTTCTCCTAGAGTTTGTAGTTTCAAGTATTATATAGTTTGTGTAGGAGCCTTATGAAAGACATTATGATATATGTAAAATGTATCAACTCGGCTCTATAAGGTGACCTGTAATTTTCAGCAAAGCTTCACCAGCACAGTGCAGAAATACCTGCTTTTTTACCCATCATCCAGTCACACTGAATATAGAAATCTGTCCTGTTAAAAAGCCTATACGATGGTCACCTGATATTTACTTAGCACTTCCAATGACCAGGAGTTTTTGTTTTTGTGTTTGTGCTTCCCTGTTTTAACGCTGTATATTGTCAACTTCTACCATATACTTACCCTGTAATTTTTACTTTCCTGTCCAGTTCTTTTCTCTGGAGCAACAGAAAATAAATCAGTTCTTCCTTGTACAATTCAACCCACGTTAGATATTTGAGAACAGCTATTGTCTTTGTCTTAACATCACCGTGTGGGCCAAACATTCTTTTCTCACAGAGTGGGGTTTTTAAGATTTCCTCTTCTGGATGCATTCTAATGTACCCTATATTTTAGCATCTACACGTGACAGCCACATTTGGTGAAATTTTACCTTCACTTGTGTTCAAATTAGGGGGCATGTTTATTTCTAAATACCTAGATCATCTTTTTTTTTTTTTCAAGAAAAAGTTTCTAGCAATGTTGTTTTTTATCTTCTCTTTTGCACTTGATTGGTGGATTGGTGTTAGTCCTGTTCAGTTGTCCTGACAGTTGTTCAGTTGACCAGTGTCACTCGTTAGTTTTTGAACATCATTTCAACCTGTCAAAATAATATTGCATCTTCAGCCTGCTATTCAGCTATCTCTGCCTGCTTTGTCCTGTATGCAAACTTCCTAAGAATCTTAAAACATGTCTCAACTAATTCCCATGACCCTTTTCTGAGAAAGTCAGCCCAAGCTCAAAGAGATTAAGCATATTCACCAAGGTTCCTGGTTGAGGGTTTAGGTCTTGTGGGTGTTGTCTCCCTGGAGCTTTTTCAGACATGATGTTTTCCCCTGGGCATTCTATGGCTGATAGATATATTGTATCACAGACAGTACCAAAAACAATGTTAGCCTGTTGACATGGAATGTGGCTCCATCACCAGCAGCTCTGCTGAGGCTCTCAGAACTGGCGCTGAGGACCTTAATGTCCCTGCTAAGAGTGCTGGTGTGCATTGCTACAGAGCCATGGATTCTAGTGCACCCACCTTGAACCATGAGGAACAGTGGAGAGTGGGAGGAGGCTTTGTTTAGGTTTCAGTCACTCCTTTCTGCTTTTCTCAAGCCTTGGATGCAGCTGAGGCCATGAGGTTTGACAAGACCATTTGAGTGTCCACTAGAATTGGGTGTCAGCTAGAATGCCTAACTGGCCATCACTGTCCACCCTTCCCCTGCCCCCACCAATGCCACTCCCTGGTTCTTGAACCAGAATTATGGCGTTTCCCTCTCTTTTCCTTTAAAGTTCTTTATGAGGTGGTTTTTCTGGTTCTCATAAATAGAGCAGTTCTGTAGAGTGACCTCAGTCCTGTGGATGATCACAGCTTAGATTTAATTCAAGGCCCCAGCAATCTTTACATCCTCTTTCTCTCTTATCTGTGTGGCTTTTAGGGGAGACTTTATGTAGCAGATGTGTAAGGACCAGGTAGAAGGAAGTAGTAATATTATCATTTTGTCATTGTGAAGTGTAAGATGGAAAGGGATTGGAAGCTAAATACTTAAAACATTGACTCTAGTTTCAAAAAAAATTTTTTTAAAGGCTGGCAGATAAATTATTCTTTTCAACATTTTAGGCTTATTTAACCTCGTAGTTTTCTTGGAATCTGTAAGACATACTATATTTTTACAAAAGTATTTAAAATTTTTTTTTCTTTTCTTGGCAATTTTATAGGTAATGTGTGAAGTTCTGTTTTCAGCTACAGAAAATGTGCATGAAAATTTAACATCTTCCATCCAAAGCAGATTAAAGGCTCAAGGTCACAGCCATGTGAATGCCCAACCTCAGCCGGAAGAAGGTGACGCAGGGAGCTCTGAGGTATGAAGTGCATGTGTTTGTCAGGATTCTCTTGATTAAGGTTTATGTAATTGCTTCATTTTAAACAGTTTACAGATTGTTCACACATTATGGCATTGTGTTAGTTAGACATATTTCTCAAGACCAGCTGTAGCTCCTCAACCTGGGAGTTGGAACTTTTACACAAAGTCTATGGAAGTAATGAAAGTGATTAAAGATTCAAAGAAGCTTTAGAACACCACGAAATCACCCAGAATGGCAGGAGACTTGAAGTTATCTCGGCTTGGAGAAAATAAAGCAAAGGGATGATTTGAATATGATATATGAGTGCGTGTGTGTGTGTGTCTGTGTGTCTGTGTGTGTGTCTATGTGTGTGTGTGTAGATAAATAGACAGATTGCATATGAAGATAACTTTTCACTTGCCCTGGCTTAGGAAGAAATTATCCTGTATTTTACTGTGAAAAGAATAAAGCTCATCCTAGAAATTAATAGATGAAACCAATTATGAAGGAAGAGTGTAAGCCCTTTTTTTTTTTCAAAGATTTCTAGTACAGGCTATTGAATTCTTTTTCTCTTATGCTATGATTTCTTTAACATTCAGGATTTCCTTTTTTCCTACTTAACCAGAATTCATCTGAGAAATCTGATATGCTTGGAAATACCAATTCCGCAGTTCTGTATTTCATACTGGGTCTGCACTTTGAAGAGGATAAAAAGGTGTTAGAAAGCATCCTTCCAACAGCACCCAACGCTGGCTTAAAGAGGCAGTTTCCAGATGACATGGAGGATGCACCTGACCTGAACGCCCCTGGAAAAATTCCCAAGAAAGGTCAGTGAATTATTTTCATCAGGCAGTTCTGTGACTCCAAAGTGATAGAATGTTAGCTAAAAATTCTGTACCATTTAATATTAGTAATGAAATGATTATATCAGCTCTAAGATTATAGAGCATTTTAGATGTTTTATACAGCAAAGACTTCATAGTAAAAAATAACAGAGAAAATTTAGCTATAATTTTAAATTTTATTCACGTTTATCATCCAGATAAATAATTGCTATATGCTGTTAACTGGACAGGAACTATTTCTGTCCAGCGTGATTTGTTACATTGATACAACCCATTTTGTCCAGAGGAAATACCTTTCTTGCATGCTGTTGTTCAGATGCTTATGTGTCAATTACAGCGTTCTAAATTTTTTCACATTCAGATTTCTCACCTCAAAGGAGCCTGAACTCTGATATGGAAGAAAGTCAGTGGCTCTCGCTTGATGTAACTGACTTTGAGTGTGCCCTCTGCATGAGGTAGGATGATACAGATTCCATGCAACTCGTTAAAACTTCGGCATTTCTGAAATGTGTACCAAAGTGTAATGGGCTTTTTATTATCGGGGAAACTATGTAGAGCTCAGTAGTAATTGATTTATTTTCTAAAGATTTGATAAAGAAGATGTAAAAATGGAAGTGCATGCAAGTGATTTCTAGAACAGTAAGGGAATTGCATAAGGAATCCTTCTAAAACCAATCCATGATTTGAAAATCAGTCCTGGACATTTCTAGCTAAAAACAGATATTTTCTTCCAGGTTGCTCTTTGAACCTGTCACTACGCCTTGTGGACACACATTTTGCCTAAAATGCCTTGAGCGCTGCCTTGACCATTCCCCACAATGTCCATTGTGCAAAGACAAACTTTCGGAAGTAAGTACATTTTAGGAAATGACAAGACAGTTCCTCCTCTCATCCCTTGGTAGACGCATATTCCCTGTCTTGCATTGCATCTCCCACCCAATTGTTAAAGAAAGAGATTTCTCCAGTCAAAGATAGGTCTTTTCTCATCTCTTTGATTAATCAAGAAATACACAAGGAAGGTTTACATGCAGAAATTGCTAAAATTTAAGGAAATTTTTAGGTATAAATTTTAGTTGAGATAGATTGAAAATAGCTAGCATTATTGAGTCCTTACATCACGTTCATTGTAAATGGTTGAGACGTTGTCATGTACAGTTAATGTGTTCCAGAAATTCTCATTTTCATCTTGAGAGTTTTTCATAGGATTGAAGGCTTGATCATTTCTGACCACTGGTAAGTCCCCTTAGAGCTTTTACCAATTGTCAGTTATTATTGTCTTTGGTCTAAAATCAAAAATCAGTAAAATTCAGGTTCCATGGGGAAGCTATTTAATGATATTTAGCCCTAATATAAACTATTAAATCTGTTTACGTTAGGTGTGGCAAATACAACGAAGAATATTTAAAAGCTGAAGACCTCTGATCAATTTCTGAAATAGCGAATTCTTATCAGCTGTATTGGGCTATGGTTCCATTAGTGCCACTAAATTTATATGGAGCAAGTCATTCAACATCTTATGGGGGTGGGGAGTGTCTTCCTTTGTTTTTCATTCATTAAATGTGACTGATAATATTTGCCTTAATTACTTTCCAGAGATTAAACTTATTGAATGCATTTTAAGTAGTGTAAAGGTTTTTTCTTTTTACAAATGTGCAGTAATATTTATTTTTAAATCTAATGTGATAAGAGAAGATATTATACTTAAGTGAAGTTTTAAATAATTATAACCTTTAAAATTTACTGCCAAAACAGCAAACCACCTTGCCATATATGTACCTATGCAACAATCCTGCATGATCTGCACATGTACCCCAGAACCTAAAGTACAATAAAAAAAATTTACTGGGCTGGGCGTGGTGGCTCAAGCCTGTAATCCCAGCACTTTGGGAGGCCGAGGCGGTTGGATCACGAGGTCAAGAGATCAAGACCATCCTGGTCAACATGGTGAAACCCCGTCTCTACTAAAAATACAAAAAATTAGCTGGGCATTGTGGCGCGTGCCTGTAATCCCAGCTACTCAAAAAACTAAGGCAGGAGAATTGCCTGAACCCAGGAGGCGGAGGTTGCGGTGAGCCGAGATTGCGCCACTGCACTCCAGCCTGGGTAACAAGAGCAAAACTCTTCTCAAAAAAAAAAAAAAAAATTTTACTGCTGGGCATGGTGGTGTATGCCTGTAGTCCCAGCTACTCAGGAGGCTGGGGTGGGAGGACCGCTTGAGCCCAGGAGTTCTGGGCTGTAGTACACTATGCTGATCGGGTGTCTGCACCAAGTTCGGCATCAATATGGTGACCTCCCGGGAGTGGGGGACCACCAGGTTGCCTAAGGAGGGGTGAACTGGCCCAGGTAGGAAACGAAGCAGGTCAGGACTCCTGTGCTGATCAGTAGTGGGATCGCACCTATGAATAGCCACTGCACTCCAGCCTGGGCAACATAGCAAGACCCTGTCTCTAAAAAAAAAATTCACTGCCAAAAGATTAAAATAACTAGTTACCATTGAAACCATTTTCTAAAACATTATATGTACATACTGTATTAAATTGCATGCATACTGAATCTTTCTAAATTCTTCAGAGCTCTCATGAACATCAATGACTGTGCTGTGTGCTTTGCATCATGGTGGTGGCTGTGTCTGAGTCTGCAGAGCCGTTTCTTTGGCAGCTCCTGCTCAGTCCTCCTCCTGGTGTTTGCTGTCTCTTCTTGCTAGTAGTTGCCTCAGACCCATTGCCTCTTGTTCTGGTGCCTGCCTGGGCCAGAACAGGCTCATCTGTTCTTACAAGAATAAAATGCCTATCTGTGTGAGCCCTGTTTACAACACAGACCTAACTCACTTCCGATTCAGTGCTGCCTTGTAGGAGGCCGAGTGAAGATGCAATAGCTGGAGATTGGCACTAGAATAGAAGCTGCTTAAATACTGAGACTTCCTGTGACCTGTTTTCCCTGTATTTACAGGGACCGGCACATACACCAGAGACTCTTGAAGTCTTTGTTGAATAATGAATGAATCAGTGAATGAATGAATGATTATATGCAAACTATACATGGATTACTAATGTTCCAGAAATTAGAATACTATAAAATGAAATAAAATCCAAAATTATCGTTTTGTCTTTCTTCATTGCAGAAATCATATCATGCTCATAGACACCTTTGCATGCACTACCAGGGACCTGAATCTTCATTTATATATGAATCTACAGAAGTGGTTAGCATCATGCCAAGTAGAGCATGTTTTATTGTTTTACTCTTCAATGAAAGGACATCATAAACCATTTATAATGACAATTATGAGGCAGTTTTGTGAATTAGATGATAAGGTGTTTCTCTACCAGTTAACCTGCAATAGCAGTTCCCAAACATAGGCCTTTGCAAAGTTTGAACTTCTGGTTCTCAATCACAGTAATACATTTAGTTTGTGTCACACCAGCTACAGGGAAACCTGGCAGTATGCGAAGGACTCCCCCAGCCAAGGTGTGTTGGAAATACGTGGTGTCATCCCAAGCCCATAAATGCAGCAGACCACCAAAGAGCAGAGCCTGAAGCCCGCAAGGCCTGGGGTCCTCGGGCACTCATGGTGGCTCAGCACTCACCCTTACCCTTTCTGAATCACAGCTTTATGAGCGCAGTGGAGAGAACAGTTATAGCATTATAGTGTTTTCAGGACTAATAATGCACCTGCAACAGCACCTGATGTGTATCAGAATGTCAGTGAAAAGAGCTACTATATACTAGTATACATGCCTGCAATAAAACAGTGCAACCTACGGAACTACTACTCTGTGTCCACACACACGCACGTGCGTACATGCACACACGCACACACGCACACATACAGAGTAGTAGCTCAGCCACATTGTGGCCCTGCAACCCACAAATCTCAGCGCTTCCTCATTTAGTCTCCTCTCACCTTCCCTTCACATCCAGCTTTAATCCATGGTCCCACACTCTGTTTCTCAATCCCAAAAAATCAACCTTTACCGTTTGCATGCGTCCTAAGTAACACAACAAAGCTAGAAAAAAAAACAACATTGGGAAGATTGGTGTCAGTTTAGATGAACAATTTTAAGTCTTAGACTTAAAACATTAGTAATCATTCTTACATTCTTTCTCTAGTAGTTCCAGTTCTTTACTCTCCAAGCTGATCATTGCGTATGTCTCTCCTCACCCAGCATGCCCTACTTCACTTCCTCCCCTCTCATTAATATCACGGCACCTGGCTGAAAATGTAGATGCTGTTAAGATTGAGTTGCCTCATCCTTCGTTCAGGTGAACACCACCTCCTGGCCTTTTCTCACAGTGGAGGGGCTGCCTTTGCTTCTGGCACAGGCCGGCCCTCCTCCCTCTCCACTCTGTTCCTTCTGACCTGCTCAGAGATCCCATCTGCCCCCTCCTTGCTCACCGTTCGACTGGGAAACTTGGTCCTTTAGAGTCAATTACCATACGGTATCATTTGACTTTTTTGTTGTTATTTTATTACAGTTATTGGCAAGCAGAAACTTTAATATAACTGTTCTGGCTGAAGAATTAATAATTCGGTATTTGTCAGATGAATTGTCTGACAGGAAGAGAATTTATGATGAAGAAATGTCGGAACTGTCAAAGTAAGTGCTCACGTTCCGTGAACTTTGTCAACCTCAACTTCACCTCAGGTTTTCTTTTCATGGCGGGGAACTCTTTTGGACTGTAAGTGGAAAAAAATTTTAATTGCAAAATATTTTTGGAAATGTAATTGCAAGAAGTTATAAGAAATTTTCTATAAGGTATTTTTAAAGTGTTTTAACAAAATTACGTAGTTGCTTTTTGTATATAAGTAAGCGATACTGAATTCTTCAGGATTTAAAAAGCAAAGAAGGCTGGGCACAGTGGCTCATGCCTGTAGTCCTAGCATTTTGGGAGGTCAAGTCAGGAGGATTGCTTGAGCCTTAGGAGTTCAAGACCAAGCTGGCAAACATAGCAAGACCCTTTCTCTATATTAAAATAATTGTTAAAAAAAATAAATAAAAGAATATAAATGTATTTGTTACCAATGAACTGTACACTTAAGAATAGTAGACTATATATGTATATTTTACCTCAAAAAATGTTTTAATGTAATATCTGCAAAGTGGAGTAAAGTGAAGCACAATTTTAAAAAGTAGAGTGAGAAGCAAGGCCCAGGATTGTGAATCACAACACGCTTGACAGTTTTCATCATTGAAAATGGTGCAAGTTCTGTGTTTTTGTAGAGATCTTATCACTCTTCCACTCTCCTATTTAAAACTCATTGCCTTTGACTATTATGTAGTTTTTGCTTTTATCAGAATTTTTTTAGAGTGCTCAAAAGCTGTAACTTTTCCAAGCAAAGTAATATAATTCAGCATGTTCCCTTTTCTCTAATTAAATAAGACAGATTTGTCAGGAAACCTGGGTGAGCGAGAATTTTCACATGCTGTGGTCCTTGGCTTTCTTGTCCCTCTTAGCCTGAGGGTTTTGTTTTGTAGCGGGGAGAACTGAGTTTGAGTGTTGCTGTTTTGGTGGCCAGTACTACCCTCTGATCTAACAGCTCATACATCTGAGATAACATGTCCCCTTGCTCTGCAGTCTGACCAGAGACGTCCCCATCTTTGTGTGTGCCATGGCCTTCCCCACGGTCCCATGTCCACTCCACGTCTTTGAGCCCCGCTATCGGCTTATGATAAGAAGATGCATGGAAACTGGCACCAGGCGATTTGGCATGTGTTTATCTGCTGAGCACGCAGGGTAAGAACTGTCGGCATTCAAAGGGTCCTAATTAAGGGCATTGTTTGTCATCTTTCTTGCAGAATGATTTAGGCTGATGCTTGAAAACCTCCAGTGACTCCCATTACGTAACAAAGTCCAAGTTCAAGGCTGCGCATAATGCGGTCCCATCCCTCACTGCCCACCTCTTCCTTTCAAGCGTCACACCTGCTAGTCCACTGCCATGCTACCTGCCCTTCTCTTGTGACAGCTCATGCTTCCACACCTCCGTGCTTCCCTCTGCCTGCAAGTTTCTTTATCCTCATCTATATACAAACAAATCTAGTCCAACTTTTGAGGTCTAGAAAAATTGCAACTGGGCTCAATGGCTCATGCTTGTAATCCCAGCACTTTGAGAGGCTGAGGTAGGAGAATCGCTTGAGCCCAGAAGTTGGAGACCAGCCTAGGCAACATAGGGAGACCCCATCTCTACAAAAAATTTCTAAAATGAAAAATTTTTATATCCTTCACAAAGCTTTTTCCCTGTCTCTACAGCCAAATCATTTTCAGTCTTATAAAAACACACTACACATGGTTTTCACTTCCTTTCCCTTCATGTCTATGTCAAGGGAGAATATTGCAAGCCAGCAGGTCGTTCCCCTCTATGGACTGATCTGGGGACTCAGGATCCTCCCATCCCTTAGGAACTTGTCAGCCCTACATGATCATGATGAGGTCACTGCCTCCAAGTGCTAGCTGTGGAGGAGGTACACATGCTCTTAAAGGACTCTGAAGAAAGGGGGCTACCTTCTGTTCACACCTGCTGCAAAGGAGACTGGCAAATATAGTCCACCCACATGCTAGGAAGAAGAGGAGAGTGCATTTTTAAGGCCACTCAGAATTTTCTCCCATAAATACCTAAGGACAGATCTTTTTAAAATATGTGTAGGACCTTTGTGGAGAAAATTCTGAAACTTTATTGAAAGATATTCCAGAAGTTCTGAATCAATGGAAAGAAATGCCATATCCATTGGTGACAGACTCAATGTCATAGAGATGCCATATCTCTGCAGTTCCACAAATCCAGAGTAATTCCCATTACCATCCCCAGGGGGCTGCTTCATGGACTTGCTCAAGCTGACGTTAGAATCAGTATGGAAAAACAAAACACCAAGCCTAGATATGGCTGAGCAAACGGGCGGACACTCCTATAGTGTCAAGTTTACAAGCAGTAAGTAGTAAGTAGACCAATGAAACAATAATGTAGAGATCCAAAACAGGCCCACTCATACATGGACGCCATAGTCACAGACAATTTTATGAGAAAAGACAAATTACTCAATAACGGGTGTCCAGAAAATTAGTGGGTAGTCCAAATAAGAGGGGGGAAAAACTGTACCTTATACCATAAATGAAAAATAACACGTTTACATTCCTAATGTGAAAAACAAAATATAAAAATATTTAAGAGGAAATATTGGGGATCACCTTATAATTAGGAATGGGGAAAGATTCTCATACAAGGTGCTGAGAATACACAACAGAAAAAGATTAATAAATTAGAATATATTAAAATTTGATTAATCAAACATCATTAAAGTGAAAAAATAAGCTATAAGAGTTCCATGTGCACTGAGAATATAGAACGCTGAAAAGAATGTTATTCCTATCCAAACAACAAGAAAAAACAGACAAACCACAGAACATTTGTTTCTTGAACCCATCGGAGACTGGAGATTGCTCTGGGTAACCAAACAAAGATCCCACAGTGCAAGAGTAGACAGAGCCCAGGAAGAGACATAAAAGTGTGTAGGAAGAATTCAGCTAATTTTTCTTGTTTAACAAATTGCCAGTGACCTTGTGTGGGCTGGCATCAGAGTGTGGGTCCCTGAAGAGCTGCACTCACAAAGGGAGCTTGCATCACACACAGACTCTTGTCCACAGATAAGAGGCTCCTTGGTGAGTCATGTCTGCAGCAAGGCAGGCTTGGAGGAGCTGACCTTTATTTGGAGGCCTCTGCTGGTTGCTGGGGCAGCAAGTCCTCCCTTGAAGAGGGATCTTCAGAACGCCTCCAGGTTCACCATGCTATGAATGAGATCATCCTGTTAGGTGAACAGGAAGAGAGAGTTTTATTAAGTATATAAGTAGAGGCATCCAGGCGGCAGTTTGACGTACAGGCCTGTAACTTGGGAATCATCGCTGCTCATTAGTTTGGGGGAGGTATAGTAAAGCTGCTCACCATGAGGACTTTAGAATCACACTGCTCTGAGTTCTCGTTTCGGCTCTAAATCTCCCAGTGGCCTTAGATAAGTTAATTCCACTGAGCCTCCGTGTTTTGTGGGCTTGAATTCGTATGTATTATAAACTGTTGTGTGTGATGCTTGGCACGTGGTAGTGTGAGAATATCACTAGATTACGGGTGATAGTTACAACTAGAATGTGGGTAAGATCTGGGGAGAGCTTCGGAATGAAAATAGACATAGCTTAGGACACCACCCTGGGCTGGGTAGCATGGAGCAGGAGGGACAGACAGAGGTAGGGGTGTGAGGGGCCGGGCTGGTTAGAGAGGGTGCAGGAGAGCAGAGGCCTTGGCTCAGCAGCAGTCTGCAGGGTCGTGCCTTTGGGGGGTCAGACAGGAGACTGTCCAGTGCTCTGAGCAATTCAGAGGACATCTCTGACTTCTTTTGGAGTCATTTTAATGAAACGGTGGGATATGGAGCAGTGAAAGGGAGGCAAGGAGATGAAGGCAGTGGCCGGGGACTGCTTTCCACGGCACTTTGATTGGGGAGGGCAGAGCTGGCAGAATTGGAATGAGGTGAAGACCTTGTGGGCAAAGGCAGGAGGGAGGAGGAGCTGAGTGCCTTTGAAGGTAGAGGGCTTGCTGCCCTAGCAACCAGCACCAGCAGAGGCTTCTAAATAAACGTCAGCTCCTCCAAGCCTGCCTCGCTGCAGGGTGTGACTCACCAAGGAGCCTCTTATCTGTGGACAAGAGTCTGTGTGTGATGCAAGCTCCCTTTGTGAGTGCAGCTCTTCAAGGACCTACACTCTGATGCCAGCCCACACAGGTCATTGGCAATTTGTTTAAAAAAAAAAATTAGCTGAATTCTTCCTACACACTTTTATGTCTCTTCCTGGGCTCTGTCTACTCTTGCCCTGTGGGATCTTTATTTGGTTACCCAGAGCAACGTCCAATCTCTGATGGGTTCCAGACATATGTTTTATGGTTTATCTGATTTTTCTTGTTGTTTTTCACATTCTTTTCACATTCTTTTCTATATTCTCAGTGCACACGGAACTTCTATAGCTTTTTTCACTTTACTGACTTTTGATTAATCAAATTTGAAGTGTGGGCTTGAATTTGTATGTATTGCTCTGTGTGGTGCTTGGCATGTGGTAGCATGAGAATATCCCTAGGATATGGGCGATAGTTACAATCAGAGTGTGGGTAAGAGCTAGGGAGAGCTTTGGAAAGCCGAGTGTGTGCATGGCGCCAGCTGGGCAGTCCTGATGGTGCCTGGCCAAGGCAGCTGAGGAGCCACATTTAAGATTTTGTCTCTTCTCATATCTTGGGTCCTTCCCAAAACACTAGCCCATTGGAACTGCTAAGGCACAAGTCCTGTCTCACCTGGAGCCCTTCCTCTGCAGCCACCATCACCACTATACTTAGCATCTAACAGAAGCGACTGTCTGCACATGTCTCTTAGCAACAATAACCTTGCTGGTCTGATATGGAGACACTGTTTTGTGTGGCTTTGTATTCCTTTTAAAAGCAAACTCTCATCCAGGAAAAAATAAAGGCCTCCTGCATTTTAAAAATCACCGTCATTTCTCCCAACCGTCTTTTCAGGCTTTCAGAGTACGGGTGCATGCTGGAGATTAAGGATGTGAGAACATTTCCTGATGGAAGTTCTGTCGTAGATGCAATTGGCATCAGTCGGTTCCGAGTTCTAAACCACCGCCACAGAGATGGCTATAACACAGCGGACATTGAGTATCTTGAAGATGAAAGGGTAAGTAAGGCTTATTGTCTGGTGTACTTTATAGAGGTCGGTCCTCTTGTTTCCCTCTGCATTGTAAGAAAGCTTTGTCGAACTTGTATTGACAATATTACTTAAGTCCTTAATTCATCACTTAAGTTATTTATTTACCTACTTATTTATTTTTGAGTCAAGATCTCCTTCTGTCATGTAGGCTGGAGTGCAGCCGCATGATCTCGGCTCACTGCAGTCTTGACCTCCCAGGCTCAAGCGATCCTCCTGCTTCAGCCCCCTGAGTAGCTGGGACTACAGATGCACACCACCACACGTGGCTAATTAAAAAAAATTTTTTTTGAGACATTGTCTCCCTGTGTTGCCCAGGCTGGTCTCAAACTCCTGGGCTCAAGCAGTCCTACCACCTTGGCCTCCCAAAGCACTAGGACTGCAGGCATGAGCCACTGCCTTTGGCAGTCATTTATTTGCTCAGTGGTTTTTTTACCTGAGTTGGGAGCTGGAAGAGAAATCTCTTTTAAAAAGTGACCTTAGTGTACTTATGGAGCATGTAAACCTGCACATTGAAAAATAGGCTGGTGATTTGTTATTAGATGTTCTAACCTGGAGCTGGCAAACTTTTTCTGTAAAGGGCCGGATAATAAATACTTTAGACTCTGCAGGCCATATGGTCTCTGTCAAAGCTACTCAGTTCTGCCGTTACAGTGCAAAAGCAGCCATAGACAATGTTGTAAAGGCATGAGCATGACTGGTTTTCCATTAAATGTTATTTCCAGAAACATGGTGGTGAGCATGAGCTGACTCATGAACAGCAATTTATCAGTCCCTGTTCTCTGTGTTGGTGTTAGTTCAGAATGTGACAAAAATCTACAACTTAAAAATACCTTTCAAAGCTAAATATAAAAGCCTTGAATTTATTACCCTTAAGAACTTTTTGTGTGTCTAATAGAAATATCAGGACATATAATTTGACACATTAGCAAAATGTTTTGAGAGATTCTCTAACAGACTTGCACAAGGATGTCCATAGCAGTCTTTCTCAATAGTAGCCCCAAACCAGGAGCAGCCCAGGTGCTGATCTCCGTTGAGTCAGTAAACACACTGTGGTACATTCATGCAATAGAATTCTACCTGTCAATAAGAAGAAATGAACTGCTGGTGCACGAAACAACACTGATGACTCTCATAGACATGATGTTAAATGAGAGAAGCCAGACTCAGGACGAACGCGTGCCGTGTGACTTCATCTGTATACTTTTAGTAACAGGCAAAACTAAACTCTGGGGATGGAAGTCACAAAAGGCTTGTGGGGTTGGCTTTGTAACTGACTGGGGAGGGGGGCGTTGAAGAATCTTTCTAAGTAGTGGAAGTGTCTGTCTGGTTTTGGGTGATGGTCAGACTGGTGTATACGGTTGAGAAAACTCTTCCAGCTAAACAAGATGTATGCACTTTTCGGTCTGTAAATTATACTACAGCAAGACATTTTAAAATACTTAAAATGAGGAAATCCTTGGAATTATTGTATCCCTCTTTTAAATTGGTTGACATTTGGAAATGTGGAAGTGAGGGTATGTAGCCACCCCACATCACACTGGAAGTCATTTTGTGGGCAGTGGTGTATGCTTAGGATTATGGAGTCACACCCAGGATGCTAGCTCTGTGCCTCCTCCAGCTGCTGATTCTGGTCATCCCAGTGCAGAGGAGCAGAGCAGAGAGCCCAGCCTGGACCAGAGAGTTGGGTTTCAAAGCTATAGCTGAAAGTGATAGTTCTCAGGATCCCTCTGCTGCATTGATAGACCTGACGGCAGGGTTTATTGACTGTTGTTGGAGATGACAGCTTTTAATAGTGTATGTGTTTATTTTTAAATGGGGGCTTAAATTGCTACAATATGAAATAACTTTAGCTTATTTTTAAAAGAAAATCCTCTGTCACATATGAATATTTGAATTCTGTAAGTCAAATTGAGTGTAGTATATGCATTACGTTATAATTTCTCAGCACACCATACTTTTTGCAGTACTGGAATTTTATAACAGGAAAGGACCTTCATGGTTTATTCCTATTTTACAGATGAGAAAACTCTGCCCTAATGAGGCTTTGAGACTAGCTAAATTCACACATGAGAGTCAGTGATGAAGCTGGAATGAACCCTGGCCCCCTGATTTCCAGTTCCATGCTCTTCCTCCTCTTCCAGGTGTTCCCGAACAGGACT
Source organism: Aotus nancymaae (assembly GCF_030222135.1). Lineage (NCBI taxonomy): Eukaryota > Metazoa > Chordata > Mammalia > Primates > Aotidae > Aotus > Aotus nancymaae. The sequence goes on along the minus strand of NW_026988546.1, from coordinate 4,421,074 downwards.
GAGGCGTAACTTAAATGACAGACTTGATAGTGACATAGGGACTAGAGGCCAAGCGTGGTCTGTCTAATGTGCTGTGGCCGACCACAAGCTGGATTCCATCAGCCCAGGCCGATGTCATGAGTGCAGTGTTGTCCTATCAAGCCTTTAGGAATATAGCTTGGTGGTATGGAATACGGTTTTTAAAATGTCACTCTTTGACTTGATAATTCTGTCAAGGTCTCTAGGAAACTGTTCTAAGGAAATCATTACCTCCCTCCCTTGTCAAAAAAAAAACCACAATTTTTCATAAATGTTTATATTACTGTTATTTTTAAAAATAAAAATCTAGAATATTCTAAATAACTTACGTGAATAGCTAAGTAAATTGGCGTATATCTTAAATATATAATTGCATGCAGCCATAGAAAAATATTCAGAACTACCTGAAACATGTACTTATGGTATGAAGAGAAAAATCAGGATACAGTTGATAGATTTCAATTACGCAAAAAAAAAATACAGATTTCTATGTTGAGCATGTACCATTTTTGTGAAATTGATGAATTATTAAAGTGCTAAATGTCACAAATCCACTTAGTGGTGGTGCAGAGGTCACTAATTGTGTTGTGTGCGTAACCACGAATGGTTCCCATGGCTGTGCCTTTTCCCTATCAGGTGGAGGGTCCAGAGTATGAAGAACTTGCCGCTCTCCATGATTCCGTGCATCAACAGGCTGTTTCCTGGTTTGCGTCTCTCCAGGATCGCATGAGAGAACAAATTTTAAGTCATTTTGGGGTGATGCCAGAGCGAGAACCTGAGCCTCAGGTATCCCTACTTTCTCCTTTATAATTCTATTATTTCCTGCTGTAGTGTGCTGAGCCATGATTCTGGTGGACAGCTTGGCAGTGTGATGCTGGGTACCCAGTGTGGTTGCTTATGAACCAGTTCATCTACTCACAGCCCCAGGAAGCACCTACTGTGGTAGCACATGACTTATGAAGCATAACAACAAAGGCTTAAAGGCTTTCTAACAGAACATGATTTCTTTTCTAACAACAATCAATTTATTCTGCTTGGCTGTCAGCTTTTGTAGCCTTTTGCTTCTGCCACTCACATTTTAAAATTTAAGTAGTAACTTTATTGCATTGGCACAAACACTCTACGTTCAGCACATAGCATTGCCCTGCACCTGGTATATGAATGTTGGATAAGTGAGGAGAAAATCCTATCATTCTTGTGACGTTAGAAGCGTGACTTCCTTGTCCTCTGTGTACCCTGCTACCCAGGTGTCATGGGCTTTCTCCAGTGCTCCCTACGAGTGCTTTTGGTGAAGCTGGTTCTTTAAGCAATGAATGAGCTTCAGGTTTGTGGAGCATTTCTAAGCTCAGGTGGCCCTCTCCTCTGCATTAGATGGGTGAGCCAGGCTGGGCTGGTTTAAGATGGTGCATGAGAGTGTACACCTCCCACCTGCACATGACTGCTCAGCTGTCAAAGACAGTAGGGGAGGGGATCGGCTCCCAGCTCATTTAGGGTGAGGTGAAATGTCTTTTGTGTCTTTCCCCATCCATTTTAACTTTTTCTCTCTCTCTTGGAATGTCTATATTTTACCCACTGCCTGAATTCTTTCTTTTCCAAACACAGAATAATGCTTTAAATGCCAGAAATTGCCATTAAGTCCTTCCTGGCTTGTCCTGTTTGCGTAAACCTTTGTTCTACACTGTCCTGGAACTCAGATTCAGAAAGCCATGTGGTTAGACTGACTTGCATTAGAATATAAGTCATTCTTTTTCCCAGGAGTTTTTATTTATTAACCAAATTAATCAATCTCTACTTGGTCGGTACATTAGCTTCCTACTGCTACTGTAAGAAATTATCACAAACGTGGTGGCTTAAAACGACACATATCTATTGTCTTCCAGTCCTGGTTCTGCAGGCCAGACTATGATCAGGTTGATGGCAGCATGCAGTCCTCTGTGGAGGTTGTCGGGGACAGTCTGCTTCCTTGCATTTGCGGCTTGTAGAAGCTGGTGGCATTCCTTGACTTCCTTTCTCCATCACAGCTGGCAACGTTGCCTCTCTCTGACCGTTCTTCTACAGCCACATGTCCCTCTGACCACAGCCCAGAAAGGACCCCATATGAACACATTGGGCCATCAGGATAATCTCCCCATCCTAAAGTCCTTAACTTAATCACATCCTCCAAGTCTGTTTGCCATATAAGATACCATATTCACAGGTTTCAGGAATTAATCTTTGGGGGGACCATTTTTCTGCTGACTACAGTGGGATTTTAGGTAATACATCAATTTTCTTATTTAGGGTCCTTCCCATTAAGCATGCTACTCAGTTTTTTTCTTTCTCTGTGAGATGAGGGAAAAAGAGTGTGAATCTGATTAAAGGTTGTTTTCTCCATCTGTGCCTTTCTCCCTCTGAAGGGCAGGTTGATGTCTTCCTCACAGTGACTTGGGCTACCCCTGGTGAGCTTTGGCCACACTCCTACTCCTAATCCTCCAGTATAATCTACCTCACCCTAAACTAAGGCGACTTGGGCATCCTGCACATTTTTGGAGGAGGAATAGGGTCAAGAATCCAAGACCCTGGAAACAAAAAGACTGGATATCTTGGTTCTAATACCAGGAATATTGAGAACAATTTATGATCGGTTTTTGCCTAGCATTCAGTCTAGAAGTGCTTGTTTGATTATGTAAAGTAAAGGTTATTTGGTGCATAACAATTCTTAGGTATCTAATTTATGATACTTCTTGCATACAGCATGCATACATATACGTGTTTCATACATATACTCATTTGCCACATCGAGTATGTCACTCAAATGTGTACACATACTTTTAGCCTTTATAATATTATGCTTTATATGTCATGCTTAAGACATACAAAATAATAGCACAGAACACTGGAAAGTGAAGGTAAAAATGATGGTCTTCTCTTCTGACCAGAATGTACTCTTAACTGAAGGCTTGAGAGACGAGAAGTTACTAATTCATAGAATTTCCCCGTGGAAGATGCTTCTCTTTGCAGGCTCTTCCTTTTGTGAGTTTCCCACCTTTAAATGTGTACCATAAAAGTGAACTATGTATTTTGAGAGCTGAATGAATTGTGAAATAGCCCTAAAATACAAGGTGGCATTTAATTCTTGCTCAGGTGTCTGTTGGTGGAGCACAAGACTGTGTGGGGAATAGGCTTTTATTTTCAGTGTTAATCTTGCTTTCTTCTCATCTCTTCTGCAGAGTAATCCCAGTGGCCCTGCCTGGTCCTGGTGGATCCTAGCCGTGCTGCCCCTGGAGCGCAAGGCTCAGCTGGCCATCCTCGGCATGACCTCGCTCAAAGAGCGGCTCCTTGCCATCCGACGGATATTAGTCATCATCACGCGTAAGATGAATAGTCGGCAGGAGCTGGCTAATGCCAGGCAGAGAAATAATTGATTTTTTTTTCTCTCTGTTAAGGTTTCTGGAAGCCCTTGTACTTTCATAAATGTTAGGCATGGACGAATAGCCGTCCATTCATTGTGCTTTGTCAAGTGCTTGTGGATAAGGTTCCAAAATGGAACACTTGCCAAATATTGAGTCCTCCTCAAAAATGACAATTCTGTGTCTGGTGGAATCTGACCTTGTACAAGGTTAGCCTGAAGTCTGAATGGAGCCCATAGTTGGAAACCAACCTAAGAAAATCTCTTGGAGGCAGATGCTTGGGGAATGCAATTCACTGACAGCACAGGACCCCGCAGATGGTTTACATGTGGTTTAGGTTTCACGAGAAAGAAGGATTCCCTTCCCAGTCAGTGTCTTGCTCTGCCAGATGGAAAAGGCATGCTTAAGTGTCTAGACAATAGGGGGAAGCACGTTTTCATCTGGAAGTGGATTTCTTAGAGCACAGGCTAACTAAAACAATGCTTAGGCTTTGTGTGTTGCTGTGAAGTTATCTGTGAAATTGAATCATCACACCATTGTTCAGTGTGGGAGCCCAAACTAGTCCTTACCCAAGAAGTAGTAGCCACCGGGTAGAACTGTGTTTAATGTCCTGTTGTAGTACCAGGTGTTGTAAATTGCATGTTGTAATCAAATGAATGTCAAAATATAAGAAAGTATACCTTGGATATAGAAAAACCTAAGAACAGTATAGTTCACTTGAGGAAATATATATATATATATATTTACACACAGTAAAGTGAGCAAAAATGAGTTAAAATTGTATATACATTGGGATGTCAAACATAAAACCACCAAGTGCAAAGAACAACTTGAAAGTAGAACCTTGTCTCATTGACCAATGGTTACTAAGCATTTAGAAAACAGTCATCTTTTCTACTGGGATTTGCATTAGAAATTAGCCCCATTAGTAAATTTCAGTTTACTATCCATTTATTAATACACAAAAACATTAACCATCTGTCATGCCATGATAATCCATCTATTTCAGGAAAATAGATCAGAATATACAAAGGGAGGATGGACTGTCTGAGGTGTAAATATTCAGCAAGTTTTTCTCCAACACCAACCTAAGATTATATTTTTGAAAGAAAGTTTTACAGTGATCAGACCATGTGTTATCTGTTAAAGGACAGTAGTATAACTTCCATCCTGTAATGCACATTGGTGATGTTGATTGGAATAACTGAATCTGAGATGCTCACATGTTCTCTCTGGCCTAACCAGCTGGTGCATTGAGTTGGCTTCCTCATCTGCAAGGTGGACATTATTAACCAGAGGGTCACAACTACTAAAGAGCACATCACAGCTGCAAGTTTTGCTTTGTTCATTGAAGGTGTATGTGATGTTTTTGTTTTTAAATATATATCTCATAATACACAATGTTGATGGTTATCAATCCATCAAGCATTTTATTAGAAAGACTTTATAATATTAATTTTTCTTGTAGTTTTAAGTAGATAAAACTTAGTCTTATCATGAGAGTTAGAAAATAACAGCGTCACTTAATTATAAAGAGAAAATATGAAAGTCTTTACCAATCCAGTGTTTCAAGTGCCTCACTTACTGTGAATCTCAACTATCATCTTGAGATGGTTTAATGGCAGTTTGGCCAAGTGATTTCTAAGAGATTTTATTAATTTATGCATTAACAATAGTATTCAACTTTCTTAGGCATTATAACCTAACCCGATCATTTAAAAGGAAAAATGCAGCTCACATGCCAGAAGACCTTAACCAGAAGTGGTTCATGAAAATTGATCTGCATTGACCATTCTCTGCCTTCCTCTTTTGGAAAACCTTTTTGTACCTTCATATCACAACCGAATAGTTATCATTGCCGTTTCCATTTGGAAGTGTCTAAATAACCACAATGTGATCGCAGCTTCTCCATGAGCCTAGCTAAAGTTAACTTGGTACACTTGCTATCACATTTGGAACCTGTTGCTTTCTCTTCCTCACTCTTTAAATGTCATGTCACACAGTTCTTGGAATCAGAACTATTCAGTTATTTCTTCATGATTCTGCCTGCCTTTCTGGTCTTCTCATTCTGCGTGTTGTTATGTAAAAGCCTGAACAACAATGATGACGCAGATGAGAGCAACACATGCTTTTATTTTTTGATACCAGAGGGAATTAACTATGATCACATCGTGCTCTCTCTGTTCAGCATTCCACCCCCACATGCTGCAGCGTGGGAGTAGATTGGTACTTACTGAGCACTTAGAAACATTACGCATCAGGAACAGAGTCAGGGTGACTGCATCCTATGGTCATGTCGTGAAGGAAGCCTCCTTTTACAAACTGAAAAACAAAACAACCCCCAGCTTCAATTTGCTGCCAATCAAGCTAAAGCAGAACGTCTGCTTCCTCCTCTGCCTGGCCCCTTCTGCCCCTTTTCTGTCAGGGACATGCCAATTCTGCCAATTCTAAGCATTTCTCAGAAAATAATGTAATTTCTCATTCAAAGTCAGGACGTTCCAGCTTAATTGAACTGAAAGTGCTCCAACAGTCATGCTCTAGTTACATTGGATTAAAAGCAAAAAAGAGTAATAGCAGAGTGGGGGAGTCATTTTTCTTCTTGAGGAACAATACCTGCTGTTCAGTATTTTTCCATTCATTGCCCAAACCTGCCTGTGTCTTTGAAATGCAAGTAAGATCCCAAAGGCAGCCTTCCGCAAGCCCTTTTTATCATATCCCATCTCCTGTGTGTGTCCTCATCTTCAGAATTAAAAGTTAGGATACTTTTTAAATTTTCAAAAGAATTTAAAATGTTAAAGTTTACCTAAAATGTTAAGGTTTATCCATAGAAGCACAATAATTCTTAACCAATTCATGTACCAAATTCAACAGTATTATCTCATTTATAGGGTCACAAATGTGTCATTTTTGCACTTAAACCTCCTCCCCCTCAAAAACAAAGAACACCAAGACTGTTTAACAAATTATACAATTCTTAACGTATGTCAAGTCTTACCACAGGACTTTTGAATAATCAAGGAACCGTTGACGTTTATGGATGGTAGAATTACAATGAACTATGGCATTATCACTTTATCATAAAATTTTTGGAAAATTGGCAGTTGTTGCCATCAAAATAATCCATTGCCTATATTACATAGAATTTGTTATAATTTTTAAGTGCTTTAAAAAAATACCCATCTGTTTCTTCTCCTTCTTGTCTTCTTTTGTGCCCCACCACTTAAATTACTTGGGTAAGTGCTACTCTTCAAAGTTTAAATACTGTCTATCAAATAAGAAGGAGTATGAAAGATATGAAGAAGAAAGGTAATTAGAAGCAAATTAGAAGAAAATAAATGTGGGTGATTTCTTTGAGTTGACAGCATAAAGTTTTATTTTTCCCCAGTATCACTATCAAGTCGAGTAGGGAGGTCCCTGTCTCCCCACTTTTTAGCGTAGACAGCAGTGGCAGCCAGTGGAAGGAGTTCTTCCCCTTCAACACCTTCCTGAAGGCCACATTCTGATTCTGTCGTTCACCAAAACCTAATTCCCAGGGAAGCCAGCTCTGGATAGGAAAGATCAGCTGTGTGAGCCATCGCCCATACAGGGAGATAACTGAACCCCTTTGCCAGCATCACCCCCTCTCTACTAGGGTGAGACACGTCATTCGGCGCACTGGCTCTGACTCCCAGGGGAAAGTCTTTTTCCCTTTACAACTCCTCATCTCAGCCTCATCTTGACTTTCACTTCTCAACTGCTGAATTTTATAACATAGCCTTTTAGCAGTGGCTCAGCTTTTAGGAGAGAAAAAATAATGAAGAAATTGAAGTGCCCCCATTGCCCTTCCCCAAGTTGGGGATGTTAGCTCTAATTCGCACCCAGGTCTGATAAAGGTGACTGGATGAGGACACAGAGAGGTGGATGCCATGGATAGTGTTGACTGTTCCTCACAATTCCTGTAGACACGAGAGAATGAGAGGCAGCAGACCACACCAGGGCATGAGGGGAAGCATGGGAGACAGGCAGGAGCAGGAGTGAGGGCGAGCGTGGCTCAGACCCGCTACTGTGTTGTTCTGCAGGACAGGCAGGGCAGGCAAACAGTTTAGACTGTCTGATTAAGTAACAGCTCAGACTCTAGGCTATATGGGTGGTCTGTAGCCATCTGGCACCTGGCCCTGGGTGATCAGGGTGGGGGATATTGCCTCCTAGCTTGTAAGAGCCAGATAGAGAAGGCAGTTTGGAGGATGGGCTCTGGATTGGTTACTTTGCTCCCAGGATGGCCCTTTGCTGTGTCTTAAGAATTGACTCGCCCTGGAACGGGCAGTTTCTCCTGTGTCAGCAAGGCCGCTGAGATGTCAAAATATCATAAAATATAGAAATCAGGACTAATACAATTGGTCCTCTGCTGTTTTGAGATACTGAGGTCACTTTTGAAAGCAAAAACTTTTAAAGAGTAGGGCATTGCCTTAAAAAGCGTAGAGGCTGGGCGCGGTGGCTCACGCCTGTAATCCCAGCACTTTGGGAGGCTGAGGCGGGTGGATCATGAGGTCAAAGATCGAGACCATCCTGGTCAACATGGTGAAACCCCGTCTCTACTAAAAATACAAAAAATTAGCTGGGCATGGTGGCGCGTGCCTGTAATCCCAGCTACTCAGGAGGCTGAGGCAGGAGAATTGCCTTAACCCAGGAGGCGGAGGTTGCAGTGAGCCGAGATCACGCCATTGCACTCCAGCCTGGGTAACAAGAGTGAAACTCTGTCTCAAAAAAAAAAAAAAAAGCGTAGAAAATGTTTTATTCTGAGAGTAGAAAGGAGGAATACACATGGAAATACAGGAGTCCCTTAGGCTGACCCATAGATAAGGCTCTCATGTATATGGCATTAGTCAAGAACATAGTTCTGCAGTTTTGGGGGGCCTCGAACAATTTCTTGGTGCAGTTGTTAACGTGTTAAACATATGAGTCTGGTGATGATATTGCTGTGTTTCTCGACTTGGGGTGGCAGGTCTGGCAGTTGTGTGGTTGGGGGTGCACAGTGATAGTTCAGTAAAGGATATGCAGAGACTCGTGGTGTTCATGTGTCACCACCGGGAGGGAGTGGCTATGGAGGCACAGGGCAGGAGGTCGCATGGAAAGCCAGCTGGGGTGGTAGGAGAAGGCCCTGGGAGTGGGTGCTCCTCCCCCAGGGGTTGAGGAGTTGACTGATAGGAGGCAGTTACCTCCTGGGAAAGCAAGACGCTCCCTTAAGTTTTAGAATGGCACAGATAGTAATCCCTTCTTCCAGAGTTTTCATTTAGACATGGGAGTATAGGGAGCCATGTTTTGGCAGAAAGCAGGGCATGTATCAGGATCATGGGCTAAGCAGATGGGAGGCCAGGAAACATAGTGGACTCCTCAATATTAAAAGGAAGAGCAACAAAAATGTCATATGCCCACTTGGTGCCTCAGGACAGGCAGCCCATGGGCATCACTAGGGCAGAGGTTTTAATATCTGGGACTAAGTCATCTCCCACGGTGAGGCTGTGGCTGGGGCCATGTCGTCTTCTGCCATGAGCTGCTGGGCTGGACAGTGTCTTCTGGGATGTGAGACGTGGGGTCTCCTGCTAAGCAGATCCCTACTCGTGCTGATGTGGTTCCCAGCACTTGGTTGAAACAGTGGCTTACCTGGAGGGTCTGGGCCTCTGGATCATAAACCAGTGAAAGCCCCCAGATCAGTGGTGACAAGATCAATAGACACCAGAATGTGTACAGCTGCATCTGACAGGGTTTTGATTCTTCCTTTTTGGTGGAAGTTTAGGTTCAAATGGGTTCCGTATCAGATGAGCAGCTGCCTGGCCTGTGGGAGCCCTGGGGTTAATGGATCCAGGAGAGAACATATTCTCTCTCTGGTTTCTAGTACTTATCAGGTGGGGACAAAATCCAAAATTTATAGGAATAGGGAGAAACATTATGAAAGGCCCTAATATGTAATGAGCTTTTATATACAAGAAAGCAAGACATAGTCCTCTTTTTGTTTAAAGGGGACTATGGTAATGTTTTTTAAAGTTTGTGTGAGGTGTGAGTCAGCCAAGAGGACCTAAATTAAGAGAGAGTAAGGATTGTGGGCAAGATAGAGGCCCATTTCGGGGTCTGTTTGCAGACCAGAATTTGAAATGGAGCTGTTTGAGGAGACATTATGTCTCTTAGTTAAACTGGTTGTGTGGAACCTGTCAGGGCTGTGGAAGTTGTGACGAATGCCTTTTCCCAGAGCCCAGTATGGTGGATTCTGAGACATGGCATGTGTATCTCAGTTACTTTCAGTGATGCCAGCCACCTTGAAGGGACAAGGAGTGCCACGGCAAGACCTTGTATCCCAGCTGTAGCACATGTGAACAGGTGTGATTTAGATTTAGGTTTTGGTATCTGTGAGGAAGAGTCCCAGAGTTTTTTACCCTGAAGGGGGCAACTCTTGAGCAGTGGTCCAACAGTTGGCCATAAATGTGAAGTTGGGGCCCTGTGCTGACCAGGGCATCCAGCGATAAGACGACTGCCTGACATTGGCCATGTGTGTTGCTTTTTGGGTTCCATTTTGTATCAGGGCATCCTGGCTAAAGGATGGAAAGCAGCAACATTCGATTGGGATCCATCCTTCATATGAGGGTTGGCAATGCCATCTGTACTGTCTGTGAACTACCAGTGCTGTTCACTCAGTTAATCTAAGGGACCCCAAGGCATCTGGGGGAGGATGACCTCACAAGGGACTGAGGACGTGGGAGACCACTCTCTTGAGGATAGAATGCATTAGAGGGCCCAGGCTTGGATCTGTCCTGTCTTAAGGAGGCATCAGTAGTTTTGCTGAGCTTGTCGGGTGCTTATGATGAGCAACTGGAGATTGGGGTCCTAGGCTCAGGTCTCTAAGAGCCTCTGTGTTCAGGAGAGCCCAGCAGGCACCCAGCCATTTACTGTTTTAATGGGGTATAGCATGAGTCTGAGAGGGGCAGTTTCTTGCATCCAAAGCCCTTGGGCACCTATGTCCATCCTAAGTGGGCCGGAACTCCAGGCCTGCATACAGCTTTCCAGGGTTTCTATAATGAAGGGACCTCTGAGGGCACCAACAGGAGTGCCCATGGATTTGAATTTGGTTTGATTTTGGAGGTTGTTTTCAGAGGGAGCACCATTTAAAGCAAGCTGATTTGTAAGCAGCAGCAAGAAAATTAAATAGAATGTGTAAATGAGGACTACATTGCCATCAGAACCTCAAAAGTATTTAAAGATGTTGGACTTGCATGTCCCTAATGAGCGTGATGATGAATCTCCTCATTTGTGCTACTGGGGAAGGTAGATGTGGTCTAGACCTTATCTGCAGAAATTGTGTGCCGTGGCAAAGCTGTGGAGCTCCCTGTGGGTGGCCTGCAGAGGTCTGTGTGTCCCTTCAGAGCAGGAGGCAAACTGCAGCCGAGAAGCTGTGCAAGCAGACACTTAATGGGACATGTTAGCCAAGTCTGTAAGAGCAAAATATTGGCCAGTTATTTATGGTATAGAATTAGTAATTTTAATAATACTGGAAATTGGGTAATAGACGGGACCACAGCAATAAGGTTGTAGTAGTCCACCATGAGGTGCCCCTTTTTTTTTCCCAGGTTTAAGGATAGAAAAAATTCAATGGCGAGGCAATGGGTATAATTACTCCTTTATTAATTAGTACATTTTAATCCTTGAAGGCCTCATATTAACTGTTTTAACTGGAGGTCCAGGGATATAGTTTATCAAGCTAGTTTGTAAGTGCCAAAGACTGATTTTCATTTTAATTTATTATTTGTTATATTAGAGTATCTGTGTCCAATATGGGATATTAGGGCACTGGGTACTATGACCACGGGAAGTTTAGACAGGCTACAGTTAAAGTGAAGCATACCTTCTTTTCCCCTATTTTATGTTTGGTTGCCTTTTTAAAAAGATTATAGGGGTACAGTGTTTAGATTTAGTGGGATCTCCAGGTATAACTGTAATTTGAGCCCCAATATTAAGACTATGAAGCTTTAATGGGTACATTTTAGCAAATGTTACAGTCAATTTAAAACCTAAGTTATGGAGACACAGAAGCCAATAGGCACCCTTTTAACTTTTGGTTATATCAATTTTTTAGTATATAAATCTTATTTATATGTAATATTAATATATAATTTGTTGCATAAATTTTTAGTGCCTAAGTGCTGGATATCTAATGGGATCAGATAAGGGACCTCCATTTTAGTTTAGTTGTATATGTGCAATACATGTATAATTTATTCTATATTTGCATTAAAATATTCTATCTATATGTGTGTATGTGTATATATATGCACACACACACATATACACACACAGTCTATTTAGTTACCTTTCATTTTCTCCCCTTGTACCTAGGGTTTTTCTTGCTTTTCTTTTTTTTTCTGATTTTGTGGCTATTTAGTTGGAAGGAGGCGCTCCCAGCATGTTGAGAGGCAGGGTGTTCAGGAGTGCCCAAGCACACTGGCCGCGGTGGGGTTACAGGCTCACATAGCTCAGGGGCTGCTGCAGGTCTCAGGGGAGTGGGGACAAAGTGCCACTGGTCTCTGTGGATAGATCCTTTGCATCCCACTGGATGGAGGAACAGGTCACACAGCTGCAAGGCTCTTAAAGCAACATTTAAACCTTTTAGCTGCCATCATTTCTGTGAGGAGGGTGTCTCTCACCAGCCACGTGGCTGGAGGGTCCCTGAAGCACTTGGAGACCAATAACCAGATCCTTTTCCCAGTAGTGCAGTTAATTCCTCACTGGATGCCAGGGGAGGGCCCTGCAGATGAGCAGCCCACCACTGACTTCAGCGTTGCTGGCTCGGTTATCAGACTCTCATCCAACACAAGCTCGCAGGGAAAGCTGTTCCTTGCTCCTTGTGGAGGGAGTTAGCTTCACTGCCCTGCGACCACCAGCCAAGCAAGTAGGTATGTCCAGGTAGGGAATTCAGAGGAACCCAGTGCATCCAATTATACGTCCCAGAAGGTGCTGCATAGGGGACTACGATTGACATCACCCTAATCTGCAGCACCAAGGACTGAATGAGCTCAGTCCTCTTATAATTTAGGCTGGACTGTCACAGATGCTCTGGAAGACACAGCCTACGTGGTGCAGCCAAAGTGCAAATATGCCAGCAGTGGCCATGCTCCCCAGAGTGGGTCTGGCTAGTAAGCCACGCGTGGCCAAGAGGCGAGGCATGCCCTCTACCACACACGGACTCACCTGCTCACTGTGCCACTGGTATCAAAATGCACCCACATGTTTAATTCATAAAGGAGAGGCTGATGTCACTGGAAGAAAAGTTTGTTACTTGCATTTCTGGAGGAAAGGAGCGAACCATGCTATGCAGGGCCACAGGAGGAGGAGGCACTGGAGTGGTCAGGAGGCAGAACTGGGGACAAGCACAGGCAGGCATCTTTCCATTGTGTCTCCATGGCAAAGGCAAAGCTGGGCGGGGGCAGAGTTTAGGATTGGCAGGTTTGAATGTCTTGGGCTGTAGCTATAGAGGAGGTCTCCAGCTGTCTGGTGCCTGGCCCTGGGTTATGAGGACAAGGGGATACTGCCTCCTGGGGTAGAAGAGTCAGATCGAGGAGTTGGCTCAGAGGACGGGCTCTGAATTGGTTAGTGTGCAAAGTTGCGTTCCCAAGGGAGCCCTTTGCTCTAAGAATTGGCTTACCCTGGGAAGGGCAGTCTCTCCCCAGTCAGCGAGGTCCCCGAGATGTCAAAACATTATACATTGTAAAAAAAAAGCATGATTAATATAAGCTCATTCTAGCATTTCAGGTTACAGCTGCTAGAAGAGGTTTGTAGTCTCCAAATGAGTAGGTTTTTCCTCTAGAGAGGGGCGGGCCTGGACCTTCAAGTGCCCCTTGGTGTGTTTGGGGGCTCAGGAGCAGAAGCACCTGCCTACAGCTGTGCAGCAAAGGAAGCTTCTCTCAGTCACTCAGAGCAGAGAGGGGCTGGGAGAGGCACGTGAGGCTCCCTGGGTACTATGACAGTCCCCAAGGCGGAGGATTGGCCCTGACCATAATAGAGAACCCTGAGAAGTTTGCTGTCATGTCTGAATTGGTTGGCACATGTGACCTTTAAAGGATGAAAATGGAGTTTCCAACATGAATATCTCTAACCTTTTGCTTTTCAGAGATGATCGTTTTATAAAAATTTCATTGGGACCTTCATTATTTACCATACATTAATAGTTTTGTCACCTTTTGTACTACAAACAGTTCAACCAGTGATCAACTTCTCTCTCATGCTATTTACCCTACACACAATTTTCCACTCAATTCTGAAAAAAAAACAACTGTTAGTAGATAGGTTGGAAAGCTGTGTACTCTATTCATATATTGTTCTTTCCTGCTAGTGGAGAGTGGTGTCATTAGCATCTTAATTTTAGAGTTGTGAAATGATTATACCAATTAAGAATTGAATGTGTACTTTTTTCTATTTAATTAGAGCAAATTTGAATAAATAAGCTGGTATACATAAACGTAATAATCATGCTTTTTCCTGTTGGGAGATAGGCAGTGTGTTGTCATATCCTGTGATAGAGGTCACTCATCTGGCCTTATGTTTCCTAAGTTTAAGTCTGGTTTGAAGATGTAATAGTAATACTCAGCATTTCTTGTTGCTTAAATGAGACCAAACTTAAATGTTACCATATTTACTTCATGTATTCTTGTACTGTTCATTTCAATTAATTGGTATTGTATATCTAATATGTGATACTTGAACTCAATAAAACGTACAGTGTTGTAAATGTTCTTTAATAAATAATCACACCTAAGTAATAGGCTAGACTGACAAGAAATTAGGTCAAATCAGTGCCTAGGCTGTGGTGTTAGTGTCATAGGGATGTGACTGGCAGCTTTTCACAATAAATAAAACAGTTTTCTTCACTCACATTTCTGGACGCGAGACATCCAAAGCCAGTGTGCCAGTGAGGCTGGGCTTTCTCTGAAGGCCCTAGGAAGACTTCTCTCCACCTGCTCCAGCTGGTGTGGCTGCTGGCCGGCCTCGGCCTTCCTCAGCATGTGGCTGCATCACTCCAGGTTCCGTGTCTGTCAACAGCCTTCTTCCCTCTGTGTGTCTGTGTCCAGCTGTCCCTTTCCTTATATAAGGACACCAGTTACTGGATTTAATACCCCTCTAATGCAGGATGACCTCATCTTAACTTGATTATATCTGCAAAGCCCCTATTCCCAAATAAGGTTACAGCCAGTCACGGTGGACATGAATTTTAGAGGAACACTATTCAACCCAGTGCGGATGTGGAATGATTCCAATTTAAGTGGAAAAAAAGGAAAGAGTACTGCCAGTGGCTTTGCCTTAAAACCATAATTACTTTTTAAAATCATTTCTATCCAAGGCAGATAAGATTTAACAAGAACTGAAGCATGTCTAGTTGTTTATTTGGGAGGAAGGGGGTTGTTTTCTTAAGGAATACGAATTGCAAATGCTGGGTTAACTATGAAAGTATATATTTATTTAGAATTTTTAAAGGCATAAATTAAAATATTTAAAACTTGGCATAACACAGTCTACAAAATACTGATAAGTATTTTTATTAACTTCCTGGCACCTTTCTGACACCTTTTCCATCCTCCTTTTTTTTTTTAAACCTACATACTTTTTTTTTTTTCTTTTTTAGAGACAGGGTCTTGCTCTGTCATCCAGGCTGGAGTGCAATGGTGCAAAATAGCTCACTGCAGCCTCAACCTCTTGGACTCAAAGGATTCTCCTGCCTTAACCTTCTTAGTAGCTGGGACCACAGGTGCATGCCACTCACTCAGCTAATTTTTTTTACTTTCTGTAGAGATGAGGTCTTGCTCTGTTGCCCAGGCTGATCTCAAATTCCTGGGTTCAAGCAGTTCTCCCACCTCGGCCTCCTAAAATGAGATTACAGGCGTGAGCCACCACACCCAACCCTGCATACTCTTTAATCATCTCTTCCTTCTTAAGACAATTTTGTGTTGGTTGTTAAAGAGAGAATGATATTCAAGTTCTTCCTCTAACATGGATATGGGGCAAAAATCATAGACTAGACGTTTCCGTTTTCACAAGTCATTGTTGGTAATGTCATTTAAATGGGATTGTTGTCAAATTTGGGAAAACCTCTGATGAAGTCTTGGGCGGTAAGGGTCAGGCATTTTCCCGCTTCCTCATGCAGTGACTAACCTTAAACCCTTCAGCACTGTTAGATGAAACTTTCCATGATGAGGGACATGCTCTGGATTTGTGCTGTACGGTATGGTAGCCACCCATCACGTGTCACTATTGAGCACTGATGATGTGGTAGTGTGGCTGAGAAACTGAATTTTTATTTAATTCGATCTTAACACTTGGCTTTTCCCCCAGAAAGCTGCTCCCTCCCAGCCCTGTGGCCCACCTTGGTGTCCTCATTTGGTCCTCCCTCCAGGCCCAGTGACTGTGTCCGCAGACTCGGGCCTGAGCCAATGTATTTGGTGAAAACTAACCAAAGTTTCTTATAAACAAAATTATCCACCTCACTCACCCACCTGAGTATGCTCGGAATGACTTGAATCAATGTGTTTGAAAATGAACAGGCGTGTGCTTCTGGACGGGTTCCTCTTTATGTTCTTCCCCTCCTTTCACATGAAGTCAGGTGTTTCACTCAGGATGGGCTACGTGACATGGTGGTAATCTCAGTGTTCTCAGTGGCAAAGGTTTATTTTTTACTGTTACAACATATTTCTCTGTGGTGGACCACACTCTGTGGTTCATGGCCCACCTTCCCTTCAGTAAGAGACTGGTTGCTGCAGCTGCTGGGAGCTCTGCCGGCAGTGGCTTTCGGCTGTCTGCCCCTTCACAGGGCCACCTCACCCAAAGTCTCTTCCTTTTTGGGAAAGTTTACATTCTGTGACTGATCAGAGTCATCACATAAAGGCCTGGCCGTGTCAGCTAAACACGGGACAACTCTGAAGGGCCAGGTTGCTCTGAGCTCTGAGCCTAGCTGATGCCGTCTCTGTGCCTGCGGGACAGCTGGACTTCTCCCTTTGCCCACAGCCACTTCCTTCCTCAGGCATGAGTCCCACCAGTATTAATCCCAAGAACACTCCTTAATAAGCATCCTGCCTGCTAAGTCCTTGTCTCAGATCTGCTTCCATAGAGTCAGCCTGCAATGGTTAGTTAGTACCAGGAGTGGGGATTACAGCTGGATCACTCATCACATTCCCCCATCACTGGTGGTAGGTGGAACACAGCCCCGTCGTGAAGTGACAGTCCAATTTTTAAAACATTCACTGGTCATGAACTGGGATGGCATAGTAGCTCCTGCAGCATATCAGCCCTTTAAGAAATATGGAATAAATCATAACTATAAGGACAATGGAATTGGGTAGCTATCGCTAAAATTGGTCAGTGCTCTGGAAAAAAGATTAAATACATGAATAGTTAATCACCAGGTGAAACCAGGGGAAGAATTTGAATATCGAGATTCCCCCGAACCTATAGAAGTAGCTTGGAGATGATGGTACAAAGGCTTCTTCTTGCAGGGGCTGATGCCACATGCCCCGCTGAATTTACCTCACCTTCCGCCCTAGTCACTTAGCCTATAGCTAGGATGAAGTATCAGTGAAACCCACTGGGATGTTCTGAGCCTGATGTGGGGGGAGGGAAACACTATATACCCCAGGAGCTGTAAGTCCTAGCCAGCATGGACCAGCAGAAGCCAGGAAACTGCGCTGGGTGGGAATCTGAGGGTGTTTTATCCAGGGGGACCGATACGCAGTGTTGAATAAAAGAGAGCTGGTCAATTTGTGCATGCTCTCCTGGGATTCAGGATTTGGCACACCAACATGGACCCCAGGAGATGGGAGATTATCCTAGTGAAAGGGACATCAGCCACACTGAAGTCTGAACCAGAGCTGATGACAGGAGAGGCTGCTACAGAACTCAGCTCCCTCATGGCTATCGGGATGGTACAATTCCAAAACAACAGAGGTCACACGGAACCACCAGAAGACAGGGGAGCACAATGACTGTGATGAGGCACTGTGTCTGGGGAGTCGAGGGAGGGCTGCTGCTGGCTCGTAGGTACAGAAGAGGTTAGTAAAGCAGTGAGTCTCTCGGGGCAAAATAGCTGGCAGGGAGCCGCTCAGCCCTACTAAAAGCAATCAGGAGTGATGGTGAGGAGGTACGGAGGAATGGGCCTAATCAAAATTCACATTCCCTTGGTCTGGTTTCCATGTCTGAGCTGGTTTCACATCCAGAACCCATTGACTGAAGAAGAGAACCACTCTCCAGGAGGAAGGGCCTGCAGTACCATGGCCGGGTTCCCATTGATAAAAGTGCCATCACCTTTTGCTCAGATAACAGTACACCAGGGGAAAGGGAGGTGGTGCATTTCAAGGACTCGGGGGGTCCAAATCCACATTGCTTCCAGGAACATGGAACCTACTAGAATGGGGTACATGAGGACCCCTATTAAAATGGGGTACATGAGGACCAGGTAATAAATGCAGCCTCAGTCAGGATCTGGGTCACAGTGGGTCATTTTCCTGGTACCTAATTTTTTTTCTGGTACCCAATATCATCAGAATGGACACATTTAAGAGTATTCTTGGCCTGAGAGGTAAGAGCTATTACAGTGAAGAGGAGAAATGGAAGCCTCTAAAACTGTTTCCTCTTCCCCTCGGCCACTGTAGTAAATAACAGTATCACGTCCCAGGAGGGGCGGCAGAATTTAGCATCGCTGTTAAATATCTAGAGGAGTCAGAGGTTGTGGTCCATCATTTATCTATTTAACTGACAAGCCTTGCCATTGAAAGCTCTTGGTGGACCCTAGAAAATGAGAGTAGACTCCTCTAAACTCAACTGAGGATTAGTACTGATTGCCATCTGCTGTGCCAGATATATTTTTATATCTTTGCTAGGACACAGTCACTTGGACTGAAGGAAATGGTGTACAGACATTGATTTTGCAAGTGCATTTTCTATCTGAAAAGCACTTTACTTTCACATGAAACAAACAATGTGTACATTTATAGTTTTGCCCCAGGGCTAATGTTAACCCACCTGCCCTTTGTCATAATTAAAGTAAGAAGAGATCTGGACCATTTAGAAGATTTGTAGAACCTCATATTCAATCTACTACATCGCTGATTGTGGCATCTAACCAAACTGGATGAGGAAGAAGTGGCTAGCACATCAGAGGCCTGGGTAAAACACATGCACTCCAGAGGATGGGAGATAAACCTTACAGTGATTCAGGGGCTTGCCACATCAGTGAAATTTCCAGGGAGGCAGGGATGAGGGGCATTCAGGACAAATCACTGCATCTTGCACCTCCTGCCATGAAGAAAGAAGCTCAGTACCTCGTAAGCTTCTTTCGGTTTTGGAGGCAGTGTATGACACATCTGGGAGGGCTGCTCAGACCTGTGTCCTGGGAGAAATAAAAAAAGCTGCCTGCTCTGCAGAGGGCCAAGCACAGGAAAGAGCTCTGCCCTGGGCCCAGGCTGTGGTGCATGGAGCGCTGACACGTGAGCACGTAACCTGGCCGACTGTGACGTTAGGAGGATCACTCAGGGGTATAGTAGGCTGAACTGTGTCAGCTGACATCCCCCTCCCACAGGAATTTATA
The DNA here is from genome assembly GCF_030222135.1 of Aotus nancymaae. NCBI lineage: Eukaryota > Metazoa > Chordata > Mammalia > Primates > Aotidae > Aotus > Aotus nancymaae. The sequence continues at coordinate 4,402,075 of NW_026988546.1, read as the reverse complement.
TGTTGAAGTCCTGAATCCCAGTACCTTAGAATGTGACCCAAACAGGGTCATTGCAGAAGAGTTAATTAAGGTAAGATGAGGTCATTAGGGTGGGCCCTAATCCAATATGACTGGTGTGCTTACAAGAGAAAATTTAGACACAGCTACATCCAGGGAGGAAGCTCATCTGAAGATACGGGAAATCCAGCCATCTGCAAGCCCAGAAGAGAGGCCTGGAGCACAGCCCTGCCTCTCAGCCCTTAGAAGGGACAAGCCCTGCTGACACCTTGATCCTGACTTCTAGCCTCCACAACTGCAAGAAAATACATTGCGGTTGTTTCAGCCTTTCATTCGTGGTACTTTGTTATAGCAACCCGAGCAAAATAATACAACAGAAAAAAGGAGCTTGTGGAATTTGTGGGAAATTATGATAGGAGAATCACAAGACTCCCGGCATGCTGGTAGAGACAGAACCCTGGTAGAGACAGAGCCCTTGACCATGGCGCAAAGCGGACATGCAGCCACAGCTGCCCGAAGAGTTAAGTTCGGGCAGACCTATCATGTCATGAGATGAGGCGGGCCAGCAAAAATCCATCTTAAGATGGAAGTGGTATCCCTACGGCTTCGCACGACAAGACCAGAGCACATCACACTACACAGACATAGCCCAGATTCCGCCATTGTGCGCACCAGTGCGTCTTACCAGTTCATGCCCATGGCTGTGTGGGGGATTCTCTATAACCAAAGGAGGAAGAAAACATCCCAGCTTAGTTTATGGTCTGGGGTCCTGATAGGTTTGAGTGAGCTGAACATAGATGGCAGCTGCATACAGCCTCAATCAAGGGTGACCTCGAAAGACAGCAGCGATGGAGACGCCTCCCAATGGGCAGAATTGGGACAGAGTACCTGGTCATCCACTTCATGTGGAAAGAAAACTAGGCCAGAGTTAGAATATATATGGACTCATGGGCAGTGCCAAATGGCTAATCTGGCTTCAGGAGCCTGGAAAGAAAAGGCTGCAAGACCCAGAGCAGGGAGTTCTGGTAGAGGCATGCAGGTGGGCATGGGGGAGTGACGGGCAGAGAGCGTGATCACAGTCTTATGACATGTTGCTGCTCCCTGGAGAGCATCCACCACAGAAGAGGCTTCTAACAGCCAAGGAAGCAAAACGACTCGGCCAGGTGACATGGGCCAGCCTGAATCATTGGCCACCCAGTGCTGGCACCACGGTGGCAGGGATGGAAGCTATGAGTGAGCCCAATGGCATGGGCTTCTACTTACCGAAGATAATGTAGCTACTGATTCCACCAGATCTCCAATCTGCCAGTAATGGAGACAAATGCTGAACTTGATAGAAAGTTTATCTATTTAACTGACTGAAGGGCCAGTGATTCATTCTGAAATAAAAATAGACTGGTCCTCTGAGTAGAGAGTTCTCTCTCCCAACCACAGGGCCTCCATCAGAAGCACTATTACAGGGCTCACGGAGGGCTGGCTTTGTCAGCAGTGGCCAGCACCTCCAGCGTGAAGGACGCAGCAGGGGCTGTGATGGCAGACGCATGTCACCTGCTAAACTAGACAGGCGCTTCTGATCTTATAGGAAATTGGCATGGCTGTTAAAGGCCTAGTGCCAGCTCACAGGCACTACTTTACAAGAATGGGATGCTGTCCTCCAGGATGCAGGAGGCACTTGGGCTCAAGCACTTTTGCATGACAATTTGTCCCAAGCAGAAAGCCCCCGGGTCTGGAAACCAAGACATGCTGACTCCAGGTCCCAGGAGCGCACTTGGAGCATCTGGCTTCCGATGCCCTGAATTCTGAGCTCTGCAGGTTGAAATGTCTGGGTTCCCAAATGGAAATTTTTGCACAGCAACCCAGCACCTTACTGGAACTCAAAGCAAAGGAGAGAAATGCCAAGCTCGCAGACTAACCTGGGCCTAGGCTAGGCCCCAGGCCTCCTGGATCCCTGCCTCTGGCCTGACCACGGTCTCAGGCAGGACCACTGCTTCGGATTCAGACAGCTGCAGCCACTGCCCTTTCATAGAGTGCATGGCCTCCAAAGGGTGGATCCAGGCCAGGCAGTGCTGGAGCATCCAGAAGATTCAGCACAGTGTATGTGGGGCGAGCACTTGAATCCAGCTGGCACTCCCTGTAGGGAGGGAGGGCTCAGGGCTGGGCAGAAGGAGAAGGGTGGGGTGGATGCTGGGGAGGTGGGAGTCATGCATTTCTCCATGCCCCAGGGCCCCTTTCCTTCCTCGTCCTGGTATTGAGGTGGGGGCTTTGACTCCTAGCACCACACATACTGTGCCCTTATTTCTAGGGGAGGAGGTGGAGACCCCCACAGTCTGGCCAGGAAGGAGAGTGTGCTGAGTCTCACACCCCTCTATTTCCAGGTAGAGTGATGGGCGTGGTATCCCACAGACCCCTGAGACCTAAGATCCCTAACATGGGCCTGGTGGCATGCATTGTGGCCCGAAGGAGCAGTCACCAACTGCCCAGCAAATAACCAAGGAACCAGCTGCAGAGGCCCAGATCTGTGTGTTGGCTCAGGCCCCAGAAATGGAACACTAGGCTGTTCTCAAACCCATGCTCAAGGCTAGGCAGGTGCTACCTGCCCCCAGAGGCCACCCCACCTGGGAGATTGTTCCTCCACTGTCACTGTGTCATAATGAAATCTTCAGAAACCTGGGGATATTGGGACTGACCAGAGGCGTCGATCTGTACCCCCAATGCTCAACATAGTTCCTGCACAAAGAGGCTTGTGAAAGGAAGGAAGGAGGGAGGGAGAGAGGGAGGAAGAAAGGAAGGAAGAAAGGAAGGATGGAGGAAGGGAGAGAGGGAGGAAGAAAGGAAGGAAAGAAGGAAGGAAGGAGAGAGGGAGGAAGGAAGGAAGGAAAGAAGGAAGGAAGGAGGGAGGGAGGGGAGGAAAGAAGAAGAGAGGGAGACAGGGAAGGAAGGAAGGAGAGAGGGAGGGAGGCAGGGAAGGAGGGAAGGAGAGGGAGGGAAGGAAAGAGGGAGGGAGGGAAGGAGGGAATGAAGGAGGGAGGGAAGGAAAGAGGGAGGGAGGGAAGGAGGGAGGGAAGGAAGGAAGGAAGGAAGGGAGGGAAGAAAGGAGGGAGGGAAGGAGAGAGAGAGGGAAGGAAGGAGGGAGGGAGGGAAGAAAGGAAGGAGGGAGGGAAGAAGGGGAGGGCAGATTCTAGCAGAGACCTTCTCTCATTCAGTGGTTCGACGCCACAGCCTACCATAAGGCTGTGCACACCCAATGTCTCACTGGATGCTCATAGCTGAAGGGGCACTTGCAGTGCTCCAGTCTGGGCACCAGAAGCCCTGCCAGGGCTGCATCTGATTCACATATCTGCAGCCACTGCCCTGAACCTTCCTCCACCACCTTTGCCGAAGTCAGGATTCCAGGCGGGTCCTGTTCCTCCCTTGTTTTCCTCCCAGCCAAGGTTTCCTGTGGGGACCTCTGAGGAGGTAGAGGCCCGCACCCCACCGTCAGGGAGCCTGCAAAAGTGAGTTTCCATCTGCCGAGGGCCAGCATGCACCCCTCGGTTCAACAAAATGTGGCTAACTGGCATGACTCGGCGAGGGAGGATGCTCTCTAGAGCCTGGGGAAGCTGCACACTCGGGGGAGGTGGGGGCGGGGAGAGAAGCAGCCCCTTCTAGAAGACCTGGGCTCCCCCTGGAGACTCTGATGAGGGTCTGGGAAAGTGGGGTCCATCCTCTGCCGGCTGCTGTCTCCAAGGCAGTCTTAGGAGAAGTGGGATCAACTACGGTTTGGGTGTCAGCAAGAGCAAGGAAGGCTAGGCATTTGGGGATTGCTAGTGAAAGAGGGACTCGGCAAAGCGCGTCTGGGGTATGATTGGTGAGGAAGCCGTGGTCACTCGAGGGAGATCATCCTGGCGTTTTCCAGCTACAGGTTGACGTCGGGAGAAATGGCGTTTTCTGTGGATGCTGCAGCTGGCTTTATCAGAGTCTGTCCTCCCAGCCGGATTAACAGCTGGGCTGCTTTCTTCTCTTTTCAGTCCAGGCTGGTTTTGACTGTCGTGGAGAAAAGTGTTCAAGAAGATGTTAAAGAACTATTCTCCCTGACTGCAAATCCCCACACACAGGAGTATTACTTCCATTTACTTTGCGCCTCCCATAATAACAAGGACACCTGCACATGGTTGGCATACAAATCTCTATAGAATAAATGAATGCACACAAGAATGAAGGAGTTATATGTTTTAAATAATGTTTTGGGGGCTCTTTTACATGTGCTAAATGTTTTGGGTATGTTAACTCCTTTATACCAACCTTATGAGCGCGTCTCAGGGCAATCTATTGTAATCCCCATTTTACAGATAAGGAAACCAAGGCTCTGAGACATGAAGGCGTTTGCACAAGGCTGCGGCAAGTGTGGAATCGCGACCGGAAGGCAGACGAGACAGGTTGGTCTGACTCCAGAACCTGCAGGCTGCGATGATGCTGCTCAAGACTGACACTGTTTCCTCAAAACCTGTGCCACCTCCTGTATTTCGGTAGTTTATTATTCTACTTTTTTATTATACTCCAGGTTCCTCAAAGGCAAGGGACCCTGTCCTAATTCATCACCCCAGTATCTTGCACAGAGCTCCACTTGCAGGCTTTCATGGATACCTGATGATTCAAGGAATAAAGAAGAAAGAGAGGGACAGAAGAGAAGGAGAAGACGGAAGGAAGGAAAGGAGGGAGGGAAGAAAGGAGGGAGCTGTCATTTTGGTCAAATTTCCTTCTAAAGGACAAGAGATGGATAAGGAGAGCCCGTGTCTTCTGCGCCACCTGCTGTACATGCTGCAGTACTGCAGAGGACTGGAGTGCCCGCGTGTGAGCTGCAGGCGGGGATTCCCCTGCTTTCCAAAGATTTGGGGATACATCAGCGACATTGACAAGGCTTGGCGGAGATCCCAGGATGAATGGCTTCAAGACAACAAAGCATAGGCCAAGTCACTGTGGAGCACGCCCACCCTAGATGTCTCTCCACTGTCATATGCCCTAGGCAGAGTTGGAAGTCCCTCTGTCAAAGAGGCCAACTGGAAGATCCTATCCTCAACCAATTTCCCGGCTGACCTACACAGCCAGCTGCTTCACCTCCGGGTGATCTTCAGGTGGCACTGTGTCGCACACTCTACCTTTAAGTTTCTCTGTCCTCAGGTCTCTTTCTTGAGTGGCTAATACTTCAAAATATTTTATATTTAAAAATACTGGAGACCTTCAAGACAAAGGATTCATCTTTTTTTGTACATCTAAACTATTTTTTAAAAAATCCTGGACACAGCTGTACAAATAGTAAAAGATGATGGACTGATTATCTTTTACTGATCAAGGTGAAACCAAAATCACCTAGTTCCATGGTCCTGTGGAAGGTTTCTCCTTGAGTCTGTAAGAGTGACAGCAGGTCAGAGAATGGATTAAGGGTCTGGGGCAATGAACTCTTGGGCATATTTGCTTACTGGATACAGACCCAGGACAGTGCTCCGTCATTCCCAATAATGGTGACAGCAGCCGCAGCTCCTTCCTCAAAACACGTGTTTTCATGCTACTTTCTCCATTTACAAGGCAGTATCGGTGGTTACCACGCCAAGGGAGAGCAGCTTTGTAATGTAGCTTTTAAAGCCTGAGTCCTGTTTCTCTGGCCCTTTGTTGGGTGCTATAAGGTGAAGACCATGGGATTTCAGTCAGAGCTAGGTTTAGGCTTTGTCCCCAGCCCTCACCAGGTGTGGTTCGGTTAACCTGAGCTCACTAAACTTCACTTGCCTCACCTGCAAAATGGGATAACAACTCTATCTGCCTGGGTTATTGTGAAGATAGATAAATTCATATAAACATAGTAAGCTCCAGAGAAATTGTAGCTGTTAATATCCCCAGTACAGACGGGTAAGGCCTCTAGAAATCTATACCCTCATTCTCCCCTTCCTTCTAGGAATACGCTCAGCTTACAAACTACAGTTCCAATGGTCCATACAGTAAAAGGAAGTTATTGGGTGAAACCTCAGGAAATGCTATTGAAAGGGAAGCTTATGCCTCTGACATCTGGCCTTTGAGCTTTCTCTCTTCTTTCTTTTCCCTGCCTGGGACTCCCGAGTGATGGGCAAGCTGAAGCAGACATTGTGACTGTGATGTAGCCTTGGGGATGAATGCCATGTTTTAGGACTGGTGACGCAGAAGACAGCATTGGGGTCTCTCACGACATGATGGGGCCTCCATAGCAGCCCTGGACCACCTGCTTATGAGACATTTCAGATTATATACGAGAAAGACACCCCCTACCTAGCTGAAGCCCCCATGACTCGGCATATATTGGCAGCAGCTGGATGCAGTTCCTCACTGGCTCACACATATTACTGGGTGGCCATAAGAAGAGAACTTGTCACACTCTGGCCCTTGCTGTCTTCATAATGTGGGCATGACTTTGATAATCCCATGGGCCCTCCAACTCTCACATGACAGCCCCCCACTTCCACCTCCTGAGTCTGGGGGTGACTCAGTGCAGTTTCCTTGGTCTCATCTGTCTCTCTCTCTTTTCTCTATGATGCAGCAGCCAGGCTGGGGAGTACAAGACTTTAGGCCAGCCATCCTAATCACCTGTTGCTGCCCCCAATATGGCCTGAAGGAGGCGCTCTCAGCCCACCTTCAGAGCTGGAGGGTTCTTGTGGCCCGCATGCTAGAAGGACATTGTCCCTGCATGCTCAGCCCCGCCCTCCCCAGTCCGAGCTGCCTCTGTTGCCTCTCCTCCTCAGTGGAATGAAAGCAAAACTTCCAGCAAAAAACAGCAATTGGAGAATTGTTTAAATGGTGACAAAATAGCAGTCACAGTCCAATAACCATCAAGTGGCTACATTTGGAATTGGCCACATGGGGTCACTGCACCCTCAGGAATGGAGAGACAGCAGCTGGGTGCCTCTGTCTCTGACATGGACTGGAGAAAGCGGCTGCCTGTGGAATGGATGGGAGATGCTCCTTTTCTGCAAAGCTGAGCTGCCTGGGACAAGCTAAGTCCCTCCCTATGGCCAGGAGGGAAGGCACTTAGTGTAAGGTCTTGACCCAGAAAACAATCTTCCAAAATATGACTCTTACCATGATTTGCATTGTTATTATAGGATTTTGGAATTCCTACGTACTCTTTTTGTTGTTGTTCACAGCTGATGAAATATATAGATCCTCTCTGTAAAAAGGTGCAAATATCAAATGCAACAAATCCAGGTCCTGGACGGTGAGTGCATTTCTGGCTCTGTCTGCTGGGTGCATGATGCTAGGTAGTGTGGCAGAGTGAAAGGACTGTGCTGCGGGCCCCAGGCCTGGGTTTCAATCCTTGCTGGCTAGGTGACCTTGGGCAAGCTGCTTCCTTTCTCGGAGTCTTGATAGCCTTATTTATAGAATGGAAATTCTAATATCTACCTTGGTTTGGAGTTAATGTATATGGAGTACCTGTCAGTGCTAGGCACATGGTGAGCAATTAGTAAATGACTGGCCATGTTCTTCTCGGGTTAGGGAGCCCAGGAAGAGGAGAGGCTGGGGAGAAGGTGCTGAGCTCAGCTATACATTCAGACGTAAGTTCTCAGTAGCCTCGGAAAGGCAGGTGCAGGTGGAGCTGGCCAGGAGCTTGGGAGACCTGAGGCTGCCACCTAGGGTGGATAGAGGTGCCAGTGTGGGCATCACCAGGAAACTGGAGCCAGTGTAAGTGATATGCACCTCTCAAGCCTTTACACACTCAGAAACATCTGGGTTCATTGAAACACAGCTTGCTGGGACACCCAATCCTAAGTACTATGTGGTTGTAACCAGTCCTTTTAAGACACACACCACAAGGCCTGAACTCTGGGGAACTTCAGAATTTCCGTTTGGTTTGGAATTGTGCCTTAGGACGTGTCTGGCAAGGCACCCCAGCCCTATACCATCACCTCGTTTGATGCCTCATTGTTTGCTTTGTTTTGTTTCTTTGAGATGGAGTCTTGCTCTGTCACCCAGGCTGGAGTGCAATGGCGCCATCTCAGCTCACTGCAACCTCTGCCTCCTGGGTTCAAGTGATTCTCCTGCCTCAGCCTCCCAAGTAGCTGGGACTACAGGCATGCATCATCTTGCCTGGCTAATTTTTGTATTTTTAGTAGAGATGGGGTTTCACCATGTTGCCCAAGCTGGTCCCCAACTCTTGACCTCAGGTGATCCACCTGCCTGGGTCTCCAAAGTGCTGGGATTACAGGTGTGAGCCACCACACCCGGCCTCATTGCTTTATTTTTGCCTCCGAAGATTTCATTTGACCAAAGGGTTCCCTGGCTTATGAAACATTTGGCTTTAAACAATGGTTCTCAAAGTACATTCCTTAGACCAGCCATGTTTGCATTGCCTGGGAACTCACCAGACATGCAGTCTTGGGCTCCATCCCAGACTTGCCAAATGAGAAGCTCTTGGGTGGGGACCAGCCAGCTGGGTCTAACAAACCTGCAGCAGCCACACTTGTGCTTGAGAGTCAGAAAACCACTGCTCCCGAGGAAGGGTGGCCGGCACGGCCCTGCCTCTGCCATTCTCCTGTTGGTGGAGTCTGCCTCAGCGTCAGTTTCCTTAAGGTGATCCTTTCCTCTTGGGCATTCCCGACCCCTACCTTACCTGCTGCCCTTCATCAGGCTCCAGGTGTTACTTGTTTATTTCTCTCTTCCCTGCTCTGGCATCTAGCAGTGGGTGGCGATGAGATCACCAGGTGTGCCAATTTTTACTGGTCGTGTAAGGGGAGTAATAAGGTCCCATCCCAGATTCACCTGCAAAAAAAAAAAAAAAAATGCATGCTTTCTGAAGAATGTTAAAAAGGAGAAAGTACCACAGGGCTGGATGTAGATGTGGGGACATTCTGTGGCCTTTGGACACCCCTCAGATGGCTAATGCAAAGACGGTATTGGTGAAGCCATCATAATCGCAGTCCTAATGATGATGATGAGGACAGCCACAGCATCCGACACCTGTGGGGTCCTCACTGCAAGCCCATGTGGCTCCACAAATATTATCCCACTTTACAGAAGAGGGAAGGTAGACTCTGGGAGCTTAGGTGACCCTGCTGGCATTCACACATCTGAGGTCTGGGGGAGCAGGCTTTCCACCCCAGTCAGAGTTACAGAGTTACCCCCGCCCTGTACCAATGCCGTCCCCAGCTCCCTGCCCGCCCGGGCCCTGTGGAGTGTCTCTGAAGAGATGATGCTAACAGGACAGCCTATTTGGAAGATATTTTCTTTAGACCAATCAAGTCTATGCACCTGAAATTATCTGGGCACACCTGTGGAATCAGCATCCTCCAGGATCATGAGCATGGAGCCAGGAGTAGGAGGGGCAGGAGCGCTGTGCCCACAGGTGGATGATGGGCCATGAATGTCAAGTTCTAACTTCAGATGCCCCCTGGGGTGACAGAGGAGGGGAAACTCCTTCTCTGATCCATGAGAAGAGAGAAAAAAGTACCCCCCGCCAGTACCCTGTATACAGTAGGTGCTCAGGAAATGCAAATCGGACCCATGACTGCTCATCTGCCCAGGGCCACCAGGGTCTGGATTATTCGTTTGGTTTTTCTGAGGGTCATGTTTTCTAATGACTCTGTTTTCTCTTGACATGAAAATGTGCCTATTTTTAGCTTTGATTCGTGCAGGCTGCAGGACGAATCACCTAAAATGCCCCACTAGAAAGAGCTCAGATTAGAGAGCAGAGAGTTGAATTGGACTCAGCGTCCCCGCGTAAATGCAGGACCCTGAGACCCTGGAGGGTGCAGGGCAGGAGGAAGTTGCAGTGCCTTGTAGAGGAAGGGGCTCTGGGCCTTCTGGGTATCTGACCCTCCTGTGTGTATTCAGTCCAGAAAAAGCAGGTTTTCACACAGTTCTTCAATCTGATGAAATTCCACCCTCAAAAGGCCCTAAATCCAAAAGCTAAAATAAGTAAAAGAAAATAAGGTGCAAAGCCACGGGAGTGATTTTTAGTTTAATTGGGACCCTTCCTGGCTCACCCCTCATTCTCCTTGCTCCAGATTTCTCCAGCTTCTCTGGCCAGGGTCCCAACCACACTATAAAACTGCCAATGACACCACCCAGAGTGCCAGGGACAGCCCTGAGCCCTCTGCATGTGCTGCCTTCAAGGTGGGTGCTGCCCTGGCCCCACTGTGTAGACAGGGACACAGACAGGCACAAAGAGGCAAGATGGCCCGCCCAGGGCTGCACAGGGAGCAGCTGCGCAGCCGGAAGATCAATGCCACTTATCGGTCTCTCTCATTGGCAGGGCCCTTCCTCTCCTCATCACTCCCTGGCACCCATCTGGGAGGAGCTGTGATGCCCAATCTTATGTGTCAACTTGACTAGGCCACAGGATGCCCAGATGTTTAGGCAGACATGATTCCAGGTGCTTCTGTGGGGTTGTTTGTGCATGAGATTTACATTTAAATCAATAAACAGAGTAAAGCAGATGACCCTTCCTAATGTGGGGTGAGGGGGTTCCCATCAACTGATGGCTCAGATAGAGCAAAAAGGCTGAGAGTGGATGCCTCTCCTGCCTGACTGCCTCGATTTGAAAGGGACATTAGCTTCTCCTGGTTCTCCAATAACTTGCCATCTCTGAACTCTAACTGGAGCATCAGGCCTGTGGATTTTGGCCTTGCCAGCCTCCATAATTGCGAGAGCCAATTTCCTGGAAGAACTCTTTTTCTGTGAATATAGACACACATTTTCTATTGGTTCTGTTTTTCCAGGGAACCTTAATCTAGGCTTTTCTATTCAATGCTTTTTGCAGCCCCAGGACACTTAGTGCAGTACCAAAGCCATGGTGGGGACGACAAAAGCCTTCTGAACCCCAAAGCCCCCTGCCCAGCAGATCCTCGTCCCTGAGAAGGGCGTTTCCTCCTCCCCGCCCTCCAGGAAGGGCTGTGGGAGGAAGTGCAGGCCCAGGAGGTGGGCAGGGTGTTGGGTGAGTGGGGTCAGGACTAGAGGTCAGGAGCGACTGGGGGCCAGTGATGGACTGGTGGGAGCAGAGGGGAGGTCGGCCTGTGGCTCCCAAGTAGACATCAGAATGCAGCCTCCCCCTCAGATGCTGCCCCTGCCACTGGGGGCCCCAGCAGAGATCAGGTTGGGGGCCAGGGGACGCAGCCAACCCTAGTGTCCCAAGAGGGGCCCCAGGGCAGAGCAGACGCGCTGCAAGATCCCTTTCTTATCACTTATTCAGAAAACAACATATTAACTCAGAAAACAACAATTAAGCACTTCCCTTGCCCAGGCTCTGTAACGGGTTCTGGCTACAGGAAAGTGAGCAAAGCCCAGGCTTGCCCTCCAGGGAAGACAGACGCAGCATCACCCCCAATATTAATCTTAGCACCTTCCATGGCACTCAGCACACCACGCACTGTTCCCAGTATTATTCTAGCCCTGTGTATTATAGTCGCCCCCTTATCCACGGGAGAAAAGTTCCAAGACCCACACTGGATGCCGGAACCTGAGACAGTACCAAACCCTATAATACTGCTTTTTCCTAAACGTACATACCCAGGATAAAGATCAGTTTATAAATTAGGCAGAGTAAGAGATTAACAACAACTAATAATAAAAAAAAGAACAATTCTAACAATATACTATAATAAAGTTATGTGAGCATGGCCTCTTTCTCTCTCAAAATATCTGATGATGCCACACCCCCCTTCTTGTGATGAAGCGAGGTGGTAAAACGCATGCGCGATGAGACAAAAGGAGGGAGCGGGACAGAAACAGAGTCCAGCGCGCTGCTCAGAACGGCAGCAACATGAAACTTAGGAATTGCTTATTTCTGAAAATTTCCATTTTATATTTTCAAACCACCATTGATCACTGCTAGCTGAAACTGTGGAAAGTGAAGCCATGGATGAGGGAGACTACTGTATCATATTAATTCATTTCATCTTCCCAGCAGCCCCGTGGAGGAGGTACTGTTACCCCATTTTATATGAGGCACAGAGAGGTTAAGTGATTGGCCTAAGGTCACACAGCTCTCAAGGGCCAAAGCTGGGGTGTGTACCCAAGTAGTCTGGCTCTACTTATGGATAAAAAATTATGACATAATACTAAAGTGCAACCCTAAGGTGTGCAGTGAGCACAGTGGATGAACTGACAGCAGCATTCCGCATGGAGGGGCAGTTATGGATGGAATGTTTGTGGCCCAGACTCACACGTTGGAGTCCCAACTCCGAAGTGTGACGACTTTGTATTGGGAGGCAGGTCTTTGGGAGGTAATTGAGGCATGAGGGTGGAGCCCCCATAAATGACATTGGAATCATTGTAAAAGTGACCCCCAAGAGCTCTCTCACCCTCATTCCACCATGCGAGGACACAAGGAGAAGCTGTCAGAGGGCCCTCGCCAGAGCCTGAGCATGTGGCCCCTGACCTGAGACTTCAGCCTCCAGAGCTGTGAGCATCAAGGTTTGTGTTAAAGCCTCTCAGTCTATGGTAATTTATTATTGCAGCCCCAACTGACCAAGACATTAGAGGCTCGGAGAGGCCGGGCAGGGTCCTGTGGAAGGGTAGGAAGTGGCCAGCAGGTGGTGGCAAGGCCACAGAGTCCTGATTCACATTGGAGAGCGAGCCCAAAGCCAGGAGGCTGAGGGGAAATTGGGAGAAGTCGGGAAGCCTGGGTTGTAGGAAAGTAGCATGGCCACTTAGATCCAGAGGGCCCCTGTTCAGAGGGGAGAGAGGGCCAGGAGCCACACCAAGGTACGGCACAGCCACCTGACATGGCACACCTGGGCGGGCGGGGCTGCAGGAGCCGCTCATCCGGGCAGGAGCTGCCATTCAGGACTGACATTGTTCACAGCGGGGCCTGCGGTGGTGATGAAAAGCACGCTATGCTTGAGCTGGTTTTCTTCTTGTTTTTAAATTCTCTATAGACAATGCACCCCTTACTTCCTGTGCTCAGGCCAGCCACTCCCACCACCATCGGTAAAAATAAATCAATCAATAAAAATAACCTTTGGAACAGCCAGGTCATCTGGGCAGAATGTTTGGTTTGGTTGCTGTTTTTTGGGTGTTTGTTTTTTGTTTATTTAAGCCTGGATTCTTTAGTATATATAGGGTAACATTCCCTTAAAACAACTTAATACAGGCCAGGCGCTGTGGCTTAAGCCTGTAATCCCAGCACTTTGGGAGGCCGAGGCGGGTGGATCACGAGGTCAAGAGATCGAGACCATCCTGGTCAACATGGTGAAATCCCGTCTCTACTGAAAATACAAAACTTAGCTGGGCATGGTGGCGCGTGCCTGTAGTCCCAGCTACTCAGGAGGATGAGGCAGGAGAATTGCCTGAACCCAGGAGGCGGAGGTTGCGGTGAGCCGAGATCGCGCCATTGCACTCCAGCCTGGGTAACAAGAGCGAAACTCCGTCTCAAAAAAAAAAAACAAACAACTTAATACAATGTCAGCCACACATGCAAGCCATATGGGTAATCTAGTAGCCATATTTTTTAAAAGTGAAAAGAAACAGATCAAACCAATTTTAATATTACTTTATTTCACTTAATATATTAACTAAAAATTAGCACTTCAACATGTAATACATAGAAACACTATTTATGAGCTATTTTCCTTTGTTTTGCCTTTGAAATCTGAGATGGGTTTTCAACTCAACACCCATCTCGACTCAAGTCTCCACCCTTCCAGTGCCCAACAGTTATGTGCAGCCAGTGGCCCTGGGACAGGACAGCACAGCCTGGGCGCCTCTAAAATGAGCCCAGATCAAGCTGTGGCCACTCAGACCACATCTGTCACTCTGAGTTTTTGGTCTGCTTTTTTTTGTCATCCAATAGGACCTTCACCGAGTCAGCAGGTACGTGCCATGGAGCCCTAAATATGATGAACACATTGACATGATTCCCAGGGTGGCAACGTCTCCTTACTTGAAAAGCACAACCCCAGCAGGGCGCGGTGACTCACGCATGTAATCCCAGCACTTTAGGAGGCCAAGGCAGGCAGATCACTTGAGGTCGGGAGTTTGAGACCAGCCTGACCAATACGGAGAAACTTCAACTCTACTAAAAATACAAAATTAGCTGGGCATGGTGGCATATGCCTATAATCCCAGCTACTCAGGAGGCTGAGACAGGAGAATCGCTTGAACCCAGGAGGTGGAGGTTGTGGTGAGCCAAGATTGTGCCATGGCACTCCAGCCTGGGCAACAAGAGGGAAATTCCATCTCAAAAAAAAAGCAGCACAACCCAAACACAGGTGGAGTAGCCGATGCTGAGAGAAGAACTGCTTCCTCCACTTTCATCAGCACCGTAATCAAAAGGCATGAGAGGCTGCAGCTGAAGGGAGGGGAGGGAATGGTCAAGGTCAGGGATGATCAGCTGGGACCTCTGTACCCATTGCTCAGTGTGGACATGGGTCTCTCTGCTTTCCTGTTCTCTTTGGTTCCACTGCTTATTTTTTAAATCTATGCTGCTTCATGTCAGTAAAGCAACTGGTCCTAAGGTCAGCCCAGGAAAAAGCATGTTAATAGATCCTCCAGATCTGAGGTTCTAAAGAACTGAGCAGCATTTTCCTAAGATGGCTCAGGAGCCACCGAGGCCACTGTGCAGGAAGGCCTGCCAAGTCTTCCTCAGGGCTAGAAGCAAGGTTTCACCACACGGACTCCTCCACCCTGGCCCAGGGAATCACTTTCCACGCAGCTGGGGCTCTGCTGAGCATAGCTCTCCCCTGGGCTGGAGCGCCTGTCTGGTGGCATGCTCTGGTTCAGGAGGAGACAAGCCTAGGGGGTCATTCATGAAAACTCCACACTGCCTCCTAGGCACTCAGTTCACAGTTCTTTCTTCTGACCCCCAAAACATATATACACAGGACTCTTTCGCTTTTAGAATTGTTTTGTAACCTCTGCAAGGAAAGACCAGGTTAAAGGAAGCACAAAAGTGGTCCAGTTGCAAAGGTTCCCAAATCGTGGCAAGTTCTTGTAGTTTGTGACTTCTACCTGGGATGGCAGATGGCAACTTGACAGGACCCAAGGACAGATTTTTGAAATGAACGTTGCATACTACAGAAAAGTCCTGTGCATATAATCTCACCTTTGGCCCCATTGTTGGCTCTATCAGATCCTAACATGTTGATGGATTTGATTCCTGGATTTTAAGAAGGAACAATTGGATTTTAAGAAGTAAGCAATTTATGGATTTTAAGAGGTGAACAATTATAGGTAGTATGATATAATAAAGTATAATAAATATAATAGGTTTGTGAGTGCTGCCGTATCCTTCCCCCAGTGTCTGTGTGTGTGCACACATGCACACACAGGCACATACATGCATGTAAACACACACACACATACATGCACACACACACACACGGGCAGTGAGTCAGCCCTCAGATCCCGCCTCTAGCCTGGGAAACTCCTCATTCTGTACAGGCTGTAGAGACCACTGACTATGGAGCTCCTTTGAGGAACTAAAGACGTAAAAAGGAATGTAAGCCATTCACTTTATCCTTAAACTTGGCTACGTGCTTTGTGGTGTTTGTCTGCTGTTCCTCAGTAAAAAAGTGAAAGTCACCTTAACCAAGCGTGTGTTCTCACCCACTCCAGTCCTCAACACCAGCCAACCTTCTGTGGTGTCCTGCATGTATCTCCTGCAATTTGCAGCTAAACCCAGCTTTATCTGTAATTCACATCGTGTAACTGTGTCTCAATTTACAGGTCTGTCCTCTTTCCAGTGAACATTTAGGTTCTTTCCTTTTCGTGAACTAAACAAAGCTACAATTATTAACATTGTTACTGGCTCACACCTGTAATTCTAGCATTTATGGAGGCCAAGGCGAGCGGATCACTTGAGGTCAGGAGTTCGAGACCAGCCTGGCCAACATGGCAAAACCCTGCCTCTACCAGAAATACAAAAACTAGCCGGGTGTGGTGGTGCACACCTGTAATCTCAGCTACTCTGGAGGCTGCGACAGGAGAAGTGCTTATACCCGGGAGGTAGAGGTTGCAGTGAGCCAAAATGGTGCCACTGCACTCCAGCCTGTGCAACAGAGCAAGACTTATCTCAAAAAACAAACAAACAAAAAACATTGTTTACCGGTGCTGTTGTGAAACAATTTTGATTTCAGGTGATTCGACGTGATTGAAAGATGTCTCACTGTGATTTTCTTGTTGTTGTTGTTAGAACATTCAAAGGACTTGAGAGCATTTTATTGTAACTTAAGAAAAATAAATACAACTGTCACTAACTTTTGTGAGCAATTTCTCTGAAAAAAATCTTAGTTCTGTAAGACATTTGAGGCATTCTCTGACTAAAGGAAAGAGGTGGCTGTAACAGTCTGCATGAACATGAGACAGAGGTGCCAGCTGGCCTTTCTAGTCAAGAAGACTAAGGTCGATATGGAAGTAGACATAAGGAAAATAGTCTTGATTACTGAGTTGCAGTCCCGGGATCTCCACTGATGCATCCAGTATACTTGTAGCAGCTACTTCATCCAGGTGTCCGAAGACCGAGTTTAGAACCTCTCGTAAACGTTTGGCGGATGACTTCTTATGCGGCTGCAGGAGCACTGCCTGGAAATTCACTGGTAGTCCATACCTGAGCACGGACTCCACAAACACTCTCAGGGCCTTGATGTGGATCCAGGCAATGAAGGCTTCGCTGAAGTTCACCTTGAGCCAGCGCAGCAGGGGGCCATACTGTTGCTTCTTATCAGACAGCAATCGGGCCATCTCCTCCCTTTCCCTTTTAATTTCTTTCTCATCATAGTAAAATTCACAAACAGTGAACTTGTTTTCTCTGGCTTTGCTTTTGAAATCTTCAATCACTTTTCGAAACAGAGTCACAGTGAAAAGGCCGCCCTCCTTGTCCTCAGTAATGAGTTTGGTCGATCGAGGGACCACCATGTCCGAGAGAGATTCGTAGGTTTTTTGCCATTGTGAGTAGTTTGGTTTGGGGACAATGACCAGAAGTGTGACGAGATATTCAGAATCCAGCACGAAGTCCTCTTTGCTCACAATATCGCTCAGTGTCCGGGTGAAGAGGTTCCCCATGGATTTCTTCTCCAGGTTCTCCAGGTTCGTCTTCAGAGTGTTGTAGGCTGCCAGTCGGGACTTCAGGTCTGTCTCGATCTGCGCCAGCTGCTTGGCTATGGTGTCCACCACGCTCACGAGCGGCTGTTTGGCAGGATATTTGGCCATGTCCCATTCAGAGTGGGTCACAAAGGAGGTTAAGTCAACTCCGTTTGCCAGGAGATGTTCCTGTGCCTTCCCCTTCGAGTCCTCCATGACTTCCACCACGCTCTGAGCCATTCTCCTTATGAGGCTTTCAGCACAGCTGTCGAGTTTCCCCAACTCATCAGAGAGGCCAACCAGGGAATCCAAGATCCCCACCTTGAAGTCAGGAATAGCGAATTTGGTATTATAAGACAGTTTGGACTTGGAGGTAAATGCTTCGAGTCTTCTCTTATCCAGTGACGGGAGCTGGCGGGGCGCGGGCGGAGCGGTCGGGGCTGCGGGAGGCGGGTGCGGGACCAGAGCGCACAGCCAGCTCCGGAGAGGCAGTGGCTTCCCTCACTGTGATTTTTATTTGCATTCTTCTGATTTTAGCACAGCTGAGGATTTTTTTTTTTTTTTATAGGATCTCACACTGTCACCCAGGCTGGAGTGCAGTGGCACCATGGTGGCTTACTGCAGCCTCAACCTTCTGGGCTTAGGTGATCTTTCCACCTCAGCCTCTTAAGTAGCTGGAACTCCAGGCACATGCCACCACACCTCGCCAAGTTTTTAAAGAGATGTAGTTTTGCCATGTTTCTCATGCCAGTCTGGAACTCCTGGGCTCAAGCGATTCTCCCGCCTCGGCCTCCCAAAGTGCTGGGATTACAGAGGTGAGCCACTGCGCCCGGCCACAGCCACCTGAGGATCCTTTCATAGGCCATTGATCATCCTGCTTTCTTCTTCTATGAATTGCCTGTCACAGCTTTGATATGGACAGTTTCTTAACATAGGCTTGTCATGCTTGACGTGGTAAAGGGATGGTCCAGCATCTTTCAATGGGAATGTCTTCCCGGCAGAATGACCCCAACAAAGAAGGCATTCAGTAAAGGCATGGACCACCTCAAGAACCAGAGGATTCATTCGGTAGGCACCTGAGCCAGGTGAACTAACAGAATGGGGCCAATACTGACTTCAGCTGCAGCGATCCCTCTGCACAGTCCCTTTTAGGAAACTTTGCAGGTGAAAATGACATGTTTTCAAAGCAAACACATGCATCACCAGGATGTGCTGATGGAAAACTATTTGTATTCGTTTTCTGTGGCAGCCATGACAAATTACCACAAAATCGTGACTTAAAACAATAAAAGTGTGTTATCTCACAACAGTGGAAGGCAGAGGTCCAAAATCAAGGTATTGGCAGGGTTATGCACCCTCTAAAAGCAGGGAGTGGGAGCTGCTCTTACCCTTTTCGGCTTCTGGTGGTTGTCGGCCTTCCTTGACTTGTGGCTGTGATGCTCTGGTCTCGGCCTCCCTCTTCACGGGACCTTCTTCTCTGTGTGTCTCCTGTAAGACACTCACCATTGTGAGATTTTTATGAAGGGAGAGTGTGTGTGTGTGTGTGTGTGTGTGAGAGAGAGAGAGAGAGAGAGAGAAAGAGAGAGAGAGAAAGAGAGATACTGAAGGAAGGGTCAGTATTTTAAGCTATCCATGATCTTTTCACTGCTCTGCTGTGTGACCTGGGCCCATTAGTTCACCTCTCTAAACCTCCCCTTCTCCACCCTATGAACTGGAGCCAATGACCCCCAGCTCTTGGAGTCAGGAGTATTCAGGTGGGTGTGAAAGCACCTGGCATGTGATCATTACTCAAAAAATAACTTTGAATTTTGCTCTTTTAAAGGAAAGATGCTTTCAATCTGGGGAAAGATATTTGGTGCTTAAAATAATAGGGAACATTTCCATGTGTCTGAGGCTGTTCTCAAAATACTACATGTATTCATTTACTCTATCCTCTTCATGAGAATGCCAGGCCAGATGTCAGAGTCCAAATGTCCTTTCCCAAGTAGGGTGACCACAGAGACATGACTCTAAGGGACAGGCACTATGACCATCCTCATTTTGCAGATGGGGAAACTGAGGCCTAAGGTCGCAGAGCTGCTGCATGTTAGAACTGGGGTCTGAGCTGATGCAGATACATCCCTGAGCCTTGCTCTAGGCTGTCTCTCCGGAGAAAGGCTGTCCTAAGGGAGGAGAAATAAACTCAGTGTGGACTTGAGGCTCAAAGGAAGTTCATTGTCTGGTTGGAGAAATGCAGGAAGAAGTTCAGGAAGGCTTCAGGACCCTGGTGGCCATTTACAAACTGGAGCTGGACAGTCACGGAGGTGGGTGTGAAGTGAGAGTCTTTGAGGTCCCTGCCCATGGATAGAGCAGTCTGCTCTTTGCAGCAGTTTCTACTTTCACCTCTGTCACCTTCACGGGCTTCTCCAGAGCTGCAGGGAAGCAACCCTGATCCCTGATCCCATCCAGCAGGGAGCAGGTGATTCAGTCAGGCCAGATGTCAGAGCCCAAACATCCTTTCACAAGTAGGGTGACCACAGTTATTGTCCAAACTGAGACACTTTGGTGGGGTGACAGTTGTAACCATTAAGCCAGGATATGAGATGTCATCTTGGACTGTCCCAGCAAACCAGGTCAGAGAGTCACCTTGTCACTTTAGCAGCAGCTACCTGAACCTATGGAACATAAACTGCAGTGTGACAGGCCCCTCCTGGACATACAATGTGTTCAAGAGGAGTTTAGGGACAGTGGGATCCCTGGTGAAGGTGACCCCAACCAAATAGGACTGGGTGACAAGACAGCCTGGGGAAATGCCGTGCCGGACAGCAGGCAGAGGCGAAGCCACTCGCATGCCAAGACACACTTGCAGCTCCCTCTGTGTTTAGAGTTAACGAAAGGCCAAAGGCAAAGATCCGAGCAGACGCCTCAGAGAAGATACATAGATGGCAAATGAGCAGATGAAAAGGTATTCCACACCATCTGGCACCAGGGAAATGCAAATTAAAACAACAACGAGACATACCTACTGGATACTACACACCTATCAGAATGGTCCAAATCCAGGGTACTGATAGCACCAAATGTGGTGAGGACATGGAGCAACAGGAATTCTCATTCATTGCTGGTAGGAAGCAAAATGCACAGACTCTGTGAAAAACAGCTTGGCGGTTTCTTTCAAAACTAAACATCCCCTTACTGCTCAATCCAGCAATCATGCTCCTTGGTATTTGTGCAGATGAACTGAAAACTAATGTTCGCACAGAAACCTGGGCACAGATGTTTATAGCAGCTGTGTTTATTGTTGACAAAATTTGGAAATAACCAAGATGTCTTTCAGTAGGTAAATGGATAAAATACAGATAAATCCTGGCCGGGCGTGGTGGCTGACACCTGTAATCCCAGCACTTTGGGAGGCCAAGGTGGGCGGATCACCTGAGGTCAGGAGTTCAAGACTAGGCTGGCCAACATGGTGAAACCTCGTCTCTACTAAAAATATGAAAATTATCCAGGCGTGATGGTGGGTCCCTGTAATCCCAGCTACTCAGGAGGCTGAGTGAGGAAGGAGAATCGCTTGAACCGGGTAGATGGAGTTTGCAGTGAGCCGAGATCACGCCATTACACTCCAGCCTGTGTGACAGACTGAGACTGTGTCTCAAAATAAATAAATAAACAGGTACATCCAGACAATGGAATATTATTCAGCACTAATCACAACTGAGTAAAATAGAGAAAACGTAAATGCTTCCAACTACGTGGCCTTATGGAAAGGGCAAAACAACGCAGACAGTAAGAAGATCAGTGGTTGGCTGGGACTGGGGGAAAGGACGGACGAACAGGAGGGGCACGGGGGATTTTAGGGCAGAGAAACTATCTGTTAAAATGGTGGATGCACGTTATTGCATGCTCTCCACACCCACAGAATGTACACCACCAAGCATGAACCCTAATGCTAACGCTGGGCTTTGGGTGACGATGTTTTGTCCATGGGGGCTCGTCAGTTGTCACGAATGAATAACCGATGGGGGATGTGAGTATCGGGGAGGCTGTAGCTCAGGCGGGGGAGGTGGGAAACCTCTGTACTTTCCTCTCAGTTTTGCTGGAAACAAACACTTCTCTAAAAAACATGAAGACTAATTCTTTTAAACTACCATCTTAAACAAAAAGAAGAGGCCCCAGGTAAAAGACCTCGACCCAGAACTTTCTACGGAGAAGGGACTTTCTCACTGGTGGAAGGAGGGCACACCGGGTCATTATTTGAGTAATCCCAGCAGGAGACTCTGCCTGGTTTGAGTAATCCAGGCTTCTGCTTCCGCCAAGAGACCACCTCCGGTGAAAATAGCTTTGCGGTTGTTTTTCGTCTTTTCACCCAATGGGTCTTTGGGGGTTTGTGGCATGTCCCATGTAACACTGAACTCTCAGTTCCCCTTTCTCATTCTCCCAGGGAGACAAGGCGCCCTGCGGGGAGAGTGGCCACCTGCACCAGGTGTGAGAGGAGCTGCACCTGGGCTGAGCCCTGCATCCTGGTCCTGTCTCTGCATCCAGCGTCTCTGCAGGAGGCCCTGCCTGCAGAAGGCGTGAGAAGCAGCATCCCTGTGAAAGTGCTTGTGTGTCCCTGAGGGGAGAAGGTGGGGCACTGGTTCCTGTCATCGGGTGCGGCACAGAGCAGGGCCCTAGGACGTGAGGTGAGAGACATGAGCAGAGAGAGGGTGGGTGCTACTGGGGTGCACAGGCAGCTTGAGGAGGATGGAGATGGCAAACTTCTCATCATCATTCTAGGGCCGTGTCTAGGGCCACGTTTAGGGCCGGAGGACCAGCAGGTCCCCAAAGCCTCCAGTGCTTCCAGAGGCCAGTGGCAAGCAGTGTCCAGGGACCCCACAACCACCACTGAGGCCCATCTGCTCATCCCCCAGCTGGATGCCTACTGGTGGCCACACTCCAGGTCTCCGGGCCCTGCCTGGGACACATGTTGGGGCTTCTCGCCCAAGTAGGAGTTATCTGCCTGCCCTCGGCATCCCACAGGTTTGCTTTGTCTCTGAGGGAATAATTAAGGAGTGTTAGTATGATATCAGAAAATTGCTAATTATAGCAAAGAGCTAACACAGCGATCTGGGAACTTGTGGAGCTCTAGTTAATGATGACAGAGGGAAATATTTGACTGTTTTGTGCTGCACCCAGGTTCTCAGGAGGCGGCGAGAGACGAGACTTGGCTCCATGCCATGCTTGGAGCCCCTGGTCCCAGAGACGCTGCTTTCCCTGTGGGAGATCGGAGCAGAGGCGGTCAGCTGGGAAGCTCAGGATGGAGTGAGGAAGGAGGGCGACTTAGGATGCTTGGGTTGCAGAGATCTAACACCCCAAGAGGGGCTGGCTGTGGCCTGTGCCCACCCCAAACTCACACACTCTGTCATGCTCACACACATGTACACACACACATTTCCACACTCACGCACACACTTGCATGCCCAGGCTCACACACCACACTCACACGGCTTAGTCACACATACATTAACACACATACACACTCAGATTTACACATCCACATGCACAGTTATGCACCACAGACACAGACACTCTCCAAATTCACAGACCACTGTCACACACATCTCCACACACACACAATCACTCACATACACACTCTTACACATGGACACACTGACACACTCTCATTACACACATTCACCTGTCCTCCCACTCACACATGCACACACACACAAACTTCAAGCCAAATTAGAGCTCTTTTCTTGGTCCCACAAAGAAAATGGTAACCTCAGCATCTTGGTCTCCATCAGAACTGGGTGCAGGATCCTATCCAGTCACAAGAGGGAAAATGAGGAAATGGGTCCTCCATGTCCTCAGACTCTGAAGAACAAAACTATACACGAGGCAGCTCTAATGCCTCTCACACACGAACAGGAGGGATCAAAACAGAGAAGCGGTTCCTCACGATGCGTGGCGCTGGCAGAGCCCAGTTCTGCCACGTGCCAAGCACCAGCTCGCCCCTTGATGATGGGAAATGGTTGCATGTCTTGTTTCCTGGCCCTTATCTCTGTCTTGGTACAGAGTAAAGACTTGAGCCTCCCTTCCAAACACAGGAGTCCCACTGAGCTGACCCGCCAGCTGACGGATGAAGCCTCACCATCTGCTGACCATGTTCCCCAAGGTCCCTTGAGCCTCAATTTCTGAAGAGGATCTGCTCGGAATTCCCTGTGTCCGTGCTCTGCCCAGCTGTTGGAACCCCCGTAGCCTCTGTCTGACAGTGGGTCTGGATGACTGGCCACCTCTTGACTGTGCCAGCACCTCTACTGCCATGTTCTGCCTGGGGGACGGGAGTTCCTTCAGCCCTGGCAGAGGGGGCTACCCCTAGGATCCATCCCACCCCAAAGTTTGGAGACCTCCGAGTCTACAGGGGTCAGTCCACATGACCATCAGCCTCCTAAAACGTGAACGTCTTTCATTTAGAGAGCTCAGGGAAGGATATGACCAGAGAAATGGCCAGCAAGGCTGAGGTGAGGGATCCGCTCTGGGATACAACCTAAATTAGTTTTGAGCCCCCTGCAAATATTTGCTTCTTCCTTCCCTCAGTTAACTGAAAACCCAATAGCAATTCAGTTCAATTCAGAAGCTGAACACTGAGCCCTGCACTGTGTAAATGCCTGGGACCAGCAGTGAGTGAAAGACTGAAAAACATGGCCTTTGCCTGTGGGATTTACAGTCTATGGGGAAGATGGATATTAAACAAAGGTGAAAGTATGAAAGACCTGTGTGCATGGCGGGGGGGGAGGTATTAGAGCTCTATAGAAGCATATACAAAATGGAGAAATCATCCTAGTCTAGTGGCTCAGGAAAGACCCTCCTAGGAAAATGGCATTTAATATGAAACTCAAAGTATGAAACAGCGCTTGGCCAGAGAAACAGGGTGTATGGCTTAAAGGTGGTCACAAGACACGCATTAAAGGTCACAATTCTTTGCTCCTCCTTTCTCTGAAAGATAGAGTTGAATTCCTCTTCCCCTGGACTCTGGGCTGACCCTAGCCCTGCCCGTAGAATGTGGTGGAAGCAACTTTCCTGGTCTTCTGAGGTTAGGTCATCAGAAGCCTCGAGTTTCTGCCCAGACCTTTCAGAAAACATGCCTGGGGGAAGCCAGAGGCCGAGTAAGGAGTACAGCTATCCGAGACCACCATGCTGTGAGGAAGCCCAAGCTAGCCTCATGGAAAGGCAGCATGGAGAGAGGGATACCCAACCAGTCTCCTGCTGTTCCTGCCACCCCAGCAGAGCCCAGACAAGCCAGTAAGGAAGGCTTTGATGGTACCAACCCAGCCATCCTCTGACTGTAATTGCAGGAAAAGCCCTGAGTGGGAACCACCTATATAAGCCCAGTCAACCACCGGGATTGTAAGAAATAATAAGTTATGCTTTAAACCGCTGAGTTTTAGAATGATTTCTTCTACCACTATACATAACCGGATAAAGGAGTGGAAAAGAATTCCAAATGGAGGAACAGCATGTGCAAAGGCCAAGACTGCACCTGCACCCTCAGATCTCCTTCAGAGAATACGGCTTTTAAACCATCTTAGAACCAGCTCAAGACCAGCTGTAGTATCTCACCCTGAGGCATAGAACAGACAGAGAGAGGTTTGTTTTGTTTGTTTGTTTGAGATGGACTCTTGTCCTGTCACCCAGGCTGGAGTGCAGTGTTGTGATCTTGGCTCACTGCAACCTCTGCCTCCCAGGTTCAAGCGATTCTCCTGCCTCAGCCTCCCGAGTAGCTGGAACTACAGGCATGTGCTACTATGCCTGGCTAATTTTTTTTTGTTTTTTGTTTGTTTGATTGATAGATTTTTAATTTTTTTAATTTTTTTATTTTTTTATTTTTTTATTTTTTTATTTTTTGAGACGGAGTTTCGCTCTTGTTACTCAGGCTGGAGTGCAATGGCGTGATCTCGGCTTGATTTTTTTATTTTTATTTATTTATTTATTTTGGTATTTTTAGTAGAGACAGGATTTCACCCTCCTAAAATATGAAGGCTTTCCTTTTAGAGAGCTCAAGGAAGGCTATGAACAGAGAAATGAGCAGCAAGGCTGTGATGAGGGAGCCACACTGAGATACAGCCTAAATTCGTTTTTGACCCCCCTGCAAATCCTTCCTTGTTCCTTCCCTCAGTTAACTGACAACCCAATAGCGGTTCAGTTCAAGCTAGCCTCATGGAAAGGCAGCAGGGAGAGAAGGATACCCAACCAGTCCCCTGCTGTTCCTGCCACCCCAGCAGAGCCCAGGCAAGTGGCTAAGGAAGCCTTTGATGGTTCCAACCCCAGCCACCATCTGACTGTAACTGTGTGAGAAGCCCTGAGTGGGAACCACATTTATCCATTTATCTATAGTGGTATAACAAATCATTCTAAAACTCAGTGGTTTAAAGCAATAACTTATTATTATTTCTCATAATTCTGTTGGTTGATTGGGCTTATATAGGTGTTTCCCACTCAGGGCTTCTTACACAGTTACAGTCAGATGTTGGCCAGGCTGGTCTTGAACTCCTGACCTCAAATGATCTGCCTGCCTCAGTCTCCCAAAGTGTTGGGATTACAGGCGTGACCCACCCTGCCTGACCCAGAGATAGATAGATTTTTACTCCATCCACAGAGGGACCAGGGAGAGGAGTGATTCATCAACCTTTTGAAATGATATTTAAGTTAGCTTGGAGATCGGTGCATTAAACTTCTCCTGGGGAGAGGATCTATCAGATTTAAAAAGCGCCTGAGAACACTTGAGGAACCAGAGATTCACAGTTGTGTTTTCTAAGACAGCCTTAATTATGCTTGGGAACTAAGAAGACATGCACTTAGCTGGGTACAATGTAGGTTCTCCAAAAGAAGAACCGAGCAAGGTCATAAGATTTGAGTCAAAAATAGAGATTTCCTACTTACTCTATGTTGATTTAGTACAGAAAAACAATGTAGATTGCTCAAAAAACGAACCAAAGTCCTAAGATTTAAGAAATAGAGATTACCTACTTATTCTATATTGATTTAGTTGAGAAAAATAAACGTTTCCTTTTTGTGGTCTAAGAATGTGTGGAGCTGGGAAACATTTGATAAGACTGTGAAGAACCGAAAACAGAAGTCCAGAAAGAGCTGACAGAGCGCAGGACCTGCCCGGCTCTCCTTGTGTGCAGATGGTCCCTGGGCCTCGTGGGTGAAGGGCCCTGGTCCTGCTGGAGCCTGTCCAGGGCTGAAGGTGTGAGGTGGGGGTCTCCCAGGCCTCCTCAAGCCGATGAATGAAGGCAGGGACAGAGGGCAGCGCAGACCCTGTCCTGACAGGCATGTTTTGTCTCTGGGGCACCCGCGCCTGTCTCTCTGCATGTTTAGACCTCCTCTGCCTCCAGGTGGCACTCTGAGCCCACATCCTACTTCTGCTTTGTAACAACCAGGCCACCCGCTCTGGCCTTCAGCATCTTCCAGAGAGCCCAAGACAGGCCTGTCCTGTGGGGGTCAGGAAACCCCACACGGTGCTTTCCAGAAGTGGGGGAGACAGTAGCATAGCCTCCTGCCTCCTCCGGGTCTTGGCGTCTGGGTTTCTCTATTCTTGAAGAAACAGAATTCACGTTCTACCTTCTTCAGCACAGCGTTTTCTCTCTTCACCCCACCTGATTTTCCAGTGTTCAGGTGAAGGCTGTCTCCAGAGCCGAAACGCAGGAGGCCACCTGGAGGGATTTCCCCACTCTTGTTCCCCTCCACCGCCACCTCACATTCTTTCCATCAGGCCTCATTGGCTGATTCCTGGAGGTCTGAGCACACAACACACACAGCTGCCTCATCTCCTGGGCAGCCCACATCACATCAGCCCAGAGGTGGCCGACAGTGCCTCCCCAGTGCGGCCCCACGGAGGGAATGTGAGTGCAAGAAGCAAGGGGACAGCTGTTCCTGCTCTGAGGGGAGTCCCTTTTCAACTCGCACCCAGTCAGCAAGTGACTCTTCTCTACAAAGAGGCAGGAGATGAACCTCCTCTCTAGCTTTGGAAGCAGAGGCCGTGAGACCCATGGCGAGAGGCCAGAGCTGTGCAGGCTGAGGGGGCACCAGCTCAGGGATTCCAAACGGAGGAAGGTACCTTCCAGAGAGAACTGCTAGAGTCCAAGCCTTCTCCACAGTCCCGCCACTAAAACCCCTGGGGCTCAGCCTAAACCCGATCTTAGAAATGACATCCCAGCACAAGCTTTGCAGGATAAGCAAAATCTAGAGAAGAGAAAAGGCAGACCCAGGTAACGAGAAATACAGGTCATCTGGACCAGCTCAGAGCAGACACAGCGCCTTTTCCATGTGCAGCAAATGATGTTCTCATGTTTGCTAGTGTGAGGAATCCAACATTAATCTCAGAATCATTCTGTGTTACCTGCAGCTGGCTTTACGTTGCTATGCCGAAGTCAACCGGGTGACAAACTGTCTTTTGTCTTCATTCTAGAGCAAGGACTAACTATTCCTTTCATGGTCTTTATGGAAACTCATGTTAATTAAAACTCTTCTGGGGTTCATCATGAATATATTTCTAGTTTGGGCAACTAGAGAAGCCAAATGAAGCAGCTGCCATGCTTACAGCGCACTGCTCTGAGAAGCCATGTTCCTGCCTGGTTCTCCATGGGCTACAGGCGTGTAGCAGAAAACACATGGAAACACCCTGCCTCAGCCTGATTTCCCCTAAAGTACATCCCGAGACAAGGGCTGATGGGATTGAGGTTTATTAAGGGATGCAATCCCCAACAGTAGGAGCGAGGGGCAGGAGAGGGGGCGGGGAGGAGAGGGATTATGGAATTGGGCACCACAATGGGTCATTAGATGCTTTCAAGAAACTTCTGAACCCACCAGTTGAGAAACCAAGGAGCACATTGGCTCCCTACTCATCCCCCCCATTCCTCCTCCCAGGGTATGAACTCTCCTGCACTCCCAGGTGACAGGATGTGAATTGCTTTCAGGCGCCCCACACCTGGGCATCACAGGGAGGTCCTGGGGCAGGGCACTGTTAGTTCTTCACTTCGGGGTGAAGTTGGTTGCCACCAGTTGAGACCTGCAGCAGTGATGAGGCCGCAGGAGCTGGGGTGAGTCACAAGAGATGTTATCCACACAAGCGTGGACCACCGTGGGGAAGGGGTCAGTGTTCAGACCACAGTTCTCCATAGGAAGAGTGTTATGAATAAACAATGACTAGCGTAGCTTATAGTTGAGTCTACAAGCAACTTGAGCCCCTTCTGAATAAATTGCCCTGGGAAAAACAACAGGCTCTTGCGATGCAAGTCAACAGAAAAGCGATCGTCTGGAGTAGCATAGTGTGTTTAATGTTCATTGTGGATGCTGGCACTTGAGGAAAGCAGGCTTCCTTGGAGACATGGAATGAGGTCATTAGAGACAGCACTGAGACTGGAAGGTGCTTCTGGGTCTCTTCCAGAGCTTTAGAAATGGAAGGCCTGGGAGCATCATTGCATTGACCTCCCCTGCAAAACACGGGCGTGTGCTTTTCCTCAATGCACTCTGATCACCAACACCACACCCATGTTGTTCACCCCTAATTTTGGTTAGTAGTTAGCTCTCAAACAGAAGGAAGAGAGGGATTGAAAATGGACAGAGATTTTCCTGGAAAAACTCCTTTGAGTTGCAAGAGAATGAGAAGGAGGAAGAGATTAGAGAATAAAGATGGGTGTGTGTGAGGGAGGATACCCACAGTGAGATGAACTAGGTCTGCACATCACTCACTGTTCACTAAGGACGAAAGGGTCATGGCACAGGGTGGGAGGTGCATGGCACAGACTGGCTCCTCTCGGAAGGATGGGTAGAGTGAGGAGGAAGCCAACCACCAGGAGTTGGTAGGAGGCGACACCGTTGACCCCAGGAACTGGGTTGCTGCCGCTGATGGGGCTAGCATGGCGCAGGGCCGAGGACCAGGGCAGCGATTGTTCGTGTGAATGGAAAACATGTTGTTTCTTAGGGAGGTGGTGCAAGGCGTGCGAACTCCAGTGGCTAGTTTGCATTTTTTTTAATGTTATGCTAATAATATGTCACTGCAATGGAGTAAAGGCTGTGGTCTTCCGTGGAGCCCAGATTCTATCCCTGAACTGTTCTTGCAGGTAGAGATTTATATAAAATGCTCAGAGGAGGCTGTAATAGATTTTGAGACATATTTCATAATATTTTCTAGCATGCCACTTGATGTCACAGGCAGATTTATGAAAAGGCAGTATTTATTATACAATATTCATGTTTTATTAAATCTGATTACATTGCAGGAAAGAGAGTTGTGACGGCAGCCTCCAGGCTGAGCTGGGGCCGAGTTCCCCGCCCCTACCTGATGCCTGGAGGAGACCCAGATGTGGCACTGTGGACCCTCAGCTCTGTCAATGCCTCCCTCAGATAACCCGGGTCGGGGGGCATCCCTTGCCTCTTCTGACTCTCACTCTGTAGGAAAAGAATTGCACTTGCCCCTCTTCCCACCTGGGCAGGCAGGCAGCGGCCAGAGCAGAGTATTAATAACACACGGGGAGACAGAGGACCTCTCTCTTATCTGCGGGAGAAAGGAGCCTGGCTGGCTATCCAGACTGCAGCCTGAAGCTTCTCTAAGGAGCCACACGGTGCGGAATTCATCTCTGGGTCTCAGTGCTCCCAGCTCCCCAGCCAACCTGCCCTCCTTGGAAACCTGAGAAGATTCACTTCAAAAAGGGCCCCTGGGCCAAGAATCAAATTGGCCTGGCTCCCCTCTGATCTCGGAGTCTGTGAGCAGGGGGTCCCGGCAGCTGGAGTAACTCGACCCCTGCACAACCCAGGTTCTTTTCTTTTCCTGGACAAGATTTATGCGGCAGGGTTTAGTCTTACCATACATAGACGTTCCCAGGAGAGGCCCCCGCAGTCCCTGCCAGCTAACTGGAAGATGGGCTTTTAGATAAAGTTGGGTTGATACCCAAGGAAAAGAGAATTGGTGTGAGATTGAGGAACCAGTTTGCACAACCTGATGGACTGTGCTGACCCTCGGAGGGGAGGAGAAGGAGGAAAAGAAAGGCCTTTGTCAGCTGTGACAGTGTGAAGTAGTCAAGGCCTGGGCTCGGGAGATAAGAAAAAAGCAGATTCGAGCCCCCACTGCCTTGTGTACTGCTTGTGTGACCTTTGGCACTGACATCCTGTGTCTCAGTTTTCTTACCTGTGTAACAAGGAGGATAACAACCTCATAGGGTTGTTGCGAAATAATGAATATTAAGCACAGCCCTGGCACAGAGAAAGAAGTCAATAACTGTCAGCCATTATTGAGAGGTCATTTCGTTAATTCATTTAAGCCACGGAGCCGATGGCTTTGCTGTTGTTTGATACAGGTCATTACTGACTAGTGGACAGTGTCCCCATACAGAGGGGTGTCGCCCAGGAAATGATGGGGGAACAGAGAAGCAGGCCCCGGCTGTGATCAGTCCCCACCCAATGCTAGGTCCACACTGGCCGATGCTTGACCGCTAAGGATGTGAGAGTTAGGAGGGTGTGCTAAGTGACCTGAAATAATGAAACATACTGTGCACAAAGCAAAACATCCCATGTGTTTGGGGCCGCAGACATTTTCCACAGGAGGGCCGTGCATGCTGTGGGTGCAGCTCTGCACCTTTCCACCGCAGGACCCAAGAATGTGCTCAGGCTGCAGCGAATGCCCTTTTATTTACCTGGCGATGTCAGCTCCAGGCAGCCTGCGCCTGGCTGCTGATCTGAATCCTAATCAGCTCCTCACGTCTCCCTCTCTTTAAGGACCTGGGACACTAATCACATCCCCAGGGAGAGGCTGCAGCTTTGCCAGCATCTGCAGTGAATGCAGGGCGGGCCTCATTCAGCCTTTAGGCAGTGGCCAGGGAGAAAAAGGATTTTTTACTTCAATAGTTTCAATTAAAAAACAAAACAGGACCAGGCACGGTGGCTTACGCCTGTAATCCCAGCACTTTGGGAGGCCAAGGCATGCGGATCACGAGGTCAAGAGATCGAGACCATTCTGGCCAACATGGTGAAACCCCGTCTCTACTAAAAATACAAAAAAATTAGCTGGGTGTGGTGGCGCGCACCTGTAGTACCAGCTACTTGGGAGGCGGAGGTAGGAGAATTGATTGAACCTGGGAGGCGGAGGTTGTAGTGAGCCAAGGTCACGCCACTGCACTCCAGCCTGGTGACAGAGTGAGACTCTGTCTCAAAAAAAAAAAAAAAGCAGAGTAAGTACTGCGTCTGTTGGCCATGCTGGAGTGACGTTTGTATTTTTTAAACCACTACTTAAAATTACTTTCTATGCAACCTCCATTTCAATTTTGTCTTTAGGGTTGCCCTAGTCTATTGACGTATAACTCAGTGCCCCCAAGAAATTGTAACAACAGTCCTACACCCCACTCTAGGTTTCCCATACGCACTCTCGGGGGTTGTATTGGAGGAACCTCTTTTCCATACAGACACACGGAGAAAGGACCTGGACTGTTACAAGAAGGGTTTTAATGTCCTTGAAATTGGATCCAGCCCTTCTTTCATTGGGTGTATATGTGCTATGGGCACAACTGGGTGGAAGAGGCCCTGCCCTCAGGGGCTTCCACTCAAAGTGAGATTCTAGATGGCTTCAGCCTCTCCTGCTGCCCCCGGGTCCCGTTGGTCAGCTCTCCCTGTTGGACACCCACCCACTTCCCCAGCAGATAGTTCTGGGGTGCATCATAAGAAAGGAGGGAGGCCCATGGCTCCATGACACTCATCCCTGCAGTGGACGTCTGCCCTGCACTGCGCCTGTCACCAGACTGTAGATAATGGCTGCAGGGACTCCTGGGGAGGTTTCCCTTCCCACTGCTACATTTATTCCATCAGAGTGTTTTTGTATTTTGTTTCTCGTGTGTGGGGGTTTTTTTGACCTAAGTCTAATGGGTGCAGTCATTCTGTCAGAGTGAATGTTATTATTTTAGTAAAAAGCAGTAAACTAGAAAAGACAGTCTGTATGACAGCTTTCCTCTCTGTCCAGGGCTGGTTTTTAGGAGAGGCCTCACAAGACCTGACTGTTTACAGTTGTCATCAACCCAGACCTTCCAGGCCCCAGAGAACAAATACAAAACTGACCTGTGGAATTTTGCCTCCCATAATCTTAAGTGAAGCTGTGAATGTTCACAAATCTAGACTACATCTACCTAGAGAGGGAAGATAGCTCTGCGTTCCTTTTCTCCTAGGAGTTGCTTGTCTATCTGGTGGGACTCCTTACCATTGAGTGCTGAACGCAGTAACGGGAGGGGAGTGTGTGTTTGTTGAATGAATGAATGAATGAAACATTCAGCATGTGTGTGTGTGTCACACTACCATGTTAGTGCTGCACGAAGCAAATTAAACACAAGACTCACCTTTAGTGAGCTCATGTCCTTCTTACTGGCTGCTGGGTGACATGAGAAAACATACAAAAAGGAATTCGTGTTTATACTTCCACCCAGCAAAACGCATATCTGATTACAGAAAAACCAGAAATGTCTGTAGATAGAACTAGAGTGCAGAGTTTTATCACGCCATCAAAGTAAACCATGTTTTGCCAAACTGCCACAAAATTGTGCACGTTCTCATGGCCCTAATTTGGAATATGTTCCTTAAACAAAGACCATCTTTGTTTGATTCCATTTGTTTTGAAGCCCATATTCTACAGATACATTCTTTCCCAGTATGATACAAAAATGTAAGAATGCTAAATGGAAAAATTAAATCATTTTGTCAGATGCATAGATTTTCCAATGGCAATTCTATAGAAGACTGAAACATGGTTACATGTAATCAATATGCATTCAGTCTAATTATCATCTAATAGTTTGGGACCTTGTGCTTTGAGTATCATCTCCCTAAGTTGTTTGTTTGTGTACTTATTTGAAATCTGTCAGTAAAGACAAATATTTCCCACAGGACACAGAACACTCCTCTCCATAGATGGTTCTTGGAAGGTTTCCCAAGAAGTAAGGGAAATGTCACGGAAAACCCATGGTGATTTTGAGCTGAAATCACTAACTCTGCCTTTGCTGTACCTTTGCTGTATTATAATGTGTAATAACTAGAAATAATTCGAGAAAGGCTGAAGCCATCTAGAGTCTTGCCCTAACAGTTCTCTTACACCTGAGAACTATTGTCCACAGCAAAGATTTCTCTTAGAAAGACTTTGAAAATGAGCTATTGCATTCATTTGCTAAGGCTGCCATTAGAAAGTACCACAAACACAGCAACGTGAACTACAGAGAGGTGTTCTCTCGCAGCTCTGCAGGCTGGAAGCCCAAGACCAAGGTGTCAGCAGGTGTGTGCTTCTGAGGGCTGTGATGGAGAGTCTGCTCCAGGCCCTTCTCTTTGACTTGTAGGTAGTTTCCTTCATGTTTACACGGTGTTCCCTCTGTATGTGGATCTGTGTCCTAATTTCCCCTTTTTATAAAGTCATATGGGCTAGGGGTCCATCCTAATCCAGTGTGATCTCAATGGCTCTGTTTCCAAATATGGTCACATTCTGAGATACAGGGGTTAGGACTTCAACCTGTGGACTTTGGGGACCACACTTCAACTCATAACAGCTGTGGCGAGAGCTGACTCTGATACATTATTTGAGAGACTGAGGAAGGCCTCTCGTTCTCCCCTCTCTCCTCTCCTCCCTGCCCCTCCCAAGTCTTTCCCTACCCTTCACCCACTGACGTCTGAAACCCCTTAGAGACGTGTCCCTTTGCATCTTAAAATTGGCTTGTCTCCGAGGATCTCACCCGGATTGCAGTCATGCCCAGGCGAGGCAGCCGGAAGCCATTTCCAGCGAGCTCCCTACCGCATGGCTCTTCACCTCCGTGTGTTTAGGTGTGTCCACACCTTCACTGCCAGGTCCAGCTTTCTGACTGGAAGGGTTCCAGCATACAAGAAAGCCGTGGGGCACACTCAGTGGGATGGAGAAAGGGGTGGGAAATCGGTTTGAAAAGATTCAAAGGCAAAAATCAAAGGCAGCAATATCAGAGCAAGAGGAACCGGGTGGACCCAGGTTTGAATCCTGGCTCTGTTACTTCTGGCTGGGTGCCTTGGACAAGTCATCTGACTTCCCCGTCTGTTTGATGTGCTTATCATCATACCTACCCGTGCGTAAGGCTGGCACAAAGCGCCCAGGAAATATGGGGGCTCTAATATCCTCAACAACTTCATCATTCTCCCGGGGCCCAGCCCTGGCTGGCAGTAAAGGCGTAATCTCTGCAATGCCTCAGAAGACTCAGCAGCTGTGAACTTGCCTTTGCCACAAAAGCTGCTCCTACAATGAGAACAGGGCCTGGAGCCCTCAGCTCCCCAGGCTCCTGACCTGCAGCTGAGCTCTGCATGCACAGCCAGGGCTGCACAGCTTCCTGAGCAGTGGGGAGGCTGTGGGCAGGAAGGGGAAATGAGACTGGCCGAGGCTGTGCACACCTGGGCTGGATCAATGGCCACGTTGTAGAGCCAGCCCTCCGAGACAGCCCGCAACGCCCGGATCTATAGCTGTGTTAGTCATCACCTCACCAGGCCTTCATTTGTTTTTCAAACTTTTGTTAGTGTGACTTGCACCTCCAGTAACTCATCTTTAACTGCCCTCCCTCCTATCTGACCCAGTTTGTTCGCCATTCATCTTTTCTCCTTCCTAATACATTTATTTTTCCTTACACTCTCCATCTCAGTCTTGCTCTCTCTCTCTCTCTCTTTAATTTTCTTCAGTCAACTGGAGATGGGGAAGCAGACCACCTGGGATGAAGGAGAGAAAGTGCTGAAGGGGAAAAGGCCACCTAGCTACATTAAACTGGAGAAGTCTGTTTAGCTGACTCTGAGGTCTGCTAGCTCTCGGGCACTTGTCCCAGCAGACATGAGCAGCAGGCAGCTTCCATTGCTAGGAGTAATCATTTACCTAAATTCCACTTACCTGCAGGCTGAGCCCATTTCAATTAGAGATGTCCTTAAGAAGATTGCCTTGCCCAACCACACTCTGCAGCTGAGAAAAACAGCACTCTAGGAAGCTTACAAATCACTTGTTCAAAGACACATAACCAATTGCAACTCTTGATTCAAGGATCTAAATAAACCTTGCCACATAGACTTGCCCATACCATCCTTTGCTTATTCACACGGGAAATTTGTCTCTTCAAGCCTCTATGAAATACTACCTCCAACGCTCACCCATTTACAAATGTCATAAATAACCCCTGCAGATAGCCATTGAATGGAAATGTGTTTCAGCACCACACTAAGATGAGCCCTGCCTTTTTGTTCTGATTGCATGATACCAAGTTATGTAAAATTCCAAACCTTACAAGAATGTACGTAATCTCATTTTTAGGGACATGCTGCCAAAATTTGGTGCATAATTATCCGTCTTGTTTTTTTACACTGATACTAACTCTCTTACTGTTGCTGTTGATTATTTTGGATGTAGACTCATACCACCAATGCTGTTCGGAGCTTGCGTGTTTCACTTTACATGTCAGTAGGGATCTGAAGGTCTAACCCAGTCTTAAGTCGTGTGCGATATTTCACTGTTCGGCTATACCAACATTTATTTAATCTTCTTCGGAGTTCATTTGGGTTACTTTTACGTTTTTAGTACTTTAAAGTCTTTAAACAAAGCCCCAAGGAACATTCTTGAGGCTTTAGAGGCTTAAATGTTAGAAGTAGAAATACAGAGTTAAAAGATTAGAACTTTAAACATCTCAGTAGCAATGGCTAGGTTGCAAGCCAAGAAGGTGTACTGATTTACACTTGCACCAACAATGTACCTGGGTGCCCATTTATTTCCTCTGCCCTCACCAGTGCTGAACTTCATCAGCCCATTTCTACGTTGGTCAATTTGATAAATGGAACAATACGTCATTGCAGTTTAATTAGTACATCTTGATTAACCCTGGTTTCTTCTTCCTGGTCAGTCTCTACTTCTTGACTCTTCTCACCCCTTAATGCATATATACATGGGAAATAGCCACACATTTTTAGTTGATGTTTTAGTTAGCAAAACATAGCCCGAAGGCAAATAAATGGCAAATTCATACCCTACAGTTTAGAGTGGAGAGTAAGTAACTTTCAGACAAGTGGTACCATCACGTACCTCCATTAGCCCAGCTACGTGTCTGTAACAATATTCAAAACTCATAACCAAGACATTTTCTGGCTGCCTTAACACAATAGGGATGATATTAACAGGATGAGAGCACTTAAGAACAATTCGATTTCACAAGCAGGTGTCTTCTCCAGCCAATAAGGCAGCCACCTCTGCAATCGCTCCTAGGGTGATGCCTCACATCAGGTAAAACTTGCAGGGTCATCAGTGAGAAACAAACCTCAGCCCTGCTTGCCTGCAGCCTTTAATCCTTTTCCACCTCTGGCCTGTTGAGCTACTTCTCATCTCAGCATGGGGCATATGCTGGCTGGTCCCCAATAGACCTCACGTATGGTGGGTGCCGATGGCCATGAGAAGGAAGTTGCTGGTTATGAGTCAACCCTGGATTTGATTGGTTCGGGTGTTCGTGGGGTCTGCTCTGTTTGGATTCCCCATGAAACTTAACCTGCCCCTCCTCCCACTCTCTCTACCTTAACCTCATCTAATGCTGCCTGGAAATGAGCCAGTTCCAGAAATGGCAAGAAATCTAATTTGTCCAGGTGGCCACAAGACCACTCCCAAAGCCAGTTTGGACCTCTGCCCCTGAGTGGAACCACTCATAAAACATGTTCTGTGTTTCTCCTCTCAGACACATATTTCTGAAATTAATAAATCACCACCCTCACTGGGGTCCCTGCCTAATGGAAGGCAAGGCTGTGTATACTCATGTACCTGGCAACGATATCTGACTTATTTTTTTAAGAAAAATGCTCACATTTGTAGCACTACATGTGTTTCTTTAATTTCCCTAGATTAGTTTTTGAGTACCATGTTGCTTTCATAGTACTCGGTCTAAACACAATTAAGCCTACTTTAACTAAGATTCACACTTGAAGAGTGTGAATAACATAACTCATTCAGCCCCACTTATAAAGAGAGGAAACATGCAAAGCTCATTAGGGTTTCTTAGGCATTCATTTAGACATTAATAACCAGTTTTTTTTAATATCTCATCAGATCCTTTCCAGCTCTCTTTAGGGGCCCTTCCTAAAATCAAGACTTTATTACCAATTTTGGGCACATTTGTTCCATGACACCTTCTATGAAAAGAAAAATTATTTTCCTTGAATATTCAAACCTGCAGAATATTTTGGACTAAAGTATGAATAAAAACTTGTTGAGATTTGTGATGAGTGAAAGACATTCTGTTGCAAAGGGCCCAGAAGATTATTAAGGAGTAAGGAAATGAAATAGTTAAAAGACACTGGAATAATTCAGCCTGGGGAAAGCCCCAATAAGTAACTTGGAAAAAAAAGGCTCACTAAGTTCTCACCATCATAAAATTATTCATGCTACTTTTTTTCTTTGTCGAGACAAGGGTCTCACTATGATGCCCAAGCTGGTCTCAATTCTCTTTTCTCAGCCTCCCAAAGTGCTGGGATTACAGGTGTGAGCCACCATGCCTGGCCACATATTCATGCTAATCCTAGAGAATGCAATTTTAGAGGAAAGACAAAGGAAAATCACTCATAAGCCCACCACCTAAAGAAAATGTTGCTAACATTTTCATTAATTTCCAGGCACTTTCTATACACACATCATTTTTACATTGGTGTGGTCAGATTATATATGTGAATAACAGTCATATCATTGTATATTGATACAGATTCCCAAGACAGTTTGTTTCATGATCATGGCTGCTACTGCCCTCCTCAAACCCTGTATATTTACGTGTTCATTCAACAAATACTTATGGAGTCCCTCACTAAGGGCAGGTCCTCAGAGGACTGAAGTGAACCAAACAGAAAGGAATCTGATGGAATACACATTCTAGGTGAAGGAGACACAATAAATCAGTAAACAAGTGTTAAGTGTGATGGAAAGTGACCAGAAATTTGTAAGCA
Organism: Aotus nancymaae; assembly: GCF_030222135.1. Taxonomy (NCBI): domain Eukaryota; kingdom Metazoa; phylum Chordata; class Mammalia; order Primates; family Aotidae; genus Aotus; species Aotus nancymaae. Next base: position 4,364,113 of record NW_026988546.1, on the reverse strand, counting down.
GAGAGTAGCACCATCTGCTTTAAATGTTTTAAAAAGTTTCCTTCTCTGTGGAGGGTGGATTGCAGGGAGAAAAGAGCAGCAGTGAGGGACACAGGTGGGACTGCAGTCATAGCGACAAGCAAGATGGTGTGTATGGTCTGTTTTCATGCTGCTGATAAAGACATACCCACTCCAGACTAGGCAATTTACAAAAGAAAGAGGTTTAAGTGGACTCACAGTTCCATGTGGCTGAAGAGGCCTCACAATTATGGCGGAAGGCAAGGAAGAGCAAGTCACATCGTACATAGATGAGGACAGGCAAAAAGAGAATGAGAGCCAAGTGAAACGGGTTTCCCCTTAGCCAACTGTCAGATCTCATGAGACTTATTTACTACCATAAGAACAGTTTGGGGAAAACCATCCCCATGATTCAATTATCTCCCCCTGGGTCCCTCCCGCAACACGTGGGAATTATGGGAGTACAATTCAAGATGAGATTTGGGTGGGGACACAGGGGACACAGAGCCAAGCCATATCAGGCAGCTTGGCTGGAAGGGATAAAGGGAGGTGGAGAGGAGAGGAATGGACAGCAGTGGGGTCCACAGAGCTTGCTGATGTGTGTTATGGATATGGAACGGATTTGAGGAAAAAGGAGGAACCTAGGATGGCTGCCAGGATTCTAGCTTGAATGACTGGCTGAATGAGGGAGACACAGGTTTGAGGTGAAATGGAGAGCCCTGCTGTGGGTGGGCAGGATGCCCATTAGACATCCAAGAGGACACGTCAAGCTTGCGGTTGGATGAATGCCTCTGGAGTTCAGAGCCAAAGTCATCTAATGGAGACTTGTTGACACATGGCAGCATTTAAAGCTGTGGAACTGGAGGAGACCTTGGGGAGAGAATGAACAGAGAAGAAAAGACGCTGACTTAAAAGCTGAGCAGAGGAAAAGGAGCTCCATGGCCTATACCCCAACCACATGCTCCCTGCCCCCACCACAGTCCCAGGGATATTTGAAATAAGAGTTAGGCTCTTACCACTAAATTAGGCCATTTTTATAAAGGAATATGTAGTATTCTATAGCCTCTTAAAACTGTGGACGTCAAAGCAGCATTCTACAATTTCGATTTAAAAGATAACAAGCTTTGTATTGACAATCCAATATTTAAACCACATAATAAAATATGTTTAAATTATTTTGTAAGTCCACATTATAAAAATCTTTATTTTCAAAGGCTGCTTTTAAAATTTGGTGAGTATTTTTATGCAATTCTGTGTATATTTTAAAATTTCCTTTGGAACTTACTTTTTGACCAACGGATTATTTAGAAGTGTACTGTTTAATTTCCAAGTGTGTAGAGATTTTCCTGTTTTCCTTACCTTCTGAGTTCTGGCTTGATTTCATTATGGTCAAAGAACATAATCCGTATGATTTTAATCCCTTTAAATTTTTTAAGGTTTGTTTTATGGCCCAGGATAGTGTATGTCTTCAAAAATCTCATGGAAAAAAAATGGATATTCTGTTGTAGGGTGGAATGTTCTGTATGTATCAATTAGATTCTATTTGGCTAATTGCGTTGTTTAGATCTTCTCTCTTCTTGCTGATTTTCTTTGTAGAAATTCTATAAGCTGCTGAGGGGAGGCTGATGAAATATCCAACTACAACTATGGAATTGTTTATTTTTCCTTTCAGCTTTAGTAGTTTTGCCTCATGGATTTTGAGGCTCCATTACTTGGTGTGCACTCATTTAGGATTTTATTTTTCCTAGTGGAGTGATTCTTTTATTATTATATAATATCCCTGTTTGCCCCAAGGAATTTTCTTTGCTTTGAGATCCACTTAATCATATATTAATACAGCTACCCCTGTTTTTGTATTATTGTTTGCATCGATCTTTTTCTATACTTTTGCTTTCAGTGTACCTGTCATTGAATTTGAAATAATTTCTTATAGGCAACATAGAGTTGAGACACATTTTTTAATCTACTAAACCAATCTCTGCCTTTTAATTAGTATATTTAGGCTACTTACATGTAAGGTTAATTATTGATATGTTAGACCTTAAGCCTGCCATTTTATTAACTGTTTCTTATAACTTTCCTATGACTCTCATTTGTTTCTCTTTTTTGTACCTTCCTATAGATTACTTGCACCAGTTTTAGAACTCCATCTTGATGTGTTTATAATGTGTTTGAGTGTCTCTCTTCGAATATCCTGTTCATTGGTTGCTCTGGGTATTGTAGCGAACATATGTGACTACTGCTATCAGCATTTTACCACTGCAAGTGGCGTGTGAAAACCTTACTGCCATTGAGGCCCTTTTACCTCCCCTTCATTGACTCAAGTGAGAACTTGTCTTGATTTTTATTCCCTTAACCAAATATGATTAATGACACTCATAAAGAATAGGATAGCCTATTGTATGTACCCATATATGTTCTCTTTCCATTGTATTTTCTTCCTGATGCTCAAGATTCTGTCTTTCATCATTACCCTTCTGTTTGAAAACTTGCTCCAGCCATTCTCTAAAATTAGGTCTGTTAACTGCACAAGCTTTTGGTGTCCTGTCATCTGACAACAGATTTATTTACCATCTATTCCTAAAGGATAGTTTTGCCAGATATAGAATTTGTGGTTGGCAGGTGTTTTTTTTTCCCTTTCACTTTCAGGGCTTGAAAAATGTGTCACTTTCTTCTGGTCTCCAGGGTTTCAGAGGAAGAGAGATCCACTATCACACAAACTGGTGTTTCCTCATAGGTAATGTGTCATCTTCCTCTGACTGCTTTTAAGAATTCTCTTTGGGCCAGGCGTGGCGGCTCACGCCTGGAATCCCAGCACTTTGGGAGGCCGAGGCGGGCGGATCACCTGACATCAGGAGTTCGAGACCAGCCTGCCAAACACGGTGAAACTCCATCCCTACTAAAAATACAAAAAATTATCCAGGTGTGGTGAAGGTTGTAATTCCCGCTCCTCAGGAGGCTGAGGCAGGAGAATCACTTGAACCTGGAAGGCGGAGGCTGCAGTGAGCTGAGATCAGGCCACTGCACTCCAGCCTGGGTGACAAAAGCAAAACTCCATCTCAAAAAAAAAAAAAAGAATTCTTTTTGGTCTTTATGTTTTCAGAAGTTTAATTATGATATGTCTTGGCATAGATTATTTTGGATGTATCCTGTTTGGGATTTACTCAACTTCTTGAATTTATAGATTTATGTCTTTATGCCAAATTTGAGAAGTTTTCAGCCACTCTTTCTTTGAATTCTCTTTCAGCCACATAATCCTCTGGGACTCTGATGTTACAAATGTTGGATTTTTTGTTGTTATTTTCCCACAGGTCCCTGAAGCTCTGTTCTTTTCTTTTTCACTTTATTTTCTCTCTGTTGTTCAGATTGGGTGAAGCCTACAGGTCCTTCCTCAAGCTTACCAGTTGTATCCTCACTCAGCTCCACTGTACTATTGAGCCCATGCAATACCTTTAAAATTTTTCACATATTGAATTTTTCCGTTCTATACTTTCTGATTGTTTCTTTTTTATAACTTCTATTTATTTTCTGAGATTTTTAATTTTTCCATTGTGTTAACAGAATTTGTTCATTGTTAAAGCAGTTTTACCATGACTACTTTAAATACTTGTTAAATACTTTCAACATCTGATTTGTGTCCGTATTGGCATCCATTGATGGCCTTTTTTCTTTCAAATTGTGATTTTCCTGGTTCTTGGTACAATGGGTAACTTTTTACATTATATCCTGAACAGCTTGGCTATTGTGTTTGGAGATTATCCTTTTAGGTTTTGTGTTCATGCTAGTATTGTGGGCTGTGGTTGCAATGGTAATTTCATTTTCACAGCCTTTGTGGTGCTACTTTGGTCTTCCTGGTTTGTTTGGAGCTGCTGAAGCTCCCACTGAACCCTCCTGGTGCTACCTGAGGGGAGAGGAGGAATTTCCCTAGGCTGGTACCTCTAAAGGTGGAAAGGGACCCTTCTATGCCTTGGAAATAAGGAGCACTTCCTGGGCAGGATCACCCTTGCTGGGGCCATCCTGCCATCCATGTCTGTAGGTAGGAGGGAGGAATCTCAGATCCATGGAGACTAAGAGGCTGTCTGGGCTGGAGCTTCCCATGGCAAAACCCCTCTTGCCAGTACTGCCCAGCTTCTGGTGTCTCTCAATGGAGGAGAACGGTCTTAAGCCTGCAGGAAAGGAGAGCACTTCCCTTGTAGCTTTTTGTCAGTGGAGCTCCCAACCCATCCCTCTTGGCATTGTCCAGGAAACTCTTGTTTCATCCAGCAGAGGAATGAGCCTTCCTGGATCACTTTCTATTGCAGATTTGGTGGTTGGGAATCACAGATGAGAGTCTCTTTCTTCGAGTGGGTGGAAGGTTGTACACACAGCGTAGCTATGTCCCTCCACTCCTTAGTTTCTAATCAGTTCACCTTCCTCTTTTCACCTTTCAGGGCACTCTTTTGGTTGCCTCTTACATTAAAGAGAAATTCCCTGGAACTTAGGGCCAGGCAAACAATTCTTAGGCTTGACACCAAAAACACAATCCAACTGATAATTTTGACCTCGTCAAAATTAAAAACTCTCTATGAAAAATTCTGTGAAGAAGATATAAAGGCAAGCTACAGACAGGGAGGAAATATTTCCAAGCCACATATCCAATGAAGAATATCTAATCTAAAACTCAATAGAATCAAGAGAATGAGAAGACAAACCACAGAATGGGAAAAAAATTTGCAAGAGACACATCTGATAAAGAACTATTATCAAAAACATGCAAAGAACTCCTAAAACTCAATGGTGATAAAACACACAACCCAGTTTAAAAATGGGCAAAAGGTCTGAATAGACACCTAACCAAACGAAACATTCAGATGGTGAATAAGTATATGAAAAGATGTTCCACAAGGGTACATATTACATAGTTCCATTGATGTAATATAATTGAAGTAAAAAATTATAGAAGTGGAAAACAGATCGGTGGTTGCCAAGGCTAGGGACAGACAAGAGTCTGGGGAAGGAAGTGTGTGTGCCTATAAAACGTCAACACAGGGATCTTGGTGGTGAGGGACCTGTTCTGTATTTTGACACAAACACACTCTTACATATGTGATAAAACTGCATAGAAGTAAATACATGCACTCATGTGCATGCACACATGCACACACACACACAAGTACCAACAAAACTGGAGCAATCTAAATCAGTGGATTTTTATCAATGTGAATATCCTGGTTGTGGTATTGTACTGTAGTATTGCAAAACATTACCATAGGAGAAAACTGGATAAAAGCGTCTCTGTGTTATTCTGAACTTGAATCTGTAACTATTTCAAAATTTTTAAATTGCTTTAAAAACAATCAGTTTGTAATTTCCTTCTTTGGGTGAACTGAAGCTGGGGTGTGTGTGTGCAGGTGCACATGTATGCAACAAAGAACAGACCCTCAGGTTTAATATTTGTGTTTTTGGGGTCCCATGGGGTAAACTGGCAACTCAATTGCCAGCCTCAACCCTTCCTGGATTCTGGAGAATGAGAACACTTGGAGAAACTCCTCTTTGTCGCTTCACTCTTCCAAACACTACTGATTCCATTTCACACAGCTATCTGCATTCATTCTAAAAAGAGAGACATTGGTCTAGGTGAGGCTTTTCCTGTCGATAACACTTTTCTGTTGTTCTTTGATTGTTTGCTTTTTAATGGGAAAAATGACCACACCATGGTAGAAAATTAAGAAGTTTATAGGTTTCAATATTTGTAATAGATGTTAAATGCTGTGACTTATTAAAACGCTAATAATTCTTTAGTATGTAAAAATTACTCATAAAACCTCTAACATGATCAACTTAATTGTGTGTGGTACTGATGGAGAAGGATGGTAATGGGGAATGCAGAGTGAAATCTTTACATTGTGTATTTGTAACAAAAAAGAGCTTGGCCAAAGCATTATCTGAAGAGAAACTTAATTAGACCATTGGAAGCACAACAGCAGACATGAGTCGGTGATTGTGAGCTGGAGTCCAAATTCTCCAGGCTCCTAAAGGAAATCTGTGGATGTCTTTTGCTTCCTATGTGGATAATCTGGCATCCTCCCATCCTCCCAGGGCTGATTTTTTTAAAACTTAGTATCAGATTACAGTAGAAACATTTCTTCAAGTCAATAAAATTCTTAATACACATAATTTGAGTGCCTTTATAATGCTCAATGGAGTAGATGCATCATTATCTTCTTAACCATTTGATATGTAGGCCTTTTTATTTTGTTTTGTTTTGTTTTATAGCCATGGTGTTTATTATGTTCTTATGTGATAGTCCCAGGAGAAACACCAGATGAAAGAGAATGAACATCTTGATGTAATATGATGTATTTTTGTCTAGATTTTCTTTTCCAAAGGTGTTGTGTAAATTTACATCCCTTAGAAGAGAGTTCACCCCAGGAAAGCCTTTCCAGAATCTAGTGGTGTATGCTTAAAGAGAAACATGTGCTAATTTAGTAACAGGAATGTGATATCCCATAGTTCTTTTAATTTGCTTTTTTGTGTTTGCTAGGTGGGTAAAACTTTGGCCCTGTGCATCTGTTAACAATTTAAAGTAGTTTTTTAAAATTGCTCGTGTCCTTTAAGTAATACTTATGAATGATTTCATCTATTTTATTGACTCTAAAATTCCATTGAGGAGCCAAAATGTAATTTACTTCATCTTTTTTCTGCTGTTGGACATGGGTTGCTTATGAATTCCACTATTGTTAATTGACTCTTGTATTCATATAGTGGATGTTAAAAGGGTGGCTTTTGCGTGTCAGTCACTGTTCCTGTAGCAGTGAACTGATCAGAGGGACTGCCCTCAAGGAGTTCACATTCCCCTGTAGCAGAAGAAACAGACCATAAACAGATAAGCACATGATATGTCAGCAGGAGCCAAGTGATGTGAAGAAAAATAAACAGGGTAACGGGAATCAAGGGTGGTGGGGAGGTGGACTCTAGCCTATTTCATGGAGAATATTTAGAGAGGGTCTGATTTATAGGAGACCAGAAAGAGATAGGGGAGCCAGCCAGCAGATATCTGGGGAGAAAGTACTCTAGTCTGAGGATATAGACAATGCAAAGGCCCTGAGGCAGGTATTAGAGAAAGGACAGGAAGCCCATGGGCTGGTATGTAGCAAGTTAGGATGAAGTCAGAGACACGGCCAGGGACTGATTTGTCTGTAAGCAGGTAGAAAGTCATCTTGAGGCTTGAGGCACGGAAGTGGCCAATACCAATGAAGAGGCTTTTTGTAAAAGCCATCTCTGGCTGCTGTGGAGGGCAAGATGGCAGAGGGGAACAGGGGAATTAGAGCCCAGTGAGGCCACTGCAGTATTCCTGGTGAGGTTACACTGGAGGTGGTGAAAAATGGTTGGATTCTAGACACAGTTTGAAGAATTGGCTGATGGGTTGATTGTGGCATGAGAGAAAAAAAGAAGTCAAGGACAACTCAAAATTATGTTAGCTTAAAGTACTACACATACAGCAGTATAAAATAGCACGTTGGCTCCAGAGCCCTATTTTGGATATAGGAAGTTTGAGACGATCCTTGAGCCAAGGATAGATGTGAAGTGGGCAGCTGGTGGGAGCCTGCCACGCCTGGAAGAGGCCTAGGCTGCATATCCAAACCCAGTGATCACGAGCAACTGAAAGTCATAGTACCTCCTAGGGAGCAGGTTCAGTGGGGAGGAAGAGCTGAGAACCAAGCCCTGGGCACTCCATCGATCTCCAGGTAGGACTGATGAACAGGAAGCAGTCTGGGAAGCAGCACTGGGGTAGGAGGAGAGCCAAGAGATGTGATGTCCAGGATGCCAGGTGAACAAAACTGTTTCAAGGAAGAGATTGTGCTTTGGAGGATGCTGGAAACAGAGCACGTGGCTAAGCATGGGGATCTTGACAGAAGCTGATGTAGATGCAAATGAAGGTCAGGTTGGAGCGAACTGAAAAGAGATTGGAAGAGAAAGTGGAGATGGAGACCACAGACCACCATTTCGAGGAGTTTTACCATAAAGAAGAGCTGATGGCTGGGGCTGTAGTTCACAGGGGATGAGTGTCAAGAGGGTATCTCTTCCTTTTTTGTAAATTGGGAGATATTTCAGCATGTTTGCATGGTCACGTAGAGAAGGGAGAAATTATGATTTGGGGAAAAAAAGGGGATAATTGCTGGTGTGAAGCCCTTGAGTAGGCAAGAGGAGACAGGACCAATGCCCAGGAGGAGGTGTGGGCTATGGTGGGCACATGATCAATTCCTCCGTGGTAAGCAGGAACAGGCAGAGTGCCTAGGTCTAGCCTCGGGTGACTTCCTAGGTTTGTTGATGGAAGCCTGCAGTTCTTTTCTGATTGCTTCTATCTTTTCATTGGAATAAGAAGCAAGTTCATCGGCTGAGAGGATGGTTGGAGGCAAAGAGGGTGTAAATAGCTGTCAAGGAGAGCAGAGCAAGCACATAAATGGATGAGGGGACTTCAGGAGTGCTCAGGCACCACTTGAAGCAAGTGGGCAGGATTTTTCATTCAGACCTGCTGGCTGGCTGTGTTTATCGTCAGCTCCATTCAGCTGCTCAGTTGCAGGTGTGCGGAAGGTTGGGTTTCATCATGACTGGGGATTTGCAGGCAAGTGTAGTGCAGGGAAAGAGGGCCAGAAATTCTAAGGAATAAGCACAGGAATGATGGATCTCACTGGAATCTAATCCTGGTCAAAAAGGAGGCAAAAATATAAAGGATCTACTACAATGTTCTTCATGAACATAGCTTCTTTCATATTCCCATCTTTAGACAAGAGTCACAGCACTACCTATAGAAGCACGAATGTACAGTGCTAAAAGTTTAAGAGAGATAAATTGAAAAATTAATTGCCTTACAAATTAGGTCCTAGTTAACTTCTTACTGACTTGATTTAGGAAAGCCTGAACTTTGCTAAGTCATCTTCTAGGAATAATGCATTTAAAAAGAAGGGTTGTAAAACTCTGGCTTGGGGAAAGAAGGTACATTTTCTCTTCAAGCTGCCTAACCAACATGGTGGCCTGGGCCTCACTCAGCCCGTTAACTGGATCCAGGAGAGCTTCTATTATGTAGTTAACCAGGCTTTTAGGTACAACTGGCAGCTGCTTGAGTGACGAGATGTCAGGCGGTGTAAATGACATTCTTATTCAAACTCCAATCCCTTCAGTGAACAAATAGCAAAGCTCTGCCCTCAAGTAGCTTACAGTCAGGTGGGGAAGGAGACAATAGTAGAATTAAGTAAAATACAAGGCAATTAAGAGGATAGAGTGTTTTAGGGGTTGGGGTTGGGGACTTCCTTGTAAATAGAGTAATCATGGACAGCCTCACTTTGAAAGTGACATATGAATACCTGAAGGAAGTAAAGGGGTGAGCCAGTGAATATCTGGGGAAAAGTGTTCCAGGCAGAAGGAATAGCAAATGCAAAGGGAGGAGTGTCCCTGGCGTGTTTAGGAAGACCACTGAAACTGGAACAGGTGGAGAGGCAGAGCTTTCCTCTGGTCTGCGTGATAAGGATAAACTTGGAGGCGAGGGAAGAAGCAGAGGGAGCTGCAAGGTGATCCCTGAAGTCACCCAGGTGAGAGGCTATGGGGGTGTGGTCAGTGGGGGATGCCATCATGGCCCTTCACTCTCAGTTCTCATTCCACCTTTGCAGACCCCATCAGGGAAGAAACCTATAGGACTTTGAGACAAGGAAAGTCTAAATACTTGAAGAAGTTTGATGAGGTCTCCCCTTGGGAACAAACTTGAAGAACAAGAAAAAAAAGTGTTTCTGGTTCCAGGCAGGAGGAAGTCAATAACCATAGTCTGAGAATGGGAGAACTTGGTTGGATTTCTTGATCCTTGCAACTTCCCCACATTTATTAGCTTGTCACCCTCAGTACATTTGTGGTGATTAGCAATAACTACGAAATGCCTCACAGAGAAAGAAAGAGATTGGGATGTCAAGCAAATGGCAACTTTCTTTGTAGCCAGGCTGGAACGGAAAATAACTCGCAAGGAACTGGGGGCGTGGTGACAACTCTGGAAGGCTCTAGTGCAATGGGGTGGGAGAGGTGCTTTTGTTGATGACACCTCTCTAGAGGTCTCTGAACTATCTGAAAGTGGTAGAAAACGAAGACATTGTTTAATGCTTTTCCTGAAAGCTGACGATCTCCAAGAAGCCACATAATATCATCTAGCCATCTCCATCTTCAGAGAAGTGATGCTGGCATCTGAATTAACACCTGTTGCATTTTGTGTTGGACTGCAAAATTATGGGAATTTAATTTGATCACACTTTTGCTCATTCACAAGCTCATATTCTGGATCAAATGGTTCAGGGAGTTTAGCTCACTCAAGAAAAGTTTCTAGATGACCCAACCACAATCTAGTTGCTTGGACGGTGGCCAAGACTCAGCCTCAAGTATCAACTCGGTAGAGTTTTTGACTTTTACCTCCAACAGTGTTCACTCTTAAAGGTGACTGGATTCTCTTAAGAGCTTCCCAATCAAGAAGAAATAGAAAAAATCTGAATAGACTAATAACAAGCAGAGAGATTGAGTTAGTAATCAAAAAGTTACCTACTGAGAAAAACCCAAATCCAAATGGCTTACTGGTGAATTCTACCCAATATTTGAAAAAAAATGAATGCCAATTCTTTACAAACTCTTCTAAAAGACAGAAAAGGAAGGAACATTTCCCAAATCATTCTATGAGGCCAGGATAACCCTAAAGCCAGACAAAGACATCGCAAGAAAAAAAAGCTGCGGACCAGTATCTCCCGTGAATACAGATGCAAAACATTCTCTGCAAAATGCCAGCAAACTGAATCCAGCAACATGTAAAAAGGATTATAAACCATGATCAAGAAGGGTTGTGTTAGTTACTGTTCTGCAGAGAAGCAGAGTCAATAGGATGTGTATATATACATTTATATGCATATGTAAAATTGACTCAGGTGGTTCTGGAGAAGCCCAGACCCTGGAAAGCTAATGGGATAGATTCGATTTGAGTCTTAGTTCAGACATCCCCGCTCAAAGACAGTGAGGCAGAAGAGAGAATTCTTCACTAGGCGTGGTGCCTCGCACCTGTAATCTCAGCACTTTGGGAGGCTGAGGCATGTGGGTCACTTGAGGCCAACAGTTCGAGACCAGCTTGCATGGCGAAACCCTGTATCTACTACAAATACAAATATTAGCTGGGCACGGTGGTGCATGCCTGTAATCCCAGCTACTTGGGAGGCTGAGGCAGGAGAATCGCTTGAACCCAGGAGGTGGAGGTTGCAGTGAGCCAAGATCATGCCACTGCACTCTAGCCTGTGCCACAGAGCAAGACACCATCTCAAAAAAAAGTGAGAACTCTCTCTTACTCAGCCTTTTGTTCTGTCCAGGCCTTCAGCAGATTGGATGGGGCCCCCACAGTGGGAGGGCCATCTGCTTTAAGGGGAGGAGCCTCTGGTCAAGATTATAACTACAAGTGGTCCCACTAAAGGTAGTGATGTGATTACTCCCAGCAGATTCACAGATCCATGCAAGTTACCCTGGGTTCTTGTGGAAAACCACTCCTTTCAGACCACATCCCTTCACCACAGGGTTGTCCTTAAATATCCACAAGCAGACAGCTACCTATCGATTGAATTTGGGGAATCCAACAGGCCTCCCCGGCCTCAAATGAGTCCCTTAATCCCTCATTCAAAGAACTGTAGCAGGTCAGATCAAAGTTTTGTTTCTTGTAACTAAGAAAATGTCCCCATGAGAGACACTTACACTTTGGTATAAATAAAGTTACACCCATTTCATGCTATGCATGGATAAAAATGGAGAGAGGTTGAGTACCTCTGAGGACCTAAAGATAATCTAGGAAGCAAAAGGTGATGAAAAGGAACTGCTCTTGATTCTCAGTGTTGGCTTTGACCCCTCTAATAGTAAATCAAAAATAAAGGAAGATCCCTTATCCTTGGATAAAGCTTTTTAGTTGATAATACATGTGCATCACCTAATTTGGTCTTTATAAGTAGCTCAGTGACGTAAACATGAATGTGATTCCCATTTTCCAGGGAAAGAAAGTAGAACATAAAGATAATGATCACCCAAGGCCACCCTGCTGTTAAACAGTAGAGCTGGGACCTTAGCCCAGGTCTCTAAATTCCAAATCACAGATTCTTTCAACTACACTAATGTAGAAGGAGTTTGTCTATTTTTCCCCAGACAGAGCTTTTAAATCACAGCTGGTACCATTTAATATGAGACAACAATTATTTAAAAAATAATTTTCAAGGAGTTTCTTAGATCAACTGAAAACTGAAGAGAAGAAGAATGACAAGCACTCCTTTTATAAATTCATCATTAGATTGCTTAAGTTAATCTCTTGCCCCAAAAGACCGTACCTATAGAGGATGTATAAATTGCTATGCCATGAGCCTGTGTTTGAGAATTTGTTGTTTTAATTCAGGCCCTTGATGCAGCAATCGGGTTCTGACAAATGAATTAAGGCGAGTTTCAGAACTGGCCCTTGCTGGAGGGAGGAGGGGTTTGATTGAATTATTCTAAATCCTAGGAGACATGCTAATGGTATCAGCATTTGTGCTGTTCTGAGTCAACAGGAATCTGCTTTACCCAAGAGTACCTGTGTTGGTGGCCTGAAAGTGGGTTAGAAATTTTTTTTAAGATAAACATTCTTATATTTCCATATTAAACACTATGTAGGTCATCCCCTACCAAAGGGCTCAGTTGATACTGAAGCTGAAAAAATCAGAATTGTACGTCTTTCTGCTACGCAGGGCTGTGGTGGCAGAGCAAGTGGCTGTTTTTGATGCAGGAGGTGGGGTGCAGTGGAGTTGAATGGGAAAAGACAGGAAGGAAGAGCCTGCCAGCCTTAGATCTTCTCTCTGAGAATCAGAGACCTTGGAAGGTAAAACAGGACAAGCATGGGGTCTCCAAGGCAGGGCACTTTGATATAAAAGGAACCTTCAACCTTCATGAGCAAACATGAACTGCACCCCCAGATCACAGGAGACCTTGGTCACCCCTCTGTCCTTCTCCTCTGGCTAGCTAGGGGACCAGGAGCAGGCCTGCATTGAGTCTGGTGAAGTGTGCATTGAGTCGGGGGTGCTGCTGAGGCAGGAATTGCACATTGTTCAATCAGTTGCATTAGCAATGAGATTTGGAATCTGTATCTTGTAGCCCTGATATAAAACCCGGGGTGCCCCACCCTAGTTAGGACTCTGGCACTGAGGACACCAGATGGAATCAAAGGATCACCTCCATCCCTGCTGATTAGTTTTTCTATGATCTTGGAGCTCCTGCCTGTTTCTATTAAAACATTCCAGTCAGAGAAAAGGCTTTCTGGGAAACAAAGGGAAGTGTGTTGTTGTATTTTTATTGAGACATCTGGGGATGATTTTAAACATACACCTTTAAAGAGTCATACTTCTAAGGCATGAAAAAGAACAAGAAGGTGAATGACCTTGGCCATGCAACTTCTTTTCCCTGGCCTCAATTTCTTCATCAACTGACAAACTGCTGAACTCAGCAAGGAGATTTGGGCTTGCTGATATCGTAACTGGAGGATTCCTTGAGGACACTATTTTGCTTAGGAAAGCCTGGAATATAAGGATGCTAGAGAGAGGCTGGTCAAGATCTTGTGCTGAGGCTGATATATGACCACAGTAAGGGCTCTGCATCCTCCAGTGGGGCCGCCTGATGCCCTGGCAGCAGGGAGTGGGTTTTTCCAACACCAATTCCTGAAGAAGATCTTAGTTCACCACACCTGGTTTACCTTCCACAAGTGGTACCCGAGACCCAGCTCTCAAAGGGAATGTGTCTAACACTTGTGAGCAGCTCTTGGGGCAGAGCTGACATGGACACCTCTGAGGGACCATCCCGGTTCCAGAGCTTCCTGCGTAGTTGGCTGAGGCCTGCACTGGGCATCACAGCCCAACTTCTCACCCTCGCAATACTACCTCCTTCTCCAGTATTGATCCTGGGATCCCAGAGTAACCCCAATGGCAGAGATGGGATTGGGAATCAGACAAAAAGGTAGAGGTTGGGCTGGATGGCCACTGAGGTGTGATGCTAAGTGTTCACAGCCCCAAGGGCTCTGGGCTGCTCACTAATATGACAGATACCTTGGCCAGCCTCACTGACCTGCATTTTCAGCAAGTTCCAGGACCATTCACCCAACCACTAAGGGAGAGCTGCTGCCTTAAAAAGGAATCCTTGTGGTCTTGATTCCTGCATAGCTACAAGGCAGGTCAGTTCTTTTTAAAAACTATTTTAATTTTATCTTTAAATTTTTATTTATTTATTTTCTTGAGACTGGGATATGAGACTGGCTAATTTTTGTATTTTTGGTAGAGACAGGGTTTCACCATGTTGCCCAGGCTGGTCTTGAACTCCTGGCCTCAAGAAATCCATCTACCTTGGCTTCCCAAAGTGCTGAGATTACAGGCATGAGCCACCATGCCTGGCCGCAAAAGTTCTGAGTCATCTGAGGTCAGCATGGAATTTGGCTGACGGTCTTCTGGGCATAAAGGAAGAGGACTGGGATGATAGGAGAGCTGTATCTTTCACAGAAGCAACTGTCATTTAAGGAAATATCAGCACCCACTGCCACCTCTTCTTGGTCCAGCAGACTGTCCTCACCTCTCATAGTGAAGTGACCTCCAGGTTTGAATGGTTTTGCTACTCATGTTTCCTGCCAGGCCTGTTACTCCAAACAGATTTTTTTGAAGAGGTAATTTACATAGGTTATATTGAAAAATACAAAGGTCAGAGATCATTTGCAATTTTCAAGTGCAATTATGCAAGGATGTTGATACCCATCCGAAAAAAGGAAAAAAACCTCTAATCGGCTATTAAATATTTATAGGTCATTGTATTATTAATTTATTTTGGCAGGAACTCAGGAAAGTGCCCACATTTTATAGTTGACCTAATCATTTAGAGCTAACCCTGGCCACACAAAATGAGCATGAATCATATCAGGAAATTCTGCAGCAAAAAGCTCAAATCTCAGCTTTATAGTTTCTTAATTATTGAGCTGGCTTCCAGCTTTGCCCCCAAACACACTTTCTCTCTGGTCAGTCCTTGCTTCGACAAGGCATAGCCAGGGCCGCGTGCTGCAGACAGGCACGAGGTTTTGCACACACAACTCCCGCATTGGGTAGCCCTGTGGCCTGTGCACGCTACTTGACCTCTCTGAGCCTCACCTCCCTCACCTGTAAAATAGAGCCACTAAACTCTTTCCTTTGCAGGTTTCTTATGGGGCTTGGATGAGATGAAGCCTCCTAGCACATAAGAGGGGGCCGAAGCACCTATCCAGCGGGACTGGGCATGCCTGAGTGCACGGTAAACGGTAAGATAAATCCTCCTGTTCGCAGTTTTAGGTGGAATTAAACCAACGCCCACAGCTGGGGCAATGGCAGGGTCCTCACCACCTATTCTGTGAAGAAGAAATAACAAATGACAGGACAAGGAGACAATGCTAAGCACCAAATGAGCGGCGAAGATTAATACTCCAGAATTAATATTGCAGAAGCACGTGATCTGGAAGGACCAGGACGGCTCTCTAGAGCAGCGGCTCTCAACCTCAGCTGCACAGTAGTATCCTCTGAGCAACCTAAACAAGGCGCCAAGACCCACATCTTGCTCTCAGTGACTCTAATGGAATCTCTCTGGGGTACAGCCAGGCATTTGTGTTTCTGGAAGTCTCTCGCTTATTCCAGCATGTAGCCAGGTGGGGGTCTGCTGCGCTAGAGAAACATGACCTGAAGACAGCACTTATTTACTCTGACATCTGAACAGCACTTGGCTATTTCCAGGCACCTTCACCTGCATGGCTTCAGGAGACCCAGACTGGTGGGAGAAGGGGAGGAGTTTGGACCAAGGCCTGGAGGGTTATGATGTGACAGTGTCGTTTCCCTTCCAGAGAATTCTGGGTCTACTCCTTGGGTTCTGTGGTCACAAAGCTATCAAATTCACCATTTCACTTATTTCTTAGAGAGAAAAAAATGATTGTCCCTTAAAACGGTAAATAGCCCTCGACAATGGGTGGAAATAGCTCAGGTCTTCACAGCTCATACCATTTGAGGTGCCCTCTGCAAACAAAGGATGCAAAATTACAAAAACAAAACCCTTAAGCTTCATTAGCTTTAGGCTAGATCAGCCAGATAGGGGGTCACAGCGTTTTGCCCCTTGCAGGGTTAGGTAATGTGCCCGAGGTCCCATGGTCAGTACCAGGTAGGACTGGCACTGGAGTCCAGGTCTAACTCTGCAACCTCTTCAGGGCTACTGGGAACCCCAGTATCAGTCCTATCAGAATCACTAAAATGTTTTTATTTGAATGCTGGTCCCACAGTGGAAGTCAAACTTGTCTGAGCCATGATCAACTGTTCGTCTCCATCCGTAAGTGCTTCCTGGGGGCCAGGAAAACCTCTACCGCCAAGGCCCACCCTTGCACGGTGGCCCCCAGGCAAAGTGCCAAGGACTGCAAGGGGAAATCTCTGGCTGTGCCTCCAACAAAATGAGGGATGTTTATGGGTGGGACCTGCCAGAACATTTTCTGGGATTTAAAAACTGAGAGCTGGAACTAAATCCCTTTAGGGAGGCAGAAAGCCAGTGCAGAAGCTGCTGCTGGCAGAAGGGAGCCTGGGGCCGTGAGGAGCCCACCTGGGGCTGGCAGAGAGGGAGAGAGAAAAGCCCAGGGATGGGACAGGGTAGGGAAAGAGCCAGGGGCCACTGGGATCCTGGGAACACAGGCCAACCCCAGTAGTGGGGAGAGAAGAATCAGTGGCCAGCCACCTCCACTCAGCTTGTTGGCCTTAAATGTTTTTTCATCCTTGCAGAGGGGAGGCACCTGCTCAGAGTCCAGGGATCAGGGTTCAGCTGCGGGCTCACACTTCCACGCCCTCACCCTGACTTTAGACTAGACTGTGTCTCTTTTGGCCCTGGTTTTTCATCTGAAAAATGAGGAGATAATTATAGCTTCCTTGCATAGCGGTTACGATGACCAGAGAGGAAGTATGCAAGGGCTCAGGCATGGATTAAGGCCTCAGTGAACCACAGCTACGCTTGCGATGCTAGCTTTTTAGAACATTTTATTTATTTTGAATGAATGAAGAGTAACATTGCATACTCCCACAGTGAAATAGGCACAGAGAACCTCAGGGCAGAAATGGGGACCTTGCCACTCCCAGAATCACTGTAGCCTCTAGAACTTAATGGCCTGCAGATGGTCAGTGGTGGAGAAAGCCTGGTGAATTGGTTGGGCTCAGAACTCCAGAGAGCCCACGGTTGAGGATGACTCTGCTAACTGAAGGCCTACCTACTGGCAACTTCCAGTTTGACTTTTAGTAATAGCCCATGAGCCTCGGGCTAGGAACGCTTGCTGTGGTGGGCTAGGTCAGAAATGCATGGCTTCCATGCTAAGCCACAGTAGACAAGTCACCATGAGGTTTTAGAAAACCTTTTCTGCTGTTAAAAGGAGAGGATTCTTTTTGGCATCTCCTTATAGGCTGTACTGATGAGAGGTGCCGGAGCGAGCCGGGCGGGCCGACGTCCAGACCTGGCTCTGCTGTCGGCCAAGTGTGTGACCTGGAGATGACATTTTCCCTGATGAGGTCCAAGAGGCCTCATTAGCCAAATGGAGGTGTGGCCTGGATGACCTCCAAGCTGCTCGTGCACTTTATTGCACCTATTGCAATAGTCCATGGAAATACATCTAATAAACTAACTTTGGCTCTATTATCAAGCAATAAATACAGTCAATGAATAAACGAATCAATCGACCAGGCATTTAAAGAGGACCCATTAAGGGTTTAGTGTGGTTCTAAACACTTGGGGGCATTCAAGAGAAACTTTGCTGACAGTTAACTCTCAGCCTCAAGAACCTGCAGCGCAGCTGGCATCCAATGTCTCTGCAGTGGCTTCTCCCAATTCTATCACCCATGTCTAAATGCCATTTTCCCATAAAAGAAACCAGGGCTGCTTGGAGAAATGGCTGATTCCAGGACTGGGGCAGGAAAGAACAAGATTGACCCGGATCATCTTGTAATGCCAGAAAGTAAGGAAGTTCTCAAAGAATGCTGGGGACATGTTCAAAGGACTCAGGAGACAGACGCCAGCTTGAAAGGGCTCCTGCTGACCAAATATGGGACAATTTGATTAAACAAGTCATGATCGTAATATATTTTAAGCCATGAAAATAATAAAATTCCTCAAGTCTATGCCTGCATAAATACATAGCCACTACTGGAAAAGCAGTCACATGTGGTCTGTGCATCCCGCTCAGCTGTGGAAGATGGGCCTTGGGCCTGGAACATTTCCTTACAGGAAGATAAAGAGCCTGCGTAGCCTCTGCTGGGCTTATCACCTGGGCAGGGATATCGTTCCCTGCTACAAATTCCATCTGTGTGCCTGTGTTCTGCTTAAGTGTGCAGGCTGATCGCCGTCAGACACATCCCCAGCTTTTCGTATTTCAGACCTTACGTGGGGAGAGTCTGGGGGTCCATGAAGAGGGATGTGTGTGATCACACTGCCTACATCCCCTGTGGAGTGGACCCACCGACCATGGGGTCCAGTGCAATGCAAGGGGCTAGATCTTGGGTGCACGCTGACTCTCCCCTGGCTGCAAGTCATGGCTGGGCCATTCGAGCCAGGTGTGTATGCTGTCTGTTCTCAGAGGCCTCAAATCATGTCTGGTGTCTTCCCTGGGTGATACTTACCTACCTTTTGACGTCGACCATATGCATGTTATATTCTATCTTGCAGCCCAGCCTGACGACCTAGTGAACAGGAAAACACCCCCGGATATACAGTGGTGGGAAAGCTCTTTCTTACAGTCAATTGCCAACTAATACATGTTACAATGGAGTTAAAAAAAGAATGATGGAGTTTTTTTATCAGCATTTTGCAACCATAATGGTAATAATTAATTCAGGCAAACAATCAGCAATTTTGCTAAAATGGTGGGGTGAAATTTTGATGAAGGCTATGACAATAATTACAAAAGGAAAACTGGTCAATTTAACAGATGAGAAACCTTCACCAAATAATCAGAGTTAATATCACCAGTAACAGGACAAGCTGACATCAGGTGCTGATACATTAAGAAGGATAATGAATTTGGTCACTGTATAATGTTGGCAGACAGACACTTAAGGTGGCCTTCATGATCCCACCACCTGGTGTTCTTTTTTGAGATGGAGTCTTGTTGCATCGCCCAGCCTGGAGTGCAGAGGCATGATCTCGGCTCACTGCAAACTCCGCCTCCCAGGCTCAAGTGATCTCCCTGCCTCAGCTTCCTAAGTAGCTGGGATTATAGGCACCCACCACCATCACAGCTAATTTTTGTATTTTTAGTAGAGATGGGGTTTCACCATGTTGGCCAGGCTGTTCTCAGATTCCTCACCTCAAGTGATCCTCCCACTTTGGCCTTTCAAAGTGCTGAGATTACAGGCATGGGCCACCACGCCTAGCCCACCTGGTGTTCTTGACTTGTGTGACACCCTTCCCTTGAGAGTGGGAAAGACTTGTGACTTTCTTCTAATTAATAGAGTATGGCAAAAGTGACTAGAAGTCTGCAGTATGTGCACATCATTACATGATTGTGTTATGTAAGACTGTAGCCCCTTCCTGCTGGAATCTCTTACTCTGTTGCTGGTTTTGAAGAGTCAAGCTTCCATGCTATGGGTTGCCTGTGATGGGAGGCCCTGAGAGTGACCTCTAGGAGCTGAAAGCAGCCTCCAGCAGAGAACCCACAAGGAGCTGAAGCTTTCAGTCCTACCGCTGCAAGGACTGAACTCTGCCAAGACAGGCAGATTCTTCCCCAGGTAAGCCTCAGATGAGGCCATAACCCGGGCCCGCCCTTCATTACAGCCTTGTGCAACCCCGTACAAAGAATTCAGCTAAGCCAAACCCAGACTATGGGATAATCCCACGGGAACTATGGGATCATAAATGTTGTCTTGAGCTGCTAGGTTTGTGGTCATCTTTAATGCAGTAATGGAAAATGAGAGTGAATCTGTTCTGTAACACAATGTCCTCACTTATGGAAGAGGCATCCTGAAGTATGTAGGGAATCATCACACCGACAACTCTGAAAGGGATCAGCAAAAAATAAATAAAATAACATAAAACTATATATGTTCACAGAGAGAGCAAGATAGAGCTTATGTGGCAAAATGCGAACATTTTGTGAATCTACATAAAGGATATATAGGAGTAATTACTGTAGTTTTTCTGTAAGTTTGAAGTTTTTCTAAGTAACAAGTTTTTAAAAAAGAAAGGCTCTGCCCTGATCACATGACAACCTATTGTCCTGAATGCCCTCACATTTTCAGACCAGTCCACATTCCACTGTGTTGGAAGGAGTAGACTGAGGAATCCACAACTTCTGATTTTTGGTGTCTTCCCATCCACACCCACCCCAAGCCTGACCTTGGGGGTAACTGACACAATCGTCATCTCGTTGGCTAACATTTTGTGTGCATTGTTTCTTTTGGTTTTGGCAACATGTGCCTTTGATTTTATCATTTCCTTCCCTTTCTTGCAAGTAAGAGGTAAGTTCATCTTATGGCCGATATCCTGTGTTTTGGCATTTTGAGCTTGAGCTTGCACTTGATTGTCCATGCTACTATTATTCATTTGTGTTTAAGGGTTGTGGCTTGGAAAGTTCGTCTGAGGCATTTTAGTGAAACTGGAGCACCCCATTATTTGCAGTGTCCGCAAGAGAAGGAAGCAAGTGACTTCATCACATTCAAACGCACAATTTCTGTAAAGAGTCAGCTGGGTTTTGGAAGAAATGGGCTGCTTGATGTGATGGCTCATAATTGTGGTGAAGGTTTAGATCACCTATTGGTTCGGGTGCCTCAGGGGACTTGGTCTGAATGGTCCCCAGACCCTAATCAGATGTTATGCAAATTTTGCTCTTGAAGACTTGGTCTGGGCAAAGATTTTTTGAGTAAGATCTCATAAGCATAGGCAACAAAAGCAAAAATAGACAAATGGGATAATAGCAAGCTACAAATCTGCACGGCAAAGGAAGCAGTCAAGAGAGAGAAACAACAACTCACGGAATGGGAGAAAACATTTGCAAACTACCCATCCTATAAAGGGTGAATCACCAGAATATGGAAGGAACTGAAACAACTCGATAGTAAAAGAATAATAGGCCAGGCATGGTGGCTCACACCTGTAATCCCAGCACTTTGGGAGGCCAAGGCGGGTGGATCACGAGGTCAAGAGATCGAGACCATCCTGGTCAACATGGTGAAACCCCGTCTCTACTAAAAATACAAAAATTAGCTGGGCATGGTGGCGCGAGCCTATAGTCCCAGCTACTCGGGAGGCTGAGGCAAGAGAATTGCTTGAACCCAGGTGGCAGAGGTTGTGGTGAGCCGAGATCACGCCATTGCACTCCAGCCTGGGTAACAAGAGCAAAATTCCGTCTCAAAAAAAAAAAGAAGAAGGAGAATCAGATTTTAAAATTAGCAAATGAGCCAGGCACAGTGGCTCACGTCCATAATCCCAGCACTTTGGGAGGCCGAGGCAAGTGGATCACAAGGTAAAGAGATCAAGACCAGCCTGGCCAGTATGGTGAAACCCTATCTCTACTAAAAATACAAAAATTAGTCAGGCGTGGTGGCATGTACCTGTAGTCCTAGCTACTTGGGAGACTGAGGAGGAAAATCACTTGAACCTGGGAGGTAGAGGTTGCAGTGAGCCAAGATGGTGGCATTGCACTCCAGCCTGGGCAACAAAGACTCTGTCTCAAAAACAAAAAGAAAGCAAATGACTTGAAAAGGCATTCCTCAAAAGAAGACATACGAATGGCCGACAGGCATATGAAAAAATGCTCAACATCACTAATCATTAGGAAAATGCAAATTAAAACCACAATGAGATATCATCTCACCTTGGTTAAAATGGTTACTATCAAAAGACAAAAAAATAACAGATGCTGATGAAGATATGAAGAAGGGGGACTGTTTGTGCACTGTTGATAGAATGAACATTCGTGCACCCACTGTGGATAACAGTAAAGAAGTTCCTCAAAAACTTGAAAGGGGAACTACTATATGATTCAGTAATCCCTCTGCTGGGTAGATATCCAAATGAAAGGCAATCAGTATGTTGAAGAGATGCCTGCACTTCCACGTTCATTATAGCACTGTTCACAATAGCCAAGATATGGAATCAACCCATGTCCATCAATGGTTGGTTGAAAAAAGGAAATGTGGTATGTATACACAATGGAGTACTATTCAGCCATAAAAAAGAATGAAATCCTGTCGTTTGCAGCAATGTGGATGGAACTGGAGGTAATTATGTTAACTGAAATAAGCCAAGCACAGAAAGACAAATACAGCATGTTATCACTCATATGTGTGAGGTAGAAAAAGTTGACCTCATGGTGGTAGAGAGTAGAATGATAGTTATCAGGGGCTGGGAAAGGTAGAGGGGAGAAGGGCTTGAAGAGGTTGGTTACTGAATGCAAACATACAGTTAGATAGAAGGAATATGTTCTAGGGTTCGATAGCACAGTAGGGTGACTATAGTTAACAATGGTATATTACATATTTCAAAATAGCCAGAAGAGAAGATTTGGAATGTTCCCGACACAAAGAAATGATACATGTTTGAGGTCTCGGATATCCCAATTACCCTGACTTAATCATTACGTATTGTATACATGTATCAAAATATTACATGTACTCCATAAATATGTACAACTATTACATATCAATTTAAAGATAGTTGACAGCCAAGGAAGAACGGCCTCCAGAGAGTCTGATAGGCCAGGACCATGTGAGTAAATAAGCTTCCTGAGAATACCTGAGCCTTGGTGTGTCCATCTATGAGGAGGCCTCTTTCCTGAAGAGAGAATGGAGACTGAAGGATCCGTGCTGCTCCAGGTGATACAGACAGAGCCTGGCACGGCGGCACTGGCCACCCTCCCCCACCTTTCTGCTGTGCACCATGCTGACTCAGCCGCAGATCTGCACCCGGGACATTGGGCCCTTGGGAGTCTCTGAGAAGCAGTCATTGGTCTTCCAGCTCATTATGAGCCAATGGTGGGCGGCTTGTCTCGTGGAAATAATTCCTTTATTCCCAATGCTCCAGTTTCTGATAGCTTTACCACATGGATGGGTGTTCCTTTCTTTTCCTGGACAGACGATGGCATCGTAGCACTTCCATAGCATACAAAGCACCCGCAGCATCTTCCCTTGTTTGACTGAATCAAACATGCTGGAAGAGTCTGAGGTTCAGGATTTTGCTTTTCGAGTCCTGGATGAAACAGATGAACGCCATAATCTCTGTATTTCCTAAAAGGGAGACATGAAAATCTTGCGTTTATACTAAAAAGTGTTCCCATCTCATTGAAATTCAGGCTTGAACTATCCACCCTGAACACGTCCAGAAGCCCTTTCTCTAATTCTGGAAGCAGCGATCTTGGGAGAGAAGTTTTCCATCTGTCTCCTTATATGCTAAGCTGTTAGTGCAGTTCATTATTTATTACATCTCCTGCTTTATGTTAAGCCATGATTTTCTTTTTTGCCATGTATTAAGAATTCAGTCGGGATAGTATAAAAATAGGGTTGTTACTCACGTCTCCAGACTGACTTTTTGAACAGCATATTTTTGGGGGTAGGGGAGGTGGTTATAATTATTCCCAAACTACTTTCATTCTTATCCAGTACTTAATATTGACTGGCTATTCACAATAATGTTGCTTCTTATCAGACATGTGTGCAGTGTGTGTGGCCAGAGTGGCAGTAAAGAGATTCCAAGGCCCTGTGTGTGTGTGTAGGACCGGCGGACATTTGCTCCCATAGGCAGAGAGATGGCATGGGAGAATGTCAGCATATCAAGGCATAACGTCTCACGATCACAGCAAATCCACAGTCTCTGAATAGGCAGTCTGTGGCATGTGCTTTTAAAATACAAACGTATTAACAGAGACAACAGCTGGCATTCCAAACATCTCCTGGTCCTTCAGGGGAGACAGCGCCAAGGCAATGATGCATTCATCGGAACTAAGCTGCCCAGGCTCGGGTGGGGAAGGGAGCTGTGCTTCGGACTCTAAGTCCCTCTCTTCCGTAAGGGTTCAGTTTCCGCCTCTCGGCCCCGGGCCCTCTGCTGGCTAATGCACAGGAGGGAATCCTGGCCTGCCAGCCTGCAGGGACATAGCTGAGTGCACCGCCATGGGGCAGGAAGGCAGTCCTGCACATGACAGCCCCACGAGGGACAGAAGGAGGAAGGCACTGACACCGTGGCACCCTCATTCCCCCAGTGCTGTCCTTATTGTCCATTTTCTTCTTGGCAACCCCTGGCCCCTCATGTCCTGCTCACAGAGGCTCAGGAGTGGTGAAATTGTCTCAAAGGATGGTTATTTTATTGCAACAGAATGAGATCATTTTCCACTCAGCGTCTTATTTGTAGAAAGATCCTATTAGACACAGAAAGGAAAAGATCAGTATCTTTTACACCATAATTAAAATATCATTTTTCTCAATGAAACATTATCTAGATTATCCCACAAAACAGTGTTGCTTACAACAGTGACTATAAATGTGATGCTGCCAGCTAGAACACGCCAGAAAATGTTAGTTACTGCAGCATCTCCCACAGTTGTTCTTTTGATGTACTGGCTTGGAATAAACAGACTTATCTTTCCTGTCATACAACACTGTCTTTAATTTAATGGAGATGTTATTAAGATAAAATCTCTATTCAATTCCATATTGTACCATATTAACACACACAATTAGTAATGCTTTATCAGTTATGAAGAAAGATGATGACTGCTTTTAAGCTAAATTACCTTTATCATGGTAGCACATGAAAGAACCGACAAATATTTATCCGAGTGTATGTTAATTCTTATTTAATTTTAACGCTGCTTTTATCAACCAAATTAACCAATGAATGTTATTAAAGGGAATGTATTATAGAAGAGAGCTTCCAATACTCCATTCCATCTGTTTTTATTTATGTAATTTCAATGGTTTCTTTTTCTCTTTCATTTCATTTCTAATTAAAAGGAACACGTGGAAAATTGAACAGTTGGGCTTAATTTTAGCAGCATTTGGAATAATTCGAAATGTCGTTTCTTGTTAATATAAGGATTGTCCGTGCTGTGATTGCAGGCCTTGCGTCTGTGCATCTGAACCCCTCCGACAAGACGTCTTACTCAGTAAATCTCATGGGGTCACGGGGCATTGTAACGCAAAAAAATCATCTCACCTTGGCGATTTTACATTTAGGGAGGCCAAGCAATTCCCTTTTACAGTTTTAGAAATGCAATTTTTAGTACAAAGAGGTAGAATGTGACAGCAAGACGCATCTTACATTCAGGTTGGAGTATTCTTCTCAGCAATATATAAACCTTGTTTCCCTTGGCCCTGGAATCACCCAGGAACTTGTAATGTGTATTCTAGTTGTGGATGGCACATACAGATGGGAGAGACTGAAATAAAGGAAAACTCTCCTCCTTGGACTATGACCTTTTTTGACTTAAACCTTCTTGACCTTTTTTTCCTCCCAAGGTGAGATATCAAGTGTAGTAGCAATGTCATTGGGTATTAATATACCCTCAGGTAACAATCTGCAATCAAAAGGGACATACTTATTCTATCTTTTAGAGCGTGTTCGAATTTGAATTACAATAGTTTGGGTTTTTTGTTTTTCAGACAGGGTCTCACTCTGTCACCCAGGCTGGAATGCAGTGGCACAGTCATGGCCCACTGCAGCCTTGACCTCCCTGGCTCAAGCACTCCTCCTGCCTCAGCCCCCTGAGTAGCTAGGGCTACCGGCGTGCAGCCACCATGC
This sequence comes from Aotus nancymaae, assembly GCF_030222135.1. Classification (NCBI taxonomy): domain Eukaryota; kingdom Metazoa; phylum Chordata; class Mammalia; order Primates; family Aotidae; genus Aotus; species Aotus nancymaae. The sequence goes on along the minus strand of NW_026988546.1, from coordinate 4,338,313 downwards.
CTGCCTAATTTTTAAGTTTTTTATAGACATGGTGTCCCACTGTGCTGCCCAGGCTGGTCTAGAATCCTGGCCTCAGGTAATCCTCTCCCCGCAGCCTCCCAAACTGCTGCAATTACAGGCGTGAGTGACGGCGCCCCAGCCTGCGCTAGGTTTCTTATTTGCTCTTTGTAAACCTACAGGGACACAAAACTTATTCCCACCTTTCATTACTTTCAGGAAGGAAACCACAGTGACTGAGCAACTTGAGAGATGCCTTTAGGTGCAGTCAGTGAACAGATGGCCCTGAAGGCCCTTGGCAATGCGGATGGCATAGCTGGTGTCCCTCCAGCCACTTCACATGTGCCCCACTCTCCAAACATAGAGCCAGCCCAGTTTTGGCCGTCTCAGACACCCCTTCACATCAATCTGACGGTAAGTGTGCAAAACATAAAGACACCAGCCCATGAGCTTGGCAGGCCCTCACATCGGCCCAGTCTGGCCAGATCTCACACTAAAGGTCACATCTTTCTGTAAGAGCCACGCTCAGGAAGATTGTGGTGAAAGCGCATTGTGGTTTAGTTAACAGTGAATGGAGTGGTTTGCATTTCCTATCATCCATATTTCACCTGCTACGGTTGAAAGCTGCAGAGCAGGACACGTGGAGCCTCCCAGTCTTCATGCAGACACTTACTTGATGTGCGACCTTGAGCAACCGGTCTCTCTAAGCCTCAGTTCCTTGTCTGTAAAATAGAGCAAATACCTGTTTAATCTGTAAAGTACAGTAAATCACACAAATTCTCCTTACACTTGGGATCTTTTAAAGAGAGCAAAAATAACACATAATTGTTTTTAAATAGCTGAAAACGTGACACCATGCAAACTACCATTATCATTATGTTTTTTATTGAAATCTGAGTCATTTTTTATTTCTTCTAAGCCAGAACAAAAAATCTGAACACTTTACTGAAAAATAGATTGGAAAATGTCTGTGGCTGGCTGATAGGAAACTATTTCCATTTCCAGAAATGCCAAAATCCGAAAATCTAGCTCTGGTTTGGATGCTAAGAGCATTTACAATCGTATAAACTTGCAAACAGCCAAGGGGTGTTTTATCAAGTTGGAAACAATAGTTTGAATTTAGTCCACACGTGTCCATCTTCAAGTAGCAACTTGCTCATCATTCTGGCAGTGTCATTATTACCACTGAGAGATGATAGCCATCTGAAAGCTGGGTTAGAATGGATAGGCTTACGAAATTTTATAGCAGCCCTAAATGACAATCTAATGCATCCAAAGCCTCTCTATCCCTTACTTAAACCAGCACTTCACAGCTATGGAAGACTCATAAAATTCCTAGCCTGGCAATTTATACTTAATCTCTCTAAAGAGCATGTGTTCAAGGCAGCCCCCTACTCTGTGAGATGGCATTTGAGCACCAACACCTCTGCTATATAAAACGCCTTATCAGTAGTAAACATATTAATTTGACCCCAAGGGAGAGAAGGTGAGAGCAAATCAGCTGCAGCAAGTCATTTACATTCTTTATTTCTGCAGATGAATTCTCCATCTATTTTCATCTTGTAATCAGGCACTTGCCAAATACACAAGAATTTCATTTTCTATCTCCACAGCATATGTGTCTCCTTACTTTGATATGTCCTGTTTTTAGGAAGTAGAGACATTTTAAAATTATATTTCAAACAGGAAAAAAATCAGTCTCCATATAATTAGTGAATGTAACCAGATTATTTGCAATCAACATATACTTAATGCCTTATTACCCTAATGCAAGTTATTGTAAGTGATGATAAAATTGGCAGAAAGAAGTTATGCTAAGTGATGATAAAATTGGTATTATTAAGTGATGAAAACCTTTTACCTTCTGCTGGTTTTTTTTCCCCATCTCTAATCTACCCAAATTCATCTTTAATGAGAAAACCTAGAGGATGCATTTCTGGCACTTGGGCCAGTGAGGGAAGTACAGCAGCTTTTACCCCCAGCCAGAGCACACGTGCCAACTTCCAACCTCAGAGGGCAGAGGTGAGAGGGACAGTTGGAAAAGCTCTCATCCTATTGTTCACAAGCTTTATATGCTCTTGCCCCTTGGTGCACTCCTCTTTGTTCCTAATCTACAATTTTCCTCTTGACCTGTGACTCCCAGGTTTTGTGTAAGAAAAGACATCAGAAACAAAATGATCATCCTCCAGGCAGAAGAAAAACAAATAGAAAGGTATCCTCCGTTGACCAGGCACAGTGGTTCCTGCCTGTAATTCCAGTACTTTGGGAAGCTGAGGTGGGCGGATCACCTGAGGTCAGGAGTTCGAGACCAGCATGGCCAACATGGGAAAACTCTGTCTCTACTAAAAATACAAAAAATTAGCCAGGAGTGGTGGTGAATGCCTATAATCCCAGCTACTCAGGAGGATAAGGCATGAGAATCCTTTGAACGTGGGAAGTGGAGGTTGCAGTGAGCCAAGATCGCACCACTGCACTCCAACCTGGGGGATAGAGTGAGACTCTGTCTCAAAAAAAATAAAATAAAATAAAGAAAAGGAAAGCAAAGCAAAGAAAAGAAAGGTATGTGCCATGTAAACAAAGGAGATCCTTGGAGCTGGGAGGGTGGGCTTCTTAGCCTCGTGCTAGGAACTAGGAATGGGTAACAACTGATAAATCACTCTCCTTTGGCAAGTAGCACATCACCCACTCGCACTTGGCTGATACTTGTGGGACTCCTTGGCTCTTTTTAGGAACATGTCTTTGATAACCTGAAGGGAGAAAAAAAAATAAACGTGGATTTCTAAGTTGGCTATAACTGACTCCAGCTTTCCTGCTAAAAGCTCTAGTGACATCTTCATATCAGTGTGAGTGAGGTGGATGAGGCAGATGGCAACCTGTTTTCAGGGGTGAATAAATGGCAAGTCACTGGAGAAGGGTATGGGGGTCTTTGGCCTGCAGTTCCTAGGTCATAATGCTTTGAAAGAAAAAAAACCTTGTGTTCCTGTTCCTCTCACCCCCTGCCCCAGAATATAAGCTCTGTGCAGGTGGGCACTTTGGCTTGTTCATTCAACCACATTCTCCTCAGCACCTAGGACGGAGCCTGAAGAAGCTCCACACACACTTGGATGAGGACACACGTGATGATGACCATCACCCAGGTTTGAGAAGAGGAACTGAAGGAGTTACTAATCCCTTACTTCCAAACCTTCTCATCTTTCCAGAACCTCCCTTTCTGCCTCAATTTCCTCTCTCTTTCCAGAGGCCGGCATTTGGAAGCCCTGGGTCATTTTGATTCTTCCTCCACTGCTCACTGCTCACCACATTCCTTTCATTGGCAAATCATTCCTTTCTGATCTACCACCAGGTACAGGGCTGGACCCTCTTGCCTGGGCAGCTACCACAGCCTCTCTCTGATCCCGCTGCCTCTGCAGTGCATCCTATAGTCTAGGGCCAGGTCGGTCTTCCTCAAGGACATCTGCGGTCATTGTGTGTGTGCTCAGGAGCTTGCAGAAGCTTCCCACTCACCCAGGCATGGAGTGTAGCTGCCTCGTGCAGGCATGTAAGGCCCCCATGGTGGGGCCCAAAGTCACTTTCTTAGCCTTGCCCTCTCTGGTCACATGACATTTTGATGGGGTTTCTTTGATGCTGGGTACATTTTGATGTGACTGTTTTAAGATGTAGGTTTTAGTATTGTTCCAGTATAGTGAGGCCTAGAGATCAGGATGACAGTCGTTGAAAAGATAGTTTGTTACTCACAGTTCCTGAGAAGTGAGAACAGGCCATGCCATGCAGGGCCACGTGGGAAGTGCCAGAGGCTGTCAGGAGGTAGAGCGAATGAGGGGGAAACATGGTGAGAGCTTTGATTGTGGTTTCTGCAGGAAGGAAAGAACAAGGCAGGGTAGGTAGGCTTAGGATTGGCTGGTTTGAATAATTTCAGCAGGCTCTGGGGTGTACAGGCCTTCCCAGGTTGTCTGGTACTTAGCTTTGGTGATTACAGCAGGTAGAGACTGTGAGAGCTTGGTGAGAGAAGCAGTTGGGAATGCAGGCTCTGAGTGAGTTAGCTTTTGTATGAAAGCCTACTGGCATAGTAAAGGCAAGTCACTTACTATCTCTAGGATTTGTCCAGCCCTGGAAGGGGCAGTCTCTCCAGAGTCAAGCAGGACTCCAAGATGTCAAAGCAGCAGGAAACATGGACAAGAAAAAGCATGATTGATACAATGGTCTTAACCCCCCCCCCAAATTATTAGACTGTTAAATAACCCCTAAAATAGTCTCACCCCATCCCTGGGCTTCCCCCACTCTAAGACTCACTCCAGTGCAGATGCTCCCCACACTCCTACCTCCAGCTCCAGACTCACCCTTAATTTGCTAGAAAATTCTCAACAATGATGGGAAATTAGACTTGGGCTTTTCACATTTGCTCTCTGGGGAACTGCTGATCCTTAAATTTAGATGTACCCCACACCTCCGTCTCAGCACGGACGGCTACTTCTGTGTCTGAAAGCCTGTTGTGGTCCATTTCCTTTACAATTGGCTATTAAGAATCCAAACCGTCATCTGTTCAGCTAGGCATTTGCCATTTGCCAATTCATAACACTTAAAAGAGTCATCTCAAACTATTTTGTTAATTTTTAATAGGCTCTGTCTGTGCAACTGGATGCTGATTCCTGACAGCAGCCCCTCTGCTCAGCCTCCCAATTATTTAAGAACTTGGCCAAGCCCCTAAAGGCTTTTTTTCCATCTCATAGACTTTTATTCCGGCTTTAGGATAACATAAATTCCACCTGATTACTCACTTCCCTGTTTGTCCACACTTAGTCATTAATCAGTTTTATTAAAAATGGTGACTGACTCAACTTGCCATTATACGTAAAAGCAGTTAACCCTCAGTATCTGTTTGAGAAGGACTCTCTTTTGAAAATCATTTTATTTCACATTTCTTCCCAGAAAACATATGTGGGTAATGAACACAGATATTGAGATGAGAATAGGAGACTCATTTATTATATATTTCTCAACATCTTTCTTTAAAAGAAATACATTATTACCTTCTTAATCTATTGAGAATTATTTACTGTACTGTAGCAACTTTGAAAAACACTATATATATATATATAATAGGTTAAGAATAATTGTTAAAAATTATAATTAAGGTCTATCCCCTAATCTGACAATAAATGAAATAGTAGATGTAGGAAAAAATGCTTTTATGATTAAATTTTTCTCCTCCAAATTTCTTTTGCTCTGGAGGATTGGGAAAAAAGCTCTCGCAGAATAATTTTGTTGTCTGCTATGCATTATGGCAGTGTTTTTAGTACTCTAGACTTTTTATCTATGCCTAGATGCATATATAAGAATAAAGGACATCCAACTTTGAGTGGTTAATTGCACCTGAAGTAGTTAATCCCATAGGACACAATCATTTGCAAAACTTGTAGGATCAGCTAATGCCAAATTTGCCCGTTAGTGAAGATGATTAACATGGGGACGAGCTTGCCTGAATGGGTGATAATAACAATTTTGGACACCTTGCTGGCTAAATATTTTTATGTAGATTTTCTCATTCAATCTTTAGAATATGCCTAGGAGGCAGATACTCTGATGTTTTCCATTTGGCCAATAAGAAAACCAAGCAGAGGCTTAGGGAGCCGGGTCCCTGACTCTGCCTTGGGCTCAGACTGCTCTCCGCTGGGCCACCTTCCTGACCACACTGAGGGCCGGTGGATTGGTCCATTCTTAAATACTTAAAATTTATATTTGGTCCATTTATAATGGACCAAATATAAATACTTTATAAATACATAATTTATAAAGAAATACCATTCTTTATAAATACCTAAGACTGGGTAATTAATAAAGAAAAGAGGTTTAAGAGACTCACCATTCTGCAGGCTGCACAGGAAGCATGGTGGCATCTGCTCGGCTTCTGGGGATGCCTCAGGAAACTTACAATCATGGCAGAAGGTGAAGGGATGCTGGCACTTCACATGGCCAGAGCAGGAGGAAGAGGGAGGAAGGAGGAGCCACATACTTTTAAATGACCAGCTCTCACGAGAACTCACTATCGTGATGACAGCACCAAGATGGGGGATGGTGTTAAACCATGATCCAATCACCCACCAGGCCCCACCTCCACACTAGGGATTACATTTCAACTTGCGATTTGGGCGGGTACACAGATCCAAACCTTATCAGCAGCCACCACTTTTCTCACAGTGATCAGCTTACCATCACAATATGTCCTTGAAGAAGATAAAATGATCACAACATGCCCTGGAGATTTGAGGACTATGTCTTGGTGATCATTTGGGCCAGGAACTGACTTAACTTTGATTGTCTTCATGAAGACTGTAAGCTCCATGGGGGCAGGGTTCATGTGAACCTCGCTTCCATGAGTCCCTCCAGACCCAGCCCAGCGCCAGGCACATGGTAGAGCCCCACTGAGGCACATGGTAGAGCCTCATGGACAGAGCTCCTGCCTAGGGGGTCACCTGGGGAGTCAGGTGCCTGGTTTTGACTCCTGCCTCTGCTCTTCGCTGTGACATTAGGCAAGTCACCTCACCTCTTTGAGTCTTGGCTTTCTCATCTCTAGATTTGAAGATGAAATCTGCTTCCTGGTGTGGTTGCTAAAACAAGTGAGAAAATTATTGTGAAAGTGTTTTGTAAACTGTAATTAATACAAATATAAGGAATTAAGTGAGATCTAGTTGCCTTGCAAGGCACTGACGGTGAGGCCCAGGGACCTCCAGTCGCCCACTCTCCAGGCAGCCTACCCATCCCAGGGCTCCCAGTGCCTGAGTCCATATTGGGCAAGTTCCCTTGGAATGCTGAGAATAAAGATGCATATACTTCGTAATACCATAGGCACTTCAGGTCAAAACCCCACACCGCTGAGTCCCTCTGCTGGCCCCACTCCCAGGTGGAAGAAGGGTGGTCTCATACTCACCATCACTCACCGTGTGCTGGCCATGTCCCATCACCAATGAGTCAAGCAGAACAGCCTCATTCACTGGGTGACCAGCTGAGACCACAGCCTGGAGGGCGGGCACAGGCCGCTGAGCAGGGCAGAGGCCACGACAGGCTACCTTCCAGGGCTGCTGTCCAGATCCAGAGCCACCACCCGACCAAGGGGCTGTGCTTACAGGCTCTCCTCTGAGAACCTGAGGAGTTTTGAGGCTAGAATCTGTCTATCCCGCTCACTGGGGCCCAGTCCCATCTGGGAGATAGTGCCACAGAAGCTGCTGGCTCACTAAAAATTAACTCTTCCTCCAGCTAAGTCCGGGCATAGACTGAAAGGACCGCCTTCACTGACTGCTTGTGAGGAGGTGCGACCGTGCCTGGCCAGGTCCTGAGTTGCTGAGCCTCTTGTGGGGTGGGTGAGGGCAAATGGGGGCACCCCAGGCAGAGTGGGGAGGACGAGGAGAAGGGCTGCGATCTGCCGAGGAGAAGGGCTGCGATCTGACGAGGGCAAGTTTGCAGGAAAAGGGTTTTAGTTTCTGTTTTTTATTAAGGTGAGATACACGTAAGATTAAACATTTAAAATTATACAGGGCAACTCAGGAGCATTTAGTATCTCCCCAGAGGAACGCAGCCATCACCTCTTTCCAGTCTTAAAACATGTCTATCACTGCTAAAGGAGAGCCTGGGGGGATTTTGGAGCTGTGTGCCTGAACACCTCCTCCAGGTAAGTCCTCAGGGCGCCTCATGCTGCTTTTGTGTAAATGGATTTCAGGGGAGAACCTGGGGGAGTCCACATCTGACTCTTCCTCAGGACAGGCAACACTGAGGCCAAAGGCGGGTGGGACCTGCATCTAGAGTCAGTCTGGGGGTGGCAGGAGTCAGCAGGAGGCAACTGAAAGGGGGACGTTTGTGGAGGCAACTGAAAAGGGGACGTTTTTGAAGCCACCTTTACCCCAACTCCAAGGACCGAGAAGCCCCAGCTGACCTCTGGGTTATATAAGCAATTTATGAGTCTAAAATGCAGCTTCCCAAGCTCAACACAGAAATTTTTAGTACATAAAATGCCTTCCTCCGAGCTGTACCCATTGTGCCTTGCATTCCAGAAGCAACTGCTTCAGACAGCTGCTGTAAATTGTCCATGAAGCAAGGCTGTTCTCCTATTGGCTCTGTGATCATCTCCAAGGCGGCTTCCCATCTCTCACTGTTTCTGCCTTGGGCTGATAATGGTGCAAAGCAGGCAAGGAAGGGAGAGGGCGGGGAAGAAGGGCCTGAGCTCCCTGCTGGCCTTGCGGGCAGCAGCCTCCCAGGAGCAGGCGGCATCCAGCTACGCAGAGCCACAGCCAGGCCCAGGCACAAGCTGTGCCCCTCCCCCAGGCTCTGCTCCCTGCACCCCAACCTCTCCTCTTGTCTGAGTCAGAGCCACATTTTTTATTTCCCTCTGGTGCATTTCTGGTATTTCTTAGTTGCTTTACCGAAAAGCCACTTTGAAGAACATCTCTATTCTTTAAAGCGAGGTGTACCTATGTACTATTGAGCTAAGATTTTATTTTATTGAGGATTTCCTTATATTGTGATTATTTAATGGACAATCTGCCCTGCTGGGAATGGCAGCAAATAAAACTATTGACAGGAAAAAAAAAAGATGCACTTTCTGAGACGCATTTGGCGAAGTAAATCCAGCTTCTTACAAGAAAAGAATGTAATGAATTTTTCTCTATTTTTAGTCACACATAAATCCCTTTAATAGGTTCGAGCTCAAAACTCCATATTTGTCTTGGCCTGAAGTTCAATTTACAGGGTAAGTTTAAAGGACAGTGCGCTTGTCCGGCTCTGTGCGTCGAGTCCCTCAGTGAGCAGAGAGGCCTGCAAGATCCGGGGTGTCACAGCCACCCTGCAACTGGGGCCCTCAGATATGTCCAGGGATAGAAAGGAAAGGCCCTCCTCTCGGGTTTTTGGGAGGAGATCAGATGGGAATAAAATGCCCACAGTGGGCCTGGGAACAGCAGTTGTCATATCCTAGTCCAGACAGATGGGAGGGGACACTTTTGAAGTCCACCCTTAGGGAATTTAAATGAAGGCCCCAGTGGGAAGGGGTGGATTCACTACAGTGAAATGAAAGATGGAGGGAAAAAAAAGTGTTGCAGTGGCTGGGCACAGTGGCTCATGCCTGTAATCCCAGCACTTTGGGAGGCCAAGGCAGACGGATCACCGGAGGTCGGGAGTTGGAGACCAGCCTGACCAACATGGAGAAACCCTGTTTCTACTAAAAATACAAAATTAGTTGGGCGTGGTGGTGCATGCCTGTAATCCCAGCTACTCAGGTGGCTGAGGCAGGAGACTTACTTGAACCCGGGAGGCAGAGGTTGCAGTGAGCTGAGATCGTGCCACTGCATTCCAGCCTGGGTGACAAGAGTGAAACTCCATCTTAAAAAAAAAAAAGAAGAAAAGAAAAGTGTTGCAGCTCAGGTCACTGTAAGACTCTAAGCCTCTCTGTTGGATGACTTAATTTGTTTTAGGTCTTAACACAGAGAGCCTTTGCCCTGTACAAGGGATGCGGCCAGGATTATGTAGAGGGAGGTAGGCCCAGCATTGGCAATGAGGGGTGACTAAGTAAACGTTAGCAAGGGAGATTAAGGCCAGGGCCACATCGAAAGTTGCACGAGGGCCATGCCATGTCACCCACCCCGCAGGAAGGCAGAGGCATTGGAGGCTGCAGACAGTGAACAAGAAAGGGTGGTGTCTTGGCTTCAGAGGTAAAGGACCCCAAAGGACCACATGAGGCTAACCTGGGAGCCCTGCCAGGAGGCTAGAAGGACATTGTGGGGTGGTGGAGGAGAGGGGTTCAGGAGTGGTAGGCAAATCAGCCAGCAGACCCATACCTCCCTGACCACAGCATCAGGTTGCCATGGTCTGGGAGCCCCAACGCATAAATGGTTCCATCAGGGCAACACACTTGAGATGAAAGAAAAACACTACAGCTCAGGTTGTCTGTAGTCTGGAGATCTCCCCTGTTCTTATCATATGCCCTGTTTAGTGAAAATACAGGGTTCAGCATTTCTGGGACTAGGGAGGGGCTGGCATCACGGGCTAGGGGTGTACCCACGGCTCACCTCCTTCAACATCTGCCCAAACCGGCTGCAAGCCGAGCAGTCAATAAGCACTGCATCCTTCCTATCCACCTTCCACCTTCTGACTTCCACAGGAGTCAAACCAGGTTACACCCCTGTGTGCCTGGCAAACTGCCTTTGTCTGATGCTCTGTGCTGCTTGAAGCACTTGAACATGCTTTCACTCTGTCCCCATCGGCCATCAGTGAGACAAGCGAGGCAGGGATTTGTATCACAGCTTAGTCATTGAGAGACTAAGCCACAAAGAGGCTCCACCACTGCCCAGGGTCAAAAGCCCTGCACTAGAGCCCAGGTCTCTCCACTCCAGTTCTGATGGATGTCATGGTCCCCCCACCCCACCCCGGCAACCCATGGGATATCAGCATCCTGCACATGGCATGGACATAAATAACTCATTTTTAAAATCTACGTAGTCTTAAAAATTACAACGTGCAGAGAATAGCCTCCATGAGACTGCCAGCATTGACGGCACAAACCAATAGAGAATTGGAAATCAATCCGCTTTCCAGATCAAAATCCTTTAGTATAAGCTCTTATTAAAGACTTTTTTAAAAAGTACCTTTGCTGCCTTCAAGTTCTTTAAATGTCTTTTGGCTTCTTACCGCCTTTGTGTGTGTGGTAAGAACACTTGACACGAGCTCTACCCTCTTAATGTTCAAGTGCACACACTGCATTATTAACCAGGGGCACTGTGTTGTGTAACAGAGCTCTGGAACTTGTTCTCTGCACTTTAAGCATAAACAGCACCACCTGAGCCCCTTCAATGTGGTCACCAGGTGTGTCTGTTATTCCGGCCATAGCTGGGAACTTGCACGATGCCTGGCCCCTGGGTGTTTACTGGGGAGGCAGGAGTGCACGCCTGTTGTCCCGGTCTCATTTTTCAGAACTTCTAGTGGAGAGACAAAGGCTTTGAGATTGCTCTGACTAAATCACAGTAAGAAATCTCCTCCAAATTTTACATTCTAAACCTGCATCATTTGAATAATAATGGGATCTGAGTTCCTCTCAGTCTATGCCCCGTTCATTCCCCGCAGTGCAGAGATCGACCCCCAGTCATGGAGGAACCAATCCACCGAAAGTTCCTTCTGTCTCAGGAAACAGAAGGACCAAACCAATCCAAATCTCACTTTTTAAGAGAAATATGTTTTGAGAGGAGGACATTTATGCAAGTTTTCTGTTTAATTCAGAGCTATGGGGAAATCTAGACTGATCACAAAAGGCGTTTCCACCCTTCCCTGTGTCACTGAAAACATGCGGTTGTGGAGGTCTGAGCATCAGCGAATGCACCCCGCCACTGAAAGAACAGAACAAAACCCCCACACGACTGAGTACCTCGTTTTGATTTTTACTCCCAAGGCCAAGTGTTACATAGAGCTCCTCTGCCTTGTTGAATGAATATGTATCTCTGATTTACAAGAGGCAGCTGGCTCAGCAGAGACATTCACGTGAGCTAATAAACTGCAAACCAGGCAGCAACTTCCCCAAATATAAAAATGGTAACTGACAAATAAGCCAAACCAAACAATAACATCAACAGCAAAAAACTCTAAAGGAACAACAAAAAAAAAAATCTTGAAAACAGGATTTTTTCCTCCATCGTTTCCTGCACACTTCCACCTCGGCTCCAGAGCGAGCTCTGCTTGGAAGAACTCTGCACTGGTTGCTGTCTGCTCCCCATCCAGATCCCTTCTCTCCCCTCCTCTGCTCCGTTCTGTGTGTGCCCCGGTAGTAGGCTGCCCTCTGCAAAATGCATTGCACTGGCAGGACTTCTGATTGAGTTCAGCCAATAGGAGAGGCTAGCAAGAGATTGGAGGGCATGAAGAAAAAGAGAGAATTTCTTCTTCCTTCTTCCATACTTTGGGGCCAGGCCTCTAATTGTAACCAGGTCCACAACTCTGCCTCTTTGCTCTAACAGGACTGTTTTCTTTTCTTGTCCCTTAGCCCCAGGAGAAGCAATTGAGAAGGAACAGGAACCCATTCTTAGGGGCATACTAGGCCTATCCCTCCGGACCCCACACCATACATAGAAATTAAGGAAAGTCCTGGGTTCCTTCAAGGGAAACTCTAGGAACCTAGCTAGCCTTGAGAAAATAAATGAACAACTTGATAAGCAAGAAGGTGATTGCAGCTTAAAACAATAGCAAATGGAAGTTAAAATCTCGAGATGTTTGTTTCCCTGTGGAAACTAAAGATAACATCTTAACATGTGTCCCTGAGTTGTTCCTCAGAAACCCGGCCCTCATCAAATGGATCTGCTGGCCTGTAGAACTCAGATAAGGGGAAATTGCGAGCTAAACTCTGATCAGCATCATTTGTTCTAATGTTCTTCCTGGGGGCCTGGAGGAAGTCTCACCCATGGGCCACACCCGACATTGTTTTCTGCTGACAAAGCTTCTCTTCCTTAGCCAATTGCAAATCAGAAAATCGTTGAATCTACCTATGACATGTAAGGCCTTCCCCAACCTTCAAGATATCCCACATTTTTAGGCCAAACCAACGTGTAATCTGCACACATTGATTTAGAATTTTGCCCGTAACTTCTGCTTTTCTGAAATCTACCCCTGGCTTTAAAAACCTTTGTCTGTAAGCCATCATGGAGGCAGGTCTTAAGCATGAGCTGCCCAGTTCTCCTGGCTTGGCACCCTCCTTTCTCCCACTGCAAAACCTCAGTGTGAATGTTTGGCCCTATTGCACCAGGTGAGCAGACCCCAGGTCGGTTCAGTAACACGACGACTCCTCAGTGTTGCAACACATCCCTTGTTGGGTCCTTAAGCTTCTCACACCTTTGTACCTGATCCTTTCATCACACTCCCTCTACTTGAATCACCTAGCATGAATTTTGTTTCCTGCTGGGACCCAGACAGATACAAACTCACTTTACCACTCAGGATACATGAGTCAGCTACCCTCTGATGCCCCTCTATATTCTACTCTGTTGGCATTTATCAGCTTCAGTAATCATAAAATTTATGTTGGTCTCCACATAAGACTCTGGGCTCACTGTGGCCTAAGGCTGGCACATTGACCTTTCACCCCTGGCATCTACCACACTATCAGGCCTATGGTGGGAACTGTGTCAGCACCGCTTGAATGCACATGGAATTGCAGACTAAACGAACAGGGTCTAAGTGTTCTTCCAACACAGACAAGTTACCCTTTACTTTTCACTTTAGTCTGTACATTCATTGAGCACTTGCTACAATGGAGTATGATACATGATTTTATTACAGGAAAGGGGTCCTGATCCAGACCCCAAGAGAGGGTTCTTGGATCTCACGCAAGAAAGAATTCAGGGCAAGTCCACAGAGTCAAGTGAAAGCAAGTTTATTAAGAAAGTAAAGGAATAAAAGAATGGCTACTCCACAGACAGAGCTGCTGTTTGCCTATTTTTATGGTTATTTCTTGATGATCTGCCGAACAAGGGGCGGATTATTCATGCCTCCCCTTTTTAGAGCATATCGGGTAACTTCCTGATGTTGCCATGGAAACATCATTTGTAAACTGTCATGGTGCTGGTGGGAGTGTAGCAGTGAAGACGACCAGAGGTCAGTCTTGATGCCATCTTGGTTTTGGTGGTTTTAGCCGGCTTCTTTACTGCAAACTGTTTTATCAGCAAGATCTTTAGGATCTTTAGGACCTGTATCTTGTGCTGAACTCCTATCTCATCCTGTGACTTAGAATGCCTTAACCATCTGGGAATGCAGCCTGACAGGTCTCAGCCTTATTTTACCCAGCTCCCATTCAAGATGGAGTTGCTGTGGTTCAAATGCCTCTGACATTTTGACTCGTGGAGGGAAAGTCACTCTAAACATCCAGCAAAAACCCAATCCAGATTAAGAGTGGGCAGTCAGGAGTGGCCTAAACCAGGGTTGGAAATCACCAGTGTCCACAGGGCCAGGCGGGTGATATAAGTGATTCATCTAGCCAGGTGGGAGCTGAATGAGTTGGAAAGAGCATGTCCCGCCTAAAGTGGGCCACTGATCCTCAGCTTCAGCAAATGGGGTGCCGAGACCATGTGGATCTGGTGTCTGTTCCCAATGTTCAAGAGATGTCCAAAACACTGGGTTTTTATTTTTAAATGTCCAGAACTAATCCAAAAATAAAAAAACACTGAGGGAACCAAATATAGTATGTCAAGAGACCAGAGGCTGCCGACTTCCCATTTCTGGTTAAACTATAGACCTAAGGGCCAAGCAAGAGTTAGCCAGGTGGAGATCTGTGTGTGTGCACATGTGTGTGTGTGTGTGTTAGTGTACACACACATATGTGTGTGCACGCAGTGGGGGCTGGGGATAGGTGCTTCAGTGGAAAGAGAATTCCAGGTAAAATTAACAGTGTGAGCAAACACCCCAGACAAATTCAGAGCTGGCAGGTTGCGAAAAGAAGAGGAATTTCACTGGCTGAGGAATGGGACGTGAAGGAGACACAGTCATGGAGAGGCTGAATGAGCAAGCCAGGCTGGTGGAGAAGTTTTGCTGGGCCAGTTTGGTGCGCACTGCTGATTGTGCTACCCCTGGCCACACTTCTTCACAACTGGAACCTAAGTTATTTAACTACGAAGCAGCAAGTCACTGGGAGAAGGCAAGGCCCCTGCCCCCTCCAGGATCTAAGCCAATTATAGCAGTTCCATGACCTCTTCAGGATTGGTTTCACACTAAAAACAATGCAAGGCTGTGCTGTGGAGAGGACAGTGGGGAAAAGTGCTTTCTACAAAGCTTTTCCTAATGACTAAGAGTGGCATAGGAGCAAACGTCCCCTCCCCACCTTTTGCCTTTATTCCTCTGTAGCTGTATTCTGGCTACATCTTGGGATCAAAAGAAAAACCATCCTCAGAAGAAGAATCAATATGCTGGAAGGCAGAATGGCCAGATGGAGAGAATTTCACCCATGATAGGATCACTGGGCTAAAGAATCAAGCGGTTCTGAAGCTTCTCTTCCTGGGACTTCTTGTTGTGTGAGATATTAAATTTTCCTATTGTTGACTCATTATGATTTCTGTTGTCTGATAATTACTGCAGAAAATGTATGGAGTAATCACCACTGCTTAGGAAGTTAGCACTTTATCCCGAGGGCACTGGGAAGCCATTGAAGAAGGGCTTTAAGGACAGAAGTGTCCTAAGTCTGAAGGATCACTCCCTCTGTGGTAAAATGAAGGGACAATGACAGGCAAAGTAAGAGTTGGGGAGGAACATATATGCTTCATTTTGTCCCAGAAACTCAGTTCCCTGGGAATCTCTTCCTCAATCTGTCACAGCAGCATCTTTCGTATGGTTGGCCCTCGTGTTTGTTCAGTGACTGAGATGAATTGCTGAGTGGTCATCCCTTCCTTTACTGCAGAAATAGCTGGAAGTCCACCTCCAGCTGCATCAGTAGAAAATACCCACAGTTCTTTTTTTTTTTTTTTAACAAGAATTGCCAGTTAACTTTTTTCTTTTCTTTTCTTTATCTTTTCCTTTCTTTTCTTTTCTTTTTTCCTTTTTTGGCAAAAAGTATTTCTATCGGCAGTACCAGCTCTGTAATCAATTGACAGAACATAGTGCAAAATGAATACATGAAGCCTCTTGTCCAAAAGGAAGGAAAAAAAGTGCCATTAAAATTACTAAAATACAGCCAGGTGTGGTGGCTCACCACCATACCACACCCAGCTGTAATTCACAGCACTTTGGGAGGCCAAGGCAGATGGATCACCTGAGGTCAGGAGTTCAAGACCAGCCTGGCCACATGGTGAAACCCCGTCTCTACTGAAAATAGAAAAATTTGCCGGCCGTGGTGGTGGGCACCTATAATCCCAGCTACTCAGGAGGCTGAGGTAAGAGAATCGCTTGAACCTAGGAGGCGGAGGTTGCAGAGAGCCTAGATGGTGCCACTTCACTCCAGCCTGGGTGACAGTGAGGCTATGTCCCAAAAAAGAAAAAGATAGTAAAATACAAAGGTTTTCACTTCCCTACGTACATTTCCTCTGTTCTTATGCATGTTCCATTGCCACATTGGACTTGGCTTGCAAAACACAAGTTCAAAGAACTATTAAGAATTTAAAGCTGGTGAGACCAGAGCATCAAATCAGAAGCCTGGGACCCTTCTGAGATTGGGGCCCCATGGGCCTGAACAGGTCTTGCATCCATGAAGCCAGTCCTACCCGGAACCAAGAGTTTTAAGCTGAGAGGTACACATGCAACCAGCGGGCAGGTAGTGCAGAGGAGGACACAGGGCTGGGTTTCTAGGCTGCTAACTGCATTCCAGTTATTGATCTATGGGTTCTTTATAATTATGACTTACTGGAATGTGTGTTTTTAATACATTTCTCTCTATCTGTATTATATTTTCCAATTATAAAAATGCAAACAAATGATAAAGATAATTTCATCATCGTGAGTTTAATGAATTTTCTATATTTTTCTCTCCTGGAATCTTTTTCCCTGTTTTCATGATTGTTTTGGGTGTTTCTACCTTTGGGACATTTCCTTCAAACGTCCCAGGAGTAATCCAGATGCACAGGTCCCAGGTTGCACACTTCTTTACAATCCTGCGGCACAGTAAATAAACCCAGAACAGAGTTCAGGGGCAAATTTAAAGGGTTAACCTTTCCCAAAAGCACTGAGGGAGATGAACAAATTGTTTCACACATCAGAAAGCACAACTGACTCTCTTCAGTGCACAAACGATGTCCACTTCCCTGTCTCCTGGCTAAAAAAAAGGCTTTGTGTTTGTTCCATATAGGCCTTGTTCTTCTACGAAGGACCCAACTAACCTCTGTCTCCAAGAGTAACAGGGTCTGCACCCTGCAGGCCACCCAGTGTGCCTTCTCCACCTGTCGTGACAGCACTGTTACTCCTGCTTTTGTGGCTCCTTCAATGAGGTGGGCTGTGCCCTCCTTGCCCTACTCACCAAGTTATTAAGTAGTAATTTTAAATAAGGGGCTGGGCCAGAGCAGAGGCTTCCTATCAAGTGATCCATGTGTAGAATACAATACTTACCTATTATACTTTATCAATCTATGTCATCATTTCTAAGACACACATTCTTTTTTTACTTTAACCTTCCAGGAATTAAGACATGCCTTGTAATCCATGACATCGTATCTCTTTTGTCAACAGTCCTGGCTTAATTACCCCTGCCTGGGCAGGCACTGGCATCTAAAACACCAGCATCAAAACCATGCAGAATAGGATCAGCTGATGAGATGAAAATCTCCAGGTCAGAGTGGAGTGCTGTTTAAACTCCTGGGAGCTAAAGGGTTGCCAGGACATGGTAGGGAGGCTGTATTTAGATGGTAAACCAGGTGTATTTAGCAACATTCTCAAAGCAGAGCCATAGGTGGGCTGGCTCTGCAGAAAGAACATTAGCTGAGGAGCCCAGCACCAGTGCTTTTAGGGCCTTCTTCAGAAAATGCTGCATCACCAGTCAGTTTGATGGTCTTACAGCACAGAGCATAGCATTGGGCAGGAAATGTCACCCTCTCGGAATCACACTGTGCATCAGGAAAGTCAGACTGGATGCGAAGAACTTGTAGGAATGCCTGAAATAATTAGTTTCACTTATATTTTCATTTTTACAGAATTGCAAAAGTGCTATGTTATACAAATCTGTGTCTCATTAGGATGGCTATTATTTTAAAATGGTAAATTGTAAGTACTGGCAAGGGTGTGGGGAAAGGAGGGGGCCTGTGCACTGTGGATGGGAATGTAAAATGGGGAAGCCAGTGTGGAAAACAGTAGGGAAGTTCCTCCAAAAATGAAAGATAGAATTAACATGATCCAGCAATTCCACTCTGGCCATATACCAAAGTAACTGAAGGCAGGATTCAAACAGATATGTGTACACCCATGTTCATAGCAGCATATTCACACTAGCCTTAAACAAACTGAGTGCCCATCCATGGATGAATGGACAAATACACAACGGAATATTATTGTGCCTTAAAATGGAAGGAAGTGCTGACACAGGCTGCAGTGTAGATGAACCTTGAAGACATTTTGCTAAATAAAATAAGCAACTCACAAGAGGACCGCTACTGTATGATTCCACTTACATGAGGTACCGGAATAGTCCAATCCATAGAGACACAAAAGAGAGTCGTGGTTAATAGGGGCTCCGAGGAAGAGTTACTGGGGAATTATTTAATGGGTACACAATTTCATTTTAAAAAGTTCTGGAGATAAGGGGTGATGGTTGCATAACAACGTGAATGTACTTAATGCCACTGAGCTGTGCACTTAAAAGTGGTTGGAGGCCGGGTGTGTTGACTCATGCCTGTAATCCCTGTACTTTGGGAGGCCAAGGTGGGAGGATTGCTTGAGCCCAGCAGTTTGACAGCAACCCTGGCGACATGTGAGACCCTGTCTCTACAAAAAAATTTCATTTAAGTTAGCCGGGCATGGTGGTGTATGCTTGTGGTCCCAGCTACTTAAGAGGCTAAGGTGGGAGGAATGCTTGAGCCTGGGAGTTCAAGGCTGTAGTGAGCCATAATCACACCATTGCATGCCAGCCTGGGTGACAGAGAGACCCCCCCTCTAATAAAAAGGTTGGAATGGTGAATTTTATATTATGGATATTTAACTCCAATTTAACAAATCTATCTTATTAAACCTATATTAGCTCTATTACTAAGTATAAAATTATAATTTAAGTGATAAAAAGCATTTTGCTACAGTTAATTTACAGCATTTTTTTCCTTAATGGTAACTAAATAATGGTGCCTCTTTCAGACACTGACATCCTAGATTTGTGAAATACGACCATATGCCTTCTTTCACCCTCTCCCTCTGTATAAAAAAGGTCCATGTGAGAGTTTCAGCTATGGAAAGGGAAAGTTGTGCCCTGCAACTTTAATTCTGATCAGTTATAGGATTTACTTCACACCAAGCCTGAATCTAGGAGCTGGGATTAGAGACCCAATTCCCAACCTCAGTGACTATATGGCTTCTTGGTCAGGTAAAAAGAATGCAAAATGCTTAGGGGTGGAATTGTAAGTTCTGGGCCAGGAATCTGAAGAGGAATATTCTAGTCTAAACTGCACCTGGCAAGTCATCTTGCTTCTCTGGGCTTCATCTGTAAAACGAGATGTTTGAATTAAACTTCTGAGTCCCCTTAACACTTTTCTGCACCCATGAGGATAATTAGACAACATATAATCACTGTGAAGCATGAACAAACAGAGCAGAGACAGTGCTTATGTGCCTACCAAATGTGTCCCTTTTCCTCCTGGGCCGACAACTTCACTACATTACAGTGTCCCTGGCAGAGAGGCAGGGCCAGCTGCTTGAGTTCTGGCCAGAAGAACATGGTTAGAAATTACATGTGCCACTCTCAGGCCTGGTCCCTGGGACATTCCAAGGAGATCCTCCACTTTCCATCCTTCTTTGGTACCCTAGGAGGTCATGGGTTGAAGATGCTTCTGCCACAAGGGAAGGGGCTTGGTTCCAGTTCCCAACCCACGTGGACTGTGACATGAGCAAGAATTACATTATCATTCCTTTAAGCCACCTAGATTTTATCTGTTTGTTTGTTTTTAATAACTAGCCTACCCTGAATGAAACAAAAAGCAAAGTATGAGTTTAATAAGAGTTCTGGTCATGTGTGGTCACTCATGTCTGTAATCCCAGTACTTTGGGAGGTCAAGGTGGGTGGATCACCTGAGGTCAGGAATTTCAAGACCAGCCTGGCCAACATGGCGAAACCCTGTCTCTTCCAGAAAATACAAAAAATTAGCCAGATATGGTGGTGAGTGCCTGTAGTCCCACTACTCATGAGGCTGAGGCAGGAGAATCGCTTGAACCCAGTAGGCAGAGGTTGCAGTGAGCCCAGATCACACCACTGCATTCCAGCCTGGGTGACAGAGCATGACTCTGTCTCAAAAAATAAAAAATAAAAATAAGAGTTCTTCAGATGTGGGAAAAGTTAGAGGGGAGGTCATTGCCACAGGCCCTAAAGGCACAGACAAAATGGAAAAGGGAGATGTTCGGCCCTGGCAGAAGCAGAAACACTCAGAACATGGATATTTGGCTTTGGTTTGTTCTGAGAGCTGGAGACAAACATTTGATGTTATAATCCACCTCCATGCCCAGCTCCCCTTGCCCACCTGCCCCCACACACATCCAGAGATTCTCCATCGTCCAACAGTATCACTGGAAAAATCTTCAAAATGAGCCTGGATGGATTCAATAATATGGAAACAAAGTATGCATCACCATGAAGAAGCCAAGTCACTGTGGAGCCTGAGTAGATGCACTGTGCGTGTGCCGAGCATTCCGCTAGCCTGAGATCCACCTTGAATAATACATGCCAGAAAACCCAAACTGAGAAGAGGAGGCAAAGCAGCAGCTGGACAGGGGTGGATGAATTCCCAAAGGCGGAGCTTGCTAGGGTCCTCCCAGGCAGGAGGCCAGGATGAACTCTAAGACCCCCACTGTGCAGGTAACAGGCAGCATGGGGGCTATCAAGGAGGAGCCCCCTCCACTAGTCCTTTGGGGAAGACCCACCAGCCTGAAGCTGCATCACTGGGTTCATCACAGAACACCAGGGGAGGTGTTGGGACGGAAGAGGGAGACAAGGGAGAAAAGCAGATTGGGAGAGGGAAAGAGGTGGGGAGGAGGGAAGGGAGGAAAGAAAGTAGGAGGGCAGGCAGGCAGCAGGCTGTAAGAATTGACTTAACTTTGAGGGAAGCTTGCTAAGGATTTTAAATAAAAGGCAAAACCTTCCTAAATGGTTCAGGAGCAAACATCCAAGAGGTCAGCTGACCCCTTCTCCATGACCAATTGATCTCCTTACATAAATAAGAAGGGTCAACATGTAGCCAGAAAGCAAAACAAGAGTTTTTTCACTTGTCTACATCCAAGCCTCTGAATTCCTACAGCTTCCCGGAGGGATTTCAGCCATTTAAACAAGATTTTGCAAGCACTTTATTGTAACTACACTCAGAGACAAAGATGAGAATTGCACACATATGAACAATGATTGGCCTTGGCCAGGAGTGGAAAATGGGATGGAGCAATGGATTGGAGCCAGGCTGAGGGATGGGGATGGCAAACAGATCTCGAGTAGGCTTCTACCCCAGGGCCTTTGCACTTGCTGTCCTCTGCCTCGAAGGCTCTCCCCGTGGATATTTTCAGGGCTGGTTCCCTCACTTCAATCAGTTCTCTATCCAAATACCATCTCCCAGAAGCCTTTTTTTTTACACTACCATTAGCAAAATAAGTCCCTAGGAAACTCCATCTCCTTACCCTGCTTTAGTTTGCCTTCATTATGTTATTTTCCCTATCTGACATTCAATTGTATACCTGTTTGTCTATCTTTTAGGAGGGTGTGTGCTTTTCTGTGTTTTCTGCTTTGCCTTAGGGCCTAGAAGGGTGCTTGGAGCATAGGAGCCACAAACAGTTACTTGCTAAGCAATCTTCCTTGCTAACACACCTGAAGCTAGAGGTCATTTGGAGGGCTGCTTCAAGAAAAATTTGGGAGAATCAGAGTGTGGTCATTGATGACCGACATCCTGCTCAACTTTGGGAGGCAGAGCTACACTGCCTGGTTGGCTGGCAACACTGCTGCCTGGTAGAGGGATTGAGATGGTGATTAATTGGGGCTTCACTAATATGCTAGCCAATGAGTTAGCACTATGGGTATACAGGTGGGAGGAGGATCATAACGAAAATGTGATAGGGTAAGAGATTTAAGGGTTTTCCCCTGGCGAGGTATACAGCTTCTGTCAGAATGGTGCTGATATGGGTTAAGACTGGAGCTGGAGGCTGCTGTGGGAAGCAGCCCAGGTCTGGGGTGGTGAGGCCCTAGGCAGAGAGAGTACCTCGAGCAGGCTGCACTGAATGGTGAGCTGCCTTTGACATCTCACCCCCCAGGAGGCAGGGCTTGTTTGAGATATTGCCCAGGGTTAAAGGAAGGACAACTAAGATGAGAAGGGACCAATCTGTCCACTGCCACCACCCCCACCTCAGCATCCCAGCATCCTCGAGTTACCCACAGCTGTCGCCCCCTTCCCAGTTCAAAGCAGAGCTGAGAAGAGTCCATGAAACAAGAGTCAGCAGTGAATAAACAAGCTCACCAGTTAATATGTCGTTAAGCAATATCCTTTAAACACTCCTTAAATTTGGACTTGTGACACAATTTCTCTTGGTTCACAAAGCAAAACTTGACAGAAAGGAAAAACCTCCTTCCCCTTTCCAGCTTGAAGAGTCTGCCAGGCCAGGCAATGCCAGGAATCCTTTCCGTCGTATTTTCAATCATAAGTTGATTGTGAGCTCTTAAGCAATGTCCTCAGTGTCATGCCAGGGCCCCGCACAATAGTGCTGGCTTCCCAGGGCTGAAACACCTTCCAACTCCCTCTCTCTCCTCCCTGTCTCTCTCTCTCTGTCTCTCCAAAGCAAATAAATGAGCATTACTGAGCATCTTGGATCTGCATCGCCCAATTTCTGGGATAGAACACAGAATTGATAGGCACATCTTTATTTCTCCCTACAATATGTATTCTTGTGTAATAATCTCCCTCCCATTTCCTAGAGTCTCTTTCAGCCAAATGATGACAAACATGATACAAACACCACTTGCAGAAGAGATGGTCTTTTATTAGTTCTTAGAAAGGGCTTCATTTCCTTCCAGGCTTGTCTTTGTAATGGGGAACCAGCTGATGGTTGGGAATAAAGCAAATAGATTAGAAGAGTAAACACCAGGTTTTGGAGAAATGATTATGCTTATAACAGTAAAATAATTATAAGCAGGAACCTCAAAGCAGACTCAAGTTTGCCCCCCGGAAGAATTGTACTAATAGAGTTTTATGATGGGTTAAGATTGGGGTTTCAAACGGTTTAATTGCATCTCTTTTGAAGTACTACCACTTTATTTCTAGAGATAGGGAGAAAATAATATTTCATTTCATATTTATAATTTTTTTCTGAGGAGCTGTTTGGGTTTCAAAACTGATTTCTCAAGCAGAGGAGATGTGAAAACATCAGGAAATTATTCAGAGTTCCATTTTAGCAATCACCACTTGGGATGATTTAGTCTGCTGCAGAAACCAGAGTTTCTGATTCTGGTACATAGGCTCTTTTTATGCAAATAGAATTTTACACAAATGACTCCAAATCCCAGGTCATTCATTTCTCAGTTATCGTTCACTCTTAAGCAAGAATTGAGTTCAAAACTATCCCCATTACAGGCTATCTGTACAATTTGTGCCACCTGCATACTGCCTTTCTGACCGAGTGACTTTGTTGATGCCACTTGAAATTAGCAGCCATTAGGGCTTATTTCTGCAAATCTACATGCCTCAGCCCAGATATTGCAGATCATTAGTGAGCCCAAGTGGAGGCGTAGGGAATGAGCACCCGCCAGCACTTGTCACTTCACTTTGACTGCTGCCTGGTCTGATAAAATGGAACGAACCAGCAAGTGGGACTTTTCTCCCGCCCAGGACGATTGAACTGTTGCATAAAATGAGATAGCGCACAGAGCGGAGACAGTATGATCTCGCTAGAGAGACTGACATTAATGTGCGTCTCCCAAGTCACTCAAGTGAAGGGAAAGATTCCAGCAGATGGCAGGAGGCCAAGTGACAAAGAAAGCCAAGGGCACAATGGGAAAGATGCTCTGAGGCCGCACTGGGGAGAGGTAAGAGACCCGGACAATGCCCAATTACTGGGAAGAAATCAAAGGCGCGCTGGCTGTGCACCAGTCACTGAATTTTCAAGTGACTCAAATAATGGAAAGGCTAACCCGGTGTGCGTTGTCTGATGGATGCAAGGTGGTGCGTGCGGGTGTCTGGGCCTTTACAGTGTGTCCTCGCTAGATGAGGTCCTCTTTTAGGCCTGCCCAGGGAGAGCCACGGTACAAGGGGAGTTCCTGCAAGGTTGGAGAGGTCAGAACTCCTGGAAGGAAGAGTCCCGCAGCCCAGAAGATTTTCATCCTCCCTGGAGGCCTTTCCCTTCCGTGGGGGCCTCTCCCTCCACCCAGCTGTTCCTACATCCCACACCTGCAGTGGCTTTAAAAGCCTGGGGATCCCCTTAGCCACATCATCCCTCTATTAAACAACAAAGCAAAATCATCCCAGGATGCCCTGGAAGAAAGCCACTGCTTAATGAAAAGCAAATGAGGGCCATTATACTTAAACTACAGTATTAGTTGTTGCCAGAGACAAAATCACCGCCCCAGTGATGCTTTTGTTGCCAAGCAAAGTAAATCAGTGAGAGTCCATAGAGATATATTTCTTCCATCTAAATAGCACACCTTTTTGGATGACCAACCATTCTGGTTTGCCTGGATGCTCCCCGTGTTAGCATCGAAAATCCCTGCCTGGATGCTCCCCGTGTTAGCACCGAAAATCCCAAGACAAACCTGCAGTCTCGGGGAAACCTTTAGCTGATATCAGGGTAGCCAATTTAGGGTACAGTAAGATAAATGACTCCATGTTTTCAGACCTGGGTAACAAAAATCAAATAGAAGATTCACTCTCTTTGCTGTATCTACAGACATGAAAGTATTACGACAAATACCACGTGACCCAGGGATCCCTGCTCCACCACCCACAACTGTATGAACTTTGGCAAGTCTGCACTCAATTCCTCTGTGCCTCAGTTTCCTTCTCTATGAAGTGGGAATGCTAATAGAATATGTCTCAGAGGGTTGTTATCAGAATTAAATGAACTGATAGAAGTGAGGGGCTTAGCGCGGTATCTGGAACATGGTGTTTATCACGACTTAGTTACCGTCATCATTATTGTTATTTCTCTTTTCATAAACTCCAAATTGCCAACAGGTATAGCAAGGTTTAAAATAAATGTAACCCCTGAGTACAGATTAAGCCTCCCTTCACTACTTAACTGCTGTAATTCCTATGTCAGTAAACACTGTCTTCTTTGAGACCTAAGAATGTGATTTTTTTTCCTTCTTTACTCTGTGCTGGCCTGGACCCTTCCCACGGCCCTGGCTGCGGCTGCTCATCCTGCTCAGGGAAAGGCACTCGTTTGCTTCCTAACAGCCCCTCTTGCGAAAGTTTTCTTCCGAACCTGTAGTTCAAAATCCTGCTGTCTTTTTTTTTTTTTTTTTTTGGGACAGAGTTTCACTCTGGTTGTCCAGGCTGGAGTGCAGTGGCGC
The DNA here is from genome assembly GCF_030222135.1 of Aotus nancymaae. Taxonomy (NCBI): domain Eukaryota; kingdom Metazoa; phylum Chordata; class Mammalia; order Primates; family Aotidae; genus Aotus; species Aotus nancymaae. Next base: position 4,313,157 of record NW_026988546.1, on the reverse strand, counting down.
AATCTCGGCTCACTGCAATCGCTGCCTCCTGGGTTCAAGCGATTCTTTTGCCTTAGCCTCCCAAGTACCTAGGATTATAGGTGAGCACCACCACGTCTGGCTAAATTTTTCAATTTTTTTTTGTGTGTGTATTTTTAGTAGAGGCAGGATTTCACCACGTTGGTCAGGCAGGCCTCAAACTCCTGCCCTCGAGAGATCCACCCACCTCGGCCTCCCAAAGTGCTGGGATTACAGGCGTGAACCTCTGCGTCTGGCCACGCTGCTGTCTTCTGTCTCTACCTTGGGGCACTAACTTCCCCAACACACATACACACACACCACACACCACACACATACATCACACACACACACATCTCTCACACACAAACACACACATCTCACACACACACATACACACACACCACACACATATGTCACACACACACATCTCTCACACACAAACACACACATCTCTCACACACACATACACACACACCACACACATATGTCACACACACACCTCTCACACACAAACACACATCTCACACACATACACACACCACACATATATGTCACACACACATCTCTCACACACATCTCACACACACACATACACACACACCACATACATATGTCACACACACATCTCTCACACACATCTCACACACACCACACACATACGTCACACACACACATCTCTCACACACCACACACATACGTCACACACACACCTCACACACACATATCTCACACACACACACCACACACCACACACATACGTCACACACACACCTCACACACACACATACACACACACCACACACCACACACATACGTCACACACATCTCACACACACATATATACACACACCACACATACGTCACACACACATCTCACACACACACACCACACACATATGTCACACACACACCTCTCACATGCACACATCTCTCACACACACATACACACACATCACATACCACACACATACATCACACACACACATCTCTCCTTCTCTCTCTCTCTCACACACACACACACACACACACACACACAGTTGTCCACGATTCCTGGTGCTCCACGGACTCCAGTTCACCCCTAGAGAGGGCACCAGAATGTTTTCACCATTTCCACACATGGATTCAAAGTTGGGCCTGTTCCTAAAGAACCTTTAAGAAAAGAAAAATAAAAGACAGTTATAAAGGACATTTATATGTGATTTTCTTCACCATCACATTAACAGACATCAACTATGTAAAAGGCTACGTCAAATATCAAAACTGTCATGTACATGCTGGTCCTTCGATATATTCAACAAATTATTAAAATTGCACCCTTTGTCTCCAGGACTTCACACAAGATGTCTCCCAACGTGTTATTTCATGTATTGAAGAATTCTATGTGCAAGGCTCAGCATTAGAGGCTATGAAACTGTCTAGCCTTGGAATATGTGTGTATGTGGTTGGGGGCAGCTCCAATGTGAACTATCTGGGGTTAAGCAGAGGTCAAGAAATTCTGACTAGGAGTGGAAGGAATAGAGGCTGACCTGGCTCCAAAAATGCAGCTGGTGCTCAGGCACCGTGGTTGAGTGGGGACAATGGTTCTGATATGTGAGTTATTCATTCTAAGTGACCAGCCAGGCCACTGAGGAAAAGTGGCAGAGAGGCTGAGTCCTGGTTCCTGGCGACCCATCCACTGCCTATGGAAGATATTTGGGATGCTGGAGCTGTGCAGCTGGAGACAGATGGTAAGAGTATTAGCCAGGTGGGCTGGATCTCAGGGAAGGACTCAGTGGTTGAGGGAAACAGAGGAAAGAGAAGACCACAACAAGAAGCCCCAGGTGGGATGGGAGGTAGAAGATGCTGCAGGTTGGCGGGGGGTACTCCTGGGATTCTGTGAATCCTTGTCTGATTGGAAGGAAAGGAGACATAGAGGGGGCCAAGGGCATTTGTGGCTCTGGCCCCCAACTACCTTATCTCAGCGCCAAGCATTGCCAGGTGGGAACTGAAAAGTATTAATGGGGGTTGAAACGGTTCATCCATTTATCACTCAGGGTCCTGGTCAGATACAGAGCACACCACAAACTGGGTAGTTGGATGATTTAATAAAGGAGCTGTTTACAAAGGTACAGGCAGAGTTTAGGGAAATCAACAGAAGCATTAGAAACATTCATTACCACCCTGAGATAGGACTGGAGCGTGGAGAGAGCAGGGCTGACTGATGGAGGCCGTGGCCTTCGTGGAGGGAGGCAACCAGCCCAACACCATCCATGTGCAGGGAGCTGGCGGAATCAAGCCCTCCACCTCACTCTCCTCCCACCCTCGAAATAACCAGGAGGCAGAGGGCAGAGATGTCTGTTGGTGTGGTTCACACAGGCTAGCCTCCCCAGACAAGAGGACTAGCCAGTCGACTTCACCCTGCTGCCCCTTAGAGTCCTTTCTTTTATTCAGGAAATAATTGGTGTCTCCAACCAAGGGACACACAAAGTCCCCTCAGCGATTGTATTAGGGTTAATTTGGTCATACCCTCTCCTGAAAACTAAAACGTTATCCATGACTTGTACTCTTCATGAGGGGAGAAAACAGGAGGAACCACAAATCATCATCAGACACACAGATGCTACCGTCCCCTCTTCTGTAGCAGGTCACGGTCTGAGCTGATGACATCGCTCCCTTCTTCCACCTTTCCCTCTGCCACCACCTTGGACAGACAGGTAGGGTGACTCAGATCTTTTATTCCTGAAATCTCAGTCCTCAGTGGTCTCATTCATCAGGTTGCCAAAGTTTTTTATTTGTCCAGGATTTCTGGCAACAGAATGCTAAAAAGCACCCTAGGGAATCCCCTGGTTGGAAACAGAGTTCTTCCTTCCTCCATCCTATAGCAGTCACCCATCTCCCCTTTGGTAATCAGATCAACCTGTAGATTTACTTCAATAATTACAGCATAATCAGAACCACCACTGTAATCATTGTCCCCCTCTGGTTAACATTGTGATCTTAGTTATCCTCCTGGAGCCATCCAGCTATTTCAACAGGTGATTGAAGTAGAGATGTGGCTGGAGTCTCTCCTCTTGCTTATATCAGGTCTTTGATAGCGGCACTCATCTTTGCAAATTCCCAGAAATGTGGCTCTCTTTTGGTTTACTTTCTTACTGATGGGTGCTGTGGGCAATTTCAGAGACTTCTACTTGACTCTTCCTACTGTAGTGATCTTCGCTCCATGTCCAGGAGCCAATGTTAAGATTGGACCAGTTACTAAGCATATCTATTCCCATTGTAATCCTGATAGTGAGGAAATTAACCACAGAATGGGTTCACAGTCTCACTAGACCTACTGTGACATAGTGTAGGGCAAAGACTTTATCACTTATTTCAAAATGTCTCTACTGTGATGTGAGGCCCACAGCTGTTGCAAAACTGGTGAGTCCCAAAATTGGGAGGGTTTCTGGTTTTACCTAGGAAAAAACTTAAGGATAAGCCAGTGATGTTAGACAGCAGTCTTTTACTGGACAGTACTGTTCTTTGGGGAGTAAAGCTTCCTCATAAGTAGTTTACCCAGAGTGGCAAGGAAGGCTCTTGGCAACTCTATTTATACTCACATAAACCCACTTTCAATTACATACAAATTAAGGGGTGGGCCAATGTAAATTAAGGGGCAGGTTATTTAGAACTTTCTTGGAAGGGGGCAGTAACTTCCGGGTTGTTGCCAGGGAAGGGGGTTGGGTCACTGCAATGGCATCTGTAAACTGTCATGGCACTGGTGGGAGTGTCTTATGTTAATGAGCATAAGGGCAGCTAGGGATCACTTTCATCACCGTCTGCTGGTTCCTACCAGTTTTTTATTTTATCCCATCTGGACCAGATTCTGTTCTGGTCAGCAGTGTTGTGACCAGAAAACAAATCCTGCTGGTCTCTTACGTCGCAGTGGCTACTGGTTCTTCAGGGATTAGCACAAGTTCAGAGCCAGGATCTAATAACACCTGGAAAGTCTGAGTAACTCAGGACAGTCTTGAAAAATGGTCTCAGGTCTCTCTGGGAAGGTTTGGAAGATTCTGCACAGTATACTGTACCTCTGTGTACATAGTGCTTTATCCTTCTTCAAAGGAACCCAGTCACCCCTTCAATTAAGAAGTTCTTGGCTGGGCATGGTAGCTCATGCAGGCTGAGGTGGGTGGATCACTTGAGGTCAGGAGTTTGAGACCAGCCTGGCCAACATGGTGAAATCCCATCTCTATAAAAATACAAATATTAGTCAAGCGTGGTGGCGCATGCCTATAATCCCAGGTACTTGGGAGGCTGAGGCAGAATTGCTTAAACCCAGGAGGTAGAGGTTGCAGTGAGCTGAGATCATGCCAACTGTACTCCCATCTCAAAAAAAAAAAAAAGTTCTTGAGCTACAAAATGGCTTATGTCTTAGAACTGCATACAAGACCTTGAATTCCCACTATGGCAACTCAAGTTAGGTTTCTATTAATCAGACCTCAGATTTTTAACCTCCATAGATCAAGCAGCGCCATCTATTTTATTCTCAGGGACCCCAGGGACCCAGCTCTTATCATACTCACATTAAAGCATTCTGATAACAGCCGGCTGTTGTTTATTGTGATAAATGCACCTACCTTGTCCCTGATGGTTAAATGCAATCACCTGGATTCAAAAATGTCAAGCCTCCATTTAGATAAGAAAATTCAATAAATTGCCACACCTACCAATATCTCCAACCTTCAGAAGACACCACCTCAGAGCTGCCTTTCAATAACTTTCAATAACTGCCCTGGGCAGTTGTAGCACAAGGCCCACTGCCAGCTGCCTTGCTGCCTTGAAGCCCTAAAGAGAGTTCATTTCGGCCAGGCACGGTGGCTCACGCCTGTAATCCCAGCACTTTGGGAGGCCGAGGCAGGTGGATCACGAGGTCAAGAGATCGAGACCATCCTGGTCAACATGGTGAAACCCCGTCTCTACTAAAAATACAAAAATTAGCTGGGTGTGGTGGCACATGCCTGTAATCCCAGCTACTCAGGAGGCTGAGGCAGGAGAATTGCCTGAACCCAGGAGGCAGAGGTTGCAGTGAGCCGAGATCGTGCCATTGCACTCCAGCCTGGGTAACAAGAGCGAAACTCCGTCTCAAAAAAAAAGAGAGTTCATTTCATTGCAGCCTTGATGCAGGGGCACAAGGCCTGCTCTGGGAGGTGATACACTACACCCTCAAAAGAATTTCAGAACTTTGCTGAGTTCTACTGAAATTCTCAAGGATTGCAGGCTCCACTTCTTTTCCAGCGCATTTCTTGTGGCCCAGTGATTCTTATGCACACCAAAGTTTCCAAAGCTTTATGAGGGCAGTTCAGCCTTATTGACTATAGGCCACTATTTGAGTCCAGACCTCCGTGAATCCTAACCAACTACTAATGCCACCATCAGGTGCACAGACCAGTATTTTATTTATTTATTTATTTAGAGACAGAGTCTTGCTCTGTCACCCAGGCTAGAATACAGGGGCATAATCTCGGCTTGCTTCACCCTCCGCCTCCTGGGTTCAAGTGATTTGCCTCAGCCTCCCGAGTAGCTGGGATTACAGTTGCACGCCACCACGCCAGGCTAATTTTTATATTTATAGTAGAAACGGGGTTTCGCCATGTTGGCCAGGCTGATCTCGAGCTCCTGACCTCAGGTGATCTGCCTGCCTTGGCCTCCTGAAGTGCTGGGATTATGGGCGTGAGCCACTGCACCTGGCCCAGACCAGTATTTTAAATCCCAAACCCTGAGCAAATACATCTATATTAATTAATTTGGCCCAATCTTGTTTTAGATTTTTCTTCCTTGGCTTTATGTCCAGAGAATTCACTTCCATACATGCTTTCTAGACCGCTGCTAGTAACACTCAGCAGAGTTCTACTCTGTAAGTGTGGGGGTTATCACCTCATAGAGTAGGACTGGCACATCTCCCTCCAGCCTGCAATGAGATGGAGCTCTCCTTAGGGCCCAGAGGCAGTGAGGGTGGTGGCAGTGGGTCTCCTGCTACAACTGCCAAGTGCAGTTTTGAAAGGCTGGAGGGAAGGTGTTTGGGAAAGGGCAAGTGTCTGCTTTCTGCTTAATGGGGATTTGGTAGTTCAACACTCTCCTCTATTGTCTGCCCAAAGATCCCCATCTCATTTCTTAGTGTGCATCTTATTCTCTACAGTGTCCTAATGCAATGACATAAGAAAAGTTGGCATAAGAGACCTAGCGGAATTAAGTAATTAATGGGTGCAGCAACACTGCAGTTATTACAACCAGACCCTGGCCTTGGTCTGTAGATGCCCCACAGCTATGTAATGTAAGGAACTCACTCAGTGCTTCCACAGAGGTTTTCTGATTGTCTGAGAATTCTGGGTTTTCTTTTAAGTTTGTCTTTTCCCTATGTTAACTCCATAAGGCTATCAAAAGCAGTCATCTGAACCACATCATTTATAATGACTATTATGCCTGCACTGGGTTGGATAATGCCTCTTCAAAACTCAAGTCTACCCAGAAGCTGTGCATGTAACCTTATTAGGAAACAGGGTCTTTGCAGATATTACCAAGTTAAGAGGAGGTCATAGTGATTCGGGTGGGCCTTGAATCCAATATGACCGGTGTCCTTATAGAAAAAGGAAAATTTGGACACAGACATACAGAGGAAAAGGCCAGAAGCAGATTGGAGTGATGCATCTGTAAGCCAAAAAATGCCATGGATTTCTGACAGCCACCAGAAGCTAGAAGAGACAAAGAAGCATTCTTCCTGGAGCCTTTGGAGGGAGCGCAGTCCCACTACCATCTTGACTTCGGACTCCTAGCCTCCAGAACTCTGAGAGAATAAATTTCTGTTGTTTTAAGCCACCTAGCTTGTAGTACTAGAAACTAATGTATTGCCATGGCAACCGATTGTCACAGCCAACCATCTCCCAATACTTGTGCTGCCCCCCACCCCCCACCAAACACACATACACTTCAGCCCATGCTGCCATGGGAAATCATTGAGTGGTGCTGCTCTGTTCATCCCTACTCCCCCAGTCTAGATCTAACACTACTCAGGGCCTGGAAATCTGCTGTCATTTTTTGCACCCACCCATCTGATCATGCACATGAAAATTTGAGAATCATTGGCTTAAACCTTAGGTGCTTAGGGTGGTGTTCTTTATGTCAGATCTTACTGGAATGAGTCTCCAATGATAGAATAAGATCGGATGGCAGTCAGAGTAGAGTAGGCGTTAGAAAAGACCTCCTAAGCAACTCATCAATTTTGGTGATTTTTAGAATATAAATTGTTTTGGAATATGAGGACCTAAAAATCCCAACCACGCTTCTACTGACTGAGTAGCCTTGAGCAGGTCATATAATATCCATGTCTTCGTTTCTCTGGAACTCCTATATGTTATTATTCTTACTTCTTCCCTTTCTGCCTCCAGAGTTCTTCCATTCACAGGCATAGGGTAAAAAGGTGTGGGGAGGGGCTCAGATCACTTGGTCAAGGGGGGCTGCTGGGGGCTGGTCATCAGCGGTTGAGTTATCCCATCACTTGCTGCAAAGAGGCAAATGCAGGCAAGGTGTGCTAGCCCTGGGAACTTCGCTGGTGCCTTTTTACCTCTTCACCTGCTTTCTATCCTTTCACTTCATTTTCTCTGTGTTTCTATCTTTCCATCTTGGACTTCATTTTCTCTTCCTCCTGTTGCTGCCTCCCCCACACACTTCAGACACTCTGGCCTTTCTCTCCATTCTGATGGTTTTAAACCCTCTCTTGCCCAACCTGGATCACAAGCTCCTGGATGCCATGCCCCTACTTAATTCTCTATACTTGTTCCCTTCCTCATTTTCTAAAGCTACAATTTTTCTAAGAAGCTGAATCCTACTGCATCTCTAGCTCAACTACTATCAAAAGAAAAGTCAGGATGCATCACTTTTTCTACCCAGAGTTCAAACACAGCACCATTTCCTAGGGTTGAGCACTTTCTTTTTTTTTTTTTTTTTTTTGAGGCAGTGTCTTACTGTGTTGCCCAGGCTGGAGTGCAGTGGCTCCATCTCAGCTCACTGCAACCTCTGCCTCCCAGGTTCCAACAATTCTCCTGCCTCAGCCTCCTGAGTAGCTGGGACTAAAGGCACACACCACCACACCCGGCTAATTTTTTTTTTTTTTTTTTTTTAGTAGTAGAGATGGGGGTTTCACCATGTGGCCAGGCTGGTCTCAAACTCCAGACCTCAGGTGATCTGCCTGCCTCAGCCTCCCAAAGTGCTGGGATTACAGGCATGAGCCACTGTTCATGCCCACACCCTGGGGCTTGCCCTCCAAACCCACCCTGGCAGAATGCTGGTCTGAGAACACCATGCTCAGAGAATAATCTTCTTGTCTGTCCTGTGGGTCATGATCTCAAGGTTTCACCAAGCCCCCTAAAGGATGAAGTTTCTTGGCTTTGTTGAAGCCTGGACGCAAGAATGTCCTTGAGAAAGCATTTCTGAAATCTCTATTACTGGAATGTGGATTAAAAAGGCTTGCTGGGATGAGCTGCTAAATCTTTACAAATGTTTAGGATAAAGTACAAATGAGAAAAATATGTTCAACTGGGCTTTTTGTTTCTAACGAAAGAGTGTTCTTAATTCTCTTCTACTGAAATACAAGTGCTGTGACCCGGCACAATGACTGCGGGCCAGATGCTGGGGCCATTGTCCTCAAGGGCTATGCTCCTCTCCATTGCTTTCCAACTCTTGTCTTGCTTCCTCTCTCTTTCTCTCTCTTTCTCCTTCTCTCTCCCACTCCTCATGACAAGGAAAGCCATTATTTTGCTTTTATTTAACAACTGTCCAGTGACGATAATCTTCCGAGCCACTGGCAAACATTTTAGATGGCCCTAGGTATTTTGGTGGGCTAAGATTTTACTGATTAGGACAGCTAAAAAGAAACCGGCATACAGTTAAGAATTTGCAAATTTTACTGGCAACTAAGAATTGTGGGGGGGAAACTGGACTTCAGTGATTTTATAGGATTTTTAAGTAAAATTATTATGGAAGTATAATATACATTTAGAAAATTATATAAATCATATGTGTATCTCTAAGTTGTCACTGAATGCATACACATATGAGGACCGCCCAGATTAGGAAACAAAGCTGCCAGCACCTCAGATGCTCTCTGTGTACCCTCTTCCATCACTACCGTTATCCCCAAAGGTGACTGCTGTCAAGCCCTCTACTGTCATCAGTTTTGCCTGGAATTATATGTATGCATTCCTTTGAAAATGGGTTCTGCGAGGCAAAATTCTGTTTGTGACATTCATTTGTGTTATTGCATGTAGCACTAATACATTCATTGCTATTCATCTAGGGCAGGGACCGGCAGACTACAGCCCACCATGACCTGTTGTTGTGTGAGTCGCAAGCTAACAATGGCATTTATTTTGCAAAGGACTGTAAAAAAAAATGAAGAATATGCAGCAGAGGCAATCTGTGATCTGCAAAACTGAAGATGTTTACTATCTGGCTCTTGATAAAAAAGTCTGCTGACCCCTACTGTAGAGTGTTCTGTTATAGGACTATACCACAATTTATTGATTCATTCTACTGCTGAAGAATGTTTGGGTTGTTTTTTTGTTTCAGCGTTCATCAAGTACTGCTGCTATAAATATTATTGCATGCACATTTTGTTGTGTGTGTATATACATTTCTGTTGGAGATATACCCCAGGGGCATGAGCTATGCAGCTATTCAGCATTAATAGATTTTACTGTCAAAGAGTTGTACAAATTTACACACTCATCAATAGTGATTGGGAGTTCCAATTATTCCACATCCTTGTCAACACTTGGTATTGTCTGTTTTTTTAAATTTTAGTCATTTTGGTGTACATGTAGTAGTATCTCCTTGTGATTTTTGGTTTGTATTCGTCTGATGCCTCATGATGCAAAATGCTTTCATATAAACATTGGACATCTGTCTTCCCTTTGTGATATGTTGCTTGCATGTTTTGTCCAAGATTTGTCTGTATTTTTTTCATTTATTGGTACCATTTCTTCATCAAATTCCCTGTTATATGAATTGCAAATACTTTGGTCTATTCAGTGATTTGCACCTTAACTCCCTAGCATTCTGTTCTTTTGAGGAACAGAAATTTTTATTTTAATTTAGTCTAATTTATCAATTTTCCTTTATAGTCAGTGCTTTTTGTATCCTATTTAATAAACATTTGCCTAACCCTGTGTCACAAAGATATTCTCCAGTGTTTTCTTCTAGAAATTTTATTGTTTACCCTTCACAGGTAGATTTACGATTCACCTGAAATTGGTATCTTTGTGTGGTGTGATATAGATGTCAAGATTTTTGTCCCTTGTGGGTATCCAATTGGCCCAGCGCTGCCTTTGGAAAAAATGTCCCCACTGTACTGCAGTGTCGCCCTTGTCATAAATCAGTGACAATGTACATGCTGGTCTGTTTCTGGACTGTCTATTTTTTCCATAGGAATTACTCTGCAGTTATGGCTGGGTGCAGTGGCTCATGCCTGTAATCCCAGCACTTTAGGAGACCAAGGCAGGCAGATCGCTTGATGCCAGGAGTTCAAGACCAGCCTGGGCAACATGGCAAAACCCCATCTCTAGTAAGAATATAAAAACTGTCTAGGAGCAGGGATGGATGCCTGCGGTCCCAGCTACTTGGGAGGTTCAGGCAGGAGGATCACTTGAGCCTGGGAGATGGAGGTTGCAGTAAGCCATGATTATGCTACTGCACTCCAGTCTAGGTGATAGAGCAAGACCCTGCCTCAAAAAATAAATAAATAAATGAGGAATTGGAATTACTCTCTGATTAGATAAGATCTTCATCTTTCTTCTTATTCTTCAAGATTGTCTTGAAGAATAAGACTCGTCTTGGCCCTTTGCAATCCCATATAAACTTACTGAATTTATAATATCCACGGGATATTATAAATTCCCATGGAATTGGCCCTTTGCAATCCCATATAAACTTACTGAATCAATAAGATTGATTTTTATATGGATAAAAATCATATAAAAATGAGATTTTTATAGGATAAAAAATAAATATGGTATATCCTCCATTGATTTAGGTCTCCTTTAATTTCTCTATATACTATCTTGTAATTTTCAGTGCAAAAGAATTACACAACTTTCATTAAGTTTATTTCTAGTTATATGATGTTTGCCGATGTTCTTTTAAATGGTATCTTGTTAAATTTTTATTTTGTGGTTGTTTTTTGTATGTAGAAATACAATTGATTGCTGTATGTTGACTCTGTTTTCAGTGTTCTCACTAAATTTATTATTAATTCTAAGTGTTTGTGGAATCTTTCTTACATAAACAATCATGCTGCTGTGAAGAATAACAGTTTCATTATTTCCTGTCAATTCTTGTAATTTTTTTCTGACCTTCTTGTACTGGCCATGTTATACAGTATAATAGTAAACAGAAGTAATGAGATTAGGCGCAGTGGCTCACACCAGTAATCCTAGCACTTTGGGAGGCCAAGGTAGGTGGATCACTTGAGGTCAGGAGTTCGAGATCAGCCTGGCCAAGATGGTGAAACCCCGTCTCTACTGAAAAACACAAAAATTAGCTGGACGTGGTGGTACGTGCCTGTAATCCCAGCCACTCAGGAGACTGAGGCAGAAGAATCACATGAACCCAGGAGGCAGAGGTTTCAGTGAGCCAAGATCATGCCACTCAACTTCAGCCTGGGTGACACAGAAAGACTCCATCTAAAAGAAAAAATAGAGCTATATATAATATTTTCTTTTTAAAACAACCTTGGAAGACCATAATCTAGAATTTGAGAGATATGGACTATCATTCCTTCATGGAAATATAAGTATGAATAGAGCCAACATTCTGGCTGTTTTAAGGCTTCAAAATATTGGAGAACGCCACAAAGTAAACCAAAGCAAAGGTGGGGACTGTAGCCACGGCAGCTGATTCAAAGATCATTTAGTGACTCCCACGCCTCATCCCTCAGCTTGATGGCACTTTGCATTTTCTTTAAATTTAATAGAAGTGAAATCATAAGTCTATTCTTTTTGTCAGTATTTCACTCAGCGTAACTATTTTGAGATTCATTTGCATCGTGCTATGTATCGATAATTCTTTTTTTTTTTTGAGCTGAGCGATACTTCCACTGTATGGACACACTGCAATTCACTTAACCAATCACCTCTTGATGTGTGTTAGTTTCCCATTTGGGGCTATTACAAATAAGACTGCTAAAAAGATTTGCATACAATCTTGGCAAGGACATACGCTTTCTTTTCTTGTCTAGTCTATCTAGGAGTAGAATGGCTAGGCCATATGGTAGGTATGTGTTTAACTTTCTAACAATCTGCCAAACTGTTTTTCAAAATAGTTGTGCCATTTACATTCCCACCAGCAATGTATGAGAATCACAGTTGCTTCACATCCTCTCCAACACTTGGTACGTTTGGACATTTTAATCTTAGACATTCTAATCTATGTGTAGTGATATCTCATGGTAGTTCTAATTTGCATTTCTCATATTAATAGTATTGTGCATCTTCCATGCACTTACTTGGCATCTGTATATGTGGTAAAGTGTCAGTTTAAATCTTTGTCCATTTTATATTGGGCTGTTTGTTTTCTTATTACTAAGTTTTAAGAGTTCTTTATATATTCCAGATCCAGGTCATTAATCAGAAATGGGACTTGCAAATCTTTTTTCCCAGTCTGTGGTTCACTTTTCATTGTCTCAAAAATATATTTTGAAAAATGAAACTTTTTAACTTTGATAATGTACAATTTATCAGTTTTTTGGTGTGTATCCTGATTTTAATATTGTATCTAATATGATAGCTAACCTAAGTTCATGAATATCTTTGTTTCTCTCTACAAATGTAGAGTTTTAGGTTTAAATGTAAGTGTATGATCCATTTTGTGTTAATTTCCTTGTATATGGTAGTTTGGCAGTTTCTTATAGAACTAAATGTATCACTGCCTTACAGCCCAGCAGTTGCATGCTTGGGCATTGATCCCAGAGAAATGGAAACTTATGTCTACACAAAAATCGGTATGGAAGTGTTTGCAGCAGCTTTATTAGTAATATTCAAAAAATGGAAAGAACCCAAGTGTCTTCCAACAGGTCAGGTTTAAACAAACTGGTTCATCTATTCCATAGCATTCTATGGAACAATAAATAGGAATGAAGCATTAATAATGGTTCACTATTGTTCTGTGCAACAACTTGGATGGTTCTCCAGAAAATTATGCTGAGTGAGAAAATCCAACCCTTGTCTAATTCTGTTTGTACAACTTTATTAAAATGATAAAATTATGGAGCAAAAGAAAGTAGTTGATGCCAAGGATTGGAGATGAAGCAGGAGACAGTAGTAAAAAGGAGGTGGCTATCAATATGTGAGGGCAGTATGAGGGCTCTTTGCAACTGAACTGTTCTGTATTCAGCTTATGATAGTGGTCACAGAAATTCTCACTTGTTAAAACTGTAAAGAATAAACACACACACACATACACACACATGCACAAATGAGGGCTGGTAAAACTTACGAAATTTGAATAAGATCAGTGGATTGTATCAATGGAAGTTTCCCAGCTGTAAAACAAACTAGTTAAGCTACTTTAATAAAAATGTTGATAATATGGACAAGAATGGGGGCAATAGAGTGAGAAAAAAAAGCAACGTGTGTAACACGCATACTGTACAATAGAAGATAGTAACCTGGAAACTAATGTTCGGCAGAAATCACAGGAAAGCCATTTGACTAGATGTTCATCAGTTTTGTTAAAGAACCAGATCTTTTTTTTTTTTTTTTTTGAGACGGAGTTTCGCTCTTGTTACCCAGGCTGGAGTGCAATGGCGCGATCTCGGCTCACCGCAACCTCCGTCTCCTGGGTTCAGGCAATTCTCCTGCCTCAGCCTCCCGAGTAGCTGGGACTACAGGCGCGCGCCACCATGCCCAGCTAATTTTTGTATTTTTAGTAGAGACGGGGTTTCACCATGTTGACCAGGATTGTCTCGATCTCTTGACCTTGTGATCCACCCGCCTCGGCCTCCCAAAGTGCTGGGATTACAGGCATGAGCCACTGCGCCCGGCCCCAGATCTTTGTTTCATTGCTATTTCTCTATTTTTTGCTTTCCATTGTATGATTCTGATTTGATCTTTATTATTTTCTTTCTTACTACTTACTTTACGTTTCATTAGCTCCTCTTATTTTAGCTTCTTAATGTTTGTTCTTTGATTTGAATTTTTTTTCTTTTCTAGAATAGGCATTTAGTGCTATAAATTTCCTTTTAAATATAACTTTAGCTGCATCTCACAGATTTTGATAGGTTGTATTTTCATTTTCATTCAGTGCAAAATACTTTCTAACTTCCTTCTTGATTGTTTTTCTGAGATCCACATTACTTAGAAGTCTGTTATCTAGTGTCAAAATATCTGAGGATTTTCTATGAATTTTTGTAATTTACTTCTGATTTAATGCCATTGTAGAGAGCAATACTTTGTATGACTTGATCCCTTTTTAAATTATTGAGAATAGTTTTATGGCCCAAAATGTGGTCTGTTTTGATCTATCTCTATGTGCACTTGAAATAAATGTACATTCTGCTGTTATAGGGTAGAATGTTCTATAAATGTCAGTTATTTCAGGTACGTTGGTAGAATTGATCATCTTCTCTCTCCACTGATTCTCTGTACACTTGTTCTCTCAATCATGGAGACATAGATGGTGACATCTGTTATAACTGTTCATGTCTCTATTTCTCCTCACAGTTCTTCCAATTTTTGGTTCATATATTTTGAAGATCTGTTTTAGATATATAAATGTTAGAATTGTGTTTTCTTGATGAATTGATCTCTTTTTATTATTATAGATGACCCTCTTTGTCCTTGGAATACTAATATATCCAGTCAAGCTTTCTTTTGATGTTACTGTGGTATCTCTTTTTCCATTCTTTTACTTTTAACCTATTTGTGTGCCTATCTGATAACCTGTGCCTTTAAACTGAGGTAGTAGATCATTTAATGTTATTTTTGATACAATTGGATTTCACTCCATCATCTTGCTATTTATTTTCTATTTGCTTACCTATTTTACGTTCTCTTTCCTTCTTTTTCTGCCTTCTTTTGGATTGAGAGTACTTTGTGATTTAATTTTATCTTTTTTGTTGATTATTAGTTATAATTGTTTTGTTATTTTAATGGTCACTTTAGGATTTATGATATACAGATTTTACTTATCATAATCTATCTTCAAATGGTAAAATAAAGCACTTTACATATAGTTTAATAACATTGCAATAGATTATACCCATTTCTCCCCTCCTGGCCTTTGTGCTATGTGCTATTGCTGTCATGCCTTTTTCTTCTACATACAGTAGTCCCCACTTATCTGTAGTTTTGCTTTCTGCAGTTTCAATGACCCACAGTCAGCCATGGTCCAAAAATGTTCAATGGAAAAGTCCAGAAATAAATAGTTTATATGTTTTAAATTGCATGGTCTTCTGAGTAGCATGATGAAATCTCACACCATCCTGCTCTGTCCCACCGAGGACATAAATCATCCCTTTGTCCAGTGTATCCATGCTGTATACGCTACGCAGCCATTAGTCACTTAGTAGATGTCTTGATTATCAGCTTGACTGTCTGGAGTCACAGTGCTTGTGTTCAGGTCACTCTTATTTAATTTAATAATGCCCCCAAACCACAAGAATGGTGATGATGGCAATTCAGATATGGCAAGGAAGCTGTAAAGTGCTTCCTTTAAGTGAAGAGGTGAAAGTTATTGCAAATCAGGAAAGAAACAATGGCATGCTGAGGTTGCTAAAGCCTACAGTAAGAATGAATCTTCTATCCATGAAATTGCAATGAAGGAAAAAGGAATTTGTTTACAGTATATTTAGGATTCAGTACTATCTGTGGTTTCGGGCAATCCCTGGGGGCCTTGACATATCACCCATGGATAAGGAGGGGATTATTGCATATTATAAAGCTCAAAAAACATCGTTAATATTTTTCTTTTACCCAGAAATTATCTTTTGCAGAAATTCAAATAGTAAGAAAAAGCTTTATGTTTACCCACATACTTAACCATCAGTGGCGCTCCTTATTCCATTACGTAGATTCAGTTTTCCATCTTGTATCATTTTCTGTCAGCTTGAAGAATCTCCTTTTACATTTATTGAAGTGCAAGTTTGATTGTGACAAATTCTTCCAGCTTTTGTATACTTGAAAATGTCTTCGTTTTTGCTGAGTTAAGAATTTGTTGACAGAATTTTTTTCTTTCAGTACTTTAAATATTTTGCTCTACTGTCTTCTAATTGGCATTGTTTCCACCAAGAGATATGCTGATGTCTTCCTCTGTGCATAATTTGTCTTTTTTGTCTGAAGCTTTTATAATTTTTTTTCTTTTAATGGTTTTAAGCACTTTTATTATGACATGAATAATTTATAAATAGTCATTTGGTTTCATTGCTGCTGTTGTTCAGAGATTGTTAGTATTTTGCCCAGAGTTTACAATTTTTATTTGTCAGTAAGTTAATCAAATACAGGCTCCTCCAACATTGTTGAAAACAGAGCCTCTTATGACTTATTTCAAAATATTTTCTAATTTTCATTCTGATTTCTTCTTTGATCCATGATTTGTTTAGAAATGTATTACTTAATTTCCAAGCATTTGGAAATTTGCTAGTTATATTTTGTTACTGATTTATGGCGTAATTTCACTTTTAGATGAGATGATCTGAATGATTTCACTGCTTGTGTTATGGACCACAGTATGTTCAAGTTAGGTAAATATACAATGTAGATGTGAAAACGCTGCATTTTAGGGTACAGTTTTCTATATATCAGGTCAACTTTCTTAGTCATGTTGTGCAAGTCATTTATGTTCTTACTAAATTTTTTTTATTACCTTGTTTTGTCAGTTCATTAGAAATTCAGTTAAAATGTCCCAGTAAGATTGTAGATTGGTTTTAGTTCAGTTTTGCTTTATATAGTTTGTAACCATGTAATTAAGTAAACACAAATTTATAATTTTCATATGCTTCTTGAAGATTGAATCTTTTATTATTAAGAAAGCCTCTCCTTATCTCTGATGATGTTTCTTGCCCTAAAGTCTACCTTGTCAGCTGACTAGAGGTTGGTAGGTTAGTAAAGTATATTAGCTTTGTTTGCAAGACACAGTTTACTTGATCCTTTCATTTTCAATCTTCCTATTTTGTCATTATTTTAAGATGCGTCTCTTGTTAGCCATATATAATTGGGTTTGGGTTTTTTTTTCCCATCTAGCCTAAGTCTTTGTATTTTAAATAGATCATTTGGTCTTAATGTAATCAGTAATTTGTTTGGGTAGCTGCCATTCTCCCTGTTACATATACTTTTTATCTAGCCTTTTTTAAACAACTTCTTTTACATAACTAAAAAATGTTATTATTCTATAATTTTTATGTATTTGCTTTTAGTTATGTTTTTACTATTTTTTAATTGGCCATCCTAGAGACTACTACCTGTGCTTTTTACTTTTTAAGGTTCAATACAAATTAGTTCTCTTACCAGTTCTCAGGCTAGGACTTTTAACTCTATTCCTTTTCTGCTTTTTGTGATATGATTGTCATGAACTTTAAATGTACACACATTTTAAGATACATATGTTGTTCTTCTTCTTCTTAATGTATTATTCACTTGTACATGTGTGTCTCTCCTTTATTCTCCATTCATTTTTGTACTTCAGTCTGGGATTATTTTCCTTGCCTTAAAAGCCCAATTTAGTGTTTCTTGTGTGGGTACCCATGGTGAGAAATTCTGTGTTTGTTCAAAAGTGTTTTTATTTTTTCTTGATTTTTAAAGAACATCTATTTGATTGAATATAAATTTCTAGTTTGGCAAGTATTTCTTTTCAATACCTAAAGATATCTTTCCATTGTCTGCAGGTTTCTGAAGTTTCTGCTGGGAAGTCAGCTGTTAGCCTTATTGTTTGTTGCTCATTTGAAAGTGCTAATATGTCTCTTTTTTCTTCTTCTTCTTTTAAGATTTTCTTTTTGTCTTTAAGAGTCTTCATTTTACTATAATGTACCTAGGTATATGGGTTTTTTTCCATCTTTGTTTATAGTGTTTTAGGGTAAGAATGATCCTTACAGCGGTGGTATCATGTCTTTCATCAGTTCTGGAAAACTCTCAGACATTATCTTTGTAAATATTATTTCTATATCGCAATCAATCTATCTCCTCCTGAAATTCTAGGTCATATTTTTAGACTTTTTTCATTCTAATCCATTTCATTCTAATCCATATGTTATTAACATTTTTAAAATATTTCCTATTCTTTTTTTTTAATCCTTGTGTCAATGTGTAAATTTTCTACTGATTTTCAAATATACCAATTTTCTCCTTAGCTGTTTTCCATGTGCTGCACTTACTAGGTCTTAATTTTAGTTGTATTTTTAATTTCTAAAATTTTCACAATAATTTAGTATATTAGAGTTTTCTGTTGAAATCCTTTATCTTGTCATCTTCTTTGAAAAAAGGAATATATGAATATCTCCTGTATCTAATAACTGAAATATCTTGATCACTTTTGGGTCTATTTTTATTGCCAATTTCTATTAACTTTGTATCATACATACCTGATACTTTAATTAAATGACAAGTATTATACACAAAAATTGAAAAGACTAAGGAGAATTTATCTTCCTTCAGAGAAGTTTAATCCTATTCTCTGCCAGATAGCTCAAATACAAGCAGTTTACTTAAATCCCTGGTTCAAAACTATGTTTCAGCCTTTGTAAGTCTGAATCTATCTCTCATTCAAACCTACCTTTTAGTATATACCCCAGGCTCTAAACAGAGATCTTGAGTGTTTACTAGAGCTTGGAGAGACTAGACTCCAATTTTTGTCTCCCCAGCTATGTAAGGCCACTAAAACCTCTGTTTTATTTTCCAGCTGTTTTGTCAGAGATTTCTGAGGTTTTGCATTGCAAAAATTAAGAATCAGCAAATGTCTCAATGCAGAAACTAGTGTGGCATGTAAGGCCCACCTTTCTGAACTTCACTTCCCTTTGAATGCTCGGCCCTTCAAGTCTTGACTGCCTTGGCAACCCTAAGATCCTGTTTGCCTTTCCACTCCTATTTGAGATTATTAAAAGTCCTTCAGACTTATCTGATTCTTGGAATCTTTTTTTTTTTTTTTTTGCCCAGTTTAATCTTACTGTCTTTGGATCAGGAATCAGCAACTGTCCTAAGAGAATGAGTAGAATAAAAATAACTGAGTTCTCCTCAATGAACTTTCCTTTTCTCTAGGAGTTCGGGCCCTAAAATCCTGGGATCTATCCCAGCATCTCTCCAATGCCCTCAAACAAGCTTATCTTGTATTTTCTCCAACTTTTCTACTTGTTTTCAGCTGAAGCATTAGTCTACTACAAGTCATTCCATCATAACTTGAAGAGAAATACTCTGATGGATTTTAATAAAATCAAGTTTGAATTATGAGCTCCTAATGTCAAAGATTGGATATTATTTTTTTGACCACAGTGGTTCACACTTGCTAAGATTAGTATTCATAAGTGTTTTCATAATAATGTTTTCTGATGTGCTCACAGTGATAAAATAACTAATGGTCATGTTGGTAATAGCAACAGTGGATTCTAGGAAAAGATAAAGTTCTGAGATAAACTTCCTATTATTTCCACCTTTTGTTTCCATTTGTACAGACAGTTTGCTCTGTGTATATTTTCTTATGTGATAATATGGTAGAATAGACAAAGGTACCTGTTAAGTTTCTGGCTTTGGTGTTGCCAAAACTTTTTTTTTTTTTTTTTGGAGTTGGAGTTTCACTCTTGTTGCTCAGGCTGGAGTGCAATAGTGCTAGCTCAGCTCACTGCAAACTCTGCCTCCCAGGTCCAAGTATTCTTCTGCCTCAGCCAACCAAGTAGCTAGGATTATAGGCAAGTACCATCATACCTGGCTAATTTTTGTATTTTTAATAGAGATGGGGTTTCACCATGTTGGACAGGCTGGTCTTGAAGTCCTGACCTTAGGTCATCTGCCTGCCTCGACCTCCCAAAGTGCTGGGATTACCGGCGTAAGCCACCACGCCCAACCCTAAACTTAGTTCTTTCAAAGAACTTAGAGAATTTAAGAACTTCACAAAATTTTTGAGAAAAGTGGACTAGACTGGGTAGAGGTCTCCTCACTCCAAGACAAGAAAAAAGGTCCCCTGAGTTGGTGGTGGTAGGAAGAGAGCACGTCTGGAGAGAGCCACGGTGGAGCAGATGCTGTGGAGGTCTGCCTCATCCCCTAGCCCTCCAGATCTACCTTACAGTTGCCAGTCTGACTTCCAGCTGCCACTACCTGAACTTCTTTGACTGAGAGTTTTCACTGGCCTCCAAATCCCACTTTGCCTTTCTCTATGGCAGACTGGAAGTGCAGAGAATTAATGCCTATAGCAAGCAGCCTTCAACTGATAAGAGGTGGTTGAAATACTCAATATAAATACTCCAGCCCTCCACCCCTGAGCTGAGCTACGTGTTCTACACTTGTTCGCAGGTCATTTCCCTGGAAGGTTAAGCTCCAGTTGGGCACAGCCCACTTTGGGCTGCTTCCTTTTCCCTGTCTCTCTCCCCAGCTCTCCTACTGGCATTTCTGTGACCTCCCAAAGAAGCTATTTACCCTGTATCTTTGTCTCAGAGTCCACTTCTGGAGCAACCCAAACTAAGACTTTTGGCTTGGACTAGTGCAGATATGCCAGGACCTGTCTCCCAGAGAACAACCAGAGGAGGCAAGGAGACTCCAGAGATGAAAGGCTGAGGATGCATGAGGGCTTTGAGCCGTGGGTCATGGTCAGCCTCCCAGAGGGTCCCGTGACTGTGTGTTGGAGGGGTGATACATTTAAAAGAATCCTTTACAATACTGTGTGGTCTTATTTGAGTGGGTACTAATAACATAGCATCTTGAAAATAAGTGAAAAACACCAGCTATAAACCTGTACTAAGCTTTTTATCAGGATGATGCGTTGTGCTTCCTTTGTCATTATTTGTCCCATACTAGCCGGTGGAATGTTCAAAAAGAGGGAAATTACCCTGAAGGTATAGAACCAAGTAGATTTTGATCATTATTCTCGATGGCATTCATTTCAGATCTTCTGATGGACTTACAGAAGGAATCAGAAGTTAACTTTTTTCTTAAGCCATTGAAAGTGTGATACAACAAGGAGTAATTTTCAACTTAACTCCTTTCTGCAACTTTCATTTTGCTCATTAAACCTTGTAAATCAGGTTATATTATAAAACTGGTGGTGAAGGCTTCAAATCTTACATTTTAAATATTTCTTGTCACTTTAAAATGCCAGAAAGCATTTCTAGTGACCAAAATGCCCATCACTCTTAGCTAGCTCAGTAAATTCACTCATGCAATATAGATGACATTTTTCTGTATGTGTGTATGTATACAAAAATATGCCCCTACACACAGAATTCCAGTTTACCCCTTGTTCTGTTTCTACTCTCTTCTCAATAGAAGAAAAATCTTCTCCCTAGAAGGGAAACTATAGGAGATTACATTTGCCTAGTAGTTATTATCCAAATCACCATAGTTATGAGGTAATACAGCAAGGGAATCTTATAAAATGAGAAGGTCCATAACAAACTGACCACCTATAAAGTTTGTTCCCTCTTAATGTCAGTCTGCCGAGTCACAAAATCCACGTTTTAAGTCAGTATAAGAGGTATACATATATGTATTTTTTCAAGACAGAGTCTCACTGCGTCACCCAGGCTGGAGTGCAATGACACAATCTGAGCTCACTGCAACCTCTGTCTCCCAGGCTCAAGCAATTCTCCTGCCTCAGCCTCCCTGGTACCTGGTATTACAGGTGCCTACCACCACGCCTGGCTAATTTTGGCATTTTTAGTAGAGGTGGGGTTTCACCATGCTGGCAAGGCTGGTCTTGAACTCCCAACCTCAGGTGATCCACCCGCATTAGCCTCCCAAAGTGCTGGGATTACAGGCATGAGCCACTGCGCCCGGCCCAATTTTCCCCTTTCTACCCAACTTTTTGTCCTGGGAAGCTGAACTTTATCAGTGTAATCAAGGGGCTTCTTTACTCTCTGGAATCCATTAGGGCTTGGCCAGTGGGAGTCAGTGGCAGGAGACCAGAAGACAGGAAGAGAGTGAAATCAGGGCAATTGCTCTCTCAGCTCCCTCTCAGCTGGGTTAAAGGAATGACTGTGACCTAAGTCACAGCTCCTTTGAGGCAGCTCTCCCCTCTGGCTACAGCTCTTTTCGTCACAGGTGGGTTGGGGGAGGGGATCGTAATGGATTCGGGCTGATGCTAACCCAGATATCCTTCAGCATCCTTTGCTTGTTTCCCCCAATCCTGCCCAACAACATTTTGTAAGTTTTCTTTACTAAACTCTCCTCAATTATGCAGTCCAGGTGAGTATGCCATCTGTTTCTTGCAGAGACCAGGGCTGTTATGGTTTGCCCCACCTTGATTGTCAGACAGTAGCACAAGACCACACAATACAATGAAAGGGCAATGAAAGTCAATTGCGCAGTGAAATAACACCTCTTGCAAAAGATGGTAGGATTTCATGAAGGAGACAAAAGTGATGTTGGAGAATTGGATGAATCACATGTAAAACTATTAATCTCTTTAGTTTGGCAATTTCTCCAGTTATAAACGGAAAGGAAAACCAATGCTTAGGCATTGCAAAAGAAAGAAAGTAATTTTTTTTTTGAGACAGAGTTTCACTCTTGTTGTCCAAGCTAGAGTGCAATGGCACAATCTCGGCTAACTGCAACCTCCACCTCCCTGGTTCAAATGATTCTCCTGCCTCAGCCTCAAGAGTAGCTTGGGACTACAGGCATGTGCCACCACGACCAGCTAATTGTTTTTTTCTTTTTTTTAGTAGAGATGGGGTTTCACCATGTTGGCCAGGCTGGTCTCAAACTCCTGAATCTCATGATTTGCCCATCTCA
Organism: Aotus nancymaae; assembly: GCF_030222135.1. NCBI lineage: Eukaryota > Metazoa > Chordata > Mammalia > Primates > Aotidae > Aotus > Aotus nancymaae. The sequence goes on along the minus strand of NW_026988546.1, from coordinate 4,290,226 downwards.
GCCTCCCAAGGTGCTGGGATTACAGGTGTGAGCCACTGTGCCTGGCCAGAAAGAGTGATTTTAATGCCAAAGGATTAAGAGAGGCATCAGGCAAATATATGAATCCTTTGCATCAAATTTTTTTTTTTTTTTAATAAAAGAGACACTTTCCTTATGCTTGTGATGTAACATTCTGTGTGAAGTAAAGGGTGTCCTGATGAGCTACCCTACTCTTCTGTCAGGAATGTTGTACCTAAAAGCCACCCAAATACCATTCAGTTTGTTCCTTCTCTTTCTTAGGAATTAGCACATACGTAATTACAATTATACCATACATTTTAATAAACGTCAGATAAACTTACTTTCATAATTTTCACTCTATTTTTAAAGATAGTCACAATTAAACTTATTGTTCCTCTATTGAGTTGTCAAACTTTGGTTCTGCTTTAAGTGGATTTAAGTGGTGTTTTCGCAGGACCAGTTATCTTTGGCTGATGAGACCTTCTGAACATCCCTGGAGGAGCCAGAGAAGGCCACCTTGGGAGAGGCTGTTCCCAGATTTCTGAGGGCCTCCCTTCTGAGTCGGGATTTGGCCTCCAGAATCACACAGCCTGAAGTTCAGGTTCCAGCTCCATCCCCTGCTACCACTTTGGCCTGGGAAACTGTCATTGAGGCATTCTTTGAAACACTCAGCACAGGTTTCAGACATGTGGCAACCACTCAGCTCACAAAAGCTCCTACCAGAATCACTAGGATTATTGTGCCATTAGTAGTTCTACTTCTACTCTGTTCAACATAGTATCCATTTTACTAAGCTTCAACCCTTAAATATTGCTCGGTTTTTACCAGTTTCAGAATGATTAGATTTAAAGAAGAAAAGACTAGTGGAACTAAAACGGGATCTCTACCTTTTAAAGAAAGTTATACATAATTCAAATAGAAATATCAAAACAAGTAGCAAGAAATACCAACAAACAGAAGTCTTAAAAAAACAGAAAAGGCAAATAAACTAAGATAATAAAAGTAAACGGGAAAAAGTTCTTTTCTAAAGGACAAATGCCAGATAAAACACAAACTTTAAGTAAGCTTCTAGGCTCCTAACATATAATCAAATTGATAAAGAAATATTAAAATTTAAAGAATAAAGACTCAGGAAAATGCTTAACATAAAGGAAGCAGAGTTTATGGTATTTCAATTCAAACAAGTTCAAATTCAATGTAAAATGAATTTCAATTATAATGAGAAATTGAATCATTTTATAAATCGGTTAATCAATATCAAAACTAAAGTTAGCAGGAACATTCATGTGCCCAAACACATAACATCAAAAGGCAGAAAACAAAAATTTTAAGACAGAAAGTAATTAACCAACCCCAAAGGAAGGGTTACAGTAACAAAGATGTTTCAACCAATGGCATATTGAGTTTGAAAATAATAGCCAACTCTTAGCTTCTGTTCTTTAGAACAGTCTCCCAAACAATAAGCACCCTTGTGCCACAGGATTGCCTGAGCCCTTAGGTCACCTACAGAGCTCAGGACTGCTGAAAACTTCAGGTTGGCCACACTCTTTAATGACAGCCTAAGCTGGCTGGAGTCTGACCACATGGCCCACAGTATGCCAGAGACAGAATACAAGAGCTACACCTGGCTCTCTCCACTGCCCTGCATTAATTGAACATGGACTAGGAAGTGTCTACCGCCTGGGCATCTGATCACACAACCACCCAAAGAGATCTGCAGGGGCCCCTCATGAAGCAAGAAATTTCACTGAGGGATGCCCGAGGAGCAAGTCACACATCAGGGATGAGGCTGGGCATCAGGGAGAGAGAACAAGAGCACGTCCAGGTCTCAGCCCTAAAACTCTGTCATTATAGACTTTGGACATTACTTTCCAAAAATTTGCTAGGAGCAGAGCAATACTCTTAGCAACGTGTGCACAAACTGCAAATAAGGGCTTTATTACTTTTTTTTTTTTTTTTTAGAGAAGGAGTCTCGCTCTGTCGCCCAGACTGGAGTACAGTGGTGTGATGTCGGCTCACTGCAACCTCTGCCTCCTGGGTTCAAGCAATTCTCCCGTCTCAGCCTCCCACGTACTATTTTAAAACATTGCTATGTAGCTTAGTTCAATACAAAATCCATTCGCAGTTCACAATTTCTTTTTTTGTTTTCAAATACAGGGTCTCCATTCTGTCATTCAGGCTGGAGTACATTGGCCCAATCACAGCTTACTGCTGCCTCAACCTCCTAGGCTCAAGGGATCCTCTCACCACAGCCTCCCAAGTAGCTGGAAATACAGGCGTGCACCACCACACCTGGCAATTTTTTTAACTTTTTGTAGAGACAAAAATCTCACCAGGTTGCCCAGGCTGGCCTCGAACTCCTTGGCTCAAGTGATCCTCCAGCCGTGGCCACCCGAAGTGCTGGGATTACAGGAGTGAGCCACTGTGCCTGGCCCACAATTTATTTCAACAATGCATTTTTCAAGAAAAGTAAAGAAAGACTATCAAATTCTTTAAACATAATTGTAACTGTTGTAACATTTTGAGTGGTTATTTGTAAAAGTTTACATTTTTCTGACCTATTTGTGTAAACAGAGTTTGTATCAATGGTAAAGAAGTATTTGAAGAAATTATTCTTAAAAAGTCTTGCCTAGGAATTGTATGCAGCCTATCACAAGAGAATTAAAAATAATGTTTATGAAAATTTGGTATTTATTTTTAAACATTATTTCCTAAAATAATATTTCAAATGCATAAGACCAACCAATAAAAATGAGACACACACACACCAAATATTGGCTAACATTGTGAATTGAAAGTCATGTACCTGTTTAAAGCTCAGTAAGCCATTTAAAATTTATTTTGGTGATGTAATATAGTCAACTCTACATGGTATCAACTTAATGATTTTTTTTTTTTTGCCTCCTGACATGCTTTAATACCATGTATGAGGACTTATCACTATCCTGTTCCTGTGCTTTCAGTATCTCATTTGTATGCAAATTCTCGTGTATGCAACTTATTCTTCGGTAAATGCTACCAGCAGATTGAGTGTCTCTGTAATTATGTTCCATCCCTGTCGGCCCTATTTGTGTCTTATTATATCACTGCTGCAGTCCCTGCTTCATGTTCCAGTCATGAATTACATTCAGAGTGGCCCAGGCAGCAATTTTTCTTACTGGTGATGGGCTGCTCCATATCTCTCCCCTGAATGCATTCCCCGCTTACACAATGTCTTTCTAAAATGCATGCGTGGGTGGGACTTGTGCCTCCTTTCCTTTTGTTTCCTTTTTTAAATCTACTTTTTATTTTTATTTTTTTAAGAGTAGGGGTTGCAGCCTCTAACTCAAGCTATCCTCTTGCCTCAACCTTCTGAGCAGCTGGGACTACAAGCCTATGCCACCATGCTTGCCTAATTTTTAACTTTGTATAGAGACAGGGTCCCACTGTGTTGCCCAGGCTGGACTCAAACTCCTGGCTTCAAGCAGTACTTCCACTTCAGCCTCCCAAAGCAGTGAGATTACAGGTGTGAGCCACAGCGCTTTTAGCTACTTTTAAAACTAGATGTCATTTGATTCTAACAGAGATATGTTGTTCAACTAACTAACTTAGACCTTCTCATTTTCTTCCTTTTTTTTTTTTTGAGATGAAGTCTTGCTCTGTCACCCAGGTTGGAGTGCAATGGCACGATCTCAGCTCACTGCAACCTCTGCCTCCTGGGTTCAAGTGATTCTCCTGTCTCAGCCTCCCAAGTAGCTGGGATTATAGGGTTGTGCCACCACTTTTAGGTAATTTTTTGTATTTTTGTAGACACGTATCTCACCATGTTGGCCAGGCTGGTCTAGAACTCCTGACCTCAAGTGATATACCCGCTTCAGCCTTCCAAAGTGCTGGGATTACAGGCGTGAACCACTGCTCCTGGCCACCTCTTCTCATTTTCTCCCCTGGTTTGATTTATGTGATTCTAACATATGAGGTAAAATCACTTTATATACATGTGTATGTTTTGGGTTGTTTATAACAAGGCTGAGTAATCTAATGAAAATTTCATGTGGGACAGCTATGCCAGGAATAAATATTATGCATATAGATTTGCATACAAATATAAACACAATGTGTACACCTGTCTTTACACATACATACAAGTGTATGTGAATGAAATGTGTGTGTGTGTGTGTCTAGAGAGAGAGACAGAGAGAGACAGAGATTGTATGCTCTGGAGCAGTCGTGCCTGTATTTAAACCCTAAATCTTTTTTGTTTTTTTTTTTTGGGAGATGGAGTCTAGCTCTGTTGCCCAGGCTGGAGTGCAGTGGCGCTTTCTCAGCTCACTACAACCTCCACCTCCCAGGCTCAAGCAATTTTCCTGCCTCAGCCTCCCCAGTAGCTGGGATTACAGGCACACGCCACCACATCCGCCTTGTTTTTGCATTTTAGTAGAGACAGGGTTTCACCATGTTGGCCAGGCTGGTCTCGAACCCCTGACCTCAGTGATCCGCCTGCCTTAGCCTCCCAAAGTGCTGGGATTACAGAAGTGAACCACCATGCCCCGCCCCTAAATCTATTATTAATGATCTGTTTGACCTTGGGCAATTTCTTAATCATCTGTGCCTGAGGCTAAGATTAAATACATTAATGTAATCATAGAAAGTGCTTCTCGGTGCATAGCAAGCTTCAGTAAATGACAGCTTCTTTTTATTATCACATAGGATAAACAAGAGATATAGATATACACAGAACAGGCATTTTAGATTCAATCCCCTGTTCACTCAGCCAAAATTCGTGGTATCTGCTGAGAGCAGCTACCCTGCCAGCTGTGACATGGGAGTCCTCAGGGTCAATGAAGATGAAGTTGGTGTCTGATGGGCATTCATGACCCTCCTCCCTCCTTGCCCATTCCTGTACCCAACCTCACACCAGGGCAAAATGGGCCACCAACACCCAGCCTGGTTGGAAATTATGATAAATGGTCCCAGTCAGCTGTAACCAGTCTTCTCTCACCCACTGCAACCTTTAGCTGTGCCTTCACTCAATGGGGATTCCTATACACATGTCTCTGTCCCCTCTCAGCCTCACGAAGAGACTCACGCAGCCCCTGTGTCCTTGCCATCCTTGTGCCCAGAGAGTGCAGGCTGCGTGGGCTTGTTTCCAGGGTCCTGGAGGACAGGACAGGCTGTGTTTCCTATGGCCTCATTCCCAATCACAGGGCATGACTCAGCTGTAAGATGCACTTCTTGGCTCCAAGAAATCCAAAGGAACTTTACATGGTAAACAGGGAAACGGCCCAGGGGAGCTACAGCCATAGACACAGTCCCTCCTGGAGGTGGTGGTGAAGCCTCGGCTTTCTACTGCTGGAGAAGTGGGGCCTGCTTGGTGCACAGCGTTCCTGCCGTCAATCTGCTTGGACACGGAGCATGGCCCAGAACTCTCCCACCATCCTCTAGCCTCACGCCTTGCTCTGCTGGTTCCCCAGGCTGTCTGGGCATCCAAGAGACCAAAACCAAAGGTTCATCCTGCGTCGGTACTGTGACAAGTCTTCCAGACCTTTCTAGAACAAAGCTACCCCAGGAAAGGAGAAGGGTCCAGATACACTCAGCCGCCTCACTTCTGTAAAAATTTTTGCAGTTTATGGCCTGCTTTGGCAGCAACCATGCCTCTGTTGCTGGCATGCCTCTGTTGCTGGAGGATGGGCTTTCCATTTTACAGCTGGGGAAACTGAAGCTCCAGGATGTTACAACTTGCTCGAGGTTACACAGTGACTATTTGACCAAATTGGTGCTCAAGTTTGTTTTCCCCCACTGCAGTCTAGTAACCTTTTCATTCATTTATTCACTCGACAAACGTTTATTGAGGCCCTGCTATGTGCAACAGGTCCCACAGAGACAGACATGGCCAGAGCCAGCACCACCTCCACCTCACAAAGCCTCTAGTCCCAAGCGGGAGATACACAAGTGACTGATTGATTGTAATTAAGTGAGGTGGGTGTTGCGGCAGAAGAAGTACATTTATTAAACATCACGCTAGATGTTCTGCCAGAGGCTGGAAATAATTTTAAATGAATGAATATTGTGACCAGTCCAGCCTCCAGGAACCTGTCGCTGCTCACACTGGATGTCTGCCTTCAGCATGTCCAGCTGCTGGCCATGGTAGGGATGTCTGCACGGGGCAGATGGTGGCAGCAGGCTCCTCTGAGTCCTCCCAGGCAGCTCAGGGACAGCAAGGACCTCACACAGACACACAGTGGCCAGACAGCCCAGAGAGGTTGGTTGGAGTTTGGCAGGCAGCAGGGGAAAAGTGTAGGGCAACCTGGATGTGGTGTGGCTGGAGACGTCCACACCTAAACAGCTCGCAGAGAGTGCCTTCTAGAGTCTTGCTCTGTCACCCAGGCTGGAGCGCAGTGGTGTGATGATAGCTCTCTGCAGCATCAACCTCCCCGGCTCAAGTGATGATCCTCCTAACTTGGCCTTCCGAGTAGCAGGTACTATGGGTGTGTGCAACCACACCCAGCTGATTTTTTATTTTTTGTAGCAACAGAGTCTCTCTATGTTGCCTAGGCTGGTCTCAAACTCCTGGACTCAAGTCATCCTTCCACCTCGACCTCCAGCAGAGTAGTTGGGGCTACAGGTGCATGCCACCATGCCTGGCTTTTTTTTTTTTTTTTTTTTTTTTTTTTGAGAATGGAGTCTCACTCTGTCGCCAGGCTGGAGTGCAGTGGCACAATCTTGGCTCACTGCAACCTCTGCCTCCCAGGTTGGTTCTAACAATTATCCTGCCTTAGTCTCCCATGTAGCTGAGATTACAGGCATGTACCACCCCGCCTGGTTAATTTTTGTATTTTAGGAGAGATTGGGTTTTACTATGTTGGCCAGACTGATCTTGAACTGCTGACTTCAAGCAATCTGCCCACCTCAGCCTCCCAAAGTGCTGGGATTACAGGCATGAGCCACCATGTCCGGCAACCTAGCTATTTTTTTTTTAATTTTTAATTTTTTGTGCAAACAGGGTCTCACTCTGTTGCCTAGGCTGGTCTTGAACTCCTGGCCTCAAGCAATCCTCCTGCTTCAGCCTCCCAAAGCACTGAGATTACAGGCATAAGCCACCATTCCTGGCCAACTTTTTAACTAAAATGAAGACATTCTGCCTTAGAAGTAGTAGCTCTCCTTGGTATGAAATTTATAAATTTTACAAGGAGTTTACAGAATAGTGAGGTAAACAAACAATAACCATCATGATAATCCCCACCACTTGCTGAATACTTACAACATCCTGAACAGACACTATGTTGTTTAATTTCTACGATCACTCTGTAAGTGGGTACTGTATAGACGAGGATGCTGAAACTAACATCCCCAAGGTACCCCTGCTTGTAAATGGTAGAGTCTGGACCCAAACCCAGGTCTTTCTGGAGGCAGAGCCCACCCTCCTGACTGCCAAATTGTTCACAGCATCATCTAGCATGAAGGCAATGGCTTCAGTGCCCGCCGCACAAGGCGAGGAATTCTGCTTTGAGAGGAGCAGGAGGAAGGGTTTTTAATATCCATGGGGATCTGCCAGATAGCCAATGGACGTGAAGGCACCCTGAAAGAGGAAATAGCATCGGCAAAGCTGTGGCCTAAAGCAGGCTGAAAGCCCAAGAAACCGCGAGTGGTGTGGGATTGCTGGGTGGTGAGGATGGCAAGATATGGTGTTGAGAAGTGAGCAGAGGCCGCTGAATCCAACATCTCGCCTGCCCAACCATGGAGCCTTGGGACTTTCCTGTGGGTGACAGGGAGCCATTGAAGAGTTTAAGGACTGGTTGTCGGGTAAGGGGAGTCATCATTTTCGTAGTCTTTTGCAGAGAAAATTTGGAGGCAGTTTGGAAAAACTCTAGAGCCTGACATGTGGGAGATGAGTTAGGAGGTCACGTGTCCCCACATTTCTAATTTTGTACCCTCTTCAGCAAAAAAATCTTTGCCGCCTATTCTGAGCAGATGTATAATTATTCACAAATGATATACAATACAACTGTATTCACACATTGCATGCATTGAAACATACACAAAATGTAAACACTAAAAACATGACGTAAAAATAGACGTAAGTCTTGGAACTCGATGGAGGTGGTGGCGGCACAACATTGTGAGTGTACTCAGAGCCGCGGGATTCCCCATCTTAAAATGGCTCGTTTTATGGAATGTGAATCTTAACTAAATACAAAAACCAGACAAGTGTGGGTGGATAGACATTCAAGTCCTTTCTTCTCATCCCTCAGTGAATGGTCTGGTGTGCCCTGGGTGCACGTACCCCCTCGGGGATAATGGCAGTGATGACGGGCGATGGAGGGAGGGCATGGCTGTGGAGATGGGGACGAGAAGAAGGAACTGAGGAGTGGCTGAAGTGGTAGAATGGGCAGGGCTTGGTGATGGAAGGTTGAAGAGTGTTCAGGAAAGAGAAGAGCATGGGAAGCCTCCGCATTTCTAGTTTGGGTTTAAGACAAAGAAAGGTTTTCCCATTGCCAGGACATGAGGCAGCCGATACTGGGATAGTTTCCCAGGGCTTGGGATAGGACTGCGTGGGGAAGTTTCTAGGTCCCCAGTCTGAGGATAAGGATGAACCTGTTTGGATGAGGGTAATGGAAGGTCAAACCTGAAGAAGCCAGATTGGCAGAGGCAAAGCAAGAGATCAGAAGATGGTAAACTCAGAAGCGGGTGGAGACCCGAGGAGCAAGCCGGAGCCAGACAGGAGGGAATTCACAGGCCGCATGATAAGCAATGAGCGGGGCAGAGGACCGAGCAGGGTTTCATTCCGGCCAGTCCGACCGGAGGTGCTGGGGGATGTTCTGGAGAACAGCAGAAGCTCGTGACGCTGTGGATGTGGGCTTGACAAGTAGCATCTGGAAGGGGGAGAGGCCACTCACTGGAGCAGGAACCATGAGGCGGAGAGTGGAGCTTGCAGGAGGGTGAAGATTAAGACCAAGGAATGGAAGCCTGATGGTGTGAGACCACCTGACGAAAACCGGGAGAAGATGGCATCATGGTGGCCCAGCCAGAAGTTCAGGGAGGAAAGAAATGGTCAACACTACAGGGGAGACAAACACAGCAGGGGAGGCAAATAAGACGGGGACTGAAAAAGCATCCATTGGTGAATCGCTGGTGTCGTTAGTGAAAATAATTCCAGGAATGAATGGGGAGAAGGAAGGGTGTGGGGCCGGAAGCCCAGCGGCGGTGAGTTGACTGCCTGGGAGATAAGGAGGTAACCCCTGGCTTGTAGGTTATGTAGACCAGCCTTGGGACATGTGATTCCTCGCCTAAGACTCTTCTCCTTTCCTGGTGTAGCTTTGTTCTAGAAAGGTCTGGAAGACTTGCCACAGTCCTGACGCAGGGTGAGCCTTTGATCCTGACCTCTTGGATGCCCAGACAGTCTGGAGAACCAGCAGAGCTTTGGACAAGTTAAGCAGTCCATTGAAATCAACATTACTGATAATAATATATCTAAGAGATTTCAAAATGTTCCTGGGATTCTTTTACGGGGTCCACAAAGGGTTGGAAAGCAGTTGTATCATAGAGGCCTTCTCCCTTGGCCTCCATGGCCACCTTTCTCTGCTTTTGTCAGGTGGTCCCTCCAGAGTCGAGTCCAGGTTCCTGCTTCCAGCCTTCTGGTAGACCAGGCCCTGCCACAAGTGAGAGTTGGCCGGTTGGGTATCTGGTTTAGTCACTCGCCTCCACACTTTCACATCCTCTATCAACACCTGCACACTTGGGTTGTGACCACACATGCTCTTCCTGTTTGTACAGAAAGTGCCATTCAGAAAGCTTGCCAGCGAGAAGGGAGTTCCACGCTCAGCCTCAGGAGAAAGACATTTAACGACTTACTGGGGAGAGAAAGAAAAGGAACTGGAGCTAAGAGGTAAGATCAAACTGGAGGGTGTGCAGACCCTCTGGGCTGCCTTGGGTGGAAGAGAAGTAGCCCCCACTTTGTGCCCTGCAGGGTGGCACTCCAAGTAGCTGGGCCCATGCTCCGCTGGGCTGGGCAGCAGGGAGCATTCTTCGTCGGCCTCACCAGGATGGTCCAGGCCCTGGTGAACAGCCAGAGGAAGTGAGAAGGAAGAGATGGGATGTGTCCAAAGTCGGTCACTGAAGCCATGAGAGAGAGAGAGGTGGAGGGTGCACATGAAGAAGACTGTGTGACACACATTTATGAAGCTGGCTGGGGCCTTATGAAAAGCGTGTCTTGACTTCATGTGGCCCACTAGCTATAAACTCAAAAAAGGGAAACCATGACATGGCCACAGACTGGATCCCAGTCATTGGCCCCAGTGAGTGAGCTCACAAGGAGAGAGCATGGGTGGTTCCACGTAAGGCCACCGTCACTCCTGCAGAAATGACTTTGAATGAATGACCTTCTTTCTCACTGATAGGGGCTAACAGCACTATCTTTGTATTTCTTGGATGGCACATTTTACATGTGTGTATTTGTGTGTGTGTGCATACATACATCATATATATATACACACATTACACTGTGTTTATGTGTGTGTATATATGTATATATGTACACACACGTATGATTTAATGCAATATACACCATGACTAGATTTTTGAAACCAAAGAGAACTAATAGTAAGACAAAGAGTTTTTTTCCTGATATGTGATTTCCTTGCTATTTAAGTCTCACAAATATAAAAATGAAATAATACCTAGGTAGGCATTTCATAATTCCTTTTATTCAAAGGGGATTCTGGTAGCTAAAAGCCAACAGTTTACAATAAGAAAGTGGGGTGAACTCATTCTTTGAATGTTGACTGCACAAACTATTCATCAAAAATATTGTCTCTGCCTTTATTTAAAGCATGTGTTCCTTGGTGCAAAATTTAAGAATGTTCTAAGTACAAGAGCGCCTTCTTTACCTAGGGCTGTCCCATCTCACTGTTAAGTGATTACAGTGAAAGTAATTCAGACATTCAGTATTCTTAGAGTTTTGGTTGTGTTTCTGTCAACTGCTATTCTCTTGTTCTAGACGTTACCCACACTTAATGTTTTTGTTGTGTTATGCATATTTATATTTGATTTGAGTTTAGAAACTAGAAAAATATATACATTACTTCTTTTCTAGACTTGGAGGTTTAAATCCTCACTCTAACATGATGACTTTGGGCAAGTCACTATACATCTCTGCATCAGAGTTTCTACATTTGTAACACAAGTACGATCGTAGTCCCTTCCTCTTAAGTAAGAATTAAATGAGCTAATACATGCCAAGTGCTTAGAGGAGTGCCTAGCACATTGAATGGGCTCAGTAAGTATTAGCAGCTATTATCATTGTTACCATCATCATCATTATCATCATCACTATCTTTTGTACAATTAAGCCATCAGACTTGAAGGGACATGGTAGGAGGTTGGGAAAGGTGGAAGTTGGGAGATGTTGTGTGTAAAATGGGTTTAGGAAGCGACACTTAAGGCCAGAGCAGTGACATCACAGTCCTTACACTGTAGCTGCAGACAAGTAGTGAGCAGAAGGAAAAGCACAGAACGGCCCTCCCTAGGAGGCCCACTTGTGAGAAGAGCATGTGTTGGAGCTCTGTGGGCTCGATCCCATGTACTCATACACATCTTGTACAGCAACCCAGGAAATAGATACATGTAACAATGACATCCAAATGGTAGTACATAGTGCCTGTCAGGTGCGAGACATGCACTCAGCATTTTACGCACATTTTGTTATTGTAGCTAAGCCATTGCGATTATGCTTATTTTAGAAGACAGACTGGTAGATAGCCTGAGAATACAGAGCTAGGAAATAGCAGCATTGGGATCTGACCATTTCCAGATTCCATGCCCCAATGCCCGAGGCATCACACCCAGAATACAAAGCAAGTAGTAACAAAACATGACCAGTGAGGACGCCCAGTCCCAGAGAGTTTAAGAAGCAAATTCAAAGTCACAGTGAGAGCTAAAGGCATGGTGAGGAGCTAGATTGTGGTTTCAAAATTTCAATTGTTTTTTCTACACCACTGCTCGGAGGATGGACCCGTAGTCTGACATCCTGCCTATCAAGGCTGACAGCTCATAAATCACTTTTATCTTCTGCACTTCCACATCTTTTTCTGTGAAGTGGGTATGTCTTGTCCTTCAGAGTTCACAGAATTTTATAAGGGCTCAAGGAGTCTACATATGTAAAATGCTGTTAGATTATTGAGTCATGTAAGGAAAATGTGTTGAAAGCCACCTTCGGTAAAGGCAAGTTAAATGGAGAGGAAAAGTACAAATGATGTTGGTTCTTAATGACATGTCATTAGGTATGATTTAACTTGTTCTTTCAAATGACCCCTTTGCACTCTCTGGAGCCGATGTTCCATAATTTGCAGAACCATTCACATATATGAAAATGTAGTTGATTTCCAATTTTTGAATATTACAAGTTAAATTGCAATGGCTGTTCTAGAAATCCTTTAGTGCAATCATCCTATTTGTTCTTTTAGTATTTCCAAGTCTGATAAACAAGGCATATTTCATTTCTGTTTTCATTTGCCTTTTTTTGGTTATTAGTGAGTTGATTCTCAATGTTTTAAAACATAGCTTTGCCAAAAACTAAAAACATTATTCTTCATCCAGAAAACAGCCAAAAATACATGCTACTTTTAAAGTGAAATGGCACCATTGTTCTCGTCATTAAAATACAAGCAGGTATTTGTGTACAAATATAAACCTATTAAAAAGCATCTTGCACAGATATTCATCTTTATAGCTTTTATCTGTGCTAAAATTGGGGGGTTATAATGAATACAAGACAACTAGACTCCTGCAATAACTAATAAACGACAATTTGATTTATTGCTGTTCCTTGACTATAGCCTGTTGACAGATTTTTCTTTATGGAAAAATTACCATGGTTTAAATCTCTATCATATGGCACTTAATTCAATCAGCAATATGTTACCAATTAGATCCTGCTTAAACTACCATCAGCCAGCAGACCAGGGGACATGTTAAATAGAATGACAATCAGATAACTAGTAAAATGCTTTGTGGCAGCTTTCTCAGGGCCAAGGAGCAATGTGGAGACCATGGATAATGAAGAGAGAAAGGGCAAATAGAGCTTTTACTTTTCCCCATCCTAAAAATTGAAATTGTTTCAAGCTCTCCTAAAAGCACGCAAAGAGTTTGTGTCTGAGTGGTGGTTGTATGAGTTCCTCACCACTCCCCTTCCGCCCCTTCATCTTCTTGCCCCTTTGATGATAAATTGGCAAACAGAAAGGCATTCTACCCCAAATCCTTTCTAATGTGACAATGCATAACTGCAACTCAGTTGTCGTGTCCCTTTTAGTGGTGTCCTTTTTTTTTTTTTTGAGATGGAGTCTCACTCTGTCACCCAGGCTGGAGTGCAGTGATGTGATCTCAGTTCACTGCAATCTCCACCTCCTGGATTCAAGTAATTCTCCTGCCTCAGCCTCCCCAGTAGCTGGGATTACAGGCACCCACCATCACACCCAGCTAATTTTTGTATTTTTGGTAGAGATGGGGTTTTACCATATTGACCAGGCTGGTCTCGAACTCCTGACATCAGGTGATCCGCCCACCTCGGCCTCCCAAAGTGCTGGGATTACAGACATGAGCCACTGCGCCTGGCCTAGTGGTGTCTTTTAAGATTTCACCTTTCTCCCCAACCCTGGATGATGACCACATAAAGAAAAATCTTCATAAGTGATATGAGCTCCCTTTTTCTATTTTCCTCTGGTTGTATCAGACAATGCGCCTGTTGCAAAAGACAGAAACAGAATCAGGCTATGCTGAACAAAATGTCAATCTATCGGAACAATAGTAGGGGCTGACCGACTTAAAATAGAGCAGCAAGAAGAAGTAAGAACACCATTAAGAACCACAGGAATGGAAACATGACAACAGTCTGGGCCATAAAATGGGCTGCCACAGTGACAGATATGACCTCAATTGTCCCCATATTGGGATGTCACTTATTTAAAATCCAAGAAAGAGGGGACAGAGTGATGACTTCTGCTTAGGTCACATGCCTGTCCCTTGGGGAAAGGTCAGACCCTCCATTACAATCCTACTTCCCAGAGCTATGCATAGTGAGGCATCCCCAGAAGGAAGACTGCAGCGGTAACAGGAAAAGTAGATGGTCGATGTTGACAGCAAAAAAAATCACAAATTCCTTCCACAGAGTCATTGCACGGTGAGCTCTGAGGGGAGGCTGGCTCGTTATCATGGGCAATCTATCCGTTGGTGGGTTTGTTTGTAGAGATAGGCAGACAAAAGGGAGAACTGGCAGATGGCCACCCCATGCTTCCTGCATGCGCATTCTGGTTGCTTTGCTTCCACAGCTGGGAGTGGAGTATGAAGACCAGGAAATTTTCTTAAAGATATGAGCAGTTATCTGGAACTTCCCACAAAATCATAGTAATGGGTAATATTTCCCAGTTCCTACTCTACACTGGGCATAGATGTTATGGACATTTTCTGAGTCCCACAAAACCCTTGCAAAGCAGATATGATACATTCCTTTCACCTATGGAGAATGGAGACTCAAAGAGCCTCAGTGACCCCGGAGGCTAAGTGACCCTCAGTGCTCACAGATGAGGGTCCCTGGCCAGTCTACCCAACTCTGAAAGCTTCCATGCCAGCTCCCTCAGGGCGATCCTGAATCTAGGCTGCACAAGCAGTTCATGTGGTAGTATTTGAATAAAATCCCTTTCCTCCAGGATGTGTATGTGTGTGTGTGTGTGCGCATGCACACACGCATGTATGTGCCTGCACACATGCACGCACCAGATGCACATAACCAGGAAGAATTCAGGAAAGTTAGGGGCTCAGAGGAAAAACATCCCATGTGTTACAACTTTGCCTGAGCTGTCCCTATTTCTAAATACCGTGACAATATTTTCTGAAGCAAAGATCAAAGGACATATGGTCTGACTCATGGGTTAACAAAGGGAAAAATCTTTGAAATTGAGAATATCTGGGATGTTCTGAGATGTGTGGCTACAGTTATACCCAGAGTACCTGGAAATCATGAAGTTCTTTGGGAAACACCATGAAATGCTGACACATTAAATCCCATTCTCCAAACTAAGAATGATTTTACTAGCAGAGATTAGGACAGCCTTATATATCAGTTATATAACTTCATACATGTGAGACCCCATGCCATGAAAATAATAAAGGTCTTGTAATCTGTTTGTATCAGCTGTAAAATCATTCAAAATGATCGAATTCTTTATATATAAATAGATTTCTTGTGGCAAAAAAAAAAAAGAAGCCAGGAAGAAAATACACTGGGGAAATGGAATGCAATTCATAAAAGGCATCAAAACTTAAATACCTAGAAAAGAATTTAAGAGGAAACACACAAGACCTATATAAAGAGAACCTGTAAAATCTACTGAACGATGTAAAACATATATAAATGGAAAGATATACCAAGTCGAAAACTCAGTATCAACTGTCAATAAACTAATTTTTATTTTAAAACATTAAATTAAAATTCCAATGCATTTGGGGAGGCAGAGGACTTGATAAACTTTAAATGTTAAATTTTAAATTAATTTTAGATAAGAACAACCAGGATACTTTTGAAAAAAAATGAGAAAAAGAGGAAGTGTGGTACTTGCTTTGTCAGATACAAAAGCTTCAATGGTCACATAGCTCCAGATGGATAAACAGATCAATGGGGGAGAGGAGAAAGTATGAAAGTGCACACACATTCACACATGTGCCCGTTTAGAATATGGGAAAAGCCCCTTTTCAAATCAGTAATTTCAAGAATGAGGACAGTAATCGTGAGAACTGTCAGTCTTTATTTGACTTGATTCTTCAGCTGATTTGACACACTCACCCTTCCTTCTGGAAGCCTTCCTCCTCTGCCTCCCAGATCATCATTCTCTCTCTCTTTTCCTACTTCACTGGCCGTGCCTTCTCGGTCTCCCTTTTGGGTGCCTTCTCTATCTCTCCCACATCTCCGGGTGGTGAAGCGCCTGGTCCCCAGATCGCTCTGCTTTATCTGCATTCGCTCCCAGATGATCTGGTCCACTGTGACCACTAAAACACCAACAACGCCCAAACTTACATCTCCCTGCCCTGACTTATTTCCTGACGACAGACCCAGCTCTCCCACAACACCCAGTCTCTCCTTTTGAATATGTATGCAACTTCATATCTTAACAGGTCCAAAACAGAGCTGCTCATTTCTCTAACTCCAGCCCCGTTCCTCCCACAGTTTTCTCACATCCCCACAAAGCCCCTTCCTTGTTCCAGTGTCAGCCTAGGATCTTGAAGCCATCCTTCACTTCCTTCCTTCACAACCCACAGCTAATCCGTCAGCAAATCCCATCCATGTGTTCCTTGAAATCATCCAGAATTAAATTGCTTCTTACCACTTTAGCCTCTACCTCCCTGGTCCTGGGCACTATGGTCTCTCCTCTGCTCTCCAAACTAATCTCCTTCTTTCCATACTCTCCCTCCTTCATTCTGTTCTTAGCACAGAGCCAGAGGAATTCTTATAACACTCAAGTCAAAATATGTGATTGTTCAGAACTCTCCTGTGGGTCCCTACTTCACTGTTCCAATTGTCCCTTGCTGCATAACCATCTACCCTAAACCATCGTGGCTCAAAACAACCTTCTGAATTTGCTCAAGCTGTCATGGGTCTTTGGTGTCTGGGCTGGCTGAGCAGGAGGATCCCCTTCCACTCTCGTGTCTGATGCCTTGCAGCTACCTGGGCACTCTCTCTCTTCATGTGGCATCTCCTTCTCCAGGGCTCTCCCTGTGCCTTGGACTTCTCACAGAATGGCTGTCTTTTGATAGTTGCATTTTCCGCATTGTGATTGGTTTCTGAAAGGCAGGAAGCAGAAGCTGCCATACCAGTTAAGAGTTGCTCCTAAAATACACAGCAGCCTTATGCCATCTTCTATTAATCAAAGCAGTCACCAGGCGTGCTCAGACTCAAGGAGGTTGAGGGATAGATTCCACCTCCTGTGGGAGGCATGGCAATGTCACAGTGCAAAAGAGCTCATGAGCGCTACTGTGGCCTTCTTTGGGAAATACAAGCCACTCTCCTCACCCAGTGCACAATCCAAGGCCTTCACCATGACCTAGCAGGGGCTACATGATCAGGCTCCTATAACCCCCGTGAACTGTTCTAGCACCCTCTCCCTTATTTATGGCACTGCTCCAGTAGAGCGGTCTCTTCGTTTCTTGAACACTCCCATGTCATGGCCTAGCACTCTGCTTGGAGCTCTTCTCCAGGTGCACAGGTCACCTCTCACTTCCTTTAGCTCTCTGCCCAATGCCACTATTTCAGAGAGAGCTTCCCTGACCACCCTGTACAAGATAGCCAGCCTCTCCCTGTTCACTGCATTTAGCTCCATTTAACATGTATATTTAGTTGCCATTATCTGCTGTTCCCATTAGAATGAACGTTCCTTCTTGTATCCCAAGGACCTAGAAGGATGCCTGCTCAGAATGGCTCTTAGATAAACTGCTGTATAGGTGAATGATTGGATGAGTAACTATTCAGTAAATGATATTGAGACACTGTCTAACTGCTATGGGTGGTGGAGAGGAGAGTAAAAACTAGATGCAAACCTAGTATATTAAACAAAAATAAATTCTAAGAGGCTTGTCATGTGAGATGATAAAGCTGTAAAATGGCCAGGCATGGTGGCTCACTCCTGTAATCCCAGAACTTTGGGAGGCCAACGGGGGGGTGAATCACGAGGTCAGGAGGTTGAGACCAGCCTGGCCAAGATGGTGAAACCCATTTCTACTAAAAATACAAAAATTAGCTGGGCACGGTGGCAGGAGCCTATAATCTCAGTACTCAGGCGGCTGAGGCAGGAAAATTGCTTGAATCTGGGAGGCAGAGGTTGCAGTGAGCTGAGATAGCACCACTGAACTCCTGGGCAACAGAGCAATATTCCGTCTCAAGAATAAATAAATAAATAAATAATACAGATGTAAAATTACTAGGGAAAATTCAGGTAAAGATTAAATGATCTTGGGATGAAAGAGGTTTTTGTAAGCCTGATACTAAATAAAATATAAATGAAAATAAGGATAGCTTTGACTCTTTTGAAAATACCACAAAAACATACAAAAATGAAGAGCAAACCTGGAAAAATGCTTCAATATGTAATGACAACTTACTGTCCTTCATCTATAAGGAGCTCTGTCAAATAAATTTGGAAAAAAATACAAATGCTTAATAAGTATTTGGGAAGAAAAATTTTACTTTATTAGTAAACCAAAGCTACACACTGAAATACAATAATATTGATGAAATTTTAATGCTGGTATTAGTGTTAGAAAATGGCATATTTTCGTACAAGGCTTATATGAACACATGTTGGTACAAACTTTCCTGTGGGTAATCCCCTGTAGCTGTCAAAAGCCTTAAAAACTAGATATTTCTCCTGATGGGTGTATGTGCAAACATATTTATCATAATATGTTTTATCATAGCAAAAACTTGGAAATAAGCTAAATTTCCGAAGATAGTAGCTTCAGAAAATTGTACCATATTAGTCCAGTGAAATATTATTCGATCATGTAAAATCCTGATATATATTTCTTTTGAAATATAAAGATGGCCCCTATATATTATCAAGTGAAACAAAGTTGGTTAAGAAGTAGTACATATTAGCCAGGCATGGTAGTGGGCACCTGTAAACCAAGCTACTCGGGAGGCTGAGGTAAGAGAATCACTTGAACCTGGGAGGCAGAGGTTGCAATGAGCCAAGATCGTGCCACTGTACTCCAGCCTGGGCAACATAGTGAGACTCTGTCTCAAAAAAATAAAAAAATAAAGATTTTAGGCTGGGCACGGTGGCTCACACCTGTCATCCTGGGCAAATCACCTGAGGTTGGGAGTTCAAGACCAGCCTGACCAACATGGAGAAACCCCCTCTCTACTAAAAATACAAAATTAGCTGACACGGTGGTGATGCATGCCTGTAATCCCAGCTACTTGGGAGGCTGAGGTAGGAGAATCACTTGAGCCCTGGAGGTGGAGGTTGTGGTGAGCTGGGATCGTGCCATTGTACTACAGTCTGGGCAACAAGAGCGAAACTCTGTCTCAAAAAAGAAGAAGAAGAAGTAATACATGAGAGCTAGCACAGTGGCGGCATGTGCCTGTAATCCCGGCTGCTGGGGAGGCGGAGAAAGGAAAATTGCTTGAGCCCAGGAGTTCAAGGCTGTAAGCCACTATGATCATGCCTGTGAGTGGCCACTGCACTCCATCCTAGACTACATTGTGAGACCCTGCCTCTAAAAGAATAAAAAGTAACATGTATAGTATGACTGCACTCTGGTTCAAAAACAAACATCAAAACATATATACTAGAAGACATATATTCAAACATTAAAGTGGATATTTCCAGTTTTGAAATTGTGGACGAGTCCAGGGTTTGGGTTTTTTTTTAATCCTTTTTACTTATTTTATTTTATAGAGACAGAGTCTGGCTCTGTCACCTATGCCAGAGTGAAGTGATAATCACAGTTCATCGCAGCCTCCAACTCCTGGGCACAAGCGATCCTCTCGCCTCAGCCTCCCAAAGTGCTGTTCAAGGTGTGAGCCACCACACCTAGCCAGCAATGTTGTCTTTTAAAATATGAGAGCCGACCGGGAGCGAAAGCTCAAGCCTGTAATCCCAGCACTTTGAGAGACTGAGGTGGGTAGATCATGAAGTCAGGAGTTCAAGACCAGCCCGACCAACATGGTGAAACCCTGTTTCTACTAAAAACACAAAAATTAGCTGGATATGGTGGCAGGCACCTGTAATCCCAGCTACTCAGGAGGCTGAGGCAAGAGAATGGCTTGAACCTGGGAGGTGGAGGTTGCAGTGAGCCGAGATCGCACCATTGCACTCCAGTCTGGATGACAGAGTGAGACTCTGTCTCAAAAAAAAAAATAAAATAAAATATGAGAGCCAGATATGGTAGTGTGTGACTGTAATCCCAGCTATGGGACACCAAGGTGGAAGGATCGCTTGAGCCCCAAGAGTCTGAGGCTGCCGTAAGCTGATCACACCTCTGCACTCCAGCCTGCAAGACAAAGTAAAACCCTGTATCTAAAAAGAAAAAGCAAAGAGCGGTGGAGGTTAAAATTTTAAGAGAAAAACAGAACATTGAGAAAACCCAACCCACTGACCTAATTTTTTCTTTCAAATTTGAAAAGACCAGCATCATTCGATTAAAAAAATTGTTTAATAATATATTTTATTTAATACAAAACAAGAAAAAATATTATCATTTCAATGTGTAATCAATATAAAACCAGGAAATGAGATATATAACACTTTTTTGAGTACTAAGTCTTCAAATTAGATTAGCCATGATTTGAATGCTCAGCAGACACATTAGGATAGTGGCTACCATAGCGGACAGTGAGCGTCTGGTTATTCACTTGGCATTAGTGTACACTGCCTTGATACTTCACTTAATCTTCAACTAAAGCTGAAGATGGAGAGGAAAAAAGATATTGCACCTTTTAACTTCCAAGAAATTTCTCAAAATTTCTCTAGTCCTTTTCTTATCTCTTCATTAACTTATTATATCTTATTGATCTTTCCCTTAAGCAGAAAAAAGACTTAACTACATTCTTTGTCTTTTTAGTGGTGTTGGCTTTGTTTTGTTGTTTCTAGAGCTGGACTGTTTTGTTTTACTTATTTGTTTATTTTTAATTATTTTTTGATTGACAAAAATGTGTGTATTTATGGCACATTGCCTGATGCTTTGATATAGGTATACATTGTGGGATGGCTAAATCAAGCTATTTAACATATGTATTAATATGTATTACTTGTCATTTACTTATTTTGTGTGTGTTGTGAGGATACTTAAAACCTATTCTCTTAGCAATTTTCAAGTACATAATACATTGTTATTAAAGTGTAGTCACCTTGCTGTACAAGATCTCCTGAACTTATTCCTACTGTCTGAGGCATCCTTCAATTTCAATAGCAGAATCCTAGGTATAACCTGTGGTCTTAGACGGGGAACTAATTCTTCAAGATGTGGAACTAAGACTGTTCTGCCAAAGGAGGTGGAATGTGTGGCAGCCCGGTCCTTCCTCAGAGCTGGGAGCAGTGTGCCCCTTAAGGCAGGCGCTCCATCCCACCCTGACTCCTTCATGTCCTGGCTGGGTGAGGGTAAGTCATACCTGTTCTATAAAAGGGGATGGCAGATTCAATAAGCAAAGGTATGAACCTTTCTTAGAACAGTGTCTGGCATATAGTAGGTGCTCAACAAACATTAGCTTTTAACAGTACTATTGTCTTCTAATGCCGGCATGGCACACAGATGGAACTTTAAAAATGTTTATCCACACCTGTAATCCCAGCACTTTGGGAGGCCGAGGCAGGTGGATCATTTGAGGTCAGAAGTTCGAGACCAGCCTTGCCAACATGGTGAAACCCTGCCTCTACTAAAAACACAAAAATGAGCTAAGCGTGGTCGCGTGCGCCTGTAATCCCAGCTACTCAGGAGGCTGAGGCAGGAGAATCACTTGAACCTGGGATACGAAAGTTGCAGTGAGCTGAGATTGTGCCACTGCACTACTCCAGCCTGGGAGGCAGAGTGAGACTTTGTTTGAGGAAAAAAAAAAAAAAGTTTATGCATTCTCTTTTACTCATTCATTCCTAGATCCCTGGGGTACGTGCGGTACTCTTTGGCAGCAACACTCTTGCTTTCTTTCAACATTTGACTCATATATAATGGACAGGGTGCTGCAGGAGTTATTTAATTCTTGAGAAATCTATTTTTAAAAGCAGCCTCTCCCAGGAAAACTGTGCTCACATCATATCATTAATACTTACCTGAAAATCATACTCATTCAAGTAGTTTAAGGGATGAGAAAGCACCGTGGACAGACTGAACCAGCACTTCCTCAGTTTGGTTAAACAAATAATAAACTCTGTCCCCGGGTGTGAGTTTCCCAGGATTAGTAAGCTGCCCTGTTCTTAAGGAGTGGCTGGAATGTTGAGTGCATCTTTTTTTGTTGTTGTTGTTTTTTAAATAGGGTGTTTATAATCTGGGGCTAGAGAAACTCAGAGCTGAAAATATTGGTATGGAGTTTCTGACCATTAATTTTATGAGTCTATTATTCAATCTTTATTGTTGTCTGGCCTGCAATTATATTTTTGTACTTTAAGAGATGCTTGAAAATCTTTGTTTAGAAATGAAGAGTGAGTGGTTAACCTTCTGGCCTGGCAGGTGCCCTCTGTCATTTCAACTGAGAAGTCTGCGGTATTGCTAGTGTCTCTGTGGGGCTGTCCCGGAGGCAGCTCATGCCCCGGGGAGCTGCGACGGCAGCCCGGTGATCTCATCAACCCACACTGCAGCAGATGATTTTGCTCACAAACCTCCTAAAAGAACGCCAGGAAATTTCAGACTCTGAGCTTCCTGGAAATCAGTATTTGAAACTGCCCCTTTGGTGCCCGGGGGCTTCTATTTATTGTGCAAAGCACGTGCTCTACTATGCACTACTATAAGATTTGTGCAGGCAGTGATGTGCCTGTAGGCACTAGGCCCGTGGATGGAGACTAAAATCCAGTGCATGGTCCATTTGCTCAGAGAAAGGGAAACCTGTTTTCTAATTCTCATAAAGGCATCGGTATCTCATCAAGCCCTGTGCCCATGGGGTGCGCTCTTCAGAGCAGGTGTCTGCAGAGGACAGGCCTAGGTGAGGGGAGTGTCTGGTCTGGCAGCAATCTGGGGTGCAGAAAAGTGGAGCTGGAAAGGAGCCACGCCTGCAGAGCAGCCTCGGGCACATCAGTTTTAGGAAGGATGACATCTGCAAGCTATGAAACCAGTCATAACACCGAATGCACTAACACCGAATGTGTTGACGAACTTCTGGAAACTTCATGCACCCTACCTGAGTTTGGAGACTGCTATCTTAGTCATTCTGCTTCACGTGCCACATGCTGTCAACTGACAGCGAGCTACTGAAAGTGTGACAAATACAAAATGCCTCCCTTAGGACAGGGATTCCCACTGGCAGCATTTGGCCATGGCATGCTTCCTTTTCATGCACAGTGTGAGTTGTATGAGGCAGAACTACATAGAGGCCACGTGTAAAGGCTTCAATGAATGTTAGACCTGGACTGAAATCCCAACTGTGCCTCCTACTATAAATTATTATTAATCATCACTCATTGAGCACTTACGTGCCAGGCACTAGAAGCTATGTGACCATGAGCAAATTACTTTTCTATCTGAGTCTCAATTTACTCTTCAGTTAAAATGGGGACAGTAATGGATCTCTCATCTGGGTTGTTGTGAGGATTTATTGAGGCTGTGTGCAATGCATTTAGAGTGCCAGGAACATGCTAGGCACTCAGTAAAAATTAGCTATTTTTATTATATAGACACTGGACCTGCATCAGCTTTAACGTGCCAATTACTTGAAGAACAAATGAATTAGACGTATTGGGAAGGGGGTTAATTCCTCAGGCTGGTGGGGCATTTTGTGAAGCACAGTAGTAATTTTCTAAATGGCTCTGAGTAACCAGTAAAAAAGCATGCATGTAGCACAGGCCCCATTGGTTTCCTGGAGAGTAAATTGCCCAGCAGAATGACCTGACAATTACTTGTAAAGACAACTGTTTTATACATGAATATGTACACACACACACACACACACACACACACACACTTAGTTGTAGCACATTTGCCAAGAAAACTACTAAACTGATGTTTTTGCCTAAATGCCCAATTGTTTTTGTTTTGCATAAAGTTTCACACGTATGATTTAGACCTTATGATCAGCCATTGTTTACATCGGGAAGCATCAATCCAGAGTAACTGGCAAGCAGGGTACACATTCAGGTGATACAGTGATATCTGTGCTGCAGTTTCCTATGATTTCGGGGGAAAACTCATTCAGGATTTTTGTTTCAGAATCTCATCAGAATTGATCTTTTGGTTATGTTAAGTGGTTGCTGCTGCTACGGCAGTCAATGGTGACAATGTCCATGAAATCAGGGGATCTGAGAAGGTGGCCAAGCCTATGAGCTCCGGTCCTGTGTTGTGTCCAGAGACAGATGCTCTGGAGCTGCCTGACCATTGGCCCTGAACTCTGACCCCACTCCCTCCCTCTGTACTCCAGGACACAGAAATGTGTCCACAGGAAGTATATACAAATTAAATGTCTCCATGCTGAGACCTTAGAGGTCATCTATTCTAACCATCCTCTCCCTTCCCAGCACACTTTGATATGTAGTCAACAACTCTGTTTAAGTACTTCTGGCAATGAAACCTTTTGACAGAGCCATTCCTTTTCTCAAAGAGTTCTAATTACTTGAAAGTCCTTTATTTCAAACTGAAGTCAGCCTCTTTGTAATTTCTACCCTTGTGTCCCATTTCGCTTTCTGGTGTCACAGTGGATCAATCTAAGGCTATGGGATTAACTTAGGCATGCAGGTCATAATTCTCTGCATTCAAAGCCTCCTTGGGGCCAAATAACAATAACCAACATTTATTAATCTCCAGTGGCATGGGTTTGAAGAGGCAGACTCTGGGAGGGTCATTGCTTGACCTCTGAAATTAACTTCCTTCAGTGGGTCATTCTGGTCTTCCTTAACCAACCACAAAAAACATCAGAGGCCTCTGGAGAAGTTTTCCCATGAGGCTGGGCTAGAGGAGAGAGAGAGAACTAGGGGTGTATTATCCATACCTGTTCTATAGGAGCCTCTGTTACAGGAAAGGGGTACCAGTCCAGACCCCAAGAGAGGGTTCTTGGATCTCGCACAAGAAAGAATTCATGTTGAGTCCACAGAATCAAGTGAAAGCAAGTTTATTAAGAAAGTAAAGGAGTAAAGAATGGCTACTCCATAGACAGAGCCTCCCCGAGGGCAACTGGTTGCCCATTTGTATGGTTATTTCTTGATGATATGCTAAACACTGTGTGGATTACTTGTGCCTCCCTTTTTTTAGACCATATAGGGTAACTTCCTGATGTTGCCATGGCATTTGTAAACTGTCATGGCACTGGGGGGAGTGTAGCAGTGAGGATAACCAGAGGTCACTCTTGTGGCCATCTTGGTTTTGGTGGGTTTTAGCCGGCTTCTTTACTGCAAACTGTTTTATCAGCAAGGTCTTTAGGACCTGTGTCTAAAGGACACAAACTGTTTTATCAGCAAGGTCTTTAGGACCATGTGCTGACCTCCCATGTCATCCTGCGACTTAGAATGCCTTAAATGTCTGGGAATGCAGCCCAGTAGACGTCAGCCTAATTTTACCCAGCTCCTATTCAAGATGGAGTCACTCTGGTTCACATGCCTCTGACACCTCCAGCTCGGAAAAGGAGCTAGCAAGACAGGGTTGAAGATCTACCCACTCCATGAAGAACTGTTTTCTGATGAATGCAGGCGATGTCTGGCATCCCGAGAGCTCTCCAGGCCTCTGGGTAACTCATCAGTCTCTGGGCAGGAGCCTCCTTGGACTGCTCTTCTCAGGACTTGTTTATTCAAACATTCAGAGCATTTGTGCAGCAGTGGTGTGGAAGGGCAGTTGAAGCTGAGAGGTCAGGCAAAACAGGACCGGAGGTCAGGGAGTCTACAGGAAGCGCCTGCAAGGAATCAGAAGACCCCCAGGCTAGTTCTGACTCCGCCACCCAGCAGCCTTGTGACCCTGGGCAAATGTCCTCAATCTTTCTGAACCTTGTGTTCCTTACCTATGGAAGGGGAATGACGTTCACTCCCACCCACATCACAGCAGGAATGTTAGAATCAGATGAGACAATGGAGGTAAGTGACAATGAAGGCCAGGTGAAGTGACAGAGGGAGGGAGCAGGACTGAACATTCAGATTAAAATGAGACAAATGGGGTTCGTAACCCTGGATTTTCTAAACAGCTGAGTCAGGAGCACTAAACACCTGGGGGAACCTCAGTCATTTTTTCTCTGACTGGATGAATTGTGATTGCAAACTTACCTCCTAGAGATGATGGGATGATGCCTCTCAGAGGGCCACCACTGGGGACCTCCCAGAGAGGATGGAATGATGCATATAATAGTGCCGCTACCCAGAACTGCCAATAATATTTCTATAACCTCAGAGAGCAGCCGACAGCTCATTGAAGCAAATTTATATGCATCAGCACTGTTTCCATCTTAGACTTTAAACAACTTTAATTAATAATACCCTCCTTTCCCAGTGTGTCAACATAACTCCACCTTTTCATTTTGAAAGAACTTAAATAAATATAGAAATAAAATATTCAATTATTGGAAACAGAAATGAGAAAATATAATTGATTTGAGAGGCTTTTGCTACAAAAATTCCCTGGGGCCACTAACTACATTTTATTAAAAAAATCACACACTTATATTTCTACATTTCTTATGTAATAATTTTGAGTTTCTCAGGGGGGAAATAGTATTATTGAAAGAAAAATAATTATGACAAGTATTAAAGATTAGTGAGCCAGATTCCCCTGGTGTGCAACCAACATCCTGGGAGTAAGTTAAGTGCCTTAGAAAGCTACATGAACTCTTGTCATTGAGTAAATTACTGCTTCGATGCACTAACAAGGACCCTAGTGAGTTGGAAGAGTTAATTCAGCTTCCCAGAACACCAAGCCTAATCCCCATGCAGCATTTGTGCTCTGCAAGAATCTGGATTTGTGTGCATCCACATCTATTTCTGTCTTCTAAGAATGGGCACTTCTTCAGAATAGAGCCCGTATCTTTACAATTATCCTTGGCAACTGGCCCAGCCCCGTGCTCCTGAGAGCCCAGTAAATGTTCCTCTGGCTTCTCAAACAGCATATGCTTTGCCACTGATCAATGCCTAAATTGTCCTGATCATGTTTCTCTGCCTCTCTGTTAAACCAGTGTCACAACTTCCTGACAAGTAGCAACACCTTGATGGGGAGAAAATCCAGCCTTTTCCCCGGCGTTCCCAGCACATCTCATTCACCTCATGCAATAAGCACAGGATGGGTACGAGAAGGTGGCCACACTCTATTCAGTTATGTAATAGGTAGCATTTTCTTCTCATTTTCTGGTTGCTCAAAGTAATTAGATTCCATACATCAAATCCAAAGGTCCAGGCCATTCCTGATCAGTGAGGAACAGAATGTCGTGGCAGCCCTCGTCCCAAGTGTGTGCGCAGAGCATTTCTTGAGCAATTCATCAGCATCCTGAATGTGGCCTATCATGCCTGCATAGACCTGGCCCCTGTCTACCTACTCAGGCTCATGCAGAGCCCGTCACCCACCGCCTCCTGTGCTCCAGACACAGAAATCTGTCTTCCTTCCACCTTGAGTCTCCACACTATTTCCTCAGCTGGGAACACCTCCTCTCCTTCCCTGGCTGGCTCCTCCTCCAGATCTCTTCCTACATTCCCCTCCCCAAGGTGACCACCCTTTTCACTGCATACCCCATTCTTCCATGAATTTTTGCAATTACAGGCTTTCTTTTAAATCAAAATAATACTCCATCCACAACCCCTCAGTGTTGGAAAGTAACAGCCCCTGGCCCTTCTCTCCACCTCCAATACCATTGCCCGTGGTGAACTTCTTTTCATTCATTCATTAAACAGGTATGTTTGGCACCCAACCATTCTAGGCTTTAGGGATACAACCTTGAACAAATGCGACAAGCATGGGCCCCACTCTGCGAGCGTGTTTCCATTTTTCCATTCTCTATTCTGCTAGTCTTGCCTTCACATAGACAACATGCTTACACCTCTATTTTTTTTCGTCTGTCATTGATAGATCATATTTACAGCCTCTATAACATGGAAGTTGAGGATATAGCTCCATAATACCACCCCTCTCCTCTCATAATCTTGGACATTCCCAGAGTCTGACATGAGCATTTTTATCTCTGTTCTTCTTGTGTTTACTGTTGTAATGTAAGGTGTTACACTAAATCTCTATTTCTTGAGTCATTAACTTTCAATCTGTCTATTGATTTCCCACTTTAAAAGATAAAGTTATTAGTGGTCTTCCCCTCTTCTGCCCCCTTCCCCCCCACCCATCTCCCCTCTTCTGCCCCCTAACCCCCATCCATCTCCCCTCTTCTGCCCCCTAACCCCCCACCCATCTCCCCACTTCTGCCCCTTACCCCCACCCATCTCCCCACTTCTGCCCCTTACCCCCACCCATCTCCCCACTTCTGCCCCCTTCCCCCCCACCCATCTCCCCTCTTCTGCCCCCTTACCCCCACCCATCTCCCCTCTTCTGCTCCCTTCCCCCACCCATCTCCCCACTTCTGCCCCCTTACCCCCACCCATCTCCCCACTTCTGCCCCTTACCCCCACCCATCTCCCCACTTCTGCCCCCTTCCCCCCCACCCATCTCCCCTCTTCTGCCCCCTTACCCCCACCCATCTCCCCTCTTCTGCTCCCTTCCCCCATCCATCTCCCCTCTTCTGCCCCCTAACCCCCCACCCATCTCCCCACTTCTGCCCCTTACCCCCACCCATCTCCCCACTTCTGCCCCTTACCCCCACCCATCTCCCCACTTCTGCCCCCTTCCCCCCCACCCATCTCCCCTCTTCTGCCCCCTTACCCCCACCCATCTCCCCTCTTCTGCTCCCTTCCCCCACCCATCTCCCCACTTCTGCCCCCTTACCCCCACCCATCTCCCCACTTCTGCCCCTTACCCCCACCCATCTCCCCACTTCTGCCCCCTTCCCCCCCACCCATCTCCCCTCTTCTGCCCCCTTACCCCCACCCATCTCCCCTCTTCTGCTCCCTTCCCCCACCCATCTCCCCACTTCTGCCCCCTTACCCCCACCCATCTCCCCACTTCTGCCCCCTTACCCCCCCCACCCATCTCCCCTCTTCTGCCCCCTTACCCCCACCCATCTCTCCACTTCTGCCCCTTACCCCCCCACCCATCTCCCCACTTCTGCTCCATCTGTACTGGCTGCCCTCTAAGTTGGTAACGCAATTGCCATTTTGTAAATTTCTTCCAACTGCTATCAGGGGTCTGGATTGGAATCGCAATTTGCTGGACCCTGCAACTTCCTATTTCAGTCTTGTTTTTCTGGAGAATGTCTATAATACCCTTTTTAAAAGGATGTCTAAAAAATAAACTTTCTGAGATCCTTCCGTCTGAAATTACCACTTGATTGATATCTGGCTGGGTATAAAAGCCTTTAGAAGTTTGTTTTTATCCTTGGTACTCTGACACATCTAAGCTGTGTCTAGGCAAGGCTTTCTTTTCACTAATTGTTCTGGACACTCAGGAAACCCTTTTAAGTCTGAAGAATTTTGTCCTTCAGCTTTGGAAATTTTTTCTTCAAGTATTTCTTTGATAATTTTTTTTCAACTCCAGCCTTGTATGTTAAACCTCCCAGACTCATCTTCAAGGATCTCTCTCATAGTTTTCAATTCCTTTGTCTTTCTTTCCCTACATTCTGAGAGAGGAAAGAGTTCTTGGGCTTGTTTTCTAAGTATTTTAAATTTAAAGAATGCAATTAGTCCTGTTTTAAAACCTGTGAACACTCTCTTTTATTCTTTGTTTCTTTTTGTCAGCATTTTGTTCCGATTTTAAGAGTGTAGTAGTTTCTCCCCTGGCATATTAATTAGAGTGCTTTTAATGTTGTCTTCTGTTTCTTAGTTGTCATTTTTTGGTGGCGGGGTGGGGGGCTTTCTTGTTTCCTCTTCTTTCATGCTGCCATTCTCTTTATGTGCCTGGTGGTTCCTCGGTTTTACATTTCTATCTTAGGGAGTGGGGCTAAGTGACTGTGTTTCACGTGCTTACTGTTAGCAGGTCTATGTTTTGGCTCTGACCTCTTTCCTTTAGAACTGTGAGTGGAATGGGGTAGGGTATGTCTGTGAGGACACTTTGCTTTAGGGTAGGAGGATGATGAGCTATGTTCTCCTGGAGATTTCTAAGTGCCAAAACGAGGAGGCCTTTATTCTACCCTATTCAACATTACTGATGCCATTTTACAAATACAAAATGGAAGCACAGAGATTTATTATTAGAAAGCTACAAGTGATTAAGCCAAAATTTGAACTGGAGTATGCCCGATGAACACATATGTTCTCATTCCACAAACCCAAACACATTTCAATGTAAAGTGAAAAATAGTGTTATATGAATTATTAGCTCTATTTTTTATAATTATCAACTTCCTTGATGGTCATGTCATGAGGAGCACACCAGAAACTCTGCAACCTTCCACCTATGTAACAAGACATTTTTTTGTTCCTCTTAAGCAATTAATCAACCCTCCACTGTTAAAGAAAATGAAATAATTGAACTTCGCTCACAGTCAGAAGGCATCTAAGCAAAATTAGCAATTTCAGAGGAGCTATATGCTGTAGAAATTGAGGGAATAATTTATCCCTGGGTTGGCCAAGTCAAATGGTAGACTTTTTTGCATTATTTTGCTGGATGTTAGTAAAGCCATATTCTTCCTGATTTTAAGGTTTTCGGTTTTCTTCTGATTCTGAAGGTCATGGCTACTTCACTTTCTTTACATCCATTTTTGAACAATCTGTTGACAACAGATACAGATTTTATTAGAAAATTACTTCTAAAAATTCAAAAATAAGCATTTATTGATCACCTACAAAATTAAACATCCGTTTCTTAGCTCAGGGTTTCCCACACCTTGCTGGGAGGTGGTAATAGATATTCCATGAAAAATGCATTCCAAGGTCAAATTAGTTTGGTCCACGTTGGGTTAAATGAAGTTAAATAGTTTTCTTTGCTGCCAGTATTCTCAGAGTCTTTCATTGCTGGTATGCATTGTGAATCTCTAAAGATTTAAAATTTGAAAAATGTACATTTTGGGAAATGCTCATTTTAGAAAACTCACATTTTGAGAAACATTGATTTCATTTATCAAAGAACCATTTTGCTTTCCTCTCTCCTCTGGAGACATACTTGTTCTCAATTACACACACCTGGGCCATGACTCTCAAGCATGTCGTTTTCCAATCCAGGGTCTCATACATTCAGTTTTTACTACTTTGGGTTGGGCAACCTTATTATTATAGTCTTTATTCTCTGCCTTTCTGCTATGACTACCTCTTAATTTTACCCTGCACATCCTTGAGTGATGCTTTATTTTAATGCTTTCATTTCTGCATCTACAAAATATTGACACAATAACACATAGCAAGAAATGAAATAAAGTGACAGCCTAGCTATTACAGGAAGGTGATAATAAATAAATTTGAAATAAAGTTCCTGATTTTGGATGGTTCTCTTATGAGCATCTCAATCTTTAGTAAATGATATCCCATTATGCTAAACAACAAAATTAAAAGACAGGCTCTAGGACAGTCAAAGAATGCACCAATGAAAAAGATTGTAGAATGACTCAAGTTGTGTCAATATGGAGAAGGGCAACTTTAAACAGTAACATTTGTCATGATGTATCAGTCTCTTAAACATTAATTTTCCCAAATTGTGGCAAAGTATCATACGCTTGTTATTAATTTGACTGACACCTCCTCCCCCATCCACTATCTTTATCAATGGCATCACTGCCCACCTAACTGCCTGAACAAGAACTTGAAGGTCATCCTCACCTCAGGTGTACTTTCTTTGTTTTGAACTCCTCCCTTCTCCACTGGCTGAATTCATCCTTTAAGATTCAGCTGAAAAGCTCAGACACTGTCAAAATCAATTTATTTACATAGCGAGCATTCATTGAGCACTTCGTGTGCCAGGCATTATTTAGGATTACTGCCTGGCAGTGTACAGAGCTAGTTTATGGAAAACTTCACTTACAAATTTCAGCATGGGAAGCCACTGCTTTATTCTATATAACCACTGCTCCTTTATTGCCACCATCTTTGTGAAGCAGGATATTCCCATCCCTGGCCGGACTCCCTCCAAAGCTACACTGTCAAGCTGTCCCTCTGAAGTCAAGCCACTTCTCTCTGATGTCCAACTATAGTCTCCGACACCCAGCTGCTTCTCCTCTCTCTGCTGGCTGAGCCTGGTGTTTTTATGGGTACAGGATAGGGGGCAGAGCATAGGTGGTTTTGGAAAAGGCAGCTTTCAAGCAGGAAACCCAGGGATGCCAGTTCTCACTTTGGGGTGTGGTATCAGGCTTTTCAGCTAGAGGGTGGGGCCCTCAACAAGGACCTGCCCTCCCAGAATTTCTCTGTCTTCTGTCCCTATCATTTGGAATAAGTATTTTAGACCTCTTCACCTTCACATTTAAACCTTGACATTAACAGTCCCTGAATCTATTTCTATCCTTACTTAGATTTTGGTCAGACTAGGATAAAAGGTAAAGGTGGCCAAGCATGGTGGCTCATGCCTATAATCACAGCTACTCATGGAGGCTGAGGCAGAAGGATCGCTTGAGGCCAGAAGTTTGAGACCGGCCTGAGAAAAATAGGGAGAAAATTTAAAGGAAATATTAGCCAGGTATGCTGGCGTGGAGGTATGGAGGATTGCCTGAGCCCAAGAGTCCAAGGCTATAGTAAGCTATGATCACATCACTGCACCCCAGCCTGGGTGATGGAGCTAGACCCACTCTCTTAAAAAAAAAATGACTAAGGTGGAGTGAAGGGGCTCTTCAATTTCATAATAGTTTTCCGAAGCTGCATTTTAATTGCCTCAAGAAGTTAAGGGGAGAATTTCTTCCCTTCCCTCAGATATGTAAGAATAACTAAAACTGTTTGGGTAAATGTGGGTCTCAGCCTTTGGCTACAGGCTCTTGGTTGGATAAGTATTCACAAGGCAGAGGGTGGGGGCGGGGAGTAGAAGCAAAATGAATAAGAAAGTCTTGCCTAAGACGGCAAAGCAGCCAGACCACAAGTAACTTACCATTTTCTTTTCTTATTTTATTTCATTTTGCCTTCATAAAAGATACTCAAACGCAATGATTTCTGTGGAACGCCTCAGTCTGGGCTGTTAGAATCCTTAATGGGGATAAATTCTGTGACCATGGTTTTGTGCTGAATGTGTCTAGTCAGAGAGCCTGTGGAAATACATATTCTAGCTGGGCCTAGAAGGCTCATTTTTCACAGGCCTATACTGGCAGGTGTGTCACCTTCCATTTTGTCAATTGTAAGCCTCTCTAAGAAGCTACTTCTCAAGACCTGATAATGCTTCTCGTATGAACTATGTATTAAACATCATCACTTGCGTGACTAGATGATATCCCTTTGCTGCCAGACTTTTCTCCCCTATCGTGATGAGTTGGTTTTGATGTTTGCTAACCTGTTTGCTTTAATTTGGTCCCCAGGTTCTATCCCCATCAGGATAGTCTTTAGAAGCATAATCTACCCCATTCTAACAGAGCAATTCTGTTAATAACTATGGACCTATTAATTTGTTAGGCATTACTTCAAAAACTTCCTCCATCATGCACTGAAGGTCTGCGTTTCTCAGGCTAATATTCTATGTGGGGCGCACACAGACTCTGGGAATGGCTGACATGAACACTGTTGCTGGCTTGTGATCTCAGGTTAAATAGTTTGCCCCCTGTAAACTACACTCTCTTTCCTGTAAAACCGGGGTATCAACAGTGCCTACCTCATTTGGTTGTTATGTGAATCAAATGAGAGAATGTGTGCACATTGCCTGCCACTTTATTAACACTCAATACTTGTTAGCAACTATTAAGCCATAATTAACTATTGTTTGAACTCTTTCATTGTTTTGCAGAGTCTGCCAAGAATAACATACCATTGTTTGCGCTTGTATTGACTTTTCACAGGGCTTTGACTCTGGGGTCAAGACCAGGTTAGGAATTAAGCAGCATGAGGCCAATGAAGACTCCTAGTTACTGATGTTTAAATGAGCATGCTTTCAAATGCCCAACAGTGGGAATTGGCAGGAATGGTCTCCTGAAAAGTGGATAATCTCTAGACAAGTAAAACAGGGACAAGTGGCTTAAAGTAGTGCTGGAACAATGAAGCCCCTGAGGGTAATCATAGGAACTTTACTAGGGCACTTTTGGCCTTACCTCTGGGTAAAGAGGGAGCTAGTAAAGGCATTAAGACAACTGGAGCAATTGTAGAAACTGAGACACATAACCAGGGATCTCACACATCTCTGCATGAAGGTATGCATTAAGACTAGGTGTATACAAAACCAGAATTAGGCCCAGGTGGGGTGGCTCATGCCTGGAATCCCAGCACTTTGGGAGGCTGAGGTGTGTGGATTACCTGAGGTCAGGGGTTCAAGATCAGCCTGGCCAACAGGTTGAAACCCTATCTCTACTAAAAATACGAACATTAGCTGGGCGTGGTGGCGGGTGCCTGTAATCCCAGCTACTCTGAGAGGTAGGAGAATTGCTTGAACATAGGAGGCAGAGGTTGCAGTGAGCCGAGATTACTGCACTCCAGCCTGGGTGACAGAGCAAGACTCAAAAAAAAAAAAAAAGGAGCCAGAATTTTCCTTAGTTGGAATTTGTTATCGATCCAAGAATGAAAGGAAGTATTCCAGCGGGCTGAGTTCTAAAACATAAACAGTGCTAAAACTTTGGTATGGAAAAGTTATGACCCAGGTATTCCCAGGACCCAAAAATGCTGACCTAAGAGTTCCTTCCTGAAATACAATGACCAGAAGAAAAAAACTCCCATAATTATAACCATTTCCAGTCTAAAAATACTATTCTTCCTTAAATGTTACATTTAAATGGCTCATATCAACTAAGAATAGATGCCATTTGATGACTGCTTACACTAGATGCCGACACTGTAATATACCTTCGCAATGTTATTTTATTGATTTATCAAGAATGGAGCTATAATCATTGGCTCCCTTTACCAGTCAGGGAAATGGTAACTAGAAAGTTTAACTAGGTTGCCTAAAATTACACTGCTTCTAGGAGCATAACAAGGATTAGAAGCAGATTTGTCCACTCTAAATCTTGCACTCTTAGCCCATACACAGGATAGTTTGCAGCCGTCCTGTGAAGGTCAGTGGAAGAGCAAGTTACTCAACTCCAAACAAAACTTTATATTTTTCACAGAATATATATGCCTCTATTTTTCACAGAATATATATGTCTTTATATATGATATAAAGGGATTAGGGATCTAGCAATTGAGTAAAGAATGATAGCACCTTGCTCCAGAAAAAGATAGAAATCAAAGGAAGTAAATGTGTTTAGGACCACTTTTCCTCTGGTGGCCTTCCCTGGTTTTGGACGTGATGGACGAGAGGTGAACTATGCTCTTAGTTCTGCTATGGTGAGGCAATGAAGTCCAACCAGGAAAACTAGAGTATAGTGAATCCTTATCATTAGCGTTGGAATACTGAAAGCACACACTAGAAGAAATGGGGTCTTGAAAGTATACATGTCCCTAAAGGGACTACAATATATTTTAAAATCCCCTGAACTTGTGAAATTATGTAAAGATAATCCTGAATTACTAATGCCCCCAAGTACTTGGCAGAATTGGACATGCTCTCTGAAGAAAGGTAACATCGCCCTAGGTCTCAAATATTTTTGCACATTATTGGTTTTCAAATACAATGCTGATCACATAATTAGAAATAACTAGCTATAAGGAGATGAATAAATGTCAGCAGAAACAATAGACAGGAGAAATAGACATCTATTGGCTCCAGATAAAAGAGTCAGTACACCCAAACTTTAAGATAACTATGCTTGGCCGGGCGCGGTGGCTCAAGCCTGTAATCCCAGCACTTTGGGAGGCCGAGGCGGGTGGATCACGAGGTCAAGAGATCGAGACCATCCTGGTCAACATTGTGAAACCCCGTCTCTACTAATACAAAAAAATTAGCTGGGCATGGTGGCGCGTGCCTGTAATCCCAGCTACTCAGGAAGCTGAGGCAGGAGAACTGCCTGAACCCAGGAGGCGGAGGTTGCGGTGAGCCGAGATTGCGCCATTGCACTCCAGCCTGGGTAACGAGAGCGAAACTCCGTCTCCAAAAAAAAAAAAAAAAAGATAACTATGCTTAAAATCTCCAAAAGGCAAAAAGATAAGGTTGAGAATTTGGCAGAGGCATAGAAACAATAAAAAAGAACCAAGCAGGCCGGGCGTGGTGGCTCATGCCTGTAATCCCAGCACTTTGGGAGGCCGAGGCGGGCACATCACTAGGTCAAGAGATCAAGACCATCCTGGCCAACATGGTGAAACCTCGTCTCTACTAAAGATACAAAAATTAGCTGGGTGTGGTGGCATGTGTCTATAGTCCCAGCTACTCAGGAGGCTGAGGCAGGAGAATTGCTTGAACCCGGGAGGCAGAGGTTGCAGTGAGCCGAGATCACACCACTGCACTCCAGCCTGGCGCCTGGCAACAGAGCAAGACTCTGTCTCAAAAAAAAAAAAAAAAAAAAAAAAAAAGGA
Organism: Aotus nancymaae; assembly: GCF_030222135.1. Classification (NCBI taxonomy): domain Eukaryota; kingdom Metazoa; phylum Chordata; class Mammalia; order Primates; family Aotidae; genus Aotus; species Aotus nancymaae. The sequence continues at coordinate 4,254,002 of NW_026988546.1, read as the reverse complement.
ACCAAGTAGAAATTCTAGAATCAAAAAAAATTATATCCCAAATTAAGAATTCAGTGGATAGGTTTAACAACAGATGACATATAGCTGAAGAAGAAACTAGTTAATTGAAAGACACATTAGAATAAAGTATTCAGAAAGAAGCTTTTAAAAGACAAAAATGTAAAATTTCACAAGAGAAAGTAAAAGAAAGACAGCTAAAAATTCTAACATGCATAAAATTGAAGTCTCAGAAGAAGAGGAAAGAGAATGAATGGGTCAAAATAAACAAAGAGAGAATGGCTAAGAACTTCCCAAACTGATGAATGCTATCAAACTTAGATAAGAAGCCCTATGAATTCCAAATAGGCTGAATAAAATAAAATCCACTCCTAGGCACATTACGGTAAAACTGCTGATAATCAAAGACAAAAAGAAAATCTTAAAAGCAGCCAGAGGAAAAAAAGGTTTCATTTTCATATGAACAACAATAAAATTGACAGCACTCAAAGTACTTAAAGAAAATAACTGTTAATCTGTCATTTTAAACCTGGCAAAAATACCCTTCAACTATAAATGTAAAATTGATATTTCTAGACTGAAAGAAACAAAAGAAAAGTTGATGTTTCCATACTAAAAGAAACTAAAAGAGAATGTTTCGCCAGTGAAAACATAGGAAATAATGGTATTACTTAAGGAGAAGAAAAACTATCCTAAATGGAAGACCAGAGATGCAGGAATGTATGAAAGGCAAGCAAAATGCTAATGAAAATTAACCATATAAAATAATAATGTTTTGGAGGTTTAATATATAGAAAGTTAAATACATGACAACAATTGTACACAAACTTGGAGAGGAGTAAGTGGATTTAAAGTGTTCTAAGGTCCTTGAATTTTCCTGAAAGAAAATAAAATAATAATTAATTTAAAAAATGACGATATTGGACTTTGACAAGTCAAGAATTCATGTTTTACTTTCAAGTTCAAACACTAAAGAATGGTTAAAAAAAAAAAATGTATATTCCAAGGTAATAGAGAAGGAACATAGGATAATAAAAACATACTCAAATAATCCAAATGAGGACAACACAAAAATAGACAAAGGAACAGAACAATCAGAACAAATAGCTCCCTGAAAATGGTAAACTTAAAGCACAATAGAAATGTGATTACATTAACTGTAAATAGATTAATTTCTTTAATTAAAAGGCAAAGTTTGTCAGGCTGAGTTAAAAAAAAGCAAACATAGAGCTGTATGTTGTTTACAAATGACACATCTAAAGCATAAGGATATAGAAAGGCAAAAAGTAGAAGTATGGAAAGATACTTTTCCTACAAACATGAACCCAAGGAAAGCTGGTGTAACTGTATCTGTATAAGACAAAGTAAATTTTTTTTTTTTTCGAGACAGAGTCTTGCTCTTGTTGCTCAGGCTGGAGTGCAATCACATGATCTTGGCTCACTACAACCTCCGCTTCCCGGGTTCAAGTTATTCTCCTGCCTCAGCTTCCCAAGTAGCTGGTATTACAGGTTCCTGCCACCACACCTGGTTAATTTTTTTGTATTTTTAGTAGAGACGGGGTTTCACCGTACTGGCCAGGCTGGTCTCAAGCTCCCGACCTCAGGTGATCTGCCCGCCTTGGCCTCCCAAAGTGCTGGGATTACAGGTGTGAGCCACTGCACCTGGCTTGAGACAAAGTAGATTTTTAAGGGAAAAATCTAAGTAGTTTAAGAAGAACCACTCATCACTATAACAGGGCAATTCAACAGTGTGATGTAACTATTCTAAATCTTAGGAACATACATTTATTTATTTATTGAGACGGAGTTTCACTCTGTTGCCCAGGCTGGAGTGCAATGGCACGATATTGGCTTACTACAACCTCCACTTTCTGGGTTCAAGTGATTCTCCTGCCTCAGCCTCCTGAGCAGCTGGGATTAGAGGCATGAGCCACCACGCTCGGCTAATTTCGTATTTTTAGTAGAGACAGGGTTTCTCCATGTTGGTCAGTCTGGTCTTGAAATTCTGACCTCAGGTGATTCGTCCACATCAGTCTCCCAAAGTGCTAGGATTATAGGCATGAGCCACCATGCCTGGCCAATCTTACACACTTAATAGCCTCACTTCAAATATGTGAAAAAAAACTTTAAAAAAATTATGACTTTTTTTTTTTTTTTTTGAGACTGAATCTCCCTGTGTCACTCTGTCTGGAGTGCAATGGCATGATCTTGGCTCACTGCAACCTCCATCTCCCAGGTTCAAGCGATTCTTCTGCCTCAGCCTCCTGAGTAGCTGAGATTACAGGTGCTCACCACCATACCCAACTAATTTTTATATTTTTAGTAGAGATGAGGTTTCACCATGTTGGCCAAGCTGGTCTCGAACTCCTGACCTCAAAGTGATCCACCTGCCTCAGCCTCCCGAAGTGCTGGGATTACAGAGGTGGAGCTACCACTCCTGGCTGGTATACACATATTTTAAAGCACGCATGGGATAATTACAAAATTAGCTATATGTGGGATCACAGAGCAAATCTCAACAAGTTTTAAAGTATCAAAATGATAGAGTCTGCTCTGTGATTACAATGCAATTGAGCTATGAACCAATTTTAGGAAGATCACCAGGAAATCCCATAGGTTAATTTTGTAGAACCATTTCCTTCTCTTCTCAGGTTCCCTAAACTACATCTAGATCATCACCTTGCATAACAAACAAAAGTCTTTTTGAGGACTCTCTCTTAAGGGGAGAAAAAAATCGAAAGTACATACTTATAATTTGACATTTCCCCCCAAATACATACTTACTGCTGTGCATGGCTTGAATTGTCTTCCCACGTGTATATTATCAATACAATCAGGAACCAAAAGAAATTTTTCATTTTGGAATGGACTCAACAAGGGAGTTTGCATGACATTATGAGATCAGTGCAGAGCTCTCAATGTGTTACTCAATTAGTCCTTGTGACCTCAGGCTCCAGGGAGCCATCACCCACCCATTCTGTAGAAAGATGCCTGATAGTGCAAAAACGCAGGGTTGGCTGGGCGCAGTGGCTCACACCTGTAATCCCAGCACTTTGGGAGACTGAGGCAGGTGGATCACTTGAGGTCAAGAGTTTGAGACCAGCCTGGCCAACATGGTGAAACCCCATCTCCACTAAAAATATCAAAATTAGCCGGGTGTGGTGGTGGGTGCCTATAATCCCAGCTACTCAGGAGGCTGAGGCAGGAGAATCGCTTGAATCCGGGAGGCAGAGGTTGCAGTGAGCCGAGATCATGCCACTGTACTCCAGCCTGGGTGACAAAGCAAGAGTCTGCCTCAAAAAAAAAAAAAAAAAAGAAAGAAAGAAAGAAAGAAAAGAAAAGAAAAAGCAGGGTTGCAAGGTTGGTTTCATAGACCTGCAACCTGTGCATTCACACAGGGCTCTACCCTTAGAAGGGTGCTATCTTTATCTAAAACTCTGCTATCAACATTTTAAATTCTTAATAATTTCTGAACAATGCACTTCACATTTTCACTGTGCTCTGGACCCTGCAAATGATATGGCCAGCTCTGTGCAGAGGGAAGGGGTTTCCAGGCTTGCTGGATTTTACAACCAAGAAGAGAAAAACCCCTGGGCTGAATCGTCAGTGAAATACTTTCTCTGGCTTCTCAGAAGCCATTTCCTCTTTTCAATTCTCAGTTGTCCCCCTGGGTTTGGCAGCTGGGTGTTCACTTGCTGCATTACTGAATCTCTGATCTTGGTTTCCTGCTAACATGAAAATGTTTTTACAACATCAGTATAGGTTTCTTCCCATCTGGCCCCAATCTCTTGCTCTGGCCTTGGCTCCTTTTCCCTCTCTCTTTATTCTGCTTCTTCCCCCAACCCCTATTTGACCTACTGACTTCTATAACCCCCCACCTCAGGGCAACATTTGGACCACACAGAACCTTCTCTGTTAGGGGTTTGTGTTGTATGCTTCCTCTGGCCTCTGTGCCCTATTCTGTGCTTTCCCCTCTGCCTGGAATGCTCTTCCATCACTGCCACCTCACCCTCACTTTGACTTTCATTCCATTAGACCCAACCCAATGTCAGGGGCTGTGTGAGCCCCTTTAGGAGTGCCTTGGTCATCACCCACTTGCTCTTGCTCTTACAGCTCTGCAGACATGCTTCTGTTAGAGCAGGTAATACGTTACAGTACACGGCATTTGTTCTATTCCATTCTCCCCAATTCACCTAGTCCTGATAATTCAGTTCTTGACTTGGAATGCAAGTCAGTTATTCTCTCTGGAAAGATCTCCCTGAGTACCTGCACTTCTCTCATCATAGTACTAAGCATATTTAAACATCATTATATATGGCCTGTTTCGTGAGACCATGTCTGTTTCACTTTAGTATAACCTCAGTACCTAGCATAGTCCTAAGTACCTGAGTCAAGACATATTTGTTCAATTCAAGGATGAGTAAGTGCATTAAGATGTGTGTGCATTATCTTCTAGACAGTAGGCTTTTTGACCTTTTAAGCTTCTCTTTCTTATCTTTTTTCTTAGCTCACTGCTTGGCACATAATAGGTACTCAATAATGTTTGTTCAGTGAATCAATATCTGAAATGACTTATGTGATCATTGAGATTATCCTCTTGGGGCCTGACCTCAGGACCCTGATTTGGGAATGCATCCCCATTGACTTCAGCCCTGACTTGAGGTTGCATTCTTCAAGGGAAGATGACAGGGATGACAGCATGGGGATTTGGGCTGACACTCACTCGGGTCCAAGAGGATGAATTTCCCTTTATGTTGTAATAAACCTCATATTGTTGTCTAGAGAGTGACAGAAAGCAATGCTAAATTCATAAAATTGTAACTGTCTGTGCCAAGTATATAGAATTATAATAAGCATCACAGATGAGTAGGAGCTTTGGAAAAACACTGGGAGCCATCCCCGGAAAGAGTTGCTCTCATTATTGATAGTGGTGAAGCAGGGCTGACCCTCTGGCCTGTAGCTCGAGTAGGAGCCCCTTCCTTCATTCTCCTCCTCTCATGACCTTGGGCTCCTGCTTTCTACCTCCTATTGTGCAGCTTCTTTTTTTTTTCCATTGGAGACAGGGTCCCGCAGCAGTGTGATCACAGCTCACTGAAGCCTTGACCTTCGGAGCTCAAATGATCCTCCCACCTCAGCCTCTTGAGTAGCTGGGACTACAGGCATGTGCCACCACGGTCAGCTAATTTTTTATTGTTTGTATAGATGGGGTTTCACCACGTGGCCCAGGCTGGTCTTGAACTCCTGATTTAAGTGATCCTCCAGCCTCAGCCTCCCAAAGTACTAGGATTACAGGAATGAGCTACCATGCCTGGCCCAGCCTCTTTCTTGAAAACTAGCAGGGAGGTATCTTTCTTTCCAGGGGTTTCCTGCCTTCTTTCTTGTAGTGGGCATTTTCCTTCTTGTGGCCAGCTCCAACTTCTTTATGAAGCTCCCTTCTTCCAAGAAACCAACTCCAAATTAGAAGGTGGGGTTTCTCTCATCTCTATGCCCACGTGCTCCTCTTAAGAGACTGACTCCCCCTCTCTGTATGGTATTCCACTGAGCAAAGACTTCTTTCTACCAAAGTGCTGAGGAAATACTTGAGCCCATAGGTCTCAATATATGGAGGACCAATAGAACGAATTCAGCGAAGCTGAGCTCTAATTGCATGCTTACTTTGAGCTTGTGATATGTTAAGAAGGTACAGGGAAATCAATTTGGGATCCATAAATATAAGGAAGAATGTTGTTCCAGCTAGAGCTGAGCTCTTGAAAATAAAATAGGGAGGCTTTTCAGAGAGTGCACTTCCTACCACTGGAATCGTTCAGGTGGAGACTGGCCATACCAGGGTTGATATGGAGGGAATTGCTGCAATGGGTAGGGGGTTAGCTAGAGGGAGACTCCATGCTTTCTCCCAACTTTCAAGCTTCTGCGATCTTATTATAGGGTTCTAACCCTGTAATGCAGTTTTTATTTCAACATACTGTACTTAATTATTTGTTTTCCTAAACTTCTTCTGAAGTAAATCAGCTTCATACAGTGATAATTAGTTTATTGGTAGAAACAATGACAAACTCTGAAACATGCATATTTTTGTGTATGTGGCAAGGACACAAGAAAGGCTGACTATTATTATTCCTACAGTGTTTTTCATAAACGCAATCTGTTAGTATCCCTGTGAGGACATAACAGCAACTTAACCAGGTTAACAAATAACATGAAAATAAAGAAACAATAAATAATGTGGAATATTCAAAAAATGCTGGAGCCAGATTAATCAGTCTTCAGACAATTGGGCATGAGTTTCTTATTAATTAACTTGCTTACAATGAGAGTGAACTCAGAAGACAAGATTACATGTAAGGAAACAATCACAGTTTTTTGTAAATCACACTTAATTCTTTTACAGTGCTGCCCCCATTGGGGCACATAGGCTGGGACATCTGGTAGACCTGACTATACCTAGCAATGTGCGGGACACACTTAAGGGACTGTGACTTCTCTAATGGGTTAGCTGCAATGTTCAAAACACTGCTAGAGTGCCTTAGCCACATAGGGTCTTCTTTTGTTCCTGAAAGTCCAGATCTAGGTAGGATGGTCCAAAGATGGTAGAGTTATATGAAGCAGTCATCAAGGACCTAGCTTCCTTTTAACTTCAGACCTGCCAAATTGAGTCTCTGGCTTTTGCTCCTAAAATCCATGATGGCTTCTCCACCTCACGCTTCAACCTGCATTCTGGACAGGAAGAAGAAAGTGACCTAGAAGAAGGGGTGGTATCTACTGCAGGGAAGCAAAACATTCTGAGAAATCCCAGCTGACGTAAACTGGTGTCTTATTGGCCAGAACTGAGTTACATGCCTAGTTCTTGCAATAGCAGAGACTGGAAAATACAGTTATGTGAGCTGGGCTTGTGATTTCCTCAAATCAGACTTATGCTTTGCTATGAAGGACAAGTGCAGATGGGTGAGCAGCCAGTCATGTCTAGGGCCTGAACTTCTTTATCTCAAGCTCCTGATTAGGTGACCTCTGCTGTTTCTTCTTGTTTGGGACTTGGGGACTTCCTGCGAGACTCTGAGCAGTGGGAGATGCCTCTATCGGGAAGACCTTGTGAGGATCTTCTGTTGCTGCCCTTTCCCCATCAATGTTTTACACATTAAGATGCAATTTTGAAATGTCACTGTTTTCAGGCTGTGAGCCATTAATTGCTGCATTTTCAGCTTCAGATTCCTCCAGGGGCTGCGTGGGGACCACCAATCCATGCTTGAATACTCTCTGGTGCCCCAGAGAAAAGAGTCTGACACCCACAGTTGTATTGTGACTTTTTCCCCATGCTTCCCCCAGACCTAAGCTAAGTGTCTCCCTCCTGAACACATTCCTCTTGCCATCTGTTAATATATCGCAGATAGCATAGCGTTCCCATTTGAAGTAGACCAACACCTTGAGATTTATTTAAGCCAAGAAGGGGGTCCTACCTTTAAATAAGAAAAGGTTTATGACTCTCCTGACATACTCCAGGGATTCCTGTCTGGCAGTGCTCAGGAAGAACAACTGAAAAAAACAGAACTCTAACATTTCAGAACTGTCAGAGACAAAAACTGGCAGAGACAAAGAACATCCAATCAAGCCTTCTCATGTTGCAAAGGAAGACACTGAGGCTAGAGACAAGGAACGCCTCACTCCAGGTGCTATTATGGCAGAACCCAAGGGGCAAAACTGGGCGAGAGGAGAATTGCAGAGAGGGGTAGAGGGCTCTCTCTCACCTTCCAACTGGGACTGTATTACTTTCATTATTTCAGTGCCTGTGAGCATGAGAATGCGTCAATGCTACAGATAATTAAGGCAAAAGTTGTGGGAGTTCGAGTATGGTATCACAGCTACCAGTGATACCACACCAATTCCCAATCTGCCACGCTGTGGTTTGTGACACTAACCTGTTCCTTAGCATACTCACCTGTAAAATAAAAACAATGGCAACATAACTTATGTGCTTTTGGGAGGACTAAATGGAATTGATACTTAGAACAGCACCCAGTTGATAGTAATATAGACATGTTTGCTAGTGATATGGTTAGTTACCTCTCATTCTCAACAGGGTCTCAACAGAGTCCTCAAAACTTGCACGAATGGCCAGGGCACATCTTGAAGAAGCATAACAAAGAACGTGTGGGCATATTAAGATTTAAGTCAGGATGACTGGTTCTTGTTACCAGCATCAAGGGATCTTTTCATATACCAAAATAATGAGATTATCCCTCAACATAGGTCAGCATGGCATAGAATACATGATCTGTGATAGGAGATGCTTTTCAGATCCTTTCATGGAAAGTAAACGTCCTTCCTGACTGCATTTTCAACTTTAGTATGTGTGCCTGCCTTTTTCTTCTTTTAAAAATGTAGTAAGCTTCACCCACCAACCTTCAGTACCAGCTGTATAAGGAGCAACTAACATCAAGACAAACATGCATGAAATGCTTATGCCCCATCCACTTTATTTTAAAACACTCTTCAATTTGTCAATACCTTAATTCTCTAAGCAATGTTATGGTGGCTGACCACTTTTGAAATTATCTGTGTTTTGTTTGGTGCTTGAAGGGCATGAAAAACTTCCCTCCACTTCCTGCTCCTCTCCCAGGGCTCATTTTCCCCTTTCTTTTCTCTGCCCTGCTTGCCCTCTGACCTGCTTGCCCTCTGACCCTGCCTAGCTCTGCTGTTTCCACAGACTTCTGAATCTAATTAATGTCATAGTGGCTATATAAGTGAATTATGTAGGCAGGAGGATGCTGGAAACTTTGAGGAAGGTGCATTCCTTAGGGAAAAATCTGGTTTTGTTAAGAAAAAGAAAGGAAAAAGAAAGAAAGAAAGAAAAAAAAATGCACATTCCCAGGAACATTCATTCCCAAGGGGGCAGAATGTCAGTGAAATGTAATACCTCAGCAAGTACTTATGCTTAATAAATATCTGTTGTCTGATGAGCAGATGAAACCCTAGGAGCATCTCTTTTGACATGGGCAATATTCAGCTATTATGGAAGCTGGCTGCAGGGACAGATAGTCCAAATATGGTGCCATCTAAAACAGGTCTCAGCCCTTGACTGGGGTATTGGCCCCCTTTCTTTCCTCCCTCTTTTGCCCAGCCAGTTCACAACCATTTGCAGGGAGTATGTCCTTAGATGATTTCTGAAATGACCCTGGCTCCCAGGGCCCCAGAAAGGTCTCCAAATCCCCAGGACAGCAAACAGGCTAGGGGGAGGGGCATGAGTACTGAAGTTCTCCGCCAGAGGATACTGTCAGAAAGCCCAAGGCAGAGATGGTCCCTATGCCCCATGTTTCCATGGAAACATAGGAGGAGTGATGACAGCCAGCACAGCCACACCATCTGCTCAGGACCTGGTGAATGATGAAAAAAACAGAGAAAGAAAGGCACCACGAATCCTAGGTTAGCACCACTCAGAGATACCTGTGGAGAGAGAGGGAAAGGTCTGAAGACACAAGAACTCCTGGGTGGATCTAAAATCTATGCTGTACTGGAGTTCACCATATTAGCATGTAATTTGCAAGGAGAAAGCCTAGAAGGTTTATCCTACAATCCCTGGATACAGTTTCAAACACCCAAGAAGCCTCTGGAAGAGGAAGCAGATGGAGTGATGCATCTGCAGCTTTGCTGGAACAGGAGAGAATGGTGTCCTTAGGGATGAAGCTGGAGATGCTGTAGGGGTTGAGGCAGCTTGATGCTGCTCCTATCAACTTCCAGCAGGACCACCTGCAGAGCTGGCTTTTGACCAGACATATTTTTCTATGGGAATGGTGGGATTATAAAGAGAAAAATATCCCACTTGGTTACAAAAGTGACCTCTCAGTTGCAGCCGAGTCTTCAGAATGAGGCATGAATTAAAGCCATGGAAGGCTTCTCTTTTATCAAATCATATCTAAAGGGAGATCTTAGATGCTATAGGTTTGTTTCTGGGTCTATTTAGGAGGCTTGCAGTTCTAGGTTGACAGAATATAAGAAGGGACCTAGACTGAGGAGGATTCATTTGTTAGTCTCTTTCTTTGGTGCATTTAGTCTACACCAACCAACCAACCAACCTGACCCAGGAAGCCAAGCAGCTCCTCTCATTTAGCTGCTTCCCCCCACAGCCCTCCCCTCAGCTGGGTGGTTTGATTCAGCTCCCAGGGGTGTTGCTTGCATCCATGTGGGAAGAAAAGCCCCTCGGGTCACAAGCACTATAGGATGAGCAAAAGCTAAGATACAGCTTCATAGAAAACATCATTCTAAAATTTTTATTTTTAGACAGTCTGTTGCTCTTTTACATAAAAAACTTCCCTTTTACTTCTGACATTCTAATCCCCAAAAGTCCAAACCCTTTTTTTGCTTTGTATTAAAGAGTTAAAATTTTGACAACTAGATTAAGTGCTTGTTTTAGTTTGTGTACCCAGAGGCTGGAGGATAATAGGAACATCTTCATAAACCAGATAAATAATAAAGATCTCCCATAAAGGCTCTCACTAACTGTTCTACATTTTACTTGTAAAAACTATTAATTTGGATTTCTCTCCACGACAGCTTAGTAAAAAACAGTATCTGCAACTATTATTTGGGTTTCCTCAAAAGCCCTCATTCTCCAAGACGCTATTACGCGAAAACGTAACACTGGAAATAATCAATCCAACTATCCTCATGTTAGAGGCACCAAACAGAAAATCATGGCTATTCCTGAAGACACATTTTTAACTACTCGCCTTGCAATTGCTTTAGGTGCACGCACTCTCATATATTAACACAAGACACGAGAGTTTAAATTCAAATGTAAATCTTCCTGTTACTACATGGTTTTTGGGAGAGGCTTTCATGAGTAAACCCCTCAACCAGCTCTATACTATCCCAGGGCCTTCCCTCTTTCCTTTTCTGGGATCATCTATTTATCTTCAGCCTCCATGGTGAGGGCAAATCTGTATCTGAGCTCCAAGCCCAGCATGGGACTCGCAGTAAACACGGTTATGTTTGTCTTTCAGCGGCCCTCCTTTGTATAAACAGATGTGGTGGGAAGGGAAGGAAAGCCAGATCCCGGTGAGGGCCGGGAGGTCTCCTTTCAGAAGAAGCTTCCCAGCTGCAGCCAGGAGCACGGGAACAGGACACATTTCTTGTTCAGGACTCAGAACTTGCAGTTCTTCCAGACATGGGCTGTTCCTGCTCCCTCCTCCACCCTCCACCCCCAGCCTTTGTTCCTGGGAATGCTGTCTCAATGTCTCGATCTCACTTTCGCCAAAGCAAACATTTCCAAAAAGGCTTTTCCCCCAGGAAAAGGCTAAGGAGATATTAGGAAGACAGATTTTTTTTTTTTCCTTTTTTCCAAATACACTGTGCATTGGGATTTGGGCAGCCAGCCCTTCACACCTGTACTTTTTCCTATATTCGTATTCTCTATGTTCTTTCCTAACCTGTTGCTACCTTCAGCTAATGAGGGGGAGTTTTAAGGGCTGGGAGTTAGCAGCTTGTAAAATAACAATTCCATTTTCCCAGACTATGTTGATGCCGACTCTGCCTTAATTTAGCGTTTTACATTTTGCACATTAGTTATAGATGCTGATGAAGAAAGGATTGATTCAGAGCTGGGGGAAAAAGGGGGCCAGGCTGAGCATTCTGAAATCTAGTCTCAAATAGGAAAGAAGTCTCACTGGCCTTTTGGTCTTCTATCTGTGTCCCGAACTAAGTTTGTTAATCCTCATTCGGAGGTGGGTGAGGCGAGAGGGTGGACTCTTCGGTTTGACGTTGGAGGAATCCCGTCACTTGCACCCAAGGGTTTCCATTCTGGCAGCCCCAGTCAGTGGTTCTTATCCAGGAAAAGGAACAAAGGGGAGAGTGCTGGAAGGGACTCCCTTTTGGCTGGGAGTGTGAGGTTTGGTGTGCGTGGTGAGGCATAACTGCAGGCTCTGTGCTGCTCTCTAGGAATGCTGGGGAATCCCTGGTTAGAATCCGGAGCTGTGGCCAAGAGGTCAGGAGAGTCAGGGGGGCCTTGGAGGGGCTTCCGGTTCTAGGCCAGCTGTGGAGAAGCAGAGGTATGGCCCTGACTGAGACAGGCGCTTCTCAGCATGTACAAAAAAGTAAGTCGGGGGAAGAGCTGTCTTTACAGTGAGGGAGGTTATTATTACTTTTTAGGAGCCACGATGAGACTCTATCACCCTTCTAGCTGATCACCTGCCTCTCCAGACCGGAGACTGGCGGCAAGTTTGCAGTTGACACCCGGAGGCCAGTCTGTCCCCCTTCCCCGTAAGAAATAAAAAGAAAGGAGGTTGGTTTCCAGGGCTGGCCAGCTGGAGGGTGGGTGGGACCCCCACTGGAGGCCAAACCGCAGAGGAGAGCAGGTCCGGGTGGAAGAGGTCTCCTCCGCAACGCCCCTTTATTTAGCTGAACTTGCGGGCTCCAGAGACCTTAAACGGTTTGTTTAGGGCGCTGCTGCGGGTGGCACAGCTCTCTCTCCGCGCCTGGGCGGCCGGGGAATTCCCCCGCACCCACCCGGGTCCGCTGCCCGCGGGAGCGCCCAGCAGAGTCAAGTGGATTCTGGGCCTAGGGAGAAGTGCGTGCAGCCCCGGCAGGGCCGGGCGGGGCCAGGCGCGGGCGGGCGGCCGAGGGATGCGGCAGGGCCAGGCAAAGCTCCGCGTCCCCCCGCACTCGGCGCCGCCACCTCGCCGCCCTCTCCCGCTTGCGGGGTCGCCCCGGGCACCCCCGGGCTGCCGAGGGGCAGACGGGCCGCGGAGGGGGCGGGAGAGTGGCGGCGGGGCGGCGCGGCCTGCGAGCGCCGCGGGACCCCGAAGAGCGGCGCGGGGAGCGCAGGGGCGCGCGGGGCGGGCGCGGCGCGGGGCTCACGGCGCGCGCGCGCCTCGGCCTCGCCCGCGCACACGCGCCTCCCGGAGGAGAAAGAGGCGGGCGGGCGGGCGCAGAGCACCGCGGCGGCGGCGGCGGCGGCGGCGGCTGCAGCGGGCCGGGCCGCCGGGAGGGAGGGGAGGAAGGGCGGGCGCTGGGCCGGGGGCGGGGGGCGGCGGCGGCGCGGCGAGCTCGCCGCTCTCTCCTGAGTGTGCCTGCGCGCAAGCCGGGGAGCGGGTGAGTGCTCTGGCCGCTGCCGCCCGGCCGGCCGGTCCGGAGTCGAGGGTGGGGGGCGCCTGGAGCCCCGACCCGGGGGCGGGCGGCGGGCGGGCGGCGGCCGCTCCGGCGCGGTTGGGATGCACCTTGAGCGGCGCTTTTCGTTGCAGCGCGCGGGCGGCCCGAGCCTCGGCGGCGGCGGTAGCAGCGACGGCGGCGCTGACACCTCCCACCATGGACAGCTTCGACTTAGCCCTGCTCCAGGAATGGGACCTCGAGTCGCTGTGGTGAGTCCCCGTGCCGGCCGCTTCGGGCGGGCGGGAGCGGCGAGGGGCGGCCGCGGCGGCCCGCGCGCCCTCACCTGGGCGGGGGGCTCCGGGCGGCCGGCCGCCGTGGGGGTGGGGTGGGTCGGGGGCGCCCGCCTCGCCGGCCCTTTCCTGCATCCCTGGGGGGATGCGCGGCCGCCAGCCGGTCTCTTTCCTCCTCTTCTGTCCCCCTCCCTCGCGGCGGCCGGCCCCAACCCAGGGGCTGGTGATCTAGGTAGCCAGGGGCAGAGCGCAGCTTTGGGGAGGAAAAGAAGCGATTTGAAGACTGTCACTAACGCCTGGGGATCCACCCGTCGGCCCCTTGCTCCTCTCACTTCCTTTCCCTCCGATTGCTCCCCCTCCCTCCTCCCCGAGAGCCTCTGGCTGGCACCAGCGACCCCCTGGAGTTGGCGCTGCTGCGAAGTGCCCTTAGAGGATGCTCCAGCCTCCCTGCCTGCGCCTGGTCTCGGCTGCATCCTTTCTGTCTTTCCCACTCACAGCCACCGAGATGGAAAAGTAAACACCCAGGGCAGGAGATGAGTGTTTCTCCGTGCGGGAATTCCAGAGGCCTTGGCCCAGGGAGACTCCTTTCCTCGAGGTTCACAATTCTCTGGGCCCTTTCTTCACACCTCTTCACAGTTGCACTCCTCCTCCCCACCCCACTCAGGCGCCCTGGGTATCCCTTTTTGCCACGCTTGCAGCTCGCAGCCCGCAGCCTGGGGGGCACTCCAGGTTCTGTTTCTCGGGGATCTCACACTGGGGAGCTGCTGTAGGTAAATTGCCGCTGGAAGCAGTTTAATTCCAGTTGCGGGTGTCTTAAAAATCCCGTTGGCTGGTTCAATATCCCTCTTATTCCCCCGTCTTTCTCTGCCCCCCCCAATATCTCTTAAATGTTTCCAACCAGCACTGTTCAGGTGATAAAATTACTGCCTGCATATTCCTGGAGGAACTTGTGTTATGTTTAATATTTACGGGGATGAACATCTGCTGGAACAAGCATATTAACTGCACTCTGTTCTGCCTCTGGTAATCGCTTATTGTAGAGCTGAGCTTTTTTTTTTGCTTTTGCTTTAATTCAGTAAAGAGTTCACATGTGTCTAAAACTGCAAGTGGTGTGCACATGAATATGCAATGTACAGTTTTAAAGCTAAACTGCTTTATGATTTATGACTCATATAGATGATATGTGGATCTGTGTGTATTTTCTGTGATTTAGGTTTCCAGTGACTTTTATTTTCCTAAAGACAGGTGTAACAAAATAAACTGGACACAAAGCTAGCACATTATCGAACGATTTCTTACAAAAGATCCTGTGATGAGTAAGTACAGCTTGCTCTGCATAATGTTGGTGCCTATAAAACATACAAGGATGGGCCCTAATGTAATACAACTTTTACATATTGCCCTAGAAACTTCAAAGAGCCAGGGCAGAGAGAATATGAAACATGTGACTCTGTAAAAGTTGCTAATTACTATGTTACTGCTGCTCCTGGGGTTTCATTTACAGATACCTATTATTTTATAGGTTTACATTTAGAAATGTTGGTTTCTGGCACAAATTCAATAGCTTTCCAGATAACAACTGTACTTTAAAAATGACATTTGCTTTTAAAAGGCAGTTTTTCAGTCAAAGGGAAGAACTTACTGTTTTGGTATGTTTTTATGCTGCTTGTCTGCTGACGCAAAGTGAACCCCCTCATGACTTTTGTAAGTAATATTTTGAGATTATCAGCCATAATTTGTGGGCTCTTCCTGCACGGGGCTGAGCTCTGTTTCCTTTTGCATCCTTAGTTCCCAGCTGAATTACCCTGGAGCAGTGTCAGAATAAATATCTTTTGAATTGACTTGAAATTTACATTAGATACAGTACGTTTTTTATTTTTTAAAAAGCAGAAAATACATGTTTTTTAAAAAGTTGACGTACATGCAATCAGATTTTAATCAGTGCATTGATTTTTGGCTTATGACAGCGTGCAGACTTTCTTGATCACAACATACTAGGGCAGTTTGGCTTGACCAGAGAGGGTTTCCAGTTTTGCAGATGTAGAATTACATTTTACAAAAGCTCTTATGTTTCTGGTAAGTTAAAGATAAACCAGACTTGAATATGCATTTCTAACATGTTTAGACATTTTTCTCAGTTATAGATGAATTTTTGGATGATACGTTCTCAGTTTTATGGTTTACATAAAATTTTAAGTTTATCGTTTATTTTTAAGCTTATAATTGGTTCAAAACACGAATATTTGAGTACTTTCTGTCTGTCCAATATTTTGATATCCATCGTTTTCTTTGAATGTCTTAATCCTGGAAAGGATAAGTGGTAGTAGTCCCATTTTATAGATGAGGAAATAGAAGCTTTGGACTATTAAATGACTTTACTGAGGTCATAAAACAGATGACAGCAAACTTTTAAACTAACATTTACTTATCAGACACTGTTCTGGGTACATTTCACGTTTTAGCTCAGTTAATCTTCACAACATTATAAAGCAAGTATTCTTATTAGTTCTATGTTACAGATAGGAAAACTGAAGATGGGGAGATAGGTAACCTTCCCAGAGACACACATCTAAATATGTAGCAGCTGTATTTCCACCAAAAATTAGCTTCAAAGCCCAACTATCTGACTTCAAATCCAGTCAGACAATGCCATTTTCTAGAGTACTTCAGATGTCTCTCAGTTTATAAGGACAGCTCTGAAATTAATTACAAAACAAAATCTGATAGACTGGAAGTTAAGGTTTTTTTAAAATATCAAAGAGAAAGTTAGAGCCCTATATAGTATTAAAATTAAAAATTTGAAAATAAAATACCATAGTTAGGAAAGTATACCTGTTAATTATGAATTACTGTATTAGAGCAATATACATTTTAAATAAAGACCATTGAAAGCTTCTTCCTTTAATTCATCATAGAAAACCTTTTTTTTTTGAAGGGGGAAGGAGGAGGTACAGATTAATGGCAAAAGATAATCTTATTTTAATCCCTAACAACTTTTTCTAATTGATGGACATCATTTTCCAGTTGAACAAATTGGAGTTTATTAGTTGTGACTGTGGCTTTGAATCTGAGCCAGTTTATTCTTACAGTCACAGAAAGTGTCCTCAAATGACTGTATAGATAATATGAAGGGAAAAGCTCAGTTCTGTTGAATATAATCAATATACACAATCAATTGATAATTCAAGAACTACCTCCTTTGCCTCCTTGTATACTCTTCCCCCGACTCAGAAACATTCATACTTATTTTTCAGAATGGGTTTTTTGAGCCTGAATTATCCAGATGGCTGTTTCAACCTTTTCATACCATAAAGTTGAAAAAGATAGTCCTAATTTCCGTCTCTAATTCCACTTCAGATTTCTGATTTGAAGCAAGACTGGAAGACTTGGAACAAGGTGAAAGTGCTCATTCAGCACCTGACACTGTAGCTTTGTTCTGTAGAGTTGAAGAGTTGGGCATTCGGTGAGTTAACAGGGACAGATATGCAGAGGTACAAGGCCATCCCCTCCACTCCCTGCTCCTCCTTCTGTGGTACATCAGCTTTTGATTAGGTGCTAGACATATAAGCCATTCCTCAGGGCCTTTAAAATGATGACCATCCTTTTTAACAGGCCATCTGTTGCTTTCATTTATTCATTTAAGAAATATTTATTGATCATCTCAAGTACAAGACCTTTTGCTGGTTGCTGTGGGGGATGCACAGATGAGTGAGGAAATTAAGACAACTACACACTTGAAAAAGGAACTTTTCAACACTGGTGATTCAGAAAAGAGACCATATTTGGGACTGGGGTGGTAGTAGAGGATGGAAAGAGGAAAAATTGAGTTAAAAAAATGCTTCCATGAAATAGGGTGGCCTTTGAACTAAGTCTTGGAAGACAGATGGCATTTTTACAGATGGTGGGGGTGGGAATATTGAGAGTACATTGGGGCATCCTGGGCAAAGAAAACTTGAACAAGGGCTTTCATGGTGTCTCTGAAAGATCCTTTTATGCATCATGGTGGAATTACCTATACTGCATATTTTAAAGATGCAGACTCATGAGGTAGATTCAGTGAAGTTTTCCAAAATGAACTTGTATTTCATCTTCCTTAAATCTTAACACATTTTAATCATTGGAGAGAAAGTCTATCAACATACAGTAGTATAATAAATATTCTGATTTCCCTGGCACTCACCCCATTCCTCCATAGCTTCATATAAGCCAGATCCATACACTTTTGTTCAGATAGGCATTATTCTTTGTATTCCTTTAAGGTGAAGCCTTCGAAGTTATAATACATGGATCATTTCATACTCATCAACCTGTTCAATTCAATAAGTATTCACAGAGTATTAGGCAGAGGAGAGGTACCATTAAGGCAGTGACTTTCAAATGCTTCAGACCCTGACCCCCAGTAACAAATAAACATTTAACACTGTCACCCACCACCCCTTGCACATGCATACACATAACTGAAACAAGAGTGTCATGAAATATCTCTTGTTACTATGTATGATACACTTAGCTATATCCTATCCTGTTTCTTTTTTTTTTCTTTTTAAAAATTTGCCATCCATAGGCTGAAACCTGCAGTTTAGACAACCCTGCTATAGAGGATGCATAGGACAGAGTGTGTTTGTTGGGAACTTACAGGAGAATAAGCCATACCCATAAATACCTGCAATCCAAGGCCTACACTGCCTGTTTGAGGGGGTTAAGATACTCACTTAACCATGAGTATCTTACTTTCAACAGGAAGATATTCCTGGTTAAGTGGCATTTGAAATGGGTCCTGGAGTAGAGTTTCAGGAGGAAATGAAAAGGAGGAAATCCACATGGCAGGAAGACTGTGAATAGAAACAGGGAGGGAGGAAAGTGTGGATCTTGTTTGGTGAAGGTAGGCTAACACAGGCAGGGAGGGATGTGGAGCCACTGGCAGTTCAGGCCCCCTAAGGGCACTGCCCGGTAGTGCCCACTGACGCTTTTGCTTGTCTTCACGTCAACCCCCAGGGGACATGCCCAGGCCATTGGATGGCTTCCTCCAGGCCTCTTTAGACTTCCCTTCATAGTGCCAGAAAATGCCACAGATCCCTGATCTTGACCCTCAGTTGCCTCTACCCTTTCCTCCAGCTGCAGTAAAGCAAACATTTTAAGGCCTATTCCTATCCTTTGGTCAGCCCTTTTGGGTCAAAGCAGAGCACAAAGAAAGGGCAGAAGGAGAGTACAGGTGTCTGAGCCCCAGGTGTCCTGGAGTTGATAGCAGAGAGCAGCCCTGCGGAGTTGGAGCTGTGGGATGTGCTTATTCACACTGGCCAAAGGTCACCAGGTAGTGTAGTTGACTGCTTGGCTCTCATTGGCCCTCAGCGTACCCCTGGAGGGGCCTCGGCAGGTACTGGGAGGCAAAGGCGTCCCAGAAGAGTGGCTTCCAGGGCTAGGGCTGTGGGCAGCAACAGGGAAGGGGCCACTCACCGTGGAGGAGGCTGGGGGCCTCAATGGGAAGCAGTGGAGTGCTGCTTCTGCCGTGGAGAGCTCAGGCTTTGTGTGGGGCATGTTTCTGAGAAAGCCAGGTGGAGAGACTGGTTATTTCAGGGCACCGAGAACTTAGGGACTCCAGCTGGACTGGGATCCCAGAGGATGCCAGGGAGGAGGAGCCCAGGGAGAGTGTGCATTAATGTGCGGATGGGTTTTTGACCAAATGTCTTTTGATGACGATGAAGATGAGTATTGTGTGTAGGGAAATGATTCCTTCCTGTGTTCCAGATTCTCCTTTGTGAAAATGTAGAAGGGTTTTAAAATGCTAAGAATCTATTTTTGGAGAATGTCCTTGTTAACCACAATCGGTCTAATCAATGGCACTCGAACAACTTGAATGAGGGCCTTTGGCTTTATACAGGTTAAAGTAATAGGCAAATTAAGAAAAAAGGAAACCTCTCAATATGAAGTGCAAGATTGTGTGTGTGTGTGTGTGTGTGTGTGTGTGTGTAAGTGGAATTTTTAACCTGGAGTAGATTTGCCTGTTTGGTTTTTTTTTTAATTTTATTTTTTGGGAATAAAGCCTTGGTGGCAAAATCAAGGCCATAAAAGATGATTTTAATATCATTTAATGGTAACATAATGTTTTTTTTGTTGTTGCTTTATTTCAAAGCGAAATCCATAAAACTTATTTTCAATGTTGGCTGTTCCTTTTTGTCTTGGAATTTAATTGAGGTTTCTGAATTCAGCTGGCTCCAGCCTTGCTTTTTGTTTGGCCCTGGGCAGGCAGCGCATGATTTTTCTCATTTCCTATTCTCAGTCTTGGTTTAATCACTTATAAAATGACAACACTTAGACTGGCCTACCTCATAAGGTTGTGATGTTAAGTAATAAAAGTGTCAATTGCTTTGGATGCCAAATGTAGCTCTTCTATACCCTTTGCTTTCTTAAAAATGTTTCTTTTTCATAAACAAGGAAGGATACAGAAAGGCCACATGA
The DNA here is from genome assembly GCF_030222135.1 of Aotus nancymaae. NCBI lineage: Eukaryota > Metazoa > Chordata > Mammalia > Primates > Aotidae > Aotus > Aotus nancymaae. The sequence continues at coordinate 4,234,185 of NW_026988546.1, read as the reverse complement.
GGTCAGATTCAGCAGTCCATGTGGTGCACCGTTTTGTCCCTAGCAATAGGACCCAGGGACGGTTTTGAGTAGAGGTTGGTTGTTTTTCTTAGTCGCGCATCATAGTCCAGGAGACAAATATGCTCGCTCTTATGGTTGTACTACTAACATATGTAGATCTATTAACCATTACATAATCTTTTATGTTTCACTGAGAATGTATTGCATTACCAACCATTACATCGAATGACCTCATTTGGCACTGTGGGTCTCATTAAATTATGTCAGGCTAATCATAATTTAGTTTCACTAGAAACAAAATACACAATGTTTATACCAGAGTTAGAGGACACCACCCAGTCCAAGAAACTAAATGGATTGAATCTAAGGAAATTTACATCCAGGACATGATAGGGGCCTCAAGTGTTTGAAGGCATTCAGCTGGGAAGTGGATATAGAGTTGTTCTTGGTTGCTCAAGGGCAGGAGTAAGATCAGTGGGTGTGAGAGCATTTAACAGTGATGTGATGTGGGCCATCTCAAAGGGTAACAATTACCTGACTTTGTAGAAAGACATTCCTGAGTAAGCAGAGCGGCAGCAATATGCTATCTCTGAGATTCCTTCCAGCTTCAAAATTCTATATGATCATTCCCCTCACAGGGTAGCAGGAATCAGAGTACAGAAGTCATTAGTTGTATTCACTTGTGTATTTTCCCTCTGCAATTTTCCCACTCACCTGTGGAGAAAGGCACAGAGGGTACTTAAACTTCTTCACATAATTTCTTCCCAGGAGGCTCATTGTTAGCGGAGGTAAACAAAAATGACTGTAATTTGGAGACCACTTTAACATAGCAACTCTGTTTAGAGTTATGTGCTTAACTTGATACTGGAAATAATTTTATTTTTCTTTTTTTTATGGACAGGAAATTAGTTTTTGATAATCCCCTAGAGGACTACGATGAGAGTCTGTTGGTCTTAGTTAAATTTTTCTTGTCATATCTGTACTGTTTACCTGCACTATGAAGTGACAGAACAGAAATTCAGTCAGTGTTCATTGACGTGTTAATTAGCTACCTGGCAGTTTAGACAGAAAAAGGCTTTACTGTAGTGGATCACCACCAGTGCAGGGAAACCATCTGATTTTGTTTTAAAATTTCAAAATATGTTTGTTTTCACATAGAATGCTTCTAGAAGAAGAAAAGACTCAGGGTGTGGAAAATAGTTTTATAGGTCAGTATGCTTAGCTCTCACTCGGGAATGCTTCTTAGACTTTCATGTGCATCCAAATAATCTAGAAGCGTCCTTAACATACACATCCTAACCTAATCGAACCAGGAGTCTGCATTTCTTTCTTTTTTATTTTTTTGAGATGGAGTCTTGCTCTGTTGCCAGGTGCCAGGCTGGAGTGCAGTGGCACGATCTCGGCTCACTGCAACCTCCACCTCCCAGGTTCAAGCAATTCTCCTGCCTCAGCCTCCCAAGTAGCTGGGACTACAAACGCACACCACCACACCCAGCTAATTTTTGTATTTTTAGTAGAGATGGGGTTTCACCATGTTGGCCAGGATGGTCTTAATCTCTTGACCTCGTGATCCACCTGCCTCAGCCTCCCAAAGTGCTGGGATTACAGGCGTGAGCCACTGCGCCCAGAGGAGTCTGCATTCCTAACTGGCTTCCAACTAATAGTTTTGGTTCACAAACCAATCTTTGACTTGTAAGGACTAAGTGGATAAAAATTTCCTTTAAAAAGAAGCAGTTTCAACATTTGCATCTTCTTCTTCCTGTTTTGGGGATGCCTTTGGGTGATAACAGTAGAGTTCCACACAGTTTGATGGTTACATTTAGATGCAGTATTTATTTTATTTTTGTGAGTCTTTCTAATACAATTCTGATGAGTGAGGGGGTGGTTAATTGTATTCTAGTGGAGATATGGTGGGAAGTAAACAAAAAAACCGAGGTGAACGTAATTTGTAATAAATAGGCTAATCACTTTTTATAGCCTCTCAGTTCTAATCATTCCTTCAAAGCCCGGGACCTTCTGCTGTACCAGGCGTGAATGCTGACAGTAACTGGATAGTCTTATCGACACTTTTGGATTTGTGGAGAATCTCTTAATAACTCCTGTAGGTACCCAGGATTCAGACCAAATGTCCCTATTTTCTCCTAGCCATCTGTCTTTGGGAGGGCTGGGGTGGGGAGGATAGGAGTATTGGGGGTGGGGTCAGCTGTTTGCAGAATTATTGCACTACCCCGTGGCCATAGCTGCAAATTGCAACTTTCCTAGTGTCCTAGGAGAAATTACAACTCAAGACTCTACCTGGAACCAACAGTAGGTTTCAGATACCTCAGTTGGGGACTTTGCATCCCAGCTCTGCTAACCATCTTCTCTCTGCCCATTACCGGAGTACCCTGAGTCCATTAGGTGGTCAAACTTAGATGCCGTTTTCGTGCGTAATTTCCCATTCTATTTCGTTAGAAAAATGTTTGCATATAGAATGGATGATGCAAGGAAATATGGCACAATTGATTTTGCATGTTCGGTGATACTGACAGGAAGCTTATTGACTTCATCTTTCTAAGGAGGGTGTTTCTGTTCACATAAGTACCTGAATGTACATACACACATTTTCATTCTCTGAAGTAGGCATTGAAAACTGCAACTGACAAGAGAAGCCCAGACTGGATTTAAACAATGGGAATTATTTCGGATTTGGAAAAGAAAGGTGAATTTTCATGAATAGCAGGGCAAATTTAAATCTTGCTGTCTTGAGACACGTGAACTGGTGGACGTAGGGCTTGCGATAGTATTTAGCATCATTTGGGGCCACAGTTGTTATTTATACTCTTAGTGGCTGTGGTACTGCCTTAATACATCATCGTCCATTATGTGATCTGACTAATTGTGTTTAACCATTTCTTGCTGTTAGACTTTTCGCCGAGTTCAATGAGGAAACAGAGACCGGAGTGAGGAAATTAAAAGCCAATTTATTCGGCTCCCGGGCGAGGTTCTATGGTCCGGGAAGGGGCCAGAGAAGTCGCGCTTCTCTTCTTGGGGCGTGGGGTTTTTTACGGAGTAGAAGTGGCTGATTGACTACGGGGGAAACAAAGACAAGGTAGTTCTATTGGGTATTAAAAGACTGGGGATGGGCGAGGTGAACAAAGCGGGGGCATTTCCATTGGGTATGAAGGGAGTGAGCACGGACGAGGGGCTGGCCGAGGATGTACGGGGGAGCTACCATAGGGCAGGCTCTTGGCAGGCCTTTTCAAAATTTATGGCAGGTGCAGGGCTGAGATTGGAATGCGGAAATGGGCAAGGGGAGCCTGCGTGGAGAGGGCAAATGCTGAGCAATGTGCTCAGTATGATGATGTAGTTTTTAGGCACGGAGAGAGAAGGGCATGTCCATTCGGCTCCCAGGGAGGCACCGGCCTTACACTTGCAATATGCTGTTCTAACTCTTCCTTCAGATTGTGGGGGAAGAGAGAGGAAAACAGTTGCCCTCAAGCCTGAAGACAGATCGGACCTATAGTAAGATAAGCAAATATTTGATTATTGCTTCAGTACTAGTGTCATCAAATTAATACATTTCCATTTTTATTTTTTTTGAGATGGAGTCTTGCTCCGTCTAGAGCGCAGTGGTGTGCTCTCGGCTCACTGCAACCTCCACCTCCCAGATTCAAGCAATTCTGCCTCAGCCTCCCGAGTAGCTGGGATTACAGGTGCCCACCACCATGCTTAGCTAATTTTTGTATTTTTAGTAGAGATGGGGTTTCACCATCTTGGCCAGGCTGGTCTTGAACTCCTAACCTTGTGATCCACTCACCTTGGTCTCCAGAGTGATGGGATTACAGGCATGAGCCACTGCACTTGGCCTACATATTCTTTTACATTGAAGAAAACACAGTTCACTGACTATAAATATATAGTACAAATAACAGATAGGTGATTTAGACAACTCCCCCACCAAAAAGAAAGACTGTCAGACTCAGAGGTTTACTCTATTGGGTCCCAAGAAAAAACATTCAGGAGTTTCTTAAGAACAGAAAAAGCAACAGATGATGGTCAAGTAGGTTCTGACCTTTAGATGCATTATTCGGGCTTTTGCCCTGGGACCCTGCCTTGCCTGAGAAGTGGGCCCCATAGGGCCTGCTTGCTACTTGTCCTACCAGTCGTATTCCATGGCAGGGAGGCTTCTGGTGTCCTTTCTCAGCACTGCTGAGGTAGAAAGTGCAGTTGGATGTCGAAGACTTTATCTCATGCTGTGAAGTACGTATCTTCATTGGCCATAGACTCTGCAGTTTACTAAAATAGAAGCTCACAGTGTCCTGGGAGGAAGCAGGTAGACTTTCCTTGCTAGACCTTCACAGTGTCCTCAGGATTTGAATGTTTAGATCCTTCCACGTTCTGAAACATCCTGCCAGGTCCCTCTTCTCTTTAGGAGTGCCAGGGTCCCCAGCTCCTGGGCTGTGGATTGGTATTGGTCCAGGGCCTGTTAGGAACTGGACTGCGCAGCAGGAGGTGAGTGGAGGGTGAACAAGAGAAGCTTCATCTGTATTTACAGCTGCTCCCCATTGCTCATATTACTGCCTGAGCTCCTGTCTCCTCTCAGATTAGCACTAGCATTAGATTCTCATAGGAGCATGAACCCTATTGTGAACTGTGCATGTGAGGGATCTAGGTTATATGCTCCTTATGAGAATCTAAAGCCTGCTGATCTGTCACCATCTCCCATCACCCCCAGATGGGACCCTCTAGTTGCAGGAAAACAAGCTCTGGGCTCCCACTGATTCTACATTATGGTGAGTTGTATAATTATTTTATTATATCTTACAAGGTAGTAATAGAAACAAAGTACACAATAAATGTAATGCGCTTGAATCATCCTGAAACCATTCCCCCACGCCTAGTGCACAGAAAAATTGTCTTCCACAAAACTGGTCCCTTATGCCAAAGAGGTTGGGGATCACTGCTGTTGTGGGAATGGAAATGAGGTTTCACCTGAAAGGAGGATACAGCTCTAGCAACCCTCTGAGTAAAATACATAAGCTGTCTGTCATCTCGAGGAAATAGATGGCAACCTCAGAAATGGGAAGACCACACTACTCTAACTCGCATCTATGACTATGTGCAGTAGCCTCTCTGTTTTGATGGATAATCAAATGGGCTCACATTTTACCATGGTGGGCCAGCTGTGGCCCTAGCTGTATGACTCTCTAGGATGAAGCGCTTAACCTGTCTGGACTCAGGTTACAGTGATACAGATAAAGTCCATTTTGCCTGAGCACCAGTGATCATCGGGTGCGGAGGGATATTGTAGAGGCCAGGACAGTGTTTGACGTGAGCCTGCTTAGTCCTTCGCAGAAGCATGTCCATGTTCAGGAGAGGACAGCTCAGCGGGTACCACCAGGACTCTTATTTATATTCCTTTCACTGAAGGTAGTTCCTTCCCCAGAATATGGCCTAGCTGTTTTTGAGAACCAGTCCTTGTAAGTGACTTCCTTTGATTTTTTTCAATAAGTAGAGTTTTATCTTTTAGTATGAACAGAACACCTGAGAAAATTCTTTGGAGTCTGAAAGAAAGTAGGGTGTTTTGGTTTCTAATATTTAGGTAAATAATTAGTTACATAAATTGTTTTCTAATCTTGTTCTTACTTTTATTCCTCAGCAGAACAAAATTAGTATTTTAGGCCAGGCATGATGGTACAGGCTGATCATGCCTGTAATCCTAGCATTTTGGAAGACCAAGGCAGGAGGATGGCGCAAGCCTAGGAGTTTGAGACCAGCTTGGGCAACATGGGGAGACCCCATCCCTACAGAAATACTAGCTGGCTATCGTGGTGCATACCTGTGGTTCCAGCTACTTGGATTGCTTGAGACATGATTGCGCCACTGCACCCCAGTCTGGGTGGCAGGGAGAGACTTTGTTTTAGTTATGTTTTAGAGCCCTAAAATATACGATAATGTAACACAATCTGTCTACAGTATAGAGGGCTTTAAGCTGCTCTTTGTAACTTTCTTCCTCTGGATTTCTAGGTTTCTGGGTTGAGATGAGCGTCTTTTTATTGAGCCAGACACAGAAGTGAAGAGACCACATTTCTAGCCCTTGATATGTTTATACTTCAGCCTGATAATAAGAACAGATTATTATTTCATTAGTATAAGTGGAGTTTTTACCTGCCCAGAATCCTGTGGAGTATATACAGGGGTACCCTACCCAGCATGGTATTTTAGGGAAGATTTCCTAGAGAAAGTGACATCTGATTAGAGTCTTTTTTTTTTTTTTTTTTGAGATGGAGTCTTCCTTTGTCACTCAGCACACTGCAACCTCTGCTTCTTGGGTTCAAGCGATTCTCCTGCCTCAGCTCCTGAGTAGCTGGGATTACAGGTGCATGCCACCACACCCAGCCAATTTTTGTATTTTTAGTAGAGATGAGGTTCCACCATGTTGGCAAGGATGGTCTCGATTTCTTGACCCCCTGATCCGCCTGCCTCAGCCTCCCAAAGTACTGGGATTACAGGTGTGAGCCACCGTACACGGCTCTGATTGGAGTCTTAAAAGAGGAATAAGAGCTATCCAGGTTGGGAGTGGGGTGGGGATATGGTAGGTACAATAATGTAAGCAAAGGCAAAGAGGTGAAAATTAACAAGTTGTGAACAATAGCAGTGACCAGTGCAGGTCAGTTTCAGGTCTGTGGGATTCAGGTAGGGAACGGCAGGAGGGGAGGTTGGGGAGCGGAGCTAGGAGCAGTTCTTGGAGGGCCTTGCATGGCTTTCTAAGGAGCTTGTACATTTTCCAGTAGGTGAAGGCCTGCATAAGGGCTTTAAGCAGGGGAGCAAAATGGTCACATTTGCATTTTGTTATTTCGAGAAGGCACTGTATGTGGAGGAGTCTGGTGGCTGTGAGAGGCCATGTCTGAAGGTCAGTCAGGAGTTAGGGCTGACCAATCTGGGCCAGTGAGGATGGAGAGGAGGAGAGGGACTAGAGATCTGTTGGCGTGACGGGGGCAGAATTCACTCATTTTCTGGGTAGGAGGGAATGAAGGCGCTTTGAGGCTCTCAAGCTTGTGTGATGAGGTAGGGAAAGGAGGAGGAAGAGGGAGCTGAGTGGGGAAAGAGGAACCCTTTGGATTTAAATATGTTGCATTTAAATGCCCTTGGGCCATGAAGATAAAATTGCCTGTAGGAAGTTTACAGGAGAGCCTGACATTTAGGGAAAAGGTCAGGATGGAAATAAGTGGGCGTTATCAGCATATAGGTGCTGGTGAAAGCCATGAGATTGGACAGGACTGTCTAGGGCAGAAGAGGAGAGAATGAGAAGTAGGCTGCAGGCACCACAGTGCAGTGGGAGGGAAAGCAGCCGGTGAGGGGTGTTAAAACGGAAAGGTCAGCGAGAGCGAGGCCAAGAGCCGGTGGGGTCTGTGGCCAGCTGCTTTATCTTTATGGAATTGGCAGTGGGAGTGAAAGAATGGATGGGCGGTGGGAGGACGGCTGTGTGTGCCCATCCACTCTTGAAGGGAAAGATGGGCAAACTGTTGGAGGAAGGCCTCAGAGGAGATGTGGGCAGGCCAGGCCCAGAATCAGAGGAAGAATGTGAGGGTGGAATCCATTTAGATACTTTGAGGTAAACCTTGTGGGTAGGGGCAGTATTTAACAAAGTATCTATGAGCAATGGAAGTTTCACAGAATGAACTACAAAGAAGAGGATAATATGAAGCATCAGATTGTAAAGGGAAACTAGTAGTTTCTTCCTAGTTATTTTTGAGTATACAACTTAAAAGTCTGCATAAGTCCCTTTGGCGTACATCTATGTCATACTATCTGTAATTTAAAGTAATTTTGATTGAGAAGTAATTGGATGAGGGTACGTAGCCAGGAAAAATTAGTAAGGTTGTCTAATTGTAGGCTGTTTTAAATGGATTTTTTTTTTTTTTTTTGAGATGGAGTCTCACTCTGTCATCCAAGCTGGAGTGCAGTGGCATGATCTTGGCTCACTGCAACCTCCACCTCCTGGGTTCAAGCGATTCTCCTGCCTCAGCCTCCCAGGTAGCTGGGACTACAGGTGCATTCCACCACACTCTGCTAAGTTTTTGTATTTTTAGTAGAGACAGGGTTTCACCGTGTTAGCCAGGATGGTCTTGATCTCCTGACCTCGTGATCTGCCTGCCTCAGCCTTCCAAAGTGCTGGAATTAAAGCTGTGAGCCACTGGGCTTTAAGTGGATTTTTAAAAGCTGTTTTCAAATGGAAAAGACAGAAAAGAGTCTCAAGATGTTGTCCTAACATTTTTGTGGATGAAGACAATGATAACAACTGTTTTTTTTTTTTTTTTTTTTGAGACGGAGTTTCGCTCTTGTTACCCAGGCTGGAGTGCAATGGCACGATCTCGGCTCACCTCAACCTCTGCCTCCTGGGTTCAGGCAATTCTCCTGCCTCAGCCTCCTGAGTAGCTGGGATTACAGGCACACGCCACCACGCCCAGCTAATGTTTTATATTTTTAGTAGAGACGGGGTTTCACCATGTTGACCGGGATGGTCTCGATTTCTTGACCTCGCGATCCACCCACCTCGGCCTCCCAAAGTGCTGGGATTACAGGCGTGAGCCACCGCGCCCGGCGATAACAACTGTTTGCCACATCTGGTCAAATCTACCATAACGCCTAAATGTAACTTTATTAATAACAATAATGATAGTATAACAATATAATTTATAAAACTACCTTATGAAAGTCATCTGAAATTGTAAGGTGAATTTTTTTCATCTAGATCATTTTACTGTTTCTTCTTAGGTTCTATACAAAGTCAGACCATCTCTTCTAGCTTTCTGACTCTAATTCTAGAAAGAAGCATTGCTTCAGTGACCTGGAAAGAGTAAACAGGCTTAATTTATGTCATGCGATAGTTGGGTAAAGTAAAAATTATAGATTCTTAGCTTAAGGGATTGGGACATATTGAAACAGATGACAAAAATAACTTTAAATTTCTTCTTTAAAAATTTTTGAGAATAAGATGTTAATGTTTAAGTTAGATTAAAAAAATCCACTTGGCTGGCAAAATTCCAGAAAGGCACAAATCAATGTTGGGAAGGGCAAAGGATTCAGAGCCAGCCAGCAATGGGTTCAGATTCTGACATGCCATTTACTAGCTGTGCCATCTTTAGTAACTCAACCTCTCTGAGCTTCGGGTTCCTTATATATAAATTTAATCCCCATAACTGCCACTGATTTGTTATGGGGATTAAATAAGATAACGTTCTTTTATGCTATCAAAGATCTCTGCCTTACAGTGTGTGATTTTCTTCTTACTAGAATTTATCATCTGTTGAATTTTCATGCCAAAAAGTGGGGAGTGATGAAGAAAGTCACTGAAATGTTTCCATCTAAAGGGCTAAAGTTTTCATGTGATAGGTTTAAAATATTGGGGAAATTGTCTTTGAAAGTACGTGTTTGCTTTCACCATGTAGAGAGTACGGTATACTTATGTCCTGATTCTTTAATTAATAATTCGACTTTGCTTGCCACTTAAAAATTAGAATCGAATTATGAATGGAGAGTAAAGCCCACATATATATTGAAAGGGAACCAGGCAATACACTTTCTGATTTATAGAAAACAAAATGTTTCATGAATGCTTTCTTTAACCCAAACTTTACTTGTAACTTGAGCCTAGTTTTGATTTTTGAAAAAATTTAAACAGCAAAAATATGTGAACCTACAAATAAATAGGGAGTGATAATCAACTGTTGTGGCCAATGAATGAACATGTATTTGATGTGGCCCTGAGATAGAGGCTGTGAAAGAATTTCCTGGATCTTATCAGGAGCTCCCAGAGCATAGGTTCATACTTTACCTCATGCCTTTTAGAGTAGGCAGCGTCTGTATTCAGGTCTGCAGAAAAATAAATGTAATGCTTTTTTGAAATGTAGAATAATGTTTGGTTTGGTTTATATTACCTAAGAAGCATGTTCTGTACTATTAGAGTAGATACCATTTCTGTGTTTGTTCTAATGAAAGTGAAAAAGGAAACAGTCCCTACCAATATTGTGAAGTACTTAATGGTATTTAAAATCTCTGGGAGACTGGGCCAAAGTAAAAATATAAACGAAATAAATGGGAATGTAGCCATTACTTTCCAGTTTATATGAGTATCACGATGCAGTATTTGGAACTGATTGCATCTGCTATAAAGTACTTTGAAGGAAACCCATTAGAAGAGAATTAATACTTGAACAGATTAGCTGCTTGCTAATGGCCCTAGCAGAAGATATTTTGTTGCTTCAAAATCTTTTCTAATTCTCATCACTCAACCTTCTTGGCTGCGTAAACAAAGGGATCTTTCCTTTTTGTTTTCCAGACATTTGGAAAACAAAATTTTCCAGAGGTGTGCATCTACCAAGAAACATTTCTTTTTACCTGATATTATAGACAGTTTTAAAAGCTAAAGTAAATTCTGGATTTTAGGTTTTTGTATCCCAGGTTGAGAGTAATCAAATGAAAAGAGGAAGCTTTTTAGGTGCCAGTAATTATTTAGTGATTGTAACATGGACCACTGATATTTTTACTTTCTTTTTTTGTATATTGATTTTGTATCCTGTGACCTTGCTGAGTGTATTCATGAGTCCTAATAGTTTTCTTTGTATTTCTTAGGATTTTATATATACACACGATCATATCATCTGTGAATAGAGATAGTTTTGCTTCTTCCTTTCCAATCTGTTTTTTTTTTTCTTGCCTGATTGGCCTGGCTAGGACCTCCAATAGAATGTTGAATAGTAGTGGAGTGAGTAGACATCTTCGGTTTGTTTCTCATCTTGAAGGGAAAGCTTTCTCATTCACTATTGAATGTGATATTATCTGTTGGTTTTTCACAGATGCACTTTATCAGGTTAAGGAATTTTCCTTCTGTTCCTAGTTTGTTGAGTGTTTTTAATCACAAAAGGTTGTGTAGTTTTTGTGAAAGGCTTTTCTACATCTATTGAGATGGTCATAAGGGTTTTAATCTGTTAATGTACTTTAATACATTGACTGATTTTTATATGTTGAACCAACCTTGCATTCCTGGACTATCTTACTTGATTATGGTATATAATCCTTTTATGTGTCACTGGATTTATTTTGCTAGTATTTTGTTGAATTACTTCCTTTTTCAGAAGCATAGTTGTCCATTTTCTTTTTTGATGATGAAAGTTCATGAACACTTGAGATAAAAATAAAGGAATATGACTTTCTCAGGACTTGCCCATAGAACCATGAAAGCATTGTTTCTGCGCATACTCTGAATGATAGTCTTCTAAGTAAGAATAGTCAAATCTCAAAAGAGATTTGAGTACTTAAATATTCAAGTCAGAAACTTTTGTGTAATGCTTTTCTAAAGAATTTTAACTTGACACATGCTTAAGAAATTCTCACATGATGTGATTTCTTATATGACACATTTAGATTTTAGGTCCTGACCTTGTGCATGTCACTCATTTTTTTTTTAGCCTAGTCTTCTAATCAGTAAACAGGATTATAAGGAAATAAAATATGGTGTGAATATGTTCATAAGATGTTACATGAGGGGAAGATATTATTTATATACATATGTAAGTATAATTATTTAGCACAGTGGTCACAAATTCAAATACCTTCAGGGGCCAGTTAGACCAAATAAATGTCTGAGGCAGTATCACAGTTGGATGTGATGGGGCTTGTGGTCCATTTGAAGCTCCACTAGCTTGCTTCAATACATTCAATGCTTCAATACATTCAAATGAAAAGTAAAACAAGCAAAATACAATGAACAACACAAACCCAAACCTGCACTTTCCTGGCCAGACATCATACATCTGCCTCTGTGGAATCCCTCATTCTAGGGGTCACTGATCAAGTATAAGGCTCTAGAGTGGAGCTTCAGCTCCACTCTGGGGTCTGGTTTTACCTTATCCAAAGCTTCATTTTCTCAGTAAAATGCAGATAATGTGTGTCTTGCCTAACTTTAAGTGCTGCTGTGAGAGGTTTGAATGACGTAACAGATGGAATTGACTCAGGGTATTAAGGCCTTTATAAATGTGTGGAATGTTGTTTTACTGTTTCTATAAATCTTAACTTTTCTATAATCTCAGTAAAGGTGATTTTCTTGTTAAGAAGGTTTAGTATCCAGACATTGGAAAACTCCAGAAGACCAGCTAGAAACATCTCCTTTCAATAGTAGAATAACCTTGGTAATAGGTGCAAGCCCATTTAATGTACTTCCCCACTTGAATTGTTACCTGGATCACCCTACTGCAATTCAAGTAAAAAGATCCATGATATGCTCTTTTCACCATTAGGTTCTCTTAGATACGGGAATTCTTATGACAATATGGCAGTATGCATAATTCTTACAAACCGGATACATTGTCTCTGAGGGCTTTCTGTGGTTCCCTTAACATATAAACAGAATGTCAGAATTTGTCTCTTGGTATACTAGCATTTGAAAGAGTTTGATTTCTACAGTTTTCTGACCACAGTAAATCCAGTGTTGACATCTTGATACCTCTGTGGGAGGTTCCTTTGGAGCAAGATGTAACCCAGCGTCTGCACAAGATCTGCCAAGTACTCCACCGCAGCAGTGCCTGGCTCAGCTTACTAGTTACCCTCGGTCAGCAGGCACAGCCATAGAAACCTATGAGTCACAAGTTTATTGAGTTTTTTCTATGCATAATACATCATGTTGGCTTGGGGACAGTAAAAAAGTAACGTGGCCCATGCTCTGAAGAAGCATGGAGTCTGTATGGAGAGAAACCAGTATCCATGAAATAGTTGTAGTGTCTGGACTCTTGGACTGTTAGATCTATCTGTAAGGAACCTTAGAGACCATCTTTCCAGCTCAGCTCCCTCAATGGACAGGAGAGAAACTGATGCCTGTAACTAAATGCTTATTTCTATGGTGTAGTCCAGGGCTTTTCAAATTTAACTGCTTATCAGAATCAGTTGGGGATCCAGAGTGCCTGGGGTAGGGATCCAGGTATTTATTTTGGAGTACATAACTCCTACAGTTTGCTTATTGGATTTGGGAATGGTAACAGGCTGAGAGTGGTTTTGTAATCTAGGATTTTGGGAGCTTGGTGAAAGATCAAGAAAGAGCCCCAGGGAGGACATAATGTTGCATAAATGGCAGGTAAGATTGAGGGAGACTGGAGCCTTTGGGGACAGGGGTGCAGTTAAGTGAGGGCATGGCTGAGGTGATGAGCAAGATTTTTTTACATCATGTGACTCTCTTGGATAGCAAGGGGCTGTAGGAGATTTTGTACATTTGCTTTGAAAAAGAGCTGTGAGTATGTTTCTGCTCAAGATACCTTGATAGTCACTTTGACTTTTTTTTTAAGTTTTAAGAAAGTATGTAATTGCATCACAAGTAATTCTTCAATCTCAAATTGATTGTATTTGACAAAGTGTGATTTCTTTTCTTTAGTTTATCATCAGATCATGGTTAGTCTGTTCACTGCCATCTCAAAATATTTCTGAGAGAGACACTGATAATTTTGTATGCTCCGTTTCTGAATTTCTTGGTAATAAGTAATTTATATGCAATATGCTAATATATTTGAATAAAGAGGTGTACTATGGACAACCAATGAAAACACTTAAAATCTATAAGCATTCTTATTGAAAATAATTTTATTCTCTTAAAGTGAATTCTCTTTATGAAACGTTTGATATTATAAAGATATATGAAATTGGGCAATCTATATGAATCCTTCATAATAAATTTTGTTTATCCAATGTATAAAAGACATGAAACAGAATTCCCCTTTTATGAAAAAAATTTATTTAATACCTATGCATATTTTATGATTGTGTTCATTTTCTTCTTCTAATAAATATAACTCTACTATTTAACTTTAATTTTTAAACTTGGTGCATAACGTGCACATTTTTATGGGGTACATATAATATTTTGTTACATGGATGCGATGTGTAATGATCAAGTCTGGTTGTGTTCATTTCACTGTTGAACTGTCAAACACAAGCAGTGCTTTTTGGTACTGTTACATTTCTCCCTGTTGTGTGAGTTGGTTGAAGGCAGGAACTGATGATTTAAGAGCACAGACTCTGCAACAGGTAGTCTGAGTTCTGATTCCCGGCTCTGCCACTTGCTAGCTGTGGATAGCTCTATTTTGTGCATTGTGAACAGCGGTAAAGAAAGAATAATACCTACCTCAAAGGATTGGTGTGAGGAATAAATGAGTTAATATGTGTAAAGTATTTAGTACAGTACCCGACACATAGTAAGTGCGCAATGTGTTTAGCTATGATTATTTTTTAAGTTGTTATTAGTTGTACCTGGCATATGACCTGGCACATAGCATGTGGTCACTGAGTATTTACTGACTAAATGAGGGACTGTACCAATTACTGTAAAGTTTTGTTAAATAAGGTACTTTTTTTTCCCTAAGCTATTTCCTTCATGTATATGCCCAAAGGCATCAACAATCTGTAGTGGAGTAGTTTAATCAATGAGAGAGAATATTTGGTCAAAAAGATTGGTGTGATCATGTGGAATAGCTAATGGCACTGTGGGCAAGGGAGCATTTTTGATGAAGTCATAGAACATCGCGGCCTTCACTGGGAAGCTCGAACCAGAGCCAGAACCCACACCGTCTGATTCCAGGCTGAGATAAGAGCAACACTTTGTTCAGTGGCTGGTCCCTGGGGCTGGCTCACTCTGTACTCCTTTCTCTCCCTCGCCACCTCTCCTTCCCCCACCCACTCCATTCTTCCTCCCTTAGCCTTGTAAAGCTGGAGATCCTTAACCTGGAGGTCAGGGAATCCCTCTCATCGTCTCTGCATTTCTCTTTCTTTCTTTCATTTTTGTCTTTCCTGAGAAGAGAGCCTACAGCTTTCATCAGACTCCCAAAGGCAGCTGTGACCCCGCTTCCGTGAGGGTGGAAGTGACTCTGGCAGCAGCCGTTTTCCATTATGAGCAGACACTGAGGTGGAGCTCAGAGAACTGTAAGAACTCTATTCCTTTGTGAGTGTTTCCAGCAGCAGAGGAAACGGTGGGCATTAAGAGGGCAGCTTGGCAAAGCCATTGTGCCTGGCAGAAGTGTGGTGATTGTGAAGACACTGTGGAGTCCCTTCTTGACTGCCTGGACCAGCAGGGGCTTGCAGTGACGGGGCCAGGGCATAAGCACAGTGCAGGCCATGGTTTGGAAGGTACTCCAGGAGAACCTCAGTGCCTGTAGGGTGCTATCTTTGTCTATCATTTCCTTATGGCACAGTGGAGTCAGGTGGCTTAGATTTGCCTTAATTGCAAACCAGCTGACTGATGTAGTCTTTCTCATATCGAGGCACAACTGCTACATGAAAAATACCATTGTTCTTTGCTTAAAAAAAAATTAAGGGAGCAAGTTATATACAAGAACTTAGGAATTCAAATGCATTATTTTAAGAGCCATTGTATTTAATTTAATTTAATTTTTTTTTGAGACAGAGTTTCACTCTCGTTGCCCAGGCTGGAGTGCAATGGCGTGATCTTGGCTCACCGCAACCTCTGCCTCCCAGGTTTAGGCGATTCTGCCTAACCTTGAATAGCTGGGATTACAGGAATGTACCAGCACACCTGGCTAATTTTGTATTTTCAGTAGAGATGGGGTTTCTTTACGTTGGCCGGGCTGGTCTCGAACTCCTGACCTCAGGTGATCTGCCCACCTCAGCCTTCCAAAGTGCTGGGATTACAGGTGTGAGCTACTGTGCCTGGCCAAGAGCCATTTTATAAGAGTGCATAACATACTATGTCCCAAGAGATTTTCATGTATTAATTGGAGTTTGAGTTATCCAGGTCTCTACTCCATGACAAAAACATAACTGAATAGCTTCACATATCCCTTTTATAGATGTAGTGTAAGTCCTTGGTTTTTTCCCCTCCATTATGCAATATTCAAATTTATCACACAACAGCTTTAACATAACTGATGGTAATGCACTTTTTGTTGCTGAGGTAGGATCAAGGACTTTTTAATATAGTCTGGCTAGACACCAAGAGTGCAGAAGTGATCCATTTCTACCCTGGCAGCTAGGTGGAAGACAGTCCATTTTGGGGCATTTAGTTAAGTATGGCCAGACAGGAGGGCTTTATCAGGATAACATTCTTTTGCCAAGTATGTGTGATAAAGCTAGAGTTAGACTTCGGGAATTTAGACTTTGTCTATGTTTAGCATCCAGAAACCACTATGGGGCTGTCATTGGTTAAGTGTTTGCAGTCCCAGTTCTTGCTGCAGTTAGATAGTTTAGATATACTGGACAGTGGTGCACCATCTGTTCTGAAGTTTGTCCATTCATTCATTCATTCATTTGTTCATATTTCAACATATCTGAGTTTTTCCTGACATTGTTTACTTAGAGGACATTTTTAGAAATATCTGAATTATTTTTGATGAGAAAATCTCATAATGAGAAATTAAACTAAGAAAAAATAGAAATGCTTATGTAATTTGGCACATCCTCTTAAAAAGCTTTTCAAGAAACCAGATATGAAAAAGCACTAAATCAAGGGAAGAACTATCAATATGAATTTTTCTTTAAAGGTATTTAAAAAACACAGAAGAGCTCTCTGTGAGATTACATCTCATTTTTATCCTTAAGAGACACAATTCCTGTACAGAGGCTGCCTACTGAGAACTATTGATCAGTGAGAGGCCAAATGTGAGCTTACTTCTGACCATGCCACTCATGGAATCTGGTTTTTTATTTTCGTATCTATAAAGTGAGCATGGGGACACTATCCTGTCTTCTTCATGGGAGTTTGTGAGAATTAAATGAATTCTTGCAGCTAACCTATGACAGTACCTTATGCTCAACCCTCAGTAAATCAGAGGAATTTTCCCCCAATGATTCTTTTTTTTTTTTTGAGACGGAGTTTCGCTCTTGTTACCCAGGCTGGAGTGCAATGGCGCGATCTCAGCTCACCGCAACCTCCGCCTCCTGGGTTCAGGCAATTCTTCTGCCTCAGCCTCCTGAGTAGCTGGGATTACAGGCACTCGCCACCGTGCCCAGCTAATTTTTTGTATTTTTAGTAGAGACGGGGTTTCACCATGTTGACCAGGATGGTCTTGATCTCTTGACCTCGTGATCCACCCGCCTCAGCGTCCCGAAGTGCTGGGATTACAGGCGTGAGCCACCGCGCCCGGCCTTTCCCCCAATGATTCTATTCTGTGTGTCAGAAGGTGTGAAGGGTGTGAATCAGAGTTAATTTTAGAGGCCCTATAATCCTAATCCAGGTTCTCCCTATTCTTTTGTCTTTGAATCTAGAATGTGCGTGGGCCTGAGGCCAAATGGTTCCTAAACCAGGTGAGGGGGTGCAGGTTAGCAGACATTCAGGAAGGCAGGATACAGGGTGGAGGCCAAACAGAAGGTCCTCTATTGGAGGAAGTGCCTGGGTGAGCAGGTGGTCACTGATGTGGAGGATTTTCCCACTTGTCCAGCTCTGCTTGGCTGCAGACAGGCATCCTGTTCTGTCTCCAGGTTTGAGTGAGACAGAGGTGCTTTTTGGAACAATCGGCTTGTAATTTGGAAACTGCTTCCTGGATAGAGAGAAAATGGGCCTCTGTATCAAGACCTTTTCTTTTTAAAAAAAAATTTGTATAAATTTATGGAGCATAAGTGTAATTTTATAACATGAGTAGATTGCATAATGGCAAAGTCAGAGATTTTAGGGTATCTATCACCTGAATGACATTGTATGCAGTAAGTAATTTCTAACCTTTGTTGTCCTACTTCCTGAGGACAGTGACCTGATTCCATTTGTAGACTGTGGGCTTGACTTACCTTGTGGATAGCTCCTGCCCGCAGTGGGAACTTAGGAGCATCAGGTCTTAGTGTTGCTGTGGCTTTCTGTCTGTGGCTCAGGCTGCATTGCTGGTTTCTGAACCTTGCTTTTCCTTGGCTGTGTGTGTACCAGATCTCTATTGTGACCTGAGTTTGTAGCATCTTCCTTGATCCTGATTGCCAGCTACTGGGTACAACTTAGTCTGCTCCTAGCCCAATAAAGATCCCACCTCTGGTTCTAGCCTTGTCCTGGCTGTCATCCTAGGTTTCCACCTTCTTGAGAGTCATCTCTTTTAGGGAAGTACAGAGTTCACTATCCAGGTCCTTTGGCAGCATCCTGGCCAGGAGTAAGGGCACATACAAATCATTTTTGTCAAGGAAAACATTGAGGCACACTGATTAGTGCTTGGTTCATGCCTATGTTTTCTCTTTTTCTGGAGTCCTGCCTTAATTTTTGTTTTGTTTTTCTTTTGTAGACTCCTTTCCTCCCTCCCTCCCTTTAGAAGAGATGATAGGTTTCACTTTTGCGTCTTATCTCCAGGTTTCAGGAAAATGATTTATAATAGAGGTGACAAATCTGCATAGGGTTTTTTTTTTGTCTATTTGTTTCAGCTAAGGCACCAGATGAAAATGTAAAGAAAAATAAAATCTTCAATATAAACTATATTAATATTTTAATTAAAAGTAATATTCTTTGACAGAGCTAAACAAAATTACAATAAACATCTACTTGTAATAGCATCTTTATCTATATTCTCTCTAGTCCTCACAATAACCTAAGGCAGCAGACATAGTGCCTCTATTGAACATGCAAGGAAAGTGAGACATAGTCAGGTTTCAGCCCGCTTATGACATCCGACCTGATGCCATTCTGCCCTGCCATTCTCATTTGCAGCAAAGCAGGTTGCTCACTCTGGCTCTGGGTATTCTAAAGGATAATATAGTTCCCTTAAAAAATGTCTGTAAATTCTGGTTCTTATTCTTGGTTGGTTTGTAGTGTCTAAGCTGGGCCACTGGAGTGCTGCTGTATGATGTACTCTGCTGAAATGATAATGACAAGAGTCATGGTGAAGTGCATAGTGAGTTAAGAGCAAGGAAAATAAGATCAGGATGCTCTGTCTTCATGGCCAGGCACTTGAGGAACATCAGACATCAAGGAGGCAGACTTACTCATCTTTTTGTGTGGTGAGTCTGTTAGCACCCTGTTGACCCAGAATATAGACGTAGCATCTGCGACATCAGACCTTCCTTATACCCTGAGAAAAATAAGCTTCAGACCAAAGAGCAAACACTGGTATAGGAACCTGGGCCATTAGGACAAGTTTAAATTATGCCTGCAAGTGGTTATGAGCTGGGTAGTGCGAGTTCCTTTGGAGGACCAGAAGAAAGTACAGTTCGTCATATTGCATCATACTACTAGATTCCTAAGAAATGTATTCTAGATTCATTTCTGGGAGCTAAGAGGAACTTTGTATTCCAGTTGAATTCAGCCCATACAGACTGTGCACATAAGGTGCAGCAGAAAAGAGAGAGAAGTATGTTTAGACAGTGTCTATCCTCAATGAGTTTGTAACCTAGTTGAGAATCTTGAAATCTGTTTTCTAGTTTGCTAGTTTCTAGTTGGCTTTAAAAAATTTTTTTTTCATTCAGGATACTACTGTGTAAGTAAAACTTAATTACATTTGACATGATGTACTTGGCCCTCCATATCTGCAGGTTCCACATCCATGGATTCAACCAAACTTGGATTGAAAATATTCAGCAATGAAAACCCAATAAAAATACAACAATAAAACATAATACAAATAAAGAAACTATAGTATAACAGCTATTTACATAGCATTTATGTTGTATTAAGTATTGTAAGTAATCTATAGAGATGCTTTCAGGTATATGGGAGCATGTACTTAGATTATATTGAAGTACTATGCCATTTTATATCAGGGACTTGAGCATCCTAGGATTTTGGTATCATCAGGGGTCCTAGAACCAATCCCTTGAGGATACCAAGGGATGGTTGTATAATTCCTCATTTGACTTTTAATTCTTTCATTTAGGGATGTTTACAAGTCCATTTAACTCAGTTCATTCTGCAGCTGAATGAGCCTGTTCTCTGTGCCATAATTTACAACACTGATTATATTAAAAACAAGAACTGATGCTCTTGGCCAGGAGCAGAGAGCCCTCTGAGACGTTATATGTGCTTGGGTCAAATCTAAGTCCTACATAGATATTCTTGCAGAGAGAATTCTCTGAAAGGATTGAAATAATGATCACAAAGGTCACTTACAACTCTAAATGTATGATTTTGGTTCAAAAAAATAAAAACAAGCCCTGTAAAAGCTGTAAATTTGGGGAGGTAAAAACTCTCCTTAGTATTTTGGATGAAATACATAGACCTTTACAAACGTGCATGTTCGCTCACAATATTTTCTGCATTTCAGCAGAAGCTGAATTCACCAGGTTTCAAAACTTCAGTCTTTGGTAATGTGGTACCCCTGGGTTGAGCCTGTGAACAGATGTTGTGATATGAACTTAAGTTCTTTGAGCCAGTCTAGCTTCGCATAAATTTGCTGGCCAGTCTGTGGTACTTTCTAGTTGGAGTATGCAAAATATGCATAGTTTACTAATTGAAATATTCATTTTAAAGGAAAATTTGCCAAGGGAACTGGCTGAGGGAAGGAAGAATGCTTCTGAAGGAGTGAGTTGTCGATAATACTAGCAAGAGATGAGAAATTTAGAGAAGTGGATTAGAAAGCCAGCAAAAGTCACACATTAACTAGTGTCCAAAGGCATTCCTTGAACCTTTCTTTGTCCTTTTTTCTTTTTTTTCCTCTTGAATAAAATTAGAGGCTTGACATAAATGGCCTCTAGTTTATCCAGCCTTAACTCTATGATGCTGGGTGGTTTCCAACTAAAGAAACCATCACATGGTTAGCTTCTGTTAATGGAACAGATACTTGGTAGTAGAAATAGTAGAGAAATAGAGTTTGGGTATTAGCTGAATTTCCCGACTCCACTTCCCCAAATGCCTGGATTGGATTAGATCAGGAGGGCAGAAGTAATAGTATAGTTTCTCATTGCTGCTCTAACAAATTACCACAAATTTAGTGACTTAAAACAGCATACATTAATTATCTTCTGCTGAAAATCAGAAGTCCACAATGGATTTCACTGGGCTAACATGAAGGTGTTGGCAGGCTTGTGCTCCTTCTGGAAGATCTAGGGGAGAATCTGCCTCCTCGCTATTTCCAGCTTCTAGAGACGCTCCACACTCTGACTCATAGCCTCATCCTCCATCTTCGAAACCGACAACCTCCTTACTCTGGCCCTTGCTTGTCTAACCTTCCTGCTCCCTCTTTTCCTTAGAAGGACCTTAGTGACTACATTGGGCCTGATCTTCTTTAAATTAATGTTATTTTTTTTCCCTCGAGGTGGAGTTTCACCCTTGTTGCTCAGGCTGTAGTGCAATGGTGCCATCTTGGCTCACTGCAACTTCTGCCTCCCAGGTTCAGGTGATTCTCTTGCCTCAGCCTCCCAAGTAGCTGGGATTACAGGCATGCGCCACCACGCCTGGCTAATTTTTTTTTTTATTTTTAGTAGAGATAGGGTTTCTCATTGTTGGTCAAGCTGGTCTTGAACTCCCGACTCCAGCTGATCTGCCTGCCTTAGCCTCCCAAAGTGCTGGGATTATAGGCGTGAGCCACTGTTCCTGGCCAATTTTAATTTTTTTTTAATTTTTATTTTTGTTTGAGACAGAGTCTCACTCTGTCACCCAGGCTGGAGTGCAGTGGCATGATATCGGCTCACTGCAACCTCTGCCTCCTGGGTTCTGGCAATTATCCTGCCTTAGCCTCCTGAGTAGCTGGGATTACAGGTACCTGCCCCACGCCCAGCTAGGTTTTATATTTTTAGTAGAGACAGGGTTGTACCATGTTGGCCAGGCTGGTCTCGAACTCCTGACCTCAAGTGATTCACCCGCCTTAGCTTCCCAAAGTGCTGGGATTATAGGCATGAGCCGCTGCACCTGGCCAGGCC
This sequence comes from Aotus nancymaae, assembly GCF_030222135.1. Lineage (NCBI taxonomy): Eukaryota > Metazoa > Chordata > Mammalia > Primates > Aotidae > Aotus > Aotus nancymaae. The sequence continues at coordinate 4,212,387 of NW_026988546.1, read as the reverse complement.
TAATCTTTAACTTATATCTGTACAATCCCTTTTGCCATAGAAGGGAATACATTCACAGGTTCCAGGCATTAGGAGGTGGGCATCTTTGGGGGAGACATTCTTCTACTTACTGCACATACATAACGTTGATAGCGTTGCAGAGCTGGGACACTATACTTCCCTCTCTGGAAATAAATATTTCCAGCAGATTATATCATTTTTATCATTATTGAGAGACTTTCAGCTTTACCATCCCCGTCCCTTGTACCACAGCAGGGAGTTTATTAAAAGGAAAAGGGAGAAAATAGGAAAAAGAACTACATGTTTGGGAGGCAGTTTTATCAACTCAAATGGAGTCAACCCCAGTGCCGCCAGAAGCAGAGTGTGCTGCTTACTTGGGCTGAGCGGTGCAGAGGAAAATGCAAATGGGTTCCCAGGGCTGGAGCCCTAGGTGTTTTGAGACCTGTCTCTTAGGCAACCTGGTGAGGTATTAGGTTTTACATTTCTGAGAGTTCACCTGCAATGGCCACATCGCCTTCGATGTTGAGGTGACGTGTATTTACTTTTAGGTATTGAGGCTTTTTTAAAGCCCTGAGAAGTTATCAGATCCTCCATGGGGAAGAAATTCCTGCACACAGTCTGAATGTGATACTGGCTGTTTTTATAGTTCTCTGCAGCAGAAGCCCTACTTTTATTGTCACAAGGGTGACATTTTAATTGTCACTGCATTAGATAAGGTATCTTGGTTTGTAGTTAGACATAATTGAGGATAAGGCAGAATTTGGGAGAACCAGTCCGTGGCACTTGAGTCACATCTTTTTCACCATGAACACCAGCTGCTCTGCATCCGTACCCTGAATTGACGTAGACATTCATGTCATCAGAGGAAACTCACTTGATTCCTGAGACATTTACACTTCTATAGTAATTTACACTTCTTTTTATATTCTATAAAGTGTAAATGCAGACATTTACACTTCTTTTTATATTCTAATTTGCTTTGGTAGAAGCATGCTAACCTGTCTGCAAACCAGGTGTAACACTACCTGGAGTGGCAGAGAAACACTGGCCAGGATCTTCAAGGAGAATCTGAGCTGCCTTTGGGTATGGCTGTGTCTAAGTAGCCGGGTCACACCAAGTTCCATCCTGCTGGCCCCAAAGCATTTGAACCGCGCCATGCCTCCAAAGGCACAAAACATCTTATCAAGGGTGGGAACTATGGAGAAACAAGCAGTGCAAACAAATGGAATATAATATTCTGTGTTTGCCATCACTTCAGATATCATCAGATAAATGCATTCTGGGAACTTGGCCAGAACCTATCAGAAAAAGTAAAAGCTGGAAACATATAAAATACAGAATTTGAGATTTTCCCTAATTATAGTGAAATTTCCATAATTATTTCCCTAATAAACAGTTTTTTTGGCCACTGTTGTTGCCATGTCTAGAAATGAAATTATTCTGGTCTGACAGTTTCTAGGAAATATAAGTACTTATTCTCCAAGCTCTTGTCTGGTGGTGCTTTAGTCAAGAATCTTAATAGGATGTTCTGAGAAAGAGAAGCAGACAGCCTGGATGATAATTTGTTGCACTTACTGCATACTGTTTTTCTTTAATTCTCAGGGCTCTAATACAAAGAAATGCCCCCTCACTAGAGGGGCAGAACGATTCCCCCAAACTCGAGCTGTGGTTCTGGAGGACTTGTTTGCTAAATGAAGACACTGATCATGGTGTTTCTTAAGAGAGTTTTAGAAGTGGTGAACTGGGGAATCAAGAATGATTGCCTTGGTTTACCTGAGGGCCTTGAGTTTTAACTTAGTTCATGGTGTGCTTCTCTTTGCCCACGGTTCCCCTAAATGGAGCTCTGCAAACTTATCCCATCAACCACCTACAAACATGAGAAGTTAGCTCAGGTCCTTCTTGTGAAAGCTATAGATAATCTCTGGAGCAGAGAGCTCCCGTCTTTTCTTTCTAGAGTGGTTGTATTTATACTCGTTGTCATTTAAGTGCATGCTCTATTTGCTAGAAGGAATTAAGATCCTGTAATGGTCCTTTTAACATTTATATTAGGATGCTCTTACCTCTGCAGGCTTCCTGCCTTCTCTCTACCAGTGCTCAAAGGTGGACTTTAATTGACCTCCAAGTGGCAGTGGCTGTTTCCAACATCCCTTAATTCTCTAGAGTCAGAGTTTGTGTTATTGGCATAGATAAGGGCTTTGTCCATTATCTCTTCCTGGTCGTTGAGTCTTAGGAAGGACCTGGACATCCTCACCTTGGATGCAATTGAAAGCGCTTTGCCTATTGTGTACCCTTCTAATTTAGAATTAAGAGACAAATTGGGCTTCAACTTTTCACCAAGTAAAATGAGATAAAAATCCTTGTTAAACCAAAGAATACTGTAAACAAAGTGCTGGGATGTGTGACCTTTTTAAAGAATCTAATCTATTAACAAACCATTTTTCAAGTTAACTTAATCTTTCCATGCTGTATGGATCAACTGTAAAATCATAATGTTCAGCATAGTATAAACATATGTAAGTACATGCATATTATCATGATTATTAGCATAGCTTCGCTCCTAGAGACTGCTCTTGATAGGTGACAAGTCAGGTTTGGACATGCAGGCAGGGAAATAGCGGGTCAGCTCCCTCTGGGAGAGCATAGAGAGTGACAAGAACAAGAGGGTACTGAGGAGTGCCTTGAACAGGTGGAGGAGGAACAGAGCAGGAGGAGGGCCAGGAGGCAGAAAGGGCCGGGAGCTCAGGAAGTGGGAAATTCCAAGGAGTGAGGGGTCAGCAGAGTAAAATGCAGCCAAGTCATTAAGCTCCATGAGACTGGGAGACACTGGAGTGGGTAGCCTTGCCTGAGACACCTGACAGATGCACACAAGGAAACCAAGGCTTGCAGCGATTCAGCGTTGGGTCCGTGGCTGAGTTGCAGTGAGGGCCCAGAGGTGGTGGTCTTCCTGCAGTTTTCTACTCAGTCTCCTTCTGGCTTGTGAGAGATTAGCTCCTCTGATATGACTGTGTTTATAGCACCCTATTATGCAGGTCACATGCTCTTGTTTTTTGTAATTTAACAGTTTCTCATTTTATTAGCCTCTCATTCAGGTCTGTAATATGGATGAAGTAAAATGTTGCATTTTGCACATTAGGTTCCTTATTTACAGTTTTAAACTTAGATGCAACACAGAGTTTTCACAGGCAAATAATAAACAGGATTCCTATGAAGAGGTCATCTGAAAAGCTCTTGACAGCAACCTTTGAATTACAGCAACAATTGTTCTTTAAATTTTTAACTTCTGACTATGGTATATTGACTTGCCTTGATTTGAGAAAGAGGTTAGTGTCTCGGTTATTTGGCACTCTGTGTTACATTTTATTCCACCAAATAACACATTTTGTTAAATTTCTGACTGGACAGAGAAAATGCATGGTATGTGTATTAATCTGATGAAGCTGCCTTATTAAGTCCCACTGCCTGGACAGCCTCAAGAGCAGACCAGTCCTGGGGGCTGGAAGGCTGAGTGGAAGATGTTGGCAAGGCTGGTTTCCTCTGAGGGCAGCAAAGGAGAATCCCTTAATGCCTCTCAGGCTTCTGGTGGATGCTGGCAATCTTTGGTGTTCCTTGACTTGCAGATGCATCACCCGACTCTGCCTTCATGTTCGCTGGGCGTTCTGCTTGTGTGCATGCCTGTGTCTACGTGTCCCCTTCCATGAGGACACCAGTCACACTGGATTGTGGGACCCATCCTACTCCAGAGTGACCTCGTCTTAACTAGGTCTGCAACGACCTCATTTTCAAATAAAGTCACATTCTGAAGCACTGGGGATTAGGATGTCAACATCTGAACTTTGTGAGGTCTAGGGGAACACAATTCAACCCATAACAGCATGCTAGACGACAGTATGGGAAGATCCTCTGAGGCTGAAGTTAGGAAGCCTGTCCTCAGCATTCACACTCACAGTGTTGGCCTTTATGTTGTACCCCAGCAAAAAGAGACATTGCAGTGAAGTCCAACAATAACTTCTTCATATTTTAATCAAAAGTGAACTAGCCAAGTGATTTAATATGGGAACTGAAATAGAAAACAAAATAACTCAGTTAAGGTAAAAGGAATGGCAGGAAAGAGGGAAATGAAGGTGAAAAGGCAAAGATAAAATACAAACAAGAAGAAATAGTGATGAGGTTGTTTTGGGAACAAGTTGACCCAATAGGTCAGTGTTTGTGATATGGTGGATTCTTAGTATTCATGGCATTAATCCTACATTTAATACACAAGAGGAACAAGGGTGCAGCTATTGGTGTGACTGGGGAGATGTTTCTGTTTGTTGTGAGCCCCTCCCTTCTTGGTCTGAAGTGGGCACTTTCTCTGGAGTTGCAGGCTTTACCAATAGGACAGGCAGCTCACAGTATGGCCCAGCCAGCAAGCCTGCCCCAGCCCAACTCAGGATCAGCTCTCTATGGATCCAGCTCTAGGTGTGCAGTGTGTTCCCTTAAAGGCCAAGGAGTAGCAGCAATCCCCAACTTTTTTTTGCCACCAAAGACCGGTTTTGTGGAAGACAATTGTTCCATGGATGAGGAGGCAAGGGTGGGGATGGTTTCGGGATGAAACTGTTCCACCTCAGATCATCAGGAGTGAGTTAGATCTTCATGAAGAGCACACAATCCGGATGCCTTGCATGTGCAGCTCACAGTAGGATTTACTCTCCTATGGGAATCTAATGCCACTGTTGACCTGACAGGAGGCAGAGCTCAGGCTCGCTCACCCACCACTCACCTCCTGCTGTGTGGCCGCCCAGTTCCCAACAGGCCATGGACTGTTATGGTCTGGGAGTTGGGGACCCTTGATTTAGAGGACAGTCTGAGCATGGGCTGGACATGGGGAGGCCGAAATGTCTCATTCTGTGGTTAAAGTGCAAGTGATTTTACTAGCTATCTCATCTCCTAGAGTAAAAATCTCCAGTTTTCGGAGACTCTTTCACTGTTTATATTTAGTAGCAGACGTCAGAAGGCATAAAAATATATGATAAATGCTATTTAGTTGAGCAAGCTGGGTTTACAGGCTGTACTACCTGCAGATAACCACATCTGCTCTACAGTATGTGCCTTGAATAGATATACCGAGACCCTGAAATGGGTGTCTTTGTTGGAAAAAGACAGCTGATTCACAGACAGAGTAAAAACAAGCCACAATCGAGATTTGATAAAGAAAGTAGCAGCCCCTTTACTTCATCATTTGTTATTTACGGTTTTGCTCAAAGTATTTTTAGGGGTACCCCTTCTAGTTCCCGCTAATCCCCATGCCAACACTAGCACCTTTAAAATAAGGCACTAATACTGAGCCAGCTCATTCGTGTAGCTTCAGGCAGTAGCCAGAGAGTGGTGATTTCTTTCTTCAGACCAGGGGCCTCACAGAACCACAGTTCCTCTCTCCCGATGTGTTTCAGGGGTAAAGTGGATGCGTGCTTTGGGTATTCTTCAGACCTCAGTCTGTGTTTGTCAAGTACGGCATCATGGAGTCCTCTCACTCACAGATGGTCTAGTGTATATTTCACAATTTATGTTTTATATGCTATTCACAAAAAGTTCAGAATTGGGAGACTTGAACACCCCCGTCACTTTTATCCTTTTGTATAAAAGATATCTCAGTTTTTATTCTAGTATCAGACATTTTTGTTTAAAACTTGATTGTATATGATGACATTTCCAGAATTAAAAGCTGTTGCATGCATTCTGTTCTTAGAAAAAGGTCATATACTGTGAGACCCTGGTTGACAAGAAGAAATTTACCATTAAATTGCAGTGTGTTTCAAGTCAAATGTTTTAATGCTAAACTTCTGAAATGTAGAATAATTTTAAACAAATACTTGATTACCTACATTGTGCTGGATAAGAATTTAGCTGCAATATTATTCTGTCGTGTCCTTTTATATATTACAAAATGTTCATTCCTATCAGCAATTTTAATACTGAAAATCAGAAACAATATATCCCATTATAAGAAAAATCTCATTTATTAAAATTAAAAACGATCATGCAAGTTCACTAGAGGTGGCAGTTCACAATACAAAAAAGACTTTTGTGAAAAAATGTCTTCAGGGAGTAGATCTCTTAGGTGTTAAAGATAATTACTTCATTCAACAAATCTTGGTTGAGCATCTACCATGAGCTGACACTTGTAATTATGTGACAGAAATGAATGTAGAGAAGTGGAAGGGAAGAGAGAATCATCAGGGAGCTGTGGCCAGTTAGGATCAGTTGGAAATGAAGATAACGCCTTCTTAAAATTGTCATGTGCGGTTAAGAAAACTTAAGTGTTTTAATGGGAAAAAATTATCATGTATGGAATGGTGTGAAAATATAACTGATTAGAATTCAACTTACAACGTTCTAAGAACATGTCTGTAGAATAAACGATGAACATTCTATAATAATTCAGGAGAATCACAATGTGAGAATAAATGAAAGGCTGTGATTGTATCTCAGTCATGAACAGGAAAATTGACCTGAGGCATAAACATGATTGCTCCAGAAAGTGTTGTACCTTCAAAAAATGCTCAGATTTCTACTTCTAACAATTACAGCAACGATGATTTCACATCTGCTAGTCAGACGGTTTTAATCTGCAAAAGGTTAAATGTTTGACAGTTACTTGTTCTCACATACAGATTAGCTGCTTGGAGTTTAACCTTTAGATGTGCTTGCACAACCATGCTTTACAATTTTTTTTTTGTATAAAACCCACCCAAACAAAAACTTGCAACTAGGAATACAGAAATCCAGGAGACACTTTTTTCACTTGACATAAATTGCTCCCGTTATCTCCCTTCTTCCTTTCTGTCTAGGGGTATCTTAACGCTCACCCTAATGTATAGAAGTAACTTCACAATTACAGAACTGAAGCCATTTGCAGAGACATAAATGTCAGGACAGGATGATTCTTCCACATTGCCTTCCAGGATTTTAAATGAGTGAGTGTAACTGCATGATACAGAGAAAAGACATGGGATCTTTTATCTTTACCTGAAAATGGGGAGACAGATATGAATTTTAAATTTGTTGAGTGAGGAATTTATATCTGGAGCTTCTAATTATTACAAAAGAGCAAAAAATCACAGGCTTTCTATTAACTACATTCAACTTTTAAATGCATGTTGATGATACATTAATTTTAAGGCATTATTCATATAGATAAGGCATTTGAGTCAACAGATTTAAATTGTATCAGATTTCTTTCTGATTTTGTGTTGCTTGAGGAACAAGACAGGATTAAAGAAAACAGGCAAGAAAACAGGAGATAAACGTTAACTCTTAGTAAGCCATACTGTCCTCATTTTTAATCAGTGAGTGCTCTTAACCTTGATCATATGCTGCAGAAAACATTTTTTAAAGGGACTGTGACTGTTTTCTAGATAGAGGCATCATACTAGGTATTTTACATGTTATCTTATTTAAATATTCCATGACTCAAAACTATCATGTTTCCTGTTTTACAAATGAATTCATGGGCTAAAAATGTTTATTTTTGGTTCCCTAAATTGGACTGCTAGCAACTAATGGGAAGCTTTTAAAAAATGGTCATTCCTGGACCCCCCCTCTGGAGGGTAAGATTTTGAAGTGCTGGGGTATAGATCTGAGTATCTGGTTGAGTAGTTTCCCCAGTTGATTCTAATAAACACCGAGGTTTGGAGGTCACACTTGCTTGAAAGAGCCACTCAGTATCACACAGTTGAAAAAAATGATGGAAATCCATCCATGTTCTTGTAAAGGGTGTGATCTTGTTCTTTTAGGGTGGGTGGAGGGAGAGGATAAAAAAAATAACTAGAGGGTACTAGGCTTAACACCTGGGGTGACAAGATAATCTGTTCAACACACCCCTGTTTACAAGTTTACCTATATAAAAAATCTGCACATGTACCCCTAAACTTCAAATAAAACTTAATAAAAGGTTTGGTTACCATCTAAGGAAAAAAATAAACCCCTAAGTGATAGAACCAAGGTTGGGACTCAGTTCTGTGTGACTCTACATCTCGTAATCTGCAAGTGACTGTCATGAGGACCTTGAAAATCACCTTCAAATCCCAGTGGTTTAAAGAATCCTAGCATTTATCTTGTCCATCGTCTTTCCAAATGTGGGATTTCCCTCACAGCACCCTTGATGGTGGGCCTCAGAGCCCCATCTGGAAGCAATTCAGAGGAGATGAGCCTCTGAGTATTCCTTGCTATGGACGAGCAATCCTAATTATTAGCAAGCCCTGCTCTACTCTGGGTACGTGTGTTCCTGCCAGACACTTAGTAGTTTTGCCCTCTGGAGCTATCCAGAATAAGTCAAGTTCTTTTTTTGCATGACAGCCTTTGGGCTATTTTAAAGAAACCCATCCTCTTGCAACCGAGGCTTTTCTACTTTAGGATAATTGTGTAAGGTGCCAAGTTCATATCTCCTTGCACTCTCCTGAAAGAGAAATTCCAACACAGCCTCAACAAACAACCATGATATCAACCACGAAAGCGTCCCAGCTCATCAGAAACCATGTACTATGGCTGTTTCTCCCAGTGTCAGATTGTTTCTTAGCTTCCCTGGATCTCCTAGTTAATTTCCTTTGTTTTCTATATTTCTTAGCATCCTGTATCAAAATTAGGACACTTGCTCCCTGTTTATAACACAAATTTAAATTTTGTCAGAAAAGATCACTCATAGTTCAGGTCAAAGCTATGAAGAAATTCCAAGAACATGAACTTAGAGCATTAAGAGAGAAGTTAGTTGTGCTGAAGTGAGCTGGTGTCTCAATTCCATGTAGCTTATGATCTTGTGGCCTTCGGCAGTATGAGGCCAGCCTTTTACAGAACAAACTGTTCCTGAACAGTTTCTCCACTGTATTAAAAGCAAACATATTTTTTCTCCTATATTGAACCCTTCAGCCTTTTGTGTTTAAACTATTTCTCACTTGTTTGAACTATTTTTTCTGGAACAAACATTTATTATAGGCAGTGTAAATAACAGCTGGCACTCTGTTTGTGTTGACTTTTGTATGTCTCTTCTGGGCTGTTATTTAGTTAGAAGAGAGTTTGGAAACCCAGATTCATGTCTCTACCTTGTTACCAGTTTAGAGCTTAGACAAGTCTTTTAATTTTCTGGGCCAAAGTTCTCTTGTGAAATAGGGATAATAAGTACTCTTGCCCTACCTCGTGGAGAGGGATGATAAAAATACGGGCTAGTCTTAAAATATCTAGGAAAATGTGCCACAGAAAATAACATGCTAGTGTGCATTATTAATTGACATTATTATTAATACCACTATTGGCTTATCAATGGAATTTAGACTAGCATGCTGTTCAGCTAAAATTTTTGTTGTTGTTGCCGTTAGTTTAGGCAGGGTGGAATTATCAAAAATATTTACCAGAAAGTTCTGACCTTTCAGGGAACAGACTGATCACTCAGAAAGGATTCTTTCCTTCAGATGCACTTTGAGAAGGGCACATGTGTGCACACATGTGCACACGCACATCTGTATGCTTGGTTCATTTGTTCTCAGAAAGGAAACAGGTAAGAGGCACTTCCCCTTGTAGGTTATTCTGCTCCTTCCTTTGGCTGTAGATTGGACTGGAAGAAATAAGTTTTTTAAATCCTGGGACGAAAGGGGTTTAGGATTATCTGTCTGCCTCTTGAACAACACCCTCCTCCCCTTTTTTAAAAACCGTGTGTAAGTATGAACAGATCTGAAAGTGTGTTAGGTAAGAGGGAATGCATTATGGTTTGGATGAAGATACAAGTCCACGAATCCCAGTTGCACGTGATCATGAGTGCGTTTCCTTCAGGGCATAACCCTGGAGTTGAAGATGTGAATCAAGTGACGTTTTCTGCATGTTCTGTTTGTAGAAGCGCTCAGACTTTTGTGAGGTTCTCCAGATATCTGTCCTCTGTTGTCCTCTTTAAAATGTAGTACAGTATTGCACAGTTATCCTCTAGTTTACCTTGCAGAGATGCTGCATGGGTTAATTAACAGATTACTAGCAAATGCTTTGAAAATCAAAAGGTCCTTTAGAAATAATCAGCATTGCCAGGCGCGGTGGCTCACGCCTGTAATCCCAGCACTTTGGGAGACCGAGGCGGGTGGATCACGAGGTCAAGAGATCGAGACCATCCTGGTCAACATGGTGAAACCCCGTCTCTACTAAAAATACAAAAAGTTAGCTGAGCATGGTGGCGCGTGCCTGTAATCCCAGCTACTCAGGAGGCTGAGGCAGGAGAATTGCCTGAACCCAGGAGGCGGAGGTTGCGGTGAGCCGAGATTGCGCCATTGCACTCCAGCCTGGGTAACGAGAGCGAAACTCTGTCCCAAAAAAAAAAAAAGCAAAAAAAAAAAAAAGAAATAATCAGCATTGTTTGGTTCTCATTTGGAATAAGTAGAAAGGATATCTTATTTCTTAAAAGCAATATAACTAAGATGGGAGAGAGAATGGTCCTCTTGCAGTGTTACTAACTACTGTGTTCTCATGCACTACTTAGGTTGTATTATCATGCCGTTGTACAAGTGAAGAAACAAATGGGACTCACTGGGTCTGCCAGAACCTCACTGCTGCAGAGCATTACAAACACATTAAAGTGTAATTGACATCGAGTAGCTGTATGTCTACAATTTGCCAATTAGAATATTTAGCTGTGCAATAAAAGAAGAGTTAATAAAACACATTTAAGAAATGGAAAATAAGATTAGAAGTGGCATTTTGGCCCTTATTCAAGTGGCAGGGAACAGAAGAGGGTGTGGAAACCAAGCTCGACTCAGTTCCCTGTGTCTTCATTTGCCACTGGCTAGTTCATTACCAAATGTCTGGAGATATTCAGATATCACCCCTTCCTCCAAAGTATTCTACTCTCCATTTGATTCAGTACTATTTTATAGCTTAATGTCATATGGAAATTTTAGAATTCAACTTCAGAGTAAACAGTAAAATGAGTTAAAATTACAGTTCATCGATTTCTTGCTGGCTTTTTCATTTATTTGTAAGACAAATTGCATAGAGTTTCCACTTTCTTCTCCTCAAAACTCACAACCCCAAAAATATCTGGCGAGGGGAGGGGGCTTTTCTTTTAACCACGAGTGAACTACTGTTTAGCAACATTGACTACAAATGTGCTTCTTGGGAATTTCACCACTATATAATTGCCTTCTTCATTTCTTTTCTTGCTTAACTAGTGTATATAATCACTGATTTATAAGTGTGAGCTGTAATAATGTCAGCTGTCTGCTGGCATGATTGGAGAACTTATTATGAAATGAAGTTAATTTTATATCTTCTTTTCTTGGAAACTCTTTTATACTTAATTTTAAGCAGATAAGTGACATAAAAGACCAAACTACTTGAAGATAATGCATTTAGAAATTGCTGATTGATGAGCTTATGCTTATCTAATTTTGTTTTAAAAGGATCCTAATATATCTTTTGAGAATAGATTTTTGAACGGAAGAACAAAAGTAGTATAGGTGGATAAGATACCAGCAAAAGAGAAATGGAAGGGTTCTGTTTCTCTCGTCCAAAAATTATTGTAACATTAATCCTAGAATTCATGTTTTAGTCATGGTTGTCAGTTGTGGGAAAATATTATTTAGCTTAATAGTTTTGCTTAAAATAAATGTTTGTGTTTTAAGCAAAACAGTTTATGTTGTAAAAGGGTAACAGCTACATTTTATGCATCTCTTTTTGCTGGATTTTCTTTTAGAGATAATGATCTTTAGGGCTGTTTTCTATAAATATGCATATCATACTTGTGTTTCTGCTTAAATGCATGCATGTGTAAGAATCACTGAATTTGATTAACTTTATTAACAATAAATAATGAAGTGTACTCTTTTATGTTAACCCTTATTTTATTGTGTATCAGCCTTTAGACATTTGGCTATCTAGACAAGCAATCATTTATATCCTTTTAAAAAATATTTATTGCTCCTTTGACTAATTGCTTTTTATATGACTTAAAGCCTTTTGCATTGATACCATTTGTTAAAACACAGCCAGAAGCAGGCAGAGCAGTCTCATTTTTCAAAAATTTAGTGTCATTTTTATAGACAAATAACACTTGTAAATGATGGATAATAGCTAGCAGGATGCTGCATGGTATAAAATGTGCATGAATTATATTTTCTGGGAGTTAGAAGGTTAACTTGTCTATGAACTAATTGAAAAGCTTTATGGTAAATGGAAAGTGCTGTGTGCACATTATCAGCATGACTTAAACCAGCTGAAAAAGGGATTTTCCTTCCCTTGGGTATTATTCATTATCTCCTCCCCTTTTCTGGCTAGCTGATGTATATGGAGAGTAATCAAAATGAATCTATAGATTTATAAAAAAAGAGAACGGTGTAGATGCTTTTCACAATAAGTTGGCAATTAATACTTTGCATATTAGAAATGGGATGGAGCTAAGTGCAGGCATTGAAATTATCATTGCATGATGATATATTTTTGCATTTGCAAAGTTCATGTTTATCAAGATGACAGTGGTTTCTGGCCCTAGGAAAACAAATGGTGGGAGATAGACTTGATTTCTTCTGCAGCTTGAAGTATAGACATAACAGGAATTTATCACAGGCTTTTTGTTGAGGAAGGCTAACTCATAAGTTTTTCTTCCTACATTGCACAGTTAAGTTGAAAACACACAATCTTAATTTAGTAGCAAGTTAGATATTCAGTTGAGAATATTAATATCTTAATGAGAACTTTGGAAACTTTACTTATTCAAAAGTAAAACTTTCTTTGCCCCTGGAAGATGACACTAAACCCACCTCCTCCAACATAATCTAGATGGATGCCTACAGATTCTTTCTATCCTCTCCCTACCCCCTCTAGCTACTCTTTCTCTTTGAGTGAATGTTGGGGAGAAAAGGAGTAGAGGAGGGGAAGGTGATGTTAAGAAAAAGAAAGGATTTCTCACTGGATCTGGTCACATGCTGACTTTGTGTTTTCTGGGCTTTGTTGCTATTTAACATCTGTTTTCTTTATCATTGACGTTTATCAGTTTTATGACAATTGCCTAATGGAATTTCTTTTTATTTACCCTGATTAGTCTATCTGTGGATTCATGTCTTTTAACATTCCTGTAAACATCTCAGTTATCATCCCCTTAAATACTCCCTTTCTTCCTTCCTGTCTATTCTTTTCTTCTAGGTCTCTGATGAGACATATTATGGACCTTCTCATTGTATTCTCCATCTGAGTTAACATTTCTTTATATTTTTCATTTTTTTGTCTTACTGTATTGGTAATTTCTTCATTTCTTCCTTCCAATTCACTAATTCTATTTTTGGCCTTGACTAAATGCTGTATAATCTTGCTAGCAATGTTTTTTTATTTCAGTAATTATAATTTTTATTTAAAAAATTTTTAGTTTGTTCTTTTAAAATCTGCCTTGTCATTTTAAAAAAAATTGTGATAAAATACACATAACATAAAATTCACCATCTTTGCCACTTTTAAGTATACACAGTTTAGTTAATAGTACATTCACATTGTTATGCAGCCAATCTCCATAGCTGTTTTTAGTTTGCAAAGCAAAAACTGCCTGGTCGTTTTTGATAGTCACTTGTTGCTTGCTTATTTTTGTGATTCTGTCTTTTACTTCTTCAGCCTTTCATACGTAGTTATTTTATTGTCAATAATTGGTAACGGAAGCATCTGAAGTCCCTGGTATTTCACATCTGTTCTTTGTTGTTTCTTTAGTCTCTCGCTTCTGATACTGTTTCGTTTACCTGTCTGCTTAGTAAACCTTAATTGCTAGCTCATACTTGGTTGATATCCTAATCTGTAGAAAAAGTCTTGGGTCCTAAGTCAAGGATGCTTTTCTCAGAGTATTTGCTTTTGCTTTTGCCAGTAGCCATTGAGGGCGTGCTGCTGTCCTGAGACCATTCCATTGCCTTCCAGAGGCTGCCATGTAACCCAGGACTTTTAGTTTAATTCTCACACCCAGCCATAGAGCTGAGGCCCAGCCTCCCAGAGGTTTTGCGAGATCACCACGTGCCCTCACAGGACCCTTCCCCTTTCTGAGGCTCACTGCCCAGGGATTTTTTGGTTTTTATTGTTTGTTCCTTTTCCTTTTTGCCCTCGTAGACATTTTTTAAAATTTCCTCTGAGTCCAACAAAACAGGAATTTTTTTTATTCAGATGCTTGTTGTACAGTAACAGTAAGAGTATTAGTCTGCTGTACTTCTGGAAGACTGAGCTGGTTTTAAAGGGTCTTTAACATGGGCACTCCATGTGCTCCTCTGCTGGGCCCCACCAGCTCAGCCGCCTTGCTCAGGCAGCGTTGCTCTACTCCCATGTTGCTCGCAGCTTCTGATTTTGAGGTCTGCCTCATCTAGACCCTGCTGGGTCCATCTGACCCCTTGGAAGAAGTCTCTTGGGAAGGATGACCTTGGTTGACATCCCTGTCATAAATTTTACATCTGGAAATTAAATTGCCTTTCCTCTACTTCAGAGGGAGAATGGGGTGTGGATCCTTCCCAGTGCAATTTTAGCTAGCCTGTATCTTCTAGGTGTGTACCAGCTGCCAGTTCAGCAGTCCTCCAAAATTCTAGGGAAATTATATCAATTGCTGTGTATTTCTGATTTGAAGTTTCTCTCAGTGGACTTGAGAGTAGGCATCCCATCCCCACTGTGCTACCCAACTATTTGGTGATGGTGGAGGGCATCATAACCCAGCTGTTTTCCCCCCCTCAGAGAAAAACAGAATTCTCTCTTGATTTCTGTTGTTCACTCAGAGTGGGTAAGGGTTATAAAAAATCATGAAACTAGTTATGACACATTAACTTTGAAAAGCTCCTTTGCAGAGACTGGCACCTCACTTTGGAAATTTATATTTGTTGTTTCTTGGTAACTTATTTGAAACTTCCAGTTTAATACCTGTCCATACAAACATAGGCAGCATGTATTGCCTCCATCTTGGGGTAGTTTTTTCTCCTTTCTCTGACTCCGGTTGTTTGTAAACATCATCTAGAATGGAATGGACTTCTCTGTTTCCATGCTGGCCAGTTGTTTTACTTTTCGTTACCTTGGAGATAGTACTTCTTACCCCCTGTGATTCTGAGACATAAAGATGATCAGGAAGCCATTACAGCCCCTGCAGAGTCACCAACAACAGGGCAGGACCTTATACTGTCACTTGGCATGTTTTATTTTTTTAATGCCATATGGATTAACCATCATAAAAAATAAGGTTATTTGTATATAGTTACTACCCATCAAGGAGATGGAGATTAACTCTCCATTCCTATAGCGTGGGGTGCACTTTGGGAGTTAGCTCCAAGCAGCACAATAGGGCAAGGAGAGAAAGGAACGTAGAGGTGGGGAAACCTGGCACACAGTTCCTCAGCCTGGTGATCAGTTCACGTTGACCATGTCACACCTTGACAGGATGTGGTGAGAAGGGTATTTCACCTCTGTGACCTGAAAAACCCATAATCTTGGTCTACTGATTAGTGAGAAAAGCATCAGTCAAACCCACATGAAGGGATGTTCTACCAAATGCCTGACAGTGCTTCTCAAGACCGTCAACGTCATCAAAAACAAGGGACGTCTGAGCATAGTGTCACCGGCCAGGCAAAGGAGCCACAACCTTTAAACATAATGGGATGGGTTCCTGGGATAGAAAAGGACATTAGGGGAAAAACGTGAAATTCAAGGAAAGTGTAGCGTGTAGTTAATAGTATCTTACCAGTGTTGCTTCCTTTGTTGTGACAGATGTACATAGTAATGTCAGTGGTAACAACAGAGTAAACCAAGTGAGGGGTACACGGAGGGTGAAGGGTATACAAGGGTTCTCTGCACTATCTTTGTAAAGTTTCTGTACCTCTAAATCTAAAACTATTGTAAAATTCTATTTAAGTAGAATTTTAAAATATTTTTAAATATAATTATTTAAGGCATTTCTCTAATAGCTCAGAGAACTGATATATATCTATAGTTTTATCTGTATTTCAGCAACACCTGTGACCATTTTTCAGAAGGGATGAGAAATTGTGGTGGAAAAGGAAGCCTAGTTAAGCAAGTGGCACTTAGCACAGTGGTTAAGACATAGCCTTTGGGGCCAAAACGACTGGCTTTGAAGCCCTATTTTGTTCCTTCTAGCTTTGTGACCTGAGGCAAGTTGACATTCCTATGCCTCAGTATCTCTGCCTGTAAGATGATCAGCCTATGTTGAGTGACTAATGAGGTAACATATGTAAAGCTTATCTGGCATGGGCTACACCATGTTGTAGCACCAGGACCTTCACTGTTTTTTTTCCAGCCTCTTCAAGTCACTATAAAGGTGACAAGTTTGTGGATAACACAAAGCTGAGCAAGTTCCTATGAAACTATTCTCGGAGGCTGGGATTGAACCAAAGGAAGATGGAGGGTGTGTTTCCCACAGGAGTCGGGAGTGATTCCTTGACGTGTGTGTGTGGAACCCTTTCGGTGCTCTCTAACTGCACATGAGTGGAACAGAAGAATACACTTAGTCATAGGCATTTTGTATTTGTTACGCAAAACCGTATCTGTGATCTTAAGGACATGCATCATGACTGCCAACATCAAAGCCTATTCTTTAGATCCTGCTGTGTTTCATGCCAGATATATTTTCATTGTGCTCTTTCAAAGGCACTTCCAGGGTCTCTCTGCCAGATCCTGGAAGTGGTCATCTTCCACTCCTGTCAGCTGGGTTCTTGGCTGACTCTTTGTCCAGATGGGAGCACTGACGTGGCCTCTGAATCAAAATTAGTCTTTTTTTTTCCCAGTGCACCTTTGCTAACTTGCCTTGGATTTGGAAGAAATGAGGACATGCCATTTTCTTTAAAACAACACCGTCTATATTCAGATATAATTCACATACCATACACCTCATCTATATAAAGTGTACAATTCAACAGCTTTAGTATACTTACAGAGTTGTGGAACCATCACCACAATTTTAGAATATCTTCATAACCCTACCAGTAAACTCTCACCAGTCGTATATGAGGGTTCCAGTTTCTCCATAGCTTAAGACTTTTTACTATGTGTCTTTTTGATATAGGCATCCTAATGCTACATGTGTGGTGGTGTCTTATTGTGGTTTTGATTTGCATTTCCCTATTGACTGAAGATGTTGAGCACCTTTTCATGTGCTTATTTGCCATTTGTTTATCTTCTTTAGAGAAATGTCTATTGAGATCCCTTGCTCTTTTTTTTTTTTTTTTTTTTTTTTTTTTAATGGAGTCGCACTCTGTTGCCCAGGCTGGAGTGCAGTGGCGTGATCTTGGTTCACTGCAGCCTTTGCCTCCCAGGTTCAAGCTCTTCTCCTGCCGCAGTGTCCTGAGTAGCTGTGATTACAGGCACCCACCACCATGCCTGGATAATTTTTGTATTTTTAGTAGAGATGGGGTTTCACCATGTTAGCCAGGCTGGTTTTGAACTCCTGACCTCAAGCGATCCACATCCCTTGGCCTCCCAAGGTGCTGGGATTACAGGCGTGAGCCATCACACCTGGCTGAGATCCTTTGCTCATTTTAAAATAGATTTTTTTTTTTTATTATTGAGTTGTATTTGGTGTATATTTCAGGTATAAGTCCCTTATCAGATACATGAATTACAGATGGTTTCTCCCATTCTGTCTGTATCTTTTCACTTTTTTGATAATGGTTTTAATTTTGATGAAAACTTTTTTCTTTTGTACTTGTACTTTTGGCGTCATATCTAAGAAGATTTTGCTAATCAAGGACTATATTTTCTAAGATTTTTATAGTTTTAGCTCTTACATTTAGGTCTGTGATTTGAGTTAATTTTTGCTTATGGTACAAGGAAGGGATTTCTTGCATTCCTGCTAAGTGGTCTGTAATTTTGGTAGAGGCTATACAGTGGGTATCCATGACTAGTCAACAACAAAAAAAGACTTTTGAGCTGCCCTGGCCAGACCATTGCAACTATGTTGCTGTTTCATCATTCAGAATTGCTAATTAAAGGCCAGCTGTTCACTTAACCAAAAAGGTTTATACATTTTTTCTAAAATGTATGTAAATATTTTTACTTTTTTCCTTGGAGGCTTTTTATTTTTAACTGTGTCTAAAAAACTGGTTTGGAGCATGTTCAGTAAAAAAATACGTGTAGCATGGTATGTCTGAAAGAGCATGAACTTAGAGTGCAGAAGACCTGTGGGAAATCGTGTACCTTCCATTTACTAGTTATGTTCCTTGGGGACATGCTTCCTCTGAGCCTCAATTTCCAGCAAAATTGATGAGAGGAATCCATGAAATCATTTCTTGGCATATCTTAGGTACTCAGTAAATGGTTACTATTTTTGTAGTTGTTACTAAAACTGCAGCCATCACTCATTTTTCTCCTGTGTGTTCCCTTTTATGATGCCCCTGTCTGAATATGCCTTGGGTCAGTCTTTTTCTCAGAGAGTTAAAGTCATTTTATTTTCTAGCTAGGGTGATTTACTCAAGCTATTTGAGAGTTGCAGTCTCCTAAGTTTTCAGAGTGAGTTCCCAAGGGAACCATGAAGGATAATAGTTTATCTTGATTCCAGGAAAGACAGTTGCTGAGGGATTCATGGAATACATGTTTGCATTTCTTTCCAGAGCGGCTCACAAATTATGTTGGTTATAAATGCCGGTTGCTTCTTTGCCAGCAAAGAAACTTCCTTGGAGTATTTCAGCTTTCTAGTGAAGACAAAGATTTCTTTGACAAGATGGGAAAGACTTTACAAGATTGTGGGGAGGTAGCATTGCGTTTAAACCAATAGCAAGAAACTGGTGAGAAAAAAAGATGTGACATTCAGAAAAGGAAGGACAAACTGCACCAATATTGAGCCACAGATTCCATGCTGCTGTGGCGGGGTTGAGGGAGTTAATAACACTGGTAGTAATACTGGTAATGATAATTGGTCTTGAGCGTTTATCATGTGATATGTGTAAATGCTATGTGCTTTAATCATGCATTTAGTCATTGACTAGGCACAGAGATTCCAGCGAGCAGAGCTGAGAGTTGAAGAGATTGAATAACTTATTCTGTGGTCATATAGCTAGTAAAAGGCAGGCCCAGGATATGAATTGAGTGTGGCTAGAGGTTTTTCTTTCTTTTTTTTGAGAGAGAGTCTTGCTCTGTCACCCAGGCTGGAGTGCAGTGGTGCAATCTCAGCTCACTGCAACCTTTGCCTCCTAGGTTCCAGCGATTCTCCTGCCTCAGCCTCCTGAGTAGCTGGGATTGCAGGCACCTGCCACCATACCTGGCTAATTTTTGTATTTTTAGTAGAGACAGGGTTTCACCATGTTGGCCAGGCTGGTCTCAAACTCCTGACCTCAGGTAATCCGCCCATCTCTGCCTCCCAAAGTTGTGGGATTACAGGCGTGAGCCACCACATCTGACTCAGTGTGGCTGAAGTTTTCAATAGAAATTGTTTTCTCTTTGAGTGTGGGAGACGTGAGACCCCGTCAGTCCTATGGAGTGCTTTACCATTTCTTTAGCTTTACCTAGGGAACCAGCTGTTCAAAAAACCAGACACTTTTCAGAGTAAAGAGGCCTCTATTCGATTTTACCCCATGGCAGACAGTATATACCAGAGTGCCCCAGGCAAACCAGAAAGTGTGGTTGCCTGTAGATAAGAGTTTTAAAACAGTATTTGGAGCTTTACCCACAAAAAAGGATATAGCCTTATTTAAAACAGATGGTATAGAGTAAACAAATGACATGGAGAAAACAGAACTGCTCAACTTCTATTTTGATTTTATCATCTTTATCAGGAAAAATGAAGTTTAAGTTGGAAAGGGTAGAATAAACATGGTTAGCAGATATTAAAACCCAAGATAGAAGAGATAATGAGAATGACTAAAAAATGCCTTTATGTCTCCTGGGCACGGAAGGAACTTGCAGATGTGATTGCAGAACCACTTGAGATAATATTTTGTGAATCAAGGAGAATAGGATACCGGAAGATTGTAAATGATTTCAAGAAACATGTCCCTGTTTTCAAGGGGGAAAGCATGGTTTAGAAACTGCAGATGGGTGAGTTTAAGTCAGTTTCTGAGGAATTCTAGAAGCAATATTAAGCAGACGTTTGTGAACATATAATAAGGCAGCAGTGAGTAATGGGAGACAGAAAGGATACTCTAAGAACAAGTCTTTTTCTTGTTTAGATGGGATCATTCATCTGATACATGAAGGGAATGCCAGATAGAGAGTGAATATTGATTTCAGCTAGCCACTTTGAGAGTCTCTGGTGTCACAGACAAGATGGAGAAATGTGACTGGGGTGATAATACAGTTTGATGAGTTTATATTTGCTGCCACAACCATTGTGTGTGTTTGTTTATTTATTATTTATTTATTTTTTGAGACAGGGTCTTACTCTGTTGCCCAGACTAGAGTGCGTGATCATAGCCTCATTGTAACCTTGAATTCCTGGCCTCAAGCAATCCTTCCTTCTCAGACTCTCAAAGCTCTGGGATTATAGGTGTGAGCCACTGTGCTGGGCCTGCAACCATTTTTAAACTGGGTGATGAATGGATTGATCAACTAACTATAGCGTCTGGGACAAAATGGCCTGTTGTTTGTTTTTATAAATAAAGCTTTATTGGAACACAGTTGTGCCCATTTGTTTATGTATTGTTTATGGCTGCTTTCATGCTACAGTAGCAGAGCTAAACAGTTGCTTTGGAGACCATTTGGCCCATGAAGCCTATAATATTTGCTTTCTGGCTCTTTAACAGACAAAGTTTGCTGACCTCTGGCTTAGACAGAACACTTGTTCTCAGCCTGCTATACATTAGAATCACCTAAAGCGTTCTTACTAATGCCCAAGCATCTTTTCTCCCTAGCCCCTCCAACTAAATCAGAATCTGAGGTTAAGCCTCGCTTTTTATTTTTTTTAAGATTCCTGGGTGATTGTAATGTGAAGTCAGAGCTGGAGACCACTGGCCAGGAGGGAGGGTGCTAGTGAGGAGAAGGGACTTGGCCTCATCTTTTGTTTTCTATGAGGGTTAATGATGTACTGTGCAATCCAATCTCTGGATGACACAGAGGGAGAGGTGGACATGGCTATTTAGATGACAGGGTAAGAACTGTAAAATTTGTGGCCCTAAGGTGACAAGATGATGTTGGTATAGTAAAAAATGTAAAGGCCTTCCCTTATGTACTAAAAAGTCTCTTGTAGAAGTATCAGGTGGTGATTTGGCCATACCCAGTGAAATGCAAGTGAAAATGAGTTAAGGGTTAACTGCAGACTCAATATTAGCCAACAGTATGTGATAACCAGAAAACCCAAAATGAGACAAAACCAACAATAACAACCAAGGCAATCTCAGCCTATATTAACATAATTACAGTGAAAGCAAGGATAAAATTTCTACTGTATCTGCTCAGGTCAAATCTCACCTGTTGGAGAAATGCTTTTTGCAGGTGGGAATTCAGCTGGTTCAGCTTTGGAGTGTCCTGGGGTAGTGCTTCCCAAGAAACTGACCTCTATTCTCCAGAGAGCAGGGTGAGCTGCCACAGTGGGTAGTGTGGCCTTGTCTCTGAGAGGTGTGCAAGGAGGGATCAGATGGCCATTTGGTAGGGGTTAGAAATGAATGTTCATCTTTGGGGATTGTATTAGGATTCTCCAGGGAAATAGAACCAATAGGATGGATGGAAAACAATATATGTAAAGCCTTATGATAAGGAATTGGCTCATGTGATTATGGAGGTCGACAAGTTCCAAGATCTGCAGAATGAGTCGGCATGCTTGATATGCAGGAGAGCCAGTGGTGTGAGTTCCAGTTCAAAGGCTGTCAGGCTTGAGACCTAGAAAAGCCAGTGTTTCATTTTGAGTCCCAAAACAGGGAAAAACTGATGTTGCAGCTCAAGGCAGTCAGGCAGAAGGAGATTCCCCCTTACTCTAGGAGGGTCTGCCTTTTGGTTCTGTTCAGGCTTTCAGCTGATTGGCTGGGGCCTACCCATGTTAGGGAGGGCAACCTACTTTACTCACATTGAAATGTTACTTCTCTCCAGAAACAGCCAGAATAATGTTTGACTAAATGTCTGGCACCCCATGGCCCAGCCAAGATGACACATAAAATCATCTGTCACAGTGATCATCTAATGCAACTTCTTCATTTTGTGGGTGAGAAAACAGAGTCGCAGAGGATGTAAGTTTCTGAAGGTGCCCCCGTTTGGTCAGTGGCCAAGATAGCTCTAGGATGATTAGGTCTCCTCAGTCCACAGCCCTGTGTTCTTCCTGCCACACTGTTTAGTAGATGTAGAGGTTGTGTTAATGACCTCTGCGGCCCTCTCCAGCCCTCAGAATTAGACTGACTGTTAAAAGAAATGGAAGATGTCGTTTTTCAGAAGGAGATGCCTTAAGCAGGATAGAGAACTGCAGTTCACTGGGTGTGTGGTGCTTGATTTTGAGGAGACCATCACCCAGATACAGAGGGGTCAGCGTAAACCCAGTTGATGTCAGTTGTCTTATGTACTCAGATTCCGAGCTCTTCCTTTTATACACAAACACTCTTCAGGCCCCTTCAAAGCCCCCAATACTACTTAATCCTTTAATGCTGTGGCTGTCAAGAGGATGAGGAAGAGGGATGTCAGGCAGATTTCAGGCTGGTGTGCATAACTAGGTGAGTGCAGGGCCACCATCCGAAGCTCTGTGGGGGAGTTTACTTTGTGCTCTCTGCATGTGGTCTCTTGTTGCGTCAGCAGATGATTCAGCCAGAAAGATGAAGACACTCAAAGGGACACTACTTTTGGATATGGTTTATCATAATAGGCTAAGCCCCCACCCTATGTCAAAGACGATTCTAGATGCTTCTAATACATTATTTTTCCTGGTCTAAAAGATAACTATGCAAGCTACACATTATCGTCCCCATTCCATAAATGAGAAGACTGAGCTCTGGATGTGTTTTCTTCACGGTGGAGAAAAATGATATTGATTGACAGGTAGGTCCAGGTTTCTAATGTAATGCCCCTGTGTGTTTTCACACTCTTGGCACTGAGCTATAACATCTTGTTTTAGGAAGCAAGAATACAGTTATTAGAAGACCACTCTTAGAGTCAACTCTCAGGTACTGTCAAATGGCAACATTTGAAATTCCACAGTGGCTAACACGCTGACACCCAACACAGTTCAAGTGTTGTATAAATAAAGTCAACAGGCTGACTTTTGAGTAAAACATAATTTTTCAACTGCTGCCAAGAGGAAGATAATTGATGTTAAAGGTAAACATAAATGACTTTTTGATTACCTGTTGTTTTAGATTAGCTCAGCTTCTCTTCATCATTACTGCAAAGCCTTCAAAGCTATGCAAAGTAAACTCTCAGGATCAATTTCCCCCTCTCCACTTCCCCTCTTGTCACATTTCCCCACATCTTTTAACAGAAGCCCTGCTCTTGGGGAAGTCAGGAATTAGTTGCTTCACTTTCTAATTATTATAAGTGTGTTAAACAAAATCACTGATAAGAGCCTCACATGTTGCAGGTGCGCATGCCTGAGCTCGTACTGGAGAAGGCGGCTGGGCTGAAGGAAGCATGAGCAGGTGCAGTGCCCTGTCCCACCCTGCCCCACCCTTCCCCTGCAGGAGTCCTCATTAGTGAATGGGCTGAGAGTGGCCTGGGCAGTGTTCTGTCTGGACATACAGATACATTATTTTTAGGCTCTAAAACAGTATGATTTGGCAAATGGACCTGCCAAGTTGAATCACAATTTGAAACCCAAGAGCATTTCCTAGGTTCCTCTGGAGCAGTTCCTTTGTTTGGGTAGGGGAGGAGTGGAGACAGACCTTGGACACAGAGTGGGGACAAAGAGTGTAGGCGGTGTGAAAGTTTGCTTTAATATGGGGCTCTTATGGATCCATTCTAAGTCAGGGTAGTCCTAGAAGGCAGGATACGGTCAGCTCCAGGTTGGTCCCAAGCATACTGGGTCATTGCCCTTCCATAAATCCGTGTTGTGGAAGGGATGGCATGGGGGACGAGGTAGAAGATCTAGTAGAGCTACTTCTGCCTTTTTCTTTGTAACTTCACAATGTAAGTTTTGTGGATTTTTGAAAACACAAATAGAAATCTTAATCGTATTCTTTATCCTATTAAATGAATTTTAATGCTGCAATTTTAAAATGAATTGAGTGGCATAGCTGCTCATCCCTGGATTAAGGGTCTTTGGTAAAACAAATTTAATTCATACGTGAAGTACAAAATAAACAAACATGAAAATAGTGCACCAATGAGGGAAGGAAATGAAGACTTCATACAGCAAGCTCAGGTCTGTTGTCTGTTTGCTTCCTCCCCCTTCCCTCTGCAGTCCTCCTCCCAAGCCTGTCATGAACATCCTGAGGCTCTTTGAAAATCCGTTTGTGTTTTTTGTTGAATGTATCTCAGGTCTTGAAGACTCACAGGCTAGAGAAGTATTGATTGCATTTAAGGGTCCATTACTTAGGTAAACCAAATAATGTAACTGATCTTGGCTTTAATTGATCAGATCTCTCCCACAGTGTTGGAAAGATTGTAATCTAATTACTCTGGTTCCTGGTTTCTAAGGTGAAGGTTACATTTTGCTGAAACTTAGCCTGCTTCAGTAACCTCTCCTTATCTGGGCTGTCCCTTCTTGCAACACACACACAGTGTATGTTGTACATCTGTGAACTCAGAAGTACACACACAGGTGGACACTTATCTGTTCATGTAGAGCCCCCGTGAATTTTAATTTAGACTCTATATTGACAGTAGGTAAGAAATGTGAGCCATGCTAGTTTTTTCATCTTAACTCTTTACAGCTTGGGAAAGGGGACTAGCAAGATGCTCCTGTCTAATCAGGTTCAATACCAGCCTCTCTTGTTTCTCCTAACAAGCTTGGCCTCATCCTAATTCTTTCCTTTTCTGGAGATAGAAGATCTATTTTGAGCCTCAGAACATTGCAAGTGCAGTATGTTTGAAGACTGAGTTGAAAGCTGCTGAGCTGCTGATTTATCTGTGGATTGGCTCCCCTGTTAACTAGTTCTTCATGGAAGCGCCTCAACATCTTCCTGGGAGCTGTTGCATGGGCTCAGCTCAGATTCTCCAGCTCTCTTTCAAAATACTCCTTTACCTCCTTTATTAGGGCTGGTCTACTCCAGAGGTTAAAATCCAGGGCTAGGGTGGCAGTGGGTGCACTTTTAAACAAAGGGGCTTAGTATCTGCCCTAACCAGCAGGATAACCACATTTAAAGAAGACTACCTGAATGACTATTTAAGGTGGAAGAAATGGGCTCTGCCATGGGTAGAAATCAGGACTCTAGTCAATAACTTCCCCAGCATTCCTAAACATGACATAGGGTGCTGGAAAGCTTTATGTCAGTCATGGGAATTAGCAGAGAACATGTTGGGCAGTTTCTCTGTCTGGGTAGGGGAGGATGGGAGACAGGAAACCTGGCATGTGGCATTCTTCTGGCAGGTCTTCTTTCTGCAGGACTGTTTCCCTGTTGGTTGTTACTCTACATTAGTCAACAGCAGCATCCCTAGAAGAGGTTGTTAGCATCAGCTGCTGCGTGGAAATTGGTGTGTCAGTCAAGCCCATCTGCATCTGCAGGAGCAGTGTGGAAATGTGTAGCAGGGACTGCTGGGAGATGAGGGGTAATGATCTGCCCTTTAGGGTGCTTGGGGATTTCTTTTGGTCAGACAAAATCCTACATGCACTGACATTTACTTTTCTTTAAGAAAGTATGTTTTTGCAAGTACACAGTGCTGTGTAGTAGACCTCACAAAGGATCTTAAAATCGAAACTCTCTGCAGATACAGCTTTTCTAGACAACAAGTACAAGAACTCTCACCTAAGCTGGCAAGATGCATGTGTCTTTTTACTGGAAACATCTTGGATTCTCTGTGGCATGGATTCCTTCTGGGATCTAAGAACAGGAATACTCAGTCCATGAGTTTAAGACTATAGTGAGCTATGATCGTGCCACTGCACTCTAGCCTGGGTTACAGAGCAAGACCCTATCCCAAAAATAAAAAATAAGTAAAATAAAATATAAGAATGTTTATGTGACAGTGTGAAGAACGTGTTTCATGGGAATGTTGTAACTAAATATTTTGAGAGACAGCCATGAAGCCATTTGTAAGCGTAACTGCGATTTTTTTTCCAAGGTAGAGTATTGCTCTGTCGCCCAGGCTGGAGCGCAATGGCATGATTTTGGCTCACTACAACCTCTACCTCCTGGGTTGAAGTGATTCTCCTGCCTCAGCCTCCTATGTAGCTGGGAGTATAGGCATGTGCCACCATGCCCGGCTAATTTTTGTATTTTTTGTAGAGACGGGGGTTCACCGTGTTGGCCAGGCTGACCTTGAACTCCTGACCTTGTGATCTGCCCACATCAGCCTCCCAAAGTGCTGGGATTACAGGCATGAGCCATCGAGCCCAGCCGCATAACTGCCATTTTAATGGGTTTAATATTAATGCTAGAATTGAGAGTAGGGCAGTAATGTTTCTTAAAGGTTGGGTGTAAGATGTTGTATGAGGAGTACTCTTAGTTTGGCCTCCCACTCTGCCCATTGGATTATTTATATTTTCCTAACTCCAATTTTTAAAAATTTCAAGTATATAAAAAAGTTGAAAAACATGTTGCCATGGAGATGGGGGAATACTCATCACCCCCATTCACTAGCCATTATGCCGTATTTGCTTGATACTCGCTTTATTTTCTCAACATTTGAAAGACTCTTTTAGGTCATGACAATTCATCCCTAAACATTTCTAGTGTAACTTCTAAGACTTCTCTTCGTCTTCTTTTTTTTTTATACTTTTTTTTTTTTTTTGGTAGAGATGGGGTTTCACCATGTTGGCCTGAATGTCTCGATCTCTTGACCTTGTGATCCGCCTGCCTTGGCCTCCCAAAGTGCTGGGGTTACAGGTGTGAGCCATCACGCCTGGCCAAGACTTGTTTATTCTTTTACACAGTCTATTGCCATTAAAACATCAGGAAATTTTAATCTCAAATATAATAATATCTAGTGGTCAATTCATATTAAAATCACCCCAATTGTCTTAGTAATTTTTCTTATGGCCTTTGTTTTCTGAAGTCTGAAATCTAGCCAGAGATCACACATGATGTTTAGTTGTCACGTCTCATTAGCCTCATTTTAAATCTATAATAGTCCTCCAGCTTTTTCAAAGTCTTTTTGTGACATGTGGCATCTTGAAAAGTTCAGGCTAGTTCTTGTGGAATGTCCCCCAATCCCAGTTGTTTCCTCCTGTAAGATTCGAGGATATCCCATTGGGACAGAGTGACCTTCCCTTGTGGCACCACAGGAAGTACACGGTGTCAGTCTGTCCCTTTTGTGGTGATGTGTGGTCACATGAATAAGGCAGTGGCCACCAGATTTCTCTGTGCTGTCAGGTTCTGTCTTCCTTTTGTGGTTAAGGGGCTTGTGGGGTGATCTTTTGAGACCCGTGAACATCCTATTCCCAGCAGTCTTTCCCAGAACGATCTTTGCCTGAATTGGTTACTGCTTTGGTAGTTACTGTGCCCTAGTATTTGACAAAAACAAAAGGCAGTTGTACTTTGGAAGCCAGAAAAATGACTCTAGAGAGGAAAAAAAGCCACGTCTTTTTTAATTTAATAAAACAATTTGCTTTTTATATATTAAAGTAAGATTTTTAAATTTGTAAGTGTGTATATCAATAGGATTTGATAAAGTAGGATTTGAAATTTATGAGTGTTAATATCAATAAAGAAATTCTATAATTTTAGTTACAGATTTTTAAAGGTTGTACTTATACATTTCTACATTTTGCACACCGTATCTTAAAATTTGCATTAAAAATTTCCGGAGCTGAATGCTTGTTATTTGTTACTCTAGAACTGAATTCTTGTTAATTGAGTTATTAATTATTTTGGTAATTATTGCAGTATTTGGAACAAAAATGGGAAATGCTCTAAACTCATGAGTGAAAGATTTCCATGTAGATATCTCTCTGTAGAAATATCATCCAAGGAATTTATGAAACACTGAAAGAATCTGTTGTATTTTGTAAGCAGTACTCATTTGAGAAATTGCTCTTGATAAATAGGTTTCACTAATTAAATCATACACTTCTATAGTACATTACTTATAAAACTAGACTAGGAAATAAATATAATTAAAGTAAACATGCCCTTCTAATTAGTAATTGTTTCTGCCATTTTAAGCAAATTTCAGAGTCACAGAGAGCTGCTCCACTATAAACCTAATAATGAAGCTTGTGATAACAGGTGTAAATTAACACAATGGAAAACATTTACACTGTAACATGCTAAATTAAAAATGACATTAACAAGTCCCATTTTCAAATTCTCTATAATTAACATTTGTTCAACCCAGAGATGAGTAAGTGCAGTACAACAGTAAATGTCTTTATTTATAGCTTAGGATATTTGTCAGGCGTTATCTTTGTTAAATTGTAAACAGCAGAGATGCATTCCTTCTTAAAATATGTCATGTTTATATAATCTTAGACAGTTCTGACAAAGGGTAAGACGTGATATTTATTGATGCTGTTATTGTGGGTATTCTGCAGGTATGCCACCAGAACAGCTTTGATTGGGGGTAGGGCTTGACATGAAATATCGAGAGTGGGTTGAGAATGGAGATACGCAGGTACGACGGCAGTAACATCTACGACATGATAAAATATTAGGATTCCCTTGAGTGTTCTCCTCATTGCACATATGTGCTTCTAAGTGCCTTGAATCAGTGTTTGTTTCTGCAAATAAATATTATCTTAAAGGCTTTCTTTTATGGTGCTAGTTAATATAAGCTAGAAAGCAGAGAACAGAGGAAACAGCTTTGTAGTGTAATTTGTCACAGAGGACATGATGCTTTACTCCTTACAGAGAATTTCATCAGTACACTAATGGGTTGAATAAGGAACTGAAGCATTACTGCATTGCTAAACATTGGCTTAGAGCTAATTGTTGACTTTTCTTAACTCAAGATTTTAATCACTTTAATTGTGTCTTTTAAAAAAAAAATTGTTGAGAATACGTACTATAAATTTTTTTTTGAGTAATTAAAAATGTTTTCAAGTTGTATTTAGATTGTTTGGAGTTTATCCTCGTGGTGGAGGATGGTAATGTGATAAGGACAGGTCTGTGTTGTGCCCTTGAGAATGGTAAGACTCATCATTTACCGAGTTCTGGAGCTCACAGACCCCTTGGGGAGATAGAAAAGTAAATCAGTGATTGCACTCATCTTCTGTCACCACTATGAGAGAGCCAAGGAACAAAGGGAAGGACTGTCTAAATAATGGAATAATGTAGTAGTGACAAATATTATAAGAAGTTCAATGTTTTAAATAAAGTACATTGAGCACACGTTAAAGGAACAGTTACTAGTCTGCGGGGCATGTGGCTCAGCATTGCTCAAGAGCGCTTTTATTGCCGGGCGCGGTGGCTCACGCCTGTAATCCCAGCACTTTGGGAGGCCGAGGCGGGTGGATCACGAGGT
Organism: Aotus nancymaae; assembly: GCF_030222135.1. Lineage (NCBI taxonomy): Eukaryota > Metazoa > Chordata > Mammalia > Primates > Aotidae > Aotus > Aotus nancymaae. The sequence goes on along the minus strand of NW_026988546.1, from coordinate 4,182,963 downwards.
CAAGAGATTGAGACCATCCTGGTCAACATGATGAAACCCCATCTCTACTAAAAATACAAAAAATTAGCTGGGCATGGTGGCGCGTGCCTGTAATCCCAGCTACTCAGGAGGCTGAGGCAGGAGAATTGCTTGAACCCAGGAGGCGGAGGTTGCGGTGAGCCGAGATCGCGCCATTACACTCCAGCCTGGGTAACAAGAGCGAAACTCCGTCTCAAAAAAAAAAAAAAAAAAAAAGCGCTTTTATTGATGGTGGAGAAGCCCTAGATCTGAGCCGTCCAGCACGGGTGTCACTGGCTCCACTGGCTGTTGAGACTGAGAAATTGAGCTTATCATTTAACTTAATTTTAATGAATTTACATTCAAATGCCATATGTGGTCAGTGGCTATTGTAGTGGAAAATGTAGATCTATATTTTTAAAGTCTTACGCTTAAAATCATTATTTCAAGTTTTTTTTTTTTTTGCTCTTAAGAGAAGTCATAGATTCGTTTTCACCCTGAGAAATTCTATTCTGAAATAGTTTCAAATCCACTGCGTTTAGACAGTTGAAGTTTCTTTGTCAAGGTTTCAGTGTGATGAAATAAAGGCACTTAGTTGTGTCTCTGACTGCAGGCAGGTTCCTGCCCTCACTTTTCCGCAACCATCAGTCAAGGGGGATGGTGCCTGATCAAGATGCCTGGCTGAGAATGTGTGGGAGTCTGGTTGGAGCCCAGCTTTTATATATTCATATATTTTATTTAACTTTGACCAAAAAGTGAACATAAAAATTGAGTCATGGCAATGAAAACTAACAGATAATTTATATAAAATAAATCTTGATATGACTAACATTGGTCGAACCTGACATGTGATTTTTTACTCCTTGGAAGCCCCATGTGAGGTAAATAGAATCCTTCCCTCACATTTTCTAGATGGGAAACTGGAAGTGCCAGGAGATGAAGTGAGGGAACTCAGCAGTGAGAGGACCTAGACTGCAGCCCAGTCCGACAATGTCAGTTGAAACCTAGTTTTCCAATGAGGACTGCTTTCCTGTCCCTTCCTCTCCTCTTTTTCCCACAGCTTCACACCTACCACTTATTGAATATTTACTCAAGAGGCATTGTAGGTTAATGGTTTGAGAACGTGGACTCTGGCATCAGATTTCTAGGTTTGAATCCTGTTGTTACCGCTGGCTAGCTCTGGGGTTGGACACATTAGTGGACCTCTCTTGTGCTTCATTCCATTTGTGTGTGTAGCACTGTAGAGTACGTATAGCATAATGTAACCGTTAGCCATCGTCAGGATCATTGTCTGCTCCAGCTAGGTACATGCCTTGCATACATTATTAATTCTGTTATCCCTGTTTTACAGATCAAGAAAGGTTTTCTTTTGAAGGTTGAGTTACTTGCCTTAGATCATGTGATCAGTGGGTGGTAGACTATCCTTGGAACCCAGGAATGTGTGCTCTTGACCCTTGAACAGCTTAGGGGCTAGAGGTGCCAATGCACGTGCAGTCAAAAATTCACATAGAACTTTTGACTTCCCAAAGGCTCAACTACGAATAGCTTCATGTTGACTGGAACCGTTACTGATAATATAAACAGTTGATTAACAGTTGATTACATAATAGTTGTATATAATATAAACAGTTGATTATATAATACACATAACATTTTGTATGTTATGTGTGTTATATAATATGTACTATATAATATATGATAGATATTCTTACAATAAAGTAAGCTAGAGAAAAAATGTTATTAAGAAAATCATAAGCAAAAGAAAATATGTTTACTATTCATTAAGCGGAAGTAGATCATCTTAAAGGTCTTCATCCTTTCCGTCTTCCCATGGAGTATATTGGCTGAGGAGGAGGAGGAAGAGGAAGGGTTAGCCTTGTTATCTCAGGACTGGCAGAGGTGGGAAAGATGAAGGGAGGGGAAAGGGAGGCAGGAGAGACAGGCACATTTGCTGTAATTTTTATTGAAAAAAAATCTGCATGTAAGTGGACCCATGGAGTTTTTTAAACCCGTGTTGTTTAAGGATCAGCTGTATTTTTGAAAGCCCTCACTTAAAATAATAAATATTCATTGATTCCCTTAAGGGGGAAGATTTGAGGCAGTTCTTAGCGGAGTATCTGACATAGGGTGAGAACTCAGTCATGGCAGCTACTGTTCTTATTAAGAAGTAAATTTGTCTGCAGTTGGTTGGCTGTTTTCTGTGCCTCTTAGAGGCAGAACAAGAATACAGGAGTGCTGGTGAATATGCAACTGTTGCCTGAGGGTAGTAACTGTGGCACTCAGCTGCTCCCTAGCCCATGTGCGTAGTCTTCTGAGTGACCTCACAGTCTTCTCTGACTACCACTGGTCACTTGATTAAAGAAAACAGCTGGCTCCTCACTCTCCTCGCCTTCCCCACCTCCGTTGCCATGGCCACTCCCCCTCCCCTTCCTTTTGCTTCCCTTCCTGACCAGCCACATCCCTGAGTTTCAACAGGGAGGCTGGGTGGGCTGAGGAGGTGCTTCTGAGCCTCTCTTGGTAAAATTGGAAATGATGCTCTGGACTGAGGCTCTTCTTCCCAAAGCAGATTGCTATCTTGTCCATGTCCCCCAAGCTTGTTCCTATCTTTCTCTCTACATCTGTTTCCCTGCTTGAGTCTGACTTGCTGAACAGCGAGGCAGCTGTGGAGTATCCCTTGTGTTTAGAAACAGTACTGTCCATTGAGAGGCCCCATCAGACATCCCCCATATTTGGTGGGGACTCTCAATGGACAGTACTGTTGCCTTTTTCTTTGGCATATCTATGGATTATTTTAACGACTATAAACCTGTTAATTACTCCAAAGTAAATCTCAGAGGTCAACCTGGGGCCATTGATATGTTTACTATATTGAAGGCTCAGTTGATTGTCATGCCGATCATTCATTGGCAAGTGAACTGGCAAGCATCCATCCAGCCATGCTGATCATTCATTGACAAGTGAACCGGAAAGCATCTGAAGGAAAAAAGTGTGATAGTATGCCTTTCTATATATTGCCCAGGGAAGTTTATTTTATTTTTAGCTGTTGGCTACTGCAGTGGGACAGGAAAGTCAACTTAGGTGTTGAGAATGAAAAACAGCTTGAAAAAAGACTGAGGTTCATTGCACTCCATGACTTGGGTAGACGGATGGAAGGGGGTAGTGAGAAGGAGTTATTCTGAATACATGCGGTGTTTTCATTTAGAGATGCAGAGGTTTTATCTTTATGTGTATCTTAGTGGACGATGACAGTTGAAAACAAAGAGCCACTTCCCTCAAAACATGTAGCTGTGCATGAAGACATGGGGTGAGCTGTTTTCCATGAGAGGGGATCCTGCTTGGTGCTGAGAGGGTAGAATGGAGGATGCAAGTCCTGCCCTTCAGGTATCCCTGGTGTAACTGAGAACCCTGCCATCCTGAAGTAGGGTAAAGTGCAGAAGAGGTCAAGACAGCGGCACACCACACTCACAACTCCTCCATGTGTTCATTCCTGGCTCCGTGGGTAGATCGGCTGGGAAGGAAACTGCTGAGGTGAGCTCTAATTACCAGAGATGGAGATGCTCAGGTGCAAGCTGCCTAATTACAAAAGCCCAGAACACACATGCTCTCAGGGGGCCCACCAGGGTTAAAGAGACTAAAAAAATAAATTTGGCTGCAAATTTAAATGAAGATGAATACCACAAGGAATTTCATATGCAGAAATGGAGTCCTGGCTTTCTTAAAAAAATAAAAACACTAATGCCTCAACAACAACTAAAACAGAACCCCTTTGGGTTTATTATTTCAAGCCAGGTCATACTAATTTCACAAGAGTTTGTGAAAATGGATGCACATGAATAGAACCTTTTAAAAGCTCAGGATTAAGGAAAAAGATTTCACAGTTGATAGTTCAGTAGATGGCAGTCATAAAACAATTGCTCTTTGTTGTATGTATTGGTTTAAAAATGGTTTATTTTCTAATGTCCTGCATTATGAAACTTTTTTTAATGCAGCAATTTTTTTCCTTCATCTATGTTCAATTTCTTAGAAGATAAAAATTTCAAGTGCAGCGAAACTATTTTGCATCTTTTTTGATATTACAGTCTCCCCGTGTGTGGAATTCATTTTGCATGGCCTCAGACCAAATATTTCCAAGCCCTGTCCTTATATATAGCAAAGCCATGTATTTTGCTCATGCCTTCAAGCCTGGGAGTAACACAGTTTTGCTGTCAGAAGAAGATGGTTGCTGAGGCAAGTGGGAACAGGCATCCTGCACCATACCGTCCCACCTGCCCTTCCCGATGGGAGCTGAGGCCACAGGGTTTTTCACCGCCAAATTGATATGCTTTTGAACGAAGCATCTGGTTCTTTGGCAGCTCCACAGGAGTAATCTTGGTCGTTGGAGAGTTTCTTCTGCATCTATCACATAGTTTTGTTATCGAAAGGGTTCCTGGCATTTTCACGTCCCAGTTTCTGGGCATAGGAATGTGAAAAAGCTGAAGTCTGTTTGCACTTGCAAAGCCTCTTTGAAATTTGTAGGGCTAAAAAAAAAATTCTCTGCGTTAAAAACAAAAAAATTCTTCTGGGTTGTTTCTTACCTGCATCCATGGATGATTTTTCAACTATATAAGTTTCATACTCATGTATCTGGTATTTATTCCAAGAGAGAAACATCAGTAAAACTTATAGACAAGTAGTGTTTAGAATTATTCACTAAGAAAGCTAAAATAACATTTTAACGTTTTCTTAGTTTAAGAATTGCAAAATTCAGTATTTATTGAGCCACTCTGATGTTCTAGGCATTTAGGTGCCATACCATGGACCATGTTAGAAAGTTCATAAAGTTCCTCATTCTCAAATCTCAGAGAGCTTTCCCAGCCTAGGTCATTAGCATTTCCATATGACTTGTCTTGACTTAATAATTTATTCACATTTAATATATTCAACTAACTTTGATTCCTTAATCATAATTCAGTATGCAGCTGTTAATGATTTTTCTGTGTTTCGTGGCTGTTTGTCCACTTGTTTCTCAATCATTAGCTCTAAGCGGGTGGGCTGCCATGTCTTTAACTTGCTTTAGCCACCTTCTAGCACAGCGTTCATCTGTGTAACAAACACTTACCGTAGACCTATTGTGTGCCAGACACAGTTGTAGACCCTGCAGGGGAAGCAAACTACTTTCTTGTTGGAGTTTATATTTTCGTGGTCCAGATAATCAGAAAAAAAAACTAATATATTTCTGATTGCAGTATACTTATGCTCTAGAGAAAATGAAGTGAGTGCTGGGAGCATAATGGTGATTGCAGGTGAAAGGCAGCACTCATGGGGGCAGCTGTGGAGGGCCCTCTGTGGGGTGACATTTGACCTGAGATCGGAGAGTTAACTACTACACAGAGGTTTTGGGAGAAAGCCTTTCAAACAAAGAAAATAGCGGGGACAAGGGCCTTTCTCTTAGCTCTTTCGAGGGACAAAGAACAAAGGAAGAAGGCCAGTGTGGCAGGGCAGAATGAGTGATGGTGGGGCTGGGCTGGGGGCTGGAGAGGTTGGGATGGAGTGGGGGTGGTGGAGATGGGCTCAGAGAACCTTGGAGGTGATGTGAGGATGTGAGGGGTTGGATGTTGGATAAACGTTTGTACTAAATGCATAGGGAAACCATGTAGGTTTTAAAGCCAGGGGAAATATGATTTTATTAACGATACAGGTTTATTCAATAAACACCATTATGATAGTAGTATTGAAAGTCTGTATGTAATTACATATAATAATAGCCTGTGTACTTGTGATGATGCAAATATCTCTTCTATATGTTTGGTTGAAAGCTAAAATAAATGTTTTATGCAAAATGAGTCAATGAATTATATCTCTCTCCATTTCTAACAGTTTAATATTCATCATTTGGAGAAGATATTTGCAGTTTTATCTATGTGTGATCATAAACTGTTCATCCGAGTAGGGCATGCCAGTTTTACCTGAGGTCTCGTCTTAATTTTGATTGTATATCCCTTGTGGCTACATGTCAAAATATGACATATCAGCATTAGGCCAACCTGGATTTAATAACTAGGAAACCGTGGAATTTATATGATGTGGGGGCTTTTCTAATGCCGATTCCAAGGATAAGTGGCATAGAAGTTATTTGATCAATTGGACAAGCATAAACGCTAGCTCAGCTTCCTGCCTGTCATCTGAACACAAAACACTGGAGATTAGGTGACTTAGTACTCCAGAATTAAAATCATAATATTTCTTTTCCTGTTAACAGACTATTTTGCTTAGCATTACACTGTCTTTTAGGCAAGCATTCACTGTGCCCCTGCATATGTAATCTTTACTCACGAGTGAGGAATTTTCCAAGGTATATATTGAAAACACTGTGCTCCCTGAAGTCCAGCTGCAGTTGAAGCCGTACCTTTGCAGTGAGGCCCATTTAGTAGCTTCTGTGTGAACCCATCTATCACTTTAGTGGAACTAGAGAGTGTCATATGCTCACAAGGCTCTTACTAAACTCCTTTGCTGAGATGTTATTTGTAGAGCCATCAGTCACACACAGATCTCATCCTTGTGAGGTTATTCATTTTTGCATGGGTTTTGGCTCTGCATTGGGTTGCTTGGGAAGACCCAGAGACCTGGATCATGGCTTAACTTTCATGGTGATGAAACAGAGGCAGTAACCTGATGATGGCTTGACTTTGAGCCCCAGTGCCACCTGACCCACTGGGATGATATGCATCATGGTCTCCTTGGAGGGTGCAGCCAAGTGGGGCTGTCTCCTCTAAGAGATCTGTCTTCTTGCTGCTCAGCGTGATTTCTCAGCCAGTCTAAAACAACACTGCCTCCCCAAGCCCTAAAGCTGTGTTTTTTAACACTGCTTTCACTTGTGATGGTCCATGAGAAAATCTTTGAAAGAAATAGCAAGCCTGGCAGTAGCAGGGGAATGAAGCAGGTGTGCCAGAGCCCTGGTTCTGCCTTGCTCTCATAGGCGGGTGACCTGACATCAGCCCTGGTCGTTGGATCAACATCCTGCTCTCATCAGGAGTTCATGGTGGCTCTCTGATAAAAAAAACCTGGACGTTTTCGTTTCTCTTATTGCTAATGATTAGAAAAGGGACCCATGATCTTGTTTTCCCTCTGCCTCTTACTGAGAAGAGGGTGGTCTCTAGGAACATTTGGAGCTTTTGAAACTCAATGATGTATATTGGCTGAATTAGTAAAATAATTGCATCTCAGCTGGTTGGAACTCTTTCCTGGAGCAAAGTAGTGCTGCAGTCATTGGGTTGGTGGTCTCTCTTTGTGTGGAATACTGTTTAGGGACTCAGGAGAGATGGAATTCCAAATAATGTCACATTTTCTTTCAGGAAGGAGATTGCAGTCTAACAGGGTAGATTATAAGCAATAATTGTCATATTAATAACACTGGCCAAGGAGGGGAGACTTCTTGTGAAAGAGCGTGGAGGGTCGAGAAATGGGGGTAAAGGTATGGGTCATTCAGATTGATGAAATTCTAGTTAGGAAGCATGGCACACACAGTTACTAGGTTTGCAGTGGTCCTTAATGCTGAGGCAGATGATTGCAAGACTGAGGTAGCGAGTCTGCACTGGAGATTTATAAGAAAGAACAATTAAGAGGAAAACACAGTTTAACAAACTTTTATCTCCTGAGGCTAGGCATTCAGCTCCATGCTGGGGACAGCAAAGAGGAATTCCTGTCCTAGAGAGAACAATGAAAAATTAGTCTGTACTGAATGTGAGCATGAGGTGCCTGGAACAAGGAAGAAGCAACAGGCAATCACCTCAGGGACTGTTTCCAAGAAGAGGGGACCTTTCAGCAGAGCCAGCTAGTAAGTGGGATGTGGTGGGGAGAAGAGGAATTTCAATCAAAGTTAGAAAGTGAATGAAAGCGTGTGGACGTAAAGAAACATGACCCATTAGAGGAGCCGGCCTGGACATCAAGAATGTGGACAAATGTGGGAGAGTAGCTATGGGAAGAACTAATAAGGGAGACAGGTTAGGTCACTGGCCAAGGGGGAGGGCTTTTTTCTTTTTTTGAAGAGGGGATCTCGCTTTGCCTTCCAGACTGGAGTGTAATGGTGCCATCATAGCTCACTGCAGCCTTGACTCCTGGACTCAAGTGACCTTCTTGCCTCAACCTCATAAGTAGCAAAGACTAGAGGCACAAGCCAGCACACCTGGCTAGTTTTTTTGTTTTTGTAAAGATGGTGTCTCACTGTGTTACCCAGGTTGATCTTGAACTCCGAGGCTTAACCAATCCTCCTGTCCAGGCCTCCCAAAGTCCTGAGACTATAGGCTGGAGCCACTGTGCTCTGCCCAAGGGGACGTTTTATGTTATGCCCAGAGTTCTGGATATCGGGTCTGGTAGAAAACACTTGAAGGACTGTGAATTTGGTAGTATAGCTATTGCGGAAGCCGTTGTAGATTTTTGAGGATGAAAGTGACACAGTGAAGGCAGTATTTCACTTAACTACAAAAATTTTAGACACTACTGTAAAACTTTTTTCTCATTATAAAAGTAAAATAGATTAATTTCAGAAAAATTCAAAAGTAGGAAAACTATAAAGAAAATAGGCTAGGGCATGGTGGCTTACGCCTGTAATCCCAGTACTTTTATCACCTGACATCAGGATTTCGAGACCAGCCTGGCCAGCATGGTGAAACCCCATTGCTATTAAAAATACAAAAAATTAACCATGCGTGGTGGTGGACACCTGTAATCCCAGCTACTTGGGAGACTGAGGCAGGAGAATTGCTTGAACCTGGGAAGTGGAGGTTGCAGTGAGCCAAGATAGTGCCACTGCACTCCAGCCTGGGAGACAAGAGAGAGACTCCGTCTAAAAAAAAAAAGAAGAAGAAAATAAATATGCGGCATAGTCCCATAACCCATAGATGCAAATTAAATTATTTACATGCTTCGTTATATGGCACTTTTTGTGCATATATGTGTCACGGGTAACGTGATGGGGAGATTTTGGACCCATGCCCAGCCTTTGTCCCCTCAACTGCAAGCCACATGATGTCTTTTACTCCCGCTCCTATGTTTATAAAATATATGAGAAATAAAATCAAAGCTCTCTTTGTGTTATATTAGCTCACAAATTGAGATTGTTTACACTTTGTCTTTGCATGAAAGACTTTTTGATCTGTGCAGCCCTTCCTTTTTTAATAGATGAACTTTTTTTTTTTTTCAATTTGAGGAAAATATAGGACAACTTGATTGTTGCTGGAAGGCTGGTATCCCAAAGTGAATGGGCTTGGGGTCCAGGTTGCTGATGTTGTTTTAGTCTGCAGGAGTTAAGTCCAGACGGCGACTTTAGCCCTTAGTGTGGTGGGGAAGCAGGTGGGGCTTACATGTGCCAGCCCAGCTGAGATGTCCTTTGGCACCTCCTATGTATCCTTCTGTCTTAGACTTCATTGCAGGGGACTGATGGCTACAGTGTCTTCACCCTCTCCTCTTCCTTTAATGGCTTGATGAGGACTTCTCAGGTGCAAAGAAATAAAGCCTAGAGTTTTCTAATTTGAAATAATAATTGACTTTGAAAATTTTTCTTTTACTCATCGTCATTTCAGAGTCTGCAGAAATCTAAATCCAATAATTCTAAAACAAAACTAAAAACACAAAAACATTCAAGGTTGAAGTTGAGTACTATCTTTGACCTTCTCACTGATTTATACATATGTATAAATCTATATATGAGATAAATAACATCAAAGCTATGTGTGACTATGTATATACATATATATATACACACACACACACACACATACACACATACATATATGTATAAAATATGTATATTCCTGTTTGGCCCTTTCACTCGTGTTCAGATTATACCATACATAAAAGCTGTATAAAGTTTTGACTCTTATATTTTCACTAGTATTGTAAGTATTATTAAATATCATATTTTTCTTGAAAACACATTTGTGAACTGAATTACATAAATATACCATAACTTGTTTAACTATTTTTCCATTGGACATTGAGATTTTTTTCTTCTAATATTTTGGCTGTTACATGAGCACGTACATGTGCTATGGTGAACATTCTTGTGCAGAAATCATTGCACCCAACACTGTTAGTTTTCTTAGTAACAGTTGTTAACAATAGAATTACTGATTAGAGGACGTGAGCTTTCAGAACGCTTTTGATACATTGCCAAGTTTCCCTTCAGAAGGATTTTACCTGTTTGGCTGTCACCAGGAGCACATGAGACCTCCTGCCGCTCTGCACAGTTGTCTTTAGGTTATTGAGGGTTACACTTTTTAGTTCTTTGCCTGTTTGGTAGGTAAAAATGGTATTTCCTTATTTGTTTTTTTCTTTCTTTTTTTTTGGAGGGGGTGGATTATCAGTAGGCTGCTGCTTTTGTACACGTTTGGCTACTCTCTTGCTCTCTCACGCGCGCTCTCTCTCTCTCTTCCTGCAACCCCCTCTCTTTCCCCCACTACCCCTCTCTCTCCCTCCCTCTCTCTGCTTCTCCCACCCTATGACTTACTGTTCACATCCTAATTCATATTTCTCTGATTTTCAACCATTTTCATTTCTAAGAGCTCTTTGTATATATATCATGAGACTACTGCCCCTTCTCTTATATGTCGTATATCTTTTTTCCTAGTTTAGTCTTAATCTTATAACTTTGTGGTAATTATAGATGCATAGAAGTGTATCTCATTGTATGATCAAATATATCCATTTTTTTTTTACATTCTTTTTCATTGCTTTAATGATTAAGAATGCTACCACCTGCCTTTCCTTCTTGTTTTTTAATGGCTTCATTTAAAAATAATTATTCTTTAATTCATCAGAATTCATTTTTTAATACAAGGTAGGAATAAAATATATTTTTTCCAAATATTTTACCTATTACTCTAAAATTTTAAAGTGAGTTGATTGAAGCACCCACTTTTCTTCATGGATTTGTAATTATATGAAGTTAGGTTTTAGAAAAGTTGGTAAGATACTAATGAGTGCTAGGGTAACATGTAGGCAGTGCTAGGATTATTAAGTAGAAGGACCTGGGATGGCTGGGAAAGGGCTGGCACATTGTGAGCAGGCTGGTGCCATCATGTTAGTGGGGAAATTCATGAGGGAGACTGTTGCCAGGAAAGACTTAGATAGAAAGTCTTTTTTTTTTAAGCACTATATTTTTCAGAGCTTGGCACACACTTTTAGATTTTGATTAGAACCATATCAGTTTTCTCTTTCAGTGAGTTGAATACCGTTTTAAGTCAAAGGTAGATTTAGGGATTCCAGGGACAGAGGAGAAATCTGGGCTTTTCAAGGCCATGTTCCTTGAAGTAGCCTCATTGCTTCCACCACCCCCAATTCGAAGAATGCTTCTTTACTTACAAGTGTACCTTTGTAACAGACTTTATCAGATAACTTTTATATCTTCTAGTTCTTTCAGCAACTCAATGTAAAAGGTACACATTGCCTTACTGTGTCCCTGTTTTTAAAGATTTGGAAACTTAAACCCAAAGATGTTAAGTGCTTAAGGTCACGTACATCCTATATATTCTCTTGTTCTTTCATTGAGTAAATACTCATTGAGGGTTCACAGTATTGCATACACTGCTAGGTATTGAGGATATAGATGAAAAGGTTTTTGCTCTTCAACTGCTTAAGTAAGCTAAAAGGCTGAGCTGGAACTAAAGCCCATATCCCGGACTCAAAGTAGTACTCTTCTGTTACACCATACTTTGTGGTATCTGTTCCCATATGCTTCTTGGCTAAGGCTGGCCAAAAAAGTTAGTAGGTTGCTTCAGCTGTAAGAATTTGATGGTCATCCTTAGTTCACTGAAGAGTCATCATACTTTGCAGCAATCATTTTTGTTCATCGTTGGGATGTCTGCTTGCTCCTGTTGAGTAAATGTGATTTATTCACCCTTGGAAGCTCCTTGCACACCGACAGTATTCCTGGATAGGGAAAAGTGTTGTCTAATTCAGTGAGGATTTCTTTAGCATAATAAAAGGATCCATGTATGATGTTAATACTTTTGTGAAATATGCTTCATAAAAAACCTTGTTTTGACAGAGTTGGTGTAAACTGAGGTTATGTCTTGGCCTTAGCATCCTCAAAGCGTGTTCTGCTTTGAGCATCTGTCTGATTCCACAGGTGCCCAGAGACTAAAATTTAAATGGAGGCAGTCGATTGTAGCCATAGCAGGGAGAGCAATGGTTGGCATACAGGTGTATTGTTTATGATGTGGTAGTGTGCTGCTTTGTTGGTGGCCTTTAGGATACAGGAAGCTGAAGTCTGGGACATGAGGATCCCCAGGGGAATGGACACTAGGACAAAGATTTGATTCCTTTCCTAGGTCAGACTTCATAGTTTACAACCAGGCCCTACAATACTCATCCATTAAAACAATGGAAAATTTACATGAGGCAGTTAATGTGAATGACATCAAATACTTCATGCATGTGAACTTGAGTGACCTTGATGGAATGGGGAACTTAGGTGATCATTAGATCTTGTGTATTATGTTGCTTTCAACCTTGGTATTCCATATGTACCTTTCTGGTGCTCTTTTTATGCACATTAGATCAAAAGCCAGTCATCTATATTTCTTGGTTATTTGTTATGTAAAGTGTAATTTAGAATCACTCAAAATCCTTGTTTTAAAGAGAAATATTTTCTTTATTGATATTCTGATATAAATGTGCCAGCATTATCATCTGTCTAGAAAGCTTAGTTTTTGCAGGTTTTTTTTTTTTTTTTAAAAAGGACAATTAGGTTTCTGTGGACTTTCATTGTATTGGAAGAAGCTAGTCCTTCTAATGAGTTTTTTGAGTTCTGAAATGAAAAGAGATTGGTATATTTGAAACCTGAGGATGGGAGTAAGTCTATTCAACTGATTTTTATCCTTTAGGTTTAATTTCTATATTTAATTTCATTTTTGCATTTAAATCTATATTCATATATATGTTAATTCTGTTGTATATAGGCATGTTAATACTTTGTTATATGTGTATATTTTATATAAAATGCCATTTTACATTTCTATTTTATCTTATATTATTATTCAGTGTACTTTCATGTGTTGCAATAAAAGCATTGTTTCTACGTGTGTTTTCTGATTGACAAGTTGAATAAAGAGATTGATTTTCTTTGGCATAAAGCTAAGTATAGAGTCATGCCGCAAAGCCTTTGGAAAACAGAGCAATCCTTTTGTCAATGCTAATATGTCAGGTTTTCAAGCTACTTACACGACTGGAGTGATAACCAATCTTAGAACAAGCATTTGCTATTGATTTGCCAGTCTAAAGTAACAAGTTACTGCTTCACTTCTTATTGAGAATTAAATCAAAATAATTCTGTGCCCCATGTAATATGTATTGTGAGAATTCGCCTGCATGATTTATGTACTGTGTGGTGTAGCAGTTTATAAATGTTGAAGAATCATATGACTTTACATAGAGGTTGAATATTATTACTACATAATTTTATTATATAGTAAATCTTAATTTGATATACACAAAAAGCTGTTGCAGAGGTTCTTATAAAGTTTTGTGGAACATTGTATTATAAGAATTTGCATCTTTTTTATTAATCCTGATGAATTCTTAGCCCATATGGCTTTTATTATCCAATAAAAACAGCAAGTGGGAAATGCTGATTTGTTAACAAAACATAGACCATTTTGCAAATCAGAATTGATTTTCATTCAAAGCTAATATTAGAAATAAAAATTCTATATTGTTTCCTCTTCCCAAAATTAAAATGTGAAGTTATAATTAGGTACTCTGTGTTTCATATAAACGCCAGATAGCATTGTTTTGCATATTTTATCTCCAGAATTTGCCATCTGGTAAATGGTTTGAGTTAATTTCAGAGAGTTGCAAGTAACTCAGATGTTTCATATAGAAACAACAATTCACGTATCCCACATTTGTGTTCAGGAGTATATGTGTGCATATAAGCTTGTAGTTCAGATATTTAAAATAAATTCACAGTTAATCTCAAATCTCTCTCTTTTAATGCTTCCTCTTACCTTAAGTTTTAGGGCCATAGAATTTAATTTTTTAAATAATTAGGTTTATTACTTGCTAACCCTGTATGTTCGTAATGTGTTGATGGGGGTGGAGGCTCTTTGCAACGTTGGCCTCACTCAGGGACCCAGGTAAAGGGGAACTCCATCTCCGTGTTTCCGCATTTGGCAAGGAAGGAAATATGAGTATGATATATGCAAGGATGTGATGTACTTGTTCCCAAACTAATTTCCAACAGTTGTGTACAAAATTGTATGTGGAAATTGGCAAGCTAATTCCAAAACATGTATGAAAAGTGCAGAGGATAGGAATAACAAGCCAATCTTGAAAAAGAATAAGGTTGTTGGACTTATTCTACTGACATCAAGACTTAAATCTATAGTAATTATTACTTATTACTTACAGTAATACTTAATACTTAATTTATACTAAATAACTTATAGTAATTAAGACACACACTGTTGGTGCAGGGGTAGACAAATACATACATGGGATTGAAAAGTCAGTCCAGGAACAGAACCATACATATATGAAGGCATGACTTGTGACAAAAATTGGCACTGCAGAGCAGTGGGAAAAGAATGGTCTGTTTAACCATTAGTGGGTCAGTTGGATCACCATGTGAAAAAAATTATACTTGATCTCTTCATTACATCAAAATCAAGTCCATATAGTTTTATTTTCTTTTTCTGAACTGAAGTTGGTTTTGTATACAGTGTGAGGTACACGATCCATTGAATTGGTTAGAACATTGATGGAACATAGATCAAGTTTAATAGAGCACAGCTAGAATCCCAGAAATCTCTCTTGGGTATACTTCTAATCATTACCCTTTCCATTTTCTCTAGAGGTAACCATATGCTGAATCCCAAGACTAAGTTTACTTGTTTGGTACATCACAGACATAGAGTTACATAGTAGATATTCTCTGTATTGCTTCTTTCAATATACCATACTTTCAATATGTAACACTCAATATTACGTTTGTGAGATTGATGTTGCATATAGCTGTAATTCTTAGAGAGTGCAGCGCTATGCTTCACCTCCTTAAGGGTGGAGTATCTACATAAATTATTTGGAGTTATTCTGTATGGGTGATTTAGTTGTTTCCCACTTATTTATATACAGTGTGGACTCATGGATATTTGTTTTATACTTCAAGTGATAAGCCAATACTACTTTTTTCTGTTGCTCAAATTCCTCTAGCTTTAGCCACTGGAAACTCTTTCAGTTGCCTCCTGTAACCCTTTGATACATATCCATTATTGTGTTACTGTTGTTGTTGTTGTGAGCATATTCTTGCTTTCTGCACTACAAGATGCTTCAGGCCTATTTTGTATAGTTTTTGCCACAGTCCTAGAATCAGCCATTTTTCTGAGTAGCCCTGGCTAATGGTATTAGAAACAAAGATCAGGATGCTAGGTATACACATGGCTACTGGGTGTAGGCTCACTCACCTGACAGGGCAAAGAAATATATGTGTGTACACTAAACTGTCTCTCTCTCTCTCTCTTTCTCTCTGTGTGTATACATTTCTATATGTAACCCTCTATCTACAGTAAGCTAATATATATGCTACTGAGTTCATCGTGATGTCTCCAGCTCTAATCCATTTATCACATGGGTCATTCTAACATCTTTCCCTTGCTTATGTATTATCTCCTGCCCACTTCAACATTGAGAAATCTGGGTCCCATCATTCACCCTCTGTACTTAATTCTTCAGTTCCGGGATACATGTATAACAATTTCAGATTATATCCTGTACTCCCATTGGGAAACAGCTTTATCAACTAGAGTACAATATTTATATGAAGTTCCTTTTGTCTTTTTCTCACAGACTCCATTTATTTTCAAAGTTATTATTTGGGTCAACATTTTATTTCCTGATAACATTAAGTGAGTTTTTAAAAATACGTTTGAAATGCATATAGGTTGTTTTATCACATTCTGTTTTTCTTCCTGGGATTTCCCTAATCTCCTCAATGAGATTTAAGGTTTACTCTTTGTGCTTATAAAGTTCTATGAATTTTGACAAATGTTTAATTTCTTGTATTTATCATTACAGTATCATATAGAATAGTTTCACTGCCTTAAAACATCTCCTGTACTCCACATTCAACCTTCCCTACCTTCCCATCCCAGCACCCTGGAAACTACTCTATATTTTGCTTTTTTCAGCATGTCATATAATTGAATCATTCAATATGTAGCTTTACAGACTGGCCTCTTTCACTTAACAGTATGCATTTAAGATTCATGTGTGTCTTTTTGTGACTTGATACCTCATTTCTTTTCAATGTTGAATAATATTCCATTATGGATGTACCACCAATGGTTCATCTATTAAAGCACATCTTGATTGCTTTCAGATTTTGGTGATTATGCGTAAATCTCCTATAAATATTTACATGTAGATTTTTGTATGGATGCACCTTTTCAGATCATTTGGGTAGATATCTAGGAGCATGATTGCTGGATTGCATGGTGGGATTATGTTTAGTTTCTAGGAAATTGCCAGACTGGGCCCGGCATGGTGGCTCACACCTGTAATCCCAGCACTTTGGGAGGCCCAGAAGGGTGGATCATCTGAGGTCAGGAAGTTCGAGACCAGCCTGGCCAACATGGTGAAACCCCGTCTGTACTGAAAATACAAAAATTAGCCAGGTGTGGTGGCATGCGCCTGTAATCCCAACTACTCAGGAGGCTGAGGAAGGAGAATTCAGGCGGCGGAGGCCGCAGGGAGCCGAGATTGGGCCACTAAACTCCACTACACTATATCAAAAAATAAAATAAAATAAATGTAATATCTTAAAAAAAAAAAAGAAATTGCCAGACTGTCTTCCTAAGCAGCCATATCCAGCTGCTTATATTCCAGCCAGCTCTACATCTTTCCCAGCAGCAGGTATTGTTAGCTTTTTGGATTTTAGCCATCACAATAGGTATGTAGTGGTATCTCGTTGTTTTATTTTGCAGCTCCCTAATGAGAAATCATATTGTAAAACTGAGGTAAACTTCTAGAATACTGTTATTTTGCTATTGATAGCTAGTGAGGAAAATTACATATATAGTATTTTATCTGAAATATTAATGAAATGTAAATGTGTTAATATATGTAATTGTGAAAGTTTTTTAAAGCTCAAATCTACTTTTAAAAAATTGCAGTAAAATACATATAACAAGAAGTTTACCATCTTATTGTTATTAATTATTTTGAGACAGTCTTGGTCTCTCGTCCAGGATGGAGTGGAGTGGAGTGGCACAATCTCAGCTCACTGCAGCCTCGACCTCTCAGGCTCAGGTGATTCTCCCACCTCAGCCTACTGAGTAGCTGGGACTACAGGCACATACTACCATGCCTGGCTAATTATTTTTTATTTTTAATAGACACAGGGTTTTGCCATGTTGCTTAGGCTGATCTCAAACTCCTGGGCTCAAGCAGTCTACCTGCCTTGTTTTCCCAAAATGCTCAGATTACAGGTGTGAGCCACTGCGCCTGACCAATTATTTTTAAGTATACAGTTAAGTAGTGTTAAATACATTCATATTGTTTCGCAACCAATCTCTTCATTTTGAAAAGCTGAAATTATACCTGTTAAACAACAAATGCTCTTTTCCCACTCCCTGCATCCCCCAGTGGCCATCCTTCTACTTTCTGTCTCAATGAATTTGACTACCCTAGGTTCCTCTTGTAAGTTGAATCACACGGCATTTATCTCTTTGTGAGTGGCTTATTTCAGTCTGCGTAATATGCTGAAGGCCCGTCCATGTTATGTGCATTTGTTTGCTAGGGATGCTCTCACAAAATGCCACAGACTGGGTGGCTTAGACAGCAGAAACTTATCTTCTCACTGTTCGGGAGGCTGGAATTCACGATCAAGGTGCCGGCCAGTTTCCTCTGAGGCCCAGCTTGCAGATGGCCTCTTGCTGCCTCTTCACATGGTTTTTCTTCTATGCCCAAGCATCCCTGGTACCCCTCTGTGTTTGTCTCAGTTTCCTCCTCTTATAGTGATACCAGTCAGATTGAGTTAGGGCTTACCCTAATGACCCCATTTTAACTCAGTCACTTCTTTAGGGACCCTGTCTCCAAATACAGTAGATACTGGGGGTTAGGTCTTCAGCATATAGCTTTTGGAGGGACATAATTCAGCCCGTTGAATAATATTCCATTGTATGAGCATGCACACTTTAAAAATGTGTTCATCTATTGATAAATGCTTTAGTTGTTTCCACCTCTTGGCTATTGTGCGTTATGCTGCTGTGAACGTGGGTGTGTAGATATCTCTCCAAGACCCTGCTCTCAGTTCTTTTGGATATATACCCAGAAGTATGATTATTGAATCGTATTATAATTCTACTTTTAATTTTTTGAGGAACTGCCCATACTGTTTTCCATAGTAGTTGTGCCCACTTTGTATTTCCACCAGTAGTGCTCAAGGGTTTCTTTGCAGCATCTCCACATCATCACCAACACTTGTTATTTTCTGGTTTTGAGAGTAGCCTTCTTAATAGATATAAGGAATAGTAAATGCTTAATATAAAAAAATTCAGAAATAGGCCGGGTGCGGTGGCTCACACCTGTAATCCCAGCACTTTGGGAGGCCGAGGCGGGTGTATCTCAAGGTCAGGAGTTTGAGACCAGCCTGACCAACATGGTGAAATCTCACTTCTACTAAAAATACAAAAATTAACCGGGCATGGTGGCACGTGCCTGTAATCCCACCTACTCAGGAGGTTGAGACAGGAGAATCGCTTGAACCTGGGAGGCAGAAGGTTTCAGTGAGCCAAGATCGTGCCACTGCACTCCAGCCTGGGCGATAAAGTGAGATGCCGTCTAAAAAAAAAAATTCAAAAATAGAACAGAAAAATGGAAAAATAAAATTTTATTTCTTCTGTATCTCAGGAATAGCCATTGTTAACATCTTAGTATTCTTTTAGATTTTGTTTTGTGGATATATTCATGTATATATATGCATATGCACACAAATACCCATTTATATAATTTAAACATTTTTATCATATTGTTTATATGATTTTTCCCATTTAACATTACATTATGAGCCTTTCCTGTGTCATTCAATATTATTGAGGTACCTGAGTATTAATGGCTACATAATGATTTAATTATTTTCTGATTATTACACGTTAGTTTTCTTCTGTTTTGCCTCTCTTATATACAATTCTCTGAAGAAAATTCATACATATAAATCTGCATATTTCTGACAGTTTTCTTTGGTCAGATTCCTAGGAGGAGATTATCGAGGTAAAAGGTTCTTTTTAAACGTTCTGAATACGTATTGCAAAATGCAAAATTGATTTTAGGATGTTTCTTCTGATTTACTCTTCCTCCACCTGCATGAGAGAGACCAGTGTCACCTAACACCACTGTCACCGGTATTTAATATCGTCTTTCCAACTCATTGAAAACAACTTTTTCAACTTCATAGGTAAAATTGTTTCACCTTGATTTGGTTTGTAATTCAGATATTTATAATTCTTTTGTGAATTTAATATGCCTGATAAAATAATTCACATGGATAGGAAATGGCACAGTGAATTTGCAGAAATACCAATGTTTTCATAGTAAAGTAATGAGATACTATTAGGTAACAACTTTTAATGTTTAAGAAAATATATGCTGGCCGGGCGCGGTGGCTCAAGCCTGTAATCCCAGCACTTTGGGAGGCCGAGACGGGTGGATCACGAGGTCAAGAGATCGAGACCGTTCTGGTCAACATGGTGAAACCCCGTCTCTACTAATACAAAAAATTAGCTGGGCATGGTGGCGCGTGCCTGTAATCCCAGCTACTCAGGAGGCTGAGGCAGGAGAATTGCCTGAACCCAGGAGGTGGAGGTTGCGGTGAGCCGAGATCGCGCCATTGTACTCCAGCCTGGGTAACGAGCGAAACTCCGCCTCAAAAAAAAAAAAAAAAAAAAGAAAAGAAAATATATGCTTAATATTAATATTAAGAAATGATGATTTCCTTACTGTTCAACACTGGTAGATACTAGTCGGAAAAAACAGCTGAAAATGTAAATATTTGGGAACAGGGAACACATTTTTATCTAAAATTATAATTTTATTACATACTAACTTGAGAAGAAAGGGGAGTGGGGGAGAGATATCATAGGGAGAAATGCCAGATATAGGTGAAGGGGAGGAAGGAAGCAAATCACACTGTCACGTGTGTACCTATGCAACAATCTTGCATGTTCTTCACATGTACCCCAAAACCTAAAATACAAAAAAATAAAAAGAATAACTCATGTTTATCAAACAGTGAAGTTTCACTAGATGGGTAAAGGATACAGTTTTATGCAAAAACTGAGAAGAGTACTGATGAAATTTTAAAGGTAAGAGAGATATGGATGGGGAGGATGGATAAGGAAGAGAAATAGACAGTAAATCTGTAGCCAGGAGAGTAGAATTCAGAGTTCCTGGAAGGCCTTAGCAGTTTAGTAAATTGTTATCTAGCTATGAATTAAAAAGTTTTAGAAGCCTTGGTATCCATGTTCAGTCTGGAGGTTGTACATATCTTGGAAGGAGACAAGTTGAGTTTATAAAGAGAAGCCCCCAGGCCTGGTGTCAGAAGACCTGCTGTCTTCCGAGGTATCCTGGGGAATAATGCAGCTTATTTATCAGAGACTCCCATTATTCTGGAGTAGATGCAAATTAGGTGTTATCAGAATAAATATAGTGGGTTTGTTTTTGTGTTTTGCCTGCCTGAGTACAGAGGAATTACTGAGAGATTTGGAATGTCCTTAGTCAACCTGGAGTTTGGTTGGGATTAAAGCCTATAGGTTAGGTTTGTGGAAAGATTGATCTAGGTTTGGGGAAAGATGGAAAATATTCACTTTTTTCTCTATTTATTTATTTTTATTTTTCCATAGGTTATTGGGATACAGGTGGTGTTTGGTTACATGAGTAAGTTCTTTAGTGTTGATTTGTGAGATTTTGGTGCACTTACCACTTGAACAGTATACACTGCACTCTATTTGTACTCTTTTATCCCTTGCTCCCCTCCCACCCTTCCCCCTGAGTCCCCAAAGTCCATCGTGTCATTCTTATGCCTTTTTATCTTCATAGCTTAGCTCCCACATATCAGT
This sequence comes from Aotus nancymaae, assembly GCF_030222135.1. Lineage (NCBI taxonomy): Eukaryota > Metazoa > Chordata > Mammalia > Primates > Aotidae > Aotus > Aotus nancymaae. The sequence continues at coordinate 4,161,880 of NW_026988546.1, read as the reverse complement.
GAGAACATGTGGTGTTTGATTTTTCCATTCCTGAGTTACTTCACTTAGAATAATAATCTGCAGTCTTATCCAGATTGCTGCAAATGTTGTTAATTCATTCCTTTTATGGCTGAGTAGTATCCCATTGTATCTATCTATCTATCTATCTATCTATGTATCTATCTATATCTATATCTATATCTATATCTATATCTATATCTATATCTGTTGTATTTGCCTATATATACACACATATCTCTCTCTCTTTCTCTCATATATATATACATATACATATGTATATATATATATCACAGTTTCTTTATCCACTTGTTGATTGAGGGGCATTTGGGCTGGTTCCATGATTTTGGAGTTGTGAGCTATGCTGCTAAACATGCATGTGCAAGTGTATTTTTCCTATAATTACTTCTTTTCCCTCTGGGCAGGTACCCGGAAGTGGGATTGCTGGATTAAATAGTAGTTCTACTTTTAGTTCTTTAAGGCATCTCCACACTGTTTTCCATAGTGGCTATACTAATTTACATTTCCACCAGCAGTGTAGAAGTGTTCCCTGATCACCACATCCATGCCAGCATCTACGGTTTTTTAATTTTTTGGTTATGGCCATTCTTGCAGAATTAAGGTGGTATCGCATTGTGGTTTTGATTTGCATTTCCCTGATCATTAGTGATGTTGAGCATTTTTACATATGTTTGTTGGCCATTTATATATCGTCTTTTGAGAATTGTCTATTCATGTCCTTAGCCCACTGTTTTATGGGATTTTTTTTTTCTTACTGATTTGTTTGAGTTCGTTGTAGATTCTGGATATTAATACTTTGTCAGATGTATAGATTGTGAAGACTTTCTCTCACTCTGTGGGTTGTCTGTTTACTCTGCCAACTGTTCCTTTTGCCATGCAAAAGCTCTTTAGTTTAATTATAAAGTCCCAGCTATTTACTGTTGTTTTTATTTTCTTTGCATTTGAGTTCTTGGTCATGAAATCCTTGTCTAAGTCTATGTCTAGAAGGGTTTTTCTAATGTTCTAAAATTTTTAGTTTCAGGTCTTAGATTTAAATCCATAATCCATCTTGAGTTGATTTTTGTATAAGGTGAGAGATGAGGATCCAGTTTCATTCTCCTACATGTGGCTAGCCAATTATCCCATCGCCACGTGTTGAAAAGGGTGCCTTTTCCCCATTTTATGTTGAAGATCAGTTGGCTGTATGTATTTGGGTTTATTTCTGGATTCTCTATCCATTGGTCTATGTTCCTACTTTTATACCAGTACCATGCTGTTTTGATGACTATGGCCTTATAGTACAGTTTGAAATCAGGTAGTGTGATGCCTCCAGATTTGTTCTTTTTACTTAGTCTTGGTTTGACTATGTGGGCTCTTTTTTGGTTTCATATGAATTTTAGAATTGTTTCTTTCCTAATTCTGTGAAGAATGATGGTGGTATTTTGATGGGGATTGCATTGAATTTGTAGATTGCTTTTGGCAGTATGGTCATTTTCACAATATTGATTCTACCTATCCATGAGCATGGGATGTGTTTCCATTTGTTGGTGTCGTCTGTGATTTCTTTCAGCAGTGTTTTGTAGTTTTCCTTGTAGTGGTCTTTAGCCTCCTTGCTTAAATATATTCCAAAGTATTTTATTTTATTTATTTTTTTGCAGCTGTTGTAAAAGAGTAGTTCTTGATTTGACTCTGCTTGGTTGCTTTTGGTGTATAGAAGAGCTACTGAATGGTTTAGTTTATTTTTGAGGAGTGAGGAAGGGAAGGGGTTGGTTAGGAAGGAAGGAGAATGAAGGAGAAGGAAGAAGAAGGAAGAAAATAGGCCTAGCTTGGGAGGGAGAGCCAGGATCCTGGTTTAGTGTAGCATGTAATCCTGTGCTGTATCTGATAGTTACTACCTTAATTTTACATTTTTCATGTTTATAGATAGTTTAGAAGGGAAAGAACAAATTAAAACTTACATTGTCAACATTTTTAAAATATCGACAAAAAATCCTTTGTATTTAAAAAGTAATATGTGTGGTAAAACCTCCAAGTAAGGCAGAAGAAAATAAATTTTTCCCCATTCCTCACAACTCTATCCTTCACCTCGAGATAACTATTTAAAAATTTTGATGTATCTATAAATGCACACACATTTTATGAAAAAGAGATTGTATAATCCATGCTTTTCTACAAATCATTCTTTTCACTTAATATATGTATCTTGGATATTTCCCATATCTAATACGTTTAAATCCACTCCATCCAGTGCAATGACTACAGTCTTCATTGTATGAAATGCTGTTATTTCTTAACCAGTCTCCTATGAATGGATATTTCATTGGTTTTACAATTACTTTTGTTTCATAAGTATAAATGATTCTGTAGTGAAATTCTAAATATGAAAGGTATATTCCTAAATATGTTGTTGCTGGTTCAAAGTCAGTGTTTAATGACAGCCTATGCAGGCTACCTGTCTGAGATGGAGAAATAGTGTTTCTTTCTGAATTGTGGCTATGTTAGTCATCTTTCATTCAAGTATTAATGATATTTTACCTTGGCAGAGCACATGAACGTTGCCAGCCACCAATCACAATGTATGGATTGGTTTATTAACCCTGCTTGAGATGAGGGTCTAAGGCATAGAGTGACTCATGACTTGTCTCTCCTTGGACCTTAGCTGAATCTTCTTATTTCTGGCCCAGTGTTAATATCTTTGAAGGTAGAGGGGGGTCCTTGGAAACTATGGGTCTAGTGATAGGAAGTATTCTTCTTGTTTTATGGGAGGCCTTGCTGTGTCTCCCTCTTCTGTAATTCTGAATCATTTGCTTCTTATTCAAAGACATCTTCAAGTTTGGTAAATTTCAGTATGTTTCCCAGAAGATATGTAGTGTCTTCTGTTAATGCATGTAGACTTTTAATTGCAAAAGGACAATGTGACACTTTAATGTTTCTTTGTGTCAATCATAAATAAAATTTGGTAAAAGTTAGCTTGATCAACTCCTTGAGGCTACTGCTTCTAGAATGTACCTGAAGCAGCTTTATGTATTATAGCATGTGCTTTACTATTCGAGAAGACCAGACAAATCTCACTTATTGTTTATCCTTACTGACTCAGTGAAGGGAGTGCTTCAGTGAAGAGGAACACCGGAGATGTATTCATCCATCCATTGGACAAATGGTAATTGAGTGCTTAATGGGAGGCAGGCATTGTTCTCAGCTAAGCTGAGAGGTATGTTCTCTGAAGTCCAGTGGATGGAGACCCCGAAGGGCCCAGACAGCTGGGAACCCCAGATGGAAGCCCACAGAATGGAGGCCTGCTAACTCAGCAGAGGGCTAATTGATGTTGAGTTGGCAGAGATCAAGGATGAGGAGAAATGTGAAATGTCTCTCCCCATCTCTTCCTGTGTGTACTACTAAATGCCCAACCCCACCTACCCTAGCTTGTCTTTTGTTCTGCGCACAGTGTTTTGAGAAAGAAAAGCCTTTTCCATGGGCTCTCTTCACATTACTTTATATCCATATCACAGAGCTAGCTGTTTATATTGCTGGTGGCGTTGGACTTGCTGTGTTGTATATGGGTGTATATGGGAAACACAAAAAGAGACAGACAGGGCTGGGCACAGTGGCTCATGCCTGTAATCCTAGCACTTTGGGAGGCCGAGGCAGGGAGATCGCTTGAGGTTAGGAATTCAAGACCAGCCTGGCCAACATGATGAAACCCCACCTCTACAAAAAATTTAAAAATTGGCCAGGCATGGTGGTGCATGCCTGTAATCCTAGCTACTTGGGAGGCTGAGACGTGAGAATTACTTGAACCCAGGAGGTGGAGGTTGCAGTGAGCCAGGATCGTACCACTGCACTCCAGCCAGTGTGATAGAGTGAGACTGTCTCCCAAAAAAAAGGTGGGGAAGGGAGGAAAAGAGAAAGAAAAGAGGGGAGACATTTCAGGTAAGAGGAAACAGATACATTGTCAGAGTAGACGTCATGTCCTCTTTGCAGCATTTCTTAAAGATTTGTGAAGATTGTCATGCTTAGGCAGCCCCATGATATATAACATTCCTAAGTTCTAGGGAATCAAGTAAAATATTTGTATGATAGGTTACATGTCTAACTGAAATTGGGAACTTGGGGGTGATGCCACAGCTATAGGAAGACCCCTTGCTTTTCTGACACTGTTATATGGATATTTAGAATTAATCATCTTTAGTGTCACTAGCACAGAATGAATGATAGAACTGTGGAATTCAAATAATTCATAATTCTTAATGTCTTCCTCTGAGTTAAGCTTAATTGACTACAGAGTTTTCACCAAAGGAAGTTATAGAAATGTCCTCCACAGTATCCACGTAGAAGTTGTGGTCACAGACATTTTTTGTCCTGGGTAGCTGGTACCTTGAGTATAATGAGTATTAAATAATATTTTTTAAATTAAAAAATATAAATGATTTAACACTTATATTGTTGTTAATATCTACAATTTCCATGCAACTTAGAATCCCAGTTCTAATACTTTTTGTGTGACTGGGCAAACTGTTTAAATTTTCTAAGCCCCACTTTTTTCATTGATGAAAGGTTTTTATCTATAAAATGAGCATAATAACGTCTATGGCATAGATATTATATCATTTTTAGAATTATATGCTTTTATTAAAATTTTGTGTTTTGTATAAATAAGGGCAACATAACAGGTTTGTTGAGAGGGCTAAATAAAATAACAAATATAAAACTATCTTTACAAGCTTTCCAGCACCAGACAGTTGCTCAATGTTGCTGTTATTGTGATTCCCATTATTATTAAATTCTGTAACCATAATGTAGGACCCAGGTTCTGAATGGGGTTTTGTTCTGTGTGTTCAAATTGTGGTATGTGTATAGCCTAAACTTTGCAAAGGAAGGAAAAAGCATGAAACATTCATTTACCACATAATTTTAATGTATCTTACAGTATTTTTTTCAGTGCCCACTCTGTGCCAGTTTGTGAACAGGAGAACCAGATTATATGTTTGGGGAAACCAGGAATTACAGTGCCAGGTACTCTTCTAGGTACTGAGGATACAGTTTGATAGAAATTAGATGTAGACTTTCTTCTTACAGAATGGTTTAATAGAGGATTCAGATAATTAGCATAAGCAGTGCCATTATCGGGGAGAGTGGAGGGTTCTACATAGGACTTATGCAGGGCCCCAGGGTTTGGTGAGGGGAGTCTGGGAATGTTCCTGAGAGGGAAGAATCACTAAGGTGAGACCTTCAGGATCAAGAGGAAGTGGGCAGGTAGACAGCAGAGGTGTTCAAGGCACAGGGAGGAGCCATAACACAGAGATTGGGAAGATTGAGAGCTGGCATTGAGCAGGGGCTATAGGTGCTGCAAGGCCATGGCTACCAGATTGGGACTCTGTCCTGAGGGCAGGGCAGTGGCATAATCAAACTGAGCTTTTTTTAAGAAACACCACCCTGGCTTGACGAGTGAGGAGGCATTGGGCTGGGGCAGGAAGAACAACCGGGAGACACATTTTAAGAGTCTCTGCAGGGAGCTGGGAGGGAGCCTGTGGTGGCCTGGGCCAAGGAGTTGGCAGTGCAGAAGGAGAGTGCTGGACAAATGTGAACAGTCTTCAGGTAGTAGAGTTGACAGGTCTAGGGGGTTGATTTATGGGGGGCAGGGGTGTGGGAAATGGCAGAGTTCAGATGATGCCCAGGCTTCTGACCCAAGCAACTAGGTGGGTAGCGCTGCCATCTGCTGACACAGGCAACAAGCAGAGGCTGGGGTTGGAGTCGGCATGGGTGTGGTGGTGAGCTAAGTCTGGACATGCAGACTGGGCATGTCTGTGAGAAACCTGACTTGAGAAGGCCACATAGGGAGTTGGATGATTGGTAGCTGAGAAGAGAGATTTGAGTGAGTGAGTCTTGGAGACTTGTCCAACATCAACATAAAGATGGCACCTGAAGGCGAGGAATGAATGACATCTCCCAGAAAGATTGTCACTTGAGAAGAGACCAGATTTTACACAGAACCTGGAGTGGCACAGGAGGGAAACATGGCAAGCAAACTGAGGAGCAACTGGAGAGACAGGAGGGAGACCACAATCTCATGGTACCAGAGAGTCAGGAAGGAGACCTCTGAAGGGCAATGCTAGCCAAGGGGAGGTAGGAGAGTGAAAAGCATCCACAGATTGCCCCATGAGGAAGTTGAAGCCTGGCTGCAAACAGGAGAACCAGATTGCATGTTTAGGGAAACCAGGAATTGGAGAGAGACAGCAAGTGTAGACAGCTTTGCAGAAAATTATGGCTGATAAGAGAAGGTGTAATGGCAAGAAAGAGGGTCAGGGAGGGCTTATCATTCTTTTTCTAAATATTGAGGGGCCTTGACAAGGTTTATTTGCTGATTCGGAAAAGCTAGTTGAGACCAAGACAGTGAGTGAGCAAACAGGAGAAAGTGGCATCTATGGGAAGATGGGGTTGTTGGGGGTTGGGCCTCAGAGCCCAGGTAGGAGAGTTAGCCTGGGAGGAGAAAGGGCTCCCCCACAGAGAGGAGGAAAGGGTATGAACACTGAGGTGGAGGAAGATTGGAGGGAAGGAAATTGAGGCGCATCTGACCACTAGTGACTGAGGAACCAAGTCCCTTATCTCACACCCCAGTTCTGTTTTTGTGGTGACTGCAGGTGTGGTTCTGTGTTCTCTTCCAGATTTTTGAGATTTGTATTGTCTTATTTCTCTCTGCTGTGTCTTCTTGATCCACTGAGACTTCTAGCTAAGCTGACAAACTGGCTGTACCAAAACAGGTCATTCTCATCTTCGCACAGGCTCTCTTTCCTCTCAGGTAAATTAGTGAGTTTATTCTGGTAGTTTTCACCTGTGTTGTCTCCATGGAGAACCGTGATGGTTGGCCTGTCAGGGTGATTAGCTATCATGAGGCATTTGGGGCCATGCATCTCCTTTTAACTCGTCCTCTTTGAAAAGTCGGTTCTGTTTGTCTTCTTTCTAGCCTAGGGCTTGTTCTTTACCTCACAAGTAACTTAATTCAGTTCAGTGGATAGCAGTAGTTCAGGGTGACTCTTATTCCTGTTCAGAAACCCCATTTCAACCAGAGCCTATCTCCTTAGTGGTTCTGGGAGGAAAAGAAGTTGAGTTGGATTCAGGAAGAGCATGAGCCATTTTTTTAAGGCAAACGTTGAGGGTCTCTGGGCCTTCAGGGTCCATGAGAGTGACCCATCTGAAGTGTTGGGATTTGGATGAGAGGACTCAGACACTCTTCTGCCCTCTGACTTCAGGCACCAGCCCATGACACTGAGTGGCCACAGCAAGGATTGCAGGGAAGGGCATCATGGTTAAAACGTAAGCGTGTTATAAAATTTGACGCACTGTGTAGATAGCTTTTAAAATTCCTAGGAGCTGAAGTTTAGAAACTGGTGCTGTAAAGTGAAAATGAAATTTAACTGAGCATTTGGTGGAGGAAAAATAATTTATTGTCTCTCCCATGAAAAGCCGTGGGAGTCAGCATCCTTCTCATCGCAGATACCTGTGATTGATGATGGCTCTGTACTCCTGCCGGGAAGGGAGCTCTTTGAAATAGCATAGTAGGGACTTTGCAACTGGGTCTCATTTGGTTAAGTTACTGCCTTTGTGAGGCTCTGCTGCATCTTTATATTCTACCAAGGAGAAGATGGTAAATCAGAGTAATTGCTTCATCCCAAGGCACTTTTATATTGTAAAGGAAAAAGGTCCTGTTAAGAAACTCAAATTAACTTCTGCTGTTTATACTATATGGAAAGACTCTGAAAGCTGCTTGTCATACAGCCTGGCAGTTTATTTATCATGGAACAATTCCATTAGAGCCTGACACTTGTTCTCATGGCACCAAGACTTAGGATCCCTCAGGAAAAGCATTTAACCCTTGGAAATGCAAAGCTGTCATTTATCTGTCATCTCTCTAAAACCCACTAGAGTATATTTACGAGAGAGATTTGAAACAGTCATCGTTCCACTGAACTGGAAATAGAGTTGGGACTCAGTAAATGATCAGTAAAAAACTGATGAGTGTCCAATATCAGTTTGCAGCAGCTCAACTGTGCTAGCTCTGTCATAAAATGAACTTACTATAGCATTCTGTAATTCTTAAGGAGTTCAGTATGCAGAATTCACACTTAAAAATCGATAAAATAGGCGAGTCGATTTACCTTACAGCTTCTGAAATCTACTGTTTGAAAAAATTTAAGGACTAGAATATTAGTTCACTGCTAGCACAGCGTCATTTGATTTGTGCATTCCAGTTGTATTTTATAGATTTCAGAAAAATTCTTAAAGTTAACTTATATTTATCAACCAAGGAGGTTTAGCAGATCCTGGAAGAATGAACTGAAACAGTCATGATCTGTAAATTAACACCCTTTTGCGTAGCATTTACTAACAAAGGATGAAGGTACCATTTGTCAAAGCTTGTCAGTGAGCAGTTCCCCAGGGAGGTAGTGGAGCAGAGTCTAAGAATTTGGTCTCTGGTGCCAGACTGCCTGGCTTCACATCTAAGCAATGTTGCTTACTGGCTATGGGACTTGGACAACTTAGTTAACCTCAGAACCTCTTGTTTCTTCACTGTAAATAGGGTGAATGCCTCTTGGGGTTTTAAATGCAATAATTTATGTGAAGTCCACGTAGAGAGGTTGTTACTAGCAGCATTTAACTTGAGCCAGATGGGCCTGGGAGGATGACATAGATCCAGAAAATTATTTGGGATGCTTGTGGGTTAAACTTGTCTATGGGTGTTTGTGACTTTGTGACTCCCTTTAATATCATGGTTTCTCAAAAGATATAGTACAGAAGTGGTTATGGGACAGACCACCCTCAATCTCATTCCTGTTCTGTGAGAACAGATGAGCACAGCTAAGGTAGAGACTGAGAAATGCTCCCAGAAAATATTTTCAAGATTGAATTAAGATTGAGATAACTTTTCCTTGTTTGTGATCAGAGACAAACAAGTAAAAGGGGACTGATGTTTTTGAGGAGTCCATGGTAGAAATAATACACAGTGGGTGGAGGGAGTGTTGGTGAGCCAGTGGTCTAGTGCTGTTTGGGGAAAGTAGAGTGAACATTCCTGGGAACTGAAATTCCTTGGCTTATAAAGAACATCCAGTATAAGTAAGCAGGGGAATAGTCATGTTATTTAGAATTTAAGAATTTGTTATATACCCTGTTGACTGTTTCTCACTGCTCAATGGATCTTTAAACACCAGCACCTTCACTACCACTTTCACAACCACCAACACCATTACCACCACCACCACCATCGTCACCACCACCACCATCACTACTGTCACCACCATTATCATCACAACCACCACCATCATTACCAGTACCAACACCACTACCACCATCATCACCACCATCACCTTCACTACCACCACCACCATTATCATCACAGTTGCTACTATATCATTACTACTGCTACCACCAGCACCATCGCCCTCACCAACCTCATCACCAACACCATTATCACCATCACTACCATCACCATTATCAGCATAACCACCACCATTGTCATCACCATTACCACCACTACCACCACCATCACTGTCACTACCACTAACATGTTCACCAATACTATCACCATCGCTACCACCACCACCACCATCACCACTGCACCATCGCTACCACCACCACCACTGCTACACCATTGCTACCACCACCATCACCACCACCGCTACCACTGCCACCACCACCACCACTGCCACTACCACCACCACTACCACTACCACCACCACCATCACTACCATCACTATTATCAACACAACCACTACCACCACCATCACTGTCACTACCACTAACATGTTCACCAGCAATACTATCACCATTGCTACTACTGCTATCACCACCACCACCACTACCACTACCACACCATTGCTACCACCACCATCACCACCACCACCACCACTGCTGCCACCACCACCACCACCACCACCACCGCTGCTGCCACCACCACCACCACCACCATCGCCACCACGACCACTACTAGTACCACACCATCACCACCACTACCACCTCTACCACCTGCCACTACCACTACCATAGCCACCACCACCACTACCACCACCACCATCAACACAACCACCACCATCGTCATCACCAGCACCACCACCGCCATCACTGTCACTAGCACTAACATGTTCACCACCAGTACTGTCACCGTTGCCATCACCACCACCACCAGTACCACTGCCACTGCCACCTGATCGCTGCTGCCACCACCACCACCGCCATCACCATCACTACCACCACCACCATCACTACTACCACCATCACCACCTGTAACACCAGCACATCACCACTTTTATCACCAACACCATTACCACCATTGCCACCACCATCACCACCACTGCCGCCACCACCACCATCACCATTGTCATCACAAGCACCACATCATCATCACCATCACCACCACTACCACTACCACCATCTCCATCGCTACCACTACCATCACCACCACCACTACCGCTGCCACCACCACCACTACCACTGTCACCACCACTGCCATCACCATTATCATCACAACCACCATCGTCACCACTACCACTACCATCGCTACCACTACCACCACCACCATTGCTACCATCACCACCATTATCACAATCACCACCACCATTATCACAATCACCACCACCATCACCCATCACCACCACTACCATCACCACCTTCACCACTACTGTCACCATTGCTACTACCACCACCACCACGACCACCACTGCCACCACCACCACCATAACCATCATCATTGCTACCACCACCACCACCACGACCATGACCACCACTGCAACCACTGCCACCCCATACCATCATCACCATTACTGCTACCACCACCACCACTACTACTGCTGCCACTATCACCACCACTACCACTACCACTGTCATCACCACTACTACAGCCACCACCGCCATCACCGCCATCACCATCAGCACCACTACCATCACCGTTGTCATCACAACCACCATCGTCAACACTACCACCACCAGTATCACTATTGCTACCACTACCACCACCACCTTCACCACCACTACCACCAGCATTGCTACCATCACCACCACCATCACCACCATTATCACAGTCACCACCATCACCCATCACCACTTCACTACTACTGTCACCATTGCTACCACCACCACCACCACCACGACCATGACCACCACTGCCACCACTACCACCCCATAACCATCATCACCATTACCACCACCACCACCACCACCATCACTACTACCACTACTGCTGCTGCCACTATCACCACCACCACCACTATCACCACCATCACACCTATAGCACCACAACCACAACAATTCAGGGCTTCAAAAGACTCCAGTTGGGAGATTCTTGCCTTTTTACCACATTCTATCTCCAGCCTTACCTTCCCTCTGTCTGAGCTGCCTCTGTCCCATGCTCGCTCTCTGACTATTTTTCTGCCTTTCAGTCCACCAGCTATGTCTATAGAATAAGAAGGGAATTTGCAAGTACACTTCAGCAACCTTGCTTTACTCTAATTTAAGAAACAATTTCTGATTTTTATCATTTGCTTTATAAAGAACAAGAGATGTTAATTAGTTTGACTCATTAAATTTAAGACAATTGTTATAATTTGGGGTGTTTGATTAAATTTCTTTAATTATACACAGTGCTTATGCTGCTGCTCTGGAAAGCAGGAGAGTTTCTGGGGAATGCTCTTCTCTCCTTCTTCTTCCTGCTCACCCTCATGGCTCCAAGTCCATGCCTACGGAGCATGTTAGCGTGTTGTCCCAGGTCTCACAGTATCTGAAAAGATTGTCTTCTCTGTGCGCAGGCTGCTTAGGGCCAGCCTGATGCAAACTGTAAAAAGGGAAAGAGTATTTCTCTGTTTCCTCTGCATCCACCCTTCATGCATTTACTCCAAACCAAATCTGCTCTTAGGAAGGGATCAGAGGAACCTATTTAGAGTGAGGTAGCCATGACAGGTAAGCAGTGGTTAAACCACATAAAAGAAACTTTAAATGGGGAGTTCCATCTTGTTAAAGCCATAAGGTAGTATGGAGAGGGTAAAGTAACCTCTGAATACTCCCAAAGGCCACTTACTAGTAATCCTTCCATTTTGTACCTCTAATCCCGTCTTCCTTTCCCTCTCCTTCTTGCCCTTTTCTTAAGACCCAGCTGAAAGCTGGTCTCCTGCAGGAAACCATGTGGATTCCCTGTCTACCCCTGCCAGTGTCCTGACCACAGCCTGCTCTCATTGTTTGCTTGTGAATGGGTCCCCTTCTCCCTTCTCCCCATTCTCCTTGCCCTGAGACTGTTGTCTTCTCATCAGCAGGTTGGCTCAATCATGGCCCTGTCTCCCCAGCATCTGACACAGTGGCATTCAGAAAATGCTTTTGGGTGAAAGTGAATTGTATTTTTGCTGTTTGAAAAGGACAGTATTTTTAAACATGGAAAACATGATAACTTTTTCCAAAAGATAGGTGAGAGGTGGTTCATTCTCTTCTCCCTGAATCACTTATTTCTTTGACCCCCACAACCGAGGAGACACATCAGTAGTTTGGATAATGTTTAAAAAATAAGAATAAAACATTTTGATGATTCTAGTCAGGGGATGCAATTGGCTTCATATACCCTTGCCTAAAAGTCTTCTCCATGGGAAATGCAGTTTGTTTGGAGTGAGTGCTCAGATTTCATGAGGCTGTATGTGGATGAGTGCAGTGGGGAGGAGGTGGTCCCCGTCTGGCTGGGTCTGCTGAAATCAGCCTGTGGCTTGGCTAGAGGGCCAGCTGTCCTGGCTCCATCACCTTTCTCACCAGTAGGCAGCCTAGAGAGAGATTGGAGCAGGCTGATGAATGGGTAGCATTTGATAAAAATAGTGACATCATTAACCCTCGCTGGGCAACTTTAGAATCTGTCATTTCTATTTTTTTATTCACTCCTCTATCTTCCATTCCACAATTCTAGGTTACATGGGTCTGCTTTGTGTGTGTGCTGTGGAAAGAGACTGATTTCTGTCTTTTGTCAGTAGGGGCTGTAAAACATTATAACAGCTGAGACTTTATTCCAGAATTATTCTCATGGTTCTCTGTGTCTGAATGGGAAAGACCTTGCCTTATTTCATTTATTCCTGTTTTGCCCTTGTGGGGCTCATGTTCACTACTTCTCACTGCTGGGCTTGTAGACATCTGGGTTTAGGAGGTGTGGCCATTTATTGGCTCAAGGGTAGCTCTTGGTCTCTGGGCAGAGCTGAGTAAGGTGCATTGGACATTGCTGTTCCTTCTACACAATGTCTCTTTATGACATTGTTTTGATGATCAAACTCTTATCCTAAGTTTCTTGATCTTTAGAAAAGTTAACCTAGTCATAATATTCACCATCACTATCTTTCTCCAAGGGGCATTGTAAGGATAATTAAGGGACATATAGGTGAAATGTTTTAAGCTCAATGGAAGAGAAAAGCCATCAGGCTCATAAATGTTACTGTTATTTAGCTTCTTGCTATTACCATATGATCAAGAATAGATTAATTTTGGAAATGATGTCAGGTTTAGACATCTATTTCTACTTAACCACCATAGTTGGACTTGACTTGAGCTCTACAAGGATACCTCAGTTTATAGATTTAAAACAATTAAGTGAGTGAGAAATGATCAAAAATGTTTTTACTACATTTTTCATTTGCTCTTCTTTAAAAAAAAATTCTAAAAATAGTCCCTTTAAAAGGAGTTTATTAAAAAGGTTCATTTTCTGGGAATGTTATGCATCTGCAACAAATAATAAGTAATATTGAAGCAGTTGGCTACCTTCACTTTCATGCAAAATAAGTAAATACATTTGGTGACATACATATGAGAAATGGGATTTTTGTAATTTTTATGGAATAGGAACAACTTTACAGATGATAGAAGTTTTTATCATCTGCTAGTGACAAAGAAACATAACTGATAACGTGTGACACTTTTTGGGTTTAATGTATATGTTGGCATGCTGGGAACCGGAATTCTCTTAGACCTAAGTCAGCCGTCCCAGGGGAAACTGACCTGACTTTCCGCTTGTCAGGGGTAAGCTTTCTTTGCTTTTAAAGCATGGTCTTCACATTGCTCAAATGGCAGAGGGACAAAGAGGGCTAAGCTTTCATGGCAAGAGATGAAGAGAAAGGCACTCCGTAGGCTGGTGAGCACCTGCACGATTTTCACTTGTAATTAGTGGAATGGGGGCTCACTGTCGAGAAGATACTGTCTTTATGAGTCAAAACATTTAGTGTTGGTGGAAAGGTGAGAGTTCAGACACTTAGGGAGATATAGGGGGTAGGAAGCCCAGCCTTTCTCTTACAGTGACATCTGCTTTAAGCAAATGACATTTTAGCTCCCTAGCATGAAATGACATGTGGTGGGGGGGCTTGTGGCTCTAGTTAAAGAGAAGTAACGGGTTGGTTAGTTTTAAGAAGTAGCTCAGCGGAGGCTACGGAGCTGCCCACCAAGGAAGGAGGAGAGAAACTGAAGGGAAGGCTTTGCCTTTCTTTTTGAGTTTCCTTTCCTCTCCTTTGAAGAAGTGGGGATGTTGCCATTTTGGGTCATTCTGGCTTCATCTTATGTGTGGAAGCATGGCACAAGCATTATGGCAGGCCCCTAAAGGGATGGCTCGTGGAATTTCTATTAGTAGATTATGAGTAAGTGGTCCTGAGGGTGTTCACTCCTTCTTAGTGTTAGGAGCTGTAGGCTGATTATGCAGGCAGAACCTCATTAGTGGATTTTTTGTTGTTGTTGAGACAGAGTCTCACTCTAGCCCAGGCTGGAGGTCAATGGCGCGATCTCAGCCCACTGCAACCTCTACCTCCTGGGTCCCAGTTTAAGCAGTTCTCCTGCCTCAGCCTCCCAGGTAGCTGGGATTACAGGCATGCGCCACCATTCCCAGCTAATTTTTGTATTTTTAGTAGAGACAGGGTTTCACCATGTTGGCCAGGCTGGTCTTGAACTCCTGACCTCGTGATCTTCCTGCCTTGGCCTCCCAAAGTGCTTATCTTGCAATCTGGATGGTTTAGAAAGCATCTTGGAGTACTTTGGGTATCTTTCAGCTTAAAGAGGTTGGGAATGAGGCAGATTTAGTTAAAGAGGAGCAGCTTTCCTCTCATCTCCGACTTCTTTAGAGTAGGACATGACTCATAACTAATTTCCAGACCCTGGAAATGTATTGGGTCTGATATCTGCCTAATTGATTTTGTTTTTTATCCTAATGCCTTTGTCTTAAACGTTTAAGCCACACTGAAAAATAAGTGGAGTTTATGAATCTGTTTTCATGGCTTCACCTACTGTTGTCCCTTCCTTTGTTCAATATGCTTCCTCCTTAGAGGTTCATTCTGACCCTCTAAGATTCTGGACCCTTTCCCCTTGGCCTCTGGAAAAAAATGCTGACAAACGAATGCACACTAAGATACTCAGGTTTAAAGTGTTTCTCCTTCTTGTGGTGTTTATATTTCTTGCAGGGGTGAAGACATCTTAAACCAGAGGAATGACTCTCTAGTTGTGGAATTTCAGTCATCAGCCAGCAGATGCAGGAGGTATTATTTTGGGCATGGGGGCCTTCTGAGAAGCCCAGAAATCATTCTCAATGACCACCTGCCTGCCCCATCTTACATAAGGCCACTTTGTGCATCACACCTGCCTTGTGTGTCTGGTCGGGTTAACCTGACTGAGGGCAGCAAGCATGGGTGTGGGAGTCCCTGTATGTACGGGAAAAGGAAGGGTTATGCATGCTGTGTAAGCTTTTTGTTTTTTAACTGCACATGTCAATGTTGTTTCAAAAACTAGGAGTTCATAATGAGACTAGAATTCTCCTGTTGATTAAAGACTACTCCATATCCATCCACAGGATGGGTCATACGTCCTCAGAGTAGTCTCCATTTGAAATTCATGAAAGCCGGGGTTTCATATTACAAATGTCCACAAGCAGGGCAGGACCATCATACCCTTTGCTGGGAACTAGAAGTCTGGTTCTGTGAATAAGAGTGTCATTCCCATCTCCTGCCTTCTTTGAGCTGGTCACTGTCACCACAGCCACCCCGGAGAGTTCTTAGTGATCAGTGATTGTGATATCGGAACTGTGAGCCTCTCAGTTGGTAGAAGATTCCAGAGGCTGCAGTCCCCGTTATATGAAGGTCATTGATTGGACTCCCATATCTAATAACTGTGGGTAATATACTAAGGATGAATTAAAATGCTAATAGGCTCCATGTTCTGGATATCTTTACATTTCCTAATCTTAAATTTAAATTAAATGCCTTAGTGCTGCAACCGCCTTGCCAGAAGCATGTTTAGCATTGCATCATCCCTTAGACAGCAAATTCAAAGTGCATCCCAGCCACACGGGCAGAGCTAGGATAAGCAATATTTATTTTACAATAATTTGTGTGCCCCTATAGCTATATGATATAAATACTCTCTCTTTTACTAAATATAGTTATTTAGCTTTTTAAAAAATCACAATTTTTATAAGTTCCTTTGAACCCACAGATCCTTTATTTTATTAGCAATACATTGGATTTTGTGGCACCTAAAGCTACTCCAAAGCCATTTTATAGAATACCTTCATGTTTAAGCTTTGTAACAATGCCATGAAACGCCCCTGCTTTATAATGAAGTCACTAGGGCGTAGAGAGACTGAGTGGCTTTTCCATCCCCATGTCACTGATTTGGGGAGAACCACATTTTGTAGGGGGGTGAGTGTCCTTGCTCCCAGCTTAGCATCTGCCCACTAGACCAAGTGGAAGCTGGAAGCACAGTGATGGCCAGGTCACTGCACCCACCTGCTTCTGCTGGGAGATGAAGACAGAGCTCATCTTGAGGGATCTGTGA
Source organism: Aotus nancymaae (assembly GCF_030222135.1). Taxonomy (NCBI): domain Eukaryota; kingdom Metazoa; phylum Chordata; class Mammalia; order Primates; family Aotidae; genus Aotus; species Aotus nancymaae. The sequence goes on along the minus strand of NW_026988546.1, from coordinate 4,145,071 downwards.
GCACTTTCCGATTGGTAGTGTTGGTTCTGTTGTCTACACGGAGGCCAGATTTCTTTATCCAGGGAGTCAGAAAAAGAAGTGCATTTCCTTCCTTCAGTAAACAAGTCACTTCCTCATCACTAGTTGAATTAGCCCCTTTGTTTTCTCCTTATTAGGGGGAAGGAACACTTTATTTCTTTCTCATTTTTTCCAGTTGTCTGGTGCCTGGCCACTTCATAATTGTATTTTGAGAGAATAGATATTAATTTTCTTCAACAAAAGGCCGAGTTCCTTGATGACACAACATAATTCAATTTCCGTTCTCTCCCCTCATTGCCAGCACCCCTTCCTCCTGGCACATTTTTCATAGTTAGGAGGAGTGATAGTGTCAAATATATCAGAAGAAAGAATTGATTCAGTAGTCGTTTGACGACTTGACTGATTAACAGAGATCAGAAGAAGGCTCATAACTGTGAAAACCACTGCAGCATGGAGTTTTAACAGCTCTTTAGGGAGCTAGGTAATGAAAGAATCACTACAGAAACACAGCCATGCCAAAAAAAAAAAAAAAAAAAAGCAGGAGCATTCCCATATAACACTCAGAGTCTCTGTCATAGAGGAAGTATGCTCATAATTTCTATTTACACATCACTGTAATTACCGTCTGCCTTAAGATTACGTTCAGTCTTCTCCTGTCAAAGTTGCTTAGATAGTTCCTCTTTCACATACCAGGAAAAGAAACCTAGTACCTGTTGGAACTGGTCCTAAGGATTCTTTTTCCCCCAAAGAATGTAATTGTCAGACACCCCAGCACACTGCCTGATTACGCTGGCTTCAGTCTCATCCATGTTCTTGTTGTCATCATTTGTCCATGAACCAGACTTGTGCACTCATATGAGTGTTACATTGGGCTTTAGAGTTTAATTTGTGCCTGTGGTTGTTCTATCTTCTTTCTCCCGATGCAGTGTCTATGAACCAGATAGAAATGCATTACGGAGGAAAGAACGAGAAAGAAGAAATCAAGAAACTCAACAGGATGATGGCACATTTAATTCTAGTTACTCTCTCTTCAGCGAGCCCTACAAGGTAGATGGTTTTCAGTTGTTCATTTCCAACTCTCACTTGTTCCTCTCACTCCCTGTGATGGTGGCCTCGACTAAAAGAATTGCCCAACCAAACTTCACTGAATCTTCTGTCTGTTCAACCCAGGGAAGACAGCTCAGCCGCCAAGTACAGGGTCTTCCCCCAGAAATCGAGGTGTCTGGTTCACATGTCTTTACTGGCTACTCCTTCAGTAAAATGCAACATTTGTTTATTATTGAGATCTGCTTGCTGTGATTTTTGTCAATAATACAGACGACTTTATCTCTGTGTTGACATATCAAGGTCAATCCCATTTGTTACGTTTTCTTAGATTGTAGGAAACAAACACTATTAGAAGGAGCTTGGGCACCGGGCATGGTGGCTCATGCCTGTTATACCAGCACTTTGGGAGGCCGAGGCAGGCAGATAACAAGGTCAGAAGATGGAGATCAGCCTGGCCAACATGTCTCTACTGAAAGAATACAAAAATTAGCTGGGGGTGGTGTCAGGCACCTGTAATATCAGCTACTTGGGAGGCTGAGGCAGGAGAATCACTTGAATCTGGGAGGTGAAGGCTGCAGTGAGCCAAGATCACACCATTGCACTCCAGCCTGGCGACAGAGTGAGACTCCATCTCAAAAAAAAAAAAAAACAAAAAAAAAAAGAAGAGGATTGGGTTACGTATTTGTCATGTGTGGATCATGCTAGGATTAGAGTACCTGTTAGGGCTAATGAGAAAGAAACTCTAAGATTATTTCTCATTTTTACCAAAGGCCAGAAACATAACCTCTCTTCCAAAATGAAATGTCCCAGATTTCACAAATATCTTAGGCTGCATGGAGCTCTGGGTCATTCAGTCTTCCTGCACATTTAGCCCCATGTTCCTTTAAGCTTCACATTGACATCTCTTGCCTGTCACTCTGGATTTCTGGCAAGAATGATATTTAGACCAATCCTGAGCCAAATCTGAATTTTCAAGTAAAGCTTCTAATGGGACTACAAATACAAGACAGTCTAATCATGGAAAGACTTAATGCAGATCATTTTTTAAAGTTGTAATAATTAATTTTCCTGATTTCCAGGCAATCTGTTTTAGCTGCAACACACACAATACCAAGGATAGATCCTTATTTTTTTGGAGACTGAGTCTCCTGTTGCCCAGGCTGGAATGCAGTGGCATGATCTCGGCTCACTGCTTCCTCTACCTCCCAGGTTCAAATGATTGGCCTTAGCCTCCCGAATAGCTGGGACTACAGGCACCCGCCACCACACCTGGCTAATTTTTGTACTTTTAGTAGAGATAGGGTTTCACCTTGTTGGTCAGGCTGGTCTCAAACTCCTGACCTCATGTGGTCCACCTGCCTCGGCCTCCCAAAGTGCTGGGATTACAGGTGTGAGCCACCACGCCCGGCCGGATAGATCCCTTTTCATGCACCGCAAGGCCATTACAGGCATCCTGTTCTTGTGCCATTCCAAGTGCTGACTTGGATGTCTATCTTCAGAAACGATAAAGATTTCGATTTTATCTCTCAGATCTCATTCCACATGTGGCACCTCTGGCTCTGTGATGGATAAGGGCGCTTGTCCATTGTTGTCTCTAACAATAGTGTGGATGTGTTTTTCTTTCTCCAGACTAATAAGGGGGATGAACTCTCCAACCGGATCCAGAACACTTTAGGCAATTATGATGAAATGAAAGACTTTTTAACTGATAGATCCAATCAGAGTCATCTCGTTGGCGTTCCCAAACCTGGGGTTCCTCAGACTCCTGTGAACAAGATCGATGAACATTTTGTTGCAGACTCGAGAGCCCAGACCCAGCCCTCATCTATCTGTAGCACTACAACTTCCACACCAGCAGCTGTCCCCGTGCAGCAGAGTAAGAGAGGCACCATGGGCTGGCAGAAGGCTGGGCATCCGCCCTCAGACGGCCAACAGAGAGCAAGTAAGCATGGCCACAGGTTGCTTGATTTGCACAAATCTGCTAAAACCCAGAGAACCATAATAAAAAAAAAATATCCCCATATATCGAGCCCCTCATCCTCATCTTCCTCTTCTTCTTCTTCCAACGCAGCACAACAGGGCTCTCTCAGGACCTTGCTTGGAGATGGTGTTGGCAGACAGCAGCCACGGGCCAAACAAGTGTGCAATGTGGAGGTGGGCCTTCAGACCCAGGAGAGGCCACCTGCAATGGCAGCCAAGCACAGCAACAGTGGACACTGTGTTCAGAACTTTCCTCCATCCCTAGCTTCAAAACCCAGCCTGGTCCAGCAGAAACCGACTGCATACGTGCGGCCGATGGATGGCCAAGATCAGGCCCCTGATGAGTCTCCTAAGCTGAAGTCGTCTTCGGAAAACAGCGTGCACTGCACATCATACAGGGGAGTTCCCGCCAGCAAGCCGGAACCGGCCAGAGCCAAGGCCAAGCTCTCCAAGTTCAGCATCCCCAAGCAGGGGGAGGTGAGTCTTTCTCAGCACCGTGTACATGCAACTGATGACTCTTGTGAATTCAGTTTCCATGTTTCTTTTTTTTCAGTGATGTGGTTGGTTTTGTGTGGTAGGATTTGTAGCCATCACTGAAAGGGGAGGCAGATTTAAATAATGATTTCTTAAAATCTCAAATTTATTGTAATCGGAATTTAAAGTTTTGGCAAATGCAGTTGTGTGTGTATGTAGTAGTTAGGGAAGGAATGTCCCCTTCAGTATAGTTCAAGGATTTTCTTCTGAACAGCTGGTATCCACTGAGGTATAAATAAAATTAAGAAATGAGTGAATAAGTGATTAAGAAATAAGAAAATCACTTAAAGCCTATAATTGTAGTATCTAAATAGGTAAATTTTTATGTAAAAGAGTTCCAGAACTCTTAACATTTTTGTGTTTTGAAATATTTTAACACAAATTTTACCAAATAAACCTCATAATAGTTTTAAAATTAATTGTTTTAATTATTCAGCACTGAATATGGTGAATTGTTCACATGGTTTGGAAATCCTGTTACATGGTTTGGAAATCCCGTCCTGTCTCAAGACTGTATTCCGAATTGATGATGATTGTGAAGAGAAGATGAAGAAAAAAATACGATCATGCATATATATTTTTTGGTGTGATACGTTATACTAACTAAAATTAAATGTGAGTTCTAGAACATTATACTTAGGAACTGTTCAGTTTTTTTCTTAACATATTCCTTAAAGACAGAGTAACAGTGTGGCCAGAATATCTTTGTATCTTAATTTGATTTAATAACCAAATGAAATTAGTGATTTGACAGATGATGTAGCATTTCTGACAAGGCTGAGCTTAAACATTTCTGAACTATCAGTCTCAGAAATCACCATGGACTGATAGGGAGGTCAACATATCACCTTTAGAGAAGACCTCTTTTTTAATCTGTGAGATGTTTACACTGGTTTTGTAGAGAAAATTAAGTGGTGTGTATACCAATAACTTTTTTTTTGATTACACATTTATGATAGATTCTAGAAAATGTTCACTAGGAAATAATGGAAGCAAAATGTAATTTCTATAGGCATTTATGTTTTTAAATTTGTAGGAAACACACATAGATACCACCTTACAAAACTGAATTTGTCAGGCTGTTTGATTCATCATGATCAAATGACTGGTAGTGGCAAATAAATCCCGGCTTATCCTTGAGCAGTGGCGACTGACTTTTACAACCACCAGGAATCCTTTCATTATTTCAATCTCAATTGACTTCTTGTTAAAATAGTCTTTATTTACCAAAGAAACTTCCAGTTTATTAGGTAATAATTTACTTGTTTGTTTATTTTGGAATTCAGTGAGTTCATAAAACTCTAGTTTAAACAAAAAAGATAAATTTTTGATTGCCAGTAAAGCCTTAAGCAGATAACTGTGCAGTTTTTATGAGGCTTTTGGGTATGTCATTAATAACCTGGACACTTTCAGGATGCCCTTTGAGGATTCAGATTGGAAAGAACATGCTGTGTGTGGTGTTCGGTTAGCGGAGAGAGAGGGGGATACCTCAGACAGAGGCTCATGCTGAGAGAAATCAGAGCTTTTCTATGGGAAGTATTCCATTTCCCCTATGTGTGGTGACATTGAACTACCAAGCCTGCCCTCTTCCTAACATTTTGTCCTGAATATTTCAAAAAGGCCAATCATGCTTTGATAGAGAAGAGATAAGAGGTGATATTTTTGTAGAACAAAGTTAAAAATTAGTGGTTTTTTTTTGGTGAAGGGGGTGCAATCTTTATTTTAGTAAAAAGCACAGTAGGAAAAATATTGTAATTTGAATCTTCTAACACTTGTCTGTTTAATCAACCCACTCCCACAATAAAAACATGACTATTTCACAGTTAGCAGCCAAGTAGTAAGTAATTTCTCCTACCCTTCAAACTCAGGTTTTTGTTGACAGTATTCCAAGAGAATATTAAGAAATGCTGTTTTGTAGATACATTGTTCAATGTTTATAGGCTATTCCGATAAAATGCACAATCAAGTGTGGTGGCTCATGCCTGTAATCCCAACACTTTGGGATTGCTTGAGGCCAGAGTTCAAGAGCAGCCTGGGCAACATAGCGAGACCCCATCTATACAATAAATAAATAAATAAATAAGATTCACAATCATAACATAGAAGCTGAAGAATTTTATCAACCCGATTTAACTTTTGAGGGAATAAATATTTTTGTTTTTTGAAAGAGATAAAACAATTTAAAGTGCCAATTTCAAAAATATCCAAGCCAATATTTTTTAAAATAAAGGTACTGCTGGTGTGAAAATGTCCTCTCAATAGTACAGATACTAATTTCGAGTGAGGTAGAGAAGGTGTTTTCTAGGGAAATTTCCAAAGAAAATGACCCAAAGGTCATTACTTGACTATGGTGTTTCAGGATGTTAGCTACAGAGCAAGACTTATCACAGTGTAAAAAATTTGGGGGCTGGAAAGGTTAGATAAAAATGACATAAAAAACAAGGAGGGTTATGCAAAAATAGCTGTTTGGCAATGTATAGGTACATTCCTCATAAGAAAATCAGATCAATGACCAGGTGCAATGTGATGAGAGAAATGTTTTTTTTTTTTTAATGTAAGATGTAATCTCTGCCTCTAGGAAATTTACATTAACTGAATAAATTAGACTCCAGCACATACCTTTTAATTTGCAGTTTCTTTCATTTACAGTCCAAATTAAATTTAAAATTGGCCTTTTAGCCATAGGAAAATTCCCTCACCTTCATCACTCTTATAGTAGAAAAACAATTCTGTATTATTTTTAAAAATTGGGAAATTTTGAATTTCTTTTCCTGGTTTTACACTTCATAAACTCTTCATTCTTTCCCTTACAACATCTGCACCCTATCTGCTGCTATGGCAAATTATTTGCAATAACTCCTGAGTCTTCAATAATAGGTAATTAGTGCAGAAAACTCCAGTGCAATTTGATGTGGAAGTTAAAGACCTCAAGAGAATTCCTTAACTCGTACACCTGCCTCTTGGCTGGCTTTTCCCGACTCAGTTTTGTGTTTAATGAAAAACATATTTTTGTTGTTATAGCTGAGTCTTTTATTCTGAACACCACCTCTCATTAAGTGAGTCTCCCTGGGAGTGCCTCTTGGAAAGGTGTCTACGGTTAGGTGAGAGACCAGGGAGGAACGAATGGCCAAAGCATGCCCTCTAGAATGTTCTAGGGCACAGCACACTGAATTTTATTTCCAATGGAAGTGAATTGTTGTTTCTCTCTCTCTCTCTCTCTCTCTCTCTCTCACACACACACACACACACACACAAACACACACACACACACACACACACACTAATATTTTGTGCTCAGCATGTAATTCCAGATCCAAACATTGGGGAGAGTTAACCTAGAGGAGCAGATACAGTGTTGTGGGACCTCAAATTTGCATAGTCTCGGGGGTCTTCTTTAGAATTAAAGGAATAGAAAAGATCTCACCCTTGCAGTTATTTCAAAAACATGTAACAGTGTTAATACAGTGCTGCTCACCCCCCTCCTACTCCCAGGGCCTTAGAGACCCTGAAGCTTAAGCATCATTAACTTCATAGTGTATCTGTCTTTGGCTCATGGAATAATATAAAATCATTACTAAGATGGTCATTTTAGATTTGAAAAAAGTTATATTAGCCTCAAACTTGGTAGAATTTAAAAATACATATGTATGTGTTAGGTGATGGGGGCAAGGCACAAAATAGGACAGTGCTGTGAAAAACCTTCCATGCAGAGCCATTGAGACGACACAGGAGTGTCTTGGGCCTTGCAGTCAGTAGTTTGACAAGTTACAGCTTCAGCATTGTATTCCAAAACCTACATATTTGAGTTTTCTGTTTGTGATTTAATAAGTAGTGATAGTTTGAAACTGCTGTTGTAGAGGGCTCCAGTGGCTGGGAACAGAATTCATTTGACAAACCAGGGGAGCAAAGGAAGCCAGGAGCTGGTGCCCATAGCTTACTCAGTGGTAAGGAAAGAGACACCTGAAGTTGAATATCAATCAGTAGACTCTGGTATCCTAGGAGTTTTCGTAGCAGTTGATAATTCATCTACAAGAACAGATAAACCGTTCATGGTTGATCAGAATTTTATTTGTTAAAATAAGTAATTAGTCTAAGATGTATTGATTAATCATAGCATTTTCATGAAGGACATTTTAAAATCGCCATTTATGCCATGTAAAAGAATAGAAAGATGAAGCACCGTGATTCCACAAAATAGCTTCCTAGAAAAGCAATTAACTGATTTTTTCTAAAGTTCACAGAAGATAAATGATGTAGGCTTCCTATTTCCTGTCACTCTTGGTTACCTTTGTATGAAAATGGATTTCTTCCAAATTCAAGTCGGCACCAGCCTGTTGGGCAAAAAAGACATCTGTAAAGCAATGTGTACATTATATATTCATGCCAGTCGAAATTTCTTAATTACATTGAGATGTATAATGTTTTCAAATTGAAGTACGCTATCTGATTGCTACTGGAAGAAATGAGGGTGTGTGGCAAGCTTGAAGACTCAGTTTCCCCACCTGTCATGGTGTCATTTTTCTCATTACCCTTGCTCACCCATGGCAGTTGGAGCCCACATCCCACAGGACAGCATGGCATAGCAACAGCACGGGTGGTTACGCTCTGTACTTCCTCCTCTCCGCTCGATGGGCAGCCTCCATCCTCTTAGAACGTGGAGTGTCTATACTGCGTATACTTGGAAGAGTGGAGACCTTAATCTCAGATGCTGGAGGGAAGCACTTGGTTTCTGCAGTTTAGATAGGTTGTTCTGAAGGTTGTGATGAAGACTGGCAAGTGGAAATATTTCCACATTTTTCAGTCCTTTTATGTTCAGCCAATGGGGACTTAAAAGGTAAGGCACTTAGGTTGGGCGTGGTGGCAGCACTTTTGGAGGCCAAGGTGGGTGGATCATGAGGTCAGGAGTTCAAAACCAGCCTGGCCAGCATGGTGAAACCCCCATCTCTACTAAAAATACAAAAATTAGCCAGACTTGGTGGTGTGCACTTGTAGTTCCAGCTACTCAGGAGGCTAAGGCAGGAGAATTGCTTGAACATAGGAGGCAGAGGTTGTGGTGAGCCAAGATTGCACCACTGTACTCCAGCCTAGATGACAGAGCGAGACTGTCTCAAAAAAAAAAAAAAAAAAAAAAGTAAGTCACTTAACATGAAATAACTTTAGTTTCCATAGTCTTGTGATGAGAAATTTGAAGAAGATGCATTAAAGTGTATCTAGTTGTGTGAAGGTGCTAGAGTCCTTTTCCTTTCTCTTTCCTCTCTGGGCTTCTTCAGATTTTTATCATTAAGTCAAGTTTTCTAGCCTTAAGGATGGGAAACTACCACTGTCTAGGAGGTATGGAGGGCGGGACCTGGAGGGAGATTATTAGCAAGCCTACTTTGTTTTCCCTGTTTTCTCAGTTCTCGTAAAGCTTCCTCCCTCAGGACAGATTACAGGGCTGCTTTCCGTTCAGCTGCGGCCTCCTGGGCCTGAGCTCCACACCTGGGGCTGCTCAAGAGCTCCGAGGGCCTCTGTGTTTGGAGTCAGTTGAAAGTGACGTGTGATCCTGCATTTCTCCCACCCAGAAAGGAGGTGTCACTCTCCAGTTTCGTGAGAAAAGCCTCTTCTTGCGTATTTCATCCTTTCTTTGGTCAGAAATCTTGTGTAGTCTTAACTCAGATATACAGGAAAGAGGTAGAATGTCGTGGAATGAGCGAATCTGTGGAGACCAGCAAGAACTGAGCCTGCCACCTGTCAGCCATGAGATGGGGAGCAAGCAGTTTAATTCCTCAGGGCCTCAGTTTCCTTATATGTGAGGTGGAGAACATGATAATGATACCTGCTTGGCAGAGTTATTGCAGCAGCGGGGAGTGAATGAGATGCATGTAATGTGCTTAGCACAGTGACAATATAGTAAGCACTTGGTAAATATTGGCTACATTTCTGTTATTTAAACACCTTTGAAACAAAAGCAAACAAAATAGAAAAGTGAGTATATTGTTGAGAGTGATTTTACAAACGTAAAATGTGCACATGTGTATGTGCTAGAGAGAGATGAAATTCTGAAAGTTCCTTTTTGTTTATCTTAGAAATAACTGAAATCTTGAAAACCAAGATTATCCTGGATTAATATCACAAAGCCTGAGTAACATGATTCTTTTTTATTTGATGCTAGCCCCCTCCTGAGATTTTATTTTCAGGTGTGAGATCACCTTTTCTCTCTTTTTTTCTCTCGTATTTTTTTCTGAGCTATTATTACCTATAGTGGAATCTATCACATGAGAGCTTTATTCCCAATTAAATGAAATACAAAATCAACAAGATTTGAGCTGAAGGCAGGTGTTAAAATGTTCACATAGTAAGCATTTAGAGGGACTCGTTGAGACGGATCTGTGTGAAGCCACAGTGTATTAAATAGTGTGTTTAATTGGGCTAAGCAGTGGAATCACGTATCTCCACATGATTAACCAGCATTAGCAATACATTTACAGTAGATGAAAATGGAGTCTCCCTGGTGCTGTTTGCAGATCCCATTCTATAGCTACACATGTGATAAGCACCCATTGACCACACCTGGACGCTCCAGTTGCTTTGTTTTGATCAAAGGTTGGGCTGAGGGACCAACAGATGCCTCCAGAAGTGATACTGACTGGGACCCGTCTCTCTGCTGTAAATGGCCCACTTCTAGAGCAGCTCTAGACTTCTAGGTCTAAAGCTGAAATGTCTGAGTTTCTTCACTCCATTTGCTGGCCAGATGGCCTGGTGCCTCAGTTGCCTCATCTGTGACAGAATCATAGTAGAACCTCCTGATAGCATTTTTATGACTGTTAGATGAGTTAGTACTCACAGTGCTTAGCACAGTGGCTGGCACATAGTAAGCCCTCAGGAACAATCCACATTCATAATAATTCCTATAGTTATTTATAGTGGCTCTATTTGCTTCGCATTTATCTGGTCTTGTGTCTAACCCCAGATGGGTTGACAGCTCTGAATCTAGAAATTGAAGAGAGGTGGATGAATTTCACTAGATTGTAAATTCCATAAAAGTGGGGATTTTTGTTTATTTTGTTTCATTTTATGGTTCTGCTTGCCTGGCACATAGTTTGTGCTCAGTAGACACTTATTGGATGAGTTAATTAATTTAAGGATATGGATGAAAGAAGGTGCTCCCCGCCAATCCTGGGCCTCCCCGTGTTGGGGCCTCAGTAATCCCTGCCAGACCTTTATGGGAAGAGAGAAGCCAAACACTTCTAACATATAATTTATAGCTGCTGTTACAAAGAGAAATGGAAACCATATTTATTGATGTATGTAAACACAGCACGTAAAAAATAAACGTAGAGCTAGATGCTGGCCTCAGAAACAAACGCTTACCAGACAGTGCTCTGAGTGGGACGCTGTGTTCTCTGCCTCTTTTTCCTTGTTCTCCTTTGTTTGATTTTCATGAGCAGAAGTCCTTGCCTGAGGGTAGTGTGTGCAGGTGTGCTGTGCGTGTGCTCCCACAGATTGTCATGTTCTCTGGCCACAAGATGATGTGGAAATGAGGAGGGTGATGAGGGGAATGGAGCAATGCAGGAGAGAGCCCACATTTCCAGCCTGTCTGCCACATGAACTAGGTTTTAATGTATGAAAGCCCTAAAATACTCAGAGTTCTTAGACGCACCTATTGGCCCCATGGGGTGCTGTTTCCCAGAATGTCTCTCAGCCTTTTTCCTGCGTGCCATTTAGTACTTTATCAATTCTGTTTCTGTCACAGTTCCTCGTTCAGTTATTCATGGGAATGCATTGTTTCATAATTTAGCAAACATAAGCTGTGTATGTATCCTGAGCTCTGTTTATTTGTTGTCCAACAGACAACCTTCAGGAATAGCATCTGTGTCCACATAGACCTTACCATGTCTTTAATGCACTCTAAATGGTTGACCCTTTATCTGTTTAACAGATAAAGCGGAAAATAGGAAAATGTATGCATTCAGCTATTTCTCTCTGTAAGCCCTGACAAAAGGTATAGATAGATCGCCCTCTGCCCACTCCCACCATTCTTGGATGTCTCCCATCAGTGACAGAGGCCTCCTCCATCCTGCCGAGGGATGCTGGACAATCTCTGTGGCATCCCTGTTGAGACTCATGCTGCTACATAGCAGAGGGGGACTATGCCCTCCTGGGGTGTCCTTTTCATCTTGGGCAGCTCTGACCCTTACTTACGCTGATGGACAGATCGTCCCTTCTATAACTTACGCTTCTTAGCTTTGCTCATGCCCCGGGATTTCTTAATTGCTGGCGATTTCATTTTCGTCCATCTTTGATGACTGATTCGTACCTGCTAGGTCTTTACTGTGTCCCTCAGGACAGTGCCTCACACAGGGTCATACCGCCCTGTACCAGACAGACATGAAAGTCAGAGGAGCCCTCCTGTGTCACCATAGCCTTCCTAAATTACTGTTAGAATGTTGATTTTTAACCCTTTGACAGTTGATGGTAAGTGGTATGGAGAGAGGAAAAAGCAGAACGGGAGAAAGAGGGCTAGGGATGCCCATGGGGTGGAGGATGAGAGCTGGCAACAGCATCAAGAGGGTGGCTGGGTCACCTGCACTGAGACAGTGAGATGTGAGCAGGAGGACAGTGAGCCTGGAAATGGTAAGTTAGCCAGGAAGACGTGGTGGGGAGACGCGTCACAGGTGGAGTGGGATGCAGAGCTGGAGCGAAGGCTGAGTGGGAATGTTCCTCCTCGCCCGGGACAGCAACAAGACAGCATGCTGCAGTGGCATATGCAGGGCGGGAGAAGTGGCCGGGGAGGCCACGTCTTGGAAGGCCTGCCAGGTCGCAGTAAGGACTGTGGCTTTACTGTGAGAATCAGGAGCCACTGAAGAGTTTGGAGCAGAGGTGTGTCGTGATCTGATGTAGGTATGTAAAGGATTGGTCTGGCTGTTGCACTGAGAATGAGCTGTAATGGGGCAGGGGAGAAGTGGGACATGGTTTGGCAGGTTATTATGCTAATCTAGGGGAGGTGATAGTTGCTGGGACCATGGGGACAGCAAAGTTGGTAAGGTTGGATTCTCTATATATTTTGAAGGAGAGCCAATAAGATTTGCTGACAGCTTGGATGACAGACAGAGGAACTAAGGACATATTTTATCTGAGCAAATGAAAGGAAGAAGTCACTATCACCTGAGATGAGAAAAACTATGTGTGAAGCAAGTTTTGGGGGCAAGAGTTTACTTGCTAACTTGGGCTTATTGAGTTTGAGTTGTCTCTTAGACATTCGAATGGAGGTGATAAGCAGAAACACACATGGAACCCACAAGTCTGGAGTTTGGAGAAGGAAATCTATATCTGGGCTGGAGGTGTAGATTTGGGAGTTGTGAGAATACACGTGGCATCTAACCCTTTAAGACTGGATATCATAACCCAGGGAGTGAGGGCTGGTGACGAGAGGTGAGCTGTGGTGTATTCCTACCTAAAGGGGTCACTCTGATGAGAAGGAATGAGCAAAAAAGACAGAGAAGGTGTCAGTAGGTAGGAAGCAAACAGAGTATGGCATCTGGAAGCCATGAGGAAAGGAGGTCGCAAGAAGGGAAGGGAGTTATTACACGGTGTCACCTCCTCTGTGTTAGGCTTAGTAACCTGGAGGTCAGCATTTTCATTGATGAGAGTTTCTAGGGCCAGTGTCTATTTGGGTTTGAGAGAGAAACAAGAGGAGTTAGAGACATTACATACAGTCTTTCTGGAAGTTTTTGCTGCAAAGGACAGCAGAGATTTTGAAAATAATAAGTCTTCATTATAAAAATTTGGATAACTTTAAGAACATAAAGAAGAAAAAAATCACCTGTGGTTCTGTAATCTGGAAATAATCACATTTAATGTTTTGGTTAAAGACTAGATCTTTTGGTCTTTTTTCTGTACTTTATCTTTCTTATTAAATTGGTATTAAAGCTATCATTATTTGGTTATTATCTAATTTATTTTCCTTACTTATTGTAACCACCTTCCCATGTCGTTATACAGTTTTTGGCAACATTCAGTGTGTGGTCTTTAGTGGTGTAGCATCTCATTTATTTGGACAACTTCAGTGATTTTATCCTATAATTTATTTGTATAATCCTTTTGTTAGTCATCAAACAGTTTTTGTGTTTTTCACTATTACAAATTATTCTGCAATGAGTAGTTAAGTAAATTTTGTATATATATGTGTGTGTGTGTGTGATTTGTTCCTAAGAGAAATTCTTAGACATCTAATTTATAATTCCAAAATGAGCAAACAATTCTCAAATATAATCCTTTGTGCATTTTTTGTTCATGTCCTTTACTCATTTTTCTGCTGAAATGTTTATATATATTTTTTCTCACTGAATTAAAAGAGTTGTTTAAATATTAAGAAAACCAATCTTTCCTAATTACATTGTAAGCAGTTTTCACAGTTTGTTGATTAACCTTTGTTCTTAGTGGACAAATTAAATTTTGTATCTCTCTCTCTTCCTTTTTGATCTCTTCCTTTGTTAGTGGTTACGAAGACTGTTACCAAAGATTAGAGTTAAATCTAATGTAGGAAACTATAAAGGAAATAGATGAAAAGTTATCTATCTGGAATTTGTTTTGACATAAGATAAGGCTTTACTTTTTATTGTTTAAATAGTCAAATCCCAGCATAATTGATTTATTAGTCTCCCCTTTTTAAAATAATTTCAGCAAGAAAAAAATGCTTTCTTTTTATGGAATTATAGCCATAGGTCAGAGTCACCTATGAAGACAATTTTTTGTGAAACTAGAAATCTAAAGTCAGAATGCTCTGTCCTTCCTTCAAGACCTAGTGGAAGTCTTACCACTTCCTCTGCCTGCTCCAGCCACCAAAGTACTTCCTTTCTTCTCAATTCCTATAGTAGCCACATGTGTTAAATTACCATACGTTATTATTTATTTTTCTTTGGTGTCTTCTGATCTCACAGATTTCCTGAGGACAGGCCCCTTTTCATTTGTCTTTGTGCTATTGTCTTCTAGATGGGGTCCTATTAGAGCTGGTACTCCAGCTCTAATAATTTTGTCCCTGAGGTCTAGACTTGAGTTTTTGTATCTCAAATATAGGGAGAACCCTACTTTCACTGGTTCGAATGATGCCAGGTAGATCAGTGACAAAAATAAAAAATAACACTAGAATGACGTTTGAGCATAGCATATAATCTGACCCAGGTTTGACCTTCATCCACTTACCAGACCTCTTGCCATTTCCTTAAACTGTCATTTTCTTTCATACCTTTCTATCTTTGCTTATGCCTGGAGTAATATCCTTTCCTAGTTTACCACCAGATTATTCCTTCAAGGCCTGTTCCTCTTATTTGAAATTGGTAATAATCTTTGGAAATTGATAATTGTTAATATCTTGGGATACCTGCATTCATCTTGATATTTTCCCCTTTAATTTCTAATGGTTTATAATGACAGGTCATATGCTCATAGAAATAATTTGCATAATGAAGAAAAACGAAGTTTAAAAATCAACTCAATTCTTACCATCCAGGAAAAAAAACTAACAAACATGAATTGAGCTTTATTTCAGATAACATTGTTTCACTTTTTACCTCTCTTTCTGTTTCTTTGGTTTCATTGAATTTGAGCCTCTCTTGAGCTTTGATGTCCATTCTTTTAAGATGCCCACTCAGTTTGCTCTTATAGATCATTTGCTCTTTCTATTTGAGTCCCTAAAGAATTATTTGAATTTCTGAACCTTAACCAAAACATGTCTCAGTATTATGCATTTCCTGAGACATGGAGTATTCTTTCAGTCTGCATATCAGTTTGTTCTAGTTCAGGGAATTTTTTAAAAAAAGATTAAGTGTGGTTGGGCGCAGTGGCTCACTCCTGTAAACCCAGCACTTTGGGAGGCTGAGATGGGAGGATCACCTGAGGTCAGGAGGTCGAGACCAGGCTGACCAACATGGTAAAACCCCCGTCTCTACTAAAAATACAAAAATTAGCCGGGCGTGGTGGCGGGTGCCTGTAATCCCTGCTACTCAGGAGGCTGAGGCAGGAAAATTGCTTGAATCTGGGAGGCGGAGGTTGCAGTGAACCAAGATAGTACCATTGCACTCCAGCCTGGGCTGACAACAGGGAAACTCTCTCTCAAAAGAAAAGAAAAAGAAAAAGATTAAGTGTTTGTACACATTGTTTTTGTCCCTTACTGAAACTATACTTATGCTTAATCATTTTTGTCTTTCTTTCATATCTATTAGTTTCTCTCTAATTGCTCCAATCTGTATTTTTAGCCACATTCACTGTGATTTTTCTAAGCTTTTCTTGTATTTTGTGTCCATTCTGTTTCTGACTCTCTCTAGTTTTTGTATATTATTTTATCTTAAGTTTTTAGTTTTCTCATTTTTAAAGTTAGTTCTAACATGTGGTTATATAGTTTTATTTTTTAAATTATGCCACCAATAAGTACTTAAATTACTTTTTTCTGAGAATTTACAAGATTTTAATTGTCTCTGTTTTTTAAGATTTATTGTCATAAAAGTGTTATTTTTCATGAAAAAGTTAGAGATTAAACTTTTCTTCACTTACACTATTTAATTTTGGTTCTTCCTTTTAAGGGGGCATTTTTCAGTATCAAAGATCTTTAGAAAAGGAAGCATCTTTATTACATGTTAATGAGGGCATGGGGCTGCTTCATGGTATAAATTCCAAGTAACAGTGGCTTAAATAGAAGACAAGAGCTTATTTTTCTGTTATTGTTAATCTGAGGCAGTGTGCTGGTTCTGCTCTGTGACATTGGGCTCCCTTTATTCTGTTGCTCTGCCACCTATAGGAATGTTAGTCTTATCCACATGATCCAAGATGGTTCATATTCCCTTCCAGCCGTCAGGAAGAGGGAACAGAAAGGGGAGGGCGTATCCTGCCCTTAGAGGTGCAGCCTGGAGGAGCAGGAACCACTTTTTCTCACACCTATTAGCCAGAGCGATCACCTGGCTATGGCCTGAGACTCACACCTGGCTTAGTCTGAGACATGAGGTCTTTAAGCTGGGTCACCATGTGTTCAGACATGACTAGATATTGGGGAAAAACAAGCAACCCCTGCCTTACAGTTGTCATTACTTTAGGTCAGTGGTTATTTACGGATTTATCTATGTCATAACTCTGAGCCCTTCAAAAGAAGGAATCATTTTCCCCATCCTCGTTTTCTTAACACCTGAGCCCAACATCTAATAGATGTTTAGCAGTTATTTGTAGAATTGCTTTTGAATTAAAGTGACACATTCTAATTTTTTGAATATTTGAAAGAATGGGGACTATAAACTCAAAGTGTTTGAGAACATTCTAGAAATTTTTGATAAATACAGAAAGGCTCCCTATTATCTTATTCTAATTTGATAATTGTGCTCAAAATCAATGATAGCTACGAAGTTTATAAATTTGTTTGAATTAAGTATAAATAACAGCTAGTAATATATGCTCTCCTTACTTGATATGAAAATGTCTTTGAATAATAAGTGGATTCCTATCTAAATTCATGAGTTCTCTTCTGACATTTGGGTTAAGCCTGAAATGGATTAATCTTTTTCTGATAAAGTTTCATAAGCTGTGATTTCTCTGGTGACCACATTTAATTAGATATTAAATAAACTGCTTATCTTTATACCAACAGGTTTTATAACTGCATCTTTTTCCTGAGCTGTATTTCAGAGATTAAATAGCTAGCAGAAGTAAAAAATAAAATAAAATAAAAATTTAAGTAAGCCATTAATTCCTTAGATTAGAAATTAAAGGATGCCAACTTTTTAAATAAAAAATAAATGATTAAGCTTAAATTTAAAGGACAGAGATAGGGAAGATACTCTAAATGCATACATTCTAGTGAAAATAAATTCACTTTTCCAAGTACTTATTTTTTTAATCCTGGAAATTGGCTATGCTTCTTGTAAGTGGAAAAGTTCCATTTCATCTGTCAAGACTGAAACATTTTGTGATAAGGTTTTTTGGTGTTTTTTTTTGAGACAAAGTCTTGCTCTGTTACCCAGGCTGGAGTGCAGTGGCGTGATCTTGGCTCACTGCAACCTCTACCACCTGGATTCAAGCAGTTCTCCTGCCTCAGCCTCCTAAGTAGCAGGGATTATAGGTATGCACCACTATGCCTGGATAATTTTTGTATTTTTAGTAGACAGGGGGTTTCACTATGTTGACTAGACTGTTCTTGAACTTCTGACCTCAAGTGATCTGCCCACCTTTGCCTCCCAAAGTGCTGGGATTACAGGCATGAGCCACTGCACCTAGCTCATTTTGTGATAAGGTTCTGAAAGTTTTAATTAAAAACCTGAATTTTCTTTTTCTTCATCTTTTTTAAAAAATGCTATATATCACAGTAAGATTCTCCAACTTCAAATCATGACATTTTGACTCAGCTTTTTTCCTCCTAAGTCTTCCAACAGAAAGGAGACACTTGCAGGTCTTGTGAATGTTGAACAACCAGGATTAATTTAATCTGCTGTTTTATTGAGAGGAACACTGCAGAGTTTGATCTGGATACACCAAATGACTGTCTGTAGAGATTATAAGAGAGTTTGTGAGTTTCCTGAAGTACTAAGACCCAAACATGGAAGGAAGATCAACAATTGCTAGACTCTTGAAGGGCATTAAGTGTGTGAAGGGTTTGACTCTTCTGTCTCCCTAGAGCCAGGGAAATTTTCTGAAGAGATCTGGACCTCCAGAAATTTCTTTAGTCCCATCAAATTTGAAGTGAAATTATTTTTACGATTCTCTGTTAATCCCTTCTCCCTGCTTGAGTAAACCTCAGATGAAGACTGGGTAGGGGCAGGTGAGCCGAGTGGTCTCTCAGGGAGAACATGAAGGCTCCACTGATGAAGGTGAAGGTTGGTTAAGGTTGGATGCAGTGGGGGCTCATCTGAGCCTACAGTTCTGGCATGCACCACAGATTGGCATCTTTGGGGGTCATGGTGGTTCAACATCTAAACTATGGTCTCCTTTCTTCATCTGCTCCCTGGGCATTTTCATTTTCTTGGTTTCAACTCAGGTTGACCATGACCATAAGCACCATTTTCTTGCTGAAATTTCATATCCTGGAATCGTCTTGGATTCTTTTTCTGTATCCATACCATATCCATACCTTGTTGATTGCTCTTCTCAAAGATTTCTCATATTCTTCCAAATTTTACTACTACCTTCCTATTTAAACATTTCACTTTCATGCTGACTTTCCTGACTTCTGAGTGTCCACTGATTCAACTTCTCTTTGATAAGCCCTGAGTAGCATTATTGGTGAATCCTCTAAAGATCTAATTTCACCTCTTTCTCCCTCAGCTCAAAAAAATTGAAAAGCTCCCTATTCCTTTCAGGTTGCAGAACAAACAATTTATGGACAAATATCAGTTATTTAAAGATATTTTAATTTCATAAATAAAAAATTTTTTATTGTGTGAAAATGGTTAAGATGGTAAAATTTTATGCTGTGTGTGTGTACACACAGTTCACTTAAAATGGCAAGCATAAAACTTGCCATCTTAACCATTTTAAATGAACAGTTAATCGTGTTAAGTCTGTTCACATTGTTGTACAACAAAACTTCATAATTCTTCAGGTTTTGATTTTATTCCTCACAAAAGAGACTTGTAAACTCTATTACATTTAATGCAGGATTGTAAATAAATATACTAAAGTGTTTAAGGACTTCATACTTCATACGGGTCACTGAAAGCACTGTATTCAATTAGGTGATGGCCACTGGAAACTTCCTTGAACTCAATTGTGAGTGGGCTACTCCCTCGTCCTTTTCCTGAATGTCTCCTCTAGAGTCAGGACTGTGCCTCACTCATGTAAGGCCCTTGGTAATGTTTGTTCAGTGTCTGTGTGGGCTGATAAGATCATTGTTGGTCTAGGATATTGCTTTTCTTGACCACCATTACAAGAATACAGGCTAATTCCCATGATATTCTGATGAAACACAATTCAACTACATCAAGAAAAACAGCTAATATTGTTAGCACTCTCGTATCATAGCAATTAAAAATAAAAAGATAATGAGAGCAGCAAAATGCTTTTCTAACATCTAATAATGATCTTATTTTCAAGTGAATTATCTGATTTTATTTGCATTCGCAAATGCCTTAGAAACAAGTAAAATGAAAGAGAATATTATATTTTGAATTAATTTTCAACCTTTTTCCATAGAATTAAAAATACAGTTCTGATGAAAATTCACAGGTGGATCTCTCAGGGTCCTTTTCAGACCTGAGCCCATGATTCACTCTTTTTTTTTTTTTTTTTTAAATCATTATTGAACTAGTTGCAAATGAGACTAGGTGCAAGACTTTGGTCAATTCTCTTAATTGCTCTGGCCTTCAGGTATATTTAATTAGATCCTATTCTGTTTCAAACATATTTTGATTCCTTTATGCCATGTACCAATGACAAATATTAAAAATATGAACCATTGTTGGGCTCAGCACTGTATTCTGTTCTGAATAATGTAAAAGCAGATTTAGGACCACAGTGTTAAAGAATGTTTTATCTCCATAAAGCTGATGGATTAATTTTGTATTTTATATGTTGAAATGTGGGTATCCTGGATTCTGGGTTCTTTTATCCTGTGTGCTTTCTTGGAAGGACTTTATCTATTCTGATGACTTCCTCTGTGGGCTCTGTGATTATAGTGTGTCTCTCTAGTCCTGACCTTCCTTGTAAGCTGAGGAACCATATTTTTTTTTCTTTTTAATTTTTAAAAATGTTTAATGGAGGTAAAAATACACTTGCCATAAAATTTATCAATGTAACCATTTTTAAGTGCACAGTTCAGTAGTGTTAAGTACATTTACACTGTTGTACATTCAATCTCCAGAACTTTTTCATCTTGCAAAACAGAAATCCTGTACCCATTAAACAATAGCTCCCCTTTCCCCGCTCCTACCTGGTAACCTCTGATCTACTTCCTGTCTCTATGAATTTGCCTATTCTAGGTACCTGGTATAAGTGGAATCACACATTATTTTGCCCTTTTGTGTCTAGCTTATTTCACTTAGCATAATGTTTTCAGGGTTCATCCAGGTTGTAGCATGTACCAGAATTCCCTTCCTTTTTAAGGCTAAGTAATAAGGAACCATATTTCTAACTGCTTTCTCGATTTGCCCATGTGAGTGTTTTTGCAACATTCCATACTTAAAGTGGCCAGCAATGGCCACACTATCTTTTCTGTAGAGCCGGCTTCTCCTCTGTAATTTTCTTAGTTACAGGAGGGTCTTTCACCTGGTCCCTAAGCTAGAACCTTTGAAGTTATTCTTCGATGTGCTTCCATCATTTCATCTCTACTCCGTCATGCATTCCTTTTAATTTTATCTTAGAAAGTCTCTTGAGTGGGCTCCCTCACTCCTGCGTTTCATCACCACTTGGCTTCTTGCCATTAGTCTCTTCCAAACTTAGTTCAACTTCCATATCACTACCAGACATAGACTGCTAAATAAATATTTTTCTGTAGTAAGGAAAAGGAAAAAATAAATCAGATGATGTTACGTTCATGCTCCGTTAGCTCCTTTTGTCCTGTCTTTCCTAGAGCAGTGTTCAGTGTCCCCGCCATGTGTTCTGCAGAACCCAGTGCTGAGGGCTGTCAGGAGTTCTGCGAAGATGGTGTCCAGGTTAAACCGATTTCTTTATTGCCATGATTATCAGCCCTCTTGATACCAAATATAAGTTATGAATCTCTGAAAGGAGATTATAGGAGCCGCATTTCCCAAATGTACTTGGCCACAAAATGTTTTTTTTGTTTGTTGGTTTTTTGCTTTTGCAAAGCAACCCATAGAATTAGTACTCTGGGAAACTTATGCTAGGAAACACTAACTTAGAAGAGAAAAAGCTGGAGTTGTGGGTCCATCATACAGGACCCTTTACACCCACTCACCCCTCCAGCTTTAACCTGAGGATACTGTGCCTGGTACACTATACGTTACCATTCAGAGCTTGACTGTGGCCCCTCCGCCCCCCCGCCCCCGCAACATGTTATACACTTTGCAGGCCTCCATGCTTCTAGTGTAAATTTCTCCACACCAGAAATGTGCATCCACTCACCCCCAACCTGATGAAATCAAGCTGGCCCTAAATCTTCTTTATCATAGCCTTGAAGAACGCTTTTCTCCTCCTCATGGAATGAGTTGCTTTCTGTGTTCCTTCATGGCACTTCTACCCCTGGCTTCTCTGTTGTCTACTATCTATCTATCATCCTTCGTCCCTTTGTTCCTTTTTTCCTTCCTCTCATCCATTCATCCATCCATCATATTATATTTACAGTCAGTTCACATAGCTGCCTCTTTTATTGTTCTGAGAGCTCCTGGAGGGCTGGCACTCTCTCTTATTCATCTTTATATCCTTGGCACTGAGTACCGTGCTTAACATGCAGGTGCTTCATAAATTAATGTTGAATTAAATAAAAAAACTTTAAAAATCACAGAGCAGTTCTTTTCATAACAGGTTCATAGTGTTTTATAAGCAAGCATTATCTGAGGCTGGAGATTGAGAAAATAATACCCTTTATTTCTTACATTCTGTCAGAGTTCTACCTGGACATTAACTTCTTAAACAGCATAGAATGCATTTTTAAAACGTATGGGCATTGGAAGAGTAAGCTCACAGGTGAACCTTCCTTTAGGGTAGCAGATGATTGGCAGGAGAGTGTACACACTGTAAGAATGAATGTAATTTTAAATCTTATAATTTCATTATAAGATTTTGCAGACCTAGTTTTTTCAAATTCTGGCTGCAGAAAAAGTGTTTGAAAACAAATGCCCCCAGTCAGGCATGAGGGGACTTCCAGGTAGCATTGCTTATTTCAGCTAAAGGTGAGAATAAATTAAAGTTAAATGAGCCCTGCACTGCCCTGGGCCCCCAGCTAGATCTCAGACTGGCATGACAGGAGCGTCTGTAAATGGATCTAAACTGACGTTAGCTTTATGCACCCATTCGGACTATGGCATCTGATTTCTGCAGTCATTGCAGGTGAGAGCTAAACACCCATCTGTGGAGTGCTTCATTGTGCTAGGTACACATTGTCTATGACTTTCGCTTATAAATGAGGACCCTGAATTGATGAATGGAAAGACTGTGGATAAAGTTCTCCATACCCCTGTCTTTTAGGTTTAACGGTTTAAATACTAATGACTTCAGCCTTTGCACCAATATTGAAATAGATGAACAAACCCAAAGGGTGAGGTCAGAGAGACCCTCCTCTTAGGAGAAAGAAAGTCTTTTTATGCCGTTGACCCCTGGTTCATGCATTGATGGTCACCAATTGAGAAGTGCAGCTGGGAAGCCACTTAGAGCAAAGTGTGTGTGATTATGTTTGTAACGATCAGCCTTTTCATTCACCAAAGACCTAACTAGGATAAAAGAGCCTGTAGAGCACTCTGCATGTTTTATCACCACCCTCATCATTAACAGCCACCACTTGTTATCTAAGTTTACTTCTCTAGGCCCTCTAATGCCTTAATAGTTGCTCAACAGCATAACTTCAACTTGGAAAAGTGCATTTCTGAATAAAAACTCCACTCTTTAAACTCCCAGTCAACCCTACTGAAATCTCATTTTAATTCAGGGTCTTAGAAAATACTAGGTCATCTTGAGAAGGCATTATCCTGATTTTCTACTTTTATATCAGCTTATTTACATCTATGGATTTCTTTATGAATTATTGTTCTTTAGGTAAAACAGCATAATAAGTCATTTAAAAAATGCACTTAGAACCACATTTTACTGCAAATTACAGGTTTAAAACAGCTTCTTTGCTTTGAGTATAGTAATGATAATGCAGTATACAATAAAAAATTATGTAACATTTGCACCTTTGGGGAGGAAAATCAGTTTAAAGTATTAAATAAGGGACTCTCCTAGAACATTGTGCTATTTATGGTTCAGCATTTGGCCAATTTATTCATTTAAAAAGTGAAATTTATGATTTGATAAAATGGGTAATAAGGACACTGCTACTACAGTGTCATAAAGGTTTGTGAACACAGGATGGATTTTGCCACTTGAAGAGGCTGTGGCTAAAAGTGGTCAGTAAGCGCTATGGTTGATGCTGAAAATCAGAAAACTCAGTGCATGTCCTACCTTTTTACTTTTTTTACTTCTTATGAAAGCACAATTTATATATAGAAAAGTAATCCTAAGTATACAAGTTGAATAATTTTTACAAACTGCACATACCTGCATAACCATCACTCAAATTCAGAAATGGAGTATGACTGGACCTGAAGAAGCTCTCTTGTGCCCCCTCCCTGTGATGACCCTGCCCACCCAAGGGTGACCACTGTCCTGACTTCTAATGATAAAATTACTTTGACTCATTTCTGTGCTTTATATTATTGGCCTTTTTGCTTAGCATTTTGTTTGTGACATTCATCCATGTTGTTGTGTGAATTTTAAATTGTTCTTTCTCATGGTAGTTGAGTGGTTCCATTAATTTATCCTTACCTATCACTTTTTGCTGTAATTTTATCATTTCATTAATTTTATTTCTCTGATTTAACTCCACACCAGTTTACCTTTAAAAAGGTCAAATGTGATTCCTTTTACTGCATGTGCCATGCAGCCTTTTAAAACATGGATAAATGAGGCAGCAATAAATTTAGCAAATTTTATGAGTAAAAGAAATGGGCAGCACATTTTCATTATTCAAAGGAGGTCATGTTCATGGCAGTCCATTGCAATTTCGAATATGTAAAAAGAAAGTGAATTTGGTAGAACGCCAAAATAAATTTAGTTGCAAGATGATGACAGAAATATAGTTGTACTTAGGTTTGGACATTGCCTTATACTTTATTATTGACTGGATATTTTTAAGGGAATATTTTAAAGCAGAAAAAGTAAATTTGGTTTGGTTACCCAGTACACAATTTCCAATATGCAAATTCCTCACATCTGTGTATTTGTTTTGCTGCAGACATAACCAGGAAGAGTTTAGTGATGAAATCTGTTCTTAATTACGAGAGCAGCTGTTGGAGTGGTAGCCATTTTTTTTCCTCCTGATGTGAAGTTGCCTGATTTACTCATTTTTGCCTGCATTTTTCAGGCTTGCTAGTGCAGAAAGGGGCTGCTTTGTGAGAGGCTGCAATTTGTTTTCTGTCTGAGAGCCAGTGCAAATGGACTAAATCTACACAGCAGGGTGATTTTATCTGTCCTCCTCACATACTGCAAGCTGTCCTACCTCTGCTCAGCACCAGAGACCTCTAAAACCACCCAACAAATGAGGGGGCTGTTAAGTGTTCTGGCAAGAATTTCAGGCAGCAAGCGGTTCCTGTGAATTAACTAGATCCTTGTGATGGGGTTGGGGGTTTGGCAGGGTGGGTAGACTTGGACCATATAGAACTGCAACAGATGGTATTAATACACTATTTTGTCTTTAGATTTGTAGATTTTTAATGTGCATCTTTCCATTTCTATTCCATTACTTTTACATTCATAGAACTGTCGCATATTTATGATCCTGTAGGTTACCCAAACAAGGCAAAACACATTTAGATGATCTCTCAGGTTAGTTTGTAAGCAACCTTAGGTCCAGGCTGCCACAGAAGGGGACTATATTTATTTCTTCTAAATATGTTTCCTAGCATACTAATAAGGACTTTGCATGAAACTGGAAATGGAAGCTTTGCGTGAAACTGGAGTAAAGGTGATCTCCTTCACTATTATAATTTTCTACTTAGGACTGGATTTCAAAGCTTCATAGATTCCTTTCCTGTAGAGAAGTCAATGAACTGTTACATTGGAAGCAAATGATACCTACATATCAATTGTGGATACATTTTGCATTTCTTCATTCTTCATATTATGTTCAACTCTAGCCACAATTGCCTTAACACTTGAATTTTGACATTTTAAATATTAATTTATACTATGTTGTAAAATTAAAACATAGAAGACTAAAACAAATGCAAAAACAAAGTTTATTCTTACAATCTGGGGGGAAACACTTCTGCATTTTGTTTTGTTTTGTGTAAAAGATCTTTTTTTTTTTTTAGAAAGAGCTTTTTTATTGTATTTTTTGTTTTATGTAAAAGAGCTTTTCTTTCTCATGCTTGAAAACCAGAGTTTTACAAAAGCTTTTTGAAGTTGATTTTTTTCCAAAATGAGTCAAATTAAAACTAATGTTATTTAGATTAATTTTTCTGCTCTGCTGGCAATTTTTGGAGCTCTGGTATGATTGCAAAACTCTAAACCTTCTGAAAACTGCTTCCCTGACAGCATTATTCTCTTTCCTATTTTAATTAAACTCAGGCCAATGCAGAAGAATTATATGAGTAATGCAGTCCATTACAGCCTCTTTACACAGAGAATTCAGGGAAAAGTGGATTTTTCTCACCTAGATTGCCCAGATCATTATGTTTTCTGCCTTTTGTCTAGCCTTTCTGAAGTCAGTAGATAAAAGGGGACTGGTCCTGTTGCCCTTCAGTTTCTCCCCTCAGAGGGTAAACAACAGCAGACCCTTGAAGATCAAGTTGCTGCCTGGTTAGCAGAGATGTTGTCAAGTATTTGTTATTATTCTGAGCTATATTAATAACAATAATGATAATAGTAATCACAAGGACATTGACAAATGATTCACAGGTAATGCACACAGAAAAAGAATTATATCATCTTGGATTAAAAAAAAAACAGAGTTACGATCAAGACCTACTGGGGACCAGCCTTTATTGGAAGGATTGAAATGTTATAAACCGTTCAGAGCAGGATGGAGCAAATGGGCCAGATGAAGAGTAGGCTTCAGTCAGCTCTGCCGCCTCTGCCATTGGATAGTTGGTGGCTGATGACGAGGCCATCCTCTTCAAAGAAAACTTTGAATTAATCACATTCTTGTACCAGGCTCTTCTGATTAAGCAGAAGTTAGATTTCATCTAATACATTTCTGATCTCTTACAGTTGAGTTCTAATCAGCCACAGACACATGGATAGTTCTTTAAGGGCTGAGACTTTTGTCTTTATTAAACTGTGTGTGGATTATACTGTGTATGCCTGATTATGTACTTGAAGTATGAATGAGTACTTACAAATTGTGACTAAGATTACATCCTGTCCCTCAGGGGGGTTACCCGTATGTGGAAATTACCTGGGTCATTATAGGTGAGGAAACCTAGGTCATAAAGCACAGAATGTTCTGTTTCCTCCACTATTGAACTTTCCCATCTTTGAATTTTTTTTTTCTGTTCTGATTTTCTGTATTTTTAAAAATCATAATTCCTTTCTTGATTGCCTGTTTTTTAGTTTCATTATGAGTTAAATACTCCCTATTTAAAGTTTTCTGCAAATGTATAGTAGATTTAGAATCCTGAGTCCATAGCATGAGGGGAGTTAGAACCTCAGACCTCGAGAGTCATAAGGACTGTTTACAGTAGTGAGCATGCCAGTATGAAACTTGGAAATTGAGATAACTTAGTGTCTGTGGTTGCCTAAACTCCTAAGGTGGATTGCATTTTTCTGTTATGTTTATGTTCTTCTGGTTTGGTCACTGTATTAGTTTGTTTTCATGCTGCTGATAAAAGTATACCTGAGACTGGGCAATTTACAAAAAAAAAAATGTTTAATGGACTTACAGGTGTGCATGGCTGGGGAGGCCTCACAATCATGGTGGAAGGCAAGGCAAGAAGGAGCAAGCCACATCTTACGTAGATGGCAGCAGGCAAAGAGAGAGCTTGTGCAGGGTATCTCCCATTTTTAAAACCACCAGATCTTGTGAGACTCATTCACTATCACAAGAACAGCCGGAAAGATCTGCCCCCATAATTCAATCATCCCCCAGTGGGTCTGTCCCACACATAGAAATTATGGGATCCACAAGATGGTATTTGGGTGGGGACACAGCCAAACCATGTCAGTCACCTTGGATTGCATTGGGAGGACAAACTGAACTCCAGAAGGTGGTAGTTTGGTCCCACCTGCCTCTGCTTGCTTGTGTGTGTCTTCCTCAGGCTGAGGAAGAGCCCTGTGCAGGGATAGCAGCTTTGAGGTGGTGCCAGGTCCTGGCACTACGAATGGTAAAAAAGCAACAGAAGGTACTGGCTTCTTTTGTCTTCCCACAGTTCACAATTCAGGGCTCTCTGTTTTAAAAAATTCTAGTAGTTAACAGTCCATGGACAGGAACATAACATTCATCTGATTATTGTAAGTGGAGTAATTCCCAATGATATTTTGAAGTTCAGGTGAGAAATGATACTAAGTTCCTATTCATTTGAATTTTTTTAAAAACATAAAAAGGCAAATTTGGGAAAAAATTTGCAGACAGTTTGTTAATATTATTAAGATATAAAGGACTCTTATATATCAATTAGAAAAACAATAGGCAAAGATCCTGAGCAGACAATTGGCAAAAGATGATTCCAGCTATTCAAAGTCATATAGGAAAATGAACATGAAGACATGCAAATGAAAATATCATTGTCATAATGTGTTACCTATCAAACTGGAAAAACTTGAAATCATTCACTTAAGAAAGTGAAGGATTGGAAAGCAAGATTCTAATCTAAACTTCTAGTATCCTTCTAGAAGTTTAAATAGTTGTTAACTTTACGAAGAGCAATTTGAATATGAGTGAAGACATTTAAAAGTTTGAATACATGAATATGCATTATAGTTTCATTAAGCATGTCAAGGAATTGGAAAAAAATCTGTATGCCCTAATGTGATAGTAAAGCGTGATTTTGAAAAGGAGTTAATGTCATAAGAAAATTTTCATATGTTAACTGAAAAGTAAGTACATGAAAACAACATATACAGTATGATCCCAGTTTTATAAATACACAGTCTGTTACTAGAACTTACCTTGATTGGTGACATTATGAGTTATTCATATCTTTCTGCTCTTTTCCAATTCTTACAAAATGAACCTGAATTTTTTTTTTTTTTTTTTTTTGAGATGGAGTCTTGCTCTGTCTCCCTGGCTGGAGTGCAATGGCGCCATCTCGGCTCACTGAAACCTCTGCCCCCAGGTTTCAAGCCATTCTCCTGCCTCAGCCTCCTGAGTAGCTGGGATTACAGGTGCCTGCCACTGCACCCGGCTAATTTTTGTATTTTTTAGTAGAGAAGGGGTTTTGCCATGTTGGCCAGGCTGGTCTCGAACTCCTGACCTCAGGTGATCCACCCACCTCGGCCTTCCAAAGTTCTGGGATTACAGGCATAAGCCACCATGCCACACCTGGCCCTGAATTACTTTTATAATCAGAAGTAACTCATATACTTTAAAAATAACTGTGACTTAAAGGTGCCTTAGATGGACTATAAGAGCATGTTGTACCAACAAATATTTTGGTTAAATACAATACAGTGACTGAAAGGCATGCATTTTTAAGATAATTGACCTGTATAAAAGAAAATTGATACAGATAATAACTGCCCAGAGAGTGCTAAATAAGAAGAAAATACCTGGCTCTCTGCTTAAGACCAACAAACCTGGCATTAATGGAATCAGGAAAAGAAAAGCAGTTGCCACAAATCAAATCCTTTCATAGGGTGTATCTGTCTGTTAATCCTTTGACATCCGAAAATTGCCACATATTGGGAAAGAGAAATCATTGCCTTTTTTCAGGTCCTTCCAGTACAGTTGTTTCTGAGATGTGCTGTCTCTAACTGCCAGCTTGTGTAGGCTCCTGCCAGAGAGTCATTCTGTCTGCACTTAGAGGAAAGAAAACATGGACTCCTTGACACCGCGTCTCTAAGGACTTATCTTGTGTCTTCCATCCTGGCATAAGAGCCAAGTGTGCCAGACAGCCTTTGAGGCTGAAATGAGATCAAGGAACAGCAGGGGAAAGGCAAAATAGCACAGCTTTTGTTTCCTCAAGTGATGTTACTACAATGAATATGAAACTCAGAATCCTCTGTTAAGTCAAGCAATAGCTGAGGTTGAATAGCATGCTATGACAATAATTGTGCTATAAACCCAAGGACATTGTTAGGAGTTTTCACATTTAAAAAAATGGCTGGAAACTTAGATTTAGTTAAGGGCACACAATTATGGCAAGAGGTATAGTTGAAAACCATAGAGAGTGAGAAATACAAGCAGTAAGATTCTCAGAGCCATGTTTGCATATCTACATTGCCTGTACTTTATGGAATTCCAGTTCTTGGTGATATTTGGAGTTCAGATAGTGGATTTATAGTGAGAAAGAAGATGTTGAATATAGAGACAGTAGAACTAGGAAATGATTTTTAAAAAAAATAAAAGGTAAAGAACAGAAAAGACTGGCTACAGTGGCTCATGCCTCTAATCCCAGCAGTTTTGCAGGCCCAAGAGGGAGAATTGCTTGAGGCCAGGAGTTTGAGACGGTCTGGACAACATAAAGAGACCCCATCTCTACAAAAGTTAAAATTAAAAAGTTATCTGGTCATGGTGGCACATGTCTGTGTTCCCAGCTACTCAGGAAGCTGAAACAGGAGGATCACTTGATGCCAGGATTTCAAGGTTGCAATGAGCTGTGATTGTACCCATTGTACCACTGCACTCCAGCCTGGGTGACAGAGCAATACCCTATCTCTAACTTAAAAAAAAAAAAAAGATAAAGAATATAAAAAAATTCTAGAGGTGGGGAGCTGTTCATTCTCCTTTTCATGGAATCTAAATAGTCCTTTCTCATGGTATGAGACTTCTCTCTGAATCCAAATATTCTCAGTCTCAGAGCCATAGCTGTTCCAAGCTTTGGATCAGCCCTCTTACCGCTTTTCTTTAAAAGCTCGTCACACAGGCTGCCTCTCACTAAGATGAGCTAGTTCTTAAGGCACTGATTTTTCCCTTGGGAAAAAAAGCAGTGACATTCAGTATAAATCTTTGTTGCAAACCCACACTGTATAACACACTGCAGGGTCTTAATGCGATACGACAACAACTTAGTCCTGGTTCTCAACTTTTGAGGATACTAGTGAGGCAAGAAAATATATCTATTAATACAATATGCCCTATTTATACTCTTCCAGATTTTTGACAGAAAGTCTATTCTGTCATTGCATTGATCTCTGCAGTTGGAGAGCCAACTGCCTTTGATCCTGTTAGTTGCTGTGTTAGTTCATGTGGGCTGCTGTAACAAAAATACCATACACTGAGTGTGTGTGGTGTGTAAACAATAAACATTTATCTCTCACAGTTCTGGAGGCAAAGAAGTCCAAGATCGAGGTGGTGGCAGGTTCATTATCTGGTGAGGGCCTGTCCCCATAGATAATATCTTCTTGCTGTATCCTCACGTGGTGGGAGGGTAAGACAGTTCTCTGTGGTCTCTTTTATAAGGGCACCAATTCTCAACCTTGAGAGCTCTACCTTTATGATCTAGTCGCTTTCCAGAGTCCCCTTGGGGTTATGATATTCAACATGTGAATTTTGTAGGACACAGAGAGTGAGATTATAGTGGTTGTCTCTTCCCTGCCATGCTGTGAATACGTGTGACCCCTTGGGTTTGTCTGGGGAAGAGAATGATGTTCCCGTTATCCCGATGGTGTCCAGCTTTTGTATTTGTCATGTCAGCTGCTGGACCTGTCTTAGAGAGAAGTCACTAATCACTTCCACTTTTATGTTACTCTCATTGTTGCATTGGGTTTTTTATTGACCAATAAATAATTTAGACATTGACAGTGTTAATAAAACTGTAACATAAACCTTTTCTAAGTAATTTTTCCATGTTGAGCTTATTAGCATCTTTTGGTATCTGCTGGGTTTTTAGCTTTACAACAGGCACTCACATATAAACATGTTTATCCTATTTAGATTTGTAGTTCCTGTGATTCAGAGTTCTGTGAGCAGTCTTAACTTATAAAGCATGTTCAGACATGCTTTTCAGATGATTTTATTTCATTTTGAAAGGGGAAATAGCACTAACCTAGTAGGAATTCTGCTCCTGAACCTCAGAGGGAGCAGACGGTGCAGCTTTCTTTGAACTTTACTGCCTAGGCAAATGTTCTCTGCATTTAGATCTTCAGGAGTTTTACAGACTAGTGTGGAGTGGACATGTAAGGACAAGAGGAAGAGAGAGGCAGATTTAAGCTGTGCTCTCTCTCCTCCTTAGAGCAGGACAGTGTTAGGATGGGCTGATTGTGGGTATGGAGTTCTTCTTTCTGGAGGAGCTCCGGCAGGAACTGGGCAGATACTGGGAGCCGTGACTAAGGGACATGCATTGCAGGTAAGGTTTGACCAGAGACTTTCCAGGATCCCTGAACAACTCAGCACCTCTAAGCCTGTGAGAACACAATGGGTGAGATGAAGGGGGAGTCAAACTTCCAGCTCCTTGTGTGTCCCCTAGGGTTCCCCTTTGAGTCGACACAAATGTTCTTGAGCCCAATCTGAAGGTCTAAGGCTGTGGACATTTTCTCCATTTCTAAGTTGGGATAGGGTTGTCCAGCAAAAAGAAAAGCAAACACTGGTCTAATCTTAAAGACGTTTGTTTTAGAGGCAGAGCTGAGCTATTACCTTTCCTCAGGAAGGAAAAAGGAGTGCTGCAAAGTTAAATACTGATTTAAAAAAAAATTGGCATTTCCACAATTTCTACTACCACACATGAGACCTCTTTTTCTTTCACTCAAAAACATAGGCTCTCCAAGGGATTGGTGGAGGCTGGGGTATGGTGAGGGAGCAGAGCTCTCTGCCATGTTGGAAATCAGCCTCAGACAGGAGCAAGCCTTGGGTTCCCTGTGGTGGTGGAGGTGAGCTGAGAGATGGTGAGACAGCGAGAGCGATTGATCCACTGCTACCCCGCTTTGGAGAGATGACTCTCTAGATATCCTGGGCTGGCGTTCTAGCTTCCAACATGCCAGTCAAACCCATAGATGCATACATCTGAAGGGACCATCGGTGGGAAGATTTATCCTCCTGACTTCAGACAAAGCCACATCCAAGCCATCTCGGGCATTAGGATCCTCTATCTTTGAAGTCTCCAAAAGGATCTCTTTGTCTCTTAGTTTAATGTTATGAACTCTTTAAGTCAGGAAATTTAACTTTAGAGCAAGCTCAGATTCTTCGTATGGTTCAAAGACCATTTTCTTTGGCAATCATCCTCTCTCTGAGTACTCTTCATATATTTGAAAACCAATACTAAACTGGCTTTCAGCTTTCTCTTCTCCCCAGGTGGAATAATTTCAGTTCTAGTCACTTGAATTCGGAAGAAAAAGCATGCTAGCAAAATTCAAATCAAGTAAACATAAGCCTTTTTTAGGGCAACCACAACAACAGAGGAACAAAAAGAAATGGTTTTTCTACTGAAAATGTTCCATCTGAAGTTCAGGCTACCTAAAATGAAATTAAAAGTTTTATATTAAATTTTTATCACTGCGGAATTAACCAGTTGCTGCCCATTCCCCTTCCAGTGGAGGCTGGAGTTTGCTTTTCTTTGTAGACCTTGTGGATTTCCTTTGTGAATTTAAAAGCAGTTAGGTGAGTTGAAGAGATTTAGGGGCTATTTAGAGAAACAAGATTCTTTAGTAAGGATTCCTTACCTTTGCCAAAACCTCAGCTCTATCTGGAATAGAAGTTATTAATCTTTTGGAAGAGTTATAGATCCAATTGAAAATCTGATAAATGCTAAGAACCTTTTTCCTAGCAACATATGTATGTATACCTACAGAAACTATGCCATAACAATTTCATTGAGTCCTTGGCCTCAGATTTTAATCTCAAAACCTAAAATAGGATGCATTTTAATCAGAGATGAAAGTGACACATTTTAGATAAAACTCTTAATTGATGACCAGAAAGAAAAAAAGTGAAATTTTTCTTTATAAAGGGGTAGAGTAAAACAGATTCCTGTTGAAGTACAGTTCTTTCTGACTTAATTGGAAATTTAATTTAATTTAAATTGAAAATGCTTTTTCATTTCTGAAGTATTCCCACCAGAAATCTTTAATATCTAATAGAATTTAATTTTGAATAAGAATTGGAGTTAACTCCTCCTTGCAATGCAGCGAACATTGTAGAAAAACCCTGCACAGGCAGTAGGAAAGTGAGCTCTTCTGGTGGTTCTGCTACTGGCTGGTTGTGGGGACCTGGGTACGTCTGTCACCTTCTTGGACCTTCTTAATCAGGAAATGCTGCTTTCAGAATCTGTTTCAGAGTTTCATTTTTTTGTGGGTTTTTAAAAAATTTTAGTTATTCTATCTCCATGGCTATGCCTTTCCAGAATTTAATGAAGTATTTCTTGATGCAGACTGATATAATCCAGTAGGATGGTTTGACAAAAAAATGAGTGGAGGGAAAAGGTAATGAGATGTTGGCAAAAAGGGCTATGTCCACAGTTGTTCATCAAAGCTCATGTGTCACTCACCCCATCTCAGCGGCTGAGCTCCAAACACTGGTGCAGTAGAATAAAAATGAAAATGACTCCTGCCTCCTACTGCCTCCCTCCTACACACACCTTAAGGAAATAAGATCCAGATTTTCTAAACAATTTTCTTCATTTTACTTTATTTTGATTGGCAAAATGTCAGAGGAAATGACTTGTCAGTATATCAGGTTTACATATATATTTCCATTATCATACATAGAATGTTGGCCCCCATAGATTTGAAATCAGACTTTCTTACTGTCATCGTTAGTGTTTCATAAGCAGGTATATACTATTCAAGTAAAATAGTTCAGTCTAGATAGTTAGATAATTTCGATAGATTGTTGGGTTTTCTCTGCTTTGTATGATAGTTCAGAATATCTAATTCTACCCCAATTTATTGGGGTGAAATGAGAGGGCAGTGATTCAGTGATTCATTGGGTCTGAGTGGATGGATTCCAGCTTCAAGTCAACCTGTATCACTGACTTGCCTAATTGTTGTCAAGAGAAAAGACCCAGTGAGCTTTGGTGAAACACAAAATCAAGTTGACCTTGGCCTAACAGTAAGTTAATATGATTGCCTGGGTATGAATGCATTGCAGTTCAGCTGGCTTCTGGGATGGCCCACATAATCTTGGTTATTTCAAGTGGAAAGTCTTAATACTCCCTTAGTGATCAAGCTACAGGTTTCAGGAAGTCATTATTAAGTACCACTACGTTGAATTGAAACCTGATGATGTTTTCTTCCTTTCACCACACCACAGAGCTGGATTGTCATACCTTTCCCAGACGATCATTCACTCTGGTAGAGTTTGTTATATGTGTCACAATTTGGGAAGGCAGTGTCTGTATATTCTCCATGGGCGCCAGTGGGTGCATGGGGAGAAGGGACTCCAAGAGATCTCATTAATTAGCCTTTTATTTCTGCTGTGGATGACAAATGTCAGCTTTTGCATTTATTTCGTACTCAACTGCTGAACTAAATCTCCACACTCAAAAGAGAGCCTTCACTGCTGTGGGAACAGTAGTGAAAAATTATTTCCATTTTCCATTGGTCAGAGAGACAAAAGGTTGTGAGATTGGTTGGAGGCAGGTTTGAGATAAATGCCGTCGCACCCCGGTAGTAAAGGAGAGAGGGTTATCTGTGCATCACCGCAGCAATTACTCATACTTTTAGTGGTGCGCCTTTCATCACTGCAATTAGCTTCTTGTCTGCGAGTGTCTGGATACAGAGTCTGTGGTTGTCATGCAGTCAGTGTCAGCATCGTTCAACACTGTGCTCACTTTTGTGCTTGAGTACACTTATTGATGAGCACACAGGTGTTAAATTAGATGGGTTTCAATTCATTGTATGAAGTCACCAGGCACCAACTAAGCCTCCTCTTGCTGAGGTTTCTGAAGTCTAGGTTACAGGAAAATGAGGACTAATCAGTTTCAATCAAATAGGAAGTATTATAAATATTCACCTAATTAAAAAAAAATCTTTCACATAGGGGGAAAAAATAAAACAAGCCTTGGTAGAAAATAGACATTTAGAAAAGACATCTACATTTTACATGACAATGTATTTGACTTTCATTTACCTCCATTATATTAACATAATTTGTACATATTCAACATCTAAAGTCCCTTACCTTTCCAGCTCAGAAAATCACAGGTGAAATTGTGCTTCTGAAGTTATGTTTAAATGCAAATTAGAAAGGCAGCTTCAGAAATTCATGACCATTTCTGC
This sequence comes from Aotus nancymaae, assembly GCF_030222135.1. Lineage (NCBI taxonomy): Eukaryota > Metazoa > Chordata > Mammalia > Primates > Aotidae > Aotus > Aotus nancymaae. The sequence continues at coordinate 4,109,518 of NW_026988546.1, read as the reverse complement.
TGCTTGGGGTGTCTCGGGTGCTCTGGCTCCTGGCTCAAGGCAGGACTCTTATTACTGAAATGGCTCATTAATGCCAGCTTTCCGGAGGAGGAACCCACCCCAGACACCCCTGCCTCAGAGCGGGCCACAACAAAGGGCCAGCAAACAAGCAGCCCCACTAATTAATACAATAGCTGCAGAGACAAAATGTGCCTACAAGACCTGTACCTGGAGCAGTTATTTTCCATTAAACTACTCGTTAAAAAAACAACAACAACAAAACAGAAGACTTTACCTAGAAAGGGGAAAACATTGAAAATTAGCATCAGGCAATTAGAACTAATGCAGTATGGTTTTGTATACCCAAGATGAAGTGGTGATTGGCAGGTATCAAACTTTGAAGAAATTTAAGTCCAATTTTAAGTGACTTTTACCCCTATGTGCACAAAACAGAATAAACCATAACCATCTGTCTTAGGGATAATCTGAATCTATGGGTAAAAAATATTTGGGAAATATTCTGAATTGACTTAGGTGGTAGAAAGTGGAGCCAGTAGAAAGACTTGCTTATCTGCTCTCTTTTCCCACCTTTCTGAAAACAATGTCAACACAATAGAAGTCCTGAAGTCTCCGTTTTCCCTCCTTATATCAAACCTTACAAAGAGGTCCTTTGCTAGGGAGCAAGTGGAATGCTTTTTAGAAGCATCTGTGCCTTGATAAGGAAGCATCCAGAGTGAGAGAGGTAAGTGCGACTGGAAAACAGGAAGAAAAAGAAGAGCAACTTTACAGTGAGCAGTCAGTGCAGAGAACAGCTGGGGGTCATGGGAATCTAAGCATGAGAAACGACACAAGGTAAACCAAGGAAAACAATTACCGGTATCATGTGTTGTTTTCGGGTTTATTTCTGATCAGATCAAGTATATCAAAAAGCCTGCTATTGTGCCCAGTAAGATCAGTAGAGGAGAAAAGCTTGCATGGCCATCTATTCCTAACCATTTATAGGTGTTGAGGCGCCTGTTATGATGGTGCCAGGCTTAAGAAAGGAATGAAAAAACCAATGCAGCATTCCTTTTGAGCAGAAGTGGCTGCAGAGCTGGAGCCAAGAGGCACCTCTCACCTCTGGGAGTTGGGTGAGGCATTGGGAGCATACCTTTGCCTCCTTCCTGTTCTTTCCTTGACCATTCTTAAAGTTCCTGACACGCTACAGTCATTCTCCATTCTTTTGAGACTTACAGATTCTTCATATCACTTAGCACCATCTGCAATTATCTTACTCATTTGCTGACTTATTGCCTGTTTCCTCAACGAGTTAAGGGTTGTGTCTGTTTTGTTTATTGCTATATCCTTGGCACGTAAAAACGCCTAGCATACTGTAAAGGCCCAATAACTGTGTGTCAAGTGAATGAACTAATGAAGTAAAATACTATCTGTTATGAAATGCAAAGCAATATGGACATTCCACTCTGTGTGGTGTCACTCTTTGTCTTTTTCTGAACTTCCCATTCTTTCCCCGTGATTCCCTAAAATCGCCCCTGTGCAGACCAGGCAGGGAAGAAGGACTTGCCTGAATCAACAGTTAACCAACTGTAAGCAGCTATGAATGTAAATAATTCTCTTGGACTTCCTCCTGTCCAAATGTTTCTGCTGGATAGATCTTTGGGTCTTCTTGTGGCCTCTGAGATCTCAGGGTAGACACATGGATGACTGTGAAGCCAGCCTGTGTCTTCTGAGCCTGAGAGGCCACTTCTTTTGATTTCTGTAGTGGACCATCAGTGACACCAGCACCAGGATTTGGAATACATTTGTGTGATGCCTAATCTTATAGTCCTCTGCTTTTGGTGCCTGGTGGATTTCTTAGAGCCACTAGCCATCTGGCAGATGGTCAGCTGGCCCTAGGTGAGGAGATTTCTGTGACACTGGCAAGGACTCTGGCTTGATGGGGATCCATTGTCAGTTGTTTCACCTGTTAATGGATATAGGCTTCTTTTATCTTTAAAACAGACATGTCAAGTTTTTTTTGGTTTCCTGTTCATAATTTGGATAGTGGACATCAATTCATATTTTTCTTTTCTTCTGCCATAAAGCTTTCTTAACCAGTCATCAGGATGGATATGTTTCCAGATCAGTCATACTGAACCGAAGCTTCTGATGCATTGACTCTTGTCGCTCATTTTTTTGGTTTGGTTCTGGGCCTGACTTTCCAATGGAGGACTCGATGGTGAGCCATTACTTAAACCAAAATGCCCTTCAAATTATATTTTATGATCATATTACCCTGCTTAGAGTTTTCAATACAAAATGGATCAAACACTACATGCTCATCAACAGTGGACTGCACAGTGTGAATTACACAAAATAAATTTAAAATGTAGACACACACAGATACACACACTTGGAGCTGCAAGGGGAGATATGACATTTACATTTAGGAGTATTGGGTTGTGGGTTGTGGCTTTGGATGAGCTTGAAATAATTTTGGCTGAAGAGAAAAGGTTATATTGTAGAGAATTTGAGAGTCAGCCAGAAGAGTTTGGATATTTTCCTGGCCGTAGTGGGAACTAGAATCAGTTTAGTGAATGGGATGAGATGTGGTGGAAGTTAAGTTTTAGGAAGATTATTCTGGGGGTAGCAGAACAGATTGAAGAGGAAAAAATTGGAAATGTGTGAATTAGGCCACTGTTGCAGGAAGCAAGTCCTGGTGGATGGAGACCTGTGTGGAAAGAGCGAGGAAGGAGGAACTAGATGGCAAGAATGGGCTTGTGGGACATGTCAGAGGAAAACCGTAGGACATGGAGATTCACCATCCGACCGAGGTGAAGGGAGAACAAATTGGAGAGGATTTAGATCTTGTGACTTAATGAAAAGAGTTATTTAGAGTTAGGGGGTGGTAGGAGAATAGATATGGCAATACTTTATGTGTTTATAAAGACGTAAAAACCATTCCATTATTCCAACCACCCTCTGGATCAGGCAAGAAAGATATTTGAACGCTCATATTATAGACGTAGATGCCTAGGAAGCTTAGAGAGTGCAAGGCTAGAGAGCATGGAGAATCTGGGTTGACTGAGGGTCAGGGACCTCCTGCAGTGCTGAGGAAGCACGGGAGGTAGAGCGAAGGTGTGTGAGATGTGCCTCCTCCATGTGATCATCCACGCAGTGATGCAGACTCTTAGGGAGGGAGACGTAGAGAAGAAAGACTAGGAGGCTAAGAACTCTGCCTCGAAGGCTCTACATCACTAAGGGCAGCGGTAGACCTCTCTTCCAACATGAAAGGGAGGAGAAGGAGGACTAGAGGCTTGAACGTGCAGGAAGGGAAGCATGTCCGGAAAAAGCGGGGCCGGGGGAGATGGTGTCCCATGTCTGGAGAGGCTACAAGGAAGGCTCATTTCTGTGGCAAAGAGAAGGTCATTGTGGACTTTTATGCAAGCAATAAAAATAGTTTAATAAAGAATTTGAACCAGGTCATGAAGAATGTCAAAGTGTGTGAGTGGGTAGGTGATGCTGATTCTAAACCAAACTTAGTAATGAAGAAAGGAAAGGGGAGGGGAGGGGAAGAAATGGGGAGGGAGGGAGATGTTTTCATCTAATCAGTGGCTGTTTCAAGCTGTGGAAGATCTGTGATTGTTTGAAAGCGGAAGGGGAGAGAGGATCATCAGGCAGAAGGTCAGGATGATAAGCTGAAAAGAGAAGGGACGTCTCTGGGTCACAGGTGGAGAGAAGATGGGGACACCTCTCCCGTCAGGACGGTACATGGGCAACCCCAATCTGTTGTCAGCTATTGGGTAAATGCCCTAAAGAAAAATTAGAGAGCACATCTTTTTGAGTCTGTGCTTTTTGCCATTTTCTTCCTTTTATCCCTTATCAGAAAATGTCTTTACCTCTCACAGAGCTGATCACCATTCGTCTGCTATTATGCAATATGCTGTTTCTTCTCCTGCAGCATTCAGAGAGCAGTGCAAAGAGAACCTGCTATGAGACAGAGAGAGAATGCCTGTAAGAGGAGGACATTATACAAATGAATGACACTCTTCTGATAATTCTGTGTAAAATTTCGGAAGTTCTAATTATAAAAGATACTAAATGTATATTCAGACTCAGAAATATTGAAAATTATTTGTATTGGTAGGTGTTAATTTTAAAATTTGTGTGTAGATTTGGCCGGCATAGCGGCTCACGCCTGTAATCCCAGGCTTTGGGAGGCTCAGGTGGGCGGATCACCTGAGGTCAGGAGTTTGAGACCAGCCTGCCCAACATGGTGAAACCCCATCTCTACTTAAAAAAAAAAAAAAAAAAAAAAGATAATTAACCAGGTTTGGTGGCAGGTGCCTGTAATCCAAGCTACTAGTGAGGCTGAGGCAGGAGAATCACCTGAACATGGGAGGCCGAGGTTTCAGTGAGTCGAGATTGTGCCATTGCACTCCAGCCTGGGCAACAAGAGTGAAACTCCGTCTCAAATAAATAAATAAATGAAAATAAAAATAAAATTTGTGTCTAGATGATCTGGTAGATATGGTGCAGATTTTCATTTAATAACTTTTGATTAATAAGAAATAATCTGTCTTCCTAGACAAGGGAGTTTAAATTGTCCCATGTACGAGAGGAGTTCTCCAAACGTGGATCTTCCCACCAGTTAGTACATTTTGTTGATAGTGAACTAAGGTCACTAGTCACCCAAAGAGAACATGAAGTTGTATGTCACCTCCAAGGGTAGAAACGGAGTGGCGCTGTGGCCTGACACCCACAGGGAGTCATGAACAAGAGAGGTGGAATGCATGCTGGGGCAGTGCACCTTGGTCTTCTCCTCTCCCTTACACCCACGCAACGGGGAGAAGAAGCCACAAAACTGCTCCCACACTCCATTCCCTCTTCTTGGATCTTGCAAGGACAGCAGGAGTATGGGGCAGAAGTCAGTGAGGCCCTACTCCAGGGCCTACTGTGCTCTTTCTGCAGCCACACTCCCTCTTGCTGCTTTTTCATCTCATCTCACTTAGGACCCTGACACTGGTGGTTCTTTTATTTTTGCAATGGCACATTTCTAAATTTTGGCACATGATAAAGAAGATGTCACTTCGGTTGCTTAAGGAGTGGGGAGCAAAGAGAGGTAGAGGGAGGTGAGCTTGGCATTGGAAACCTAGAGCTGGCACTCAGGAGAAAGGACCAGGCAAGACATGAAGATGGAAGTCATCAGCATTAAAGTGCTGGGGGTGGTGGGCAAGAGAGGCAAAGAAATTGGGACAGGAAGGGAGGGAGGGAGACGGGATTTACAGAAGTGGACTGAACATGGAACCTTGGGGAATACCTGTGTATAAGGGTGAGAGACAAGGAAAAACACAGGAAGGGTGCGGATGCGCCTTCTGGCTGGAAGCTGTCATGGCTGCCCGTGCATTTTATGACAAACCAAACTTATCATGGGCCATTTATCTCCTGTGGCTCCCTTTTTGTGTTCCCCGTTTCTCATCTATGTTGATGGCACTCTTGTTCTTGTTTTTTGGTGTTCCTGCGTACTAAATTATTCCAGGGCAGTGAAAGCTGTCTCTACTCCAAGTTGTACCAAAGCAGAAATGTCAACTGAATTATCTTTAATGAAATCATTTTCTTTTTTAATCATAGAGTCAACCAAAGTGGAGAAAAAAAATAAGATTTGCTTTAATTGCAGCCACTTGGAACACCCAGCCTGGGGTTAAACATCCTTTCATCTTGCTTGATTGTAACAGACAGAGTAGGCATCCTTAACTCTCTAGATGCTTATGGTTTGGGGATAATTGCAATTGGGTTAGGGAAGCAAAATGAAGAAAATGCATGGTTCAGAGGAAAATAGAATCCACTTAAGGGCAAAAGTAGGTTTTAAAAATGGAAGGAAATGAAGTCAATTGCTGACCAAGTTGAGCACATGGGAGACACTAAAGCATGAGGCCCGAAGAACACCATGGTGCTGAAACGAAGGTCATGGAGGTGTAGAGGAGGGAATAGTTTATTCTTACAGAGGGGAGCAGGGCAGGGGCTTCTCAGCTGAGTGGGCCTTGAGCAGAGGATGAGGGAACTCATGGGAAAAGGCATAGATGGATGTATGTAGATGCATGCTTTTGTGTTCAGGGAACACAGAACGATCTGTTTCTTAGAAGATTTGGGGCTTTGTTTCTTAGAACATGGTGAGGCATTAAAGCAGAATGGTATGTTCCAGGCTGTGTTGAAAAGAAAACAGTCCTGTGACTGTGTGAGTGATGGATTGTGTTACAATAGATGGAAGTCAGAGAGATCCATAAGGAAACTGTTGCAAGAGCATAGGCACACACTGGTGACCTTGAACTAAGGTAGGGGCGTTGGTTCTAGAAAGAAGGTGGATTTGTGAGAGTCATTTCAGAAATAGAATACAAATAACTTGGTAAATGATTAAATGTGGAGGGTAAGGTGGGTGAGGTGCCTGAGAATGCTCCAAGTTGCTTTGCTGTTTAAGGATATGGTGGTACCATATAAGCAAGGGTGTGCTTTTTTTTTTTTTGGCGAACAAAGGGCCCTGCTTTATTGTGTTTGCCAGTTTCCATGGCGTAAATGCCCTCCCCTAGCCCATTTCTGCCTACCCCCAGGACAGTGCCACTGAATGTGGAGGTGGGAAGAGATGGACACAATGAGTTCACAAGCTGGTGTGAACCAGCTCCAGCACACCCCTGTGTCTGGTAGGTTATGGAGAAAGATGCCTATTTAGTTTTGAATGGTTCATATTTAATGCAACAGTGGAAGGTCCATAGGAAAGAGTCAAGCAGGCATTGGAAACCTAGAGCTGGCACTCAGGAGAAAGGACCAGGCAAGACATGAAGATGGAAGTCATCAGCATTAAAGTGCTGGGGGTGGTGGGCAAGAGAGGCAAAGAAATTGGGAGAGGAAGGGAGGGAGGGAGACGGGATTTACAGAAGTGGACTGAAAATGGAACCTTGGGGAATACCTGTGTATAAGGGTGAGAGACAAGGAAAAACACAAGTGAAAGACTGGGGAAGAGAGCAACGGGAGGGCTGGGGTGAGGAGTGTGAGAAGGCAGAATTGCAGTATGGAAGACAGCGGAGTCCAAGAAACACAGTGATGTCATCAGGACATAGGATGTTTTGACTTCCAACTTATGAATATAAACATTTTAATCAGAACTGGCCCAGCATGAATTAATTTTCATGAAGCTCCTGAGGGAACATCATTAAGCCAATTTAATTCCTTCCCATAATCAATTTTCCATAGAGTACTATTAATCTGTTTCCAATTTCTTCCCATTTTTGTATCTTAATGAAATTATTTAAATCAGAATCAACTATTTTCCTCATAAATATTATGAAAAAAGATTTTGTCAATAACTTTAAACAATCTCTATTGAATTTTACTGATTATATCCTCTGTCATTCTTCATTTTCTTTTGAAGCCATCTTCTCTGGGTTCAGTTTCCCTGGATTATTTATTTATTTATTTGTCCATGAATAACAGATGACCCTTTAGGCAGTATTTCATCTGTGTAAATTGTAATCTGTGCTCATTATAGCCATGTAAGTTTTACTTTGTCTTTAAATACAAACCTACTAAGCCCATCTAATTTAGTTGCTTTTTCCTGACAGGCTACTTGAGCACTGAGCATTAGGAAACTAGGTGGGAATCCTAATAGAGAAAGATAGATGTGGTTTGGAAAACTCAATATAAATTTATTAATAAAAGTCTTAATTAAAATCTGGTATTGGAAGAAAATAATTTCACTGTCTCTATTATGATAATTTTAGTATCTTGGAGTTTTCATAGTGCTTTAAAGTAAACAAAAATGCAAAATTCTTTCATTTGCTAGTCAAAATAATAAAAATCTCACATATAGTATATTTATTTCTACTCATCATGAGGCAGTTGCGTTAATATATAGTCAAAGAACAAAGCACTATATCTGATTAGCTGGTTTTGGCAGAAATATGACTAGTAGGTTTGAAAGATCACACTGGGCCCAAGACAAACAGAAGGAATGTCCATCATCTTGAGAGCTCGCCCCACTTCTAACAGGTCATCTGTGGTTGGTGGCATTTCAGTGGTGAATTTGCCACAGCCCATAGGCTGGAGTGGACTCACGTAAACTAAACTAACAAGACAAACATGTGAAACCATAATGTCATTTTATTCATTTAAACAGGAAAAGGACTTAAGAAAAAGCTTAAGAAAGAATATACGATTGTGCTCTTGGCTGGCTTAGAGGATAAAAGCAAAGTCAGACGTGTACAACCATAAATTTCAGCTATTGTCCTCAGTTTTCTGATGCAAGTTTAATGTGAATTTCTAAATATTTTCATTCATCTACTGTGCACTCCAGGAGAGAGAGCAGAACTGGATTAATTAAAGTCCAATGAGTACAATTCTGTGTTTCTGCCTCCATCGTGCAGATGCCTTACCAACAGGGTATTAGTAATAGATTTAACTAAGCCTTCTTTTTCTCCGGGAAGGAGCTGGAATGGATGCTATGTGCTTTCTTCGTTTCTTTGTTAGCATGGTTGCTTCAACCACCCTTCCGAGCCACATGTCCTTTCTTTAAATAGGTGGGTTCTGTCAGGTTATGATCTAGTCTTAAATGTTTAACAATCATAGTGATTTTTTGAAAAATTTGTGTATTTCATCTTCTGCTTATTTTGTGGGTTCATAAAGTTGAAATCTCTGAGAACAATCTCAGACCCTAGTTTTGGGGAGTCTTACCCCTGAGTATCAACAACCACAACACTGTCAGTCTGTTATAACATAACATTGCTTAAAGATTGATGGTTGAATTGAATTACAGTCAGCATCCACAGGTGCTTTAGTTTTTGAGATCATTGTAGAGCCACAAGCAGTCGTAAGAAAAAACACAAAGAGATTGTGTACCCTGCCCCCATTTTCCTTCAGTGCTAACATCTTGCAACACAACCATGAGCATATTGACACTAACACAGTCCAGATACAGAAGAGTTTCATGACCACAAAGATCCCTTATGTTGCCCTTGCATCCTAGGAATAAATCCCAAATAAATCATGGTGCATAATTCTTTTTACACATTGCTAGATTCAGTTTTCTAATACTTTATGGAAAATTTTTGGACATAATACTTTAGGCTTTTCCTCATTCTAACATAGGCATTTAGTACTGTAAATTTCCCTGTCAGCATTACTTTCGCTGCATGCTGCATATTTTGATGTGTTGTATTTTTATATTTATTACATTCTTCGGATTTTTAAATATACCGTTTGAGATGTCATCTTTCAACCATTCAGTATTTAGAAATGTGTTTAATTTTTAAGTATCTGGAGATTGTTCTGTTACCTGTGTGTTATTGATTTCTAGTTTGATTCTGTCATGGTCTAGAGAACATGGTCTGTATGATTTTAGTTCTTTCAAATTTATAGAATTTTGTTCTGTAGCACAGAATATGCTCTATCATGATGAATGTTCCATGAACACTTGAAAAATGTGTATTCTGCTGTTGTTGAGTAGAGTTTTAAAATATATGTCAATTATGTCTTCTTGGTTGATTGTGGCATGTATTTCTTCTGTATCCTTGCTGATTTTCTGTCTAGTAGTTTTAATTATTGTTGAAAGTAGGGTATTTAAGTCCCCAGCTATAATTTTGGATTTGTGTCTTTCTCCTTTCAGATCTATCAGTTTTTGTTTCATGCATTTTGAGGCTCTGTTGTTTGGTGCATATACTTTTAGGATTGTTGTACCTTCCTAGCCAATTGATTGTTTTATAATTATGTCACATTATTCTTTGTCTTTAGTATTTTACTTTGCTCTTAAGTTTACTTTATCTGATATTAATATAGCCACTTCTGTCTTTTTTTATATATGTTTGCATGGTATATCTTTTTCTATCCTTTTATTTTCAATCTACATATGAAGTTGTATGTAAAATCAGTTTCTAATAGACAGTGTGTTGTTGGATCATGTGATTTTATCCACTCTGACAATCTCTTTTATTTGGTTTATTTAGATTTACTTTAAGGTAATTAGACTTAATGTTAAGGTAATTATTGTTATGTTTGGGCTAAGTTCTTTTATTTTATTGTTTTCTAACTGCCTCTCATTCTTCTGTTTCCATTTTCTTAATCGTCTGTAGGTTTGTTAGAACATTTAAAAAATGGTTCAGTGTTGATTTGTTTTCAGTGATTTTTGTTTTTTGGATTTTTTTGGTTTGCTTTTTAGTACACCTATTTGTATACTTTTCTTAGTGATATCTCTAGGTACACATAAGTAACTTATCACAGGCTGCCAGTATCAGTGTTTTACCACTTTGCATGAGTGTTAAACCTAATGTAGAATGTAGAAACCTGACTGCCATTTGGGTATCTTTATCCTTTCCTCTCTTTAAATGTAAGTATCATAAGTACTTCCTGTATATACATTGTGTGCCACATTAGGTGCTGCAGTGACTTTTGCTTCAACCATCAATTTTACCCATTCTCATGTTCTTTATTTCCCTGAAGTTTCAGACTTTGTTCTTTTTATCTTTTCTGTTTAGACAACTTTCTTTAGCCATTTATTAAGGGTGGATTTGCTAGTACAGATTCTCTTTTTTTTTTTTTCATTTAGGAATGTTTTTATTTACGCTTTCATTTTTTAGGAATATTGTTACCAGATATAGAATTCAGTTGATAGTTCTTTTCTTTCAGTATTTGAAAAATGCCAACTACATTTTTTCTGGCCACCATGGTTTCAGATGATAAATCTACTTTCATATGAATTGTTACTCCCCTAGAAGTAATGCACCTTTTCCTTTGTCTTTAGGTCTTAAAAGTTTAATTATGATGTGTATTGTTGTGGATTTCTTTGGGTTTGTTTATCCTGTTTGGATTTCGTCAATCTGCGAGTTTATGTCTCTCACCAAATTTGAGTTTTCAGACATTATTATTATTATTATTAGGATACTTTTTAATCCATTCTCTCCTCCTCCCTTTTGGTACTCTACTGATTAAAAAAGAGGTTAAATATCAGTGCAGATGTGGCTAATACTACAAAAAAAAAAAAAGGAAAAGGCAGGTTAGATGTATTTGTTCTCTGCTGTTTAGATCGAGTAAATTCTGTTGCTGTGTCTTCAGGTTCACTGATTCTATCCTCTGTCATTTCCACTTTCCTATTGAGCTCATCTAGTGATGTTTTATTTCTATTATAGTACTGTTTAATTACATAGTTTCAATATTGTTCATTTTTATAACTTCTCTTTCTGCTGAGATTTTGGTGTTATTTGTTTCAAGATAGTTTATAGTTCATTGTTGAATTATTTTTTTGTTGACAGCTTTAAAGTTCTTATATCATCATTTTAACACCTGATCATCTCAGCATTGGCATCATCTGATTGTCTTTTCTAATTCAGGTCTTGATTTTCCTGGTTCTCGATGGGTGATTTTTTATTGCCTCCTGGCATTCTGGCTATTATTTTAAGAGTCTCCATTTTTACATTTAGCACCCAGGCTACTTTTGTGGGCTATGGTTATAGGGAAAACTTAACATTCAGAGCCTTTGTAATGCTACCTTGGTCTGCTTGGTTTATCTTGTGCTGTTGGTGCTGCTGCTTGAGGAGGAGGAGAAGGGAGTTTCTGTCAGTCTGGGTTCCCTACTGCATTAGGTGGAGCAATGGAGTATGTAGCCTATAAGAAGGAAATGGATGTGCTTCCTGGGCTGGGTACTTGTCGTAGTGGGATCCCCTTTTCTGGTGTGCCTGGCTGCCACATGTGTCTGAGGCCTGGTAGGGGAGGAGAACCCTTCCTGGGCTGAGTGATCCGCCTTGCATGGTGTGCCTGAGTTGAGGAGGAGAATCTGAGGCCTAGAGAGTAGGAGAGTGCTCCATCTGGCCAAATTTTTGTCAGTGGGGTGATTGCTCTATCCACTTTGCGGGTTCCGCCCCTCCTCGTTTTGTTAGTGGGACTCTTAATTTGCAGAAGGAATGCACTCACTGGGACTGCCTTCTGTTGCTAGATATAGGCTGTGGGTTGGGAAATGCCAGGTCTGAGTTGCCTTCTTTTTTTGGCAGGGCAGCATCGGGATGCCATGTCACTTTGTGGGTCTCTAAACCTAGCATCTCTGATCAGTTTATCTTACTCTTCACCTTTCACATGGAAACTTTGGCTGCCCCTCATGGTATTTTCAGGGTTTATCATTGTGCTTAGTAGGAAGGAGCAGGAAGAAATGAGTCTACACCATTTTTTCCAGACTAGAAGTATACAAGTCAGTCTAAAATATTTTGAGACCCAGTTTGTGTAGGACTGTGGAAAACTCAGAGACAGATAATCTCTAAAACCTGTGTCTATCAAGTGGAGCAGCCAGTTGGGAACAAAAAGCTAAGGAAAATGGCAAAAGTAAAACCACAAATGTCTCAGGGCAAAATGTGATTAATTGCTAAGTAAGTGATATGGGCAAGAAACACTGGGGACCCCGAGGGAGGAAAGATCAATACATCTTCCAGCCTGACTTCAGCAGTTAATAACCACAGTTTTTCAGCAGTGTGATGCCTAAAGCATATGCTCTTCACATGAAAGAGGCTTCTAGCTGGTAGAAAGGAACAGAAAGCTGGAGATTAGCATCTTAAAACAAGACGCCTTCCCCAAGTCTTGGCCCTGCTTCTCCATATGCTGGGGGAGTGGGAGGCAAGGTGGGGAGATGTTAGTGGATGAACAGCAATGGGGAAAACTCTGTGAGAATGAATGGCTTTAACGTGCCAACACATGGTGACTGAAACCCCACTAGCAGTGACTGAAAGGCTGAAAAGGGTATCTGGCTGGCTTAACGTGAGTTCCAGTTTTGAGAAAACAGGTAGCAAGTCCACCCTGTGGAAGGGCATTGCCTGTGGGAAGCCAGGAGCACAGGGCTGTGTGAAAGTGGGTCACAGGTTTGGCAGCTGCATCAGGACAGCTCAGAAGGAACTGCATGGCGTCATGGTGGCTGGCAAGGGTGGAGGCCAGGTCCTGATTAGCATATCAGAGTGCTCTAGGAGTCCCGGAAGGCCCTCCTCTTCGGTGTGCTGCTGCTGACACCCGGGCCATTTTGGAACCTGCAAATGTCTCTTCCCCAACAGCAGCAAGCCCCAGGCTGAATTTGGAGGATCCCTGTCCTAGTTAGTGTGTAAGCAGGCACAAAGGATAGAACAGGAGAGGGAGGCAAAGAAGAAAGAACAGAGGACAGAGAGGGCAAGCTTGACTTCTTAATGAAAGGTTGTAATATAAGGCAAAGCACTTGTTAGAAGAGAAAGTGTTTGGGTATTATCATAAGAAGAGCAGCATTTTGCATATTGTTGATAAAGCATAACATCTCAGCAGGATACCTCTGAGTCCATATGGTGCTAGTCATTTTTTCAGTAAACATAAAAAATTATTATAAATAGTAATATTAAATGAAGTGTCAGAATGACTACAGTATTTTCTTTTTAACAGTTAAGAAAGTGTGATGTTATTTATGACCAGAAAGTTCAGGTTGAGTCTAAAAATCACAGAAGAGACTAACCGACGTTATTATTATTTAAACACAATTAAACATTTAAAGATGAGTTCTGGGGAGTGATTACTCAGATGTTAACACTAGTGCCCATGAAAGAAGGGAAAGAAGTTTTGCCTTTTTTAAAAGATACATTTTTACATTTCACTTACCGTAACATCTTGATTATGCTCCTCCATTAATATGAATAAACTTAAGTAGCAGATAAGCAAAAAAAACCACATAATTTTATTATGGCTTATTCTGTGTGAGTTTACAAATCTGTTTATTCAACAACAAAATATTTATTGATCAACACACTCTGTGCCAGGTACTGTTTTAGACACTAGAAATGTAACAGTAAGCAACACACACACAAATCCGGGTCCGTCTTTGTTTATTCTATTTAGAACACTGTTAAAATATCTGTGGTCCTTTGCTTGGGTGCAGATGTGATTGGTTGAAGCAAGGAGAAGCCAAAGGCTATGCTGGGTGTAGGGAGGAAGCTAACACAGGGTTAAAACGGGGAACATACTGTGAACATGGATTTAGCAAGAATGGGCTGTGTTTACAAGCAGGTAGAAAGGGGAGAAACACATGACTGACTTTTGGAGGAAAATGCCAATAATTGCATATATATATTTGCTATACACTATTTTTTTAAACGTAAGTTCAGCCAGGCATGGTGGCTCATGCCTGTAAGCCCAGCACTTTGGAAGGCTGAGGCGGGTGGATCACGAAGTCAGGAGATCAAGACCATCCTGGCCAACATGGTGAAACTCCGTCTCTACTAAAAATACAAAAACTAGCTGGGTGTGGTAGCACACCTGTAATCCAAACTACTTGGGAGGCTGAGGCAGGAGAATGACTTGAACCTGGGAGGCAGAGATTACAGTTAGCCAAGATTGCACCACTGCACTCCAGCCTAGCGTCAGAGCAAGACTTTGTATCAAAAAAAAAAAAAAAGTAAATTCACTTTTCCATTCAACTAGGCAATCTCTTTGTGAGTGCTTGCAGTGTGATGGACTAAAAGGATTACATGTAACAGAGGGATTGTGAAGAAGTTTTTTTATGCTTCATTTTCCTAACTATGTGATGAGAACATTATAATATTTTTTTAAGTACAAATATGCCTTGGAAGTATGTGTTAGATGTGCTTATCTTTCATGTCTTTTCTTGTCAAGCCCTAGTTTTCAGGCAAAACTAGACTATTCTTGATATTTTCCAGCCCCATACAATTTGTTTTCTGACTCTTTGTCCTATTCTTGATAATGTTCTTTTTTTTTTTTTGAGACAGTCTTGCTACAAAAAATATGAAAATTAACTGGGCATGGTGGTGCTCAATACCCTGTCTCTAATATAGACAACAAAAGCAGTGTTATATTAGAATTCAAACTACTTAGGGCTTAGCCTTTTGACAGAAAGGAAGCTGATTAAATTGTAACCTCCTTTTTCTTCTCTAAGAGCATTTGGTCTTTGCCTGCTCAGCATCTACTCTTGTTCTCCTCTCCTTTATTTATTTATTAGAGGTAGGGTCTCACTCTGCCGCTGAGGCTGGAGTGCAGTGGCACAATCACAGCTCACTGTAGCCTCATACTCCTGGGCTCAACTGATCCTCCCACCTCAGCCTCCCAAGTAGCTGTGAACCATGCCTGGCTAATATTTGTATTTTTTATAGTGATGGGGTCCCACTATGTTGCCCAGGCTGGTCTCGAACTCCTGGGCCCCAGTAATCCTCCTTCCTCAGCCTTCCAAAGTGCTGGGATTACAGGCCTGAACCTTTGTACCTGGCCTTGATAATGTTCTTACTCCTTACCCTCCCCTCAAAAATCCTCTGGCTCCCAAAATCCTATTTCTCAGAAGGGTCCTCTAGTGAAACATGGTCTTTTCCACCTATAGGCCTGTTTTGTGTTTGTTACTTATTTCCACCCTCCCCTTCCCTCATCCCCCATTTAGATTGCAGACTCTCTAAGAACAGAAGCTGTTTCTTACCAGTCTCTGCATTTCCCAGCATGGTACTTAACATAGGATTGTCCACTTGGAAGTTGCTCAGTAAATATTTATTGAATTGCATTACACTGTATCTAATTTTTTTTTTTTTTCAGACAGAGTTTGTCTGTCTCTCAGGCTGGAGTGCAGTGATGCGATCTTGGCTCACTGCAGCCTCCATCTCCCAGGTTCAAGTGATTCTCCTGCCTCAGCCTCTCGTAGCTGGAATTACAGGCATATGCCACCATGCCCAGCTAATTTTTGTATTTTTAGTAGAAACAGGGTTTTGTCATGTTGGCCAGGCTGGTCTTGAACTCCTGACCTCAGGTGATCTGCCCACCTCAGCCTCCTGGAATGCTGGGATTACAGGCATGAGCCACCACACCCCACCTGTAACCCCCAGTTTTTTGAGATAACTACTCAGTTCCACCAATTTTTCCAGACTTTACATCTATGGTTTCCCTAAGACTGTCAACATTTCTGAAGCCTGTATTTCCATTTGGTCTTGTTTGGATATCCCTTTTGCAGTGTGTCTGAAACTTAAAACAGTGTTCTTATTGGGGTGGGATACAGCACAATGACCAGTTTCCTCATTCTAGGGGTAACAGTACCTAGGAGTTTGAAAGCCATCCTGTAGTAATTACTGTGGCAAAGTGAGGTCTACTAAGAATTCTTCAAGCATCTAAAAAGCATGTTACACTGACCTTAGCCCCAGTGACTGAGTGTGACTGGGCCAGGCCTGCTGCCTGCTGCAGAAGTCCTGGCCTGCCGTCCAGAGACCCCCTGCTCCCCGCATCAGATGCCGAGGCTTCCTTAAGCAGAACAGGACCGAGCCTTTGTCTCTGTACATTCAGTGAACTCCTCTCTGAAAAAGACTTAATGTGCATGTCTTCTACAGACCTTCACAGCCTGACAGTGGTTTCTTTATTGTCTGTCACAGACGGCTCTAGTGAAAGATCTTTCTAACCTGGATGGGCCAGTTGGTCCTTTGAAAACTTTACACCATATTTGGAGACTGTGCTGCCTTGTGAGCGCTCTGGAGGCCAACACCAAAGGGCTGGTGTCTTTGTGACTGCACCGTGTCGTTTTTATTTCGTAAAGAAATATAATGACTCCCTTCTGTGCTCTATTTTCTCCTCCATCCACAGCCCACACACATACATAAATGAATTTTCTAATTTGACAGGCTGTGGAGGTGAATTTAAGTGAAATATCACACTGGATTATTGTCTTTAGATTTTAATTGATTTCTGCATGCCACCCTAAGGTGTTAAGCATTACTTCCTTTCCTGTAAGAGTGGTAAATTGTTTAAAAATAACAGGGGAATGACCGCCTAGATTTTCAGGGGTCTACATTGAATGAAATAAGGTATCTAATTGGTCTCTACCTAAAAATGCATGTACATGTCTGCACACACACACGCCCACACACA
Source organism: Aotus nancymaae (assembly GCF_030222135.1). NCBI lineage: Eukaryota > Metazoa > Chordata > Mammalia > Primates > Aotidae > Aotus > Aotus nancymaae. The sequence goes on along the minus strand of NW_026988546.1, from coordinate 4,092,676 downwards.
GCCTGTGAATGTGAGGGTACCTTGGCAGTTCATGCAGTTACAGACCCCTTTCAGATTTCACAGGCAACAGAATGCGTATTATCTTTGTAGCCCAAGGCTTTAGCACAGGGTCTGGGATTTATTGAGCACCACTCTCAGCTGTTTCTGCCGAATCTTCCATAAATTTTAATTTTTGTGGGTAGGTGCTTGTATTATTTTGTTTTATATTTAACCTGTTTTACATTGTGATTCTTATGGCGTACAACTCACATTTCCTCTTCAGTCAAAGGCAGCAACAGTGGTGAATTTCCATATAGTATCAATTACTTTCTTACTCCATTTTCTATTCCTCTCTCAGAAACTCCTTGCCAAAATTGCCTGGCGCCACACTCCAGGTATAAAAAAATTGCCTCTTGCTCAGTTATGCTGAAATGTTCTGTCATGAATAGAGATGGATGATGAACACACATGTCTCTGGAACTTCTTTAGTGGTATAATTTTGAGTTGTCAAAATCCGGCACATTTAAGGAATGATGCCAAATCATTTAAATTTATTTTAATATAAAAACAAGCCTTTACAGGTGAAAGATAACTTTTGTAGTCATTTAAAATCAGGTCCTTAAACCATAACTTGCTTATAAAAACTAGATGTTAGGCTTTGTGTCAGTCAGCTTGTGCTAAGTTATGCTTTGGTAACAAACAGACCCCCTTCAGTGGGTTTTGATATCAGGGTTTACATTACATGTCCATCACAGTTCCATTTCAGCTCTGTTTCAGGAAGTATTCATTCTGGGACTCAGACTTCTCTCCCACATCAATAAAGGAGGGCCCTAGTGCTTGCTAATAGTGTCTTCCTCCTTTGTCCTCAGTCTCTTACCCTGTAGCTCTTCTCTCAGACACATATCAGTTGGTTCTTTCCTTAATTTAATGGCCCTGTAGTATTATCTTCACTTGTGCTGGGGATATCTTTGGACTAAAGCAATATATTTTTAAAGAATCTTTTACAGATCAAAAACAAAAAAGACTAAATGAGAAGGAAAAATGAATTACAAGTGGATTTTTGAAGGCTTTTCTCCAAACACAGTTCTCAATTTTTCTGCTTTTATTTTGCCTTTCTGATGCCTGTACATGATAATTTTACCTACTAAAGTCATGTTCATTTTTAAGTGGCTAAAACATTTGTCAGTATAAAAATATACCCTATTCTTCTCTCACCCCCAGCAGCAGTGTAAAGAAGTTTGTGTTTACAACTGCCTCTATGTGAAGAATTCTCTGCACTCTCTGAATGTATATAAGGCCAAAAGGAGAGATTTTTGTAGCCTTTTAAAAACATAATGCTTCCCAGAAGACACTGGAATGATTTCATGGAATGGTGTCCTGCTTCCTTAAATGATGAAGAAACAAATTTATATTAAAAATGTGGCCTGGTAATTGTTAATAAAAATACATTCTGCCAGTCTTTCTGCAGAATATTATTTTTGCATTAACATTAAATTTTTATTCAGTATTAAACTGTGCTCAGATTTGGCTATAGAAGAATTAGACATTCTCAACTGGAGCAAAAGTCAATCCTGTGGACAACAGAAATATGACAAATGTAGCGGAGTCATAAGCACATTAGAAGTTCATCTTTTTAAATTTATAACATATATTTGAGTTTATGGCAGTACTTACTAAGATGTTAAACAATCATGAGAATTTTTTGGAGGCAATTCTTACTCAAAACGTCTTGAGTTCACAGTAGTAAAGTGTCACAGAAGAAACTTAACAGTTTTCTATAAATTTAATTGCTGCCTTGGAATAATTATGTCTAGAGGACAGAATACTCTATATGTTTTATTACCGTTCAGTTTCTTTTTAATAGGAGTGCTGTGCTTTGTACAAGTCAATTATTTTTGATAGTTTCTGTAATTAATGTTTAATTATATTTTATTATCCTAATTTAACTACATCACCTTGGTGATAATTGAAGCATTTCTAAACACTACACTTCCCTGTAGTGTTTTGTATGTTATACAATTACCTTGTTAACACTTCTACAAAGTTTCAGGATTTGTGTTATGTGTAAGTCACAATTTATTGCAAAAATATATGAAATCTATCTTCCGTATACTTTTAAATCAGAATAGCCCTAAAATGTGACTAAAGATAGAAAAACTTAAGCAATGCCTTCTATGTATAATTATCAGAATGGCAAATTGTTAATTAAGTAGGTTTCTTTTGTACCATGCATTTTAATGTCCCTGTATTTAGATAATGCTAAATGTATAGAGAAACACATCACCGACCCTCTGTTGGTAGTACTTATTCTTTGAGGTCTCTCATTTGTGTCCAGTAGTGGTAAAGGATCCATATCACTCCATTTACACATAGACAGAAAGTCCCTGAAATAAGTATACAAGGCAACTTAGGCCATGGCCTTGTCCAGCAATCAGACCTACCAGTACAGGCTCTCCCCGCTTACTAAGCATTTACTGTGTGTCCCAAGTCACTCATGCAGGTGCATGTAAGAGCTGAGTCTCTCCCATTTTGGACCATTGATCAAAGGAACATGCCAGAGAAGCCTGGTGATGTGGAGGTAAAGGCAGTGGAAGCCCAGCTTCCCACTTGGGTTCTTCCCACATAGCCCCTCATGGTCTCCCATGGGTCCAGCCCGCTGACTTGGTATTACAGTTCTTGCCATTCCTCACTTCACCTCTCATTTTCATGTCATTTTGTTACCTGTTTTTGGAAACTGGTATTTTTCTCTTCTTCTATGTAAAACATGGCCCCAGAATGGGTATTATAATATAACTTTCTTAGTTCCTTGGTAAGCCACTTCAGTACGGGGTGAAAAAATAAATTTTGAGGAATTTGAGAAGTTATGGCTATTATGGATCCTCAGTCTTCTAGGACTTGTAGTTTGGACATAGGATTTAAAATTAATCACAGAGCACTTTTATTTAAATGGCACATCCTCTTCTAGGTATTTGCATGTTACATTTAAATCTCCTTTTAAAAAGAAAGGAAGGGGAATGAACATTTGCAAGTATTGGGGTGAGGTCTGTTCTAGACGCTTTCTCAAATGTGTCTTATATGCCATACTCATTCCAAAGACCTTGTGAATTAGGGTATATTGTCTCCATTTTTTTTTTCTGGTGGAGGAAAGTCTAAAGACATTAGTGATGCCCAATCTAGAGTCATAGAGGTGCCAGGAGACACCAGTGGCACTGAATGTCCATCCCAGCTCCCCTATCCCCAAATTGCACAGCTTGTGAATATGAAGATACCTTTGGAGTTCTAAAATCTTAGAATCCTTTTCAGATCTGAGGCACGTATATGATCTCTGTATTTCCAGGCCTTAGCTTTGGGCCTGGCATTTGCTGAGCACCAGCTGGTGTTTGATGTTCCTGGTAAAGACTAGCACTTGGTACCCAGGCATCTGGGAGAACTTTCCACGTATTATCTTATCACTTAATCCTGTTACTCATCAGAGTAAGTATGGCACTATGATTACCTCCATTTTACAGATAAGGAAACTGAAACACAGGATGATTAAACTGAAACACAACTCGCCTGCCATCACATAGTAAGTTTGAGAGGCAGGATTTGCACCCAGGCCACCTGCCCTTCACACTCACATTCCTGACCAGGAGGGCATAGGTGCCTTGCATGAGTGAGTCAGTCCTTTGAATAAGGAGCAGAAAGGACCCTGGTAAAGGAAAACATTACACATGAGGCATGTGAGAGGGCTTCTGCAGGCTCACCCTTTTCATTATAAACGGTATTGTTCAGATGAGTTTTTATATAATTTTTATACAACTTATTTATATTTTGATGTATTTATTTTTCTAATAATGCCTAGAAATAATAACGCATGGGACTGGCAGTCATGGAAGGGGGAAAAGCAAGACATGGGAGGGCAGGGCACTTTCATGATGGGGGTATCGGGACAGAGGGGGCCGCAAGAGGGTTTAGGAGCTTGGAAAGTGGATTAGTCCATTTTCACATTGCTATAAAGAAATGCCTGAGATAGGGTAATGTATAAGGAAAAGAAGTTTAATTGCCTCCTGGTTCTACAGGCTGTACAGGAAGCATGATGGCTTCTGGGGGGGTGTTAAGAAACTTAATCATCATGGTGGAAGGCAAAGGGGAAGCTGACACGTCTTACATGGTCAGAACAGGAGGAACGGCTTGGAAGAGGTGCTGCACGCTTTTAGGTAACCAGATCTTGCAGTAACTCACTGTCACAAGAACAGCAACAAAGGGGAAATACCCCATGATCCAATCACCTCCCACCATGCCCCACCTCCAATGTTGGGAATTATAATTAGACATGAGAATTGTTTGGGGACACAGATCCAAATCATACCAGAAAGCAAAGGCCTTTCTGAAGTAAAGGGAGAGAAACCAAACCTGTACCTCTTGCTCTCTAAGCAAGGCAACTTAGCACTTCTTTCTATGTCCTTCAAGCTGTTATTCTCGGAGAATTCAGTCAGTTCCAGGGTTGCAGAGACAATCAAAAGTTATTGTAATGGGAGGCCAAGGCAGGTGGATCACTTGAAGTCAGGAATTTGAGGCCAGCCTGGCCAACATGGCAAAACCCCGTCTCCTCTAAAAATATGAGAATTAGCCGGGTGTGGTGGCACAAGCCTGTAGTCCCAGCTACTCGGGAGGCTGAGGCAGGAGAATCACTTGAATCCAGTAGGCGGAGGTTGTAGTGAGTCGAGATCACACCATTGCACTCCAGCCTGGGCAACAAGAGCGAAACTCTGTCTCAATCAATCAATCAATTAAAACAAAAAGTTACTGTAATATGACAGTATTTACTAATAAACTGAGCATTTGTAAAACTGGTCCCTACTCAAACATCCCTCTTTCCTAACCTGCCATCTCTTGTACCCATTCATTCTATTTGTCCTTCACTAATAGATTGTTATAAACATCTTTTAAGAAATTGCAAGTACAATGCATTTTGGAAATACGAAGTATAAATTTTATGAAAATATGGGTTTTTCCTGATGTCAGTGAAAGCGATGTTGGAGAGCTGCTCTCATTGCAGGCAGAGCCACTGGCAAACGAGCATTTGGCAGAGTTAGGCAAGTTAGTAATTAGAGAAAATTGAGTGGATGATGGCATAGGAGGAATCTTAAAAAAAGAGAAGCTCTTGCAAGAATTGCAGAAACCCTTAGTTATTTTTGCAAGAATGATCCTCTTTATGAATACAAAATCAGAAAGATATTTTCAAGGGAAACCATATAATTCTTGTCAGAAAAATTATTTTGGAAAATAATTATGACTTGATTCATTCTTTGCTTAAGGGTGAATGTATAATTTCAATTAGAACATTAAAAAATGTTAAGCTATAAAATAAATTTTTCTTAGTCTTTAAATGAAAGCTTATTTCAATATTGAGTATAGAACTTTGACCTCTGTTTCAGTGGATTCATATTATGCAGCCCCTTCTGGACACCACATCATATAATAAAGGGACATCTGCGTACATGTGTGTACACAGGCACTTGTGTTTGGATGTAGACATATGTAGTCTCATTATCTTTTTCGACTTCAGTTTTCTGTCTGCAAATTGGATTTTATTTGTCATAGACAGGAAATACGTTTTCAGCTTCTCAAGAATTTGTCACAGTAAGGCAAGAAACATAAATAATACATAGTTTAAAATTCACATTGATATGAGTCTGATTATAATTATGTATAGTAGGTGTTTATGAAATATTTGCTAAATGGATGCATAAATTCTCAATCTATGAATTTGGAATGGTTAAATCTGTCCTTATTTTGGGGTTATAAGATAAAATGATTTCATGGATATGACAGTTTAGTGAAAAAGAAGAAAAATCCCTCTGAATTTTCATTCAGTCATATTGTCTTCATTTTTAGTAGTAGCAATGAATTATTGTGATCATTAATTCAAGAAACAAACATGACCCAGGCTCTGGTATACAAAATACAGTGACTTTATATGCCTTTCACCAGAGAATATTCAGATTCAACCCATTTATTTTAATTCTTCCTCTCTTAGAACCTCTACTGCATATTTACCCACATACTAACTCTTTTAATTTATTTCTCCCTGATTTTTTGACAGGTTAAAATAAAAAACAGAGAATATTCAGATTCAACCCATTTATTTTAATTCTTCCTCTCTTAGAACCTCTACTGTATATTCACCCACATACTAACTCTTTTAATTTATTTCTCCCTGATTTTTTGACAGGTTAAAGTAAAAAACAAACAAAAACCAGAATTCCAACCATACATGCAGAAATACTTGGCAAAGGAAAAGAGTATAGACATAATCCATTTAATCTTACTATTATGTTACATTTAATGTTTCTGCACAATTAATTGTGTAATTATTTGTCCAAACTGAATTGATGCAGTAGCACATGTAAATAAGATTTAGCTAAAGTCACTTTGTTAGTAATGTGGTGTTGTCTGTATCTTATAAATCAAATTGCTAATGTCACAGATTGGGTGTTTTAGAATTTCTTTGTTGTGGCTAGGGAAAATAGAAGAGTAGAGGTGATTTCAGTACCAGGTTGTTATTTCATGGTTATGTGTGATAATGTGAAAAGACATTTTATTCCATTATTTGGTATTTGAAATATTTATAAGAGTTATGAGTATTTAGAACATTCATACACTAATGGAGTCCACATATTTCCCTAAAGTTTGTCTATTCTTCTGCCTTTAGGGGGAGAAAAGTTTTTGATACTTCCCTAAAGTTTATCTTTTCTTCTGCCTTTAGGGCAGGAGTTCCCCAACCCCTGGGTCATGGACCAGTACTGCTCAGTGGCCTGTTAGTAACCAGGCCACACAGCAGAAGGTAAGTGGCTGGCAAGTAAGCAAAACTTCATCTGTGTGAAGCTCCCCATCGCTGGCATTACTGCCTGAGCTCAGATCAGCAGCAGCATTAGATTCTCATAAGAGCGGGAACCCTATTGTGAACTGCACATACGACGGATCTGGGTTTCTCCTTATAAGAATCTAGTGCCTGAGGATCTGTCACTGTCTCCCATCACCCCCAGATGGGATCATCTAGTTGCAGGAAAACAAGCTCTGGGCTCCCACTGTTTCTACATTATGGTGAAGTATATCATTATTTCATTCCATGTCACAGTGTAATAATAATATAAATAAAGTACACAATAAATACAATGCCCTTGAATCATCCCAAAACCATCCTTCCCCCCTGCTCCCCAATTTGTGGAAAAATTGTCTTCCACAAAATTGGTTTATAGTGTCAAAAAGAGGACCACACTTTAGGTGAACTAAAAAGAAACAAATATTTCACTTGAGGAGATAGAAATAGTTAAAAAACAGTATAGATATATGAATACTAGAAGCAATAAAATACCCTAAATGGATGTGTTAAGAACATTTACATGCAAGTATTTCACTTAATTCTTGACAGCCCATTGTGTTGGCAATATGGTTTTTCCATTTTACAGATGAGGAATCTGAACCCTGAGTTCCTTGCTTAAGGTCACCCTTGAAAGTGGCAAAGCTAGGATTTAATCTTGAGATATTCTGACCCCCAAATCCATGGACTTACCCCTTGTGCCCTGGCATAACCTTCTAACTGAAATAAACACTATGTCAAATATTATTGTCAACTGAAACAAAGGCACTCTGTTGCATATTTACATTTATTTTTCCCAAATAAAAGTTACTTTGGAGGAGTTAAATTGAAAATACTTTGGAGGTTTTCACACATTTCTTTCCCAGTATTCATATTGCTCTAATCGGGAAGATTGGATCTTGTTGTGAGCTCATAATACAGAAGACAGTTTGGGGTTTTTGGTCTGATTGTTTTAATTGTATGTTTTGAGACTGGTTTTAATTCTATGTGGACTGCTGGTTTGGGATGAGAGGAGGCTGCACAATTCTGCTTGCCCTGCTCTGGGCTTTGAGGCTCTGTCTGGAGAAGTTTTATTCTTTTTGAGAATTAGGCAAGGAGGTCGTTTTGAGGGGTAGCAGAGAATCTGCCAAAAGCTGATTTAAGTTAGAGCACCTAATATGCAGGTACTTGCTGCCCTCTTTTTTCATTCATCATCCTTCCTCATTTGAGTTTCTCTGGTCCAAATGAAACACAATAGACTAAAACATCAAATAAAATTATTCATGTTATTTGCATATAAAGCCAACCAGGGCCCTCAAACTGTGCTGCAAAAATTAAAACGTGTAATGGGGGGCAGCAAGATGGAACCCGAGGCACTATGAGCAGTTGTTGCAGGATGTGTTAAGGGTAGGAGTCTTCAAAACTTGGAGCTTCATAAAGGGGTGAGTTATGTGGGAACTGAGCACTGCAGATGGGGAGCAATCAGGTCACCCTCGGGAAAAAGGTGGACACAGGCAGTCACGACAGCAGTATACCTCACCCACAGATCAGAGAGCGCCTAGTCCCACCCTACACGGTGAGCTGTACAGCAGCCTCTCATCAGCGCAGACCTGTGCGGGAGAGGGGAGTCAGCTCCTGAAGGAGGCTCCCTTATGTTATGGAGGACTGAAGAAGCAATTTGGTTTTATGGCTTTTAAATATAATTGTCACAACCTTCCTAGTTTAAAAGCATTCAGTGACACACTCTGGACTGCCAAATCTAGATGCCTGATCTTAGCTGCAGGATGCTCAGAACATGCTGAGTCCATGTTCTCTCCTGAGTCATCCCTTTAACCCCACCCCTTCATTTATTCCATGCACTGAGGAAAACAAATGTCTGAGCGTTGCCCGTGGCCCCTGTGCCATGCTTTCCATCTCATCCCCACATGCCAGAATCCTGTGCATTCCCCAGGCTGGTCCCAAATGCCTCCCGCTGATCTCTCTGGTCAGATGCCACTTCCATTTCCTGTGACGTCTTCACTCAGTGTGCCTGTGGATGTACACTTTCTGACTTTATATCCCGTATATTCTTACAGACATATTATGTGCCTTTTTATTCAGTTATTGCACTTCATATGAGCTTTGCACATAACTGGTGTTGAATAAATACTTACCTATAAATGCCTTAATCAAATAATGTATTTCCTTGCAGGAGATGACCAACATGTTGCCAAGTAGAAGCCCATAAGTGACATATTTTAATGAAGATCATTTTGTTTAGAATGCGGGGCAAGGCCCTTTGAGTGACACACAAGTGAAAGACATAGTCAATGACTTAATGGTTTGTAATTAATTTGTTAGTTATTTGTATATAATTGTGGATGCAGAGATGTCTGAGATACTCCAGTCTCCTAAGTAGGTTGAGTATGACTTATCCTACACACCAACTCTTGGTTCTGTTATTTCCTCCAACAGATCATTTTCCATGTGTAGTAAAAAGCATAAATTTTGGCCTAATTCCTATTTATCTATTACTGATTTCAAATTAGGGTACCCCAAATTAATTTGCTTTCCTATATCTTTGAGGGTATGGGGAAATTCTGCAGACAGTGGGGCATCCTGAACCCTTCGTCAGAAGTCAGAGCCTCCTTGTGTTCCATCTCGCCATTTTTTTTTTAAGATGGAGTCTTGTTCTGTCACTCAGGCTGCTGGAGAGCAGTGGTGCAATCTCGGCTCACTGCAACCTCCACCTCCTGGGTTCAAGCAATTCTTCTGCCTCAGCCTCACAAGTAGCTGGAATTACAGGTACCTGCCACCACTCCTGGCTTATTTTTTTTTTGTATTTTTAGTAGAGATGAGGTTTCACCATGTTGGCCAGGCTGGTTTCAAACTCCTGACCTCAAATGATCTGTTCACCTCAGCCTCCCAAAGTGCTAGGATTACAGGCATGAGCCTGGTCCCATCCCCATCCCCATCTTTTTATCACTGTGTTGCTGCCTGTGTGGTCTCCCTATAATCTGCCTCTTCGGGGTACGTACATCGTCATCGATACTAATCATTCAACAGTTATATTCTGAGCGTCATCCAGACTTCTGCTGGGGGTGCTGGATCTCTCTGTCACATCCTTCACAGGTTTTCTGATAAGTGCCGAGTGGCTGGGAGGGGTTTTGTTGACAGCCTCTGTTTTTGAACCCCAAGCGTCTTCACAAGCATGACTTACTTTCTGAGAGTATGGCTCCTATAACAATGATCTATCTCAGAGTTTAGGGCTGAGGCATCTGTAACCATACTGGTAGACTAGGTTATAAAGTCCACAAGAAGCTGTTTGAAGGAAAGATTGTTTACCTAACCTGGGTCACATACAGTTTCTCCAGTGAGGGTGAGGCTGATGGAGAGTTCCTCATTTTTCCCTGCTACATAGCAGGAGGTAAAAATTGAGCAAGTAGAAAGCGGGAACTGCTGCTAACTGCCTTCCTGTTCATTGCCTTCATGAAGAGAAGAAAAGGGGCCAAACCTGATGACTCCCAGGGTAGGAGCCATTGGGATGCCTGGCTGGGCAGCCTGATCTCATAGGTGAGAAAGTGTGATGGGAACTGGGAGACCCAGGGAGGCTCTTTGACCTCCGCTCTTTGCCCCATCAACAGAAATAGGAGGTTCATATTTGCCATGAGTCTTCATGGAAAGTGTAAAAACTTACTTTGGAGTTTGATTAAGCTACTGGCTTTACCTGGCTGAAGAGCTATTTTGCTGCTAGTTTTGCTAATTTTGTGTGTGAAGAAGACTTAAGCATCTGTATGGTAACGTGGTCTTCCTACACTCAGCCAAAGGCTGTTTTGTAATTGATCGCAGTTCCAGTGTGCTTGCTTTGCATCTCTACACCAGCCTTATCATTCTACATGAATGATCTCTACACATGTACTCATGTCTAAGGGCGAGGTCTCCCCAAGAGCAGCAGGATGCAGGTTGTGCCTTTGTTACTCCAGCACTAACACAGCACCTGTATGTATAGGCATCCAATGAGTGGGAATACTTAAATGGATTAATTCCACTCAAAGACTCACATGAACTCCATACAGCTGCATTTTCTCTAGGTCTGTTTATTTAAAAATCCAATAATTAGCTTCTTATGGTTTATGTCTTCTCTCTTAAGTGTAAGACAATGTATATTTTAGATTTTGATCATTATATTTTGCTGGAAAAAACTTTCTGGACATAGGTCCTGTGGACCCTTGACTATATGTCACTCTGGCTGGAGGGGAGCCCCTGGCAGCTCTGTCACCTGATGCCTCTTGTTATCCTTCCTGTACCTTTCCCAAGCATGGTTCATAGCATGTGAGTGCATGGTTCATAGTGTGTGAGTTCTAAGGAAACAAAAAAGCAAAAAGTAGTAGACCAGGTTTCTTTAAAATAAACATCTTGAATTTCATGGAAGGAGAGACTGACCCTCCCCATGCTCCAGTCATCACTGGATTCCCAGCAGAGTGTGTGAATTCAGTGGAATGGGAAGCATTGACCAACCTCTGTGTTTCTGAAGAAGTGAGAGTTTTTGTGGGTGAGCATATAATGTATTTAAATATCTTTAATTTTATAGTGAGAAATATTCAGTGTGACAACATGGAAAGAATATAATCAATCCCAACTCAAGATACTCAACTCCAATCCCAATTTTGGCAGATAGAACAAAAAGTCAATACATGTTAGCTGACATTAAACACAGAGAGCTTATGGAAGACAGAAGTGGGTGAGGTGGATAGGCCATACTTGGTCAGATGCAGATGAACAACCAGACAAAAACAGGAGTAGAGCTGGGTGTGCACCTCATGCATGTAATCCCAGCAGTTTGGGAGGTTGAGGTGGGAGGATGGCTTGAGCCCAGGGGTTCAAGACCAGTCTGGGTAATGTAGGGAGACCCTTTCTCTACAAAAATTTGAAATCATCAGCCAGGCATGGTGGTACATACCTGTAGTCCCAGGTATTTAGGAGGCTGAGGTATGAGGATTACTTGAGCCCAGGAGGTGGAGGCCGCAGTGAGCCGTGGTGGTGCTACTGTGATCTAGCCTGGAGAACAGAGCAAAACCCTGTATCAAAAAAAAACTTGGAATACAGACTTAAGTGGGAAAAATTATCATGTAGTCTCAGTTTTAACTGAAACATTTACCTGAGGGAAATTACTGGAAGACTCCACTAAACTGTCATCAGCTCCATTGTTAGATGGGAGACCAAGAACATTGAGTGGAGGTCTAGTAGAAAACCAGTGAAAAATTATGATTCTGCATTCAACTTCTTTTTTAACCAAGTAGAATTCACTAGAAATAGACCAACAGGTAATAATCTGACAATTATTTAGTGCAGTGAATTATGAAATTCCTTTGTTAAAATAGGGAAAAACTCGTTCACTTGGTAAAGTCATTGTTTTCAGAGGAAAAGAGCTAGGGTTTGGGAAGAAGGCAGTGTCACATTTTCTTTTACTGATCAAAGAATCACTGTTTATATAAATAACACCACCATTCATTGAAAATTAGATGTATCGCCCCCAAAGTCTTCTAAAGTTGGTTCTGTGGCTAGTGCACTTCTAGTGCATTTCCTGATAGGTAAATAATAGTGACTAAACCGAAAGATTAGGGATGTCATCATCTTTTTGGTATTTGTCATAAAGTTATTGGAGGGTATCCAGGACTGCAGATGCTGTCCAGCATGCTTGTGTGTGTTCGTGGACCCTTGCGGGGTTCTAGCTTAGGGTTTTGGAGTAAGGGGATGGGTTGTGCCAGTTTATCCTGCCTCGTGCTCTCTGCAGCTTTAGATATTGGGGGCTGTTGCTCTTCTACACTGGCATGGACTATGACCCATGACAGTAGGGTTGATCTTTTGAACTGTGGTACTGGGCAAGCCTCGAACAGGAGTGGTGTTTCAGTGAGGTTTTGTATGGACATTGATCTGAAAGCAGGCTGGTTCTTATTCAGGACAACTGCTTTTGAAGTGGTAGTGCTGCTGAAAAATGGTTTTCTCTAATGCAGAAGGAGAAGGAGGGGTTTCTTCTTCCCCCCTGCTCAAGTCTCATATTTGGAGGGAGGGGGCATCCATACTGCTCTTCAGGGAAGGAAAATATATTCGGATTAAGGCACAGATCATGGTGTCACTGAGCCAGCTGTGAGGCCGGGTGGGTGGAGAAGGGGTTCAGGCAGGTGTGCTCCTTCTCTGATGGGAATCCCCCTGTCACTAGAGAGGAGGAAGACTTGGCTGCAGTCAAGGGCAACGTGGGAAACTTTCCTTGACGTCTCCCTTTCCCCACAATCAAAGCTTCTCTCTCAGCCATGAGCACTACCCTCTAACATTCTATCTGACCTATTCCTGCCTCAGGACCTTTCTACTTGCTCTTCCTTCTGCCAAAAATATTCTACCCCAAGCCCTTCACAAGCCATTCGCTGTGCTGTGACCTGCGCCCTCCCACCCCCTGCTTCATTCATAATCTTAGTTTAAATATCACCTGTAGAGCTTTTTCTGGTCACCATGTCTAAAATAGTTCACAGCAGTCAGTCACTGTCACATCACTCTTATTTTCTCAAGTTGTCTTGTTCCTTAATTTTCTTCTTTATTATTTTTGTTTTCCACCCTCCAACTTGCTCTGCCCCATGCCATCTAAAACACAGACCGTGTCTGTAGCCCTAGGAGAGTGCCTAGCAGCACTCAGTAGGTGTGTAACAGACATCTGTTAAATGGATGTACTACGTGTATCTTACCTGTTCATACAACAGGTACCACTACTTCCTGAGTGTGATCTCCAGCAGATCGTCATTTCCTTGAGGGCATGAGCTGTGTCTCATCCATCTTCTTATCTTCAACACTTGGCTCATAAGTAAGCACTCAGCAAGTGCTGAAAGATTCACTAGACTGCTGCTGCCTGGGAGGTAATCTTTCAATGATTGATTGGTTGATCTCAATAGGCTGCTTACACGTATATATGTGTTGTATCTGTGTGTTCATTTTACATTCATTCAGTTAGGAATTGCAGTTGTCTGTGGATGACCTGAAAATCAGTGGTTTTATCAAAATGATATTTGTGTTTTCTTTCACATGCCATGAAGTATGGAGGTAGGTGCTGCAGGCGTGGAGCAGAGGCTCTGTGATGTTACCGACACCCCAGATTCGTTCTTTTTTATTATGTCATCCTTAGTGTGTGACTCTATTCTCAAAATTGCTTCACTCTCATGAGATACTGTGGCTCCAGCCATCACGTCTCTATTCCTGATAGGAAAGAAGAAGGAGGAAGGACAGAATGGGGGTTTTAGCTGAGTCCCCACTTAGGAAACTTTGTCGGAAGCCCCCAGATAAAGCTGCTTCGATCTTATTAAACAGAATTTAGTCATATATGTAGTCACAGTGGAAATTTGGAAATACAGTTTTTAAGCGGGGTACATTGCCTCATCCAACAAAATTCAGGGGCTGTTAGTCATGAAGAATGGAAGAATGGATCGTCTTGTTATGCAGCTAGCAGACTGCCACCATATATACTTAAGGTCATGTAAAATTCTAGTAGGTTTACTTTACATGGTGTGCTAGGCTGCTCTAATAAGTGCAGTAAATGACAGTAGTGTGGTATGTCATTAAACTGCCCGTGGAACAGTTCAGTCTTTCTTTCAGGTGAAGCCTTTCGTAGCAGTGAGAGCTGCCCGATCTAAAGAATCCTTGCTGTCTGTCCTGTGAGCTCAGAGTCTTGCTAAGATCATTGTTTTCTTTTTCTCTCTGACGGTTTGCCAGAGAAGCTCCCCTATGATCACCGTCTGTGGCCCTTGGTGGGACCCACCTTCCTGGCAGGGGTTAGTTGTTCCTGATGTGCTCTCAGCAAGAGTTCACGTTCCCCACCCAGGGCTTCAGACGCACAGCCTATAATGCCTGGGAATGCTCCTGCTCTAGCACAGTGTCTTTAGCTTCCATCAGCCTTTTCTGATTTCCTTTCCAGTGGTCCCAGAGTGCTGCAGCAGACAGATGGGAGCCGGGAGTGGGTGGGCACCAGACAAAGACAGGTGGGGGTATGACAGACAGAAAGAATCACAAGCTGGAATCGCCTCTTAGTTCTAGTTCTGGTTTTGGTTTTTGACACTGTTACAAGAAAGGGGTCTTGATCCAGAGCCCAAGAGTGGGTTCTTGGATCTTATGCAAGGAAGAATTCAGGGGAGTCCACAGTGCAAGCTAAAGCAAGTTTATTAAGAAAGTAGAGGGATAAAAGAGTGGCTCTCCTTAGAGCGGCGCCAAGGACTGCTGGGTGTATATTTTTTATGGTTATTTCTTGATGATATGCTAAACAAAGGGTGGATTATTTATGGCTCTTCTTTTAAAACCTGACATTGCCATGGCATTTGTAAAGTGTCATGGCGCTGGTGGGAGTGTAGCAGTGAGGACGACCAGAGGTCTCTCTCACCGCCATCTTGGTTTTGGTGGGTCTTGGCTGGCTTTTTTACTGCAACCTGTTTTATCAGAAGGTTTTTATGACCTGTATCTTGTGCCGACCTCCTGTGACTTAGAATGCCTAACCATCTGGGAATGCAGCCCAGTAGGTTTTAGCCTTATTTTACCCAGCTTCTATTCAAGATGGAGTCGCTCTGATTCAAATGCCTCTGACACTGTGAAGATAATATGGAAAACTGGAATATTCTGTCCATTTCAGAGCAGTCTTATTCTCATGGCTTCATTTGTGTAAAATACTTTATAATCCCAGAAGAAAGCCCATCTAGCAGGTTATATGTGCCAGTATACATAGACCCTATTCACACTCACACACAGAGGTGTCTAGAAACCCTGGAGCATTGGGTGTCCTGACTTCAGATTATAGCATGAGGCATTTGCCACATCAGACATATGCATTTGGGAGTGGAAGTTATTGAAAAATCTAAGATCTTAGTATTTGTTGAGGAAATTTGTTTCCCCAAATTTAGTTTTTAAATCAATATAGCGTAACACATCTATCATCTAAAGGTATATAGGCCCCACCAGAACAGTATACCCATCATTGAGAGCAAGACTTAAATATAAAGTTTTATGTGCCTTAAAACTTTAAAATTATCCCAATGGAAATCTGACAGTAGAGCAGAGTGGTTCTTATTAGTGCTATAAACAGGTAATGAGAGAAATACAGATTCCATTTTTTACATTGAAAGTGTTTCATTAATGTCGCAGAAGTAGTCAGAGTATCAGATGCTTCAAATCACTATATACATTCCTATGTGGCATTCAGAGTAAGACAACTGGTAGTTTCTATTTCTGTATATCATAGCCTTTCTAAAGCTGCAGTGTGGAAGTTGGATTTTTCATCTTGGGTGATTCATTTCAATTTGTTGCAAATATTTAAATGTTCCTTAAATATAATGTCAATCTAAACTGAAATGAGCTATTCTGTAGGAGAGGAGCTTAGGTGTTCTTTAACAGAGTAAAGAGACTCACTGGGGCCCATTTCCCTCCTTCATCAAAGAACTTAGTTATGTTTATGTGATTAACTGAGTTAAGTGTGAAGACCTTTGCCCCATGGTGTCATCGGGAAGGTTAAATGTTACCCAAGTTTATCTGAATTAAGCATTTGTATTTATTTTCTAATAGAAAGGAAATTACCAGGTATGCATTAAGTAACTTTGCTTGTCATTCTGCCAGTATATTTATGGAACCAAGATCAAACAGGATAGTCCTTCCAGGGCCATGCAGAAAAAGTTGATCAAGCAGAAATCTTGTTTGTGATATTGATTTCTCATACTTCCTTTCTTTCTTAGCCATAAAATAAAAATAAAGTAACAAAATAGCATTTGTATTAGATTAATAGGATATGTCAAACAGAGAAAGAGAAAGAGAGAGGGAGAGAGAGCAACAGCACTTTCTTTGAGTATCATGCTGGCACTCAAAAACTTTCAAATTTTGGAGCATTTCAGATTTCCAGATTTGGAATACTCTACCCATATAACTGCCAGTGATGTCCTGGTTTGAAAGGCTGAGAGAGAAAGGAAAAAGGTAATTCTAGGTGTATACAGAGGAGCTACATGTATAAAGGCCATTGAATTTTGCTCCCTGACAAGTATATATTATATATATGGAAAGAGAGAGAAAAGTCTTAGTGAAGACTCATATTAGGGAATTGGTTCACATAATTGTGGGGACTGGCAAATCCCAAATCTGCAAGGCAGGCCAGCAGGCTAGACACCCAGGGAAGAGTTGATGTTGCAGTCTTGTCCAAAGGCTGGCTGATGGCAGAATTCCCTCTTCCCTGAGGACTTCAGTCTTTTTCTTTTAAAGCCTCCATCTAATTGGATGAGGCCCACCCACATTACACAGAATAATCTGCTTGACTCAGAGCCTACTGATTTTGGTGTCAATCTCATCTAAAAAATGCCTTCACAGAAATTACTAGACTGGTGTGTAACCAAATGTCTGGGTCCCATGAACTAGCCAGGTTGACGCATAAAACTCATCATTACAACATCATCATCATCATCATTGTCATCATCAACTGTGTGCTATGTGCTATTTTTTTTTTTTTTGAGATTGAGTTTCACTCTTGTCACCCAGGCTGGAGTGCAGTGGCATGATCTCTGCTCACTGCAACCTCTGCCTCCCAGGTTCAAGTGATTCACCTGCCTCAGCCTCCCAAGTAGCTGGAATTACAGGCATGTGACACCATGCCTGGCTAATTTTTGTATTTTTAGTAGAGACAGTGTTTCACCATGTTGGCCAGGCTGGTCTTAAACTACTGTCCTCAGGTGATCCACCCACCTCAGCCTCTCAAAATGCTGTGATTAAGGCGTGAGCCACTGTACATGGCCTGACATGTGCTATTTTTAGCACCTGACATGTATTAACTCATGGATCCATACCACAACCATGTCAGGTACCTACTCTTACTATGTGCATTCTACAGATGATAGGTTTACAGTCAGTGGGGTCAAATAACATGCCCACAGTTTCCACAGCTAGTCTAACTTGGTTGTGTGCATATCTGTCTTGCCTATCAATTTTCCTTGAAGAGATGGCTGATGTTATACTCCATTGGTATGTGCTCAGTAATTGTTCACTGAGTGAATGGTAGTTACTGTTTTTTGAGCAGTTACTGTGTGTTAGGACTGGGTTGAGCAATCTAATCTTGGAAAGTATCTAAAGTGTTGGTATTTTAACTGATGGAAAGCTGAGGCTCTGAGAAGCCACTAACCTGAGCAAGGTCATGGAGCACTGAATGATGGAGCCAGGATCCATATTCATCTCTTTGTGATTCTGAGGCATCTAAGAAAATTTACCGCTATTAAAAGAATCAAGCCAACATTAAATAATAGATGATTCTGGAAATACATAAATGACTAGTTTCTTGCTTTTCGTAACCCTTTCCTTAAATCCAGGGATTGTGCATTCTGAATATTCTGGACATTCTTCAGAATTTTACCAGGTATTAAATTTACCAAGTATTAAAAGAATCAAGCCAATATTAAAGAATAGAGGACTCTGGAAATGCATAAATGACTAGTTTCTTGTTTTTTGTAACCTTTTCCTTAAATCCAGGGATTCTGCATTCTGAATGTTCGAGGACATTCTTCTCAATTACAACCACCCTCCCCTAACACTCTCATGTTTATTAGACCAATGCCACTAGACGTACCATCCTTAAACAAAGTCTGTTACTCTATGACTGTTTTCAAATCTTCTCTCTTAAAAACTCTTCAATTCATTTAAATTCTATGGCCTTTATATACGTAGCTCCTCCATATCCTCCTAAAGGTCTTTGTGAATGACCTTTTCTCTTCTCTCTCAGCCTTTCAGACAGGACATCACTGGCTCTTACACAGGTGGAGCATTCCAAATCTGAAAATCCAAAATCCAAAATGCTCCAAAATTCAAAACTTTCTGAAAACTGACGTGGCACTCAAAGGAAAATGCTCATTGCAACATTTTGGATTTCAGATTTATGGATTTGGGATGCGCAACCGGTATTTATAATGCAAATACTTTTTTAAAATCCCAAATCCTAAATGTGTCCAGTCCTGGCATTTTCAGATGGACCTGTTCCTATCCATCAAGAAATAGGTCCTACCCTTCTCTTCTTTTTCTGAACATAAATCATCATTTTAGAATGTTATTTTCTGTTTTTTTTTGACCCATGAAAAAACCATAGATGTCCTGGAATTAGACCTGAGAGGCTGAGAGCGTTGCTTACTGAGGTGTCCTGAGTCGACACTGCTCATGAAAAGTGCCACAGTTGAATCCACCTTGGGTGGGTGTCTGGGCTGAGGGGAAAAAATGCATGACGATAATTACTGAAGGAAGAAACCCTTCTTAATGAAGGTTGTTAGAACTTTCAAGTGTGTTTTACTTTTTAGTGAGTGTGTTTACACTTCAGAAGTTCAGTCATTTCTCCCCTTGAGCCCAAGTCTGCAGACAAAATGAATGCACCTTCCTGCCTTTTCCTTCCTGGAGTCTTCTGAGTTTGAAGTTGGACTCTGTCCCATTAGTTTTGGGTAATTTCTCCTACAAGTTAGAAGATGAAGTTACAGTCTAGGCCATACCACCCTGAACGTGCCTGATCTTGTGTGATCTCGGAAGCTAAGCAGGGTCGGGCCTGGTTAGTACTTGGATGGGAGAAGATGAAGTTACAGCCTGTAAACTGTGTAAGTACACAACCTCAAACAGCATTTCCTCTCGTCCGTGTCAGCGTGTATGAGGATTTGACAGATAACAGGAATGCCTTTCCTCTCTAATCCTCCTGGTTCCTTCTTGGACATCTCCCTGAAACTCAGCTGGCTTCCTTGTCCTTTTCATTTCTGGGTGGTCTGATTAGGGTAAAACCTGTCATCAAAGCAGGCCAGGTGCTGATACTCAACACATGAAGCTGTCAGGAAATGATGCTTCAGATTTCCTGGGGATTCCTGCCCACACAGCCCACCAGGCTATAACAGCTCCTGTGCCTTAGATGGGGGATTAGCTGAGACCGTGTGGCTAGTGACTGCTAATCTTTCCATACCAGCCAACCGAGATCTTCTAATTAATACCAAGCTCATAAATACCTGAATCTGTTTCCCCAAAGGCCGTAGTTCCTGAGGGTTAGAAAGCAAAAAAACAGGAAAAAAAACCAAAGCAGAATAAAGCATGAGCGTGTTGGGGTGCACTTTCCCTGCTCGTCTGTGTTTTCTTGGAGAAATCTCTTTCTGTAGGTCTTTCCATTCATCTCTTTTTTCCCTACCGACATAGGCTCCACCATCAGCCAGTTAGTATGGGTGATTTTCCTCTTCTGATTTTATAATATGAATAATGGGTTTTTTTCAAGATTTATGTTTGAATTTATATTCTTACTTCCTACCTCCTCCTGCTTTTATTCAGTTATTCATCATGAAACTCCCATAACTGAGGATGAGTAACCGGGTTACTTACTGGGAAGACCTTTTATTTGAAGTTGTATTGTTTCATGTAGATGGTCTCAATTCCTTCCTCCATGTTGCTGATGACTCTGATATCTTACTCTCCTAGCTCCTTTAAGTGGAATGGAAAAAATCAAAGTGTATTCACATTGTGAGGTGATGCTCAGGTGATACTCAACAACCACAGCTTCTCCTGAGGGCAGACCCTGCCAGAATAGAAAAGTGGTACTATTCAGACAGATAATAGACCTTTCAAAACGGTCTATTTATGGGGTCCTAGAAACACTGATGGTAGTTGTCAGCCATCATATGGGCATAAGATTGTCACAGTCCATCAGGGGATGGCCACTATGTCTGCACACTTGGGAATGTTTCAGTACTCTTCTTCCTAAATTGTACACACTACTGTAGTGAGAATATGTCTTCTTAGTAAGGTTAATGGTACTTTGTTCATAGTACTTTATTATTTCAGAGAACATCCTTAAAGAAAATCCCTGCTCTCCTCTCCCTCAAGAGTTAAAAAGTGCTCATGAAATATTTGCAGAATGGCTGAATGAGAATAATGACTATAGGTAAATTGTTTGGCCAAACGCAGTAAGAAGGAGTTCTACCAAAAGTAACATGGCCAGTGTCCCACAGGCAGACGTCAGCCATAACAAGTAATAGATATTTCATGTTTCAGTGGTAGCCACCAGGTGGCTGCCCCTCCATGAACACCATGTTGGCAGGGATTCTGATGGGTCTTCATGGAGAATGCTACATGTGCAAGAGAAGGCAGTAGACATTGCCACTCCTGTGCTAATGCTAAACATTAGATGACCTCCCATGTTCAAACATGAATGTGTTAGGAGTTTAGGAGGCTCATAAACACACACCTTTTCTTTCCCTCCTGAATTCAAAACTAGTTGAAAAATATGGCATAAATGACAGTCAAATGTAGGTCAATGTGCCAGCTGATAAGGCAGCTTAGAGAAGGTGGCGTTCAGTCTGTGTTTCTTCTCCCTGGAATTAAACATCCCAATCCCAATCCCATTGGTCTCGGGTGATGCTCAGCAGCTACAGTTTCTCCTGAGGGCAGACCCTGCTAGCTAAGTTTTCTTATGGCAGGAGAGCAGCACAGATTCCCTCTCCTTGGGAAGATCCAGAAGGACCCAGCTGAGCCGTGTTCACCCATCCTTCTTCCCAACAGAGGTACTAACAGAAGACACCCCTCCTGCCCAGGGGGTTGTGAGTGCGGGACTGGGCATGATTGGAAGTGCTCCTTCCCAGTGGCTTCTGAGGGGGGTGAGGTTCTTCCTCTCTGGGTGAAATGTGAAGAGGGGAATGCCTTACAGCAGCCAGTTCCATGCAGACTTCTATTCTAATTCTAGGGCTCTGGAAAGTCAGCCTGGATCCATTCTCCATTCTCTCTAGGCCCAGTGCAGCCCACACAGTTGCTAAGCCCCACAGCCTCCCTTTGCCTCATCTGTAGTTGGAGGTTTTGTGGGATATTCCCTTTCCTTATCTGTAGTTAGAGGTTTTGTGGGATATTCCCTTTCCTTACCCTGCTTCTGTGCTTTTTGAGAGGTGATTTGCTTTACTTGTCATTGGCTGCTTGTGAGATGCTTAAGAACATGTGTGCAGCACCATGGAGGCCCCGGAGGCTTGTCTGTTGTTTTAGGGAATTTCCTTTATAGTTTGATAGAAGCGAGGTCACAGAGGAGTCTTCTGCTTAGAAACTTTTTAAGCAGAACTTCTTGAAAACTCACAGAACATGTTCATTCGCCTTCCAGACATGATGCCCATTTGACTGGTCAGTGTTCAGTGTCAAACCATAGAACTAAACATGTCAAACCACAGAACTAAAGGGGACCTCACACTTCATCTGGACACCCCTGTCTAGATCCTACTCCCGCCAGGCACATGACAGAAAGAAGCATCCCAAGTCCCAGTCCAAGCCCACCTCTAGTGTGAGATTTGGGCAAGGCTTTCTGTTTCTCACCTGCTGTTTTGTACTGAAGGTCCCTTTCAGTTCCTGCTGCTGCTGTTCTCCACCATTCTAGAGAAATGACTGGCTACCCTAGAGATACTGGCACTTCCTTCAGAGCCTGTAATGCATGGTGGACATTATGCAGCAATAGCCACAGGGACCCAGGGGCAGTCATGGTGCTCAGCTGGAGTTGGCACTGGAGTTGAAGCTTGTCTTCCATCCCTCCTTTTTTAACTACCTCTGTACACCATTAGTCATTTGTTCTACCAGCCATCAAGTCTCATTTTTGAGTCTGTCACACATGCACACATATGTTTATTGCAGTGCTATTCACAATAGCAAAGACTTGGAACCAACCCACATGCCCATCAATAATAGACTAGATAAAGAAAATGTGGCATATATACACCATGGAATACTATACAGCCATAAAAAAGAATGAGTTCATGTCCTTAGCAGGGACATGGATGAAGCTGAAAACCATCATTCTCAGCAAACTAACACAGGAACAGAAAACCAAACACCACGTTCTCACTCATAAGTGGGAGTTTGAACAATGAGAACATATGGACAGGGAGGAGAACATCACACACTGAGTCCTGTTGGGGGTTGAGGGCCAAGGGGAGGGACAGCATTAGGACAAATACCTAATGCATGCAGGGCTTAAAACCTAGATGACGTGTTGGTGAATGCAGCAAACCACCATGGCACATGTATGCCTATGTAACAAACCTGCATGGTCTGCACATGTATCCCAGAACTTAAAAAAAACAAAAGTCTTTCCAATGCTTAAGCTAAATAGTATGCTTTATGTTTCAGCCCCTTGCTTTCTTGATGACTTCCAAAGAAACTTTTCCCAAGTAATCCCCAGGTTTTTGATTTTCAGAATGTTGCATTTGTCTGGAAGAGATCCCATAGAATTCCAAGAAAGAGAAATTAAGTTTTTACTTAAAAAAAGAAAAAGATCTCAGGTGAAACTCATCACTAGTAGCACAGGGCTCAGCCTTTCTGCACCACCTTCTTCATTCCATTATGCTCCTTTCTGGAAATATTAATCTGTTTTAATTATGCACATATATATTTATTATCTGAAAACTGAATCCAGTTTGCTTTTCTCTGAAATTACTTCATTGCAGTGCAGCTTCTAGGAGCATATTTAACATCAATTAAAAAACCACATTATTGTAACTGTACATTATGATCAGGAATAGAACAAGATCTATGTAAGCACAACAAGAAAGTTAATTGGAAACTATGATTAATGGAGAAGTCTACAGGGTCACGTGGAAACTGTTTACCTTGCTACCTCTCTGTAGTCATTAAAACTCTTGAAACTGCATTTTTTTGGTCCTAAGTATGTAACTGACATTGAGGAGCATTTTGCACATGCCAGACACAAATGAATTCAAGACACAGTCCCTACAGTTTGGCTGGGCAGACAGAGATGAACAAAATTGCAATGGAGTGTTTAAGGTACCATAGTGTGCATGGCCCAGCGCCCTCCATGAGCGAAGGAAGTCAGCACTGGTTGGCTGGATCCTGGCCAAACTTGCTGTGGGGAAGTGGTCGATGTAGTGTGGGGAAGGCTGTTTGCACTGATGGCCCCTGTGGAGCAGAACATTCTCATGGCTCTGTTACCTAGATAACTAGAGGATGCTCTGTGTGCAAATGTTGTTTCCTTTAATCAGCATAAAATCTGGAATGAGGAGAAATAGCTTCTGAAATGCCGTTTCTCAGAGAAGGATGAGCAGAGTGAGCTATACCATCTATACAAGGAGTGTCCAGTCTTTTGGCTTCCCTGGGCCACATTAGAAGAAGAAGAATTGTCTTGGACCACACATAAAATAAACTAATACTAATGATAGCTGATGAGGTAATAAAAAATTGCAAAGAAATCTCAGAATGTTTTAAGAAAGTTTCTGAATTTGTATTGGGCCATATTCAAAGACATCCTGGGTTGCATGCGTCTGTGGGCTGCAGGTTGGACAAGCTTGATCTATACCATCATATATGTGATTGCAGTGCTGTGTTAAGGAAGGTAAATGCATCTAACATGTTGGGTTTTGGGAGTTTATTAGTTTTGTTTGTTTTTTGAGACAGTCTTACTCTGTCACTCAGGCTGGAGTGCAGTGATGTGATTTTAGCTCACTGAAACCTCTGCCTCCCTAATTCAAGTGATTCTTATACCTCAGCTTCCTGAGTAGCTGGGATTACAGGTGCCCGCCACCATGCCTGGCTAATTTTTGTATTTTTAGTAGAGACTGGGTTCTATCATGTTGGACAGACTGGTCTCAAACCTTCAACCTCAGGTGATCCGTCCACCTCAGCCTCCCAAATTGCTGGGATTATAGGTGTAAGCTACTGCACTAAGCCTATAGTATGTTTATATATGTCAGATAACTGCAGAAGAATCGTAGTGATCTCTAAACAGTATCCTATGAATAACTGTTATTTTAAGTAGTCAATGAAAAAATAAAAATGGGAAAAAGAATCCATCAGCGTTCTTCCAACACCTCAACACCAGGGCCTTTCTGGGTTTATACCCACAAAAGTCCAGTCTGTTTCTAGCCATATTAATTAATACGTTTTTCTCCCTAAATAAAAGATCTATATATTGTCCAAAAGAAATGGCTATTTTTGCTATTGCTTTTTAATGGCAAACCACAGTTACACCAACCTAATACTTTGGCTTTCCTGCAGAGAGACAGGTCACTTTTCTTGACATCTCCAGGGAGTGGTGTGAGTTCAGTAACTGTTATGTGAATGGATGATTCTTAAGTCCTGACCCATCCCAACTGGGGCATAAACTAACCAAAGTAATGAGATGGGAAGGAGGTCCTTAGGTTTATTTCATCATTTTGCTGATTTTTGTCACAGATCCAACTGATTCTAGAGTCATGATAGCCCATGGTTATTTAATGTCTTAAACCTGTGAGCCGTCTACATGATTACAGAGATTAAAAAAGCAAAGATTGGGCCTGTGAATTTCAGTTCTAAATTTTAAACTGGTAGTTGTCGGAACATCAGTATGTAAGCACTTAGGCAAGTTACTAAGTTGCTCCAGACGTGCTGTGAGAGCCATTATAAATGTGACCTTAAAAAAATATGTACATCTCTCAGATCTCATTAGAGCCTCATAGAAATGGAACATGTCCTTGAAAACCGCGGATTGGAAAATAAATATATTTTGAGCTTATATTTGGGGACTAGCTCTCAGGATCCCAGTAGTAAACTTAGCCCATTAATGGCTGATGCTTTAAAGAAATACAAAAGCCCCTAGGCTAGTCTCTTCTTCCCTCCCCCACATCTGCATAGCAGGTACAAATCTTCATCAAAGCTTTTGAACTCAAGTCTCAGATTGCCTTTGATCAGAAGCCTGGTTTATCCCACAGTGCAGAAATGTAGGAGCTGCGTGAGAGAAAGGGAGAGAGGGAGAGAAAGAGGAGGAGAGAGAGAAAGACGAAGAAGGAGCGGGAATGAGAGGCCTGTCTCACCTACCACAGAATTCTCTCAATTGCTTTGTACTTTATTGCACTGTGAACTTGGAGTCTAAATCAAGTGAAGGCAAGGCAACGTGATGCCAGAGTATGCTCTTTCTAAGGGCATTTTTTGGTAAAAAGATATGTGTTGTATAAGCTTGTTTATTCAGATTATTAATATGGGAACTCCAGGGTAACAAGAAACTAGATTCATCAATAAATAAATAACCACAGTCAACATAAAATTAAAATGAAGAACATAAGCAGTCAGACTTAACATTAAAAGGGATGACTAGATTCTTTCTATTGCTTGAACTGAGTTGTTCCACAGGTTTTATTAATTTTAATTAACATATTGACTCGTGAGTTTTCTCACCCTTGCTGAGCTTTTTTTTTTTGAGACAGAATTTTGTCCTTGTTGCCCAGGCTGTAGTGCAATGGTGCAATCTTGGCTCACCGCAACATCTGCCTCCCAGGTTCAAGCAGTTCTCCTGCCTCACCCTCCTGAGTAGCTGGGATTACAGGCATGCACCACTACGCCTGACTAATTTTGTATTTTTAGTAGAGACAGGGTTTCTCCATGTTGGTCAGGCTGGTCTCAAACTCCTGACCTCAGCTTGCTGAGCTTTTACTTTCAACCCATGCCATTTCTTAAATCATAGTCCAAAATATAATAAACTGATCTAAATTATTAGTTTTTTACTTCTTTAAAAGGTGACTTGAATCTACAGTATTTCCTTCTAGACCTGAAAGCGTGGCTCCTGTGGTGTTTCTGTGATGTGTGAGTTGCACACTGCTGTGGAGTGTTTGTGTTGTCAGAGTTGTTATCAAAGGCTGCTTCCATTCCAAGGGATGGGTCTGAGCTCACCCCGCACTAATTTGACAGGTGCCTTGGAGTTGAGATCATTCAAGTGAACTGAAGTTGGGCCGGTCGCAAGCCACAGCCACGGTATTACCTTACCCAGCACGTGGCCAGGGCTGTTCTGGGAACTGCATCTTGTCTTCTGGTTCCTTTCTCTGTTTCCTGTTGATGAATGAGTGCAACTGGCCTTATTTACTGAAGTGATACAATAAGAAAAGGAACCCAACTTAGTTTACACGGATACAGTTACTGAGCTTTTGAAGGAAGAGTCTTTCGTCCATAGCAACTTTTAAGCTCCACTTGATACTGGAAAACAAAATTTACTAGAATAACAACCTGTTCTAGTTATAGAAATATAATTAGTGAGTATGTGCTGTGAAGACAACCTGGAAACATCAGCCTTCCCTTGGGGACAAAGAGCTTGTATTCAAGGAAGAAGTTCAAGCTTCCTTGAACTTGTATTCAAGGAAGAAACCCTGGCTTGATGTTGTATATATTTTTAAAACTTACATAATGCCATTTACCTGTTGCATTGAGGTTTTCATAAAGTTATTTAGTCTTAAACTTTAATTTCCCTTCCCACATTAGTACATCTGCCCCACAATAGCTATGTGGACTCTGCAGCATGAAACAGCTTCTGTATTAGTCTGTTTTTCACACTGCTAATAAAGATATACCCAAGACTGGGCAATTTACAAAAGAAAGAGGTTTAATTGGACTTACAGTTCCACATGCTTGGGGAGGCTTCACAATCATGGCGAAAAGTGAGGAGGAGCAAGTCATGTCTTAAATGGATGGCAGCAGGCAAAGAGAGACCTTGTGCAGGGGAACTCCCAGTTTTAAAACCATCCAATCTTGTGAGACCCATTCACTCTTATGAGAACAGCACGGGAAAGACCTGCCCCTGTGATTCAGTCATCTCCCACCAGGTACCTCCCACAACACATGGAAATTAAGGGAGCTACAAGATGAGATTTGGGTGGGGACACAGAACCATCCAAACCATATCAGTCTCCCACATGCTCTGTGGCCTCTCAGTATATACGTTCATGGTTCTCTGATTGGGACACTTAGTACTTTTTTAATTTAAATATTTAAATAGATTTAGTATTTTAAAAACATACTAAGTGTCCTAATTTTTTAAAACTTTCAAGTTCAAGGGTAGATGGACAAGTTTGTTACATAGGTAAAATTGTATTGTAAGAGTCTGTTGTACAGATTATTTCATCACCCAGGTATTAAGCCTAGTAATCATTAGTTATTTTTTCTGATCCCCTCCCTCTTTCTGCCTTCCACCCTCTGAAAGACTCTAGTGTGTAATTTTTCCTTCTATGTGTCCATGTGTTCTCATCATTTAGCTCTCACTTACAAGTTGGAACGTGTGGTAGTTGGTCTTCTGTTCCTGTGTTAGTTTACTGAGGATAATGGCCTCCAGCTCCATTCATGTTCCTGCAAAGGGCATGATCTCATTCTTTTTTGTGGCTGTATAGTATTCCATGGTGTATATGTGCCACATTTTCTTTATCCAGCCTATCATTGAGGGGTATTTAGGTTGATTCTATGTCTTTGCTATAGTGAATATTGCTGCAGTGAATATATGTGCACATGGCATTTAGTACTTAGAATTTATGTGTGCATGACACTTAGTACTTTTAAGAGCACCCTGGAGAGGCCCTGTGGCGGATTATTTCTGACTCACTTAGAAACCTTTGGAA
Source organism: Aotus nancymaae (assembly GCF_030222135.1). NCBI lineage: Eukaryota > Metazoa > Chordata > Mammalia > Primates > Aotidae > Aotus > Aotus nancymaae. The sequence goes on along the minus strand of NW_026988546.1, from coordinate 4,064,473 downwards.
AATTGTTAAATTACTTATCTTCTAAGCTTTTGACTTGAAGCAAGCTTTGATTTGTGTAAGTAGGGGCATGATGAGAAGTAGGGATATCTTAAGTGCAGTTTTTACATCCTTTCCTTCAAGGAGGCAGGAATCTAGGCTCTCAACAATTCTAGGACCACCCTACACATTAGCTTGTGGTCTCAAGGGCCTCTGTGAGATTGCAGGGCTCAGTCAGAGGCAAAGTAGAAGTAGACCAGGATTGACACCACCTGACTATGATGCTGCTGTTCACATTTTTTGGAGATTTACATTTGGGGGCAAAATTCTGATTGTGCTTACCCAAGAAATTATGGTTTTTTTAAAAAAAATTAATCTGTTATCATAAGCAAAGGGAAGAAATTGGGCTTCAGAAAGAGGTCATCAGAAGCATAGTTAAGCATGTGTGGCATTTTTGAAGAGGTTGTTGAATCATGACAGTAAGACCATCCTTAATCCTCTGCAACCCTACAGGCAGGGCAGGCTTGCCCCTTCAACCAGGTCTTGTGTGTCTGAAGCACTTTCCATGTTCCATGGAGCCATTAGACTCATACTCAGGATATGAAGCAGAAATCACATTAGTCAAAATTGTCCTAAGGCTCCCTAAATCTCTCACAAAAAACAGCTAAAGCATGTTCTGATTTTCCCAATTCTGTATGTATGTATGTGTAATGTGTATGTAAAATTAATAATGCATGAAGTAGGTGGTTTGAGTTTGGAGGCTTTGTTGTATGAAAAATTTGTATCTTTAAACAGTAGCATCCAGCTGATTGCAGGGAAATGAGATGCATAAAAAACCAGTGCCTGACTGTGGGAGTAACAGGCCCCGGGCTCCCACTCCAGTGTACTCGGGTGTGCGTGCTTACTGGAGAGAAGGGCAGGTGGGAGCGGTGACACTGCTTAAATTTCTTTCGTGCTCTTGCACACCTGTATGTGCACTTTGCACTTGCAGTCTCACTAGCCCTCTCACTTTCCTTTCGAGGTGTATATATGTAGATTCTGGGATAGTACTTACTGGTTTATGCTACAGCTGTAACCCCATGCCTAAGAGTTGCATGAATACTAATGACTGCAAATTATTTATTTTTGTATCCTTAACTCCTTGAGCAGTTGAATTGGGGCTCAATATATGTTTGCTAAATTATCATTTCATTTAACTATGAGCAGGCTTTTCGGATATTAATCAAAGTGCCTGGAAAGACTTCACAGTTGCAAGGGATATCAGCGTACATCCCAACATTATTGGTTCCTGATCTATAGTTGTGAGACCTTGGTTGATTCCCTGATAGTAGAGTGATTTCCCTCAGAATAGAAGTTCAACTTGTTGGCTTTAGAACAACATAAGCAATTTCACTGAACATTCACCGAATGTCTCCTCTGTGCTGAGTTCATGTCAGGAACTAGGTCTTCAATCATTTTCTTGTATGCGGCATCCCCACCCTCCACCTGCACTTGACTTCTGAACTGTATGCTCTGCCCAGACAGCCTCAGTGAGGGCTGGGACTTGACCTCTGGGGAAGCATGTAAAGGCATATTTCCATGGTAACAGAAGGCTGAGAGTTCAGCATACTCTCTGTCGTCACTTTTGAGTTGTTCTTTCATCTGCCCAAGACTCATGGCAGAGTACTCATTTCACAAACTTTCACTGAGTACCTGCTGTGTGCCAAGCACTGTGACATGTGCCAAAAGTGCAAAGACTTTTAATGTGTAGTCCTTGACCTCAAAGAGCTCAAGAGTAATTGACAGAAATTCCTAGTTTATGATCCGTGATGAGAATCATTCCTTGGAAAGGCTTGCATATAAACACATTTATATATTTATTTTGTAGGAAGATATCCTTAGTAAACCTGAAAAAACAAGGATTGATCATCCATATTAAGCCTCACATAGATGTTAATAAATTAGTGTGAGCAAAAGGAAAATAATGTATAATAATAATAAAACCTTAGTCATTTACACTTTATGCTGTGGTTCTAAAATAAAAATTCCCTTTTGGGGCTGGTGTGGTAGTTCACACCTGTAATCCCAGCACTTTGGGAGTCTGAGACAGGAGGATTGCTTGAGCCAAGGAGTTTGAGACCAGCCTGAGCAACATAATAACACCCTGTATCTAAAAAAAAAAATCAGCGAGGCATGATGTCACGTACCTGTTGTTCTGGCTATTCAGGATGCTCAGGTGGAAGGACTCCTTGAGCCCAGGAGGTCAAGGCTGTAGTGAGCCATGATCAAGCTATGTCACTCCAGCCTAGGTGACAGAGTGAGACCCTGTCTCCAAAAAAAAAAAAAAAAAAAAAAAAATCCCTTTTGGTGTGTATGGACACAGGAAAATTAAGTTGATGAAATAGCATTTTGGGTTTTATATGTCATTTAAATAATTTCTAAATCTGGAGTATAGCACATGATAGCCAGATTGACCTGATAATGTAGCTTTTTCCAGATCAATGTTGAATTCATTGCAATAAGCAAAGGTAAAAGGAAGTTTCAGTTTATAAGACAGACTGGAGAATGGTGCTGGTAATTAGAAGCAGAATTTCTACTCCTTAACCCTCTTCATCATAACAACCCTCTTCCATACTCCAGCTTAAATGAAAAGATCAGAAACACCACTATTTTTTAGTGACCGCTAACTGCACACAAGGTGCTATGCTAAGCCCCATGGAAAGAATTCTGAGAGGGCTGGAGTGAAACTTAGAGCGTACTACATATATTTCAGACATGAATTGTAAATAAGAGCTATAATAAAGATGCTAATCATAATATGGGTAGCGGGGTCAATTTCTTTGGGGACTCTAGGAAAAAACTCAAAGGAGGTGATGTACAAGTGGAACCTTGAAGGATTTTAAGATTTGTGTTGGATGAAGGGAGAGGAAATACGTTGTTATCTTCGTGTGTATGTTTTTTGTTTGTTTGTTTTCCAAAATAATTTAACCCCCTTGACAGAGATCATATCTTTTGGGAAATTCTCTGAACCCCCCAGTCCAATGTGGAACACAGAAGGTTGTTCAGTGAGACTTGGAAAGGACAGGGCAGATGAGCTCAAGGGAGAAATGTTGCAGTAAGCATATGGGAAGAGCTTAAGTTGGAGAAATGTCTGATAACCTCTTTGAGGGTCATATCTAGCAGGCTGATTCGTAGGTAGGTTCACCTCCAGTAGACCGCACTAAGTCATCTGCTCAGATTCTCTCTTGTCCATTCTATACTGAGAAAGCAGAGATATTTGTTAAAGTGAGATTTTCTTATCTTTTATATGTAGTTATTGATTTTATTATTTACGTTTGTTTAATTTTGACTGCGATAATTATAAAATTAAAAGTGAATTATACATTGTGACTGTCTAGAGGCAACAACACACATTTAATGTGTTAGGAGCATGTATATTGGCGTAGGCCATAGCATGTTCTCTCTTTCTTTTCTTTTTTTGTCTCTTTAAATGTCAGAAACCAAGGATGCAGAAATTTTCTATTTTGGGAATTTTTTTCACAAAGAAAAATTGAATTTTTATTGGGAAGGAACTAACAATATGTTCATTTGCCATTTTGAACAACCATTGTTGCTTTGCAATGTATTTCTTTTGAGTGAATTCATTGGACCTCACTCTCCATCCAGCTAGACTTCAGAAGATCCTGGTCATCTTTTTTTGGTCCTTTTGCATAAATACAAGTTTGCTCTTAAGTTTATAGAACTTGCAGTTGTGGCTCTTGAGAATACTTGGGTAGAATGTGAAAGAAATAAAGTACTTGCTGATTCTTTAGTCCAAAGCCTATTTCTTTCCAGCTACTCAGTAGGCTTTTCAACATTGAAAGCTAATGTATAGAAATTAACAATCTGTACTGTGGTAAGCATCACAAATGTGGTTCAGACCTTATCAACACTGTGTGAACAAATCTAGTAGCTCTCTAAAGATCCGTCCAACTTTGAGCAGTGTGGCCTGAAGCGATAGCAACGTGGGAAGACCCTGGTGGATCCAGGTTAAACAGAACCCCAGTTCTGTCTTGTCTTCAGATTTCCTTGGTGTATCTTATCTAGAATGGAGATGGAGCTCAGTACTTCCGTGCTTGCTGTGGGGTAAGGAGGAGTTAGCTTAAAAATGAATTTGGCATGGTTTTCAGTTCTTCCTGAGGTGGCATAGGGCAGAAATTACTATTCTTTTTTAAAGTTTGTAAAATAAGAAACATTTGTAAGGTTGCTGCTCCAGGTACTGCATAGGAATGAAAGGCATATGTATGAATGTAGTATACCATGTTCAAGAAGCATTTCAGGGACACATGGCAGCCTTCCCTGGCTGAGAGCTCCAAAAGGCTGGGTAGAAAATATATGTAGACTGTTGTTCCCAGAGGGGTGGCCAGAGGTCTGGAACTGTGAAGTTTATTTCAGCCCCAGAGGTAGCAAAGAGTCTAGGCATAAAGGAAAAAACACTTGTCAAGTGTTTACTTGAGAAGATCTTATAATGGTTCTTTGAGTTCTTGGAAACGATATTACTTTCTTTGAGTGGAATTGCATTCAGTGTAATGTTCAGTTACTAAATGTACCTTTTAGTCAGTTGTGATGAATGCATATCAAGACACAGAACATATCTGTCACCCCTAAAAGGTCCTGCATGCACCTTTCCAGTCACTGTCCTGACCCCCAGAAGCAGGCTTTGCTCTGGTTACTGTTACTATAGGTTGTCCTTTACTTAACTCTAGAATTTTGTAGGATTGGGATCGTACAGTATGTGCTTTGTGTTTCTGGCTTCTTTTTATTCAGCACAGTGCTAATATTTTTGAGATTCGTCCATATAATTGTCTGCATCAGTAATTCCTTTTTTCTTTTTTGAGATGGAGTTATGCTCTTGTTACTCAGGCTGGAGTGCAATGGCGCGATCTTGGCTCACCGCAACCTCCGCCTCCTGGGTTCAGGCAATTCTCCTGCCTCAGCCTCCTGAGTAGCTGGGATTACAGGCATGCGCCACCACGCCCAGCTAATTTTTTGTATTTTTAGTAGAGATGGGGTTTCACCATGTTGACCAGGATGGTCTTGATCTCTTGACCTCGTGATCCACCTGCCTCGGCCTCCCAAAGTGCTGGGATTACAGGTGTGAGCCACTGCGCCTGGCCAGTAATTCCTTTTTTCATTGCTGAATAGTAATCCACCATATAAATAAACCACAGTTGGTTGATCCCTTGATGGAAATTCAGGCTGTTTCTTCTAGTTTGGGGTTATTATGAATAAAATGGATGTGGATATTGTAGTATAGGAATTTTTGTAGATATGTGGTTTGATTTATTTTGTATAAATCCCTAGGAGTGAAATTTAGGAATTTTTATAGATATATGGTTTGATTTATTTTGTATAAATCCCTCGGAGTGAAATTTAGGAATTTTTGTAGATACATGGTTTGATTTATTTTGTATAAATCCCTAGGAGTGAAACTGCTAGGTTATGGAGATTTGTGTTTAATTTTTAAAGTAACTGCCAAGGAGTTTTCCAAAGGGATTATGCCGTCACTTAATCAGTAGTTTTTTTAGAGTTCCAGTTACTCCATATCCGCATCAACAGTTGTTGTTGTTAGTCTTTTTCATTTATTCATTCTAGTGAGTGAGTGTCAATATCTCATTCTGGTTTTAATTTGTATTTCCCACATAGAAACGATGTTGAACACTTTTTCATGTGCTTCTTGACCATTTGCTGTCTTCCTTTGTGAAGGGTTTCTTCAAATCTTTTGCCTATCTTCTATAGTGTTGTTGCTGATTTTTATTATTGAGTACCAGAGTGCTTTTTATATTCTGGATCCAAGTAATTTGTCAGATATATGTATTGAAATATTTTCTCTCATTCCATGGCTTACCTGTTTATTCTTTTGATGGTACTCTTTGATGGACAGACATTTTTAATTGTGATGAAGTCCAGTTTTCTTTTACATTTATTTCTTTCTGTGTTCTTCATTCTAATAACTCTTTTAAAGTTTTTTATTTTGAAATAGTTTCAGAATTACAGAAAGTTGCAAAAATAGTACATTGAATGCCTATATATACTTCATTCAGCTACCCTTGATGTTAACATCTTACATGACCATGGTACAGTTATCAAAACTAAGAAATGAACATTACAGTAGATTAAATAAACTATAGACTTTGTTTGGGTTTCACCAGTTTTCCCTATGATGTCCAGTTTCATTCCAGGATCCCATCCAGGATACTACATTGCATTTAGTTGTGATGACTCCTCAGTTTTCTCCAATCTGTTGTAGTTCCTCAGTCTTCCCATGTCTTTTGTCACCTTGATACTTTTGAAGACTAAGAATTTTGTAGAATAACCATCAATATGTGTTTATCTGAAATTCTCATGATGAGACTGCAGTAATGGGTTACTAGGAAGAATGAATGTTACAGAGTTGGGGCATTCTTCTCATTATTTCTAATGACATTTTTTAGCTTTGATGTTTTGGTCTGTGACTGTTTCAAGTTGTATTTTTAATGTGTTTTGTTGTGGGAAAAGTCTGCTGAGAATTTGACTTGGATAGTATTGAATCTTTAGATTAATTTGGGAAGAATTGACATCTGAGCACTGTTGAGTCTTCCAATTCGTGCGTGCATGGTATATCCCTCCATTTATGTATTCACTCAGTAATGTTTTAGAGTTTTTAGTATGAAAACCTGGCATGTCTTTTGTTAAATTTATCCCCAAGTATGTATTTGATGTTTTTCATACTTCTGTAAAAAGTATTTTTACCAATTTTTATTGCTAATAGATTAACATTTTATTCTGAAGCATCACTAAATTCATTTATCAGATCTAGTAGTTTTTTTGTACATTTATTCAGATTTTTTACATAACACATTATCAGTAATAGAGTTTTACTTCTTCCTTTCCAATCTGTACACCCTTTTTTCTCTTGCTTATCTGATTGTACTGGCTGGGACCTCCAATACAATGTTGAATAAAGACAGTGAGAGTGGACATTTTTTGTCTTCTTGACCTAAGGGGGAAACATTTAAAATTTCACTGTTATATGCCCTTAGCTATACATTTTTTTCTAGATGTCCATTATAGGCTAGGAGATGCTATTCCTAGTTTGCTAAAAGTTTTTAGAATAAATGGGTGGAATAACACAACTGGGTTATGTTAAATACATAAATGAATGTGTCAGTGTTTTCCCTGCATCTACTGAAATGATCATGAGTTTTCCTACTTAATGTGTTAATATATTGAACTATGCTAAATTGATTTCCAATCTTTAATTCCTGAAATAAACTCTAGTTGATTGCGGTATATTATCTTTTTTATATATTTCTAGATGATAATGTTTTGTTAAAGATTTTTGCGCCTGTGCTCTTGAGGGATTTTGGTTGGTAATTTTCTTATAATGTCTTTGGTTTTGGTACTAGGATTACAATAACTTTATAGGATGAGTTGGGAAGTATTCTCTCCTTTATTTTCTAAGACATTGTGGGATTGGTATTATTTCCTTTATTCATTTTTTGGAAAAACTTACTAGTGTCCTAGAGTTTTTTTGGGGGTAAGTTGTTTAATTTCAAATTCAATTTATTTAGCAGACGTAGTTTTTCAGATTTTCTATTTCTTTGTGTGCCCATTCTGGTAAGTTGTATTTTTCAAGGAATTTCTCTATTTCATCTAAGTTGTTGAATATACTGGCATAATACTGTTCACAACATTCCCTCATACTTTTAATTTTTGTATAATCTGTAGTCATATTCACTGTTGATTCTTGATATTGATAACCTTAAACCAATCTTTTTATAAACCTTCACTGGTGTTGCCAAATGGCTATCAATTTTATTAGGCTTTTTAGAGAACTGACATCTGGCTTTGTTGATTTTTTTTTTCTATTTTTCAGTTGTTTCATTGCATTGATTTCCTGTTATTTGTAATTTTTTTTTGTACATAGTTTCAGTTCAATTTGGGGAACTGTATTGCTTTTGACTTTGGTATTAAAGAAACTACCAGTTGGTTAGGAAGGGGACAAAAGAGGTTAAGTAGTATGAAATGCTTTTTAAATAATCAATACTTTTCAATGAAAAAAATTATAGGTAATTGAACTTAATATCAGTTCTCTAAAAATGAACAAAATTCACCTTTTCAACATAAAATAATCTGAACAGTCATGGCTTCTCTGCTCTTAATGGCAGCTGCTGGAGGACTGGGTTAGTTCATAGAAGGAGCCATTTCATATTCCACAATGCATTCTAGAATTGGCAAAATAACACCTCCAGAAATATATATACAAGAGGGCATAAAACAGATTTCTTCACATAATTAAATTCATCTGAAACGTGAAAATTATACATCTAGTTTTAATTGATGTGTTCAGCCGTGGGCATTGATGTGGGAAATACGATAATTACACTTAAGAGATAAACATTAATAGTTTTATGCTCACAGATCATCCATAAAGGAAGAATTAGGTGCCCCAAACGTTTTCCATCCATGTCCTTTGTGAGGGAAAACGTTGCAGTAGAGGGAGATGATTCTATACTACTACTGGGGGGATTTAATGATTATTGTCTGTATTCATAAACATGAGACAGTAACCTAAGATGTACCATAAAGCAGTAACAATAATGATTAGGATTGGTGTTAATTCCTGCTTTTTAAAGCATGATAGCCAGGCATTTTCATGCCCCTGATAAAAATCACCTCTTCTTTGGGCGGATAGGGGAACATAGTGGTTTTGTGTAAAAATGGTTTTGAATGACAAAGAGGTTAAGATAGCCAAGTTTGGTCTTCATGCAGAACTTTTTCTGCTGAATTTTGTTGGTGCTATTCATTTGTATAGTAACCTTTGAAAATGAGATTAAAATCTATTAAAAGGTTTGCCATTGGAGAAGCTGCTTCTACTGGGTTTTGGTTTCAGGTAACTACTGGTGCTCACTCTTCATACTACAATGCACTTAATTACCACTTTTGTGAAGTAGTCTTTAGGTTAGCATTGACTGTAACAGTCATTGAACACCTATTTGTGTTAGGTCTGTGTCACCTCTTAAATATTTCATCTAAGTTGTCAGAATGAATGAATAAAGGAATGCAAAATTGTTAATGAATTAAAGATTAGAGCAATTAGTATTACAAACACTGTCAGGAGAACAGACATTTTCCTTACGGAAGGCGGGGCCTGAACATTGTATGTGGCAACTTGATCTGTTATTCTGTCTTCTAGAGTGCTGCAGAACTAAAATCAGGTAATGAATAGGTTTTAAGGAGTTTTGAAGAATGTAGAAGGTGATGTGAATTATCTAATTTATTTCAAATTATTTTAAATGGCCCCAGATATACCCAGGATGTTTCAAACTTTGTTTGATTATCCTTTCCTTATTGTCTCTAAAGCAAGATGGTGTTTCAGAAAACTTTTCTTTATGACTTCTGAGTTGCCATTCTCATAATCAGAAGATATACAACAATGCAAAGGGCAAGCCAGGAAAAAAATGTGCTATATTTTGTAACGGCAACCAGTAAATATTTTTAAATAATAAGAGAGAATTTCTTGGTTGAAGGAATAGTGAATTATTTATTCCCCTTAGAAAACTACACTAAAAGAAAAAAGCAAGGTTTTCTCTTTTCCCCTGTTTTCTATCAGAATTGATTGTGTACTAGCATATCACTATTCAGGCCTATAAGAGTTTGTGAGGATTTTTTTCTCTTCCTAGGATTTTTATTTCTGTAATATTTTCATATAATGGCCATGTAATAAATACCCAACCGAAGTTTTTTGTGCACTGTTTGTGGGGCAGATAATGCAGTTTCCTTGTTGAATAGCAAGCTACTTTCCATTGTTTACTTTTCATACTAGGTAGTGCTGTATCCTGTGTAGAAATGTAAATTAGTTGTGCAGAATTCTGGCTACTATTAATGAGACAGATACCTACTGCTATCACTATTATCAGAATATCATAAATTCTCATACTTTTGGGTCTTTTTTAATACAGAAGAATCTGGCAGCCTGTTCAATAATCTATTATATAATCACTAAATTATTGTCATTCTATGGTATGATATATGATTATATGATAAGCTCTTTAGGGGATATTCACTACCCCTGACGAGCTTAGAGTCTAAGCTCTTAGAGGGAGATGAGGCAAGCACACAGGAAACCAGGGCAGAGCTCACACAAAAGGGGGTAGAATCCACGCTCCCTGTTATAAGTGTTAGTGTGAGTACGCAGAATGTCTTCTATTTGCCTCTCCCAGATCCACTCCCCCATCCCCCTTAGTGAAAGGGATGTTCACTTGTAGGAACCACATCAGAGTCTCCTGCCCTCTGGCTTCTGGGTGGGTTCAGCCAATGAGGAGCATCAAGAGACAAGAGGGAGGGAGAAGAGTGAGGTCTTCTCCTCTTCCTCAACACCCTGTTAGTAGCCTCTGGGCTCTGGCCCTTCAGGCCAAAGGGTGGTCACTACCCTTCTGTTTCTAACCTCAGACAGAGTCATACCATATCCTTGCAATGGGGTAGGCAAATAGTGCCTTTATTAAACCCTTATCTGCCAGGACCCAGCTCGCCCCATTTGCCAGGACCCTGCCTGTACAGTGGGCTCAGTTGTCATAGTAAGTGTATGAAGGAAATTTGAGTCTGTTGTTGGAAGTGAGAGTAGAACAGCATGAGCAAGAGCAGAGATGCATAGAAAGTGCAAATATTCTGAGAGATCTCTGGCAATCCTAGCCTCACCAAGGAGATGCTAAGGAATCCCTGCCCTTAAGCATCAGGCCCTCACCTTTGCAGGTGTCTTTGCTGCGTGGCCTCATGAGGATGAGATTCTGTCCCAGTCTTCCCCTGATGTGAAGTTTGAAATGACCAGAACTGATGACCTAGGGAGGCCACTGCGCCTGAAGAAGTGTCTCCTAATTCTGCGTGGGGAGGTTACCATGATACATGTGCTCAGGGTATGTGAGTGGAGACTGTGACTCTTAAGAACCAGGATGCCACTGGCCTGTTCTGTGACTGCGGTTGTACTGTGCTTGCATACTACAGGCTGTTGGAAAACCTGTTAAAACATCTTGCTCTGATCATTTTCCAAAAGGATGGATACTTTTAGGGCTGCCTCCATCTTTGCCAGTCTCTTTCTCTCTCTGTCTCTGCCTCTCATTCTAAGTTCAATTTCTCAACCTTTATTAGATGCCTGCTATGTGCCAAGTCCTGTTTTAGGTGCTGCGGACATGGCAGGAGGTAAAGCATGTAGACCCCCTGACCTCCCAGGACTCAAGTTCTGATGAGGGAGAATAAAATACCCATAACTTCATAAAGAAGTGATAGACTTTAAGACAGTAGGAAATGCTATGTGAAAAATAAAACAGCGTGAGGGATGAAGTGACAGTCCAGGCAGGAGGGGAGGGGTTACAGATGGGGAACTTAAGAAGACGTCTGAAGAAGTAATGCCAAGGCCTCATGGAAGGGCAGAGCATCCCAGGCAGAGAGTCTCTTTCAGCTGAGCTCTTGTGTAGGGCCACACACTTTGAAATGCTGAATTTTTATTTGTTATGGGGTTTTCCCCCAGTTTTATCACCACAGGCTACGTTAACACCTTAAAGTGCAGTTCACGTGTCTCTTTAGGCTCCTTTGTTAAGTAGCAGTCCCTCAAACTTGCTTTGTTTTTCCGCCAACTTTACATTTTTGAAGAATAAAAGCCAGCATCTCTTTCTCTTCCTCAGTTTAGGTCTATTATATTTTCTCATGATTAGATTCAAGTTTTACATTTTTTACAGGAATACCCAGGAGAGATGCTGGTCCTTCTCAGTTCAGTGCCAAAATTAAAAATTTGAAAAAGAGATTTGAATCCTAAAAAGTACATAGGCTAATACAGTAAACACCTGGGTGTATACTACCCAGAAATAGCAAATTTGTTTCCGTCATTTTTTATGAAAGTAAAATAAATAGGACTGGCTGCATAATTAATGAGACCCAGTGCAAAATAAACATGTAGGAGCCTTTATTTAAAAAGTATTAAGGATTTCAAGGCATCGGGCAGAGCATTACACCAAGCTCAAGGTCCTGCGTGACTGTCCAGATTGTGCACGCATTGGGCAGCCCTAGCTCCAAAGGGATTTGAACTCCCCTCCCTGGCTTTCGCTTTTTACTCCCATTCTCAGTTTCTTCGTCCCCACCCCAGAGATCATTAGTATGATGAAACTGAGTAGGTATCCAGGCCAGGTTTGTATGACTTTTATTACATTTGTAAGTTCATTTAAATAACATGTAGTGATGTTTCCCATATGTTTTAAATTACATAAATGGCATGTGCTGTCCATGACATTGTCTAACTTGCCTTTCCCTTCAGCATGTTCACAGCATCTATCCCTATTGATACATGTGGCTCTGGTTTTTTTTTTTTTTTTTTTTTTTTTTTTTGCGACGGAGTCTTGCTCTGTCACCAGGCTGGAGTGCAGTGGTGCAATCTCGGCTCGCTGCAACCTCTGCCTCCTGGGTTCAAGCGATTCTTCCACCTCAGCCTCCCTAGTAGCTGGGACCACAGGTGCGTGCCACCACGCCCAGTTAATTTTTGTATTTTTAGTAGACACAGGGTTTCACCATGGCCAGAATGGTCTCGATCACTTGACCTTGTGATCCACCGGCCTCGGCCTCCCAAACTGCTGGGATTACAGGCGTGAGCGACCACTCCCGGCCCGGCTCTGTCTTTTTTATGTTAATTGCTGTTAGATGATAATATGTAAAGTTTTAATTAATCTGTTCCATTATTGAGAGCCTTTAAAAAATCTTTTTATGTCAATCTAATATGAAGACATAAGAATTTCATACTTAAAAGTTGCAAGAAAAGTCAAATAATTCCCTTACGGCTTTCATTCAGATTCCCTAAACATTAACACTTCACCACGTTGCTGTGCCCTACCCCACCCTGCCTAGTCTGCCCCTTTCTGTATGTGTATGTATAATAGATGTATTACATATCTACAGAGAGTAAGTTGCAGGTATGTTGTTTATTAACAAATACTTCAGTGTGTATTTCCCAAAAAGCAAGACTATCCTCTTACATATCCGCAATGCAGTGATTAAAATCTGTATATTAACATGAATACAATGCTATAATCTACAGACCTTATTCAGATTCCTCACATTGTCCTAATGATGACTCTTTTTCCTTCCTGGTCCAGGATCCACTTCAAGCTCATGCATTCCATTTAGTTCACCTGTCTCTAGGCTGCTTTAATATGGAGCAGTTCCTAGAGCTTGCTTTGTCTTTCACAAACTTTACATTTTTGAAGAATAAAAGCCAGCATTTCAGACTGTTCTTCAGTTTAGATTTGTTTAATATTTTCTCATGATTAAATGCAAGTTTTACATGTTTTTGCAGGAATACCCAGAAGAGATGCTGGTCCTTCTCAGTTCATTGCACATCATGTCCAGGGGCAGGTGACACTGATTTGTCCCATTACTGGTGATGTGAATGTCATCACTTGGTTAAGAGGGTACCTGAGAAGTTACTCTACTGAAGTTATTAATACGTATCTTTTTGAGATCATGTAGACATCTTCTCGTCAAACTCTCAGTCACTACTTTTAGCATTCGTTGGTGATACCTACCTGAATCAGTTAATACAGTGGTGCTTGCCAAATGGTGGTTATCTAGAAATGCATTATTACTTCCACATTTATTACTTGGCATTCCTCTATAAGGAAGACCTTTCTCTTGTACCTTATTTATATTTAATCAGTATAAATTCATGGATTTTTATTTTATTCAGTAGGTTATGATTGATTATTCACACTGGTTTTTTGTTCAAATTATCTGAGATTTGGTCAGTGGGATACCCTTCAAGTTGGCTTGTTTTCACTTGACACATCCCCATCATTCCTCATTGGTTTTTTTTTCCAGTACAGCAAGATGTTCTAGAATCATTTTATCATTCTACAACCCCGACCAAGAATCAGCCAGTTTTCAAGGGAGCCCTGGTTCCTTTCATTGCAGACATAATATTTAGAAACCAAGATCTGGATTCTGCATGTGCTCATTACTACTGAAGTGTTTTGTCTTGTAGGCCCTTTCATTGGACAGAGCTAGACTGTGTGTGTATTTCATGTGCATGTATACATATGCATATGCACGTCTGTCTGCATCTACTTCAGTATCGATCATCTGTTATCTGTCTGTCTACCACTCTATCTAACAGAAACCAGGGTTCATACTGATATCTCCAATTCCGGTCATGTTTCACAGGGTTTATTCTAGTGTTCTGCCTTCTGCATTTATAACTCCCTTCTCTGACAGTAAGAAACCTTGTTCCCACTATCCGCACTATACTTAATTATTTGGTCAATATCAGAATGCACAAAAAAGTAGATTCAAAATTGCTAACATATACAACTGTGAAAATCAAGGCTGCTATTTAGAATCCAACATTTGTTTAATATAAATCTTTATATAAGTTTCCTGCTGTATATAAGTACAATAGGCAATATAGGTTAATAAGCTCATTAAATTACTGCCTTTTCTTCTTTCTTTTCCCCTCTGAACTGAAGGAATGAAATTGAATTGATTTTGTCCCAGTGATTATCAGAACACAGTAAAGGGCTTGTGAGTCCAGGCTGTAATGGAGTGTGGGGTTAGTGGGGAACAGTGTGTTGGGGTGTAGATGGAGATTTTTATTTTCTCGTGTCTATTTTGGTCCAACTTAGTCTGTGTCTCGGTAAAGAGGACAGCCCTTCACATGCGTCTCTGCACTCTCCTTAAGGGCATATCTGGGTTAGCTACTGCCGTGTAACAAAGCACTGCAAAATTAAATGGCTTAAAGTAGCCATAACAATTTATTTTGCTCACGGATATGCAATTTTGGCAGGTCAAAAATCAATCCCTATTAGAGAAACAGTAAGCTAAGAATTTGTTTCCCTATGTTATCATTTGGGGATGTATGACCCTGTGAGATTTTGCCTCATTAAATTTATGGTTTCCTGATTGAATATGTAGCTCTTTATCTCTTTCATAGCCTAGTGATTTCCGATCTCGAGGGCCCATTTGGTGAGAAATACAACTACGTTTATTTGGGTTAAAAATATGACCTTTTAAAAGCACTGCATGATTGGAAGCTACTCTAATGAAAAAAAAAATCTTCATAATCAGTAGTGCAGAGAAGTTTTTTATTGGGTTTTAATTGGGACATACAGCATAGTTATCAATTTGAGGACATGTTATAGCAAGTTATGTGGTATTTGGACGCGCATATGCCCCAAGTGTGACTTTTGGCTAGTTTTTGCCAATGCAAATTATCAAGTGGCATTTATGGACTATGTTTGTCATCAAGCATAAAACTTTAGCTAACTGTAAAACGATTGTTAGTTTCTGGGCAAATATTTTCCCATGGGTCACAGTAGATTTTTGCCCTAAGCCTCTAATAATGCTAGGTTCTTATGTTAATAAATAGAACAGTCTTCCTTTATAGGCTAATCTCTTGTAGAAATCAGGACTCAACTATTCCTTAATCATGTGAATGTAGCCTTGTTCTCCTTTGGGCTAAAGAGCAATATATTACTCCCATTGATCTCTGAATTACTTCCACATGCCAAGGAATCCTGTTTCTGAGGCTTGGTGTCCTGGCTGTAGATGGATTCTCTTCCTCTCTTTCATTCGGGTACTTTTCCCTGCCAGCTATTATTTTGTGCTTGTAAATTCTGCCACTCTTAACAAGACAGTCCAGATGAATCACCAGGGCAGTTAACCTTTACCACCTAGAGCTTTTAAAATGTTAAATTGCTTTGCAGATACTCAGCTCGTTTGAAATTTCGCATTATAGCATAACAACACAGAGTTCTGTAACACCTGGCACAGGTAGTGGGTTTTCTCTCTGTGGTGCACATGTTTTTGGTACAAGTCTTTCTATGCAGTCTCTGGGCTGACAGTCAGTTACCACTGAGCCTCCTTTCAGGGAGATGATGGCAGCTGCTGAGACGAGTGCTTAGTTTTTCAAAGGAACATTTTGCAAGTGATACACCTGCATTTACAATCTGCATTTCTTTGCCGTTTAAGTGTTGATCAGTAAAGTTCGTTAGGAGTCCTAGGGCACTGGAAATCCCAAATGACTACGGAACCTTCCTACTTGGAACTTTCCTTGTCAAAGGGGTCAGAGCCTGTGACAGCAGCTGGACCCACATCCTTTGTACTGCCTGTTAATCAGCATAAAAAGTGCAAATTTTTTTTTTTTCCCACGAGATGGAGTCTCACTCTGTCACCCAGGCTGGAGTGCAGCGGTGCGATCTCAGCTCACTGCAACCTCCACCTCCTGAGTTCAAGTGATTCTCCTGCCTCAGCCTGCTGAGTAGCTGGGTTTACATGTTTACGCCACCATGACTGGCTAATTTTTGTATTTTTAGTAGAGATGGAATTTCACCATGTTGGCAAGGCTGGTCTTTAACTCCAGACCCCAGGTGATCCACCCGCTTCAGCCTCCCAAAGTGCTAGGATTACAAGCGTGAGCCACCGCACCTGGCCAAAAAATTCAAGTTATTAAATGGGCACAAATGTTCAGTAAAACCAGTTGAATCTATTGAGGCACCTAGTCCATAATTCCAGTTGTTTGTACAAAGTTTTTGAGAAAAATCTTTTTCTTATGAAAATCTTCTATTTGTACTAAATTTTGGTATGTGCTTAGTCTCATAAAGAATAACACATAGAAATAATAGATCAAACAATGATTGAAATATATTTGGTAGCCACATGCAACGTCATGAAGATTCATAGTGCCACATTTCCTACAGAACAGGTCAATCCACTGTCAAAAGGAAAGCATCTGACAGCTGACAGAATAGATGGACTAAGATGCTCCACCCCAGGAAGCCCACATCCTAGCAGCTCTGACTCAGATGCTGCACTGGGTTTTTATACTGCATGTGTGCACAAATCAAAAGCATTTTTTATGCCTTCCTTAGCATTTATGTAAAAGCTTTCTTCTAAGATTCTTCAGTTAAACTTCACCAAATGTCAGAGTAACCTTGGATAGGAGGGAAGGAATTGTAGAGTCCTAATTTCCTGTTTGGAGAAGTGTCTAATGTTAGCTCTAATTACGTGAGCCAAACAGCAAAGCCCTTCAGAACTCCCGAAATGATCACATTTATCTTAGTCTTCCAAACTACGATGCTGTTTATACATCCTTCTTTAGAAAAGGATGTAAGGTGACTTACCAAAATTCACAATGTAATTCTGACATTGTGAAGTAAAAGTCGCCTGTAGACAGGCTTTGAGCTTCCTAGCAGCTGAAGTTAAAAGAGAAACTCGAAGGGCTTTGAGAGTCATTTTGTCCTTAAATATCAACTTATCAGCAACTTAGAGAAGTACGTTTTTCCTTACACTTTGGCCCAAGACATTATTCCTGTTTGCACTATTGCACAGTGATGCAGAAGGCAAGATTGTTTATGGCATCCTTGTAATAATTAGCAGTTTTTATCCAGAAGTTTTTGATGCAAACCTTTGTGCATGCAGTGATCAAAATGAAGTACAGTAGCAGTGGAGGAAGAACATATTTGTATCCTCTATCTAGATCCTTCCTTAATGCTTTATGATATCCAAATGCTACTACATAATATAGTATATTATTAATCAAGTTTAGTTCTGAAAAATCTGCTTAGGAGTGAAAACAAATGAGCAATAAAAATGTTAACTACCAATGCTTAGTGAATAAATAACAGGAGAATTATTTTCTGTCATCGGCTAAACAGAAGTATGCTTATTTTCAAATCAGGCATTAAGACTGCTTTTCTGCTCTTGAATGGTCATTTTAATAAAATTAATATTTAGTGAGTAGTCTCTGAGGCAGGGGATAGCATTGTAGTAATGCTCTTTTCAATCCAAATCAGTACATTTTGTATTTCAGAGTTCATTTCAGATTGAACATATTGCTGCTATACATAAAAACGTCATTTTTATACATCTTTTGATCAGTAACATGAGTGAAAAGTTGAAAACTATGTTCAGTGGGAAATAGGTGACCAGTTTTTGGTTTAGACCAATAGGCAGGAGGTGAGATAGCCAAAACAGATACAAATTTATTATGGGAAATAGGAGAAAATGGGCAAACATAAGCCACTTGAATGGAAACAGGCATCAGGTAGACAGTTTTGTGAAAGACCAGATAGTTTGTACGCATCTCATGGTCATAGGCCAGTACTTACTCACTTGAATCAAGACTGACAGTAAAGGATCAAGATTCTCTCTGCTTGGAAGGGGAGAATCAGCAGGTAGATTGTAGTGGGACAAGAAGGATACAGTGAACCCAAGACTGAATGTGGTTAGTAAACATAGTGTTTGTTTTATATTAAGAGTAGCATTCCAGCCAGGCACGGTAGCTCACACCTGTAATCAAGAGGCTCAGCTGGGATGATCTCTTGAGCCTGAGAGGCAGAAGTTGGCAGTGAGCTGAGATCGATCACGCCACTGCACTCTAGCCTGGGTGACAGAGTGAGACCCTATCTCAAAAGAACAAAAGAACAAAACAACAAAATCAAAGACAAAGAGCAGCATTCTTCAACAATTCAGAATCATTTACTACAAGACCGAAGGCAATGTTAGCTACTTTGAATGAGAAAAAAATGAATAGTACAAGCTCCACAGCAGGCAAGGGACGTAATTCCAAGTCTAGGTATGTGATTCACGGTGAAGCATTAAGAAAGCGTGGGTTATTTAACCTGAAGAGAAGAATAGGCTTTTCTAAACTGGTGTCTAAGGAATAATATTTTGGTAATACTCGAGATACTTCACTTTAATCTTGCACGTAGAATGACTGAGTTTTGCATGAACTTGTTAATTATGTAACATAATAAAATTACACAGAGAACAGAATTAGCATAGTGTTAGGCAACTTACAGGTTTTACGTAATTTTAACATCTTTTTATCAATGACATGATAAACACTTGAATGGCTTCAGATGTATGAAGAGGAAGGGTTGTTTTCCACATCCATTAGGATAAAAAGAGGCCTGGCTTACAAAAGGAGAGATAGCTGTGTGTGTTGCTAGAATTAAATTGCTTCTCATTAAGGGGCTGAGGGAGGTTGATTGGAAAGAATATGGCTCATTCAGTAATTGCCTGGCATGTAGTGTACATATAGATTTGTAGTACATTGACAGGTGAGAGTGCCTAGCATAGTATTAGCACCCGAGAGCTCTTCATTCATCAATAAAAGCTCTTCGGTGGTGTACCAGTATGAGCGCCAACAGAGAAACAGAAACAGGAGATATATGGACATGTGCATAGATGTGTGTGTGTATGTAATATGGATAGGTAGGTAGATTGATTGATTGGTTGGTTGCAAGATGTTGGCTTATACAATTGTGGGACTATCAGGCAAGTCCAAAAGCCATGGACAGGCCATCAGGAAGAGCAGTCTAGAAACCTCTGGTCAGGAGCTGATGCTGAAGTCCACCGGTAGAATTTCTTCTTCTTTAGGGAAGCCTCATTTCTGCTCTTAGGACCTTTTAATTCATTGAATCAGGCCCATCCAGGTTGTCAAGGACGCTCTTCCTTAAAGTCAACTGATGGTAGACTTTTTTTTTTTTTTGGATGATCAACTTTAATCATCTCTATGAAATACCTTCGCAGCAACACCTGGATTGAATAACCTTTCTGTTTGATTGAATGACTGGGGACTAGGCCTTGCCTCGTTGACACGTACAACTGACCATCCCAGGTAGATAGGGGTAGGGTTACTTTGCTGGCTGACACATAGGTCCCAAAGTGCCCACTTGGTAGTTGAGAAGTCCTGAATCTGAAGCCCAGCTCTGCCACATCCTCGCTCTGTGGCCAAGCGTGTTCCTTAACCTCTTTGCTTCACTTTTCTCCTACATAAAATGCTGGCTTCATGGGGCTCTTAAGACAATCAAGTGAATATCTGGCATGATAAAAGTAAACAGTCAAAGGTAGTTATGGTTTGTTATGTTTTAAGATTTAAGATTAAATTTAGAGAGTTTTATCTTCACATTATTTAGAACAGCATCTAGAAATGTAAGAATGCCTAAAGATCAGCTGGCTGGAGTATTAGGAATAGGTCAGAGTATTTTGGTGTTGGGACCTTTGAAAGTTTCTTTTCTTTTATGTTTCTAGCTATGCATTAGTCAGGCCTGAATTTAATATTCTTTTATTGTGCAGAGCAAAGATTATCAGCTTATTTATCAAACACAGGGAATTTTTAAAAAACATCGAATGGGAAGGGTTCTCCAATGGCAGTGGAGGGCATGATACATGATAACATCTGTATGAATACCAAATGAAGTCATTAGGATGTGCTGCTGCTGGTATGCATACCAACTGAATTCCTAATGACGGGACTCTTAAAATAATGTATTGCTTAGGATGTGAGGAAGTGGAGCGCTTAATTTTTCAGTTGGTTTATTGCAGCCCTTAACAAGCATGGCTGCTAGTAAGTAGACAGTTAAATTAAACTCATGAATATCTGTTATAGTTTTTGAAATATAGAATTGAAACAAAAGCCTTATATTTGTACCAATACGCAGAAACGCAGGAAGCTAGGAATAAACACAGGAGAGCAAAGGGAACAAACACTAAGCCAGTGTGGTTCCTCCTTGGCATTTTACAATAACTGGCATCTAAGAAGATAAGAAACTGTAGCTGACGATACAGTCTTAATTTCTGAGCAAGAGGAAGGGAGGGCAGAGGGACAGACAAGAAGCATTTGAATAGAGAGTTTGAGGCAGGCTGATGGGTGACTATCCTTGGGCTTCCGTGTTGATGGTCACCGTGACCAAGAGAGCTCTTATGCAAGTTCTCATTGGAAGCTTTTCCCCAAACAGGCAGGGTTAGGCCAGCAGGAACCTGAGCAGTTATCTCCCGGGCAACTCTGTGAAGATGTGGGCTCCACAGAGAGTAAGAGCAGCAAGTTCCTCCAGAACAGACACTCAACATCACACTCCCATGAAGTTGTGGGAAGCAAGAACACATCCCTTGATGCCGCCATGGGTAGCATGGTTTCTGGGCTGTCTCATCATCGGGGCAGAGGTGGTAGAGATAGTGGGAGGAGAAAAAGCTGGAGTGACAGCCACAGAGTAGAAGTCCACAAAGTCTGGGATGAGGAGGAAGAAGCCAGTGGTGGGATCAACAGTGGGGAGATCAGAGGAAAGGGAAGTCAGGATGCTGGGGCCACTGAGTACCTGAGCATCATCCCGGAGCAGCCTAGCACTGCCGTGGGGAGGGGTGCAGGCACCAGCAATATGGGAAGGGCTTGAACTCTAGACCTAAGAGGCCCTGAAAAAGAGGACCCACAGGTCATGTTAGTGTTGCAGAGACAGTCTTGAAGGAGACAGACTGTGGAACGGGCCATGCTCATTTAGGACATCTTCCCCTCTCCCAAAAGGAAAGGTGGGACTCCTGGGTTGTCTGGGGAAGCGGCAAAGGTAAGGTTGATTATAAGAAACAAAATGAAAAACGCGCAAGCTACCAATAGTGTCCTCCCTGAAAAGTGTATCAATAAAAAGAAAGCCCCTGTAAATTCATAACTGTGCAAGGAAACTAAATCAGAGTATTCAAGATATAACAATATCAGACTCTGAAATAACACCAGACAAACTGGTGTTTGTCTCACAAGATACTGAGAGGAAAGGGTGTAAATACATTAATTCAAAATCAGATAAAAAGGGCTCCAAGGCAGAGTGTATTTTTGGATAGGACTTTTTTTTTCCCCCGAACTCTAAATTTAACCAAGTGGAATTCATTTGTAAGTACTGTCCTACTCAACCTTTAGAAATGAAGGATTTGCCACTTAATGGGAGGATGTGCATTTTACTTTAAAGACAGAACATGATGTCCTTGCATAGCTACTCTCCAGGGGCATAGACCCTGTTTTGCATTGTGTATTGAGCACAGAGGAGACACAGATTTATCTCAGACCTGACAGACCCAGCATTTATACATGAAGATCAAGGCTTGGGGAAATCGTAGCTTCCATTTCCAGCTGAGCGTCAGATGGTAAAGCTATCAGAAATGACATATCCAGTTTCCAGTTTCATACTCATGAGCCCAGGAAGGCAGAACAAGTGAGGAGGAAAAGGGAAGAGTTTTCAGATGAATGATAAAATTAATAAAGAAGATACATAAAACGATTGCTTAAAACTTAGCAAATTTAAGCAGGAATGAGATGTTATTGAATTCTTTCTTCGTTTAGAAAAGGGTTCTCTACTGGGAATCTCTTAAAAGGATGTCAGATAGAAAAGATAGAATAGAGGAGATAAATAGAGTGGACTTACTGTAACGTATTTAGGAAGGTGGTTTGTAATTGGCAGCATCAGCAGGTTGTTAGCAATGATAAAACAGGGCATTTTCCATTCAAATAGATGTGATTCAAGACAGAAGCCTCCAGGCTGTCCAGTAACATTAAGACACCCCAGACCTGAGATATAAGCCAACTAGGAGACAAATAGAAATATATTGCAAACTATAACAGAAATTTTCACCGTCTAGTTTAAAAAAAAAAATCTCATTCAATTCATATCTGATTTTATTTGTCTTAAACTTGATGTTATCTATTTGATGGAACTCTGTAAATAGGTTATTTATATTCCAATTTCTTGAACCCTAATTTTAAAGAAGAGATAATCTGGTATATAAAGCAACTACTACTTTTTAAAACGTTTAATCAGTAGCAGTCATTTTATAATTATCTTAAATGCAAGATGCATATGTATTTCATTGTTTTGAATATTCACTTATTATTTTTTCCTGTACTCAACAAATATTTATAGAGTGTTTACTATTGCCAAGCACTTTTCCAAATGCCGAGGATAAAGCAGAAGAGAGTTTGTTACCATATATCATTGATTGAAAGATACACATTTTCTCACATTTTAATAGTTCTGAAATTGGAATGTGTCTTACAATCCATTATATGTCATAATATGGTTGGCAGAAGTTTTTCTCTCTATGTGGCACACAACGTGTCGTTGTCTTATACTGATAGCATCTGAGAATCCTTGAAATAGGGTGTATGGGTACAGTTACAAAATAATATTACACCTATATGCTGGTGTACCTAAGAAACTATTTACTTACTCATGTTTATTTAGAAGATTGAGGTTCGTCTTCCATGAAACTCATTTTTATGCCTCTGGAGGGTAAATAGCTTCAATATAGAGTGCTCTGTGTGTCTTGGTAGTTGTAAATTGAGAGTAAAAGAGGGAGAAAAATTTGAATTAGTAGACAAAATGGGCTTCAGAAGAATATAAACTCTAAACTTTCCTATATTTCTTCCATCATTATGCATGGAGGCTTTTCAGACAGCTTAATCATTTCAGTGTTTGGATTATGTAGGATGTTGGCAGTGTATAATGTGATACACGTATCTTACTGTTTTTTCTTTGTGTTTTGTTCTTCGTTAAAATCAATTTAATTGCTTTACAATACTGCTTTAAGTAAATCCAATTATGAAAGTCTGGATTATTCAAGGAGGTTAAATTCAGAGGTGGTTTTTTCCTTTGAACATACAATTACCCTAGAATTTGCTCAAATAGGAGATTTAAAATCAACTTCGATTCACAAAAATTGAGTTGACATGCAACTTTAAAAGAATGTCTACCATGTAAAATGACGTACCCCTGCATTGATGAGGTACCCCTGCATTGAAGAGGGACACCTGCATTGATGAGGAACACCTGCCTTGATGAGGGACACTTGCCTTGATGAGGGACACCTGCACTGAGTTGAGTTGACAGTTCAATTCTGCTGAATATGCCTAAGCATGTAGTGAGTGTGCACGTGCGTGTGTGTACTTGTGTATTTATGCATTTAAAACATTATTCAGAAGAGTCGCACACTGGAAATCAGAATGTATCCCTCCTTGGTTTTAAACAAATGCTTAGTTTGTCCATTAAAAAGAACTGTTTTCTTCATCATGTATGTATAGCAAGTCAATACTAACTGTAGCATGTGACTTCCAGATTTTAAGAATTTTCAGGTCTATAAATTATTTAGACTGTTTATTAAAGTTTGTATTGTTTTAAAGCCCATGAGCCTAAAGTTTAAGCAGTCATAAGCAAATCTACTTCCAAATATGTCAAATATCTATACTTGAACAGTATTCACCTATACACAGGGGTTCTATGGGAGCACCCAGGAGGGACCTCTGCCTCACAGCAAGGAGAAAATTATATCCAAGCAGAGATACAAAGGAGGCACAGAGGGAAAAACATTTGCAAAGCCTTGAAGTGTGGGTGAGAGTGGAAAGAGGCCGAATGTGGAATTGTGACAGGAGCTGAAAGAGATGACTGTGGGCTCAGTCATGAAATGCCTTCTTAGCTGTGACAAGCAGTTGGCCTTCTGTTCTAGGGGCACAGCCATCAAAGTGTCTCAAGCAGGGAGCGACATGATCAGATTGGTGTTTTAGAAACATCCCTGTGACTGCAGCGAGGGAAACCCACTGGAGAAAGAGCAGATGCAGAGAGGTGACTCCAGCAATTTGATAAGAATGAGTGGAAGCGTGCATTAGACTCGGTACTGCAGGGATGGAGCGGAGTCTCCAGAGAAGACAGCCCTTCAGAAAGACTGGAGGATGCATTGGATGGGGGTGAAATGAGAAGGGAGGAGAGGCTGAGCCCCAGATTCTCAGTTTGGCCAGTGGGAAGGGTGGAGGTGCCAACCATTCTCTGAAATAGTGAACACCTGAAGAGTAGCAGGTTGGGGTCACAATAATGAGTTTCTTCTAACTGGAGGTGTCCTTTTGGCTGTGAAGAGAAAGGAGGGCAATGGTTTAGTAGTGCCAGCAGGGTTGGCAGAACCCACTGAATAGTGGGAGAAACAGATTGCTGCACAGCCCAAGCACCCAGACAAAGCTGCAGTGACGTTTAGATTTTCTATAGCCAAACTAAATAATTCATATGTAGAGGAGATCCATGGTAGAGAAAGAGGAGGCTTAAAATACGCAAACATGATGCTGTGGGGAGGTATTTTCAGAGACTCCAGGACACCTCAGAAGAATTGAGGGGTAGAAAAGAGACAAGAGACATCCCATCAAAGATAACTTCACCTTATTTCTTTAGTGCTGTGATATCAGAGACGTTTAGCAGTGTGTTCCTAGCCAGATTGCATGCATGCACACACATGCACATACACAGTCTGTTTCTTCAAAAGACATGAGTGACGTACCATTGGAGGGGACCTGAATTTTTACAAGCCTGTGGCTTATCCTGCACTTGAGGCGCTTTATTAAAGGAGGAGGAAAATGAGGAGCATTGTTCACTCTGTGGACTCTTTCTAGCAACCTGCCGTCACGGAATGGAGCCAGACCTGTTTGGTGGAGATCATCCAAAGCTGCCAGACAGCCTTTCGTCATGGGCATTTCCCCCTTTGACTGTACCCATGGCTACTGCTCTATTCTTGCCCAGAGTAGCTCTAGCAGCTGCTAGAACCACATTGCCAACATCCTGTGACCTTCAGAGAATCCCAGGCCTGGTCTGGCCACCCAGACACTTCCAGTCAGTAAATGCCATTGTATCCAGGGCCCACTGTGTCCTACTGGGCACTGCACCAGCCCACTGGAGATACAGCCCTTTTAGCCGCCTTGCCAAATGCTGAGTGGGCTTTCCTCCAATAGGAAACTGAAAAAACGTCGCTCTGGGCAGGGGTCTTTGAAGGCAGCAGTGGTCCAGTGGTCTGTGTGAAGGCAAGAAGAAAAATAAGGATCTTCTGAATGAGTCCTGTGTGGTCACTGAGAAGGAGAGTGGAGGTGGGCCTGAATCTAAGAACTACATATTTGAATGGGAAATGTTTTAAAGCTTAAGAGCCCTCTTAGAGGTGACCCAAACCAAATTTCTGATCTTTAACAGTCTCTGCATCCTGAAAGCTGTGTGTTCCCCTGGGGTATGGTAATTTAAGCGAAGTCTTTATTGAGCTGAAATTACAGTATCAACTCGTGTACTTTCATCATCATCACTTTGTTTCATCACGAGATGGTAATACTGTCTCCATACAACTGCAGTAAAACCTTGCCAGTATAATTTCTCATGGTAAGTTATAGCCTCTTCCCAGGGTTCCCACGTTTCCTACACTTGAATTAAAATTCTTCTGAAGCCTTAATATCCTGTTACAGCCACAATGTTGCGAGCTCCCCGTGGCCTTGCATCGAAATCTTTATGGGATCATTGCAATGCAGTTAAGTGGTTACTGGTGCAGCATGGTTTAACAATAAAGCCCTCAAAAGCCACTTCAGAGTGCACACCATCCTGATTTTCTAAGGCTAAACAGTTCTGCCATTTCCAGACGCACCTTCAAAATATCCAGAGACATATGTCTACCTTGGAGACCCCAGCAGTTACTTTCTAGTAAGGCGGAAAATATTTTTATTTCCTTTCTTTGTATTTCATTAGGACTTGACTTTTGCCCCTCTGTTTCTTGGCCGTGCGGCTCCAACTTTGACGTGGCCGCATGGATTATGCGGACAAGATGAAAAAGAATGTTTCTATGTGGGTAACTACTACTAAACTACCAAAATGTGAAGCCAATTGTGTGGCTTTCAGGTAG
This sequence comes from Aotus nancymaae, assembly GCF_030222135.1. Lineage (NCBI taxonomy): Eukaryota > Metazoa > Chordata > Mammalia > Primates > Aotidae > Aotus > Aotus nancymaae. The sequence continues at coordinate 4,038,010 of NW_026988546.1, read as the reverse complement.
CAGAATTGTCTGTTCTTTTTTCCTTCAAATCCTTATGTCAGCAGTACTTCTTTCATGATAACATTTATTTATCAAAGTTTATGCTACTTTGACTTTTTATAAAATACCAGTGAAGATAAATGGATCGATTGACCCCAGGAGCAGTTTATTTATCCCTTTAGTCACACTTGAGTGGCAAAATCAATGCTCTTCTGAAATACCTGATATTACAGTGGTTTCAGTAAATAGTGACATTCCTGAGCTATGTGCAAGGGGAACTGAAATTTATTATCAACTTAGATTTTTTAGTACCTGTATTGATTTTCCTGGAGATGCTTGTGAATTTTTATTTATCTGTAGCTGAGCAAGTGACCTTTGTTTCAGAAAACTGTAGTTTAAGCTTGCCAAGATTAGGAGAATTGGAAGAACTTGTATACGTTTGTGAATGTGGCGTGAAAGAAGGAAACAGTATTTTTTTCAGAAGTGGGCATTTTTGTTTTCTTATGTATTCAGCATTTTGCATTCCATTTGTGTTGCCAAAATCCAGACATGTCAAATCCACAGGTACTTAGTAAAGACACCTGTGTGCCCAGCCCTGTGAGAATGGCTGTAGCAGAAACATGACATTTGCAGTGGTCTTGGTTTTGAAGGTGAGATTAGCATAAGCAGAGGAAAGAGTGGGAGGAAAGAGTGGAGGACAGGAAGCAGGAAAGAGGCTAGGCTGCTGGCGGGGAGGAGGCAGGACGGGCCCTGTGAGGGCAGAGCAGAGTGGGAGGCAGCATTGGCCAAAGCGAGAGCCCCAGGCAGTGGAGCTTTGGATGTTGGGCCTGAAGGCATGGCGGCTATCTTCGAATTTTATGCTGAGATGAAAATGTATGATTGAAAAATTGGTCTGGTAGCAGGAGGTGAGCTGAATGAATGGCCGCAAGAGGCTTCCTGGGGAATGGGCTCCCTCCCTATCCAGGTGCAGCGGGGGGGCCAGAGGTGACCCTTGGCAGCCCCGAGTGTCAGCATGGGCAAGTGTAGCACTGAGGACAAGACTGTGATGCATGCCAGGATCAGAGAAGAAGGTGGAAAAGGAGACGGTACCCCAGATCCAGTGGCTCACAGAAGCACTTTTCCTGAGGAAGAGCTTGTTTTTGAAGTTTGCACTGACAGCCTCTCCTAGGCGATGGGCTTGGAGAGCTGTGGTCAGCATCAAGAGCTAGCCTGGCAGCAGGGCAAGGACATGGCTGTGAGATGGCATCATGGTACCCACTCTCTCTCGGTGCCTCAGTGTCCCTGTGGAGAACCTGGCCCATACGACTGGCGTGATGGTAACGTGAGGTGATCCCGTAGGGCGTTTGGCACTGAGCTGCACACAGGGAGGGTGCCCAGCAAGTGGGAGTGGTTATTAGTTTGAAGATCCTTTAGGGGAAAATGTCCATTCTTTAAGAAGCTAAAGCAGAAACTAAGGGAATGAGCGCTCAGGAATCTCCCACTCTGCAAACACTTCTCTTAACAGGAAGCAAGAGAAACAGCTACATTTTTTTCTGTGGTTCTCATTTAACTTTGTCGGGTACTTGGTGGAAATTACAGGGAGAGCTAGACTTTGGAAAGCCTTAAGGCTTGTCAACCCAGCTTATCAGATGAGGCCTTTAGCATTTTTCAGTGGTTAATCACTTGAGAAGCTTTGTTTCTTCTTACCAATTCACAATTAATGTGTTTTTATTAAACTGGCAGATTATAATTTTGCATTAGGGTTCTGGGGCTCTTAGGTGTATAAAAGTCATTTGCTATGCCTACATCTTTTTATCAACTAAATATTTCAATTCAGAATTTATTGGCATTTGCCAACTACATATTCATTACCTTACTGGTCAAATAAAACAATATATGTGTGTCTCACTCCTAAAGGATCTCATCAGAAAGGACTGTCAAATGATGATATAACACAGTAAGTAAATGAGGACCAACAGAAGTGGTCTAGACACTGAGTTCTCCAGAACTGGAAAGAAGTTAGAAACAGGCACTGAAATCCTCAGCAGAGGCCTTGCAAGGGGCGAAAAGAAGTCTGAAGCGGCGGTCAGGTGTGGGCAGTGGGAGGTCGATGTGAGGAGATGACCAACATTAGCAGAGGTCAGAGCAGGTCTGCACCGAAGGATGAGTAGACCCTGGCCAGAGAGACCTTGTGAGTAAGTCTGAGGCGGCTTGATTGCCACTGTCCGTGTGACTCTATTTCATTCCTAAGATTCTATGAAAATCAGGCTGGAATGACATGTTAGGGGGAAAGAATGGGAGCAGGGGGTTGTTTTATTTTCAGATTAATTGCACGTGACTGAAAATGAAATTTCAAAGTATATATGCTTACCATCCAGTTTGTCTTATACTTATTGCTGAATAAAAAGTCCTGAAGTACAGTTTAAATATTGGTCTTTGTTGTCCCAAAATGGCCATCATAATTATGGTAAATTAGTTGAATTCACCTTTTATTTATTTTGTAGCAAATATCGATTTGATTTAACTTTAGTAGATAAAGTAACCAACTATCATTCAGTTTTTAAATAAGCCTTTACAATACAATTTAAAAAATAATATATAGTAACTAATAAAAGTAAACCATTTCTTTGAAATTTACAGGGTGTACTTGCGAAACAGTTCATGAACACCTGGGAAGGTGGAGAGAGAACTACTGAATAAGAATGCATTTGACAGGGAAATAAATGATCAAATGAAACATCTTCACTAGAAATTTAGAGTTGTTTGACTTATATCTGCTTCACTTCAGATGGAAACTTCCGATAGGTTCTTGGGTGAAAGTTTATGCAAAAGGCATCAGGCACTGACCTGGGAAAATACTCCAAGAACCAGAGACTCCTGCAGAAGTGGCAGGAGTGGTCTTATGAACAGGTGGCTGCAGCATGGGAGTGGGTCAGGATGGCTTTTTGTATTTCTGGAATTTGGGGATCATAGGTGAGTCTTTAGATGGGGAAGCTTCAGAGGCCCCTGAGAGTGGTAGGAAACTCCTCAATACGGAATGTTTGGTTCATTCCATATTACACAGTTTGATACAAATTTACAATGTCATTTAGATGCCCTACTTATTATACATCCGATTTGGGCCTCCCTAGTTACTTGTCCAGAAACTTAAGGTGGACAGAGTTTTCTTGAGTTTGCCAGTTTCTGCATTGAAATTTAGGGGAGAAAAAGAAAAAGAAAAATTAGACAGCTTTTTTTTTTTTTTTTTTTTTTTTGAGAGAGAGAGAGAGAGTCTTGCTCTGTCACCCAGGCTGGAATGCAATGGGACAATCTCGGCTCACTGCAACCTCTGCCTAACAGGTTCAACTGATTCTCCTGCCTCAGCCTCCCAGACTACAGGTGTGTACCACTACGCCTGGCTAATTTTTGCATTTTTAGTAGAGACAGGGTTTCACCGTGTTGGCCAGGCTGGTCTCAAACTCCTGACCTCAGGTGATCTGCCCACCTCTGCCTCCCAGTGTTGGGATTACAGGCATAAGCCACTGCGCCTGGCTGAGTCAGCTTTTTATAACTGTGGAAGCAGCTAAGGAGAATGTGCAAGTATGATTTATTCCTTTCTTCAGTTCAGTACTTTAAATCACTCCCACTGAGTCCCTGCTGTGTGCTCTCTCTGTTCTATCAGCAAGGATGGAGAGCATAGCCCGGATGCTCACTGTGGCTGGCACGCCCGTGAGGGGCTGTGCAGTGTCAGAGGTCAGCCTTTATCAGGGGTAAGATCCTCTTTGCCGTGAGCCTGGTGGCCTCCTTATAAAACTGACTTCAGAAGGTTATGTAAATAGATGCAGTTCAATAATACATAAGGGAAGGCTCTGCCCTATTCCACAAGAATATCTCTGCACTTTAGCATATCTAAATTTCAGCATGTCATCTTTTTAAAATCAAAGACATGCTTCTACTCTATGTTGCTGAAAGGCAGTTCAACTTAAAAAAACACAGTAAAAATGTTTACATGATTTTTATATTAACTCTTTCCAAAGTGTGGGAAACACCTTGTTGGTGGGATTGGATACAGGCATTGTCTGTGCAGAGTGTAGATCAGTGGAATCTATATAATTTGAAACTGTGAGCCATCAAGCTTGAAGTTCCACACTAAGAAGATATCCAGCAGAAATAGCCATGCTCATGCACTAACTCATAATGCACAAAAACTGTCAACAACCCCAGCACTTTCTTATAGGGAAGAAGTTCAATAGTGGATAATCATGGTGTGGTTTCTCATGTGTCAGTTACACAAAATGGAGCCAGTCTATGTGTGCTGGTGGTGAAAGGGCCTCAAGAAGTGCTCAATGAAAGGCAACTCCCACACCAGTACATAGCACGGTCCCATTTTTATTTTTAAATAATGGCACGCAAAGCTATTAATAATTGGTTAATTTTGGACCTGGGTACACACTGATGCAGAAGTAAAGAGGGATTTAAATTTTTAAATCTTGTACTTTTGTACTGTATGATGTTTCTAAAAGCATACACCTATGTATTATGTAATTAAGCATTTAAAAGATATTTTCCTGACACTAATCAGAAAAAACGTCAAGCAACCAGAATGCTGATGAAGTACCAGATACCACCCCTCCCTCCCTCCCTCCCTCCCTTACTCCCTTTCTCCCCCCTCCCTCACTCCCTCCCTTCCTCCCTCCCTCCCTTCCTCCCTTCCTTCCTCCCTTCCTTCCTTCTTTCCTTCTTTCCTTTCTCCCTTTTCTTTTTGCCTCCTTTTCCCCCTCCTTCCTTTCTTCTTTCTCCTTCCTTCCTCCCTCCCTCCCCTTCTCCCTCTCGCCCTCCCTCCCTCCCTTCCTCCCTTCTGAATAAGTAATGTTTCTAATGTAAATAATATATATAGATTTTGAGATGGAGTCTTGCTCAGTATCCCAGACTGGAGTGTAGTGGTGCAACCTCGGCTCACTGCAACCTCCGCCTCCTGGGTTCAAGGGATTCTCCTGCCTCAGCCTCCTGAGCAGCTGGGACTACAGGCACATGCCACCACACCCAGCTAAATTTTTGTATTTTTAGTAGAGATAGAGTTTCACTGTGTTAGCCAGGATGGTCTCGGTTTGCTGACTTCGTGATCCATCCGCCTTGACCTCCCAAAGTGCTAGAATTTCAGGCGTGATCTACCGTGCCTGGCCATAAACAGTATTTTAAACCACATAATGGAATTGTGTCACCCCTTGTTCCCTATCTAGTCTCTTTTTTTCCACTATATCTTTCCTCAGCATTCAACCCACCATAGCTATATTTAGTATAATCTTTATCTTTGTGTCCTTCTAGAGTTTTCTTTAAGCAGATGCACATATAGCTATAAATATTCTATTTTTCCTTTCTTTTTTTTTCAAAAAAGGAATCCAGGTGTCGTATCAATGTGTATTTTTCTGCGCTTTGTGAGGAACATGCTGTTTAACCCATTTACGCCTACTGTTCCATTATTGGAACACTAAGCTTGTGGGAGTTATTTATATCCTACTGCTCAAGGTCATTGCCAAGGTCTGATTTCTCTCTCTCTCTCTCTCTGTCTCTCTCTCTCTCTCTCTCTCTCTCACACACACACACACACACACACACACACACACTTTGCAATCTCCGGCATAAATGGGTTAATTTCCATAACTACTCGTCTCGCTTAATTTCCACCACCAATCCATGAGAGAGGGTGGTTATTAGCCCCAGTTTACAGATTGTGATTCAGATACGCGGAGCCTCAAAACTTAGAAAGTGGCAGAACAGGATGTAAACTCAAGTAGTCTGAACCCAGATTCTTAGTATCTGAGTCCCTTAAGTACTGATAGATAAAAATTTCAAGTCGGAATTTGAGAATAATGATAAAGGTATTTGGAAGTTTCGGTGTCTAGCCCCTCTCAATTTATAAAAATCAAATAGTATTCATTGATGTTCTTCTCCAGTCTCTAAAGCCATCTGAGTGTTATTGGGCTGTATTGCTGGGGAGGGAGTGAGTGGAAGGAGCTGGGATTTGGGAGCAGGCCAATGCAGGCAGGGCCCTTTGAAGACCTCTGAAACAGGAGGCCTGCTTCCTTTCAAAGGCCCCACCCCATCCTGCAAGACAGATGAAAATAGACTCACATCCTATATTAAATACAACAGGTAAAAAAATTCTTTAAACTTTGTAAAGGGTTTTTATAATTTTGCTTTTGGAGTTCACTGTGAGTAATTCATTTAATTTATAGTTGGCTTATCGGTAATCATTAGGCAAACTCAAGAATTCTTAGAATGTGGGGAAAATATCTAAGCTACATATTATTTTCAAGTGTAATGAATTTTGTAATGAAAACTAAATATAACAGTTGATAAAAATGGCTTAATATGTTTTTAGACATTTAATTAAACATTAATTTTGACATTATTACTTTCTCTTTTTATTTTGTGGCCCATATATTTTCCCTCTAAAAGTCTCAAACATTTGTGCGGGACCTTCAAAAGGTGGTAGGCTTTAAGCCCAGGGCCTGAGAGAGAAAATGGAGACAATCCTGGCTCTACCAAATACTAGCTGTGGGACCTGGGGAGAAGTGCTTCGACACTCTCTGAACCTCTGTGTCTTCATCTGTACAGTGAGGTAGTATCGCCTCCCACAGTAAGGTTGGGTCTGCTTGCTTGGTGTTGGGTGAAACCTGCAGCTGTCCTCCGTTTGTCACAGGACCAAAGTGGAAAGTTCAGTCACCCTCCCGCCCACACCTGCAGCAGGGGTGAGAGGCGTCTGTCTTCCTCAGCCTCAGCATCCTGACAGGCCGGGCAGGACTCCGGCTGCCTCTGCTGGAGGCTGTAATGCTCACCTGCCTGCTGCTTGTTCCCTCCTGTGTTAATCATGTATTTTTATTCTGCATTTTTGAAGCTGTGACATCGTAGGGCCTCGCTGACCCTAAAGTGCTAGCTAATTCCTAGAGACAGCAAAAGACTGGCCTGCTGCTGCTGTGAACACAACTTTCACCCACAAACAACTGCTCCAAAGCCCATACCCTACCTCCTTTTTCTGGCTCCTATGCTCTGGGACCCTGTCCCCAGCCCTCATCAATCCAGGACACACACCAGATAACTCAGAACAGCCTCTGTGCCCCGAATCCCACTGAAGTTATTCCAAATAGCCAATCCTAAACCTCCTCACTCAAATCTTTGTCCGTTCCCTTCCATGGAAAACAATAAAGGCTCTTGCCCACATTTTCCCCTGGCTCCCTCTACCTCCCGACCGACCTTGATGCTTCCCTGTGTGACCCCCACCGTATGTGGCATGACCCTCCTATTGGGAACTGTGAATAACAAACTGTCATTTTAATTGCAGTCATCTCCTGATCTGTTGGCCTCACCACACATGAATAATTAAATCTGCATTTCCAAATACCTTCCACCTCTCAGTTTGGTTATCAGAAGATACCAGCCTGGGAAAGGCAGGCCCCAGTAAGCAAGGAAATGAACTCCCAGTCCATGCAGGTCCCTGTGGTGGAGACGGGGATGGCCCAGTCGATAGGCCGTGGATCTGCACCCGACAGGACAGGGGCATGCAGCGGTCACTCTGCCCAGACAGAAGTGGTACCCGCCAAAGCCTGCCCCCAACACCCCCACCATCCTGCACTTTGAAGGAAAGTAGGCACGGAGGAGCAGTTAGTGTGCAGCCTGTGAGAAAGCGGTGTTTGAGAGAAAGTGCAGAACTCAGGCAAGTTACCAGCTGTTTCTTCCTGCCCTAGGGCTCCTGTGCACTCCAACCCCTGAGCATTCAGTGTGTCTGTTCAAGCCTCCTGATGGTCCAGGCAAGGCCTGTTTTGTTTTTGTCGTAATTGAAAGTGAGCTGGGAACGCATGTATCTCAGTCATTTGTTAAAAGTATTTTTAATTACATTTCTGATGAATGTTCCATTGAAGTAAATACTAAAACTAAAGGATTAGAAGCAAAGCATTTGAATGTATAGAGCTAGGTGTGAGAACGCAAAACATATACCTAATGACAAAGCATGTGCGTTCCCTGAATTGTGTACAAATCAAAACCCTTCTCCTGCCCTGCCATTTCCCTCACTGCTGCCTCACTGGGTGGAAGTGGCCGCCTGTAGTTTTCCAGAAAGTTCCCAGAGCACTGCTGGCTGAGCTGGTATCTCGTGACCCCTCCGGGCACATGCAGGTACATGTACCACACTCACACAGAATGCCTCGGGCACTCGGGAAAGAACACTGTGGGAACAAAAAGACCAAACAGACAGCCTAGCTATTTCAGAACTGGCCTGCACACATGCAAAAGGACACCTGAGTTTTCTGGTGGATGAGGCAGGGGCAGATTTACCATTATAGAAGCCTAAATTTCAAGCCAGGCACAGTGGCTCATGCCTGTAATCCCAACACTTTGGGAGGCCAAGGCAGGCGGATCCCCTGAGGTCAGGAGTTTGAGACTAGCCTGGCCAACATGGAGAAACTCCATTTCTACTAAAAATACAAAAATTAGCTGAGCATGGTGGTACACGCCTGTAATCCTGGCTACTCCGGAGGCTGAGGCTGGAGAATCACTTGAACCCAGGAGGTGGAGGTTGCAGTGAGCTGAGATTGTGCCACTGCACTCCAGCATGGATGACAGAGTGTGACATCATCTCAAAAAAAGAAAGAGCCTAAGTTTCAGGGCTCCTGGGTTGAGTGGTCCTCTTCTAAGGCTGTCTAGTTAATTTCAAACCCATAATTTTGCTGTTTTCTTTAGAGTTAACGTTATAGCCTTTAAGGGCCTAGAAAACTTGCCTCTGCCCCTGGGAAGGGGTTATGTGGGTGCTTTGTGATGTTTTTACTCCTTTCATATAAATCTGTCATAGTGAGAACACATTTTGGAGATGGCATCTGTCAACATCATTCAAAAACAATGGCACCGGTACCTCTGCTAATAAATACATTTCAAATAGGTTATTCATAACATCTTAAAGGACTTAGATCGAAACCTATTGCCTTTCTTTGCAAGAATTGGATCTGTCAGGAATCGAAGCGGAGCTAGTCACAATGGCACATACCAGTAGTTCAGCCACTCAGGAGGCTGACTGAAGGATTGCTTGAGCCCAGGAGCCTAATCTCACCTGTTAGTAGCCACTGTACTCCAGCCTAGGTGACACAGTGAGACCACATCTATAAAATGGAAAAAAAAAAAAAAAACAACTATCTGGAATATGAGAAAAAGAACTGATAAATCAGTACTTTTATTTCTAGGCATCATGTCTGTCTTCCTTCTAGGTTTTAAGCCTAAAAATATATTTGTAAAGGTTTAAAGCACACAGCTGCATCATTATTTTTATGGCAGTCAAATTTATTTTTCTGTCCACCACTTGTAGCCAATGGAGATTGACGGTCATGTTTTCTTACTTTAATGATGTAAACCTCATTGAAAATGAAGATTCTGGAAGATCAAAAATGGTGCTGTGACTGCTATTGATTAAGTGTCTTGTTGGCTTCATTGTTCATCCCTTCTTGGCCTCTTGGGCAGAAGGAGGCCCAAGAATAACATTGCTGACATTTCCTTGAAAAGATGCAATGCTTTGACAAAGACAGCTGCATGCTTTAAAAAAGAAGATACAGTTCTGATGTACATGCTTTAGTCTTTTCAGGACAAGTGATTGATTAAATACGTAGAAGAAAGTGTTCTTAAACTCACATCGAGTCAAATGTCGATCTGACATACTTAAGAATAAAAGTCATTGTAAGATGGTGAGTTTCAAAAACTGCATGACTTACACAATTTTTAAAAAGAAATTGATGAAATAGGAAGAAATAGAGGAGGAGAATACACAGTAGAGTAATTGTAACATTTAATTGGAATAAACATTTCTAGTATTGTAGCTGTGAAATCCTGAATGTGTTCAAAATGCAGTTTCTAATGATGCAGAAAATGAAATGCTGCTTTTAAATGGCAAAGTCCAAACATTATGTAGATACTGAAGCTTCTGTTTAATTAAGTTTTTATTCATTTGAAATTAGTTGTAAGGTTGTCCTCGATATCTGTGCTTTATAGATGAGCTCGCTTTATTTCAATACCTTCGTCATCTACTCTCTTCATTTATTCTCAAATTACAGTGAAGTTTTACAATGTTTTACTTTTCGAGTTGTGCCTTTTCATCTCTGTGTTTTATTGGGAATATACTTTTTCATCTCTCTTTGGGATTATGAAAAGTTTTGTGAATATTAGGCTCATTACTAAGACATTTGATGCAGATTTTTGTCTATTACAGTGTTTCTGAAGTTATTACTATAACACTTGCTGATTTTGATTACAGATAGTACAGAGAGCTAGTCCTCAGAGTCATGGACGTTCATGGATGTTTAGTGTAGCATTTAGGGACATGCCTGTTTGGAGTTGGGTGGCCCTGGATGGAAGCCTGTATCTTCCCTACACAGCTGGATGATCTGGAGCAATTATCTACCTTACTAAGCCTTGTTTGCTCACCTATGAATAAAGGGTGGTAATACCTGTCCCATAGGGATGCCATAAAGGGATTAAATTAGACAGTGTATGGAAAGAGCTGAGCACAATGCTCTTTTGTGATAAGAACTCAATAGTTGATATCTACTAGCATAGCTTAATGGTAAGTACAGCAATAATAAATATTTATTGAATGCTAACCATGTTTCAAATGCCGTATTATGAACCATGATTTTTTTTAAAAAGGAGTAACTCCTGACATTGAAGAGCTTATATTTCCTGGTAGGCAGCACAGATATTTAAGTGATAATTGCAATATAATATGATAACCTCATTTCTAGTAATACTATGACATTTTGTGAGCAGGGATAATGTGTTGCTTTAAAAAGATAATCAGTTTCATAAACTAGATTCTGAATTAACAAGCGCAGTGCTAACACTACCCTAACTGAACAGTTATAGCAAAGGCTAAGGGTCTTAGAAAAATTTAATCACCTTTCTTACCAAAAGATGATTTTAATAACAATAAAGTTCCACCTCCCCCCCATAATATTATGTTTCCAAAAACAAATGGTGAGGAAACCATAGAGTATTTTTGCTTCTCTGGAGTCAGGGACAGGGTCTCTGACTTGGGGCTGTGTTTCCTAGCTGCTATTTGCCTTAGACCTTTTAGGTTGTGTTTCTGAAGATTGAGTCTAAATTGAACATGACAGAAAGGGTTCAGGTGAACAGATTAGCTCATCTGTCTTCCATCAGCACACCTGCTGCTTTTGGGAACCCAGCCCCCAACATAGGGCAGAACCTTTTCTCTTTCAAGCATGAACTACTGATAAATTCAGCTAGGTGAGATAGTTCAGCCTTCTCATTAAGAGAAAAGAAGTGATGAAATTTTAAAAATTAGGAGTAACTGGACATTTCATTAAGGGAAATGTGTTATTTCCTATAGCGCACTAGGTACGAGTTGAAGTCAATACATTTTAAACATGGTTTTCCTAAATTGAAGTCTTTAAAAAATAAAACTTTTAAGAAAGTATCCCAAATTAATACGGTACAATTTTTCAGAAATACTGCTCTTTGGCCAATCAAGAAAACGTGATGATGAAATTTTTTGTGCGGCAGTTATTCTGATGTAATATACATCTGCCTTATTTTTTCCATCACTAATTTTGTTCAGTTTGGCTAACTAAACTTTTTCATGAAGCGTGGTATATAGACTATTTTTAAATGACCCTACTCCAATGGACTTGAAGTTAAAGTTGTCCAAAAGGCAATGAGGAGCTTTCCTAACAGCAAAGGTGCATCTTTTGCATTTTTTTAGCAGGGAGGGGGAGGCAGTAGAGGACTGTGAATGCTTTTAGCTCTGCTCTTAGGCCTGACATCATGGAAATGTGTCCGAACTGCTTTAGGAGACTCTCTGACCTTGCACATACCTCCTTTATTCCTGAAAAAGAAATTGTAATGACTCCAGTGTATAAATTTAAATTTACTGTGAGCATCTTGGGGCATGTGTATGTTGGGGCAGGTTAAGGCCAGTCCATTTAAAAACAAAGTTCCCCAGCAGCAGCTGGCCAGAGACAAAGTGATTCCACCCACTTTAAAATGTGTGCATGGAACGTGGTGATCAGACCTTGCTAGCATGGTCAGGTAAGGTCAGGTAAGCCTTTCTGAGGTAGGAAAGATGCAATCTAACTGGACAAAATGTGATCAGGGTTACGAATGAGGCAGAGGATACATACAAGGTATATTTGAAAGAGATTTTTAAATGCATTTTGGGGCTTTGAGAAGGAGAGGCACACTTGGTTAAGGACTCGTTCCTCTTTCTACTAATCAATCATTAAAAGTAAACTGAATCAATAAACTTTCACTGTTGACATGTTCCCTGTTCCAGTATCTGCTGGCATATCTCCAGACAGTAGATGATGAAACTGGTTGGTAACAGGTAAGCCTCTCTTATAGGGTAACGTAGTAAAAGAAGGTAGGTGGAGAAGCTGTATCACATGATAGACTCCAGAGCCAACCCTGTAAGTATGATCTGCCCCAAAACTGAGGTCTGCCCTCCAAATGACCTTGTTCTAGTGTCCCAAGTGAGTGGTTGAGCTTCTCTGCCAACAAAGAGTGTAATGCAGTGAACGCACAGACTCACTACAGACAAATTCATCGTCACTGAAAAGAACCCCGAGGATTCATCTTTTACAACCTCTAAAACTTACAAGGGGCCATGGATGGAATTGTCAAGACTTAAAAAAACCCTGTGCCCTTTCCTTGAAACTCCCATCCCTGAAATCAGCAACTCCTGGGTACACAAATACAGATTCAGGGGCCTAGACTATCTCTGAAACTCATGATTCCTTGCTTGAAAGTGGGAACAAGAAAATAATTTTTAAATGATTACATTTTTGTTTTAGTCTTTATTCTGGAGAAGGTGTGATGTTACATGCAGGCTATGTGCATGGGAGTACCAAACACAATTCCTGTTCTCAGGGAAACATTGATAAGACTTAAACAAGTAAAACGTTAAATAGCCCAATGAGACAGGAAGGAATGCTTATCAAACAAGAGAGTGTGGATATGGGGTTTTGAGGAGGCAAATGGAGGAAAGGCCTTTGTATGTGAGGTAGGGTTACCTGGACTTTCAGAGGAAGAAGAATTTGAATCACAGTTTGAAAGGAACTGCAGGTGGGATGGATGAGCAGATGTTCCCAATAGGAACGCCTGTAGACTGTTCAGAAGAAAACACCTGAATGAGCCAGACGAGTCAGCTGAGGGCAGGGCTACTCTTGGCTCTGAGGACTACAGATTTATCCTCTAGGTGATGAGGGGCCATTAACAGTTGGTAAGTGTGGAGAACTGAACAGTGGAAACTCTATTTTAAAAAAAAGATTCATGTAGCAGTAGAGGATACATGAATCTTTGGAAGGGGTGGGCAGTTGGCAGGCTACAAGGGAAACATTTCTGGCTTAAGAACACAAAAAATGGGGGAATACAAATGGATTGTTCCAGTGAATCCCCCAGGTAGAGAGAGAGTCTGGGATTGGAGGATGGTAGAAGTGAATGTGGTGAACCCAACCACCTCCTCACCAAAATGGGTCTCCTCTGGGAGCTGGCTAATGTGGCTAGTGAAAGTTGATAGAGGGATGGTATAGACATACTGTGTTTTAATTAAACATCTAACTTTGAAAAATCTTGATTAATAAGCAGGCATGCCTAGTGGCTCGCGCCTGTAATTCCCTTTGGGAAGCGAAGGCTGGTGAATCACTTGAGGCCAGGGGTTCAAGATTAGCCTGGCCAACATGGGGAAACCCCATCTCTACCAAAAAATACAGAAATTAGGCTCGTTGGTAAGCACCTGTAGTCCCAGATACTGGGGAGGCTGAGGCAGGAGAATCTTTTGAACCTTGGAGGCAGAGGTTGCAGTGAGCTGAGATCATGCCACTGCACTCTAGCCTGGGTGACAGGGCAAGACTCTGTCTCAAAAATAAATAAACATATACATACATATGCAAATAAGCATGGTGATATAGTTAATAGTAATGTATATTTCAAAATTGCTATGAGAGCAGATTTTAAATGTTCAAGCCACATAGCAAAAATATACGAGGCGATGGATGTGTTAAATAGCTTGATTTAATCATTCTGTAATGTATAGATCTGTCACAACACCACATTGTAACCCCATAAATACATACACTTTTTGTCAATTAAATAACCAAAAAAGAAATAGTTATTTGCTTTTCAAAAACAGTTGTCTGCTTAAGAAGGAATGACAATCAAATTACTTTATGGACCAGTCTCTCCTAATGTAGTCACAATATGATTTCTGTACCTTTAGTATCACACACAGTGGGTAAAATGAGGCAGCATTTACCGTGACTGCACACAGATTTCCTCTCTTCATTTGACCTATTAAACAAATGTGCATGATTAATGGTTGGTGACTTCATGGAATAATCAAGCAGAGTTCCGTCTGCTTGATAAACAAGGCCCTGAAATAGAGAACAAGGTCTCAACCATTTTTAATTTGGTAAAATTGTGTGAACGATAATGCTTCCTTTCTTCCTGAAATGTATAATAATAATTCTACCTAGTCTTGTTTTTACTTTCACATATCCCTAAAGCTAAATTTTAGTCCCTTGCTGACTCAGTAGAAGGCTGTTTGTTGATTTTAGGTTTAGGATGTTTCAGTTGGGAAGGGAAGAGAAGCCACCCTGAGGGTGAGAATGAGGAAATGATAAAAGAAAGATTGTGTTATTTTCCTTCTCTCCGTGAAATCATGGCTTGCCAAAAGAAAAAAGACCTTTGAGAAATGTAGTAGTTCTCCAAATGAAATTGCGGGGTCACTCCAAAGATTAATGACTCTGAGATGTTAATTCAGAAGAGAATTTATTTTTAAAGGCTGAGATTTATTCTGGGCCAGAGATTCTGAGTTCAGCTGGGAGACTAATGAAGCATGTATTTTATTTTTTAGAGTTTTTAGTGGCACTCTCCGTCATTTAGCATGGGGCTTATTCACAAGAATTTTAGGTCTGGTTAAAAGTCTATACATTCAAACTGTGAGAACCTTCTTTTTGGGAATTTTTTTCAGAAAACCTTTAGGGGGTAGTGTATTTCTTTTATACTTGAAAGGTTTTATACAAGAGAGTTCTGTGTTTTTATGAAAATATTGTATTGGTGTGAGTTTATGTTAATTATTAACATATTGCAAAGGTTAAAATGCACATATTTCACAGTAAGGCACCATCCCGTCCCTGGCTTGTATGTTGTTTTTCCTGCCTGGGGTCAAATATAAAACAATTTATTGATATCCTAGCCAGTTCTCTTCCTAAACTGTGGATGAGGCTTCAGTTCCACTTTAAAATATATCTGTCATTGTTCAACACTTCTTCAGAGTTAAATATCTGTCCAGAATAATGCCTTGTTTTCCTTTGTGAGAGATAACATTCACTTCATTGCTTAAACTGCATTGGGCCCTGTCAACACTCAACATTGGCTTCTCCCTCACTGATTAATGTTGTTCTTACATCATAAACCAATTAATATGCCCATCAAAATGTGCATTATTGGGAAATTGATAGGACTGTGCCTTGGACCCAGACTGCAGTTTCTTTATGTGGCCAACTGTCATAACGACAGCCTTGAGCATTGCATTGAGTTCAGTTGCATCATATTAAAAAGAAAATTCTCCATTAAAAATAACTGAGTAAACTGAAACAGGATGGCCAGTGGATTATGCAGGCTTTACCAAGAGCTCCCGTCTGTCATGATATGTTCTTTCATGAGCTAGACCTTCAAAGAGAGATGCCCCTCCTCTAGAGGTTAGCCTGCATTGAGCACTGCTCTGAGGGATGAGTACTTCCCAAATGCAGCAGTCCTCATGAACCAGGCAGACTTTGGGATGTCCTTCAGCCAGGGATGCAGCCGGTCTGTAGACACTGCAGGACCACAGGCTTCTGTGCAATGCTGTCACTAGCTTGCTTCTTTCACAGCTGGATAGTTTTACCCCTCCCTCTGGGATATTTCTGCAACATTTGACCTCATAAAAATATAGTGTCTTTAGAATGCCTAGATTGGTTAATGATAATTTATTCAGCAGAGTGGGACTTTTGAAACCCCTTTGCACAGATGAATGGCTGTTCCCTGGACATCAGGCAAACCTCAACAGTGCCGTTACTTGTGTCTTCATTTTATATATGTTCACCCACACAGAGCTGGGAGCTGGAGAGACACATGGATGAGCTGAGCTCTCTCACATAAGCAGGGACAGCCAAAGAATGCGAAGAATGATTTATGGGCTGCAGTGAGAGAGAGTGGGGAGGGTGAGGGAGATAGAGAGAGAGAGAGACAGACAGGCAAATGAGGACCAATCATGCCAAAATGAGACATGATTTGCTGCTGTTTTCCTTTCCTGGCGTGTTTTTCCTGGGTGCCTCCCCAGCAGAGCTGTTCAGTCACTTCTGTTGTGTGTGCTCATGCATAAATTCAGGTCAAGTACAAAACCCTGATTTCTCTATTCATCATAGGAACGGATAATGTTCTTATCAATACATAACAAGAAATCGCAACTAATTTGGCTCATGACCTTGTTCTTTTATCATTAATGGTTGAAATGGTGTTTGCTTAGCCATTAATGCATTCAGTTCAGTAAACTAAAGCTGTTTGAAATTTTCACTAATCCTTTTCCATTGTGGGTTTCCCTGGACCAAATCACTTCTGAATAAAACAAAAAAGCAAATGCATGCACAGGTTTCTCAGATTTTCCGGATCAAACATAATTTACAGGGCATGCCATTTTAAAATGTGATTTTTTTTTCTTTTCAAATCACCAAGTTGGAGAATGAATGAACTGTTTACTGAAAATATGAATTGCATGAACTTACCCCATAAAGTGTTCAAGTACTGAAGGCTTTTTTTATTCAATGAAAGAATGAGCTAGTATATAGAATACAAGTAGAAAAAATGGTTTAACACCTAGCTTTTTTCTGAAAGATGCTTTTCAAATGAATCCATCTTTGCGATTTAATTTACATTTTGAGGGCTCATTAGTATGATAAATGATGAGGCAGGAGAATAAAATATACTTCCTGAACAAAAGACAATCTCTGTAGCCTAATAACATTTTATGCCAGCACTTACATTTGTCAGAAGTGGATGCTATTTATCCCTATGATTATTTAAAAATCATTTTTATTGTGCTTTGTGCTGTGTCCTCTTCTGGGAATTTTAATTCAGAGTTTGACACCTACTTATTAACTTCCATGAAGTATGGAGTACAAAGGCCTATACTCTATAAAGAATTCTAAATAGCCGTGTTTATATTGCCTGCAGCTGTACACAAATTAGCTCAGTTTGGATTTGTTTCTATCAGAAATAGAAAGCCTGTTGGAATAGCGGGTAGCCTCTGCTTCCTCCGTGAAGTAAGTGCTCTCTGCTGTCTGCCCCCATCTGAACCAAGCAAGACTTGCAGGGTAGACAGAAGGGGAATTTTCCTAATTATGATACAGCCCTTATGCATAAATACATTCCTTCCATTTCCTTTGCCTCCTCCAACTGCTCGTCCCAAACAGCACTCCGTCATCTGTTGCCACATACAGATGCCCGTTCTTTCCTCTCTGATCTCCTTGCCCAGCCTACACTCTGACTCCCACACCCTCACTATTATTCCAGATTGCTTCTTCCTGAGCCATCTGTCTCCCTGGCTGTGGATTTTCCCAGCTACTCAGTGGGCTAGATTTTTTTCCAGAGTGGGTAGCACGTTTTAGAAATTGAGTGGGAGTCCTCGATGCCAGATGACATGCAGGCCATGGGTCCTAGAGGGATTCTCCACGCTATGGCATAGTCTGCCGTGCCAGCCCACGCTGCCTGTCCCATGGCCGCCTGTCAAGCCTTGATTTCCACCCACCACCTTGGAATGCCAACGAACTTTACTTGTGATTCATCCTAGAGGTTTTATAAAAGGTCAGGTGTCTGTTTGGTCTTTCCCTAGGGGAAAAGCTCTGCCGCGGAATCAGAGGCCTCAGGGTGAGTCGTATCCTGGGGAGATGCCTCAGCCAGCCCCAGAGCACAGTTGGGCTCTCCAGGGGCTCGTGACACAAAACCAGGCAGTGTATGTCTTGCTTCATTAGCTTTAATATCATGTACAAATGTTTCGTCGTCATTTCACTCCTTGTTCCAGGCTCATGCCTGCTTGCTTCAGGTGATCTTATGGTTTTTAGCAGGCTGGAAATAAAACAATCACCCAGAAGAATTCAAAGATAAATCTCTGGAAAGTAACGTCTTTACTCTTATTTTAAATCTCTCCTATCAAATGATCCTTGCTGCTAATACTTCAAATCGATATTCTACAGGGAATCCAGCTTTGACTTACTGGTCTGGCTTCATTAGCAATTGAATGAACATGTAACCATCTGACCACCTTCATTGTTAGATAATATTAAAAAGTGAGACTCTATTTGGTTTTTAACTATTTTTTTAATGAACATTACAGTGATAATTGATGATACTCATACGTGTTAAAAGAGTTTGTAGCGACTTTATCTGTTCCCATGGACATAAATAATAATCAAAAAGGACATAAAAACTCAAAGTGGTGGACATTATACTAGGGTTTCTATATTTAGGTCACAGAGCACAGATATGGTCCTTGGGCAAGACATGATGGTTTGTGAACTTGACCATGTGTAAAATGATAACCAATTTATTTTACTGCCTTTGGCAAATACACAAGAATATAAGGACCATTTGTTTATACCCTGTTGACTCAGAGCAAACTATTCAAATGCTCCGAATTACCTTGACAGAGAACCTCTTTTCATTCTGCCCACGAGGTGATAGAGAAATTCTACAAAGATTGCTTTCTGTACTTCAAGGAAATAGAAGAAACACTGATACACAAGCTGTAGTTTTTAATGTAGTGCTTCATTAATATTATTAATATGGTTGTTATACACGTTTATGGAGCTACTAGGAAGTTGATGAGCACAGCTCAGAAGATATAAACATGGTCCCTGTTCACAGTCGGAATTTAAATAAGCTGGAAGATGGATGTGATACTATAGATGGTATAAACATAAAAGTTCAGGGAAAGGAAATGATTTCAAGAAAGGAATTCCATGAATCTGCAGAACTCATTATGAACTGTGTAGGGACGTCACTGACTTTTTTCAGTAGCATAAATAATAGGTATCTTTGTTAAAGAATACTATCTGGAAAACAGTTTTAGAACTGCATGCTTTATGTTTCCTTCACCATGACCAGCTCTGGAATTTTTTTCAACCCTGTGAGTTATCACTTCAGTGCTTCTTCCCCGCAGACTCCTGGGCTGCCCATGCGTGTAGACGTGATGCACATTAAAAAATCCTGACATCTTCTCTCTGAAGTTACCTAGTTTTGTGGCTTTAGGATTGTCTAGTTTTGTTTTTTTAACTTATGTCTATGTTTTGTTTAGATATTTGAAAGATAGTCCGTAGACTGAAAGAATCAAAGTGTATACAAAGGGCTATTGTTTAAATCTCTGCGAAGCTTATTGGCCAGGCTGCTCTAAAACAGAAAGTCTAAAGCAAGTTTTGTTGGTAGGTATTGGGAATCACTTAGCCAACCCTCCTTTTACTTGGGAGATTTCATTCTTTCCAAATCAAGAGTTTAGTGATAGTTTCCTTAGGGAATTGATGGAAATATCTTACCTCTTCTTAAATTTACATTTACCATTTATAATGTTTTTATTTTATGAATTTCAATAGATGCATACCCTCAGAGAGCATGAGACTTGGAGGAAATACAAGTCAGTGCCTCCTTGCAGAAGCCTGAATTTTTTTCCCTTAATTTTTATTATAATCTACTTGTTGTAAAGTTACACATTAAATGGAGAAATCGTGAGACTTTGAATTAATTTGGAAGGCTCTGGGTGTTTAAAAATCCATTATGAACTCTTAGTGTGTCCTGATAAGTAAGTGATTATAGGTTGAAAATTTTCACTGACTCTAAAGTACAAAAAAGTCAGATTAAGTCTAATCACACAGGGAAGAGTGTTTCATAGCAAGAACTGTTTCTCTCCAGAGTTGTAATTTAGCCACTTAACATTTAACCACAAGAATTTTGTTCCAAGGTCAAATTGACCTGCCTGGATTTTTCTTCTCAACTCAAAGCTCATGGATGACCTAGAGAATATTGCCATCTTGGTTAGGCAACCTTCCTCTTTCTGCTTCTTGTTTTCTCCTACTGCTTACCACAAAATTGAATTTTAATTGGATTTTTTTTTCAACATGGGACTTAACCATTATGTGTTTTTGCAACATTTAATGATTACTAATCAAGGTAAGCTGACTGGTAGTATCATGTCTGTGGAACTGGGAAGCAGTGTTGAGGGTGTGATGTAATAATAGAGTGATTTGATTTCATGTGTTCATCCAACATACATTTTTTAAGTGCCTTCAGTACTTACCTCTCTCTCTCTCCAGCACCTAGAATAGTGTCTGGCCCACAGTGGGATTTAGTGAATATTTATTACATGAATGAATAGTGCACTTTTTTGTGAATTACTTTATTTTTGAGTGGAAAAAAATTAAGACTAGAGTCTAGATGATAGTGTTTAGTCTCTATTTAGCAACCTTCATGCTAGTAGCAAACAAAAGGTATTTTTTTTTTTTTGCTAAATAAAGTAGTATATTATGCTCATAAAATAGTTTTATGTTTTCATTTAATCTTTTCATTGCATTCCAAAAATAGTCATGTTGGCTTCATGTGTTTTGTGAACATGCTGTGAACTTCTGGCTACAGAATGATGGTCTTTAATAAAGTGCCAGTGACAATCTTGTCATAAAGGAGGTTCCCATCAATTATAATGGCTTTCACCACCCATAGACTTCACAGCCTCTTTTTTCATGCTTCCAAACACTTTTAGTCCCATTTCTCATAGTTGTGATTCCAGCTGTTAGCATTCTCCCAAGTCCCCATCACAGCAGGTGGTGGACATTTGTACCTGAAGGCCCCTTGGTTTTCCAAATGGATGCCCCAAATTGAGCTCATCATCTTCCTCTTACCCTTTATACTGATTACATATCTCCCCCAATCCCCCATCTCAGTGGCATCGCTGTTTGACCAGTCATTCATCCAACCCAGAAACTGAGAGGGCATCTTCAGCATTTCCATGCTGGCTACCATGTCCAGCTGATTCCCATGATTGTCCTTAAAGAATGTCTTCCAAGAATGGTGGGAAACAGAAATTTCCTAAGAATTTGTGTTTTCCTCACTGTCCTGGAGATGCTGTTAGGTTAGACCTTCTTATTTTCCTCTCTCCCTCAGCGTTAGCAGCCTCCACCCATTCTACCAGCCTGCCTTTATGTCCTGCACCACTCCAGTTCAGCTTCTGCTCTTTTACCACTATAAAATCCAACTCAACTTTAAGCAGTTTTCCTTCTTAAAACCTTTCCATATGAATGAGAGCCCGTGGATGACTTAGAGAGCTGAAAAGCTGGAGGAAATGCATTCCAGGTTGAGTAACAGCATGTGCAGTGGCCTTGGGGGAGGCAATGTCTTTATATATTTTAGGGAAACTGAGGGAAGATCAGTGTTACTAGAGCTTCATGAGCCAAGAGAAAGTATTTTGGCATGAGGGTAGAAAGACACTAGATGGTAAAGAACCACTTAGGCTATGTTAAGAATTTTGATTTTTATTCTACTGGCCATGGAAAGCCATTGGAAGATCTCAAGCAGGGACATGACATGATCTGATTCCTCTTTTACAGAGATTCCTCTGGGTTCTACGTAAAGAATGGAGTTGGGTGAGAATGGAAAGTGGGACACAGGCGAGGGGAGAGGTGATGGTACCTTAGGATACAGTGACAGCATTGGAGATGGATCAGGACATCGTTAGGTGTATGATATCTTTTGGAGGCAAGATTGTCCTGACTTACTGATGAAGTGAATGTGAGAGGGACAGATCCAGGGGTTTATAAGGTGGACATTCCGTGAGACGAGAAGAATGGAAGAAGGAAGAGTTTAGCAGCAAAGATCAAGAGTTCAGTTTTAGGCATTTTGAGATTTCTGTGAGATATCCAAATGATTCTATCAGCTAGGCAGCTGGATAAATGCACCTGGAGTTCAGCCAGCAAATCTGGACTGGAGATACACATTCAGAACTCAACTTAGAAATACAAATGGTCTTCAAAGTCACAGGGATTCATAGCATGTCTTAGGGAATGAGCATGGAGTGAGAAGTGGAGGAGGACTAAGACTGGGTTCTTTGTAACCCTTCGGGATCTTAAGTGATTAGAGAGGAGCTGGCAGAGTAGAGTGAGAATCAGGGAAAAACTGGAAGTTGCCAGTGCCATGGAGCCTGGAGAATAGTCACTGAAGAAGGAGGGGCCTACTCTGTCAAGTACTGCTTAGAGTGACACGGAAGGGAAAGATGGAAAGACCTGTTGGATTCGGCAACGTGCAGATCGTGAATGGCCTTCGCAGGGACGCCTTTTGTGGAGCAATGGAACAAAAGCCAGACTGGGGCTGTTTGGAGAGTGAATGTCAGAGTGTGTGCCTGGAAGACCATATTGAGCCAAGCTGCATGTAGGTTTCTGTGTATAATTCCTGAGCTCACTAGCCTGCAGAACTAGTCCTCTTTAGAGTCAGAAACTTTCTCTAATTTATCCACTCATTAACATATTGTCATTCAATCAACAGATCTATATTGAGTACTTGCCATAGAGGAAGAGTTCAAATGCCCACTGCCAGATCCTGGGGACATCTGTTCATTCGTTCAGCTAACAAATATCTAGTGCATGCCTACAACGTGCCAAGCAAAAGCAGTAGTGACCAAAAATGCAAGGTCTCTACCCAAATGGAGAATAATCTGTTGGAGGAAGATAGATAACTGTAAATAAGACAATTTTGAGCAGCGGTAATATTATTTGAAAGATAAATAAAATAGGAATGGTTATAAAGAGTGACAAAAGTGGAAGTGAGGGGTCTCCTTTAAATAGGTGGGTCAGGAAAGGCATCTGAGGTGGTGATACTGGCAACCCTGGATGAGGAGAGCCTGGAGAGTGGTCAGGCCTAGGGAGCACCCAGAGCCATAGGCCTTGGACAGGGCAGGTCGGGGCCTGCTTGAGGGTCAGAAATGAGGGCCCAGAGACTGCAGTGCTCTGAGCAGGACAAGGAGCTAGTACAGGATAAGCCCAAACAGATAAGCAGGGAGCAAATTGCCTGGTTAGCAGTGTCATTAATAAGTAACACAAGAAGGCTAGGTGCGTTGGCTCCCACCTATAATCCCAGCACTTCGGGAGGCCTAGGCGGGCAGATCATGAGATCAGGAGTTTGAGACCCACCTGGCCAACATGGTGAAACCCTGTCTCTACTGAAAATACAAAGATTAGCCAGGCATGGTGGCACACACCCGTAGTCCCAGCTACTTGGGAGGCTGAGGCAGGAGAATTGCTTGAACTCAGGAGGCGGAGGTTGTGGTGAGCCAAGATTGCGCCACTGCACTCCATCCTGAGCAACAAAGCGAGACTCCATCTCAAAAAAAAAAAAAAAAAAGGGACACAAGAAGCTCAAAAGAATGTCTTGTCCTTTTTGTAATGACATTTTAAGACTTTTTATTTTGATTATTTTATTTTATGATTTCAAACTTACAGAAAAGTTACAAGCATAATAAAAATCCTATATATGCTTTGTCCATATTCCACAATTTTAAACATTTTACCATATTTGCTTCTTTTTCTCTCCCTGTGTCTCACTGTAATGCTATTTTCCTAATCATTTTAGAGTAACCTGCAGACATCATGCCCCTTTACTGCTAAATATTCCAATGTAATTCCTAAGAACAAGGACAGGCTCTTACATAAACACAATCTATGACATTCAGGAAATTTAACTTTGATGTAAAACTATTATATAATCCACAGTATATAGGCACATTTCACCAGTTTTCTTAATAAAGATCCTTGTAGCTCTTCCCACGCCCCAACCTTCTGCCCTGTAATCCAGAATCATGCATTTCAGTAAGTTGTATTTCTTTGGTCACAAAGAAATGACATCTCCATAGAACAGCTTTGTTATTCACTGTTTATATGATTTATTCCGTCTAGTCCTCACCACATTCCTGTGGGATTTGTACTGCGAATCCTCTCCATTTTACAGATGAGAATACTGAGGCATGCAGAGGTGAAGGAATCTACGTAAGGCAGTGATTTTCCAAGTAGAGTCTTTGAAAGCCCAGTGATCCCTACGATGCATACCCAGGATCAAAACTATCTTCATAATAATATAAAAATGTTGTTTGTCTTTTTTCACTGTGTTGATAATACACTAGATAGATGTAAAAACAATGGATGGCAGTACTGCAGGCGCCTTGGCAGGAGTCAAAGCAGTGCCACCAAACGATATTAGCAGTCATTTTATTCTTCTCTACCACGAATGCCCAGTTTTTAAAAAATGCCAGTTTCGCTTAAGAATGTCCTTGATGAAGCAACAAACGTTACCAATTTCATTAAATCTCACCGGTGAAGTATGTGCTTTCTAATATTCTGTAAATATGAAATATGTGCAAGGCACTTGTGCCTGTTCAAGTAGGATGGTTGTCTTGAGAAAAGCTACTTTTATTCATGAGACACTATTTTACTTTAAAGAATGGGTGAGAGACAGACTACGGTTTTCAAACTTGAGTATTTGACAGACATTTTCTCAGAAATGAATGGAGTGAACTTGTCACTTCAAGGAAAACAACTGACAGCGTTTGTTGTTAATGATAAAATTTGAGCTTTCAGGCAAGAATTACAATCTTAGAAAACTTGTATCTGCCACCAGGAGTTTGATAACTACAATACTTAAATAATTTTTCCAATAAAATCAGTGGTAAAATTAATGAATGTGGATTTTTTAATGTTGTATAATGAAATATGTTATATTGGAAAATAGTATAACTCAGTGAACCAAGATTTTCTAAATGACTGATTGCACAATGTTATAGAATTACTCATTTGTAAAAGATTCTTTAAAGTGCAAGATAGACCGATAAATTTTATTTTATTTTATTTTATTTTTGTGAGAAGCGTTTTTACATAGGACTTCATTGGGAACTGTGTGGGTTGAAGAGGTATTTCTTCTCTGAAAGATATTTTTAAAATGAGACTTAGGATTTCTCCCCAGATTAGAGAGATCGTTCCTAGCCAGAGATGACACTGTGCTTGCCTGTCTGCGTGTATAGGTCCCCTTCGCTCTGTGGTGTTCTTTCTCAGTGCCTGTCTCCATGTTGTTTGAAACGAAATGCTTCCCCCAAACTCCCAAAATGTGGTATTGAGACAAATAGCTTTGGACTCAGGCAAAAGCACATGGAGCAAGTTCTTAAGGCATTTCTATAGTGATCACTAATTAGAGATGTTCTTGCCACGGGTCACTTTTCCTTTTTTATATTTATTTTAGATTTGGGAAGGCAGGATACATGCACAGATTTGTTACATAGATATACTGTGCGATGCTGAGGGCTTCTTCATGTATTGCGTGGGTTACCACTAAACCCATTACCCAGATCGTGAACATAGCACCTGACAGGTAGCTTCTGGACCCTTTTCCTCCTCCATTCCTCCTGTTTTGGAGTCCCCAGTGTCTAAGACCAATAGATTTTAATGTGACAGAGTTTTTAAAGTTCATTGTTATGATTTCACAGTTCACATTACAATTTTTATCATTTATTTCTCAAAATATCTTTTCCACGTGTAATAACAATATTCACAATATGGCCTTCGATTAGTTGTTGATTAAGAGTCAGCCTTGAAGAAACATCTGCAAAATAAGCCAGTTTTATGAGCCTTTCCTTATCATTAAGGTGAACAGTGATTTTAATCACCTTACCTGCGTTTTTAATCTATTTTCCTGATGGATCATAGAGAATTCATTGCAGTGAGAAATAGAACCAGGTATAATTCTATGATATAAATAAATATTTAATAAAAATAATGATGGCTCATATTTATTTGGTTAGATGAGCACTCACTAGGTGCCAGGCACTTTGCTGTGTACCGGAAACAGATTGAGTATCCCTTATCTGAAATGCTTGGGACCAGAAGTGTTTTTTACTTTATATGTTTTTGAATTTTGGATTATTTGCATAGACATAATGAAATATCTTGGGGATGGTACCTGAATCTATACATGAAATTCATTTATGTTTCATATATACCTTGTACATATAGTCTGAAGGTAATTTATACAATATTTTAATAGTTTTGTGCATGAAACAAAGTTTGTGTTAATACTTGTGTGTGGAATTTTCACCTTGTGGTATGTCATGTCGGTGTTCAAATAGTTTCAGACTTTGGAACATTTTGGATTTCAGATTTTCAGATTAGAGATGTGTAATCTATAGTTACAAAACACCTGTGAGGAGAATAATCTTATATTGCTTATTTTCTAGGAGAACAAACTGAGATACAAAGAGGCTTGAACTCAGGCAGCCCAATTCCAGAGTCCAGATTTTTAATGACATATTATGGTATTTAAGTCAATTTGAGGTACCGCAGAGTGGCTTCTTGATGTGTTTGATAAATTGTCAAATTCTGTTTCTTATAGTTGCTGTTTTTTTTCCACTTAAAAGTTAAATTGTCTGCACTTATTCCACAGCTTAAGAGAGAAGGGTCCAGGGTGGTTACAAAGTGCCTTCAATTTCTTCTTGAGGAAACATGCCCAGCCTGCCAGGGGGCCCGCAGAGGATGGTCAGGTGGGCACCCATCTTCTCCATGAGTTTCACCTCCTCCTCTAGGAAGTGGCTCTCCAGGAGGTCACAGGGATGAGGGCTGTGTGGGATCCAGCAGGGTTGGTGCAGCTTCTTCTCAGAGCTAGGATGCTCAGAGTCCAACCCCACTTGTCTCGGCCGGCTCTGCACATGATAGAAGAGGGCAGGGGTGATCTAGCCCTCTCCTCCACCTGTGGTGGGGAAGGGGCCCATGTAGCTTCAGAGTTGGGGTGGAAATCTAGGTCCAAAGGGTGTTGGGTATAGGAGGTTGATGCAGGTTGTCCAGATAGCCAACTATAGCCTAAACCTCGGAGGAGTATTTCTGTTGCGTCTAGTGACTTATGGCTGATCAGTGACAAGGTGCTAACTGTAGACTGCACTGTTTGCTGCTCCTGGCAGCAGACCAGAGCCAAGAAGGTGTGCAGGGGCTAAAACTGAGTGGGGCAGAGGTTGGAAGGGGATCAGAATCTGCCAGGCTCTATTCCGTCCAGACAGTGGTGTTGAGGTAAGAGACTGACCTGCAGGACCACAAGGCACACAGTTTAATTCATTTTCATAGAAATTTACGAATGGGGTCCCTGCAGATGCTGAGGAAACACAAGGGCACAGCCCTGTCAGGTATCGCCTCTGCTAGGTCCTTTGTGCCTGGTTCCCCATCATCCAGCCCATCTCTCACTGAACATAAAATGTTCCTATTCTTACTGGGCTTTCAGGAACAGCATGAATGTCGCTCCCAGAGAAGAGCAGGATTCTGAGTGCATCCGCCAGTGATCAAAATTTTCAGAATATGTAACTTTCTCCCCTGAATCTTTGGAACAAGATTCTGTAGTTAGACTTTGGTTTTGGTAGCTGTCTGGCACATCACTGCTTATATCAGGGTGCTGTCACAGGGGGACCCCAGAGTAAGCTGTGCTGCCCTGATGTCCCTTGAAAGGATGCACAGTAATGGCTATACTGGGCTGGAGATAAACGGGCACATTTGAGTAATTATTTTTCAACATTACTTATCAGTCAAAGTCCTGTGAAGTCCCAAAACTTGGTAATTTCCAAGATCATATTAGTGGCATTTTAAATGTTGGGTTTCTGTGCAGTAGGGAACCTATCAAGTCATCTTAGATTCCCTCCTCTCTCTTCCCACCCCCACCCTCCAGCTCTACAGCTGACACATGGGCATAGTAGGTGCTGAGTAAATGTTTATTGAGTGAATGCCTTCCTTTTATGGAAGGCCCTTGCTGAGATTTAAGAAGTACTATAATATCATCAGCAGCAAAGTCTACGCAGATAAATGCTGTTGGGTATTTTCTGGGAAGATTGGGAATCCCGTCTATTTCTTACAGTTTATAGCTTCCTGGGGACCAACTTGGCTTGGTGCCAGGTTTTTTTGGTGAAATCCCTAAGCTGACTGGGTACAGTAGATGTGGCAGGTGCCACCTGGAAGTCCAGAACGAGGAACTTACATGAAAAACAGGACTGGTGGCTAGGCACAGTGGCTCACACTTGTAATCCTAGCACTTTGGGAGGCAGAGACAGAGGGATCGCTTGAGGCCAGGAGTTCGAGACCAGCCAGGGCAACAAAGCGAGACTGTCTCTACAAAAAATAAAAATGTTAGCCATGCACAGTAGTGCACATCAGAAGTCCTGGCTACTCAGGAGGCTAAGGCTGGAGGATCACTTGAGCCCACAAGTCGAAGCTGCAGTGATCTGTGATCAAACCACTGCACTCCAGCGTGGGTGACAGAGCAAGATCCTGTCTCTAAAACAAAAAATAATAGGACTGTTGGACCTTGGCATAGCTCTTTTTCTTCTAAGCACAAAGAGACAGCTTCATACAAAAGAGAACACAGTGTCTACCCAGAGAATAGCAACCCTATC
Organism: Aotus nancymaae; assembly: GCF_030222135.1. Classification (NCBI taxonomy): domain Eukaryota; kingdom Metazoa; phylum Chordata; class Mammalia; order Primates; family Aotidae; genus Aotus; species Aotus nancymaae. The sequence continues at coordinate 4,009,548 of NW_026988546.1, read as the reverse complement.
CTCTTTGCTTCTTTCATATTGTTCAAAGGATCATTGATGATACTGATTAAAATGCTCAAGAAGCCTCTGGATCATCTGAGACAGACTCACAGTTCTTGTTCCTCTTCCTCCAGGCCTCATTGTCTCAGTGCTTCCATGTTAAAGCACTCAGCCCCTTGTCCAGAACTTTTATAACAAGATACAGGATCCCTTCCCTGAGCCACTTCTTCCTGCTTTGGGACACATCTTCCCTCAGGGCACAACCTGTCAGACACTCGATTGCCCGGCCTGCTGTCTCCTCTCCTGGCCTGACACTGGATTTCAGTAGGTTGCAGCTAATATTGAATATATTTAAGTTGCTGTGCCCTCTCTGTGAACTATGAAGACATGATTAGCAGATACAATTAGCTGCTTTAGAATTAAAAAAAATCAAAAGATCTAGATTTTAGTTATTGCCCTGTTGGTTATTACTATTTGTAACATTGGCTTCTGCGATAGTTTATTTCTAAAGCAGGAACAGAGTGGAAAATGGGTAGACATGAGAATACAGGATTTCTTTTTTCTTCTGAAGGAAAGAAACCCAGCACTCTTTCAAAAGCTGCGAAAGCATTCTCATGATCTGGTAGATCCCATCTGTGCATTTTTCAGTGACATACTTCAAGTACACGAGCTGCCGTCAAAGGACCTAAAAAAAAAAAGAAGGAAAGAAAGAGAGTCGTGGGTGTTAATGAGAGGGGCCCAGCTTGACAGCTGTGGGGGAACGCTAATCTCTCCCTCCACGTGCCCGCCTGGCCCAGGGGCTTGATTAGCGTGCTCACACTTCCAGGAGGAAGTCTGGCATTCTGAAGTGTCACCCAGAGTCTGGAATGCCCCAGTGGATGCATCACTGTGTAGCCAGAGAGGTTATCCTGGCTCTGACCCCAGCACTGTCCTTTGGAAACCACAGAGAAATGGATGGAAGAGATGGTGAGCCCCTCCACTCTGCTTTCACTGCCGGGGGTTGGGGGGATATGGAGGGAAAGAACGAGACATTAGCAAAGAACATTCTGACCACCTGCAATTCTCACTTATCAAATGACTTTCTCTGAAAGCTTTTGGAGAAAAAGGGCTGCCAGCCATCTTTTTTTTTTTTTTTTTTTTTTCAGAAATATAGGCCTTAGGGAGACTGCGTGGTAGATTTCTTGACTGCTGGAGGTTTCTCCTACTCCTGTGTACTAGTAAGTTATTCTTGGTCACTTAGTTTCCCAGCAGAATGACCTGAAAACTCATCTGCCGTAATACAAGCTGAAACTCCTGGTTTCTCCTCAGCTTGTCCTCCTGTCAGTTCCATTCAGGAGAGAGCCACCTTTTCTCAAACCCACTGGGACAATTCCTAGTCAATGTCAATCCCGTTTGTGAGTGACCGTGACCATCAGAATTCTTCCTCAAGAGAGATTATTTGAAGCAAATATCCTTCCCCATGTTAGGGAAGTTATGTTGGTAACTTTAATTTTCTCACCTTTTGTCTTCAGTTTCAGGTATTGGTCTTTGGTAAAGGAATTGTAGGAGAAGAATGGCTACGCCTTCTGTTCAATGTTTTTGTCTTTGTTAAGGTGTTGAAACTCAGCATCTGGTGTACTCATTAGAATCCCCTTTCTCCTGAGGCAAGACCCACCTATGGAAGCTGAAAATGCCAGTGCTTGATTATTTATTTATTTATTTATTTATTTATGCTCTATCGCCCAGGCTGGAGTGCAGTGGTGCAATCACGGCTCACTGCAACCTCCACCTCCTGGGTTCAAGTGATTCTCCTGCCTCAGCCTCCCAAGTAGCTGAGATTACAATTACGTGCCACCACACCCAGCTAATTTCATATTTTTAGTAGAGACAGGGTTTCACCGTGTTGCCAGGCTGGTCTTGAACTCCTGACCTCAGGTGATCTGCCTTCCAAAGTGCTGGGATTATAAGCATGTACCATCGCGCCTGGCCGCCAGTGCTTGATTTTTCATCCTGCCTTAAAGCCAGGACTTAGGCCTGTGACCTGGCGTAACTCAGACTCTACCAGTCTGATTCAGCCTCACCAGACTTTCAGTTGGAGACTGGTGATAAAAAGACCTGGGGAATGCGTGGGATCCCTTCCAGTGAGGAGGATGATGGTAGTGACAGTTTCTTCCGGTTTCTAGGCTGCTGTTTTCCTGTAGCACCGTCCAGTGTCCCTTGCTAGTGATGTGAGCTCATGGTTCGCAGCAGAGGTGTCATCCCAGACCCAGCTCTGCTGTGCATGGCTGGGCATCATTTCTGATGATGAGGTCTTCAAGCCTATCTTTACAGGCCTCCTGTAGAGTCTACGGGAAACCCAATATTCTCTTTTAAAAATGCCATTCATTTCCATTTAAATTTGCTAGTGTTGGCTTTGGTTGCTTTCTGCTGAACACCGTGTGGTGTTGGTTAGCATCTCTCTTGAAATGTGAAAGAACTGAGAAAGCGAGGTGCATAGTGTAACTCACAGACGATTGTAAACCTCTCTGAGGTAGGGAGCTTAAGGCGCATGCGTTCCATTTCCAACCAGTCTAAGACTGAAATGTTAACTTTTGCCCTCCTCTCTTCAGCAACTGTGTGTACACTGTCTCCAAAAGGTAGCCCTGTTTATTTCTGGAAAGTGAATATTGGGAAAGTTTTCCTTAACTGGCAATCAGGCAGCCTAGCACAATGTCTGACACATAGTAGGAGCTTAACAGATATTTTTTGAATGAATGATTGACCTGTAATGTCCATCATTGCCTCTCATTTTGGTCATAATTGCCTTATAGAATAACTCTAGTCTCTTGTTCACATCATAACCCTTTCAAAATATGAGCCTTTATGTCCTTGAGTTTTCACACCCCCAAGTAAACACTGTCAGTGACTTGCATATTCCTCTTCTTTGAACACCTTCCTAATGGATGGCATCTGGAGCCCAGCACAGTGCACTGCCTTTGGTCTGTAAACAGGGTTGTCTTCTTCTTTGTTTTACACAATTAATCAAGTTAGTTTTTTATCAGCTTGCTTCTTTGATGGCTCCCAACCATAACTTCTAAGTTTTAGACACACAGGGCTGCTAAGCTGGACTCATATGTTCTTGGAGTTTCATCATTGGACCTAAATATAATACCCATTTATCTCTATTACACTTCATTTTGTTGGGTTAGCCCATCCAACTTACCAAGATCTTTCTGAATCTGATTCTGTCATCAAACATGTGAACTCTGTGTGGCTCACCCAAGCAGTTTGACAGCCAGGACCTTCCATGCTCATGTAAATAATTCTTTGGCTTATTTCACCACTCTCTGTCTCTAGGGCCTATTGCTCATGGGCCAAAGCTGCCTGCTATTTTCCTTGAAGACTTCAAAGAGTCTGCTCAAAGAAGCTGTCCCATTTTCACTGGCCACGATCGTCCAACTGTTGCTTTTCCCCCACCTGATGGCTGGGCCGTAGTAATCGAAGCTATGCCATTGTGCCTTTAGAGGATTTTGTCCACCCACCCAGCTTATGTTCTGTCCATTCAGCATCTCACCCGGCCCTTGCTTAACTGGCTGGTTTCCATCCAACCACTACATGTTCTCAGCAGCGTGGGCTCAGCAAATACTGTTGCAGTGTTGTCAGATTGGCTCTGTTTCAGAATCTCTTGCCTTTCTATTCAGTGCTAAAGGAAGTTCTTAGGGGACACTGATTAAAATGCCTCAGGAGCAACATGCAACATTCATGTCACCTCTAAGTCTTGAACTGCAAAGAAAGCATGACTCTGCCCTTTTGTTTGATTTGGAGTTTTGTGAGGTCTTCATAATGCTGAACTCTGCCTGTCACACTCCTAAAGAACATATGAGCTAGCCCTTACTTATTATTTTATGCCCAGTGAATACATTGGACTGTGAAGCAGTCAAAGCTTTCAGTTCTCTTTCCCTGATGAAGCCCTTTGGTTACTTAGTGTTCCCTGGCATTGGCTAACGTGTTAACCTCAGTTTCTCATTTCTCATTGTTGCTTTGTCAGGTACTAGTCACAGCAGAGTGTTTCTAGTGTCTGGAATACAGGTGTCTTTTAGAGCGGTTGTGGGCGGGCAACACTGGAATGGCTGGTCATGAGGCCTTTTCATGACAATGGTAGTCTGTTAACTTGAGAGACTCTCCCAAAGACTAGATGGATAGTTCTGCCAGTCTACAAATCTATTTTCGTGTTTTTAAAAACAGTTGTATAAAATAGATTGAACACAAGAGAGCCATCCTAAGGCTCTACTGCAGGCACATTGGCGACATTGCCGGTTCAGCCATTTTTGCCACTCCTGGCTTCCTTTTCAAGGAAGAGTAGGTGGTACATGTAGGGACCTTTATCAGCAGATAAACTTATCAGGGACCCAGAATCAAGGTCCACCATTGGGATCAGACACCCTTGGTAAAGGTGACAGACAGACCCAGAAAATAGACCTTGAACTTATTCCCCGTCTGTTTTTGCCTGTGTTATGCAGCCATCATCAGGTTCCTTTGTATCACATAAGCAAGGGAAAGCTAGATAAGCTATAATTCTGCAAGACCACAGTGGGTGAGATTAGCAAGTAGCTCATCGAATCAGATGTTGCCAGTAGTGGTGAATTATTGCTCAGGACTGTGGCAACAACGGACTTTCTTGACTTTCTTTTGAAGGATACTGTGGAATGGAGGCACCAAGTAGATGGTTGATGTCTGCTTCTGTTTCCTGATATTCTGATGGCTTAGAAGATCCTCGTGTTATCTGTCTTTTGTCCCTTCTTTGTCATTTCCAACTTGGAGAGTTTGCTCCAACATTGTGAAAGAACCGACATCTTTGTGGCATACAGATTTCAAATGAAACTTGAGCATGAACCTGTCATGTTCTTTCATCTGCTGTATTCATGCTAATCCAGCCCAGGGCTGCTCAGTTAGATGCTAACCACCAGCTGACTCATGCATTCCCGCCACACTGAGCCCAATAACTTCTGGATATACCCTGTTTAAAAAGGGTCTGCCATGTGGGTAAATTAGTCTCCATTAAATAATATTGATTGTATCTTGGGGGCAGAGCATCACATCTACATCAACAACTGATTTTTTTTGAAGCGTTCTCTATAAAACTGCATGTAAAAATCATAAATTAGTTAGACAAATCCAAATATTTTCCAGTGTCTCTAGGTAGTATTTAAGATATTTCATATGGTCGCTAAAGAGTGAGGGTTGGGATTATGCAAACTCTTCTCTGAAACTTTTTTTTCTTAAAGAGGAGACAAATAGAATAGTCTGACTCTTGATATTTGTGTGGTTTAAGTCAGTCATCATCTGACTTCATAGCCCAAAAGAAAATATAATATTTATACTGAAATAGTTATCTTGATTGCCCAAAAGCATTACTTTTACTCCAAAATAGTTATCCTTTTAGCACAAGATAAATTTTTACATTTTCCCCATGACATAAACAATGCAGAAGCCGTTGGCAAACAATAGAAGCATCCACCTGTAAAAAAGCTTACCCTTTTCTTCTCAGCCTCTGTTATTACTTGAAAAAATCAATGGCCATAAGGAATGAATAGTAGAGTCTTTATTGAGCAAGGTGGGCAGCTGTCTAGAAGGATGAATTAGTTTTTAATTTCTGTGCTACCATTGCCTTTGCAGGAAAAAAATCCACTGAGATACTTGATTGAGTGTTTCATCTAAAACCTATTTATTTTAATAAAAAACCTTTATAATATTAGTTTGCCAAGATAGCATCATTAGATTATAGGAAGTGGTTGAAGTACAGAGTAGTGTGGAATGACCAAAGGGGTCTTTTTAATTGCCATTGTAACTACTTAATAAAAGAGGGACAGGAAGAGGAAACCTTTTGGTGTCTGGCACTAGATTTTAATTTAGAAGAGAAAATTGAGGAAGTTTAACCACAACCTCATTTGGTCCCCTTTGTGATGGCTTTGCCTTTGGCAGACTGACACATCAAATAAGTTTCAAAGGTTCCTTTTATGTTTGTAAAATATTGTTTTGCACTCAGTTCTTACACAGGGTGAAGAGCATAAAGGAACAAGCTAGGAATGTGGAAATTCCCTTTCTCAGTAATTTGGGCCAACATCAGGACCACACCGTGGAGTGCTGGGCCAGATCAAGTGATGTGGGGCGTTATCTGAAATTGCCTGAAAAATTAGACAAGGCTGTGAAAATGGAATTTTAGTGATCCAGAGGTTGAGAAAAGTCCTCTCCACTGGAGTAAGGTGTTTGGGTAGGTCATATGATTGTTTCTGAAACATGAAACTCAGAACCCAAAAAATTCAGCGCATTTTGGCCCCAGTGAGTAGAAAATGCCCTGGGTGTTACCTGTGGATGAAATAGCGTGCTGCAAAGAACAGTCCCTGGCAGGAAGCTGGTGCATTCCAGTGAGTTCAGCAAAGTCAGAGAACTCTATCCCTTGTTTTGACAGTTTTAAGAGAAAATGCAGTAAAATTCAGCTTTTAGGAAAAAAATAGAAAGTATAGAAATTAAAAGAAAGCCTGAAAACTTTAAAATCATTTATCATTAGCGACCCAGGATCGCAAAGATGGGCCCTTGGGGAAGGGTGGAGGAAGTGTGTTGGGGTGTGGGGGTGGACTTCAAAAACTAATCAGTGAAGAAAAGCAGTTTGACCAATGTGTAAAATAAAACGTCTTTCCAAATCTACAACTGTTCTCTGGGTGAGGAAAGCAGGGAAGCCTAAAAAAGATGGCAGATGGGAAATAAAAACAAGAAAATAGACCATAAAAGAATTTGTGAACAACTTGCAAAGTTTCTTTAAAAATAGTGATAAACAAATATATAGTTAAACTATAAAGAAAAGCAAAAGAATGAGAAAAACGCCAGTTAGAATGGAGAAGGGGGTCTGGTGAGATAAATGAGGAGTGCAGTGGCTCTGAACATTTATTGTTATAACTCTGTCTTCGCTGTTTGGGTACACAAATATTTATTTTACTGTTATTCTCTACAAGGTACATGCACATTATGGCCATTCTTTTGTATATATGATGTGTTTCAAGATAAAACGCTTAAGAAAACAAAAAGAGGAAGTGGTTAAGTACAGAGGAGACCAACCAAAGCTTTGTAACAGTGCCAAGAATGCGCTCCAGAATTTCAGAAGAATGATAACAGCTTTCAAATGTTGGTCTCTTTAATGCATGAGGCATTATTTAAGCATTGATTTTAAGTGTATAACCCATCTTATACACAGGTCTCTGCAGTAGGTTATTACCCCCATTTATGCAGCGGGAGAAACTGAGGCACATAGAGTGACCAGGGTCAAATCCAGGTAGTTTGACTCTAAAGCCTGTGTTCTTGGGCATTTCTCTACTCTCCGTATCATAGGAAGAACCTACATATAAGTTTGCATGCATTCTTACATAGAAAGGATCAGCATATCTTTTGAATTGGCGATATTGGAATCTGCACCTGCAACAGAATCAGTGTCAACATCAATTTTGGAGCAGTTGATCAAAACCGATTTTTAACTGGCAACATGGCTGACAATCTGGTCTGTTACCAATATGATTTCTTTCCGCTAGAAACCCAAAGAATTCGGATTTGTGAGTCACTTCTGTCTGAGGCTGTCTCTCCTTTAGTGGGGAGAATCACTGAATTTAAAGAGGGAGCTGTTGGTTAAGGGTACAAACTTTCAGTTATAAGATGGATAGATTCTGGGGACCTGGTGTACAGCATGGTGACTATCCATAATAATACTGGACTGCTTACTTGAAATTTGATAAGAGAGCAGATTTTAAGTGTCTTAACTTGTACACGAATACAAACTCACAGAGCATGATAACTGTGGGTGGTGATGAACATCTTAATTTTATTGTGGTAATCTTTACACACTCTCTCTCTCTCTCTCCCCCCATATATATATATATATATATGTCAGATGCTCACATTGTATACCTTGAATTATATACACAACTTTTATCTGTCAATTAAATATTTTATTGTTACTATTTTTTGAGTCGGAGTTTCACTCTTGTTGTCCAGGCTGGACAATGATGCGGTCTCAGCTCACTGCAACCTCTGCCTCCCAGGTTCAAGCGATTCTCCTGCCTCAGCCTCCCGAGTAGTTGAGATTACAGGCAGCAGCCACCACACCTGGCTAATTTTTGTATTTTTAGTAGAGACGGGGTTTGACCATGTTGGCCAGGCTGGTCTCAAACTCCTGACCTCAGGTGATCCACCCACCTTGGCCTCCCTAAGTGCTGGGATTACAGGTGTGAGCCACTGCACCTGGCCACAATTAAATTTTTTAATATAAAAAATTGTTAATAAATTAAAAAAATTTAAAATGCATGGACAACACTTTGAGGAGCAGAGTGTATGGTTTCTATGTGGAAATAACCTGACTAACCAAAGTATCACATTTTTGAGAGAATATATGCATTTCTTAGTAAAGAAGAGCCATTGTAATAACTTATTTAGGTTATCTTTTTTGGGTTGGGGGGCGACTGTAAGCTTTATTGGCTGAAAGTTCTAGGAGCCTGGTGTGCTGGGACTGGATGCTCCTGGCTGGGCACCCCTGGCCTTAGCTGCTGGTTTCCTCTGGCCCTTCTGTAGTATGTTGTGGGTTATGACCATCTGATCAAAGATGATTTTTCCTGGTACTTGCTCAGAATTTTGCAGCTTCTTCTTTTGTTCAAACAAAGGCTTTGAAAATATTCTGTACCAAGATTACTTTTTAAAAATATTGAGCTTTCATGTGATAAAAAATGAAGAGAAGAAAAAGTAATGTGTTGAAGTAGATGGAAAATGAACACATAGAAAACAAAAATTAGGAACAAACAGATGCATTTCTTGATGATAGTGGATAATCATCAAAATCTTCTAGGATTAGGTATTGGCTTGGAATCTAGTTAGTTAGCATATTCATAAATCAGGCTTTCGCAAACCTGGTTGTAATATAAGAATTTCCTAGGGAGCTGGTTAAAAATGTAAAGTCTTGGATCCTACCCCAGGGATTCTGACTCAGTAGGTCTGGAGTGGGCCCAGCAATTGGTAATTTTAACAACCGTTCTAAATGCTTGTGCTGCTGGTGGTTCCTGGACCACTCTCAAAAGAAAAAGAAATTCCATACTAAAAAGGATGTAGTTCTAGAAGGCAGGATGCAGAGTGGCATGTCTACAGATAGCTCCAGCTATTCTGAAGAGTAGTGCACCAGAGTACTGAGGATAACTTGCAGGAAAATCTTGGAAGACTGAGTGGGCAGCAAGGAGAAACATTAGCTTTGATGTGGGCAAGTGTAAAATAATTCTATTAGAGGAAAGCCATCCGAACTCAATTTAGCACTGTGCTTATGACATAGGAGAAGCAGAGCTGCTTTATTTTGGCAGTTTTTCCAAAATGTGATTTAACCCAGTCGTACTCATAGAGAATAAAGTTCCATGTTAATAAGGCTGGTGTATCAGTCAGCTATTACTGCGGAACCACCCCCAAAATTCTAGGGCTTAGAAGAACATATTTTTCTTTTTTATTTAACTTTTAAGTTCAGGGATACAAGTGCTGGTTTGTTACATAGGCAAACTTGTGTCATGGGGTTTTGTTGTACAGATTATTTCATCAACCAGGTATTCAGCCTAGTACCCTTTGGTTATTTTTTCCTGAGCCTCTCTCTCCTCCTGCCCTCCACTCTCTAAAAGTCCCCAGTGAGTGTTGTTCCCCTCTATGTGTCCATGTGTTCTCATCATTTAGCTCGCACTTATAAGTGAGAACATGTCATATCTGGTTTTCTGTTCGTGTGTTAGTTTGCTAAGGATAATGGCCTCCAGCCCCATCCATGTCCCTGCAAAGGACATGATCTCTTTCTTTTTTATGGATGCATTTTTTGTCTTAAGACAAGTTCTCACTCTGTCACCCAGGCTGGAGTGCAGTGGTGACATCATGGCTCACTGCAGCCTCAACCTCCTGGGCTCAAGCAGTCCTCCCACCTTAGTCTCCAGAGTAGCTGGAACTATAGGTAAGTGACACCATGCCCAGCTAATTTTTTTTTTTTTTTTTTTGAGAAACAGGGTTTTACCATGTTGCTCAGGCTGGTCTCGAATTCCTGGGCTGAAGCAATTAATTCGCCTCCCTCAGCCTCCCAAAGTGCTGGGATTACAGGCATGAGCCACCATGCCTTACCAAAACAGCAATTATTTATTAACTTTCTTCCAGGCTGAAAGTGGCTGGGCCCAGCTCCATGCTGAAGGTTGAATTCAGATCTGATCTGCAAGTCAGTCTTCCTTCAACCATATGATACCTGGAGCGCGTCGTTTTCATGGTAATGGCAGTGTTTAGGTGGGTGAGCCCTGCTGAAGAAGCACATTTTAAGCCTCAGCTGCTGTCATGTCTGATCCATCCCATTGGTCAAAGCAAGTTAGTTGGCCCACCAAAGTCAAGGGGTAGGGGAGGATATTCCATCCACAGTGGGAGGAGGAGAGGAGTGAATATTTTCTGAAGAGGAATCCAGTATAATAAACTAGTTATTTTTCTTTAGTTTATGACAGGGGAAAAAAGCCATTAATGAGATCTTGAATTCTATGGGTTTAAGGTCAATTTTAGGAGAAAGACTTCCCTAACTTAAAGGTAGTCAAGGGCAAATGTGACAATGGAGACACAGAGTACTTTGGAAGAATATAAAAGAGAGTGATGATTAATTATCTTTGGGATGAAGGTTGAATTGAGTAGGGTTGAAGGATGAGTGGGATCCTTCACCATCAGACGCAGGGCGTTGATCTGCTCAAGCTGGGATTTGTGTGTGTATGAGCTCTTATGTTACGTTCCTATATCTTAATGTCATTACATCTAAAAAGCACAACGTATATTCACTTTAGTTTATTTTTCTAATGAACTCTTGACAGAATGACTTGGAAAAACCTCTCAATTCTTGGACATAAAGCAAATACAGTGAAACAAAAAGCCCTGTAGTTCAACATCTGAGAATGCAATATTGTATTAAACATTTTCTAAAAACTAAATAATACAGAATCATTTGATAATCAGCATAATTACTTTAGGATTAAAAATTATTCAGTCTTGTAAACTGTGACAATTGATCAAAATTAATGCAAATAAGTAGGGTGCGGGATTATGTTCTGATTCTTTCTGTTGTGCCTGTAAATGAGTGGCACAATTATAGGAACAGTTTGCAACTGAGCTCCCAAACATAGATACCAATTATGATTATTCATTTATTTAGAGTGAAAGATGATCAGTTTCACAGATTTTTCTCTGTGAGAAAATAAATACTCATTTGAGCAATCTTCTTGAAACCTATGTACCTATGCAAATAGTTTAGTAAAAAGTAAAGATAAAAATTAGAACACTATTTATCTCTGTGGTTCTTTCTAGGAAAGGACTGAGGAACTTAATGAGTAGTACCCTATAAAAGAACTCATTAATTTCTAACAGTAATTTCAATGCCAGAGGAAGGGAGAAAGTTGAATAGTTCTCCTATATGCCCCATGTCATCATTTTAGAGAGTTTTCTAAAATTCCTACCTTTCTTCCAAATTGACTGTCTCCAAAATCCTTTGAGAGATATGAATAACATTGACATACTTACATATAATTTAATCCCAAATAATCAGAAGCCTCATGTTCCTGGGTATAAGATGGGGTCTCTGGAGTTCAACATTTTCTGAAATGCTTGGCCATTCACTTAAGAAAGCATTAGGTGTCAGAAGGTTTTTTGTAAGCTGATTGTTTGAAACTTAAAACATAATTTATCCAAGAAATAATGATATGGATAGTGGTTTCTTTAGTTCCAGAATGCTCTATAAGAATCAATTGATCTCACACTCAAGCTAAATTAATACTAATGTAATACTTCAATGTTATCTGTCCTCTTTTTAAAACTTTTACTCCCGTTATCTGTCCTCTTTTATTTCTTATTCTTTTTTTTGTTGTTGTTATAGAGCCCTTCATTATCAATGCAGAATCTGTCCTCTTTTAACAACTTTTACTCTTGCTTTGTTCATTTTTTTGGAGGCATAATTATGTGTAATAACATTCACTGATTTTAAATGGACAATTCAATGAATTTGAGAATTTCAGTATCTGGATGATCTCACTATTGGCATCTGCTCTATCTCCCCGTGTGAGTTCGCATTTTCCTGGTTGGTTGTATGCCTAATAATTTTGGATTATATCTTGGACATTTTGAATATTATGTAATAAAATTCTGTTTCTTGTTTAAATCACATTATTAACATCTTATATTAGTATTGTATATTTATTACAGCAAAGGAACAAATATTGATACATTATTATTAACTAAAGTCAATATTTTATTCAGATTTGCTTAGTTTTTACCTAGTATCTTTCTTATCCTAGAAGTTCATCTGGGATACCACACATGTAGTTGTTGTATCTTTTTAGATTTCCTAGACTGTGACAGTTTTTCAGACTTCTCTTATTTTTGATGACCTTGAGTTTTGAGGAATATTGGTCTGACATTTATAGACTGCCCCTCAATTTGGGGTTTGTCCAATGTTTTACTTATGTTTAGGCTGGGATTATGGGTTTTAGGGAGGAAGACCACACAGGTAAAGTGCCCATCTAATCACATCATATCAGGTCTACGTACTATCAACATGACTTAACACAGTTGATGTTGACCTTAAGTGCTTGGCAGAGGGAGTGTTTTGCCAGGCTTCTTCACTGCAGAGTTACCCTTTTTCCCTCCTTCCATGCTATACTCTTTGGAAAGAAGTCACTGTTTGCAGCTCAGACTTAAGGGCCAGGGAGTTATGCTCCATCTCCTTGAGGGCAGGGTAGCTACATAAATTATTTTAGTTCTTAAGCACAGATACTTATCTATCCTATTTATTTATCTATTTATTTGGGTATTTATTTGTATCAATGTAGGATCATAGAAATTTTTTTTAATACTTTCAATGCTACTTTATTTAATTATTTTGTTGTTCTAATTTTAGCCATTAGGACTTGTTTCTATTGGTTAGCTGTCCTTTTGACATACCCCATCAAGGTGATTTTTTTGCTCTCATTTTATTGAGGTGATTGTCTTCTTAGTGAGTTCTGAGAGTTCTAAAGTCTGGTTATAAACCTTCTGCCAAATATATGTTTTGCATATTTTCTCCCAGACTGTGTATTCTCCTAATTTTTTTGTAACAGCTTTATAAGACATAACTCACATATCATACCATTTGCTAATTTAAAGTGTACAATTCAGTGTTTTTACTATATTTACAGACTTACGAAACCATCACAATTAATTTTCAAACATTTCCATCACACCCAAAAGAAGCCCTTTACCCCTTATCTCTTCATTCTTTTCTTTACAGTTTTTTGAAGAAGAAAAATTTTTAATTTTAATGATTTTTTTTTGTACTTTGTGTTTTTTGTGTCTTATTTAGGAAATATTTTCCTAACCCAAGGTCGTTAAGATTTTCACCTGTGTTTACTCTTCTAAGAATTTTGTATTTTGTCTCTTATATTTAGGTCCAAGATGCAGTTTGAGACAATTTAATTATATGCTATGGGGCAAGGATCAAGGTTCATCTATTTGCATATGGACAGTCAGTTGTTCTAGAACCATTTTTGAAAACATTACCTTTTCCTCACTGAGTTACCTTTTGACTAATCATTTTCATCAAAAATAAATTGACCATTATATGCAGATCTATTTCTTAACCTTCATTTAAAGTTTTTGATAATGTTGCAAAATGCCTTTCATATTTCCAGTTATGACGCTCTAAACCTTAGTGTCTTTGTTCTCAAGACTTCCTGATGAGTGAAGAGGCCAAGCTCTACCTACAGCCAAGAGCTGCAAAAATAAAATGCCACTCTAGACCAGAGATTTACCAAGCACCTCAAATTAGAAAATAAAAGGCAAAAGTGATGGGAGGTTGTGAGCCGTAATTAATGATTATGTGTTTGGTGGATTTGTTTATATGGAGTTTTCTGTGATAAATGTGTAACTTCTCAACTGCTTATCATGCTGACTTGTTTTACCCAAGTTGTTGTTTATTTGCTTTATTTATAATCTTTTGGCTGCATGAGATTTAAAGGGTTGCTAAAGACAGACAAGATTGCTAACTAGTCAAGAGATAAGATCATTAGGCAAAAGCAACAGACAGAGGAATGCCAAGTGTAAGTTTTGGGAAAGTGTTTCATAAGACCAAATAAAGTTCTGCACTGAGACCATTGCCTGGGGCCATGCGCATCAGTAACTCCTTCACTTGCTGACTTGTAGACCCAAGTAAAGAGCAAAGTAGCTTTTCAGATTTTTGGAAATCACTGGCTCAATGTTCATCTATTTCTTCTTCTTCTTCTTCTTTTTTTTTTTTTTTTTTTTTTTTTTGCTATTGATAGTGTTACATATATAACCTTGTTTATATCTCTACATTTAGAGAACTTAAAAGTGTTTGGCAGGTATTCCTACTGCCTAACTTCCCTCAGGTTTATTGTAAACTAGTCATCGTGTTTAAATATGCTTTGTAATTTTTTAAAGTCTTCTTACAATCCAGATATAAAAACAACTTTAGCATTTAAAATGCATACACCAGACACTGACCATTTGATGTAATATTTTTATATGTGAATTAATACTGCTGTCAGTAATCATGTATTGGGTTCCCACTGTATCCACAAGATACTATATGAAGCTAACAAGTTGAATGAAATTAGTTTTTTAATTCATTTGAAACACCAAGGATTTCCATCATAAATTTGTAATTCTCTGGCCCTTTATACATTTTGTAATTTAAAAAATTATTGGCCAGGCGCGGTAGCTCACACCTGTAATTCCAGCACTTTGGAAGGCCTAGGCGGGCAGATCACAAGGTCAGGAGTTTGAGACCAGCCTGGCCAATATGGTGAAACCCCGTCTCTACTAAAAATACAAAAATTAGCCAGGCGTGGTGGCGTGCGCCTGTAGTCTCAGCTACTCCAGAGGCTGACGCAGAAGAATCACTTGAACCTGGGAGGCAGAGGTTGCGGTGAGCCAAGATTGTGCCACTGCACTCCAGTCTGGGTTACAGAGTGAGACTCTGTCTAAACAAAATAATAATAATAATTACTATATATATATATAATTATATATATGTTTTTATAATTTTATGTATATATATATGTTTTTGTAGAGATGGGATCTTGCTATGTTACCCATGTGGTCTCAGTCTTGGCCTCAAGCCATCCTTCCACCTCATCCTCCCAAAGTATTGGGTTTGCGGGCATGAGCCACCATACCCAGCCAAATTTTGTAGTTTTTACCAAACATTGGTATTGACTTATGAGTTTTGAACGATTAATCAACCCATGGACTTCAGATTACTTTTCTGAATATTTATCACAAACTCTTCACTTGATTTGCAAAATACACATCTCTGCAATGCTGGTCAGATACTGTGTTAGGTGCAATTGGGCTATCCTCAGATAGATGCTGGAATGTTTACTCAAACAGAAACTCCGCTGCTGTAATTGCAATAGTTACTCACCTGGCAGTAGGTGCTTTTTGTTATGCAGTAGGGCATATCATCTGTTGAAGACAATGTAACTGAAGGTTTTGTAAAGGTTATTTTGAAAGTCAGGCTGAAATTTTGGGTGTCTGACCTATTGTGGGGAGCAGGGTAAATTTTTCTGATCTTAATCTTCTAAAACCATGCTGAAGGTGTTAACTCACTCAGTTTCTTGCATTTGCTCCTGCTTTTCCCAACTCTTTGACTCTGTCTTCTGCCTCTTCAGTAACTTTTCTTTAGGCATCTAATTCTGTTGTTTAGAGCAAGCTTGTTCAACCCACGGCCTACAGCCTGCATGAGACCCAGGACAACTTTGAATGCTGTCCAACACAAATTTGCAAAATTTCTTAAAACATTATGATATATTTTTATGAATTTTTTTTTAAGCTCATCAGCTATCATTACTGTTTATGTTATTTTATGTGTGGCCCAAGATAATTCTTCCAGCGTGGCCCAGGGAAGCCAAAAGATTGGACACCCCTGGTTTAGAGTTTAGTTTAAACACTTCTCCAAGATTCTCTTTTTGGTGAGACAAGGGAGCTAATTCTACCCTCAAATATGTATTGCTCATTTTTAACCTTGAGAAGTCGACACAAACATCTGAACACTGAATTGTTGCATATAATAGCAGTTAAGAGCACAGACGTGCCTCACACAATGGTTTGGACTGTGGCCCTGCCACATGCTACCCGTATGACCTTGAGGAAATTTCGCATCTAGAAAATGTGGATACTAACAGCGTCTACTTCATAAATGTGTGGTGATTGAATGATATAATGACTGTAAAGCACTTAGCAGAGAGCCTGGAAAATTACGATACTCAATGAGATTAGCAGTTATTACTGAGACTATGAGATCAGGATGGAGGAATCAATAAACCTAAAACAAGATGTGCTCAACAATTTATATAGAGTCATCTGTACATTCCTTTTTCTTGAAAAGGTGACTTTTAATCTTCCTTACTGTCTTATCTCCTACTTCAGAAAGGGTGAAACAAAAATTATGCACCAGGTATAATTCAAGTAATTGTAAACACCAAGAAATTCAATGGAGAGAAAAGGTACTCAAATGGGAAAAAGAAACATGTTTTAAAAACCATTGGGTTGAAGTAGAAATTGCAAGCAGGGCGATTATTTTTTTAACCTGCTGTAAGGCCATATGGTTGCTGAATGTGTTGATGCTGGTTTTAAGATTCTTGAATATTTTAAACTTGACATGTTATTTTTTTAATGATTTCAAACATCATTTCTTTCAGAGCCTTTTCCCAATGTTGCTGTAATATTGAGCAGATGGCTCAGCAGCATTTCCATTTGCATTTTGCAATACTGCCATGTTATTTGCAAAATTTCTTTTCAAAAACCTGTGATTTTTTTCTCTACCTTTTCAGATTGGCTGCAATAAAGCTATAAATAGGTTCCTCCAAGGGTCTTGGTGATGTGGTAGAAATTGAGATTGCGTATTGCTTCTTCATTTGAAATTTCCATTGTTGTATTTTTGGCTTTTACACTTATTATGATTAATATAGTCTCTCGTCTTAGGACTTCCATCCAAAGGACTAAAAGTCCTCATTATACCTTGTGATAAGAGGGAAGCTTCATGCTGAAAGGAATCATAGTGATCAGACCAGCCCTTTCACGTCACACTGTTTACTTTGCTTGCAGGCGCTTGTCACTATCTAAAATTGTTGTATTTATTTATCTTTTGCCTACTCCCCTGTAGAATGTAAGCTCCCTAAGAGATAGGGCCTATGGGTTTTGTTCACCATGGTATCCCTGGTACTGGCACAGCATTGGTGCCCAGCAGTCATCTGTGAATGAATGAATGAATGAGCACATGAATTTATTAATCATTGACTTTCTAGATACTATAATTTTTTCACAAGCAGATTATGAACTCCCTGGACATAATTTCTTTCTCTAGTCTTTAGACTTTTCTTTTACTCAGGCATGTTTTGGGGAGGGTTTTTCCAGGAGTATTCTCCTGATAGTCTTCATTTCCTTGGGTTTTTGTTTTGTTTTGTTTTTCTAAAAACTGACTCTGTGGATATTAGACAGTCTCTCTTGAGAGGTTGTTTTTTTTCTTCTTTGGGGGCACAGTGGGATTCGTGCCAACTTAAAGGCATTTTCTTGCTTAACAGATTGAAAGCAGGAAGCAGGAGAGGCTGTATTGATCAGAGCTGACTCCAGGACTTTCCTTTCAAGGCATATGATCATGAAAAATAAGCCCCCCAATCTCTCTATTAAGATTCTTTTATTTTTTTCTTTTTAAATGAGGACTGTTGGGGTCCCTGCTTGGCTCCGAGGGCAGTTCATGTAGCAGGTCACATGACGGCTGGCTGCTAGGTTACGGTTCATGTATGTTGGAGTTTACCCTTGATCATTGCTGTCCTGCTCGTGACCTGCATTAAAGGTCGCTGTGACTTCAGGCTAGGACTCATCTTAGAGTTGTTCTGTCTTAGACCTATGCCCATTGGAGAAAAAACATTAATATTGAAGGTTACATTATGTTATATCTAGAAAAAGACCATTTCCTCTAATTATTGTGAAGGTTGGCAGGTTGTCAGTGGAGTAACAAATTGTATCTATCAGCTCAGAGCTACAGTGGGAGATGAAGACAAACTTTTATTGCTACAATTATGTGTCTAGAAAGCATTTTAGGCTTCACTGAGTGGGTCTTTATAGATATTAGAGTTTCTGTGAAAAGGGTAAGAAGGTTCTTCTCTGCTGAATGCAAACTTTTGATTTTTCTAAAGTCAGAATTACAAAAGGATCTAAAAAGTGAGGGTCTCTGTATTGTGGGTTTATGTTTCCCACCTCTGAGCCTCGATTTTGCCACTGGCAAGCCCCTGAGAAGCCTCAAACAGTGCTCAGAGTACGAGACAAAGTGCTGTTAGAAGGCAAACTCCAGCCCAGAAACAGAAAGGGAAAATGTAAAATTTTTCTCCACTGGTCTTCCCAATACACAATATATTTTTAATAAAACATTAATACAAGGAAGACTTGAGAAACCAGAAAGAGAACATAAAAGCCATCAGCTAGAGTTCAACTATTACTAACACAGTTGGATGAGTCAAGTCCAGCAAAGTTACAGGATGTCATAGACTCCCAGTACTTCCTACCTCACTTTGGAAGATCTTGCATGGTCTTGTGAGAAGCATTATTTATGAGGTATTTTCTAAGGCAAGGCTCTGCCTGATAGGATTAAGTGTCTAATAAATGCTCCCTAAATGTAGTATTTTCCTCAATAATGAGCTTAACCTTTTGTTTGCTGCAACCTGTAGCCATGTGAACCCTCCTCTCCGTGCAAATGGATCTAAATTATCATTATAAACAGTTCCTCTCATTATGTTTTTATGGATGGCATCTTTTATAGCTTGCTAATTATAAGCATATAGAACTGAATGCTTGAAGTTAAATAACATAAACAGGGTTGTAATAGATTTTCATGTGGAATATTTTATTGATTTATCACTAATTATAATCTCTCAACTCTCTACCCAGTTAATCCATTTAGTTTGTTGGCTACTATAATGACTCTTATTTCATACTTTTAGATTGGTACTTTCAGAATAAATAATCTTTGTATTCTCTGTATGGATTTTCTTTACAAAGAACTCATAGATTTACAGTATAATACTAACCCAGAAGATACAGACATTTGCCATTCAACATTTTATTAATCAAAAATTTGTTGGAAATGACCAGAATTATAGTCTTAAAGTTAGAAATAATCTTACATCTTGGAGGTATAGGTTAATAAGTAACTTCCACTCAGTCATTTAAGTTCCGATTGAACATGAAATCAATCATACTTACTTTTGTTGTAGATTATTCTAATTGTGAAAAAGAACTTTTGGGAAGCTGGAATCATCCCTGGACTTTCCTCCATTAGTTCAAACTCCTATGTCTGGAATGACCCAGAATGCGTTCGAACCCTGTCCCAGAACAATGTCCCTTAAAAATATGAAGTGTCCAGTGTGGTCCATTTGATTCTCCTTGTGTGACAATTTCTTTAGCCATTCCTCAAATGCTGAGACCCTTCCTCAGTCTTGCCATTCTCCCTAGACACTGGAGCTTTCAGCTTAATGACAATGATAAACATTAAACATGTAATTATGATTCAGAGTAATGAAGTTCTCATAGTGGAAGGAAAAAAATATTACAGGTTTATAGGTAGGAAGAGCGGAGGAGGCTAACAGCCTGGGACTTACACTTTGTCTTGGTTGTTCAATAGCATGCTCATTTAACAGACATATTACAAGCATAAAGCCCCATCCCTCACTCCCATACCCTTACCCTGGTCTAATTTTTCCCCATAACATTTTGTATTCTACTATGCTGTGTAATTTATTTATTATTTTACTGTCTCATTTCGTTATAATATAAGCTCCACTAGGACAGGAACTTTCGTCTTACTCACTTATGAATCCCTAGCATATAGGACATGCTGGACACATAGTAAGCACACAGTAAAATATTTGTTGAGCAATACTCCTTAGGCATGGTTGTTCAATTAGCTACCAGTCCGTCCAGCTGTATGAGCAACCAATCCATCATCTCCTTCTACCCACTGGGAGATCGATCTTGCAGAAATCTAAACACATTATATTTAAAACCAGGGGAAAATGGTAGAGATAACATCGTCTGGTTCTTGTGCACTCTTGTTGCCTCCTAGTAACCATTGCTTGCTTTTCTAAATACAAAAATACTTTCTATGTAATTCTAAAATAAAATAATTGCATTTATATACTGATCAACTGTTGTGTCGTCCGCACCTTGCTAAATGCTTTATTGCATTGCCTCGTTTTTAGCCCTCACATTTGGTAGGTGCTGCTTTTGTCTCTGTTCTAAAATGAAAAATGTATGGTCTAGAGAAATCAGATGACTCCCACGCTGGGGGGACACATGTAAGTAATGGCAGAATTGGGTTTGCAAAGGTCCTGCCTACTGCAGCACACAGCCTCTGGTGATTTTTCAGACCCAGCAACAAATTAGTCTGCAGTTTGGGGATTCTACCTTAGGGAAGAGCCTAGGACATTGGCCTTTTCCTGATATGGCTGTGGTTTCCTTCAGAGAGTTGTTCTGTGACTGTATCTGCTAGTCCTCCAACACCATTCGTGCTGTTTTCTCCATGGCTGCCATGTAAAGTGGTTAAAACATTCCCTTACAATGGCCACCTAACTTGGGTGAGTCCTCTCTTAATTTGTTCTGCTTGTAACTTTGAGGATGTAGTTTATGGTGTGCAGGCAGAAACGAGGTAGAAGTGGAATCATGCTTTTCTCTGTCGTCTGTTTTACACTACATCGTCTACCTAGGCAGCAGCCAGCCTTTTCTTAGGTTCACTCTTTAGACGACCTTGCAGATTTTCCAGGTCCCCCGCTTGGTTGCATGTTACCTTAAATAGTCTGTATCGTTTACTCCTTTACTACTGCTAGGTTTCCGCGTGTCCTCTTTCTTTTAGCCTAATGGAGGTAGTTCTAAAAACCATCTACTTTCCCAGTGCTAGAAATCAAGTCCATAATCAAGCACATTATTCCTTAGCATAATTATGTTGGAGAGGAGATTTGAGAGATAACGGAATGATTTTTTTATTTTATTTTTCTGTAAGCCTTTAAATCATGGTGTTAGATAGAAAATAACCAATGACAATTTTTCATTTACACTTTCTGACTTAATTTGACTACTCTTATGAGTGTTTATCACAAAGTGATTATTTTTTTGTTAGATTGTTCCAACATCATCTTGGGTATGTTTTAGTTGGATTGCAAGCCTTTTTAATTAATTTATTTTATATTGAGTAAACACAAACTTTTCTCCATTGCAAAGATAAGTTCTTGGTGCAGAAATTTGCCTTATGATCAATTCTATACCCTAATATTTCCTTGAGAGAAGCCAAAGGTTGTAAAGCCAAAAAGTGACCTAAGCACGTGGTTTTCTTTCCAGCTCTTCCTGTACTTGGAAGATCTCACACACACTGTTAGTGAAGAGGGAATGTCTGCATTCTGTCCAGATAGAATCATGCTACAATAATCTTAGCATATTTTACATGTGATATCTACTTTTTATTTAATTTTTTTTTTTTTTGAGTCAGAGTCTGGCTCTGTCACCCAGGCTAGAGTACAGTGTCATGATTTCGGCTCATGGTAACTTCTGCCTCCCAGGTTCAAGCAATTCTCCCACCTCAGCCACCCAAGTAGCTGGGATTACCAGCGCACACCACCATGCTCAGCTAATTTTAGTGGAGATGGGGTTTCAGCGTGTTGGCTGGGCTTGAACTCCTGACCTCAGGTGATACTTCCACATCGGCCTCCCAAAGTGCTGGGATTACAGGCATGAGCCACCGTGCCCAGCCTGTGATGTCTATTTCTTATTGACCCTTTTGTTTGGTACAACTGTTTTTTCTCCCTTTGGATTACAATACCATGGAGTTTTATAATACTACTGTGGGTGTGGAGATACAGAGAGATTGTCTTCTCCTTGGGTCCCACCCAGAGGCTTCGGAATGATGATGGAAAGCAGTTCTGAAGCCTCCCTTCCCTTCTGAGTTGCTGAGCAGCATCACCTGGGGCTGACTTTATCTGGTGACGGTTTATGTGAAAATTCAATGGTCAGCAGTCACTGCTGAGACGTTCTGAAGTCAGCTCTGAAAAAGGAGAGGGGACACATGTGAGGATTAATATCTGGATTCAGCCCTAGATACCCCAAGTTCTACAAGCAGAAAGACTCTGCCTTTTACTGGAACACGCAAATTGTTTTTCAAGAATCTGAACATTTTTGGGAGTGGAAGGGAAAAGAAAAAATCCATTGCCACTATAATAGCTCTCTTCATATCCTGCAAATATTTTTCCAAGACTAACAGTAAAGCTACACCAACAGAATAAAAAATGAAAATGCACCTGCCTTGGCCTCCCAAAGTGCTGGGATTACAGGCGTGAGCCAAAGGTCAAGAATTCAGGACCAGCCTGGCCAACGTGACAAAACCCCATCTCTACTAAAAATACAAAAATTGGCTGGGTGCAGTGGCTTACTTCTGTAATCCCAGTACTTTGGGAGGCCGAGGCGGGTAGATCATGAGGTTAGGAGTTTGAGACCAGCCTGACCAACATGGTGAAACCCTGCCTCTACTAAAAATATAAAAATTAGCTGGGCGTGGTGGCGTGCACCTGTAATCCCAGCTACTCAGGAGACTGAAGCAGGAGAATCACTTGAACCAAGGAGGCAGAGGTTGCAGTCAGCAGACATTGAGCCATTGCACTCCAACTTGGGTGACAGAGCAAGACTCCGTCTCAAAAAAAAAAAAAAAAAAAAAGACTAGCTGATGGTGGGCGCCTGTAATCTCAGCTACTCAGGAGGCTGAGGCAGGAGAATTGCTTGAAGCCAGGAGGTGGAGGTTGCAGTGAGTTGAGATTGTGCCATTGCCCTTCAGCCTGGCCGACAAGGGAAACTTCGTCTCAAAAAAAAGTAATAGGCCAGGTGCAGTGGCTCATACCTGTAATCCTAGCACTTTGGGAGAAAGATGGGTGGATTCCCTGAGCTCAGGAGTTTGAGACCAGAAACACACTGAAACCTCATCTTTACTAAAATACAAAAAAATTAGCCAAGGGTGGTGGCATGCACCTGTAGTCCCAGCTACTCAGGAAGCTGAGGCAGGAGAATTGCTTGAACCTGGAAGGCAGAGGTTGCAGTGAGCTGGGATCATTCCATTGCACTCTAACGTGGGCAAAAGAGCAAGACTCCATCTCCAAAAAATAATTAATTAATAATAATAATAATAAAATGAATGAAAATGCTATAAATGTTTATAAATTAAAAAAAGAAAAAGCTCTTTAAGTAGGGTGTTGTAGATAGATCAGTTTAAAAATACAAAACTCAGAGCATTGAAAAATTCTTCAGCAACCAAAAAAAAAAAAAAAGTGCCAGTTTCTCACTCTTGTTTTCCAGTGCTACCTGCTCCCGTCTCTCAGATAAGCCTTCCCCGCTGTACTCTGGCTGATTTACACTGGATTTATTTATTCAGCATTTATTTCTAGCATATCTCCTCACAGAGCATACACAGAAGTTGCTGATGTTGAGTATGCAGAATGAGCTTTGGTGTAGGGGTTAGGAAGAGCTGAGACCCCGTGGGGAAGGTCAGATGATAATGGAGAGAAAGATCCATAAAGAATGTGAAATAGAAAGGGTGATTTGTGAGTCTGCACTTTACCTCTTTTAGCAGAATGCTTAAATAAAATTAATAGAATGTGCCAAATAGAATATCGTCAAATATGCAGCAGCACTTTTGCCATTTACAGTGGTCATTTCCATTCATGGCTAAAAGGGAATCGATTATCCATCTTACTGTGGGACACAAATTAGAGCAGTGCTAAGTAGGATCTTTAAATGGTTAGTTTCTTTAGCCACATTGGATTACTCTGTTTGTCTTGCAAGCTTTTGTGTTCAGAATTGCATGATTAGAAAACTGACCGTAAGTGATAATCAAATGTGTTTTCGTGTACATGTCCTGTCATCCCTTAAAAAAAATTAGATTATATAAATGGAATTATATAAAGATTCAGGAAAATATTCTGCCAGGCATGGTGGCTCACACCTGTAATCCCAGCACTTTGGAAGGCCAAGTTGGGCACATCAGCTGAAATTAGGAGTTCAAGACCAGCCTGGCCAACATGGTGAAACCTCATCTCTAATAAAAAAATAAAAATTAACGGGGCCTGGTGGCAGACGCCTATAATCCCAGCTACTCAGGAGGCTGAGGCAGGAGAATCACTTGAATTTAGGAGGTGGACGTTACAGTGAGCCAAGATTGCACCATTGCACTCCAGCCTGGGCAACAAAAGCGAAACTCCATCTCAAAAATAAATAAAGTAAAAATAAAGGTTAAGGAAAATGTTCAAGAGGAAATGATACATTTAAAAAGTTTTACCAGGCTGGGTGTGGTAACTCATGCCTTAATCTCAGCACTTTGGGAGGCCGAGGAGGATAGATCACTTGAGGTCAGGAGTTCAAGAACAGCCTGGGCAACATGGTGAAACCCCTTCTCTACTAAAAACACAAAAATTAACTGGTGTGGTGCTGTGTGCCTGTAATCTCAGCTATTTGGGAGGCTGAGGCAGGAGAATCACTTGAGCCCGGGAGACGGAGGTTGCAGTGAGCACAGATTGCGCCATTGCACTCCAGTCTGGGTGACAGAGTGAGACTCTGTCTCAAAATAAATAAATAAATAAAAGTCTTACTAAAGTTTGCCTATAATGTGAGAGTTAAATGACTTCAGCATTATCACTCTTGCCTGAACCTGTGTGATCCTCTTCTTAGTAAGATTAATGACTGCAGAGTTTTAGGTGAAAAGAACACAGAAATCTCAAAGTATTCTTGTCAATGTCAAGTTACAAGTGGGAAGCACTGTAACATGGTTTCTTGGCCCGGTGTTGACAGAGCAGTGTGCAAGATGACTCCAGTAGACGGTACTGCAGCACTTTATTGAGACATGACCCCATGGATAAGCACTCGATACCAATTAGTGATCAGGATATGAAATCACCGTCTCTGCTTCTCGTCTCTTTATGCCACCAGTAGGTTCTTGACATCGTCAGCACGCTGACAGACCACTTAACTTTCTGAAAACCAAATGCACTTTTAACTACAAGCTCAGATTCAGATTGCTAATTTCTGTTCATAAAAATAGTAACATAATTGAAAGACCTTGTCCTATTGCTAAATATCTGATAGAAAATATTAACTCTTTAACAATATTGCCTGTTAATGGAAAGCTAATACTTACTCTCTAATTTACAGGTACCAATGTAGGAATTAGGGAAGTCAAATGACTGCTAATGGTTTCTGTACTAATGAGTATAAGCTGATTTTAATGAAGTAAATAGATGTTGATGTTCTAAGAATTTAGAACATCATTGGTGGTTTGCTGCTGTTGTAGTTTTTGGATTAAAGCAAAGACTTTTTTTGTAACGTAGATAACCAGCATTATTCTTATAAGTTTTAGGACTTTCACTTTGTAAATAATCTTTTTTTTTTTTTTTTTGGTGTATTGGCTACAATACAATTCAATTAAATATAATTGAATACTTGCTCTGTTGTACTGAGTTCTTTGCTAGGAACTGGTCAGAAACACTGAGAGGCAGCACATCCACTGGAAAATATACCAATACAAGCAAATGGCACCCGTGAACATTTTCTCATTTTCTTCTTTTCAGAGCTGTGTAAAATGTATTAATACAGTAAAATCATTGTAAAAAAATAGGGCAGGCACAGTGGCTCATGCCTGTATTCCCAGCACTTTGGGAGGCCGAGGCAGGTGGATCACCTGAGGTCAGGAGTTTGAGACCAGCCTGGCCAACATGGCGAAACGCCATCTCTACTAAAAATACAAAAATTAGGGTGTGGCGATGCATGCCTGTAATCCCAGCTACTCGGGAGGCTGAGGCAGGAGAACCACTTGAAATGGGGAGGTGGAGGCTGCAGTGAGCTGAGATGGCACCACTGTGCTCCAGCCTGGGTGATAGAGCAAGACTCCATCTCAAAAAAAAAAAAGGTTCACGTGTTAGTGGGGAATGGGGAGAAACTACTCATTGGGTACAGGCTTTTACTTTGAAACAGTGGAAATATTTCAGAACCAAATAGAGGTGATTATGGTTTACAACACTGCGGATGTACTAAATGCCCCTAAATTGTTTGCTTTCAAATGGTAGATTTTATGTTATTTGAATTTTGCCTCAATGATTTTTTTAAAGTTAATGTAGTCTGTGGTTTGTCCCTCTTCGTATATTGATTTAGCTTTGTATTATATATTAGAATTGGAAGGTGTCTGAGAAGTCTAGCTCAGCCCCTTTCAGATCTTTTTTTGTAACTTTCAGTAAAACTCTGAAGTTTTTCCTTTGCTTTTCTTTTCTTTCTTTTTTTTTTTTTTTTTTTTGAGACGGAGTTTCACTCTGTCATCCAGGTTGGAGTGCAGTGGAACGATCTTGGTTCACTGCCACCTCCCCGTCCCGGGTTCAAGATATTCTCCTGCCTCAGCCTCCAGAGAAGCTGGGACTACAGGCGTGCACCACCACGCCAGGCTAACTGAAGTTTTAAAAACAAATCTCAAACATTTCTTGTTGAGGTTATCCTTATTTATTTTTCTTAAATTGTGAATGGGATTTTTTTCATATTTTTAAATTGTTTATTACTGCTACACAGGAGAGCTATTGAGATTTGACTTTAGTTTATATTCAACTAATACAATTATTAATCTGATCTTAAAATAACAGTGGAGTATTTTCAGTTTTTCTAGGTTTACAATAAAAACTCTGCAGACTGATATGAATACAATTTACTTATTTTCCCTTGGTGATACAATAGTTTAAAAGAACACTAAAATTGAGTATTAAAGCTGAACTTTTGTATCCTTTCTCTGTTAGGAAAAATAGGGATGGATTAAATACTTCTAACTATTGTAATTCTATTTCTCCTCCTTCTTCCTAGTATATCTTATTTTGATGCTCTGTTAAAGCTCTGGCTGTTTGTATATTTTTCCTCTGCATTTTCCTTATCTACGTATGTAGATGATGGTGGAGACAGCAGGATCAGAGGAGGACCAGAGGCAGCTGGGCTTCTAGCTTGGGGAGTGGGAGCAGAGTGAAGCCTGCGGCAGGGGACTGCACAGGTTTAGGTGTGAGACAGGCTGAATTTGGGAGAGAACTGGCTGTCTGCCTCTGTTCACAAGTGACCCTGTCTTTAAAGGTAAGGCAGGAGGCATAACTGCAGGGATGGGCTTCCCATGGAATTATGATGGTCCCTGCATTTGAGCTCAGATCCTCACCAATGCTTTTGTGGCACTGACAGCATACCTAATTTTTTGTATGTCAGGTTTTTTTAAATAAATCAAGAATAGATTGTTTTAAAAATAGTTCTGCAGGAGCCTTTAAGAGTGTATATGAGATACACAATTTCTAAATGCTTGAGGGTATTTTGAGTGCTTGCAGTTAAACAAAGGCATTGCGACTTGAAAGTAGTAGTATTTTAGAATGCAAATTCTGCCTGAAATGTGTCTGATAAAGAGTTAAACTATTTTCAAAAACGAGGGCGTGTGCAGCTCATCTCTGCAATGAAATGCCATTTCTTTCCCACTGATTTGATCACACTCTTTCTCCTTAAGCCCTACTTCTTCCTATGTTCTGTGCTTGGCATGGTAATTAGGGACTTCCGCCATCAGGGATGGGATGCTCCTGGCTATTCCCCGAGCTATACTTACCCACAGCATAGTTCTTTACATTTCCTGGCAGTGTGTGGCATGTACATTTAAGTGGTAGGATTTAGGGAAATCACATGATAGGCAGCACTATAGAGGAGGAGAATCAGCTGGGGTTGCTAGCTTTTAATTGAAGTTTTAGTTGGAGGTTCAATGAGGTGAGACTGTTATGACATTTCAAAATGTAATCGTAGGAAAATGAGGTGAGTTCATCAAAATCGAAGTAAATACGGAGCAACAGCTCAGCAACTCAGCATGAAACAACAGCTACAAACCCTCAAAAAATACAGAGTAATTAAAATGTGCATTGTGCAGCCCTCCTTCTCAGTGGGTACCTTTCCAAGGAAAGCAGTTACTTTATTGTGAAAAATATAAACACGAATTTGGAGATGTAAATTACATGCATATTTTAATCTTGTTCATAAACATGGAAAGTTTTCAAAATGTAAATACAATCAAACTAAGCACACAACTGCAGCTGAAACCAGATTTGAGAAAGACTTCAAGAAGGTAAAAGGCCCCCCAGATCCCCCAAACCCAACCCTATCTACCTACCTACCCTTTCTGTATATTTGGAAAAGATAAGGTGGAATTCCATCCTCCTACTTCTAAGGACACAAACCCTTATTCCTTATTTTTTAATGTCACAGAATGGGTAGTAGATTTGACCTTGTCTCTCTACTTCCCCTCTCCTCTCTTCTGCCTTTGGTCTACATGTGTGGTGTTGGAGATTAGCTAGTGGGAGACGATGATCAAGCGCTGAGGAATTTGTCACATGGAAAGGAGGAGGAAATTTACCCCAATACTGTCTGCATTCTTTTATTTCCGTGCTATGGGCATGCAGGTTACCTCAACATGAGCCAGCTCTAGATATTGAGCTGAGGGAGGCAGCATGAGATAATAGAGAACTCACTGAGCTGCTGTTGAAATGTGAGTAGATTCTGCCTCAACTGCACCTTGCTGCCAGAATGATTTTTGGACAGAGCCCTTCACTTCTCTGAGGCACAATGTCTCCATCTGTTAAAGTCATTGACTTGGCCTGAAAGGAGCTCCAAGGTTCTTTCCCATTCAGATTTTCTACAGTACCATGCCCCATGGATTTACTGTAATCTAAATGGGGTCCTGGAGATTCAAACCAATGGGGTACCCTTGGTTTGAGTCCCCAGAACATTTCTCAGTGTTCTGAAAAGACTTAAGAGGTGCCTCTGCCAAAGACTGTCCATATTGTAATTTAAGGCCAGGACTTTCTGAGACTGTTGTTAGAGGTCCCTCATTCTGGCTTTACTTCTACCACCTCCTTAGCTTTACAAATGGTCTTCCTAGTAGGGAATGTCTGTCTAGACCATCCAGGCTTGTGGTTGGAGCTGCCATAAAGATGACTTAGTGTAAAGATCCTACGTATGTATCTCCAGTGATGAAAGAAATATCTAATAGGGCATCTATCCTGCATTTTTCTCTCACTGCATTTCCTTATCAGGGTAGGACAGTTGAAATTTATAGGATTATAGGGGAGATAGTTATAAAAGCAACCTGTCATTTATATAAACTATAGCAAAAGAAATTAAAGTGTTAATTTAATTTAAAATTAAAGGAAGCTTAGCTTTAAGGAATCAAACCCAAAGTTTACTTTGAAGAGTCTTTTTAGTATGCTGTTATATCTGGGTGATTCCACCAGGAGACCATGAGGTCAAGTTTTTCTTCATTGTTTTACAGTAAAAAATAAAGCATATTGAGAATTCAGCATTTGCCCTGCCAGCAAGTTACACAGTAGGAAATGGTTGGGACTTAGAAGTAGGGTAAGAGATGCGATTAATGCTTGTAGGTTTGACAGTACATTTTCCAATTCAGACCACTCATTCCCACCATGAATGCCAAAGGAAATCCTTCCAAGTCACCATCAAGTCCTGGCCCGACTGAGACTTTCCTATATAACCTTTGTGATGGTTGCCTCAGGCTTCCCTAGAAAAGGAGCAGGTTCCAAAAGAGCTCTCTGATCCAGTTTTATTAGAGTGTCAGAATGGTGACATTTCCAGAACAGTCCCAGGGTAAGGAATTGGGGATGGGAGTGGAAGTTTGTAATAAGTGTGTAGTCAACTCAAGCTTTTGGGAAAACAGAAGGAAGGATGAGTATAGGAAAGCGTGTGAAGTATTAGTAAAAGCATTGGTGTCATGATATTGAACACTATTTTTCTTGGCTTATGAGGACAGATATACATATTCTCTTCATGCACTGCTAGTAACAGTGGCTGTGCCTTGCACATTTTGTTGTTGATTTTTTAATGATGTGACTAGAATGGAGCAAAAAGATAACATTCCCGTTTTAACGAAAATTCACCAAATAATTAACAAGAAAATAAACTTCACCTAAAAGTTCCCAGACTGTTGTATCAAAGACCTATACAAAAGAGCTAAAACTGTCTAAAACTCTTGAAAGAAAACAAACACAATGGTAAATTTTCATGGCTTGAATTTAGCAGTGGTTTCTTAGATATGGCACTCAAAAGCTTGAACAGCAGAAGAAAAAAAAACAGACAAATTGGACTTCATCAAAATTAAAGTTTTGTACATCCAGGAACACTACCAAGAGAGTCAAAAAACAACCGATAGAATGGAAGAAAATATTTATAAATCATATACCTGCTAAGGGTCTAATATCCAAAATATACAAAAAACCCCTACAACAAAACAATGAAAACACAACCCAATTAAAACACGGGCAAAATACTTGAACAAACATTTCTCCAAGGAAGATAAACAAATGTTCAGTAAACACAAGATGCTCAGCATCATTAGTTATTAAGAAAATGCAGATCAAAACCACAATGAGATATCATTTCATATCCACTAGGATAGCTATTGTGAAGTAGAATAAAATAGCAAGTATTGGTGAAAATGTGGAGAAATTAGAATCCTCATACAATGATGGTGGAAATATGAAATGGTACAGCCTCTGTGGAAAACAATTTGACTGTTCCTCAAAAAGTTAAAACAGGCCAGGCACAGTGGCTCACACCTGTAATTCCAGCCCTTTGAGAGGTCGAGGCGAGTGGATCACCTGAGGTCGGGAGTTCAAGACCAGCCTGGCCAACATGGTGAAACCCCATCTCTACTAAAAATACAAAAATTAGCTGGGCATGGTGGCAGGCACCTGATTACAATCCCAGCTACTCAGGAGGTGGAAGCAGGAGAATTGCTTGAACCCAGGAGGTGGAGGCTGCAGTGAGCTGAGATGGCGCCATTGCACTCCAACCTGGGTGATGAAAGTGAAACTCTGTCTCAAAAAAAAAAAAAAAAAAGTTAAAGCAGAGATTACTATATGGTAACTCTATGTGACCTTGGGCAAGTCATGTAAACTTTCTGGGCTTCAGGTGGGAGACTTCAGTAAACCCCCTAATTCTGGGTAGGAGAAGGTCTCAATCATGTGTGGGACCTTTACAAGCCTCACTTATCTTCCTTCACCCTAGCCCTTTACTTGAGTGAAGGATAAAGTATTTCAAAGGAAATGCTCTACCCTAGGTCAAGGACTGAGCTGGCAGACACAGTGCGTGGAGAGTGTGATGGCACTGTCAATGGGAGCCTTTGTAACATTTTTAAAGTTCTAGTGCTGATTCTGATGAGCCTCATGCCACTCAGAACTGCAGGAAGTAAACTCCTTCATTTCTTCATACACCTAACACCAGCGAATAGTTATTGCGTATGCCCCATGTTGTGTGGAGCACAGTGCTAGAAGACAGGGAGCCCCAAAATCCAGGGAGCTGATGATTTAGAGGGACAAGAGATTACCGGAGACGTCATTATTGAATTGCAGTCATGGCGAGGGCTCTGAAGAAGTGGAGGCTGCTATGGACAAGCACTCCAGGGTCAGGGGTGGCTGCTCTGAGGAAGCCGTGGATAAGCTGCTGTCCGAAGGGTGACTTAATGAGGAATTAACTAGGAAATTAATTCCCAGGAAAGGTGCAGATAGCATTCCTGGCAAGAGAGGTCATTGAGGAGGAAGGGAGAGTGGGCTTGGAGAAGAGCCTGATTCTGGGATGTCACAGTGACATCTGCTCTCAGGCTGACATCCTTGAATTGTAGGACCAAGAGAAGTGATCTCCCTGAGCCCACAGGTAGGCACTTTCACCACCATACACTGCTTCTGTGTCTCCACAAACCCACATCCAGCACTCTTGGCTGGGTAGCCAGCAGGAACCACACAGGATCTCTGGAACTTAAAATGTTCCCCAGAGTCAGCTGTGACCTGAAGCCAGTGCACCTCCGAGCGTCTTCACATCTGCCCAGCTCAGGGCAGCGTGAGTGACAGAACAAGTGACTCGAGCATGACGCCCCGCATGCCAGGCCAACATCCAGAGGATGTTTCTCTTTTTGGTCTTTGAGTTTACTCCCCATCAAACCAGTAAACCTAGGCTCTGAGGACAGTGGAACTACCAGACCGTTACTTAAGCCGTAGCAACCATTGTGGTACTTGGTAGGCCCGTGGCATGTATTTGGTGGATAAATTGGATCCACTGTTGTAGCAGAGGCCATGGTTTCCACACATTAATGGCGCCCAAGGTGGGTGGAGCTCATACCTGCTCCACCTTTTGTAGCTTAAAGTGGGCTGGTTGGAGAGGCCACAGTTGAGCCTCTGGGGTGCATGTGTGGTGCTCCAGCTGGGGACAGGGGCGCAGCAGCCACAGTGAGACCTGGCTGTTAGGGAAAGGAGCCTGTCCGTCAATCCCAGCAGGCATCTCCTCAACCTATAACTCAATTAATATTTTTTTTTTGGACACTAATTTGGAAGCTTGTATGTCTTCTCTGTGATCATCAATCTATTCCATCAGGCTTAATTTTTTTTTTCCTTTGCTTTCAGGAGAGTAGATCTGGAGAAAACAACAGCTGTGTTGAAGAAATAATCCGGGTAAGATTATTCTTTAAACAGTCTTATCAATCTGTGGGACATAGACTCCAAATAAAAAGGAAACCTGTGGCTTCATGATAAAGGAGCCCATAGTTTTGTTGTCTGATGTTTACCTTTTCTGAGATTAGTCACCTAAGTTTTTGAAACAACACTTCTTTTAGTAATCTAGGAGCTGCACCCCCTCTGGACACCTCTGCACAGGCTGAGGTGACACCCTATTAAAGTAATCAGCTGGAAGACATTAGAACAGAATTTAGGTGAAAAATGTGCTGGTGCTCACATTTAGATGCCCCATTTATCACCCTGCTATTTAAAAGCATCCTTTAATAGTCTGCACTTTTTTTGAGTCAGGCAAGGGTTGCCTGGTTATTTTTCCTGTAAACTTAATTGGAATCAGAAGCACTTGACAAAGAGGTAATGCTCAGGATCTGGAACCGCGTTTCCCTATTGTTTCACATGTTATTTTCCCTGTCACCCTCTATGTTTACTGTGGGTTCCCTCCCTGAACCAGTTTCGTGCCCAGAATGACTTAGATTGGGCTGTTGCGCACATCAGTGTTTTCGCAAATATTCAGACATATGATCAGGATTTCGTCATCAACCCATATTTTTTCTTCACTCATATTTTTTCAGGGGAGTTACCTAATAATTTACAGTTCTCAAAAAGCTGATACTACACTGGGCAAAACACCAAGACAAATTAGGCCAGATGGTACAGAATTTCACTGTAAAAAAAAAAAATTAATATGGTCTTTTCTTTTGGACATCCTACACACTTTTTTTTTTAATTGCTAGTGAACTACAGTAATATAATCACGTGGGTTAAAATTTTACATTAACTATTTTAAAAAGCAGGATGTTTTTCTTTCTGGAAAGCATTATTTCATAAATAAATCTAAGTCTCAAATTGAACCAGAATAACTAATCGAGGTGAGATTTGTTGAATTCATAATGATTTTTTTTTCTGGCAGAGATTTATAGAGAAAACAATTGTCAAAACAGGCAGTTTCATTTCTGGCATATAAGTATATGTTAAATAAAATACATAGTTACTTTCTATCCATATTGTCTCTCTTCCGGGGCTTTGTTTCCGATTAAAGAACAGTCAACGTGAGATGCTGATATAACTTTTCCTGTTTTTCTCTTTCAACATACTTTCATGTTTGGAGTTCACATATTCCTTTTTTTTTTTTGAGATGGAGTCTTGCTCTGTTGCCAGGCTGGAGTGCCGTGGCATAATCTCGGCTTACTGCAACTTCCGACCCCCTGGTTGAAGTGATTCTTCTGCCCCAGCCTCCTGAGAAGCTGGGATTGCAGGAACATGCCACCACGCCCAGCTAATTTTTATATATTTTTAGTAGAGACAGAGTTTCACCATGTTGGTCAGGATGGTTTCGATCTCCTGACCTCGTGATCTGCCTGCCTTGGCCTCTCAAAGTGCTGGGATTACAGGCATGAGCCACCGTGCCTGACCCACATATTCCATTTTTAAGCCATCTTCCTTTAATTGGTTGTGGTGTTTATGTCTGCAAAAGGATAGTACCAAAACACACCAATCCCCAGTTTGGTTTCCCAAAGTAGAAAAATTCTAACTTCTTATTCTCTCTTGGCCCTTCTGAGGATATGGAAGAAATCCATCCTTTGACCTTCCTATTCTATTCTCCAAACAGGGCTTGAAGTTTGAATAAAGACTTAAGTAATTCACATACCGAAAGGATAGAATTTAGGTAAAGCAAAATTCAATTCAAATAAAACTGAGTGCCACAATCAAGAGCTCATACAGCTTTATAATTATTGTTTTCTAAAGAGGACTGATGAGAACCTCATGCCCCCTTGCTGCAGTCCTTCCCTCCTCCCACTGCCAGTGCCGCCGCTGTGCCACAACCCTCTTCAGATGAGGCCTGAAACAGAGGGAGAATGTGGACCCACCAGATCACTAATTTGTGTCCCTCTGCAAGGCTGAAGTCTGCACGTGCGTGCAAGAGTGCAGTAGAGATGGTGGCTGGATTAGGAGGCAGCCGAGCTCCGAATCTGCTCTTCCTAACCCATGAACAGCAGTCAGGAGGGGAGGTGGGATTGATGAGGAGGAAACAGAGATGATGGTGGCACCAGTAGCATCCAGTTGAGCTGGAGCCTTTACTCTCTCTCTCCACTTGTCAGGCAAAGTGTGAGTAATAGTAGTTGGTATTTGGGAGCTCCTAGGGGATCATGTTAGTATTCCCAGTGTTTCCTGACATCAGTCATTCTCCAAAATCACCTACCCCTCTTACCCTCCAAACACAAGTACAGGACTCCTTCTCTTACTGCCCATGGTATATGTTGTGTATCTGTCACACATCAGCCTTCCCCTGAGACTGTGGCCTCAAGGACAGATAAAGCCAGAGTGGTTGAAGAGCAGATAAAGCTAAGCAGGAGAGGCAAAAGGAGCCAGGTCATAGATGCTATAAGACGCAGATCAGCTGAGCATTTGAGCAGAGTGATGTGATCACATTAGCAGTTTAAATGCACCACTCTGGCTGCTATGGAGAGGGGATCCACTGGGAAAAGGAGAAGCAAGAGGGAGTGGAAGGCTATTGCGGGAATCCAGACGAGAAATGCTTGGTGGCGTGCTTATGGCCGTGGGAAACATTAGGGGAGATCCTAGTTTGCGGGGAGGGAGGAAATCGTAATTTCATTTTTAGACATGGTGAGTTTGATGTGCCTTTGGAACATTCAACTAAACATAGAGAACATAGAATAACATATTGCAGGTCAGGAGGTCAGAGCAGAGTTCTGAGGTGCTAGACCAGCATTTTGGATTAATTAGTATGTCATTGGTAATAACACCATAGAAATGGGTAAATTTTTCTGGAGAGAGACTAGAGACCGACGAACAGTGAAAATCTGAATTGTGACTTTTAGAGATTCAGGGAAGGAAGAGTCACTGGGAAATGGAAGTGAGAGAGAGTGACCAGACAAGTGGAGGGAAAATTATGACAGTGAAAAGTCATGGAATCCAAGGAATGAGATTCAAGCTCAGTGGTGTTGAGAGTTTCTGAGAGGACAAGAAAGATGAGAATCTAAAACCACCCAATGGATCACACCACAGAAACATTGCTGGGGACTTTTGCGAGTGCTGTTTCCATGGAGTGGAGGGGGCAGAAACCAAACTAGAGAAAACAGAAAATGTAGTCAGTGAGTTTAGAGACTTCTGGGGAGGAAAGGTTATCACTTCCCTTCCTCTCCCTTTCCAATTGCAATACATCCCACATACAATAGCAACCACCAAGTGATGAAGAGCTGACGTTTACTGAGCATTCATTGTGTTTGAGGCACAGTTCTAAGCTGTGATTTAACCATCGCAGCTGCCTCAGGAGGTAAGCATTGGTAACATTCCCATTTTACAGATGAGGAACCGGGTGAGGAGAAGTTAAATACAATTAGCCCAAGGTCACACACCTAGCCAGTAGTAGCGCTGGGATTCTAATGAAGACGCCTTTCAGGGTAACCTATCTCTTAACTACTATGCTGACTTATTAGATGAAGAAATCCCCCTGGCTTATTAATGAAACTACTCAGGCAATTTGTTGTGAATGGGAGTTTTCCCATTTCTACCTGTTTATGATTTGGAAGTGCCAGATTATGCATTTATGCAGTTAAATTCAGAGGTTTTATAGCCTGTGTTATGAACCTCATCTTGAACTTCTTCCTCTCTCCTCCTTATTTTTGCTGAGGTGACTGTTTTCAAGTCATTTGAATATTACATTGTATTCTAACGTATAATTATTTTTTATTCTTACTCAGAGAGTTTTAATCCTGGGACCCAATAAATCTGTGTGTTATTGCAAAATTCTCTTCACTAAGGGAGAAATTAGAACAGAGTACTGTGAGGATGGATGATCAAGGCTAGAAGCCTTCATGGCTGACATATGTTTGTAACAGGCAGTTTTCTAAGTTACACTCTATTTCATCCTTAAAGGTTCCAGTGCTGCAGTGCTGTAATACTTAGGTGCCTTTCATAGCATTTATCCATTAACGTAGAATGGCATTAACATTTGTTCAGCAAATAAAATTCGTTTACAACTTAATGGGTGGGGGTGCAGGGCTGGAATCTGGAATGTACAGGTTTTGTGCAAGACAGCTTTAGATGGCATTTGTTGAAGGCACTCATAGCATAGAGTGCCTTTGTAATAAGAGACCAGTGTTTGAGATTCTGGTTTGGACTTAAGGAATTAATTTAGAGACAATTTCAGTGCAACATCTGAGCAGATTACTTTCTTGGCTTTCATCATCTTTAGCCACTAATTTCAGTGTGCTGTAAAATATTCTTAGTGAGTATTTACATAGAGTTGCATTTCTGTTTATCTGAAGGGGGTTAGTGGTGCTTGTTTAAATTTTGGAGACCTCAGCCAGTTTCCTGACATTATAGTGGAACAAACTTCAGGCAAATAAAGGGAACTCATTTTTTCCTTGGTTTCTCAGAAACTCAGGAGTAGCCTGGATGAGATAATTTCCAGTTGTCCTGGGAGATTTGTGAGTTGAGGGTACGGATCTGGGAAATGCACATTAACATGGCCCCTCGCATGTGCAGACCTCAGATGGGGGGACAAGAGAAGCTTTGTGCTCAAAAATATCAATCAAATGAAAACATACTCGCCATTCTGTGCCTGCCGGAAGGTAGACAACAAAGAGGTGACTTGTTTTCAGTGACCTATTTGCGTCATTTGCAGAGCCGGACCTAGGTCAAATCTTCCCTGCTTCAGAGCAGGCAGGCTTTTTTTCTAGCTCATACTGTTTCCTTTATAAGTTATTTGATTTGTTTCCGACAGCAAAGGTTTCATTAGTGATGAAAGAAAGCCCACTAATGGCAAAATCAATCCAGGTGTAATTGTAGAGGTGCCCCATTAATACATCCCATTACTTGCTGTAGTAAAATAAACTCGAAACAAAAGTCAGCCTGATGGAGGTCTAGAGAAATTCACTGAGCAAAACTTTAAGACTAGCCAAGATAAGTTAGTTTACTTGGTAGTGCTATGTTTTCTTTTTGCATTTGACCATCTGAACATTTAGGAACAGAAATACCATACTTTTATATCTCATTTTATATCTGTGAGATGAATTGTTAATACATGCTATCATGCTAATCCTTTGGTGTGAAACAAAAAGCCCTTCCGAAATGGCTCCACTTCTACCTGTCAAGGGCATGCTGGTGCCTGCGAGCTGTGGCCAGCAGCTTGCCACTATGTTGCAGGACTATGTGGTACAATCTGTGGACTTGGCAGTGACTCTGGAGGTGTTCATTTTCTAACAGAGGTAGGACAAGAGATCACCCTAATTCAGAATCCGTTCTGAGCCCAGAGGCTTTGGGGTGATGGCTGAAGGAACACTGGAGGTCCAGAAGCTCCTGTTGAGAATGAACAGCTCCACCCTTTGATATTTACCTGTTTCATTTTGATGCACATCATTATAAATCACAAAGTTGCTTGCAGAACCATATGCCTAGAAGATGAACGGAATGTTAGCAGCCCAAGCATCTAAAAGTCTGTGAGATTATAACTTCTGCCCTAATAGTAAACAGTGGGTTCTGATACTGCAGTCAATATCTTTTCATGGGGTATTTGTTGATATTTTACTGCAAAGGTTTCACAGTTTCTTGGAGATACTTGGAGAACTTCAGCACTACATTAGAGGACCAAGGCAAGTATGTCAAATAGAAGTAGATGTACTCAGTACCTCAGAACACCTGCCACATGTAGAAGACACTGAGCAGGTGGGATTAGTGAGTTAGAGGAAGAATGCAGGGGAGAAAACAAATAGAGGTGTGCTTCTTTCAACAGCAGTGCTTCCTTGAAAGGTGGTTTGCAGAGACTCCAGCCCCAGCAACACAAAACAAGGGTGGGATTGGAGCTGAGCGATAACAAACTTACTGGCCTCGTATGTATGTGGGTCACTGGACTACACATTGTCATCCATATAGTCTGTTCACATTTTCATGACATCTTTATAGTTTTTTCTTTATAGTTGAGTGAGAATTTTCCAAAAAATAAGGGCTTAAATGTGAATCATATAGAACAGTAAGCACAAATTCTTATCTTTATCCATGAAGGAGGTTTACTATTGTAGTGTTTTTTAATTATACAGAGTTGAATGTCAAATCATAGTATCTATCACAACTTTCAAATATGTAAATTCCCCAAACACTTAACTTATTTTCAATCTGAGTTTCATTTGAGTGTTCTTCTCCAACAGCGAAATGCTAGTGTTCAGTACTAGCCAGCTAGCCTGGTTTATGTCATTTGTTAACTTTATTTAAGAGAACCAATGCAATTTTATTTTTTCTTTCTTGTTTCCATACTTAATATCACCATATGTATTCATCAGACTTTGAAAACTTGCTGGAGATCAGAACTGAAAAATTATATAGTTATTATATTTTAGGCATTTTAAAAAGTTTTTAGAATACTAATTGAGAAGCATACAGCAGGTGCTTGAATAATGTCATTTTATTAAACTTTGTTTTGTTATAAGGTTGCTGAGAAAAAAAAAAACCAATTCCCATCCAGGGCCATTGTGTGTGGAACCTGTTCATTGCCCCCACGTCTGTGTGAGTTTTCTCTGGGGACTTCAGTTTCCTCTCATATTTCAAAGATGTACTCTTTAGGTTCACTGGCATTTCTTCATGTCACTGAAGAAATGTCATTTCTTCATGTTCATGTCATTTCTTCATGTCATTTCTGCCAGTGTCAGTGAGTGTGGGTACGTCAGAGTGCGCCTTGCCAGGGGGTGGCATCCTGACCAGGACTGGCACCCGCCCTGCTCCAGCTACCCTCCCCACTTAACTGGGATAAGCTACCTGAAAATGAATGAACGATTACAAATGAATCTAACCCAAAAATTCATCAAGTCTCAATAGTCATGCAGATGCACAACAATAAACAATGTAGTATGAAAACAGCAGGTGAGCAGGCCCTGTTGTGATTGTCTTTGGGTTTTTTTTTTTGTTTGTCTGTTGTTGTTGTTTTGAGACAGAGTCTCGCTCTGTTTCCCAGGCTGGAGTGCAGTGGCATAATCTTGGCTCACTGCAGCCTCTGCCTCCTGGGTTCAAGCAATTCTCCTGCCTCAGCTTCCCAAGTAGCTAGGATTACAGGCGCTCACCACCACACTCAGATAATTTTTGTATTTTTAGTACAGATGGTGTTTCACCATGTTGGCCAGGCTGGTATCGAACTCCTGACCTCAGGTGATCCAGCTGCCTTGGCCTCCCAAGGTCTGGGTTACAGGCATGAGCCCCCACACCCGGCCCGTGATTGTCTTTCAACTTCGTGGCGGGAGGAGGTGCTCGTTAACAGTTTTTGCTTTGCAGACGTTTATTCCTTGATGGAAACCACTACCACTATGACAGCAATCACTCACTGATTCACCAAGAATGGTGTAAGTAATTATCTTACTTGGTTTTCTTGTTTTGATTTGTTTTGTTTTTTTTTTTACTTTAAGTCCTGGGATACGCGTGCAGAATGTGCAGGTTTGTTACGTTACATACATGTCCAATGGTGGTTTACTATGCCTATCAACCTGTCATCTAGGTTTTAAGCCCTGCATGCATTAGGCCTTTGTCCTAATGCTCTCCCTCGCTGTGTTCCCTACCCTCTGACAGGCCCTGGTGTGTGATGTTCCCCTCCCTATGTCCATGTGTTTTCGTTGTTCAACTCCCACTTATGAGTGAAATATGCAGTATTTGGTTTTCTGTTCCTGTGTTGGTTTGCTGAGAATGATGGCTTCCAGCTTCATCCATGTCCCTGCAAAAAACATGAACTCATTCTTTTTTATGGCTGCATAGTATTCCATGGTGTATATGTGCCACATTTTCTTTATCCAGTCTATCATTGATGGCCATTCGGGTTGGTTCCAAGTCTTTGCTATTGTAAATAGTGCTGCAATGAACATATGTGTGCATGTGTCTTTATAGCAGAATGATTTATAATCCTTTGGGTATATACCCAGTAATGGGATTGCTGGGTCAAATGGTATTTCTGGTTTTAGATCCTCGAGTAATCACCACACTGTCTTCCACAATGGGTGAACTAATTTACACTCCACCAACAATGTAAAAGCATTCCTGTTTCTCCACAGCCTCGCCAGCATCTGTTGTTTCCTGACTTTTTAATGATCACCATTCTAACTGGCATGAGATGGTATCTCATTGTGGTTTTGATTTGCATTTCTCTAATGAGCAGTGATGATTTTTTTCATGTTTGTTGGC
The DNA here is from genome assembly GCF_030222135.1 of Aotus nancymaae. Lineage (NCBI taxonomy): Eukaryota > Metazoa > Chordata > Mammalia > Primates > Aotidae > Aotus > Aotus nancymaae. The sequence continues at coordinate 3,968,722 of NW_026988546.1, read as the reverse complement.
TGTATAAATGTCTTCTTTTGAGAAGTGTCTGTTCATATCCTTCACCCACTTTTTAATGGGGCTGTTTTTTTCTTGTAAATTTGTTTAAGTTCCTTGTAGATTCTGGATATTAGACCTTTGTCAGATGGGTAGCTTGCAAAAATTTTCTCCCATTCTGTAGGTTGCCTGTTCGCACTGATGATAGTTTCTTTTGCTGTGCAGAAGCTCTTTAGTTTGATTAGATCCCATTTGTCAATTTTGGTTTTGTTGCCATTGCTTTTGGTGTTTTAGTCATGAAGTCTTTGCCCATGCCTATGTCCTGAATGGTATTGATCTTACTTGTTTTATTACTCTTTCTTAATGTATGCATAGTTCACATTTTTTCAGCGTTTAATATTAAAAGTGTTTGGACCTTATAGAGAAGTTTGATGTTTTTGTGATCAGAAATGTTCCATAGGAACTTTTTATTTTTTCTTTCTTGTTTCCATACTTTTATCACCATATGTATAAACTCTTGTTTATATCAATCAGCCTGAAAAATTGATTTTATTATATAGCATTTCACTTAGAAGCCTCAGTTTCAAAGACCCTATTGATGACATTGCATGAGGACTTCATGTAGAGACACCAAAATGTCTGCTGAAATGATATTAGTATTCAAAATATGAAGGCAAATAAGATTCTACTAAAAGTATTTTTGGGCCGGGCTCGGTGACTCATGCCTGTATTCCCAGCACTTTGAGAGGCCGAGGCAGGTGGATCACGAGGTCAAGAGATCGAGACCATCCTGGCCAACATGGTGAAACCCCGTCTTACTAAAAATACAAAAAAATTAGATGGGCGTGGTGGTGCACACCTGTAGTCCCAGCTACTCGGGAGGCTGAGGCAGGAGAATTGCCTGAACCTGGGAGGCAGAGGTTGCAGTGAGCCGAGGCGTGCCACTGCACTCCAGCCTGGCGCCTGGTGATGGAGTGAGACTCTGTCTCCAAAAAAAAAGAAAAAAAGTATTTTTGGAGTGCGAATGTATGTACATGTGTGATGTGTATGTAATTCTTGTGCCAGAAAATCTGTAGCATGAGGGGCCCTCTGACCTTCAGCTCTACTCAACATTTTTAACTTTTTACTCTGACCTAGGCATTCCATCAGGCAGCTGGTCCTTGCAAACAGGTCCTTGAGTATAAGCTACCAAAGACCTTTCAGTCTGATAACCGCCTCCATCAGATTCCCTAAGGACATTACCGTGTTTCTTTCCAAAAGCCTCGCTGGTTTCCGCCTGTGGCTGGGATCGTCATACCCAGTCATGTCCATTCTTGGAAGTGGCTCCCTCTCTTGGCTATCTCTGCTAGCCCAATACACGTTCACGCTTGTTGCCTTGCTTGTCCACTCTCTGGTCCGCACTGCTCATAAGTCACTCCAGGACTGACAGGATGGAGTCCAGGCTGCTCCTCTCCAGTAGTCAGCACTGGAGGGCTGGATCCTGGAGTGCTCCAGGCAGCCAGCCGGTTATGACCTCTGCTTCATGCTGGATCTCACTTCCAGGGCAGGATCACAGTTTTAACCAAACTATGCTCCCTTCCTTGAAGGGTGACTTATTCCTCTCTGGAGGTCGTCATCAATGTGATGTTCAGGAAAAATGTCCTTCAGTCATTTTTCCATTGACTAGTTAGTGTTTATCAACTCCCCCAGGAACCTTAAAAGACACTTTTCCCCAGTTGCTCCCCAGTGAAGTTCTAATACCACAGAGATACTGCATGTCTGTTTGTATGTAGTATGTGAGTCTGTGCTTTATGCACAGAGTAAAGTTTTCTCATCCCTAAGAACCAATTTTGTAAGGCGCCCATTGGGAATGCCTGGCTTAGACCACCCCTGCTTGCCGCACACCTATGACACCAGCACCTCCTTGTCATTCTCCTCGTCACCCTCTGCAGACACTTCACCTTCTCTGTCCCCAAAGAGATGGATGCTATCCATTGGGCATCCCTGGGCCAGTGGCATCAGTCAGTCACTGTGTCAGGCTCTGTTCTCGACACTGGGGGTACAGGGGGTGGACGAAACAGGTAATACTGGAGCGAGCACTTCCTCTCTCTGCCCTCTTCTAACCTCTGTCTCTACTAGCATCTTGTTCTCAGAGTAAACACGTATAGATTCTTTCCGTCATATATATATGTACATACACATACATATTCAATGCTGTATTTCTTGCAGCTCTTTCTTCCTTCCTAGCTAGATTCTCCAGACCAAAGTCTCTCTGCGTCTTCACTTTCATTTCCCCTTCAACGAACTGCCATCTCTCCCACCAGCCTCCTGCCTGAAATGGCTTTTACTGAGGTCACCACCCCAGGCTTGCTTATCAGAAGTACAGAGAGCATTTCCCCATGTGATCTCTGGCAGGCATTTGATGTTGCTGACTGCAGAATTCACATGAAAATGCTCATGCCCTTGGTGTCTCTGTCACCACATCCTCCCGGGTTCACCCACTTTGTGGTCCTTTCTCCTTGATCTCCTCCATGAAACTCCCTTCCTGTAACTCCACCCCAATGTTGGTGTTCCTCAGGGTCCCATTCTGACTCTTCTCACATGCTGTACTTCCATGGTGACTGGTAACATCCATGTGGGGATGGGTCTCAAGTGTGTCTCAAACCGAGCTCTGTTTCTGAACTTCATGTCACCTGCCCAGCTGCCACCAGATTGTTCCACTTAGATGCGTCATGGACATCTGCACCTTAATTCATCTCACATCTCCACCGGCTTCTCCTGCAGCTTGGATTATTTCATTGCCCAGCAGTCCATGCTGTCAGTTTCTTCTTCTCCCTCACACTCACCATGTTGAGTTCATTACCAAGCCTGTCAGCTCTGTCTCCCTCCAATGAATTCACTTCTCTTCACCTCCAGCCACCCCCTTGCTCATCCACCATCCTTTCCAACAAAACTCCAGAGACCTGCTTGCCAGCCCTCTGCCTCTTTCCAGCTCTCTACGATGGAGGCAGAATCCAGTTTCCACAGCATAAGTTTGCTGGAAACATGTTCGCGGCTCTCCCCGGGGCTCAGGATAGAGTCAGACCATAGACCCCCAGATGTGGTTTGCAGAGTCACACATGCCGTGGCCACGTGTATGCTTCCGGCCTCATCTTTCACCATGATGCCCCTCACACTCCATGCTGCACTTCTGCAGGTGTAACCACTGACCTCACTGTCACCTCTGGGCGCAACTCACGCTCTTCCCCACCCCGGCACATGTTCTGCCTACCCCTGACCACACATTTAGCTGACTGACTCCTACATATCTTCCAAGCCTCACTCGAGATGTCACTCCCTCCACGAAGCCTTCGTGATTCCCAGAGTCTGAGTTAGAGGCTCCTCTTCCATGTCTGCCAGCTAGCCTTTATTCTTATTACAACACTTAATATGTAATGGTCTTTCTTATTTCCTCCTGGGCTGTTGTCATCTACCTCCAGGAATAAGCGCGATGACTGGCATATAATTGATGTTTAATAAAAAGTGAATAAATGGTCAGGCACAGTGGCTCATGCCTGTAATCCTAGCACTTTGGGAGACTGAGGCGGATGAATCATCTGAGGTCAGGAGTTTGAGACCAGACTGGCCAACATGGTGAAACCCCGTCACTACTAAAAATAGCAAAATTAGCCAGGCGTGGTGGTGGCCACCTGTAATCCCAGCTACTCAGGAGGCTGAGGCAGGAGAATCACCTGAACCTGGGAAGAAGAGGTTGTAGTGAGCCAAGATCATGTCACTGCACTCCAGCCTAGGTGACAGAGCCAGACTCCATCTCAAAAAAATTTCAAAAAAATTTCTAAGTGAATAAATGGTTGAACAATAATGAATGATTTTGACATTTTGCCCAATGTCTCCTCTTGCTCTTCACCCTGTTGTTTTTCTAGTCCTGAAGCAAAAGGTTCAAGGTACCATCCCTCTAAAACAACAGCTCTCCAAGGATTGCCAAGACTGTTGTGCTGCCTGGAAGCATTAGAACACATTGCACAATTGGCACAAATGCAAGAGAGAGGAAAATTCACCTGCTAACTCCCAGTGGTAGAAACAGGAAAGAGTACAGCAGCGACTGCTAAAGTGCATGTCAGAAAACTCAGACCTTTTGTATCTGCCACTTGTATCCTGAGTGTCTTTCATGAGACTGAGCCTTTCATTTTGATAGGTAATGAATTTTTACAAGTTGAGGAAATCAAGATAATACATTTGCAGGGATAATTTGGGTAATTACCATGTTGCTGCTGGTAGAATCAAGGGCCGGAAGTCAAAACTGTTTCCACTGCTAATATGCTCTGTGTAAAGCAGTTCTTGGAACAATTAAAATATATCTATCCAATGTGATCAACTCAAGACATACATTTTAAATTTGTATTTATTATCATGAAAATCACATACAGTGTCCTCTGTTATTTTTTCAAATTAAGGGTTGTGAAATTATACTGGTTTGCTGCAAATTACTATTGTACACACACAGATCTTAGAAAATAATTTCTAAGGTAGAAAATGATCATTTGAGGATGAAAGTAATGTAAGCCTTGAAAAATTAGAACTCTATCTAGATAATAATCATATATTTTAAATAAGACATAATTACCTTCTTACAGTCTTGTTATCATTTAGTTCATTATAACCTAAAAAGCCTCAGAAACCTAATTTCTCCTTTGCCATTGTGTTTATCTGTTGTTTTATAAGTTCTGATAAATTTGATATGTGGATGTGCCATTCTTCGTTTTTATGCTCATTGGATTCAGTAGAATGTAAGTATTGGGAAAATGCAGGGGTTAGAATCAGACATTTTCAGAACTGTTAGAGCACACTCCCATATTTATTTGCATGTTGTTTTCTTCTGATTTTGAAAGCAGCCCATAATTTCAGAATAGGTAACCCACTGCTGGGGTTCTTTTTTGAACATGAGGCATTATTTAATATGCCCAGAACTCCATTCCTGGGCCCACTTGTACCTCAGAAATTTAGAAAAGTGCTGTGCACAGCACCTCTGCATTCTACAGACCCTCCCTCTGCCAGCATTACTTTCCTAAGCAGCTTCAGTTTCTGATGACAGCTCAGGGTAGGTGGACCTCTTCATGTGTCTCCAGATAGTAGATTTGAAAGGAATTATCATATGCTAGCACTGGCCAATAGATTTTATTTCTCATGCTAATAAGGTACACATGTATACACATGTATAAATGTGTGTCTTTCTCTCTCCCCTGGATTTCTTAGAAAGTTTAAAAAGTTGTATCCTATGGGCAGTTCATTATTTATTATTGCAGTTTTTTGTTAGTAAGTTTTTATTTCAGTGCCTTTTTTGTTGTGACTCCAAACAATTCGTGGTCTGTGGTTCTGTGGAAATAAAAATATTAAGGATTTTATATTCTCTTTTTTAAATAATTTAACTTTTATTTTAGATTGGGGGTACATGGCACATTTGTTACATGGATATATTGCATGATGCTGAGGTTTGGGGTACAAGTGATCCCCTCATCCAGTAGGGAGTCTGGGCATATCAGATTGGTGGTTTTCAGCCCCTGCCGTCTGGTAGTCCCCAGTGTCTGTCTTTCCCATCTTGATGCCTCTGTGTAGTCAGTGTCTAGCTCCTATTGATGAGTGAGAACACGTGGTATTTTATTTTCCATTCCTGCATTCATTCACTTAGGATAGTGGCCTCCAGCTCCCATCCATATTGCTGCAAAGGACAGAATTTCATTCTTTTGTATGGCTGCATAGTATTCCATGGTGTATATGTGCCACATTTTCTTTATCCAGTCCACTGTTGAAGAGCACTGAGGTTGAGTCCATGTCTTTGCTACTGTGAATAGCACTGCAAAGAACATACAACTACTCAATTTTTAAGTGTCTTTCTATGAACAGTGATTACATTTCTGAAACCTAGTTAAAATCTTATGATCAGCATGCTTATTATCCACTTATATTAAGTACTTATAAAATATCTTTTTAATAGTCTCAAATATAGATTTATTTCTACATGTAAAGTACATATTATTTTTTTAAATCACCCTGGGATTCTATGTTAATTACCTTAACATTATCAGAATACTCGTATCTGCATACTTACTAATACTTTATGAATCATTGTAGCTTTCCCTTCTCTGGCAGTAACTTGTGACCTAACAGTATTTTTGGTCAGTTCTTTAAACATGTTTTTAAATTCAGTTTTGGGGTGGGCAGGGAATTGGGGAAGGATAGGCTTTTAAAAATAGTACCTTTAAAGTTATCTAAAAATGTTTGTAAACGCTTATTAAAAAATGATCAACTTCCCAACACCTACCTAGGCTGCATCTCTGGAAACCCAATTACAGATAGAGAGCCTGGTGAGTCAAAGCCTGGGCTTTCAACATGGAGCCATTTGCAAACTTTGTTACAGATAACTAGAGGGAAAGCACGAAGGGAAGAAGAAAAGCCAGCCACAGTGCAGGGAAGAGGAGGATACTGCCCAGAAAAAATGAGGTGCAACAGGTTCTGTCCAGATAGTGAGACAAAAACCTCCTGTCTGGTCTACAAAATAAGCATTTATCATTCTGACTTTTTAACTTACGATTTCCTTGTTTTCCCACTGAAATCTGCCAGGAACCCCTTCACACACACCCCCACCATGAACTCTGGAAGAAGGCAGGAAATGAAAACAGAGCTCTTTCAGAGGTTGGCTAGTTATCGTATGGATGAGGAGCACACTGTGATGGGAATAAAGCCCTGGGAGCAGCAACAGATTCCTAGCATGTTTCAAACTCTGTGGATGCAGGGAGGGGTCATGGCAGCGGAGTCATCTAGAAAGATTGTCAGCAGCCCTCGGATAGTGGAAATGATTAATCACTTCAGCACAAAAGAACACAAAGAGAGATTTGTTAAGAATAAGCAGGGGACAGAGTGCCAGATCCAGGGGTGACGGGCTCATCTGTTTAATAATGTATTTTCAAAGTGTGTGCCACATCAAAAGCAAAGCATGTGCAACTGGAGGAAAATGAAATGAAAAGCAGTGGCTAAAATATTTGATGAATGTTGAAGAAATGTTGAGAAAATGAGATCAGCAAAACATTTGGTTTGGCAATTTTTTAAAATGTGTGCCTCTACCTTCTCCGCTCCCGCCGCCCAACCTCACCTCCACCTCCAACCCCACTGTCTTAGCATCACTGGGAAAACTCGTCTTCCCACAAAAGATGTGTCCTAGACCTCTTATCCCCAGAATGATAAGAACCGTCTTGTGACGACATCCTGTCTTACAGAGAAGGAAACTGAGGTGCAGAGAGGAGAACACACAGCAAGTAAAAGATGAGGTTTAAACTCAGGCCTCCCAGAGCCCAGCTCACGTTCCTAAAACTACAGAGTAATTTTTAAAAATATGATTATTTCCAAAATGTAAGACAGAATAAATTCTTGTGGGGACACAAGACTTCACAAGACTTGAGTTTATACCACCTCTTTCTCACAGCCCTGGGGAAGCAAAAGGTTGTGCTCTGGCTGCCTTTGTTTCTTCATTGGTGAGAAGCTGCAGATTGCTTGTGAGGAGTTACACTGAGGCTCTCAAATGCCCGTAGTGTGACATGAGGAGCCCTAGTGAGCATAGAAATACTCGTGTACCGCAAAACAACATTTTGGTCATCAAAACGTCATAGTACGAGGCATCACCACCGTGGTGATGCTGGTGTAGGCAAACCTACTGTGCTTCCAGTACGATGAATGCCTAGGACATACAGGTATGTACAGTACAGAACACTTGAGAATCACAAGAAGCAATTGTGTCACTGTTTTATGTATTGACTATACCAAGCTGGTCCAACCCGTGGGCCGTATGCAGCCCAGGATGGCTTTGAATGCGGACCAACAAAAATTTGTAAACTTTTTTGAAACACGAGATTTATGCATATACTTTTTTTTTTTTTTAAGCTCATCAGCTAGTGTTAGTGTTAGTGTGTTTTATATGTGGCTAAAGACAATTTTTCTTCTTCCAATGTGCCCAGGGAAGCCAAAAGATTGGATACCCCTGGACTATACTATATTTTTTATCATTATTTTAGAGTATACTCCTTCTACTAGATATTAAGAAGTTACCTGTAAAACAGCCTCAGGCAGGTCCTTCCAGAGGGGTTCCAGAAGAAGGCATTGTTGTTCTAGGAGATGACAGCTCCATGCATGTAATTGCCCTTGAAGACTTCCCAGTGGGAAAAGATGTGGAGGAGGCCAGGCGCAGTAGCTCACGCCTGTAATCCCAGCACTTTGGAAGGCTGAGATGGGCAGATCACTTGACATCAGAAGTTGAAGACCAGCCTAGCCAACATGACAAAACTCCATCTCTGCTAAAAATACAAAAATTAGTTGGGCGTGGTGGTATGTACCTGTAAGCCCAGCTACTTGGGAGGCTGAGGCAGAAGAATCGCTTGAACCCAGGAGGCGGAGGTTGCAGTGAACCAAGATTGCATCACTGGACTCCACCCTGGGGGACAGAGTAAGACTCTGTCTCAAAAAAAAAAAAAAAAAGAAAAGAAATAGACGTGGAGGAGAAGACAGTGATATTGATGATCCTGACCCTGTGTGGGCCTAGACTAATGTGTGTGTTTGTGACTTAATTTTGACAAAAAAAGTTTAAAAAGTAAGAAAAGTTTTTAAAGAAGCTCTTGAAAACAGGAAAAACCATACAGAATAGGATATAAAGAAACTTTTTATACAGTTGTACAATGTGTTTGTGTTTTAGGTGTTACTACAAAGCAGTCAAAAAGTTAAGAAACTTTAAAAGCTTATCAAGTAAAAAGCTTGCAGCAAGCTCAGGTTAACTTATTATTGAAGAAAGAAAAATATTTTTATAAATTTAATGTAGCTTAAGTGAATAGTGTTTATAAACTCTACGGTAGTGTAAGGTAATGACCTCGGCCTTCTCATTCACTCCCCACTCACTCACTGACTCTCCCAGAGTAACTTCCAGTCCTGCAAGCTCCATTCATGGAAAAGGCCCTGTAGAGATGGACCATTTTCAACCTTTTATGCCATATTTTTACTGTACCTTTAATATGTTTCAGTATGTTCAGATACACAACATATACTTACCCTTGTGTTACAGTTGCCCACCATATTGAGTACAGTAACATGCCGCACAGTTTTGTAGGCTAGGAGCAATAGGCCTCACCATATGGGCTAAGTGTGTAGCAGGCTGTGCCACCCAGGTTTGTGTAAGTGCACTCTATGATGCTTGCACAATGACTAAATCACCTAATGACACATTTCTCAGAACGAATCCCTGTCATCAAGCGATGCATGACTGTGCCTTTGATAGTTCCTTACAGATTGATCTTGAGTGTGTATTCATGTGTAACCTAGTTACTGAATAATACATCTTGAAATGTTGGATTCTTTTTGTATCCGCTCGTGCTGTGCTGTCTTCCTTGGAGCTCTGTGATGACTGGCACCTCCTGGCGGAGGCCTCCTTCCCACATTACCCCCAGTAAGAGCAACAACAGGCAAGGCTGCCCTCTTCCCCAGCAGTGGTGAGGTAAAGATGGAGAGTCAGGAGGAACAAGAGTTCCTGGGTGGCAGAAGCTCTGGCTCCCCTGACCACTCAGTGTGGGTTTTCACCAGAGCTTGAGCCTTAGCATCAGCCACTCCTACATTCAACAACAGCTTTGGCGCTTACTGCCTGGGTGACATTGACCCAATATAGAGGTCAATACGGGGTACATTTTGCAAGGAAGAAAGCTACTGTTCTCATTTATTGTTTCATATGCTTGTTATATCAATTGCTGGATAAATTTGTGAATACACACATCTTAGTGAATCAACATATCTAATAAAATGTTTTCATTCATCAAATGTGGTTGTGGAAGTAAACCAATTTTGTAAATCTGAGATTGAAGGAAACTATCTATTTTGGGACTAATGACTGTTAGCTGCTATCATTCTTGTTAAAATAATTGAATATTTCCAGCTTCATTAGAGATGAAGTTTACTTAAAAAAATCTCAACCTATAAAATCCATTTGTAGAATGTTTGTGAGCTTGTATTTAATACTAAGAAACAGTTGCTTTGCTAAAGGATTCTTGGCTATAGGAAGGAATCTAGCGTTAATAGCAAACTTCCCTGAAGAATCTAGATATTTGCTTACTGTTTCTTTACACTTAGCATTAATTTGAAAAACAAAAGTGTTGGAAATAACTTTGGATTTAATTGAAAAGCAATAAAATATAAAGACAAAGCTTCTTTGGAGTAAAAATGAAAGCCAGTGGGACGTCATAAATCATTCTACAAAAATATGCTTTTCATTCAACTGTTTTTAGGTGCATATGCCAGGTAAATTGGCTTGCAGACTTAATAATGCATACTACACCCCCTGGTGGAATATTCATTTGATAGGTAGTTGATAGCTTTTTATCTCTTTAAATACAATGTGCTTATTTAAATATCTTTGCCTTCTTAGTTGATTGTCAGTTTATGTTCATTTATGTCAACTTATACCTGTAAGTTGCATTTGTAAGTATGTATATGGCTATACTAAGTATGCCCAATGATGAATTAGATTACTCAGGCAAAGTAATTTTTATAATACATGTTCTAGTATACTATGTTTCTAAAGATTTATTTTGAGAATTCAAAAAGAATTTAAAATCATGTAAATCATGTATAACTCCTAACTTGTAGCAGTATTTTCACATGTAAATAAACTTGATAGATTGCTTGAACCAGCTATCTCATTTATTGGCAAATGACTAAACCCTCCTACTTAAATATTTATCAGTGCTTTCTACATAAAGACTTATCCAACTAGGGAGAGCAATGTGAAACTCAGAAATTTACTTGGACTTGAAAGGACCGTGAATTAAAATAGTAGGAGTTTCCAAGTATATAGGCTGAGAAAATCCCCAGACTTTACATAGACCTTTAAACAAACACACAGGAGGAGAAATTAACATTCCTTTACCATGGATGAAGGATTATCTGTTTCTTTTCAATATTGTATTTTTCATTGATGTACGGTTTTAATTTCGATTAGAATGAGATTCCCTACATTTTTGACAGGAAATGATTTTGTAACACCCACCCGATAGTCTCAATAAGTACTTTAATGATTAGAGTATATTGTATCTGAAATGCTTGGGACCATAAGTGTTTCAGATTTTGGATCTTGGAATATTTGCATTATACCAGTTGAACATCCCAAATCTGAAATCCTAAATGCTACAATAAGCATTTCCTTTGAGCATCACATTGGTGCTCAAAAAGTTTTAGATTTTGGAGTATTTCAGATTTTGGATTTTGAAATTTGGAATTTGGGATGCTCAACCTGTATTGGATATATTACTTGTTAAATTTTATTCAGTCCCTTGAGTTATTACTATAAAAAGCCAGTTATTTCCAGAGTCCAGAGGTGGAATTCTCCATATGTCTTCATAAACAAGCAAAGGCATCTAAAATTACAAACTCTGTTTTTAACTTCTGATAAGAAGTCACTTTTGAGTGAATTTAGAAGTTTATAATGACTTGAAAATGAAGGATTGGGCATGTATATTCAATGCAGTAAATATAGTAAGTTTTCTGACTCAATTTCTTCTCTGACCATGGAAGCTGCAACATGTGCTTGACCCAGGCTAGTTGTGTAGCTCAGAGATTAAAGATTGAGCACAACTCAGTAAAGTGCTAATAAAACAGCAACAGGCTGGGCACCGTGGCATGCACCTGTAGTCCCAGCTACTCAGGAGGCTTAGGTGGAAAGATTGCTTCAACCCAGGAATTCAAAGCCAGCCTGAGCAACATAGTAAGACTTCATCTCTAAAAACAAAACAACAAAACCCCAAAAACTCAGCAATATTTCAACTCAGAGCTACAGGTAGAAAGCTGGAAAGAGCACTAATCCCCCTCTTACAACAGGAAAAAAGTCAGAGAAACAGAAAACTCCTTTGAGAGATCTGAAATAGAAGGGCAAACAACAAACTGAAATATGAAGACACAGGTAAGGAAGAAGCACGACCTGAACATTCGCTTGCATGGGATACCACACAAGACCGTATGAGCCAGTAAGATCTGGCTGGAAACTTTTCGCAAATGACTAAAGGCTGAACATGGGTTCACAGGAGAGGGCAGCAGACCCAGGGAGATTGTACTTTCTTGTAGGCTTCTCCTCTGCCAGGTGCTCCAAGGGAAGGCCTGGGAGAACCCGGATAAGCCTTTCCTGTGGTCTTGGCCAAGGAAGTTGAACAGCAGCCACTGCAGAACCTCTAGCTGGACCCATGTCTTCCATCTCTCCTACCAATTAGAACATTAATCTGCAGGAAGGACACAGAACTGCACCCTGAGGGCACTGCTGGATCCCGTAGAGAAGGGGGAAAAGAATGGCAACCATCAGCAATACTCAACTCAGAATTAGATCCCCTGTCGTTCCTAAGAAACGAGGAAGGGCAACCAAAATGTATCCTGAGGTTCCTGGTAGAAACTCACTGTACCCAGAGAGGGAGAAAAGAACACAAAAAGTTCTCCCCACAGGGAAGGGGCAGGAATGTGTGCTACCGAACATTACGCTATATCTGGAGAAAGGTCAGGGACACTCATGAAGGACATACCACCAAGACTGTTGTTTAGAGTGCCTACCTGAGGCTGAGGCTTCATCAGAACATCAGACGCCATCTTCTCTCCACACTAACAAGCTTTAAGAAGAATCACAGTGGAATACAACTTGGAGAACCACGCAAAGGGAGACCCAAAGCCAAGGAGGGAGACTCATAGCCAAGCAGAGAGCAAACTTCACACCCAGCCCGAGTCCTGACCACATTAACAGAAACCTCCACACTGAAGAACTAGCAAAGGAGGAAGGCATCCTCATCTCCAAGCAGCGAGTGTACTTACTTCTGAATCCACTGTCCTAGATGATATATTTGGCTTTCAACAAAAAAACTGCAAGACTTAACAACACCACAAGAAAGAACAGTCTGAAGAGACAAAGCAGTCATCAGAAGTAGAATTAGATTTGACACAGATGTTAGAACTCTCAGGCAAAGAATTTAAATGGCTACAATCAATATGTTAATCGGTCTTACGGAGAAGGTAAACAGCATGCAAGCTTATATATAGGTCATGTCACGAGGGAGATGGAAACTACAAGAGAAAGCCAAATGAAAAAACTTAAAAATGGAAAACAGAGATAAAGAATGCATTTAATGAATTCATCAATAGACTGGACACTGCTGAAGAATCAGTGAGCATGTAGATAAGTCAACCAAAGTTAACCAAACTGAAGTGCAATGAGATTAAAAAAAAAAAAAAAAGAACAGTGTCCAAGACCTATTGGATAATATCATATGGTTTAACATTCATGTAATTAGAATCACAGAGGGGAAAAAGAGACGGCAGGGCAGAAGAAATAAGGGCCAAGAATTTTCCAAAATTAGTGACAGACACCAAACCACATACCCTAGAAGCTCAAATTCAAGAGGATACCTTGCAAGGTAAATACACACACATACACAGAGAGAGAGAGAGAGTGCATGTGAGAAGGGATATATTGTATTCAAACTGCTGAAAACCAAAGACAGAAAATCTCGAAGTTAGCCAAAGAAAATGACGCATTACCCACAAGAGAACCAGGATAAGAAGTGCAGCAGACTTCTTGTCAGAAACTAACAAGAAAACAGTGGAGTAACGTCGTTAATGTGGTGAAAGAAAAAAAAGAAAACTCTCAAGCCAGAATTCTATGCACAGCAAAGCCTCAGATGTTAAAGAGAACTATTTTCTCAAACAAAAACTAAGGGAATTAATTGCTAGTGGACTTGCTCTACAAGAAATGCTGGAGGCAATTTTTTAGGCAGAAGAAGTATGATATAGTCAGAAACTCAGATACACAAAGAAAATAAGAGCAGCAGCATGGAGTAAGGACTTGTGCTGAATTCTTCTATTTGCTCATTAAAATGCAGTCATTGTGTATTGTTTAATGAGTATGGCATTTCAGTTTGGGAAGATGGAAAAGGTCTACAGATGGATGGTGGTGCTGGTTACACAACAATGAACATACTTAAACTGAACTGTACACCTAGAAATGGTTACAGTGGTCAAGTTTATGTTATATGTATTTTGCTATAAAAAATGCAACCGATATATCCAAGAAATAAGACTGAACAATTCATGATCATAAAGCAACTCTGTTTTTCTTCTCATTGGCTCTCCAGACCTTTTTTTGTGGGCTACTTCCTTCCTGGATGAAATCTTAGGTATCTTCCATGATGTTTCTAGACATTGTTATATAATAAAAAAGTTATCCAGTCACTTTTAGTGACAAAAATGTGTCATTTTAATACAAAAATTACCTGGGTGGGGTGGTACACGCCTGTAATCACAGCTAAGGCATGAGAATTGCTTGAACCCAGGAGACACAGGTTGCAGTGAACCGAGATAATGCTACTACACTCCAGCCTGGGTGACAGAGTGAGACTCCATCTCAAAAAATAAAAACACGTGTATGGTTAAAATGCCAAATCATATGGCATAGTCAAAGCTCTAAACTTGAAGTTCTTCCTTCCTCCTCCTTGAGCATGCTTCAGGCTGTAATCCTGAGAAGGATGGAGGGACATGGTTGCCCCTTCTCCTTCTCTCTTCCACTGCCTTGCATTTTTTCTCCTCTTTTTATTTTTTAGCTGAGGTCCTGGCACCTCTGGGAGCTGGAGCTAGCATGATAGAAGAGTGGCAAGGGGCTGGAAAATCTTACTTGGCTCTTCTTGTGAGCTGGCGTTGGAGATTGGGGGGTATTGATACTGGTTCTTTCTCTTGTGGGATGCTTTCATGGTTCCAGAAAGATTTTCCCCATGTAAATGTCGAGCTGTAGCTCCTTTGAGGAAGGTAGTGCTTCCCTTTCCATATTCCACAGGACCCACTCTTCCTTCCCTATGAGTGCTCCAACTCAGCATCTGCATGTAGTGGTATATTTTGTCTCTCTGTAGGTGGGAGTGCAGTTCATATCCAGTATGCCCTTCTGTGCTACATCTCAGGCCATTCAGTCGACTCTCGCCTGTGGGCTTTTTCAGGCTTAAGTTAGGTCTCCCCAAGCCCCCAGAACAAATATAAAGTCCTTTGAGGGTGGTGGTGGAGGTTTGTGTGTTTAGAAGCTCTTTTACTTAGGTCAGAGGTGAGGAAGAAATATCTGTCATCCCCTTGCCCACATCAGAGAGGGGAGGAGAAATGCCACAGTATGCAGCAGCGTTCCCCCAAGAATGTTTCTTTCTTGGCCTCTTCTGCTTCAACCCTTGTAGACCCTTAGGTGGATATTGAGCTGAAGGTCATAGCACTCTTCTCAGACCCCTCCATTGCAAGGTTGGCCTTGCCGAGATACACCCCTTCTTTGAGTATTTGGCATGTACTGTTTGTTCTTAGTCAGAAAACACAGAATTAGTTTCATTAGAACAGCTTGCCCAGTGGCACTCAACTTAGTAGGGTCAGCAGACATGTGTTTAGCTGGAAGGTGCACTTTATAAAAGATGAACTGTTTTGTTCTATGTGACTGTGATCTTTGTTACTGTAGTGGCTACCATTTAGGTTACAAATGAAGCAGAGTTGTCGAGGAAGCCTGGAGAGATTCTTCCCAAAATTCCCTCTGTGTGAAGCTGACATCTTAGATACAGAAAAAGCTCTAACCAGGTAGAAATAGGTGTGTTTGTTCTTATTCTCAGCCTCCTTGATTCTTTTTCATATTTTTTATTTGCCTTTTTTAAATAATGAATTTGGTCTCAGACAAGGTGCACAGACCTCACTGAAATAATGAGCCAACATGAGCATGAGACTTACGGTACACAGGCGTTATTACGTACTCCAGGTCAGGTTTCATTACTTCAGTAGGATCAGCCTGAGGACAAAGTAAAATCTTACTATGACCTAGTCCTCTTTTAATTTAGTAAATGTTTCTTATCCTAGGCTTCCCAGTACCACTATTTAAAGAGCTGTTTTGGAAACACCATGTTAGCTTTTGAATAAAACCAGTATAAAAATCTATTACACAAATGACATTTTCATTGAGAATGAGAACATGGCAGTGTGATTGAACTGTAGTATGAACTGGTGCTGTCTCATCTTTAGAGAAGCCTCGTGTGAGCAACTAACGCCCTCCAACCTCTGCCTACAACCCTGTCATGTGCACCTACTGATGTCCTTGAAAAAGTTGTTTAAAGCATGTTATCACACAGCATGAAAATGTTTAAGAAGGGAAGCACAGACTTGTAAAACTATGTCGGTATTTCCTGATTATCTTTTTTTTGGAGGTCAAGCCCTTCATTTTGACACTTAACGAATAAAATGCCTGCATTGCAAGAAATAGGATAATGAATTATAAAAAGACATAATCAGCAATGACTAAATAATTAAGAGAATCGAAATGCAGAGTCATCTGGGAATGCATTAATAATAACACAATTTGTTCCATATGCTAAAGAATTCTGTTTTTAGAAAATCAGTCATCACACATGCTTCATGGCAAAAAGGAAAAAAAATTAATGTTGACTAATAGGAACTGTAATTAGATGTTCTGCTTTTAAACAGCTGAATAAAAGATGAAATCATATAGAAAGTATATTTAGATACAAGTCAGAAAGTAAACCGATTATTATTCATAGTGCTGTTAATAGAACTGCAATTTATGCATCTAGTGGGAATTGTGTTAGGCAATTAAGAAAGGGAGTCACACTTGACTTCCCTTTATGCATTTACATTTATGTGTTTTCCTCTGTGATACCAACGACTATCTTTTTTCTTATCTGTCATAAGTGGAAGTGTCAGAGTCATGGATGATGCCACATACAGTGAGAATTTGGGGATTCTGGGGAAGATCTTATCTCCAGAGACTGCTGCATCAGGTACCACGCAGCACATGTGTCCTCTGTTCCTTTGTGGGGCTAATTTACCAGCAGGTGATCATGACTTTTCAGCCTCTGCCAGTGTTTCACCTTCAGAGGTTTCTTCAGAGGGTATTGGAAGGAAGACAGTAATCTTACTTCAGAAGTAATATCTTATCCACTGTTCGTGGCTTCTAGAATCTGACTATTTCTGGAAAGAAAAGGAAAAAAATGGAGAGAGTGGGAGACAAGATAGGGCCTGATTTGCTGGCTGGCAGGCTCTGGATGTCTGAACCTGATCATCAGGACTGGCCACCTTACACTAATCATCAGGGCATCTCTTTGCATTGGGTGCAAGAATCACTGCCTACCTGCTTAGGTAAGCCATCAGGACAAACTGTGAGATTGTGGTTAGGATGAGAACATTTCTGCCTTGGATTCTCTATTGAAACAATGCAGCTTTATGGAGACTAAAATAATGCTCATTGGCTAACATGACTGAAATATTTTAATGAAAGTCCCCAACTTCTCTGATGTGTGTTCAGGTACATAGTTACCACTGTTCACACAAGGCCAAGGCCATTCTACAGCTGCATTCCTTTATTCATACAAAGAAAATGCAGACGTAAAGCGTCTGCATTAACTGTATGTGTGAAGTGCCCACATTGCCATGTTGCTCCACATCCAGATGGTGACTCTACCTATAGAAAGTTCTTTCTGTCTTCTTGTTCCTTGTGTGTTGCTTTGCAAGCATAGATCAGGGATAAGACTTAATTAATGAAAGGAGAATCTGGTGCCTCATCTCTGCAAGAGGCATACTTTATGTGCTTTATTAAGTTTCTGAACAACCTCACATCTGTTTTTCTTTCATGAAATAGGAGCAGGATCTCTTCTTTTGGCAGCATGTCAATATGACACATCCTGTAAAGAAGTGTCTGTGCAGTGTGGAGAGGACAAAGAACACTGGACCAGAAATCCACATGCCTCTGTTTGAATATGCTGTTTTGTGACCTTAGAGAAAAAAACAAAACCTCTGTGCCTCAGTTTACTCATCTGTAAATCAGAGATAATAATAGTTTCCTTACTTGTCTTGCAAAGTAGGTGTGAGGTTCTGACAAAAAGGATGAATACCAAAGTACTTTGCAAACTACAGGGTTGGTTTTGGTTGTTAATATTTTACATACTTATCACCTTCCTGAGAACATAAAGTTCTGAAGGCAATAGATGATCTTACATAAGGTCCTCAGTTGTACCCATAGAATCAATGACCTATCATTGTTGTCAATAGATAAATAATTATAGCCAGATGCATACTGTGGTAGGCAGAAAAGCACATCCCTCCCATGTCCTAAACCCAGAACATGTGAATATGTTAGGTAACATGGCAAGAGGGAATTAAAGTGGCTACTCATCTCACCTTGAGTTGGGGAGATTAACCTGAATTATCTCAATGGGTACAATGTAATCATAAAGGCCCTTAGACATAGAGGAGGAAGACAGAGGAAAGCGAATTCCAGAGATGAGAGCATCCGAAAGATTTGTTCAGTGTTGCTGTCTTTGAAGATGGAAAAAGGGGCTACAAACCAAAGAATGTGATGGCCTTCAGAAACTGCAAGGATCAGGAACGAAGTTTCCCCGAGAGCCTCCAAAACAGAATGTGGTCTTGCCAGCACCTTCATTTTCATTCATTTTAAACTTCTTAGCTGCTGAACTCTAAGATCATACATCTGTGTTGTTTTAAGCCACTAAGTTTAAGGTGATTTGTTAAGTGGAGATGGAAAACCAACACACATGCATGCACATGCACATGCGCGCGCGCGCACACACACACACACACACACACACACACACTTGAACTAAAGTGGATAAACAAGATTTTTCAGATACTACTTTAAAAGGCCCTAAAGCCAAGACTAATGTGTGACCACAATTACCTGGAGGATTTAAGAACCTAATGCTTCTGCGGGGCCTCATTTGCCCAGGTATTTGTACTAATCCTCTGCTTTGCTGTAGCTTCATTTCCTGGCCTAAGTACGCAATAGGTTTATTGCTCTGTGCCCTATGGGCATTCCATAAATACTTGTTGACTGCCTGACATGGTAAGTGTTCTAATTATCTCCTAGATGGGGGAACAAGTGTGGTGAGGTTAGAGAGGCCAGGTAAGACAAGGGACTTCTCTGGGTTGCATAGCAACCGGGAGGATGCTGAGCTGACATCAAGTTGTCTTTGCCTGTAATTGTCCACCCTTTCCACTAACCACAGCATTCCACTTCACAGTATCTGTCTTTTTGCTCATTTCAGTTAGGCTGTGAGGTACCAGTATTGATTCAAGCCCCAGAGGATCCCGAGTAAAAATCACTGGTCAATCAGCATATCAGGAAGACCTTGAAATTCCTGAGTTCATGATGTTGATTTTGTACATATTTATTGAGTACTTACTGTATCCAACGCAGGTGTTGAAGATAGCACTGTGAATTAGACAGATTCCTTTCCCCAAAGATTCCATAAAACAAAGTGACCTTTGCCCTATCTGCAAGTTGTCCATCAGTATTTACTGGAGGTCTCCTGAATAAAATGCTCTATTCAGCAGAAAACAAGTTTTTAAAATTATTTCTTGTAAAAATATAATACCTGGCCCTGTACCAAAGGAGTTAGTGAACAATGAGTAAGAAGCCTGCAAAAAACCATGGAAGCGTACAAGTTAACAAATGTGCACATAAATACAGTGCAGTGTGATGTGGGACTCATCAGGAAAGTGGTTTCTTGTTTTTTTATTTGTTTTATTGCTTCTTTGGAGGAAACAGGTTTTCTCCTTACTTGTGCTCCGTGGACACTAAATGGCAGCAATCCCAGAATATCCCCCACAGCTGGAAATTAGTGGCAGCCCATGGAGGTAAAAGGTGTGTGGTGGCTCTGAAGACAGACAGGCTGGGTGTTGGATTCCAGCTTTCCAACTCAATAGCTGAGAGATACTGGGTAATCACCTAATCCCATTGAGTCTATTTTCTGCTTCTATTGAATGGACTTTCATAGAAGGATGAAATGAGCTTATGTATGTATGGCCCCGAGCAGGGCACAAACCTGTGCCCCTTCGCCTCTGCCAGAAGGGCAGGCTGCAGTAGGAGCACCGGCCCCCCGCGTTGGGGGCTTGCCCCATGGCCACTGAGAGCTGGGCGCCTCTGTTAGCCCCTCCTTGTTCTTCTCTTCTTCTCAGCTAAAGCTCTCTGCTGTCACTTTCCTTTTTCTATTCAACGTTCAGTCCCATGCCCAAGGATATGTCTTGGAACCTCAAAGGCTTTCTGCCTTCCAGAAACTTCTTTCATATTCTAAAGAAAAATTTTTAAAGTCAAGAAACACTAATACTGCACTTCGACTTCATTCTCTGCTTTCCCTTTAAAAGACATAAGAGTGCACCTTCCTCTCTTCTCTCACCTTTCATATGTGAATTCCAGTGCTTTGATTCATATCCATTGCTACCTGTTAAATTCTCCTGCCCAGGAAATGAACTCCTGTGCTTAAAAGGAAACAAAAACTCCTCCCTTTTCTGTATCTGCTGCCTCACTGGGTAGTCATTAAGTAAATTCAGTGTTTTAACGCGCTAACAAAAACACATGATTGTTTAACAGTGTATTATGGAAAATGGTAATGTTAATAGTCTCTGTGGAGTTCTAGTTGGGGGAAAGTACATTATAGCATTGTCAAGGCAGGGGGCTGCTTCTCTATGTGAAAATAAGTTACTGACATTGTACATCATTTTTATATCTTGTTGCCAGGCAACATATAAGGATGCAGTTGTTGCAATTGTGTCTACTTTCTTGTTTTTTTTTTCTTTTGTTTTTAAAAAAGCCACTTCTTAATTCTGTAAAATTAGCCTTGTTATTGATTCTGCAGTCTTCCCTGAGTATATTGATTGAGGTTCATCCATTAGCTCAGAGGAGGGGGAGGGGCAGGTTTGTGTTTGTAACTAGAACACATGCATTAGTTGTAATCACTAGTTTTCTTGTTCATCACTCTGTGTTTTCATACAGAGGCAGATAGAGTTCTGGTACCTGGGATGTGATATCCAAAGAACTGCAGTAAGAACCACAGGGAATGCTGGTGAATCTAGTGAATAATGACACTTACTTTTTTTTTTTTTTTTTTTTTTGAGAAGGAATCTTGCTCTGTCGCCAGGCTGGAGTGCAGTGGCGCAATCTCGGCTCACTGCAACCTCCGCCTCCTGGGTTCAAGCGATTCTTCCGCCTCAGCCTCCTGAGTAGCTGGGACCACAGGCACGTGCCACCATGCCCGGCTATTTTTTGTATTTTTAGTAGAGATGGAGTTTCACCATGTTGGCCGGGATGGTCTCGATCTCTTGACCTCGTGATCCACCCACCTCAGCCTCCCAAAGTGCTGGGATTACAGGCGTGAGCCATTGCACCCGGCCATTTATTTTCTTTTTTTTTTTGAGACGGAGTTTCGCTCTTGTTACCCAGGCTGGAGTGCAATGGCGCGATCTCGGCTCACCGCAACCTCCGCCTTCTGGGTTCAGGCAATTCTCCTGCCTCAGCCTCCTGAGTAGCTGAGATTACAGGCACGTGCCACCACGCCCGGCTAATTTTTTGTATTTTTAGTAGAGACGGGGTTTCACCATGTTGACCAGGATGGTCTCGGTCTCTTGACCTCGTGATCCACCCGCCTCGACCTCCCAAAGTGCTGGGTTTACAGGCTTGAGCCACCGCGCCCGGCCATATTTTCTAGAGTAACCTTATTGTCATTTTGTCCTGGGATCCCAGAATATTTCTTTGTATTCCTTTTCCTAAAGTATGACTTTCTTGATTCTGCCTTGTTCTTGTTTTCCGACATTGTGTTACATCAGCCTCCATATTCACAGTCGCTTAAGAAACCCAGAAAGTAGTGGTGAGAAAAGGTGGAAAGAGTGAGGAAATGGGAATTTTAAATTCTAATCAAACAGAGTTCTTCTGTTCTCACTGTAAGCCACTCTTCTAAGGTTCCTAGGGCCTCCTGCTAAGACGTAGCTACTTTTGGTTGCCTCCCCTTCCCCCATTGGCAAGGGTGGGATTCCTGCCCAATGGTAATGGGGGTGGCTGAACACCCAACCCCTGACAATGAACAGATGAAACTGACAGCTGCTTATTAATTACATATACTCACAGCCTGGGAAGGGGCTCAGGGGCACACAGGGGTTGTGTTCAGGAGCGGAGTGAGCCAATGGGGACTGCCAGAGACTGGCTTTATAGTAACAAGAGGGTAAGTTGACCCCCAGTTCTCACAATAGGATGTGATTGACTTGTTTGAATAATTCAACAGGCTGACAGGGAACTAAACCCACTACCCAGTGACAAGCAGGAACTGTGCCTGGTCCCCTTGCTAAAGAGGGTGTTTGGCTACAAGACCTTATCCATGGGGGCACTGTGGGGAGAACTTGTGGTTAGGCCATTTGAGGCCTTCCTTGTTTTACCAGATGTTAAGGCAGCACATAATATTGACTCTTAATTTCAGGACTAAGATCATAGCATCAGGTAACTAGATTGATTCTTTTGACCTCAGAGTGAAAAACCAAGACCCACGGAGTAGAATTTGTGGATTGGAACTCAATATTAAGAAGACCTTTCTATCAGCTGAGGTATCAGAAAGCTGAATGGTCAATTAGGTGATATGACAGTTTTCTATCCCAGGAAGAACAGAAACTGGGTGTGTTGGTAGGAATTCACACGTAACGTATGTGGTGAGTCCAAAGTACTTCCCAAACTCCAGATTCTGTCATCTTACCAGACTTCAGGAGCCAACAGACCATGCAGTAACCCACCCACCACTCCATTTTCTCTGCCTTGTCCTATGCGCCATCCTCTTCCACCCAGGACCCTGTTTCCTCATTTATGAGGTGACAACCAGCTAATCTGATGAGCCAAATGTGCATTAATGGGTGACAGGTTCAGTTCATGAACCTGTGAACAGCAACTTCCTCTTGGTATCTGTTGACGAATGCAAGGGATAGCCCTGGTGGTGCCAGTAACACCACACAAGCAACACAGGGAATGTGGGGGGTTAGGCTAAGACGGATGCCATGCTTCCCAATTCTGCAAAAGACTCAGCTGAGCTTTGAACTCGTAAACCTCTGAGGTCATGATCAACTCTGTGATAAACCAGGAAGTTTCCATGTGCCACATTCCATTAGTATGTCTTTTTCTTCAGAGATTATGAAAATCTGTTGGAACAAAACCAAAACACACAAATGTATTTTACTACGAATTCTCAATGGCATTCATGTAAGGATTCAGCATTCAACATGGTGTGCTTTCTGTTTGCCATATGCTGTGCTGGGTTCGGGTCATCTTCCCAACAAAGATTCATTGGTGGGGTGAGTGGAGATAGGTGTATGAAGAGGGGATGGGACTCCTGAGACTAGTAGGTCTGCTAGTCCAGGTTCTGGGGAATCAGGGTTGTTCTAAGTTACTTGCTCTATCGGGATTCCCCCCATCAAGTCTGGAGTGGTTACCCAGACGAAACAAATAGGGAGCCAGGTCCCTGATGCACCACATTGAATTTGTTCAGGGGTCCCCATCCTCCTCCATGCTCCGGGGGTCCTGGCACACACTCCTATCACAGAGCTGAGCATTTGCAGTGTTTATGTGTTTGCTTGTTTATGTGTCTGGCCTGTTCCTGGAACATGAACTCCATGACAGTAGGGGCTATTTCCCGCTCTGTGTTGCATATCCCATGCCCCACCTGCTGCTTCACATGTAGTAGACAGAAGCTCAATAAATGTTGATGGGAGTAATTAATTAATGAATTGAACATTAACCTACTGCACATGAATTCACAAGATGATTAGTGCTAGAGCAGTCTGCTGAAATTGGGCTACCCTAGAAACCAGGTTGATTGGATCAGACAAATGCGGACCTTATTTATCATGGCTGATGCAATGCATAATATGAGGGTTCAACCTGTGGTTTACTATAACTGTTCTGCTCTTTTTTTTCTACCAAGCTGGTGGGACATATTCTTTTATTTTGTATGTTTCTTATTTTGTCCAAGAATAAGTTTTCATTTGAGAATGATCTTTATGAACATTTCCAGATTAAACTTGAGTTTTAAAAGATGAGCTGGGTACATGTGCTGTGATGAAACAGAAACATTCTGTTCCATGAAAAGAGCAGGCAAATATTCCTTCATCGTGTGTGTGTGAGTGTGTGTGTATAAGTGTGTAAGACTCCTGCAGACATTCAGTGCAGGTGAGAAAAATGTTTCCTGCTTTAAGCGTTTGGCTTCCTGGAACTCACAGTCAGAAGAAGAAACAGACATGTACATACTTATGAGGCAATAGGATAAGTGTTATGTTATTAATGATTAAGTATGTACAAAGTGTTACAGGCAGGTCTGAAGAGGAGTAGGGATTTTCCTGCACAGAGTGTAATCAGCTGTGGTGTTGATTGTGGCCAGAAAAGTCAATAATTGATTGCTGGTTTACATGATGAGGATTATTGCCTCAGGCACCAAATTATAATGATTTATTATTAGATTTTTTAAAGTTTTGAAGCCATTACTGTCCATATTCTCTTTTATGTTTTATTTATTGGCTCATGTATCTGTCTGCACAACATAAGACCAGAGAACATTGTCATTTTATCCCCAGCATCAAGCACAGTTGAATTATTATCATAATATCATTGATGGAACACACTTCGCACTTTTCAAAAATGTTTCTTCTTTAAGTTAAACTTATATGAATATAGGTAGGTGTTTCTTATTATCAAGCAAGTATGTAGTCAACATTTATTTTTTTAAGTAACATTATGCCTTTGAAACTAAGCATGGACTTCGCTGGAGCTGAATCAAATATAGCATTTCCTGGATTTGCCAAAACACAAGCTGGGTGATGACTTTTATACTAGTCATCACTGCTCATTATTTTCATTCAACTACATTAAGAAAACTTTTAAAAATGCATATATTTTATTTTAATAGCTTTTTGGGTACAAGTAGTTTTTGGTTACATGGATGAATTGCGTAGTGATGGTGTCTGAGATTTTAGTGCACTTGTCATCCATGTAGTGTGCATTGTACCCAATGTGTTGTTTTTTATCCTTCACCCCCATTTCATTACTCCCCCCTCTGACTCTCCAAAGTCCTTTATACCACTCGATATACCTTTGTGTATCAATAGCTTACCTCCACTTATAAATGAGAATATAGGGTACTTGGTTTTCCATTCCTGAACTACTTTGCTTAGAATAATGGCCCCCAGCTCCATCCAAGTTGCTGCAAATGACATTATTTGATTCTTTTTCATGGTTGAGTAGTATCCCATGGTATATGGCACATTTTCTTTATCCATTAGTCAATTGATAAGCACTTAAATTCATTGCATATATTTGCAATTGTGAATTGTGCTGCAATAAACATGTATGCAGATGTCTTTTTAACATAATGACTTATTTTCATTTGGGTAGATACCCAGTAGTGGGATTGCTAGATTGAACAGTAGATCTACTTTTAGTTCTTTTTTTTTTTTTTAATTTTTTTATTGCATTTTAGGTTTGGGATACATGTGAAGAACATGCAAGATTGTTGCATAGGTACACACCTGGCAGTGTGATTTGCTGTCTTCCTCCCCTTCACCTATATCTGGCATTTCTCCCCATGCTATCTCTCCCCAGCTCCCCACCCCCCGCTGTCCCTCCCCTATTTCCCCACAACAGACCCCAGTGTGTGATGCTTCCCTCCCTGTGTCCATGTGTTCTCATTGTTCAACACCCGCCTATGAGTGAGAACATGCAGTGTTTGATTTTCTGTTCTTGTGTCAGTTTGCTGAGAATGATGGTTTCCAGGTTCATCCATATCCCTACAAAAGATGCAAACTCATCGTTTTTGATGACTGCATAGCATTCCATGGTGTATATGTGCCACGTTTTCCCTGTCCAGTCTGTCATCTATGGGCATTTGGGTTGGTTCCAGGTCTTTGCTATTGTAAACTGTGCTGCAATGAACATTTGTGTGCATGTGTCCTTATAGTAGAACGATATATAATCCTTTGGATATATACCCAGTAATGGGATTGCTGGGTCAAATGGAATTTCTATGTCTTGGTCCTTGAGGAATCGCCACACTGTCTTCCACAATGGTTGAACTAATTTACACTCCCACCAACAGTGTAAAAGTGTTCCTATTTCTCTACATCCTCTCCAGCATCTGTTGTCTCCAGATTTTTTAATGATCGCTATTCTAACTGGTGTGAGATGGTATCTCAATGTAGTTCTGATTTGCATTTTTCTAATGACCAGTGATGATGAGCATTTTTTCATATGTTTGTTGGCCTCATGTATGTCTTCTTTTGTAAAGTGTCTGTTCATATCCTTCGTCCACTTTTGAATGGGCTTGTTTTTTTCTTGTAAATCTGTTTTAGTTCTTTGTAAATTCTGGATATCAGCCCTTTGTCAGATGGGTAGACTGCAAAAATTTTTTCCCATTCTGTTGGTTGCTGATTCACTCTAATGACTGTTTCTTTTGCTGTGCAAAAGCTGTGGAGTTTGATTAGGTCCCATTTGTCTATTTTGGCTTTTGTGGCCAATGCTTTTGGTGTTTTGGTCATGAAGTCCTTGCCTACGCCTATGTCCTGAATGGTTTTGCCTAGATTTTCTTTTAAGGTTTTTATGGTGTTAGGTCTTAATGTTTAAGTCTTTAATCCATCTGGAGTTAATTTTAGTGTAAGGTGTCAGGAAGGGGTCCAGTTTCTGCTTTCTGCACATGGCTAGCCAGTTTTCCCAACACCATTTATTAAACAGGGAATCCTTTCGCCATTGCTTGTTTTTGTCAGGTTTGTCAAAAATTAGATGGTTGTAGATATGTTGTGTTGCCTCCGAGGCCTCTGTTCTGTTCCATTGGTCTATATCTCTGTTTTGGTACCAGTACCATGCTGTTTTGATTGCTGTAACCTTGTAGTATAGTTTGAAGTCTGGTAGTGTGATGCCTCCCGCTTTGTTCTTTTTGCTTAGAATTGACTTGGCTATGCAGACTCTCTTTCAGTTCCAAATGAAGTTTAAGGTGGTTTTTTCCAGTTTTGTGAAGAAGGTCATTGGTAGCTTGATGGGGATAGTGTTGAATCTGTAAATTACTTTGGGCAGTATGGCCATTTTCACGATATTGATTCTTCCTAACCATGAACATGGAATGTTTCTCCATCAGTTTGTGTCCTCTCTTATTTCGTTGAGCAGTGGTTTGTAGTTCTCCTTGAAGAGGTCCTTTATGTTCCTTGTTAGTTGTATTCCTAGGTATTTTATTCTCTTTGTAGCAATTGTGAATGGCAATTTGTTCTTGATTTGGCTCTCTTTAAGTCTGTTATTGGTGTATAGGAATGCTTGTGATTTTTGTACTTTTAGTTCTTTGAGAATTCAATATACTGTTTTCCATACAGGTAGTACTAATTTACATTCCCACTAGCAGTGTGTAAGTGTTTCCCTTTCACCACATCCATACCAACATTTGTTGTTTTTTGACTTTTTAAAGCAGCCATTCTGGCTGTGTTAAGATGGTATTTCATTGTGGTTTTAATTTGCATTTCCCTGTTGATTAGTGATGTTGAACATTTTTTCATATGTTTTTTGGCCATTTGTATATCCTCTTTTGAAAATGTCTATTCATGTCATTCACCTACGGTTTGATGGGATTATTTGGTTTTTCTTGCTGACCTGTTTGAATTCTTTGTAGATTCTGAATATTAATTCTTTGTCACATGAATAGTTTGCAACTATTTATCTCATTCTTTGGGTTGTCTATTTAATCTGATGATTATTTCTTTTGCTGTGCAGAAGCTTCTTAGTTAATTGGGTCCCATTTATTTTTCATTTGTTTTTGTTGCATTTGCTTTTGGGTTCTTAGTCATAAATTTTTTTGCCTAGGTCAGTATCCAGAAGTGTTTTTCATAGGTTTTCTTCTAGGTTTTTTTCTGCTTCCAGTTCTTAGATTTAAGTGTTTGATCCATCTGGAGTTGATTTTTCTAGATAGTAAGAGATAAGAATCCAGTTTCATTCTTCTACATGTGACTGTCCAGTTTTCCTGGCATCACTTATTGAATAGGATGTCCTTTTTCCAATTTATGTTTTTTTATGCTTTGTCAAAGGTGAGTTAGTTGTAAGTATTTGGCTTTATTTCTGGGCTCTCTATTCTGTTCCATTTTCCTGTGTGTCTACATTTACACCAGTACCATGCTGTTTTGGTTATTATAACCTTATAGTATAGTTTGAAGTCATGTCATGTCATGCCTCTGGCTTTGTTCCTTTTGCTCAGGATTGCTTTGGCTCTTCAGGCACTTTTTTGCTTCCTTATGAATTTTAGGATTTTTTTTTTTATAGTTTTGTGAAAAATGATGTTGGTATTTTTGAAAGGAATTGCATTGAATCTGTAGATTGCTATGAGCAATATGGTCATTTTTATGATATTGATCCTTCTAATCCATGAGCATAGGATGTGTTTCCATTTCTTTGTGTCATCTGTGATTTCTTTCAGTAGTGTTTTGTAGCTCCCCTTATAGAGATCTTTCACCTCCTATCCCTGATGAACATAGATGCAAAAATCCTGAATGAAATACTAGCAAACAGAATCCAACAGCAGATCGGAAAGATAATTCACCATGATCACCAGTGATGCAGGGTTGGTTCAACATACACAAATCAATAAAAGTGAATTCAGTAAAGTCTTAGGTTGCAAAATCAATGTACACAAATTAGTAGCACTACCATACACCAACAATGACCAAGCTGAGAATCAAACCAAGAACTCAATCCCTTTTACAATAGCTAAAAAAAAAAAAAGAAAAAAAAAAGGCCCTAGAATTATTTTTTTTTTTTTTAAAGAGAACAGGGTCTCGCTTTATTGTCTACGCTGGAGTGCAGTACCGTGATCATAGCTCACTGCCATCTCAAACTCCTGGGCTCAAGAGACCCTCTTGCCTCAGCCTCCTGAGTAGCTAGGACTACAGGTGCACACCACTGCACCTGGCTAATTTTAAAATTTTTTTTTTGTAGAGACAGGGTCTCACCATCTTGCCCAGGCAGGTCTCAATCTCCTGGGCTCAAACAGTCCTCCTTCCTCCAGCTTCTCAAAGTGCTGGGATTACAGACACTGTGCCCGACCAAGAAAACTTTTAATGTAAGTGGTAATAGGTTAAAAATGCAGTCCGACCTCATGATCACTTGAGAGCTGCTTTTTTGTCTCCTTTTCCTACATCCAGATGCTGCGCTCTTGAAGGTTTCCACTATTCTCATAAGATAAAAATCCATTAAAAAAATTTAAGGTATTCAACACATCATGTGAAATAACCGGCTTACTGGATTTTAAGTCGTGTTTTTAGTTAAAATGACTTTTAGAAGGCCTAAATAGTGAACTTCGAAAGTTTATCTTCCATATATGCATTATTCATTTAAAAGAAATAATTTCCATAACTTTTAAACTTGGTAATTACATGTTTTAATTATGTAATTACACATTCTCATTATACAGTTAAATCCGATTACAGTAATTATGTAATTATATGATAATTGATACATAATATACATGTAAAAACCTGCATATGCATGCATTTAACAAAGGAAATAGTTCTATTGGGAGGTGGTTATGGAAAGAGTAGCAAAAGGATTGACTTATGGAAAATAATGCAACTCGGCTGATTAATGACTTGAAATAATAGAGACCCCACATACAATTATATATAAGTAACTCATCCTATAGAATTTGTTTTTACAACTTCTACTTTTCTGGACAAAGGTAGATACATGAGCTCGGGAGCTGGGATTCAGGGAGATGATTAAGAACAAGAGGTTGTAAAAGTAGATGTGAAGCTAGTGACATGGTGAAAACTTTTTAGCAGATCAGGCTTCTGCATCCAGATTGTCCTGAAGGAAATGGGAAGTACAAGTTCTGTGCTTCGGTGGTGGGAACTTGAGACTTACTGCAGAATGGGGAAGTATTTGCTCAGGATAGTCTCCTGCTTGGTCTGTGGGTTACCTTGCTTAGGGGCACACCCCTGCCTTTCCAATCAGCAATGCTATTGGCTTCGCTTTGTTGATTCTGTAAATATCTACATTCACTAAAATCTATTGAAGCACTGAAGACCAAGTTAATGAAAGCATTAGAAAATACTTTGTAGTATATTCGGACTAAGATTAGAGAAGAAAGTTAGCCTATGCAATTACAAGAAGAAATTGAAGTTAGCATACTTTGAAGTTTCTGATAAATTCATCAAAATCAGCTAAATAATTTGGAGAAAAGAAACCTTACTGAGAGCTTACAGAAAGTATTACATTTACAAAGTCTAAATTGCATGGAATTAGGAAGAAATAGGAAATAGCATTTTTGCATTTCTTTATTGAGATATATTTGACATAAAAAACTGCAAATATTTAGAAAGATAATTCAGTAAGCTTTCACGCTGGTATATACTGGTAAAAATATCACATATATATAATTACATATAAGTAACTCATGCTATAGAATTTGTATTGTTTCGATAAGGTAATGAATGTATCCATCATTCCCAAATTTGTTCTCAGACCCCTTGTAATTGATCCCTCCTACCCTTCTCCACATGCCCCACTCATCCCCAGGCCACCAGTGCTCTGCTTTCTGTCACTGTGGGTGAGTCTGCATTTTTCTAGAGTTTTATATGTGTGGAATCATACAGCATGTACTTTCTTGTTTGACTTCTGTCACTCTGTAATTATTCTGAAATTTATCCATGTTGTTTCATGTATCAATCATTCATTACTTTTCATTGCTGAGCAGTATTCTGTTGTACGGACATACCAACATTTGTTTATCCTTTAACCTGTCAGAGGATGTTTGGGTTGTATCCATTTGAGAGCTGTTATACATAAAGCTATTATAAAATTTGGGCACATGTTTATAACACACAAAATGTCTTTGTGTTTTCTCTTCTCTGCAGTAAACACCCAGGTGTGGAATGTTTGGATCAAATGATAGGAGTATGTTTAACTTTTTTTAAAAAACCAACTAAACTGTTCTCCAGAGTGCTTATATCATTTACGTCTCTACCAGCAATGTAGGAGACTTCTTGTTTCCCCACATCCTTGCCAACACTTGGTCTTTTTAATCCTAAACATTGTAGTAGGTGTGTAGTGGTATCTCATTGTCGTTTTAATGTGCATTGCCTTCGTGACTAATTGTGTTGAGCATCTTTTCATACATTTGTTTTCCATCTATATATCTTCTGTGATGATGTGTTCAAAACTTTCGCCTTTTTTACTAGGTTGTTTTGTTCTCATTATTGATTTTTGAAAATTCTTTTTTATATGGTCTATATTCAAGTCAATTACATACTTTGTAAATACCTTCCCAAAGTATGGCGCTTGTCTTTAGAGATTATGAAGACATGCCTTTTGAAGTTCTTTTTTAAAATTAATTTCTATGAAATTCTGTTTTCCATTTTTTAATTTATGGTTCTTGTTTTTGGAGTTGTGGCTAAGAAATCTTGGTATAATCTAATGTCACAATGGATTTTTTTGTATGCTAGCTCCAGAACGTTTTGCAGTTTTAGACTTTACATTTGGGTTTAAGATTCATTGTGAAGTGTGGGTGGAAATTCAGCTTTTGCACATGGGTATCCAGTTATTCCAATACCATTTGTTGAAATACTGTCCATTCTGCACTTAATTGCCTTTGTACTTTTGTTGAAAATCAGTTGTTCGTAGATGTGTGGTATGTTTCTGCATTCTCTGGTTCTTGTCAGTTCTTATACTGATATCACACTGTCTTGGTCACTATAGCTGTATGATTTTCTATCAAATAGTATAGTCTTTCTATTTTATTCTTGTTTTACAAGTTGTTTTGGTTATTTTAACACTTTTACTTTTCTGTGTAATTTTAGAACCAGCTTGTCAATTTCTGAACACACAAAAGCCTATTAGGATTTTTATTGTGATTGCATTGAGTCTACCAATGAATTTAGAAAGATTGACATCTTAACAATATCAGTTCTTCTAGATCACAAACATGGTGTATCTCTCTATTTGCTTTTCATCAAATGTTAAGGGTTTTTTTTCTTTCGTTATTTATTCAAATATATTTCTACCCTTCCCCTTCTCCTTTAGCGAACTCCAATTTTATGTTAGATCACACACAAAGTTATTCCAGAGTTAACTTATATTATTTTTTCTTTTAACTATTTTTTTCTGTTTCATTTTATATAGTTTCTATTGTTATGCCTTGAAGCTCACTAGTGCTTTCTTTTATAATCTGTTCTACCCTTAGAGATTTAGATCTCTTTAATTTCTCTCTGCAGTGTTTTTTAATTTTTAATGTACAGAACTTGAACATCTTTTGTCAGATTTATTCCTAAGTATGTTATATTTTTGATACTAGTATACATGGTATTTGTTTTTAAATTTCAGGTTCCATATACTAATTGCTGGCATACAGATATGTAATTTATATTTGTTTATTGATCTTGTATTGTGCAACTTTGTGAAACTAACTTACTAATTTTAGTAGCTTTTTTTGTAGATTTCATTAAATTTTCTGCATAGACCATGGTGTCATAGTGTTGTTCAAGGCTACACTAGTCAGAAAATTCTAATTTTCCTCCTACATAGTCTATCAATTATTAAGGGAAGGATACTGAAATATCTGACTATGATTAAGGGACTATTTCTCTTTGAAGTTGTATTCGTTTTTGCTTCATGTATTTTGAAGCTCTGTTGTTAAGTACATGAGCATTTAGACTTTTATGTCATATTGATTGGTCACTTTGATATTGTGATATGAACTTCTTTATCCCTGACTGCACTGAGATCTACTTTAATATTAATATACCAAATTCAGCTTTCTTTTGATTAATGATAGCATGTAATATGTATTTCTATCATTTTATTTTAGTCTATTTGGGTTTTCTTATACTTCTTATTAACAGCGTATAATTGGATCTTGATCTTTTAATGCAGTCTACTCATTTCTATCTTTTAACTGGGATTTTTTAGTGTTTATATTATTTATTTACTTATCCAATTGGATAAATAAAAACAGGCTGGAAAATAAACAGTCCTAACCATATCAATAATTACACTCAATTGAATGCAATTACATTGAATACAATATTTAATCAAGTAATATTTTACCACTTCATGTTCAGTATAAGAACTTTGCAATAGCGTACTTTCATTACTCCTTTCCTAGCCACCTTTTTCCTATTGCTGTCAAATATTTTACTTGTACATGTTAGCAAGTCCAAAAATATTATTTTTTCTTAAGTAATTGATTATATTTTAAACATATTCAAATCATAAAATATGTTTAATAGACTTTCCATTTTTCAGTTCTCTTTATTCCTTTGAGTATATTTAGATTTCCATTTGTTAGCACTTTCCTTCTGCCTCAAGGACTTCCTTTAACATTTTCCATAGTGCAGATCTGCTGGTTATGAACTTTTCCAGCTGTTGGATATCTGAAAATGTCTGTATTTTACCTTAGTTTTTGACAAATATTTTTGTCATATATATATGGGTTATTTATTTTCTTTCCATGTTTTAAAGATGTTGCTCCACTGTCTTCTTACTTGCATTGTTTCCAGCAGTAAATCTGTTTTAATCCTAATCTCTGTTTCAGCTTTCTCTGACGGGTTTTAAATATTTTTCTTTTACCACTGGTTTTGAGCAATTTGATTATACTTTGTCCTTTTGTAGCTTTCTTCATGTTTCCTGTGCCTATCATAACTGAGTTTCTTACATTTATGCTTTTCATCAAATGTTGTTTGTTCTTTCATTATTTATTCAAATATAGTTTCTACCCTCCCCCTTCTCCTTTAGGACTCCAGTTTTATGTACATTAGGTCACACATGAAGTCATTCTGCAGTTTACTTATGCTCTTTTTTCTCCGTGTTTCAATTTGTGTAACTTCTGTTGTTATGTCTTCATGCTCACTAATGTCTTTTTTACAGTCTCTATTCTACCATTAATTGCATTCAATCTATATTTTCATTTCATATAGTTTTCATCTCTAGAAGCTCAGTTTGGGTCTTTTGTATATCTTCTATGTCTCTACTTAACTTTTTAGACATACATATTACAAATAGTAACTGTTTAGTATCTTGGTCCAGTAGACATCTGTGGCAGTTCTGGGCTGTTTTATTATTTTTTTCTCACTATGGGTTGCATTTTCTTGCTTCTTTGCATGTATGGTAATCTGTCTGTCTGGTTGGACATCAGACAAGGTTTTGCTTTTTGTACTTCTACAGATCTCCCTGTGCTTTGTTCTGGGATATAGTTAAGTTACTTGAAAATAGTTGGATCCTTTTGCGTTTTGTCTCCACAAATTGTTAGGTAAGGAAGAGCATCATTTAGTCTATGGCTAATTATTGTGTAGTACCTAATGCCCTGTTAATTATGAGATATTACAGTCTGGCTGGTGAGCACAATTTCTGTCCCTGGCCTTGTGAGCACCTGGTATTTTCCTCTGTGATCCTTTCAGATGATTCTTTCCCTAGCCTCAGGTTATTTTTTCATGTACTTACGCTACTCAGAACTCTGCTGAATACTCAAGGAAGACCTGCAGATCTCCAAGATTCTCTCTGTACAGTAATCTCTGCGGTTGTGTTCTGACCACCAAACTCAAGTCGACTTGTTCTCCCCATTCTCTCACCTCAGTGTGTTCACTGGGCTTTCTTAGGGTTTCCCCTCCCAGAAGCTGCTATAGCCCAGAAGCTCTTAGTGTGGTGCTGGGGCAGTCATACGGCTTGCCTCATCAGTTTTTCATTTCCTGGGAATTAAGTTGGTGGTTGCTTGATGTCCAGTACTTGAAAATCTTTGCTTCATGTATTTGTTCCAAATAGGAAACTTTTTGAATTAAAATCTGTTGTCTTATAAAGCAAAACAAATTAATGACACAGTGTGATCATTGAAGAGTTTTGTATCAGATAATGCATTTGTGAGCACAATATATTCATATATGTTGGTTGTAACATGTGCTACAATGGGATATTAAATATAGTTTAGTGGGAAGATTGCAGGTGGTTTGTCAGCTTGATCCTCACCAGTCTTTAGAAGGTTTGTTTAGATCATAAAATACAGAAAACCTTCATACTAAGATCTTTACATTTTAAAATTCTGGCTTTCTGAATAGGTTTTGATTGCGGGTAAGAGTTTAAGAGGAAGAAATGAGGTGATTAGGTGTTAAGAGACCTTTGGGCTTCTTTAGCTCTGTAGCCTCCTGTTAAATAAGAATATAGATATTAAACAATCTCCTAAATTGCCCCTGTTACTCATCCTTTATCCAAATTTTCACAAATATTGTTTCTGGATTAATTTTTCTAAAACAGATTTCTTGGTTTTTCTCTCACTTTCTCAAAAACCTAGTCTATGAGAGGAGGCAACATGCAAACAAATTAATAGAATACCATGAGGTGCAAGCCAAATCAGGTACAAAACACTGTGTAGACCTAGAGGAAGATAATGTTTCAACCACCTGGGGGGCAGAAGAGGAGTGTACTAGGTGAACAGACGAGGAGAGGCGCTTCAGGAAAGAAATACAGTACCGTAGAGACAGTCAAGCTTAAGGAATGAAGGTGGAAGGGAAATAAGGAGGGCCTAGAAGCCAAGCCAAGGAGTTTAGTATGACAGAGGTCCTAGTTTTCCTGTGATCCGCACCTTTTTCTTGGATAAATTTAAGGGCTACAAGTGCTGTTTGTCACATGAGTATATTGTGTATTGGTAAAATCTGGGCATTTAACGTATTTACCATGTGAATAATGTAGATTGTGCCCATTATGTGATTTTTCATCCCTCACTCCCCTCCCACCTGCCCCCAACCACTGATCTTCTGAGTCCCCAGTGTCTGTCATTCCACACATTATGTCCATGTGTATACATTATTTAGTTCCCACATTAAGTGACACTATCCGTATTTGACTTTATGAGTTGTTTCGCTTAAGATAATGGCCTCCCATGCAGCCAGGGATGTTGCTGCAAAAGACTGATTTCATTCTTTTTCATAGCTGAGTAATATTTCATGGTGTGTGGATGTGTGTATATATACTACTTTTTCTTTATCCAGTCGTCCACTGATGGGCAGTTGGGTTGATTCCATATCATTGCTATTGTGAATCACTTCTGATTAGCATTTTAGCCCTTCAATAATATCCCAATATAGAAAGTAAATTATATAGTCAACATGGAAGGGTTTTAAGCTGGAGAGTGATATCATCAGGTTTGTACTTTAGAGTGATTAGTTCCTCTTATGAAGTAATAAATGCTATAGCATTTGCCCTCTTGCCATAAACAACTAGAAAACTACACAAAATATGCAAAATCACTGTTTTCAGACATTGGAAAACAGTCAGTACAGAATCATGATCCTGTAAAGGGAAATAAATTAGGTGACTACTGTAGTTATCTCAGATTTATATTCAGAGCTGCTTTCTAGACTGTAGTGAAGAGAGGGAGCTTTAAACAGAAACTAGAAGTCTCACTGTGTTGAGGGAAAATAGACTATGAAAAGGCCTAGGCAGCTGGAATTTGCAAGACAGGATAGAATACTAAAGTGGAGATATTCAGAGGGAGAGTTCCAGAAATCTACACAGGGGACCCCTTGAGTCTTTGGCTGAATACTAATCCTTGCATGCATAATATGAAATTCCACAAGGCTATGCAAATAAAAATTGCCATGGAGCTACTAGAGGAACAATTCCCGGAGCTCACATACAGCAGAGATACATTTAAATTCTCACAAGCCATAATGGAAGGACCCTGTTAACAACCGAGAGCATTAAGAAGTAGAGATACCAGCTATGTCTTAGTAATACAGCTAAAATTTTTCTAGAATAAAGGATTGGCTGCACCCTAACAAAATTTAAAAATAAGCTTTGATACACAAGTAACCTAATTTCTCAACAAAACAAACTTCATCAAGCTCTGAAGAAAGAAAAGCATTACCCATATCCAAAATGTTAAGCGTCATTCCCTAATTGTAAGGCAAAGAAGCAGCAAATATGACCCACAGCAAAAAGAAAATAGACCATGTTCTGGGTATAAATAAATCTCAATAAATTGGAAGGACTGAAATAATACAGAATATATTTTCTGACCAAAACAAAATGAATTTAGAAATAAAAGAGATATCTGGAAAATCCCCAAAATGAAACAATATATTTCTAAATCCATGTGTCAAAGAAGAAATCATCAGAGAAATCAGAACAAATATTGACTCTAATGAAGATATGAATGTAAAATGTAGTTAGAGCAGTTTTTCAGGGAAATCTTATAGCTTTAAATGTTCATAAAAGATAAAGAAGAAAGGTTGAACATCAGTTCCTTGAGCTTCCACCTTAAGAATCTAAAGTGCAAAGAGTAAATTAAACCCAAAGGAAGCAGAAGGAAAAAAGTAATAAAGATAAGAGCAGAACTCATTAAAAATAGAAAATGGACAAAGGTACAGAAAATTTATGAAATCTAAAGCTACTCCTTTGAGAAGGCCAATAACATTAATAAAGTTCTAAGTGGCTAAACAACAGAAGAGAGAAAACATGAATGATCAATATTGGCAATGAAAGAGAGGACATCACCATGTAACCGGGTTGTGGGACGCAGAGGAGAGCAGAGGAGAGCAGAGAGGCGACCCAAAGACGCTCCCAGTGCCCTGATCAGGAGGGGGATGCACTCAGCTCCCTCCCCTTCAAATTCTTTTCCCGATGTGTCTGAGGTTCTTGGCCTCTCTTTGCCTCAAGAATGGAAGAGCCCTGGCAGCGCAGTGAGCTTACCATTTAAGTAAATATCATACCCAAAGAGCTTAGCAGAAAGCGATTTATTAGGCAGAGAGGGGTAGAGAGCGCTCCCATGCTGTCGTGGGAGGGGATCCCAGAGAGGGAAATCCGTGCAGGTAAGGTGCAGTGGAGTTTTAAGTTTGAAGTTATTCTCACCCCATTCCTGTTCTTGTCCAATGAGAGTAGTTCTTTCAAACTTCCTCTGGAGTGATTTATTTTCGACTCTGATGCTGGATTGGCTGTGCAGCCCAGAACTGAGGCCCTTCCTCCCAGAGCTTTTCGAGTGCTTTTTTTTTTTTTGAAACGGAGTTTCGCTCTCGTTACCCAGGCTGGAGTGCAATGGCACGATCTCGGCTCACCGCACTTCCGCCTCCTGGGTTCAGGCAATTCTCCTGCCTCAGCCTCCTGAGTAGCTGGGATTACAGGCACGCGCCACCATGCCCAGCTAATTTTTTGTATTTTTAGTAGAGACGGGGTTTCACCGTGTTGACCAGGATGGTCTCGATCTCTTGACCTCGTGATCCACCCGCCTCGGCCTCCCAAAGTGCTGGGATTACAGGCTTGAGCCACCGCGCCTGGCCTCCGGTGCCTTTTTAAACGAAGGAGCACACCTGAAATTTTACCTAGCTGCGGAAAAGTTAGACAAAGAACTCTTAAGTTCCCGGATGGGGAGGTGGATGGAGGCATGGTGCTGGGAAGTTTTTGCCTTTGAAACCACATCCCTTGTGGACCCGGGAAGACAAGTTTTTTCCTTTAACACAGTCCCTCAACCGCAGATACTACAAACATTAAAAGAATAAGGGGGCTACTGTTAGCACCTTTATGCCAATAGATTCAATAACCTAGAGGAAATGTACAAATTTATTTAAAGATAAAAATTACCAAATCACCAGAAAAAAATGGAATCTGCGTGGTCTTATCAGTGTTAAAGAAATTGAATTTGTAATTCCCCCAAATTCCATGTGCATTAGTCAGTTTTGTGTTGCTGTAAAGGAATGCCTGAGACTGGTAAATTTACAAAGAAAAGATGTTTGGGCTCAGGGTTCTGCAGGCTGTATAAGAAGAACGGTGCCAGCATCCACTTCTGGTGAGGCCTCATGAAGCTTATAGTCAGGAGCAGGCCTGCCATATGGAGAAAGAGGGAGACAGAGTTAAAGGAAGTGCCATGTTCTTTTTTAAACAACGAGTTCTTGTGGGAACAATAGAGCTAGAAACTCACTCATTACCATGAGGAAGGCACCAGGCCATTCATGCAGCATCCACCTTCATGACCCAAATACCTCTCGATAGGTCCCACCTCCAACACTGGGCGTCATCGCATTTCAACATGAGATATTTTTTTCCAGGAACATGTACACTTTATTGAACGCCATCGTAGAAAAGTGTGTGAGGATAAAGGGCTGATGCAGGACTCGGCTCTGGGGCACAGTGAGGAATGGAAGGTGGAGTACATGGGAAACAGGTCCACGGGCAGAGCCCCGCCTGGGTGATTCCTCTTCATCTATCGATAGACTTGCAAGATCAGTACTGGGATGGTGATAAGCAGAATGGTCATGATGATGCCCAAAGTCAGGGCCCAGACGTTCAGACACTTGGCGGTGGAGGCATAGGCCTGGGCCCCAGTCAGGTCGCCAACTATCTTCCTGTCCCTAGACATCACGGAGTAGGCGAACGCTGTGAAGCCCAGGCAGCAAGAGTTCATGAAGAAGGTGTTGAACAGGGACCAGACCACATGGTCGAGCATGGAGGTCTCACTGAGGATGTGGATCACAGTGGATGTTGGGGAAGCCAGGTTATGGGGCGCCCCCAGCGCAGGCACCTCATGTTCCTCCTTCAGCGTCTCATAGTTGGGGGGATGGTCGGTGTTGGTGGGAGTGAAGAAGGTTTGGATGGTGTGGTTCATGGTGTCCAGGGAAGACCAGCTATGGTCGGGTTGCTGGGATGGTTCTCAGTGGGCCTCAACATGAGATTTGAAGGGGACAAATA
The DNA here is from genome assembly GCF_030222135.1 of Aotus nancymaae. NCBI lineage: Eukaryota > Metazoa > Chordata > Mammalia > Primates > Aotidae > Aotus > Aotus nancymaae. Next base: position 3,929,184 of record NW_026988546.1, on the reverse strand, counting down.
TTCAAACCATATCACCCTGATCAGATGGCATCACTCAAATTTTAGAGGCTGAGGAAGAAATAATATTAACAGTGTACAAAATTATTCAGAAAACAAGTGAGGAGGAAATGTGTCCCAGATACGTTTTTCATGAGGCCAGCATTAGATGATATCAAAACCAGACAAAGAAAATAACAGACTACTACCTTTCACAAAATTTGGCTAGTTAAATTCAGAAATATATAACAAGTAAATTCCAGGAATGCCAAGAAGGTTTAACATACAAATATTAGTCAGTGTAATTTTCCATATTAGCAGAATAAAGGATAAAATTATATGACTATTTCAATTGGTGCAGAAAAAGCATTTGGCAAAATTTAGTATATATTTAACTCTGAACAAACTAGGAATATGTGGAAACTTCCTCAGCTTGATAAAGGGTATCCACAAAAAGCCTATAGTAGCTTAACTAATGATAAAGGAACAAATTGTTTTCCTCATAGCATAGTAAGGCAAAGATGTAGACTCTTGCCAATTTCATTTTGTTTTTTTTTTGTTGTTTTGTTTTCGTTTTTTTTTTTTTTCTTTCTTTGAAGAGACAGAGTCTCACTCTGTCACTCAGGCAGGATAGAGTGCAGCAGCTCAATCATGACTCACTGTAACCTCAAACTCCTGGACTCAGGATATCATCCCACCTCAGCCTTCCAAGTAGCTAGAACTATACACATGCACTGCTAGTGCACCCAGCTAATTTTTTTATATTTTGTATAGATGGAGTCTTATTACCCAGGCTGGTCTCAAACTCCTGGCTTCAAGCGATCCTCCAGCCTCACTCCCAGAGTGCTGTGTAATAGTGTCTAGAAAAAGACTCACATATGCAGCCTACTCTCATTATTCATGGCATTGTGTTTTACAAAGTCATACTGAATTAGCAAATTCCATACTGAACCTAGGGAAAATGCAAAGTTAAGTTCCTGTGAGCCTCTGGTCACACATCAGCCGATCAATACATAACCTTGTTGTATGTGTGTTTCTGTTTAAAGTCACCTTATTTAACATATATTGTTGATTTATTGACATTGAATTCACAGCCAACAGCACTATAATCCATGCCCAAATGCAGCATATGTGATGCACTTTTTTCCTGCACAGGGGACATCACAACCTTCTTGCACTTGGGATCACTAGACAGCACTGATCATGATGCTTGGGGCCCATTTTAAACAGCAAAATTACAAAAAAAAAATCGTGAAATTAAAAAAAATGTGGCACTAAATATACTACAAAAAGGACAGTCATTTACAGTATGAGAGCTGAAACAAAAAGGCAGTGTGTCACCTTTTCAGCTTTCAGCCTTGGCTGGAAACATGCACATTGGGCCAGTCACGGTTTTCATCATTCTGTGTATGTCCATGAATGACCAGGAAAGCACTGTGAGTATGAAATTTGGGGCACCAGTAAACTTTAATGAGGGGCAAATTCAGAAATAAAGAATCCGTGAATAATGAAGATTGACTATACAGTTGGCCCTCTGTATTTGTGGGTTCCACATTCACAGATTCAGTCAACTGCAGATCAAAAATATTCAGAGGCTGGGGAAAGAATGGTGCATCTGTACTGAACAGGCACAGACTTTTTTTCTTGTCATGATTCCCCAGACAGTGCAATAGAGCAACTAGCTACATAGTATTTACATTGCAGTAGGTGTTGTAAGTAACCTAGAGATTATTTATTAAAATATATATGAGAATTACATGGAAATACATCATTGTATATCATTCTATATAAGATCCACAGATTTTGGTGTCCACAGGGTCCTAGAACCAATCCCCCAAGGATACTGAGGGGCCACTGTATATTGCCAACTAATTTTCCATACGTTTTCGTCTTGAAAAAAGAAAAATAAAAAAAGAGGAACCTTAGCCCTTACTCTCCTATTCCCAGGCCGACATGATCACTAAAGTGCTTGCAGTCAGTATAGTTTAGTTCTGCATCACCAGTTCTAGAACATCATCTGTCTAGAATCAAATGGCATATACTCTTTGTGCCTGGCTATTTTTACTTATCAAACTGTTTTTGAGATTTACTCCTGTTTTGTGTACTCAGTTCATTCTTTCTGTTGCTGAAAAGTGTTCCATTGTATGGGTATATCATAATTTCTTTGTCCATTGTTTATTTGCTGTGGATATTTTGAGTTTTCGGTTTGGGTTGTTGTAAATAAAGCTGCTGTCATTTATCTTGAGTAAATACCCAGAGTTACAATCACTGTACATTTATCAGAGTTGTAGATTGTTGTGTATTTATCAGGGTTTCTTTGCCTTAGGACTATGGACATTTTAAGCCAGATAATTTTTGGTTGTGGGACTGTCCTGTGCACTGTAGGATGGTTAGTAATACTCTTGGCATCTGCCCAGTAGATGCCAGTAGCACCCCCCTTTGTTACTACAACCAAAAATATCTCCAGACATTCCATGTCCATGGAATTATGGACATGGCACCACACCTGGCCAACAACTTCTTATTAAAATTTTGAATGCCAAGCTTTGTACTTAGCATTTCATATGCAGTCACGCATGGTACAACAATACAGATACATTCTGAGAAATGTGTTGAAACCTGCTATAGAATTTAGTTACTACTTAATGGATATTGATAATAAAATTGTAAAAGCAAACTCCTGCATAAAGGAACATCCTCAAATGCATGACTACAGCTCATGGTTCCTTTGCTAGGAGAAGCAAATCTTAGATCTTTCATTCATTCACTAGAAGGTGCTATGTAGTGCATTTCATTCAAAAATTATGAAGCCTTAGGCCCATTGTGTGTAGATGTTGAAAAGCATATGGTAGTTTTATTAATAAATTTTGAGTTGTTTTGTTGCAGGTGCTACTGTCAGAAACTGTAGTTACCACGTTAGCCCAGTTATTAGTTCATGTCCTTATGGCACTTACTGTATGGGCTTTTCAGCCAGTTCAAGACTCTGATGTTACTGTCACATTTCTTTTCTTATCTGTGCTGGATACACATTTTTGGACAAGAAACATTAGCTTGCACTATTTTCTAAGGCAGGTTGGTAAATGCGTGAGTAGTCATTTCATTGGAAGAATTTATCAAAAGCAAGAGTTTCACATGGGAACTCAGTATGTATTTTCTGATGAGCAATCACTTTCCATTTATTTTTGCAGGAGCTGCCATCAACAATCTAATTTTAGGTATCATCACCAGGGTCCATGCATGTGTAATTTTTACTAGATCTGCATTCCTTTCATTGTTGAAATTAGTTGAATGATTCTGTAATTTGCTTTAAAATGCAAAGAAGATCATTTCGTAGCCATCTTTTAATTTGCAGAGCTTGCGCTTCTGCCACTGATGTTTATTTTTCCTGAAAGCCTTTAGAAAGTGTGGGAAGGACTCAGTTAGGTCTGTAACTTCCCATGGAAGCGGCCTCTGAATCCTTGAGCAATATCACTTTTAGCCTCTCCTGACATGACCAATTCTTGGTGTGATTGTCAGTGGTTCCAAAATGAAAGTCTCTCTTGAGGTCGGAGGCAGGAAGAGGCCAAGCTGCCATCCATGCTGGTTAATCCCAGCGGCGATACAGAAAGGCCTGCATGGTGGAAGTTCTGGGAGAGGGCATCCATACTGTCATTCTGATCCCATTTTCATGATTTCTGGGTTGTCTAGAAAAGAAGGCAGAACCAGTGGCCTGAATCCTCAACTATTTTTTTTTTTCTTTTTTTTGAGACAGGGCCTTACTCTGTTGCCTAGTCTGGAGTGCAGTAGCACAGTTAGCTCACTGTAGCCGTGGACCCTTGAGCTCAAGTGATCCTCCCACCCCAGCCTACCAAGTAGCTATGACCAGGCATGTACCACCATGCCCAGCTACATGCACTGCCATGCCCAGATAACTTTTCTGTAGGAACAGGATCTTGCTGTGTTGCCCAGGCTGGTCTCAAACGCCTGACCTCAAGCAATCCTCCCAGCTTGGCCTCCCAAAGAGTTGGAATTATGGACATGGCACCACACCTGGCCAACAGCTTCATATTAAAATTTTGAATGCCAAGCTTTGTACTTAGCATTTCGTATGCAGTCATGCATGGTACAACAATACAGATACATTCTGAGAAATGTGTTGTTAGGCCATTTCATTGTTTTGCGAACATTATACTTCATAACTAAGATGGTATAGCTGACTATACACCCAGGCTATATGGTATGGTCTGTTGCTCCTAGGCCAGAAACCTGCACAGCATGCTACTATACCGAATACTATAGGCAGTTGTACCACACTGATTACTATATGTGTATCTAAACACAGAAAAGGTAGAGTAAAAATACAGCATAAAAGATTTAAAAAAAAAAAAAAAAGTATACTTGCATAGGACCCTTACCACAGATGCAGCTTATAGGACTGGAATTTGCTCTGGGTAAGGCGGTGAGTGAGTGCTGAGTGAATGTGAAGACCCAGGACATTACTGTACACTACTGTATGCTGTGAACTTAGACTATGCTACATTTATTTTTTAAAGACTTTCATTTCTTCAATAATAAATTAACCTTAGCCTATTCTTATTATAACTTTTTTACTTTATAAACTTTTAAAGTTGTGTAACTTTCACTCTTTTGTAATAACACTTAAATACAAACACATTGTGCAACTATTGAAAAATAGTTTCTTTATATACTTATTCTGTAATTTTTTTTTTCATTAGAAGTTCTTTTCTTTTTAAATTTTTTTGGGCTAAAATCAAAGACACAAGCACATTAATGTAGGCCTTCACAAGGTCAGGATCATCGGCATCACTGCTTTCCACCTCCGCGTCTTCCGCCCTCCAGTTGGAAGGTCTTCAGGGGCAGGGGTGATAACATGCATAGAGCTGTCATCTGTGAAAGCAGTGCCTTCTTCTGGATAACTCATGAGGAACTGCTTGAAGCTGTTTTATAGTTACATTTTTTTTCAATAAGTAGAAGGAGTGCACTCTAAAATATAAAAAAAGTGTAGTGTAATGTAATAAACATAAACTTGTGACACTGTTGTTTATTATCATTATGAAATAGTATATACTGCATTTTGTGAAGAGACGAAGACTGAGCGGTTGTGTCCGCGTTGCCGACTTCCAGCAGCAGTCGGCTTCTGCACTTAGAACCCGGGAGTAGGAGACTCAGAATCGAATCTCTTCCTCCTTCCTCCTGTGAGATTTTTTTGATCTTCAGCTACATTTTCGGCTTTGTGAGAAATCTTACCATCAAACACAATGGCCAGCAACGTTACCAACAAGACAGATCCTCGCTCCATGAACTCCCGTGTGTTCATTGGGAATCTCAACACTGTGGTGGTCAAGAAATCTGATGTGGAGGCAATCTTTTCGAAGTATGGCAAAATTGTGGGCTGCTCTGTTCATAAGGGCTTTGCCTTCATTCAATATGTTAATGAGAGAAATGCCCGGGCTGCTGTAGCAGGAGAGGATGGCAGGATGATTGCTGGCCAGGTTTTAGATATTAACCTGGCTGCAGAGCCAAAAGTGAACCGAGGAAAAGCAGGTGTGAAACGATCTGCAGCGGAGATGTACGGCTCCTCTTTTGGCTTGGACTATGACTTTCAACGGGATTACTATGATAGGATGTACAGTTACCCAGCACGTGTACCTCCTCCTCCTCCTATTGCTCGGGCTGTAGTGCCCTCGAAATGTCAGCGTGTATCAGGAAACACCTCACGAAGGGGCAAAAGTGGCTTCAATTCTAAGAGTGGACAGCGGGGATCTTCCAAGTCTGGAAAGTTGAAAGGAGATGACCTTCAGGCCATTAAGAAGGAACTGACCCAGATAAAACAAAAAGTAGATTCTCTCCTGGAAAACCTGGAAAAAATTGAAAAGGAACAGAGCAAACAAGCAGAGATGAAGAATGATAAGTCAGAAGAGGAGCAGAGCAGCAGCTCCGTGAAGAAAGATGAGACTAATGTGAAGATGGAGTCTGAGGGGGGTGCAGATGACTCTGCTGAGGAGGGGGACCTACTGGATGATGATGATAATGAAGATTGGGGGGATGACCAGCTGGAGTGGATCAAGGATGATGAAAAAGAGGCTGAGGAAGGAGAGAATGACAGAGACAGCGCCAATGGCGAGGACGACTCTTGAGCACATAGTGGGGTTTAGAAATCTTATCCCATTATTTCTTTACCTAGGCGCTTGTCTAAGATCAAATTTTTCACCAGATCCTCTCCCCTAGTATCTTCAGCACATGCTCACTGTTCTCCCCATCCTTGTCCTTCCCATGCTCATTAATTCATATTTCCCTGTGCCTAGTCCCATTTTCACTTCCTTTGACGCTCCTAGTAGTTTTGTTAAGTCTTACCCTGTAATTTTTGCTTTTAATTTTGATACCTCTTTATGACTTAACAATAAAAAGGATGTATGGTTTTTACTGTCTCCAAAATAATCTCTTGTTATGAAGGGAGTACAGTTCTTTTCATTCATACATATGTTCAGTAGTTGCTTCCCTAACTGCAAAGGCAATCTCATTTAGTTGAGTAGCTCCTGAAAGCAGCTTTGAGTTAGAAGTATGTGTGTTACACCCCAACATTGGTGGCTGTGTGGGACAGTTCAACACAAATGTAACGATGTATTTTTGTGAATGAGAGTTGGCATGTCAAATGCATCCTCTAGAAAAATAATTAGTGTTATAGTCTTAAGATTTGTTTTCTAAAGTTGATACTGTGGGTTGTTTTTGTGAACAGCCTGATGTTTGGGGCCTTTTTTCTTGAAAATAAACAAGTCCGTATTAAACTAGGAAAAAAAAAAAAAGAAAAGAAATAGTATATACTGTATATGATTTGTATGTGCCATACTTTTATATGACTGGCATCACATTAGGTTTATTTACACCAGGATCACAACAAACACATGAGTACTGTGTTACACTGTGACATTACAATGGCTACAACGTCACTAGGTGACAGGACGTCAGCTCCATTATAATCTTATGGGTCTGCCCTCATATATGTGGTCTGTCATTAACTAAAATGTTGCCAAGTAGTGCATGACTATACATTATCTAATTTCATATATGTCATCTAGTTCTGAGAAGTATATAACAATTTTCGGAGGCATTTTGCCTGTAAGGAAGCAGACTCCAAGGATGGACAGCCACAGCTCTCGGAGCTGGTATATATCTAATTTCATATATGTCATCTAGTTCTGAGAAGTATATAACAATTTTCGGAGGCATTTTGCCTGTAAGGAAGCAGACTCCAAGGATGGACAGCCACAGCTCTCGGAGCTGGTATACAGCTGAGCAAACTGAAAGCCAAGCCTCTCACCGAACTCCAGGGTTTTTTTTCTTCCCCCTTTTCCCTGCTCGGACAAAACTGTTTCTATCCAAATTGGAAACCCGGCCTAGCCTAAGGTCTCCAAGTATGTAGACTTTGAGACCAGCAGCCCCATCGCAGACCTCTGCGGGATGTACATCATTGAGAATTCATGATTAAGTGGCTAAATGATTTGTTTCTGAAATGGAAATGTATGCTGTCTGTGGCAAGGGGTGGGAGATGGGCAAGAGCTGGTCGGGGGCATATTATCTTAAAGCCTCATGCACCAAAGAGCCAAACCATGAGGCTTTCTCAGAGAGCAAAATGCAGCACTCACACGGCAGGTGTGGCAGCGTAGGTCTGGAATCCTGTCCTGATGCCGAACCTGGGGGTCACAGCTACCCGAAGGCAGCCTCCAGAGAACCCCTCAAACATTTTTGCTTGTTTTCTCCTGTCTGTGCTCAGCCTGGCAGTCACTGGCCTCTGATTTAAAGAGTTGAGTTTGCGGGTGGTTTGCTAATTATGACCCAATGAGCACTTCTGGCTTCGGTCGGAGTGAGTGGGGTGTGAGCCAGCACACAGCCATGGCCTCCCGCTGCCATCTGTGATTTAGAGCAAAATCTTTGAGAGAAGTATAACTGCCTGAATTACTGCTCTTTTATATGTTTTTAAATGAGAATGTAAAGGCCAAGGGCATTTTTGCCCATTTAATGCTATTAAATCCATCATTAAATCTCTCACTGAACACTGGCTGATTTTAATGATGCCCTCAAGTACTGATCCTGGTGCTTGACTGTGTTAATATTGTTGTATATATAGATACAATAAATAATGCTTAGCTAAGATGGTATGAGAAGCATTGCTGCGTGTATCAATAAAAATAGTCGTACTAATGAGACCAAGTGTCAGGAACAGATGGTGTGGTGGGAATTCAGCCATTGCAGCTAAAGTTTGGGAAAGGACAAAACTCCATGGCACATTGAATCCGTCACTAAAACCAGCCTGAATCCTCTAAATATTTTACAGCAAGCTGGCATAAAAGGATTAGTTTGAAGTTATAGGATTTTTTTTTTTTTTTTTTTTTTTTTTTTTTTTTTGCTATGCAACTTTATAGCACTATGGCATAAAATCCACAAATGCTTTTTGGTATCTGTGCTATTTACTAGCCCCCACAGCCCTGATTTCTGGGCAGAGTCACAGTTATCAGCCCGATCCTTACTGCATTGCACTGTTATACTTGTGTTATTACCATATAAGATCAAGAAGCAAAAGGTGGAAAATCTTGATTTTTTAAACATTTGTCGTTTAGAAGATGAACTTAATTTTATCTGAGCATTCAATATTCTACCCTTCACTTTATGGCCATGCTAATCTTTAATCATTGCAATAGCTACAACTGACATTTACGGATGTACACTGAGCTCTAGTGTGTGCTGATTGATAGTGGCTTTAATGCCAGTATCTCAGGGAGCCTCACGTTGGCCTCATGAGTCAAATACCATTATCAATCTCCAGTCCCCTTTTACAGATGAGGAAACTGAGCCTGAGAGATTAAACAACTTTCCCAAGAGTACAGAGAAGTGGCAGCCAGAATAAAAAGCCTAAATTCTTCATCTCTCTATTGTCCTTTTGCAGAAAGCACCCATAATTGCACGAGATTTGAGAGTCCGCGCTCAGTGAAGGCCACGGGGCATCATGCAGAGACTGTCTATGGGGCGCAGTCACTAAGTGAACTCAAGTTCTTCTTAAACCACTTAAAGCACTTTGGGAGGCCAAGGCAGGCAGATCACTTGAGGTCAGGAGGTCGAGACCAGCCTGGCCAACATGGCGAAACCCCATCTCTTCTAAAAATACAAAAAATTGGCCAGGCGTGGTGGTGTGCACCTGTAATCCCAGCTCCTCAGGAAGCTGAGGCAGGAGAATCACTTGAACCCGGGAGGCTGAGGTTGCCGTGAGCTGAGATCACGCCACTGGACTCCGGCCTGGGTGATAGGGCACAACTCTGTCTCAAAAAAAAAAAAAAAAATTACTGCTGATTCAAACTCTCAGAATTTCTTGAGTTTATGTGAAGAGTTGGAAGTTTTCTGAAGAGTTCTAAACTCTTCCACATATTCAGTGGAAGGAGACAACAGAAAAGCCTTTTATCTACAACAGTTTTTCGAACTTTTAAGCAAAAGAAACCTGAAGGGAAATAAAAATGTCCCCCTTTTATTGCCCTTGTAGAAGCTCTGATAAGATTCCATTGCAAAAAGAGAAGAGGAATAAGGAGAGAGTAAAGTTTTATTATTTCTTTTTTTTTTTTTTTTTTTTGAAACGGAGTTTCGCTCTTGATACCCAGGCTGGAGCGCAATGGCGCGATCTCGGCTCACCGCAATCTCCGCTTCCTGGGTTCAGGCAATTCTCCTGCCTCAGCCTCCTGAGTAGCTGGGATTACAGGCACGCGCCACTGTGCCCAGCTAATTTTTTGTATTAGTAGAGACGGGGTTTCACCATGTTGACCAGAATGGTCTCGATCTCTTGACCTCGTGATCCACCCGCCTCGGCCTCCCAAAGTGCTGGGATTACAGGCTTGAGCCACCGCGCCCGGCCAAGTTTTATTATTTCTAAGCTAATCTCCCTGCTTCTGGTAGTTGTAACCTTTACAGGGAATTTTTGGAGATTTGGATATAATTTTTGAACTAGTGCTATCCTTATAAAGGTAGGCAGAATCTACTTCTGTGCTATTACTTTAAATCTGGAAATGACCATTTAATGTGAATGTGGTGCTAAGTTAGTAACATAGATTTTCATTAGTTGTGGACCGCATGTCTATAATTCTCGATTTCACTCCCTTTCTGTTATAGGGGTCCACATAGATTAGAACTTGGAATGGCTTTGCCAGAGTTCAATTAGGAACAGACAAGCCAATTCAGGCTGACCTGCAGTAACTGGAACTCACTCTCCTGCTCTTTCCACGTCTGCATCCTCTCCTGGCTGCCAGGACACAAGCAGGGAGATAAATGAGGATAAGTAACTAAAACCTCAGAGGGCATAACATCGCCGCTGTGTGCAAACACTCAGCAACATACAATGGTTTAAAAACAACAGTCAGGATAATTGCAAAGCTGGAGTTAAGGAGTGAGGAAACACACCAGCCAACGTAGCAAAAACATACTTGCAAAGAGGAAACTGAATACAACCTCCTGATAGGTTATCATGAGTTTTTAAACTCTGGTAACTTAAAATGTGCTCACCTCAGAATCAGCCTATAGAGATAATCTAAAAGGTATGGACTGAATTATAGGATAATACAATTACATTTGGTGTATACTTATTAATACTTCAGATCCTAAAATAAAAAGTGGCTAAGAGAAAGGAAGTCCACATTATTCAGTAGAATAAAATTGCTCTTGCAGTGAGATGTCTGGTAGAGCTTATTCCCTCAAATGCCGACAGCCCAAGATTCTAAAGTTGGAAACAGAATGTCTCAATACTGCACACAGCTTTATGCTGTTCTAATGTCATACTGGCCTGTAATGTGAATTTGTATAATTTACTGAGGTACGTGCTTTTATTTGCCATCCGGCTGCCCTTTGCTTTGAGCTTGTTCCTGGCCTCTAGACGGACTAACTCCCAGGCCTTGTATCTGTCATCTCCTTTCTGTGTTGTGCAGCATAGGCTCTCCATGAGATTGGTTGTGCTCTATCATATTTGGAGCCTGCAGAGGTTTGGCAGGATATCACCACACTGAAATATGCACACATGCACCACAAAAACCCAAAGAATGCCTCCAGACCATCCCTGAGGGTGCTGAAAACAGCAGATCTGTGGAGGCTCACTCAAATCTTGTTTCTAGGTGGGAAACTATCCGAGAGGACAAAGTGCTGGTAACTGGGCTGTCTGGGCTTGGTTCTGATTGACAGATGCTGTATCCTGATTCCCTGAGGGGCTTGGGGCTTAAACAACCCCCCTGCTAATCAGTCAGGCTGGAACAGCTGGCAAGGTGAATACAGACTGGCTTCTAAGCAAGGTATCTGCAGAGGTTACCTTAGTGTTTTCTTTGAATACTTTTCAGAATCACCTGGGTGTGCTTAAAAAGTAAGTTTTTGATCAAAGAGAATTAATGCAGCTTTCAAAAGTACTTGCAATGGACAAAATATAATTGATGAAATATAATATCTGTGTTTAGCACATAGGAGGTGCTGAAAGGGAGTGTTGATTTACTGCTGCAGTCAGGTATGAGAGACCCTCCTGAATCACTTTCCCTTTCCAGGGGTCCCTGTCGTGTACCCGAGCAAGAATAAAGTTTTTAAGAAAATTGGCTGGATGTATGCCTTCAGGATGGTCTCTTGACCATTCTTTTGTTTTCTGGAAGTTTCTGCAAATGATAGCTTCCACATCACAAATTCTAAAAAGACAGCTCTGGATTCCAGAAAAGCAGTCAGGCTAAATGATTTCCTACAGATGATTTGAGCAAAGATGTTGTTTGGTTGATAACACGTATTTCGTCAGTGGCCAGCCTGGCTTAGTCCTTAGGGCAGTGTGAGGCAGAAATGAATCCTGTGCCGTGTATTCCTCTGCTCTCACAGGGCATCTTCTCATGAGAGGCCAGAGTTCCTGAGATGGATGGGTTCCCTCACACTGCAGCGCAGCCATTGGCACCCAAATGCTGACTTTACATTTGTACCCTCTCATTTGCATTGTCTACCCAGTGTCCCCAGACACTGGCAATCCGTGAGCCCCTTGGGATAGGCAGGCTCTAGAAGAGGAGGTGGTATGCAACAGCTTTTCAGGATCTCCGTGGTTGGAACCAGAGTAGGGGATTTCTATCCCCTTAAGTTTGGAGGAGGATATTCAAGGGCACTTGGGAGGTAGGGGTTAGCAGTGCGTGGCAATTGTTGAACTTTGGGATAGAGTGAAATCTTTATTGTCATTTTGAAGTTGGGTAAATAATGAAGCTTTCTCGTTTACTTCTCTGCTCATTGTCTGTTTTCTTTCTGTCGATAATGGATTTTGTAGACCATGATCCTCTGCCAAAGACATGCCAAGAAAAGATAAGGCCAGCCTGGGCACCAGGTACCAAGTACCCATTCACTCTCTTTAATCCCCTATAAAATTCTCAGAAGCCCTAGGAATTTTTCTAAAACAGCAAGGCAAGACAGACTTTTTGAATATTTAAAACTATTTGTTTGGAAAATATTTGTCCTTAAGAAATAGATCCTCTGCATATTCATGCGCCAAAATAAGAATTTATGTCATTTTTACTTCTGGGTGTCTAAATGCCATTAGTTTAAAATACTTTGCATCTTGTTGTGGGTTTTAGAACCCTCATGTTACCTTCAGAAGTCTTATCTCTGAGTTTGCCGTGAACACTGCATTTGTTAAGTGTGTTGAGTTGGAGGTGTTCATCCACAAACCTAATTACCAGTCAAAATGGTCAAATATCAGGAGAGGCCTGAGCTTTTGATGTTAAACTCAAAGTAAAGCATAGAAGGAATTGAGCAAATGCTTTTTGACTGTCTCTCTTGAGAACCAGTGTTGCAGGTCAAAGTTTACAAAGTTTTAGGAGCGGTTTCAAATGGATTACCGTGGAAAAGCTTTGCAGGGCCACGGCAGGCCCCTCTCCCTACGGTGGCAGCACAGCTCAGGCAGTGTCTCTCACAAATGTTCAGTAGGGACCTTGTACCATCTTTTAAAATTTTAACCCTGACCTTGTACTTTTGAGTTCTGTCCCTTCTACTCTCTCTCTTGCTGGCGGAATTCGTGCCTTAAAAAAATACCATCATAAAAAGGGAATCCTGCTTCTTTATTTTATAATGTTCACTAGCATTTACAGATGTTTGGGCCAAAGGGCTTTTGGTAATGTCTACATTAAGCCTTTCAAGTGTACTCTGTTAACAATTATTACAATGTGGGGACCCTAACTCCAAAAGAAAACTGTCTTCTTGCCCAAGGGGAAATGGAAAATCAAAACATTGGCCTGAATGTAAAGAAGAAATGTAAAGAAGAAAAAGAAAAAACACTTTCAGGTTTCTGAAGCAATCGTTTTTGGTGTGTGTGTGTTCATTTATTTGAACTGAAGTCCCCCAGATAATAAAGTTCTACGTAAGCTTGAATATCATACAGGCTAGCAGTATTCACCCCAGCAGTTCCCTCACCTCATATAATTCCCAGTTTATAGAAAACAGAATTATAAGACTTTTTTCTCTTTATTTGGATTTCTGTTAGGTTTAATCACTTTTTCTAATATTTTGCTCTACTTGGTTAATCTAGTAACAAACGCTAATGCCCTTTTGGTATAATATTTCTTAACCCACTTCTTGGTTTCTTTCTTCTTTTATTTCATTCATTTATTTATTCATTGAGCAAATGTGTTTGGTGCCTCTACTGTGTGCCAGCAAACATTTTCTGGAAAGGACCACATGGTCAATATTTTAAGCTCTGAGGGCCACCCAGTCTCTGATGTGACTACTCAGTTATGCCTTTGTAGCACAGAAGCAGCCATGGGTAACAGCAGTGAATGAAGTGGTGTGCCTGTGTTCCAGTAAAACATCATTTAAAATAACGTGGCGGGCAACTTTGGCCTGGCAGCCATTGTTTTGCTGCCCCGGCCCTAAGATATAGCAATGAACAAACAGAGAAAGTTTCCTGTTCTCATGATATTTACATGTAAGAGGAGACAAGAAACAAATAAACCAATAAATATATAAATGTTAGGCAATGATAAGTGCTAAGAAGAAAAATAAGGCAACATAAGGGATAGAGAGTGACTGGGCTGGTATTATTTAAGATATGGCAGACAGGGAGTGCCTCTCTGCTGAAGTCATGGTTGAGCAGAGACCTGTCAAGTGAGGGTCATGGAGGAGGGTGGACAGGCCAAGTAAATAGCAGGTGCAAAGGTCCTGAGGCAGGAACTTGTTTGGTTTGTTTGGAGAAAATCATTGTAACTAAAGTAGAGTAAATAAGGGGAGAATGATGAGAAGTGAGTCATGGGGGGAACCAGGACCAGATCCAAGGACCTTGGGTTTCATTCTCCATTAGCTGGGAAGGCACTGGAAGTTTTTCAGCAGAACACTAACATGATCTGTTTTGTGTTTTAAATGATCCCTCTGGCTGCTGTAGGGAGAAGAGACTTGTCAGGGAACAAGGGTGGAAGCAAGAAACCTCAGGAAAAGTCAAATGAGAGATGACAGTGGTGTATACCAAGGTGGCAGTCTTGGAGGTTATAAGCGACTAGATCCAGGATACGTTTTGAGGGTTGAGCTATCAGGATTCACTAATATCTTGCAAACTCAGGGTGAAAGAAATAGAAGAGTCAAGATGAGTCTCTAATTCACAGATAACATTATCTTCTACATAGAAAACCCTAAAGAGCCCCCCCACCACACACACACACACACACACACACACAATTATAGCTGATAAACAGTTTGCATCTGAACAACTGGAAGAATGAAGTTGCCATTCACTCAGGTGGGGAAGGTGATGCAGAAAACAGGTTTGTGGTGAAACTCAAGAGTTCAGTTTTAAATGTGTTCACTTAGGGTTCTATTCAGATATCAGAGTGGAGGTAACTGGGAAGCAGTTAGATGCACAAATCTGGCATTCAGGTGAAAGGTGTAGTTCAGCCAGGGAAACGTGGCCAGGATGAGATCATCCAGAACATCAGTATATCTGGAAAAGAGAAGTGATTGTAGAGCTAAACCCTGGGTTTCACAGTCATATAAAAATCAGGAAGGTTAACGGATAAGCACAGACTGACAAAAAAAAAAAGGGAGAGAGAGAAAAAAAAATCAGGAAAGTGAGAAGGATCTTACAAAGGAAGCTGGGAAGGAGAACCTAGAGTAGATGTTTTGATGACCAGGAGGAAAGTGATTCATTGAGGAGAGAATTATCTACTTAACCAGAGCACTGAGAGGTTCAGTAGATGGGAAACTGAGAATCAGCCCCAGGAATGCCAGACTGACGTCAGCTCGAGGCACAGACTGGATTCTGGACAGGGAGTTTAGATGGAGAGTGCAGGCAGCTCTTCCTAGCAGTTTTGCTATAAAGAGGAACAGAGAAATGGGATAGTTGCTCAAGTATGCTGTGAGGTCAAGGGAGCATATTTGGAGATGAGAGATAAGTCCTACTGTTTTACAGTGATCGGAATGACCCATAGAAAGGGATTATGAACAAATGCTCATTAAACACTTCAGCAGCTTCAGTGGTCCTTCAGATGCTGGGATTCTAGTTTTGAATGAGATGTGTTCCTTATCTTTTCTTATAATGATGCTGTGGCTATCTTTTCAGTATAACTATAAGACTCTTTCTGTGCATGTGACTATTCATCTATGTCCTGTGTTCATGGGTTGGAAGACTTAATATTGTTAAGATAGACTGACATACTGATGGCATATAGATCACATTGATAGTCATGCGAGAGAGCATGGAAACGAGAAGACCTGAATCCTGCTCCTGGCTCTGCCATTTGCCAATGTTGTATCTTTGGAGAAGTTTCTGAGATTTTGTTTCTTTCCTTGTAAAATGAAGACTAACAATAATAACTGTGTGCTCAGAAATCGAAAATTAAATACCACATGTTCTCACTTACAAGTGGAAGCCAATCAGTGGGTACACATGGACGTACAAAGTGGAATAATAGACCATGAAAGGTGGGAGGGTGGCGGGGGAGTGAGGGTTGAAAAACTACCTACTGGTACAGTGTTTACGCTCCGGGTGGTGGGTTCACTGAAAGCCCAGACTTCACCACTACCCAATATATGCATGTAACAGACCTGCACTTGTACCCCTAAATGCACAAAAATACATAATGACTAATAAGAATAATAACTGTGTGGTCACATACCCAGGGTTTTTTGTTCGTGAAAATTCCCTGAAAAATGTGAATCACCACACTGGTATGTAATATTATGAGCATATTTATAATCTTCCTGTTGTTTTGAGAATTTATTTCTTAGGGATTTATGCCAAGAATTCAAAGTTAATTTTCTACGTTGAAGTTGATATAATATACTCTAACTGTAAATAAATGATAACAGCCACATGGCCATCTCAATATTTACAGAAAAAGCATTTGACAAACTCCAACACCCATCCATGATAAAAACATCCACCAAACTAGGAGTAGAGGCAGACCTCCTCAAACTGAAAAGTTTCCTATGGAAAACCCACAGCCAACATCGTGCTTAATGATAAAAGAGCAAATGCTTTCCCCTAAGATCTATCTGCTCACTACTTCCAGTCAGTGTCATCCTGGAAGTACTAGCCAGAGCAATTAGGCAAGAAAAGAAAAGGCATCCAGATTGGAAAGGAAGAAGTAAAACTATGTCTAATTCACAGATAACATTATCTTCTACATAGAAAACCCTAAAGAGTCACCCCCCCGACATGCACACACACAAGTATAGCTAATAAACAAGTTTGGCAAAGTTGCAGAATATAAGATCAATATGCAAAAATCGGTTTTATTTCTATACTAGCAATGAGGGATCCAAATTCAGAAAATTTCATTTACAATAGCATCAAAAGAATAAAACACTTAGCAGTAAGTTAACCAAGAAAGTGCAATACTTATACACTGAAAACTATGAAACATTGTTGAAAAAAAATAAAACTTAAAAAAGTGGGAAAATGTCCTGTGCTCATGGATTGGAAGACTTAATATTGTTAATATAGAATGACAGACCAATGGCATATAGATCACAGTGATAGTCATGTGAGAGAGCATCTACAGGTGGGAGTGGGGAGAGACAGTCTGCCAAGCATTGTCCCAGCCAGTTACGGTGGGAGTTGGGTGGAATCCTGCTGGTGTGCTTATGCATAAATACATCTATTGCTTTCTGCGCATGTTGTTAATTCCCTCTGTTTCTGCCTTTCTGAAGCACCTACTTGTGTCCTCCCTTCCTTGTATCAATGGTACATTCCTTCATTCTTTGAGCAAATATTTTTGAGCATCACCCAGTGCCAGGTACTGTGTAAACTGCTGGGGAAAGCCGCAGACCTGAAGGAGGTAAGAGATGAAGAGGAGAAGGAGGAGGAGACCAGAGGAGGAAAGAGGAGAAGGGCGTTCCAGGCAGACGGAGCTCCAGGCAGGATCCAGAAGGGATGTGATGTGCAGGGGTCGCTTGGGCTTTGTGGCTTCAGAGACTGCTCTGCCTTTTGGCTCTCAGGCCTGGAACAAACTAACGGAAACCTGTCTTTATTGCACAGTCAGACCTGCAGGAGTACAGCCATATGGACATGCACATTGCCCATCTGAACTGGCAGTGCTGGAACTAATTTTTGCAGTTTTTTTTTTTTTTTTGCTTTTGCTTGTGTAAAGTACCCCAGGGCCTGCTTTAGTAATGCTGTGCAAACTGATCCTGTGTTCCCAGGGCCAGGGGTGCAGGACACAGCCTGTGGCACATCTGCTCTGTGGGGCCACTGGGAGCTGGTAGAAGGCAGCCAGCCTGTCTGTGTGCGTGAAGACATGCCTGCAGGTAGCTTGCTGGCTGAAACCAGCTCTTCAGAACATTTTCATAGATGCAGAAAGCAAAGGAACCAGGTGGAAAGCCTGCCAGATGTTGGAGGCAAAGATCTAGCAATCCTTATCTGAGGTATTTGAAAGAGTTGTGAATGAAGAGCCTTATACATACATCTAGAGAAGCTTACCAGGGCAGGCAGGTGGGAATGCTTAGCCCAATCCAAGCAAGGACACAAGTATCCAGTTCAGTATCCACCTTTGAGAAAAGCCCAAAGACCACTTGCCATGACTCAGCATCTGAGCCCTGGGATGCAGCAGCATTCAGTCTGCAGATGCCCAGGGTCTAGAGCCTCAGGACTCTGAACATGCACCCTTCAGAGTTGCACCAGCCACTGTCTGGTAACTGGCTTAAAGCCCAGCAGGAAGGGCCTGGGGTCAAGTAGGATCAAGCAAACATTTTGGAGAAGTGGAAGCTTTCCCCTGTGCAGAAAGAACTGTGGTCTTCTAGTGGCACTTGCTCCTGGGAAGGAATCAGGTAAATGAGCAGACCTGTGTAGGAACTTAGCATGGAGACTTACATGAAGGAAGTTCTCAGAAGATGCTCACACCCTGCCTGCTTTGTGTAACACTGGCTACTGCCACTCACGGCGGGCTCTGACTTTGCTCAATTCCAAACGTCACCGCCCATCCCTCATTTGGAATTTGCCACACATAACTGCGGGACTGTGGTGCTTTTGCCTATGTGTATTTGTAGATAGTCCTATCTCCCCAATTGTTCTGTAAGCTTCTTTAGAGCAGGGTCCATGCTTCCAATTTTCTTTGCCCCTTGACATGCTTGGCCCAGTGCCCCACACAAATTTTTCATTGACCCGTGTAGATCCTGGTACCGATGACGGTCTGATTTTCTACCTCATCCAGGGCTGCTATCAGATGCCTCAGAGCTGAGCCTCTACAAATTTTGGCTGGAGTCTACCATTGAGCCCCAGATGGAGCTATTTGTTGTGCAGACAGGAATAATAAAAGATGATTTTAGCAGTTTTTTTGTGGTTGTACCAGCAGCCCTTCATCTGAGAGCCTGGAGCCCACTGCCGAAATGGTAGAAATAGCTTGCCTTCTCATGCCAGTTCCCTCTCCATTGTAATTAGGAAGTTGGCTTGTTTGAAATATAATTTCACAGGTGCAGGATTCATCCTCGACAGGTGATTATGTTTTGATTTTTATCATCATTTATAAAACAGAATGGGGAAAGAATTCAGACCATAAAGCATATTCCACTGTAAATGAGATATTAGTGTTAAAAATTCTTCAATGTTGCTAAATATTTACCCAATAGAGAGTTCCTACCTTCTGCCAACCTGAAGCATTTTCTTGGCAAATGTGCCTCATCTGGAACTTTGGAAGTCTTTCTGCGTTGCTCCTCTAACTATAGAAATATAACCATCTGTCTGTGCTAGGTAAACAAACTGACCCCTGCTCTTTTGTGGTTTTTTAAACCTTTGTTTTAATTTCTTGAAATATGCACAAAATAATTTTGACTCCACTGCTGGTTCTTTTTGTTAGGAGCCAAAAAGACAATTATAAGGAACTCCGGGAACATTGAGTGCATTCCTCTTTTTTCCGGTGCTTTTTGAAACCCCTCTGAGAATTGTATTTTAAAAGTTCCCCACGCTTTCCTTCCTCCTGAGAGCTAGTCATGCATTTTCACATGTTTCCTACTGTTGTATTATTTTATCATTCTACTATAGAAACTTGGTATTTTTAAAGCATTGGATTTATTTTAAAGTTTATATTTGCCCGTAACTAAACTAGTCTCCTACCACAACTAGGTCAGTGGGTATTGACGCGTTTCCTTCTATGTGCTAGTTGCTAGATTCATTTTTAAAAAGAAGTATTCATGGCCAGGCATGGTGGCTCACACCTGTAATCCCAGCACTTTGGGAGGTCGAGGTGGGTAGATCATGTGGTCAGGAGTTCGAGATCAGCCTGACCAACATGTTGAAACCCCGTCTCTACTAAAAACACAAAAATTAGCTGGGCGTGGTGGCACATGACTGTAATCTCAGTTACTCGGGAGGTGGAAGTTGCAGTGAGCAGAGATCGTGCTATCACACTCTGGCATGGTGACAGAGCAAGACTCCGTCTCAAAAAAGAAGTATTCATGTTTGAGGGTATTTTTAATGCATTCAAGGAACTACTGTCCTTTGAAATTGTCATCTTAAGAATCTAAATACTCGGGCGGGCGCGGTGGCTCACGCCTGTAATCCCAGCACTTTGGGAGGCCGAGGCGGGTGGATCACGAGGTCAAGAGATCGAGACCATCCTGGTCAATATGGTGAAACCCTGTCTCTACTAAAAATACAAAAATTAGCTGGGTATGGTGGCACGTGCCTGTAATCCCAGCTACTCTGGAGGCTGAGGCAGGAGAATTGCTTGAACCCAGGAGGCGGAGATTGCGGTGAGTCGAGATCGCGCCATTGCACTCCAGACTGGGTAACAAGAGCGAAACTCTGTCTCAAAAAAAAAAAAAAGAATCTAAATACTCATTCTAATGATGTTGTCATCTTTCAGGAATTCCTATAATGGTTTTTTTCTTGAGAGCAAGAAGGATGAGCCATGAGGAATGACATTCTGACTTGGGTTTTTTTTTCCCCCCCAACTTTTAAGTTCTGGGGTACATGTGCAAGATGTGCAACTTTGTTACATAGGTAAACTTGTGCCATGGTGGTTTGCTGCACAGATCAACCCATCACCCAGGTATTAAACCCAGTGTCCATGAGCTATTCTTCCTGATTTTTCCCCCTCCCCCTACTTCCTTCCACCCTCTGACAAGCCCCAGTGAATGCTTTTCCAACACATGTGTCCATGTGTTCTCATCATTTAGCTCCCACTTATAAGTGAGAACATGCAGTATTTGATTTTCTGTTCCTGCATTAGTTTGCTAAGGATAATGGCCTCCAGCTCCATCCATGTCCCTACAAAGGACATGATCTCATTCCTTTTTACAGCTGCATAGCATTCCCTGATGTATATATACCACATTTTCTTTATCCAGTCTATCATTGGTGGGCATTTAGGTTGATCCCATGTCTTTGTTATTGTGAATCATGCTGCAGTGAACAAACACATGCATGTGTCCTTTATAATAGAACAATTTATATTCCTTTGGGTGTATACCCAGTAATGGGATTGCTGGGTCAAATAGTATTTCTACCTCTGGTTATTTGAGGAATTGCCACACTGTCTTCCACAGTGGTTGAATTTACACTCCCACCAACAGTATAAAAGCATTCCTTCTTCTCCACAACCTTGCCAGCATGTTGGTTTTTGACTTTTTAATAATAGCTGTTTTGACTGGCGTGAGACGATACCTCATTATGGTTTTGATTTTCATTTCTCTAATGATCAATGAAGTTGAGCTTATTTCCATATATTTGTTGGCTGCATGTATGTCTTTTGAGAAGTGTCTGTTCATGTCCTTTGCCCACTTTTTCATGGAGTTGTTTTTCTTCTTGTAAATTTGTTTAAATTTTTTATAGATTCTGGATGTTAAACCTTTGTCAGAAGCATAGATTGCAAACAATTTCTCTCATTCTGTAGGTTGTCTGTTTACTCTGTTGGTAGTTTCTTTTGCTGTACAAAAGCTTTTTAGTTTAATTGGATCCCATTTGCTCATTTTTGCTTTTGTTGCAGTTGCTTTTGGCATCTTTGTCATGCAATTTTCGCCCATGCCTATGTCCTGAATGGTATTGCCTATGCTTTTTTCTAGAGCTTTTATAGTTTGAGGTTTTACATTTAAGTCTTTAATCCATCTTGAGTTGATTTTTCGTATATGGTATAAGGAAGTGATCCAGTTTCAATTTTCTGCATATGGCTTGTCAGTTCTCCCAGCACCACTTATTAAATAGGGAATCCTTTCCCCATTGCTTGTTTTTGTCAGCTGTGTCGAAGATCAGATGATTGTAGGTGTGCGGTCTTATTTCTGGGTTCCCTATTCTGTTCCATTGGTCTGTATGTCTGTTCTTGTTACCAGTACCATGCTGTTGTGGTTACTGTAGCCTTGTAGTATAGTTTGAAGTCGGGTAATAATACTTCCAGCTTTGTTCTTTTTGCGTAGGATTGCCTTGGCTATTTGGGCTCTCTTTTGGTTTTATGTGAATTTTAAAATAGTTTTTTCTAATTCTGTGAAGAATGTCAATGGTAATTTAATGGGAGTAGCATTGAATCTATAAATTGCTTTGGGCAGTATGGCCATTTTCATGATATTGATTCTTCCTATGAATGAGCATGGAATGTTTTTTCATTTTTTTGTGTCTTCTCTGATTTCTTTGAGCAGTGGTTTGTAGTTCTCCTTGAAGAGGTCCTTCACTTCCCCTGTTAGCTATATTCCTAGGTATTTTATTGTCTTTGTGGCAATTGTGAATGGGAGTTCTTTCATGATTCGGCTCTCAGCTTGACTGTCGTTGACATATAGGAATCCTTGTGATTTCTGCACTTTGATTTTATATCCTAAGACTTTGCTGAAGTTGCTTATCAGCTTAAGAAGCTTTTGGGCTGAGACGATGGGGTTTTATAGATGGAGTTTTCATGTCATCTGCAAACAAAGGTAATTTGACTTCCTCTCTTCCTATTTCAATATGCTTTATTTGTTTCTCTTGACTGATTGCCCTGGCCAGAACTCCCAATACTATGTTGAATAGGACTGACTTTTGATCGGTTTTGATAGGAAACTGCTGTCACTAGCTTAATCAGCCACTTCAGTTAAGGCTTGGCCCTTAGTGACTTTTGTCTCTTTGTTAATTCATATCCATTCTTAACTCTGCAATTCCCCACTCCTGTCACCCCAACCTTCACTGACCTCACCACCCAAACCCCAGAAATTGATGTAGCACTGTTCCCAAAGAAGAATTCCAAAAACATTGAGCACTGCAAGCATTTTTTAAATAAAAGACTTACCTGCCTAGGTGAGTCTTTTTTAGCAACAAAAAAATTACATGAATTTACGTTATAGCAAGTAGTTTAAGAATCAGCCTCATTGTCTTGTCCTACCTCACAAGTTAAGTAAACATTTGTTGATTTTGTAATTCTTTAATGAGCACCTGGCTAAGCTTGACACTGGGGAAGGAGCAGTGAACTAAACAGAGGGGGTCTCTGCCCTCAGAAAACTTAGCTGTAGTCTCAATCAGTGGACTGAGAGCTACAAACTGTTAACACTGTAGACATTTAGAGAAAAGGACTTAAGAAAAGGAGGCAATGAGCAGATATTTCCTGAACAGTGTGAATCTTCTTGAAGGAAGATGTGATAGAAGGGTAGGATGTGGATGGGGAAGTGACAACAGGTGAGCACAGTCTGCAGGTGAGATGCACAGAGCCTCCTTCCTGTGGGCGGGAGTCGAAACCTGGCCGACCTGAACCCAGGCTCCCGTCAGGGATGGTGGGAAGTACGCCAGACACTCCAGGGCCAGGCAGGCCTGAGATGAGGCTGCGAACCTGGAGCTAGTCTGCAGGCGGCCACAGACCTTCTCAGGCAGGAAAGGCTTTTGGGGAAGAGTGATCCGGTGTCAGGATTGGCAGCCTTTCCCTTAGCTGCCGTCGACTCCATTTAACGATAGATGGTTCTAGAATTAGCTGGAGACGAGGACCCTAACTTCCCAGGTTTGGGAAACAGTTTGAGAATTAAGTCATGGTTGTTTAACTCTGAAATAAAAGTCGTAGTAGGCTTAGCCATATCACTTCTGGCTAGTCAGAATAATTTTTCTTTTAATTGCCACCATGTCTTCCTGAGGAGATGCATACACAAGAAATAACAAATGCTAGAAAAAGGAAGAGGCACGTCTGAAAGCATTAAAATCTTGGTTATTATTGATACAAGATTTCCAGAGCAAATACTTTCTGTTTTTCTCCCTGAAAAGAGCTGAACATAGCCAGGCCAGTTCCGTGTAAAGTTCAGGGGAAATCCTGACATGTATTTGTGTACACATTGTTCTTGACAAAGGGTGGGATGGGTTCCATCTAATTCACTCCATTCTTTTGGCAGACACTTTGACTATCACAGCTCTGCTCACAGGACTCACAGATGGGAAGCCGGAGGCCCCTCATGCCAAGCAGGCAGCCTGGTCAGACCAGAGCAAAGTGCCCCATTTGCCTTCCCTGCCTTTCCCGCGCCTGCCTCCTCGCCCAGTGCTAGTCGCCACTCTTTTTTCCCTCTCTCTCCTTTACTATTTTGCCCCACTTCTCGTTTTCTGACGGGGAGGGGGATGGGAGAGGGGACCAGAGTTGAGTACAAGACGAGAGAACCAATAAGGCAGGAATACTGCATGTCGACTGCATTCACACTTAAGAAATCCTGCCAAAGCTAATTGTTCTACATTAAGTGGCGTATTTATGGTTTCCAATACAGCCTTACTTCTCAGAAACCCCCAATTAGCTATTCCTGTTGCTGTTTTACAGACTGAAGGAACAAAGAAGGACACAGTAGCCCCTGCCCTGCATTCTAACTGTATCACAAGTGACTGAGAGGCCTTGGGCATCTCACAGAACTTCTTGGGGCCCGGTGTCCTCATCAGAAAATTGAGAAACACATCACTTTCTGACGTTGTCTTCATCTCCAGATTCCACAGCCCTTTGGTTCTGAGACCAGAGTCTGTGTCTCCTCATTCCAAATTCCACTTCTTTATACCGTGTTATTCTTTTTTCTCTGGGAGCTTTGAAATATTGGGGGAATCATAAAGTCTTAAAACATAAATATTATGTAAACAAGGTAGCCTTTAAAATGCTTTTGTTGGAACTTTGCGTCTCTAGAATGTGTTGCTGTATCCGTTCGTGCCGGCCTTCTTCGTTTTCAGAAACTGCTCTTGTCAGGACACCAGGGCTGAGACATCTTCTCTGGCTTGCTGTTGAGTCTAAATTGCTCTTTTATTTTAAGTTCTGGGATACATGTGCAGGAGAGAGTGGCATGACATGTTTAAAGCGCTCAAGGAAAAAACTTTTACCCTAAAATAGTATATCTGGTGAAAATGTCCTTCAAACAGGAAGGAGAAATTAAGACTTTCCCGGACAAACAAAAGCTGAGTGATTTCATCAACACTAGACCTGTCCTACAAGAAATGCTGAAGGGAGTTATTTAATCTTAAAGAAAAGGACATTAATGAGCAAGAGGAAATCAACTGAAGGCATAAAACTCACTGGTAACAGTAAATACAGAGAAAAACAGAATATGATAACACTGTGAGTGTAGTGTATAAACTATTCTTAAGTAGAAAGACTAAAAGATGAACCGATCAAAAATAATAACTACAAAAAAGAATACACATTTTGTATACTATGTTGGGAAAGATGCTCAGTGAAAAAGGGTATGTCACCAAACAGTATGACCTCACTAAATATACATATGTTAATATAATACCCATGTTAGTGCATGTGTATAAAAATCAGATGATTACCCAGTGCTTAACACTGTTCACCATGGACTGTCTACAAGTGTTAGGATCCTGGGGGGTTTCACTCCCCTGCATTTGCTATTTTTTGCAATGTTTAACTTTTTAACCAGAAGCATATGATATTTGTGTAAGCAGAAAATGTTATGGAAATACTTTTTAAATTAAATTAAAAATTAAAATGAAATCATGTGTCCCAAACCTACCAGGGAGCACATATGAAATTAAGAACTTCATTGAGTCAGGAATAGAGACAAAAAAAAAATTGAGACACAACAATTAAGTCATGAAAAGGAATAGAGAGCAGAAATTGCGCTGAGTCCCCCGTGTGACTCCAGCAAAGTCAGAGGAAGCTACTCCAGACTGGGGATTCCCAGAGACATCCCATTCTGCTTGTGATTCCAGACGCCTCAAAGATAAGCTCACCATTTTACTGATGGTGATGGCCAGTTTACTTATGCACAGTTTTAATGGTTACTATATTATATTACATTATGCTAAATTTTGCTGCTTTGGGTTACAATATTGATGTTTCATAGTGCTGTATACATGTTTACTGTCTGCCTCATTTTACCAGAATGTAGCCACTTGGAACAGTGCTTAGCACAAAACACTTATGCGATGTTTACTGATAAAAATTGTTAGGAAGTTTATTAAAACCAATATCTTCCCTGTAGCTTTAAATCACACATAATGTCTTTTCCACAAGCCATCCCCTCAAATGTCTGACACAGAATCCATGCCCTTCTCATGCTTCTTCTTTGCCAAAATGCTAATTAGACCCATCAGACCCACACAGCAACTGTGCGAATATAGATCTGTTGCGTTTACGTCTATTCGTTCATTGTTTATTGCTTATCTCCTCTCATGGTGCTTACACCTCCTGAGAGCAGGGGCCACGTCTGTTGTATTCTGCTTTGTTTCCCAAGACCTAGAGTAGCCCCTGGCACGTGGTGAGTGTTTAAATGTGTATTTAGTTGAACACATGCCTGAGTGCACAGGTGCACTAATAGAAACTGAACTGATTGGCTCTATTAAGTCTCAGACTGTTCAGCATGATTATTAGACTTCTTTTCAAAACAGGGAACTGCGTCTGTGTTGTCAGCGAGCATCAAGGGATAAAAACATCCGTCTGAAATTTGTAGATTGCCTCTTTGCCCTTGAGTATAAGAACCTTCCTTTTCACCTTCTCATGGAGACTCTTGCAAGATCATGTTTGCTTCCTTTCTCTCTTTAAAGACACATTTAGCAAGTGAGTTCAGGCTCTCACCTTCTTTAGCCGTTACTAATTTAGTGCCTTCCTCTTTTATCTTTATTTATGTGCTCCCATAGAATATCTTTTCCCACTGTATAAGCACTTTGTCAGGCTATACTAATTCAGTCTTCTAGAAAACTCTGTATTTTCAAATAAAAGCAGTTGTTATCCTGTTTATATTTTGGTCCTAACTTCTCTTTTTTTGAAGAGCTATGAACTTTTGGGGAGAAATGTTTTAATATTTTCCTTCTTATTCTTAAGTATAGTTTAACCTTATTCTTTAAAAAGGAGAAGAAAAGATGGTTTTTCCAAGGCTAACCAGCTTTCCTCCAGCCTCTGGATTTGACTGTCAATAACATGGAGTATGTTAGTAGACATTCTCCGTTTCCTATAAAGTCATCCTGCCTTTCGCATTCATCCTTTAGAGCCAGAGACATCCCTGCTGGCCTAGGGCAATGCCATTCAGTGACTTATAAATCACCTATCAAAACTGAGGAAAATACTTGCATAAAGTTAGTAGAAGCCTGATCATTTGGAAGGGATTTAGCTGGGAAACATTTGAAAGAGAGAAAGGCACGTGCCTTCAGCAGAATTGGCCTAACCTTCCCTCTGGTAAACCAGAATTCCCAGCCGACCGGGGACTTTGATCCTGGCCCCAGTAGTTTCCAGCGTTTATTCTTGCCCAGGCTTGTCACCTTGCTCAGCCACCTGCCTGGACAGTAATCACTGCCCTGTCATCATAGCCGGGGGGCCTCCCCCTACACTCCTAGCTTGCCGAACACCTCCTATACTACCTGAGCTGGTGCCTGCAAGGGTAGTCTATAGGCATGAAGGCAAAGCTTCTAATCTTTAGAGCCCCAAACTAGAAAGAGGATGCATGCTGATTTCCCTTTCAAGAAAAATTCCAGACCCTGAGATAGCATTCTTCCCTCCCTTTATGCATATGCTGCTTTAGTGGTGAAGTGAGTTAGGGAAGCAAATTATTGTTTAATAAGCACATTTTTATTAAGCCTTCTATTTGACTATGAATAATTAACCAGTTAAATATTAAATAATTAACTGAGTAAAATAGATTAAAAAACAAATTCATAGACATCTTCTGTATTCATCCCTTTTCCTCACTGGGTCAAATCCAAAAGCTGCCATCACTAGTTATAAAGGTGTAATACAGCAATAATTATTTTTGTGAGCACCTACTGTGTGACAGCTGTTATGCTAGGTTCTTTATATGTTTATCACTAACCATTCAGGTATTCCTGCAAGATAGGATGACTAATACAATTTACAGATAAAGACACTAATAATTGGAAAAGTAAATTTGCCCAAGGTCAGTCTGCTAGTTTGTGGCAAGGCCAAAATTATACAAGGTTTCTCAGATGCTGACCCCAAGCCTGATCTCTTCCACTCTCTACTTCTCTGCAATTGCCACAGGGGTTTTATGAGTGCACATTTCCAGATTATCTGTGGAAAGGGGTTCAGGAATGGGTTATGTGGAACACATGGCCAAGGATGCAGTTTTCACCCTCTGGAAGGAGACTTCCAGCCTCCACAGTCTTCTGGTCTGTCCCAAATGATGCCATCTTTTCCTTTAAGTGCATATGAAAGAACGTTTTGATTGTTGCAAACCACAGTTAGTTCAATGATCATCTGTTTGTCTGTTAGGAAGGATCACTTCTGGGTGTTTGGGCTACCACTAAAAGGTATTATGTGAGTCAGAAATAAGGTGTCAGTGGCATAGTTAGTAACATGCATTTTCTCCCGAGCTGATCAGGAATTGGCTTACTTTTTATAAACCTCAAGTTAACATGATTTGACATGATTTGGCTTAGAAATGACACAGTGATATATCAGCCCCAGATTCAAAATTTGGGAAATTCTCTCAATGCCCCTCAAATTCTTTTTTTGTGTGTGTCAAAAAATGCATTTTTAAAATTTAAATTTAGACAAATTATTGCTTCTGATCATGAGCATGAGATTTGTACGAGGGCCAGAAATTAGCAGGGGCCTGTATATTGCAGCAGGGGCGCCATGGTGAAGTTGGAGTCACCTGGGTTTAACAAGAGTCACTCACACTCAGTCCATGCAGCTATACGCTCCGCAGCAAAACCATCTTCTTAAAATTCTGAAAACCCAATATAAATTTTACTACTTTTAATATTTTAACACAATGCTCAATTCAAAAAATCTCCAAGTTGAAGAATGAGAATCATATTATTTTTTAAACACAGGTAATAAAATGAACATTGAAAGCCAGGTGGATTGAAGAAAAAATTTAAAATGTTTCTTTTTTTGTTCAAAAAAGTTTCAAGTAAATAATAGAACAGGAATGTACTTGACACAAAGAGTCAAGAGAATAAGACAGGTCACTCTCATCCTCTACGCCAGAAGAAAGCTGGAAAAATGCAAAAGAAGAACAAGAATTCTCCAGAAAGGTACAAAATTAAGGGATCTAGCATGAAACTTTTAAGGTGAGGATGGTATCTTGATGTTTCTCAATGTTCTAATCATCTCCATGGAAAGTTCGGTTTCCAGGGAAGCTGAAGTCACGGAGGTGAAAGGTGGGATCTCCAATGGCATGGAATTGACCTTGCAATTAGGAGCCCTTTTGACGATGTGAAGGAAACAATGAAAGGCCAGATGCCCTGTGGCCTCTGCTTTTTGATAAGTGAGACTCTTACAGACCAAGCAGCAAGTGTGATGCACAGCTCTGAGTTACCCTCAGGGTTTCCAGTTTGAAGGGCTACTTTAGTACTTGTCAGTCTGCAAAACCTGAATTGAAAGCTGCCTCTCAGACTGATTCTATTGATTGTTACCCCATTTTATCCCTTGATGATTAACCTCATTGCAGGCAGGGGCAGAGTTCAGAAGCCCAGGCATTGCAATGAATTAGATTAATCAGCATCCCATTCTGAGGTTCTGTCATCCAGTGGGTCAGTATAAGACCCAAAAATACATGTACAGCTCCTGGGAGCCCCTTCTCAGGCCTATTTAAGTTCAAATTGGACATATTCCTGGGTTTTCAGATTGAAGAAACAAGATTTTGCTATGATTTTTGTTAGCCCTGTTTTTTGCAGTCTTTTTGGTTATTTGCTCATTTGTATCTGTGTTTGAATCAATTGCGATTTTGGTTTCTGGCATTTTACAGCCTATGTTATACTATGAGAAACAGATTTTTCTAAAGGTACTTTTTTCAGCAGCTACTATTTTTCTAAAAGCTTTTAATCAGTAATATTTCCATCAAAATGGCAACTGTTGTTATGATCAGAGACAGGGTCTCCCTCTGTCACCCAGGATGGAGTACAGTGGCACAATCATAGCTCACTGAAACCTAGAATTCCTAGGCTTAAGCAATCCTCCCACCTCAGCCTCCCAAAGTGCTGGGATTGCAGGCGTGAGCCACTGCTCCTGGCCTGTTACTATTATTAATGGATATGAATGCGTTATATATATTACTTTTCAAACTATAGGGTTTTTTTTTTAACTATAGAGTGTTTGTGAATTTTTGTTGATTTAGAGGCCAACTTAAAGGTTTTGAGTGTGACTTACTAGTTCTGAGCCTTTAAGTCTGACCCTGTGTTTAAAGGGGAATGTCAGGTCTTTGCCCACAAATGCCAGGAATGGATTGAAAGGCAGAATGTACTCTGCAATCCCATTAGGGAAGGAATATGTTTCTCCCACTTGATCTTACTCCAGAGCTGGTGCTCGGCGTCCCAAGTACAGGCCCATGGGAGTGTTTTCCTCTTCACCAGGTACAGTGGTCCTGTTAGCTGCTGGCATTTAGAGGAAATGCAGTGTAGTAAAAATTACCATGTCTGTTGTTGGCAGCACTTATCTGATAAGAGTGTCATAACACGAATAATATGTGTGAAAGAACTGAAAAGCTGAGTGATTATTCTGATGCAGAAACTGAAAATGAAATCACGCTCTGATCAGCAGTCACTGCCACACATAAACGTCAATGTTGGCATCTTGCATTTTTATTCCTGAGTCACAGAATTCATTCCATATCTTGTTTAGAAAACAGTAAGTTTCTGAGCACAAAGAATTCTGGAGTTAACTGCGGTCATCTGCCAGGCAGATCCCTCGATCCTGGCAACAGTCACATATGCTTGGTGAAACAAGTGTAATTTCTTGTTACCATCATTTTACAGGCAAGAAAAGAGAATCTCAGAGAGGTTTAATGAATTGCTATTATTTTGACCATTGGGCTAGGCCTTTGAGGAGTTACAAGAACATTCTAAAAGATGATACCTTCCCTCAAAGAGGTTATAATCTAGTAGGGATTTAAAAAATAATCTGATCATGGTAACACATAACAAGAAAGCTCACAGCACCAGGTAGCATGTAGTTGCTAAGTAACTGGCATTGGCTGGGCGTGGTGGCTCACACCTGTAATCCCAGCACTTTGGAAGGCCGAGGCAGGTGAATTGCCCGAGGTCAGGAGTTGGAGACCAGCCTGGTCAACATGGTGAAACTCTGTCTCTACTAAAAAATACAAAAATTAGCTGGGTGTGGTGGCATGCACCTGTAGTCCTAGCAACTCAGGAGGCTGAGCCAGGAGAATGCTTGAACCTGGGAGGCGGAGGTTGGAGTGAGCCAAGTTTGGGCCACTGCACTCCAGCCTGGGCAACAGAGCAAGACTCCATCTCAAAAAAAAAAAAAAAAAGTGGCATTGATCATGTATAAGTGGAGGGTAGAAAGAGAGGGCTTGCTCAGGGTAGCATAGGTCACCTTCACAGAAAGGCCAGGATGAGGAAGAATGCAGAGGTAAGCAAGATGGAATAACGTGAAAGGAAAAGTGAAACAAAGTAGGGTCAGGAAAGCCTGGGGCAGGACAGGAAGTAAGCCATGCAGCTTGAGGAAGACGGAACAGAAAAGTAGCAGACAGTAAGGCCACAGCAGGCCTTGATGGTGCCATGTGGCAGAGCTTCTTGAACGATTGCACCCGGGTCACTGGAAACTTTGAGCAAAGGTGACATAGTAACTGTTCAAGATGGAACACTCCTGTGTCAGCTACAGACAAGGGAGGGAGACCAGGAGAAGCGTGTTTTCCCTCACTTGTTTTAATAGGAAAATTAAAACATGGTTTAAATTTTTTCATGTTGGAACTATTTGTAAGCTAAATAGATTTTGCATATCTTCATAGCTGCACATTCTGAACTCAAAAGATTCAACTTCAGACTAAAATTCTATTTTTGTTTCTTCTCTCCTTCGGTAACAAAGAGCGGCTCCATGAGGTGAGGATGCCTGAGGCCTCCTACCACTTGTCCTAAAACAGGCAGAGGCAGCTGGCATCAGAAAAGTGGGCAGCTACATGGAGGGAGAAGGGCATTGTGCAGATTGAGCACATGAAAGTCTACGCACCATCGGAGTGTGGGTTCTTGGAGACTGGGGTCAGTCTTGCTGTAGAGTAGATGTGAAAATGGAAACTGGCCCGTGTGCCCCATGACCTCCTAAAAATTGGGTTATGGAGGATAGAGAAAACGTTAGACAGTTATGAAGAGCAATATTCTGTACCCTTATCATTTAAACATCTGTTCTTTCATTTTAGGAGAAAAGTGAATATATTTACTATAAAGAGTCTTAGCATTATAAGCCTATTCAGGGAATAAGAAGTCACCTGAATGTATCCCTTAAGTAACTAGACGTCTGTGTAGGGAGATGGAACTGGCAATGCTGTGTTGAGACAGATATGTGGATTCTCAGTTTCGTCACTTAGAGTATCTAAAAGGCTAAGGAGGAGACATGGCAGCGTGCACCTGTGGTTCCAGCTACTGGAGAGGCCAAGGCTGGAGGATCATATGAGCCCAGGAGATTGAGGCTAGCCTGGGCAACTTAGCGAGACTTTATCTCACAAAAAAGGGCAGGTGACTAAGAACCTAAGGGCAAAACTGAGGACCTCACAAGGCTGGGGGAATAGGGTGCAGCCTTATTCCTGAGTGACAAGAAAATGAAAAAGGAGCAAAGACAGACAGATCAAAGAGAGGGCAGGGGAGTTTTTACGGTCGGAAGGTCACCAGCTAGATTTTGGAGTGAGTGACTTTAAACATTGTATTTCTCTTCCCGTCTTCCATGTGGTCTGGGAAGTGGTTAAAGGATGGCCAAAGTAGGTCAACAGAAGCAAAGCAGCAATGAAAGGGTGGTCAGGGGTGAAGTCAGGAACACGGGTAGGGGTGAGGACCATGGCCACAGTGACATGAGATCAGTGTCCTTGTAATGAAATAGCGTTCTTTCTCTGTGATAAAATAATGTGGAGCAAGCTAAGTCCAATTTTAGCAGGAATGATAAATTTTACCTTTGCTTATATTTTAAATCATTACCAGAAATGAGGTGCAAATGAAATACATTATCAAATTGTATTACCCACTGACTGCTATTATTTGTCAGAATTCTGTTTCTGTGAAAAAACTTAGGGACGTTTTCTCCAATAAAAAGTACAGATCATACTTAGGAATCATAATTATCTCTTTAAATATCTTTCTGTTTTAGTAATACATAGTTTGTGTTAATAACCCTAGCTTAATTACAGGCTATATTTGCATGATACTTATCCTTTTGTTTAAAAAACTCTTTCCCATATATTCTCTCATCTCAGACTCCCAATAACTAAAGCTCAGAGTGAGGTTTTATTTCTCATTTTAGAGACAATTAAGAAACGTAGCTTGATATTAATCAGTGCTGTCTTTTATTGAATGCTTAAATGTGAAGGCGGGAACTATGCTAGTTTTTTTATATATGTATGTATGTATAATCTCATTTAATCTTTATGACTAAACCATGGGATAGTTATATCCCCATTTCCTCTGGTTTTGAGGTACCACAAACTGAGATCTGATTGATCATAAAGTCCGCAGCTGGAAATTATGGTAGTTTACTGAGCATGTGACTTACCTAAGCTCAGGAGGCTAGCAAGTGATAGAAGAGGAAAATGAGATAGTTTATTCGCCCTTAATTTTCCCATGCAATTCTAGTGTGAAATTGTAATGTAATGGATAATCAATCTCATAAAAGCATTGCACCTTATAAATTACGTTTTATTCTGTATATGTATCTTATGTAACATTTTGTGTATTTGTGTTACATTACAAATGTATTAAAATAATCCATACAAATATTTCTTAGTTTTTGGAAATTCTTAGAGACCTGAATGCTTTAAGTACTATATTTTCTTTACTATTCCTTCATGTAGTTAGTAGAATTCATTAGATGGAAAAATCACATGGAAATGCTTAGCTATAATTAAAGCAAAATTAGCAAGCAAGTTTGCATTGAAATGTGGGTGTTCAATTCAACAAGTTTATGTAGAGCACTTACTATGTAAGATGTTCCAGTCTACACAAAGATAAGTAGATAATATCCCTCTCAGAAGAAATTTATAGTCCTTCTTTAGGCGATTATGTTGAGTAAATCCAAATGCTCTTGAAAGGGATTATTAGAATTCCTATTTGGGGATTATGCCTAGTAAAACTGAATGCTCTTAAAAGAGATTATTAGGATTCCTAAGTATTATTTTTATTTTACATTGGAGAAGGAGCATTCAAAGAGAGAGAAATGGTTGAGTGTAGATTGAAGTACATATTCACAAAACTATAACACAAAACAGAATGTAAGAGAAAAAGAAATAAGTGTTTTGGAGGAACGTCAGCAGGGAACTGTCGTATTGTATTGACATAGAAGGGAAATCTGCAAAAGCCTGAAGAAACAAATGATGTTTGAGATGAGCCTTAATGGTTAAAGAGAGACCCAGAGACATATGGTGACGGGCATAATGCACCAAGGGGATGGTGTAAGTAAAAGCAGAGGCTAATTTTTCTTGTAGGTAGGGTATTTGTAGAGCAGTAAAAGGCATGAGACTGAAGACTGGGGCCTTATTGTAGAAGGTCTAGAGTACTAGGGTGAGGTTTCTGAGGGTAAATGCAATAGAGTGGAAAACAAATACTGGACTGGGAATAAAGAATTATCTGGCCAAACTTAGGAACTGAGTGACCTTGGACTAATCAGTTAATCTTTTTGAACTTTAACTTCCTTTCTGTAATATGTGATTTTAAAGGTTGGGCATCAGTGAGAATATGCACGGGGAAGTATTTTGAAAACTAAAACGCAACAGGAGGCATCACCATCTTCAGAGTCACCATCGCCATCGTCATGATCATTATGATGTGATGATGCATATGAAGTTGTTTTTCGTTTTTTGGTGTTTTTTTTTGTTTTTGTTTTTTGTTTTTTTTTGTTGTTTTTTTTTGGTGTTTTTTTTGAGACGGAGTCTGGCTCTGTCACCCAGCTTGGAGTGCAGTGGCACAATCTTAGCTCACTGCAACCTCTACCTCACAGGTTCAAGCGATTCTCCCACCTCCAGCCACCTGAGTAGCTGGGATTACGGGGGTGTGCCACCACACCCAGCTAATTTTGTAATTTTTAGTAGAAACAAGGTTTCACCATGTTGGCCAGGCTGGTCTCCAACTTCTGAGTTCTGGTTATTTGCCCACCTGGGCCTCCCAAAGTGCTGGGATTACAGGCATGAGCCACTGTGCCCGGCCTCATATGAAGATTTTTATAGCAGTGAAATTTTTCTGAATTAGGAAAATTCAGTTTACAGCTGTGTGGAGGGTGGACTGTGAACAGAAGAAAGCAAACCAATCAGGACACTATTAGAGTACTCCAGGTTAAAGATAATGAGTGTGATTCGGATGGCAGTTCAGGTAACAGGAAGGAGAGAAAGCTAGACACACATTGCAGAGATTGAGTGCTGAATGTTAAAGTGAGCACCCATTCTGCTCCAGGCTCTGTATTAGGTGCTGGGCCACCAGACAAAAATTATACAGCCTTGAGGGGTTCATCACAGGTTATAGGGGAGGCACAGATGTATAAACAAGTAACCACAACAGAAGGGACGAGTGTTCTAATAGAGACCTGTATGTGGGAGATGTGGCACAAAGGAAGGCTGAGTCAACAGTGGCTTGGTTTGACCAAAGAAGTCTTCTTTGGAAAGGAGGAAATGGAGCTAGGTCTTGATGGATGAGTAAACAACCCAGCAAACAATAGGAGGTTGGGAGGTGCTACCAGCATGTGCAAAAAGCATGGTATATTCAGGGGCTCTCAGCTTGGGAGGCTGGAGATGGCTAGAATGGACAAGGTCTTGGATCCACTTAGCGGTAGCCCAGGATATGATAAGTCCAGCTGCTGGGTGAACTTCAGCAAATCACTTAACCTTTTAGTGATTTAGTTTCCTCCTCTATGAAATAAGAAAATAATAAATCTTACCTTTCAGGGTGGGTATGAGAATTAAGTAAATCGTGTAAAGCATTTAAAATCATATATAATATATTTTAAGTGCTTAATAAATGAGAATTTTTGTTATTATGAGGGAGTGAGTGAAAGAGAAGGAATGTGGGATAACTCGAAGTATGCTGACTTGAAGAGTTTATGTTGCTGCCATTGATGGGATATGAAATACAAGAAGAGGAAAAGTTTGTGTGAGTTTGAATCGCTTATGAACACCCGG
The DNA here is from genome assembly GCF_030222135.1 of Aotus nancymaae. Classification (NCBI taxonomy): domain Eukaryota; kingdom Metazoa; phylum Chordata; class Mammalia; order Primates; family Aotidae; genus Aotus; species Aotus nancymaae. The sequence continues at coordinate 3,893,268 of NW_026988546.1, read as the reverse complement.
GTTGAGACATCTAGAGTGGGCACGTTAGACCTGGAAGTGCGTTTAGGCATCACCAGCATGCTAGATGGTTTTTAAAGCCACAGTAGCAAGATCAGCCTGGGAAAAAAAGGTAGTGAGAGGAAGGCTGAACACAAAACACCCAAGGAACAGTGAGAGAAAGGAAGCTTCAGCAAAAAAGAATGAGCATGAGATCTCCAAGAGTAGAGCTGGGCCAGGAGGACAGCTTGGGAGCCAGGGGAGAAGACAGTTAGAAGGAAGTGAGCATTCAAGGAAACCTAATGACCTTGACAACAGAGGGCTTATGTAAGGGCTGTAATTATGCAATGTTATGTCTATTGCAAGTGGTTGATAAGTTCTCAGAAATGTAAAGGTGGGTCATGAGTTTACAGGTATTCATTTCATTAATCTTAAGCTTACACACACACATGCACAATATTATCTGGACTCTTATGTGTATAATCTGCAACAAGAAATCTTAATAAGTCAAAAATAGAAATGGTAGATGAGGATGTCAAAACAGCAAGTATAAAGACTTTTTTGAGAATGTTAGCTATCAAGCAAAATAGAGAAATGAAGAGCAGCTGGAGGAGGAATACAGGTCAGGAAGGGCTAAGGCCTGAGATCATTTGTCAGTCTTGGGGGAAGAAGCAAGTGGAGAAGGAAAGATTGATGTTAGAACAATAACAGTGGGATACCGATGGAACTAGATCCCCAAGGACAGAGGAACAGACAGACAGAGGGCACAGGCAGGCATCAGCTTGGAACTCATGCCTCTTCCAGTCAGACCAGAGGGAAAGCAACAGGGTCAGGCATGAACACCCATAGATCTGTCCTTGGGAAACATTTACACTTAAGAGCCTTTGTTTATTCAGTGCCATAGGAGGCAAGGTCACCTGTTGTGAGAAAGCAAGGATCAAACTGAGGCTCAAGAAAAATCACAATGTGGAAAGGATGTCTGAGGAACTCAGAAAAAGGAACAGACTAGGAATGAATGCAAGGACTGCCCAAGCCACCACCAGATTGCCCAATTGCCTTTAAAAACCAATAGAAAGATATTATGAAGATAGGGAGGGCAGGAGGCGATTTTTGAGGGAGTCATTAGGGTGATTTAAAGGGGTGGAATAGAAAGAGAAAGATTCAGCTCATCTTTAGTGAGGATTCAAAACCACCTGGTGAGAAACTCAAAGAAGAAGGAAAGGGGGCCCCAAGTTTAGAGAAGTCAGTGTCCTACTGCTGTATTGCCACCATTGTGCACAGTTACCTTTTCCTAAATATCTCAAGCCTAGAACCAGAGAAGCCAGAATGAGAGCTTGATCCAAAATTGGAGATGTGAATGAGGGCTTGATCCAGTTGTGTATGGACCTACAAGTAATTCTCACTAGTGTAGGACAAGCCAGCTAAGATGTCTGCTAGGTGGCTAGTGTTGGGTATTGAATTTCAAGAGCAATTTAATATGCCAGTTTTTTACCTGATGAGAAATAGGGCTTGGAGACCCCTTGGAATGAGCTGGCTCAAAGTAGACTGGGAAAAGCCAGGATTCCGATGCCTCAAGACAAAGTCTGAAGGTCAGAGTTAAAGTCAGAGTTGTGAAGCCAAACATGTGAGGGAAGCAGAGATAGACTCAAAAGAAGAACATGTCAAGAAGATGAAGTGAAATGCTTGAGGGTGCCCACAAGATTGCCCAGTTGCCTTTAAAAACCAACAGGAAAATATCATGAAGGCAGGGAGGGCAGGAAAAAATTTCGGAGGGAGCCATTAGTCTTATTTAAATGGATAGAGTGGACAGAGAAAGATGTGGCTCATCTTTAGTGAGGGTCCAAAACCACCTGGCCGGAGCTTCAAAGGAGCAGGGGTATTTGCATGAGGACAGCAAGCTAAGAGAATATGTCATCTGCCTTCTTTGTCAATTGCTTGTGAGGTTGGGTGGTTACTAGATGGAGGGATAAGTGAGTTGGAGGGAAGGAAGAGAAAGAAATGGAAAGATTACAAGCATGGCTGAATTAGAGAAGAAAGACTGATAGTAGACATAGCCAGAACTGATACCCTAACTTTCAAATTCAGTAGAAGCTGAACTGAGCACTTTGTGTACATAAGACACAGTCACAGTGCCTGCCGATGGTGAGCTTTCAGGAAATGTTCATGCGGGGAATGAGTGGGTGCTCAGGGATGGACCCTGATTAAGGTACCAAGATTAGGAGGACGGTTTCTACCCTTAAGAATCACAACTTAGTGGTCTCTCAAAGTTTGTCTGCTGTTCCACTCTTGGATAAACTGTATATTAAACAGAGTTTAACCTGAAAGTGTCAGTTATAAGAAGCTGTTTGTCTAGGAAGTGTTCTTTTGAAAGTACTGTTACTCAGTTTTTTATGGACTTTTCATTTTATTTATTCCTGAGTTGGTGGAGGACATGCTGAAATAATAATTCATTTCTTTGGATTTTAGTAACAGTCAAAAATACACAAATGTGAGACATTCTGTTACACAGAGGGAGTCTGTATGCAGAGTTAACATAGACATACCGGGGTGGTATGTGCAAGTCTGATGTTTAATCATGAGTAATTAGTTGGTACTTCGAAATTGTGGCCTCTGAGGATCATACGGTGTGAACTGTGTAAGCCAAAGAGTGATTGCCGAGGAAACAATTGAGTGGCTGATTAGATTAGCAGTGGAATGGACTCAGGGACACATCAGAGAGTCAACGTAAGAGGAAAACGACAATTGATTCAACAGTTAGTAATTGATGCGTAATTTCTCCGCAAAAGAGTTGAGACCACTTATAGCAAAAACACATATCCTCTCCAGTAATGAAAATGGAAGAGGAAAATCAGAAACTTTGTAGTGGTGGGATGACCCTATGGGAGAGCCAAGGTGTAGACTTGGGTAAGATATGGGTAAGAGCTGTCCAGGTCCTAGACAAGGTGGCCCAACTCTGAGAATGACGAATTAGTTCCCTGACTCCATGGACAAAGATGCCACTGTGGACACAAACTTGACAGTCCTGCTTATCAGCCACCTCAAAGGGAGACCAAGGCACCAGCACATACTTGCGGAGCAGAGGTGGGAGGAGAGAGGGACACTAAAGGGTCGCTGGATCTGCCTTTGCTTTCCTGGGGGAGCGTTGGTAACGGCAGAATGGAGAAGGGACACCTGGAATGCGTATGTGCCCAACCCACCTAGTGCCTGTGTCACGTGTCATGGCGTGGAAGAGATGATATAGGGTCATGGCTTTGAACACACTCACCCTCCCATGGCTTCCTATGTGGGTTCTGCACCATCTGAGGTGCTGGGGAAGGTGAATGACCCAAGAAAAGAAGGCGCACCAGCATTCCCAAGAGCCCTTTCATTCCAAAAGCCTGATAGAATCCCTTTTAAACACCCACCTGCCCGCCAAAGGGAGGTAAAGAAATGTCCTCAGCTCAAGAGAGAGAATCTCTCACCTTTCTGAAAATGTGTCAACCACTGCTTCTGTGCTTGCTTAGGTTTGGAAGTGCAGGCAAATCAAGAAATAGGGTTCAGCTGGGCTCAGTGGCTCACACCTGTAATCCCAGCACTTTGGGAGGCCGAGGCAGGCAGATTGCCCAAGGTCAGGAGTTGAAGACCACCCTGGCCAACATGGTGAAACCCCGTCTCTACTAAAAATACAATAATTAGCCAGGCATGGTGGCTCACACCTGTAATCCCAGCTACTCAGGAGGCTGAGGCAAGAGAATCACTTGAACCCAGGCAGCAGAGGTTGCAGTGAGCCAAGATCATGCCACTTGTCCACCAGCCTGGGCAACAGAGTGAGACTTCGTTTTCAAATAATAATAATAATAATGATAATAATGGGATTCAGATCTAATTCGTAAATGCCAAGTTGGCATCCTGGTCATTATAAATCAATATAATTCTATAATCATTTATTGATTGCAACTCTGTTCCGGAGATGGAACTGAAGGTGAATACTGGAAGTGGATAAAACTACCCCTCTCTCCGTCTCCTAAGGCTTAGAAAAAGTGTGTGTCAAAAAGCGTATGAGAAATTATTCCATGTTAGGCTCACACTGTGTTCTTAATACTGTGTTATAAGAATTGACACCATTCTCTCTCTGTATTTCATAGGCGTGATTTGTTTTTTCAGTTTCCATGAGTGACATTTTTATGAAGACCAAAGTGATGTGTGGACCTTATTGAGAACTGATACTTTATTTCTTATTGTATAAATAACTCCTCCAATAGAGATACTCAAGTTAAAAGTACCTTATGCATTCCTTCAGAGAGAGCCTATGAATTTTATGGGATCAAGTCCAAGTCCCCTTTGTGTGGCATTTTCCATAGAACTTTTGCTACTAGATTGTCCCTTTAATCAGGACCTTAAATTAAGTGAAAATAGGACAGCCTTGCAGACCTTTTTAAGGTATAAAGGGAGCATGTGGAGAGCCAAGGAAACAAGAATTTAAAATTAGGAAAATAAATCATAAAAGTGGATTTCACATCTTTTAAAAAACTGCTTTCAGCTTTTGTACATTTCTTACCCTTCTGCCTTATGGAGAAGGGTACATACCACTGCTTTACAGCTGCTTTACATACCGCTGACTACTAATTCTGTCTGTATCACAATATTTGTTTTTATCCCATCCTTCAGGAGATGACCTGGCTTCCACCACTTTCTGCTGTTCAAGCACCTAGCAAAGGGGAACCAGCCAAATTTCCATTTCCAAATAAGGTGAGATCTTGCATCCCTCAAGAGGAATATGCTTTACTCATGCAGGCATTTCCAGTGGGCAGTGGGTTTACCCTTGATTGTCTTTTCTTCGGTAAATATTCCTGCCAGAGGCACCTGAATCTGCTCCTTAACAATTTGCGAGCACATGTGTATTCATTTATCAAAGGTAGAGAATCAAGCCTCCAGTCTTACTTACCTACACTTCTCTGCAAAATGTGATGCTTACTGTAATTATCATTTTATCTAAAAAACATTTGTGAAGTTGAAATGCATCTTATAATCATTTTAAACATTCAGTGTGATGTATAAAATTGTATGTCCTGGATTTTTCTGAAAAGCTGTTATTAAATTAATAATATATCTTAAAATCAATGTCTTAGAATTGAAGACATGTGGTATTTAATTTCCCTGAATATCTTTTTTAAAACCTAAGATATTTTCTAGGACTTAAAGAAAGATACCTATATTTTCCAGGGAAAAGCACACCAAAAAATCGGCTACAAAATAAATGACTGTATACATGAGTCTAATAGTCTTTCTTTGATTTGAATAACTGACACATGCTGCATACTCATTATAAAGGATCCAATTATACAAATGGGAAGAGACCAAAATTTCAATGTCCCTGGCACCCCAAGCCAGAGATTATTTCCCTACCCAGAGATTACTATCAAGAGTTTAAAGTATGTGCCATTTCAGTCATTTTTCCCTGTGCTTTATAGGTACATACATACATGTGCAATTTTTCCAATTCCTAAGTTGTATACTACTAAAAGTACTTTTTCCAAAAGTTGTTTTTTTTTTCACAGTATGTATCATTGCTAAATATCAATATCACAGCTTTCTGGTTGGGCACGGTGGCTCACATCTGTAATCCCAACACTTTGGGAGGTCGAGGCAGGTGACTCAGTTGAGGCCAGGAGTTCAAGACCGGCCTGGCCAACATGGTGAAAGCCCATCTCTACTAAAAATACAAAATTAGCCAGGCATGGTGCTGTGTGCCTGTAATCCCAGCTACTTGAGAGGCTGAGTCAGGTGAATCACTTGAACCCAAGAGGCAGAGGTTGCAGTAAGCCAAGATTGCACCATTGCACTCCAGCCTGGGAGATAGACGGAGATTCTGTCTCAAACAAAACAAAACAAATAAATTAATAAATTAATATCAAAATCACCACTTTCTAATGTGAATTATTGAAAGAATTGATCATTGCCATTATCACTAAAATAAATTCCATTCTAAGAATTGATTTTTAGTTCTCATAATAAAATGTATCTGAAGACCTTGTCAAGTGATTATATAGAGATTTTCTTCATTCTTCAAAACAATAGCAAAATATTTTGTAGTATGAATTTACCATAATTCATTTAATCAAATTCCTTTCAGTGAACACTGAGATTCTATATGGCTTGTTATTATTACAAACACTGTTAGAAGAAATGCCTCGTTGTATGCCTGCTATTGTCATAAGGATACCTTAAGTAGGAATTGTGACTCTGGGCATCAGAAGCCACAGTTACTTTGGACTGTGTTTCAAGAGTACTTTTGACCAGGTGTGTGGCCCACACCTGTAATCCTAGCATTTTGAGAGAACAAGGTGCGAGGATTGCTTGAGGCCCGGAGTTGAAGACCAGCGTGGGCAACATAGAGAGACCCTGTCTCAACAAAAACATGAAAAAATTAGCTAGGCATGGTGGCATGCCTGTAGTCCCAGCTACTTGGGAAGCTGAAGCGGGAGGATCACTTAAGCCCAGGAGGTCGAGGCTTCAGTGAGCTATGATCACGCCACTGCACTCTAGCCTGGGTGACAGAGCAAGACCCTGTCTCAAAAAAAAAAAAAAGACAAGAGAGTGCTTTTTACATATCTTTGCCAATGGTTATTATCATCTGGGGTTTTTTATCACTGTGTCTGTATGATGAATGAAAAGTTGATATCTTATTGTTTTCATTTTCATTTTCCCAGTTACTTCTAAGCTTGAGCATTGACTGTTTTTCCTTTGCAAATTGCCTATTCATTACCCATTGCCACTTTTTAAAAACTGATTTCTAGGAACTCCTTAACTCTTATTCATTTATCTATTATATATGATGCAATTACTTTCTTGCAAACCTTTTTATCTGCCTTTTATACTAGCAAAGTGTTTAATTTTTCTGTCAGAGAACAAAGATCTTTCCTGCTCCAACGTTCTAACAGTGTTCTCTGTTTTATTCTAATTCTTTTATACTTTTTTTTAGTTGTAGATTTATGATGTAGGATTCTAGTTTTCTTCTTCTCAATGGTCAGGAAGTTGTTATAATACTATCAGTGTAACAGCCCATTCTCCCCACCACTGGTTCGAAGTGTCAGTAGTTGAGTTTCTCATAAATACTTGGATTTGTTTCAGGACTCTCTATTCTGTTTTTTGACATGTTTATCTAATTTTTTCCCAAGAACTCATTGTTTAAATCAGAGATCAAGAAGCTTTTTCAGTGAAGGATCAGACAGTAAATAGTTAAGGCTTTGTAGGCAACACCTCAATGAATGAAATGTGGCTTCTCCTTGGTGGAATCCACACGAGAACCCATGTGAAGTTCCCAGGCTTCTAGCCCTTTCATTCAGTACAGGGGAATTTAGCTGAATAGTTTGTTCAGTATGTACTTCCAGTGGCATCTTGCCATCCTTTGAATAAAATGCACAATGCTTACAATCTTTGCATATAATCTAGCCAAAATAATGCAGACCCAAAATAAAATCATACCCATTTATATTCTGAATAGGTATCATGGTATAAGTACAACTTTTGATATAACTTGGCACATGCCAAAGCAGTTTGTTGTGACTTTTCCAAAAATATTGTACCAGTTTGTTCTGTTTTGTTTCATGTAGATACTTAAGTGCAAGTAACAACTTGACTTCTGAGGTAAAATTGAGACTTTAAATCATTAGCACAATAATTTCATTTTTTAGCTCTCTTGAGGTATATTTGACAAATAAAAATTGTATATATTTAAGGTAAACAACTTGATTTTTTGATATTGTGAAATAATCACCACAATCAAGCTAATTAATATCTCAATAACCTCACATAGTACCATTTTCTTTTCTTTTCTTTTGATGGTGATTAGAACATTACCTCCTAGCATATTTCTAAAGATCTACTCTCTTAGCAAATTTCAAGTATACAATATTGTTAACTGTAGTCACATTTCTGATCACCATATATTTTCATTCACACACATGTGTACACACACACACAGAGCATACACATAGCATAGACTGTACTGAGTGAACTAAACCAGACACCGAAAGACAAATACTGTATGTCATCACCTATATGTAGAATCTAAAATCGACACACAGAAGCGGTGAGAAGAATGGCGGTTGCCAGGGGCTGGGGGAGGGTACAATGGGAGTGTTAGTCAAAGGATACAAAGCATTATTTATGCAAGATAAATAAGTTCTGGAGATCCCATGCACAGAAACATGACTATAGTTAAAATTTTGTATTTTAAAGATGAAAAATAGGCTGGGCATGGTAGCTGAGGCCTGTAATCCCAACACTTTGGGAGGCCAAGGTGGGCGGCTTACCTGAGGTCAGGAGTCCGAAACCAGCCTGACCACTATGGCGAAACCTCATCTCTACCAAAAACACAAAAATTAGCTGAGTATAGTGGTGCCCACCTCTAATACTAGCTTCTCGGGAGGCTGAGGCAGGAAGATCGCTTGAACCTGGGAGACAGAGGTTGCAGTGAGCTGAGTTCCTGCCACTGTATTCCAGCCTGGGCAACAAGAGTGAAACTATGTCTCAAAAAAAAAAAAAAAAAGAAAACAAGAAGTATTTTATTTTTCACTCAAAAAAACACATTATTATCTATCATGTAGGGCACAGAATTTCAAATTTAAATGAAAAAAAAAAGTGTCTTATTTAGGACCACTATAGGATTTGTATGGAGCTATTTCATTTCTAGATCTTTTCCCCTTGCCCAAGAAAGAAAGAATAAGTGATTTTACAAAGTGTAAGAGCATTGCAGATTTTAATAATGCCTTTTTTCAAAAAGCTCACTATGAATACTGATAATGTATCTTGTACCAATGAAGCAAGACTGCTTGAGTTTCCTATTTCTTTTATAACAAATTGCCAAAAACTTAGTGACTTCAGACAACACTCATTTATTATCTAACATTTCTGGTGGTCAGAAGTCTGAAATCTGTGTCACTGAGGTAAAATCAAGGCGTCAGCAGAGCTGCAATCATACTGAAGGTGCCAGGGAAAGATTTATTTTCTTGCTGTTCCCAATATCTAGAGGCTGCCACTGTTCCGTGGCTCATGGCTCACATCACTGTGACTTCCACTTCCCTCTTACCCTTCCACATCTGCTTGGACTTTCCTGCCTCCTTCTTTCCCTTATAAAGACCCTTGTGATTATATTGGGCCTGCCCAGATGATCTCCCACCTCCAAATCATTAATCACATTTGCAAAGTCTCTTTCCATGGAGGTAACATAGTCACAGGTTCTGGGAATTAGGGCACAGACATCTTTGGGGGTGCCATTATTCTGCCTATAACCAGGAGTGTTACTAATTTTCTCACAGAGTGCACCTCTTTTAACCTCTATCTCAGCAAATTTGTATTGACAGCTGGGCCTTGCAATTCGTTAATGAGACAATTAACGTTTGAGATGATCATCATTTCTAGTGTGTAGGAGCTAAAACTGTTTTTGGAATTTTAGGTGCAAAATCTCCGAAATGACTAATAAACAATGGAATTAAGCCCTTATTAAGACTGAAGGGGCAATTTGACCTCACAAGGAAAGTTGGTTTAACTGTGGGTTCTGAGTCACCAGTGCCACTAAATTAATTAGCTGAATACTTCTGAGAATTTCCTCATTTTGTCTGGGTATTGAAGGACATCATATATAATAAAGTCAATTGATAATGAACTTGGCTATTTTCTATTCTCTGTGGACTTAATTTGGAGTCACAATTCTCTAGACAAACACCACCAGACATTTCTGCCTCATTCTTCAAATCTCAAAAGTAATTGAATTTGGTAAAGAAAAGAATGCATGACTCCTTTAAATTGGCTGCCATTATCGAGTATTTCAACCAAGAGAGAAGAAAATGTATTTTCTTTGCTTTTTCCCTTTCATTTCTGCAGCAATCTCATACATTTCGAAATGCAAATAAAGAACTCAAAATTGTAGGGCGTTTTCCACCTTCAGGAAGGTGAACGTCCAAAGTTAAGGCCATTTCTCAAGCATTCACATGGCCATGGGTGCTGTATCTGGTAGGATCAGACGTGGCCTGAAACAACTTTTTTTTTTTTTTTTGAAACCGAGTTTTGCTCTGTTACCCAGGCTGAAGTGCACTGGTTCGATATCGGTTCATTGTAACCTCCGCCTCCTGGGTTCAACCAATTATCATGCCTCAGTCTCCCTAGTAGCTGGGATTACAGGCACCTACAACCACACCCAGCTAATTTTTGTATTTTTAATAGAGACAGGGTTTCACCATGCTGGCCAGGCTGGGTCTCAAATTCTTGACTTCAAGTGATCTGCCTGCCTCGGCTTCCCAAAGTGCTGGGATTGCAGATGTGAGCCACTGCACCCCGCCCTGAAACTTTTCTTGCTGATTGATTTTTAAAGCATTATACAGAAGAATTCTAGCATCTTCACAGAATTGAGAATCCTATTGCCTTTCTCTTTACCCATCAGAATGGGAAGGAAAGCTAGCAAGTGTGAAGGGCAAGTACTTTGAAGTTGGAAAGTTTATTATACATCTCCTTTGGGTTGCTCATGTGCTTCAAAAACGACTGCAAAATTGTGTGCACTAAAACTCCATGTTTAGCATTACCTCAAAATAAGCATTTAAATTAATTGTAAATCAAATTATTTCAACTGTTTTGAGCTTTATAGAGTTAACAGTGAGGGTGAAGGGAGAGCCAACTAAATCAGGTGCTAATTTTTTCTACCATAATTAGCCTTCCATGGGAGTCTGAAAATATAAGGAGATATATTTCCACTTCTTGCCTTTTGTAGTTCCAACAATGGACTAATAGAGTAAGAATGAGAGGCGTGAGGGGTGGAGTCATTCCCAGATGGTTTCACAAAGCCATTTTTTAAGTAATGCCTTCATGGTGTACTATCTTGCATCACAAACATGGCTAAAGAACTGCTGTATTTCATTGACATAAGGTGCATTTTTTTTTACATTTTAAGGTCCCTAAAATCAGGATTTGTTTTACATCTTCCAATTAATTGATGGCATCTTCCAATTAATTGGCAGCAACTGGTAGTACATGAGATAATACAGCCTTATATGATATGGATGGCTTGTTACATTTAATGAAATATGATATTTAGTATTTTATTGAAGGGCTTTCTCAGATACCAATATACCTGATTATTTCTGTCTTCAGCAAGATGATTTGTATAAACTTTTCTTCACAGCTAAATATCGTATTTAAAGGAGTTTTAGGATTCCCATGTACCAAAAAATAGTTTCGATTTTGGGACTTTAGGATTTAAAGATGGAGAATTAATTCCCATGTGTAGATATTCTTCCAGATATCAGGGAGTGGCTTTCCCTGTATGCACCTGACCTCCAGAATAACACACATTTGTTGAACAATGCTAATAAATCAAAAGCAGCAGATTAACCTTGAAAATGTCCTGATATGGGATGACAGGCAACTTTTTTATACTTTCCTGTTTTGCTAATTTTTCTTTAATGAATAGGTGTTACAGAGCCATCCTTGGGTCAAGAAGGTAATAATAGTAGCCTTCCTCATGTGAGACTTGTTATCAAATTGTATACTTTAAATATGTGCAGTTTGTGTTATGTCACTTATACTTTTTTTAAAAAAAGTCATTGTTGAAAAAATAATTATAGTAATAGAAGTGTGACACAGTGCAGCAAAAACATTAGAGTCAAGAAGATTTCAAAGAGGAGCTTACCTGTGCAGAGCCTCGAAGGAAGAATGAAGTTTGCCAGCAGAAAACAGAAAGCAGCAGGATGGAGCATTCCAGCTGGAGGGGATCAGAACACGATACACAGCTGGAAGTATTGGGGGTGGCAGTCACATCACTTTCAACCCTGGGTTCTAATGATTTGTACAGATGTCACCTCCACTCTTAACTTGCTGGACTCACTTCTGTGACCCTTAAAAAGTCTAATAGAGAATCTTGCAGGCCTAGTAGAGTGCTCCTAGAGGAGGACAATACCAATGCACAGAAAGGGTGGACTTCCCCAGGCATCTACCTACAGAAGACATTTGCAAGGGGAAAGAAGACCTGTGAGACAGAAGCTACACTATGTGGGTATCTGAGTGGGTGGCAGGAGACACAAAAATGGAAAGGGTTTCAGTGTCTATTCCCTTTGGAGAAAGGAGCTTTGGTCTCCCTGTGTTCTGAACCCAGCCTTGCTCTGGCTCCATGAAGAATGTCCTGCATAGTCTGTGGGGCCCCTGGGGTTTTGCAGCTGGCTGAACAGAACAGTGCTCCTTCAGAAGCACCAGCCCCAGGACCCGAGGTTTACTAACAGACACCTTATCAGGGTATCTGATAAGAGGACCTAAAACCTGGGAGTGGCCTGGTAAGGTAGCTGATCCCTCCACAAGCAGGCTGGCCAAATGCCAGTAAGAATGATAATGGGAAATTATTTGTACCCACAGAATGGCACAGTTTAGAACACTGGGGTGAGAGTCAGTTACTTTTGAGCTCACATTTGTTGTTTCAGTGTGCCACCGAGAAAACGTCAGCTAGCAACGTGAGATTATATACTAAGGACAAAGTCTTTGGTTTTATTCTTGCCTCTCCTACAGAAGACTTCCACAGAGGTTTGATTTGGTTTTGTTTTTTATACCAATTACTTCAACCATTTTCAGTCTCTCTTCACTCCCCACCACACAAAATAGAAATAATAGTGGTTAATTACACAGGTGTTTTAGTTAAAATTTAAAGTTTACTATCTATGAGATACATGATTTTATGGTATGTAATCCTAATTTGGGTCATTTGTAAGCTCATCTTACATTCTCTGCTGAAGAGTCTGTGACCAATAATCATCCTCTGGGTTTTAGGACACACCAAGAAATTAAAAATTTTAGCTGGGCATGGTTGTACATGCCTGTAGTACCAGCTACGAAGGCAGGAGGATCACTTGAGCTTAGGAGTTTGAGGCTGCAGTGAGCCATGATCATGCTACTGCACTCCAGACTGGGTAACAGAATAAGATCCTGTCTCTAAAAAATAAATAAAATAAGCCAAGCGCAGTGGCTCACGCCTATAATCCAGACACTTTGGGAGGCCAAAGCAGGTGGATCACCTGAGGTCAGGAGTTCAAGACCAGCCTGGCCAACATGGCGAAACCCTGTCTCTACTAAAAATACAAAAAATTAGCGGGGCCTGATTGCTGGGGCCTGTAATCCTAGCTACTCTCGGGAGGCTAAGACAGGAGAATTGCTTGAAGTCAGAAGGCAGAAGCTGCAGTGAGCTGAGAATATGCCATTGCACTCCAGACTGGGCAACAAGAGCAAAATTCTGTCTCAAAAATAAATAAATAAATAAAATAATTCTATTTCCCATTTGTGTTAACAGTCTTAGAAAAAATTCTGTTCTTTTTTCTTTTTAAATGAGCTTAATGCTGGAAACTATGTCAGTTACCATTCTTGTCCATTTGTTGGTGTGTGAATATTTCCCCTCCCTAGTACAGATGCCTCCAAATGGCCCAGATCTACAGATAGCACAGAGGAGTTAACTAAATGGGCCTCAAAGTTTTTTTCACATGCCAAAGCTAAAACTAATTTATGTACAGATATAAACTCTTAAATTCCCTAGAAGAGAAGGAAAACATACCAATCTACTTGGGAGATTTAATTGTGTATGCCTTCTTAGTAACAACATCTATCCAAAATAAGCCAAAATCATTTTTACAGATGATATTTTAGTCCATCATTTCAGGAACAATATTTCATCTTCATATAATCATTTCCAAAAACGGAATCTCAGGGTGAAAGTTGAGCTTGTTCTTTTTCTTCAGATGAATAGCTCATTATTACCATAATTGAAAGAGGTTTATTAGGCATCTGCATATGACTCAGGCTGTTTAATAGAGTGGGAATCCCTTACCCCATTTTCCCACCCAACCTCTGCCTGCCAGACTGGCTCATTTTATACTGTTTCAGTAGAATTTCTTTTTGAAACAGACATTAGTGCTTGGATTTGAGTGTAACGTAAGTCACATCAAATGACATCCCTTACCCCATAACATCCTATACTCATGGAGCAAAATTCTGGTGAAATATGTTAAGCTATATAATAGAAGTTAATTCAATTTCACTGGATTTTTGTTTTATGTGCTGGAATTTTAAAGGAGTTTTACTAGATTTTATGTCCTGCTACTTATTCTTTGTTTAAATTCCTACCATCTCAGTTCACTCATTCTTATAAGTCTCTCATATTTTTAATTCTTTTTCACTTTAATAGCTTTTGGGGTACAACTGGTTTTTGGTTACATGGATAAATTGTATAGTGGTGAAGACTGAGAGTTTACTGTGCCTATCATGGGAGTAGTGTACATTGTACCCAGTATGTAGTTTTTTATCCCGTGTCCCACTCCTGTCCTCGCACTTCTGGATCGCCATAGTTCACTATATTACTCTGTGTGCCTGTGCATACCCGTAGCTTAGCTCCTACTTATAAGAACAATATGGTATTTGGTTTATTTTCTATTAAATGAGAATTTTTTGAGGAAAGAGGATGTAAATCCTCAAAATAATTTCATATTTTGTTTTAATGCAAACTTAAATTTAATGTAACATTAAATTCAATCTATTTACCTGACCAATAACTAAACTTAAAATACTGTGTAGTACTGACTTTATTCCATTGCAGATAAGTAGATACTGTAGTAATCTTTTTATCCAGCATCATGAGATTGACAACAGTTGTTTAGTAGAGCGTTTCTGTGGTATAATTGCCAAACCCATCTATAGGAAGTGGGTTGAAGTAAAGGTTTATTGAAAGATAAATTAGTTAGATTAAAAGTCAACAGGTCAGTGTCTTAAATATAAGAACCCAAACTATAAGTGTCAGGGAGGAAACTATAGGTTTAAATTTTCATGGCCTTGAATTTGGCAATGGATTCTTAGCTATGACACCAAAAGCATGAGCAATAAAAGAAAAATTAGGTAAATTAAAGTTTATTTAGAATTTTTAGAATTTTAAATTTAGAAAATTTAGAATTTTTGTGCATCAAAAAACACTGATAAAATGAAAAGACAATTGACAGGATGGGAGAAAATGCTTGCAAATCATAAATCTGGTAACAGTTTCGTATCTAAACTATATCAAGAACTCTTTCAACTCAACAATAAAAAGACAGACCAATTAAAAAATGGCAAAGGACTTGAATAAATATTTCTCTAAAGATGTACAGATGGCCAACAAACCCAAGAAAAGATGCTCAACCTCATTAGTTACTAGGGAAATACAAATCAAAACTACAGTGAGACACCACTTCATACCCACAAGGATAGCTATAATTTTTTTAATGGAAAATAACAAGCATTGGCAAGGATGTAGATAAATTGAAACCTCATACATTGTTGGACTGAAAAATGATTTCACTGCTATGGAAAATGGTTTGGCAATTCCTTAAAAAGTTTAACATAAAGTTATTATGTAACCCAGAAATTCTGCCCCTAAGTATATACACTAAAGGATTGAAAACATGGACTTGAACTAAGGTACATACACACATTTCATAGCAGTACTATTTACAGTATCCAAAAGGTAGAAACAGCCCAAATACTCATTAACAGATGAATGGACAAATACATTGTTGTATATCCATGCGATACAATATTATTCAGCCATAAAAAGGAATGAGGTGCTGATACATGCTTCAGGATGGATGAACCTCAAAAACATTATGTTAAGTATAAGAAGCCAATCACAAAGATCACATATTGTATGATTCCATTTATATAAAATATCTAGAATAGATAAATCCAAGAGACAGATGGAAATTGGTTGTTGTAAGGGGCTGGGGCGTGAAGGATATGGGGAGACCCTGCTTAATGGGTAAGGGATTTTACTTCAGAGTGATGGAAATATTTTGTAACTAGATAGAGGTAGTGGTTGTGCAACCTTATGAATGTACTAAATGCCACTGAATTGTTCACTTTAAAATGGTTAATTTTGTGTTACATGAACTTCACCTCAATAAACAAAACAAAAAGTCATTAATACAAAATAAAAATGATTGTGAAGTGTATTCCCAGAACTGCTTCACATGTACATGTACACTTTCATGTCTATGTTTCTCATTAAAGTAGCCGGTAGAGATTAAGAACAATGAATTGGTTCTGAATGACCAGTAATAGACCTCATGTTTAACTTGGGTTTTGAAAGTCAAAATAAGAAAATTAATTGCTATTTCTTGTTCTTTCAGGACTCTCAGCTTGTATCCTCTGGACACAATAATCCAAGTAAGAAAGTCTTCCCTCTGGGTTTCATATGGGGAGCAGGTGGTGGGGGTGGAGGGCAGAAGGGGAGGGAGGATGAGCACGCAGTAGACAGTAGGTTTAAAATAATTTTACAAAAAAATTGGGAAAGGGGCCATTTGTTCAAGTGCTGCCCAAATGAATGATAAGACTTATGATGGCCTTGAGTGCGCATATTCAAGGAAAGGAGGGCCAAAACAGAAAATGGTGAATTTCAAAGCCATCCTAAGAGAGAGAAACATCATGCTTTATTGTAATTGTTTCTAGTATATATGGAGGAAGAAAAAAAAAACTTAAAAAGCACATAATTGGTTGTCTAAATTAAAGAAAAATGAGTAAGCAAAGAAAACCAATCAGTAGACCTTAAGATAAATGACCTTAGAATCCATGAAAAAAAAAAGTGACAACTGGCTGGGTATGTGTACCGTGCCCTCTTCCGGAAATAGAGACACAACTATCTCAGAAGCAGTTTCCTTATTGAATTGGTAGCTAATAAAACACATGGGCTTTTTTGTCAAAGAGAGGATGTTATCATTCCATGAAGTAGTTTTTTAGTTCTCCTCTTTGGCACTACTGATTGGTATTAATGTTGTCTTGAGCATTAAAAATGCATAAACTACCCCGTTCATGTCCTAAAAGCACACTCACAAAGACTGGGCTGTGTTAGTTTCACGACCAGCCAGCAAGCTAAGAGCACCCGTTGCCAAGTACAAAGCTGCATTTGAAGACTGAGCATCCTCTGAGCTGTAGATCTGTCTGTGGAACTGAGGCTCAACCACTGGGCTGGAAGGCAAGGCAAATGGGCTGGACAGAAAAGATGTCCAGGCAAATGCATCGGGAAGCAGCGGAATTTTCAGGCACAGCTAGAGAAAGGCTGGTGGAGGGGGTGACAGCACAGTGGTGTAGGGGCGGTATCACTTAATTATCGCACCCTCTGTTGGGATTTGCTGTGGGCACAGGCACCAGTGATAAGGCAAAATGCCAAGAGGCATGAAATCTGAAGAAAATGATGAATTTAGTCATAAGAAAAGTGATCAGGAGAAGTGCTTGGTTAAGTCCGTGTGGTGGTATACAGGCGTCAGCATCACACACCACAGACTAGAATGTCTTGAGAAGTTGCCGTTGCTTTCCTCACCGTGTCTCACTATTGAATTTAAATGTTCAGGGTGAAGGGAGATCTCATAGATGAATGAATGCACCTTCTCCCAGCTTGACATTTTTGACAGACAGAAGAGCAAAGGAAATTCTTGTTGAGTGTCTATTCTGTGCTAGCCGCCTGACTTACGGTATTTCACTTAATCTTCACAATAGCTACATGAGCAAGGCATTAGGATCTCAATTTTACACATGAAGAAGATGAGATTCTGAGACTAATAACTAGTCATTTTTTAGTCACCTTGCTAAGAAAAATGACAGCTAGAATTTGAATTCAGAGATCTCTGCCCCAAAGGCACAGCTTTTCATCCCACTATGTTGATTCCCAGAAAGCTGCTGCTATCACTTCACCATGAAATTGAATTCTTGTCCAGTAACTATCTGCTGTGATTTCTGTGTATATCTGGCATATTTTTATGGCATGCTGTAATACTCACTGCAATTATGTAAAAATGGACCCTTCTTCTACAGGACATGATATGATATATCCCTGTGTGGTACAAAACTCTCTAGCATTTCGTTGTCCAGGAAAAGTTTTTGATTAGCTTTTTCTTTTCTAGGAGTAAGGGGACTTTTTTTTTCTTTTTGTTTTCTTGAGACAAGGTCTTTCTCTGTTGCCCAGGCTAGAGAGTACAGTGGCACAATTATAGCTCACTGTAACCTTGAATTCCTGGGTTCAAGAAGTCCTTCCATCTTAGCTTCCCAAGTAGCCAGGACTACAGGAACATACCACTTTTTAAATTTTTTCTTAGAGACAGCATTAAACTATGTTGCACAAGCTGGTCTTGAACTCCTGGCTTCAAGTGGTCCTTTTGCTTTGACCTCCCAAAGTGCTGAGATTATAGGTGTGAGCCACCATGCCTGGTCTTTTTTATTTTTAAATAAATCTTCCTCCAACACCCCAGCATGTGTATATAAAAATAATATTCCTGTTAAAAATCTGAGCATTCTCTGCAACTTACAGTACATTTGAAACTTGAGGAGAACTGACCCCACCAGTATTTCCCATGCTGTTTTTGTATTTGGTTTGGAGTCATGATTCCAGTAAACATGTAGGAAATAGAGAAATACAGAACTTCAGAGAAACCAAAAATAAAATATATGTGTGGATTGATTACTAACTCTCATTATTTTAGGCCAGTGATTTTATTCTCTTTGAAGTAAGACTGTATTATATAGATACTAAAGAAAATATTGTATAAACAGAAAATGACTTTGAATACAAATCTTTTAAACGATAGATTGTTTGCGGAATTACTGATCAATTGAACTTGATATTAGAAAATGGAAACTTACTAAGCATTGAGATGCTTGAATATTTACATAGATGATTTATGTGTATATTTTTTAAAATTATGAGAACATCCTATTCAGTTGAGAGACTGCGCTTAAGCAATTCTTCCTCTCCCTTCAAAATTCCCACCTAACAGCCTTGAAGCTGTAGAAATGGAAATAAATCTAAAATAGCACCAAAACCAGGAAGAAGTGTCATCAGCAAACCAGAAATTTTAGTTGTGTTTCTGGAAAGCCAAAAGTAATAAGACCCTACTGAAAAATAATCTTCAACAGGGAAAGTCATGACACAGCAAAGGAAGAAAGATCAGACAAACAGGAACAAGCTTTAATGGTGGTGGGAATAGCCCCCAGGAGCCCCAGGAAAGACCACATTTCCACTGAACCCCCAAGAGAGAACAAGTGCAAATTGCTTGCAGTGATGGAAACACCTGGCCATCCTTCAACCATTATCCCTCCACCCACATCCTTGCAGATTCCCACACAGAGCTTTCAGGGTAATTTTTTTCTCAGAAACAGAACAGATTCTAAGATAACACCAGACCTTAAAAATAGATGACATGGGGTAATGGCAGAAGAGTCAGCTGTTTCTTGAGGGAAATACACAAAAATCCTACACACCTGAAGTACAGTACTTTATATTTTTCTTGGAGGAGTGAGTGGAGGAAGGGTTTGGGCTTGCAGCTTGCCTGGAGGTTTCTCTTCTCTTGAGCCCTACATGAATCCTTCAAGTCAACATACCCTGCCCACTTACAAAGGGCCATATATCGGCTCTTCCACTTACAAAGGGCCATATATCAGCTCTTATTTTCTATATGTTAGAAAAATGGATCGGTATACTGATACAGGAGAGCCATGCCAACTACCTTTGTTAACCAATTTGTTATTTAAAAATATGAATATATAATCAGTGAGCACCAAAAAGAAAGACTAGTCCCAAAGGAAATCTAGAAAATCTAATTCAAGGAAAAGGAGAAAAAAGTTTCAAGCATAATTACAGTCCTTAGAAAGATATGAAATTATTTGTGTTAAATAAAAAGAGAACAGATTGATATGAAAAAGAGGTAATTACAGAACAAATGAACATTTGAGAATTAAAAATATGATTGACAAAATAAAAAACGATAGGAGGGATGGTAATAGCTGAAGTCTGGAACCTTGAATATAAAGTTGAAAACTCTTTTTTCTGAATATAAAGCAAAACACAGATGGAAAATATTAAAGGGATTGAAGATACACAGCCAGTCAAGGTGGCACGGTGAAAATCCAGCAGATAGTAATACCAGAAAAAGAAAATGGAGAGGAATGAATAATAATAGAAATAGAGCACCAAGGGAAATGAACAACTTACAACGAGAAAAGAAACCCTTACAAAAAGGAAAGGAGGCCGTGAGCAAGAACAAGAACAAACAGGACAGCAGAGAGTCAGACTCATTCAGAAACTGGAGTTATGAAGCCTAGAATATAAAATCAGAGCCCTTACTTTAATTTCTGGAAATAAAAGAGAGGATTGGAAATGTGATAAAGAGCAAAAAAAAAAAACTTAGAGAAATGTTAAAACAGAACTTCTAGGAATAAAATAATATTCTTTTATTATATAAAAGAATATAAACTTCTAGGAGTAATAGAAATTACAATTTCCATGGGCAGGCATAACAGCACGTTAGACATAGCTGAGAAAGAATTAATGAATTGGAAAGACTAATTTAAGAAATTATCTAGAATGCAGCCTAGAGAGACAGAAATGGAAAATAGCAAATGAGTTAAGAGACATGGGGATAAAGTGGGGAAGTCTAACATACATCTAACTAGAATTTCAAAAAGGGAAAGGGAAGCAAGACAGTACTGAAGAAGATGATTGATTGCTGAAAATTTTCCAGACTTGAAAGATATTAATCCACAGAGTCAAGAAACCCAGTGAATACCAAGGATGAATGAAAAAAAAAAAGTCCACACTACACATTGTAGCTAAACTGCACATAAAGAAAAATTAAAATACCCTTTAAAATCTTCAAAAATGCAGGTAGCTTACAGCTAACTTCACAAGAGCATCAGTGGGAGCCCGCAAACAGAGAAATCGAAACGTCACTGAGTTGAGAAAAAATAACTATCAGTTTAGGACTGTGTTTTGCAAAAAAAAAATTTAATGAATCAAGACATTTTCAAATAAAAGCTGAGAAACTTTGCCACCAGTAAATCCTCACAAAAAGAAATTTTTAAAGACATACGTTGTTCAGAAGGAATGCGAGGTGTAAGAAGGATTAAATGCAGTGAAAGTAAATATGGGGAAAATTTAAGCAATGATTGCATGTACCAATATTAATATATTGTTAAGTAATCAAAATAAAAGTACAGTTGGAATCCACAAAACAATAGCATAAAATAAGCTGAGGAGAATTTGGAATTAAAATCTTCTGAGTTCCTGTAATTATTTCAGAGAAGGATAAAAATTTTAACTTTGGACTTTGATAAATAAGGTAAATATTTGCAATATTTATGGTAGGCACTATAGTAAAAGGTATTTAACCTACAAACCAAATGTGGAGAACCAAGTTAAAAATAGAGTATGAATATTGTTAGTTAATCCATAAGAAGTAAAGAAGAGAAAATCGAGTATATGGAAAAATATGGTAGCATAAATTAATTAGTAATATAAAGGCCGGGCATGGTGGTTTACGCCTGTAATCCCAGCACTTTGGGAGGCTAAGGTGGGCAGATCACTTCAGGCCAGGAGTTGGAGACCAGCCTGGCCAACATGGGGAAACCCTGGCTCCATTAAAAATATAAAAATTAGCCAGGCATAGTAGTGTGTGCCTGTAGTCCCAGCTACTCAGGAGGCTGAGGCAGAAGACTCACTTGAACCCGGGAGGCAGAGGTTGCAGTGAGTCTAGATTGCACCACCGCATTCCAGCCTGGGCAAGACTGCATCTCAAAAAAAAAAAAAAAAAAATCAGTTATTTAAAGAAATGGATTAGATGCAATGATTCAATAGCAAATATTGATCAAATGTACTAAAAAAATGAACTGTAGCTCTGTACTGTTTAAAGTGACACATTTAGAAATTAAAGATTCAGAAAATTTGAAAGGAAAAAGGATAGGAAAATATATGCCAGCCAAATACTGATGAAAAGAAAGATGGTATATTTATTTTGATACCAGAAAAAGAAACTTCAAGCAAAAAGCATTACTACAGTTAAAAAAGGTCACTACCCAAGGAAAGGTACAATTTACCATGTGGACAAAAATTCCAAATAACGTGGCTTCAAAATTTTAAAAGTAAAAGTAACCAAATTACAAGGAGAAATCTATTATCTTAATGGGAGATGTAAACATAAATTCGTAACTGTTATAAAATGCAAACAGAAAAAATAGTAAGGATATGTGAGATTTAAATAACACAATGAGCAAGAGCACAGCTGCAGAATATGCATTATTTTCAAGCAGACAGGGAACAGTTACGAAAATTGACAACTACTGGACCATAAAGCAGGTTTTGACAAATTTTAAAGGATAAATATTATATTGACCATGGTCTCTGACCACAGTATGATTAGATTAGAAATTGATAATGAAAATATGACTAGTAGGGAGAACACATGTTTAGAAGTTAGGAATCACGTTAGATATTAGTAAATATTTGGGATTGAAAGATAATAGAAATGCCTAATATTAAACCTGGAAGATGTAACTAAATTGGAGGGAAAGTTGCAGCTTTCCCTCTAAAATATTTGTACTAGAAGTCAGGTACAGTAGCTTACACCTGTAATCCCAGCACTTTGGGAGGCCAAGGTGGGCAGATCAGTTGAGGTCGGGAGTTTGAGCCCAGCCTGGTCAATATGGTGAAACTTTGTCTCTGCCAAAAATACAAAATTTAGCCAGGTGTGGTGGCGCCCACCTGTAGTCCCAGCTGCTCAGGAGGCTGAGGCAGGAAAATTGCTTGAGCCCAGGAGGCGGAGGTTGCCGTGAGCCGAGATCCCACCACTGCACTCCAGCCTGGAAGACAGAGTGAGACTGTGTCTCTAAATAAATAAAGAAATTACTCATAATAGAAAAGAAAAAAATTAATGAACTAAGCATCCATCTTAAGAGCTAAAAGAAGAGAAAATAAACTCAAAAAATATGGAAAAGAGACTTACAAAAAAAGACAAAAACAGAAATTGATAAAATAGCAAAGATAAAATTTTAAATATCAATAGAGCCAAAAGTTTATTCTTTGAAGATACAATAAAATCGACAAATTTTGCAGAGAGGTTGATCAGGACAAAAAGAGAAAAGGCACAAATAAATAATACTAGGAATCAAAAAGGGAACAAACTGTGATGCAGATCACGAACATAAAAATATGTTATGAGCAAAATTATGCCAAAACTTTTTCAATACTAGATGAAATGACTATGATTAAAATGATTCTTCAGGTATTATATGTATATATGTACATGTTTTATATGAAATTTGCATCTAAATATAACCTGAATAATCCTATAACCATTTTAACAATTGGCTCAGTAATTTAAAAAAAAATTATTACACACACACAATTTCAAGGCTAGACATTTTTACTAGGAATTCTACCAAACTCACAGGAAGAAGTAATTCCAAACCTACACCCTTCTTCAGAGAATTAGAAAAAGCAAGCAGTTCTCAAATCATTCTGTCAAGCCAGTGTAACCTTGATACCAAAATTTGACAAGCCAGTACAAGAAAAAGAAATTACAGGTATCATTCATGATCATAAATGTAAAATTCTAGGTCAAATATTTGTAAATTCCATCCAGCAAAGTAAGAAATGTATTTTAAAATATAAGAAATTGTATTTATTTTAGGAATCCAAGTTGGATCCTTTTTATAATATTAACATGATTCATTATGTTAAAATATTAAAGGAGAAAAATACAGTTGTTTCAATAAATTAAGAAAAAGTATTTGATAAATTCACTACACATGGTTTAAAGGAAAAATTCTTAGCAAGTCAAGAATAGAAGGCCACTTCATTAACACAATAACAGTATCTGCCAAAAAAACAAACCTCAGAACAAGCATCCTATTTAGTGCTGAAACATTTACAGCATTGCCCTCAAGATGAGGAACAAGACATGGGTTCTACTTTTATCCATCATTACACTAGGAATCCTTGGTTGAGGCAATAAACTAAGAAAAAAAAGTATCTGTTAGAAAGGAGAAAAAAATTCATTTTCTCAAATTACATTGTCTATGCAGAAAACTCAAAAGAATCTACAGATTATCAGGATTAATAAGAAAATTTAGCAAGATTGCTGTATACACAATGAATTTCATTTCCCTACACCAATAACTGAAAAATTATAGTTTAAAACAACTTTTAATATTAGCACAAAGATATAACTTATTAAACAATAGCCTTGTCAAAAAACGTGTTAAGACCTCTAATGGAGAAAATTAACTAACTATTGAAATATGTTAAAGAAGATCAAATTAAATGGAGATGCCTAATACCAGGTACATGAATTGGAAGATGCAATGTTGTAGATACAAGTTCTCTTCAAATTGACCTATAGATTTAATACAGCTCCAATCAAATTTCCAACTTTTGTGTATGTGGAAATTGACAAACTGATAACTCAAATTTATACAGTAGAACAAAGATCTAAGAATAGCTAAGATGTTCCTGAAGAGCAAGGTAAGCCTTGCCTTACAATATTTTTAAAATATATATTAAGCTAAGTAATGAGGGTAGTAATAGACAAATTGAGCAATGAAAGCAAGTGAGTAGAGACCCAGAAGCAGAGCCACAGGTGTATGAAAACTGGACTCATGGCAGAGATGATGATGCAGATCAGTGGAGAAAGAACGGACTTCAGGTACCGTAATAACTGATTATTTCTAGGGAGAAAAATGAAACTAACTCCTACCCCACACCATATATAAAAACCAATCCAGGTATTTTTTAAAGATCAGTAAAAGTATATGCTCTTAGAAGACAATATAAAACATTTTTCTGACGTGTTTCTTAAATCACAAAAAAAGTCATATAAAGAAAATTATCTATAAATTCAAGTACATCAAAATTAAGAACTTTACATTATCCAAAGATAACAGAAAAAGTAAAAAGGCTAACACTCAGAAAACTTTTATCTATATATTGAAAAGTTACATACACACACACATACACACATGACCATATGTATGGCTCTTATTGAGACAATAAAATGTTTCTATGAATAAGACATTAATACTAAAAAATAAATTTTAAGAAATTACACAAAGCAACTACAAAATACTTACCTCATTAGTACTCAGAGAAATGCAAACACCACAACAAAATTTTATTCTATATTATTAAATTAGAATAACGTTAACCATAACAAGTGTTGGTGTGGATGTGAATCAGTTTGAAGTCTCATATACTGTCTGGGAAGTGTTAATTCGGAAATCAGTTTTGGATTCCTTGCTGAAGTTGGCCATATGGAAATCTTAAGGCCAAGAACTCCTAACATGTGCATGAGGAATGGTGTTCATGAATGTTTGCAGTTGCATTGTTCATAATGGAAAAAATCTAAATGTCCATCAGGGTAGAACAAATAAAAAACTCTGGTGTATTTGTGCAATAAAATACTGCACAGCAGTGAGGATGAACAAACTGTAGCTACATGCAGGATGATGGCTAAATCTTAAATTCCTAACACTGTGTGACAGAAGTGAGTTTCAGAAGAATGCCTAGGTATGATTATAGTCATATAAAGTTTAGAAACGACAATGACCAAAAAATAGTTAATTTATTAATACATAATACGTGGTTAAAAAGGAAAAAAAAAAACTCTCCAGAAAACAAAGAGAATGATTGACACAGTTCTTTTGCCAATAGCTGGTGGGAAGGGTGGGAAGAGATGGGAGCCGGTGAAGACGCTTTTGATGATATTCCATCCCTGGCCTGGAAAGTGTTTTCACAGTTCATTCATTGTAATGCTTGGAAAGTGTCTACATACATTTCATGTAAATATACATTTTATGTTCACTGAATGCATGCTCTATTTTACAGCATTTTAGGGAGAACATAACCTTAACTTGAGACAAACCTGTGATGTGGTGGAATATAACAGTGGGAATTCATTTGACATAAATGCTGGGAACATTTGCACTCATTCCATGTTAGTGACATTCCCTTCTGTTCAGGTCTACTCAGACTGCCTTGTTCTTTAGCGACTAATATTTATATTGTCACAATATTGCTAGTTCTCATTATTAGTTTATAATTTTTTACTTGACCTATAGGCAAGACCAAAAATTAAATTATTAACTAAATTAATATTAAGGAGGATGACTGAATAATTACTGAACAGAATATAAACATTTTCAATCTTGGCGATATAAAAGGAAAGATACAGCTGTGAGCCAGGAGGTGGGAGGGAAAGATAGATGAGTGAGTTTCCTCATTTTACATGTTATAAAAGAAAAGATACTGTCAGAAGGTGATTAATCACAAAAAATAAGATTAAATGTATTTAAAGTTACAAATACCCACTAGAAGCACTAAAAGCAATAACAGAACTAATAAAAATTACAAGGCGGGGGAATATTAAATACCTTGCCTCTTGTCTTTCATATCAGAAGTCATTAGGCACTCTCTACAGTTGGGACATCTAGCAATAAAAACACATCGGCTGGGTGCAGTAGCTCACACCTGTAATCCCAGCACTTTGAGAGGCCAAGGAGGGTGGATTACTTGAGGCCAAGAGTTCAAGAGCAGCCTGGCCAACATGGTAAAACTCTGTCTATACTAAAAGTACAAAAATTAGCCAGGTGTGGTGGCATGCACCTGTAATCCCAGCTACGTGGGAGGCTGAGGCAGGAGAATGATTTGAGATCACTCGGGAGGTGGAGATTGCAGTGAGCTGAGATTGTGCCACTGCACTCCAGCCTGGGCAACAGAGTGAGACTCCATCTCAAAAGAAAAAAAATCGCTTAGAATAATGATTGAAGGGCTAATATAATTTAAAATGAAAGCAAGCAAAGTCATTATCTTTTCTTTTCTGTTCATTTTTTTTACCATAAACATGGATTGTTTTTAATATAACTATGTAGAAATGTTGCGGTATGGCAAAACTTTGCTCTGCAGAATTCAGTGTAATGCAGGTTTGTTTTGCTTTTCCTTTTCAAAACACATATTTAGTCCCTATATGACACTACGGATGGAAAGCAAGATACTCCAGCAGTGCAGTCCATTTAAATGTTTAAAGAGTGTGAATTCCTTACTATTTATCTTTATGCTCACCAGAGCACCCAACATAGAAGTCCTCTCTACGTTGAGTTAAAAAGGTAACTGTTATAATTTTTTTAAGTGACCTATTGGAGTCAGCAAGCTGTTTCATACCTCAGACTGTATATTCCTTCTTACTGGCATGGGTACCTTAAGCATCTTTTTCCACTGCAGCATAGGATTCTGTATTACTGACAGATGATCTGAACAGGAGACTCATACTGAGCACCTAATGTATGTTAGGCACTGTGGAAGGCCCAGGCAGACAAATATGGACTGTCAAATTGAAAGTGTGTAATACACATAGATACATAGATTTTACATATATTTACATATATACATATGTATTTGCATATGTAGTTATGTCTTGGGCTCATTTTTTCCCCTCTTCCTCTCTGTAATTGTATTTCCACATGTAAAATGGCTTCACTGCACCCAAGCCAGTCTCTTATGTCCAGCTTATTAATGACCAGTGAAGGTTCCCTCCCAAAGAGACCAGTGTGGTATCCATCATGAAAACAGCTGACACAAACAGGAGGACCCTGGACAGCCCTATTTGGGTAGAGATGGGGTTGGAAAACATCTCCTGAGCACCCAACTAAAAAAAAAAAAATTGTACTTATGTTCTAGAATGTTCCAGCTTACTTTCATCATTTTCTCTTGGGTCCTAACAAAGAGACCATATTTCCAATGGTGTATACACTTAAACATTTCAAGTTAACTTCAGAAATTGCATCACCTAAAATTTCAAGATGTTGGGGAAAATTTTGTGTTTTATTCTTTCTGAAGGATGAAAAGAGTTTTAACCCCATCTCAGTCCTGACCAGCTTACTTTTCCCCCCCGCAGAAAGGCAGATTCATTGTCAGCACTGAAGTTACTCAGAACACTTCCTCTCAGACTGTTCACCATGTCCTGTTTGGCCCCACCGTAGCCTTCCTATTTGCCAGAACCTATTCTGTTTGCCCTGTTGCCACAACATAAGCGCTACTACAAGCAAAGATAATCAGCTGCGGCTCTGTCCCCGTCCTGAAGCCAGCCCAAGACTCAGGCAGCATTATTGGTCAAGGCAAAACATATTTCTTCAAATATCCAAACAATGCCTTCGTTTTTTATTTTCAATTTCCTGTTTTCTGACATAAATTGTTTGGGAATTTTACCATTACCTGATCCTTCCAAGCCTGCTGTTTTACATCCTTCATTAAGATGGGATCTGGTGACTCCTGGAGGCTACAGCCGAGGGAAAGTAACCACTTCCACCAAATTCAAGGAGGTTGGGGGAAAGGATCCATATATTTGAGAAAAATATACTTCCATTTAGTTTTGTCTTATGTAATGCAGGTGTTGTAACTCTCTATTTTAGAATTATGGGAGGGATTATGGTTAGTCCATGGAAAAAAATGTTTCTGCAAAGTACTAAATTACTTTCCAGCACTGAAGCCAGTTGAACAGACCTTATTTGCCTCCTAAATGAGCGCACCACAGACCTTGCCTGGAAGACAAAATATGTAAGAATGAACTTTAAAGCAAGTTTATTAATTTGCTGCTTTAGCCTTTATTCCAACATGGTTTTATATGTATTGAGGCCCTGTCTAATCCATGTTTGTTATCAAGGCAGTTAAAATAGATTTTGTGGCTTTTTTATTTTTCCCCTCATCTGACCAACTTTTAGCCCAAGTACCTTTGGGCACTGGGTAACGCAGGGTTATGGCTGAGATAGATGTATAAACTATAGAAACTGTGTTTTCTTTTCCTCACAACTGTTTGTTCCTATAAGAAAAAGAAAAGAAAGTAGAAAGTTTGCTTTTGAGTTTCGTTTGGGCAGTGCCTTCAGGATATGTTCATATGTAATTTAGGGAGTCATTCCTGGGACTAAATGACCACAAGCTAACGTTGACAGCTGACAAAAGGGGTATGGCACAGTGCGTGGGCCCGAGGACCTGAACAGTAGACCAAGATATTCTAGAGATCACCAGGCCTGACTTCAAAGAGCACAGCAAAGCAAGTTACTACCACAGACCTATTTCCTGCAAGTCACAGCCTTCTCTGGGGTGTATTAGCTCTGCACAACCATCAGGAAACACACAAGCTGACATGCTCAGTTATGAGTGACTTCTCCTTCCATCTACAAGTCTCAAAGAAATACAAAGAAAATCCTTAGAAAATGAGATGCATGGTTCAAACCACCAGTTGATTAAGGATTAGGAATTACATTATGCCTACTGCAAACTACAAGAAGTGAACTGGTTCCAAGCTCCCCCAACTACGTATAGCTCGTTAGTTCCTCAATGATCACAGCCCACAGAAGCATGTCTTTAGCCTTTCAGATGGTCAGAAAGGATTTCTGGTTTATATCTCATTCTTCTTTAAGCTAGGGACCCCAAAACCTGTGACCAGGGCTCTCCATGGAATATAAAATAGGGGGATCTTGGGACCTACAGTGCAACCTCAGTGTTTTGTAAAAATTCTCTCCTCCTGGCCAGATCCAGTGGTTCACACCTGTTATCCCAGTACTTTGGAAGACCAAGGAGGGCAGATCACTTGAGGTCAGGAGTTCGAGACCAGCCTGGCCAACATGGTGAAAACCCCCGTCTCTACTAAAAATATAAAAATTAGCTGGGCGCGGTGGCAGGTGCCTATAGTTCCAACTACTCGGGAGGCTGAGGCAGGAGAATCACCTGAACCCGGGAGGTAGAGGTTGCAGTGAGCCGAGATTGCACCACTACACTCCAGCCTGGGCGACAGAGCAAGATCCATCTCAAAAAAAAAATTATCCTCCAAGTTCTGATTCAGCCTGACCTGGTTTGGCTTGTGTTAGCGGAAGCAATCAAAGTTCAAAGTGCCTTGAATATAGAATGCCAATGGATTTATTTCCTGAAATTTTCTGTAAAGTGAAGTGGAAGGAAACAGGTTCCATCTGTAAGATATTCATCTTCTGGCAAGGTCTCCACTCCAAGCCTCTGGTTGTTTGCAAATAGCTCTTTAGTACCTACTCACAGATCTGTGCCTGGGCAATTGCATTGCAGAGAAGAAATTATTTTGCAAATTTGGTTCTCAGACAATAAAAGATGTTTTAAAAGCCTCCTGCTACACATTTTGAAAGATTGTTAATAGGAGCATGGAAATGTATTTAATCTCTCTTAAATCTTAAAGACTGTAAGATTCATATGTCGGTATTTTTTTCTGCTTCCTTTTTAAGAGAAAGGTGATGCAGAGCCAGAGAGTCCAGACAATGGCACATCGAATACATCGTAAGTCTCTTTCGTTTTTCTATCAGAGATGCCTGTTCTTAAATATGCCTTGTAAAATGAGATAGTGTGAGTATCTTGTAATAGTATTAATGATGATGGAAGGAAGCCCATGGTTCTCTTTTCTCATGATAATGTCTCTTTAAATGCTTTGGGTGCAGATGCATTTTGAGGTCTTTTTAATGCTTTAGCAGAGTAAAAGGAATATTGAAAAATGCAAATGCTTCTCTTTATGAAGTAGAAATGTAACGAGATTTGAGCATGTATGCTGCGGGGATTTGGTTGGAGACTTTCAACACCATCTTAAGAATTGCAGAACTAACTTTTCACACTTAAACTGGGAGGTATGCTGTTCCACACAGCTGTGCAGTAACAAGGTCATTTCAGAAGCTTGCCATCTGCAACCTCACCTTGGAATTATGTGAAAAGTACAATTATAGATATCTCTGGAATCTCAAGAGTTTGTTGGTATTTTTGAATTAACAAAAGCAGTTTTAAAAAGATAAGCAAAGACCCTTATAAAATGTGTGCTCCTCACTCTGTGTTTTGTCTGTTTCTTCTCAATATTCAAGAAATCTAAGTATATTTTTACTGATTAATTTGATGCCAAATTGATATATCAACATTTAAATTAAAAAATTCATGAGCTAGCAAGTGACTTTATTTTAGCTCCATAAGAGTTGGTAACAGATTTGTTCCTTAAAAATCTTTATTTGTATCAGTTATGAGCAGTGACATGTGTTTTCGTATTATGACAGGCTTTGTGAATTTATCTGTATGGGGATCAGTATTCTTATTACGAAGCATTTTCTAAGTACCGTTGATTAGAAATCACTTTGTGGTAAAATATCGCGTGTCTTATTTTGTCTAAAATCTATTTCTTAGTCTAGAAAGATTTTTTGGCTTGAATGGGAGAGCTGTATATTTCATAAGAGATATGATTATATGTTTGTCTTTCTTAAGATACTTCCCTAAATGTTCTAAATAGTTCCATTGTCCTGCTTTCGGGTGATATAATGAATGTGGCTTGTCTTAAATGGTTAAAATACTACTAATTTTTAATTTCTTGTGTGTTGTAAAATATAATGGGAAAGGCTTTTAATGCCATCTGGAGGCATTTTAGAGAACTGAAAAGGATAGAATCATTGACAATTCCGTTATTTTGAGTAAAACTTGAAACTGCATAAAAATTCATGCAACCAGGATGTAAGCTATTTGGGGGAAGTTGTATTTTCTAATAAATTATTTTATAAAAGTTTTAATTATTATAGAAACAATTTTTTTCAAATTCTAAATAAAGAAATTATTTTAAAGATAGACAATGGAACATATGAAGTATGTTGGAAAGTGACTAGCATCCTACATTTAATTTTACATATTTAAAATCACATTCAGTAGGCACCCATTTTGTTAAGGCAGTCTGATGTGCTTTTAAAGTTCTCCTTCCCTGTAATCCCAGCACTTTGGGAGGCCGAGGCGGGTGGATCACGAGGTCAAGAGATCGAGACCATCCTGGTCAACATGGTGAAACCCCGTCTCTACTAAAAATACAAAAAATTAGCTGGGCACAGTGGTGCGTGCCTGTAATCCCAGCTACTCAGGAGGCTGAGGCAGGAGAATTGCCTGAACCCAGGAGGCGGAGGTTGCGGTGAGCCGAGATCGCGCCATTGCACTCCAGCCTGGGTAATGAGCGAAACTCCATCTCAAAAAAAAAAAAAAAAAAAAAAAAAGTTCTCCTTCCCTTATGTATTTCTAAAACGTCTGTTCCCGGCTGGGCTCAGTGGCTCACGCCTGTAATCCCAACACTTTGTGAGGCCGAGGCAGGTGGATCATTTGAGGCCAGGAGTTTGAGACCAGCCTGGCCAACATGGCAAAACCTCGTCTCTACTAAAAATAGAAAAGTTAGCCGGGTGTGGTGGCACACCCCTGTAATCCCAGCTACTCGGGAGGCAGAGGCACAAGAATGGCTTAAACCCAAGATCATGCTACTGTACTCCAGCCTGGGTGACAGACTGAGACCCTGTCTCAAAAATAATAAATAGAAAAATAAAAAATTTATTCCCTAAAAGCATTGGCTTGCTTTACTCTGTACCGTATTTCTTACAACATCTATGAAAAATAGATAAGTTGTCTGAGGAATTACTTTTAAATCCTCTGTAAATATAAAAACAATATTTCCTCTGTAAATATAAAAACAATGCTAGAAGCATCACCCTATGTCCTGCCTCTTTGAGCAAAGCAGTTTCTTAGGCACCTGCATCTTAAACTAGAAATAACAGGTTGCAGGCATCTCTCTTAAAAGTGGAGAATTCTGAACTTGAAACCACTCAAGAGACCTCTAAAAGAGGTTCTGTTATAATTGGGTATGAGGTGCAGTACATTACGGATAAAGAGTGAGATTCAGGATGCCTTTGATTTGTGTAGCATTTTACATTCTTACATGCAGTGTCTATTTGAGCTTTTTTAGGTAGGTAGAGTAGAGACAACATCACCATCTTATGGATAAGGAATCTGAGGACCAGAAAGGTCATTCCAGGACAGGCGTGGTGGTTCACACCGGTAATCCCAGCACTTTGGGAGGCCGCCAAAGTGAATGGATCACCTGAGGTCAGGAGTTTGAAACCAACCTGGCCAACATGGCAAAAACCCATCTCTACTAAAAATACAAAAATTAGTTGGGTATGATGGAATGTGCCTGTAAACCCAGCTACTCAGGAGGCTGAGGCAGGAGAATCACTTGAACCTGGGAGGCTTAGGTTGCAGTGAGCCGAAATCATGCCACCATACTTCAGCCTAGGCAACAGAGTGAGACTCTGCCTCAAAAAAAAAAAAAGTCATTCCATTTAAGTAAGGAGTTAGAGCATGAACTTTCTGATTTTTGCCCATTTTCCATACTAAAGGGGATGTGGGTCTCAAGGGACAAAGCAAAGCCATGAGTCACAATCAAGTAGAAAAATTGGGAGGAGAGGATTTGTTAAGAAGTAAGCATATTAGTTTGGTAGGGCTGCCAGAACAAAGTACCAGCAAGTAGGTGGCGAAAGTAACAAATTTATTTTCTCATGGTTCTGGAGGCTGGAAGTCCCAGTCAGGGTGTCAGCAGGGTTGGTTGCTTCTGGAAGATATAAAGAGAGGTGCTGTCCCAGGCATCTCTCCTTGGCTTGTAGGTGACCATCTCCTCCCTACGTGTCCTCATGTCATCATCTCTCTGTGCATGTCTATCTCTCTGTCCGTTTATATAAGGTCAGCAGTCATATTGGATTAGGGCTCACTCCAATGACCTCATTTTAACTTGATTAACTCTGTAAAGACCCTGTCTCTAAGTAAGGTCACATTCTGAGGCACTGAAGTTAGGATTTCAACATATGAATTTTGGGAAGGAATAGTTTGGCCCATAACATTAAGGGGCAGAGTATCAGAATGATTCCAAAGCCAGGTAAACAGAACCAGGGGCACACAGATTTCTGAAAATGTGAAAAGGGAAGACAGCCTAAGTAAAACATGAAACATGATGGGCTCCATAGCAGCTGAAGGAGTGGAGCAGAGCAAAGAAAATGGGGCTAGCAAGCACAGGGCACTAGGAAAGTGCCTCTTCCATATTCATGGTGTGGTAGAACCGGCATGGCTTCAGTAAGGCCTGTACATCCCTCTGTCTATATAACTCTATGACCCTGAGTCACTAAAGCCATTATACGGGCTTAAATTCTAATACAAGGTTGAGAGTCTCCAAACAGAAGAGCTTATTTCCTAAGGAAACATCTTTCTTCATGGCCTCCTTTAAAAACAGAAGATCAATCATGATTGGTTTCAGATGGTCAATGACTGGCAGTACAACATAGTCTGGACAACACCTGAGGAACCCTTCAGTATATATTATTTAACGATCCTATGAACATTCAGGAAGATGAAAGCGATTTAATCTTAACACGTAAGTACACACAAAAACATAAATTAAAATGTCTGTGACAGACTTCCAGTTATATTAATGATGGAAGAACTTATCTTGGACTAACTCTTCTGCAGATAGCTGTTATAAACTCTGGACAAAATACTTTTGTTAAAAAAGCTATTTGTAATCCAACTAAAAGAAGGCAGAGAATGTAGGAAATTTGATCCTTGAGAGGGTCACTGGACTGAGGGAGAACTACATTTCTATAGCTTCTCCTATGAGGGCATGCCCCGGTCCACAAAGAACTATTAGAACTCAAGGAGAAAGCCACAGCTGCAATGGCTTGAGGTCTCAGGGGATAGAGTTCAGGGCTTCCAGAGTGGCTGAAAATTGAGTAAGTCACAGAAAGAAAAGAGCCATAAAGAAGAGAGCCCTCCATTCTGTATACCAATTTCTGTCAATCCTTGAATAACCCATAAACTGCATATGTGTGGGGAGTATGCCAATGAGCCTAGTGGAAAACAATAACTAGAAAGCCAAAAATGCTGAGCAGAGATTTCAGCTGCTGCCTACTGCTGACAGCTACTGCCTACAAAGTTCAGAATTTGAATCCCACCCAAGTTACAGGGGCTTGGTAAATGCTGCGGATTTTCTATTGAAACCCCAGAAGGGTTGTGCCTTCAAAGGAGTCACACGAACATTAAGGGCAAAACCAAAACACATTCTTCCTAACAAAGTATAACACTAAGTATCCACAAGTTCAAGCTAATCAGCTAAAAATTTCATAGCCTGATAGAACAACAACAACAACAACAAAATCAACACTGTTTAAAAGAAGAAAAGAGAATTTAGAATCTCTAAAACATAAAATTTACAATGTTCATTAACCAAAAATTTTTAAAAAATGAGTAGGAAAATGTGATCCATAATCAAGAGAAAAAATACCCACTGTAATAGACCCTGAGGTGACCTAGATATTAGAATTTTCAGACAAGAATTGTAAAGCAATTACTCTAACATGTCCAATGATATAAAGGAAAACATAGTCATCATGACTGAAAAGAAGGAGAATCTCATCAGGGTAATGGAAACCTATAAGAATAACCAGATAAACACTTTGGAACTGAAAAATGTAACATTTGAAATAAATGAAGACTAGAAACTACAAAATAATTAGTAAACTTAAACTCATATCAGTAAGAATTGTTCAATGTGAAAAACAGAATAAAGATTAAAAACCAATCAACAGAGCCTGAGAGAATTATAGGAAAATATCAAGCAGTCTGATATACATGCATTGTGGTGCCAGGAGGAGAGGAGAGGAAAAAATAGACCTGAAAAAAATATCTGGAGGAATAATAGCATAAAACTTCCCAAATTGGATGAAAACATTAATTTATAGATTCAATAAGCTTAACAAGCTGCAAGCTGGATAAACACAAATAAAACTACACTGTGGAACATTATGGAAAACTAAACAGAAAAAGAAAATCTTTAAGACAGCCAGAGAAAAATAATGTATTATACACAGAGGAACACAGATACAATTTACTGAAGAATTCTCATCACAAACATGGAGGCTGTAAAACAGTGCAAAAACATCTTTAAAGTGCTAAAAGACAAAAAGAGAAAAAGGAAGTACTGTCAAGCCAGAATCCTAAACAACCAAAAATATCCTTCAGAATTGACAGGAAAATAAAGACATGTTAAGATGTATGAAATATGAGAGAATTCATTTCCAGTAGGCCAACACTACAATAAATTGGCAAAGAAAATTTGCCGGGCTGAAGGGTAATAGTATGAGATGGAAGCTCAAACCTATAAGAATAAAATATGTATAGGAAATGATAAATATATGGGTAAATATTTTTTAAATTACTTAATGTAAGAATCAAAATATTTTGTGGGATTTGTGATGTATGCAGATGTAAAATATGTAACAAAATAACACAGACAATAAGGGAAGGCAAGTGGAATTTTACACAGCTGCAAGATTTTCACATTTTATGTGAAGTGATATGATATTAAATCTAAGTAGACTGGGGATAAGGTAAAGATGCATAGTGTAATACCCAGAGAAACCACTAAAAACAAATACCCAAAAGCAGCATAGCTAAGAAGTCATTGCAGTAATTAAAATAAAATACAAAAAAACAAATTAACATAAAAGATGGCAGGAAAGAAAGACCAGAAATGAAAAACAGTAGATATCAATAGAAAATAGAAAAATAGTAAACCTGAACCCAGCCATATTAGTAACTGCATTAAATA
Organism: Aotus nancymaae; assembly: GCF_030222135.1. Classification (NCBI taxonomy): domain Eukaryota; kingdom Metazoa; phylum Chordata; class Mammalia; order Primates; family Aotidae; genus Aotus; species Aotus nancymaae. The sequence continues at coordinate 3,856,996 of NW_026988546.1, read as the reverse complement.
CAAATGGACTGTCATAGTCCGTTTAGTGTTGTTATTACAGAATACCTGAGCCTGGGTGGTTTATGAAAAAAAGAGGCATCCTTAGCTTGTGGTTCTGCAGGCTGTATGGGAAGCAGGGCACCAGCATCTGCTTGGCTTCTGGTGAGGGCTTCTATGCTGCATCAAAACATGGTAGAGAAGGGCAAAGGGTAAGTGGGCAGGTGCGAAGAGGGAAGCCTAAGAGATGGCCTGGCTTTATAGCAACCCACTCTTCCAGGAACTCTTCCATTTCCTCTAGAGCTATTTTATTCTCTCAAGAGTGAGAACTCAACTCACCTTCAGGGAGGACATTAATCTATTTATGAGGGATTCATGCCCATGACCCAAACTCTACCCTCTAGGCCCCAGCTCCCAGTACCACCACATTGGGGATCAAATTCCAACGTGAGATTTAATGGGGACAGACAAACCATACCCAAACTATAGCATGGACTGAAAACTCCAATTAAAAGGAAAAGATTGTCAGACCAGCTATAAAATTAAGACTGCCTGCTATCTACACGATATGTATTTTAAATAAAATGCAAGTAGGTTGAAGCCAGAAGACAGAAAAGATAAACTATGTAAATAATACGCATAAGAAAGTTGGTATGACTGTATTAATGCTACATAGACTTCAAGACAAAGAGTATTACAAGATGCAAAAAAGGACATTTTATACAACTCAAAAAGTCACTGGTAAATTCTATGAAAACGTTAAGATATGTTTATATCAGTGGAACACCAACAAATGAACTAACAGTCTTACACAAACTTTCAGAAAATAAAGAGAGAAGGAAAATTACCCAATTTATTGTATAAGGCCAGTACAACCCTGATACCAAAACCGACATAAATTTTATAAGAAAAATATCATACAATATCCCATCAATGCTTGAGCAAACCTTGATGCAAAAATTCTTCACAAAATATTAGCATATCTGATTCAGTGATACATGAAAATAATGTAATTCACTATGACTAAACATGATTTATCACAGGAATACATGGTTGGTTTAACATTAGAAAATCAATTAATGTAATCTACTGTACAAATAGCGTAAGGGAGAAAAACCATATGGTCATCCAAATAGATTTTGAAAAAGCTTTTGGCAAAATGGAATACCTATTCATGATTTAAAAAGAAAAAAAAAACACTCTCTGCCAGCTAGGACTAGAAGGAAACTTATTTAATCCAATGATGACTATCAGGAAAAAAACAAAAACCGGAAAGCCTATTGCTAACGTCATATTAAATAGTGAAATTCCAAACACTTCCTCCTAAGATCAGGAATACAGCAAATGATGTCTACCCTTATCACCTCTGTTCAACATTGTCCTATAGGTTTTGGTCAGTGCAATAAGGCACGGAAAGGAAGTAGTAGACATAAAGATTGAAAATAATTATTATTTATGGACAAAGTCCTAAGAATCTAAGGACAACTACAAAATAACTACTAGAATCGGTAAGTAAAGTTTTAAAGGTCAATATCCAAAAATCTATTGTGTTTCTATTTATCAACAATAAACAATTGGAAAATGAGATTTAAAAAGCAATTCCGTTTACAGTAATATAAAAAACATAAAAACTGAATAAATGTAGCCAAAGACATATATGAGCTGTATAATGAAAATTACAAAACATTTATGAGAGAAATTTAAAACCTAACCAAATGGAGAGATGTTCATGGATTAGAAAACTTGACCATGTTGATATCTCGATTTTTCTCATCCTGATCTATAGATTCAACATAATCTTGATCAAAAGGCCTGCAGGACATTTTTGTAGTAAATGGTTTTACAGACTCTAAAATTTTTATAGAAAATCAAATGACTTAGGTAGCCAAAACAATCTTGAAGAACAACAAAGTTGGAGACCTTGCAGTACCTGACTTCGAGACTTACTGTACAACTAATTTAAGATAGTGTGGCACTGATACAAAGACAGACAGATCAGTAGTAAAAATAGTCTAGAAATGGATCCACACACATACCATCAATTGATTTTCCTCAAAGGCACCAAAGCAGTCCAGTGGGTCCGGTGGGGAAAGCTGGGTCTTTTCAACAAATGATGCCAGAGCAACTTCTGAGGGGAAAAATGAATCTCATACCACAGACAATTGAGTTGAGATGGAGCCTAGATCTCAATATAAAAGCTGAAACAACAAAGCTTCTAGAGGAAAACAGAAGACAGTATCTTTACAACTAGGAACAGGCAAAAATTTCTTACAGAGGTCACAAAACCACACAACATAAAAGAAAATTCTAATGGATTGGACTTCATTAAAATTTAAAGATATCAGCTCATCAAAATGAAAATGCAAGCTACAAACTGGGAGAATATATTTGCAATACATATATCTGACAATTTGCTTTTGGAATATCTTATAATATTCTGACAATTCAATGACAAAATGATAAACAAATTTCTTAAATGGACAAAAGCTTTGAACAGACAAAAGAAGAAACACAACTTGGCCAATAAGCAGATGAAAAGGTGCTTTTCACTAATAACATTCATTTTTATTAATGGGAAATAAATGGTAAATAAAAATTAAACCCAGAATAAGATACCACTATATACCCACTAAAATACCTCAAATTAAAAAGACTGACACCACTAAATCATGGTAAGCATATGGAGCAATTCAAACTCTCATGCATTGCTATAGGAGTGTAAAATGGCCTAACAATTTTTGAAAACTGTTTGTTTCTTATAAACACACATTTATTACATGTGTGTTTATATCAATGGAACACCAACAAATGAACTAAAAGTCTTACACAAACATTTGCCTGCAGATTGCATTTGTAGACATTAATACATGAAAAATGAAAAACATTCATTAAAAATATTTGTGCAAGAATATTCATAGCTACTTGATTCATAACTGAAAAACTAAACCCCAGTGTCCATCAACTGGTGAATAAATAGTTGTGGTGTATTTATACAATGGAATGCTTCTAATCAAATAGCAACAAGCTGCTCACACTATAGCAAGGGATGAATCACAGAAGCTTCTATCAAATGAAAGAAGCCAGATACAATAAGGTATATACCATAAAATTTGCTTTATATGAAATTCAAGAAAACAGGCAAAACTAATCTACAGAGATAGAATTTGGAACAGTGGTTGCTATGAGAGGCTGGGGATTGATTGAGAGTTGCCATGATGTGAGAGAGATATATATATACACATACATATATGTATTTATTTATATGTATATTTATATGTATATATGTGTATATATTTATACATAAAATATATACATAAAATAAATGTACATACATATATATAAAATATATACATATATACACGTGTGTGTGTGTGTGTGTGTGTGTGTATATATATATATATTTTTTTTTTGAGACAGAGTCTCATTCTGTCACCCAGGCTGGAGTGCAATGGGGTGATCTCAGCTCACTGCAGCCTCTGCCTCCTAGGTTCAAGAGATTCTCCTGCCTCAGCCTCCTAAGTAGCTGGGATTATAGGCAAGCACCACCATGCCCAGCTAATTTTTGTATTTTTAGTAGAGTTGGCGTTTCACCATGTTGACCAGGCTGGTCTTGAACTCATGACCTAGTGGTCCGCCCACCTTGGCCTCCCCAAAGTGCTGGGATTATAGGTGTGAGCCACCATGCCCGGCCTATATATATATATGAATGATAAAAATATTTATGTGACAGTTTTTTTACCTGATGATAATAATTAACGTATTTTGAACAGTTAACAAGGTACAACTCTTGGCACTTGATATATTTTATCCCCTCTAACCCTTACAACAGTCCAGTACTACTCACATTTTACCTGCAGAAAGAGGCTAATTAATGTCCCTGCATTTATATAGCTTAAAGTGGCAAAGCCAAGTTTTGAACCTGAGATTCAGATCCTGGAAGCCAAACTCTTAACCACTGTCCCATTCTGTTGCTACCTCAGAGCTCTTATATTGTTTAGCTAGAGACAATAACCATCCCAGAAAGACCAAGTAATTAAAGTAATACCTGAAAAGCAGCAGGTCACCATCCGGCTAGACTGTCACCTGTACTAGAAAAATTGTAGGAATAATCAGCAAATAGAGTTTTCCAAGATTCTGTGAAGGCCACAGTTTGGCGGGATCACCGTGCTTGCTCAATCTACATTTGCCCACCACTGAAAATCCACTCTCAAGTCAAGGGTCAGTTGCACAGGCTTGTAGACAGATCCCAAGAGCATACCCTTCTACATTTGAAGATGACTCTTAATTGTACAAAGTAACTGTAGCCTTAAAGAATAAGTGAAGATTTGAAATGACCTCCATAAATCAGAAATAAGATTAAACACAGTGTTGAACTCCTTGAAGAAAAAAATAAAACAAGGCAGAAGGAAAACGATCCAGCCAGGAGTATACCATTGTACAGTAAAAGACCTGGAAACTATTATAAGCTCAGACTGAATTAGAGTGAGCCATGAAATGTTCCTTCTTCAAAAGTTAATAGATTAGTTCAAATTAATATATGGGAAGTACCTGTTTCCTAGCAGATACTAAATAAATCATTGTTCTGTTATAACAGTATTCATGACTTATGAAAGCTATAAAACAGCCTTATGTCTACAGTTGGTACTGATCAGAGCTTTACTAGAATTTTTATTTTCTTTTTTAAAAATAAAAAGTGGAAAACTAAGAAGATGTTAAGGGTGGTGGTAAAAACAAAAATTAATAGAAAGTTTTCAAAGATCTAGTGAAACTAGGGCTGAGGAGAAGAAAGACTGAGTGTTCTATTCCAGAGATGCCAGCCAGAGTGAGCTCTTCTCCAAAGATAGGATCTTCTCCAAGAGAAGCTAGACATGCATGACTTTACCTCTCCCCAGAGTGAAGGATGCATGGCTTGTAGGAGGCTGAAGAATTCACTCCACCACTAACTTCTATTTTAAAACGTCTTGGAAGATGTGAGCACCACAGATTGGTGGAGCAGAGCAGGTCTGGATAATGCCCCAAGGTTCTTTACTGGTACGTAATGTGCAACTTGGAGTCATGTATAAAGATGAAAAGTGCAACATGTTCATGCCAGTGTTCCTGCATGTATACAGCATTCACGATACAGTATTCATTAAAATTTTTTCATTAGCTCATTGTAGCACTATCTTAGAAAATGTTAACTATGGAGGAAAAAAATACAGAGGTACAATTGTGTGCTAAACATATAAAGAAATCTATCATTTATGCAAGTGCATTTAACAATAAGGTTACACAAACTGATCATAGAGTAGTGTCTGGAAGTTGAGAGATTAAGGTCAATTTGAGAATTGTTACCAAAAGATATCTTTTTCCAGAGAAACTTGAGACCTTCCTAATATTTATTTTGGCTCTAGCGATACTTGTCTAAAATGATGAACTGTGGCTGATTTTGCAGTCTATGAGGTGTCTTTCCACAGAGACCTCCTTTTTGTATCTGTTTAAGTGATTTGCCACAGTCGTGTCAGCTAAGAAAATGAAAAACCTAGCATACAGCCTTTGCCTAGAGAAAGTTGGGTAGATCCTGTTTCTCCACCTATTAGGAACCAAGAATAAAAAATAAAATAGGAAGGGCCTCTTCAAGTTCCTCAGACCCCTCCTCATTCTATAGAAGCACAAACCAGACTGAAGGCCTGCAGAGGGGCCTGCAGAGGGACATGGCTTTATTCAATGAATAAGGAAGGAAAACTTTGGCCAGCCTTCGCCCACCAAGGTTAGTCAGCTTTGGGCTGGGGAGAGTTACTGAAGGAGAAGAGGTGAGGAGGAAAGGTCAGTTTCACCTGAGAGGGCGATTAGGCGTTGCTGTTGTATTTGTTTTGCTCTCAGAATAAAACACTAAAACACAGGAATGTCTACTGGAAATAATACCATCATAGAACAAGACTGCAAACCTCATCTTCAGTGTTCTGGTAACACATTGGAAGGCCCATGGTCCCAGAGGTCGTAAAAGAGAGTTCTGCATAAAATTAGGGAGTCTGGCCAGGCACGGTGGCACAAGCCTGTAATCCCAGCACTTCGAGAGGCTGAGGCAGGCAGATCACCTGAGGTCAGGAGTTGAGCAATCTGGCCAACATGGTGAAACCCCATCTCTACTAAAAATACAAAAATTATCTGGGCATAGTGGCAGGCACCTATAATCCCAGCTACTCAGGAACCTGACACAGGAGAATCACTTGAACCCAAGAAGCAGAGGTTGAAGTGAGCTGAGATCACGCCATTGCACTCCAGCCTGGGCAACAGAGCAAGACTCTGTCTCAAAAAAAAGAAAAAATTAGGGAGTCTATTCCCCTGTCTCCTGTTTGGTTGCCCAGGGGCTCACCCTTTGTCTTCTACACCCAGGCTCCTTCCAAAGGTACCTTTCCTCAGAGGGTTATCTGGGTCAAGGTTCCGCAAATATTTTTTAATTTAATTTTTTTTAAATGTTAATTGTGGCAAAATGCACATAACATAAAATTTAACATCTTAACCATTTTCAAGTGTACAGTTCAGTGGTGTCAACTATTAATACATTCACATGTTGAGCAGCCATCACCATGCTCTGCTTAGAACTCTTTCTGTCTTCCCATACTGAAACTCTGTACCCATTAAACAATAACTCCTGTTCCTGCTCTTCCCTGTTTCTGGTCATCACCATTGCTGTCTCTTTAAATCTGACTACTCTGGGGACCTCATGTAAGTGCAATCATACAGTGTTTGTCCTTGTGTGTCTGGCTTATTTTATACAGAGTAATGTCCTCAGGGTTCACCCATGTTACAGCATGTATCAGAATTTCCTTCCTTTTTAAGGCTGAATAATATTTCATTGTATGTACAGACCACATTTTGTTTATCCATTTATCCATCAGTGAACACTTGGGTTGGCTCCACCTTTTGGTCATTGTGAATAAGGCTGCTATGAACATGGGTATACTTATCTCTTTGAGCCCCTGTTCTTAATTCTTTTGAGTATATACCCCCCAATACTTTTTTAATATAACCTACACAGTCAGAAGTACATTTTACACCATATCCTTTGAAAATGTGTGTACTGAAGCAAAAGTGTCTCAAGCATCACCTACCATCACTCTGACGTTTTCTATTCTTACTTCGTATTTTTAAATGCAGGTCACAATTGCACACATTCACTTTTGTCAGCCACTGTTCACAAAACACAACAGAGGTTACTGACCAACTTCTGAGATGCTTTGTGCCAAAGGAGTGAGGAAGGAGAAGGAAATGGTGTTCACTGGGGCCTGCCATGTTTTTAGCCCTGGCCTAGTCACTTTGTGTAAATGATTTCTTCAGTCCTCCCAGTAGCTCTGAAACGTGGGTTCTTCCTTCCTCATTTTACAGATGAGGAAACTGAGACTGAAAGAGCTCAGCCAGTGAGCGTCTTCCTACACAGGCCCTCCCTCTGGTGCACGCTGCCAAGAGGTGACTAGTATATATGGTTCCCTGAATTACTCCCCTCGGAGAACCCAAGAGCATTCCAATGGGACCTAGGAAAGTTTTAACCCAAAGGACTGACAACTTGGAATATTTTAGGACCCATTCACAGATTCCACAAGTAGGCATTTGGAATATGTCTGGGGAGAAGGGAAGTTTCCAGTGACACCAGTTAGACCACATAAGCAATGACTTACTTCATTTATGATTAAGGTGGGGGGCACAGTCTCTGGTAGTGAGTTTGGCACTTTTGCAATGAGTTTTTCAGTCCACAGAGACATGAGTTGAGGAACTTCAGCTACACCATACTCACTGTGGCTTTAGCAGATGCCAACGTTTTCTAAGGAGTTGCTGGGGCTGTGGCTCATATTACCATATTTATTGATGACAGCAAGCAATCAATAAATATTGCCTGACGTTAACAGACTGCCTGTGCTTCCTCCCAATGTTATCTTTAATGAATCTTCATGCTCTTGTGTTGAAGTCTTTCCCAGCATTGTGAACATAGCACTTATTCAGTAAGCAAGTATGGTATGAATACATGAAGGAATGCAGGATAACACAAAGGATGGTTGGAATGCATACACTCGCCGTGCATCTTCTTTCAGAAATACCATCAGCTGGATTTGTTCTCACTCTTCCTTGGATTCTAGTTAAGATGTAAACCTCCTAAATGCTGAGCTTGCGTATTTGCACACTGAAGCCCACCCAGTTTCCACCCCTAGATCGCAGGTTCTCTTTGCACCTGCATGCCACTAATGCTGACCCCTTTTCAGGCAGCCCGGGACCATAAAGATACTTCCCATGCCTTAGATGCCTATTTTGTACCAGGCAGTCTACTGGACATGTTGTCTCAATCCAATGAGATGTATTATTACATTATTACATCTCGTATTACAGAAGAGAAAAACGAGGTCTCAGAGAAGTGAGTTGGCTCCTGGAGGGTTTGCAGTCATGAGCTGCAGAGCCAAGATTCCAGCTGGGTCCGCCTGCTCCAGAGCTGCTTAGAGACACCACATGCAGCCTGGCACAGAGGGTGCATGAAACAGGAGAGATGTTAAGGAAGAAACCCTGTTTCTGAACAAAGGGCTGGTATTTCCTTAAAAGCCCTTAATATCTGCCCTCTCTCCCTACTGTCAAGAGAATTGCATCTAAAAGAGGCTGTGAGGAGGCCAGGAAGGAGCGACAGGAGGAAGCCTGGCTCCTGATGCTGAGTGAGCCTGGTATTTCTGTGCAGTGATGGGGGCCTTGAAAACTGCAGGGGCTGCAGTCTGGGATTCATCTGACAATCCGAGTAGCTGGCAGAAGTCAAGTGACAGCTTCCCAGCCTCAGCCCACCTGCTCACCTCAGAGGGCCTTCTGCTGTTGGCAGAGTGTATTTCAGTAAAGCTATGCTCACATGATCCTGCCAAAGCATGTAAAATATGTTAGCCTCTGCGTCCAAGGTTCTACCGCAGAGAGTTCCACTCCCCCTTTTAGCTTCTTAAATGACTGAAATATCCGAAGGGACCAGGAATGTGGAGATAATGGGCAGGTGACCAAACTTTCACACTCAGGCAGGCAGTCACCTTTTTATGTCAAAAAAGGCTATGCCTGCTTTAAAAATGAGGATTCCATGGGATTTCAAGGATTTAGAATACTACAGGTATTGGTATATCATGATTAAGAGGTAACAAATACTGAACACTGGCTGGGCATGTGGCTCACACCTGTAATACCAACACTTTGGGAGGCTGTGGCACGTGGATCACTTGAAGTCAGGAGTTCGAGACCAGCCTGACCAACGTGATGAAACCCCGCCTCTAACTAAAAATACAAAAATTAGTTGGGCATGGTGGCACACGCTTATAATCCCAGCTACTTGGGAAGCTGAATCATGATAATCCCTTGAACCTGGGAGACAGGTTGCAGTAATCTGAGATTGCAGCACTGCACTCCAGCCTGGGCAATAGAGTAAGACTCTGTCTCAAAAAAAAAAAAATACTGAATATTGTGTGCCAGGCTCTGTATTAAATGCTTTATAAAAATAAGGGTAATTGTATAACAGTTCTGCAAGGACAACAAGTGTAAACTGAAATTTAGGATTGCCCTGTAGATGAATCAGCTCTCGAATCTTCATAGCAATTCAGAAAGGAGACACTAGAATCTCCCATTGTATAGATAAAGAAATCAAGGCTCAGAGACCTCACCCAGCTAGGCAGCATGGCCAAGCCAGGATTTTACCCAAGAGGTGTCTGACTCAGAAGCGCTTGTTTTCCTCACTGCCACAGACTACAGACACCTGAGCTGTATTAAAAACATGGATAAACAAATGAAGTTCAAAGTGGTTTCCAGATGGCTGGAGACCCAGTGATTTGGGACTATTTCATTTGAAAATCTGCTTAACACTAAAGCTAGATGATTGAGTTTGATTAATTGGCTTTTGTGGGTAGGGATGAGAAAGAGTGTCATTTATTTGCTTGTGGAGTTTCTGGGAGGAGATAGAATAATAAGCAGGATGAGACAATTAGAATAACCAATAGCTGGGTAGAACCGATAACCTTATAGCTTCACTTATTGGAACAGTAAGTATCATGCTAATTTCACACAACCTTGGAAGTTGTATCCTCTGAAAATAAAGAAAAGTTTCTTTTTAATGAGTAAATACATAAAATATTGTTATTTATCATTTTGAAAAAAAATCCATTTGACTGCAAGAGAAAAATCTTTTCTCTCATGACCCAGTTATAAAAGTGGAGACATTCTCTGAGTTTGTGAGTTTTATCTTTCTATTGACAGTTTGGGCTAGATCATGTGATCTTCACCCCCAAAATTTACTGAGCATTTACTGTGTTCCTGGCACTGTTCTGAGTGCTCTACTCATACTCTCACAGCTCTCTGGGGTGGTTATCCCCATTTTCAGGTAAGGAGTATGTGCACAGAAAGGTTAGGAAACTGGGCCAGGCTCACACAGCTAGTTTGTGACAGAGCTAGGATTTGAACCCAGTTTGACTCCTAAACTCATGCTTCTTTTTTCTTGAAGAGACAGAGATCTCACTAAATTTCTGGGCTAGACTTGAACTCCTGGGCTTAAATGAGCCTCCCTCCTCAGCCTCCTGAGTAGCTGGGATCACAAACAGGTGCCAGAGTTCCTGAGTCTGCACCCACCCAGAGCCCATACTTTTAACCACACCTCTATAGAGACTCCATTTCGCCTACTACATTTCAAAATATTTCCAAAATACTGAATATCAATGTGTCTCTAAATAAGAGAACGGCATTTTGGAATTATGTGTCACCCTCCTGAGTTTCTTTAGATGTTCAAAAATACACCTGAATTAACTAATGTAATTAAGATCTGCATCTTATCTTTAAATGTCAGAAGCATATCAGTATTTTTATCTGCCCTTTCAAAATGCCCAGGAAGTGATCTTTTTTTATTACATTTCAACGTTCATGTGAATTATATTGGTTTTTCTAATAATCACAATTATTAATCATGCTAAATTGCCCCAAAGTAAGCACTGAGGAGAGAAAACTATATCATTGCCTTTAAAGTACTAAATTTGGTGTTCACGTTTTGAAGGAAAATATTCAGTTAAAACTGGAGTGTTTGCCTTGTTCTGTTGCTGCACTAAGGTCCCATGTTGCCTGGGGGACCAATTTTGCAAGCTCTGGCCTGGGGTGATACTGAGTGAGACCTGAAACCTGGGGTGGACTTCTTTAATATCAGGATGTGGCATGCTCTGCGGAGCTTTTAGTATACCACTTACTGGGTTGAAAATAAATTAAATTGATGCCACCAATAACATTACATCTAGACAAAAAGCGTTCAAAAGGATAGGAGGGGAAATTTCTCCTCTTCCCTGAGTTATAAATAGATGCCTTTGTTTTTTTTTAAATCCCTTTCATTGAACCTCTAAAGTAGTGTTGCCAGATAAAATATAAGACGCCAGTTAAATTTGAATTTCAGATAAACAGGAATAATTTTTTTAAATATGTATGTTCTATGCAGTACTTGAAAATAATTTTAGTGTACATGTGTCTTATGCAATATTTGGGACATACTTATGCTAAAAATTTATTTTCTGTTTATCTGAAATTCAAATTTAACTAGGCATCCTGTATTTTCATTTGCTAATTCTAGCAACCGTACCAAACACCATATAGACCGTAGTCCAGTCCACCAACTGGACTTTAAATTCTTAATTCAGTTCACAGAATACAAGATAGGTGAAGAAGAAAGAGAAACAGAAGGGGGGAAAGAGAAAATACCAGAAGGAGAAAGAAAATAAGAATGAATTCTGGCGATCTGCCAAGTAAAATAACTAAATTTTGCAAGAAAGAAATCCTAAAACTGAGGTCATAGGATGGAAAAAGTCTGCTTCACAGACTCTTCAGCCTGAAGATTGGCCAAAAAAGAAAAGGCATCCTATTAACATCTAAATACCAAAGCTCTTCCAGGAATGGAAAGATTTGGAATGTGAAGATTCTTAGCTTTGAAACTTTGTTAAAATACCACAACGTGTTTATTAATTGCAAAGGGGATTTTGTTTTCAGTGAGATACTTTGGTAATTCAATATCAAAGAAGGCTACCTAACTTCAGTTTATGTTACTGAGACCTGTTTGAAACTTCGTGGATAACATTTTGTTTGTTTGCCTCGTGCTGAAATGCAAAAAGCTATCTGATACCTGATACAAAGAGGAATTTACCTCTGTTTAAAAATCACACATTTCTCCCGTGAAGCATGAAGATGGCTTTTTTAAATTTAAAAATATTAACTGACAGCTTCAAGATTGATTTTTTTTTTCTTTAATCTCTGACCAGACAAATTACTAAAAGCAAGAAGACTCTTGCCTTAATCTTGGACATGTCACAGATGTGACACTATTCTGTAAGAGATGGCTTTTTAACTGTGGATGGGGAAGAATAACCTTTGGAATTTTAGGATGTTGTTACAGGCAAGTTTACTAGTTTTTGACTTGCTAAGCCACAACTGGAGCCAGCCTTCATCGGGGTAAGAATATTTTCATTTTACTATTATTATATCTTCAGTATTTCAAGAGTAGGATTATTGCATTCTGGGGAATATGGCCTTTGAGAGTTGTGCTGTCTGCTGAATATGCAAATGTGAATGTCCTATAAAAGAGAAGAGGAGCTGACAGTTTCTGTCTGTGCCGTAAACTTAAAGAGTCCAACAGATGATATGTTGGGGCTGCTGGAGCAGGAATTGGATCACACCATCATTTTAAATAAAAGAAGAATTTGTATTTCTTTGAGAGGCATTTAGAGGGCTGGGCTTACAGCGTCCCTCAAATATGCAAGACTCTAATTTCTATAGTTGTTTAATGGTGTTACTGCTGCTTTAAAAAAAAATCGGCCTAATGGTGGAAGGAATTTTCTCACCAAATTAATTATGGATCTGCCTGATGATTTTTTTTCTAATTAGTGAAATATGAAGTATTATTGCTTTTTCTATAGTCCTTCCTCCATTCTGTGTCTTACTATTTCTTTTATAAGGTGCATTGTGTGGTTCAGATAAAGAACAATGGTATTTCATGTACTTTCCATTAAAGATAGCAGAAAAACTTCCAAAACCAAGCTCTTTCTGGAGAGCCAGAGATGGTAACCCCACAAGCCTGGCTGCCTAGGGAAATCCACTGAGGGCCACAGGGAACCATAAGCCCACCGGTGACACGCAGGATAGAAGCAGGTGCTTTTTTTTTTTTTTTTTTTTTTGAGACAGAGTTTCGCTCTTGTTACCCAGGCTGGAGTGCAATGGCGCGATCTCGGCTCACCGCAACCTCCGCCTCCTGGGTTCAGGCCATTCTCCTGCCTCAGCCTCCTGAGTAGCTGGGATTACAGGCACACGCCACTATGCCCAGCTAATTTTTTGTATTTTTAGTAGAGACGGGGTTTCACCGTGTTGACCGGGATGGTCTTGATCTCTTGACCTCGTGATCCACCCGCCTCGGCCTCCCAAAGTGCTGGGATTACAGGCGTGAGCCACCGCGCCCGGCAAGCAGGTGCTGTTTTAACAGGAGAAAAGTGCAAAGAGAACTGTCAGGTGAATCAGTGTGATGAAGTCAAGTATCCTATCCAGATTGTTTATTTTTCCAATCCAGTCTCCTGACTGTGGTTTATAACCAGGGTGTACATTAGAGCACTTGCGGAGCTTTTTAAAAATAATACATGTACTCCGGAGAGTCTGGATCTACCAATACCTGCCTTGTGATTCTACTACACATCCATGGTTGAAAGTCATAGCTTGAGAGGTCCCAATCCTGGTTTAACCCTATGAATCACTGAAGAAACTTTAAAATGCTGCTTCTTGGGTCCCCTCTACCAAGGATTCTGCTTAAGTGTGGCTGGGTTGGGCCTAGGAATCTATTTTTGCAAAGTTTCTTAATCAATGTTGATGATTGGTCAGATTTGGAAACCACCATTGCCCCAACAGAATCACATTAATTTCAGCAACCCAAAGGGCTTTTTTGTTTTTGTTTTTTGTTTTGTTTTGTTTTGTTTGAGGCGGAGTTTCTCTCTTGTCACCCAGCCTGGAGCGCAATGGCACCATCTCAGCTCACTGCAACCTTTGCCTCCTGGGTTCAAGCGATTCTCCTGCCTCAGCCTCCCAAGTAACTGGGACTACAGGCACACACCACCACGCCCGGCTAGTTTTGTATTTTTAGTAGAGATAGGGTTTCACCATGTTGGCCAGGCTGGTCTCCAACTTCTGACCTCAGGTGATCCACCCACCTCGGCCTCCCAAAGTGCTAGGATTACAGGTGTGAGCCACCATGCCCAGCCAACCCAAGGGGTTTTTAATGCAAAAGAAAACCAAGCTAGTCAGCTGTGTAGTGCATTTGGAGTGGCATCCTAAATTTCCATTTTTTTTTTTTTTACCTTAAACTTACTTCTAGTTTGATTCATGCCTGCTTCTCTGCCATCTCAGGAAGAAGTGCCTGATCCTCTTCTCCTCTTGTGCTCTTGACCTCATTCTTTCTCTCATCCTCCCCTCCCAGTCCCTCTCTTGTTGTTTTCTTAATTGTTCTTCCTACTTAGGCTTATAACATGCCCATATTTTCCCAAACAATGCAATAACAGGCAAGTCATCAACTATTGTGACTACTGAGCACACTCTCCCTTCCCATCCTTTAACTGATCACCGGCCCTTCCTGCCTCACAGTGGGTTCCCAGCATCTGTGCTTTGTGGGCCAAGCCTGTGACCTCTTCCTGGTCTTTAACTTCCTTGACCTCTTTGCAGCGTGGAGCCTCATTGACAAGGCCTTCTTCAAACTGTCTATTCTTTGCTGCTGTCCTACTATATCCTCTTGGTACTCTTGCCAGGGTTCAGCCTTTGGTCTATTTCTTTTTCTCTATATTCTTCTCATGGTGATCTCATGCATTCCTATAGCTTCAGTTCTCATCTGTGTCCAGATGCCTCCCAGATCGAGATCTCTAACTGATGTCTTCCTGGAGCTCTTACCCAATCCTTCTGCTAAGTGTTTTTGACATCTGAGGTCTGAGCCATAATGAATGGCTATATTCTTATTCCTGTAAGGTACACCACCGGGTATGAATGAGGGTGTGTTATATGTGGTACTTTCAGGCCTGGGGCCTGTGCCAGTAGTGGCACAAGATATAGGAATGGCTCTGACATCTCAAGATCACTCTAGAAGTTCAAGGATTTCAAGGCTCACATGTTTTAGACTCAAACTTCTAGAACACAATTCTGACTCCACTGAGCTACTGAAGATACGTTTCACAGCACTCCTCTCCTTGATTGACCTCCTGAGGGATCTGTCTTTCTTGAGAATAGGCCTCAACTCTAATTTCCACCAAATGTGGGCAAGGGGAGCCTAGCCTGCACCTGGCCACCTGGCATTGGCCATTACCAGCGTACCAGGAGCTGTATTAGTGTCTACAGAGTGCCATGTGGGTAGGTGCTAGGTCTTCCAGCAGCCACTGGTGACTTTAAGGAATACAAGTCTCTAGCATGGCTGCAAGAAAACTAAGAGAACTTGTTTCTAGTAGGTCTGCCCTTAAAGAAGAGCTAAAGGGGCTGAGCGCAGCGGCTCATGCCTGTAATCCCAGCACTTTGTGAGGCCGAGGTGGGCAGATCATGAGGTCAGGAGATCAAGACCATCCTGGCTAACATGGTGAAACCCTGTCTCTACTAAAAACACAAAAAATTAGCTGGGCATGGTGCCGGGTGCCCATAATCCCAGCTACTCAGGAGACTGAGGCAGGAGAATTGCTTGAACCCAAGAGACAGAAGTTGCAGTGAGCCAAGATTGTGCCACTGCACTCCAGCCTGGGTGACAGAGTGAGACTCCATCACACACACACACACACACACACACACACACACACACACACAGACACGCAACTGTCCATCAGAAAGAAAATGGTAACAGCACAAAGCTGGGATTTTCAGAGCAGGGAGAAGAGGATGAATAAAAGTAGAAATAAACATACTAGACTGTCCTTTATCTCATGAGCTTCTTTCATCAGATGAGAGAAATGGTGATGCAGAATTTACAATGACATCTGATGTGCTGGTCGGTGAATGTAGAAGAAATACTTAAGATAATTGTATTTTAGAACTGGAGAGGATACAGAGATCTAAATGGAGGCAAGCTTTCTGTACTTCACTGTAAGTGGTAAAACATTGACACCGATAATCTGTGATAAGCTATCCATGTGTATGGCAGTACTTAAGAACAACCCATAAGTAAACTGTGTACAAAGCAGTGTACTCAGAAACATTATAAATAAATCAAAATGCAACTCTAAGAAATGTTCAAGGCCAGTTGTAGTGGCTCATGCCTGTAATCCCAGTGCTTCGGGAGGCCAAGGCAGAAGGATTTCTTAAGGCCAGAGATGTTTGAGAATGTAGTGAGCTATGATTGCGCCACTGCACTCCAGCCTGGGTGACAGAGTGAGACTCTGCCTCTCAACAAAAAGAAAAAGGAAGAAAAATGTTCAAGTAATCCATATGAAGGCAAAAAAGAAAAAAAGAGAGAAATGAGAAAAAAAAGGAATAAAACAGTAAAGGAAGAAAATGGCAGACTTAAATCCTAGCTTATCAATAATTACTTTTAATGTATATGGTCTAAATATATCAATTAAAAGACAGAGATTGGTGTAGTGGAACTTTTTCAATAAATGGTGTGGAAACAATTGGACATTCATAGGCAAAAAAAAAAAAAAAGAACTTCAGGCAGGGCGCAGTGACTCACGCCTATAATCCCAGCACTTTGGGAGGTCGAGGCAGGTGGATCACGGGGTCAAGAGATTGAGACCATCCTGGTCAACAAGGTGAAACCCCGTCTCTACTAAAAATACAAAAATTAGCTGGGCATGGTGGCGCGCGCCTGTAGTCCCAGCTACTCCGGAGGCTGAGGCAGGAGAATTGCTTGAACCCAGGAGGCAGAGGTTGTGTTAGCCGAAATCGCGCCATTGCACTCCAGCCTGGGTAACAAGAGCGAAACTCTGTCTCAAAAACAAAAAAGAACTTCAACCCAAACTTCACATCGTATCCTCAAATTAACTCAAAATGGATTCAAATTTCTAGAAAAAAACAGTGATAGGCCGGGCGCGGTGGCTCACGCCGGTAATCCCAGCACTTTGGGAGGCTGAGGAGGGCAGATCACTAGGTCAAGAGATCGAAACCATCCTGGCCAACATGGTGAAACCCCCTCTCTACTAAAAAATACCAAAATTAGCTGGGCGTGGTGGCGCACGCCTGTAGTCCCAGCTACTCGGGAGGCTGAGGCAGAATTGCTTGAACCCAGGAGGCGGAGGTTGCAGTGAGCCAAGATCACACCACTGCACTCCAGCCTGGTGCCTGGCGACAAAACAAGTCTCTGTCTCAAAAAAAGAAAAAAACTGTGATAGAATAATGCCCAACCCCCACACCCCCTGCCATATCATCCTAATCGCTAAAACCTGTGGAGTATGTTACCTTACATGGTGTAAGGAACTTTGCAGAGCCAGTGAGAAATTTGGAAATACTGTGCTGCTGGCTTTGAAGATGGAAAAAGGGGCCATGAGTCCAGAAAGGCTGCCTCTAGAAACTGGAAAAAACAAGTAAATGGAATCTCTTCTAGAGGCCCCGGAAGGAACGCAGCCCTGCATCATCTTAACGTTAGCCCAGTGATGCTGATTTTGGACTTCGCGTCTGCAGAATGCTAAATAAATTTGTGGTGTTTTAAGCCACCAAATTTGTGTAATTTCTTACAGCAGCTGTAGCAAACGAATATGAATACATAGGAAAATATCTTTGGGACCTGGAAATGGACAAAGAGTTCTCTGACTTGACACAAAAAGCTTGATCCATAAAAGGAAAAATTGGTAAACTGGACTTCATCAATATTAAAAACCTTTTGCTCTGTGAAAGACCTACTAAGAGAAATTATGTCAAGAGAAATTATGGCCTGAGAGAAAGTATTTGTAAACCACATATTCAGTGAAAGACTTGTATCTGGAATATATAAAGAACTCCCAGACCTTAACATTAAAGAAACCATCCAGTTACAACAATGGATGAAAGACATACACAGATATTTCATTAAAGTGAATATGCAAATGGAAAATAAGCACATGAAAAGATACTGAACATCATTAGCCATTAAAAAATACAACTTAAGGCCAGCCCCTCGCTCACGCCTGTTATCCCAGCACTTTAGGAGGCCAAGGCAGGCAGATCATTTGAAGTCAGGAGTTCGAGACCAGTCTGGCCAACATGGTTAAACCCTGTCTCTACTAAAAATACAAAAATTAGCTAGGCGTGGTAATCTGCGCCTGTAATCCCAGCTACTTGGGAGGCTGAGGCAGGAGAATTGCTTGAACCTGGGAGGCAGAGGTTGCGGTGAGCTGGAATTACGCCACTGCACTCCAGCCTGGATGACAGAGTGAGACTCCATCTCAAAAAAAAAAAAAAAAGAAAATACATCTTAAAACCACAATGAGATGTCACTACACATCTACCAGAATGTCTAAAATAATGATAACACCAAACACTGGCCAGGATGTGGAATAACGGGATCACTAACATATTGCTGGTAAAAATATAAAACGGTATAGGCACTTCAGAAAATAGTTTGGTAGTTCCTTTTGTAGCTTAAAATGGACCCAACAGTTGCACTCTTGGGCATATATCCCAGAGAAATAAAAATATATTTTCACACAGCAACTTGTACATGAAAGTTCATAGCAGCTTTATTTGCAATAGCCAAAAACCAGAAACTACCTAAATGTCCATTGAATGCTACCCAGCAATGAAAAGAATGAACTGTTAACACATACAACTTGGATGGATCTCAGGGAATTTATGCTGAGTGGAGAAAAAGCCAATTTCAACAGGATAGATACTTTACATTCCACGTATATAACATTTGTGAAATAGCACAGTTATAGAGATGGAGGACAGAGTAGTGGTTACTTGTGATTAGGGTTGGGGTTAAGGGGTGACTGACTATACAGGGCTAGCATGAAAGACCTTTGTGGTGATGGTGTGGTTAAATATTTTGATTGTGGTTGATTGTTTCATATAGCTATACGTGTGATAAAATTACATATAGCTACATGCACACACGTGCACAAATGAGTCCATGCGTAACTGGTGAAATCTGAATAAGCTCTGCGATTGTTCCAACGTCAGTTTCCTGGTTTCGACATTTTTCTACAGTTACGCATGACACTAACCTTGGCAGAGGCTGGGTGAAGAGTGCTCAGGACTTCTGTACATTTTGTGACACCTTCTTATGAATCTATAAATATTTCAAATTTAAAGTTTTTGAAAACATACTCATCATCCTCAGAGAAGCAGCTTTCTATTTTTGTGTGTTTTCTTCTAGTCTTACTCTGTCTCATAAACAACATACCTGATGAGAATGCAACAGAATCCTCTAGCATGCCAGTGACTTCAGGCCTCTAGCGGGAAGTCATGAGGTACCAAAGAGATGTTCTTTCCTTTTTGCTTCCTGGGCATGAGCAGGCCCTGGCTTTCTCTGTCTGCACGACCACACCTCACTTGGTGCGCCATTTGTCATTTGTAGCCCGAGCTAAAAATGTGTGGGAGCACCTCATGAGTTTTACCAGTCTACCCTGCTGCCACCTTGAGCACACACCCGCGTCCATACCCACATGTCCCCACTTTTCCATCTAATCCAGAGTGCCAGCTTACTGCACTGGCCACTGTGGCATCCTAAATCCTGTGGAGTCCAGCATGCCTAGTACTCTGGTCCTGCTGTCCCTTTCAGTATGAGTGTAGAATGGTCCCCAGGAATTTACAAAGTGTGAAAGCATTGGGCCTCCTCAATCCCTGAGTACACATGACTGCCTCACAGTCATTCCGAGGAGGTCAAGCAGGAGAACAAGGTCAGCCCCAGCAGAGCTGGCGACAGACATTGTCTTTGGCCCTTTCTGTTCCTCCTCCTTCCCCCCGTCCCCATCCTCTACTGACAGATAACAGTTTGTCCTTCTGCTGCACAGTTGCAAGTCTGTCTTCTGGACGTTGTTCCAAGCTCTGGAACTTCCCAGCTCCTAATACTTAATTCTCCCACCCAGGCTTCTCTGCCTTGTGTTCTGTTCCCTCAGGACACTTAAAGGTAAACCGAGCTGACAAACCAATTTGTACTGAGGATTTAATAAGTGATATAAGCCAAAATGTAGGTGGCATTTAAGAATGTAATTTGTGAGTCCCTACCTTTATCTTCCTGCAATTTGTATCTTAACGGAAGATTTTAATGAATGCCTTCACCTCAAATAAAAATGGGAATGTGAATGTGGGGATTTTGAGCACCAAAGAGGAGCCAATAAAAGAAAGGCTTTGAAGCAAGTCCCGGCAGCTGAATGTTCTCCCACGGACTCATTTTTACCTTGCAGGCAGAGTAGATACTGCCCAAAACATCAGGAATGTTATTTGCAAAATCCAGTTTCTTCCATACTACATGGGGAGCAGGAGCCCTTGGTGGAAATCCAGTTCTGCAAGATGGAGATGACCCTAAATTCAGGAAGCTTCTGCTGTGTTAGGAAGCCTATAGACATCACAGAATGCGATTGGTTAGAATCACGTTTACCCCTCAATTCCCTTTCAGCAGTCGCCCACAAATAATTGATACACAGAAACTATTTTGGTTCTGAACAGAAGGAAGGCATTGTGGTGACTTCAAAGAGTAAGACAGAGATCAGCACAGCTGTAGATGAAATTGCCCATGCCCTATGTCCGTAATCCTGTTTTGCACATGTGTGTTTAGATTGAGGGGCAGGGAGAAGAGTTCTCCCATAAACCTGGGACACAAGCCAAAGGAAGCTTGTGCCACTACCCACCTCTGTGGGCACTACCATCTGAGATACAAATTCAGACTCAGTTTAATTTTCCCAGAAGGTACTTTATCCCTAGAAGTTCACTTGGTGATTAATGCAGGTTTAGGAAAATACAACAGAAGACGAGAGACTTGTTCTCCCCACTTTTAGTAGGCCAGGCCATAGGTCCTCTCACATCCAGAATTTTGATGTTGTTATTAAACGAGTGTTATTTAGGCAAACCACATGATCCCTCGTCTTACATTTTCAAGTCCTGCCCATGACCCAGTGGCTAGGAAATTGGACTGACCCGAAGATCAAAGGGTGCCCGTCAGAAACCGGCAAAAGCCACAGGTGAAGGGGTGGAAGGTGGCAGGCAGCTGGAGAGGCACAGCTTCAAGCACCCAAGCAGAGGGTTTTTTTTGCCTTCATAGGAAAACCCAGTGGTTTTTCATATAATACCTTCGTGTGAAGGTTATAATACCTTCGTGTGAAACCTTTATATTATATAATTGTTATCCCAAAACGATTGCATCATTTAAATGTCTCATCCACAGAAACCACATGTGTGGTTGCTTAGGTTGGCAGCTTTGTAAGGAACTGGCATTCTGAGTTGGTGAAGGGATTAGAGTTTTTTAAATCCCTGTTTACCAAAGTTTGTTATATATTTTGATAAAGTCATACACTTTTCTTACATTGATGCACTTCCTTTACTATTTTTTCTATTTAAATGTAAATATTAACATCAAAAGAATAAAGCTAGAAAGGGTAATCACATTTTTATAGAATTCAGTACAAACTAAAAATAAGATTTTGGTTATATTTTCTTTTGATTAATAGAATAAAAAGTTACCAGCTAGTTAAAAATACAAGGTTTCTCTAAGGTACAATAATAAAACTAAGCTTATGCCTAAAATGTTCTCGGGGAGGGCCTATGAATGCAAGACTATTAGCACTGTGGAGCACTTTCTTCTTGCAGAAGAGTACTAACTCTATCCATTGGAGCCTTGGAAATTCCTGGTAAATATGTAAAAGATCAAGTGCTTAAATGGATAGCAATTATTGGCAGGACCTAAACTGATATAAAAGTTTTCCACTGTCTCAATATCAAAAGCCCAAGAATGCCAGATTCTCAAAGTGAGTCAGAATGCTTGGATTGCTCTGCATAAAAGTGGTTAGCCAGAATCAACACCCTGGGAGTGGAGCTTGAGGTGGAATTTCCAAATCCTGCAAATGTTATGGCGACAGCCCCTCAGCACCCCGATGCTGGGCAGCCTAAGGCATGAGTCACGGGCAGACTCTTGGCCAGTCACCACTCTGCAGATACCAGCTTGGCCCTAACACTCCATCATTAGTGCTGCTGGAAGATACGGAGCTATCCTGTGGGTGGAGAAATGAACTTTAAAAAACGCTAATAAGCTGCTAAAACAGTAGTCCAAAGGCAAGTACGAGAAATGCCTATCTAGAGATTGTTGTTGCACAGCTTAGATTAGGGTTTTCATGCTGGTGAGAAGTTCAGAGATGGGCCAGCTCTTGGAACTTTGGGTTAGGTTCAGGAACAACAGTGCTCTGCCATGGCCCAATTCTACAGATGATACACACTTGGAATTGTATTTTGACCAGCTGGGAATACACTGAAAATTTTTAAGGGAAAACAATAACAAACATAGAGCATCACACATGAGACCTTATGATGCAGGCATGGATATATTGGCAGTGTGCAAATTCACAAAAGGCAGGTGTTTGTTCACTACCTTACATTGTGTTCATAAAACAATGTTTGTGAAAGCACTTCCAATTCTATTATATCATGTTGTCTTCAGCAATAGCCTGTGAAGAAGATAGAGCTGGTTTTATTATCCTCATTGTAAAGAAAGTACAAGGAAGCTATGGCTGAGTAGTTAACACCAGAACTAGGGCTAGAACTCAGATCCACTGATTCTCTTCACGCCTAGCAGAGATGTCAGACCCTAAAAGGTGTTCTCAGAACCTGGGTCTTTACCAGGATCTATTTTCCTCTTATTCTGATTCCAAGGCCCTTTCTGCAAGAGCAGAATGCCCTACCTATTTAAATAAAGAATTATTGTTAACGATAGAGGTATGTACAGAAACCTAATTTAGTATTTTACAAATTGCTCTTCCTGACTACATTTGCTGTGTAGTCCTGAAACTTGCATTTTTTCTCTATGAAAACTCTGGGCTCTTTACAATTGCTCTTTGGGCTGGAAAGTCCTTTTCAAAGTAAGATATCTACAATCTCAACCATATATATACTGCCCACAGACACACTCTCCCACACCTAGGACAGTGATGGGCAGAAGTTGGACAGGGAAGGCCATCTCCACCTGCCATGCTGCCCAGCTGAGTGGGTGGCAAGACTCCTCGTGGCATTTAGGATTCTCAAATCTGCAGGAAGCTGACTGGAATTCTTGTAAAACATGCCCTCGCCAGCTTTCTCCTACTTCTTCTAGTCTCTGCTTATTAAGAGCTAGGTGGACTTTTTTCGCTGGACTGAAATTGTAAGGTGGGAAGAGAAGTTGGATTAAGAGACTTGATGCCTTCAAAGCTTTCAGGGTATGGCAGAAGTCTCACTCCCTTATAAACAAATAGATGGTGGAAGGGAGAGCAAAGGGAACTGCAAGGCTGGCAGGCCCCACCTATAGCCATCAAGAATTTCATCAGGCCAGCCATGGTGGTTCACATCTGTAATGTCAGTGCTTTGGGATGCCAAGCTAGCAGGATCACTTGAAGCCAGGAGTTTGTAACCAGCCTGAGCAACATAGCAAGACCCTACCCCTACAAAAAACTTTTAAAATTAGCTAGGCACGGTGGCGCATGCCTGTACTCCTAGCTACTACAGAGGCTGTGGCAGGAGGATCGCTTTAGCCTAGGGGTTTGAGGCTGCAGTGAGCCATGATTGCGCCACTGCACTCCAGCCTGGGCAACAAAGTGAGACCCTGACTCAAAAAAGAAACAAAGAAGAATTTCATTATTACACAGTTAGAAAGCACATACTGTGCTGTAGGATGTGGCAGAGCTTGTTAGTCCAAGTTCTGGGCTTGCAGAGACATGTCTAATACAGAAGGAAGAAAGAGCAATACAAGTATAATAATAAGTTTGACTGGATTCTCTTCTCTTTGTAGAAAACCAAGTGAGTGCAGTTATAACTGTGCAGGATGCTGATGCACACCCTGGATTAGACCTTTTGCAAATATTAAATGCAGAGTTTGAGTAATAGAAGTGTTAGATATACAGACTTAAAATTGCACACTATTTGGCTGAGATGCAATGATTTCTGCTCCCTGTGTGTAAATCACCTGAGCCTTGATGCTCTAATGTGCCATGAAGTTGGTGCAAAGAGTTGGAGTGGAATGAAGCTCTATGTTAATGAAACTTTTTATAGTTCTTCCAAGCAGCAAAGATTTTATGGGATATTCTGTCAAACTGACTTCTCAGGCGATTCATTTGAGAATTTTATCTGCACCCCTCACCAAAAAAAAAATAGTAATCAATTTTGTCTGAATGGGTTTGGACAGCTAACTGTTGTCTGAGGCTGTCAGGCTGCGAGGAGAGAATGTCATTCTTGGGGAAGGGATGACTGATGTTCAGTAAAGAGCCCTGTTGGAGTGGTTGGTGCTTTGTTTTTTGTTTTTTTCCAGCAAGTAATCTTTTCACAGATTCTGAGAGCTCTCTGGCTAGGGAAAACGACCCTGTGATTGATCATCGTTGTTTTCACAGAGATTTTATTGCAGTGTCTTCATCACCTCAGTCATCTTACGGCATTAAAGTGCTTATCAGTGCCCACGAATTCTCAGAATTATACATTACAAATGAAATCCCATCGCTTACCAGTAAAAAAAAGTGGAAATGGAATACTGTGTTGTTCATTTGAGAAATCTTCTGCTTATTAAAGTTGTTGGACCTGAACATGTTCATTTATAAGAGTAAAGTAGAAAAAAGCGGCCCCTCCCTCTCTGTCCTGTGTGGCAGCCCTGACTGTGGTGGCTGTGGGCATGCATATAAAATCAGAGCTTTTACAGAAAAAGGCATTTCCCAGATTATTTTTTCCCCTGCAGTTTAAGGGCACACTTCCAGGCCACCTCAAGAGACCTGACTAAAAAGAATACATGTGTGCCCATAATGTAGGAGCCAGCAGTACATCCCCTGGTAGTTGGGAAGCTAATGAATTAAATGAATCAAGCTGTCAGCAACGAAGGCCTTGAGTATCTGAGTGTCCCACCCTGGGAGGCTCCCCCAGTGGAGAACTGAATGTGGGGCAAGAAATACCCAGGATATGAAGGACTGACCCAGCCAGGGTCACTGGTGCTGTCCAGTCCAGGAACACCAGGCACCTGTGGCTGTCAAACACTTGAAATGTGGAGTCTGAACAGGAGGTGGGCTTACTTGTGAAATACACACATGATTAGGAACACTTTGTACCCAAAAAAAAGTAAGCAGTATCATAAGTAATTTTCATATGTTAAAATGGCAATATTTGGACAACATATTGGGTTGAGTAAAATATATTACTAAAAATAACTTCATTGGGTTTTTTTGTTTGATTTTTTTTTTTTTTTTTTTTTTTTGCTTTTTAAACATAGCTCCTAGAAAATTTAAAAGTACATGGGCGACT
The DNA here is from genome assembly GCF_030222135.1 of Aotus nancymaae. Classification (NCBI taxonomy): domain Eukaryota; kingdom Metazoa; phylum Chordata; class Mammalia; order Primates; family Aotidae; genus Aotus; species Aotus nancymaae. The sequence goes on along the minus strand of NW_026988546.1, from coordinate 3,831,634 downwards.
CACATATTTCTGTTAGAGAACATTGTTCTAGAGAATCATTCAGTATGTGGGGTGGACAGGAAGGAGAGCAATGCAAAAACTGTCACACTGTTTAGTAGGCGTTCCTGTTCTTAAAAGCCGTCAACCTGGACGGGCACTGTGGCTCACGCCTGTAATCCTAGCACCTTTGGAGGCCAAGGTGGGCAGATCCCGAGGTTAGGAGATCGAGACCAGCCTGGCCAACATGGTGAAACCCTGTCTTTACAAAAAATACAAAAATTAGCCAGGTGTGGTGGCGGGCGCCTGTAATCCCAGCTACTTGGGAGGCTGAGGCAGGAGAATCGCTTGAACCTGGCAGAGGTTGCAGTGAGCCAAGATCACGCCACTGCACTCCAGCCTGAGCAAAAGAGGAAAACCATCTCAAAAAACAACAACAACAACAAAAAAATGCCCTCAGCCACCCCAGTTTCTCCTCGGCTCCTGGCTCCTTGGTTGCCTCAGCACACACCCAGCACCCTCACTCATGTCCAGGACACCCAGCTTCCTCTGCCTGCTACTGTGGCCTGCTGCTCATGGCTCACACCGAACGTGCCTCTGTCTTTATACCTGCTGTCTGGCTAGTGAGGCAAGAGTGCCCAGTGGGTCTTCCCTTCAGTCAGAATTTGACCTTAATGTGCATTAAATCCTTTGAATGTCTAAAACACCTAAGTCTAATGTATTGGCTAGAAGGTTCTAACAAAGGATTAAGGAATGAGGCTGGACACTGTGGCTCATGCCTGTAATCTCAGCACTTTGGGAGGCCAAGGCAGGCAGATCACCTGAGGTCAGGAGTTCAAGGCTAGCTTAGCCAACATGGTGAAACCCCATCTCTACTAAAAATACAAAAATTAGTCGGGCATGGTGGTGCACACCTGTAATCCCAGCTACTCAGGAGACTGAGGCAGGAGAATCACTTGTACCTGGAAGGCGGAGGTTGCAGTGAGCTAAGATGGTGCCCCTGCACTGCGCCCTGGGTGACAGAGCAAGACTCTGCCTTGAAGTAAAAAAAAAAAGTATTAAGGAATGAGAAACGTGGATTTCCACAGTGAAAAGGCTAGATTTTAGATAGGATACTGTAACCTTGGAAATAATGATGCAGTGGGAAATAAAACAGGTGTTTGGGGTGCTTTTCTTATTTATCAACCTAAGAGTATGTATAAGGAGCCAAAACACTGGCTTTCACTTTGACTCCTTAAAAGATTTTAATGACATTATTTTTTGCTAATAAGGGAAAGTATTGGAATCACTGGATAAAAAGAATCATTCCTGGGAGCATAAAATAGCCATTTCCCTGCTAATAAAGAATAGGCCATTAATCTACGACTTACAAATTGAGATATCCAAGAAGCCATTTCTGTATTAATATACTCATCAATGCTTTCATTTTTCTTTGGCTGAAATCATCTTGACTTCTCAAAAAATATGCATTTTTCTTTAATAGAAAAAAATTTAGAATTACTATAAATGGTGATACTAGATTAAAAATCCTAACAGTATATAAACTCTCTCCATATGAAAATTAGATTTGGACATACCTAGTTTTTGCAGTATCCAGGAGTAGAAAGAAAGCTTATTTCCAAGAATCAGATTAAACATACACAAGAAAAAATAAGATTTTTCTTGCACAGTCACATTTAAAATTACCCATTTTGGGCAATAGTTTTCATGTTACTATTAGTTAATGCTGACTTTGGTCCCAGTTAATAATTGAATTTGCATCACGACTTTTTAAAATCCCACTTATCCTTATTCATCCCCCAGCTCTTTTTTCTGTATCATCACAGTAGTCTCTTAATTTCCATTTGGTTTGTTGGGAATCTATCCATTTGTTGAGTTCCTGCCCTGTTAGTTCTATGCAATGTCCTGGAAATAACAAAATAAATATGGGAATATGGATTGGTGACTGCAGCAGTATGCCCTGCAGAGGGTGAGGCTGAGGAGTGAGAATGGTCACTTCAACAGAAGGTAACAGGAGCTATGTTAGAGGTACCCGTTCAGAGAGGCTCAGAGCCCTACAGAGTCACCTGGGCCTTCAGGAAGTTGGTACAGCTTGAGACTTGGTCACCTCCTTCTGCATTAGGCTGATGCCTGATAACCTGGCTCTCTGGAGGACACAGGAGTTTAATGCATCATCTCAGTCCAGACATCCAGTGAAGGGAGATCTACCAGGGCTCAGTCCAAGACAACATATCCTCCATAGGGATTGGAGAATAGGGAAGGCTGGGGAAGGCAGGAATGTCTGGTGGACTTCCTAGAGGAGTGATACTTGGGATGGACCCTCAGAGGTGTATAGGATTTGAATTGGCAGAGGCAGGAGGCCAGGCATTGCAGGTGGGAGCCTAGCACACAGCACCGTGGGATGAGGCTCACTGCTCCCTCCCCACTCCTCTCTTAACCTTCTTCCAGGCCTTTCATCAGCCTGTCCTTTGTAGTCACTCACCTGTCTGAAGCATAGGCCCTGCCTCCTGCCCCCACACGCTGTGACTTCTTCCCAACTCTTGCTGCTGTTAATAAGATGAGAGGTGAGAATGAGGAACGCGCTGCTGGAGAAGGGGAGGAGCAGAATCCACTCTCCTGTCTCCCTGGCCGCAGGGGCCACCACGTCCGTGGAGAGCTCAATGAGGGCCAAATCAGAGTTAGCAACTGGGGCCTTTCTGGGCCTTGGGACTGAGTCCTACAGGAGATAGAGTTAAGAGTCCTCTCTGGATTTGGGCAGGAGGAGGTCTCAGTCCACAGAGGCAGAGTGTGGGCCAGGGCTGCAGAGGCGGCCACACCCACCCTGGCTCTGAGCAAGGGCTCTTCTGAGCTCACCATGCCCATGGGATCTGCTGCCAGCTCCAGTGGCGAAGCCCAGTCACTACTTGAAACAGCTGCCTCCAAGAAAGGGGAGAAGACTGTTCAGAAACGTACATAAAGCCTTCCATACTTCAGACCATCCTAAATTACATGAACTTAGTCCTTTCCTGGGCCCTCACCACTAATTAAATATGATTGTGAACAAGACTTCTGTTCGAATGAATTTCTGCCTTCTAACTAAGAGCCCTGCTATTGTGGGAGCTTTTCCCTGGAGTTCTCCCTCTTGACCTAATCCTATGATCGTGGTCTCTGCAGGGCCCGTCCCATTACCCCATACACTGTCACTGACAGCAGGTGAACAGTTGACTCTCTTGACAGCAGAGTGACCACTTGCATTTTTACAACTCTGTGTCCCCACAGGAAGGGCAAGTAATACCACTTTTCTTAAGAATCCTTTGAAGAAAAGGTTAGGGTGCCAAAAACAAGAGCAAAAGTTTATAAACTGCTGGTCTTGATGATCACTAAAACCCTTCACCTCTAAAAACTTGACTAGGTTTGTTTTGAGGATTATAAGGCAGTATTTGGTGCCTCCCCGCTTAAGTGGTTTTGCCTGGTGCACAAGCTCACTGATAGTGCGAATCCACTGTGGCCTTGAGTGAAGGCAGCTCTGAGAAGGAAATGCTCCAGTTTGGACACCCAAGTGGGGACAAGGGCACAAGAGCATCAGCAACACTGAATGCTCCAAACTAACAATCTGTCCCAAACGGCAGGCTGCAGAAGTTCAGGAGCAACATGCATTTTTAGCAGAACTTTATTACGGGGCCCTCAGTGAACAGCTGAGACCCTAAGTATCCCCTTGACCCTCTTCCCCCATAAGAGTGGAATGAGCAGTGACTGAGCACAGCCTGGTTTGGTTCCGCCTTGGTAATCCAGCAGCCTGAGATTTTTCTGGAGCAGGGAGTACATTGTGAATAGGAGGCGAGGAAGTCCTGGCTGATACCATTTTGGTGAGGGAGAAGAAGAGACAAGGCCAGAAACATCCAACAGTTGCTTGCTGTCAGCTGTCCTAAGTGACTGGTCCTCTGGGCCCTCGGCATTAGAGCAAATGAGAGATGGGTCCCTTCCAACGGGCATTCCTTACTTCCCTTTGTCACAGCCTGGACATTCAAACAGAAACACACCCGGCATGACTGGCACTGCCTGCCTTGCCTTTGTCCGTCCCCATCTCCCTCCTCCTGGCCTCTCTGCTTCTGCCTTTCTCACCAAGAAAACAGAAAGAAGGGAACTCCGCTATGCCTGAATATATACTCTTCAAAATACACATTTGATTTTCTTTTTTTGAAAAAAAAATTGTGACATTGGGTTAGTATACCTTGAACCAAAATATATTTGTGAAAAGTCTGATGTTTTCTGGGAAAAGCTCTGGACAAAAAGTTGTACATGGATTCTAACAGCAGTACGTGTTCATGTATTCTTGAAACTTTTATTTCATAAGCAACCATACAACTGATTGAAGCCCTGGGATTCTCACTTTCCAATTGAGCCCTACCCACTGCTGGTCTGATTCTATAACAGACAAATCTGCCCAACCACCCCTTTGTTTTAAAGTTAATAGACAATGAACTTTAAAAATTGTGGTTATTATAAATTTAAGTGTTGTGTTTTTTGATTTTTTGTTTGTTTGTTTTCTGACATAGAGTCTTGCTCTGTCACCCAGGCTGGAGTGCAGTGGTGCGATCTTAGCTCACTGCAACCTCCGCCTCCCGGGTTTAAGCAATTCTCCTGTCTCAGCCTCCCAAGTAGCTGGGACTACAGGTGCACACCATCACATCCAGCTAATTTTTGTATTTTTGGTAGAGACGGGGTTTCACCATATTGGTCAGGCTGGTCTTGAACTCCGGGTGATCCACCTGCCTTGGCCTCTTAGTTTTGTTTTTTAAAGTAGCAAGTTATTTTGAGCTCATTTTTATTTTTCTGCTCACTCCAGATGTATTTTAAATGTATTCCATTCTATTTGGAGTCGTGGAGCGAGTGTTTCTGTGCTCTTTTGCAGGTCTTCTATTTTGAAGGGGTGAATGCTTATGTTTTTTGCAATTAAATAAATGCCTGTGTCTCCCAGGCACTGGAGACACAGAAAGGAGTAAGGCTGAGACAGTACTCTCAAGGAGCACATGAGTCAGGTAGATGAGGCAGACATGACGACTAATAATTCCAGCGTGGAGTGGCAAGTGCACTAATAGACATGTGTGCAGCAAAGGGTCATTCATTCATTAAGGTCACTGAGCACCAAAAAGCTGTGCCCTTTGGGGTGGCCTTTGAAGAGTGAGTAATAGATGAGAACAGGGAGAAGGACATCAGGCAGGAAGGGCAGCCCAGGCCGAGACTCAGAGAAATGGAACCATAAAGAGTTTGCATCATTCCAGTGTTGAATTCTAGGGCTGGGACCAGGCAGCAGCTACAGTGAGCTGAGGCCAACCAAGAAGAGCCTTACATGCCTTAAGAAGTAGCAGCTGTTAGGAATTTAAATTATAGGTGGGGGCCCAGCGCGGTGGTTCACACCTGTAATCTCAGCACTTTGGGAGGCTGTAGAGGACAGATCACACGGTCAAGAGATCAAGACCATCCTGTCCAACATGGTGAAACCCTATTCGTACTAAAAATACAAAAATTAGCTGGGTGTAGGGGTGCTCATCTGTAGATACTGAGGCAGGAGAAATGCTTGAACCTTGGAGGCAGAGGTTGCAGTAAGCTGAGATCTCACCACTGCTTGCCAGCCTGGTAACAGAGCAAGACTCCATCTCAAAAATAAATTAATAATTAATTTAAAAAATAAGTAAATCGGGCTGGGCGCGGTGGCTCATGCCTGTAATCCCAGCACTTTGAGAGGCCGAGGTGGGTGGATCACAAGGTCACGAGATCGAGACCATCCTGGTCAACATGGTGAAACCCCGTCTCTACTAAAAATACAAAAAATTAGCTGGGCATGGTGGCGTGTGCCTGTAATCCCAGCTACTTAGGAGGCTGAGGCAGGAGAATTGCCTGAACCCAGGAGGCGGAGGTTGCGGTGAGCCGAGATCGCGCCATTGCACTCCAGACTGGGTAACAAGAGCGAAACTCCGTCTCAAAAAACATAAATAAATAAGTAAATCATAGGGGGACTGCAGTGAGGTGGGAAATACAGCCTGGAGGAGGAACTGAAGAGAGGAGTTAGTAGTTACACCAGTGAGAAATGAAGTATGAACCAAAGTAGCATCACGAGGGATGGAGAAAGAGAGGGATTCCAAATAAAGTTTGAGAAATAGGATGGACACTGCTAGGAGTTTTGTTGTCTGTAGGGAGGAGAGAGAGGAAGTCAAAACCCACATGCAAAGGACCAGGTGGGTGCACATTGGATTCCAAGTGGGGAGGTAATAGGTTCTGGTTTGGGGCCATCAAGGTGGAGGCATATCCAAGTAGGGATTAATTTATTGGCTCAACAAACCTTTATTGTGTGGTGATTGTATGCTGGACATTTTCCTAGATACTGAAGCTACCCAGTGAGATAAAATATGAGCTCAAGCCTCCAGGAAGCCACAGTGCAGAGATGCGCAGGTGCAGTGGCCCCAGGGGGCTGGCATTTGGAGAAGCAGTCATGAATGTCATGCCTGGGAGTGGATGAAGACATGAGAGAGTGCAGAAGAGAACTGAGGCCAGATCATAGGGAGACAGCAGCTATGAAGAGTGGCCAGAAAGGGATAGAATCATCAAAGGAAAAGAAAGAGCACCTCGAGAATCAGAGAAGCTGCACAGGAGCAGCTCAAGGAAGGAATATATGAAATGCCACATAGATCAGAGTGACCAAGCAAGACAAGGAGACCAATATTTGATTTGGCAATTGAATGTCCCAATAGTTTTAAGGTATATGTGTTGATATGCGATAACTATAATTTTTTTTTTTTGAGACAGAGTCTCACTCTGTCACTTAGAATGGAGTGCAGTGACGCTATCTCAGCGCACTGCAGCCTCAACCTCCTGGGTTCCAGCAGTTCTCCAGCCTCAGTCTCCCAAGTAGCTGGGATTACAGGCATGTGCTACCATACCTGGCTGATTTTTTTATTTTTAGTAGAGACAGGGTTCATCCACGTTGGCTAGGATGGTCTCCATCTCCTGACCTCATGATCCAATCGCTTCAGCCTCCCAAAGTGCTGGGATTGCAGGCATGAGCCACCACGCCCAGCCCTGCAGATACCTATAATCTGGAAAGAATACTGCTTTTGCTGGTCAAGCATCTGATTGTCTTGTTGGGACTGAAAATGTCTTTCTATCCAGAATTTTAACCACTTTGCATAGGTAATGACAAGCCTTTGATTTGTGCCCATTGCTACATGGGTAGCACATGGTAATTCTGCCCCTTTGCTGTATCTACAGAGTGCCTACACCACTCCAGTGTAGTATCTTTTATGTGATTCAGAAGCAGTTGACTAGTATTGGATTATAATCCAAAGTAAGAAAGTATGCAAGAGTCATACTGATAGAAAGAAATGATTGGAATCAATAAACGGGGCAAATAAATCTTCCATACAACAGAATTCCAAATAACCTAAGTATTATAGATAATGCCCCTCAAGGAGGGGACATCACTTCCCCCTTCTAAAGTGTGGGTTGTGCTTGGTGGCCTCTGTGTCCTGTCTAGAAAGGGAGCACAAAAAGTAACTTTACAGCAGAGAAACCCAACAAACGCAACCGTAGCCACATCCTCAGTGATAAGTCATGTTGATGGGTTGTGATGAAAATGGCTTTTTGCCTCTGGGGTCTTCCTCCTAAAAACCTGTCATCTCCATCTAATCGTGAGAAAAACAGCAGACAACCCAAATTGCGAGACATTCTACAAAATACATGGCCAAGACTCCTCAAAACAGCCAAGGTTATTGAAAACAAAGCAAGTCTGAGAAGCTGTCCCAGCTAAGAGAACCCTAAGGAGACGTGATGACTAAATGTAACATTCTTAGATAGCATCATCCTGGGACAGAGAAGGAACAGTAGCTAATCAAAATAAAGGATGGGGCTGGGCGCAGTGGCTCACGCCCATAATCCCAGCACTTTGGGAGGCCGAGGCGGGTGGTTGGCTTGAGCCCTGGAGTTCAAGACCAGCCTGGCCAACATGATTAAACCCCATCTCTACTAAAAACACAAAAATTAGCTGGATGTGGTGGCATGCACCTGTAGTCCCGGCTACTTAGGAGGCTGAGGCAGAAGAATAGCTTAAACCTGAGAGGCGGAAGTTTCGGTAAGCCAAGATTGCACCACTGCACTCTAGCCTGAGTAACATAGCAAGGGTCTGTTTAAAACAGACTTAAGTTATCATATCATATCAACATGTGACAAATATATCATTCTGCTGTAAGATCCTAAGGACAAGGAAAACTAGATACTGAGTATTCGAAAACCCTCTGTGTTCTCTTGGTAACATTTCTGTAAGTCTAAAACTACTATAAAAGCTTATTTAGTCTTGGAGTACATTTGAATTAAAGTTGCTGGAAAGAAAAGAAAAGAAAAAAAAGTTTATATGGAAATAACAGCAGTTGACTGGCCACCTGCCTGATTTTCCCTCTAAGCCCCGTGCTTTCCTCCCTGCTTGTGGGACCCTCACTTGGGAAGTTTTGTCAGCCTCTTTATTCTGCAGGCCAGCAAGAGCCCACCTCTCCTCTGGCTCCCATCTCCTAGAATTCTGAGAGCTCAGCCTTGTGGCTTGAAGAGTCTCACAGAGTTCATAGAACACTCCCTCTGTTCTCCTTGACTGGAAGCTCCCACTCACTCGCATTACTCACCTGGCTCATTTGATGAAACTGATTCTCCTTCTCCCACATCTGGCCCCTGCCACACTGGGACATTTCTCCTCTTGTCTTGGTGTCCTGGCAGTGTTTCCCTAGCCTGACACTACCCAAATCAAAGAAGTAATTGCAAAGTGCCTATTTCTGTTTATTTAGCTATCTACTATTAAAAATGGCCGCGTAGGTGACAATGATCAAAGTGCATCAGAAGCTGGGCATATATTTGTGTTAGGAACATGTCTCTTGGCCATATAGGAAATTGCATTCCTAGATCCTTCTCTCTGTTCTGAGTTTAATGTTATATACTCATTGAACTCAGGGAACTGTTTCAAAGACTCTGGGACAGTTTGTTGCCTGGATAAGAAAATTCAGTTAGCCTAAGTTCCCTACCACACTGGAGCTCCCTGAGGGCAGGAACCATTTTCTACTCATCATTGATTTGCTATTGGCTGGCAACATGCCTAGCACATAAAGGCAATCAATGAAATATGACTTCAGTAATTGATTACCATTGCCACAATGATAGAGGTTGCTGATGTGCTGTTATTACAGAACAGGGTAGGCTAGCTCTAGAGGGCCTTTTAGGGGCCATGCTGCCTGGAGTGGATCTGACAGTCTCATCTCTGATTCCTTCAGGCCATCACCAGGGTTCTCGGTCAGGAATGCCTGCTGCTGCCTATATTTGCCATGTAATAAGATGAGATGACGGAAAAATGGCCCATTTGGGGGCTACCACTGTACCTAAAAAATTCTACCATTAATGTCACACCTTCAAAATCTTTGTTGCTTTTGGGTTTTATTTATTCATATGTTTTGCAATTACAGGTCAGTAGTGCTTGGGAACCTGTTAGAAGGAGTCAAATCTTACCAACTCTTCAACATGCAATGTGACTGGCTCAGAACCAGTCCCAAGGGTATGAGACTGAGAAGAGAAACATTGTAGCAAGTAGACAGGAATAGCTCCAGTTCCTTGGTCAGAAGGGAAGAGTCTGCATGAGGGCATGAGCTCTGGAGAGGGAGGGATGTACCCAAAGGGTGGGGGTTTTCAAAGGTAAACTTAACTTCCTTCACAATGTTATTTGGTGTTGGCCCTGACATCAGTTGACTTTCTGTCATTTTAATTGAAACTGTGGATCAAGACTCTTGACTCATCTAAAATAGGAAAGTCAGAAAGTCTGCATGGGACTGGGATCCTGCCTGTTTTTATCCCTACCCTCCTTTCCTCCATCAGCGATTAGACCCAATTTAACAGTATAGACACCATGATTTCCAGGATAGTAACTAACTAAATAGATCGTTATTTTCCTGGTTATTTTCTTAAGCACTAAGCAGAAGCAACACTATACTGTAGTCTGATCCTATTGGAAAAAGGTGCATTCACACTTAGAGTTTTTCACGTGAATTGTTTTTCTTATACTTAAGATTCCTTTCTTTCACCTGAAAGAGAAATAGATGAATATGTTTAAAAAGTTAAGTAGGCAACAAAGGACTTGATTCTACAGTTTTACTCTTTTTTTACTTAAACTCAAAATATACCTGAAATAAAACCGTGATGAAATGCTGAACCTTTCTTAAGGAGTGGCCTTAACTGGTTTTGGCGACCCTGGTTCCACCCCAGTAAATGGACCCCTCTGGATTGACAAATTCTGTCATCATGAGTTAAACAACTCCCAATAGAATGTAATTGATGGATAGAGATGCATGTTGACTGGGTAATCAGGTTTCTTATTGCAAAAGCCAGTTCTATGTACCTGAAAATGGATTTAGAACACTTAATATACTTGGCCTAATTTTCAATTCTATTTTTTAAAAAGAAAGAAAGAAGGCCAGGGGCAGTAGCTCACGCCTGTAATCTCAGCACTTTGAGAGGCTGAGGTGGGCAGATCACTTGAGGTTAGGAGTTTGAGACCAGCCTAGCCAGCATGGTGAAACCCCATCTCTCCTAAAAATAGAATAAATAGCCAGGTGTGGTGCCACCTGTAATCCCAGCTACTCAGGAGGCTGAGGCACGAGAATCACTTGAACCCAGTAAGTGGAGGTTTCAGTGAGCCGAGATAGCACCATTGTACTGTAGCCTGGGTGATAGAGCTAGACAGCCTCAAAAAGAAGGAAGGGAGGGAGGGAGGGAGGCAGGGAGAGAGGGAAAGAAATAGTCCTGGCATAGAGAGAGAGTTACTTGAGATTAGAGTTCTATATTCAAACCACCTGGAATCATTTTATAATGAAAAATTCTGAAAGTATGAGAGAGAATATGCAAAGTGCTACAAAAGTGGTAGCATTAAAGCTGAATTCTTGGGCCGGGCACAGTGGCTCAGGCCTATAATCCTAGAACTTTGGAAGGCTGAGGTGGGCGGGTCACTGGAGGCCAGGAGGTTGAGGCTACAGTGAGCTGTGATCATGCCACTGCACTCCAGCTTAGGTGACAGAGTGAGATCCTGTCTCAAAAAAAAAAAGAAAGAAGTCATGGAAATGCCTTAGTTTGAGGATCATCTACCAATCTCCAGCCAATGAATCACTCATAGGATGCTTTTTTCTTTAATATGGAACATTGAAGTCTTTTCCTCTTTACATTTATACGATCTGCTTATGATGTTTGTGGCCGAGAGGATAAGTGGATTAGTGTGAAAGCCGCCATCTAGTCACAAGCATCTGAAAGTCCTGGGAGCATGTGTTCTGGGAACAGGACAGCTGCAGGGGAGGCGAGGTGGCTGCACCTCTGTAGTACCCAGGTACAACGTGGTCCTCACTGCAGTCACAGGAGCCAGACGGTCATCTTGGTTCACACATAGGATAAGGTTGTTAAAATTCCACGATGAGTCTTAAATGACCTCATAGCTGTCCTGCACAAGGAGGCAGATGACTTTTTTCCTCAAGACAGTTGGGGAAAGAGTGACTAAATGAGCTTAGGTGGAGAGAGCTTTAAGTTAGGAGTCTTAGGTCTTAATTCTCAGAGCTGTTGACTTCCAAACATAAAGCAAGTAATCCTCCCCCTACAGTCAATCTTGGCAGAGCCCATAGAGTGGATTATGTCCCACATATAACTGTAAATTGGGAAGGACACTAGGGAGCTTGTAGGAGACACAGAAGAGAACTACAGACTGAAGAATCAAAGGAAAAATCAAAGGACCAGGATTATCTGACAAGGAAAGAAGATGGTCATCTGTGCTCCCAATTTATCACCTCACTGGCTTCCTTTCCTGTTCTGCTCCCAGTAAACAGTGAGCCACTTGAAAAGGAAGACTTCTCCAGTTTTGTATCTCTAGCACCTAGAATGTGCTCATTGGAGGTGGTCAAGAAATTAAAAAGTTCTCTGTTAGAAAAAGTAACTGGCTATAATCGCAGCACTTTGGGAGGCTGAGGCAAGTGGATCGCTTGAGCCCAGGAGTTTGAGACCAACCTAGGCAACAAAACAAAACCTCTTATATCTACAAAAAAAATACAAAAATTAGCCAGGCGTAGTGGGCTACTGTAGTCCCAGCTACGTGGGGGGCTGAGGTGGGAGGATCACTTGAGTCTGGGAAGTCAAGGCTGCAGTGAGCCATGATACCACATCACTGCACTCCAGCCTGGGCAACAGAGTGAGACTTTGCCTCAAAAAAAAAAAAAGAAAAGAAAAGAAAAACAAAAGGAAAAATAGTTTTAAATTGTAACATAGTTACTGTCACAAGATGGAATGTGTAATAAAATACCAGTTAGAATACTGAATGTTTATTGAGTAATTACTACCTACCCGACACTGTATAAAATGGTTTATACATTTTCCCCATATAACTTCTGCAACATTCCTAGGAGGTAAACACTCTTGTTTTTCCATTTTACAGATGAAGAAACAGAGGCAGAGCAACTTTAAGCTCTTTGCATAAGGACACTAGCATGAGGTACAGCATCTGGATAGAAATCAATAAACCAGGCTGTCTGACTGCAGAACTCATGCGCTTAGTTACTATACACATCAGTCAGTTTGATCTGGAGAAGAGAAACCACTCTAGGTATTTCAAGTAGGAAGACATTTAACATAGGGAATTAGTGCTTTCCAAACCCATCAAGAGGGCCAGGGAAGGGGGACCAACAGGAAATCAGAAATCAGTTCAGAAAGTCATTTCAAAAAAATCAATAAATATAAGAATAGCAGAAAACTGCTAACAGTAATCTCAGATGCCTACAACACCTGCAGGTATTATTCACAGAAGGGTGCCTAGAAGCCACTCACAGAACCTCGTATCTGCCATCTGCTGAAGCTTCTGCACCTGCTTCACTGTCTTGGGAGCAGTAATGGCTTCTGTTACTCTTTGATTTCCAAGCCCCATTCAGGTGCCTCTCACTGGTGACATTTAACCAAAAACTCTATTGGCAGGGATTTTGGGAAATGTAGTTCCCAGGCCTCCAGCCCCTGTGATAGAAAGGAGTGCTTCAAAGGGGAGATGATGCCAAGTTGCCACTAGACAGAAAACCCAGCACGCTATGCTATGCAGTCTTGACAAAAGTGTGGGGACTTCTCCAGGGAGCTTGAAAGGTGTGGCATTTATATAATTTTCTGTTTCCTCCCAGAGGCTGAAGAACAAGCTGGGGATCTGATTCCCCAGCACTGCCCTGTGGTTTCTGACAACCACCGCTGAAGAATTCTAAAATGCCTCGTGGTAATTCCTTAACTGCTTAGTAATGATGGGGTTATGCCTTATCCTAGGTATTGAAGAAACACCCCTTCCCTTCAAGCATTTTTATTCCAATGGAAGATGGGGGAAAAGTGGAGCCAGATAAGTTAATAGAAAATTCTAACACAATGCATTAGCTATGTATAAATTAGTCACTTAGATAACAAGTGACTAATTCTGCCCTGTGGATTGCAGATGACTTTAATGGGAAGATGATAGTTCAGTTAGAATTAAGGCAGTGGTTCTCAACCTTGACTGAATAGAAGATTCACTTAGGATGTTCATGTCTTAGTTTATTTAACTTGCTGTAACAAAATACCTCAGGCTAAAGTAACAAAATACCTTAAACTGGGAAGCTTATAAATGACAGAAATTTATTCCTCACAGTTCTGGGGACCGAGAAGTCCAAGATCAAGGTACCAGATTTGGTGTCTATTGAGAACCTTTAGTGTCTGGGTTCATAGATGGCACCTACGAGCTGGGTCCTCATTCAGTGGAAAGGACACAAACTGGAAATAGCTCTTTGGGAATCTCTCTTATAGGGGCACTAATGCCACTCATGAAGGTTCTGTCTGCCCTCATGAGCTAATCACTTCCCAAAGGCCCCATCTCTGAATACTATCACATTTAAGGTTAGGTTTCAATATGTGAATTTTGAGGGAACACAGAACATTCAGACCATAGCAAGTTGTCAGAAGTACTGATGCCTGTGGCCAATCCAAGACCAATTAAATCAGAATCCCTGGGGTTAAGGCCCATAGACCCGTATCTTTCAAAACATCCCGAGTAATGCTAAACCTGTCATGGACAACTCCTATGAAGCTTTACAGTTTACAGTGGGCTTTCACCTTTATTTTCTCATTTGAATCTCAACTGTCATCGCCTTGTTTTAATTAACAAACTAAAACTTAGAGTGTGAGACTTTATCCAAGGTCCAGAGCTATTCATGGCCTTCAGCTCTTATGACTCAATCTAGCCCTCTTTATGTTATATAGTGGGTCCCAAACTTGGCTGTGAATCAGCGTCTAGGGGTGAGGCCCATGAATCAGCTCCCTAGGGAGCTCTAAAAAAAAAAAACTAGATGCCCAGATTGTACCCCAAACCTATCCCATCAGAATATGGGGTTAGAGTGGAGCCTTGCATCAATAGTTTTTAAAGATCCCCAAGTGATTCCAATGTGCAATAAAGTTTAGAAACTACTGTGTTATGCCATACTCAGGTAGCATGTGAATGTTGGTGTAGCTTAAAGTGCATGAATCTGCTAATTAGGAGATTATGCTTGGTTCTAATTCTAACAGTTTATCTGTTCAAATAAATCTCTTAATTAGGGACTCTCTTAGCAATTAACTTGTCAATAACAGCAGCCATAAAAATGCAAAAACTGATGTTTCTAACCGAAGAACAAATCTTAACCTAATGCATGTTACGACCCTTATAGAGTCAATGCATTCTTATTGTCAAAAGTTATTAAATAAGCAAACCATTAGTTAGCAAAGAGAATAGGCAGCTAACTTACTTATTTACTGATAATGAATATTCAGTGTCAGATTTGAGCCAGATAAATATGTGCATATCTCATTTCCCCCTTCAAAGAGGTTAAATAATGTCCACTGTCAAATCTGTACAGCCACAGAAACTTTATGTTCCCAGTCAGGATCCTCTGACCTGTCCTCTGCTGTCTGCCAGGAAAGGATCATGTTCTTTCACACACTGTAATTGCATTTATTTAGCCTAGAAACTCAATTCTTTAATACTGAGAACATCAAGTTCAGAAACTAATTTTCTAGAAGTCCTTATAATAGACAAAGACAGGAATTTAAACCCATCTTCAGGGAGAAAGCAGTCAGTGTTAAAATGCTCTTTCTAAAGCTTCAGGTTTTTGATAGAAATGATGGAGTACATCCAGCCCTCTTTCCCTGTAATTCTTTTAGGAGGAAGCAATTTTAAAGTCTAATATGTTTGGAGAATGCTACTTCATAACTGTGGCCTACATTGCCCTAAGTGGAAAAGATGGAGCATTTTTATATTTTCACAATCACACAAACTGTGTGTGACACTTTCATATTTCTGGGTGGAAAGCATCATAAGATGTTCAAGGAAAGGGGGCCCAGCCTCCCAGTTCTCTAAGACAAAGGAGTCACTCTGGGCTGCTCCACTAGCTAGCATTGCAATTCCAAGTGAAAAAGACAACCAGCAGACTTGATAAACACACAGCTTTTTAAATTTCCTATCTTATTTTTTTTAACTTTTATTTTTATTTCAGGTTCAGGGGTACATGTGAAGGTTTCCTACCTAGGTAGACTCATGTCATGGGGGTTAGTTGTACAGATTATTTCATCACCCAGGGATTAAGCTCAATACCCAACAGTTCTCTTTTCTGCTCCTCTTCCTCCTCCCAAACTCCACCCTCAAATAGACCCCAGTATCTGTTGCTCCCTTCTTTGAAATTCAGTTTTTTTTAAGCTGGGAAATTTCAAGTAACTTCAGTGATTTACTGCGTGTCTTTACTACATCCAAGAGAAATGGGAAAGAGATAAATCAGACCAACAAGGGTACAGACTTACCTTGCCAAATGGTCAGTTTTACAGGATGTGTTTGCGAGCCTGCCTGCTGTTCTGTTTTCCTAGGACGTGGCTCCTAACCCCGTTGCCCTGAGCTGTGCATATTCCTCTTGTGGGCCACCTGAGCTGCATGTTAGTCTCTGTTTCCCAGCTCTTCCGTGAAGCCAGTGCTTATGGGTACCTTGTGGAGTGCCAGACCCTAAGTAAACAGCAGCATCAGAATTAGTTGCAAGATTTGTCATTGACAGGTTTAGCTAGGACACAATGGGCCTTTAGGATCCATTTAATATCCCAGGTACTGGGATATGACTTGTCTCATATTATACTTCTGTTGGACAACTTGAATGATAGCTGTGAACGCTTTGGCTCAAGCAATTGGGAGCAGTCTTGAAGAAGGACACATTAAATATCAAATACATCCACCAGCATACCGATTATTTATTGATATATAACAAATTACCCCAAAGCATAGTAGCTTAAAACAGTATCTATTATGTCATAGTTTTGTGTGGGTCAGGAATGTGAGCTTAACTCAGTGGGGTCCTCCGGCCCAGGGTCTGACACAGGGCTGTGATTGAGGACTGTAGTCATCTCAAAGCTTGACCAGGGGAAAGATGCACTTCTTGTGGCTGCAGGCAGAGATCGGATCCTTCTGAGTTTCTGGTCTGAGAGCCTCAGTTCCTCTGTGGCTGTGGTCCAGAGGCTGTCCTCAGTTCCTTGCCACGGGATTTCACAGCACGGCAGCTTGCTTCTTCAGAGCAAGTCAGCGAGAAGTGCAAAAAAGTGTGCAATGCTGGTGAGCAGATGTCATCTAATCTCACAAGTGACATCCCACTGTTTGAACTATGCTATTCAATAGGAGCCAGTCATGCTACAGCCCCCAGGCGAAGGCACTACACAAGGGTGTGAATACCAGTAGTCCAGGCTCATCAGGAACCTTTCTACTTGCAGATTAGAGTCCAGAGGAAGCACAGTGGCTCACATGTGTAATCCTAACCCCAACACTTTAGGGAGCCAAGGTGGGAGGATTGCTTGATCCCAGGAGTTCAAGGCCAGTCTGGGCAACATAGTGAGACCCCCAGCTCTACAAAAAGATTTTTAAAATTTAGCTAGGCATAAGCTAATTGGGGAGTCTCCTGAATTAACTACTCAGAAGGCTGAGGTGGGAGGATCTCTTGAGCCTAAGTGGTTGAAGCTGCAGTGAGCCATGATCACACCACCACACTCCAACCTAGGTGACACAGTGAGACCCTGACTCAAAAAAAAAAAAAGATTCCAGTTAGCTTTCTATTCATCCACCACATGGTTACTCTTTAATGTCCTGTACTGACTCTAATGGGTCTACATTCGTTTGCATGTTAATACATGATCTGAAATAATATATAAGAAACTGTAAGCAATTGTGATGGTGGAGGATGAAAGTAGCAAGTGGGCAAGTAGAGACAAGGCTGGAAGGGAGACATTTCACCAGATACCTTTTTCTACTTGGGGATTTTTTAAGCCATGTTTGTGTATTATCTTTTTTTAAAAAAGAAGTACATGGGAATGAGGGATATAAACCGCCTCCATTCCCCACACACTCCGTGCTGGACTGTCCTTCCTTTGCAGGACTGTCGCCCTGTGGAGGGCGGGCTGGCTTTTCCTGGCCTTGCTGGACTCTCCCAGGACAGCTCAGGCATGCCCTCCTCCAGCTAGTGTTTCCTGAGCCCCTGGTCTCTAAGAGCGCATCTCTGCTCTAGAGCTCATCCCATGTTAAAATCATGGGATTACTTGTCTCTGTGCCCTACAAACCAGGGGCTCTTTGAGAGCAAGTCCAAGGCCTTTGTGGAATTTGTATTTCAGTGACTTGGGCTCAGCTGATTGAGTGAAAGAGCAGCAGTTTCTAGCAGCGATAGAGGTGGGAAAGGGGGCCCCTGATTCGCTTTAGGATCCCCCCTATGGACAGGCAGTTGCTGTGGGTGAGATCTGATTAGGAATACACACCAGGGCAGTGTCTGGGTGTCCGGGCCTCAGGCCCTCACCATTCCGCCAGCCCTAATATGCCCTCAGAGGCAGCTCTACAGAGACTCACAGACTCTGCATTCAGCTGCTAGCTCCAGATGTACACACCATTGTGGGTAGGAGGTGTGGCCCAGCTCACTAGTTCCCAAAGTGTGGCCCCTGGACTAGCAGCCTCAGCATCACCTGGGGACTTATGAGAAACACAAACGTTGGAGGGGCGTCCATTCCAGACCTACGGATGTGGTTTGGCTGTGTCCCCACCCAAATCTCATCTTCAGTTGTACCTCCCATAATTCCCAGGTGTTGTGGGAGGGACCTGGCGGGAGATAACTTAATCATGGGGCAGTTTCCCCCATACTGTTCTCAAGGTAGTGAATAAGTCTTACGAAATCTGACGGTTTATAAGGGGTTTCCCTTTTGGCTTGGTTCTCATTCTCTCTTTGCGTGCCGCCACGTAAGACATGCCTTTCATCTACTGCCATGATTGTGAGGCCTCCCCAGCCATGTGGAACTGTAAGTCCATTAAACCTCTTCTTCTTTGTAAATTACCCAGTCTGGGTATATCTTTATCAGTAGTGTGAAAATGGGCTAATACACCTACTAAATCAGAAACCCTTGGGGATGAGACCAGCAATTGGGCTTTTAACTAGTCTTCTAATGCAGGCTCAAGCTTGAGAATCACTGGCCTATCTTTTACTCCTAAAGCTCCCAAGGAGCTTTCTACTTACCCACAGCTAGAAGTAAGAGCAATTCATGCTCTAAGAACACCTTCCTTTGTAGACATTTTCCCACAGCACTTGCAAAGTCTTTACTTCTCCCGAGGACTGATCAGATGAGGAACTTAGTACATTCAGACTACTAAATGATTTGAAAAGAAAAATGTGGACTGTTTTCAGAGCTTTATTTGGGAAATCCTCATTTATAGATTATCTCTTGTCAAAATACGGACAGCAGTATTTTGGTATCTTCTGTATCTGGTTGGTGAAGGCCGTGCACTCCCCAGCAATGCTGTCTCTACCTTGATACCAGGTGACTTTATTTTTTTTCCAAGCTATTCCATGTATTGTTTCAGTTACCTTGAAGAGCATTTTGTGACTTCATGCTTTTCTAAATGTGTCTTCATGGTGGAGTTTGGGAACAAGCTGTTCCTTTTGAAAGAGTTAAAGGATCATGTAGAATTTTTGAGCGGACACAGGCTTCTGGTGATACGTGGAACAGAGCCTAGAGAACTTGGTGAAAGCTCGTCTGAAACACTGCAAATTACTTTACTGTTCTGTTCACCATCTTCTTATATGTCATCTGAATTCATTTATTAGTTCTAACAGGTTTTTTTTTGGTGGGATCCTTACAATTTTCTATATACAGGATTATGTCATCTGCAGAGACAGTTTTACCTCCTTTTCAATTTGGATGCCTTTTATTTTTTTCTCTTGCCTAATTGCTCTGGCTGAGACATCCAGTCCTATGTTAAATAGATATTATAAGAGTGGTGTCCTTTTCTCATTCCTGACCTTAGAGGAAAAGTTTTCCATCTTTGACTGTTGAGTCTGATATTAGCTATGGGCTTGTCAAATATGATGTGGCCTTACTATGTTAAGGTATATTCCGTCCATACCTACTTTGTTGAGTGTTTTAATTTAAAAAAATGTTGGATTTTGTCAAATGTTTTCTATACATCTATGGAGATGATCAACTTATATGTCATCTGATTTTATTTATAGAAAGATCCTCTTAGGTTGGTTTTCTTTTTCTTTTTAAAAGTTTTATTTCTAATTGACAAATAGTAGCTAGATATTTGTGGAGTATGATGTTTTCATACATATATAAATTGTGGAACCATCAAATCATGCTAATTAACGTATCTATCACTTCAAATATTTATTATTTCTTTGTAGTGAGAACATTTAAAATCCATTCTTTTAGCTACTTAGAAATATACATTATTATTAACTATAGTCACTATACTATGTAATAGGTCACCAGAACCTTATTCTATCATATAGTTCTTTTTTAACTACCAAAAAGCTGTTAGGCGTGAGTTGGGGGGTCACATTTCACCATAATAGGGAAGAGTCTAAAGAACACTAGAGCTGACTGGTGAGTTTACAACAGAGGTACAAACACTTCTTGTGTCTCAATCCCAGGTGGGAAGCTGGCACCATCCCCCAGTTCAGTAGTTAGCATACCCTTTGCAGGAGAACTTGGGTACAGTCTGGCTGTTGCCTTTATTCTTGGTTTCAGGGATGCCACTTTGTATTACATGTTTATAGGACTAGAGCCTGAGGGGGAGGTTTTATCCCACACACCATATTACATGGGGAATATCTTCATAAAGTGCAGACATTCTGTGTTTACACAGCGCTCCGCTGTCTGAAAGCACTGCCACATCCCACATCCATTTTCTATTGAATTCTTAGAAAAACCCTTTGGAATGTTTAACTTGAACTATAAGGAAATGGAGAACTTCACCCAGGACTCCTGGCTCCTTGGTGCCATTTACTCAGATACCAACCTATTTGTTTTACTTTCAACTGAGTAGTATCAGATCATCTCAAATGCCCTGTCTCATTCTCCAGCAGTCTTCCGGGACATTCCACCCACTGGCAAAGGCACAGAACCATGGAATTCAGACCAACAAGAGGATATAGAGGTTGTTTTATCCAACTCTCACTTTAGAGATGCGGAAACAATGTCTACAGGAAGTGGATGATTTGCCTAGGTTCACGGAGCTAGTTAGGGATAGCATTCAGACGCTAATGCTGGCTAGCCTCCAAGCTGCCATTTCAAAACTTATCACCACCCCAGACTCTATGCCACTGTTTCTTCTTATGACTGTTGATTTCCATTTTCATTTTATTTATAGTTATTTTCTATTAATATAGATAAGCATATTATTGGGAAAGGCAGTTGACTGATTGAGATTTTGAAGAAACACATCATCCGGTATCTCACCAGGATTTGGCAGGTTTCCCAAATGAGATTGGCTTTTGTGAGGATCTTCTAGGGTAGGAAATGAGATGCTATTCCCTGGGGATGATGGACCTGCAGAGAAGGTGGCGAGTGGACTCAGCATGTCGTTGGGAAAGAGGACCATCAGAAGTTGCTGTCCCTAACTAAAAATAAGATCATAAACATAAGAGAGACAGTGCACCTTCACCCCAGGTTCAACATGGAGAGTTACAGGATCATTGATGATTTCACTGACAATCACAACGGGTCCTGGGAGGGAGGGAGTCCAGGAAGGAGATATGTATGAGCAAATACCACCTTGCTATGAACCAAATTGCTTCAAAAGATACAGAAATCCCTGGGTTTGAAAACATCAGAGTTGGAAACACTTAGGTCAAGTACAGCACCCCTTCATCCTGTTCCTGATTTCTCTGTTCGCCTCCAGACTAAGTGACTTCATCTGTGCCTTGGATGCACTAAATTGCCAACCCCCAGAGTGAGCCCATTCTAGCCTTCCCTGTTCCCAGTTAACTGGGGTGGCATGAGCTAAGTTCTTCCGAACAAATGCCGAGAAGAAGATGGTTAATTGTTAATGAAAAAATCCACAGACAGATGGTAGCACTGACCCTGACAGAGCAGTAGCCTTAAGAAAGAATGAAATGAGTTGTAGAACTTTCCCTCCCGTGTTCCAAGCAGTGGAGATGATGGCTTGGGGAGTACCTGAAGAGAGGTGCCCTTGCATGATGAATAGGCTCTCAGGCAATGCTAATTGTTAGAATAGATATTTGCATATATGAATATTTTTAATGGAGATTCATAAACATTTGTCTTTGACTTTAAATCTCACATAGGTGAAGATAGTAGCAGCACCAGCTATAGAAACAAATCTGAAAATCAAACAGCCCAATTAAAACTCAGATTTAAAAAAAAAAACACACACATTAAAACAAAGCAAAATGAAATGAACTTTAAAACACTAAAAGGATTCCGATCTGTTAAGGGCCCCAAATGGCAAGTAATTCAGGGAAAATCCTATTAATTAAAAACCACTACTCTGTGAAATGGCTGCCATTACATTTGAAGGTAGTTAATATGCCCATTTGCAATACCTGTGGAAGCTATAGATGAGCTTTGGAAGCAGTTGGCCATCTGTTGAGGGTAGGCTGCTGTTTCTGCTTTCCAAGAAATTTTAGGCCTCAGAAATACAGGCACCAGTGACAACATAAATTGATCACTTTATCAATTAAGAAAATAATACACACAGGGAAATTATGGTAATCAAATGTTAAAATTGCAAAGGTTGTATTGAATTACTCCCTTTTCTGAAAAGTACTGAGTTTACCTTCAAATGACGCAGTTGGGTTCTGCAAAAGTTGTATATGCCAGAGCTTCACAATTTTAAGGCACTTAAAAATAGGTAAAATGACAATGCTGATGTGAATGTCATGTGTGAGGGGAACCACCCCTGGGAGACACTACACCTTCTGTGGATAGGTGCCTGCCACACAGTGGACAAAGAAGTAATTGAATGAGTCAACAACTGGGGGTTTGGCCAGGCATGGTAGCCAGTGTCTGTAGTTTCAAATACTTGGGAGGCTGAGGTGGGAGGATTGCTTGAGCCTGGGAGTTCGAGGCTGCAGTGAGCTATGATTGTGCCACTGCACTCCAGCCTAGATAACAGAGCAAGACCTTGTCTCTAAAACAGAACAAAACAACAATTGAGAGTTTGGATGCTGATTCCGCTGGTGGTGATGAGGCATGTTTCTATTCATTTTTCCCTTTCAGAAAGAAAAAGGTCCTCCAGGGTAGGAGGCAGCAAACTGCAAATGGGCTTGTTTATCTTTGGCTCCCTGTTTAGAGTTCTGAATCAAAGTCCCATTGCATTCTTTCCTCTACAGAGCTCCTGCAAGACCCTCTCTCCCTGCATGAAAGTGTGAGCCAGTGCAGGTGGGGGCTCAAAACCCTCAGACCCCTTGTCTGCGTGTGTCAGGAAGGGTATTAAAACATGCCCAATAATCATTTTAAGAACAAGTTCCCAAGTAAAAATGGGTGGAATCTCAATCACTTAATAACATATTTTTTAAAAAAATCTTGCTTGTGTCCTTAAAGTGTCACAATTCTCACGTACCTAGTTCAGACTCTGAAGTTACCATGAGGTGCTAACTTGGAGTATCCCTGACAGTAGTTTGTTAACTCTTCAGCAGTTAAGGCCATGAAGCCCAGGTCTATCCATAACTCAGGCTGCACCTCTGCTCTCTGGTCTCAATTCAAAAAGTTCAATTTTTTTTTTTTTTTTTGGAGACAGGGTCTCATGCCCAGGCTGGAGTGCAGTGGTGCAATCTCAGCTGACTGCAGCCTTGACCTCCAGGGCTTTTGAAAGTCACCACAACAGTCTTCCCACCTCAGCCTCCCTAATAGCTAGGTTTACAGGTGCACACCACCATGGCTGTCTAATTTTTATATTTTTTATAGAGACAGAAGTTTGCCATATTGCCCAGGCTGGTCTCAAACTCTTGGGCTCAAGTGATCTGCCAGCCTCGGCCTCCCAAAGTGCTGGGATTACAGGAGCGAGCCACTCTGCCCAGCTGAAAAGTTTAATTTTAGTATCTATTTTATTTCAACTTCCCCATTGTCATCTGGCAGCACCCCCTCACCCCCACTTGGAGGGACTCCTGGCCTCGTGGCCACTGGCTCCCAGGGCAGACCTCCCTGTGCAGTGGGACTGATTGGCACATAAACCATTCAGACCAGCGGAGAGCAGTTGAAGGCCAAAATATATTCCCCTCCACCATCTCTCAGGAACATCACCCTTTCTTTCAAAATGGCCTGAAAGTAGAGCATTAGGCATCATTACAAATACATCTCAAAGTCTCTCGACTTCTTTATCCACATGAGTTTCTTAAATGCTCTGAGGCCTGCTTCCCTCCTAGAGAAAAGGGAATATTGGTAAAAATGAGCATTGACTGGGGGCTCTTTGGTAGCAGGTCCCACGCTTAGCACTATCCAAGGATTGAGGAATAAGTTCTCTGGGAAGCGCTCTGAGGCATGTCCCAGGGCTCTGGGCTAGATGAAAGGCAGAGCTAGCATTCGTCCCGGGCAGTGGGATCCTGGAGTCCCTGCTGTGACCACCACGGTCTGCAGCCCCTATAGTGCCCATCCCCCAACTTAGAGGAGTTGCTGCAGGGATTAACGAAGTAACATCTAGAAAGCACTTAGCTGGTCTGGCACGATCGCTTCAACAATGAGAGCTGCTATTATGAGTCGAGGGCTCCATCCCCTGGGAGGGATCTGAAGGTCTATGAAGGGAAGGGGCTAAGGGAACCGTGAAAGAGGTGGCCCTGGGTGGGGGCCCTATCAGCTGAGGTCGGGCCTGTAGGAACCAAGAGTAGGGGTGTAGCCAGGGTGCTGCGGACGCACAGGCCCTGTGCTTCCATGCAGATGGCCAGTCCCAGACTCAGCCCTCAGGGGACCCCTTAGAGCAGCAGGGTCTTTGCCTTCCCTTTAAAAAAAAACCACAGTAGGAGATCTCCACCCCTGCCCAGTCGCCTATCCAGCACTTAATTTGCATATTCCTTTTACTCTTGGTTGAACACTTTGTTCGTTCGTTTATTGTTTGATAAACCTATGCCAATCTGTTTCCTTTTGGAAATAGACAAATGATAAAAATGTTCCCCAGGGTTTGGGAATGGGTCTGGCAAATGACCCCCAGAGTGCCATGCGTGTGTTTGGTGACGGTGGCCATGCCTACCATCTGCTGGCCACACACCAAGTATAGACAGTTCCTATGATCCTATGGGTGTCACGCGTTTTCTCTTCACATAACCATGTTTCATTGTTCAGCTATGAACTTCAGCCCCTCCTTGGGCCCTCTAAGAGGCCACCCAGATACGTTCAGCATTAAACATGGAGTTGTTTGTGAATGTTAAGCTGAACTTGAAGATGCAGTGGTCACGGACAAGAACAAGCGCCATGTATAGGGAGTTGAGCTGAGGGCCTGCTCATGACCATCAGAATAAAGCAGAGGGCTCTGCTCTCAGGCCTCAGGGAGCCTGGGTCTCCTCAGGTGTGCCTGTGTGCTTCTTGGGGCTGGGGTACGGCATGGCCATGGTTGTCTGTCCTGGGTCTGTGACTTCACGTTTTGGGAATAGCACCACCCAGGATTGCTCTGGGAACGTTGTATAAGGGTGTGATTTCGTGTTTCCATGGCCACTTTCTCATATTTTGAGATATTCTGAAGTTTAATTAGATTTGAACTTCTCTTGAAGTCTCTCTTGAAAGTAGAGTATTTTTACATGTGATTTGTTGTTTTTAGAACCTAGCCAGAAATGCAATAAATTCATTTTTTTAATATAAGAGAGGTAAAGTCAGTGATAGAGTGATGATTATTCACAAAGCAAGGTTGATCCCCTGCTTCTTTTCTTCTGGAAATGATGATAAGATAGATGAGTCTCATTACAGAAGCGCAAATACTCAGCCCCATAGGTGCACCTCACACGGGATTGTGGTACAAGGGACTCTGAGATTCAAACAGACACGTGTTTACGTGTGGACACATTTAGCACATGTTTGAAATAAACAAAAATAAGCTGCATTCTCTACCTTGAAAGACAGCCTCACACAGCGTTTTGACTGTTGCAGTGACTTTCAGCCATGCCAGCCTCAGGTGGTAAGTGAGTTGCATAGCTAGTTTGCTGCCAACCTAAGCTCTCTCACTTCGGGACGTGTTGGGCTTTCCTGCTCTGGGAGACGGTGGCCTCCCAATCCATGCGCACTATCGTCCATTTAAAGGTTAAATTTCCCAGCCACATGACTTCCATCTGACAGCAAAGGGGTTGTTAACCATGATTGTGTGAGTCCTCCTCACACTTTCCACCCCCACCAGCAGGACCACCCACCCTTAAAAGACCCAGTGCTTGCTGGGCAGTCCTGGAGATTAAACCACACTGCAGTGGGATACGGGAGTGGAGGCAAGGACACATCCCCTTCTCTGGTCTTTTTCGTTAGGAAGAAATCTGTGCCTTTGGGTAGGAAAATGGTCTTGGGCAAGGCGCCTCAGCCCAGCCAGCAAACTGGTATTGTGCTCCCTGCACAGTGCACTGTGCTGGTCACTGAGGACTCAAGGACAAAGGAAACACAGTCCCCTTCCCTAGGCTACTCCCGAACAATGCTCTAATAAATCATGGAGAAGTCTCTTCTCTTTGAAGCAGAGCGTATATGTCTGGAGGTAAAGGAAATGAATGGTATGCTGGACGTGCAGAGGAATCAGGGGTGCCGCTCTGCAGCCTCTGATGACATGTTCATTTGTTCACTTGTGGTTTAAATAATACAAGAACGACACCTCTCGGCACTGGGAGATGAGCAGGAGCCTGTGAGGAAGAGATGTGATGCCCTGATGGTAATGGCTTAAATGGCACCCCAAAAACTACTTAGAAGTTTCTTCGTCGTGTTCTCTAGAACAAATAAAAGCATTTTTCTGCTTGACAAAACTGGGAAGCATATTCATTTTGTAGGTTCACAACAGAATCTAAAGCAGGATTTGACCTTAGGATTGCCCTCTACAACTCATCACTTCACGACTAGGGAAATGGGGGCAGGGTGCGTGAAGCAACTTGCCCCAAATGCATAGACAGGTGGGGCAGAACTGGGGCCGTGCCTTATCCTGCCAGTTCTTTACCCCGCAGTTCACCCCAAAAGTGACTGAAATGACTTCTACCAATGTTCAGAGCATATATCAGTGACAGGCCTATAACCGGCTTTTAAAGGACACTGGGTACATTTTAGGGGACAGCCTTTGGAAGCTCTTCAATGAGGCCTTTGAGCACAAGGGCTTGGCGGCCTTCACACTGATGTATGGAGCCCCAGGGTCCCTCAGAAGCGGGCTCTCCCCTGCTTCCTGGCAGAGCGGCTCTGAGCGGAGAGCATGCTTTTATACAGTGCACTTCTGAGTAAGATTTCTTTTGAAATGAATTAATCTAAAAAGTACTATTCTATAAAGAAACAATTCAGCCATGCTGAAAAGAATACAGTACTATCATCACAAATAACAGAGTCTGAAGTTGTGTCTCTTTTTTTCACTTTTAACGTGCTTCCCCACTGTCTCCTGAGGATGAATGGGGGCACCTGAGCGGGCCAGGGAATCACCTTCACAGGCTTTTCAGAAAGCGCTCTCCTGCTTTGTTTTCCCCACTCGATAGGATTTAGGGGACAACGTCTTTTCCAGCTCTTTGAATGATGGCCTGAGTTTATGGTTTTATGGCTCTTGTTCTCAACTCTCTTTACCATGTAAGCCCCCAGGGCAGGCGTGGGGACACAGCCCAGCACTGGGAGCATGGAAAACACTCAGCAAGTAATTGTGGAATGCAAACTGCCCAAGGAAAAGGGCGGGGGGGAGGGGGAAGCATCTTCTTTTTTATTGCTATTTTTGGAGTACATGTGATATTTTTATACAGGTATTCAATGTGTAATGATCAAATCAAGGTAACTAGGATATTCATCACCTCAAATATGTATCTTTTTTTCTTGTTGGGAACATTCCAGTTCTTCTCTTGTAGCTATTTTGAAATATACAATACATTATTGTTAAGTATTATTTCCCTACTAACGCAGCATCCTCTGAAAGCTGCCTGTCTTAGCTGATGACTGCTGTGAGGGTTAATTTTTATGAGGGGACTGTCTGCTGTTTCCTAAGTGCGCCAGAGGAAAAGTGCATAAGAAGGAAAGAAAAAAATTAGGAAATCAAATACACTTATTCCTGAAATGTTGCTCTAATAAAGATTTTTTTTTTTTTTTTTTTTTGGTGCTGAATTATTCTGAATTTACTAACTGTCTGCACCTCTTTGTTCCTTCTTTCAGAATGCTGGAAGATGACCTTAAGCTAAGCAGTGATGAAGAGGAGAATGAACAGGTAAGATTCTCTTTTTTGTCACCATCCTTTGGCGGTAACACTGACAACAGTGACCTGGTGGACTGTGCTGAGTGTTAACTGAGCTGAATGGTGGCGCTCCAGGCTGCTGGTCTTTCCTCTGCTAAGTGTGAGCTTCTCTACAGTTGGGCCAGTATGTTAAAATAGCTGCCCATAATTTCCCTTACACCTTGAATTCTGTAATTTTTACGATGTTGAGACCAACAATGGGTATTATAAGGAAGCTAAGATCAGGCTTCCCTCAGAAATAGACATAGCCCCCCTTTTTTTCTTTTCTTTTTTTTTTATTTATTTGTGTTTGTGTGAAGCTAATTGGCATTGTGGAGATCAAACATGTGACCTTAACCTCATCAGCATGCAACAAGCAATCTGTAACATTAAATATTGAGAAGTCTTAATATAGATATTATTAACATTGAGAAGGAGCAAATGTAGAGGTGAGCCAAAATGATGAATAAAAAATAATCATGCTCCGTATAGGCTGTTTGTCTTCAATGATAAATGTGCTTGAAATATTCTCCCCTGGTGTTGATTTATCAGCTCAAGACATCAGTTAGGGGTTATAAATACTCTTCTGATCAGTCAGTTAAGGTGAAAAAATATCCACTTAACATTCATCACATTCACTTCTGCATTTCAAGAAATGTTTGTATTTCAAAGCAAGTTTTAAAACACTAAAGACAGATTTTTCTATACTTCTGTTTTCTTTTTCTCATCCTGTATGCTGTATTTTGTCAAGTTCAGATACGTGTGATGGGTAGAAAGACAATTCCGAGAGTTTATTTTAACAAGTCATTTTTGTATGCAATACAAAATATTAATGCTATTCTATTGGTTTCGGAATAGTGAACTTAACAGAAAGGTATCATGAGATGCTATGCGGATGATTCGCTGTCCAGACGTGCAAATACAAATAAGGTACATAGAAAATAAGCAGAGGTTAAATAAAAGTCAACGGAGAATTTCGAGGAAGGGTATCTGAGCAGAGCATGGCTATGAGGTCACAAAAGGGGTTGCTCATCTCATGAGAGAAACTGAGGCATCAAGATGGGAGAAGAGCTTGAGGAGTCTGGAAACCAGATTGGCAAGCAGAGAATACCCAGTGCAGGAAGGTTAACTGGGCAAAGAAGGCCACTCGGGCTTTGAGTTTTTTAGAGATCTTTGGTTTGTTTCCAGGAGTACCTACCAGGGCAGCCAGATATCTGCAAAACAGCGATCTTAGCAAAAATGTAGAATGGCTTCACTCCTAATTCTGCTTGTCATCTGTGTGATGATAAGCAAATGATTTCATCCCTTTGTGTTTTTTCTCATTAAGTGGCTTGGATACATAGATTATGGATTAAGTCATATCAAACATGTAAATTGTGTATGCTTTTTATTAGAAAAAGAGTTCACAGACTATTTCAATCTGCAAACCTTTTTAAATTTGGAAATAATTTTCTGAGCTATTTCCAGGAAGTGTTTCCAATGAAAACTCAATTTTAATAAGCATTATTAATGATGTACTATACATGTTCTCTAAGACAGTAAGAGCTTTTAGTTGACTCATTTGGCTTTTTAAGCTACTCCCTTCCATTCTGTACTTATGGATAATATTTTGTCATGAATGTACAGGTCAGATCCCTTATTCTTGCGTTTAGTTCCTACATGAGTATACCTTCCTATTTTTACAATAAAAGGAACTGACAGAATGAATATTATACAGTAATCCCTTTTTCCTAATTAAGACTCCAGACAGTGGTTTTGCATATGATAGTTTAAGCTATTGCTTCAACAGTGATTGCATTAAGTTGTCCTGCTTTGGCCTATAATTATAACCTGGGCTAATCACAATAACAAGACTTTTAAACAAGACTAATGATACGATATTTTTCTCTCTTCAAGACCAAACTATGCTTTATCCCTGAGAAAGCGTAACCTGTGCACCCGCACACACAACACTCACACACACTCATTCCCTGGCATTCTGAGATAATTGAACATTTACCATAAATGATTTTTCTAGATGGAATCAGAGTTTGTACCTTAAACCCAAAATTTTTTAAGAATCCCTTGCCTCGATAAACAGAGTACAGTGTACGAAAATCCCTAACCTTTTCTGACGTTATATCTGGCTGTCTTTGCCAATATTGGTTCAACCAGCCCGTGTGCCACTGTAATAAAGAGGTGTCTACGAGAGCTTCAGATTGCTATACCTGCCCGCCCTTCCTCAGATCACCTCAGACTCTGTGCTTTTGAACACTCCTGTCTGAGGCTTCCTTTTCTCCTCATTGCCTTTGTGCTCTTAAAGATTAAGAGACAGTCTGGTTTAGTGGTTAAGAGCACAGCAGCCCCACTCCAGGAGTTCAAATCCCCACTCCACTACTTAGTGGTTTTGCAACTTTGGCATAGCCTCTGAACTGCTCTCTGCTTCAGGATCTCTGCTTGTAAAATTGGAATACACACACACACATTTTGAGACAGAGGTTTGCTCTTGTCATCCAGGCTGGAGTGCAGTGGCACAATCTTGGCTTACTGCAACCTCTGCCTCCCGGATTCAAGCAGTTCTCCTGCCTCAGCCTCCTGAGTATCTGGGATTACAGGAGCCTGCCACACACCCAGCTTATTTTTGTGTTTTAGTAGAAACGGGGTTTCACCATGCTTCTGACCTCAGGTGACCCACCTGCCTTGGCCTCCCAAAGTGCTGGGATTACAGGCATGGGCCACTGCGCCCGTAATTTTTTTATATTATTTATAAAAATGGTGAAAGTCTTTAAAAATGATTACATATATATCCGATGTAACCAATACCCAGATGAAAATACAGATAAGACCAGCCTCCCAGGTACCTCCGTGCTCCCACCAGTCACCACTCTGCAGAAAAGTAACCACTTACCTGTTTTCTAACACCATAGATTTTGCTTATTTTTGTACTTTCTATCAATGGAATTATTCATCATGTACTTTTTTGTGTCTGGCTTCTTTTGTTCAACATTGTTTATGAGATTCACCCATGTTGTTACCTGTAATTGAGGTTTGTTCATTTTCATTGTGCATGTCTGCCATAATTTACTTACTCATTCCACTGCTAATGAGCACGTGGATGTTTTGGTGGGGATGACGGGGAGGGTAGAATAGTGTGCTCTTATTAGCATCCTTGTACATGTCTTTTGTTGAGTACATGAGAACATTCTTGTTGGGTCTATGCCCAGAAGTATAAATGCTGAGCAGTAGGGTATGTTCATGTTCAACTTCAGTAAATTATCTTAAAACCATTTTCCAAAACGGTTGTACCAATCAACACTCCCACCAACAGTGTAAGAGAATTTCAGTTGCTCTACATCCTTACCACACGTTTATCTTTTTAATGTTCATAAGAAATATTGGTTGGAAGTTTTCTGTTTTGTGCTGTCTTTGTCTAGTTTTGATCAGATTAATACTGACCTTATAAAATAAATGGAGAAGGGTCTCCTGCTCTTTTCTCAAAAAGATTATGTTTTTTAAAAATGATGTTAATTATTTAGCAGAATCTCCAGTGAAACCATATGGGCCTGGAGATTTTTAAACTTAAAAATTATATTTCCTGGCCAGGTGTGGAGGCTCACACCTGTAATCCCCACACTTTGGGAGGCTGAGGAGGGCAGATCACAAGGTTAGGAGTTCAAGACCAGCCTGACCAACCTGGTGAAACCCCATCTCTACTAAAAATACAAAAATTATCTGTGCGTGGTGGTGCAAGCCTGTAATCCCAGCTACTCAGGAGGCTGAGACAGGAAAATTGCTTGAACCCAAGAGGCAGAGGTTGCAGTGAAACATGATCAAGCTACTATACTCCAGCCTGGGTGACAGAGCAAGACTCCATCTCGGGGGAAAGAAAAATCTATTTTCTTAATAGTTACAGAGCTTCCCAGATTATCCTATAGTCATAGGGCTATTCGATAATCTGTTTCATACTGGTTATGTTGTGGTACTGTGTTCTTCAGTAATAAGTCTGTCCATGTCACTTAAGTTGTCATGTTTATGCCTATAGGGTTGTTTGTAGTATTCCCTTATTATCCTTTTGATGACTGCAGGATCTGTAGTGTCGGCCCCCGTTTCATTACTAACACTCACCATTTGTCTTCTTTCTTTTTCTTTATCAGTCTTGCTAGAGGTTTATTAACTGTATTTATCTTTTGAAAGAACTAGCGTGTTGTTTCATAGTATTATCTATGTGGTTTTTCTGTTCCATTTTCACTGATTTCTTATCTTTATTTCCCTCCTCTTGCTTGCTTTGGCTACATTTTTGCTCTTTTCCTAGTTTCTTGAGGGAGATTAGATTATTGATTTGAGATTTGTTCTTTTTTATGATGTAATAAGCATTTAGTGCTATACATTTGACTCTCAGCACTGCTATAAACTTTATCCCACAAATTTTGATGTGTTGTATTTCATCATCATTCAGTTCAATGAGACTTCTTTGATTCATGGATTATTTAGAAGTGTGTTATTTAATTTCTAAGTGCTCAGAGATCTCCTTTAATCTTAACTTGTATTGGTTTCTAGTTTGGTTCCTTTATGGTCAGAGAACGTATTCAGTATGATTTCAATTCTTATACATTTGTTGAGTATTTTTTATGACCCAAGATATTGTTTGTATTGGTATATGTTTTATAGGCACTTAAAAGAATGTGTATTCTGTTGTTGTTGGGTAGAGTGTTCTGTTAATATCAATTATATTTATCTTGTTAGATGTTCTTTTGTATCTTTTCTGGACTTTCTGTCTAATCACTCTATCTAGTGTTGAGAGAGAGGTGTTGAAGTCTCTGGCTATCATTGTGGATTTGTTTATTTCTTCTATTCTGTCAGATTGTTTTTACATATTTTGCAGCTCTGTTAGTTGGTATATATACATTTAGGATTGCTATATTTTGTTATATTGACCCTTCTATCATTATGTAATATTCCACTCTGTCTCTGGTCATTTTCTTTGCTCTGAGATCTACTTTTTCTAATATCAATATCGCTACTCCTAATTTCTTTTGATTAATGCTTGCATAATGTAACTTTTTTCCATTCTTTAACTTTCAGCTTACCAATATTGTTATATTTGAAATGAGTTTCTTATATACAGCATATCTTAATAGTCATCATATTTGTATTCACTTTGCCCATTTCTGTCTTTTAATTGATGCATTTAGACCATTTACATTTAATGTAATTATTGATTTATTAAAGCGTAAGTCTACCACTTTATTTCTTTGTTTCATCCTGTTTTTAATTTTCTTTGTCCTGCCTTTCTATGTATTCCTTAAACCTTTTGAATTCTATTTTGATTTGTCTGTAACATTATTGTGTCTATCTCTTTGTATAGCTTTTTTAGTGGCTATTCTAGGTATTACACTATAGTGGCTATTCTAGGTATATACAGAACTTGTAACAGTTCATGGGTGCTGTCCTTTTGCAAGTTTTCTCCCTTAATATTCTATAATTACCTTGTTACAGAATTTATAATAGTATATAATACAAATGTAGTTTTTATCTTCCCAGCTTCATGAGTAAACAACCTGAATCTCAGTGTGTACCTTATTTATCTTTATTTCCCTGCTTCATACCATGACTGACTGGCTTCTAGCAGAGAAACCTAATCTTCTCAATACCACATTAACACCACTGCTCCCATCTTCACTCATCCTCCCGCTGCCCTCCTGTTGCAAGAGGACACTGCCCCGCTCCTATCCAAAGTTCATCCATTTCCTCAGAGCTAGTTAGAGACTTGTTCTTTTGATCTCATTATGCCACCATCTCTTTACCAGAAATGCTCCTCGTTGGGTCTGCATGACCTCCACAGAGCCAATTGTACTGGGCTCTTTTCAGCCTCATGTCTTACTAGAAGACTTACAGCATTGAACACTGTTCATCACCCACTTCTCTGTAGGAGTCTGACAGCACACTCTCCTGGTTTGGGTCCTGCCCCTCCTCCTTCTCTTCTCAGGCTCTTTTGCTGACTCTGATTTTCTGCCCAATGTTGGAGTCTTTCCATGTTTATTCCTGACTTTTCTTCTCCATGTCTGTTTTCTGGGTGATCTCATCCATTCCTACCTATGACCTTCAATTTTTATATACCGACAATTTCTAAAGTTACATTCTCAGCTCAGAACTCTCTTCTGAACCGCAAATCTACTTGACTTTTCCACTTGGATGTTTCACAAACATTTCAAATTCAGTCTGTGCCCAACTGGGCTTCTGGCCTTTGCCACCACTCTACCAGACACACAGATATGTTCCTCTTGCTATTGTTCCCATTTCCAAAACTAGCACTGCCAGATGCCCAGCTGTTCAAGCCTAGAAACTTCAGACTCATCCTTGATGATTCCCTGTTCCTCACTCAGATATTCCCTTCATCTCTAAGTCCTATAAACTCAGCCTCCAAAATTAAATATTGGTCCATCTACCTCTTTCCATCCCAGCTAATCTAAACCAGTCTGGTATAAATTATCGTATTTCTGCTCCCTGTCCTCTGTAATACAGCTTCCCCTCAGTGATCTTTTAAAAATCATGTCAGCTAATTCCTTGGTCTAAAATCTTAAATAGGTTTCCCATCCCACCTGGGATCAAATTCAGAGCCCTCAGCATGGCTAACACCACCCTGTACCATCTGGTTTGTCTACATCTCCTCTTCACACTGAGCTCACTTGCAGCCCTCTAGCCGCCCAGCCCTTCTCTCAGCTCCTCCAGGAAGCTAAGCTTAGCTACCTCAGGGCCTTCATAGGCTTCTACTCCCACATTTTTGCCTTACTAACATCTGCTCATGTTGGAGGTGCAGCATAACTTTCACTTCCTCAGGGAGACCTCCCTCTTACCTAATCAACTCCCAGTTAGTCTTTCTCACAGTATCCTTCATCTTTTTACCTAAATCTCATCATAATTTTAGGTATATGTTATGTTTGCTTTTTCTAACATCTGTCTATACCAGCTAAACTGGAATTTCCCTGAGGGCAGGGACTGTCTGGCACAGCAGAACTGCTAAATATTTGTTGAATGAATGCATGGATAAATGCACAGTGATGCCTTCAATTGAGAGTGTTTCCCACTGTGCGTTGTACAGTATCAAAGATGAAAAGATGACTTTTGCTCTGCCCTTGTTTCTTTTCCTCAACACTATGATTTTTCAAATTAGTTCTATCCAAACATCGAAAGTATTGACAGAGATGACAAAAATATAAGACCTGAGATCTGAAATTGTCTATAGATTAATACACAAATAACCTATTTGAGAAGAAAAGCATTTATCCCATCTCCATGGAAATGTCTATAGCCACTTCTTAAACATGCTTACATCAAGCCATATTGAAGTCACAAGTTTTCATAAGTTATCTCAAACAGAAGCCTTCAAAACAAAGTGACTGGGTTTCTCCACAGCCTTCCCTTTCAAGGATAACCCAGTTTTGGCTGTAGCCTCTAGTGCTGGAGTTGTGACTAGGTTTCCTTAGAAAGTTTACAGATATAAATGAAATGGAAGCATAACTTTATGGTTGCACCTATGGTCTTCATACTGGATGAGGTTACACCTGGAAATAGCACAAAAGATTTGAGAATCAGTTTTCTTGTTTATCTGGGTAAATGAAAGATACGTGATACCTGGAGTAGTTTGTTTGATCTCCTTTCTGTAACTATTGGTTTTAACAATTCCAAAGGCCAATATTTCCATGAAATAATGTAAAGGAATTAGAAGACTTAAGACAAAATTATTTCTGAAGACCCTAAGTACCAAAATAATAATAATAATAATAATAGATTAGGAAGGGAGTGATGAATTATATTGCATGTCTTCCCATTGGCAAAAAGATGAGCTCGGCCTCACAAGTCAAGGTAAGCTTGGGAGATTGGACACAAGCAAATACGTAAGTGGCATTACTATAGCTAAGGCATGAGGAGAGGGACACATGATTAAGACTTTCAGCAAGGAACAGCCATGATAGTGTCAACTGCAGACAAGTGTTTCAGAGATGACAAATGCATAGCTTAGGGAAAGGAAGGAACCAGGGATCTAAATTGAATGGCTGTGTACACGCCTGCAGCTTCCAGTAATTACGTTATCCAAACATATTGGGCAGTCTTTTCATTTTAACTATGTAGCCACATTTTTCTCTTTAAATGAGCATGGTTTATCCACTTTAACTGACTATTTTAATTTTACAGGCAACAATCATTGGATCTAATCTGTAGAGGGAAATTTCCCCATTGGCGTTAATTTACTTCTTGCACAATGAAAAGTTACCTTTTAATCCCCAATCAATATTTGGAGAGCATGCAATTAATTTAATAGATATCTAGATCATTAACATAAATCTGCAAATTAAAGAGCCAATTATTTTCTTATTTATAATGCATAGAGTAATAATCGTGTCTCTTAGAAAGAATCTGAAGCCTCACTGCATCAGGTTATCAAGATTGCAGGTTAGGTTGCTCTGAGTGCAACATTGCAGTTCCTATTGCTGTTTGTTTCCTTTGGTTTCCTATGGACCAGCACAAGAAACATTCCCATCTTAATTCTGTGTTCTTTACCATGGAGATCACTGGATGACTCACATCAGTTTTGGGTGTACTATTAAAAACAGATTGCCGATTGTAATGGAAGCTCTTCATTTTTTCCCTTGTTTCTTTTTAATATGACAATTGCATAATACAAAGCAGAACTTTTAAAAAGAATGAAGGCATTGACAGTACATGTCAATCAGTGACTAGATGAATTAACTGAATGATACGCAGACATGGAATAAAAACATAGGAGGTTTTTTGCAGCCCAGCTCTACTTCCTTAGGTACATTTTTCTTCTCAGGATCAGCTTGGTTGATCCTGAAGTTCTTGGCCTGTGAAAATTTATTACCCACAGAGTCAATCTGCATTCAGGCAGCCAAGTCTGAATAAATAGAGTCATTGTGCTTGTCTGGGATTTGTGGCCAGAGTTCATCCAGTCAGCATGACATTCACATCCCAGGAGATGCATAAAAGCCAACACCCTGGTATGTGCTCTTGAATCCTGCCAAAATTGTGTAGAATTATATAAACAGGAGTTGAAGCAGTAATCAGGACCAGGTTTGAGGGGCAAGGCTCCAAAATCAAGTTTTTCCTACATTAGAAATGAACTGTATTGTCAATGTTATTTGTAGGCAAACAAGAGCTAGACAGTTTTTACAAAAAAAACTGAGCATAGTCTCAAATACCTACTAAATGCCAAATATCGTGTAAGATGCTGGCTTGTTGGTCTCTAGAATTACACAATTAGTAATATTCATTATGATAATCACAGATATTTTAAGTAAATTTTCAATGCTAGGAAATGCCTTGCCCTGATGGGCCATACAAAAAACTATATATTACATATAGTAAACCTCATAGCAACATAGAAAAAAAGAGTACTGTATGTTTGTTTGTCTTTTTAGTCTTGCATTTTATGTTGTACATGAGCTAAATACCCAATCTGTTCATAATAACTAATTGGTTTCTTATTAATATGGAAATAGAACAATAATTGAAAACAAAACTGCCTATCAGACCTTTTTCACATCCATATATGAAGTAATCATATATTTGAACCTCCAGTCATAATCAGTGAAACTCAGATATTTAGCAGAAAGT
The DNA here is from genome assembly GCF_030222135.1 of Aotus nancymaae. NCBI lineage: Eukaryota > Metazoa > Chordata > Mammalia > Primates > Aotidae > Aotus > Aotus nancymaae. The sequence continues at coordinate 3,794,325 of NW_026988546.1, read as the reverse complement.
TGGTTTGTTTGTTTAACCATCCTAAAGCTTTTAGTTAAGTAATTGTATTTTTTTTTTTTTTTGAGACAGAGTCTCGCTCTGTCACCAGGCCAGAGCGCAGTGGTGCGATGTCAGCTCACTGTAACCTCCACCTCCCAGGCTCAAGCAATTCTCCTGCCTCAGCCTCCTGAGTAGCTGGGATTACAGGCGCACGCCACCATGCCAAGCTAATTTTTGTATTTTTAGTAGAGACGGGATTTCACCATGTTGGCCAGGATGGTCTCAATCTCTTGACCTCATGATCTACCCACCTTGGTCTCCCAAAGTGCTAAGATAAGGCAGGAGCTACCATACCAGGCCAGTAATCATATTTTATAAATAAAATTTTACTGTCACCAGAAGCAAACACAAAAGTATTTTATCATGTCACTCTTATAAACAGTTGCAAAAAGCACAAGCATAGGTAGAAATACACAAAAATGCAATTGCCTTTTTTTCATGTTTATGGACTATAATTTCCAAATTTGAAATGGTCAGCCAACTTAAATATCACTGAGCACGAAGGCTCACAACCCTGTTTCCTAAAATATTTTCTCATTGAATCTCCTCTGGAGACTCAAAGGATATTTATGTAGATTTAGTTGTGTCCCACCCTCTTGGGCCGTGGGATATGCCTAATTTCAGCCTGAGGACCCTGAATGGAAGTCTGGAAAATTAGAAAATTATATAAAAATCAAAACATATCCATCGAATTTGGGCAAACATACAATTAACAAAAAAATGGGAAACCATTGCCTTTGTTATATTGAAGAATTCCTAAAAGGATCTACATTTTTGAAAGTAAGCCAAGTTTTTGTTAATGGTGGATATCAATACCACCAACACAGACACTCCATTCAGGAGCCAGGAGAGGGGCTAGGCATCATTAGTTGATAGGCACGCTTTTCTCAAACACAGCTGCCAGCAGGGTTGCTGGTTGGCAGAGGAAGTGGAATTCTCTCTCCAGGGGACGTTCCTATTATTTAACTCAGAGGAATAGCCCTTTGTCACATGACTTCAATGGGTTTTTTCTTCCATAGCTTTTTAGGAAGCGAAACCATACAAGAGATGTTATTCCTTAGAGTATACACTATTCCTCATATCCAGGCATGGGCAATGTCGTATCGTAAAGGATTTACCTACAATTACTCAGGTGTTTGGTCCAGATATACAATTGTGAAGTTTAGTTTTCGTTTTTGTTTCTCCAAAGCTTCTCCAGGCAGGGCTGGTTATCTCATAAGCCCAGCTTTTCTCAGGAGATTCTCTTAGCCTGTTGTTTCTACATGGAGAAAAATCATGTGTGATCATTCAAGGCCCCTTGGCACTTCCCAGTTCCATGCCCACCAGATCTGCAGCCAACAGGTTGTGTTCATTGAAACAAGACCGTCTTTAAGAAGCAGACCAGATAGTGGCTAGAAAGTTAGGCCCCAGACTTGGTCATCTGCACACTAGAAAACCCTGCACACAAGGATTCCAGTAGAGAGATCTCATTCTCTGAAGAGATCTGATTCACATTATTTCTCTAGGTACTTCTTCTTTCAACCTGGATTTCTTCTTAAAGTTCAAGGCATTTCAAAGAAGATTGTGTGATTATTATACATTACATGTGAAAGCACTTTCACATATAAATCGTAAAGCACTGTTCACTTGAGAGGTGAAAATCCTAATAACAATAATAACACACTTAGAATTAGTTCAGATTTCTCTTGTATAATTGGTTTGCAAAGTGCAGTTACAAGAATCTTCCCTAATCATTACAAACCTATTTTTACCTTCAAATATTGCTATTTTGCCTGAGAAAAAAAGGTTTAAATTAAACTTAAGCCAGACTTAGATTTAAGTTCTTCAAGCTTGCATTTTTAACAAATTTAAGTTCTTCAAGGTTGTATTTTTAATAAAATTACCAAAACGTTTTGTGTTATTTTCATCTGGTCTTCCTGCAAAAACAAAGTAACATTTGTATTTCACAATTTAGCCCCTAGTTTCTTTCATAATACTCAACCACCTGCCAAGGCCAGTGGAAAGTGGACAGAACTCTACCAAAGCATCATATTGAGATAGCATAAGGACTTTTTAAAGGTCCAAAATGCATTTGGCAAACTCAACAAAATAGGAAATGACTAATCCCAGTATCCACCTGCTGAGCCAAAGATGAAAGCCGTTAATAGGCATCACCATCTTGGCCTTGCTCAAGGTCTGACCTGCATTGAAATTGCCCTGTGAGATGAGTTCCGGGAACATATGAATGACCAAAGCCCAGAGGAGCAGGCCACAGAATCATGATGGAGCCTATGGTACTTAGTGCTTTCATCTGGTGGAGGGATTGGACCACGAAACAGCGGTTTCTGCGCACACAGGTCTTTTTGTGCTAGGACACTTGATCCATTGCCCAAGCAGAACCTAAATACTCTAGGCTGTGATGAGGAGCTACATCAGTATCACCTTGATCCAAAGCTTCAATAGTGTGAATACGATCACCCCATAGTCCAGTCACTCTGACGTGTCATCTCTTCTGCATTAAATCCCAACCAAGGCTGGAACTATCTGGAAGACAAGTCAACTGGCACTTTTAGAACTTAGCACTTATTACTAGTGATTTACTTTCTATTTTTTGCCCTAAAATTCTGTGTCACAGACCTCTAGAAAAGACCTGCCCATTCTAGTGAGATCTGGAAGCCAAAGCAGCTATCCAGAAGGTAAATCACCTCCTCACTTTGACCAGCATCATCTGCACTCCACATTTCAGCTTCCATTCCTAAGAACCAGGAGTTTAAATGTATATACTACCTGCATTGTATCTCCTCGCAGCTCAGCCAGCATTGGGTCTGATGGCTACTCTTACTTGTTTGCTGTCACTTTGAAATCGTAGCTAGATAAACGGGCACATGTATGTGTGTGCACACGTCCAGAAGGCACAATTGCCTTGCCAAAACTCAGTCCCAGAAACCATGTTTCAGCCACCTAATTCTGAGAACAGGCAGCTGAGCGTGGATCTTCCAACTGCATCAGTAGGTTTGCTCACTGTGCCGGGTGAATCTTCAGTGATGTTTGCTCCTACCCAGACCTAACTCAGACAGGTACTTCCTTTACATAGTTCTGTCATGCTGAGCCCTGCAGGTAAAAAGAATTCTTCCCCAGATTTTGACAAGTGTTGAGATCAACAATAAAGCTATAACCCTCTTGAGAAACAGAAATTAGTCTCAGAAATCTGAAGTCTTCCCATCTCTTTTGCCAACACTTGTCTAAGAGGTGACTCCTATTGTTCCCCTTCAGTGGCATCCCCAGATAAAGGTTTCCCCAGTGTCTGTTAGCATCCACCCAGTGTTTGAGCAGTCCTCTTCTCACTGAGACCGCCACAATTCAGAATTCACCTAATCCCCATTGCTTTCAACCTCCAGCCACAGGAGTCCACAATGAGGCCAAGGCAGAATGGGGCTGCTTTGTGGAGCCCTCACTGGCCTGGTTCCTTTACTTACTGGCTCTGAGACCATGGGCAAGCTAATCTTCCTGGACCTCTGTTTCAGTATCTTAAATGCTCTGGACAAAAATATTAAAGTAGGTTAATATAAAATAATTTACATGAATATAAATAAACATTAGTATAAAATTATGAAAGCAAGCCTAGTCAACATGGTGAAACCCCCTCTCTACTAAAAAACAATTACAAAAGTTAGCTGGGTGTGGTGGCAGTCACCTGTAATCCCAGCTATTGAGGAGGCTGAGGCAGAAGAATTGCTTGAACCTGGGAGGCAGTCACAGTTAGCCAAGATCAATGCCATTGCACCCCAGCCTGTGCGACAAGAGCAAAATTCCGTCTCTAAAATAAAATAAAATTATGAAAGCAGACATTTAAACGTCCTCCTCCTCCTTTCCTCCTCAGCTCCTTTCACCTATCTTCAGGAGTGTTCTTTATTTGCATCGCTGAAACTTTTTTTGCAATGCTTATTTAGGTAAGAGAAGAAAAGGAGTACAGGAAGAAGTCAGGAAAGTTGATTTAATAAGAAAAGACAGGGAGCTGTCTATGGAAGAAGAGATCTAGAAGATGGGAAGAGGAGGAAGAGGTGAAAATGGTGCTCTGGAGTTTTAGGGGAGAGGATGAGGAAAAGGGGAAGGAGACTTCTGCCTCCTCTCTGAAAAGGAGAGGAGATTGGACAGCTGCCACAGAGTATGGAACTTAGAAAAGGCATAGAGCGGTCTGGGGGCAGTGGCTTATGCCTGTAATCCCAGCACTTTGGGAGGCCGAGGTGGGCATATCACTTGAGGTCAGGAGTTCGAGACCAGTCTGGCCAACAAGGCAAAACCCCACCACTACAAAAAATACAAAAATTTGCCAGGAGTGGTGGTGGGTGCCTGTAAGCCCAGCTACTCAGGAGGCTGAGGCAGAAGAATTGCTTGAACCTGGGAGGTAGAGGTTGCAGCAAGCTGAGATCGCACCACTGCACTCCAGCGTGGGTAATAGCAAGGAGAGTCCACCTCTAAATAAATAAATAAGTAAATAAAGGCAGAGAGTACAGAAGATTTAGAGGGAGTTTTATGATGTATTACACAGTCCGTTTCTTCCTTGGCCTTCTGTTGTCAAGAGACATTGATATTTACATTCTTTATCCAGACTTCTGTAGTGTATCTGTGTTTCTTTCTGATGCAACAGCATTTTTGGACTGGCCCTGAAACAGCCCTGATTCATTTGGGTTATGTGTAAAATAGGGATACATTCACAGCAAACTGCTGATGGTAGAATCACCACAGTAGTGAGATGGAGGTGGTTTTTGTTTTGGTTTGTTGAGTTTGTTTGTGTTTGTTTTTTGCTTGGTGTGTGCTATTTTTTTCTGCAGTGGACATTTACTACTTAGTACGTGTGGAACAATTTAAACCCCCCACCCGTTATGTGTCATATGCATGCAATAAAGATGAAGTTTGAAATCTGAAGGCTTTTAGCTAGATGTCACAGATTGTTATTTGTATGACTCTATTTTCTCTTTCCCAAAGCAAACCAGAAGTTTTGAGAATGGAGGTAACAAATAGAACCTAGCCCATAATTAATGGCAATAAAGTTTTGTGAATACATTCTTTAGGAGGACAAAATAGTTATGTTTAGAACAGAAAGGAGAAAGATAAGTAACTTTACCACCTGTCCAGTGGGAATCATGTATAGTTTAATAGTCCCTAATTAGTACCTTGAGAGAAATTTTTGCTGAAAAACTGTCAAGAAAAAAATAAATTTCTTACAAGGAGAACCACAGACAGTACCATTTTAATTTTTTACAAAATAATAGTTCGGCAACAACTTGTCAGATCCTTTTCCCTAAAAGAGGAAATTGACAATGGAAGGTTTATGCCTATTTAAAAGCAGACATTCCTTTAGGAAAAGAAATGCTTGATTTGTAATTGTACTAACAGAAGCTTGAATAAACTTTAGAATCCATGTCAAAGAATGAAGCCTAGTTTCCAGTTTGATGGCCTCATCCTCTGACACAAAAGCTTTTAAAATAGGTTGGATCAGAAGAATGAATGAGTTAAAGGCTAATTCATCATCCTCCAAGAGGTCCGCCATTATAGCTTAGCCGTCTGCTGACAATTGTCAAGCATTGGTGCATGCACCCTGTGCAATTATTGTACCTTTGACCAAGGGTTGTTCAGTCATATAACTGGTACGCATTTCCTGTCCTCAAGGAGCAGATATCTAGCCACCCTAAGCCTGGCCCTTTATGGAGTTAGTGTCTAGCCGCTACTCACTGTAGGGCAGTGATGCCACATCTCTTAAACTGTGAGTTGTCCCCCAGAATTTGGCTTAGGGCTAGATATCACCCACCCCACATCACGGCGGACACTGATAACCTCACACATGGTCACGGTCTTCTTGCCATCATCCTCCCACTTCAGAGGGACCTCTTACCACCCGCACACCAGCCATGTGCCCCACAGTCCTCCTCCAGGCATCCTTCAGGGCCCCTCTCACATAATATTGCTTTCATGGTGTTCAGAATCTCCTGCCCTGCAGGGTGCCATGTATCTTCTGTGCCCTCCATAGAGCCTTAGCCTGGACAGGGACAGTCCCTGCGGTACCCACTCGCGTTGTTCTCACACCTTTCTCTTCTTGCTCCTGACTGATAGCAACTGCCTATATTTTCATTTGTGATGGCAAAAGCCTCCAGGGACTAGAAGGGCCATGTGCTTTGGAGCAGGGAGAACCACGAGGTGGATGTCACACATGGGTGTATCTCTAGGGAGTGAAATGTCCTAGAAATGCTCAACAAAATGAGTATGCCTGTCTCAGTCCTCTCAGATTCGACTTGCCAAATTAGAGCCTTCCCTGACAATCTGACCTCATGTAAGGACCCCAGATCACTGTGTTGATAAAAGAATCCGCCTTATGAGATAATGTTACCTATGCAAACTTCGTCTGATATGGTCGACCCTAATCAGCATTTTTCTCAGGATATACTAGGTGCTCAATAAATGTTTGTTATTGTCTATCAAATTTCTAGTAGACATAAACAAACCTAACCAATGCAGGGAAGCAGAAGATAGTCAAACATTTTTCAAAGAGGAAAGCTTGTTCAAGTATCTAAATAAAGCAAAATTAAGGAAATAATACACAGATATTAAAAAACATGTATTTCCACAAACCTCTTAGATTGGAGATAGTGGCAAATAGTAGCATTTGTTATCCCCTGAGATTACCTGCTCACATCTTGTAAGTATTATGGATTGAGAGAGAGCTCCTTTAGGTAGAGGGAAAATGAGCCAGGATCTCTGCCTTCCGTGTTCTTGTCAGGAACTTAGGGAGCCAAACTAAAATTGTCATGAAGCGGATGGCATACTCCCCATAAATGACTGGAATCCAGGGCTACCCCATGTTATTGACTAGAAGTACATAGATAGAAGTTGAGAATGTTTACAAAAGAGTTCAACACTTAACAGAAAGGGTGAGCTAGACCTCAGATTGTCTACAGTGCACAGAGGGAGGAGCTGATGGACAGAGAGCCAGAAAATCACACAAGCATCAGCTGGGCTCAACATTAGGAATTGGAGGGACTTGTCCTATGCTGACCCCGTTCAGCTCTGTGCTTTCTTTATTGACATGGTCCTCAGGCCCTGAAGTTCTGCATTCTTATCGTGATCTTATTTAACACCATTTATAAGCAGCAAGTCATATTTGCACAGAGCAGTCCTTACTAGAGTGATCTGTACAACCCCATGTGCCCAGAACAGCCAGATTTTCTCGTTTTGTCTCTGAAGTTTGGTTGGCATCCCCTTTCACTCTCAAATTTGTTCTTATTTGGATAATAAATTATATTATCATCCCTGACTCTGCTTGACCCCTGTAAAGAATGGGATGAGGTAAGAGTCGACTGAACAAAATGCTTCCTAGGCAGCATTTATTTCTAGGAATCCGAAAATGCAAAATACTCATTATTACTTAGGAAAAAATAGAGGAGTAAGAATTTTTCCTTTGTCTTGCAAATATTACTAAATGCTTTGAAAAACACTAAATGGAAGCCCACAACATAAAAAGTTAAGAGACCCATTAGCTAGGACTGAAGTGAAAAACAATGGCATAAAAGTTAAGATAATGACACATAAAATTGCTTATAGATGTGGAAGGAAATTAAACTGTGAAATAAATTAATAAACACAAGTCTCAACTTGAAAAAGAACAGCAAAAAAAGTAAGGCTTTACAAACAGAACTTCTATAAAAATATGTGATTGGATCTAAATTTTATAGTGTGCTTCAATAACAGCAAAACACAAACTAAGATGCACTGCGAGAGCATTTATTCAAGTACTTGAAAATGGATATGACGTCCTACCACAGGTGCAACAGACTGATTAAAATTCCTGTGCAGAGAAGCCTCCTTTATTGTCAGCAGAATAAACCTGATACTGTTGGTAACAAAAATGGAGGTTACTGACATCCATAATAAAAACACAAAGATATATCCCAACCAGCTGAAACCCCATCTTCTTCTCTTAGAACAGTAGCAAAATGTAGATCTAGAAACCTCAATCTATTTTTATGACTATTTTTGATGTTTCTTACTTAATTGGCATTTAACAACTTCAGTCTCACGTATCCAGCTAGCCCCTCAAAGTCTCCACTGAAACATCTTGTAGGCAACTTTAACTTCACACACCCAAAACTCAATTCTACTTTGCCCTCTGCTCTTATGCCCCCGGTCTTGCCCATCTTAACAAGTAGATCTCCATCCATTCCAGGTCTCCAAGCCAGAAACCTGGGCCTCACACCTGATGCCTCTCACTGGCCTGCCACATCCAATCAGTCACCTGTTCCCTCCATCAGACCTTCAAAATGTAATACAAGCTCTCTCCATCTTCACTGCTACCATACGCTTCTCTTGCCCAGATCACTGCGATAACCTCAAACTTTGTCCCTTCCTACCCAGTTCCATTTATCACGCAGAAGCCAGCAAGATGTCTGAAAAATCTTACTGCCTCACTCCATACTATTTTTTAAAATTATATTCACAGGAAGTTGCAAAGAACATATAAGCAGGCCTCATGCATGCTTCACCTAGCTTCCCTTCATGTAAACCCTTCAGTGACTTCCTATTGTCCTGTAGATAATACCTAAAATACTTCACTCAACCTCTAAAACCCTTGGGATTGGCCTCATCTTGCTCTGCTACTGTCCCAATCACTTGCTGAACTGCAGCACAGTGACATCTTACAGTTCTTCAACTGAGGTAGGATCTAGGCGCGCTACTGGCCTTTGCTCCCAAACTGTTTTCCCTGCCTAGACCACTTCCCTCACCACCCACCCCCATTTCTCTGATCTGATCATTTTTCTTTATCCTTTAGGCCTCGGCTTTGTTATTTCTTACTTAGCGAGCCTTCCTTGCCTACTCGTTCTAAACAAGGTCTCCTTCTTTAGTTGGCTTCAGAGCACCCTGTCCTCTTCAGCCATGCCCCTTGGAATGTAGGCTGTTTTGAGTGTGTGTAGCTTTTCATGTCTGCCCCACCTCTAGATGCTAAGCACAATATGGCAAGGGCTTGTGTGTTGTGATTGGCACCTAAGCCAAGCCCAGTCTTGCACATAGTAGGTACTTCAGACTGAATTACAAGCCCATCCGGGCATAAGTTCTGTTTCTATCAAGTAAGAAATGGGATCATTCTGACAGCGCTCTGAATTTCAGCCTCTCCTTTTGTTTTCCTCCCCATTCCGGTATCCAGGAACTTGCACAGTGCTTGACCCAATTACAGTAAGGGCATTTAATTTCCTCTTTGATTTCCCTTCAATAACAGATTGTGACTTGTAATTCATTTAGCATACAGTGAAACCTGCATATCTACTGATTGTGTTCCCAAGCAACAAGCTTGCTGTAATAAAGACAGAGAAAATATGTCATATCTTAAGGAGAACCTGAAAACTGCAATTTCTGGCAGGAAAAAAAACATATTTTGTCTCATAGACTTGAGCTTCAGAGTCATTCATGAATGAATAATGAACTCAGGAAAGATCAATGAAGTGTTCTCTTAACCCTCTCAACCTATTTTTCTGAGAACTGAATAAAAGGAAAGTTGTAAGGAAGAGATGATGAGAGATTTAGGAAGAGAAAAATATAGTTGCTATAATGTATAACTCTTGAAGGAATGAAATTGGGCAATTCATCTTTACTAGGAATACTTTTTCAAGCTTCAATCATGAGTCACCTAAGTAATTTTTTCTTTGCCATTTAATTCCAAAATGTATTTGTTTTATTATTTTCCAATAGAAAAATAAAATAGTGAACAAAGCTGAAGGTCTTTTTAAAGAGAGGAGTCAGTGAAAACATCTTGGTGGTCTTTACTCTGGTGTATGACATACAATTAATATAATGCCATAAAGGGTTTTTTCCTCAAGGAATTATTTAAAACACATAACGTATACTCCTTTTCTTTCATAATAGATGATGAGTTTTTATAAAATGTTTAATGATATAGAATAACTGCAAATTAAATAGCACCATGAAAATCAGTCATTAAAAAATAGGAGAGCGGGCCAAGTACAGTGGCGCATGCCTGTAATCCCAGCTCTTTGGGAGACCAAGGTGGGTGGATCATTTGAAGTCAGGAGTTTGAGACCAGCCTGACTAATACGGTAAAACCCCATCTCTACTAAATATAAAAAATTAGATGGGTGTGGTGGCACATGCCTGTAACCTGTAATCCCAGCTACTCCGGAGGTTGAGGCAGGAGAATCACTTGAACCCGGGAGGTGGAGGTTGCAGTGAGCTGAGATCGCACCATTGCACTCCAGCCAGAGCAACAAGAGTGAAACTCCATCTCAAAAAAAAAAAAGCAGTGCAAGCAATTGATGGTGCTAAGTACCACCATGTTGCATGCGTGGTAGCATACATCACGTGGACAGATTGGAAGAGTTAAGAATCACAGGAGAACACTGCTTAGTGCCTGGTGGAGTGCCCTGTCTCTCAGCCCAGCAGGACCTTTTGTTCCCAGGATCACGCCAGTCTGCTAAAGGAAAGTGGCCCTTGCTCCAAATTTCCAACTCAGCTTATATTAGAGGACGGGGCCAAAATCAGTCCTGTGGCATTGCCAACAAGTACCGCCACCTGGGATGCCTCAATTCCTAGGCACTCCAGTGGTGACCAGACAGCAGTGTTTCTTGCTTTTTGCTTGTTTGTTTTGCTTTTGCTTTTTAAATCATTTTCTGACAAGCTGTACATCAGCAAGCACTGTTTCCGTATCACAGAAGTCAGCAGGAAGTGTTTGGAGGTGGGAGAGAAAAGAGTCAGTAGCCTTTTAAAATATTGGACAGCCTTGGTGCATTTCCATGGCTGGGGGGCAATCAGATGCCATGTTGAAGGTTTCTATTGATCTTTTAGTCACACCTCTTATGATTTCTGTTATTCCAGGAAGAGCCCATCTCTGATGACTCCTGCTGAGATGATGTTAAGAGACAATACTAATAATACATTCCACCTTTCTTAGGGGCAGTTCAAAAATACTTCTTGTGTATTCAGCCACACAGTCAGGAGTAGGGAGGTAAGCTCAAGTGTCACTGCCTAAAGCGAAAGCCATCTTGCTGAGTGAGAGGGAAACTCTGCAGGAGACAAACCTGCCAGCAGTGATGCCACCTGTTACTTGCTGGGTGCATTTTATCAGTGTGCTCTAGGCGGGCTCCCTGGAAGAACACAGGAAAAGGACTGAGGTGAGATGGAAGCACCCAGTCCTGGAGGTGTCTGCGTGGGCTCCTCAGGCTCCGGTCCTCTTCCCCGGCCTCCCACTGCTCCCTCAGCTGCCCTTATAAAGAAGATCGGTAGATCTGTATTCTTTTATCTATTGAAGTAATCCTATGACACTGGAATGCCAGGACATGGAGTCCTCTTCATTCAGAATCTAGGGAACGAGAAGGGGACAGTAACATCTTGTATTGTCCATAGTATCCTGGACATGGACTTGCTGGCTCTTTCAGCACCCCATTCAGAAAAGGAAAGGGTGCTTTGGAAACTGAGCTGGAGGTTGAAGGCCAGACTCAAGGTCCGTAGCAAACGAATGGCAAAACCTGTCCCAGAGTGTCGGACTCTTCACCCCCAGCTCAACAGACTGGATGATTTTCCTAATTCAGTGTTGTTGCATGACTTACAGAAGTTGTCTCGATTCCTCTTATCTTTGCCAGGCCCTGGAGCTCATGTTCCTTACATCCCTTCTTTCGGCAGTCCTTTCATTCCTACTCTCCATTGTCATTCCTTTGTCATTTTAAGGGTGTCTGTAGAGAAACACTGCAGGAGACAGTTCTTCACTGTACAAGGGACCTTCCTGCTCTTTGAAGGGCTTTAGTATCCCTGGCCCCAGACACTGACTGCCATTATCGATCCTGCTCGTGAACGTAATGCACAGAAACACCCTCATCATTTCCAGACAGCCAGGGTTTGGGAGTCATGGGTGCCCCAGTTGAGAGCTGCTGCCAGAGGCTGGGCTGGGACCGGCCCCTGCTGTGCCATCTAGCCCAGTATACCAGTGCCTCCTCTCTCCTGACCACATCCCTCCTTGTCTCTAAACTTATGTTCAGATTTCAGTGGGAAGCCTTCCCTGACTGATTCATTCATCTAACATTTACTCAGCAGGTATGTATTGATACCTGCTCACAGTTCCAGGTACCATTTGAGGAGCGGACGCCCATCCCTGCACCTTCCTGACACTGCCTTGCTTTAATCTTTCATTTTCATGTTATTCTAAAAATGTGCCAAGGTCATCCAGCTCCTACCTAGGAAGGAGCTTCTCTGGGACAATGACTTCTTCTACTTTTATTTTTATCCCAAGATATGGAACTATCACCAAGGGTGTATCTTAATTCCATAACAAGGAAAATAGTTCTGAGGTATCGTTTTTTTTCTAACCTGAAGATTCTATTTTTCGTGATATCTGAATTTGATGGGATCAGCATGAGAAGTATTGTGAGGTCCTTAGTCAACAGTAAACATAGGCCAGGCGCAGCGGCTCATGCCTGTAATGCCAGCACTTTGAGAGGCAGAGGCAAGGTAGATCATTTGAGGTCAGGAGTTTGAGACCAGCCTGGCCAACATGCTTTTCAAAGATGGGGTGAGACCCCATCTTTACTAAAAATACAAAAATTAGGCAGGCATGGTGGTGAGCATCTGTACTCAGGAGGCTGAGGCAGGAGAATCGCTTGAACCTGGGAGGCAGAGGTTGCAGTAAACTGAGACTGTGCCACTGCACTCTAGCCTGGGCAACAGAGCGAGACTCGTCTCAGAAAAGAAAAAGAAACAGTAAACGTGACCTGAACATCATGCAAGGAGGAAGGGAAACCATTGCACACTCCTTGTTTCCTGGTGTATGCTGAGAAGTCATGATTGAGGGGTCTTAAGACAGAGACAGAGAGCATCGGGTGCCATCTGCCTTCCTCGGCCTCATTTGGCCCAGAGATAGAAGGCAAATGGGTAAAAAATAGAATAGGCAGAGAGGAAAAAAGCAAGTACAAAACTTGGGAGAATCTGATGGAGAAATGGAATCTGCTTTATGTTTTTTCTTTTAGTTTTTTTATTATGGGAAATTTCAGCGTGCATGCACACACACATTAATTTTAGTAGATGAAAAAACAAAAAGCAAACCAATATGTTTTCAATACAAAATGAAAGTTTTATTCATTTCATATAGGGAAATGACCAGAATAATACAAGAACCTGCCCTGTGCTCATCACCCAACGTCAGCAGTTCTGAACGCAGGGCCATCTTATCTCATGTATTTGCCCATCTACTCTGCCCTTCTCCCACTGTATTTTTTTCTTATTTATTTTTTTTGAGACAGAGTTTCACTCTTGTCACCCAGGCTGCAGTGCAATGGCACTATCACAGCTCACTGCAACCTCTGCCTCCCAGGTTTGAGTAATTCTCCTGCCTCAGCCTCCATAGTAGCTGGGACCACAGGCACACGCCACCACGCCCAGCTAATTTTTGTATTTTTAGTAGAGACGGGGTTTCACCATGTTGGCCGGGATGGTCTCAAACTCCTGACCTCAGGTGATCCACCCACCTCAGCCTCCCAAAGTGCTGGGATTACAGGCGTGAGCCGCTGTGCCCAGCCCTCCCACTGTATTATTATAAGGCAAATCTCAACATCAGATAATTTTATCCATTAACATTTCAGTGTGAATTTTAAAAACCATTGCCATAATATCATTATGCCTAAAACAGATCAATAATCTCCTATCATGAGATTTCTAGCAGCATTCCATATTCCAACTGTGGAGACTTTTTTAACCTGAAATCCTAGTGAAAAATTACACCTTCACTGGGAAAGAAACGACAAAGAAATCAAAACAGACTTTTTCTTTCTTTTAGAGAAGGACAACAAAGCAATGGGAAAATGGTTTCAGAGAAGTAGCTCTGGTCTTTGCCAATTTCCTGAGGCCTGTCCAAGTTTACCTGGGTGCAGTCCTTTGCCCCCCAAACTCACTCTCGAGTTGCAGGTGTGCATTGCCGAGCTTCAGTTAACTCTCAGTGAAGGTTCATTTCATAACACACATTTCACGTTTTACAGCAGGGCTCTCTACTACATTGCTAGTCATTTAAAATTTGGCCACATGGCAAAAATGTGTGTAATGCAAGGGTTTTTTTCTTTTAAGTGTTGATTGAGCACATAATTCAAAAGTTAGAATATTAAATAAACATCTCTGCCCTTTCTTTCTTCCAGCAGGCAGCTCAGAGAACAGCTCTCCGCGCTCTGTCTGACAGGTACATTTTATCATTTTTATGAACTATAAATTGCTTTATGAAACATTGAGCCCTATTTATTGTGGCATATAATTCATAATCGGGTTTTGTCCCTAAAGTATCTGTGAACTGGGATGTTAAACATTTTGCATGCTTGGATTTGTCATGCATGTGTGGAGGTTATCACTGCAAAAATCGCCTTGTTCTGTTTCATAGCAAGTATGAAGAATCCCTTGAGACACAAGAAACTTAGAAAGGCCTGAATGGTGTGGTAAATTCTGAGCTTTGGAATTGGTTGAGATCTAAGTTCATTTTTCAGCAATAAGTACTTCATTTATTTTGAGATGTTTTCTTCAGAGTTTTTCCATATCATTTCACCGGGAGCTACCTATCTTTTGATAAGATTCTCTCTTGCAATATGTTATGCACATAACCCAACAACTCACAGTCCCGCGTGCCTGACTTTTTACTCCTTGCTTTAGCTTCTTTCTCCTGACACATGTTACTGAATGAGATGTATAAACCTCATCAAGAAACACACACAAGCTGTATTTTAGATCCTGCTTTGCTTAAAAGGCTATAGACAGTTGAATGTGGGTATGTAAAGTTACTTCTAGAACAGACCAGACCATTTGTTTGGTTTCGTTTTTTTTTTTTTTTACTTACTAAGATTGGAGGGAGGTGGAGAGGGAGGGAGCAGTCACACACACATGCATGGTTTGAGGAACTGTCAGGAGGTAAAGATGAAATCCCTGCATGTCTCCACAGCATTAGAGGCAGCAGGAGGAGGTGTGCCCTCGGCTGGCTGGCAGGCACCTCCGCATTGTCTAGCTAACCTTCACCACCCTGCCTTCCTTCCCAGTTCCTTTTTCATGGAATGAGCCATCATTGACTGTGTAAACCAGCTTAGCTCGGTGCTTCCTCCAAAGTAAAACCTGTCACTTAGGCGAATTATCTGCTGTGCATGAGTGAAAAGCATTTTCTCTTTGGTGGCAGACTGAGCATGAATATTTTTATTTCAATTACAAAACCTTCCCCATGACAACCACACAAGCCTGTGTGTCCTGAGTGGCTGGCACGTGATCTTCTGGAATTGCTTTTGGGATTTTCACAAAAGCTGATGACTGCACTGCTTCTGAGTGTGTCAGTAGGAGGAAGAAGGAGTCTAGATCAAAACACATTTAGAATATAACACAGTCACTTCTTTCCTATACATATTTCTTGTTTCTGTTTGACTTTTCTTCTTAAGTAATTCCTTCAACAAAATGCACTGAGATGCAAGGGAAAGCCCTCAAAGTTGACAAAACTTTGTCGTTAATGAGTGCAAGGTTTCTCTGGGGATGATGAAAATGTTGTAAAAATAGATTACGGTGATGGTTGCACAACCTTGTAAGTATACCAAACACCGGTGAATTGTATGCTTTAAATGGGTGAACTTTATGCATAGAGTATAAATTATATTTTAGTAAAGCTACATATATAAACACAAAATGTCATTATGACCTTTAGTAGAATGAATCATTGCCTATTTTAGGAAAATATGAATTCATTTTGAAGACATAGTCACAAATACAAAGGCAATTTATCAGAAACTAGGACTGATAAATTTGAAGATTTCTTCCCAAAAGATAAATGACTTTGTCCTCAAGAGAAAATGTGCATGGATTTTAATGATGAACAATGCCATTTTCTTTACGTTTTTTCTGATATTTTTAATTTAAAAAATCCCTTGTCAAGCCCATTCCCCACCCAAAAATGGAGGTTTTCATTGTCACCGGTCAGAAATTTCTCTGTCCTCAAATATAACAGGGCATTTCCCTTACCTTACTGTAGCACTTTTTCTATTCAGAATTGGTCATTTCAAAGTGACGAGTTGACTTTGTCTACTATTCTAGCGATGCAGTTGTGTAAAGCTACCTTCTCTATGCTTTTTCTTTTTTTTTAATTCAACTTGTATTTTAAGTTCAGGGGCACATGTGCAGGACGTACAGGTTTGTTACATAGGTAAACATGTGCAATGGTGGTTTGCTACACCTATCAACCCATCACCTAGGTATTAAGCCCAGCATCTATTAGCTGTTCTTCCTGATGTTCTCCCTCCCCCGACACCTCACCGGCAGGCCCCAGTGTGTGTTTCCCCTTCGTGGGTCTCATCATTCAGCTCCCACTTATAAGTGAGAACATGCTATGTTTGCTTTACTGTTCCTGTGTTAGTTTGCTGAGGATAATGGCTTCCAACTCCATCCATGTCCCTGCAGAGGACATGATCTTGTTCCTTTTTATGGCTGTGTAGTATTTCATGGCATATGTGTACCATATTTTCTTTACCCAATCTGTCGTTAATGGGCATTTGGGTTGATTCCATGTCTTTTCTATTGTGAACAGTGCTGCGATAAATAATACACGTGCATGTATCTTTATAATAGAATGATTTATATTCCTTTGGGTATATACACAGTAATAGATTGCTGGATCAAATGGTATTTCTGCCTCTAGGTCTTTGAGGAATCACCACAGTGTCTCCCACAGTGACTGAACTAATTTACACTCCCACCAACAGTATATAAGTATTTCCTTTTCTCCACAGCCTCTCCAGCATGTTGTTTTTTGACTTTTTAATAACAGCCATTCTTCTTCTAGTCTATGTTTTCTACTGAGTACCACAGAAGTAATCCCCATAAGTGATAAGCATTTGTAACTATTTCAAGATGGAAATTAAAACCTTTCTTCAAAATAATGACTTTAAAATACCTACTGAATTAATTGCATTCATATTTTCTAGTTTCTAATTAGAGAATAACTTATCAAGTGACAGATGTCTTTTTCTATCATATTACGTATTCTTTTGATTAAAATAATATTTTCTAGAAAAATGACCCGAGTGCCTCAAGTCAGACTACTGTATGACTTGCCTAATGTTCTATCTGCCAGAGAAACCTCAGGGTGGGAGTGGAATTCATTAAAGATCTCCCCATGTCCTGAATATCCCAAAGTGGGGTTTTAGGCCCAATATCTCTGGCTACTTGGAGCCTCGTATTAACCTATTATACACAAACCATTTACACAAACCATCCTGGTTTCCTAAACTCTTTTTACTCTCAGCCTTTTATCACCTCTTATATAAAATCCCATAGTGATTAGGCCATGCCTTCATCTTTTTTCTTGGGGGGAAAGCACTTTTCAGACCTCAAAAGGTGCTTCCTGAGTTCTGCAATTCTGGAATGGGACAGAAAAGCCCGCACTCGCTCTGACCATGCACATCGGTTCTTGGTGGAGGAGCATGTCTGTGACACACTCTGGGTCTTATCCTCCAGAACCTCAGTGTCCTGCAAGTTTGCTCATCCAGGGGCTCATTTCACTTGCACTGAGCCTCAACATTGAGTACCCAGTGTACAAATCAATGTTGCAACAGGATTTCATTGACTTGGGTTTGGTGGAAGGACATGAGTTTATACTGTAGAAAGCCATTTTTTGTTCTCTGTTTCCCTATAAGAAAGCCCACTTCAAAGTGTTGAGACCTGACCTGATGAGACTAGATATAAGAAAAAGCAAGGGGTGCATTTTCCTTTCCCTTCCTAAGGGTGGGTAGAAATCTAATCTCTCTTGGGTGTTAGAGGTTAGAGAATGTCCAGATGTCTTTGGAAAGTCAATCTTGTCTTTTCCTTTCTCCTGTCTCCTTGTTTATTTTCCAAATTGGCATTCCAGTACAAATCCAGTGTCTGACAGTTCAGACTGTATGCTTTAAAGTTCAGAGAATCTTCTATAATCAATATACAATCTTGATAAATTAAAACTGATATTTCCATTATGTAAATTTTTAAAATCCTCTGTGATCATCCCCCCAGAAATCCTTTTCCCTTGCTTGGTTTTGCCTGAACAATGGACTTAATTTATGGTTCACTCCAAATAGGCAAAGTGTACTTCAGGTTGAAACTGGATCACCCTGGCAAAGCAGAGAGGGAGTTTGGGTTTCAGCTGCACTCACTCACGTCTCCTGTCCAGCAGTGATGGGAAGGGGTGTGTGAGAGTGGGATGGTGCATTGTTTGTTCTTTTCTACTCGTGACGGTAGAATTGTTTTCGTCTGTCTATTTTATACCACTGAGAATCAGCTGGCCTACCAGAGGCCCACTCATGTCCCCCCAAAATGAAAAAAGCAGACAAACAGGACAAGAAAAGATGGCAAAATTCTTTTTTCTGTTTTTTGTTTTGTTTTGTTTGAGACAGGGTGTCACTCTGTTACCCAGGCTAGAGTAGAGTAGTGTAATCACAGCACACTGCAGCCTCAACCTCCCAGGCTCAAGTGATCCTCAGCCCTCCCCGTGCCCCACCCAGAGCTACAGTAGCCACCACGCCTTGCTCATTTTTATACTTTTCATAGAGGCATGTCTTCGTCATGTTGCCCAGGCTGGTCTTGAACTCCTGGGCTCAAGTGATCTGCCCACCTTGGCCTTCCAAAGTGCTGGGATTACAGGTGTGAGCCACCACACTCAGCCAGGCAAAATTCTTGGCAAGGTAAAGCAGCCAATTAAAAGAAAATCTCAATTTGAAAAGGGACACAATTCGTCTCGCTTATTCAGTGCTTATTGTGTGCCTCTCACGTATTTTTCTTCTTATGGATCGGTGTATTTGATGCTGGTTGGTAGAGGCAAAGGAGAAGGACACACAGGATAAAGGTGGATCTTTGGTGTGGACCCTCTGCACTGCGAAAGATGCCACATCACCGCCAACGTGGAAAATATGCAAAGTGCTGTTAGGAAGAAGGAAGGATATGTGTGCAGCATATGAAGTGCCTTGAATACGATTAACTTCCCTTCGTGAGTAGTAAATAGTAGATAACTCTGATCAAAAAAGGGATTCATGTGATTTATCAAGCTGAGCGACTGTGCATCTGCAGAGAAGCTGGAGGTCAATCTTGAAATCTAGGGCAAGAGAAGCATGAGGAAATTGCCAGGACTAAGAAGTTAATCATACCCTTGGACTGCTTCCATCTGTCTCAGAGCGACAGCGCTGCTCTCGGTGAGCAGGCATGCTTTATAGCAGCAGATCAGGAATTAATATTTTCTGTGAAACCTCAAGCATCATTTGCAGTAACTTGGGTTTTATAAAACTGGAACATAATTTTATGTGAATAAATCACATTCAGCTAGAAATATGAGAGGCTGCAAAAAATTATGCTTGACTTAAAAAAAAGAGAGGAATGAGCAAAAAAGCCAACATGAAAACAGTTGTTGAAGCGATGGCACTTGGAGGGCACAAATAGCCATGTGGTTAAATTGTGCATATAATCATCTTCTGAAATGTCAGTCTGCGACTCCAGCAACGGCTACGTTTTTATAGTCTTGGAGATGCATCACCAGACTGTAACCTGTCTGCCCATCTGGCTGTATCTCAGGCCCAAAATCCATTTATATTGAAATCCAAACAACTGCCATTGATTTATTCATTTATTTCACAAATATTTACTGAGCGCATCCAGCACGCTCCGTAGGGCGCTGTGCTGGGGCTGGGGGTGCCGGGTTGAGAAGCAGCCGTGTGACTGTGCCCATGGCTTCACCGGCCAGATGAGTGTTGCCTTTGCAAGGAGAAAGAACTCAAGGCTTGTGCATTGGCTGCCCTCAGTTTTGCCCTTTCTCGAATAAATCTTACACATCAAATCTCCTCGTTGCCCATTAGGGAGAATATAATGAAATTACGTAAATGAGGAATTACCTAAAACTGAGGGAATTTCACCTCCACTTAGGTAGAAGAATGTGAAATGGTCTGTGCCCAGAAGCCAGATCAGAAATGGCCCCATAGCAAGGTGGGGAGGGCAGTGGGTACCCGCATGGCAGCGTGGGAGGTTGGATTCAGCCTCATCTTCCTGACCCCTTGTCAAGTGGACCAGCTCCAGGCAAACAAAGGAAGTGTGTTGGAGTTGCCACCAGCACAGAAGTGTACCTTTCTGGGTACCGTGTCACCCAGTCCCTGGCCATGTGAGAGGACAGGCCCAGTTGCCACACAGTACTAATAGTTGGTCTCTTCTTTAAGGATCAAAAAAAAAAGGTGAAGCACTTTTAAGAACGTTTTCAGCTTCTGTGAAGATGTTAAGGTGGCGTGCTGGCAGGTACATATCAGCCCTGCCCTGAGACCCTCAGCAGTCTTCCGTCTCCCCAAAGCAAGAGGGCTTCTCAGAAAGAGGTATTTTAAGTATGCCACGTGAAGAAAAACTTTTTAAAAATCCATTTCCCCCAAGCATTCATCCTTGTGTTATAAACGATCCAGTTATACTCTTTTAGTTATTTTTAAATGTACAGTTAAGTTGTGAATAAAAACTTAATTTGAGAACTTTAGAGTTTAGAATCACTATCATATTTACTGTCTCATGGTCTTCACAACAACCCTGAGAGATAGATGGAACCCATTTTACAGATGAGAAAGCTGAGCCTCGAACAGGTGATGCGACTCACCCAGGGCCACACAGGAGCAAGTGGCAGAGCCGGAACTAGGTCCCAGGTCCCCAGACTCCTGGTCAGTACGATTTTCTTGCCTCTCATCATGCAGCAATAGAGCAGCTTGGCTGGGGTCAGAGATAGGAGGCTTGTGCCACATTTTACATCCTAACATTTTTTGTGGCTTGGTAATCTTTTTATCCCTAGCACTTAGCTTAGTACCTGGCAATTAGGAGACACAGTAAGTCATCTGATAAATATATGGATGAACTAGACCAATGCTTTATGGTTAAATAATGGCAACTTTGGGCTTCAAAGAGAAAATAATTTTTTGTAACTGTGGCTATCCACCCTTGCAGTAGATGCCTCAGGAGTCAAAGGTGGACGATCAGGGGCTCATCGCTAAGTGGCTCAAGGTGTTCATGCCTGCTGGCATGGATGTTATAGAATCCACAAACACTGAGGTAGAGAGTGGGGGAAGAAATGGAAAAACTGGAAAAAAATGAGTCCAAAAGTAGGCAAGCAAGTCTCAAAAAAAAAGATCAAAAACACTCAGTATAATTAAGTTAGAGTGGAATTAGATTAGAACTCAGTAACAAAAAAGAGAACTATACGATGCTTTCGAGAAGTCTCTTGTACCAAGTTGGGACTGGGCCAGATGGCCACTGGCTCCTCCTTCCCTCTCCTGCCCCCTCATTTTTGTGCTTAGTACTATTAACATGACTTAAAATGTGCTGTCTTCACCAACTACTCATATTTAGGTTTTTCATTTGTACTTCTTCATTCATTCAGTGAAATATTTACAGTACTGAATCCCTACAATGGTAAGACATTCTGCTGGTGTCTATAAAAGACACAAAAATTCATCACCCATGGATTCCTACATGGGAAAGCTACAGTGTAGTAGAGGACATGTAGGCAAGCACATAAATACTGAGTATGTTACAACGTCGACATACACATAAGTACTCATAGATCTCCTTAGAACAGTTGCGTATCCAGTAGTGTACTGAGCATCTCACATGCCTTACTTCGTTTAATCCTCGCGGTGACTCTCTCAATGAGGAAGGAAGAATGCAATGTGAGGGCCTTAAAGAGATGTTTTCTATGAAACTCCATTTCATTTCATTTCTTGTTCTTCTTTGTTGTTGTTCTTTTCTTTTTGTTGTTGAGACAGACTCTCGCTCTATCACCCAGGCTGGAGTACAGTGGTGCGATCTCAGTTTGCTGCAACCTCCACTTCCCAGGTTCAAATGATTCTCCTGCCTCAGCCTCCCAAGTAGCTGAAATTATAGGCACGAGTCTCCATACCAAGCTAATTTTTGTATTTTTAATAGAGATGGGGTTTTACCATGTTGGCCAGGCTGGTCTCCAACTCCTGATCTCAGCCTCCCAAAGTGCTGGAATTACGGGTGTGAGCCATCACACCCGGCCTCATTGCATGTTCTAGTGAGTCTTGGTTTCCAAACTCATGCAGTTCACCCCCAGTCTTATAGCTAGAAAGCCATAGAGTGGTCTGGCTCCAGAGGTGGTGCTGTTAACTACTTTAGTAGCAGCCCCCTGCATCAGACTATGAAGAAATCAGAGTCACTGGGGGGACACAGGTACAACATTGCTGTACTCTCTGAGTACAGGGGAAGAGGAGTGGGGAGGGGACATATGAGGTGGCGTGTGGAGGACAGCAAGCATCGGGTGACCCAGGAGTGGAGAAGGGAAGAGAACACAGAAGGAATGTCCTGGGCAGGCCCAGGCTGCAGGGTGGACAGGGAGCAGCAGGCCTCCCCGCTGTGGTGTGGGCATCTGAGTAGAAAGTGTCTGAAGCCAGCTCGAGACAGCTGTCAGTGCGAGGAAGCATGGGAGGGGTCGTCTGCTACGCAGTGAATCCCTTGAACTCGGGATCAAGCGTCATCTTTCACGGAAACCTTAAAAAGCCAACTGCCCCAGCCCCCACAGCTCCTATTCCATCAGCACCTCATGTAAATGCTGGCATAAGCCGGCTTACAGTCTCTGCCTCCTTTATGTATTTATGTCTGGTCTCAACAACTGAGAGCAAGAACCACATCTTGACTATTAGTAGTACTTTATACAAAATGACTGCTCAGTCGTGACTTACTGAATGCATTAAGACCAAGAATGCAAATTATGCCACTCATTTATGCCGTCATGATAAGGAGAAAAGAAAGCAAAAAAAAATAAACACAAAAAAAACCTGGCCCAGATTTCCCTATTCTCTCCTCTTTTTACAAGACATCATGAAGCAAGCACAGGACTTTGAATCCTTGAACTTGGTCTGGAATTTACTTTGGGCCAAGCATTTACACATCCAAATCTCAGCTTTCTCAGTTGCAGCAGCCAGATGCTGCTTACGCCCTCCTTGTTAGGTTTATGTACAGATTAAAGGACGTGATGAATAGAAAAGGCACTTCCTTTCTCCCTCCATATGATACTAATCACCTCATTGCACCACCAAGAAAAGTCACGCATGAGGTACCGTGAGATGCTTTTAAGTCCTACCAAGAGGCTTAAAAACCAAGAGAAGAAAATAACAGAGTATGGGTTTAATGTATGAAGCAATTCATAGCTAGCAGTATGGGGCATGTTTTTACACTGATATTATAGAAAAACAAATGTCAACAAATCCTAAGAAATATTCCTTCTATTACTCGTGCCATCCCTATTTTGAAATATGTTTTAGTAGAGGCTCTTTTCCCCTAAAAGCCAAATTGTGGGTCTTTGGGTCCCAGGTGAGGCTCCTGCATGCCTCTGAGGAGGCTACCACCTGTCTCTGCCACATTGTCTTTCTACTTTACTCATGGAAAAAAGTCATCCTGGGCCGGGCACAGTGGCTTATGCCTGTAATCCCAGCACTCTGGGAGGCAAGGTGGGCGAATCACGAGGTCAAGAGATCAAGACCACCCTGGCCAATATGTTGAAACCCCATCTCTACTAAAACTACAAAAATTAGCCAGGCGTGTTGGCATGCACCTGTAATCCCAGCTACTCGGGAGGCTCAGGCAGGAGAATCACATGAACCCTGGAGGCGGAGGTTGCAGTGAGCCAAGGTCATGCCATTGCATTCCAGCCTGGGTGACAGAGAGAGACTCTGTGTCAAAAATAAATAAATAAATAAATAAGTCATCTCTGGGTCATTTCCTGACACCTTTCCAGCTGATCTCCAAAGAATTGGTCTCATTTTATAATTTCAAAGTAAATAATACTTATTATTTCAAAAGCAAACAGTAATGCTTGGATAATGTGGGGGCGCCCTGGCAGAGAGCTGTCTGGGGCAGTGTGAAGAGAGATGATAAGTGCCAACTGAGTCTCCGTTCAGCCCTCTCCTCTCTAAAGCGCCCAGCGAGTACCATCTGTATTCACAAAAGTGGAGCCCCTTGACCTCACTGCTCCAACAGAGAGGCCACAGAGGTGTCCCTCACAGCCCTCTAGTGGCTGTTAGCTCAATCCACTGCATTAACAACGTGAGCAAACGTAGGCTGTTGGGTCTAAAAATCGGCTTTAAAAGCCCCCCTAGTACTAATTTCCACAATAAAACGGAATGGCTCCAGAGAAGCCATTGAGTTCTATCAGGTAAATAATACACATTTTAAAAGGTCCCAAACATGTATTTTACACAATAGAAAAAGAGAGCAGGCCGAGGATACAGTCTTTTGAGTAAATAAATAACGAGTTGTATAAAGCCACTAATTGCCCTTTAAGATAGTTTAGTGGCCAGGGATTCCTGAGGATTAATACAGACTTGCTGCCTGATGTCTGGCAAAGAGGCTGCAGCCCAAGGTGCCTCTGGGCGAAAGTCCGTTTTAACCCATTCAGTTAATGCCCGCAGTTGCCACAAGCCTGCAGGAACACATGGGGTGACTTGAGCTGGGGCACAGTTAGAAGAGTTTTGACCTCTTTCAGAAAGAAAGAACTGGACACCCTTGGCCAATTTGATGTTATGTGTATGTTTCCAGAATTAACAGGAAAAATGTCGGGAGTGGCAGGGAGAGTGAACATCCTGCAGATGCCAATATCCCAGGTTCTTCCAGATGCCCCCTTTCTCATAGGCCTGGGGTAGGAATCCCATGTTCTCTCTCCTGGGTTTGAGGTGCTAGAGTTCTAGCCTGGACATCCCTCCCTTCCTTTTCTGCTATGGAGAAGACTCTCTGCAAGTTACTCAGATCCTCTGTGGTGCGGATAGCTGGGCACAGCCCCACCCACCATCCCTCCCCTGCTCCTTAGCCAGGTGTCTGTGACCACGGGAGAGAAAAGCTAATCTGTACCACCGGAGTCCCCCAGCCTCCTGGCAGTCTGCGAACACAAGAAAGGGCCAGAGGGAACCAGACTCTTCCTAGATGCAGTGAAAAGACAATTAGAACCATGCTTTAAATTACTGGTTCTGGCTGGGTGCAGTGGCTCATGCCTATAATCCCAGCACTTTGGGAGGCTAAGGCAGGTGGATCACTTGAGATCAGGAGTTCAAGTCCAGCCTAGCCAACATGGTGAAACCCTGTCTTTACTAAAAATACAAAAATTAGTCGGGTGTGGAGGTGTGTGCCTGCAAGACGCTGAGGCAGGTGAATTCATTGAACCCGGAAGACGGAGGTTGCAGTGAACCAAGATCATGCCACTGCACTCCAGCCTGGGCGACAGAGTTAAATTCCATCTCAAAAAAAAAAAAAAAAATTACTGGTTCTGACCTATTGTCATCCCATTCTGTGCTCCCTCTCTTCTCAACTCATCCTCAGACTAAATATATTAAGTTACGAAGGGTAAAAATTGAAATTACAGAACTACAAATTATTTTTACTCGAAGTCTCTGTCACTATGTCATACTCCTTTTGAACACCTATGTAGCTGTCCCTTCCAGACCAAGAACAACATACACTGTGTGTCTAATGCTTAATGATTCATTTAACTTGTACTTAAATTTACATCCAAAAAAATTTAAATATCCAATACACATGACATCTCAAAGTTGGAATTAAGAGAGAGAAGACCTATTTAGCATAGTTTTCAGTATTTGTCACTGCTATCTACCCTACTTCTTTTTTAAAATGTCTATTTCTGAAGTAGAAGTACACCTGTTCCTTCTTGAATGTACTTAGATTAAATTAAGCACTTGCTGTCTGCATGGAATGTGTTGGTTGGTGATTGGTTAATTGGTGGTTGGTCCTATTAGAATGTTTATACTGACGCCACGTGAAGGTACAACTGGTAGCCCCCCTCTTTTTAATTTTGCATATGTGGTCACCATTCTCATTGAGCCAGATCTGACCTTAAAAGCAATCCAAAGGCAACAAATAATATATTTGACAGGGGGAAAAAGAGATTCAAAAAAGATGCATTTTCAGTGCCCGTATGTGTTTCTGAGCACGGTTGCTCCTGTCTTCATCACTCATGCCTGTGCCTGCAGTGGGCGGAGGCCACACTGTAGAAGCATTTGTGATGAGTGGGTGGTTTTAAAGCCAATAGATAGACTGAGGTGTTGTGCTTTGTTTTGCTATGTTTAAAACCAAACTACTTAACTACTTTTCATGGGAGTTAAAATCATGATATCAAATCTGTTTTGTTTTGTTCTGTTTTTCATCTCCTTTTAGTGAAGAAAACTGGCCAAAGCCCATGGAACCTTTTCTCTTTGGCCTTAAGAACCCTTCAGGCCAGCACCCCCTACCCACTCCCATCCTCTCCATTTCCCCTCTTTTCCCACCCCTGAAACAGTCCCACCCTGATCGTTCCGCTCTCCAGCCTGGGACTCCCAGAGCCAGCTGGAGCACGCCACCCTGCAGCTGCTCACTCTGGGCACAGGGCCTGCCCTCGCCTCCACTCACAGGCTGCCACCCTGTGACCTGCTCCCAGAGGTAGCCCCAGGCCAGCCTTGGCTGCACTGGGCTGGCTGGCCTTTGATGACTGCATTTTGGAGCCTGATAAGCTCCCCTGCTGCTATGGAAAGGTTAATGTGCTCCCTGTTCACTGGGGCGGCCTGACCTGACTCCATCCAACTCCCTTTCCTGTACTGGCTCCTGGCTGTGGCTGGCTGGCCCACTGCCACTTCGTGTCCTCCTGCTGGCCCTCAGAATGCAGCGCCTGCCTCTGCCCCCGACAGGCAGCATCAGACCCCAGCCATCTGCATCCCTGTTATTTGGGGACAGCCATTTGATCCGCCAGATTCCGAGCAGACTTCTCAGCCTTGCTTTCTCTATGTAATTGTCCGTGGCCTTGGGTTTCAGTTGTCACACTGCCTTCTACCCATTGCCTATCTCATTCCTAGAGGCAGTATTTACTCAGTGTGGCAGTGCTCATTAATTTCAGGTCAATTCCATTAAAATGTTGAAGTGAACCAACTGCTTGTGAAGGGTGAGTCCATGGCCCCTTTTTCCATTTCACAGACCAGGTCAGCCTGCTCACTGGCCCCAGTCCAGCCAATTGGACAGGGCCTCGATGAAGCCCAGCCTAGGCCAAGAGTCTGAAGCTCTGGCAGCTCCCCACTTGGCCTCCGTGTGTCCCTGTTCACCCTGTTCCCAGCCAGTGACTCGGCGAGCCACATTAGGCCACAGTTCCTTATCTTACCTTGGAGACAGAAACCCCTGTTCAGCCTGTCTAATCCTGGTGCTGAGAGAAGCCAAGAAAAGTAACCACGGACCCAACATGAGCACAGCGAATTAAGGGACTACGTGAAGGAGGTCCAGGTTCTCTTTGAGTCATGGCCCCAGCCACTAAGCTATTTAATGGAATTATAAAAGGACTGTGGTCATGGCCTTTGCTGTTGTTGGAAGATGACCACTAAGCCAGATGATAACCTGTCCCTCTCTGACAAGGACATCTGGTCCCAGCAGGTGTGGCGAGGGTATGTGACCTTGTGGTCTCTCAGGATTGCATGCTTGCTGCCCCAGGCCCTGCGCTGAGGGCTTGCTGCCATCATCCCATTTCATCCCCAGACAGCCCAGGAGGCAGGTGTCAATATCCTTGTTTCACACATGGGGAAACTGAAGCCCAGAGAGGTGGAGTCACTTGCCCAAAGTTAATGAACACAGTAGGGGGTAGAGCCAGCTGGAGCCCAGGTTTAAAGATGGCAGCATCGCACTGGGCAGGGAGGGCTTGGCAGGCAGAGCTAGATGCCTGAGAAATCCCTTTTCCATCAGCCTGGGTGCCCTTGAAATAGAACAAAATTGGTCAGGCGTGGTGGCTCACACCTGTAATTCCAGTACTTTGGAAGGCTGAGGTGGGAGGATCGCTTGAGCCTACGAGTTTGAGACCAGCCTGGGTGCCATGGCAAGACCTCATCTCTGCAGAAACACACACACACACACACACACACACACACACACGCATGGTGGCACACACCTGTAGTCCCAGCTACTTGGGAGGCTGAGGTGAATGGATTGCTTGAGCCCAGGAGGCAGAGGTTACAGTGAGCCATGATCATGCTACTGCACTCCAGCCTGGGTGACACAGCGAGACCCCGTCTCAAATATATATATATATATATGTGTGTGTATATATATATATATAGTGAGAGAGAGAGAGAAAAAACAGAATCCAGCTCTGCCTTGAGTCATGCTCACAGCACAAGTCTGAGCACTGCACATGGGGCCAGGGGCTGCTCTGTTTTCCTGCCCAGATGGCTGGATTCTGCTGGAGGCTGCTTGCTAGAAAACACCTCATCTAGTTCTGTTCTGTCCAAGGAAGTGGATCTGGGGACTTCAGCCATCCTTCTGTGTTCTGCACTTAAAAATAGAAGACGACAAAAAAGCTTGAAAAGTGCAATGGTCGAGTTTAGATAAATGATGAAGGAGGGGAGTGCCAAGCCAACATTATTTCCTAAGATTTATTTCTTGAAGCTTTTCCCTCCATTCCAACTGACTGGAGAACTACTACCTATTCACTAATATTTGAAAATGAAGGACAGATTCTGCTCCCTTCTCTGTGCCTATTTTGTATCCCAGGGGTCTTTAAAATATGAACCCTGCCCATATATTGATGCTCTGGGCACCAGTCTTCAGTCATCCCTTGCCTCATTAAGGAAGTGAAACTTCAGGGCTGTGGAGACCACACAGACTCCCTGAATAATCAGAAGGGCTCACCAGTGACTTCCTGAGTTCCCTTCAAGCCTTGGATCTTCCACAGCCTCATCTTGTGACTGCAGGCACAGAGGTTTCGTTCTCCCTCACCTGTGCATGCACATTGTCTTATCTGTTTTCTCTTGCTATAAACGGATACTTGAGACTGGGTGCTTTAGAAATAAAAGAGGAGGCCAGGCGTGGGGGCTCACAACTGTAATCCCAGCACTTTGGGAGGCCAAGGCGGGTGGATCACCTGAGGTCAGGAGTTTGAGACCAGCCTGGCCAACATGGTGAAACCCCATCTCTACTAAAAATACAAAAAGTAGCTGGGCGTAGTGGCGCGTGCCTGTAATCCAAGCTACTCAGGAGGCTGAGGCAGGAGAATCACTTGAACCTAGGAGTCGGAGGTTGCAGTGAGCCGAGATCGCATCATTGCACTCCAGCCTGGGCGACAGAGTGAGACTCGGTCTCAAAACGAAAGAAAAAGAAAAGAGGCTTATTTGGCTTGTGGTTCTGCAGGCTGTACAGGAAGCAGGGCACTGGCATTGGCTTGGCTTCTGGCGAAGGCATCTGTGCTGCATCAAAACATGATAGAGAAGGTCAAAGGGGAAGTGGGCAGGTGCAAAGAGGGATCAGGCAGTGGGGAACCTCTGGCTTTGTACTAAGCCACCCTCATGGACTAATCCATTCCATGAGAGCTAATCTCATCTTTCCAGAATGAGAACTCACCCCCTGCTGGGAGATGGCACCAAACCCTTCATGAGAGATCCACCTCCGCCATGACCCAGACACCTCCCACCAGGTCCAAAACCACACAGTGAGGATCAAATTCCAACATCCGTTTTGGTGGTGGACGGAAAAACCATATCCAAACTATAGCACACATACTGGCCCTTCTCCCTGGAGCCGTTTTTCTTCCCCTGCTCCTTTCCTTTCCTCCTCTCCAGCTTATCTGGCCACCTCCTACCCATACTTTAGTCTGCAGCTGAAACACCCTATCCCCCAGCAGGCCCTCCCCTCATTGCCATCATCCACACAGCGCCTTCTGCTTGCCTCTTGGTGGCCCTAATCACTGCTAGGCCGAGACACCTCATTTCCTGCCTTCCATGGACAGCAAACCCCAGCTTGTGCCTGTCAGATCTCGGCACATGTATGGTGCCCGATGCACCCCCAAATATTGACTGACTGACTTTATTTCTCTGAGTCTTTTTTCCCATCTGTCAAGTGGAGAGAGTAATAGTCACCCCTGTCCACCTCTTAGCACTGTTGTCAAGCCTTAGCAGAAGATTTTGGGGAAATAGCTATGTAAAACAACAAGCTGATTCCAAATAGCACATGTCTCTAGGTAGTACAGCTGCACTAAAAAACAAAAAGCAGCATGACTTGCCATTAGCCTTGATAAGTGATAAAGGATAAAGTCAAACACTCTGTTCCCTCCTTTACCCGCAACTCTTCACCTCATGGTTAGGGTGGCTTCTCTCCAACAGTGACTGATGTGATAAGGTGCTACAATAGTAATGCTGATAAATATTATCATAGACAAGGAATTACTGAAGTGGCTATTACACTCAAAATCATTTTAATTATGTGAGACTTCAACTAATTTAAAATCCTGTTTCCACAAGAGCCTCCTTGAGCTTCTAAAACTGTCTCCACCTTGATTACCTGTAGACAGTCTGGGAAATTTTCTTCCATCTTTACATCAATGAGCAACCAGGGGAATTCGATTAGACAGGTAGCTGGGTAGATGACAGGCAGGAGCTGGGACCCTAAGAAGGCCCAGCAAAGCTTGGCGCTCTTGTCTTCCAAGCCCCAGCCCTGGGGGAGCTGAGAAGGCCACAGCGGCAGCACTCCCCGTGCGATGCCCCAGACAGACCATAGCTGCCGTCACCCCAGCTTGCGCCCATGCCCCTGTATAATTACAGGTAGTGCCTCCTTCACTGTTAAAAGTGTCCTGGTTTAAACCACAATGAGATATATTTTCCCAAACTGAAACTCAGTACCCCTTATCACACCCATTAGGACTCCTACTTAAATAATTAAGAAGTGTTGAGGCCAGGCGTGGTGGCTCACTTCTGTAATCCCAGCACTTTGGGAGGCCAAGGCGGGTGGATCACCTGAGGTCAGGAGTTCAAGACCAGCCTGGCAAACATGGTGAAACTCCATCTCTACAGAAATACAAAAATTAGCCTGGCATGATGGTGGGTGCCTTTAATCCCATCTACTCGGAAGACTGAGGCGGGAGATTTGCTTGAACCAGGAGGCGTAGGCTGCAGCGAGCCGAGATTGTGCCATTGCACTCCAACCTGGGCGACAGAGCAAGACTCTGTCTGAAAAAAAAAAAAAAGAAGTCTTGGCAAGCTTGTGGATAAATTGGAACCCTTATGCATTTTTTATAGGAAGTAAAATGGTGCAAACACTGTGGAAAACAGTATGGCAGTTCTTCAAAAAATTAAAAATAAAATTACCACATCATCAAGCAATTCCACTTTTGGGTATTCCCCAAAAGAATTGAAAGCAGAGACTTGAAGAGATGTCCGGGGACCAATGTCCACAGCGGCATTATTCACAATAGCCAAAAGGTAGAAGCAGTCCTAGTGTCCATCAACAGATAACTGGACAAACAAAACTGGCATATCCATACAATAGAATATCATTCAACATTACAAAAGAAGGAGATTCTAACACAGTGCTGCGACACGGATGAATCCTGAGGACATTGTGCTAAATGATAGAAGATGGTCACAAAAGCACAGATATTATGTGATTCCACTTATATGCAGTATCTGGAGTAGTCCAGTTTGCAGAGACAGGAAGTGGAATGGTCGTTGCCAGGGCCTGGGGTGATGGGAGATCAGAGTTGCTGTTTAAGGGGTATTGAGTTTCAGTTTGGGAAGTGAAAAGAGTTCTGGAGTTGGGTGGTGGTAATGGTTGTACAGCAGTGTGAACGTATTTAACACTACTGAACTGGACATTTAAAAATGGTTAAAATGGTTAAAAATTTTATGTTGCATGTATTTTACTATAGCTAAACTCTTGATAGGCAGATGGAGACAAATTTAAAGGACATTGTCTAGATTGGGTGTCATGACAGGTGGCAGTTCACACAAGAATCAGGCCACCCATGGAGAGAAGTCCAGCTTAACCCTTTCATTGACCTGGGGCTGTGGTTCTTTGGGAAAGAAGAGCACATGCATTTCTGGAGTGCTAGTCTCCGGGACTCTGGAGGCCGAGGGGAAGGATCACATGTCCAGGCACTCCCAGGAGTTGGGCCCTCCCTGAGCCCTGCTCCATGTTCTGCTCTGCCTGCTTCCCTGCAGCAGCCCATAGTGCTTTCCTGTCTTCCAGCCTTAGCTGGTAGCTGCTTCCTTCTGAAATGCCCTCCTCTGTCTCAGCTCCACTGACCTTATTGAAACCCCATGTTCTCTACCAGGTTGCTTCCTCCACAAGGTGAGCCCAGGACATGCCTGGTAATATGGTTTGGCTCTGTGTCACCATCCAAATCTCATCTCAAATTGTCATCCTCACATGTCAAAGGAGGGACCTGGTGGGAGGTGATTGGATTATGGGAGCAGTTTCCCCCGTGCTGTTCTTGTGAGTGAGTTCTCACAAGAGGTGATGGTTTTAAAAGTGTGGCACTTTCTCTTTGCTCACTCTCTGTCTCTCCTGCCACTGTATAAGACATGCCTTGCTTCCCCTTCACCTTCTGCCATGATTGTAAGTTTCCCAAGGCCTCCCCAGCCATGCAGAACTGTGAGTCAATTAAATCTTTTTCTTTACAAATGCCTCTCAGCAGTGTGAAAATGGACTAATGCACCAGGTCTCTCTCTTTCCACCAAGGCAGGGGCCCCTTTGCTATACCCCAACTGTGTGAAAGCACCCCTGTGGATTCTCCTTGGGACTGTACTCCTTCCCACTCTGGCCTAATCTCTATTTTTGTCGTGAATTTGTTGAGGAAACAGTAAAGACTGTATCCTAGTCCTGTCTTTAATTCTGAGACAGGGGTTCAGTAGCTATTATACAATGATGTTTGCTAACATCACTGCTGTCACTTTGGTTGGTATTTCACATTTCAACCTTGCAGAGGTTAACCTCCTCCTCTGCAAGCTTCATGCAGCACATCCCCATCATGCTTCCAGTGTTATCTTTACCTCTGGCCATGAGCTTTCCGATGAAGACCATCTCCTGGAAGTCTTGATGATAAAACCTTGGAAGAGGCAAAGCTCCTAAAAGAAATGTGGGTCCTCCTGAGCTCACCCTTTTATAATGCTAGCGTTTCTGAGGTATGGGGACGCTTGCCCCCATAGGCAGCCCTCAGAAGGAGGGTCTATAGTGAAACATGGTCCTTGTCACCACCTTATCTGTCTCAGCACCTGTTTATGAACTAAATGTTTATGTCCCCTTAAAATTCACACAATGAAGCCTTAATCCCCAATGTGATATTATTGGGAGGTGGGGCCTTTGATGGGGTGATTAGATTTAGGTGAGGTCATAAGGGTAGGATCCCATAATGGGATTAGAGTCCTTATAAGAAGAGTAAGAGGGACACAACCACTCACAAAGGAGAGGTCATGTGAGCACACAGCAATAAGATAGCCATCTGCACACCAGGACGAGGAGCCTCCCCATGGGACCAAATCCACTGGCACCTGGATCTTAGGTTTCCGGATTTCAGAATTGTGAGAAATAAATGTCTGTTGTTTAGACCTCCCAGTCTATGCTATTTTGTTATAGGCAGCCCGAGCCGATCAAGACACCATCCTACCTGACAGTTCCGAAAAAGGGAAGCTGCACTCAGTGCAGTGGGGGGTCTACATAATCGGGTCTACAGGGGAATCGCATCATCTCTGATTTCTTTGAGCAGTGTTTTGTAGTTCTCATTGTAGAGGTCTTCACTTTCCTAGTTAGCTGTATTCCTAGGTATTTTCTTTTTGTGACAATTGTGAATGAGATTGCATTCCTGATGTGGCTCTCTGCTCAGCTATTGTTGGTATAGAGGAATGCTAGTGATTTTTGTATGTCGAATTTGTCTACTGACACTTCACTGAGAAAAGTCACTCAGGGCCAAGCCTTAACTGAAATGACTGATTTAGCTAACGACAGCAGTTCTGTACTAAAACTAGTCAAAAGTCAGTCCTATTCAAGATAGTATCGGAAGTTCTACTCAGAGCAGTAAGGCAAGAGTAATGAATAAACAGGCCAGGTGTGGTGGCTCACACCTGTAATCCCAGCACTTTGGGAGGCTGAGGTGAGTGGATCACATGAGGTCAGGAGCTTGAGACCAGCCTGGCCAACATGGCGAAACCCCATCTCTACTAAAAATACAAAAATTAGCTAGGCATGGTGGTGCACACACCTGTAATCCCAGCACTTTGGGAGGCTGAGGTGAGTGGATCACATGAGGTCAGGAGCTTGAGACCAGCCTGGCCAACATGGCGAAACCCCATCTCTACTAAAAATACAAAAATTAGCTGGGCATGGTGGCACACACACCTGTAATCCCAGCTACTCAGGAGGCTGGGGCAGGAGAATCACTTGAACCTAGGAGGCGGTGGTTGCAGTGAGCCAAGATCGTGCCATTGTACTCCAGCCTGGGTGACAGAGCAAGACTCTTTCTCAAGAAAAAAATAGAAAGAAAGGGTATTCAAATAGGAAAAGAGAAAGTCAGATTATCTTTGTTTGCAGATGACATGATCCTATATCTAGAAAACCCCATGTGTCTCAATTCAAAAGCTTCTTAAGCTGATAAGCAACTTCAGCAAAGTCTCAGGACACAAAATCAATGTGCAAAAATCACTTCATTCCTATACACGAACAATAGGCAATCAGAGACCCAAATCATGAACTCCCATGCACAGTTGTCACAAAAAGAATAAAATGCCTAGGAATACTGCTAACAAGGGAAGTGAAGGACCTCTTCAAACAGAACTACAAACCACTGCTCCAAGAAATCAGAGAGGACACCAACAAATGGAAAAACATTCCATGCTCATGAATAGGAAGAATCAATATCATGAAAATGGCCATACAGCCCAAAGTAATTTATAGATTCAATGCTATTCCTGTTAAACTACCATTGACATTCTTCACAGAATTAGAAAGAAAAAAAAACTACTTTAAAATTCATATGAAACCAAAAAAAGAGCCCTAATAGCCAAGGCAATCCTAAGCAAAAAGAACAAAAAAGCTGGAGACATCACATTACCCAACTTCAAAATATACTACAGGGCTACAGTAACCAAAACAGCATGGTACTGGTACAAAAACAGACACATAGACCAATGGAACAGAATAGAGAACCCAGAAATAAGGCTGCACACCTATAATCATCTGATCTTCAACCCAGCTGACAGAAACAAGCCATAGGGAAAGGATTCCTTATTTAATAAATGGGGCTGGGATAACTGGCCAGCCATATGCAGATGATTGAAACTGGACCCCTTCCTTATACTATATACCAAAATCAACTCGAGATAGATTTAAGACTTAAGTATGAAACCCCAACACTGTAAAATCCCTGGAAGACAGCCTAGGCAATATTCTGGTCATATAATTGGGAAAAGATTTCATGACAAAGATGCCAAAAGTAATTGCAATAAAAGCAAAGTTGATAAATGGTATCTAATCAAACTAAAGAGCTTCAGCAAAAGAAACCATCAACAGAGTAAACAGACAACCTTCAGAATGGGAGAAAAAATTTGTGAACTATGTATCTGACAAAGCTGTATTATCTAGTATTTATAAGGAACTTAAACAAATTTACAAGAAAAAAACCCTATTAAAAAGTAGGCAGAGGACATGATCAGACACTTTTCAAAAGAAGACATACATGTGACCAAGAAGCATATGAAAAAAAGCTCAACATCACTGATCATTAGAGAAATGCAAATCAAAACTGCAATATGATACCATCTCACACCAGTCAGAATGGCTATTATATAAAACTCCAAAAAATAACAGATGTTGTCGAGGTTGTGGAGAAAGAGGAATGCTTATACACTGTTGGTGGGAGTGAGTGGGTAAATTAGTTCAGCCATTGGGGAAGACACTGGTGATTCCTTGAAGATATAAAAACAGAACTGTTCAACCTAGCAATCCATTACTGCATATATACCCAAAGGAGTATAAATTATATTATACACATGTATGCATATGTTCATTGCAGCACTATTCACAATAGTAGAGATGTGGAATTAACCCAAATGCCGATCAATGGTGGACTAGATAAAGAAAATGTGGTACATATACACGGCCTTAAAAAAGAATGGAATCATGTCCTTTGCAGGAACATGGATGGAGCAGGAGGCCATTATCCTTGGCAAACTAAAGCGGGAACAGAAAACCAACTACTGCATGTCCTCACTTATAAGTGAAAGCTACATGATGAAAACACATGGACACATAAAGAAGAACAACAGACACTAGGGCCTGTGAGAGGTGGAGGGTGGGCGGAGGGAGAGGATCAGAAACAATAACTAATGGATAATAGGCTTAACACCTGGGTGACAAAATAATCTGCACATCAATCCCATGACACAAGTTTACCTATATAACAAACTTGTACACATACCCCTGAACTTAAAATAAAAATTAAACAAAGGGAGGGAGGGAAGGAAGGAAGGAAGAAAGAAAGGAAGGAGGGAGGGAGGGAAGGAAGGAAGGGAAGGGAGGGACAGAGGGAGGGGGAAGAGAGAGAATAAAGAAAAGGAAGGGAGGGAGAGGAGAGAGAAAAAAGGAAAAGAAAGAAAAAAAGGAAAAGAAAGAAATCTTTCAAAGGCATTTTCTACCTTTTATGTAGTATAAAAATAAAACTGGCAACAGTGATCAACACGAGCTTGGGAAATGGACTGTAGGTTTGCAGATAGTGTGTTCTTTCGGTAAAACACCACAAAGAGAGCTTGTCTTTATTCAGTTCCAACATTTCTACTAAGCTGGTTCTGTTGAATAAAGTAGCATCTCCTAATGTTCTAGTGCCCAAACGCAACAGCTTCAGATGGGTAGCACGCGGCTGGTTGGGATGAACGGAAGACCCTTCAGTAACTGCATTCTCTATACCTGAACTGGAATGCAGCTGGGACATTTCTGTTTATAGAAATTCTAATCTCTTCATATGGCCACTTGAGAATTCTAAATTAGCAGGAAGGTGTTTCAGTCACCAAGACGTAAACAGGTTTTATTTCACTGGAAAAGTAGTTACACAAAGCTTGCTTTTCATCCCCTTCAACTAATTCAAAAGCTCTAAAGAGAAATATTTTAACCCTGAATTTTGCAGCTTTGAAATTAGACTCATATGATATTTTATCACTGCTTTACTTTTATCTTCTGAGCGTTCTTCCCTCACAACTGTTGTATTACATTGCTTTTTAAACAGCTTTGGCAACCCAAAATATGAATTCCCAGGCGCCCAAACTTTCCTTCTGTGATTAATTATAATTAATCCTCTCACTTGTCATTTCATCTAGGATCCTGTCATACAACCCAGAAGACACTTTGCAAAATTTCAAGCAGGAAATCTCCTGCACATGACTTAATGTTAATGCTGTTTCCAGGTGTCATTTATCTTCCTTAAGTAATCCATACACAAACCCTCCAGGAAAGCCCTCTCTGTGCTCAGCACCACACATGCTCAGCACCACACATCTTTATGTTGGATGGATAAGAAAGATTGAAAACCTAAGGTTGCCAGATTTAGCAAATAAAAATCCAGGAACAATGAATAATTCTGTAGTCTAAATGTGTCCCTAATATTACATAGTTTTCATTGTTTATCTGAAATTCAGATTTCACAGGGTGCCTTGTACTCTGCCTGGCAACTCTACACTAATGATATTTTGATTGAAAGACCATTAAAGAAAAAACTGTTCTCCAAAAGTATTTGATCTTTCTTGGAAATTACGTAAGAAAATGTCCGGATCTTGAAAGACCATCCATCTGTACACAAACAGTGGATGCAACTCAAGTCAAAATTGTATCTCGCCTTTCAAGAAAGCTTCCTTGAAAATGAATGCTCTCTTTTTCCAAACAGTAGAATAAGCATCTCACTTCCAGCAGGAACTGTGCACAACTGTTCCTCCAGATTTTCCATGAGAGACTGTGTGTCGAGTGTGTGTTGTGCTTGCTGCAAGCGTTGGGCCTGTTTGGAACCCAGAGAGGGTGGAGCCGTGTGCAGGTCGGAGGCTTCTGGCAGAGCTCCCACTTGCTCTCCTCCTTCCTGAGTCTCCTGAGGGCAAACATGAGACTGCCACTTTCTCTGAAGCATGGCTGGCAGCCTCAGCACCAGGCTGGCCTTTGGGTGCTATTTCTTTCAAATTTGTATTTTTGCTGAGTTACTTGTGCCAAGAACTGTCTGCCTTGATAAAGTGGAAGCTTTTTTTGCTGTCACTGAGGAGAATTCCTGACCTGTTCCCACATCTGTGACGAGGCTAAAGAGATTTTCTGTTGACCTCTAATAACAGGAGGCGATGGGCCAGGGCCTCACCTCCTTGCAAGTGGCGTTGGACTGCAAAGCTCTCATTAAAGGGGCTGCGTGTGGGTGACACTCTTTCATTCTCTGTTCTTAAGCACCATTACTCCCTTGGTTATCACATCCTTTTAATTATTCATTGACTAACTTTTTTCCAGCAGTAACTAATGAGGCAAGTTACACAATGGCAATGGTAGTAAATATTACAATGTAAAAGCAATTACTGAAGCGGTAGCTTTAATTCAAAATTATTTTAATTACATGGGACTCCAGCTTGTTTAAAATTCTGTCTCCACAGAGCTTTCAGTAGCTTCCCAAACTGTCACCTCCTTGGTTACCTGGAGATAGTCTGGAAAATTCTCTTCTGCCTTTATACTAGCGAGCACCTAGGGAAATTCAAGCAGATAGGTGGCTGGGTCGATGATCAGCAGGAGCTGGGCGCCCTCAGAAGGCAGCAGTCCCCAGAACCTAAGAGGCAGCTGTGGCTTGGGCATTTTCTTTTAGAGGAAGACAAAGCTAGAAGAAACCTGGTGGCTCCAGGCATGACCAACGACCTGTGCAGCCTCCCAGGGCCCTGTACACAGATGGCCTCTTACTTAGTTTAGTGTTCTGTGGTTGCCTTCTTGAAATCCTTAATAAATTTACCTTTGAATTCGTGTTTTGTAAATGAAGTCCAATGGAATGATGGAGCGTCTGCCTGGGCTCAGAGCCTTGGCTCCCATGGGTTCCTCTCAGCTGCCAGCTCCAACCCGCTGCCCTGGCCCCACCCGACCTTCCCTGCTCCACCCTACACAGTGACTGCTGCCATCCAGCACCCCAGGAGAGCATGGGTGCACGCCGGGTCAGGACAGGGCTGACAGGCCCAGACATGGCACCCACGTTTTGCCCCAAGCTGACAGCACAAGGGCACATGCAGTGGGTGGCTGGGCGGCGGGGCGAGCTTCTCCCTCACCCTAACCCAGGAGCCTCATGTGCCCCAGTTCAAAGGTTGCAGTCCCCATAGGGATGTCTTCTCTCCCATGTTGGTTGTGCCCATGAGACACAGAGATACCTGGCTTGACCTCACTAACCCCAGCCAGGGCATTGCATGCCCAACCTGGGCTGGCAGGAGGGGAAGCCAGCAGGTGGTGAGCTCCTTGCACATTCCAAATTGCAGGGTGAGCCTCCAGATGCCTGTGAGCTCCTACACTCACCCCATGAGGATTCCATTGCCCAGAAAGCATGACATTAAATAGCAAATTAAAATGCCTTGACCAATTGAGAGACCACAGAAGAAAGGAAGAACCTTTGTATTTTGAGTGCCTAGGATGGCACTTTTATCTTGCTATTTGAACAAGGGGCTCCTATTTGCATTTTGCACCGCAAATGACGTGGCAGGTCCTGGCTCCAGGAATGGGGAAGCTGCTGATTGCCCTTATTTGGCATCAGAAAAGGCCTATCTTGTAAGTTTGAAAAAAAAAAGGCCAACAAAAAAAAATTGAAGGTCCCAAATGCATTTTGCTCCTTGGAGTTAACTGAGGCACACGCTGCCAGGCATGCTGTGAAGTCTGACTAAATACGTTCCTCCTGTCCTCTCTCCCTTCGACCACCAAAAATCTCCTGGGAACTCTCACTCATTTTTCTGCAGTGGAAAAAGGCAAGGCTACCTTTGTTTGAAGCAGAGTCATTCTGATCAAAGACATGAACCAGAGCTTCCACCGGGAGCTCCCTGTCGGCAAGGACTGTCTCCAGTACATGTCTGAGTCGTCCTGCCCGTGCCCGTGCCCAGCCAGGGCCTGACTCTGCATCCACTGACCCCGTGGTGTGAGTTCAATGAAAGAACGAGCTGCAGCCCAGCAGGCCTGGCTTGTCCTCCAGCACTGATGCAGGTCATTCAGACCCTGCTGGGAGGACTCCATCCAATCAGGCTGGGCTGGGCTGAGAGTTTTATTGGTCTGTTCTGTGATGTGGTGATGCTTTTCCTTTTAGTGGGCAGTTCATTTCTGGAAGTGAGATTGCTCACATTCTCTGTGATGGTGGAGCTGGGAGTCGCAGAACTCAGACTTATTGGCACCATACTCAGGAATAATAAAGCAAATAAAATTATATTGACCACATTCTAGTTTATTTCATTCCCCCTTCTTTTTCTTCCCACCCCCTCTCTGCCTTCTCTCTCTTTGCTCAGCCTGCCCATAAAACAACCTTTCTATTTTCAGCAAACCTTAAAGAAACAAAGGCCTGGCTTTAACATTCCTTCCCTTGAATAAAATGTCTTCATGGTAATTTGCCTCTCATGGGTTGGGCTCATTCTCAGTATCTGCACGTGGGTTCCATTTTCAGTCAGGACCACCTCCCTGAGAGTCCTTTGGGGGGCATAGGACTCTGCAGTGCGTTCAGAATGAGTCATCATGGTTGGGGGAGAACCCACCCAGCCTGGACTCATTTTCCCTCCACTCCAGCAGTGACTATACCAAAGTAGGGGTAGAGACCCCTGGTCCTGTATTGTTCTCAGCACGTCCTAGTTGGTATAATCTTATTTAAATTACATAGATTTGCTTATAGAATATTAGCTTCACACCATATAGCAGGCAATCCCAGTCTGGCTTTTTTTTCTTTCTTTTTTGTTTTAGACAGAAGCTCGTTCTGTTGCCCAGGCTGGAATACAGTGACCTGATCTTGGCTCACTGCAACCTCCACCCCTGGGTTAAAGCGATTCTCCTGCCTCAGCCTCCCGAGCTAGGGCTACAAGTGTGTGTCACCACACCTGGCTAATTTTTGTATTTTTAGTAGAGGCAGGGTTTCGCCATGTTGGCCAGGCTGGTGTCAAACTCCTAACCTCAGGTGATCCACCCGCCTCTGCCTCCCAAAGTGCTGGGATTACAGGCATGATCCACCGTGCCTGTCACCCCAGTCTGTTTTTTTAGCTCTCTTCCTTATCATCACCCACATGTCTAAATAGAAGGGCTGCTTGGTGCTGGATGCTATAAAATTGAAGGAAGGACAAATGGTTCCTCCCTGTGGCCTGCGTCTATTTCAGCTTCCCCCACACAACCCGCCCTGCGCATCCCAGCCTCCTGTTATTCCACCCGCTTTGCCTGGAGCTTGCCCCCTTCTGTCTTTTCCTAGCAAATCCTACTCAGTGTTTCAGGCCCCACTTCCTCCAAGGATTCCTGCCTGGAAACTTTACTTCTTGTTCTTCCCCCGGTCTCTAAAGTCTTAGAACTAAGAATTAGGACTAGGAATTTTGTCTCTGCATTGAGCACTTGACATACACTGTTTTCTCTTGAACATTATTCTAGGCCCTCCAACTACAAGGGCATGATTAACCGTGTGCCTTCTGCCCCACCACACCCAGAACAGTACCAGGCACACATGAGTGCAGAGCAACAGTGCCAAGCAAGGAGCACCAACCATTCTTCATGGCAGAAAAGTCCTACCCACCAAAACCTGAAATCCAAAATGCTCTAGGTGAACGTGGTTGCAGACAGATCCCTTGAAGTCACTTTATACACACAGCAAGATGAGAAATCTCTACCCACAGCACAGACCCTGGCATAGCAGACTTATTTATGATGGGAATTACCTAGACTCCTAGAGATAGCAAAGCCAGGAATTTGGCACATGCTCAGCTGTTACACAGCAATCCTGTGTGCGAATTTAGGGAGGAAACACCAGGCAGCTTGTCATAGTCAGCTGAAGATTAGCAGGAGCGAATCATCTGTGACTCTGGCTCCAGGGTTCTCTGATCTTTTCTTGGCCTTGTCATTGCTCGTCAGCCTAAATGGGAGAAACACAAGGAATTAAAATAGGAATTAACACTAGAATTTCCAATTTCTGGTTGGAAATTCAGGTTAGGCTTCTCTAAGGATAAGTAGCTAAAAAACAATGGTGCTTTAGTCTATTTGCATTGCAATAAAGGAATACCTGAGGCTGGGTAATTTATAAAGAAAAGAGGTTTATTTGGCTCATGGTTCTGCAGGCAGCACTGGAAACATGGCACCAGCATCTGTATCTGGTGAGGCCTCAGGAAGCTTCCACTCATGGTGGAAGGTGAAGCGGAAGCAGATGTGTCACATGATGAGAAGAGGGAGAAGAGGAGGAGGTACCAGGCTCCTTTAAACAGCCAGCTCTTGCGTAAACTAATAAAGTGAGACCTCACTCATTATCTGGGGGAGGGCACCAAGCCGTTCATGAGGAATCCTCCCCCATGACCCAGACACCTCCCACTAGGCCCCACTTTGAACAAGGCAGATCAAATGTCAACATGAGATTTGGAGGGGACAAATAAAAGTGTCAGAGGGTCTTTGGGGTTTTTTTTGTGTTTTTGCAGACAGGGCCTTACTGTCACTCAGACTGGAATGTAGTAGTGCAATCATAGCTCAGTGAAACCTCTAACTCCTTAGCTCAAATGATCCTCCCACCTCAGCCTCCAAGTAGTCAGGACTACAGGTGTGCCCCTTGGTTAATTTTTTTGACTTTGCAGAGTCAGGGGTCTCACTGTGTTGCCCAGGCTGGTCTCAAACTCCTGGCCCCAAGCACTTCTCCCACCTTAGCCTCCCAAAGTGCTGGAATTACAGGTGTGAGTCACCACACCTGGCATGTTTTTTTCTTTTTAATTAACTATACATTTATCAGAGGATATTAGAAGCGACAAGGACTGCAGAAATCATCTAGTCCAAGCCCATCAGCGGCTTGAATGTCACCACATGCCCATGACTAAACCAGTTCCACAGTGAGGGTAATAAGGACACGGGGCAGGAATATCCCTTTCTCTGGACACTGTTATCTGTGTGTGAGGACCACAGCAGCCGTCGGGGCAGGGAGGAGAGTCCGCCTGAAGACAAGCCAAGAGTGGCAGTAAGGAAAGACAGACGGAGTCCAAGTCCTTGGTGAAGCCCCTGAGCCTCAGAATTACCCCGTTCTGTGCACACCCCTTCTTAGGGCTTCTGATGGCAAGACATGCATGTTCTTACTGTGTTTTCACTCATTTTAGTTGTGGTGCCTATTCCCCGTCACCAGACACAGTCTATCAGCTGTGCTCCATGACACAACCTTTGAAAAGGCCCTCATGAACAGCACTCCCTGCAGAAACACCTGAGTAATATTTTACACATTTGCCCTGAGAGTCCTCATCCAAGGAACAAACCCAGCTTGATTTATGACCGCTAACAGGATCACAGCTTGAGCTGATACGGCCACAATCCTGTGTCTCAGATGCTGTAATTTGGTTTCCATAAAAATCTTTTTCACTCATCATCCTTAAGTCTTGTATTCCTTGGTGAGATGCAAATTAAACACCACATGCTGCTGACATTCAGAGCTCACTTTATTTGCTTTAAACACAGGAGAGAAATGAAATTGGTTTGTTCAGATAGAGATTGGGTTAGAAAGAGGGTTTTCAGGAGCCAAACATGATTCCAGACTAAGATCCAGGCACTGCCATCTCTCTGGGCCCTTCCAGTCTCTCTTGGAAGCTTCCTTTGACCTTGTTCAAAATCAGAGCTGTCTGGGCGAGGCATGATGGCTCACACGCGTTATCCAAGCATTTTGGGAGACCAAGCTGGGACGACTGTTTGAGACCAGGAGTTCTAGACAACCCTAGCCAATATAGCAAGACCCTGTCTCTGGAAAAAAAAAAAAAAAAAAAAAAGGATCAGAGCTATCTGCAGCTTTGCACTGAAGTAGCCAGGTTTATGGAAACAGAAGAGGAGGCTTGTGAGAGGCAGTGTTGGAAAACTCACTTGCTGTGTGGTCTTATATACACCACTTACCTTTTCTGGGAAGTCGGACTAGCTGATCTCTTCAGTTCCTTCCTGAGAAAACATTTTATAATTCTACAAAATGACCAGATGTGTAATATGAGTTAATAATGCAGATAAAGTGGAAAAATTCATACTTAATTAGACTGCTATGTTGGAAGAAGCATTACAGTTACTAAAATTTAAAGAATAACATTAACTTATTAATTGAGCACTGCTATGTGCTAGGCACTATGTTAAGAATGTTATGAGGCTGGGCACAGTGGCTCACACCTGTAATCCCAGCACTTTGGAAGGCCAAGGCAGGTGGATCACCTGAGGTCAGGAGTTCGAGACCATCCTGGCCAACGTGGCAAAACCCCATCTCTACTAAAAATGCAAAAATTAGCTGAGCATAGTGATGGGTGCCTGTAATCCCAGCTACTCAGGAGGCTGAGGTAGGAGAATCATTTGAACCTGGGAGGCGGAGGTTGCAATGAGCTAAGATAGCACCACTGCACAGCCTGGGTGACAGAGCAAGTCTCTGTCAAAAAATATATATATTATGAGCATTTTCTCATTTAACCCACCTAGCAACCCTATGAGGTTGTTACTTTTGTTAGCCCTTTAATGTCAAGGAGGTGGCCAAGGCTCAGAGAGGGTAAGTAACTTCCCAGAGGTCACATAGCCAGCAAGCAGAGGCAGTAAAATGTCCACCTAGGTCTGTCTGCTATGCACCATCTTGCCTCACAGGGCAAAATGACCTAAATGTGTCCGATGGGGGCCAGAAAGGCTGGTAATTTATCCCTACTTGTTGGGTAAGTTTCACTCCTCAGAGAACACAGGATAGGAGCGGGAGATCTGGGCTCAA
The DNA here is from genome assembly GCF_030222135.1 of Aotus nancymaae. Taxonomy (NCBI): domain Eukaryota; kingdom Metazoa; phylum Chordata; class Mammalia; order Primates; family Aotidae; genus Aotus; species Aotus nancymaae. The sequence continues at coordinate 3,749,576 of NW_026988546.1, read as the reverse complement.
CTTCCCTCCTCCACTACCTTCATGTGCAACCTAGAGTAAGTCACTGAACCTCTCTGCTCTGCCTTCTGTAGACATAACTATAGCTGACTTTCCTACTCCATTGGTTTGTTGTGAGGCTTAGAGGTAGGACTTGAAAATGCCTTAAAAAAAATGTTAAAGAATCCTACACATGTAAGCATCTGTTACTATTAAGCAGAGTCAAGTAAGAACAAGTGACAAAAAAAAAAATAGGTTACTTAAACTACAGCAAACTTAGAAATGTTTGTGCTATAGCAAATGATACCATCAAGGAAATAAAAACGCAAACCACAGGCCAGGCACAGTGCTCACGCCTGTAATCCCAGCACTTTGGGAGGCCAAGGCAGGTGGATCACAAGATCAGGAGTTCATGACCAGGCTGGCCAACATGGTGAAACCCCGTCTCTACTAAAAAAAAAAAAAAAAAAAAAAATTAGCTGGGCATGGTGGCTTGTACCTGTAATCCCAGCTACTTGGGAGGCTGAGGTAGGAGAATCGCTTCAACTGGGACTAGGGAGGTGGAGTTGCAGTGGGCGGAGATTTCACCACTGCACTCCAGCCTGGGCTACAGAGACAGACTCCATCTCAAAAAAAAAAAAAAACACACACACAAACCACAGACAAAAAGTATTTGCACAATGTATATCAGATAAACAACTCCTGTCCAGAATGTGTAAAGAACTGTGACCCTTGAAAAAAGCAGTCACGAAAGACCACATGCTTATATAACTCCATCTCTATGAAATGTCTAGAATAGGCAAATTTGCAGCTACAGAATGGAGATTAGTGCTTGCTTAGTTCTGGGGGCAAGGGGAGCTGCTTGGAGTGGGAGGAATGGTAATTGACTGCTGATAGGTACACTGTTTCTTTTTTTTTTTTTTTTTTTTTGAGACAGAGTCTCACTCCTTCTCCCAGGCTGGGGTGCAGTGGCACGATCTCAGCTCACTGCAACCTCTGCCTCCTCGGTTCAAGCGATTCTCCTGTCTCAGCCTCCCAAGGAGCTGGGACTACAGGCACATACCACCACACCCAGCTAATTTTTTTTGTATTTTTAGTAGAGATGGGGTTTCACCATATTGGTCAGGCTGGTCTCAAACTCCTGACCTCAGGTGATCCCCCTGCCTCAGCCTCCCAAAGTGCTGGTTTCTTTTAAGGGGTACAAAAAAAAATTTTTAAATTAGATCATGGCGATAGTTGTACAATCCTATGAAGATTATTTTTTAAAAACATTGAATTATATACTTTAAATGGGCGGTATGTAAATTATATCTTAATGAAGCTGTTTTGTTTTTTAAGTCAAAGAGCTCTGGTGAAGTGTTATCACTATATGGATTATGGAGTTTCCATGAAGCTGGCAGTTTGAGGCGGCACTATCCTCCTCGAACTGAAAATATATATGAATAAATGGGAGGACTAGTATCAATAAGTACATGGGTGGCAGGATCTCTAATGAGTTATTGCCTTAAGATGCACCCATTGCTTGGGATAAAAGAGGTGTTCCTCACAGCAGAACCTCTCTCTTCCACAATTGAAGTAGGGAGCAGATGGATTTACAGAGGTGCCTTCAACATAATTTCACCTCTGCAAGCAGTCCCTGGGAATTTAACCCCTGAGGACAGGGCTAGAAAGAAGCTCAGAGTATCAGGCAATTCTTGTAGCCCAGAATCTCCCAGCGTTTCCCCATAGGCCAGGCACCTGAAAAGCCATTGAGTGGGTGCTTCCCTGCCCACATCCAGTGGCTGCAGTGGCAGGGAAAGCGTTCAGAGGAAGTTGGAAGCCCTTGGAAGCTGTGTCCTATGAGCAGGTCAGATGAAACACTGCTGAGGTTATTCCCTCATCTGGGGCAGCCAACTCACTCTTGGCAGCTGGAGCACAACGCCCCCAACCCCTGGCACGGCCATCCCAGCCACCAGCCGGCCAGCTCAGCCTCCAAAGAGGCAGCGCCTCCCATCCCATGCACCCTGGCTCCCACATGCCCACCAGATGGCCATCACTCCATCCATGCATTCAACTCTTGCTGCCAGGGGAGGAGTTGTCCCAGTGGATCTTCTCAGCTTTCTCATGGCTGGGCCCAGGCCACATGGCAGCTCCCATCCCAGTTGTCAAGAAAGGATGTTGAATTCCCTGCTTGAGGTTCTCTCTGGGCCAAGAAGGGCTTTTCAACAGTGTCTCTAGTGGTACCACCCGCCTGAAAGCGGGGGAGGCAAGTTTGTGTCACCAGAAGGCAGCTGCCACTTGTCACAGTCTCTCAAACAGTCCCCAGGACAGGCGGGAAATGCAGCTGCAAACTGGTCTTGCCAAGCTCTGTGGCACAGAGGGGGCCTGGCCGAGGCAACGCAAGGCTTTCAGAGAAGGCTTTTATAGGGGACAAGCCTGGCGTCCTCCAGGGCCCTCCGCCATCTGGACTCCCAGCTTAATTCATGTCCATACATAACAAGATCCAGAGCCATTTCCATGCTGCTCAGTGACATGTACGGACCTCCAAGCAAACTTCCATCTGAAGGACAGGCTAGAGGCCTCTGCCCCATTCAAAGCCTTGGTCCGGAGACGATGACTGTATAGGTACTGGACTGTTCTCTGACGGACTTTTATTAATAAATAAACATATTATTACATTATATTCAGAAAAACTATCAACAAGCCCAGGAATATTTGGGAACCAGTGAATGTCTGTACATTATTGTATTTTTCCTTTATTTGTAAAATGCCTTTCTTTTTGGTGGGGCCACACGTAGGTCTTTATTCAACTAAAAGTAAAACTTTGTTCCCAATATGACCCAGAGTTCCAAGCAATAGCTTTTTTGTCTTGGTTCATCTACAAGAGAACATTCTTCACCCATCAAAAAAAAAAAAGCTGATAAATCCAAAAGCAGGGTTGAATCCTGAACAAAAGAAATTGTATTTTTTTGAAAATGTCAGTAGTCAGGTAGCGATGCTGTAAACTCAGGGGTTCTAAACTGAGAAATGTTTTGATTGTTGCAACAGATTCCGCAAGCCACGGCACCCCTCTAAGCGAGAGAGAGCAGAGGATCTGGCAGCTGGTTAGGAGCTAATGGCTTATTGTTATCTATGACATTTTATGTCATAAAGGGTACAAACCCAGGAAGTGACCAGGGCCCCACAAGGGGACATCTGTGCTCTCTGGTGTCTCAAATTGGGGACCAAGCCTTGTGTCTGAACACTCTTCTTAAATGGGATGTTGGGACTCATCACCTCACTCCCTGATAGGACTGTGTAAATGGCCTAATGGACTGGTCAGGAGGATCTCCCAATTCTTTGGTTTGTAACTGAAAGAGTTCCAGATGCTACGATAGCATCAGCAGTGAAATATGAGACTTAATTTATGTCCAAGTTTATGGGCCTCCTATATTACTGAGTTTCTCCTCTGCTAAATGTGGCAGGTTCTGTTGACTTTTATTGTTCCCTAAGGCCAACAGAAGGTTTCAGAGCCCTCTGGGATATCACAGTGGTGCATAAGTCTTCTTTATGGCCTAATCCCTTCCTCAGGCAATTCCCTACTCCCATCTCCTGGTTCAGAGTTAATGAGCTGTGCTGTCTGTCCCTCCTCTCACCTTTTCTAAATCGGCTCAAAACAGGATAAGTTTCCTGCTCCAGGCTGAAGCCGCTGACCACTAAAGTTTCCACATGTGTTAAGCTATTATACATTCCCATCCTGTTTGTTTTTGGACCTCAGTGTAATGTTTATCCCACTTAAATGTCATCAGGTATTGAAAATCTTTCTTTTAAATGATGATTTGATCAAACAAGACTTAAAAAATACTTCAATGATCTATTTAGAAAGTAAGGAAGATAAAAACATAACAAGGATGATGACTTGCAACCATGGGTATACTCAGAGGCAGAATGATAGTCCCAAAGGCTTCTATTATTAAGGAAGAGTAAACATAGCTGAAACAAGCCTTCAACTCAAGAAGTTTATAAAAGTATTATAAATGAACATGAAGAATGTAGCAGTAAAGTCAGAATATACTACAATTATTACTGTATATCAATCAAAAGCTGTTTCTTTGAAAATAAAACAGAAAACTTTTGGCAAATATAATGAAGAAATAAGAGAGGAAAAATTTGAAATGAAGTAATACAATAGACACTATGTTTTTATTATAAGATAATATTATATAACTTTTATGGTAATAAAGTTGAAAATATGAATTAAATAGGATCTTTTGGGGAAAAAATTTTAAAAATTGACAAAAGAATTAATGGGCAATAACCAAATAATAAATCGTGAAAGATTTCAAAGAATTGCCATTTTAAAAGCTTCTGAGATTAGATGGTTTTACTGGTGACAAATTATTTTAAACTTTCAAGGAACGGATAACTTTAATACTACTTAAAATTTCCCAGAACACTATGAAAAGGTAAAACACTATTCAATTTATTCTTTTAAGCTAAAACCACCATGATACAAAACCTGCCAGAAATCTTCCCCAAAATGTAAAATATGTAAACATAAATATCAAGTTCACCTGTGAATATCAACCCCCTAAACTCCTAAGTTAAATGCTAGCAAGCTAAATTTAGTAATACATCAATAATCATTTTCCAAAATCACGTAGACTTGAAAATGGTGTCATGTGTTTTATTCGTGAAGAAAAATGAAAATTCTGAAAATGTAGAAAAGTTCAAAAACCATTTAATCTCCATAATTCCATCATCCAGAAATATCCACAGTTAACATTTGAGTATCCTTCCAGCATTTTTTTCATCTGTGTATATATTTTTACATAACTGTGATCATGCTGCTTTGTGGCACACACGCTGGCAGGGAAAGACCACACACTTACACCCTGTGAGTTTAGATGAGGTCCTCTTGGCTTATTTAGCCACGGTCACAGGAACGGCTGAGGCAGAGGTGCTCCCACAGAGCTGGAACAGGTGTGCTGCGCACCGGCTCAGATCCCAGGTGTCCCGAGAGGCTCCAACTCAATCTTGAGCAAAACCCAGCATCAGCAAAACCCTATCCGCTCCCAGGGAAAAAGCAAAGTCAGCACCGAGATATTCCAATGCATTTCTCTGTCCCCAGCTAACTGGAATCCTGGAAAGCCCATTTCCTCACAAATATATTGAGAGAATTTTTCACTATGAACATAACATTTAAAGCACTCAATTTTCTATTCTTAACATTTTTACACCCTCATTTCACTTGAGTCATTTTTCTCATGAGGCTGTATACATTCTTGGCAACATGTCCTTTTCAGGTTTGGTATACACCCTGGTAAAATCTGAGCTTAATTCTGATAATAGCAGTTTATAAATGAATTAATTAATGCCTAATTTGACTAGGTGATAAAATGGGCAGGAACTATAGCAGAGACCTTTGTAATTGTTTCATTCATCAATTTTTTAGATAATTAACCAGAGCTGGAGGTTGGAAGTATTGAGAGAGGGTTCCTTTCTACTTGCTAAATACCAAGTGGGTGGTTGCCTGTTCAGGAACAAGATGTTAGTGTACTTTTTCCTCTTCCTCCTGCTAAGTACAACTGAACTCCATGGATGTTCTATATAAAACAAAATCTGAAGGCTGAAAGGCTGGGAGGTGGGGGAAGGCAAATCAGCTTGGGCCTTAGGGCCTGAGGAAAGACATGGTGGTGAGTTCCCAGGTTTCCTTCTTTCCTGCTATAGCACAGAGTGGATGCTGGAGAAGCTGGCAGCGTGGCAGCAGGCACAGAGAGAAGCCACAGGAAAGCTAGTTTCCCTCTTCCCAAAGGGTCAGGAAATGTATATCCTAGCAATAAGAAACCTTTTTTTTTTAAGACAGAGTCTTGCTCTGTCATCCAGGCTGGAATGCAGTGGCACAATCTCGGCTTACTGCAACCTTTGCCTCCCAGGTCCAAGCAATTCTCCTGCCTCAGCCTCCAGAGAAGTTGGGATTACAGGTGCATGCCACCATGCCCAGCTAGTTTTTGTATTTTTAGTAGAGACGGGGTTTTTACCATGTTTGCCAGGCTGGTCTTGAATTCCTGACTTCAAGTGATCCACCCACCTTGGCCTCCCAAAGTGCTGGAGTTACAGGTGTGAGCCACTGCGCCTGGCCAGAAGAAAACTTTTAGACATTAAGCACCCTATTCCAGACAAACACCACGGGAAAAAAAAATTGTGGCCCCCATTCCCATCAGCAAAGCCTGGGTGGGGAGCCTAAACTTCCACCTTTGCACAACTATAGGGAGACAACCCTCCCTTCCCCTGCTGACATGGCATTAGCGGAGGCCTGCTAAAACAAGCAATATTTTTTAAAAATCTAAGTCTTACAATACCAAAAATGTTCAGGATACAATAGAAAATCACTTACCCTACCAAGAATCTGGAAAATCTCAACTTGAATGAGAAAAGACAATCCACAGTTGCTAATACTGAGATGACACAGATGTAATTATCTGACAAGCATTTTAAAGCAGCCATTATAAAATGCTTCAATAAGCAGTTAAAAACAAGCTTGAGACAACTGAAAAAGCAGAGTCTCAGCACAATAATAAAGAAAATACAAAAAAAGGCAAATAGAAATTTTAGAACTGAAAAATTTAATAACCAAAATTTGAAAAACTCAGGGGGTGAGCTTAACCGCAGAATGAAGCGAGCAGAGGGAAGAATTAGTGAACTTGAAGCTGGAACAAGAGAAATTGCCTGATATGAACAACAGAGAATAAACAGACTGAAGGATAGGGAAGGACACAGCTTCGGGGACCGGCAGAACTGTAACAAAAGATCTTACGTGGGTGTCAGAATTCCAGAAGGACAAGAGAAAGAGAGTGAGGCTGAAAATTATTCAGAAAGTATTTAAACTCATAATGGCTTTAAAAATGCCGAATTTTACAAAAGACATAAACCTACAGACTCAAGAAGCTGAACAAATCCCAAACAAGATAAACTCAAAGAAATTCCTGACAAGACACATCAGAGTCAAATTTTGAAGACAAAAGACAAATTTGAAAGTCCTGAAAGCAATGTCACAGAGAAATGGACATTTACATCCACATAAAAACCTATTCACAAATATTCATCGCTGCCTTATGAATAGTACAAAACTGGAAGCAGCCAGAATGTCCGTCATTGGGTGAATGGTTAAAAAAAACAGATGAATCAGGCCCGGCGTGGTGGCTCATGCCTATAATTCCAGCACTTTGGGAGGCCGAGGCAGGTCGATCATGAGGTCAAGAGATCAAGACCATCCTGGTCAACATGGTGAAACCCTGTCTCTACTAAAAATATACAGATTAGCTGGGCATGGCGGTGCATGCCTGTAGTCCCAGCTACTCGGGAGGCTGAGGCAGGAGAACTGCTCGAACCCAGGAGGCGGAGGTTGCGGTGAGCCTAAATCGTGCCACTCCAGCCTGGGTAACAAGAGCAAAACTCCATCTCAAAAAAAAAAAAAAAAAACCGGATGAATTTTTAAAGGTCCATACCATGGAATCCTACCCGGCGATAAAAAGAAACAAGCTATGAATATATTAAAAAACTTGGATGGGTCTCATGACATTGTGTTGACTGAAAAAAGGCCCATCTCAAAAGGATACTTACTATGAATAAATTGTATCTCAGTAATTTAGTTTAAAAAAGAACATATAACTGGGCCCGGCGCGGTGGCTCACACCTGTAATCCCAGCACTTTGGGAGGCCGAGGCGGGTGGATCACGAGGTCAAGAGATCGAGACCATCCTGGTCAACATGGTGAAACCCTGTCTCTACTAAAAATACAAAAATTAGCTGGACATGGTGGTGCATGCCTGTAGTCCCAGCTACTCGGGAGGCTGAGGCAGGAGAATTGCCTGAACCCAGGAGGCGGAGGTTGCAGTGAGCCGAGATCGGGCCATTGCACTCCAGCCTGGGTAACAGGAGTGAAACTCCATCTCAAAAAAAAAAAACATATAACTATATGATTCTACTTATATAACATTCTCAAAATGATAGCATTTTAGAGATGGAAAACAGATGAGTGGTTGCCAGAGATTAGGAATGGTAGAGGGTAGAGGTCAGTGTGAGTGACCCTAAAACAGTGTCATGAGGGAGATCTTTATGGTGATGGGACAGTGCTATATTTTAATAGTGGTGGTGCTTACATGAATCTGTACATGTGGTAAAATGACAAGGAACATTTTGCCATTGTCAGTTTTCTGGTTTTGATATTGTACTGTAGTTACATAAGATTTAACCTTGGGAGTAACTGGGTGAGGGATACATAAACAATCTGTACTTTTTTTTTTTTTTTTTTTTTTTTTTTTTGCAATTTCCAGTGAATCTGTACTTATTTCAAAATAGAATTTTTAAAAAAATAAGTGGGCTGATCCATCAGTCAACAAGTGGAGAAAGAAAATGTGAGACAGATATATATACACACACACATACACACACACCATGGAATACTATTAAGCCATGAAAAGGAATGAATTAATGGCATTTGCAGCAATCTGGTTGGGATTGGAGACTATTATTCTAAGTGAAGTGACTCAGGAATGGAAAACCAAACATCATATGTTCGCACTGATATATGGGAGCTAAGCTATGAGGATGCAAAGGCATAAGAATGATACAGTGGACTTTGGGGATTCCAGGGGAACGATGGGAGGGAGATGAGGGATCAAAGACTACAAACTGGGTTCAGTGTATATTACTGATAATATACACTGGTGATAGGTGCACCAAAATCTCACAAATCACTGCTAAAGAACTTGCTCGTGTAACCAAATACCACCTGTTCCCCAAAAAACCTATGGAAATTAAAACAAATTTTTTTAAATAAAATCCTAAGGTCAAAAAAAATAAATAAATAAATGCAAAATGGTGTTTGATAGCTGCTCTATGGAGTAGCCATTCTTTTATTGCTTTTATTACTTGCTTTCACTTTAAGAAAAAAAAGATGGGCTGAGGAATGATAGTATTTGGTTCACCCCTTGTTGTCCCTGGGCCTGCTAATCTAAATTCCTAAGTGGGTAAGACTTGTCCTGATTGTGGTCTCTATATTTATCTGTTTTAATTTGAGCCATCTCAAAATGTGTGATAATGGGACATAGATCAGAGGTCTCAGAATGGTGCTCCACAGGCCTCATCTTACCCACAGGTGTGTTTCGTTGCTAAAATACAATGAAACTTTTCATTGTTAAAACTTTTCAGATTAGTTACCAGCATTTTAAAATCAGGAGATTTGATATAAATATCAGGATTTTAGGCTTCATCTGAAAAAAATCAAAACATTTGGTAATAATGAGCTCTTGTTTCCAGGTAAATGGATAGGCTGGCCTGGAGAAGCAGCATTTGACCTAGTGGGATTCCCCAGTTTGGTGCCTTCCCCATTGGGGAGCTGAGGGTCTACTGCCATTTGTAATCACATGTTAGGCATTTGTTTTTCTTACACCTGAACACTTTACTCACGGATGCTACGTGTGTGGCCCCTGTGGCTTCTCAATTTTCAGCCTATACATATGTAAATGAGATAGTGTTCTAAAGTTACCACTTTTAAGAAATCTACATTTTCCCAAGGGAACAGAAAAAAAATACATTGCATGGATAAATTAGATGATTCCGATCCTTGTGGCAAGGGCTGCAATAGAGAAGTGGACAGTGTGCTAGAGGGACTCATGGGAGGAAACATCATGGATGCCTGGGAGAGCTGGGAAAACCTTTACAGAGCTGGGAAACAGCCACTCAGTCTGGCAGAGGGAGTAAGAGGTAACAGTAACTCAAAAAGAGAGAAAGGACTTACTGGCACAGAAAATAGCATGTGCAAGGTTACCCTGCTTGAAACAGACCCAGCCTGTCCAGATGCTGAGAAATGTATTATTGCCAAGAGTTAGGGATAGACCCATTGAGGTGAAGCTGGAAATCTGATTGAGACCAGACCCTGAAGAGCATCAAAAGCCAAGTTTTATAGAGAAATTATTCCTGGAGGTATTGCAGAACAAATACATTAATACATTTCAGGATAGAAGCAACAGTCCTACCAGTTGGTTTTTTTGTTTTTTGGGGTTTTTTGGAAGATAACTTTAGCCATTGCAAACCTCCTCAACCCCGCATTTACCATTTTTACTTCTCATCATGTGGTATGGTTTTAGATGAATTAATATCAATAGTAATGCTATTAATAAAGGAATACTGTTGCCAGGACACTGGTTACGGTTTGGATAGCAAGCATTTGTTCTTACAGAGTGTTGAATGAGGAGGAGCTAAACGTTATTATTCAGTCAGTCCCAGTGGAATGCCCGAGGCACGTGTGGTGCGATGTGGGCACCACAGCTGTCCACACAGCACCAACCAGGCAGAGAGCCTCTCTATAAGTTACTTGTCAGTTAAAAGTGTGTGGACCATTTTGGATATGTATTCAGGCCTCACAATACACTTGGCAGGCAGGAGCACCCTTGACTGTGAGATCCAAGATTTTGTCATTTTGATTCCAGGTCTTTTCTTTTACAGTCTACATTCAGACTTAGCGAAGGCCAGATTCCAAAGGGAAGGTGTCATTGCATCCATAGGAAGAAACACATGAAGCAGATCATTTAGAGTAAAGCTGGACCTCTCTCAAAGGTGTGTTTGGTTCTGACCACTCACAAAACCAGCCAAATATTTCAGGAAATCAAAATGCAAAAAATAAGCAAACCATCCAAGAGGGAACTGTGCTTAAATTATAGCAGATAAAATTTAGAGTATACTTCAAGAAATATTCTCAGAAAGGAAGAAGTCTGTCTTAAAGATTGCTGAAGTCCTCTTACATATTTTTAATTGGAAAAGAGAGATTATAACCTTTTCGACAGGTTCACTCTCTTTTTTAAAAACTCATTAACCCAGTGATGGATTTTTTCCTTTACTTTTTCATTCAGTAATCATACATGAACACCTATTATATCCCAGGCACTGTGCTAAGCTTTGGTTACACAAAGACTTTTATTCCATGGTCTTAATAATGTTTCATGGCTGCTGTCAATGGCACCATTCATGAGATGGCACTGGGTCCAAGAAGTTGGTAGGTATTATGCTGAAACTTGTCCAAGCTGTCCGTGTTATCATTTCAGGAAAAATTCCATGATGATTTTTTTTTGACAGAGCCTTGCTCTGTCACCCAGACTGGGTTGCAGTGGCACAATCACACCTTACCTCCCAGGCTCAAGTAATCTTCCTGAATAGCTGCGACCACAGGCACATGCCACCACACCCAGCTAATTTGTTTTTTGTTTGTTTGTTTTTTGGTAGAGACAGGGTCTCACTATGTTGCCCAGGCTTAAGTTAATTTTTTTAAAGTATCTTTGGTATGTAAACATGAAAACCAATTGGCACACTAAAATTTTCAGTTTGTAATTTTAAATATATAAAGCCCAGGCCAGGTGCAGTGGCTCATACCTGTAATCCCAGCACTTTGGGAGGCTGAGGTGGAAGGATTGCTCGAGGCCAGGAGTTCAAGAGTAGCCTGGACAACATAGAAAGATCCTGTCTTTTCATATATATATATATATATATATATGTGTGCAAAAATTAGCCAGGTGTGGTGGTACATGCCTGTAGTTCCAACTACTTGGGAGGCTGAGGAGGAAGGATTGCCTGAGCCCAGGAACTCGAGGCTGCAGTGAGCTATGATTGCCACTGCACTCCAGCCTGAGCAACAACAAATTCCATAGATGTATGTATATGTGTGTGTATGTGCCTTAGCCGAGTTCATCCTTTCACTAGTACTTGTCTGCAGAGAGCGCCATTCCTGGCTTCCTCATCTTGGCTCTGCCATCCTTGCTGCTGCTGCAGCTGCCCCATGATGGGTAAAGCAGCTGTGAGCACTCATGACGGGAGCAGTCACTACATTGAGGCCAGAATGGTCAGCTGACCCCAAGGCCCCATGCAAGGACGGTTTAGAGCAACTGCCCTTGTGGAAATGGGGAGAGTGATCTTGATCCCACAACTGGAGCCACCAGCACCCTTCCAGGAAGATCTGTCCCCATCTTTGCCACGATTGTTTCTAGACATAATACATACCGTACTCTCTACCAGGACCATTGAAACATGAGTGTATTTAATCCAGACATTGTAAGTTTCACAACCCTTCTAAGTAATGTATGAAGAAAAACCTAAACTCTTGGCTCTCTCAGCTGTTTTAAAAACAAATAATAGTTATGCCAGTAAAACTGTCATTTTAAGTGAATTTCCTAATTTAAGAAAGGAAAACATTAAAGTGTAAGGTTTTTCTGCCAATATAATTCAGATCGGAGATGCCACCTCCTTGGGCTAGTGTGCCTCATCACTTTAGGACCGCAGCCATTAAAGACAGGCAGCATGGTAACTGCTGAATGGACACTTCTTAAGAAATTAAAGTGCTACTTTTCAAAAGACACTCACTTTGTGGTACAAGCCACAAGGAATCCCACACACCTTGCTGCCTCCGCTATACACAGAAAGCCCAGTGCACACAGAACCAGCATCATGTTTTTTGTTGAGTGAAAGCAGATAGAATGTACTGATTGGTTTTCTATGATGTCCAGTGGCTTTGATCACCAATCAGAATGTTCTTTAATCATCTTCATTTGCTAATCTTTGGTAGATGTTACTCCAGAGGGTGGCAGAGAAACACATATCTTTCCTCCACATCTATGTCCCCCACCCCCTTCTTTTAACAAGGACACTTTTGAGCCATATGTCATTTTGCTTTTTTGTTTATTTTTGTGTGTCTCCCCCGCAGTGTTTTGGGACATGCCAAAAAACTATTTTTTTAAGTTCAGGGGCACATGTGCAGGATGTGCAGGTTTGTTACATAGGTAAATTTGTATCATATGGGTTTGTTGTACAGATTATTTCATCACCGAGGTATTAAGCCTAGTGCCCATTAGTTTATTTTTCCTGATCCTCTCCCTCTTCCCATCCTCCACCTCCAATAGGCCCCACTGGTGTGGTTCCCCCTCTGTGTCCATGTGTCCTCATCATTTAGCTCCCACTTATAAGTGAGAACATGTGGTATTTGGTTTCCTGTTCCTGTGTTGGTTTGCTAAGGATAATGGCCTCCAGCTCCATCCGTGTCCCTGCAAAGGCCATAATCTTTTTTTCTAATAGTTACATTGTATTCCATGGTATATGTGTACCACATTTCATTATTCAGTCTATCACTGATGGACATTTGGGTTAATTCTATGTTTTAACATAGAATTGTGAATAGTTTGGCTATTGTGAATAGTGTGGCTATTGTGAATAATAGTATGGCAATGAACATATGTGTGCATGTGTCTTTATGATAGAATGATCTATATTCCTTTGGGTATATACCCAATAATGAGATTGCTGGATTGAATGGTATTTCTATCTTTAAGTCTTTGAGGAATCGCCACATTGTCTTCCACAATGATTGAACTAATTTACACTTCTACCAGCAGTGTATAAGTGTTCCTTTTTCTCCACAACTTCGCCAACACCTTTATTTTTGGACTTTAAATAATAGCCATTCTAACTGGTGTGAGATGGTATCTCATTGTGGTTTTGATTTGCATTTCTCTAATGATCAGTGATGTTTAGCTTTTTTTCATATGCTCATTGGCCGTATATATGTCTTCTTTTGAAAACTCTGTTCTGTTCGTGTCCTTTGCTCACTTTTTAATGGGGTTGTTTTCTTCTTGTAAATTTGTTTAAGTTCCTTATAAATGCTGGATATTCAAGCTTTCTCAAATGCATAGTTTGCAAAAATTTTCTCCCATTCTGAGGGTTGTTTACTCTGTTGATAGTTTCTTTTGCTTTGCAGAAGCTCTTTAGTTTAATTAGATCCCATGTGTCAATTTTTGCTTTTGTTGCAATTGTTTTGACATCTTTGTCATGAAATCTTTGCCCATTTATATGTCCTGAATGGTATTGCCGAGGTTGTCTACCAGGGGCTTTATGGTTTTAGTTTGTACATTTAAGTCTTTAATCTATCTCAAGTTGATTTTGTATACGGTATAAAGAAGGGGTCCAGTTTCAATCTTCTGCATATGGCTAGCCAGTTCTCACAGCACCATTTATTGAATAGGGAATCCTTTCCCCATTGCTTGTTTCTGTCAAATTCGACTAACTATTAACATGGATCCCAGATGTTCATGTGCAGTCAGAATTCAATAGTCTTTTTTTATTATTCCATTGATAGTAACCATCTCAATTCAGCCAACAGGAAAGACGGATTTTTGTTCATAAGGAAGGAAAGAAATATTACAGTCCCTGAGCTCTAACTGTCCCTTGCCCTACTCTGTCTTAAGATTCAGGATCCCTCACTCAATTCCAGACACAAATAACGGCTAGAAAAGAAGTCGCTGCAGCTCAGGCAAGGCATGAACGTGCAGATGTTGTCTGATGCTGAAGAATTTTGTCAGACAATCAGTATGGACCGTGACATTGGTGGAAGAAATAAAAACCCCACTAGGGAAAGTTATGTTCAAACTCTGGTTCCCCTAACCCTGCCGTTCCAAAAGATGCTTTTATTTTTAGATTTCCTGCAAGAGAGTTTCTTTTCTGGTGGTTTTTATAGAAACAAATCTCCAATGAGTATTACCTCCATCCCCACCCCCATACCCAGGATTTATGAAGTCTACCTTGGGCAAAGCATGTATCAAAGATTTAAGGGATGGGTGAAAGGAGTCCTTTACCTTGTCCAGGCTGCTTTGCACTCGAGACCGTAAACCCTCACAAGCTCCCTGGCCCCTGGCCTTCACTGATGCTTGGTCCTATGGAAGCACTGGTCACAGTTGGAAGGAAGCAGATATTTGCTGACTCAACATACAAGAGTGACCGGCATTTTTGGTGTTTAGAGCTTGACCTCAAAAGAACACATTGAGGTGTGTTTCAATTTTGTTAATAAAGGACTTTGAAGATGTTGAATATTATGTGAGTACTGAAATTTTCTTTTTCACTCAAACACTTTCTGGGTGGATGTGTGCTATTTGAATTTTTATGGTTAATTACTATTGGAAAGCATCAGTCAATTTTCTTACTATCTTTGAGTATGTAATGACTTTCTGGCAAATTTCAGCATGGATATAAGCATCACGTATAAATGTGAAATGCACTTCATATAAGCCACAGCACTGGGATTGAATTTTAAAGTCTAGAACATACAAAAGTGTGTCAGTGAGGGATCTGCAGTTCTCTAGGAAAGGGCTCAAAGGACGGGTTACTGTTTGTAACAACATGCCAGCAGTCAACTGCAGGTGGGAAAAGGGAGGAAGCAAGACATTAACTTGGATAGTCTGTCAGTCTCTGGAACCTTCCAGCAGGCCATGAATGGTCAGTGCAGAACGTTGTGCCTTTCCTGACAGCCCTCTGCCTAATCCTTGCCGTCATGCTGCATTTTCCTCTAGGGCAAAAATAAAGCAGCCATTTTCACACTTTGCAAAATAGTTCAAGCTTTTTGGATTTCCTTGCATTTTTTGTAGATGATTGGATTTGGGGATGCATTTGAAAAGCCATTCCCAGAACAGCAGCAAAATAGAAACGGCCGTTAGGATGTAATACTACCTTCCACAAATAACCAGTGCCTGACTACCAAGGGGCACCAATTTCACTCCTGATTTTATTCTATATATGAGTTCCTTTAACCTTTAGGATGATTTGACCTCGACGCCTGCTCTTTGAGTTCCAGGTCAGGGGCGACAGATGTGTGGGCTGCGTGCCTTCTCCCTCTTGGGGTGCATGGCAACTTGGATAGTGTTTTCCTGTTTGCTCACTTGGCTTTTTCCTTCCCTCTCCTTCCCGGGGGCCTCGCGGGCTGGCAGCGCCGTGGTCCAGCAGCCCAACTGCAGAGCCTCAGTGCCTTCCAGCAAGGGCAGCAGTAGCAGCAGCAGCAGCGGCAGCAGCAGCTCCTCCAGCGACTCGGAGAGCAGCTCTGGATCCGACTCGGAGACCGAGAGCAGCTCCAGTGAGAGTGAGGGCAGCAAGCCTCCCCACTTCTCCAGCCCCGAGGTAAGCACTGCCTGGCTCAGGCCCCTCCTCTGCCCACTTCTGTATCTATGAGGATAGCAAGTCCTGGCATCATAGCCGTCACACTGCTGCAGGTCTCTTCCCTCCTGCAGACCCCCGAGCCAGGTGCTGAACAGGAGGAGGCTGTGGGCTTCGGGCTCCACATTTTCCCCACACTGTCCCCTCCTCACAGTCTCCTAATTACACAGCTTCCTTTGAAGTACAGAAACATCAACTTTCATTGCCCCCAAATCTCTGTCTCGACTTTCAGAAATTTCCAAGTATGCTGTAAACATCATTGATAGGAAATAACCTATGGCCTAGGTCTCCCTCCGGGTCAGCCAGGGCAGTCGCTGGACAGGGCCGCTCACTGCCTGGGAAATGTGGCCACCCATAAATCACAGGGAAAGGGGTTTTATGGATTGGACGTGGTCAGATTCTTAGCTTTTTGCAGTTTGTCACAGATCAGAAGAACAAGGGCTATAAATATTAATAAAACCTTCTTAACTGTGTTTTCTTTGTGAAAATATAAAAAGAAAAATTAGCATCAACCTACAAATAATAATGAAACCTTTTATAGCTATGATGAGTATCTACGTGGAAGATTTAGGTGCCTCCTACAAAAACATTAGAAGGTACCAATAAAAACCATTGCTATTTCTACTTTAAAGTAGAAAGGGGAAAATTAAATAGTAATTCAGAGCATGAGGTTTCTTGGGAGAGGGCCAGGAGATACTTCCCCAGGCTGCAGAGCTCTAAGGATAGACTCTAATTTCTTTCTTTTTTTTTTTTTTTTGACTCTAATTTGTAAACAAGGAATAAAATACACACTCTGCTTGAGCGTGTAAACATTTGACATGACCATGATTGTCAGGTTTAATTTTTTACTTACAACCTTCTGTATTATTTGAGGGAGCAAATTTCTAAATAGCCTCTGAAATGGAACAAACCCACTTCTACAAACCATTGCAGTGGGAGGGGAGCACCTTAATGGGCTCAGTCAGCCCCCTACCCCCAGCTTTTATAGCGATGCCTTAGGTGTTAACACACTTGAAAGCAGTGGTGTTTCCATCTCAGGTTCACAGAGTGGCTCTTCAAGTCCTTCATGTTTTTCTCCTCCCCACTTCTTTCAGGACACTGAGGCTTTTTGCAGGAGCACTGTGAAATCAGGGAGGTTTTGTTTCTTCACAGCCCTCATTTTCTTTTTGGCACCTTTCTGCCCTGCCTCAGGACTCTCCATTCATCCTGAACCAAGCCGTCACTCCATGCTCTCCTTCCCATGAGGTTCTGTCTCTGCCTGTCCATCTATTTATCCATCTAGCTACCTTTGTATAAGGGGAAGGCTCTTAGCAACATTAACCTTTGAAAACCTTAGGGTAACATGACCTTGGCTTTTCCCAGAAACTAAATTATTATTCCTTCAGCATAATTTCATTTACTCATTCATTAATTCATTCGCTCATTCAGAATTCATTCAATAAATATTTACTGAGCATTGGTCGCACAGTACTTGGCTCTGGAATACAGCAATTATATGACAGAAAATGTCCCTATCTTCATAGCTGACATTCTAATGGGGATGATACGAAATGAAAAAATACAGGGGTTAACTAAAGTAGAGGAGTTCAGCAGGCTTCAGAAGCCTGCTTTATGCTATACTTCGTGGAGAAATTCCAGAATATTTAGTTATAAGAAATAGCTGAGTCCCAGGGACAGGGCGAGGACAGGGCAGGCAGGGGGCATGTCCAAAAAGTGTGTGTGTCTGTGAAGATCACCCATCCAGGCTCCTCCTTGTGACTTTGCAGGTTAAATTCATGAACGTTCAGTCTTATTTTCATGCCAAAATGTAGGTCCTAGAGCTCCCGCGTTGGCTGAAACCTCATTTAAGAGCAGTACAGTTATAAAGTGCTTTAAGCAAATGCTTTCTAAATGTCACTGAGATAATTACAAAGGCTTGAACTCCTGAGTGATGAAAGGAGGCTCTTGTCATTTCTTCCAGCAGCTATCAGAGGCCCCTCGCTAAGGAGAGGGGCAAGAGCCTCCTAAAGGAGTCAGTCCTAAAAGTTTAAGTCACCTGAGGCCACGTGTGGTTTTGAATTCCTGGCTTCCCTACACAGAGGACTGCAGAAGTGGCAGGTGATATGTTAGCCACACTGCCCATTCTTTCTTTCTGCAGGAAAAAAATGTATTTGTTGGAATAAAAGTAAAGTTATTCTAACATTTTTCCTAAGGCTAATGTAGATACATACACCCTTTAGGAAGAAAATGAGTTTGCAGACTGCAGATGGCAAAGGCGGGAAGTAACATCACCCTGCCTGTCCTCCGCAGCCTCGCTGCCTGGCTGTGGCAGCGCTGGCTCAGGTCACCTTAGAGAGAGCAGTAAGACTCCTTTTCCTGAACCACCCATGACAGTCGGGTGCTTCATAGCCATGCACCTCACATTCCGCTGCTCAGATCCATGCATGCTGCTTTGAAGCAGAAAGCTTCTGTTCCTCACTCTCCTGCTGTAACATCCTGCTGTGGGGCTAGGAGGCGCCCTGCATTCTCCCCACCATGTGCCAGCACTCAGAAAACCCACTGGGCTCAGCTGAGTTGCGTAGATGTCCTTTCTGGCTGTGTGTGTTGAGAGCCAGTTTGTTTCACGTAAATCACTGTAGTATGGTAATGCCATGTTCCTGCGTAGCATGGAGGGGCCCTCTCTGTGGCATGCTGTGGGCTTCATTGGTCTCAGACTACTTCTCACTGGAATCTAATCTGCTTTCCGAGCATTGTACAGCCTCTTATACCAGAGCTTTGCAGGGGAAGCTGCTTTTCCACTCAGCTAACACGTTGCCCCCATACACGGAGCTCCTTCGACCTTTGTTGGACAAGTAATAAATATTATGTGGAAGAAAAAAAGCCTGGACACATAATCTTGAGGAGATCTGGGATAAAATAGGTTTATCCCACCTCTTTACCTACAGAATCATCACCCAACCCTTAACTATTGCTCAGGTATACTGTGTTTTCTATTGTGGCACTTCCTAAATTGATCTGACTCTGGAAACCCATCTTCGTGGGATAGATGAGCTAAAAGCACATTTTGGAAAATGCTGCCCTAGATTATTCTTAAAAATCAGCAGAAATGTGATTCAAGTTGCTCACTGATTCAACAAGCTTCTCATTTATTAGGTGCCTACGCGGTCTCTGGCAGTGGGTACTTGAAGGATTTAGATGAAGCGGGGCCAGAGTGCACGGTGAAGAGCTGGTGCATGAGTCAGAGGGAAGATCGGTTAGGGAGGAGAGTCATGGCTGAAAATATAAAACAGCGAGCCAGCAAACAAACAAGAACCTTGAGCAGAAACCCTAGGTGGACGGCTCAGGAAGCAGACTGCGGCCAGCCACATACCAGTGGACTGGCGTCTGCAGCCTGAGCTTCCCCTCCTCACCACTACTAAATTCTGTGTCCTTGAAGCTTCCTTGGCCACAATTGCCTCATTTCCAGAATGGCACACATTCCTGCCCTGCCTAATCTGTGAGGTTGTGGGGGGAAAAATGATGATGAAAAGGAATAAATGATACAATTTGAGTGACAGCTCATTGTGAGTTGCTCTTATTAGGAGGCAAGCCATAGTAATCTGCCTCCCTGACCTAGTATAGATGCTGCAAGGGATACTAAAGAAACAAGAGACCTGCCCCTCACCTGAAAGAAGCATTTGGCTTTTTTGAAGACACAAGACATATATACATATGAAACAAATATGAACATCAAAAGACAAAGCGATTGAGTGCAACAGAGGGCAACAAGTACTGTTTGGAGTGTTTTTGGTGTTTTCACCAAAATTCCGATCTAATTCTGTCATTTTAGGTTGAAGACCGACATTTCTCAAAGGAATGCAGTCTCCCTTTCACGAGACTATGCCAAACAGTAGTTTGGAGACATGGCGATGCAGCAGTGGAGACCACTGGTCTTTAAAGCTAGATGAATACCAAGTCAGTCTTGGTGGAGCCCAGTAGCCGTGCAGCTCTGGGTATGTCCCTTAGCCTCTCTGAGCCTCACCTACAAGTTAAGGGTGATAACATTTCTTATCTGTAAAGATTAAATGAGATAATACACGTGAAGTGGGAGTTAAAGTGTAGGTATTCTGGCAATGAAAGATGATTGCAAGATAATGGACACCCTTGAACGCCAGCCTTAGGAATTTGGATTTTGTTTGAGAGGCAATAGGAGGTTATTGTAGATCCTTGAGAAAAAAAATATGATTTAGTGATGTGTTGAAAGTGGTACTTCAAACTGATTTCTTCAGCTGTGAAGTGCAGAAAAAAATGACCCTAAAGTATCCCATACAGTGGGCCTGTACTAAATGTCTTAAATTCTGCCCTTCTGTTAATGCTCCTGCTAGGAAGTGTCAGTGTGAATTTTCCCATATGCAGCTGTGTTTGGGCCACAAACAGACTTCCATGTTCTTTCACATAGGAGATATGAGCTGTAGAAGGCTCCAGATGACAGTGGCAGTGAGGGAGAGCTAGTGTGAAACGCAGTGGCGGGGCCCTCATGAGGGCTGCGTTCTGCCATATGTGTGTGTGCCCTCTCCCAGTATGTGTACCCTTTCTGCAGGAGGCCCCTTCAGCATCCATTCATATTTACTGTGCCCCATTTGTCTAGGGAGGCTGAGGCACAGGTGAAGGCACTGACTTAATGAGAGAAATGGGAGTTGAGGGAGACAAAATTAAAAGTCATTGATTTTTGCCACCAAATTAGTTTTCAGGCACTCTCAGCTAATCTCAGGGGAGATAAGGGATTCCCCCTTGGCCGAGAAGCTGTTCCGTGTCCCACTGTCCTGCTTTCTCTGGCCATGGGAGGGTGTCTACCACTGCCACATGCACTGGCCATGCTCCATAGGTTTCCCATGTTCCCTTCTCTAGAGAAGCCAAATAAAGCGATGATTTACATAGAACTTATAGGTGTAAAAGCGATCTGTCTTTCTACTCATTTGCATATTTCTCTGGAGCACCTGGTTCTGTTGGCAGCATGAAAACAAGCAAAAAAAAAAGTCATGTCAAAGACCAGAATCCATATCAGGGCCAGGGGATCCCCCCTCCCCACTTGCACTCTAGGATGGCTTCTGCATCCTCACAGCCCAGGGAAGGGGCCTCCGTCCTCATTCTGGCCTCCACTGAAATTTTCTTGCTTCTCCAAGTCACCAGACACCCTGTGCCAGCCTGCCCTGAAGTGCGGTTGGTCCCATCTGGTTTGGGACAACCAGCCGGATGTCCACATTCCCTGCTATAGCTCTGGTTGCCTGATCCCCACACTCTGTGGCCAGTTTCTCTTGGCCCCAGCCCACTCTGGCCCATCAGAGGCTTCCCATTTCCCTGAGCTGTGCCCTGGACTCAGCCAGGGCCCCTGAGTCTGTGATATAGCACTCTCCTCCCCTCCTGAGATCCTTAATGCCTGAGATAAGGCCCAGAGCCCTGAGTTCTGCTCTTAATACAGATCTCACTGTTGAAAAACAAACCTTGATATTTCAGAGGAAGCTTTTCAAATTTACTATGTTGTTTTAACATGTGTGTGTGTGTATATATATATATTTTTTATTGCATTTTAGGTTTGGGGGTACATGTGAAGAACATGCAGGATTGTTGCATAGGTGCATACATGGCAATGTGGTTTGCTGCCTTCCTCCCCATCACCTATTTCTGGCATTTCTCCCCAGGTTATCCCTCCCCACCTCCACACCCCCCAACTGTCCCTCCCCTAGTTCCCCCCGCCACAGACCCCAGTGTGTGATACTCCCCTCCCTGTGTCCATGTGTTCTCATTGTTCAACACCCGCCTATGAATGAGAACATGCGGTGTTTGATTTTCTGTTCTTGTGTCAGTTTGGTAAGGATGATGGTTTCCAGGTTCATCCATGACCCTACAAAGGACGCGAACTCATCGTTTTTTATGGCTGCATAGTATTCCATGGTGTATACGTGCCACATTTACCCTGTCCAGTCTATCATCGATGGGCATTTAGGTTGGTTCCAGGTCTTTGCTATTGTAAACAGTGCCGCAGTGAACATTCGTGTGCATGTGTCCTTGTAGTAGAACGATTTATAATCCTTTGGATATATACCCAGTAATGGGATTGCTGAGTCAAATGGAATTTCTATTTCTCGGTCCTTGAGGAATCATCACACTATCTTCCACAATGGTTGAACTAATTTACACTCCCACCAACAGTGTAAAAGTGTTCCTATTTCTCCACATCCTGTCCAGAATCTGTTGTCTCCAGATTTTTTAATGATCGCCATTCTAACTGTCGTGAGGTGGTATCTCAATGTAGTTTTGATTTGCATTTCTCTAATGACCAGTGATGATGAGCATTTCTTCATATGTTTGTTGGCTTCATATACATCTTCTTTTGTAAAGTGTCTGTTCATATCCTTCACCACTTTTGAATGGGCTTGTTTTTTGCGTGTAAATCTGTTTTAGTTCTTTGTAGATTCTGGATATCAGCCCTTTGTCAGATGGGTAGATTGCAAAAATTTTTTCCCATTCTGTTGGTTGCTGATGCACTCTAATGACTGTTTCTTTTGCCGTGCAGAAGCTGTGGAGTTTGATTAGGTCCCATTTGTCTATTTTGGCTTTTGATGCCAATGCTTTTGGTGTTTTAGTCATGAAGTCCTTGCTTATGCTTATGTCCTGAATGGTTTTGCCTAGATGTTCTTCTAGGGTTTTTATGGTGTTAGGTCTTACGTTTAAGTCTTTAATCCATCTGGAGTTAATTTTAGTGTAAGGTGTCAGGAAGGGGTCCAGTTTCTGCTTTCTGCACATGGCTAGCCAGTTTTCCCAACACCATTTATTAAACAGGGAATCCTTTCCCCATTGCTTGTTTTTGTGAGGTTTGTCAAAGATCAGATGGTCAAATTTATTAAGATATTTTTTCTCTGGCAACAGACCCAATTTGCTCTAGACTTGAACTGATCAAGTTTGAAGTATGGAGCTAAGAAGTGTCTTCTTACTCTAGCCTGGTATCTGGTCTCCCCTAAAACAATGCATGCCACAAATTTGAAAGGTGGAAGGCCATAGGGAAGGAAAAACACATCACCTTAATCAGCCAAAATATTTTACTGATTTCAATTTGTGAAATTGAAAATACTCTGGCCAAAATTCTAGACTTTCCAATACACCTGTTTTCTCTTAATAATCATAATGCTGGATAAATTGACTTTTCTTAGACATTAGCATTTACTCCCTATAAAATTATTGTATTGGTCCTTAATTTTTCTTTTCTGAGACATAGATTCTTAAAGACACAACTGAAAACTACAGACCTCTTCCAGTAACAAAATGCATGTACACATTTCCCATCCATTTCAGGGCATTCCCTGGCCATCCCACACCCTGAACCACAGAGCCAACCTGTGGGCCACAGTTCAAAACCAGTGACTTTCATGAGTTGCTATAAGTTAGCAAAACTGCTTTCAGGAAAGGTTTCCATCTCACCTCCATGTCTGAAATAGTTCTGGCAAATTGTGATAGAAGCAGGTTGAGGATAGACTGACCCAGTCAGGCTGCCAAAGATGCGCAAGTCCCACTGAAATAATTCTACATGCAAAACGAGCCATCTTCCCAAGGTCTTTGCTCCTACCACCAAAGAACGACAGCCTACCTGCCTTTAACACGTAACTCATGTGTTCATTGTTTGGGATTATAGGTTCCACTTAGTCCTCTCTTCAGATCTCCCCAAAGTTTTAAGTCTCACCAAAGAAAACAAGTGATTTAATGCTCAGGGCATCTATTCTCCAGTTATGTTTTGGGGAATCTCAAGTTCACATATGTATGTATAATTACTTTTTTAAAAATCTATACTAACACTCAAAAGTACTAGGAAATGGGCTCTGACGAGGCACAATGCTTTCCTTATTTTTCCAAAGAGACTTCGAAGTGCTGCAAGGACATTTAGTGCCACGGGCCGGTAAGGACAGCATCATCCAGGCATCCTGAGTGCCACATGGGGCTGCCGCACACACTTAATGCTTCTGTTTTCCTTTCGCTTCTAGCCCATTCATTTTCTGCTCATACACTTAGAGGAGTAAGTCAAGATAAAAACAGCCAGGCCCCTTTTAAGTGAGCCTTTAATGAAAGATGTTTTGTTTGTTCACCGGTTTTCTGTTTTCAGGCTGAACCAGCATCTTCTAACAAGTGGCAGCTGGATAAATGGCTAAACAAAGTTAATCCCCACAAGCCTCCTATTCTGATCCAAAATGAAAGCCACGGGCCAGAGAGCAATCAGTACTACAACCCAGTGAAAGACGATGTCCAGGACTGTGGGAAACTCCCCGACGTTTGCCAACCCAGCCTGAGGGAGAAGGAGATCAAGAGCACCTGCAAGGAGGAGCAGAGGCCGAGGACAGCGAACAAGGCCCCCGGGAGTAAAGGCGTGAAGCAGAAGTCCCCGCCTGCGGCCGTGGCCGTGGCGGTGAGCGCAGCCGCCCCGCCGCCCGCAGTGCCCTGTGCGCCCACGGAGAACGCGCCCGCGCCCGCCCGGAGGTCAGCGGGCAAGAAGCCCACCAGGCGCACCGAGAGGACCTCGGCCGGGGACGGCGCCAACTGCCACCGGCCCGAGGAGCCCGCGGCCGCGGACGCGCTGGGGGCGAGCGTGGTGGTCCCCCCGGAGCCCACCAAAACCAGGCCCTGCGGCAACAGCAGAGCGAGCCACCGCAAGGAGCTGCGCTCCTCCGTGACCTGCGAGAAGCGCCGCACACGGGGGCTGAGCAGGATCGTCCCCAAATCCAAGGAATTTATTGAGACAGAGTCGTCATCTTCGTCCTCCTCCTCGGACTCCGACCTGGAGTCCGAGCAGGAGGAGTACCCTCTGTCCAAAGCACAGGCCGTGGCTGCCTCCGCCTCCTCCGGGAACGACCAGAGGCTGAAGGAGGCTGCTGCCAACGGGGGCAGTGGTCCCAGGGCCCCTGTAGGCTCCATCAACGCCAGGACCACCAGTGACATCGCCAAGGAGCTGGAGGAGCAGTTCTACACGCTGGTCCCCTTTGGCCGAAACGAACTTCTCTCCCCTCTAAAGGACAGTGATGAGGTCAGGTCTCTCTGGGTCAAAATCGACCTGACCCTCCTGTCCAGAATCCCAGAACACCTGCCCCAGGAGCCAGGGGTCTTGAGCGCCCCTGCCACCAAGGACTCCGAGAGCGCACCACCCAGCCACACCTTGGACACTCCTGCAGAAAAGACTTTGCCAAAATCCAAGAGGAAACGCAAGGTAGGCCTGGGGCTCACTCGGGTGGGGGGGCATGGAGGGGAAGGGGCTGTCTCTTAACTTGTGGGTACGTGGGGCAGAGCACCCATAGGCTGCTGGTTGGGACCATAGGCTGCCACAGGAGTTTTGTGTGTCCTTACCTAACACACACTTCTAGAGTACTTTCTATATCCAGACACTGTTGTAAGCAGTTAACATTTAATTTGGGTGAGTCCTTAGAACTGCTCAGTGAGGGAAGTACTATTATTATCCTTTTTCTCGGTGGGGGAGGGAGTTTTGCTCTGTTGCCCAGGCTGGAGCTCAATGGCACGATCTCTGCTCACTGCAACCTCTGCCTCCCAGGTTCAGCTGATTCTTGTACCTCAGCCTCCCAAGTATCTGGGATTACAGGTGTCCGTCACCACCCCCACCTAATTTTTTTGCATTTTTAGAAGAGATGGGATTTCCAGGCTGGTCTTGAATCACTCCTGACCTCAGGTGATCCACCCGCCTCAGCCTCCCAAAGTGTTGGGATTACAGGCATGAGCCACCGTGCCCAGCCTATTATCCCTATTTTATAGTTATAGATAATTAAGCCTTGTCCCACTGCGTGTCAAAATAGGAAATATTTATCTAGTGTGTGCACATGCAGCTGGATGCAGGGCCTGTGAGAAAGCTAAACACATGAAGAACCCCACTCTTTGCCGGGAGGAATGGGATGAGATGACATTGATGATGGGATCACTCATTGACCCCAGTGGCCTCACGATGTTCAAGGCTGTGGCAGGTGAAAATGAATACAGCAGACCCTGATGCAGCATCAGAACCAGCAGCTGTTGCTTTCTGTGGCTTTGATCAAGGAGAACTTCATGGTGGAGGGGCCCTGCAAACGGCTCTGAAAAGGAGAGATATTTGAATACATCCAGGCTCAGGGATGGAAGCGGTGAGGACAGGGAGTGAGAATGCGGTGCAAGGACAGGGAGAGCTGTGGGACGTCTCTGGCAGCAGACACTGAACGCACAGCCCATTTCAAAGGTTTTTGCACAGGGGAATGCCTTAATCACCCATTAAAGCCAATTTTGAGGATTTTTAACCCCTCCTGTTAATGTATCTTCAGAAGTAATTTTTACCATAGTGAAAAATACAGCAGGTGACAAACCAAGATCTCAATACTCGTAGATGGCTCCAAATTTAGGACAAAGTTTTCAGTAACAACAGCTCACAGGTATATAGGTCCCCATGATGGGTGCTGCTCCAGACACTTTATACATGTTAAATCATTTCATCCTTATAACTTTATGAGGCAAATATTATTGTCAAACCCGTTTTACAGAGAGGGAACTGAGGCTCAGAGGCTCTAAAGCAATTTGCCCAAGGTTGCGTAGGTCCTAAGGGGCTGAGCCAGGAATGAACCCAGGCTGTTTGGCTTCAAAGTGTCACCATAAGAAATCAGTCTGAGGTTTATATATTTTCCAGTTTTCTAAAGGTAGCCTAGTCTTATCAATAAAAAAGTTAGACTGAACACGTATGTTTCACAGCTATTTTGAATCCCTGATTGAGAGGGGGACTAGGAGTACAGCTTGTTACCTTGTCCTGGCCACGATGAATGTATTCCTCACTTTGTAAGTGTGCATGGAGAAGACACACAGTCTCCTTTTTTATGACAATCATCTTTGTGACCTAAGGGCACCTATGACCAAAGAAATTTATTCTAAAATCCAGGCCAGGAACGGTGGCTCACACCTCTCATCCTGGCACTTTGGGAGGCTGAGGTGGGCAGATTGCCTGAGCTCAGGAGTTCAAGACCAGTCTGGGCAACATGGTGAAATCCCATCTCTACTAAAAAACAAAAAATTAGCCAGGCATGGTGGTGCACGCCTGTAGTCCCAGCT
Source organism: Aotus nancymaae (assembly GCF_030222135.1). NCBI lineage: Eukaryota > Metazoa > Chordata > Mammalia > Primates > Aotidae > Aotus > Aotus nancymaae. The sequence continues at coordinate 3,722,546 of NW_026988546.1, read as the reverse complement.
ACTTGGGAGGCTGAGATGGGAGAATCACTTGAACTTGGGAGGCAGAAGTTGCAGTGAGCCAAGACCATGCCACTTCACTCTAGCCTGGGCAAAAGTAAGACTCCACCTCAAAATAAATAAATAAATAATATAGAAAATAAAGTGCCAAAGGATGTGTTTCTTCACATAGTATTAATAACATTAACTAATTTATCCCTATAAAGTAGAATTTGAAGCCCTTGCAAGAAAGCTCATGAAAAGAAGTATCTTCAAGGGGCAGCTCTTTCTTTTTCCTTGGTATGGATGCAAAGATAATTTTATAAAGAGACTCCAACATAGTTTCCACCCAGCAGTGGCCATTAGTCTGCATGGGCGCCCATGGTTGGTTCCCATTGCCCTGAGAGTGCTCACATCTAATGGAAAGTATGTGGATTTTCACACCAAAGTCACCTGACCTCAAATCACATCTTTACCATTTACCTCCTACAGGGTCAGCTTTTCATGGGCCCAATGCATGGGACCACACTGGTGTGCATCACACAGGGCCCCTTGGAGTTGAATGCTTATGGCTGCCATCTTGAAATTTTTCGTTTTATCTTTCAATTTGTGATGCTGCAAATTGACAGCACATGTGCAGGGGCATATGGGGCTTTGAATCTATGCGCTCCCACCTACTGCCTGTTTCTGCAGGGCAGGTTCTGCCTGCTCTTCCACCTCCTGGCACCCTGGACCCTAGGCAGTCTCCCCCTTCCCATCTTAGTCCAGGGAAGATGCCCTCACCCCAAGAAGGGCCTAGGTGCAGGCATAGGACGGCTCTTGGCCAACCTTGATCCAGGTAATGAGACATTCCAAAGGGGGTCTTGCAATGCCCTGGTGGCTGCCCATTCACTGTGGGTTGCTGGGGAAATGCCTGACTGGACTCGGGCACCATAAGCAGGGCCTCTGATTGGCAGGAGGGGAACACCCACACTGGTGGGCTGCACACTTATGCCTCGTCCCAGGGCAGACATGGCTCGTAAGAGGCTACACTCACCCCCCACCCACAGGTATCCCCATGCCTAAAGAAGTACAACACATATAGCAAATACCATAGACACCCTGTGACAGAGACTGAAAGAAAGGAAAATGTTTTCTAGTTGAGGGCTTTATAACATCATTCTTTTCTTGCTCTTTGAACAAGGGGCCCAGCATTTTCATTTTGCACTAGACCCAGAAAGTTATGTAGGGTCCTTGTCCTCCTGGGTGACCTTAATCAGGTGACCTTACTTTCTCTGAACTTCAATTTCTCCATCTAGAAAATGCTGAAATCTTTGCAGGGGTGTCGTCAGATTCACACAATATGTTCAAACAATGGAAGTCAGTAACACATGTCAGCTTATTTATTCCCTACCCGCTGTTCCTCCTGCGGTTTTTCTCTGTACATCCTGTCTTCCTTATTACTTGCTGGTGCTCAATCTTTGTTGAGCATAGGAATCAATCAATCAGTTAATCGTCTGGGAATGAGTGTGGCTGTTACCTCTGGGATGGATGGCTAGGTGAATAGGCTGATGGAAATACACACATACATGAAATATGCAGAGACAGACATTGGTAACATATAGACAGATGGGAAATATATATAGCTGCCCAGGCATACAGAGTTTGCTAGAGAGAGAGAGATGTGCAGAAAGATGTACATAAAATTCCATAATAAACTGTGTTTAAATAGTTGTATTACTTATGGCCATTTTTAACTTAAAAAACTTCATTTATACTAAGCCTGACACCTGGCAGTACTCATAAAATCTAATGAATCATCTTTAAACACAGACACAAGAGAAGTGAAAGATCATTTTTATAGTGCTCTTTACTTGGTATTCTGGGCATTAATACCCCAGTACTGGGTGCTGGAGATGGGACCCTGTTGACCTGGCTGTCAAACTTGTGGAGTCTCACCCTGCTGGAGCCCTGGAGCTAATTTGGGCCCTCCGTGGGGGCACTATTACAGTGTGGGCATCTGGAAGCCCCTGTGGCAGAGGCTGTGTGGCAAAATCCCAGCCAGAGCAAGAAGGTCAGAGTCTCTCTCTTTGGTGCTGGCGCTTGTCTCCTGGAAAACACTGCAGACAGCCCTAAGGATACCATACTAGGTTCCTGCTATCTCGTGGAAAATGGAACTTTCTGAACATATTTGTGTTGCACCCTAACACATCTAAAGTTAAACACAGGCTGGCCTGATAGCCCACGCCTGCCATCCCGGCACTTTGGGAAGCCAAGGTAGGAGAATCACTTGAGCCCAGGAGTTTGAGATCAGCCTGAGCAACATGGCAAAACCCCATCGCTACAAAAAAAAAAAAAAAAAAAAATACAAAAAATTAGCCAGGCTTGGTGGCACACACCTGCAGTCCCAGCTACTCTGGAGGCTGAGGCAGGGGGATCGCCTGAGCCTGGGAGGTCGAGGCAGCAGTGAGCCATGATCACATGACTGCACTCCAGCCTGAGTGACAGAGCAAAACTCTTATCTCTAAATAAATAAATAAAATTAAACACAATCATGGCAACAAGGATCCAATCAAAGTACTGTTTTAGAAAAAGGCACTTCATGGATTCTAAGATGTCATGGGATAGTAATTGTAAACTAGAATTAAGGCACCAAGGGATAACAGCCTCTGCTTGCAGATCACAAAAGGCAAGATTTTTTTTTTTTTTGAGATAGTCTCGCACTGTTGCCCTGGCTAGAGTGCAATGGTGTGACCTTAGCTCACTGCAACCTCCGCCTCCTAGGTTCCAGTGATTCTCCTGCCTCACTCAGCCTCCCGAGTAGCTGGGATTACAGGTATCTGCCAGCACACCCCACTAATTTTTTTGTATTTTTAGTAGAGACGGGATTTCACTATGTTGGCCAGGCTGGTCTCAAACTCCTGACCTCGTGATTCACCTGCCTTGGCCTCCCAAAGTGCTGGGATTACAGACATGAGCCACCGTGCCCAGCCAAGAGGCAAGAATTTTTAAAGCAGAAAAGTCCAAGTACACCACTGCCCTTACGGCATGAATCCCAGAGAACACACACTTGCTGTACCTTATTCTGATACCAAGAAATGCCAAGGTGAGTGCCATTGGAGCTGCAGTGGAAACAGACCAGGGCTGCTTTGGGAGGCCTAAATTCTGGGCCCGTTGATGGCAGAGCAGTTTTCAGAATTCCCAAAATGTTGAATCATGGTGTCGTGCCTCGCCTCTCCAGCAGCCGTTAATTGTAAAACCAACAGATTTCATCCTTGCTTGTTGAGGAGCTGATGGGGAAACTATGGCAGGGGCACAGCTGTGCAGGCTGCTCTTCAGGGAAGCTGGGCGAGTGGGGCTCCCAGGAGGCCTCGCTCTGTGGAAGTCAGTGCCTGGGAGCTCATAATGAGCTCTTGAAATCCAGAGCTGATTGACTTTAGCTTATTCCCAAACAGTGTGACATCGAAGACGACTACAGGGAGATCAAGAAGACCCAGGGAGAGAAAGAGAGCTCTTCAAGACTGGCCACCTCCGCCAGTAATACTTTGTCTGCAAACCACTGCAACATGAACATCAACAGGTACGTGCATTTCCTCCAAAGTGGAAGTGAGCTGGAGGGATCTCTGGGTCTGAAAGTCACCTGCCGTGTTGGAGGAGGGTCTGGCTTTTTGCGGACTGCTCTGGTCTAGGTCTGCAGACTTACCTCCCTCCATTAACCCAAGTTTTATTATTATGGCTACACAATGCCTCACACTATAGCTCCCGATAGTCATGCAGTCGTGCTTGTCCATAACCAAAGGCAAGCTACTAGTTACATACAGCTCTGCACTCCCCAAGATATGCCCTTCTCCCCAAAAAAGCTTAATAACTGAATTTCAAATAAGTATTTTAGTGGCAACCGCTAAACTCATAAGAACACTAAGCTTATTACACGGATGAAGAAAAACACACTTCAAGCTGAATCTCCATATGAAGCACCTAAAGCAATTAATTGGATATAGACTAAAATTGTGGTTTTAGAAGGGTCCATGCTCCCAAGGTTAAATGGCCACCCAGACACTTCTCTCAAGGGGTTCCAGATGGACTCATCCAACACTGAATCCCCTCTGTGATAAATGGCCTGCTAGCAAGGCAAGATCCCAGGTATTTATTAGAAATGAGTAGCTTATCAGTCGTAGAAGCTCTTTCTATTTTGAAATACCACAGCACGGAAACCACTTTTCCTCTCTAAGACACTCCTCACCCTCCCTGACCATATACATAGGATTTTAGAGGGAGATGAATGTCTCAGCACAACACATAAAAATGTAAACTGAAAGGTTAGGAAAAGATGTAGAGCGGTGCTAAAACTCAGCAAGGAAATTGGAGAGCAAGGGTGCACACACGCAGGCCCACTGCAGTCCAGGATCACCTTGGAAGGGAGGCGAGGGCTGCCCCTGCATGCTGCCCACTCCTCAGTCCTCTGTGCAGGGCGGATGGCAGCCCAAAATATTGGGAAAGGGGAAATGGGGAAAATGTGGTCCCAAAATATTTTTAAATGTCTGATATTATTATGTATGTGCTTGTTAATGCACTAAATAACCTTTCTAGCTGATCTGGTGGCTTCCATAATTTCTTAGCAGTGAGGAATATAAACCGTTTATCTGCACAACTGCAATATGATATGCAAATAGCTGTGATTTGGCTGGGCGCAGTGGCTCACACCTGTAATCCCAGCACTTTGGGAGGCTGAGGTGGGCGGATCACAGGTCAGGAGTTTAAGATCAGCCTAGCCAATATGATGAAACCCCATCTCTACTAAAATTATATAAAAAATTAGCCAGGTATTGGGGGCACGCACCTGTAGTCCCAGCTACTTAGGAGGCTGAGGCGGGAGAATCGCTTGAACCCAGGAGGCAGAGGTTGCAGCAAGCCAAGATTGCATCACTGCACTCCAGCCTGGGTGACAGAGCAAAACTCCGTCTCAAAAAAAAAAAAAAAGAAAAAGAAAATAGCTATGGGTGATTTCTACTGGTGACACAATCACAGATGTTAATACTTCTACTGCTAGGGCCGGGCGCGGTGGCTCACGCCTGTAATCCCAGCACTTTGGGAGGCCAAGGCGGGTGGATCACGAGGTTAAGAGATCGAGACCATCCTGGTCAATATGGTGACACCCCGTCTCTACTAAAAATACAAAAAATTAGCTGGGCATGGTGGCGCGTGCCTGTAATCCCAGCTACTCAGGAGGCTGAGGCAGGAGAATTGCCTGAACCCAGGAGGCGGAGGTTGCGATGAGCCGAGATCGCGCCATTGCACTCCAGCCTGGATAACAAGAGCGAAACTCCGTCTCAAAAAAACAAACAAAAAAAAAAAACTCTTGCTCTAGAGACAGCCTGGCTAGTTCTGATGGTTTTATTTATGTTAAGAAGTGACACAGTGGATACAAAAGTGGTTAGAGTTCTTTCTGGGAAAGGTGGTATGTGTACCTCTGGAATTGTGATTACTACTATCAAGTTTTACCAGTACTGTACAGCAGTTCCAGAGAAGGAGATTGCCAATTTCAAAGAAGAGCTCCAAAGATTCTTTGGTCAACTTGAACATATATATATATATATATAAACTTGCACTGATGAAAAAAGGGCAATCATATGATGTCCATGATAATATTTAATATCATAGTTTTGTTTTCTGTGGACTGTAAAAATCATGAAGTACATCAAATAATAGAAACCAAGGAAAAGGTCTTTTTTTACTCACATTTCAAGAAACAATTCATTTCTCAAGCTGTCCACATTATCTTCAACATTTCCCCATCAGTAGATGAGCAACTTTTGATTCTCCCAATGCACTTTTGCATAACACATCCTCTCTGTTGTTAGACACACAGTGCTTTTGGAACCAGAAATCTATCACCAGAAATTCTATCCCCACATGTATCCATTTGCATAACATTAAGAAGCAGGGTTTTGTCATTTGTTCTAGAGGCCTGTGTTTGTAATTTCTCCACCGTGACCACCAGCTAAGGAAATTGCTTTTCGAAGTGACTTTAATGGCTTGTTTGTGGTGATAACCAATACATGCAATTAAGAGAGCCCAACCCCAAGAATAATAAGTAAATCTTTGTTAGATGTCTTTTCCATTTTTTAACGGACTCTACCAAGTGACCTCTATAATTATCCTAAATTAGCGATGACTGAGTTTATTTCAGACTAATCTGTCCTCCCCAAACAATACTTCTTTAAAGTAATAGAGCCCTAACAATGTAATATACATTGCAAACTCAAATATAAGTGAATCCCTCTTCACTGATGGTTGATTTTGGAGAATGTTATATTCAAGCACAGACAGTAGTTTTGAAGGTAAAATAAGAAGTGAAGAATCAGAAACTATAACTTCTCACTCTTTTTATGTTCTAGGTTTAATCTGACCAATCCCTGGTTAAGTCACAAACTCACATATTAAGAATTGGCTTCACATATTGCAGGTTGTTCTCAGATTTTATTAGCTTCTATATAATATTTAGTACAAGCTCAGATAAGAGAGCAAAAGTCTTTTTAGAAATGTAGAATTCGGGCCTGTAATCCCGGCACTTTGGGAGGCCAAGGCAGGTGGATCACCTGAGGTCAGAAGTTCAAGACCAGCCTGGGCAACATAGTGAAACCCCGTCTCTGCTATACAAAAATTAGCCAGGCGTGGTGGCAGGCATCTGTAATCCCAGCTACTTGGGAAGCTGAGGCAGGAGAATCCCTTGAACCTGGGAGGCGGAGATTGTAGTGAGCCGAGATCATACCATTGCACTCCAGCCTGGGTGACAAGAGCGAAACTCCATCTCAAAAAATAAAAAGAAATGTAGAATTTTGCCAGGCACGATGGCTCATGCCTGTAATCCCAACACTTTGGGAGGCTGAGGCACCTGGGTCCAAGAGTTCAAGACCAGCTTGGGCAACATGGTGAAACCCCATCTTTTCAAAAAATATGAAAAATTAGCCAGGTGTGGTGGTGCATACCTATTGTCCCTGCTACTCAGGAGGCTGAGGTGGGAGAATTGCTCGAGCCCAGGAGGTTAGGGCTACAGTGAGCCAAGATCCGGCTATTGCTCTCTAGCCTGGACAACAGAGCCAGACCCTGTCTCAAAAAAATTTTTAAAAAAGAAATGTAGAATTTATTTATTGTTGTTGATTGACTTTCCCACTGCTTGTTGCTTATGCTTGTTAGGGAAACAGTAAGTTTTTTGTTGGGTATTTTGAGATCCTTGAATAAAGAACTTGGAAAATGAAAGTGTTGTTATTCTTAGTCATGTTCTTTGGTCCTAGCTCCAGAATTACTATTCATCCTGATAGAGAAAAGAAACAATGAGTGACGTTTGCTTATTGTTTGTTATAGTCCTAATGCCATTAACTTGTTTCCTGGTATAATAATTCCCAATAAGCTTCTCCTACCAGTAGGTCCCAGTTGGGTGGTTTGGGTCATATGAAAACATTTACCTTTCCCTGTGCTAACTCTGTGACATTCCGTTACTATAATTTCCTTTTTCAGCGTGGCAATACCAATAAATAAAAATGAAAAAATGCTTCGGTCGCCCATCTCACCCCTCTCTGATGCATCTAAACACAAATACACCAGCGAAGACTTAACTTCTTCCAGCCGACCTAATGGCAACAGTTTGTTCACTTCAGCCTCTTCCAGCAAAAAGCCGAAGGCCGACAGCCAGCTGCAGCCTCACGGTGGAGACCTCACGGTTCGTTGATGCTCCTCCTTTCCTAATTTAAACCAAAATGAAATTGAGCACCCCTAAGCTCTGTCTCTAACATAGCACAGTCTGAACACGTGCTTGAGGTCCCTTGAGAATTCCTGAATGCAGCCCACTTCTAGCAAGACTCAGCAGAGGACAGCCCCCTTCACCCTCCCAACAGAGAGCGGGAAAGAAGAACCCTTAGGGGGAGTTCTAAGCTTCTGTTGCTTGGGCAGGATTTCATTTTTCCTTCTGTAAAGAAAAGACCTAAAAGTAATATACCATCCCGCAACAAAGTAAATTAGGAGTTTGAACCAATCAACCTTTCTATTGGGAAATATTTCTTACCCCAGAGCAGAGTTAAATCTGGGATTGAAACCCCACACCGAAATCTACAGGGCCCCCACTTCACATTTATTGGCCAGTGTCTCGGCCACAGTGGGGGACCCTTACCACCAACCCTTTTCCAGTGATCTCACTGGTGATTCCAGCACGCCCCAGGGGAAGAGCAAGGGACTTGCGTTCAGAGTCTGACCTCACCTCTTAGCTACAGTGTGATCTTGGGCCAGTTGCTTAATCTCTCTGCTCCTGTTTCTTTACCTGCAAAATGATAGTGATAAAATTTAAAAGAGACAATATTATGAAAAGACCCTGGGCGGGCATGGTGGCTCATGCCTGTATTCCCAGTACTTTGGGAGGCTGACACGGTGGATCGCTTGAGGTCAGGAGTTCAAGACCAGCCTGGCCAACATGGTGAAACCCTGTCTCTACTAAAAATACAAAAATTAGCAGGACGTGGTGGTGGGCGCCTGTACTCCCAGCTACTCGGGAAGCTGAGGCACAAGAATTGCTTAAACCTGGGAGGCGGAGGTTGCGGTGAGCTTAGATCTCACCACTGCACTCCATCCTGGGCGACAAAGCAAGACTCTGTCTCAAAAAAAAAGACTCCAACACCTAGGGTCACCTATGCAATTAACACTACATGTTAGTTCTGTGCTGGCCCTTAACGGCCAGTGGCCCTGGACCACTCATCCTTACAGGAACATTAGTTATTTCCACACCCTCCCCCGTGGTAATCACTGTGCCTATCAAAACCAGCTGGGTGGCTGGGCATGGTGGCATATACCTATAATCCCAGCTTCTCAGGAGGCTGAGGCAGGAGAATCGCTTGAACTGGGGAGATGGAGGTTGCAGTGAGCCGAGATCATGCCAGTGCACTCCAGCCTGGGCAACAGAGCAAGACTCCATCATAAAAAAAAAAAACAACTAGCTGGGCTTTGTAAGGCAGGGAGTGATATGAGACTTAAGAACAGGACTCTGCAGGCCGGGCGCGGTGGCTCAAGCCTGTAATCCCAGTACTTTGGGAGGCCGAGGCGGGTGGATCACGAGGTCAGGAGATCGAGACCATCCTGGTCAACATGGTGAAACCCCGTCTCTACTAAAAATACAAAAAAAAAAAAATTAGCTGGGCATGGTGGCGCGTGCCTGTAATCCCAGCTACTCAGGAGGCTGAGGCAGGAGAATTGCCTGAACCCAGGAGGTGGAGGTTGCGGTGAGCCGAGATTGTGCCATTGCACTCCAGCCTGGGTAACGAGCGAAACTCCGTCTCAAAAAAAAAAAAAAAAAAAAAAAGAACAGGACTCTGCAAAGAAAGATGATGGAGGGAGCAGTGTATAACACTTTATCCATGAATTAAAGATTATTAAAAGTTGCAGGAAGTTCTCACAAGAGCCTAAATCTTACAACATCCTCAGGAACTTCTTTGTACACCCTCACTTGGGAGCAGGGGTCTTTAATTCTAGACTGAAATAATCGGAGAAGACCTATACTAGCAAAACATGGGACAAAAAGCCACCAATTCAAGATTTTTTATTTGCCTCTATATCCTTATGTCATGAGCAACTATGATATGCAGAAAACTGTAAACCAAATATAGATTTTATTTAGCTACTCTTCACCAAACAGGTGCTTATTCAGTAAGTACTTAACTACGTGCCGGGCACTGTGCTGAGCACCAGAGATGCAGTAACAATCCGGAAGATTCCATCTGTGCCCGCATGAAGCTTACGTTTGGCTGAGGAGAGAGCCTTAAACAGGGGATCACACACATCCATGATTTACCAGAGGCTGGAATTAGTCCTGGAGTGGCTGACTGTTTCTGCGAAGCAGGCTTTGACATTTTGGACTGTGTAATTAGTTGTGGTGGGGCTGTCCTGTGCAACATTGGATGTTTGGCAGCATCCCTGGCCTTCACCCAGTAGGTGCTACTCGCACCTACTCGCACTGGTGACAACTAAAAATGTCTCCAGGCATTGTCAACTTGCCCCCAGTTAAGAACTGCTGCTGTAAAGAGTTCAATAAATAACTTAAACGTTTATGGGCTTCTCGATCTCCATCCCAGCTACTCAACTTTGTCATTGTAGCAGGAAAGCAGACAGTAGATGAATACATAGGCAGGATTGGAAAATGTTCTTTACAAAAAGGGCCAGGTTTGACTCCCTGGCCATAGATTGCTGACCCCTATGCAAGATCTTAAAAGGCAAGTAGCCACATAGTAAGAGGCAGAGAGCATTACAGGCGGAGGAAGCAGCAAGTGCAGAGGTCCAGAGAAAGAACCGGACACCGGCCCCTGAGTCTGGGGCACAGAGGCCACAGGCAAGCATAGCTGAGGGGCCGCTTGGCTGAGATTGCTCCTTTTACCAAGAGCCGGCAGACACCACTGGAGAAGTTTAAGAACAATTTTAAAATGTTGACATCTGAGTTTCCTGGTCTCCTATAACAGTAGACTCTAACCCTTACAGTGTTACACATAAAAGCAGTCCATATTTAAAGAAGCATTTGTATACACTCAATTTTAATTACTTCAGAGAAACCATTTGCATTTCCTAACCACAGACTGTGGTTTTATGATCCACGTGTGTAGCACACAATAGGTGCCATGTAAATGTTTGTATCCCTAGTAATGTGATTTTTAAAAATTTTCCACAGACTAATGTGTTCCTCATATATATTACATATAACACATTATATATATATATATATGTTTGGTTTTTTTTTGAGATGGAGTTTTGTTCTTATTGCCCAGGCTGGAGTGCAATAGTACGGTCTTGGCTCACTGCAACCTCTGCCTCCTGGGTTCAAGCGATTCTCATGCCTCAGCCTCTCCCGAGTAGCTGGTATTATAGGGCACCCACCACCACGCCTGGCTAATTTTTGTATTTTTAGTAGAGACGAAGTTTTGCCATGTTGGCCAGGCTGGTCTTGAACTCCTGACCTCAGGTGATCCACCCACCTTGGCCTCCCAAAGTGCTGAGATTACAACTATGAGCCACCGAGCCCAGCCTAAAATATATTTTTTAAGTAATTCCTAGTGGTTCCTGTTGACTCCTTCGGGTCTTCACAAACAGCCAAGGAGAGCCAGCAAGCCTGTGAGCTGAGTGACTTCTCTTTTGCTAGAGGCAGTAATGGCGAATGGTTCTGAAAGTGTAGTTCCAGAATCATAGGTGATCTCGGTATTCGCATCACCAGGAACCAGATAGAAGGGCAGATTCTAGGGTCCTACCCAGCCCTGCTGAATCCCAGACTCTCAGGGTGGGGCCCGGCAATCTGTGTTTTCACCAGCCCCCTGGAGGATGCTGATGAAAACTGAACTGGCCAGTCTCCAGTCTAGCAGACTGGGGAAAGTAGGCATCTACACCCTAAGCCCCGGCCTCCACCACAGTCACTGTTTGAGTGTGGGCAAGTTGTTGAACCTCACCAAGCCTGTTTCTGGATCTGTGTGAGTGGACGTCATGACTTCCCTTTTGATATTGTCATGAGAATGACAGTTGAGAATACATGTAGAAGCCCACAGCTTAATACCTAGAATGCATATATTTCTTTATTGAGACAAAATCACCATCAATTCTAATACAGCACACAAAGATGTTCTGTAGAGCCAAAGGTACTCTATGTATGTATGTATGTATGTATGTAATGGGCTGCTGGCTTCACCAGGTGGCCAGTTTCTCAAAGACTTGTATGTTGTTTGTTGTTTAGAAAGCAGCTCACAACAATTCTGAAAACATTCCCCTCCACAAGTCACGGCCGCAGACGGAGCCGTGGTCTCCAGGCTCCACCGGCCACAGGGACTGCAAGAGACAGAAACTTGTCTTCGATGATATGTAAGTTCATCTTTAATATGGTGAGAGGCAAGACAGAACAGAAGCTGCTCAGGTGGAAAGGGCGCGGGCACCTTGGTGTGGCCACATTCAGCTACAGTGCGGCCTTTTTTCCCCCCGGGACTTGGTCATTGAAATGTCCCTCTCAAAGGAAATTGGAACCTTCATTTTGAGTGCATGCCTGCGTCCTGGTGGGGATTTTGGGCGGACAGAATAATCAGTCCTAATGGGGTTGGATCCAGGACATCAGAAAACAAAGGCAAATGGCATTAATGAGTCTTATACTTCTAAGCGCTTGTACTGTGGGCTGTTGGCAGTTTTATGCTACTAGAAAGAGAAGCATTGTTGTTTTTGTAAATTATAATAGGCAACGAATAATAGTGATTTACTACTGAAAGCTTTTTCCCCCAACTGCTATATTCTTTATAATAGTATAAATGATTCTTATAGCGGAAAAAAATGCCGTCATCCTTCACCCAATTCTAGCACTTTCAGTCTCACCCAAGTATAACTTCCATTCCTAGCATCATTTTAAAAGGAGGAGAAACAAGAGGAGAAGATGAATAAAAATAGTGTCCTGGAATGCTCTCAAGAGGCTGAAAATGACAAACGAGAAATGATAAAATGATGCTGAAAATTATTTTGGCTCTTAGGGAAAATATATGTGTCAGGGATAAGCCTGGAAGGCAGGAGATACTCAGCTTGAATCCTCTGCAGCTTTAGCTGTCCTATGGGCATCAAATACATGGCTTCTCTTTTGAGAAGCCATGGCTGGGTGAGGCAGGAAAAATTCAGCCCCAGGGTGGAGCAGCTGCAGAAACAAGCACTCCTGCCTTCTGAGGGCTTCCAGTCCAGCTGAGGAGACAGACTACAAGCCACTAACCCCACAGGAAGTCAGAAAATAAAATGGTTCTACATGTCTGAGAGTCCCAGTGGCAAATGGCACAGCTCCCTCAGTGGGCCCTCCTGGGATCCATTAAATGCTATCTCCTAAGGGGTACCACGTGAGCACAGAAGGCACCGTGCAGGGGTAGCTACCCCAGACTCATCGTCCACCCCGCTCCTCCATCCCTAACTGCCACCCAGAGTCTCAGCATGATCTATTTATCCACCTCTGCACACTTCCCTGGGAAATTTAAAATACTGTGTTGTAGTCTTCAAGTACTGTGTGGACTCCCGTAAGCTATTTGGGGCACAGAGTTTTGGGAGTGAGAGCCAAATCCACATTTGTTGTTTGTTTTGTTAAGTGAATACATTCCAGGTAACTGGGTTTTAGGAAAGCTTGAGGGCAGCCCAGGAGGGCGTGTGTGTTTCTTTTCTTCCTGTGGCGGCAGCTGCATCCCACTCCTGCTCCTCACCACCCCCTTCCTCTCGCTGTCTGAATTGCCCTTGCCAGGCAGCCAGGGAGGTAGGTGGTGATTAATCCCCAGGGAGGGCATGGAATGGAACTAGAGTCAGGTGGTCAACTTCATTTATAATTAGAGTTCAGGGATATAAATTGTTCATGTGAACTTCAGCCATTTGTGAAAACAAGAGATTAGAATTGTATATAAGGGTAACATAGAAATTTGCATTTGGAAGTCATAAGCCAACAACATGATCAAACAGAAGAAGCATTAGACCCTGAGGTACTCAAAACACCACATACTTGCAGTGGATGGATTTGAGAGCATTGTGTGTGTGTGTGTGTGTGTGTACATATATATATTATATATATATATAAAAAATACAAACACATATGTAATATTAAAATCCAAGGAATTTAGCATAGTGTGTGTATATATATAAAAAATACAAACTCATATGTAATATTAAAATACAAGGAATTTTTCAGTGTATGAACCAGAAAGCTAAGTCAGAAACAACAACAACTAAATAATTATACTTTGATCTGCAGGTACTGGACTTTTTTTTTTTTTTTTGAGACAAGATCTTGGCCTGTCACCCAGGCTAGAGTTCAGTGCAGTGGTTTGATCATGACTCAGTGCAGCCTCAAACTCCTGGGCTCACACTATCTTCCCGCCTCAGCCTCCTGCCTCCTGAGTAGCTGGGTCTACAGGTGCATGCTACCACACCCAGTTAATTTTTTTTTTTTTGGAGAAATAATGTCTTACTATGTTACCCAGGCTGGTCTCTAACTCCTGGCCTCAAGCAACCCTCCCACCTTAACCTCCCAAAGTGCTGGATTATAGGCATGAGCTGCCATGGCTGGCAGTCCTTGGACTTTTTATAAGAGGAAATGTTTCTCAATCTGCTATGGCTAAAACTAACATAATTTTCTCACTATCTGTGTCAACAAAGAGGCTGTTATCATTTGTTCTTCCCATTAGCAATATGTATAATTTTCCTGGCTGACAGCTACAATAAAACTGTTTCTCCTTTTATGGATATAGATAGAATAGAATTAAAAAGCACTGTTACATATCCATCATATGGAGAGATAGATGTTGTGTTCCAATTGCCATGTGTCCCAACTGACTTGAAATCCATAACAGGAAAATAAATATGCAACTCTAACAGCCACTCAACCATCAAACTAAGAAAGTTGTGGAAAGATTCTTCAAGCTTGAAATGCAAAAACAGGCTGGGCATAGTGGCTCATGCCTGTAATCCCAGAACTTTGGGAGGCCAAGGTGGGTGGATCACTTGAGGGCAGGAGTTTGAGACCAGCCTGGCCAATATGGTGAAACCCCATCTCTACTAAAAATGCAAAAAAAAAAAAATTAGCCAGGCATGGTGACGTGCACCTGTAGTCCCAGCTACTCGGGAGGCTGAGGCAGGAGAATCACTTGAACCTGGGAGGTGGAGGTTTCAGTGAGCCAAGATCGCACCATTGCACTCCAATCTGGGCCACAAGAGTGAAACTCCATCTCAGAAAAAAAAAAAAAGAAAAACAGAAAAAATAGGCATCATCTCTTCTTTAAACAGTAAAAACAAGCAACCTGCAAGAGATCACTGAGCTAGGATGTCACCTAAAATTGTGCAAAACATCTCCCAGGTTCCACTTGGTATGTCTGGAGCACTTACTAAGTGCCAAGTATAGGTGCAAGAGCTAAAGTAAACTGATTAATTAATTTTCGGTTCTTCAGGGAAGAGAGGGGCACGTGGTGACCTCTGCAGGAAGGTTTCATAGGATTACTAAATTCAGTTCTCCACCTCCTCCTTGCCCATCTCCATTCCGTGCCAGCTTCCCCACCAGCACCCTCAATGAGAGAGGAAGACCTCAGCCCATGTCACTTTCCTTGACTTCTCTTCACTGAGGGTGAAGAGTGAACTTCAGCCATGCGTGAAAACAAGCAGTGAAATGACCAAAGAGAGACCATCAGTGGGAGAAAAGAAAGGACTAGATAATTAGCACGGGAGTGATTTCGAATTGATGGAAATTCAGTTACCGTGATCCGAAAAGTAACAGATGCCACACTGTCATTTAATTTTTAAAGCCGCATCATGCAGCTTTTTTAAAAAAGTAAACTCATCTCTTTGTATTATAAATACTTGTTAATGGTTGAATAAACATGAGATTCAGGCAACAGCTGAAGCCAGTAGGCTCTCAGTAACAAGTGTTGAATGAACCCAGCTGAATTATAAATTACATTCCCAGGGGAGAGTGCCTGCAATTTTTTTTCTGTGACTGTCAAGAATCTACATGCAGGTGAATGTAAATTAATGGGCTTCCAAGCCCCTTTTCCTATGTTACTTACCAATTAAACAGGCACCAGTCAGTGCCTTTGGGATACGGACAGAACTAAGCAGAATAACATTCATTTTTAAAATGTGATCCAGGTCAGCGTGTTCTTTGTATGTTGCGGGCTCATATTGGTGGCAGTGCGACGTCACCTCCTCCCCTGACATTTAGCAAATGCACAACATTTACTACTTGACAGCCACAGTATTAAGGTGACACTAGTGTGATTACCAAACTTCTGTTTAAAAAACAAATCTGTAAAAATTTGTGTCAATGAATGACAGCACTTGATTCAACTCGAGGCATAGAAACTGGTCTTATTAGTGCAAAGCCATGAGCTGTAAGTTACTTGGTGTCATAATTAGTGACAGGGGAATTCTTGGCTGGGGAAAATTGAGACCAAACAACTG
Source organism: Aotus nancymaae (assembly GCF_030222135.1). Classification (NCBI taxonomy): domain Eukaryota; kingdom Metazoa; phylum Chordata; class Mammalia; order Primates; family Aotidae; genus Aotus; species Aotus nancymaae. Next base: position 3,706,622 of record NW_026988546.1, on the reverse strand, counting down.
TGTCATGAAGCCCTCAATACGGAAGTCCTCGGAACAGAGCTAAGTGGTGGTGAGATGCTTGGCTGGAAAACCAGCTCCTCCATCCTGCCCGCTATACTGCTGTGCTAGGAAGCCAGAGAACCCCAGGTGCCAAGGCTGCCTGCCGTTCCCTAGAAGAAGTGCTGGCTGCTGCCTGTGTGTCACATGGAAAAGTAAGTCACAATCAGCACATATAGCCAAATCAGCAAACGTCCCATCTGTCCCCATGGTGCCCGTAACAGGAGCCCGGCTACCTGAACCTCCCAACGGTGAGGAAAGACTGACTATAGACTAGGCACTGAAGGCAGTGGCCGAGAGGAAGCAAAAGGGGGACTTGACATTTGTAATGTACTTAGCACAGCAGTCTCAGAGCTAAAAGGATTTTAATTTTATAGAGGATGGGAAGATGCCCATATGTAAAAGGTTGGTTCTCTACTAGCATGACTTAGTCAAAGGACACCAGTTAAAATCCTTGAGTAGGTAAAATTGCATCTGGGAAGGCACTCCTTCCCAGGGCTTGCAATGGACATGTTCCCCTGAGGGTCTCCTCTCCCAGTCCTTTCAAAGCAGGACCCCACCTTTTTATTTTCCTGATAAATCATTAAGCCTTTATTGGTCTTCATGTGGAATTTCTCCCATTATGATAGCCCTGTGTCAAGGCCAGGTGCTTATTTTGTTCTAATCAAAACAGAGAGAGAGAAATGGAGTAGGATTTGTAAGGGGTGAGGGGGAACAAGGACATTCAGATCTCCTGGATTGAAATCTCAGCTGTCTGATCATTTTTAGGGTTTTGTAAGATTATTTTAAATGTCACACTCAGAGAAAAACAACCATCAGATTGATAATTTCCCATTTCAACGGAAAGTTACTTTTGATTCGGTGACCCAAACCTGCCCCACTTAGCCTGGGCATCCTGCAGAGCAGCCCCTGCCTTCTGTGCCCAGCCGAGAAGGAAGCAGTCGCCTGCAGGAGCCTGTGGCCTGGAAGAAACGGTGAATGGCTGTTTGTGCCTTGAAGAAGCCAGGTGCCAGGGACTCTGGGGCCCCAGCCAGCATCAAAGTTGCGGAAATAAAAGCTGTGTTTGAATCCTTGCTACCCACATGCGATCTACCTGCTTCCGTGGGGAAGTGCCAGTGCCAGCATCCTGGAGTGCCTGACTCTGAAGTGCCCTCATCCATAGTCATCACTTACTCTGTGTATTAAAAATAATTACTTCTTATGCATTCTCCTCAAAGCTGGGGACATATTAACACCTCTGGGGCTTATCAGATGACAAGCTGACATATCGGATAGCAGATGATGAATTCATTTGGTATGCAGTTGCCTATTTGTCTGATTTGGGTTTCAACTTCCCTAAGAAAATCATCCAATTTCTGCCGCGCCGAGGAACTTGTTGTTCAAACACATTGAGCTCTCATTCCTGCCAGTTTTCACAAAACAGGCTGGCTCTGCCGAGGGCGGCATTTCACAGAAGTAGGAATTACAGAAAGGAGTCTGCCAGGCTCTCTGTGGGAGACCATTCAACTCTATCCCAGCCACAAAGGAGAACAAAAAGCAAGGTTGCTTTAATATTCCTGTGCCAGAAGAAATATGGGGGTAGCTCAAACCCTGATGCTGCCGAGAACCAAGACCGTGTGTTTCTAGGTGGGGGTGGTGGGAGGGGGAAGGGAAGAAAAGAAAACACTCTATTTTGTTCAAGTGCTCAGAATGCTTTTGTTGGAGGGAGCTCTCATAACGAAGATGCATGCGGCTAAGCTCTGGCTTTCAGATCACTCAAGCCCTGTTTCTGAAGAGCCCAAGATTCACAGTTAGTTACATTTATGGTGTTTAATTAAACTTTTATTAGGTTTGGTCATGTATCATCATAAAATACCATCACTGCGGGAAACAATGTGAAGAATTCTACTACGTAAATGAAAAACAAAAACTCTAGATTTTCCATGTTAAAAAAAATAGATGGAAAATCTGTTTGAACGCTGAGATAAGATTGAATTTTAGTACCTTTGCCATATTATATTCTATAACTGTCACAATGGTGACAGCAATTTTACTTTTCCTACTGACTTGTATATTGCTGTCAGAAGGGATGCCTTTGTGAAAGTGTGCATTCGTGGCAAGGCTGGACACTGGGTGACATGCCATTGGTCCCATTGGCTTTATAATGATCTGCTCTGAAAGTACAGCACTAGAAATCACCCAAAAGGAGAAAATGGGCCAATCATCAGGCAATCTTCAGTGACTCATTATAGCGAGCCCTCCATTCTATGCAAAGATGAGAGTTCTAACAAATGTGTTCATAAGTGGCCTCCAGATGGTATCTATGCTATTAGCATCTCAGGTTACTATTATAGTTGCTCTGATACAGTCAGAAAATTAGGTGTGTTACTTATCCACATGCATTATTGTGAGATTCTGTGATTCAGCCTCCATATCAGGATTAAAAAATATGCTCCTATGCTGCAGATGAAAACAATGTTGATTAAGGAGCTCATATTAGGAATTGTGAGCCACTGCCATTCATAAAGGTAACTTAGAAGGCTGGTGGAAACTAAGATGCCATAGCTTATAACCAAGATGATAATCCTTTAATGAAAACAAATGCATTTGAAGTAGTGATCTGTTAGTGACAAAACAGGGCAAGAAAAAAATGACCTAACTTACATACTAGAGTATAGAACAGATAATGATGTGGAGAATTTCAAGTTGCCATGGAGACGCTCTCTGGCTCATTGGATGCAATGCTGCGCCCCATCAGAAGGCACCACTCCTTTCTAAGCTCAAAATGAATTCAGTGCCATTCATTCAAGAGGGACCTGCTTACTTTCTACCATGTGCCAAGAACTACAGGATGGGGAAGATCAAAGAAGTCTACAGCATGGTCCCTGCTAAAAATGTACCAGCAACCAAGTTACCAAGTTGCACACATGCCCAGTACAGCTCGAAAGATAATGAAATACCCAGAAGTGTAGTAAACAAGAAGTGCTGTGTGAGATCAGGAAGGACAGAGGTGAAATGGACCAAGGTTACTTGGAACACCTTATGGCAGAAGAATTTGAGGGGTGGGTAACATTTGACTCATAGAAGACACTCAGTGAATGAGCAGAGAGGAGAGTGTTCCAGATGGGGGGAAGTGATAAGCAAAACTCCTCAGACCAGGATGCCCTGTTATCAAGACAATGAGGAGCTACCTCTGACTTTAGCCAAAGGCCTTCATGAATAAGCAATATGGTTAAGAGGGTTAGTAGGAAAGATTATTGGGGATCTGAACTGAGATTTGATCTCATAGGCCCTGGAGGCTGATTTTAGGTCCGTGAGTAGGATGGTGATATAATGAAAGCCATGAAATCCCAGTACTTTGGGGGGCTGAGGTGGGTGGATCACTTGAGCTCAAGAGTTCGAGACCAGCGTGGGCAATACGGCAAAACCCCATCTCTACTAAAAATACAAAAAAATAGCCAGGTATAATGGCATGCACCTGTAATCCCAGCTACCTGGGAGGCTATGGTGGGAGAGTCGCTTAACCACAGGAGGTTGAGGCTGCAGTATTGGTGATCATAATCACTGCCCTCCAGGCTAGGCGACAGAGTCAAAAGCTCTCTCAAAAAACAACAACAACAAAAATAACACCAATTGCCGGAGTTGGAACCAAAGACCAGACAATATGTGAACAATATGTGGACAAAAGGAAAACTCACCAAGGCAACCATAAAGTCATTCATATGGAGGAAGCATGGGCATCCAGGAGATGGAAGAAAGAAAATGGAGTGGCAGGAGGAGGGCCTTAGTAGGAAGGGGACCTCAGGCCTCACCCCCAGTGAAAAACCCACCACAATGAATGGACAGTTCCAGCCCTCAGTGGGGGGGCATGGGGGAGAGGTGAGGAGCCATTTTGACCCAAACTATGCTGTGATTCTGGTTTGTTTGATTAAAATGCAATGTCATTGTTACAGAAAAACATTGTCACACATTGCTTTTTTAAGCATTTTGACTTATTTGGATAAATGAACGCTCTGACCACCTAATATTAGAAAAAGGTAAAAGACCCATTAGGATCTGAAATAAGGCAGTTCAAAATAAGCATGTAATAATAGGTTAAACAGCCCATGATTTATATCACTACTTTCATCGTGTCTTCCATTCAGAGAGTCCTGGCTTATATTTGATATGAATAGGTCAAGTTTATTATATAAAGTGTTTGTCGCCAGTGCGTAAAGAATGTCGTTTTTTTTAATCTGTCGTGCCAAACATTTAAAGGTACTGTCTAATGAGTAGCTTAGCGTAACTGGGCATCATTACACACACTCAAATCAGTCTCTGGATGAGTTACCTTCATCTCCCGGCAGAATCAGCGCTAGCCAGGGTTATTGCTTTAATAACGCAGATGTCTGCTGTTAATGTTTACCAGCTAGCTAATCAGAACTCTAGAGAATACATGCCATGTTTGCATTGTTACGAGGTAGACATCATTTTACAATTAACTTCATTACAACTGGAATGTAATCATCTAACATTACCTCTTTTTATTTTTCACTGTGAGGCTTTAAGATAATTCAGTATATATACATAAAACTCTAGGTACTAGATATGCATATAAATGATACTTATTTTCATAAGGATACATAAATATACTCACCCATATATATCCGTACAATTATTATGAGGTATATTTACAATCGTTACATTAAAAGGAGATTGTTTTATGTGAATATTGCATAAAATAAGATTTCTCACTTTTTTTTTTTGACCATACAATAAAAAATATATTCACAAATTAAACACTAGGGGGCCATGTTAGAGCCACAGTAAATATAGACTACTGATATATATTGAATGTGTTTCAAGTTGCTAACTTAAGAGAAAATGTATTGTGGTATTTTACATATAGGCAGTAATTTGGAAGGATAAAAAACACTTAATTCCACATTGAGCAGAGTTTTTAAATTGTTAAGTTTGAGTGAAAGGAAAGAATATTTTTAAAAGATCTTGCACTTAAGCAATAATGATGTTTAATATCATTCTCTCCTGGTAGGCCTCGAAGTGCAGATTATTTTATGCAAGAAGCTAAACGAATGAAGCATAAAGCAGATGCGATGGTGAGACCCTTTTCTTTCCAGATATGTTCTTCCAAATTATGTGTGTACTGCGGCTTCATCACTGGGACAATGTAGCTAGGGTAATTATAAAATCTATTACAAGGATGGCTGGGTCTGTTAAATGGAGAAATGTTTATATAATCAAGTATTCATAGCCCAATAAATTATGACTTCAACCAATAACGCCTGACTGGGAAAAAGCCCTGGATAAATGAATATTTCAATTTAGTCCTAAGGTTTGAATAGTAACTCGAGCCAGTGGAGGCAGTGGGTGGCAGTATTTTTTTTTCCTTTAAAAAGTGAAATCTAGGGCAGGTCGCGGTGGCTCAAGCCTGTAATCCCAGCACTTTGGGAGGCCGAGGCGGGTGGATCACGAGGTCAAGAGATCGAGACCATCCTGGTCAACATAGTGAAACCCCCGTCTCTACTAATACAAAAAATTAGCTGAGCATGGTGACGCGTGCCTGTAATCCCAGCTACTCAGGAGGCTGAGGCAGGAGAATTGCCTGAACCCAGGAGGCGGAGGTTGCGGTGAGCCGAGATCGCGCCATTGCACTCCAGCCTGGGTAACAAGCAAAACTCTGTCTCAAAAAAAAAAAAAAAAGTGAAATCTAGATTTGCATTTTTCTCTTGTTAGCCTAACAAACCCTTGGCATGGTCCCAGGATCAAATCTCTTTTCAAAAACACTTGTGTTCTTCACATGTATCTGCCAAAATGAATGCTTTCTCTGAAACGGTACAACACAGAAACTATTATCTGCACATAAGACTAAAGTCACCATGATTTGATGTTTTCAAAGAATGACTTTTCTTGCTTGGATAACCACCTGTTTTGGAAAGCTTGAAGCTCTCAGGCAGAAGATAGAAAACTTTATTTTTTTCTAAAAGAGATCATATGGTTGTTCCATCGTAAATGAATGAAGTCTAAAGGAACTGCTTCCCACCTACTCATTCCAGTTTTAGTCTCCTCCAGTGTTCATAACTGATACTGAGGCAGGTGCTGGAAATGAAGATGGCATTTCCAGTGGCCTTCAGAATACTGAAGATGTTTAAACTGTAACAGTACCCCTCTTCCAGTGCTACCTATGTCACCTATTAAACACTTATTTACATGAGGACCACTGCCTAGGTACACTGGGGTACAGCACAAATAACCCCTAAGTATCAGAGAATAGAGAAGGGCAGCGGAAGGACAGCTCTTGTCCACACAATGCAAGTCTGATGGAGACGTCTGGTCATCTGGAGAAGCTGATGCATGACCACTCTTGGAGAAGAGCATCAGATTTTTAAGGAGAATGAGATTTGCTGCCTGAATCCAGTATCTAAGGTTTACAGCATTATTTATTCATTGTCCTCTTGCCCAACCTTACCTCTCCTGGAGACACTCTGCTCCAGCCAGGCTGGTCCCCTACTGGCCACTAAGCATACCTTGCTCCTGCCAGCCAGCGGGCCTTTCCACCTGCAGAGCTTCACTCTCACAGACTCTCACAGGCATACTTGCACCCTCAGCGTCCTTCCCAGATCAAGCCAGACCCTACCATTCCTTCGCGGCATCATGTTCAGTCTCCTCCCTGCGGCCTTCCCAGCCTCTCCATAGCCCCATCACTAGCTTCCTTCCCTCCATCTCATTCGCACTGGATGCCTCGTTTTGCATTTTGTTGGGTAATCACAGACTGCCTCGCACTTTGAACTATCTTGTAGGTGTACATTTTCTCTCTCCAAGTATATGTTCTGAGAAAGAACTTTGGCTTATTGAGTGCACATGCCACAGAATTCGGTGCTTTAGGAAATATTAATATTAAATGAAATGACTTCATCTGAAAGTGTTATCAAGAAATAATGCATTATAGGCCGGGCACGGTGGCTCACACCTGTAATCCCAGCACTTTGAGAGGCTGAAGCAGGTAGAACATTTGTGGTCAGGAGTAAGAGACCAGCCTGGTCAACATGGTGAAACCCTGTCTCTACTAAAAATCCAAAAAAAAAAAAAAAAAAAAAAGAACCAGGTGTGGTGGTGCACACCTGTAATCCAAGGTACTCGGAAGGCTGAGACACAAAAATTGCTTGAACCCAGGAGGCAGAGGATGCAGTGAGCTGAGATCATGCCACTGCACTCCAGCCTAGGTGACAGAGTGAGACCCTGTCTGAAAAAAAAAAAGAAAGAAAGAAATATTGCATTATAGACTACACTAGCTTAGTAAGCTGTTTAAAAATTTGATTTGCTAATGAGAGGAAGATTTGCTCTACATTTCTGTTTTGAAAGCTGTCATTACTAATGAAATTTGGTGTGTGTGTGTTTTGTGTTTTTTTTTTTGTTTTTTTTTGTATTTTTAGTGGCAAGGCTTGGAATAGTATTTGAGTATTACATCATTCTATATTTTGAATGATGAATGAATCATTTGAAAATTGGAGATTATAAAGCTGATTTGTGGTTGCCCTTGCTGATATGGGGAAAGAATAACACAAATTTAGACAGCTACAGATAATCCCATAGAAATTTTTAGAATTTGTTTGTTTTTAGAGACAGAGTCTTGCTCTATTGTCCAGGCTGGAGTGCAGTGGGGTGATCATAGCTCACTGTAACCTCAAACTTCCGGGCTTCGATGATCCTTCTACCTCAGCTTCCCAAAACACTGGGGTTACAGGCATGAGCCACCATGCCCAAACAAAAATCATTTTTATTATTAATTTTCAACTTTGTGTCCCATTTTAGCAAAGCTGAAATAGCTCCCTGAGTTTTATCTTCTCTCCTTGCCCCTACTCACACTCTTAGGTGAGGTCTTAACTATTAACGACAAAAAATAAATAAGTAATTGAGGCCAGGTGTGGTGGCCTAATTGCAATCCCAGCACTTTGGGAGGCTGAGGCAGGTGGATCACTTGAGGTCAGGAGTTCGAGACCAGCCTGGCCAACTGGAGAAACCCCATCTCTACTAAAAATACAAAAATTACCCAGGCATTGTGGCACATGCCTGTAATCCCAGCTACTCAGGAGGCTGAGGCAGGAAAATCCCTTGAACCCGGGAGGCAGAGGTTGCAGTGAGCCCAGATTGCACCACTGCACTCCATCCTGGGCTACAGAGGGAGACGCCACTCAAAAAAAATAGATATATTGAGAAGAGGAAGGCATAGAGATGTAAGTGCCACAAATAATGTTAAAGATAATAACCAAGGCCTGAACCATCCAAGTTGGGGATGTACCAAAAGAAGTATGAAAACTCGTATGGGACCAGACCTATCAACTTTGATGTATATTTAGCATAGCATGCAGGAACAAGGAATGAAGTCACCAAACCATTAGGGGTTAGAAAGAGGGAAACAGAAATTAGAGCAGCCATACAGTTCTGAGCTCTGTTGATTGGCAGCTGTCACATGGGTTTGGTACAATTCTGTATGTAACTGTTGGCTCACTTACTCCAAGCCAGTAACAGTTTGAGAAAATAACTAGGAAAAGAAGTATGCTGTTTCTTTCTTCTCTTGGCTTCATTCACAGGATTTTGGAAGTCAGAGGTGGGTTTCTCAAATAAAGTATATAAACTATATGACAATGCCATTTTTTTAAAAAACTGTTGTTTAGGAAGACACTGTGTGTACTCTGTTGATCAGGTGGAAAAGTTTGGAAAGGCTTTGAACTATGCTGAAGCAGCCTTGTCGTTTATCGAGTGTGGAAATGCAATGGAACAAGGCCCAATGGAATCCAAATCTCCTTATACGATGTATTCAGAAACAGTAGAGCTCATCAGGTAAGCTGGGTTTTGCCGGATGTGGGGAGGAGGTGAGGAATGTATGAAAGTACTATGGATACAGAGAAAAGAATGTCAGCCTGCACCACCCACCACCAGAAACCAGTGTTCATCCCCCCACAATAAGAGGGTAAGGTTGTACAAGGCACCTTGGCACATCCTGCCCCCTCTCTCCTCTGTGAGCAAGGGAGGCAGCTGCTGTAGCCCCCAGCTGCCGAGGGAGGAGGCTAAGTCTGAGTGGGCTGTGACGTGCCTGCTCCTCCCAGCTAGGAAGTGGCAGATTTTGAGCCTATTTCACTCCCTAGAACGGTGATCATTAAAAAATCTGGAGACAACAGATGCTGGAGAGGATGTGGAGAAATAGGAACACTTTTACACTGTTGGTGGGAGTGTAAATTAGTTCAACCATTGTGGAAGACAGTGTGGTGATTCCTCAAGGACCTAGAAATAGAAATTCCATTTGACCCAGCAATCCCATTACTGGGTATATATCCAAAGGATTATAAATTGTTCTACTACAAGGACAAATGCACACGAACGTACATTGCAGCACAGTTTACAATAGCAAAGACCTGCAACCAACCCAAATGCCCATCGATGATAGACTGGACAGGGAAAATGTGGCACATATACACCATGGAATACTATGCAGCCATCAAAAACGATGAGTTCGCGTCCTTTGTAAGGACATGGGTGAACCTGGAAACCATCATTCTCAGCAAACTGACACAAGAACACAAAATCAAACACCGCATGTTCTCACTCATAGGCGGGTGTTGAACAATGAGAACACATGGAAACAGGGAGGGGAGCACTACACACTGGGGTCTGTTGGGGAGAAATAGGGGAGGGACAGTGGGGGGTGGGGAGTTGGGGAGAGATGGGGTGGGGAGTTGGGGAGGGATAGGATGGGGAGAAATGCCAGATATAGGTGAAGGGGAGGAAGGCCGCAAATCACACTGCCACATGTGCACCTATGCAACAATCTTGCATGTTCTTCACATGTACCCCAAAACCTAAAATGCAATAAAAAAAAAAAAAAGCCAATGAAGACCAAAAGAGAGGAAAAAAAAATTCTGGTTCAGGTTAGTATCATCTAAATCTTAACTCCATCCAGTAAATACATCAGGAGTATTCAATGAAAGAAGATTCAGGGGGATTTTATGGAAGGAGAAGCCATCTTATAATATACTGTCTGATCGAAAAACTGGGCGTGGTCACCATCCCCCAACCTATGTTAAGACCCGTGAGCAGACATGTCAAGGCCTTCGATGGGAAACACTTGTCCATGATGGACACCTGGAAAGGCACCTTCTTCACATCTCTGTAATGAACAGTTAAGGGAATTTCATCCATTAGCCCTACTGAGAACCTGCGTAGTATGGTTTATGTTTTTAGCCAGTTTAACTGCTTGACATAATGGCTAATATCCATTATGAGATATAATTCTTCCTGAAACTAACTTTAAAGATTTTTCTGATTCTGGGGTTATGTGCAATCAAAGCTTTGACATTTTCCACCATGTCCCAATATGGTGGGACACTGAAGATCTCTAATCATCTTAGGATGTGATCTTTTTGGTCTGCATTGGCCAAAAGATGCTGCTTGGTGTTTTACACACCACTCTCCCTCAGTAAATAGTTTCCAGCCTGCGAAACTGTTATGCTGACATCAGAGAACACATCACCTCCAAAAAGCATTCTTCAAGAATGTTTTAAAGTCAACACTGCCCATTTTTCTTAATAAAGTATTTTTACTAACTCAGTGTATTGGCAAATCCTTTATACTGTCTTTTTATATGGCACATTACTTTCAGCAGTGATGAAATGAAAACAGCAAAATAAAAAGATGGGTAAAAATTACTCTAAGAGATCCCAGCACCATACATTCCTTCCTCAGAACAAGGCCCAGCCTCAAATGTTCATAGGCAGGCAGGGAGGAAAGTGGGTCAAACTGGACAGGGACAAAGCTGGAAGATACCCTGGCATGTGAGTACTTTGAGCACAGGCATATTTTTGGGTTTTGTCTGATTGGCTCATTGGGGATCCTTGGCCCCTAAAACATTTTCCTAGCCCATAGTGTATGGTCAATAAATAATTGAGGAATCAATGAATAAGCAAGCCATGAACTGGAGTATCACGACCTGCTTAAAGGCATTCACACTTGAAAATTCAAACAAGCAGATACACCATCAGGGAGAGGGTGCTAGGGTGCCACACCCACTCTGCCCACTGATGGAAGTAATCTTTCACAGATAGAGAACATTCTTCACCTTCTAGATACTTCAGAATGAATAGAATCACGTAAAATACAGAGACAACTAAGATAAAAAGAGAGATTTGGCTTTTTATTAACCTACATTAGAAAACAACATTAATTACATCTGCACGTTGCCCACCCTGCCTGACCCTCCTCTCCTCTACTGAGACACTGAGGGACCCGGAGCACTGGCAAGAAGATATTACCACCAAGAGGACCCAGCCCAGGATGTACATTTTGTCCCCACAGGCAGGAAAATTCCTTTCTCTACCAGCGGACTCCAGAGGGCCAAGGGTCGTGGGTCAGTGGAGCGCTGCCACCACGAGAGCCCAGCCTAGTGACCCTCTCCTGGCATCCTCCCACTCCCCACAGGCAGCACCATCAGGGACCAGCCAGAGCCCCAGGGCACCAGATTAACCACACAGACTAAAATAGTACCAGAAAGACTCTGAAAATTAAATTATAATTGGAACCCAGCCCCAAAAGTAGCTAGGACCTTCCTGCTAGACCTAAACAGGGTGGCCAGACTGAAAGTAGGACTCAGAGTCTCCTAACCTAATGGTCAAAACGTCCTACAATATCCTGGACATTTTGACCATTAGGTTAGGAGACTCTGAGTCCTACTCATCATACCAAGAACCAGCACAGTCACCATTGGCATGAAGATTCATCAGTTGCTGGAATTATCTGACAAGGATTTTTAAAGCAGCCATTGTAAAAATGCTTCAGTAAATAATCACAGTTATTCAACAAACAAAAAATAGAAAATCTTGTCAAAGAAATGAAAGTTATTTTAAAAATAACTAAATGAAAACTGTGTAACTGTAGAATTTGATAAAATAAGCCCCCAAAATGGACTCAGTAGTAGAGTGGAGATGACAGAAGAAGGAGTCAATGAACTTGAAGACAAAAAATATAATTTACCCAATCTGAGTAGTAGAGAAGAAATAGACTGAAAAAAACTAAATGAATATAGCCTCAAGCAAAATAAGAAAAGATCCAACATTTGTGTCATTGAAGTCCCAGGGGAGAGGAATAGAGAGTGGGACTGACAGAGTATTTGAAGAAATAATGGCTGAAACTTGCCAAATTTGTCAAAAGACATAAACCTACAGATTTAAGAAGCAGAGAAAAACCCAAATAAGATAAACCCAAAGAAATGCATGCAAAGACACACCGTAATTACATTTCCAAAAACGACAAACAAAAAATTCTACAAGCAGCCAGGGAGAAATGACAGATTATCTGCAGGGGTGCATCAATTCAAATGACAGCAGGCTTCTCTTCTGAAACTATGGAGACTGGAAGGGAGTGGCATGACAGTTTCCAAGGTTGAAAGAAAGAACTATCAAGCCATGAATTCAGTGAAATTATTCTTCAAGAATGAAGGGAAATAAAGATACCCTCAGATTTAGGAAAACTACAAGTGTTTGTCTCTAAAAGGCCCACCCTTAAAGACTGGCTAAAGGAAGTTTCTCAAACAGAAAGAAAATGACAAAAGAAGGAAGAACAGACAGATATAGACAATAAACTATTCTCCATATGAGTTTTATAAACCAGGTTTGATTATTGAAACAAAAATTAGACCACCAGGCTAGGCTCATATCTGTAATCATAGCACTTTGGGAGGCCAAGGTGGGAGGATAGCTTCAGGCCAGGAGTTTGAAACCAGCCTGGACAACATAGTAAGACCCCACTGCTACAAAAAAAAATTTTTAGTTAAAAATTATACAACCATCTGATGCTCAAGACAATGCTATTCTTAAATGGGGAAGGTAAAGGTGTCTAAATTGGAGTAAGACTTCCATACTTCACCCAAGTGTTTCTTGAGCAATTTACAAGCCAGCCAGCTATCCCAAGAGCTTTACAACACTATCTTAATTAATTCTTTCAACAATGTTATGTCATTGGCAGTATTAGTCTTATTTTATAGATAAGGAGATGGAGGCTTAAAGATGTTAATACATTTGTCTAAACTGTCAAAACTTACAAGTCGCTGAGCTGGGATTTGAACCGGACAATCTGATCATTACACGTACTGCCTCAGCTCTCTCAAAGAGTCTACATATGTAATTTGGTATGTTGATAAGAGAAAGCAATGGCCACAGTCCCCTTGGTTCAGAAAAATAAAAGGAATTAAGTGCAGTCCATAAAAGCCACTAGTTTCTTGTAGCACCTATCTGTAAAAGCAAACAGAGATTAAAAATGTACTCAGGACACTTACGTAGCTGTCAAAGTAAGAGTTACATAACAAAGAAAGAAGGGTAAATCTAAGCATTCCTCTGCATACCCAGCATGGAAAGTATTTTGGAGGTAAGCACAGAAGGATTGAACTTCACCTCCATCTGTCAGCCACTCAGCCATAAATCAAAATTTGGAAAAACGGACTTGTTACCATATACGTGAATAGTTCTTGAACTGGTATCACTCCTGACAATCTGTAGCGTTTGAACTTGTATTGTTAAAGAGCAGAAAGCAGCTAGACGGTCATAACAGTGGTTATGTTCTAGTCATCACAGTAATATAACACTTGGGAAAATGGAGCAGCACCAGCTAGCTTTTAAGAAAGAATTATCAGCAAGTACTATGAAAAGCTAAGTGTCAGGCAGGGAGAACTACCTTCAGAAGTTCTGTTAATAAGAAAGCTTGTTTTACTATTTCTTTGTTTTTAATTTTTTTATTCTATTCTTCCCCCGCTTTTCCTAAGGTATGCTATGAGACTAAAAACCCACTCAGGCCCCAATGCCACACCAGAAGACAAACAACTGGCTGCATTATGGTGAGTGCCCGTCTCCGCTTAGAATAGCGGCAAAGCAGGTGCTGAAATGCACAGTGTTTTCCCAATGCCTTCTAACATGCAAAGCCTAGAGCAGTTCTGATGGCCAGGGAAAGTCCAGATCATTGTTTGCTGCTGTACCATACATGATCTGAATTCACAGTGATTGAAAATCAACAGGCCAGTTACACAGGGTACCTTTTTTCTGTATGTGCATGTGGTTTAAAATCACACAGGTCTGTGGTTTAGTAATTGAATCTGAACTGTGCCAAGTGGAGTTTTGTATTTTAACATTTTAGATGCAATCAAAATAATTCATGTGTTGCTTTACGTGCCGAATTAGTATGACTGAAGCAAATGACACATTAAAGTTTTTTCGTTTTTGTTTGTTTGTTTGTTTTTGGAGACAAAGTCTCACTCTGTTGCCCAGACTGAAATGCAGTGGCGTGATCTTGGCTCACTGCAACCTCTGCCTCCCAGGTTCAAGTGATTGTCATGCCTCAGCTTCCCCAGTAGCTGGGATTACAGGAGTGCGCCACCACACCCAGCTAATTTTTTGTATTTTTTTTTAGTAGAGATGGGGTTTCACCATGTTGGTCAGGCTGGTCTCGAACTCCTTACCTCAAGTGATCTGCCTGCCTTGGCCTACTAAAACGCTGAAATTACAGGCATGAGCCACCAAGCCCTGCTTCATTATACTTTGATAATAAAATCATTTCTTTCAAAAAGCCTACAGGTAGTAAATTTCATTCTATCTTTATAATGATTGCAATGATAATGATTGTCATTATAGTAATAATAATCATTTTCCCCATGACCTCTCCCAGGGACAACCCCCTCCACTTGCAAAATGACAGGACACTCTCTCAACAGATCTCCTGTAAAAGGGATCCAGATCCTTTGTTCTCCAAAGGCTCATATTCTACTCCACAACCTGATCTGCAAGTTAGAGAATCTAATTGAGTCTCAAAACACCTAACAGCATAAAAATGACACAGTGGACTTTGGGGACTCAGGGGAAAGGATGGGAGGGGGGTAAGGGATAAAAGACATTGGGTACAGTGTACACTGATTGGGTGATGGGTGCACCAAAGTTACAGAAATCGCCACTAAAGAATTTACTCATGTAACCAAACACTGTGTGTTCCCAAAAAAAGCCCTATTAAAATGAAATGTAAATTTTTTAAAAAGAAATATGAAGAACCTAGGAACCCCATCACATCCTTTCTTACCCATGCTACTTCCCCATATCAGCCAGCCACTTGCTTTGTTTTTTGTTTGTTTGGTTTTGGTTTTTTGGGTTTTTTTGTTTGTTTGGTTTTGAGACAGAGTCTCGCTCTGTTGCCCAGGCTGGAGTACACTGGCGAAATCTCAGCTCACTGCCACCTCTTCCTCCCAGGTTCAAGCCATTCTCCTGCCTCATACTCCGAGTAGCTGGGATTACAGGTGCACGCCACCATGCCCAGCTAATTTTTGGTTTTGTTTTTGTTTTTTTGAGATGGAGTTTCACTTTATTGCCCAAGCTGGAGTGCAATGGTGTGATCTGGGCTCACTGCAACTTCCACCTCCCAGGTTCAAGCGATTCTCCTGCCTCAGCCTCCCAAGTAGCTGGGATTACAGGCATGCACCACCATGACTGGCTAATTTGTGCATTTTTAGTAGAGACGAGGTTTCACCATGTTAACCAGGATGGTCTCGAACTCCCAACCTCAGGTGATCCACCCAACTCAGCCTCCCAAAGTGCTGGGATTACAGGCATGAGCCACCATGCCCAGCCTAATTTTTATATTTTAGTAGAGATGGGGTTTCACTGTGTTGGCCAGGCTGGTCTCAAACTCCTGACCTCAAGTGATCTTCCCACCTCGTCCTCCCAAAGTGCTGGGATTACAGGCATGAGTCATCACGCCCAGCCCAGCCGCTTACTTTGAAAATGATGACACAGAAAAAAGGAAACGATCGGGTAACCTATATTTCCTTTACCTGTCAGTCCTTCCTTACTCATCAATAAGGGGAAGGCAGAGAATATGGGTAGAATACATGTCTATCAAGCAGTGAAATAAAAAGTTGAATTTTTAAAAAAATAACAGCAACAGACACAAAAAAGGTGTCAGGTTGCTACCCGTCCTGGGTTTGGTGTGCTAGGAGGAGATGGTGCCATTGTACCCAGAATGTTGGTATTCTGGATGTCAGCAGCAGATCCGAGTTAGCAAATAACTGAGTGAAGAGCTCCAAGAAAGAGAGGATAAGTCTCAGAAACACCTTCTGTGCCCCTTTCAAACTTTAATTCCTATATTGGAATAATACACTAAATGACAATAATATGATTATATAAGACAGAGTACTGACATATAAACGGGTATACAAAATATCATAGGAAATAAAATGATGGCAACTACTCCCAGCATAGTGTTTTTATTGTTTATAAAGTACATTCATGTTTGTGACTTTAGTGGAGCTAATTATAGTTCAGTAAAAACAGGTGGCAGTGCCATCCTTTGCGCAGAGCGGGGTTCGCCCTAAGCAGAGAAGGCTGCGTGCTAGAGCTACCGCTACCTCGTATCTCTCATGGAGAGACACTGCCCTCTGGTGGTGGGAAAAGGAAGTGGTCAGTCCCTGTGACCCAACGAAGTGATTCAGGGAATGCTGTAAAATGATCTAGTGGTAAATGTATGTATGGAATACCTTCTTTGAATTTTGAATTCTATTTTTGGACAAAAGGTGGTCACTCACAGACATTATATGCAGATGTAGAAAGATTTCATATATGTAAACACGGTATGGTTATTGAGTGCCTTAGAACAAAACAACAAAAATATGTTAAGTGTTGTTTGCTCAGGCCACACTCAGCCTGTTTCTCTTTTTGGCTGCAGTTACCGATGCCTGGCTCTCCTGTACTGGCGGATGTTTCGACTCAAAAGGGACCATGCTGTAAAGTATTCAAAAGCACTTATCGACTATTTCAAGGTACTGTCTAGTGAATGAGCAGAATTGTTCCTTAAATTCAGTTGTCTCCCCGTCAAGGTCATTTGTGAAGCTCCTGGTAGAATCCATTGCTTTGGGCTAATGCAGATCACCTCTGATCCCCAAGCTAAGCCCATTTATGCCACACTTGTGGCTTTCAGAGCTCAGAATGTGCCTTTGAGAGCTCGTCTAATGTATCTCCCTGCCTTCTTTTCCAAGTATTTTTATTTATTTTTTTTTATTTGTTATTTTTGTGTTTCTTGAGATGGAGTTTCTTCACTCTTTGTTGCCCAGGCTGAAGTTCAATGGTGTGATCTCGACTCACTGCGACCTCCACCTCCTGGGTTCAAACTATTCTTCTGCCTCGGCCTTCTGAGTAGCCTTCTGAGGCGCCCACTGCATGCCCAGCTAATTTTGTATTTTTAGTAGAGACTGGGTTTCACCAGGTTGGTCAGGCTGGTCTCGAACTACTGGCCTCAAGTGATCTGCCCGCCTCGGCCTCCCAAAGTGCAGGGAATATAGGCATGAGCCACTGCAGCTGGCCTTGTCCAAGTATTTTTATGGCTTCAAAGGAAAGAAGATCCAGTTACTCATTCCAGTGTCCTAGGAAATGCATCTTTATAGCTAACATAAATTCCTTGTGCAAACTTAGAGCTTCTTTTCCTTAGAAGTAACCCCTTAGAGCCATTTCCTCTTAGCTATCTTTAGTAGCTAATTTAATTTTTAACAGAGGTGTTATTTAAAACGGTAAGAGATGGATTGTTAGAACTCAGAGGCAGTAGATAGCAATGTATATAGCTATAGGGACAAAATTGCAAACCATGCTAACTTTTGCTTATCTCAGGGAATGAAATTATTTTCGCTGGGAGAATAAATTTTTAAAAGCTTTCTCTGATGTACTGTTGTGAGGTCAACCTTACGTTAATAATTCATTTGAGATTTCTAGGCCTCTATCTATAGAAAGTAGAAATTATCCCATCTCTATCTCCACCAGCCCTTTGTCAGATACACAGTCATCATTTGAGATCCATTCATGCCCAGCCTCCTCTTCCTAGAGATGCTCTCTTAATGGCCAGGCTGTGCTGAGGGTTCCTGGGATATGTCAGCACATTTTCCAAATCGCACATGTAGAGTAACCAGGTGCTACATCATGAGCATCGCTTTCTTGGCCCATTGGCTGTGCTGTGTCATCAGGACAAGAACCAGCACTGAGCCTTCCCTTTCCTTCAGGCGCCTAAAGTCAACATCAGTGGTGTTCAGAAATCCAGACCGTAAGAGCTAATGCTAAAGAGAATTATTACAGTGAAGGAAAATGCTTGAATAAAGAAGGAAGCTGAATTCTATAAGCCGCCAGGAGCTACAACAAACTTTGAGGGATATAAGTTCTTAATATTCTCTGCAGCCCACAAATACATACAAAATGGGTAGAAAACACCACCAGAAAATTAGTTTCTCCTCCAGGAGTTAATGTCATTTACCCTTTATCAAAAACTATTTTTGAAATTTTTTAAATTAACCAACAACAAATTGTATGTGCTTATTATGTATAATGTGAGGTTTTTGATATATTTCTACATTGCGGAATGATTAAACCAAGCTAATTAACATATTCATCACCTCACTTATCATTTTTGTGATGGGAACATTTAAAATGATCCTTTTAGAGATTTTCAAGTATGCTATACGTTATTATTCATTGTAGTCACCGTGCTGTACAGTAGAGCTCCAGAACTTATTCCTGATAACTGAAAGTTGCATACAAAGTTTCAAGGGCTTTTTTTTTTTTAATTTGAGTCTTGTTCTTTCGCCCAGGCTGGAGTACAGTTGCGCAATTGGAGCTCACTACAGCTTTGAATTCCTGATCTCAAGCTGTCCTCCCACCTCAGCCTCCCAAGTCGCTGAGACCACAGATACACGCCACCACACCCAGCTCATTTTTTCATTTTTTTGTAGATATGGGGTCTCCCTGGGTTGCCCAGGCTCTCCTCAAACTCCTGTCCTCCAGCGATCCTACCGCTTTGGCCCCCCAAAGTGCTAGGATTACCATTGTGAGCCACACACTCAGCCTCAAAAGGCTATTTAAATGCTACTTTGAGTACCTAAAATGAAATCTTTAGGTACCCAAAACAATTTGGCTATAGAGAATATGTTTTATCAGTACAGTACTCTCTCTATAAAAAAGAGCTTTGTTCCTAGCGGTATTTCTTGGGCCTGGGGCTTAGTGGCGGAGGAAGAGAACTCAAGACATTTTTTTTTTTTTTTTTTGAGATGGGAGTCTCACTCACCCCGTCACCCAGGCTGGAGTGCAGTGGCACAATCTCGGCTCACCCTAACCTCCGCCTCCTAGGTTCAAGCAATTCCCCTGTCTCAGCCTCCCGAGTAGCTAGGACTACAGGCACGCACCATCATGCCTGGCTAACTTTTTGTATTTTTAGTAGAGATGGGGTTTCACCATATTGGGCAGGCTGGTCTCAAACTCCTGACCTCAGGTGATCCGCCCGCCTCGGCCTCCCAAAGTGCTAGGATTACAGGCGTGAGCCCCACCTTCTTTCTCCATTCAGTAGCCTTTACTGGACTGTTTCTGCAACTCCCAAGCCTTTCTCCCTTGTGTTCTTATATACAGAACATCCATCCTATAGATCATGTTCTCAGAACCACAGGATGAAATGGAAACAAAGTGTTCAGTCCAGTAGCAACAGCCTGCGAAAAGTGTCAGTAACATTCTGTCAGGAAAAGGGAGGATCAGCTCCCCTATTCAGGAAGGTTTCCTTTTTCTAATTCTCCTCATGAAAATAATTGTATTTCCAGAGACAGGTGAAAGCGGCATGGTTTGCAATGCTGTCCTTACATTGACTTCTTGCCATTGTGGCACTTCAGAGTTCTGACAGGCCATTTCTTGCCATTTTAATAACACCCGCACTAAAACTAGAAAAATCAGTCACCACTCCATAAAGCGCTTTCTAACCAAAAGAATACGTTGTCTCTGGAGAACCAGGCTGAGGCTATTTTCTTGTCTCTGGAAAGGAAAAATTGCCATCAGCATCACAAGGACCTCTTTCTTCCTTAACAGTCCTATGAAAGCATGATTGGGTTTTCAGAGAGGAAATCTAACTGTGCATTTAGCAACTTCCCTAACTAGAGGCAAAACTTTTAAATATCTGATGCAAGCATCTGGCTTGTGCAACAGAACTTCCTAAGCCAGAATATTCAGATGAAACAGAATGTTTGAACGTCCTGTCTGTTATGGAAATATATTTTAATCAAGTCTGTTAGGAATATGCAAGAGTAACTTCCTTTAAGAGAAATACTTTAAACTTCCTAAGTTAAAACAATAGAATATGATGTCATATATTTTCAGGCATTAAGTAAAGATATGTCGATGTTTCTCCAAATAGGTCCTACTTTTAAATATAAAGTATACAAGGGGGGATTTGAGGGAGTTCCTGCTCTTTATTCTTTTTTTAAAAAAATAGTTTACAATGAAAAAATAAGGCTGCTTCAAGATTTAACAGACCCTTGGGATTATGATTTAATGTGGTAACTAAAATTTGTACATAACCCAGGCTGCGAGTGAAGCCTTTCACTTACCCCACTGAGGTCTGATGCAAGTACCTTGTTCATGCAAAATAACTTCCTAAATCAGAATATTTAGGTAAACTAGAACTTTTGAATATCCTGTCTGCTAGGGAAATACATTTTAATATATTCTTTTAGGAATATTCCAGAGCAACTTCCTTTAAGAGAAATACTTCCAAACTTTCAAAGTCCAGGCAGCTGCCCCAACTTGCTTCCAGAGAGAGAACAGAAAACTGCGATGGAAACTTCCCAAGTCCAGTTTCTCTGAAGGTGCCTTTTGCCTGCAGCATCTGCCTTTGCTTCTCTCTGCAATTACCTGAAAACACGTTCCTGTCACCTGTTTCACCTCATGCAGATGGCATTCACTGTCAATGTTTTTATTTTCTTGCAGAACTCATCTAAAGCCGCCCAAGCCCCGTCTCCGTGGGGGGCCAGTGGAAAGTAAGTTCACTTTTCCAAAGTCAATGCCATAAGCCAGACAATGCATGGTGCTGGACCACTGTGCTTTGCTTCCCGTTCCCCAAGGGGCTGCCCCGCCTCGCTTGCTCCCGGCCTCGCCACTCTGGTTTTTCTACCTCTCCCCTTCCAGGAGCACTGGAACCCCATCCCCCATGTCTCCCAACCCCTCTCCCGCCAGCTCCGTGGGGTCTCAGGGCAGCCTCTCCAACACCAGCGCCCTGTCCCCATCGACCATCGTCAGCATCCCACAGCGCATCCACCAGATGGCGGCCAACCACGTCAGCATCACCAACAGCATCCTGCACAGCTATGACTACTGGGAGATGGCCGACAACCTGGCCAAGGAAAACCGAGGTGCGTGCGCCCCGCGGGGAGCAGGGGGCCCACCTGATGGGGCAGTGGTGGGCGAGTTTCCATGGCCTCTCAAAGGAGAAACAGGAGGAGTTGTCACCAATGGTGGGAACCCTCCTGACCTCTCCCCTACCATGGGGCCTCTGATGCCTTTGTCTCCCTCTATCCTTAGTGGAAAATGGTGTGAGACACACCCAGGGGCGGGTATAAATACGCACACCTACACTTTTCCCTTTAGCCAGTGGGCCTCTCAAAGATATGAACTATATTGTATTCAACTTTGTATTCCTAAGACCTAGCCCAGTGCCTAGAACACAGGTGAAGCTCTGAGACGCTGAATGAATGAATGAATGAATGAGAATGTTACTAACTCTGAGTGCCAGCTGCTTGCAATTGAGAAGAGCGGTTTTACGTGTAGCAGCAGTAAGCTGTATTTCATTTTGAATAAAATTTGTTTTTACTGATTATAAAAGTAATGTAAGGCAGAGTGTGGTGGCCCACGCCTGTAATCCCAACATTTTGGGGGACTGAGAGTTGCTTGATGTGCACACCTACACTTTTCTCTTTGGCCAGTGGGCTAAATCACATGATTCTCTGCCTCAGGGTTTAAGCAATTAAACCCTCTCCTGGGTTTAAGCAATTCTTCTGCCTCAGCCTCCCAAGTAGTTGGGACTGCAGGCATGCACCACCACGCCCGGCTAATTTTTGTATTTTTAGTAGAGACAGGGTTTCACCATTTTGGCCAGGCTGGTCTCGAACTCCTGACCTCGTGATCTGCCCACCTCAGCCTCCCAAAGTGCTGGGATTACAGGCATGATCCTCCATGCCCAGTAAATCATCAATAATTTTATCAGAAAGAAGTAACTATGTAAACATTCTACTGAAGTTTCTGCTACTCTTTTTCCTCCCAGTATGCATTATTTCACCAAAATAAGATCATAGTGTGTACTCATACAGTTGTATATCCTTTCTTCATCGACACAATATCAGGCGTTTTCTCCTGTCACTAACTTGTTCAGAAATACTGTTTATGGTGGTTCTACAATACTAGCCTAGTTATTGATTGTATAAAGTATCACGAGTTCTCAAACCATTTTCTTATTGTTAGACATTTAAGTTCCTTCCAATTTTTTTCCACTGTGACAAATAATGTTGTGCTAAATATCCCTACATAAGTCATTGTTCATATTTCTGATTTTTTTTTTTTCTGAGACAGAGTCTTGCTCTGTCACCAGGCTGGGGTGCAATGGCACAGTCTCAGCTCACTGCAACCTCCACTTCCCCGGTTCAAGCGATTCTCCCACCTCAGCCTCCCTAGTAGCTGGGACTACAGGCGCACACCACCACACCCAGCTAATTTTTTTGTATTTTTAGTAGATACGGGGTTTCCCCATGCTAGCCAGGCTGGTCTCAAACTCCTGACCTTGTGATCTACCCACCTCAGCCTCCCAAAGTGCTGGGATTACAGGCTTGAGCACCCAGCCGTATTTCTGATTGTTTTCTTAGGAGGGAGTTGTGGAATAGAATTTTGGGGTCAACAGGTATAGACTCTTTTGAGATATAGATTATTCTATATATTGACCTACGTTGTTAACTCTTTGCAAGATTTTACTAGTTTACTGCTGTCCCTGCAGCAGCAGGTAAGAGTGCAAATCTGAGTTCACTTCCAGGCCATGAAATGCAAATTACGTTCCTATGATATCATAACCCTCCAAAGTCAAGAGCAAGATGTTCAGGATGAGATAAGGAATGTACAGCAGAGTGCATGAGATTATAAATAAAACCACATAGTACATAACATGCAGCCTAGAGGTGATGCACTCTGAAAATCCAGTAAGAATGCCATGGGGATCAGAGGCCACCAGGAGGAGGTTGCTAGAGGAGCTGGCATGGAACAATGGAACAGAGCTTTGAAAAGCACTTAGGCTTTGGGAGGCTGAGGTGGGTGGATCACCTGAGGTCAGGAGTTCGAGACCAGCCTGACCAACATGGCGAAACCCCATCTCTACTAAAAATACAAACATTAGCCAGGCATGGTGACACACGCCTGTAATCCCAGCTACTTGGGAGACTGAAGCAGGAGAATTACTTGAACCTGGAAGGCAGTGGTTGCAGAAAGCCAAGATCATACTATTGCACTCCACACTGGGCGACAGAGTGAGACTCCATCTCAAGAAAAAAAGAAAGAAAAACACTTAGAAGTTGAGTGACTGAAATGGGTGGGTTGGGTGTCACTGGTGGACAAAACAGAAAGGACAAATGTATAGAAATACATCTGTCCAGTTTGGGAGAAACGGAGCAGGCCAAGCTCCAGATGGCACTGCCAACTGCCTGCTAGATCTCTCCTCCCTGAGGTCTCAGTGCCAAGTGTCCAGTGCAAACTTGCCATTGTTCCCCCACCCCTACCTCTTCCTCTGTTCTACCCCTGGATCCCCGCCCTGACCAACCTCCTAGCCACTTCCCATCGCTGCACTTTTGAGACACTTCTCCCAGACGCTTACTCCCAAGAAGTGTATTCAGTAACCAGCCATGACGGCAGAGTAGCCATATGAATGTGTTTGTCTCTATCAGCCACTAAACTGTGATCTTTGAGGCAACAGATTTGAGACCACACATGATTCATCCTGGTATCCTCCCCTACCCCCCTGCACCTAGCGGAGTGCCTTGGTACGTCATAAAGATTTGTTTGTGTTTGAAGTGAAGTCTCGCTCTGTCACCCAGCCTAAAGTGCAGTGGCGCAATCTCAGCTCACAGCAACCTCCACCTCCCAGGTTCAAGCTATTCTCCCACCTCAGCCTCCTGAGTAGCTGGGATTACAGGCACCCACCACCACCACCCGGCTAATGTTTGTATCTTTAGTAGATGGGGTTTTGCCACATTGGCCCGGCTGGTTGTGATCTCCTGACCTCAAGCAGTCCAGTCGCCTCAGCCTCCTAAAGTGCTGGGACTACAGGTGTGAGCCACCATGTCCGGCCACATCATAAATGTTTAGTGAAACGGCAAACCTAGAGAATGTTCAAAAGCTAGAAGGTGACTTCAGTCCAGATGTCTCGTGGCCCATCTCTGATTTGCCCCTAGGAGCTTGAAGCCTCACCCCTTGGACTCACTCCAGGGGCTCAACATATGCCAGAATTGAGTACAGGGTGAGAGGCGACAGAGCTACATTCACATTTCAGGAGTGAAGGAAGCATTACTGGATTAGGAGGATATGGATTTTCTTTGCTTTTGGCTAAGCAAATGCTATTCATTTGACTTAGAGATGGCAGATACAGTGTATTTATTTATTTGGATGTAGGATAAGTTCCCCGCTCTTGGATTTTATTTTGTTCAAAGGAATGCTAAAGTTACGTGATGGAACAGAGAATCCTCGATGTATATAGAGACCATGAATGGAATTTTTTCTTATATCGCATCGGTTGCTCAGCGTAGCACACCTAGCATGTGTGGCATTCTTAACAACTCTCTCTGTCCCCTAGAATTCTTCAATGACCTGGATCTGCTCATGGGGCCGGTCACCCTGCACAGCAGCATGGAGCACCTGGTCCAGTACTCCCAACAGGGCCTGCACTGGCTGCGGAACAGCACCCACCTGTCATAGGGACCTCACCCTTGAGCCGGATTGGGCTCTGGTCTCCACAGATGGCTCAACATTTTTTGACACTGTGCTACTGAAATTCCCAGCCACAGCATTTATCAAACTGCGGTGAATATTTCCTCAGCATTGAACAATGGTCTTTTCCAGGGCATGTGTGTTTGTATGTGTGGGTATATAAGAAGCTGCCTGTGTATGTGTGTAAGATACACAGCTCTTCAGAACACACCTTCTTTGTCTAATTTCCATAATCCCAGGCTAGACAAAGTGATCAGAGGTTTCTAATTAGAGGAAATACACGCATACACCATACTCACACACATTCACAGACACACACTTTGTATTCCAGTGCTAAACCATGACTTCTTAGAAAATTCAACCAAAATCTCATGGGTTAGTTAACCAGTTGCAATACAGCACACCAAAAGCTTGACTGCCAGTTAAGATGGACCTGCTCTTATCTTGTTGATTATTTTCAGTATTAATATACTATTCCCCAATTATTTTTTGATCAGTATGTATTCACGGGTAATTGAATAATGAAAATAAGCCGGATATTTTTGTGCCAGAAGTTTACTAGATTGCATGTTACCAAATACCCAACTCTTCCTCTAATTCCCTTCCCCCATCTGATTTTATTATCAACTAAATGCATTCCAGGCAAAAGGATGGACACTCACAGCCCTTCTCAGCCCCACCCCCAAGTAGTATGCAAATGGCACTGAGATTTGGCAAAAACTCGGCATCTTTTAATTAACAGATATTAAAACAACAGTGACTGTGTGTTGGAGCTCAGTTAGGAGTTGAGGTTTTCCGCGCCTGTGATAACACACGTATTTCTCCTTCTTGCCACTGTGACTTGATGCTGTAGAGGCACGTGGCATTTGTCAGTCAATCTGTTTCAGGTATTTTCTTTCCACCAATAGCTTTCTTACAGATTTTCTTGGCTAAATGGGCCATTACCTAGAATGTCCCTTCAGTAGGAGCCTGAATCCTGTGCTTTCCAGGCTCAGAGCTATTTGCCACGATAATGCTGTCTGATCCTCTCACTCCTCATGCAGAATGTGCCACTGCAGTCCTTGGGTGCGTTTTGATTTGGGGCGATTTTTCAGGCTTTGATTAGCAGGCTGCTTGCAACACAGGAGATCCCAGCTCCTGTCTGGGGCAGCAGCAGCCAGAGCCTCTCCCTGTGTCCTGTGCGTCTGGTATGTTTACATCTTGCTCTGGGTTTTGTTCTTGTTTTCTTTTTTAAAATTAAGTTTACATTTTAGGTTTTTTTTGACATCTTGTTTACAGTTTTTGTCTGACGTTTTTTTCTTTTATAATGTCTTATGCCCTAGATTTAGTTGTCTTGTTAAATATATTTGGATATAAAATCGTGGTGAAAGGAAAATAACTCCTGAAAAAGAAGGTCTATCTTGCCACACTTTAAAAACAAAAATAATGTCCTTGAGGCCTCTTACTTGATAAAGTTGTACCAGGACAGTCTGAGAAAGGCAAGCAGTGCAGTCTGTAGAATAATCCATTTATTCAAGGTGATGGCGGCACAAAATACTTAAGACTAGCTGCTGATTATATACATTCACTGATACTCTTATAGGTTGGGTTGCAGCGTTAACATTTTTGTCAGCCTGATCTGTAGGTGGGAAATAAGATCATTGTAATTCCCTAGCTCTGAGCGCTGAATCAAAATCGTATAAATGATTGAACAACTTAGATGACTTGAAATTAATTGAAAATAAGCAAGTGAAGGGCTTGTGGAATTTGCATTTGATTTTGGCCTTCAAACATTTGGGGATATTAAGAAGATTTCCATTTTTCATGTCTCCAACTGAGGTGCTTCTTACAACCCTTTCACTTTTTTTTTTTTTTTTTCAGACGGAGTCTCGCTCTGTTGCCCAGGCTGGAGTGCAATGGCACGATCTCAGCTCACTGCAGTCTCTGCCTCCTGGGTTCAAGCGATTCTCCTGCCTCAGCCTCCCAAGTAGTTGGGATTACAGGCATGCACCACCGTGCCCAGGTAATTTTTGTATTTTTAGTAGAGACTGGGTTTCGCCATGTTGGCCAGGCTGGTCTCAAACTCTTGACCTCAGGTGGTCCATCTGCCTCTGCTTCCCAAAGTGCTGTGATTACAGGCGTGAGCCACTGTGCCCAGCCCTGCCACTAATTTTTGGCAGAGTTCACAATCCCATCCTATGTCGGAAATTTGAACCTAACTTAAGAAATTTTGAGTCATTTTTTTGCAAGACTGAGACTTTGTTCTACTTGAAGAATCCTGATTAAATATTCAAACATAAAGGGATGGCCCTTGAGGTCTGTCCTGCATCCCCAGAGAGCTTCTCTGGTCCTGCCCACCTTGAAAGTTGCAGGCTTTGTTGTGGCATCTATGTGATGAGCTTCCCTGTGAAGCCTCATTTGGCAGGTGGCCTCTGGCTGATTGGGCCAGCAGTGTTTTATCAGCAACCTGATGGCCCACATTTCCCAAGAAAACTTCTTGAAACTTGCCCCTGTGGGCAGTGGTCAGAGCCTGCAGTTCCTATCACTGTCTCTCGCTTCTTCTGCAGAGCACATTGGTACAGCAGTTTCTGTGGAGTTTGGCATAGACGATTTTGGTTAGGAACCATCCTCCTGTTGTTGCTTGTGAAAGTCATTCATAACTTGTTCCTTTTAATTAGTTTTGTTGTTGCTGCTGTTGTTACTGGTTTGGTTTGGTTTTGAGACCGGGTCTGGCTCAAGCTGGAGTGCAGTGGTGCAATCGTGGCTCCCTGCAGCCTCCAACTCTTGGGCTCAAGTGATCCTCCTGCCTCAGCCTCCCAAGTAGTTGGGAACATAGGCACGTGCCACCACACCCAGCTAATTTTTTCTTTATTTTTTGTAGAGATGAGGTCTCACTCTGTTGCCCAGGCTGGCCTCAAACTCCTGGGCTCAAGCGATCCTCTGGCCTCGGCCTCCCAAAGTGCCGGGATTACAGGCATGAGCCGCCATGCCTGGCCTGTTTAGTTCTGTTTCAAGTTGAAATATCTTTCTTGTGTTTTCTGATTAGAAAAGTAATAACTGCTTATTGTAAAAATTCAAACAGTGCAGAAATGTAGAAAGTAGAAAGTGTAAGTTCCTGGTTGTTCCTTCTGCCTGAGACAACCACTGCTCACAGTTTGATGTATATCCTTCCAGAGACTCTCAAATTTAAGCAAATAATTTTTATTACCACGTCTTTCTATTTGAAGACCTACACTTGTCTCCGAAGTTCAACACAAGTTCAACTGACCTGAATGGATATTATCCTTTATCACAATGTTCAATTACTTTTGAAAGAGAGTAGCCCAGATATATTCCTAATGAAAATTTGGCATTTTTGATGATACTATTCCACACAGATCAGACTCAATTGCAGAATCGTGCCTGGAGAGAGAGGTTTGGTTCAGACAGAGATTTCTGGAAACATTCAAACATTCGAATTGCAAATGGAAACTTGAAACCCACTGTCTAATGAGGAATGTACTGGAAAAATAATCTGAAGAGTTGACAAATTGTGTACTAGATTGAACACATGGAATGCAATGCTATGAGACTTTCTGCACTAAAACTTACCCTAATATGTACAACAATGATGTGTGTATTATATAACAGTGATGTGTACATTTCTGACACCCCATACATAATATACACAGTTTGTATAAATGCATACATTTAAAAATATATATGTACAATACAGCTAACATAAAACTGTAGTACGCCTGAAGGATATTACTAGTGCCTAATATTGAGTATAAGTCACTGCGTGTTTGCATCAACTTGGAAGTGCAGTAATTGTTATAAAATTAATCAGTGCAGCCAACATTATTTATGAATCACATCTTTGAAACTGTGCAGTAGCATATACATATATATTTTTAAATAACATTTTTCACAGTTTTCCAGAGTTACTGTTGAAATCTGCATCACCAAAAAAAAAAAAAGCAAGATTTTTTTAACAATGTAGACACTCTTCCGACCCAGTAATCTGCGTGTGATTTCCTATTTGTAGATTCCCAAGAGACTTTAGCAGTCACCAGCCTTAATGCATGTACAGGATATTATTGTGACTTAATTTATCTGCAGTTTTTAATCCATGTGAAATTGGAATTTATAAACGGACTTGGATTAAATATGTCTGCCTTTCTAAGGTTGCAAATGTTACATTAAATGATTTATGTTGTAAATGACAGAAGTTGAGTTGTATGTAAAAGATGTCCACCAATTTCTGTGAATATTTTTACAAGGAAACTTGAGAATCAAAATACGTTCAAGTCAGTTGTTCTGGCTCCCAGTTTATAATCTCTTTAAAAGCAATCTTTTTGTTTCATAAATGGTTTAAATGTAGCTCCCACAGATTATCAGTATGTAGTCTGACATTTATCATGAAAAAAAGTATGTTTTTCTTTATTATAACTATAGTTCATTATTTGTCTTTGCTGTGGTACACACACACACGTGTACGCATGCACACACGCACGTACGCACACGTACAGACACCCTCCAGTGTCCCAGTGAGGGCTGAACAGCAAGTTTGAGAAGGTCATCTCAATGGCCACAGGGTTCCTGTTCAGCCGGTAGTCCTGGGATGTTGCTTTGTCATTCTTCAGTGTCACAAGTTACTTCCCTGATTTGCATGCCAGGCTCTTCCAACTGAAACCAACATGGTGGAATCATGTTTGCGATATTTGGTAGAGTAAAATAGGAGAATTTTGAACTAAGAAGATGGAGCTACTAGACCAGTGGCTTGACATGAAGTATCCCCTACGTGGGAGGGTGTGTTTGTTAACCTCATCTTTAGCCTTGTCTCCCTCCCCTTTCCTTGTCCTCCTCCCCAAGCTAGAGAAGCAGAAACAGCAACAGAAACAAAACCATCACTTCACCCGATCTAGCCCATATCCTTAAATTCAAATTACCTTTGTCTTTTTCCTACTATACCGTCTGACACAATTCAATTGTGTCTAGAAAGAAAAATGCAGAAAGGGTTTGTTTACAGAAGGGCAGTTCAGTTGAGGCCTCATTAACCAAGCAGAGGGGTGCAGAAGAACCTTGATACAGGGTCACCATGGAGAAGCCCTCATCCCAGCAGTGGGTGGGACAGGGGACTTGGCTTTGCTTCACGAACCACTGAGCTTGATATTCTTTAGAGGTGGTTTGTGCCAAGAAACACCCAGCAGTCTTTAAAGAATTTTCTCTTCTGCAGCTTTGCCTGCTACACAGCTGAAGTCTGTTCCTATCAGAATTATATTTTTAAGAAGTAATACATTTTCAAAGACACATGGATCAAGCGGAGTCTTGAAATATTTTTTTTTTATGAAAGAGGAAAAACAGCCTTACCACATAAACTGCCCTTCCAACCATTTGGAACCAGAGTTTATGTGCTCGTTTTCCCATTCTCAGAAGAGCACAGTTTTTCAATATTACAACTTCCTGGCAAATAGCACAAGAAATGTTCAGACTTGAGATTTGTGTTCCCTTTGTCCAGATTATTTTGTATATGCCACCAAAGGGGTTAACTTGTTTGCTTGGCATGAGGAAAATTATAAACTCTGTTCTCAAACTAATTACATCTGACCACGGTTTTGGTTTTTATTATTTAATTGGCACTCCGAGGCAGCAGGGGGTAAATTTTGGGTCAGCTGCAAGGGGATTTAGAGTCACAGCTCTTACTCACAGTAATGGGAATCAAGGGATTAAATCTGTGTGTTACTTTGAAAATCCACCTCTTTTACAGCCAGTTTTATAGACATTGATCTGAGGGTTGAATTCAGGGCACTAATTGCAAGTCAACCCAAGGATCAGCATTTGTGTTTAAGCACCAGGAGTGTTGATGTGACCTGAAAAGCTGAATCAAGGACTTGGGTTTTTTTTTACCCATTTTTAAAACAGGAAAGCTCATCCAGAAATACTTGAATCTAGACATGATATAACATAGCACCAAGGTTTAGGATTTTTAGAGTGCTGTTGTTGGGTTACTAAAATAATACGGATGTTTTATTTTTCTTATTGTTGCTTTTTCAATTTTCCATAAAATAAAACAACTTTCCCCAGTATTCAGGATCCCTTTATTTCTACATGCCCATAGGAGCAAAAAGAAAATACCCAGCAGTGAGGAATGTGCATTACTTCATTACATAGCATTCCATCCTCGGGGGCCAAGGGTATCTGACTTTTCAAAGAACATTCTTACTCATCTGTAGCATGAGTGATTGCAAACCCCAAAGGATGGCCATTTAGCTGAGATGTCTGTAATTCTAAGCATGTGTCACACAGGTCTTTACTTATAGACACTTCCATAGCATCACCAGCCATCTCTGAGGCCTGTTTAAGTGGTGACACAGCAGCACTGACACTTTGAGTAATTTGCAAACAGATTATTAATCCCCTGAAGTTCCCAAAGCTTCACACACACACACACTGTCCTACTCTGTGGGCTGGGTTGATCTTTTGTTCCTTTAGAGTTTTTTCCTTGCAAGTTCTGTAAGTCGGATTTCATATCTTGACTCCTTACTATTAATAGAACAATTCTTAGCAACAGTGGAGGCTTTAAGGAAATAGAGCTCCAGCACAAGAATGCACTCATGTTGGGGCCACATAGTCAGACAGTAGCTGGAGTGCCCAAGCACCCTCTTCCTTTGCCCTGCTGCACCTGGTCTTTGAATAAAGCAATTTCCTCTATGTGAAGTGTAACGCAACATGTCAACTACCTTACTGAGTGGCTTTGAGGATCAACAGATCTGCGCAAGCTTTTTGAGATACTAATTGTCACACTTGACAAGGTTTTAAACATTACTATAGGAACAGAGGCGAAGGGAATACATTATGTCTGCAGGCACCAAGGTGTACACGTGAACGATGTGGGAGATGGAACTTTCTCCTAGGGTCTAGATTGGACTAGGATCTAGCAGACCAAGAGGGGGATAGCAGGATAGCCATACCCACCCCCATGAGTTGGGAAGGGGACAGGAACAGCCAGGGAAGTCACCAGAGAGGGAGCTTCTTCACCTGTGTGGCTACCACTTTGAGTTCTTCCTGGCTACAGGCAGAGTTTAACACCAAGGCGAGCAGGGCAGCAGTGCTACCTAGTACCCCCGCTGTGGGTGGTATACCCCATCCTCCTCTTTCTCATCACACCCTGGTTTTAAGAAATCAGGGCTATCCAGCTGAGAAGGGGAAGAAGCAACGTGGGGTCCAAGCTTCCAACGGCTGCCATCTTCCATGAGAAAATAGCGTGCCTACTGCACACCAAGCCACAAGCATCACCAGAGACCTGTGGCACAGTCAGCCTTCCTGTGCTCCCATGGTGAGTTCTCGTCATGTGAATCTTGTGCCTCTGATGATAATTTTTGTTGGGGGGTGGGGGTAGGAGGTAGAGGACAGCTGCTCAGGGAGGTTCGTCTCTGAGAAAGGAGATCTGTCAGAAGGGACTTAGGTAAGCCATGCATAAGCTTCGGGAAAGAAAGATGAAACCTCTCTTGAGAAAATGGATGGTTTTTTTTCTCTAGTGGGTTAGGTGGTTGCATCAACATAATTATTTAATTGTAGGAGAAACCTTAGTCGCTGTACCAGTAGAGAAGAAAATCAACATATGACCTCATTGAATTTTGAGATGCCCAACTAATGATGGACATTCTAACCCCAAACATGAAGACAAAGACAGGAAATCCAACCAATGATCTGGATGTTGCATACCAGTAGGATCAAAGCCCTCAATGGTGTATTGAAATTTTTAGCTCATATTATTTAGGCACAGGGCAAGTGTGTCTGCCTTGCGTCAGCGAATCAGTGCTTTGAGCTTAACCAAAGTAATCGTGACATACTCAAGAGCCCTTCTTTTCATACTCACTGGAAATCCCTTTCCTAATTTTTCTCCAGTTAAAAAAAAAGTGAAACCATGGCTGGAAATGATGAAAGATTCAGCCTGGTTTATGCCTAACTCAATACTAATGTCCTTTTCACAGAAGCATGAGATGTTGCCCAGTGCAAATTCCAGGTAGTTAGCTAAAAAGTTCTAAAGTGGTAACACAATTTTTTTTTTGAAACAGGGTCTCATTCTGCCACCCAGACTAGGGTTCAGTCACGTGATCTTGGCTCACTGCAACCTCCGCCTCCTGGGTTCAAGCAATTCTCCTGCCTCAGCCTCCGGGATTACAGGTGTCCACCACGACACCTGGCTAATTTTTGTATTTTTAGTAGAGATGGGGTTTTACCATGTTGGCCAGTTTGGTCTCGAACTCCTGACCTCAGGTGATCTGCCTGCCTCGGCCTCCCAAAGTGCTGGGATTACAGGCGTGAGCCACTGCACTCAGCCTGGCAACACAGTATTTATCAGCAAAAGGAAATACACCAGGTGGACACTTGGACCTCACGCTTTCTCAGGCAGAGTGCTAAGGAACAGGTACTCCTGTTACAGTGTAGTATTCTCTTGCTTACACAGTTCTGTAAACATTTAAAGTCCCTCGCATGAAGTCTGCCCCAGGCAGTGAAGGAATTGAAAATTCCATTTTTTGTATTGTGTGTATCATCTTGGTGGTTTATTCATGGAGCTAGCAACACTACTTCAGTATTCTGATATCAAAGACCTAGTGTGTCACATCAAACACCTTTTCAAATACTGCGTTTTGGTCTTGGGAAAGCTGTCAGCAACTTGGGAGTCAGCTTTTCTCCCTCGAGACTTTTCTGGTGATCTAGCTTTGGCAGTCACAAAAACAAATTATACGGCCTTCATCTTACAGGCATCGATCTGAGGATGGTTTCAAGAAGTGAAGAGGATTTTAAATAGGACAATTCTATATAGTAATTTATGTTGTGAAAATGTACATACTGTAATATTGATGAAAATGCTGTATTTATTAGATCCAATACCATTTTCATATCTCTTCTAGTTATTCTCTATTAAAATAGATCAAGTTCATTTTGTTATGTGATATTCATTTGGGGCTTCCTGTTAGTGCATTTGGGTGTGATTGTGGAGAAAGTGCAGAATCTGTGTTGACAGTCACTATTTTAATCCAGGTAGCCATAATGGCTCTGTTAAGCAGCAACATTACAGATACTACTGCTGAGAAAGTGGCAGGCTCCTACCTGTGTCTCTGAGTATGTGGGGAAAAAATGTTAATCCAAGCAATTAATTAAAGACCAGTGGCTTTAGTTAGCATCACTTCTTCCAGGCTTTCTTCTTAAAATCTGTGAATACTTCTTGCAATGAAACTTTTTTTTTTCTACTCCAAAACATCACATACAATACAAATTCATTTTGAGGCATTCACATAAATAGTCTGGAAAGTACATGCATCAGAATATTTCACTGTTTGGAAGATTGGTGTTTCCTTTTGTGTTTGTCTCTATTCTCCAAATTTTCTGTAATGAGCTTGTGATTTTTCTGGAATTAGAAATTCTAAAAACCTACAATAAATGTTACTTTCTTCCTGAAAGAACATCTACGTAACTATGAGGACATTGCGCATAGTTCTGGTGTAGAAATGTGCAAAAATAATTTGCAGTCTGCGGTGAGGTTGCAATGTATATCAGCTGAAACAGTGACCCTGTAAGACTTCCAGGGAAGTTTAAGTGGTCCCCTCTCCCTAAGCAGGCCAACTCTCTTATTCCTGTTCAGGGATCCCATCTCCTAAGCTGCTTCTAAGAAATCTGCACACCAGGAGCCTAAAGTCTTCACTTTGGGAATTACTGTTATCTGCATGAGGCAGTGCAAATGTTAAACCCCCTTTCTCTCTCTCTCGTGTCCCCACAGTTGCATTTATCATATTGCAAAGAAAACTCTGCATTCAAATCATAAATAATGTAATAGTGAATTGTTTTGGCAAGATCTTAGGGAGGAGCGGAGAACACATCTAATATTAAGAATTTGTCTAGAAGGATCTTGTATTTTGTCTGAGTCTAAAATTTATAAGTGCAAAGACATTGGAGTCATTGACCACTGACTTTACTGTTTGGAGATTTTGCTGTTTCTATAATTCACCTGAAACTCATGCAGTGCAATTTCTGGGTTGGGGCAACCTCTTACTGTACTGTAACAGAATGAGCCTTAAGGATTTGTAAGCATAAGCACTTTTATATTTAAATGGAAATATTAATTCATCAGTGAAATTACTTTTTTAATGTCTCAATAAACCTTGAAATCAACATCTTCTGTCTCTAAAACATCCTAGTGTCTCTTCCTTGAACTTCTTTCCAAGTAAAATGTCCTTCGTATGTGTTACATTTTGTCTTAAATATAATGAACTAATCATAAAAAATTACCTTTTCCCCTACAAAAGTATGAATCCACCCGAACTACTAAAATGGATAACACCACTGTAAAGAAAGGAGCAGCAGCCAGGGGTGGTGGCTAACACTTGTAATCCCAGCACTTTGGGAGGCCGAGGCAGGCAGATCACTTGAGCCTAGGAATTCGAGACTAGACTTGGCAACATGGTGAAACCCAGTCTCTACAAGAAATAAAAAACTTAGCAGGGTGTGATGGCGCACACCTGTGGTCTCACCTACTCTACTCGGGAGGCTGAGGTAGGAAGATTGCTCGAACCCAGGAGTTCAAGGCTGCAGTGAGCTATTATCACACCAATGCACTCCAGCCTGGGCAACAGAGTGAGATCCTGTTTCAAAAAAGACAAAAAATAATAAAGGCACACCAATCTAGAATGTTCTTGGAAGTAAATGTTATAAATGTCAAGTTAGAGTAAAAAATGAAACAACCTGTAATAGAGCCTGGAATATTCTTGCTAAAGGGATTTTTTTTTGCTTTTTTGTTTTTTCACATGTCAAAGCTTTATTTACTGTAAAGCAATGTGCAAATGTAAGCTGTTACTTGTGACATAATTCAAACTACCAGCAGACAAACGTTTAAAATATTCAATGCTAAATGCTAACGTAAGCCATTTTTAGTTCACTACATTCCTTTCCCCTTTTCTTTTTTGAAACCTAGTTTAAATCAAGTAATACAATACTGTTTTTAAGAAAGGTACACAATACAAATAGATAAGAGTTCCCCTAAATCCCCGTACTGTTTACCCCAAAGAGAGCCACTCTTGTACCGAGCTCCCGGCCTCCAGTGATCCTCCGCCTCGGCTTCCCAAAGTGCTGGGATTATAGGTGTGAGCCACAGCACCCACTCTTGTCAATTAGATATATCTGTCCATATTCATTTACACGTGTGTGTGTGTGTATTGAACACAAATAGATTCACATTACACATGCTGTTTTGTGTTCTGAAAGTTGCTTTTTTCATTTAGTAGAAAATCTGGGACATTGTTCAGTATCAGTACAGAAAGATCTACCTCATTGCTTGGAACCTCTGCTCAGTATCTCCGTGGTACAATCCATCTTGGTTTATTTAACATTCCCTATTGATGGATATTTAAGTTGACTCATTACGTTTTTTCAAATTGATATATAATTCACAAAGCATAAAATTTATCTTTTACGGTATAAATAAATTCCAGTGGTTTTTACTGTATTCACAAGATGATGCAACCATCACCACTATCTAATTCTGGTATTTCTTTTTTTTAAGATGGAGTTTCTCTCTTGTTACCCAGGCTGGAGTGCCGTGGCACGGTCTCAGCTCACTGCAACCTCCGCCTCCCAGGTTCAAGCGATTCTTCTGTCTTAGCCTCCCGAAAAGCTGAGATTACAGGCACCCACCACCACACCCGGCTAGTTTTTGTATTTTTAGTAGAGGCGGGCTTTTGCCATGTTCCCCAGGCTGGTCTTGAACTCCTGACCTCAGGTGATCTGCCCGCCTCGGCCTCCCAAAATACTGAGATTACAGGTGTGAGCCACTACACCCGGTTTCCACATTTTTATCACCCCAGATAGAAACCCTGGACCCATTAGCAGTCATTCACCAATCTCCCCTCCCCACAACCCCTGGTAACCATGAATCTAGTTTCCATCTCTATGGATTTGCCTGTTCTGGACATTCATACAGATGGAATTATACAACATGTGGCCTTTTGTGTCTGACTTCTTTGACTTAGCACAATATTTTCAAGGATCATCCATGTCGTAGCATGTATCAGCACTTCATTTCTATTTACGGCTGAATATCATCCCCTTGCATGGAGAGAACACATTGTTTTTATCCATTCATCAGTTGATGGGCATTGGGTTATCTCTACCTTTTGGCTACTATGAATAATGCCAGTATGAACATCCATAGCACAAGTGTTTGTGTGAAGATATGTTTTGAATTCTCTTGGGTATATGCCTAGGTATGGAATGGCTGGGTCAAATGCTACCTTTATGTTTAGCCTTTTGGGAAACTACCAATGCATTTTCCACTGGAGCAGCACCATTGTACATTCACACCAACAAGGAAGGAGTTTTCCATTTCTTCATATCCTTGCCAACACTTGTTAT
This sequence comes from Aotus nancymaae, assembly GCF_030222135.1. Taxonomy (NCBI): domain Eukaryota; kingdom Metazoa; phylum Chordata; class Mammalia; order Primates; family Aotidae; genus Aotus; species Aotus nancymaae. The sequence continues at coordinate 3,669,405 of NW_026988546.1, read as the reverse complement.
TGTCCATCTTTTCTTAGTCTAGCCTAGTAAGTGTGATGTGGTATTGCATAGCCGTTCTGATTTGTATTTCCCTAATACTAAGGATGTTGAGCATACTTTTATATACTTATTGAACATTTTATATCTTCCGTGGAGAAATGTTCATGCAAATCCTTTGCCCATTTTAAAATTAGATTATTTGCCTTTTTATTGTTAAGTTGTAAGGGTTTATATATATATTTATATATATATATGTGTGTGTGTGTGTGTGTGTGTGTGTTCTGAATACTAAATCTCTATCAGATATATGATTTGTAAATATTTTCTCCCATTCTGTGGGTTATCTCTTCACCTTGATAGTGCCTTTGGTTGTGCAAGGTTTTCATTTCAATGAAGTCTAATGTATCCATTTGAAATTTTGTCTCAAGCTTTTGTGCCATATATAAGAAGGCTTTGTTTAACTCAAGGTCACGAAGATTCACTCTTACATCTTGTTCAAGGACTTTTAAAGTATTAGCTCTAGAATTTAGGTCTGTGATTCATTTTAAGTTAATTTTTGTGTATGGTGTAAGGTAGGGGTCCAGCTTCCTTCTTTTGCATGTGGATATTCAGCTGTCTCAGCACCATTGGTTAAAATAGAGTATTCTTTTCCTCCATTGAATTTTCTCAGCACCCTTGTCCAAAACGAATTGGCCACATATATGAGGGCTTATTTCTGGACTCTCATTCCCATGCAAATAACCGCTATGTCCATCCTTATGGCAGCACCACATTATCTTGATTACTGTAACTTTGCAGTAATATTTGAAATTAGGAAATGTGAGTCTTCCAATTTTGTTCTTTTGCAAGATTGTTTTGGGCTAAATGTGTCTTTTAAAATTAACTATCCATTGCTTATTCTATTTCCTATAAATGAACTTGTTCCAAGCAGGGGACTATCTGTCCCAGTTTTTAAAAAAATACTACATGCCTTACTAGCATGGCTTACAGGACTGTATGAAAAGTACAGAATGACTTCATGAGCCTCTTACTGCCCTCCGAGTTCCTGACCATTCTCTGTCCCTGTTCTCCAAAGAGACAAGGCCCCATATGAGGGTTATTGGGCTGGTGTCCAGTTGCCTCCTGCCCATCAAGCTGGAGTGTTTTATATATGTAATATGTCTTCCCAAGCCATGGCGGCCTGGGGGCAAAAAAAAGCACAAAGTTGTTCCAGTAATTTTTATGACTTCAAACTCCAGCAGCTTCCCTCTGCCCTCCTGTCCCTGGTCCTGTGCCCCCAGCTCAGTCCTTGCTGTACCCTGCATAGACCTGTTGTTTTTTCCACTCTCCCTCACCCAAAGGCACTGCCTGGAGTGAGTCTGACAGGTCATCAGAGGCAAAGGGCAGTGGCCACCTCTTCACTGCTTCCCTGCCCAGCGGACCTTCAGTGACTTCCAACTCTAACCCAAAGTGCAGGGAGGGAGGCTTTTCCTTCACTGGCTCGGATGTGCCTGGGTTTGGGGTCCTGGCCTGGTGCTGTGTCTTGGAGTGTCCTTAACTTGTTTCTGGAAGAAAACTCCCTTCCTCCTGCCTCCTCCAGAAGTCCTGGCCCCCAGTGCCACAGAATGTGACTGTATTTAGAGATAGGGCCTTTAAAGAGGTAATTAAGTTAAAATGAGGCTGTTAGTGTAAGGCCGGTTGCCTTGCTGGGAGCATGGACATGCACCCCCGCTCCCTCGCCAGGAGCTCAGACACACCCCCTTCCCTTGCCAGGAGCTCGCACACACCCCTCCCTCACAGGGAGCCCAGAAAAAAGCCCCACCAGGACCTACCCACTACCATTTTGTCCCATCAGGCCCCACTCCCTGCCTACCATTTTGTCCCATCCGGGCCCCACTCACCTTGGGCACAACCAAACGCCTCCACTCCCTCTAAAAGCCCATGTCTGAGAGGAGTCCGCGTGACTTCTCTGGCCCCTCCTGTCCAACTGCAGAACCTCGCCTGGGAGCCGAATAAATCCTTCACATTGGATCTTCTCGTGCTTGCCTCAGTTTCTTCATTTTAAACTCAGCAAGAACAAACCTTACAGTTAGGATGAGACCTAATCCACTCTACCTGGTGTCCTTATAAGGAGATTTGGACACACAGAGAGCCAGCAGGGGTGTGCAGCACCAAGAGCCAGGCTTGGAACAGATCCCTCCCTCACAGTCCTCAGAGGGAGCCAACTCTGCCAGCAACTCGGTCTTGGACATCCAGTCTCCAGAACTGTGAGATAGTCAATTTCTGTTGTTTAAGCCCTAAGTCTGTGGAATTTTGTTAGGGCAGCCTGAGCAAATGAATATTCAGCCCCTCCTCAACATCTAGGTATCCCATGGGAGCCCCCAGCCTCTCTCTGCTGAGGCCTCCACATCCCTCCAGGACATCTCTTGGGCAGGACGGGAGGCCAGGCTCTAAATCAAGCCTAGACCAGCTCTCTCTTGCATGTGGCCCCACCTGATACACAGGAAGACATGCATTTGACCCAAGCAGGATGGGGAGCACTGGTTATCTCCCAAACATGCCCCTTCTCTGCTGCCACAGGCAACTTTGACCCCCACATCTGTGAGTGTGAGAAATTATCCCACTCTATTGATTTCTGAAATCAAAAAAAAAAAAAAAAAAAAAGGGGGAGAAATTATCCCAATCCCCAAACTGCAGAAGAAGCACAGGCTATGCTTTCTCCTCGACCCCTCACATTAGATGTGAGGTGATGCCGGAACACCGGGAGTAGAGCTGAGACTCAGAGTGCAGCACCTAGTCCGTAGTCCTAGCCCTTCCTGTGGCCTCTCCAGCATCCTCTCCAGGCTGGAAGCAAGTCATCTCAGCTCGGGTTCTGAAGCACAGTTCTCAGGCATCTGCACTCCCCATGTGGGAGGCCTCACCTCACTGTGGGATGTGGGAGTGGTTGACACCTACTGTCTTGGGACTCCTCAGAAAAGAGAGAGAGTCTTATGTGAACCTCCCATTAAACTAGAATTAAGACCTGGGTGGCTTCAAGTGAGGCCTAATGACACTGTCGAGTTTGTCTCTCTTTGCAGTGCCCAGCAAACTGGCCACCCTTCAGGCAGAGGGCAGGGCCGGCTGGTGGGCATAGAAACTGGTGCGGTCACTGTGGAAAACAGTTTGGCAGCTCCTCAGACAGTGAACACCAGCGTTACCATGTGACCCAGCAATTCCACTCCTAGGTATACACCCAAGAGAATTGAAAATATGTATTCACATAAAAATGTGTACATGAATTTTCATTGCAGTATCATTCATAATAGCCAAAAAAATGAAAATAGCCCATCAACTAATAAATCAATAAACAAAACGAGTATACTCGTACAGTAGAACAAAAAAGGAATATTGATACATGCTACAACATGCAAGAACCTTGAAAACATTGTGCTAAGTGCAAGAAGCCAGACACAAAAGGCCACATGTTGTAAGACTCCATTCATATGAAATGTCCAGAATAGGCAAATCCAGAGAGAGGAAGTAGATCGGCGGTTGCCAGAAGTTGGGGAAGGAGAACAGGGAGTGACTGCTGATCGAGATGAGGTTTCTTTTTAGGGTGACGAAAATATTCTGGAATTGGGTAGTGGGATGGTTGCATAACCTTGTGAATATACTAAAAATCACTGAACTCTATGCTTTAAAAGAGTGAATTTCCCTGGAATGTGAATTGTATTTCAATTTAAAAAGTAGTAATACTTATTTAGACTTAATAAGACTTCCCAGTAGCTTTGTTGCTTCTTGAATCATACTTCTTCAATTAATTCTTCTTTCAGGCCAAGTGTAGTGGCTCACACCTGTAATCCCAACACTTTTGGGGGTAAAGATGGAAGGATCACTTGAGGCCAGGGATTCAACACCAGCCTGCTCAATCTAGCAAAACCCCTTCTCTATTTTTTAAAACAAAATAAAAAATTAAAAAAAAATTTAAAGATAGGGTCTTGCTCTTTTTCCCAGGCTGGAGTACAGCAGCATGATCATTACTCATGCAGCCTCAAACTTGCAGGCTCAAGGGATCCTCCTGCCTCAGCCTCATGAGTAGTTAGGACTACAGATGCATGCCACCATGCCTGGCTAATATTTTAATTTTATTTTTTTGTGAGATGAGTCTTATTACGTTGCCCAGGCTGACCGCAGACTCCTGGCCTCACGCAATCCTCCCACCCTGGCCCCATCAAGTGTTGGGATTACAGGAGTGAACCATTACACCCGGTCCCTAGTTCCTCTTTCATATCAGCTGTAAGGATGTAAACTTTTTGAGACTTTGTGTATCTGAAAATATCTCACTGTGCCCTCACATTCGTATCATCATTCTGTTTGCTGTGGAATACTCTTTTTTTTTTTTTTTGAGACAGAGTCTCGCTCTGTTGCCCAGGCTGGAGTGCAGTGGCGTGATCTTGGCTCCCTGCAACGGCGTGATCTTGGCTCACTGCAACCTCCACCTCCCGGATTCAAGCAATTCTCCTGCCTCAGCCTCCCAAGAAGCTGGGATTACAGGCCTGCACCACCACCCTCAGCTAATTTTTGCGTTTTTAGTAGAGATGCGGTTTCCCCATGTTTGCCAGGTTGGTTTTGTTTGTTTGTTTTTTAAGACAGAGGCTTGCTCTGTCTGCCCAGGCCGAAGTGCAGTGGTGCCATCTCAGCTCACTGCAACCTCCACCTTCTGGATTCAAGCGATTCTCTTGTCTCAGCCTCCTGAGTAGCTGGGGCTACAGGCACATGCCACGACACCCAGCTAATTTTTGTATTTTTAGTAGAGATGGGGTTTAACCATGTTGGTCAGGCTGGTCTCCAACTCCTGACCTCAAGTGATCCACCTGCCTTAGCCTCTTAAAGTGCTGGGATTACAGACATGAGCCACGGCACCCAGCCTTGCTGCAGAATTCTAATTCAGGAGTATTTTCCTCAGAAGTTGGAAGATACTGCTCCAGTTTCTTCTTGCATTCAGTACATCTTTGTAGTAATACGTTCTCACCTCTCCCCACTCCCCTGACCCCAGACGCATTTGGGGTTTTCATCCCTATGTCTGAAACGTCACCATGCCGTAGCTTGTCCATGATTCTGCTCAGCCGTCCCAGTCTGGGGCTGTCGCCTGTCCTCACCCTGGGAGCCCATCCTCTCTCTGAGCACACTCTCTCCTCCGGTCCCTCTGTCTTGCACTCAAGCTCTGTTACATGCATGTTGGGAACCATAGGGTCTTTGAATTCTCTGAACTATTTCCTGTACTGCCTGTCTCCTTGCCCATGTTTGCTATTCTAAGAGCATCCCGTGGCTCAGCCTTTCCGTTTATTCTATCATCTTCAATGCTTCTGCCCATTTACAGAGATTTTTATTTCAATCATCAAATTTTTCATTTCCAAGATCTCTGAAACATTCCTTTTTATGGGTGCAATATCATTTTACTTCTCTCTGAGGATTCTAATTATATATATATGCCAAATCCTTGTTCAGGTTCCTCTAGCAATGCTGCTTCTTTGGATGTAAACTTTTCCATTTGTTGGGATTGATGCCTCTCTTTTATGGCTTTTCTCAAGTGTTGAGGGGTTACTGGTGTGAGCTCAACTGTGGGTTTGGGTTTGCAGCCTCTCCACCAATGCTCTTTCTATAGTTCACCTCATGGAGGGAGAAAGCACGGCATCCATCCATCCATCCTGGGCATTGATGGGGCCCCAGTGACCTCTGCGTCCCAACCATCTGAACCCTCTGCTCTACACTAGCGGCTCACATCTTGCTGCCTGCATCCTGGCCTGAAGATGGAGAGGTGGCTGCTCCTCTAGGAAATCCTCCACGAGCATGAGCAGCCCATGTTTTAGGTTTTTTCTTTTTCTTGTTGTGCCTTTTCTTTTTTTTTTAAGAGACAGGGTCTCATTCTTTTTGCTCAGGCTGGAATGCAGTGGTGTGATTGTAGCTCACCACAGCCTTGAACTCCTGAGGCTCCTGCTTCAGCCTCCTGAATCGCTGGGACTACAGGTGTGCGTCCACTGTGGGCAGCTAATTTTTTTGTTTTTTTATTTGTAGAGACAATGTCTCCCTATGTTGCCTAGGCTGGTCTCAAATTCCTGGCCTCAAGTGATCCTCCCACCTCAGCCTCCCTAAGTGCTGGGATTACAGGCATAAGCCACTGTACCCAGCCCTTATATTTTTCATTCTGCATAGCCTCTGGGCTGTGATTTCCTTCTTCACCATGATCCCAGGCTTCCTCCATCTCTCAGAGGTGCCTCAAAGCTCCTGGACCTTTTAGGGCACCCCTTCTTAATTTTTAATGAAGTCCTGGGGTTTATTATTATTATTATTATTATTATTATATGGCCATCTTGATCCTCTCTCTCGTTTAAAAACATGGGCCAGCATGGTGGCTCATGCCTGTAATCCCAGCACTTTGGGAGGCTGAGGTGGGTGGATCACCTAAGGTCAGGCATTCAAGACCAGCCTGGCCAACATGGCAAAACCCCGTCTCTACTAAAATTACAAAAGAAATTAGCTGGGCGTCATGGCACGTGCCTATAATCCCAGCTACATGGGAGGCTGAGGCAGGAGAATTGCTTGAACCCAAGAGGCGGAGGTTGCAGTGAGCCAAGATCATACCACTGCACTCCAACCTGGGAGACAGAGCAAGACTCCATCTCAAAAAAAAAAAAAAATTGTTTTAATGTTTGCCACTGGCAGGAGAATTTCCATGTAAGACCTGATGCATCTCAGACTTTCCCACAGGTGTTCTGCATGTGTGAGTTCCTTCTTTTTCTAACTTGCTTCCTTTTTTTTTTTTTTTTTTTTTTGGCTCACTGCAATCTCCGCCCCCCAGGTTTAAGTGATTCTCCTGCCTCAACCTCCTGAGTAGCAGGGACCACAGGCATGCGCCATCATGCCTGGCTAATTATTTTGTATTTTTAGTAGAGACAGGGTTTCACCATGTTAGTCAGGCTGGTCTCGAACTTGCAGTGAGCCAAGATTGTGCCATTGCACTCCAGCCTAGGCAACAAAGTGAGACTCTGTCTCACAAAAGAAAAAGAAATGTTGTTTCTGCCCTTGTTCCTGGGCTAGGTTCTTGGTTCATATCCAGCATAGGATGTACCGTGTTGACCTGCAGTGGGTCAGAACCATCTGACCTGACTTCTGAGTGCACCTGTTTCAAGGCCAGAGTAGAAATGGTCTCACTGTGATCTCTGATGAAGAAAATATTTCTGCCACAAAGAGATATATATATATATTTTTTTTTTTTTTTTGAGATGAAATTTTGCTCTTGTTGGCCAGGCTGGAGTGCAATGGCTCTATCTCGGCTCACTGCAACCTCCACCTCCTGGGTTCAAGCGATTCTCCTGCCTCAGCCGCCCAAGTAGCTGGGATTATAGGCATGTACCACCAGGCCCAGCTAATTTTGTATTTTTAGTAGAGACGGGGTTTCTCTCTATTGGTCAGGCTGGTCTTGAACTCCCAACCTCAGGTGATCCACCCGCCTTGGCCTCCCAAAGTGCTGGGATTATGGGCATGAGCCACCACGCCTAGCCCATAAGGAATTATTTTTAAAGGCTAAATTAGGGATGCCTGCCAAAAATCCAACTCACACTAAATTCACAGCTATGGCTGGGACAACAAAGGCCAAAAACAGCTCTCAGGGAGGAGGGACCTCCCCAGGGTCCCACTGGATGTATTGAGCAGAGACGTGGGAAAGCAGCCAGCAGGAATGAACAGCAAAGTGAACCAGGAAGGCCAGGGTAGCCAGAACTAGAGGCAGTAGGCTTGCAGCCTCAATGAGGTGCCCAGATGACCAAGATACTCTCAGAAAGCAAGTTAGACAGGGCCAGGCATGGTGGCTCATGCCTGTAATCCCAGCACTTTGCAAGGCTGAGACAGGCAGATCACTTAAGGCCAGGAGTTCGAGACCAGCCGGGTCAACATGGTAAAACCTGTCTCTACTAAAAATATAAAAATTAGCAGGGCATGGTGACGGGTGCCTGTAATCCCAGCTACTAAGGAGGCTGAGGCATGAGAATCACTTGGACCCAGGAGGTGGAAGTTGCAGTGAGCAGAGATCGTGCCACTGCACTCTAGCCTGGGCAACAGAGAAAGACTCCATCAAAAAATATATATATAGCCATTTACCCTGGGACATTTCAAATGTGGGACTTGGAGACATCGAAGTTGGTGACTGATGTCATCACAATGCACTGAGGAATACTTGTGCAAGACCCACAGCAGGGGGCCAGGGTGCTGAGCGGCCAGGGTGCTGAGGGGCCAGGGTACTGAGCGGCCAGGGTGCTGAGGGGCCAGGGTGCTGAGGGGCCAGGGTGCTGAGCGGCCAGGGTGCTGAGGGGCCAGGGTGCTGAGGGGCCAGGGTGCTGAGCGGCCAGGGTGCTGAGGGGCCAGGGTGATGAGCGGCCAGGGTGCTGAGCCTGACCACCAGAGTATGGGACCAGCCCCTTGGGGAGGTCAAGGCAGCAATAGCCAATAGTAGTTCATGAAGTGCCAGGAAGACTGCTCTCCTCCCTCAGGGACCAAAAACTCCTGGAGGTCCACCTCCAGGCTCCTGTTTGTAAAAACCCACATTCCTGGTTCACGCACCAGTCCCTGGCATCTCCATGACATCACATCACTGTGTCTTCTTTTTGATTGGCAAGAGGAGACCACTGTCCCAGCACTTGCCATTAACTAGCCATTAACCTCCAGTTGTTTGGTTGGAAAATGGGACCTTGATCCCAGAGAGAGCTGACTTTATGTGAATACTCCTGGTCTGTCCTCCCTATGCAGCCAGCGCTGGGATCGAAGTGGAGAGCTCCGCAGTGGGTGAACGTCGCACCCTCCCTGGGAGGGCTCAGTGTGTTTATCTTGGGCTGAAGGTTGTAATTATGATTTAGGGGAATGCCGCTTTATAATGTCATTTTCTTCATTTCGTGTAAATTAAGTTCCTGGTGTGCATGGGAATGCATGTGTCTCTAAGGGGAGCTGGAGAATTCATTAGATACTGTCTGGGAAGTGTTCTGCAAATAAAAACCTCTCCAGAAATGCAAGGTATTATTATTAGGTGCCTTTGATTTGTAAATCATCTTGAATGGCTTGTTTTGTTTTATTCTGTTTTCGTTTTGGTATAAAAAAGATGATAGTTTCAAACCCTGTGTTCAGCAATGGCCAGTACACATATCAAAGCAAACATGGAAGACACACATGCCGGTATTTCACTGGTCATGTGTTCACTCCAAGAAGGGTTTAGGAACCACTGACAATTCCAGCCGAGGACTCTGATGCCAGGGGATGGTGCCACTAAATAACACCTGTGACCTTGAAAAGTGCATTAACTTCTCTGGGCTGTGGTCTCCACATCAGGAAGGTCAAACAGTTGGGCTCAGTGACCCCTACAATCCCTTCCACACTGGCATTTCCTGTAATAACGCATTGCCCACAGGCCTGCCATTGACTGAGCCCTTGCAACATGCGGGGCAGGAGGCTAGGGCTCCCTATTTGGTCTGAGGTTGGCTTACACGTGGCGAAACTGGAACCGTGCGACTTCTCCATGGTCACACGGCTGAGGGCGGGGGGAATGGTGCTCAGCCCCTCTCCTTCACTCCACTCATGGAGCTTCCAAATGGTCCAGGACACAAAGAAGAAATCACTGAGTAAAGCAGGGACAGGTTCTTCTCATTCTCCGTTCTTCTCGATAGCCACATAACCCAACCTCACACTAGCCAGGAAACATGAGGACTGTTAGAGGTTTTTGTGAATTCTATTCCCTCTGTCCCTTCTTTGTGATCCCAGGGTAATAGAAGAAGAGAGCTGCTGACCGTGGTGCACACCTGAGCCCTAGAGGGGGAGAAGAAGGGAGGGAGAGGAAAGAAAATGAGGGAGGGACAGAGAGAGGGAAGGAAGAAAGAGAGAAGAGGCAAGGAGGGAGGGAGGAAGAGAAACACAGTTGAATGACGTCTTTAGATCTGCCTGATTTCTTTTAATTCATATGGATTCATTAAGATGGGGAGGAGGGAGCCATCATTCGTACTAAGATGAATGTCTATCAGAGGTCAGGAAAATCATTTCCCACCTTCAGGGAGGCCCCTTCCCTCTGGTTGAATGATCCAACAGTCTGACAGATTCTGACAGGGCACACAGGCTGAATCTTTGCCCACCAATCCTTTCCCTCTGGACTGCCACTTCGTATCTTTCTATGAGAGACTCATTGTGAAAATGGACAGGTTTGGCCTGGAGAATCTCCAAATAGTTGGTGTGGCTTGAAAATTTCTGCATCTGAGGTGAACAACTGGGAAATAAAAGAAGTAGTAGCTGAGTGCACCGAAAGTAAGATGCAGGGAGGCTCTGAACGGGAAGAGAAATTGAGCTGAGTACCCTCTTAAAGATGCAGGCTTTTGCATCAGGATTGGTGATCCAGGATCCTAGACTTTGGGAAGCCCCGTGAACCACCTTGGCCTCCAAAACCTGTGTGAAGGCCTGTGGTGTGCTGTGCAGAGTCCTGCTCTCTGTTGAATGAATGAATGAATGAATGAATGAATGTTGATATTTTCTGCCTTCTTAATATCTAGAAAAATAGTGGGTTTTTCTTTTTACCTGTTTGTTGATTCATGGGAGCAGCCCAAAGAAAGAAAACTTTTGAACAGGCTTCATTTGCTCTAAACATTGGAAGAAGGAGATTTACATGAGACAGAGGTACAATAATTGGGCATTTGTTGTCATGATGAAAGGGAGCCCTGATCAGCGCATTAAGTCAAAAGTCATCTTCTTCAGTTTCGTGAAGTCTAGTGTATTTTTTTTTTCCTGCCCAAATCTTTAAGACTTTATTTTTCAGAGCAGTTTTAAGCTCCCAACAAAAGTAAGAGGAAAGTGCAAAGACATCCCATATATCCTCTGCCCCCACACATGACTAGCCTCTCCCATTATCAAAGTCCCTCCCCAGAGTGGTCCATTTATTACAACTGGTAAACCTACACTGATACATTATCGTTACCCAGAGTCCATAGTTTGTATCGGAGTTCACTCTTGGTGTTGTCCATTCTGTGGGTTTGGACAAATGTATACTGACATGTATCTACCATTACATGTATCAGAGTTTCCTCACCGCACTAAAAATCCTCCATGCTCGGCCTGTTCATCCTTCCACCTAACTCCTCAGCCTAATAATACTTTGCACATACTGCAAAATTGTTGAGTGTTCAGTTAAGAGTGCAGATAGCCTTATGAATTGGCTTTCAGAGCAATGTTTGACAAGGAAAGGGCTAGACATTTCCCTTGGCAACACTCATGTACTCCACCTGCAGACTCAGGTAAAGACAATTACAAACCCTCATGGGCAGAATCTGGCACTGCAACTCTAATACATGCATTTTCCTCTTTATTTTCATTTGTACCAATCTAAAATGCATTACTTGGCCAGGTGCAGTGGCTCATGCCTATAATCTCAGCACTTTGGGAGGCTGAGGTGAGCAGATCACTTGAGGTCAGGAGTTCAAGACCAGCCTGGCCAACATGGCAAAACCCCATCTCTACTAAAAATACAAAAATCAGCAAATGTGGTGACTTGCTCCTGTAATTCCAACTACTCAGCAGGCTGAGACACAAGAATCACTTGAACCCAGGAGGCAGAGGTTGCAGTGAGCCAAGATTGAGCCTCTACACTCCAGCCTGGTTGAGAGTAAGATTCTGTCCCAAAAATAAAAAAATAAAAAAAGTTAAAATGCTTTACTTGAATATGTATTTTAGACTTAAATTATTCAGTGCTTAATGGAGCATTTCACCTCTAAAAGGGTCATTAGACAGGTCAAGGAATAATTTTCATTTGTATCTTTTCCCAGATCACTATGTTAGATCCTGCTGTGGTTTGAATGTGTCCCCTACAACTCATGTGTTGGAAACTTAATATGCAACAATGTTGGGAGGTGGGGCTCAATAAGAGGTGAATGAATTAACGCTGTTATCATGGAGGTGGGTTAGTTACCTTGAGGGAGCCAGATGTTATAAAAGGGAGGGCCAGGCGCAGTGGCTCACACCTGTAATCCCAACACTTTGGGAGGCCGAGGCGGGTGGATCACCTGAGGTGAGAAGTTTGAGACCAGCCTGGCCAACATAGTGAAACCCTGCCTCCACTAAAAATACAAAAGAATTAGCTGGGTGTGGTGGCACATGCCTGTAATCCCAGCTACTCGGGAAGCTGAGGCAGGAGAATCGCTTGAACCTGGGAGGTGGAGGTTGCAGTGAACTGAAATCGCACCACTGCACTCCAGCCTAGGTGACAAGAGCAAAACTCCATTTCGGAAAAAAAAAAAAAGATGTTATAAAAGGGAGTTCAACCCTCATGCTTTCTCTCCTGCCCTCCCTTGCCCTTCTTTCTATCCACCCCAGGATAAGGCAGCAAAAAGACCCTCGCCACATGTGGCCGCTCAGTCTTGGACTTCTCAGCCTCCAGAACAGTGAACCAAATAAACTTACACTGTTTATAAATTACCCAGTCAGTGGTATTTTGTTATAGCAACACAAAACAGACTGAGACAGCCCTTTGCCTATCAGGGTTACATGTGCCTGTTCATAAAGCTATAATTGTGCCTTTCACAATTTATGACTTTTATTAACATTTTTTTTTGAGATGGAGTCTTGCTCTGTCACCCAGGCTGGAGTGCAGTGGCTCGATCTCAGCTCACTGCAATCTCCAACTCCCAGGTTCAAGCGATTCTCCTGCCTCAGCCTTCTGAGTAGCTGGGACTACAGGTTCATGCCACCATGCCTGGCTAATTTTTGCATTTTTAGTAGAGAGGCGGTTTCACCATGCTAGCCAGGCTGGTCTCAAACTCCTGAACTCATGATCTGCCTGCCTCGGCCTCCCAAGGTGCTGGGATTACAGGGGTGAGCCACTGTACCCGGCCTGAAAACCTTAACAATGATTAGAAACCAAACCAATTTTTAAGTGTCTTACTGGTTTTTATATATATGCGTAGGAGGTATGTGATCGCTCCCACACCATTGGTCTCAACTTTTAAAGAAAGAAAATAAGATGCCAGACATACCTCTCAACCCAAAATATCTTCCTCTTCAAACAGGTGCCTAAAATAGAGATTCAAACATTTGCATGTTTAAGTTTGTCTACCTCCAGCGCTCCTAATTAAAAGTACTTGAGGAATTACTGGCTGACACATTAATGGAGTGTATTAGTTTTCTATTGCTTTGTGATGAATTACTAGAAACTTAATGGTTTAAAACACTACCCTTTTATTATCTCACAGTTCTGTGGGTCAGAAGTTCAGGTAGACTCTACTGGGTTTTCTACTCAGGGGCTGAAATCATGGTGTCAGCCTGGCTGGGCTCTTAACTGGGTGATCTGGGAAAGAACACACTTCCAAGTTCTTTGTGGGTTACTGGCAGAATTCAGTTTCATGCAGCTATAGGGCTGAGGTTCATTTCTTTGCTGGCTGTTGGTGAAGGGTCACTGTCAGCAACTGTGGCTTCTCTCTGGTCCTTGACTGTGGTCCCTCTATCTTCAAAGCCAGCAAGGACACATCAAATCCTTCTCATGCTTTGAATCTCTGACCTCCTCATCTGCCAGCAGCCAGAGAACACTCCGCTTTTCAAAAGGATGTGATTAGTTAGGCCCACTTGGATAATCTCCCTTTTGATTAACTCTAAGCCTAATGGTTATTAGCCTTAATTACATCTTCAAAATCTCTTTTGCTAGTAGTAACACAACATAATCATGGGTGGATAATCTCATTAAAGTCACAGGCCCAGAGATTAAGGTGGAAAATCTTGGGGAGCCAGTTTAGGATTCTGCCTACCACATGGGAACTAGCTAAGAGCAAAGCAGAAACCAGGAGAGAGGAGTGTTGGCTGCAGAGGATAGAGGAGTTCTGACTATTCCAGTTCACACTAGACATTGAGTGTGCACTGGTTCATTATGCACAACCTTCCCATTCGTGCATCCTAAGCCTCACCAATCTTACTTCGCTGCGGAACCCAAGGACCACCAAACCTCTGGAAGTCATCTGCCCAGGGTGATGGAGTCATCTTTATTCAACTTCACTGTGACATGTAACTGTGGGTAAGTCATAAAGCCTCCCACAAGATGTATACAACAGTGACAATACAACCCCAAAGGGAGCTGTTATGGATATGAGTCAACTGAGAATGCCCAGCAGAACCCCTTCCCCACTTCTCTAAGAGTCCATTCTCTCTGTTCCATAACAAGATGGCACATCTTTCATCTCCTGCGTGCAATGGGGTCCTGTCTTTCAGGCAGAATGTCTGTGGTTGAGAATATCATAAAACTCAACTTCAGTTAACTTCAAACTGGAGTAAGCCATAAAGAGGATTGTAATGCAAAAGGTAAGAGCCTGATGGGAGGAGGCTTTAGGTGTAATTCAGTCAATGATTTAGCTCCATTCATTAGCAGTTCTCTCTGACAGAGAAGTGGCAAACACCGCCACTTTAAGTGCCAGCTCCCTTTCTAGCCTCATGCATTTCAAGGAAATTGCTTCTCTTCTACCTACAGGCAGCCAGAAAGAGCAGACAGTAAAACACAGATAAGACAGCTTGAGCAAACTTCACCCTCATACAATGGGCCCCAGTAAAACACTGGACCTCAATAAGCATATTCCTTTCCCTTCAGGTGCGCTAAGATAGGGAAGCTAAAAGCAGACTCGGGGATGGAGGGAGGGATTTGCCTGCAGTCACAGAAAGATGTATGGGAACAGACACATAATTCTGCCTCCCAGATAAGCACAACAAAGAGACACAGAAGCAGTCCAAGCCTCTAATAAACTCTCCCACCCTGAATCCTTAAAAACTCTAAGTCTGTAAGAGAATGTGGCTTCTAACCCAACTCAGTCACAAGTCCCTCCCAGATTTGTTTCCTGAAATAAACCTGCTAACTGTCAAGCCACCCTTTGTGCTTCTCTCCTCTTTAATTCTTACTCTCTCAGCTCTGTCTTCCTTCATGTGTTGGCTTTCTTCATCCTGACAATATGGCTTCCAGTGGCAACTAGGACTCCTTGTTTACACCAAGAAGGAGAAAGCAACCAGGTCCAAATCATGAAACAGAAGTCCTGGCATCAAGTCAGTTGGCCACTTCTCTTCTGTGGCCATGGGATTGTCATTGTCTGCTGACTTAGGCCTGAGTTATTCAAGCTGATCACCAGGCTAGGGGATGGAATTAACCGGTTGACTTAGACTAGTCAGGACCCATGGCTGGGGCTGGGGTTGGGGTCAGTTCCCCACACAACATGGCTGCTACGAAATGGGGCAAGGAGATCGAGGATGTTGAAGCAGCAATTTAAATGGCACTGCTAATTCCACTCACCAGTATGTATGGTAGGCCAGCGAATGGCCACTCTAGAGTTAGCGTGGTACAGAGACCAGTGTCTGCTCTCCTCCCAGTCAGTTTTCAGTACCTGTGGGCTGCTGGTGGCATGAGCAGCTCCCCGCCTTGAGTGCAATCCCAGTGTTTAAACATTTTTCATGCAACACAGATGCTAAACATAAGCTCCCAGCTTAACACACCATCTCAACTGAAGGATGAACAATCTGCACCCAACCTAGAGGAAACCTGGTTGGATCTGGCACGTGGCAAGCAGGTGTAACTTTCACCACCCAGCACCTTCCTAAGGGATTTTAAGGATATTTGACTACATGCAATTGTTTTAATCCACACTTTAAAAAATATATTAATGGCTGGGCATGGTGGCTCACACCTGTAATTCCAGCACTTTGGGAGGCCGAGGCAGGTGGATCACTTGAGGTCAGAAGTTTGAGATCAGCCTAACCTACATGGTGAAACCCTGTCTCTACTAAAAATGCAAAAATTAGCCAAGCGTGGTGGCAGGCACCTGTAATCCCACTACTCAGGAGGCTGAGGTAGGAGAATCACTTGAATCCAGGGTGTGGTTTATATATATATATAATAAATATAATAACCCTCTCCCCTGCAAGAAAGATGCAAGTCCACTTTTTCCCTACTTGGACCCAAATGCTCCACTACCTGTCTGAAAGATTCTTCTAAAGTGTAATCTGTTCTTGCCACCTGTCACCAAACTCAGCCTTCTCTAACTGTTTAAAATCCTTTGATGGCTTTCTATTTCCTTTAGAACAGGGTTTCTCAACCTCAGCAGTATTGACATTTTGGGCCACATACAGGGCTGGGTTCATGAGCATGCAACTTGCACAGTCCCATGGGGTCTGGCACTCAGAAGGGCCCTGTACCTGGTTTCCTGCTCTTCTTCACTATCTTGACTTAAATGTGTGTTTTGTGGCTGGGTATAGTGGCTTATACCTGTAATCTCAGCACTCTGGGAGGCTGAGGTGGGCGGATCACCCAAGGTCAGGAGTTCAAGACCAGCCTGGCCAACCCCATCTCTATTAAAAATACAAAAATTAGCTGAGCATGGTGGTGCACACCTGTAGTCCCAGCTACTCAGGAGGCTGAGATAGGAGAATCGCTTGAATCCGGGAGGTGGAGGTTACAGTGAGCCGAGATCACGCCACTGCACTCCAGCCTGGGCAACAGAACAATACTCTGTCTTATAAATAAATAAATGTGTCTTTTGTAAGTTAAATCCAATGCAACAATGGAGTGTGCCCATGAGCAGAGCAGATGCCTGCAAGACACATGCCCATGGCCATTGCCGCCCCATTTGCAATATAATGTTCCCAGTGCCCCACAGCATGGAGTTCGGGTGGACCCACGATGCATGGAAGTTCAGTGAAAATCAAAGAAAGTACAAAGTAAGTGTGTTGAGTTTGCAGTTGAGTAAACAGTGTCCCTGATAACTCTAAGGTGCTTTCCGACCACAACCTGCTTTGATTGCAGAAAGCAGGCAATGGCTACTAAGAAATGCAAATGACCAAGAAGCTCTAACATACTCTTTCTTACTAATGTTACTTCTTGAACTTGCCAACTACTTATGCTGAAAATGATGTTACAGAAGTATGGTTTAATTTAGCAAATAAAAATACAGGATACCTGTTAAATTTGAATCTCAGATAAACAGTAAATAATTTTTTAATATAAATACATCCCAAAATATATCATGGCACGTACTTATAACAAATTTTTATTTACTGTTTACCTAAAATCCAAATTAAACTAGGAATCCTATATTGTATCAGGTAGCCCTACATAGAAGGAAAGGGAAAATCCGTTTCTTTTCCTTTCAGCCTTTCCTCCCTCATTACTAAGCAGAAGGTAGAGAGCATTGGTAGAATGTGCCAATATGAAGAAGTGAGATAAAAACAGGTGGCCGAGTTTTGTGCACCATTTCTACTGTTCTGGTAAAAACAAAATACATATGTATGTACGAACTATGAAATACAAATAGCATAATTTTGGTGATTCTGCAGACGAATTAAATATTCTTATGTTTGCAATTTAAAACTGGCATTGAGTGATAAAAAGGTAAATGGTAAAATTCATGCTCATAGTTTAAAGGTTTAATTTTTATTTATGTAGAATGACATTAAATAGCAAATAGAAACCACCATGACAAATAAAAAGAGACCATGGAAAAAAGGGGGGAAAAACTTCAGGTTTTAATACTTTTTTTGAATTTTAGAGACAGGGTCTTGCTCCATCACTCAAACTGGAGTGCAGTGGTATGATCTCTGCTCACTGCAACCTCTACCTCCTGAGTTCAAGTGATTCTGGTACCTCAGCCTCCCAAGTAGCTTGGATTATAGGCACGCGCCACCACACCCAGCTAATTTTTGTATTTTTAGTAGAGACGGGTTTCACCATGTTGGCCAGACTGGTCTTGAACTTTTGGCCTAAAGTGATCTGCCTGCCTTGGCCTCCCAAGGTGCTGGGATTACAGGTGTGAGTCATCATGCCCAGACCTGGCTCCTTCAATTGAGCAATCAAAATTCCCTTAAAGGTGGCCACAGAGCTCCTCTTCTTCCTCTACCTTCCCACCTGATCCTGCGAAACTGCCAAGGAGACTCCCAGAGGCCGCTGAACTGAGGCATTTCTGAAAGATATGCTGGTCGTTCTTAAAGCCGGCAACTAAGCACAGGCACTTAATCCCCTGGCGTGCCTAAAGCTGAGGGTCATCTTCCTATTGGAAGTGAAATAGCACAAAGCAGTATGAAAATAAACTCCGGTGCTGTACTATGCTTAGGATCAAAAAGTCATCCTGAATGAGCCAAAAAAAAAAAAAAAAAAAAAAAATGAAAGAAAGGACAGAAGAAGGGAAGGAAGACTGGGCACAGTGGCTCACGCCAGCCTTTATAATCCCAGCACTTTGGGAGGCCAAAGCAGGCAGGTTACCTGAGGTTAGGAACTCGAGACCAGCCTGGCCAACATGGTGAAACCCCATCTCTACTAAAAATACAAAACTTAGCTGGGCGTGGTGGCAGGTGTCTGTAGTGCCAGCTACTCCGGAGGCTGAGGCAAGAGAATCACTTGAACCCAGGAGGTGAAGGTTGCAGTGAGCTGAGATCGTACCATTGCACTCCAGCCTGGGTAACAAGAGTGAAAAGCTGTCTCAAAAAAAAAAAAAGAAGAAGAAGAAAGGAGGAAAGAAAGAGAAGAATTAGGTAGAGTATACAGAATATCAGCAGAGTCAATAAGGAATTAAATATTTCCTTTTCTGCTAGAATAATACTTTTTGAGGTATTCGCCAATTGTTTTCCCACATTTTTAAACTTATCACCTGTCCCCACCTTAGAATTCAAGCACTCTCGATATTCTGTGTTCACTGTCTCAAGAGAAAGATGTGTCAGGCTAAAAGAGAGGGAAACCCAAAAGCCAAAATCCCCAGGGAAGGGAAGGGGCTTTTAGGGCACAGTCCTAAAGTGAACAAGAGTAAGAGTGTAGGCTTTCAGGAGAGTGGTGGCCTCCCTGGAGACTAGAGAGTGAACCCAGGCTGGCTGAGGGAAGTGTGGCTGAGGAGATGTATGGTATGAGCACTGACTTATAGGGGTTCCGGGGAGGCCCAGCAACTGGCTCCAGGTCAGAGTCCTACAGACAGTGCAACCCCTAGACACAGGTGTGGGAGCCAAGAGCAGAAGGTGGCCATGCCCTCCTCCCCAGCAGAGCCCACGAAAGCAGCAAACCCAGAGAGGAAAAGTGTGGAGGGGCCCGGGCCTGGGGAGGACATGGATGTGGACCAGCAGCCAGCACGGATGACGGCAGGATCAACCTGTGTAGATGGACATTGTCAGGACCCTGAGTGCCCATGTCCCACGAAGACCCCCAAATTTAGACAAAACTGAAGGAAAGCAAGTTGACTGAGGAGGAATTTTTGTCATTCACGGGCAAAGGTGGCTCAAAACAAAAATTAGCTAGGATCTTGTTCCAGCGGCTGTGATAAGAGACTCAAAACTAACAATGACTTCATCAGGAAAGGAGTTGATTCCTCTGTGGCTCATGCCAGCAGTCCCAGCACTTTGGGAGGCTGAGGCAGGTGGATCACTTGAGATCGGGAGTTTGAGACCAGCCTGGCCAACATGGTATAACCCTGTCTCTACTAAAATACCAAAATTAACTGGGCATGGTGGTGTGCATCTGCAGTCCCAGCTACTCAGGAGGCTGAGACAGGAGAATTGTTTGAACCTGGGAGGTGGAAGCTGCAGTGAGATGAGACCACACCACTGCACTCCAGCCTGGATGACAGCAAGGCTCCATCTCAAAAAAAAAAAAATGTGAGCAAGGATGTGGAGACACTAGATCACTCATGCATTGTTGGTGGGAATGTTAAACAGTATGGCTGCTCTGGAAAACAGTTTGGCAATTTCTTGTAAAACTAAACATGGAACTACCATATGACCCAGCAATTATATTCTTGGGCATTTATTTAAGATAAATGAAAACTTATGTTTGTGCAAATACATGTACGTCTATCCTCATATCAGTTTCTCTTCATTAGAGCCAAGAACTGAAAACAGCCTAGACGTCCTTCAGTGGGTGAATGGGTAGAAGTGGAATACGACTCAGCAATAAAAAGGAACAAGCTACTGATACATGCTACAACTGGATGAATCTCCAGAGAAGTAAGTTGAGTGAAAAAGGCCAATCTCAAAAGGTTACACGCTATATGATTTCATTTACACAACATTTTTGAAATGATGCAATTTTAGAAATGGAGAATGGATTATTGGCTGCCAGAGTTTAGAAGTTTGGGGGAAAGGAGTAGGAGAGAGGTAGATGGGTTTATCCAGGGGCAACAGGGTGGGTCCTCGTGATAATGGAACTGTTCTATATCTTGACTGCAGTGGTGAGTACACAAACCTACACATATTACAAAATCGTATAGAACTAAGTACACACACCCAAAGAAATGCATACAAGTAAGACTGTGGATATCTGAACAAGATGAGTAGATTGTATCAACATCAATATCTTTGTGAAATTGTAGTATAATTGCAAGGTGTTGCCATTGGAGGAAACCAAGTAAAGGATACGTAAGATTTAGCTGCATTATTTCTCAGAATCGCATGTGAATTCACACATAACATTGAATTTTTAAAAATTGGAGAGAGATCCAAGATGGCTGATCACTAGCAGCTCGGGCTCATAGTTCCCAGTGAAAGCACAGAGAACGAGAGGACGTCACACTTTCAGACGAATATTTGTTGCTCACGGACCAGGAGATTCCCAGCAGAGGAGCCCCATGTGTCGCCAGGGCGACTCTTGTGGCCGGCGCGGTGGTTTTGCTGGTGCCTTAGCGCGCCAGTTCTTGGTGCAGAGTCCGGAGATTCCCGGGCAGAAAAGCACCATCAATCTTAACACCGCTATTTTGGCCAGCGCAGTGGATTGCTCAGATTTCGGCGCTGGGAATCAACAAGTTGGACGTCTGCTCAGAGACCTAGTTAGAAAGTCGGTAATTACAAAGACAACAGATGGATAAATATATAATGAAGGGAAGAAACCAGCGTAAAAAGGCAGAGAATACTCAAAATCAGAATGCCTCTCCCTCTACAGGGGATCGCAATTCCTCATCAGTAACAGAACAAGGCTTAATAGATTACGAGTGTGTTCCAATAACAGAAGCAGGTTTCAAAACGTGGGTGATAAGAAACTTCTGTGAATTAAAAGAACTTGTTCTAACCCAATGCAAAGAAACTAAGAACCTTGAAAAAAGGTTTGACGAAATGTTAATGAGAATGGACAATTTAGAGAGGAATATAAGTGAATTGATGGAGCTGAAAAACACAACACAAGAACTTCGCGAAGATGCACAAGTTTAAACAGTCGAATTGATCAAGTAGAAGAAATGATATCAGAAGTCGAGAACCAGCTCAGTGAAATGAAATGAGAAGACAAGATTGGAGAAAAAAGGATGAAAAGGAATGAGCAAAGTCTCCAGGAAATATGGGACTATGTGAAAAGAACTAATTTACGTTTGATAGGTGTACCTGAATGTGATGAAGAGAATGAATCCAAGTTGGAAAATACTCTTCAGGATATCATTCAGGAAAACTTTCCCAACCTGGCAAGGCAGGGTAATATTCAACTCCAGGTAATACAGAGAACACCACAAAGATATTCTTCAAGAAGACCAACCCCAAGGCACATAATTGCCAGATTTATTAGGGTTGAAATGAAGAAGAAAATACTAAGGGCAGCCAGAGAGAAAGGTCAGGTTACCCACAAAGGGAAACCTATCAAACTTACAGCAAATCTCTCAGCAGAAACCCTACAAGCCAGAAAAGAGTGGGGACCAATATTTAACATCCTTAAAGAAAAGAACTTTCAACCCAGAATTTCCTATCCAGCCAAACTAAGCTTTATAATCGAAGGAAAAATTAAATCCTTTGCGAACAAACAAGTACTTAGAGAGTTCACCACCACCAGGCCTGCTTTACAAGAGCTTCTGAAAGAAGCACTATACATATAAAGGAACAACCAATATCAGCCTTTCCAAAAACATATCAAAAAGAAAAGAACATTAACACAACGAAAAATTTACACTAACTAATGGGCAAAACAGCCAGCTAGCATCAAATAGACTCAAAACAAAGAGAAGGAGGAAGATTTATCAACCAATCAGAGAGTAAAAATAAACAAATAAATAAAAAGCAGGAGATGCAATTCTCGCCTCTGATAAAGTAGACTTTAAAGCAACAAAGAGCAAAAGAGGCAAAGAAGGACATTACATAATGGCAAAAGGATCAATGTAACAAGAAGAGCTAACGATTTTATAGATCAACGAGACAGAAAATTAACAAGGACATCCAGGACTTGAACTCAGACCCAGAACAAGTAAACTCAATAAACATTTATAGAACTCTCCACTTCAAATACATAAAACATACATTACTATCTCACACCTATTCCATAAGTGACTACATAATTGGAAGTAAATCACTCCTCAGTAATCGCGTAGCATTTCATAGGTTTAAATGAAATATTGGTTGGCTGCTCGTTTGTTATTTTCTTCCCTTATTCCTTCTTGTTTACATCAAGTATAATTATTGGTATAAAAGAGGTTTTCAATACCCATTACTAAAATGCATTCTAGCCTGGGCAAGAAAGCAATACTCCCATTCTCTCTCTCTCTTTCTCTTCTTTTTTCCTCCTCTTCCTTCTTTATTCTTTTTCTTTCTTTCAAAAAAAAAAAAAAAGAAAAGAAAAGAAAAGTATTCTGTTGTAATGGAATTTAGCATAATGCATATATATTTTCATTTTTCAGAAAAACATGATTGATGAGGCAGAGAAATAGCTCCTTGCCTCTTTGATGAAATTAGCAAGTTGAAAAATTATTGAAATGATTAGGGCAAAGTTTCCTAATTCTCTTGCATTGTTTCATTTCCCAACATACAAAAAAAAAAAAAAAAGAAAAAAGAAAATGTGGTACATATACACAATGGAGTACTATTCAGCCATCAAAAGGAATGAGATCCATCATTTGCAATAGTATGAATGCAATTGGAGATCATTATATTAAGTGAAATAAGTCAGGCACAGAAAGATAAACATTGTATATTTTTACCTATTTGTGGGATCTAAAAATCAGAACAATTGAACTCATGGAGATAAGAGAGTAGAAGGATGGTTACCAGAAGCTGGAAGGGTCTCGGGGGAGAGGGGTTGAGGGGGAGGTGAGGGTAGTTAATGGGTCCAAAAAATGATTAGAAAGAATAAGACCTACTATTTGTCAGTCCAAAAAAAAAAAAAAAATTGAATGCATTTTACTCAATTGGGAGTACTTAAAGTACAGCAGATGGATGAGAACCTCTTGGAATTCTAATACAAGACCTTCCTGCTAAAATAAAATGGTAACAATATTACTGTAATGATGTTGTTTTAATTTTAAAAATAAGAATAATAAAGAAAATAAACTGGACCTTGATTCAATCTTGCAAATAGCAAGAGAGACACCAAAGAGACTTTGAGCACATTTAGGTGGTGTTCTAGGCTAACACCTGATCTGGCATTTCTAGTGCCCTTTCCACCTTTTTTGTTGGACAGATACGGAACATAAACTCAGAAAACAAATGACTTACAAATTACCATACTGCCTGAACTTCAACATTTGGCTGAACATTTTGAAGAGGCTTTAGATATCCAAAAGGAAAACAAACACACAAACAAAGCACATCATGTAACAATTAAAGCAATTAGATCTCTCCTCCTCTACCTCAAGAGACAGTAAAAACTTTCCCTTTGACAAAGACACTTACTTGTATAGTCCTCCCTTGATATCCAGGGGGACTGGTTCCAAGACCCACTGCAGATACCAAAATGCACAGATGCTCAAGTCTCTAAAATAAAATGGTGTACTATTTGCAGATAACCTATAATACAAATTCTTTCCTATACTTTAAATCATGTCCAGATTACTTATAATATCTAATACAATGTGGTTATACTGCATTGTTTTTAAATTTGTATTATTTTTTATTTTTGTATTATCGTTTTTCATTTTTTTCCAAATATTTTTGATCTGAGGTTGGTTAAATCCATTGATGTGTCATCCACAGATACAGAGGGCCAACTGTACTCTTTACAAAGGAGAGAGCACTAGGAAAAGTAACCCATCTTGGCTGGGCGTGGTGGCTCACGCTTGTAATCCCCAACACTTTGGGAGGCCGAGGCGGGCGGATCACGAGGTCAGGAGATTGAGCCCATCCTGGCTAACACAGCGAAACTCCATCTCTACTAAAAATACAAAAAATTAGGCGGGCGTTGTGGCACGTGCCTGTAGTCCCAGCTACTCCAGAGGCTGAGGCAGGAGAATCGCTTGAACCGGGGAGGCGGAGGTTGCAGTGAGCCGAGAGCGCGCCACTACACTCCAGCTTGGGCGACAGAGCGAGACTCCATCTCAAAAAAAAAAAAAAAGTAAAGTAACCCATCTTAACTAAAATGAAACAGAAATAATGCTTCCTCCCTGTTATTCCAAACAGGAATAATGAAGGGACTCCAGGCGATATTATGGTGTGCAATTTCTCCTTCAAATCATTAAGGATTATCTTTAATAATAGAAGGAGAAAGCAAACCTTTCTGATAGGTACAAGTGCCACTCTGTCAGCTATAAATTCCAACATGATTCCTACCCATCTTCCTTAAAATCACTAAAATGTTCTGGAATTTCAAAGCAGCACTCAAACACTTCCCATTATATAACCTGTGACTGTAATTCTCCGCCCCTTCACTAGTCGGCATTTCTTCTCTGTGACACCACACCAGTACACTGCATTGGGAGGGATCTTTTTTTTTTTTTTTTTTGAGACAGAGTCTCACTCTGTCACCCAGGCTGGAGTGCAGTGACTGCAACCTCTGCCTCCCGAGTTCAAGCAATTCTCCTTCCTCAGCCTCGCCAAGTAACTGGGACAACAGGTGCGTGCCACTGCGCCCGGCTAATTTTTTTTTTTTTTTTTTTAGTAGAGATGGCGTTCCACCATGTTGACCAGGATGGTCTGGAACTCCTGACTTCGTGATCCGCCTGCCTCGGCCTCCTAAAGTGCTGGGATTACAGGCGTGAGCCACTGTGCCCTGCCTTGGGAGGGATCTTTTATGTAAATTGAACTGCTAACTCAAATGTTTCTCAGTTGGGCTATTTCTAAAAACACCTGAAAACTCTCCCAGGCATGATCCTTTAATAATGTAATTTATATGGCACTTTGTTTGTCCCTGTACATTTAACCCAGTCTATTTGAGAAATTATGTAACGTCCCTAATTCTCTCTGGCACAAGAGTTCTGATAAGGGAAGCATTCTGGGGACCAACCCCATCAAAGCAGAAATTGACTTTTCTAAACCTTTACCTGTTCTTGCTCAATATCCTTTAAAGCCCGAAGCTAAGAAAGCATTAAGGCCCACAATGGAAGATTTTATAAACAGGGACTCATTATTCCTTGAACTAGCCCTTGTAATACTCCAGTGTTGCTCTGTAAAAAGCCTCATAGGCATAGATATTGATTTATGCAAGACCAGAGAGCTATAAATAAGATTGTGATTCCTCTTTTCCCAGTGGTCCTTAATTCAAATTCTATTTTGTCTTCTATACTACCTGAAGCCACTCACTTCACTGTGATAGGCTTATGGTTTTTAGCATCCCATTAGATCTAGGCAGTCAATATTTATTCCCCTTCTCATGGGAAAATCAACAATATACTGTACCTGGACTGTTTGCCTTAGGGATTCACTGAAGATTCTCTCTTATTTCTCTCAGGTGTTTAATTGGGACCTCCAGGATTTGAGATTTCCTTGTGAGTTTATTCTAATATAATATGTAGATGATCTTGTACTATGCTCAAAAAAATGAGCAAAGTTTTAAGACTGATTTTGTGTATTTATTAAAGACCTCAGTTCAGAAGAGACATAAAGCCTTCAAAGAGAAATTAAAATTCTGCTGCAACAATAATAGCAACAATAAAATGTTCATTATTTAGGGCACACACCATCACAAGAAGGCAATCTCTTGCTGTATAAAATTACAAACTATTCAGAATTTCCCCAAACCAACTATTACAAAGCAACTTGGAGGATTCCTAGGTTGACTATATATTATGGGTAATGGGTACCAACCTTTTCTGCCATTGCAACCCCTTTCCATGAATTAAGTCCTAAGACCCCAAACCTCTTACAGTAGGAAGATACACATGAATAAGCCTTCTGAAACCTAAAAAAGTCTCTGCAACAGTTCCCAAACCTGGAATCACCTTTTTATCATAAACCTTTTTCCTATTTTTTTCATAAAAAGTCTGAACACTAAGAATACTGACTCAATTACCTGACAACCATCAGAGGCCCTTTGCTTATTTTAGTCTTCCATTAGATGCAGTAGCTAAGACCTAGTCACCTTGTCTAAGAACTATAGTAGCACCAGCAAATTTATGGAAGCTTCAGGTGGCTCAGTTCTAGTTTCTCCATGAAATTTAGTGGTTTCCCATACACACACTCCTTTTTTAATGCAAAATAGTCAGCATTTCTCAGCTAGCTGCCTGACATCCTATCAAATACTATGCTTTCGCCTTCAAATATCACTGTCACTGCAACACACTAAACCCAGCCACTCCCCTTCCTTTATCTGAAGGAGAACTTCACAATTAAGTCTGTCTTACAGATTTACTTGCATCTTATATACAGATTTGTTACCAATTTCCCTGACAGTATTATTATTATTATTATTTGATATGGAGTCTTGCTCTGTCACCCAGGCTGGAGTGCAGTGGCACCATCTCGGCTCACTGCAACCTCCACCTCCCGAGTTCAAGCGATTCTCCCTGCCTCCGTCTCCTGAGTAACTGGGATTACAGGCACCCGCCACCGTGCCTGGCTAATTTTTGTATTTTTAGTAAAGATGGGATTTTGCCATGTTGGCCAGGCTGGTCTTGAACTCCTAACCTCAAGTGATCCTCCCGCCTCAGCGCCCACAAAGTGCTGGGATTACAGGCATGAGCCACCACACCCAACCACCTGATGTAATTTTATTTGTGGATGGTTTCTTTTTTAAAATTGAAATTTAGACCTGGGCCCTACATTTATGAGTTCTACTTTTATTATAGCTATTTCCTTGCTTATAGAATGCAAGGATCCCAAATTTCATAGTAATGCTTTAGCTGACCACTATGCCAAAAAAGGCAACATTAGCCAAACATAATTGTTCCTGTAATAACACAGAAAGAGAGGCCTTGGAGAATTTAAAAAGGCTATTACTGACTGTCAGAGACAAGCTCCTGGTTTGATAAAAACAAAATGGAAAAAAATTAGGATGTTCATTGCATACAGATAATATTTGGCACTTGCAGAATGATCATCCAGTAGCACCAAAAAATGGAAAATGGAATTTAGTAAAGATGCTTCTCAACAGGATGTGGGTTCAATTAACTAATAAAAAAATAAAGATGCTTCATGATATTACATGTAATAGCAGAAATAAATTGGCAACAATGTTAGACTAACATAAGCAAGCTAAATTTAGAGGTATTGCTGAGGATGTTTCCAAAACATCTCCTGCCTTCTGGTGACACAATCCTGGCACAACTGTAAAGATCAGACGTGGACAGAAACCAAACCTTGAGGGCCCTTTGAACACTCCAGATGGACTTTATATAAATGCCTGTTGCACTGGGTTATGAATATGTTCTGGTTATTGTCTATTTACTCTCAGAGCAGGTTGAATCTTCTCCTTGCCAGAGAGCTACCCCTCTAAGTATTGCAAGAAAAAAAAATCTTGCTTTTGTTTTTCCAACTTGGGAAATTCCCAAGTTGGAAATTATCACTTATCACTCTAGGGAGAAGGATATTCTTTTTAGTAGTACTATTAACACAACACTCTGTAAAGTTTTGCCTTTTACTCAAAAATGCATTATCCATAATCTTCAGAAAAAAAACAGAACTAATGGAATTCTAAAATAAAATTAGCAAAGCACTCAGAAACTCTTAATTCCCATGCCCTAAAGTACTACATTAGATCTAATATCTCTATAATGAACTCCCTCTGAAAACCCAGAGATTATATCTTTATGAATTAATAACAGATTGCCCCATGTATTTGGGGATTTCACCCCCAAGCTTATACTCTACCTTAATTGTCTCCCCTAAAATATATGTTCAAGTCCTAACCCCTGATACCTGTGATCCTATTTGAAAATAGGATCTTAGTAGATGCAATCAAGATTAAGTCACAATGGACCACAGTAGGCCCCAATCCAATTACAAGGTGTCCTTGCATTCTTTTTTTTTCTTTTTTTGGAGACAGGGTCTTACTCTGTTGCCCAGGCTGGAGTGCAGTGGTGCAATCTCAGCTCACTGCAGCCTCAGCCTCCTGGGCTCAAGCAATCCTCCTGCCTCAACCTCTGAAGTAGTTGGGACTATAGGTGCACACCAACACGCCTGTCTAACTTTTGTACTTTTTTATAGAGACAAGGCTTTCCCATGTTGCCCGGGCTGGTCTCAAACTCCTGGGCTCAAGCTATCTGGCCACCTTGGCCTCCCAAAGTGATGGGATTACAGGTGTGAGCCACTGTGCCCGGCCAACAGATGTCCTTTTAAGAAGAGAGAAATTTGGGCCAGGTGCAGTGGCTCACACCTGTAATCCTAGCACTTTGGGAGGCGGAGGCAGGCAGATTACCTGAGCTCAGGAGTTCAAGACCAACCCGGCAACATGGTGAAACCCTCTTTCCACTAGAAATACAAAAAATTAGCCTGGCGTGTCAATGCATGCCTGTAATCCCAACTACGAGGGAAGCTGAAGTTGAGAGATTTGCTTGAACCCAGGATGCGGAGGTTGCAGTGAGCTGAGATCACACCACTGCACCCCAGCCTGGGTAACAGAGCAAGACTCTGTCTCAAAAAAAAAAAAAGAGAGAGAGAGAAATTTGAACACAGAGACACACACGGAAAGACGGCCATGTGGTGTGATGCTTCTACAAGCCAAGGAAACCCAAGGGTTGCCAACAATCACCAAAAGTTAGGGAGAGGAAAATTCTTCCCTAGAGCCTTCAGAGGAAGAATGGCTCTTCAACACATTGATTTCAGGCTTCTGGCCTCCAGAACTGTTTTCTGTTGCTTTCAGCCATTTAGTTTGTGGAACTCTGTTTTGTAGTCCTAGGAAACTAACACATACATTATCTTCCTATAGGAAGATATGTTCAATTATTTCATCAACAAGCAAAATGTGCATTTCCAAACCACCCTCTGAACAACATCTATATAATCTGCAACGTGCAGGTTTAGTCTTCTGGAAAAGACACTAGAGAAAGACTGCCCTTGAACCACAATGAAAGGACCTTGGCAGGTACTATTAACAAATAATATAGCAGCGAAACTCCAAAATAAGGCACTTGGATTCATATTTCCCAGTTCAAAAGATATACATCTCTTCCTCCTGTCTACTGAACATCCATTTCATCTGAAGTCTTAAATTGAAGATTCTTAGGAATTCTCTAGAAGTTGTCAACTTCAGAAATGGACAGCATTGACCCCAGATTATGGAAGAAATAATGGAGCTCCAAAGTGGACAGCTTCTCCTAAAGATGAGGGAATAAGACGCATTTTCTGATTGATCATCAATTTTCTGATTTCCCTTAACAATACAATGTTCTCTAATGTACCACTTCAACACCTTCTAGAACACTAATATAATCCCTTTTATTTTCATCCTAATATTTCCGACCCTTGTGATATTCTTGTATGCCTTAATGAAAACTAAAACTCTCATATGTTTTTCCCAGATCGCAGCTGTGGCTCTGAAGGCAATGGATTGCTGAATCTGTAATCCCTTCACTGACCCTGTGGACAAAAACGTAACAGCTGTTCCTTTAAATACTTCAGAAGGAGAATTCCCTGTTACAGAACTCTTCTAGTTCTTGAGTTTTCCTCAAGTCATTAATCCCAGCCTCTAATCTTTCAAAAAATTGATCTTAACTTTATATAAATGAAATGTTTCTGAGATCATTACAATCTGATCAGCAAAGTCTAGTCAATAGGGAATAAGCACTAATATTGGGCTATCCTGATCATGATAGTTTGTTCTCTTCAGAGATATTTCAGCCTTCCTTGCAGGAACTGCTTAATTCCACTCAAGGGATTTGTTCATCTTGAGGGAATTTAGTCTGTATTGCACTAAGGATACTACTCCTTAAATGGACATCAGGCATATACCTCCCTACCTCACATTCACTGATCCTGTGTATTCAGAGCAATTGTCAGAGATTTCCAAATATTTAAAACTATCATCCTTCTATTGAATCCTATATCCTTGAGAAAGATATCCAGAAGCCTCCAAAATGAAGTAAATACAATTATTTGGGGGAACTTTCAGGAGAAATACCTCATTTCCTCTTCATGTATACTCTGCAAGCTGTAATTCCTGTAATAGGAATAATGCAACTAGAAAAGTGGTTTGAGGCTGGGCATGGTGCCCCACATCTGTAATCCCAGCACTTTGGAAGTTCAAGGTAGGAGGATCACTTGAGCCAAGGAGTTCAAGACCAGCCTGAACAACATAGTGAGATCCTGCTCAGGCACAGTGGCTCATGCTTGTAATCCCAGCACTTTGGGAGGCTGAGGTGGGAGGATCATCTGAGGTCAGGAGTTTGAGATCAGCCTGGCCAATGTGGCAAAACCCCATCTGTACTGAAAAATACAAAAATTAGCCAGGTGTGATGGTGTGCACCTGTAATGCCAGCTACTCAGGAGTTGAGACACGAGAATTGCTTGATCTCAGGAGGCAGAAGTTGCAGTGAGCCGATATCACACCACTGCACTGTAGCCTGGGCAACAGAGTGATACTTTGTCTCAGGAAAAAAAAAAAAGTGAGATCCTATCTCTACAAAAATAAATAAATAAATAAAATTAGCCAGGTGTAGTGGCAAACACATATAGTCCCAGCTATTCAGGAGCGTGAGATGGGAGGAAGAGAGAGAACCCAGGAGTTTGAGGATACCGTGAGCCACGATCATGCCACTGTACTCCAGCCTCGATAACAGGAAGACCCTGTCTCCAAAAAAAAAAAAAAAAAAAAAAAAGTAGTTTGAAATTTGTTCCTGACTTTAGCAGAAGTTGTAAACAACACTACTCCTGTTCTTGGAGCCAAACGAACTAATCTAAACTCATTAGCTAGAGTTGTCATGGACAATTGTATAGCCCTGGATTTTCTCTTAGCCAGCCAAGCAGGAGTTTGTGCCACAGCAAACACTTGAGCTGCACCTATATAAATACTTCTGGGTAAATAGAACAGTATGTGACTAAGCTAAAGGAAAAAGCCATCTGGCTCTCTCAGATGGATTATGGGACATGGTTTCATTGCCTGGGTTTCATAATCTAGGCCCTTGGCCTCAAACCATGATGTAAAGACTAATTGTCAGTTTGCTTCTGAGAATGGCCTGTGGTGCAGTTGGCTGATGGATCCTGTCCACAGTCCTAAAAGCTTCTGTGTAGCTATTGTCTCATCAGAGGTTCAACAACTCATCCTACAACAGAAGGTACAGGAAAGATTAACCCTAGATCAATCAGAAGCTGCATTCAACGGGCAATCTTCTGAACTTAGTCAATAATATCTTGGCAATGACGAAAATCTGGATATAATCATTCATGTAATGTGATCTGACTTTGTCTGCCATTGGCCAAAAGGGAGGGAAAAAAAAGGCAGCCCCTGACATTCAGAAGCAGGTCTGACTCTCCCAAATAGGCATTTTAATCTCCTATTAGATAGGTATAAACAGGCCGGGTGCAGTGGGTCACGCCTGTAATCCCAGCACTTTGGGAGGCCGAGGCAGGCAGATCACCTGAGGTCAGGAGTTTGAGACCAGCCTGCCCAACATGGCGAAACCCCGTCTCTACTAAATAAATAAATAAATAAATAAATATAAAAATTAGCCAGCCTACCGAGTCAGATTAGGCTCTGAGACTCCAGTGTAGCCACGTGGTAGAAGAAGATTTATGGACTGAAAAAGGCAAGCGACCAACAGAAAACAGAAGTGAGGTACAGAAATGGCTGGATTGGTTACAGGTTGGTGTTTGGCTTAATTGAACACAATTCAAACAGTTGGCTACATTTGATTGGCCAAAACTCAGTGATTGGCACAAGTGTAGTCTACAGTCTGTTCACACTTCCACTTGTTAGAGTTCACCAAGTAGAGAGAAACTTTCAGGCCAAACTTAAAATATGCAAGGAGGCAGCTTTAGGCTAAACTTGATTTAACAGGTGTGAGCCACTGCCCCCTGCCTAACAGGCTTTCTAAGCAGTGATGTCCTGGTCCCAGGTCCACTAATGGGCCACCTTCCTACTTCTTGCTGACTCTTAAATTGGACAACTTCCGCCTCTGACTCAGCATTTCAAATTAATTTCCTGCGTGGGAATTTGCAAATAATCCTTGCTAAGAATCAATGTGTGCAGGATGGCCCAGCCACTGGCTTTCCCTCATAATCACAGCAATGACCTCAAGAAGTGCCCAAAGTTTGGTTATGTGTGACTAGTTTGTGTCTAAAAATGAGACCAAATAGTGCTTCTAAAAAATTCCCGTGACTTTCCCAAAGCTTTCTTGCTGGTCATTTTTCCACAATAGGTTTTTCATTTCTAAATTGTTGTATACTCTGAGTTGGTCTTCTGTGTTGTTTTGTTTATTGTTTTTTTCCCTTCAAGGTAAACGTGCCAATTCCTATTTTAAAATCTTTCTTCATATGGGCTGTTTGTTTTTTCCCATAATCTGTTTTTCAAGTTTCACCTATATCTCTGTTTATTTGCTGAACACTCCTGAGACAATAATATTTGGGCTTGGCGCTCTGCTTGGCTGAAATGCATTCTGCCTGTTAATCATTTCTACTATCAGCACACTTTAACTCAGTCTCCTGGATATCAGCCATTGTTCCTAGATGTGACTCTTCACTTTGGCAATTCTCTATTCTAGCCCTCTGTGAGTAATGAAACTGTCTTTTCAAAACCTAGTCTGTCTTTAACCCTTTTGTACTTTGAACCCTTCTTTTTCTCTATGTAATAATATTTTATGTCTGTGTATATGGTTTAAAAGCCTATGATTATGAATACTGCTTGCAGTATTGAGCCTCTTGATTTTTAAAATCTTTTCTTTATTCAACTCATATCATGATTAATTCTGCTTGTCTTGTATAATTCTCTTATCCTTACTCTGGTTTCTTCATATTATTTTTTTTTAAAGACCAAAAACAAAAGTCTTCTCTATTGTCCTTCTTTTTTTTTTTTGCGAAAGAGTCTCACTGTTTCCTAGGCTAGAGTGCAGTGGCACAATCTTGGCTCACTGCAGCCTCCACTTCCCGGGAGTCAGTGATTCTCTTGCCTCAGCCTCCCAGGTAGCTGGGATTACAGACATGTGCCACCAAGCCCAGCTAATTTTTGTATTTTTAGTAGAGACAGGGTTTCATCATGATGGCCAGGCTGGTCTCAAACTCCTGACCTCAGGTGAGCCACCCTCCTTGGCCTCCCAAAGTCCTGGGATTACAGGTGTGAGCCACTGTACCCAGCCTATCTTTCTTTAATTGAATATATTTCTGTAACCATTTTATCTTTTTAAAGTTATAATAAACGAGTTGTATTATTTTGAGTATTTCAAGACTGCATGATACAACCATCATTTCAATTCATCTTTAGTTTTAAAATATTTAAAATTAAGATTTTCATACAATTTTGGAGCTAGAGAATATATTATGTACTATAGCACTTTGATTTTCAGACCAAGACTTTGAGGTCCAGAGAAGTTAAACTATTTGTCCAAAATTAAACAGCTCATTAGTTTTAATGTCAGAACCAGAAACTTGGTCCCTGACTTCCTGTCCAATGCTCTTTCTACAACAGGACTGCATCTCCATTTAAAGTGTCATTTATATTTGAATGCCATCAGTATAAGTCATCATTTTCACATCGTGTGTATTTTTCTCCTTCACTATTCATAATTAGAATACCCAAAAAAGAGAAATCTTCCAATAAAATTTGATGTCTCTACAGGTCCCCAGGGTTATTATTGATAGAGTGGACTGTGAAAGTCCCTGGGCTTTATGTTCTGTTCTTCTGCTGATTTGGTGTATAACTTTTGAGATTATTTCCCCTTTGGGCTTTCCTAATGTGTTGGATTCCAGTTATAGACAGACTCTCTGAAAGCCTTCATCTAAGTCAATTGAGAAAAATGGGTATGCTAAAAAGAAAAAAAGAAAAATAGAAAATAAAAAAGACAATTGGAAAACAAGATACACAGCATCATTTAGGACATTAAATTTGGAGAAATGCACTTATTTTTAATCCAGAAACTCGATTCTCATGTCTCTCATGGTGGTTAAGGGTACATTAAGGGTACATTTCTAAGCCTCTCCTCCTAAGCCCAAGAATTGGAGCAATTTAGAATTTTTCTTTGGTTTGCTTACTGTTTGATAAAGTGGGGAAAAAGGAAGTACTCGTAAACTAGGCCAGTATCCTCAGGCAGCTTTATTCCACATGGTGAAGTCCCTGAGATCAAGTTCTGCTAAAGCTTTGCTTAGGGTCTAAGATCATGGCAATTTGTTTGTTTCCAGGAAAGCTGCACTGAGAGCTGTTGGTCTTAAGCTGGGGCTCTGGTTCTTTATGATGTCAATAGGGAGAGATGGAAGGCTTTAACTCTCCATGGAAAGTTTGATTAGACTTGCAGATCAGTGAAACACACTTCTTATATTAGTAAGTACCTCTTAATTGTAGGTATCTGAAACCAACTTGGGTCAGCTCAAGCAGGAAAGAGAAAGCCACTCCAAAGACACAAGCCTGTGTCGTTAGAGCTCAGAGGACACACAAAGCTGAGCTAAGAAGGTGTGGAAAATCCCAGGAAGGGAGACCAGGAGAGATTCTCTCCACCTTTGGCTGATTTGCTGTAAGAATCTGCTGCAAAAAGCTACAAGCATAAGCATTCTGGCTCCCCATCTACAAGTTTATGCAAAGCTCCCAAGGTTACATGTCACATGCAGACAGCGTCTCCCTGTTCTGATTCCAAATTCCCTGGGAAGGGAGTACTACGTGAGTCAGGTACCCACCCAGCTGAGGTTTGCAATACATGGAGCTGGACTGCAGTTAATGCATGTGTGGGTCCTTTGTGACTTTCTAATCAAAGGATAAATGTGAATAAAGGCATAGCTTCAAATTCAAACAGATACTCTAACAGACTCACATATACTCTCACACATGCTCATGTCATTTATGTGAATGCTCCTTATAGTTTTAAATGGTTATGGATTTTTTTCTACTTTTTCCAGGGAGGTACCCAGTGGTAGTATTCCCAGGCAACTCATAAATAAAATACACTGCTAAGAGAAGTTCTATCACTTACATAGATTATTGATCTATCTTAGCCAGAAAGCACAGACTCTGGAACATCTGATGTAAGTGTTATAAAGGACCAATTAACTGACCTAACTATGAAAATAATCATTTGTTAATTTAAAAAAATCAAATGAGGTGATTTCCTGTTAAACTCTTGATTGGACACACATTAGTTTCTCTGGCCCTTTTCAAATATCATAAGAACGACTGTAAACGGATTTTTTTTTTAAATAAAAGGGACTTAAATGCACAAGGAAAGGAGAATGGGAGAGGAGAGGAAATGTCTACAAAAGTTTGGAAGCTGGAAATCAGAATGTGCATGGTGATACATGTGACTGGCCAGGAGAAGCTGAAGGCCAGTTGCCAGTGGGGTGACAGGAGGAACAACAGGAGGGCTCTCAGAAATAGGAAGTACCATGTCCCTCTGAAGGCAAGGATGATGATGAGACCATAAAGACACTATCACCTGTCATCTGGATCCACGTACTTTGACTCTTCTTGTTTTCTATTGTGGCATTCAAGATTTTGTCCCCACCTCTATTTAGGACTTGTCCAAGTTATGAGTAACCTCTGCAATGTCAAACCCAGTGGCCATTCTCTGTCCTTACTTCACTTGGATTATCAGCAGCATGAGGCTCAGTTGATCTTTAATCCTCGAAACAGCTCCTTCTTTTCAGAACACTGCTCCTTCTTTTATCCTTGAAACACCTTCTTTCAGAACCCTGCTCTCTTTTCCTTCTCCTGCCGCCTCACTGACTGTGCATCCTTCCAGGCCTCATTTGCTGGTTCCCTATCTTCTCAATGATACCCTTATTGCAGAATGCTCCAAATCGCAGTCATCGTGTGTCTTCTCTGTCTACTCATTCCCTATTGATTACATCCAACTATGTGGCTGTAAACATCATCAATAAACTAACAACTCCAAAATATACAGCCCCAACCTGGACATCGCTCCACACTCTGCAACTAATCTGCCTATTCAACGCCTCCACATGCCTATCAAATAGACATCTCAAACTTGACATGATGGAAGCAGAATTCTCCTTCTAAAAAGCTTGTTCTTCCCCTAGTCTTCCCCACGTGGCAACCACAGAGATTCCCTTTAAGAGTCAGATTAAGGCCACGCGTGGTAGCTCACGCCTGTAATCCCAGCACTTTGGGAGGCCGAGGCTGGTGATCACCTGAGGTCAGGTGATCAAGACCATCCTGGCCAACATGGTGAAACCCTGTCTCTACTAAAAATACAAAAATTAGCCGGGCATGGTGGTGCGTGCCTGTAGTCCCAGCTACTCGGGCTGAGGCAGGAGAATCCCTTGAACCAGGGAGTCGGAGTTTGTGGTGAGCCAAGATCACGCCACTGCACTCCAGCCTAGGTGACAGAAGGAAACTCCATTTCAAAAAAAAAGTCAGATTATAGGCCAGGCGTGGTGGTTCACACCTGCAATCCCAGCACTTTGGAAGGCCAAAGCGGGCAGATCACGAGGTCAACAGATTAAGACCATCCTGGCCAACATGGGGAAACACTGTTTCTACTAAAAAAACAAAAATTAGCTGGGTATGGTGGTGAGCACCTTTAGTCCCAGCTACTCGGGAGGCTGAGGCAGGAGAATCACTTGAACCTGCAGTGCCAAGATCGCGGCACTGCACTCTGGCCTGGTGACAGAGCGAGACTCTGCCTTAAAAAAAAAACACGTCAGATTATATAATACACCATTCTTCTGTTCAAAAGCCTCCAATGGCTCCATCATACTCAGCATAAAAGGCCAGGGCTCAATAGCATTGGCTTTCTGCCACTCCTGGACCTCATCTCTAACTCTCCCCATCCTTGTCACTCTGTTCCGGCTTCATTGTCCACTAAATATTTATATTTATTTTATTTTTTTATTTTTATTTATTTTATCTTATTTATTTATTTTTTTGAGATGTAGTCTTTCTCCTTCACCCAGGCTGGAGTGCAGTGGTGCGATCTTGGCTCACTGCAACCTCCATCTCCCGGTTTCAAGCAATTCCCCTGCCTTAGCCTCCTGAGTAGCTGGGACTACAGATGCGAGCCACCACACCTAGCTAATTTTTTGTATTTTTTTTTTTAGTAGAGACAGGGTTTCACCATGGCCAGGATGGTCTCGATCTCCTGACCTCATGATCCACCCGCCTCGGCCTCTCAAAGTGCTAGGATTACAGGTGTGAGCCACTGCACCCGGCCTTTATTTTATTTTTGAGATGGAGTCTCACTCTGTCACCCAGGCTCGAGTGCAGTGGTGTGATCTCAGCTCACTGCAAACTCTGCCCCATGGGTTCAAATGATTCTCCTGCCTCAGCCTCCTGAGTAGCTGGGATTACAGGCACACATCACCATGCCTGGCTAATTTTTGTATTTTTAGTAGAGATGGGGGTTTCACCATATTGGCCAGGCTGGTCTTGAACTCCTGACCTAAGATGATCTGCCTGTCTCAGCCTCCCAGAGTGCTGGGATTACAGGTTACAGGTGTCAGCCACCACACCCGGTCTGAATATTTATATTTAGGTGTATTCCCATAACAGGGCCTTTGATCTCACCGTCCCCTGTGCCTGAAATGCTCTCCTCTAAGACACCTACATGGCCTCATCCCATCTTGAAGGGGCTCCCACTGACCAAATCTGTGACTATTTGTTTATTTTAAAAGGATTATTTTATTATTTATTTTAAAAGGATTATTTGCTTATTTTAAAATTTTAATTGCAAGATTGCAATAAACAAAAATCTGTTATCAGGATTTTCAATAAAAAGAAGGAAGAATAAAGAGAGAAGAAAAAAGCTCATTTACCACTACTGGAGGTTACTACCAGAGAACTTTTTTTCTGTGAAATTAGTAATGAAGGAGAAAGCATTAAGCATTTGCTCTGCTTTTTAGGGAGAAATTATAGTTTATCTCAGTTAGGATGGGAGGTTCTTTGAAGAATGCCAACTAATAAACACAGGAGGAATGATGGAATTAGGAAAACATCCTTCGCAACCCACTGAATATAGTTTGGATGTTTGTCCCCTCCAAATCTCATATTGAAATTTGATCCCTAATGCTGGAGATAGGGCCTAGTGGGAGGTGTTTGGGTCATGTGGGCAGATCCCTCATGAACAGCTTGGTGGCTTGGTGCCATCCTGAAAGTAATGAGTGAGTTCTTGCTCTACGAGTTTTTGAGAGAGCTGATTGCTGAAAAGAGTCTGGCACCTCCCTCTCCCTTGCTTCCTCTCTTGGAATGACATGCTCATTCCCCTTTGCCTTCTGCCATGACTGGAAGCAGCCTGAGGTCCTCACCAAAAGCAGATACCAGGACCATGCTTCTCATACAGCCTGCAGACCTGCGAGCCAAATAATCCTCTTTTCTTTTCTTTTCCTTCCTCTCTCTCTCCCCTTCTTTCTTTTCTTCCTTTTCTTTTCCTTCCTTCCTTCCTTCCTCTCTCTCTCTCTCTTTCTCTTTCTCTCGTTCTTTGACAGAATTTTGCTCTTGTTACCCAGGCTGGAGTGCAATGGTGTGATGTTGGCTCATTGCAACCTCTGCTTCCCGGGTTCAAACGATTCTCCTACCTCAGCCTCCTGAGAAGGTGGGATTACAGGCACCTACCACCATGCTCAGCTGATTTCTGTATTTTTAATAGGGAAGGGGTTTCACCATGATGGCCAGGCTGGTCTCAAACTCCCGACCTCAGGTGATCCAACCACCTCAGCCTCCCAAAGTGCTGGGATTACAGGCATGAGCCACTGTGCCTGGCCTTCCTCTTTTCTTTATAAATTAACCAAACTCAGGTATTCCTTTACAGTAACCAAAATGGACTGAGACACCAATAAAATGGTTTATTTGGGCTGGAATCATTAATAGATACTGAAACCATTCAATGAAAAGATTGCTGAAGAGGATATCTACCAGGTAAAAAAACTACCACTCTAGAGCTCACCTAAGGGAAAATGTAGTTTTATAATAGTGAGAGCTGACTATTGTTACCCAGCCAAGTGATCCAACCTAGTATCACTAGTAGTAGGAAAACCAATACCCCCTGTTATGATGGAATAGGTAAGAAATATTACATATGTAAGAATACACATACGTAAGAAATATTCTTGCCAATGTGGAATGGAAAATGAGGGTGAAGCTATCCAATCCAGTTCCAAAGTTTGAGAAATTGTACATGTTCCATTAGTAATGATGGTTAAGACTAAAATTAAAATATTATTTTTGCCCTCAACTTATGTGTATTATTTCAACTGGTCACCAAGTTCTTAGGTCATCAATACTTAAGTTGTTTGGCCCTAACTTTTTAAAAACTTTTATTTTTGACAGTCTCACTCCCTCATCCAGACTGGAGTGCCGTGGTGCCATCTCAGCTCACTGCAATGTCCACCTCTGGGGTTCAAGCAATTTTTATGCCTCAGCCTCCCAAGTAGCTGGGATTACAGGCGCGTGCCGGTACACCCAGCTAACTTTTGTATTTTTGGTAGAGACAGAGTTTCACCATATGGCCCGGCTGGTCTCAAACTCCTGACCTCACCTCAGCCTCCCAAAGTGCTGGGATTACAGACGTGAGCCACTGCACCTGGTCTGGCCCTGCTATTTAATAAGCAATACTGTGAGGTATAGCTTTTGGCAAAACTCTTAGGGATGTTGGGAAAAAATTACTACCATGAACAGAGAATATTTGGAAATCTCTTCCCTAGGACCCCTTGTATATTAGAATGGAGCATATTGAATGGTCTTCATCCTTCTAACCTGGAGCCATCAAGATAGTATCCTGGCTCACTTCCAACATGACTCTAGTCTTTATTCTTGATGATTTCAATATACGGAGAGATGATCCTTCTCTCACCCTGGCCCCTCATATCCTGTACTTCTCTCTTCCATGACTTTGTCCTCCCTCGTTATCTCAGCCACTAACTCCCTCTGCCATCTTGTCATTGCCACATACATAACATCATGTAATGTAATGTTAGTACCTGACTCCAAAGAGCCTTTAAAACAACCTCCATGCCTCCCCTCAACCCCCATCCACGTAAACTGCCTTTCAGCAACCTCCACCTATCCTTGGCATGTGCTCTTTTCCCTTCAGCTTAAGTTCCACAATCAATCATTATGATTCCTCCCTTGCTTACACCCTCAACTTCCTTGCTCTCTTCCTGTTTCATTACATTGCTTTACAGATCCCCCTACCCTGGTGAAATCTAGCTCCCTGCTTTCTTTGGGCTATACCTGCACACCTGGACTGTTGCAAGACCCCGTGACCGCCTCTTAAACCCATTCTCCATGCATCAGTCAGAGAGACTTTCAAAACTCACTTTATTTTTTTATTTTTATTTTTTGTTGAGACGGAGTTTCGCTCTTGTTACCCAGGCTGGAGTGCAATGGCGCGAGCTCGGCTCACCACAACCTCTGCCTCCTGGGTTCAAGCAATTCTCCTGCCTCAGCCTCCTGAGTAGCTGGGATTACAGGCACACACCACCATGCCCAGATAATTTTTGTATTTTCAGTAGAGACAGGGTTTCACCATTTGACCAGGATGGTCTCGATCTCTTGACCTTGTGATCCACCCGCCTCAGCCTCCCAAAGTGCTGGGATTATAGGCGTGAGCCACTGTGCCCGGCCCTCAAAACTCACTTTATTGCCTAAAACGCTTCAAGGTTCATTGAACCTTCAGAATACAGTCAAAATTCAGTAAGATACTTTATGGGGCCTAATATGGTCTGACTCTGTGTCCCCACCCAAATCTCATCTCAAATCGTAATCCCCACATGTGGAGGAAGGGAGGTGATTGGATCATGGGGGTGGCTTCCTCATGCTGTTCTTGTGATAATGAGTGAGTTCTCAGTTTCTCCCATGCTGTTCTTGTGACAATGAGTGAGTTCTCACTAAATCTGGTGGTTTTATAAGGGGCTCTTCCTCCTTTGCTTTCTCTTCTCCCTCCTGCCACCTTGTGAAGAAAGTGCCTGCTTCCCCTTCTGTCATGATTGTAAATTTCCTGAGGCCTTCGGAGCCATGTGGAACTGAGTCAATTAAACCCCTGTCCTTTATAAATTACTGAGACTCAGGGAAGTTCTTTATAGCAGAATGAGAACAGGCTAACATAGGGCCCTCCATGCTCTGACCCTCTCTTGCCTCTCCAACCTTCTTTTTCAACATGCACCCTTCCCCACAGCCCACACTTTGCACTTTGCATTCTGCAGTTCCTAGAATGTTTCCTGTTCTCCCTCCTTGGCACATCTCGCTCCCTCTGGAAATGGCATTTCCTAACCAACCGGACTAGTCTCTCAGACCTTACTGAGATGTCACATTTTTCAGAAGCCTCCCTGACACCTGTCCTGTGTGCTCCATAGATTGCCATCAGGTAACAGCCCTGAGCCTATACTGCAGGTACCTGTTTACTTATTTGTCTCCCTCACTACACTGGGAGCTTTTTGGGGGCAGGCAATGTGTTTTGTCCACTGTTGACCCTACAGGGTATGGCACAGTGACATATAGAATGTACACCATAACTAATTGTTGAATCGTCATAAAATCTGTGAATGGTGTTGTTTAAATACAGATATATACACCTGTCCATGTATGTTTCAAAGAGTTCAGTCAACTGTCAAATGTGACAGGATGTTTGAAAGAGTTCAGTCTTGCTGAACCAATCAATTCTGCTTCCAACTTCCTAAGTTTCTGTGGGTGTGAGCTCATTCTCCCTTATTATTTCATCTTTCAGCATAATGCACTACTGAATCCTTATAACATTCAGCACACTCTTTCCTATGGAGTAAATCATATGTTACTGTGTGTACATCAGCCAAGGGACTTCAGTACAAACCTCTGTTTTTAATAGTTTCATGTTGTTTGTTTTTTGTATTTGAGAGACTAGATGTAAATGTTTCCAGGGAAGTTTACTGCCAGATGCAGAGATGAAAGGACAGAAGCCATGTCCTTACCCATGGCTGTCCTTCCAAGGGTCACTTTCATAGGTTGGCACTTTCATAGGTCCCTTGAGATAGCAGTAATGACATAATTTTCAAAAATGAATTTTAATGAAGTTTAGAAAACAGAAATAAGGTACAGTGCCCCAAAGAACTCCCTCAGGTATGGGGGTCCAGAGTGGCCATCTCTACACCCCCAGAGTGACCCAAAGTTCAGCCTGACTCCCCTTACATGAGAAAGATAATCCTATGAGAATAAATATAAGTAGATGGATGAATGAATCTAAGTGCATGAAATTGAAACAAGAGGACTTCAACCATTATGTGATGGCATAAAACAGAATATCCTGGAACGGACAAAAATAAAACTTTGGATTGGGTGAGGTGGCTCATGCCTGTAATCTCAGTGCTTTGGAACACAGAGGCGGGAGGTTTGCTTGGGGCCAGGAGTTTGAGGTTACATTGAGCTATGATCTTGCCATTGCACTCCAGCCGGAACAACAGAGAAAGACTGTCACAAGGACGCTGGAATTTATCCATAAATACATTTTTATTTATGTATTCTCCATCTCTCTTTTTATCCTATTTTATGTAGAGAGCAATGTGATTTTTTTTTTACTTCCTTTACCAAGGCTGCCTACTAGTTTGCAGTTAATACCACTTTACTGTATTCTATAAAGGCATTGCCAAGGTCAGTTGGCTCAAGGTTTGTGTTTCTTCCTTGAGAAAAATACAGAAAGAAGAAAAAAAGATCTTTGTTTGAATAGGAGAGTGGAAAAGGAAATTGGAATTGAAATACAATCGTACATTTCCTGCAGAGTTCACCAATTATTTTTCATTTTCAAATCGAGTTTTGCCATTTCTCCTTAATGGGAATGCTGCCATTTAGAGATAAACATAAAAAAAAAAATAAAAACCAAAATAACAGCAAAAAAACCACGCACAAAAAACACCCATAGTAAGAGGTTGCCACTGTTTTTCTGTAGCATCTCAGTAGATGACCTCCTGGTGTTGCAGTTGGCAAATGGTTGTGAGTCTATTGAAATTACGGCCGTGCCTGATGGCTCACGTCTGCAATCCCAGCACTTTGGGAGGCCAAGGCGGGTGGATTACCTGAGATGAGGAGTTCAAGACCAGCCTGGCCAACACAGTGAAACCCCGTCTCTACTAAAAATACAAAAATTAGCCAGGCGTGGCAGCACATGCCTGTAATAACAGCTACTCAGGAGGCTGAGGTGGGAGAATTGCTTGAACCCTGGCGGCGGGGGTTGCAGTGAGCCAAGATTGCACCACTGCACTCTTGCCCGGGCAAAAGAGCGAAACTCCGTCTCAAAAAAAAAAAAAAAAGGAAAAGAAAAAAAAGAAATTACGCCATTTGTTTTAAATCATGACATCTTTGAAAAGCATGCAGTCTGAATTCGTTGGGTTAGCGATGAGAATATGGAAGTTGAAGTGCATGTATAGAAGTCTATAAAATGGTAAAAACCGAAAGATAAAAAAATGAGCTATTCGAGTATTCTCCGTCTTGCTAGTAAAAAAATCTGCATGTCAGTTTTCAAAACAATACTGATTGTTTCATAAGTACCTGCAAACTCTGAAGCATTTTAAGCAAGGGAATGAGGGAAAAAAAAGTATCTTCATGTTTTGTGCATTACAACAATGAATGCTATTGCGTAACAATGTGGAGTCTTCAAAGCAACCCTGCCAAGAGGGAGAAAGTGGTCCTTTTCGATGTATTGTTTTCTGCTAGAAGGCCCTCAATTAGAATTGTACTTAAGCATACGTAATATAGGATATCATTTTTATATTAGTAGAAAATTGCTACTGCTGCACGTGGGATGGGATACCTGCCCTCCGTTTACAAACAGCCAGGTGCAATGCTGCGCGGGCACCCAAAGGATAAAGGACAGTGTCTGTGCCCTGCGGGAGCAGGCCACGAGTCCCGAAAACGCCCTGGAGCAGTGCTCCTTCCGCGAACCTGCGAGGGCAGTGATTCTTGGTTGCTCCCCACATAGGAAAGTGTCAGTTAATGTGTGTCCCTTTCTCCACTAGATGTCACTGTAAATCAATTGCTTGAGGACGGGACCCCAGTGTTTGGCGCATCTTCACACAGTGCCGGGGTCTGAAGCCCAGTCAGTGCCTGCACTTGCGTCCTTCCCGACAGTCGAGCCCCTAGGGGGGCGGGCGCAGGGACTCACTGTGCAAGGAACAGAGTGCCGTCTGAGCGGCGACCAAGGCGCCGCGACCCGGGCACGAAGCGCGGGGGTGGCCAGGGCAGGAAAGGCGGGCGCACGGTGGGCGGGCGGCGCAGTGCGGGGGCGGGCCCGCGCCGCGCTCCCCTCCGCCCCCGCGAGCGAGACGGTCACGTGCCACCGAGGCGCTGCCCGCTGCTGGCGGCTGCAGAACAGGAAGGCGGGGCCGGAGAAGGGAGGGACGCAGCGGTAGACGCGGGGCTCGGAGGTGCCACGCCCGAGGCTGGGGTCGCCTCGGGCCGGGTGG
Source organism: Aotus nancymaae (assembly GCF_030222135.1). Taxonomy (NCBI): domain Eukaryota; kingdom Metazoa; phylum Chordata; class Mammalia; order Primates; family Aotidae; genus Aotus; species Aotus nancymaae. Next base: position 3,624,825 of record NW_026988546.1, on the reverse strand, counting down.
TAGCCGAGCGCGTGCGCCGCGCCGCTGTGCGTGCGAGCGGGGGCGTGGTGTGGCGTGGGCGGGGCCAGGGAGCGCGCTCAGGACGTCAGGAGGCGTGGCTGCGACGCGCGCGCCAGCTTGAGGGGGAGGGGCGGAGAGTCGCTGCGGAGCGCGCGCGGGGCTGGTCGCCGTGAGCGTGGGGGAGCGTGGACTGATTCGCGGCGCGGTGGAGGGGCTGCCTTCTCGCGGCCCTCCTCCCCGGTCCGTGCGAGGGCACTGGCGGCGGTGGGGCCGGGGTCTGCAAGGCCGGAGGAGGCGGCCGGGCCCGGGCATGGTGGTCTGGGGCAACGCGGAAGGTGAGCGACCCTTGGGCCGGCGGCGGCGGGGTGGGGGAGGGGCGGAACCGGACACGCGTCGCCCAGAGGCGCTGCAGACCCGCCCGGCGGCGGCCAGAGCGCGGCCGGCATGAGGTGGGGCGGGGGAGGGGCGCCTCGCCCCGGCCCCGGCCCCGGCCCGCGGCCGTCTTCTAGCGGCCTGCGCTGCCCGCGGCGCCCGCCCCTCGCTCCCGCAGCCGTCAGGTTATGTAACGTGTGACCTCCCCTTCCCCTCCGTCATGGCGCGGCCGGCCCCGCACCGCTGCCGGCTCCACGGCCCTTCTCTCCGTGCTCCCCGCGTCCAGCCGGCCGGGTCAGACCGCGCCGCAAACTCCTTCCTCCTGCGCCGGCGCCTCGGCTGGCCATTGAGTCCCGCGCCATTCATTCACGCGCGCGTTCGGGCGTTCGTTCCAGAATGTCGACCTGGTTGAACCGCCGCTCCTACCCAGCCTCTCGCCACAGCGTTTCCCCGCACCCTGCCCCCGTGGTCCCCGGTACATCCTGCAACCGCGGTCAGAACGTCCGAAGGCGGTTGCGACTCCCTTATTTTTCCTTGCAGCTTGTCGGTTCCCTTAATAAGCAGGGCGCCGTTCCCCAACTGTCCTTCCGAGCTCCCATTGCCTACTTCTGTACTGTTACAGTGATGCCGCCCTGGGCGTACCGAGCTGCGCTGTGTTTCGCTGCTCTTCCTACCGATTCCCAGTTTGTAAAGAAATAATCTGAACACTCCTTAATGTACTCTAACGTAAAATACATTGTAGGTAATATACGTCTGCTAATTCTCGTTATCTGCACGTCTTCTCACGCCATATACTAAGTAGAAATTGTTTCATTTAGGTGAAAATAATGCAGACTAGCACGTAGCAGTAACAAGGGCTTGTAACTATTAAGGACTTTGTGTAGCAATCCGTAATTCTGTGTATCTGCCTGGTCTTTCTGGACTTTGCACTTTAGTCTCCAAGAATAAGCCATTTCCTGTTTAGGTAGGGAAGGACCAACCATAACCTTGGTTCTTCCTATAGAGTGCTGTATACAGCAAATCAGCCTGTGGGAAACATCAACCTTTCACACACGTCCTTGGCTTTCGCGTGCAAGCACAAGTGCTGCGTGGTGTTCTCTCCCATCCTATACTGGACACTTAAAGTTCCTCTTCCAGGAATTATTCTCCAGTAAACAAGGATCTCTTCCATGCAATTCTTAGGATATCTCTTTGCCACTTTGCCTGAGTTATGATTTATCTTTTTATTCTTGTCTTATTTTGTAGGACCTTTGAGGATGGAGTTTGTACCAAACTCCTGTCTTTTGTTTTGGAACCATAAACGTTATTTTGTGGTAAACAGTACATATTTAATATTTTTTCTAAGGATGGGGAATTGCTCTTTTAGAATTAATTTCTAGAAGGTCTCAAGTAGAACATAATTTTTTAAAAATAATGTGCTTGAATGTATAAGATCACTACATTTCTCCCACTCCCAACTTCAAAACTCTGATTCTACATAGGAGAATTAAAACCTTGTCCTCACCAGCAACAAACTGGTCATTATACGTAAGTTTCAGTGACTACAAATAAAATATATTTGAAAGCCTTTTTTCTTTGATAGCTGTTGTAGTGGTAAGATAGGAACTTCAGTTAGATGTAGGTTGGATTTCTGGCTCTGCCACTTGTTAGCTGGTGACTGGACAAGTTAAGTTACTAGTATCTGATTTTTTCTCGTTTGTAGAATGAAGGTATTATTTCTCACCTTGGGTAGCTGAGGATTAAATGAGTTCTTAAATGTGAGACATCTAGTGAGACCATGTTACGCAGGAGGTGCTCAATAAACACCTTTGGTATACCCATTTATTGCAATTCACAATCTAGAATGAGTCAGGATGTGCTAGAGACAAAGCGTGAGAGGAAAGGTAATCAGAAGAGGTGACAGGTACGTCTTGTCTCCAAATAAATGAACAAGTCTGACACTAAAGAGCACTGTACCTCTTTCTGCTTCTCAAGAATGTATGGGTGGGTATATGTGGCATATTACTAATCATAGGGTATGTTAAACAGAACATTTAAAAATGAAAAGTTTTTTTCTGTTGTTATAATAGCACCAACTGAGGCGTTAACATGGACATTAAAAAAGAATCTTATTTTTTTCGAAAGACAAGTCAGGAGAGGAGACAGGAAAAGGGATATTAAAAAGACTCTTCAGAGGTAATTAGGTTTCAGGCTCTTCTTTTAGCATCTGCTTGTAAACGGTACAGGAATCCTAGTCATAAGTTCCAGTATCTCTTGTTTGGACTGTTGCCTTAGTGCCTTTACTGGTGTCTTTATTTCTCTTGCTCCCTGACTGTCCCCAGGGATTCCCCTTGACAATCAGAGGGAATCTTTTTAAAAATGTAAATCAGATTCTCACTTTCTTGCTCAATATTCTCCAAAAGCTTCTTGTCAACACAATTGAATCTAAGCCCCTTAGCACATCCCATCAGGGCATGGCAGCTGCCAGCTTCTAACCTTACCTCTTACCAGGTGACTGACTTTCAGCACCCTACCCCAGTCCCACAGTCCTTTTGCCGTTTCTTGAACAAACTGTTCCTACCTTAGGATGTTATACTTGCTATTCTTTCAGCTGGACCACCCCTTCCTCTAGGTGGTCATGACTCTTCACATCTTGTGTTTCTGCTCAAATGTCATGGCCTCAGAGAGGCCTTTTCTAATTCTGAAATAGGAGCGAGCCCCTTCCTTTATAATTTTTGATTCTTCATTATCTTTTTCTCCATAACATTTATTACTAGGTGAAGATAAACTGTTTTTGTTCACTTACTTAGTGATTTCCACTATTAGACTTGTTTAGCTCCCAGTCTTCTTCCCAACTAGAGAGCAGAGGCCTTGTCTGACTTGTACACAGCTTTATCCCCAGTGCTTAGAACTGTGCGTTGTACATAGCAGGCTCTCAGTAAAACTTGTTGAGTAAGTGAATAGTATAGTTGATTTGAATATTGGTTCTGGAATCAGACAGCCTGGGTCACAATTCTCTGGCTCCTACCATTTACTGATTGTGAGACCATGGGTACGTTAATAAGTTGGTGGTGCCTCAGTTCCGCTCATTTGTAAGATGACTATAATAATACCTATCTCATAGAATTATGGTGAGTAATAATTGAGTTAATATATGTAAAGTGCTTAGAACAGGGTAATTTTAAACCTTCTACTAACTAATTGAAATTAGCTTGTTCACTTAGGATTTTGTATTTTGGCATGAGGTAAAGGTGGATTAATTGAAATTTTTTCTTTCTTTAAATTTTTTGAGACAGGGTCTTGCTCTGTCGTCCAAGCTGCAGTGCAGCGGTGTGATCACAGTTCACTGCAGCCTTAACCTTCTGGGCTCAAGTGATCCTCTCCCCTCAGACTCCTGAGTAGCTGGGACTACAGGTGCATGCCACCATGCCTGGCTAATTTTTTAATGTTTTGTAAAGATGTGGTCCTATTATGTTGCCCAGACTGGTCTCAAACTCTTGGGCTACAGTGATCCTTCTGCTTCATCCTCCCAAAGTGGTGGAATTACAGGTTTGAGTCACCGTGCCTGGCTAAATTTTTTATTTATTATTTTTGTGCTGAAGTTTTGTTAGCTGCCAAAATTATATTTATGGAACTCCTTTAAAAAATACATTTTGTGGATGTCTAGAACAAATTAAAAAATAAACTGCTGAGAATGGTGACTGGTGTTTGGTTTTAATGTGTAAGTCAGATTTTTTATTCTTCAATCTGTAGAAGATGGTTAGAGTGATTATCTCAACAACCGCCCACCAGAGTGGCTTTTATATAGTTCCCTTTGAAGTTCAGCTGGAGATCTGATTGTGGTGATGAAAGGACTTGCTAGAGGCTTCCTGTCTTCACACAGGAAAGTCCTTGAAGATCCAGTTGAAGTATGAGTCTTGTAGTATTTGGGAAGGAAATTTTTATCATCTTTAGTGTGTTCAGTTTCTGCTGCCTTAAAATGTGAGTTTTTCCCCTCAAATTATATTTGGTTATTAATTGGAATTTAAAGTAGCCCAGCTGTGCTTTGTATAGTTTTATTCTTTTCATAATAAGATTTTTTTTTTCTTTAGCAGTTACAGAAATAGAAGAAAGAATTAATGGAAGTAGTGACTGTAATAATAGATACTTTGAGCTAATACAATTTGAATTTTTCTCATAAACTAAAATTCTGTCTGTGGCAATTAAACTTCCATAATACCACTTATTTTAAATTAGTTCACTTGTCCTTAGTAAAATGCTTCTTTGTAGGACTGTTACTTTATTTCTCAGTTTGAACTTTAACAAGCAATAGGATCCTAAACTTTAGACCTAATTTTTTTTAAAAGTCAGAGGACTGCTTCTTTGTGTATTGTTTCTTCCAAAATTTAATAATTGTGAGTTATTAAATATTTACTGTGTGCTAGGCTCTTTGCTAAGTGCAATGTCTCATTTAATATCTACAACTACTGTATAAGGTTGGCACCATTATAAAGAAACAGATTTAGAGAGGTATTGTTACTTGGCTGGTCACACAAGAAAAGAGCCAAGATTTCAGGCTAGTTCCCAAGGTCATAACCAGTCTGCTATGAAGCACATTAAAAACGACAAGGTTTTTGTTTGGAAGCGTGCTGTTACATTTTATCACATTAGTTGTGCGTGTCTGTTCTTAGCTACTGGCAGCTTCATCATTATTTATGGCTAATTTTTTAAAATTTTATTTTAGATTTTACTACTACTACTATACTTAAATGCGTGTATTATAAGTGTGAAATGTTTTAATAGGATGATAACTTGCAACGTAATTAATATTTTTCTCATTTACTCGTATTTAAAAGTCATTAAAAATAAGTCAGCATCATGTGTCTTGGTGCTTCAGCTTTGTAAATAGTTTGAAAAGGTTTTGCATATAATAGATACATCAGATTTAAGAAAACATAAATGTCTAAGTTTGCTTAAGACTAAATTGCAGATAGCAAGTAAATATTTAATGCAAGTTACTGGTGATGTGTTCCTGCTGATTATGGAGCAGTTTTTTTTTTTTTTTTAAACTTTTAGGTTCTGGGGTACATGTGAAGGTTTGTTATGTAGATAAACTCATGTCATGGGGGTTTGTGGTATAGATTATTTCATCACTCAGGTATTAAGCCTGAAATACAGTAGTTTATTGATACAATAGAATTTAAAACTTGGGTCATTCACTTAAGTTAAATGTTTTAATTACATAATTGTCGCTTGGGTTATAAACTACATACTTGTTGATATTTTAAAAGCTTAATAATTGGCTGTAAAAGTTTGAATTTTGGTATCCAGTTTGTTCTTTTAGATGTAGGTAATTCATTAGTTATTTGGAAGAAAAAATTGGGAGATTTTCATGTGTGGGGTGGAGGCATTGATCATCTGTTTGTGTTAGGGTTGTAAAATGTTTTAGTAACTTAATTGCTGTTTTGAATTTTAGCACTTGAGTCGAAGTTACTTACACTGTTCAGGTTTACTATGTTGGAGGCTAATACTCTTTTGCAAATTGTTTATGCCTAATCTTAGTTCAGATTGTCACTTCAGATTGTTACATAGAATAAGACTTCTGGTGTATTGAAGAATGTAGCATGTTGTTGTGTTTTGTTTTTGTTTTTTTAAATGTAATTTTAAATATATGATATTCTTGGTGTGAAGCAAAGGAAGAATCCAGAAGCAATGACAACTTCTGCTCCCTTTATGTTTGCTTGCAGTTACATTTAATAGAAGGATTTGTGAGAAAAGGGATTTGTGAAAGCTAGAAGTGATAGCAGGTCCAGAAGAGTGTGACTGTATTTTTGAATTGCAGTTGCTCTGAGGGATTTGTTTTTAGTTATGCATCATTATTTATGCCAGTTAACCTTGTGAGTTCAGAGATCTAATGACTTGTATGGGTGGAATGCAGAAGGTGTGGACTTCTGCTAAGATTTAGATTATGGTGTAGGCTAGGCTCAGGAGCCAGAAACTCTCCCATCCATTTACATACACAAATTTACATTTTCTTAAAACTTAAAAAGTAAGGTTTAAACTTTTTAGTATGATGTATTCAATATTTAAGGTCTTCTCTTACATTTCTCCACCTATGTTAGTTTGTCTGTCTCTACATCTGGCCATGTGTCCTACATACTAGTAAGTTCTAGAATGTTGTCCTAAACATCTTTTTTTTTTTTTTGAGATGTAGTTTCGCTCTTGTTACCCAGGCTGGAGTGCAATGGCGCGATCTTGGCTCACCGCAACCTCTGCCTCCTGGGTTCAGGCAATTCTGCTGCCTCAGCCTCCTGAGTAGCTGGGATTACAGGCACGCGCCACCGTGCCCAGCTAATTTTTTTGTATTTTTAGTGGAGACGGGGTTTCACCATGTTGACCAGGATGGTCTCGATCTCTTGACCTCGTGATCCACCTGCCTCGGCCTCCCAAAGTGCTGGGATTACAGGCGTGAGCCACCGTGCCCGGCCCCTAAACATCTTTTTGTATTTTTCTTTTCATTTCTTATGAGGCAGGGTCTCACTCTATAGTTGAGGCCTGAGTGCAGTGACATGATGACGGCTCACTGCAGCCTTAACCTCCCAGGCTTAAGCAGTCCTCCCATCTCAGCTTCTATAAGTAGCTGTGACCACAGGCGTGCACCAACATGACTGGCTAATTTTTTAATTTTTTTTTTGTGGAGACAGGAGTCTCACTTTGTTACCCAGGCTGGTCTCCAACTCCTGGGCTCAAGCAGTCCTCCTGCCTTAGCCTCCCAAAGTGCTGAGATACAGGTGTGAACCACTGCACCTGGCCTTTTTATGTTTTTGATTATGAATTTTCCTTCTTCCTGAAATCTTTGCTTTCCTGTTACCCCTTACCACCGCCCTTCTATCCCATAAAATCCTGCTGATGGTTCTTAGTTCAGATCTACCTCTCAGTGATGCTTTCTTGGGTGTCTTCTTGAACATGAGATTTATTGCTGTTTTCTCTGCATTTATTATTTTTACTGTTTTGGTCTTGCTCTGTCACCCAGGCTGAGTGCAGTGGTTCACTGCAGCCTCGACCCTCCGGGCTCAAGTGATCCTCCCACCTCAGCCTACTGACCACAGGTGTGTGCCACCATGCCTGGCTCTTTTTAATTTTTTAAAAATTTTTGTGGCGATGAGGTCTTGCTGTGTTTCTCAGGCTGGTCTCATGCAAGAGATCCTCCCACCTTGGCCTCCCAAAATGCTGGGATTACAGATCTCATAGTTGTATACAAATCTTTCTTCTCTGATAACCTTGGATTTTGGTTTATACTCCTTTTATTCACCTTGCAAACTGATAGATTATAGTAAATGCTAAGTAAATATGGAGAAAAACCATTAGCTCAGACCTGGAATTTGGGGTAAGGGGAAGTAGTGAGAAGGACAGCAAATTTTGTCACTTGTAATCTAATTAAAACCTTCAGCTGGTGAATTGCATTACTCCTGATGTGAAATTCATTCTACTTAGGACACATTATAGCATCATTCACTCTACCATATATAACCTTTTTTATTACCACTGAACTGTCCTTTTTTCTGTTCTCACCACTATACATACATTTTTAGGTACAGGCAAAACCAGTGGTTCTCAAAGTGTGTGCCACAGTCCAGCAGCATCAACATTTAGAAATGCAGAGTCCCAGCCCTACCCTTAGACTCACTGACTGAATCAGAAACTTTGGAGTTGGGGCCCACAGCAGTCGTGTGTTTTAATAGGCTCTGCTAGTGATTCTGATGCATGCTGAGGCATGAGAATCACTGCTTTAGATACAGTTCCCTCTTCTTTGTTAATATCTTCTTTATTCTCCAGCTAAGTTCTGTTCCTATTACTAGCTCTTCTACTGTGGCCTTTGGAATCCCTGATTTATTGCAACATTGAGCTTTTCTACAGATAGTCGTTTGGCTTTCCTGTGAGATTATACCACTTCTGCTTAGTGAAGATCAGTTGCTTCTTACTCCTTCCTCTAGACTCTTTAATTTTTATCATTTCATCTCCAGATTATTCTTTTGTTTTCCTTTGTAGCTTGATCCCTACTTAAGAACATGCTGACTGAGATGTATAGAACATCCTAGTGGAGATGCTTAGTAAATGCAATTGGGCCTCATGGTTTGCAATACAGAAAAGCAGGAAAATTGAGGGGAAGGTGTTTGGGAGGTGGGTGATTTGGCTGCACTCTGAAAACTACAGAAGGCAGTTGTTCTTGGTACTTTTTAAGAAAATTTTTATTTTTTATCTTTTTGAGACTGAGACTCGGTGTCGCCCAGGCTGGAGTGCAGTGGTACGATCTCGGCTAACTACAACCTGTCTCCTGGGTTCAAGTGATCCTCCTGCCTCGGCCTTCTGGGACTACAGATGTGCACCACCACGCTTGCCTAATTTTTGTATTTTTATAAAGATGAGGTTTTGCCCTGTTGGCTAGGCTTATCTCGAACTTCTGACCTTAGGTGATCACCTGCCTCAGCCTCCCAAAGTCTTGGGATTACAGGCATGAGCCACCATGCCTGTCCTCCTTGGTACTTTATTAAAACAGTGTCTCTACTTTGTTCCCTTTTTATGGAAATCTGTAATTTAAGGGAACAAAAGCAATAGTCATTCTTGAAGAAAGCCCCCTTCAGTTTGTATTAAAGATGATTTTTGTTAAATCAAGCATCTTTTTTTGGTAGTTCTGAATAACAAAAAGAATAAGAGAGAAAACTGCTATATTGAATTGTTTGGGATAGACACTTTCCTTTTAGTCAGATCAGCCTCAAACTGGGACATTACAAATGTTTGTTATATTCAGGTTTAATATATCCAAATATTTTTTTATAGTACATCTTAATTGTTTGTCTCTCTGTCTCTGTAGATATTGAATCAAAATCATTAAAATGCTCAAATGTACTTACACATTAGGGTACAGGCTAAGCTGCTGTAACGGAGACTTCAGAATACAATGGCACAAACAATATTGAAGTTTATGTTTCTCCTATGATAGTCCAAAGGTAGACAGGCAGTCCATAGTGGATGAGCACTTCAGTGTTTTAGGTCATTGAGAGTTCCGTATTTCTTCTGTTTGCTTAACCATTCCATAGGGCATTGTCACTATTCTCATGGTTCAAGCTGGGTTACCTCACAACTGCTTTCCAGAAAAAGAAGTAAACAGCTTTCTTTAGGAATGTGGCTCATATTTCGTACACATCCTCTGCTCATACCCATTGGTCAGAACCTAGTCACATGGCCACCCCTGATTTTTAGAGGAGCCTGGGAAATGTGGTCTCTGGTTGCCCACTCTGCCTCCTGCTAAGAAGATTGGGAGAGGTGTTCCATTACTAAAAATAAGAAAGAAGAATGAATACTGGAGCACAGTGCTATTTTACCATTGTGGAGTTGGGAGTCCAAAGACCACCCTCACTTACGAGACTAACTGCAAGTTTGAGGATCCACACCATTCTTAGGTTCAATAATTGGCTAGAAGGGTTCACAGAACTGAAAGGGCTTTTACTTATGGTTGGATTTATTACAGTGAAAATATACACAATAAAATCAGTCCCTGTGTACATGGGGCACACAGAAGAGTTCCACGTGTGTAACTTCCAGTTATCCTTTGCCAGCGGAGTTGTGGACGATGCCAACTTCTGGCACTGATATGTGACAGTACTCATGGAGATTGCCAGTTAGGGAAGCTCACCCAAGCCTTGGTGAGCAGCATTTGTACTGGGGCTTGGTCACTTAGATATGATTGAGTGTTGGCATGGTTGACCTTTAGTTTTCAGCCCTTCCGGAGGTTGATAATGTGTAGCTCAAAGCTCTCACCATAAATCACAGTGTTAGACTATCTGGAGTGGCTCAAATCCCCCAGATAAACAAAAGCATTTAACAGGGTGGATGTTAAGGCCCACGTCCTGCTTCCCCACAACCAATCAGAACGCCTCCACTCCCTATAAAACCCCATACCCGAGAGGAGTCAAGCGCGACTTCTTCCGCCCGTCCTGTCGGACCGCAGAACCTCGCCTAGGAGCCGATTAAATTCATTCATTTCAATTAAAAAAAAAGAGTTTTTTATGTTTTTTTTTAATGTTTATTTTCTTTTTTTAATGAAACTAGATCACTGCTTAAAAAACCCTGCACAAACCCTTCCCTTCACAGTTCCCTTGGCTCAGCCTCTCCTGTCTCACAGGAACTGCAACAAAATGGGTGTGGAACAGCCACCACCACAGCCATTGAACTACAGGAAGGGAGAGGCCCAAGGCACCGACCCTAGGTCTTTAGAGGGTGACAGTTCTTCCTTCCACGTCCATTCCCATGGGGCCTGGAGGTGCATAGATGACGGTGGTCCATGCCACTGTGGTTCAGACCAGAGTGAACTGATGTGAATGTCCCACCCCACAGAGCCCCCTCCCCCCATAGATTACCCCCAAACCCTAATTCTGCCCCTCTACTGGGATGAGGCCCAGCTTCCATCAGAAGGGCCGGGACCTACAGGCTGTAGAACTTGAGGCTTCTGTCCATGCCTGTTGAAGCAATAAACTTGGCATGATGTCCTAAGGCCACCCCTGTGGTCAGGCTGCTATGCTTTGTAAAGTGAAGAATCTCCGTCCATTGTTTGCAGATGTAGATCTGGACATCCGTGCCCCCAAGGACCAGGTAGGTACCACTCTGGTCAAAGATCAGTCTCGAAGTCGCTATCCAGCTGCAAGGCCTTAAAGTTCTTAAGCTTTCACAGATCCCAGAACTTAACAGAGGAGTCATCAGCCGCTGTCACCAGGTAGTAACCATTCTTAGAGAAGGTGATGCTGGTGATGGGGCCCGAGTGACCAGGGAAGTTGGCCACATTGGTACGTTCCTTCAAGTCCCAGATCTTGATCTGAGAGTCCATGGTTCCCGTTCCAAAGATGAGTCTGTCAGGGTGGAACTGTGCACAGGTGAGAGAGCAGCCGGAGGTCTCATCTTTCACCTTGGTAAGCACATGCCCTGTCTGGATGTCAGAGAAAGCCCAGTACTGATCATCGGAGGAGCTCAGGAGATAGTCACCAGTGGTGTGAAGGCCCTGTCTGGATGTCAGAGAAAGCCCAGTACTGATCATCGGAGGAGCTCAGGAGATAGTCACCAGTGGTGTGAAGGCTGAGGCCAGTCATAGCACTCTCGTGGGCCTGAACCACCTGTACACAAGACACATTGGGGACCGAACAAATCCTAATAGTGGCATCAGGGGAAGCAGAAAACACCAGGTCCTGGGAAGGGTGAAACACCACGCTGGTGACCTTCTTGGTATGGCTTTTGAGGGTAGCCAGGATTTGTTCAGAACTTTTGTCAAACACAACCACATTTTTATCTGCCCCACCCGTGAGGATCTTGTTGGTGTCGGATGGGCAGAGGTCCAGGGCCAGGATCCCAGGAATGTGGCACTGTGCAACCCCACGTGGGACGCCACCTGCTGGTATTTGCTGAGCTCTTCTGGCTTCACCAGCTTCTCAGGCACAGTCTCCCCCCTCTTCTTGCGCTCTGTAGTTAGCACAGTGGCCTTGTCTTTAAGCTTCTGAATAAATCTCTGGGGTCATTCCCACCAGCTCACCCAAATCCATTGGCTCACCTGCACCCACAACACTTGTTTGGGAACTTGGCACAGCCTGGGGCACAATGAGACCAGCGGGGTTTCCGCTCCCTGGGGTGCACGTCAGTCAGGAGGCGGAAGCAGCGGGGGCGAGAAGGTTGTAGTGCTGCGAGTTGAGCTCCTTTTGCCTAAGTGGTCGTGCCCCCTTTAAGAGCAGCTATTGGAAGTCGAGGTGGTCCCGGCGTCCTAGCATCCCAGATGATTGTGCAGTGCTGACCAACTGCCACTGGACATAATTGAAACAAAATAGGAAAATGGCAGCAAATTCTTCAGGACAAGGTTTTCAAAACAAAAATAGAGTTGCAATCTTGGCAGAACTGGACAAAGAGAAAAGAAAACTACTTAGGCAGAACCAGTCTTCAACAAATCATCCTGGAGCTAGCATTGCACTCTCGAGACCATCCCTTAATAAGGACTTCCGGGATCACGCTGAGCAGCAGCATATTGCAGCGCAACAGAAAGCAGCTTTGCAGCATGCTCATGCACATTCTTCTGGATACTTCATAAGTCAAGACTCTGCATTTGGGAACCTTATTATTCCTGTTTTACCTCGCCTTGACCCAGAATGAAGAAGATATTTGTGATGGAAAAGTGACTTTGTAATATCAAATGCCAAAGCTACTCTCATTCAGTGCTAAATGAACTGTGACTTTCAGAATTTTGGTGAACTCTGATATTTTTTGTTTGTTTAAAAGAAAGGAATGTGGAAGTGAAAATAGAAAAAAAGGATAACCAGGATGATGAGAGCTGTGGAAGCTGTTTTGTCCAAGAAATCGATTATGTACCGTGACTGTAACTTTTTTTGTAATGCTGTTTAACTCTCAATCAGATTCTGAATTGGATGGTCACAAAATCAGTCCCCAACCCCTAGCAAGTTTCACTGAATATATCATGTCCACAGTAGATTTTCAAGAATCATTTATAGTACTTTAAAAAAAAAAAAAAAAGGGCCCCTTATGATGTATATTTCCAAAATGGTGCCAACCTCCGACAAAGGTCAGTTCTACGCCTTTGGACGGGTCTTCTCGGGGCTGGTCTCCACTGGCCTGAAGGTCAGGATCATGGAGCTGAACTACACCCCCGGGAGGAAGGAGGCCCTCTATCTGAAGCCAATCCAGAGAACAATCCTGATGATGGGCCACTACGTGGAGCCCATCAGGGATGTGCCTTGTGGGAACATTGTGGGCCTGGTGGGTGTGGACCAGTTCCTGGTGAAGACGGGCACCATCACCACCTTCGAGCATGCCCACAACATGCGTGATGAAGTTCAGCGTCAGCCCTGTCAGGGTGGCAGTGGAGGCCAAGAACCCAGCCTACCTGCCCAAGCTGGTGGAGGGTCTGAAGAGGCTGGCCAAGTCCGACCCCATGGTGCAATGCATCATTGAGGAGTCGGGAGAGCACATCATTGCGGGTGCCGGCGAGCTGCACCTGGAGATCTGTCTCAAGGACCTGGAAGAAGACCATGCCTGCATCCCCATCAAGAAATCTGACCCTGTCGTCTTGTACCGTGAGACGGTCAGTGAATAGTCCAATGTACTCTGCCTCTCCAAGGTCCCCCAACAAGCACAACTGGCTGTACATGAAGGCGTGACCCTTCCCTGATGGCCTGGCCAAGGACAGGATCATGGGGCCTGTCCTTGACAAAGGCGAGGTGTCTGCCAGCCAGGAGCTCAAGCAGTGAGCGCGCTACTGACCGAGAAGTACGAGTAGGATGTGGCTGAGGCCCGCAAGATCTGGTGCTTTGGGCCCGACGGCACCGATCCCAACATCCTCACCAACATCACCAAGGGTGTGCAGTACCTGAACGAGATCAAGGACAGTGTGGTGGCCGTCTTCCAGTGGGCCACCAAGGAGGGTGCACTGTGTGAGGAGACCATGCGGGGCATACGCTTCGACGCCCACGACGTGACCCTGCACGCCGACGCCATCCATCGCGGGGGTGGTCAGATCATCCCCACGGCGCGGCGCTGCCTCTACGCCAGTGTGCTGACCGCCGAGCCACGCCTTATGGAGCCCATCTACTTGGTGGAGATCCAGTGCCCAGAGCAGGTGGTTGGTGGCATCTATGGGGTGTTGAACAGGAAGCGAGGCCACGTGTTCGAGGAGTCTCAGGTGGCCGGTACCCCCATGTTTGTCGTCAAGGCATACCTGCCCGTCAATGAGTCCTTCGGCTTCACTGCGGACCTGAGGTCTAACAAGGGCGGTCAGGCCTTCCCCCAGTGTGTGTTCGACCGCTGGCAGATCCTGCCCGGAGACCCCTTCGACAACACCAGCCTCCCCAGCCAGGTGGTGGCAGAGACCCGAAAGCACAAGGGCCTGAAGGAAGGCATCCCGGCCCAGGACAACTTCCTGGACAAATTGTAGGCGGCACCTCCTGCAGCGTCTTCCGCCCCGGGGACTCACGGCACCTACAGCACCATGTCCTCACATTCTCAGACGACAGCTGGAGACTGTCCCGACACAGCGACGCTCCCCTGCGAGGTTTCTGGGGCCCACTGCGCGCCATCGCTCAACCTCAACACTTGATGCCGTTTCTTTATTTATTTCCAGAGTCCAGAGGCAGCAGACACACCCTCTTTGCAGGAACTTACTGGGCCTGTGGGGGAGGGGGAGGTGGGATGAGATACCCGACACTTTCCATTTCTTCAGAGGGAAACTCAGATGTCCAAACAAATTTAACAAACGCATTAAGAGGTTTATTTGGGCAATTGGCCTGTTGTGGCTTTTGCCCCAGAAAGGGGAAAGGAACAGATGATTTCTAGCAGGCGGGAAGTCCTGTGCACCGTCACCATGAGCACCTCCAGCTTGTACTAGTGCCATTGGAATAATAAATTTGATATGGTGGTGAAAAAAAAAAAAAAAAGTAAAGGCTTAGAGATTACTTTCCAGTCTCATCTTGGATCATGTGAAGTGGGGAAAAAAGATTGCCTCCCAGGAACCAAGGGCAAAGGGCAGACCTCTGTTTGGGTTAGGATCTGTACTACACAGCCACATCAGTGGATAGGCACAGCTTGTTGTTTTTTGGAAAGCATAGAAAAAGTTACATAAAGTTGTATAATATGTATGCTTTTGTTGAAAGATTTTTAAAACTGGATAGATATATAGAATCATATACATTTTATTTATGTTTTTAAGTTGGAGTCTTGCTCTGTTGTCCGGGCTGGAGTGCAGTGGCGCGATCTTGGCTCACTGCAACCTCCGCCTCCCGGGTTCAAGTGTAGAATTATATACATTTAAAAAATTGCAAAAGACTAGAATTTGCCAGGTCCAACTCTTTCCACTTATGGAGGAAGTAAAATATGACTTGCTTATCAGTTCAGAGAATCAGCAATAAAGTTCATGCTGGCTTTGGTCTCTACTTTTATTTCTTTTCTGAAACAGAGTCTCTGTTGCCCAGACTGGAATGCAGTGGCACAATCTTGGCTCATTGGGACGTCTGCCTACCGGATTCAAGCAATTCTTGTGCCTCAGCCTCCCTAGTAACTGGGATTACTGGTGCTTGCCACCATGCCCGGTTGATTTTTGTATTTTTAGTAGAGACAGGGTTTTACCATGTTGGCCAGTCTGGTCTCAAACTCCTGACCTCAAGTGATCTGCCTGCCTCAGCCTCCCAAAGTGCTGGGATTACAGGCATCAGCCACTGTGCCCAATCTCTACTTCTCATTAATACAGACTAGTTAGGGTCTAGATGGAGGTTATTTGTGGGACCTATTTTCTTCCTTCATTTTGTTACATATATGGCTTTTTTGTGATCTAGATAGGTACTAGATGCCCTAGTGAAGAAGCATCTGTTTTGTTGAATTGTGTTAGGTTACTGCAGTTCAGTAGGATTGTTCTTTCTTTTTAGCAGTTCATATTGATACTATTATTTTTCCATTGATGATTTGGGAACATAAGTTTGTAGAAGATAAGTATGATTATATACCACAAACCAGCAGTGCAGCCTTACAGAACTTTAAAACTTCTCTACCCTAGAAGGCAACTGTGTGCAAAATAAATAGTACTTGGCTGACCTACTCTATAGATGACTTGTAAAGGTAAATGGTAGGTGTAAAGGGGCCTTGGAAAACTAAAGACACTTCGGAAATGAAAGCTATTACTCATAATATGTTTAAATGTAAAGAAATTAAATTTGACTGTTAAACATTAAAGGAACACTAAAAGGAAAGAAATATAAAGTGTCAGTTAATAGGTGAATTTTTTAGGTGGTGGAATGTGGGTAGTTTTTTCCTCCCCTTTTCTGTTGTCTGTATTTTCCAGTTTTCTGCAATAAACACGAATTGCTTTTATAAATAGCACAAGAAAATCTGTTTTTGAAAAGGAACACTTAGCAGGATTGTATACTGTACTTAGTATTACAAAACAGTGTGTTTGAGACCAGCTTGACCAACGTGGTGAAACCCCGTCTCTAAAAATACAAAAAAAATCAGCCGTGCATGGTGGCAAGCACCTGTAAACCCAGCTACTCGGGTGGCTGAGGCAGGAGAATTGCTCTGTTATTCCCTCATCACAAGTCAGTGATAAGGGATTAATAGAGACTGTCCCAAGAAAAGATGGAAAGATCATACTGACTTCAAGAAAAGGCTTACGTACCAAAGGCTATATTTCTTTTCTATGGAGAGTGCTGTATGCCACTTTTATACATTGAAGTTCTTTAAATTCTGTGTTTATCAAGATTGTATCTCGTCTGGTACAGGAATTGTTTTATTGTAGCAGGAAACAGTAACAGGAAAATGTTTTAGTATGCTGAAGGTGTAAAAACCACACATAAAGTGGCAAAAATGGGTTCTATTAGGTTAGGAATAAAGCCTGATCTAAATATCTTGGACTTGTATATTTTTAAAAGATATCTTAAATACATGAAAGATACACAGCTCTATTCTTAGAATGTGAACTGTTGCCTTGGTTTAGAATCAGTCACTAAAAGCAAATACAGACTGACTAGAGCTGGTACTTGTACTTCTGGGAAATTGTGCCCTTCACCTAGGTGTATGAATTGTTTTGTTGTTGTTGAGGCAGAGTCTTGCTCTGTTGCCCAGACTAGAGTGCAGTGGCACGATCTTGGCTTGCTGCAACCTCTGTCTCCTGGGTTCAAGCAGTTCTTCTGCCTCAGCCTCCTGAGTCGCTGGGTCTACAGGTGCTTGCCACCACGCCTGACTGATTTGTTTTGTATTTTTAGAGGCAAGGTTTCACCACGTTGGTCAGGTTTGTCTCAAACTCCTGACCTCAAATGGTCTGCCCACCTCAGCCTCCCAAAGTGCTGGGTTTGCAGGTGTGAGCCACTGCTCCTGGCCTTTTGTTTTGTGTTATCTACAGTGTGGGGAGTCCTTTCAAGATCAAAACCTGACTGTAGTTTGTGGGATATGCATGTCTGTAGTGCCCTTACAACTTCAGCAGTCTGTTTGAGAACTGTAGCCTTAGACAATTACGGTCTTTAGGGTTGAATCAAAACAAAATCCACAAACAGCTGTTATCTAAATGTTACATAAAAAGCTATTTGTCTTGTGTTAAGACTTTTGCCATTAAAGGACAGAATAAGAGCACATTGGAGTAAGCTGTTACCAAACTTTTTTAGGGCACGTGTGCTAGCACTGTATGTACTTAGTCACTCATAAGGGCAATACCTGATTCTTGTAATGGCCTCCCACTGCCGCCAATTCAAAGTTTAAAAAAAAAAAAACCCCAAAACACCCAGATACTGCTGTCCAGATTTCTTAAAGTAGCCTCTCCCAGCTTTGCACCCGACCTGAAGATCCTGTTACTCCCTGTTATTGCAGCTTGCCAGTCTCTGTGATCCCAGGGGTTACGAGTGTTTCCAGCTTCAGAAGTACTTTTTTTTTTTTTAAACAAAAACGTTTTTTCCTTAATTTTGGTAAGATACATATAAAAGTTTACCATTTTAATTGTTTTTAAGTGTACAGTTCAGTAGCATTAAGTGCATTCACGTTGTTGTGCAACCATCATCACCATTCATCTCCAGAATTCTTTCACCTTGCCTGAGACTCTGCCTGTTAAACAGTAGCTCCACTGGCAACCACTATTTTGCTTTCTGTCTCTGAATTTAACTACTTTAAATACAGTAAATGTATTTAGGTAGAATCATAACAGTATTTGTCATTTTGTGAATGCCTTATTTCAATTATCATAATGCCTTCAAGGTTTGCGCAAGTTGTAGCATGCTTTGGAATTGCCTTCCTTTTAAGACTGAATAGTATTTTGTTGTATGCATATGCCACATTTTGTTTACCCATTCATCTGTGGATGGACCTTGGGTTGCTTCCATCTTTTGGGTATTGTGAATAATGCTTATTAGTATGATAGTGTACAAATAAATATCTCTTTGTGTCCCAGCTTTCAGTTTCTTTGGGTATATACTCACAAGTGGAATTGACATGATAATTTCTGATTTTTTGAGTAACTGCTGTACTGTTTTCTATATCAGCTGCGCCATTTTATATTCCCACTAACAGTGCGCAGGGGGCCCAGTTTCTTCCCGTTCTTCTCAACATTTTTTTTTTAATAGTAGCTATTGCGATAGGTGCGAGGTAGTATCTCATTGTGGTTTCTATTTGCATTTCCATAGTGATTAATGACACTGAACTTTTTTTGTGTGTGTACTTATTGGCGATTTGTCTATCTTTAGAGAAGTGTCTGTTCAGAGCCTTTGTTTATCTCTTACTTGGGTTGTGTGTTTATTGTTACTGTTTTTGATAAGAGTTCTTTATATTGCTATGAACCCCTTATCAGATACATGATTTGCAGATATTTTCTCCCATTCTGTGAATTGCCTTTTCACCCTCTTTTGCCCTGTGATTGGCAGAAGTTTTAAATTTTGATGTCCAGTTTGTCTGTTTTTTCTTTTGTTACTCAGATTTTCTCCAAGAAGTCATTGCAAAATCCAGTGTCATGAAGCTTTTATTTATGATTTCTCCTAAGAGTTTGATAGTGTTAGCTCTTATATTTATGTCTTTAATATATTTTGAGTTTTTAATATGGCAAGAGGTAAAGGTCCAACTTCTTTGGCATGTGATATCCAATTTTCCTATTACCATTTGTTGAAAAGATTATCCTTTCCTCATTGAATGGTCATGAAGAAGTTCTTTTTTTTTTTGGATGAAGAAGTTCATACCTTAAGCCAGTAATTAACCAGTTCCTTATTTGTCAATAAATGCCTTAGCCAAGGATTGACAGCTAAGTAAGATAAAGAGGCACTGAAAACAAAGAGGTGTTGAGTAGAGATAAGGCAGGATGCTAAAGGCAAACTTTGTTTTAACCTTGCCTAGAGATGGGGTGGCCACAGGCTGCTTTCTTTGTACTTGTGTCACATTCATGAATTATGTTATTCTACTATAATGTGCCCATTCATTCATTGAATATTCTTTGCATGTCATTCTTACTACATTCAGCAAATATTTCTTAAATAGCTATTACATGAAGATAGAATAAACCTATACATTTATATATGACTGTAGTAATAAGACTGATTAAGAGCCACTCTAAATCACTTTCATTATTAGTTAATAATCAACAGACTTTAGAGTTACAGATATGTAACCATCAGATTAACACTGATGCATATGTATTTGAACATTCTGTGGATGTGTAGTGGGAGTTTTGCTAGTGTGTGTTGAACTGTTTAGAACCTTGTAATGTTAGTAATTCTTTTGTAAATAGATGAAATATCATTTTTACATGAAAATGAGTGTTCCTGGTGATAAATGTCATTCTCTTGGGTAGATACTAAAATTCACCAATAACTAAAGAAAGCATAATGATGTTTAGGAGGAACTGATAGTAGTGTGCTCCAGCAAAAGATAAATGTTAGGAAAAATGCATGCATAAATAATCTTGTTATATTTTTAAATAAGCATGTCCTTAATGAGACCCTTCATAGAGATTGAACATCCCTGTTGAGAGAATGGAGTCAGGAAGTCTTTTGTGTAGGTATTCAGGATCCCTGGGCTCCTCATCTACACAGCTGCTCTCCCATTTGCCTTAAACTTAACTACCTGGCTAGTGGTTATTGCATGTTAGCACTGGGGACTGGGCATGGCTGTATTGAAAGCCTGTAATTTAGTTGGTCTTTATAATTTGATTACTTGAGTTTTAGCTTATAGGTGAGATTTAGCTTGTGAACCTTTCAAGGGTTGGGAGATTTCCACATGCGACTCTTGTAGAATCGCATGGAAACAGAAAAGAGCCAAGAAATTTTGTACTTAGTTTTTAGTTCATTACTCTCTGTTATCAGTCTTTTTCAAGTTGTTGTGCTTATTCTTCAAGAACAATCTTGTTCAGACCCTAAATCTAAAACTTATGGGGGAAAAAAAAGCATGGCTGCTAAAATTGAAGGTGGGTTTAGAGAATGGAACCTTGCTTGCTTGCTATTTTTACCCCCAACTCTCTTCTCTGTGCCACATCCACCCTTCATCCAGTCATGGCCCCACAAAGATTCTACAGTAAAACTTTCTTGTTTTATAGGTGAAGAAATGTTAGGCTAAGTGCTGTTGGACTCACTTCAAATTACATTGCTAGGCAGCTGTAGAACTGGGATTTGAGCCCATATCTTTTATCACCGAATCTATTAATCTACTGTTTTCATTATGTTGTAGACCATGGATAACTAATGTAAAATAACTATGTTACCTATGTTATAGTTTTCAAAGGGTTTCCACATAAGTAGTCTCATTTGATTTTCACTCTGTGAACTGGCAGAGTAGATTACTGTAACAGTAGCTAATGTATATTGAAGGTGTGCCCTAAATGTTAAGGGTAAGGCTACCTTTGCAGTCATGTTTTTACCCTTCATCCATTTTTAAACTAAATATTTGAAACACAGTAATTGGCTGCTCTGTTAATGTTTCTGGATAAGGAGAAATTGGCAGGTTATTTTAGGTTGTAAATCACAGTTTCAGAAACTGTTACCACTTTCCTCAAGGTCCTCAAGTTCTGTGGAATTAGATTGGGAGCCTGGTCTGCAAGAGTTCCTCTGAAAACTAGAAGGCAATTTTTGTTTATAAGTCTGGCTTGATAATTGGATGGTTTGTCAATACAGGGCAGTGACTTCTTAGTGAGTAGGTTTAGTCAAGAGGACACATTGTAATTCAGGCGGTTGCTTGAAACAGGATAAAAATAGAGAGAGAGTGTTATTTCTGAAGGCTATTTCTGTCAAGTAGTGGTATCCTGATTAAATGCCCTCCTCTGTTCTAGGGAAAGTTCTATTTAAAGAAGCAAATCAGTTATCTAAAGTGGAGAACTTTTCCCTGGATATGATTACAGAGGCATTGGCAGAGTCTTTTTTTTCCGAAGATCCTTGCTGATTAGCAGAAACAGCCACCACACTGGCTAGTTTTTTGTATTTTTAGTAGAAATGGAGTTTCACCATGTTGGCCAGACTGGTCTCGAACTCCTGACCTCAGGTGATCCACCTGCCTTGGCCTCCCAGTGCTGGGATTACAGGTGTGAGCTACCTCGCTCAGCCCACGATCACCTTAATCTGTTTTCAGAGACTGAAATAATATAAGGCAGAATACAGTTTCTCCAAAGTTTGGTCTACTTCCAATTTCTTGTTACTTGTAGGGTTCTAATACCAATTGTGGCAGTTTATATCCTTTGAAGACCCTTGGACTCTACTTTTTCTTTCCTAGCACTGTTTGTCAGGAACTTTGCCCAGTCTTTCAGCCACTCTTCTAGGATTGCCAAATGTTCTGAGGGAAAAATTGTCCGGTTTGGGGAGGAGAGGTGAGGTGGCAGATCTCTGAAGACTTTTCTCCTCTTTGGAATGTTGGCCAGTAATTTTTGACTATTTGATTTCTGGATCAATAGGAGTTTGTTGTTCATGAATCAAGTTACTGGAAATGACGAAACAAATTTTCAGTCCTTCATTCTTTCCTTTTCCTTTTCAAGTTTTAAACATTTGTCTGGAATAGTTTTCTTATTTTGGAGTTGACAGGAAGAATCTTTAATACCTGGGATTTTTAAAATTTTTTTATTACTACTGTGTTTCATGCTTCTATCCTCATTAAACCATCATTAAGGAATTTTCTTACTGGCCTCATGCAGTAGGTATACAATAGACGTTAAACAATTGGAGCTCTTAAATGATTGGGCCACTATTTGGTATAAAATATACTTTACTCTTTTATTTACCTTTAACAGTTTAATAGTTGCATTTAATTATCATATGTGTTTTTAAGTGTGTAATGGCCAGAACTCCTAAACTCTTTACTTGTTAGAGCAGGTGTGTGGATTCAGTTTATATGTAGTCCAGAGCTGTGTGTTAACATATTTCCTAGATTTCCTTTAAGGGCTAAAGCCTGTTGGAACTGGACAAAGTTAGCCTCCTGAAAAGAGAAGAAATACTTACAGAACATATGGCAGTTCTGGGTTTTGATAATGAGCACATTGGGGTATTCATGCTTCTACCTTTATGAAACTTAAAAAAAAAAAAACTTCTCCTCAGGGTTAATCATTTTGCCACCTTTTCTCAGAGCACTTTGCACATGCGCCTAAAACAGTTGCATTTATCTTGTCTTTCTATCAGGACTTAACTTTTTGACAATATTTCTGCATATCTTTTAAGGGTAGACAATAAAAATTTATAATTACTATAAATGTCAGCAAAGAAAAATTAAATCCTGCAGTATACTAAGAACAAAAATATTCATAGGAAGGTATCTGCTGGCCATGCTGGGTAATCCCAGCACTTTGGGAGGCGGAGGCGGGTGGTCACATGAGGTTAGGAGTTCAAAACCAGCCTGGCCAACACGGCAAAACCCCGTCTCTACTAAAAATACAAAAATTAGCCAAGCATGGTGGTGGGCGCCTGTAATCCCAACTACTCGGGAATCACTGGAACTTGGGAGGCAGAGGTTGCTGTGAGTTGAGATCACGCTGGCGACAGAGCGAAACTCTGTCTCAAAAAAGAAAAGAAAATATCTGTTAATGTGTGTGGGGTAAAGTGTCATGGTTTAAGATATTGTTAAGTAAAAATTTATCATAGATCATATCAGAGCTGATTTGACTTGGATAATATATAAGGCTTCATATGGTAACCATGTGGTATAAATGTGTACAGTTACTAGAAGAAGATTTTCCCTATATATCTGACAAAAAGAAAAAAGAAGAAAATTATCTAAATAGAAGTTATATTAATTTTGGTAAGGATAAATGTAGTCATATCCCTAAATGTAGCCATTTGTGTTAGAAGACTTTGATTTTACAAGGGGCTTCGTTTAGCCTCTTTTGATTTATGAATTGTATTTTGTATTTTGCTAGCCGCTAAGCCAACTGCCACTTAATTTGAGCCATCATTTGGTCATCTGGTGGTTTTATAGTAAAGTAAGCGTTGCCTTAAGGAGTGTGACAGATTTACTATTATAGTTTATTATCAATGATAATCTTTTCTGGAATCATTTTTAATTGACATCTTATAAGACTTCTGCAGAATATGTGGATCACACTATGACTGAACTCTTAAGTGTCCAGTATATAATAGGAAAGACAGAGTTTAAGAGGCACATTATAGGACAACTCATGAAGGGAAATGTTTTGTTTGATTATCTTACACTAATGATAACAAGCAAACTAAGAAGTTAGTTGGATTTGGTGATGTTTTATGTAAGTGAGTATTAGGACTGATGCTCAGGAATGCATAAAGTTTTTTTCTATTGAGTTTTAAATTTAACAGTTACAATTTGAAAATACCTGTAGGAGAATGTTTATACACAAATTTCACTTGTAAAGCTGGAGAATGGAGAACTTTAGAAAAAGTTCACTAAGTATTGTATTCTTGACTTTTGTCAATTGGACATTCGAATATATTTTAATTTCTCATTTTCTTGATATTGAAATAAAATGTCAATTAGGAATACATTATGTTTTTAAATTGACATATTCTTTTTCCTCCCCAATACAGAAGCTCCACCATGAGGCGAGGTGGATGGAGGAAGCGAGCTGAAAATGATGGCTGGGAAAAATGGGTGTGTTTTAAAAGAGTAAAAATAATTATATCGAACTGTCTAGATAATTTTCATTCTTCTTTTAGTTTATAATGTGGTTTAAGTTGTTTTCTAAATTGTGAATTACTTTAGACAACAGATCTTTGAGTTTTCACAATGTATGGAAAGCCTTAATGATATTTATAAACTTATCCTCTAAACTTTACTCTTAGGATTTTTACTCTGAGGAAATAAATATGCCTAGTGCACAATAATCTATTGTCTGATGATTTTACTGCAGCATTGCTAATAATGCTGAAAAACAGGAAAACACATAAATATCCAATAATAGAGGATTGGTCAAATAAGTCATCGGTATGTAGTAGAACACTATACAGTCATTATTTAGCTTTATATATCTTAACCTGGAAAGATAACCTTGACTAAAACAGTGTGTTACAAAGAAATATTTTGTATGATTATATTTTTGTAAAAACTCTATGCTATGAGATACAGAAATAAGCTTTAGAAACAACACCCCAAAGTTTTAATGAATGGGATTATACCAGTTTTAATTTTATTCTCTATATTTCCTGTAGTTTCTGAAAATAAATTACACAGTGAGCATGTAATATTTTTAATAATTAGCAAAAATAATGCAGTCATTTCCATTTTGGGAAAAAGCATGTACTTCTAGCCTCCTACAGCTTTGATTTAGAGACCTAATATTTCAAATCAAACTAATTATTTCAAAGTTTAGGAAAAGTATAGTTGAATCCCTAGATCTGTCAAGATGTTTAGCAAAAATAATTATTTTTTGATATTCTTTGTGAGGTGGATGTTATCTAATGAAAGTTAATACTACCATCAAATAGATTGATTAGATCCAGAATTTAGCCACTGGGGCATTCATTGTTTTCTTACCTATGTGCAGGGAGAATTGCACTGGTTTATCCAGTTGCCTCATTTTTACCTGAAGTGATTCTTTTTTTTTTTTTTTTTGAGATGGAGTTTTGCTCTGTCACTAGGCCAGAGTGCAGTGACACGATCTCAGCTCACTGTAGCCTCTGCCTTCCAGATTCAGTCGATTCTCCTGCCTCAGCCTCCTGAGTAGCTGGGATTACTGGCGCGTGCCACTACAATTTTTATATTTTTAGTAGAGACGGGGTTTGGCCATGTTGGCCAGGATGGTGTCAATCTGTTGACCTTGTGATCTGCCTGCCTTTGCCTCCTAAAGTGCTGGGATTGCAGGCGTGAGCCACTGCGCCCAGTCTGAAGTAATTCATCTTAAGCTCTCTGTATATGGGAGACAGTGGAAGCCAGTCTAAAATATGCTCTGAGGCCGGGCGTCATGGCTCACACCTGAATCCCAGAACTCTGGGAGGCTGAGGTGGGCAGATCACCTGAGGTCAGGGATTTGAGACCAGCCTGGCCAACATGGTAAAACCCTGTCTCTACTAAAATTACAAAAATTAGCTGGGCATGGTAGTGGGTGCTTATAATCCCAGCTACTTGGGAAGCTGAGGCAGGAGAATCACTTGAACCTGGGAGGTGGACTTTGCAGTGAGCTGAGATCACGCCACTGCCCTCCAGCCTTGGGGACAAGAGCAAGACTCCATCTCTAAATAAATAAATAAATAAAATACAATATGCTTTGAGACCACTTGTCAAATTTGTAATTGGTTTAAACTTTGGTGTAACTTGCTCAATTATGTACATAGGAACAACATTTTGTGGTATTACTATTATTGACTTAGCTTTTTTCTTTAAAAGTAACTTTTATAATCATAATATAATAAAATATTAAAACTTGATGGAAAATTCTTCCTTGACCTACTTTTATTTATTTGTTAAAATTTTTTTTTTCTTTTTTGAGATGGAGTCTTGCTTTGTCACCCAGGCTGGAGTATAGTGGTGCAGTCTTGGCTCACTGCAACCTCCACCTCCCGAGTTCAGTCAGTTCCTACTCAGCCTCCCAAGTAGCTGGGATTATAGGCACCTGCCCGGCTAATTTTTGTATTTTTAGTAGAGATGGGTTTTCACCATGTTTGGCCAGGCTGGTCTCGAACTCCTAACCTCAGGTGATCCACACGTCTCGGCCTCCCACAGTGCTGGGAATACAAGTGTGAGCCACTGCGTCTGGCCCAACCTACCTGCTTTATTTATTGCCTTGTCTTATGGTTTATGTTTATGGGGTCATCATTATGTTCTGGTCACTAGCACAGAATAAGATGTTGTTTAGTTTTTAAAATATAAATTTCTTTTTTCAAAAACAAAGGAGGTAGAGAAAATGTAACTTTTGTGATTGGTTTAACTTTTCTTTAATTCTAGGGTGGGTATATGGCTGCCAAGGTCCAGAAATTGGAGGAACAGTTTCGCTCAGATGCTGCTATGCAGAAGGATGGGAGTTCATCTACAATTTTTAGTGGAGTTGCCATCTATGTTAATGGATATACAGGTTGAGTACTTTTTACTTTTTAGGTACCTATTTTGGCATGTATTTTTATTAGGATTGAGAATGATTTGTTTTAAAATTCAATTTTTACTCATTTATCATAGATAAATCATTGTAAGATGATAAAAAACAAATCATCTACTTAAATACTTCTTTGTCCTTTCTATGCTGCTTTAACCTGCCATTGTCTTTAACTTTTATCAAAGTATGTAGTTTCAAAAAGTCACATGAAGTTTAAAATGAAAAACGGTAATCTTCTTGCTTACACAGTTAATTGGGAAATTACTGCACATGGGTAGTAGGACTTGTAAACTGTGAGCTTCACTGTCGTCCATTTCATTGGTAAATCTCTAGATGTAATTATCCATAGGTCCTTTAGGGTGGGGTGCTGTGTGGGTGTGTCAGTGTCATATTTCCTAGAGAAGAGTGTAAACTGCCAGCATTTGGGTTGCTAAGCAGGGAAGGAAAGGACCCGAATTTTCACAGTTTAGGAAATAAAATTTCACTTAGCCTCTCCATTCATTTTTTCTTTTTTTTCTTTTTTTTTTTTTTGAGACGGAGTTTCGCTCGTTACCCAGGCTGGAGTGCAATGGCGCGATCTCTGCCTCCTGGGTTCAGGCAGTTCTCCTGCCTCAGCCTCCTGAGTAGCTGGGACTACAGGCGTGCACCACCATGCCCAGCTAATTTTTTGTATTTTTAGTAGAGATGGGGTTTCACCATGTTGACCAGGATGGTCTCGATCTCTTGACCTCGTGATCCACCCACCTCAGCCTCCCAAAGTGTTGGGATTACAGGCGTGAGCCACCGCGCCCGGCTCCATTCATTTTTTCATTCCTACCTCTTCCCCACCAGCTGTGCCTATTGTCATTGAGTCCGGTATCTGGAAGGGGTAGGGTTGTCTTTATTCTTGGTGAAGGAGGAAAGAAATCTGGAATTCTTATTTGCCTGTTGCACAGTTTCAATGATGAATTTATTCACACGTCCACTTTTGAAGGTGCCAGTGCTTTTATTTCATGACTTTCTTTGTTTTACTGGCCACAAAAGCAGCTTCTTTTCCGAGCTTCCATATGGCCACCTTCACTTTTGTCTTTCTCTCAACTGTAAGGTCAGTTAGTGCTTGTCTGTTATCAGGTTTTCTGCCTAAATTTTTCTCTTTATTTTCTTGAAGATTCTTCTCCTTACTATCATTTCATTGTATATTTTGAAGTGAGTGGCTCTAAATATTTGTGTCAGTCTGTTACATCCCTGTCCCGTTCTCAGCTGGCTGGTACCTGCTATCTTTCAGGTCTCCATACCTCCCTTCGTCTTGATAGTTTGACTGTCTTCATACTGATGTAGGTGACTTCTTGTGCTCTTCTGGAGTTATGGCTCCCTGAATGAATTTGTATGTTAGAGTTCTTTAGACCTTTCCATAGTTGTCTGTTTACTGGACAAGAACAAGAGCTACATTTTCATCACTGTATCCTTGGTGCCTCTACAGTGACTGGACACAGTCATTCAGGACATATTTCTTGAATTGGAGTCAAGTATTAATTAACTGGTACATTTATCTGGTTTAGTAAGAGGAGGGTGGGTTGCTTGTAATGAAGTGTTTTATCAGGCATCATTGATGATGAGTTTGGTGTAAGGACATCATCTCAAAATAAATGCTGGTACCACATTGGGAAGTTCACATGCAGAAAACTTGTTAACTTTTCTACTTGGGTGTCCTGACAAATTCAAGCTCTGTGGACTTTCCTGAGATGCACTATGAAAAATTTAAAATGTTGGTGAAAACACATAGGCGTTGGTTCTTACATTGGCCAGTCATGGAAGTCTCTAGTTCAAGAGGGGACCCTTATTCATGTAAGAGGAAGAAAAAGAGATTCTTTGTGGGAGGAAGGAAAAATGAATATTACAGTAATCACTTTCTTGATTGAGAATCTGAAATTTTAATTCTGCTTTTATCATTAATTTTTGTGTGACTATAAGACATTTTCTGTTTGTATCTATTATTTCTGTCCTTTAGGATAGGGATGATAATATTTTTGCTGTTTTTACTAAGATTTTATTATAACTGTACAAATAAAGTTCTATTTTGCTGAATTTCACAGAGACATCCAAACTGGTGCGATAAAATAACCTTATTTTCAGAAAAATTCAGTTTTAGTGTCATACTTACAGCTTTATATGTAAAATAGCATTAACAATTTGCAAGTAAAGAACACTTTAGATATAAGAAGACAAGTAGGGGGTGTTGTTTTGTTTTTGATTTAAAAAAAAAAACAAGCTTTATTTCACAATTTTGAGGCATACTGGCCAGCTATTTTGTAGAATGCCTTTCTATTTTTTTTTATTGTATTATCTTTCTTCTCCATTAGCATGTAAGCACTAAAGTTACAGACTTTGTCG
This sequence comes from Aotus nancymaae, assembly GCF_030222135.1. Lineage (NCBI taxonomy): Eukaryota > Metazoa > Chordata > Mammalia > Primates > Aotidae > Aotus > Aotus nancymaae. Next base: position 3,596,096 of record NW_026988546.1, on the reverse strand, counting down.
GTTTTGTTCATTGCTGTTGTGAAAGTTCTCAGGCCGGGCATGGTGGCTTATGCCTGTAATCCCAGCACTTTGGGAGGCCAAGGCAGGCGGATCACAGGGTTAAGAGATTGAGACCATCCTGGCAAATATGGTGAAAACCTGTCTCTACTAAAAATAACAACCATTAGCTGAATATGGTGGTACGCGCCTGTAGTTCCACCTACTTGGGAGGGTGAGACAGGAGAATTGCTTGAAGCCAGGATGTGGAGGTTGCAGTGAGCCGAGATTGTGCCACTGCACTCCAGCTTGGTGAAAGAGTGAGACTCCATCTCAAAAAAAAAAAAAAAAAAAAAAAACCAAAAAAAAAGAAAGTTCTCTGAAAAGGAATATGGAGGAAAGAGACTTCATTCTAGTGAGCAGTTTGCAACCCTGGGAGATGCAGCCTTCACTGTAAAAGAAGGTGTGGTCCCTTCTTTTACAGTGAATTCTTAATGCTCCCCACAGACTTTAATAGTCCAAGTTTTCTCGATTCCTTTAAAGCTCCCAGGTCTGTCATCTGAGCCTCTCTTTTATCGTCCCATCCTTTCCAACCCAATTAACATCGAACTTGAACTTGGAGAGAAGACCCTCCTATCTACTGATGGTTCACCTGTCAACCTATTGTTCCCTCCATCTGGCTTCAAAAATGTTTTTTGCTTGTTAAGATGGACTTCTTTGCCTTCTCTCCTTTTTGTCTGTTTGGTTTGTTTGTTTTGAAATAGGGTCTCCCTCTGTCACCCAGTGCAGTGGCACTGTCACGGCTCACTGCAGCTTCGACCTCCCAGGTTCAAGCCATCCTCTCTCCTCAGCCTTTCACGTAGCTAGGATCTCAAGTATGTACCACCATACCCAGCTAATTTTTTAATTTTTTGTAAAGATGAGTTCTTGCTGTGTTTCCCAGGCTGATCTCAAACTCCTGGGCTCAAGCGATTCTTCTGCCTCAGCCTCCAAAAGTGCTGAGATTACAGGTATGGGCCACCACTCCTGGCCCATCCATTTATTAAATTAGAAATTTTTTTAGATAATTGTAGATTCACATGCAGTTGTAAGAAATAGCACACGGTGATATTGTGAACCCTTTACACAGTTTCCCCAAATGGTGACATCTAATAAACTAGCATATAATGTCACAACTAGGAAATTTATATTGATACAGTTAATATACAGAACATTTCCACACAACTAAGATCTTTCATATTACTCTTTTATAGCCACACCCACTTCTGTTCTCCACCTTTCCTTAACTCCTGGCAACCACTAATCTGGTCTCCATTTTTATAATTTTGTCATTTCAAGAATGTTATATAAATAAAACATACAGGATGGCTTTTTTCACTGAACATAAATTCTCTGTCAGTTCATCAAAATTGTTTCCTTTTTATTGCTCAGTTATATTTCATAGTGTGGATGTACTAGTTTAGTTTGTTAACCTTTCACCCATTAGGAACATCTAAGTTATTTCTTGGTTTTGGCTATGAACATTTGTGTATGAGTTTTTGTAAGAATATAAGAGTACAGTTGTTGGTTCAGGTAATAGTTACATCTTTAGTTTTGTAAGAAACTGCCAAAAAAGTGGTTGTACTATTTTATATTCCCACTAGCCTTGTATGGGATCACCTTTCTCCTTGCCAGCATTTAGTGGTATTCATTTCATTCATTTCACTAGATGTGTTGTATCTCTTTGTAGTTTTAATATGTAGTTTTACTAGCCTCGTGGCTAGTAATATTGAACATCAATTCATGTGTTTATTTCCCATCTTTACCATCACCATTGGTGAAATGTTTGTTCATGTTTTTTGCCCATTTTCTAATTCGATATAGTTTTTTTTACTATTTAGTTTTGAGATTTCTTTTTATATTCTAGATACTACTCCTTTGTCATAAAAGTGGTTTGCATATATTTTCTCCCAGTTTATAGTTTTTCAACCTCTTGAAATGATCTTTTGCAGAGCAAACATTTTTATTTTGATGAGATCTGATATATTGATCTTTCCTTTTATGTATTGCACTTGCAAGTTTAAGAACTTGCTTTGTTGCTAGATCCCAAAGATTTTCTACGTTTTTTCCTAAAAATTTAATAGTTTTATGTTTTACATTTAAGTTCTTGTTTCATTTTGAGGTTTTGAAATTGGTTTGTTTTTTTGTTTGCATGTGGATTTCCAGTTGCTGTAGCACAGTCAATTGGGGATATTTGGGTGGATCTGTTTCGGGGTTCTCTGTTCTGTTCCCTTGATGTTTGTGTCTATTCCTTTACCAGTACCACACTATATCAAATGTTGTACCTATGCGATAAGCCTTGATATCAGGTAGAGTCATTGCTTTCACTTGATTCTTCTTTGTCAAGGTAGTTCTAGCTATCCTAGGCCCTATGTCCCTCTCTTTCTCTCTCTCTCTCTCTCTCTCTTTTTTTTTTTTTTTTTTTTTGAGACAGAGTCTCCTTATGTTGCCAGGCTGGAGTGCAGTGGCGCAATCTCAGCTCACTGCAACTTCCTCCTGGGTTCAATCGACTCTCCTGCCTCAGCCTTCCAAGTAGCCGGGACTACAGGTGCATGTCACCACGCCCAGCTAATTTTTAAATTTTTAGTAGAGACAGGGTTTCACTGTGTTGGCCAGGATGATCTCAATCTCTTGACCTTGTGATCTGCCCGCCTCGGCCTCCGAAAGTGCTAGGACTATAGGCATGAGTCACACTGCCTGGTATTTTTTTTTTTTTGAGTCAGTCTTGCTCTGTCATTCAGGCTGGAGTACGGTGGTGGCGTGATCTCAGCTCACTGTGCTCTCTGCCTCCTGGGTTCATGCGATTTTTGTGCCCCAGCTACCCAAGTAGCTGGGATTACAGGCGCATGCTATGGCACACAGCTATTTATTTATTTATTTATTTATTTATTTAGTATTTTTAGTGGAGATGGGGTTTTGCCATGTTGGCTAGGCTGGTCTTGAACACCTGACCTCAGGTGATTCGCGCGCCTCGGCCTCCAAAGTGCTGGGATTACAGGTGTGAGCCACCGCACCTGACCTATATAAATATTAAAATAAGTCATTTATCTAGAAAATCCCTTGCTGCGATTTTGATAGGAATTGCATTAATCCTGAAGATCAGTTTGGGGAGAATGACACCTTTACTATGTTGAGTTTTCTAGTTTAGAGACCTTTCATCCCATTTTATTTTGCTTTAGTTGATTGAACAAATATATTTTGGATGCTGTTTGTGGGTTAGGAACTGTGTTTCTAAAGAGATAGCAGTTGATAGAGAATGTGGATTTTGTGATGAAAAATAATCTCTAGGCCTTAGACATGAACAGAGAAAGGTGAGTGGCACCACAGAAGAGAGGAAGCAATTGCCTTTGGGAGTGAGAGTGAACACTTCATAAAGGAATTGACATTTATAGCTTGGTTTTAGATAAACAGACATTTTCCAAATGAAAATGGGGAAAGACATTCTAGTCTTAATTCTAACCTACATTTTCAATGTCATGTTCTCAAGTTTTGGTCAACAAAATTACTTTGATAGTCTAGACTTGTCTTTTTACCTTACGGTTCTGTGTTTCTGTTTGTTCTTTCGCCTCTGATGAAAAACTCCTTCTCTCCTCACTTCTTTGAATTATATTCATTCATTAAGATCCAGATAAAATTAGTTTGCCTCCTTCCCTGTTTAAGCCAGTTCATAGTATTATTACATATATATACATACACATATATGTATGTATGTTTCATAACATTATTACTAGAAACATTTATTTTGACACCTGGGTTTTGTCTTATGTTGTTAGGTCTTATTTCTGTATTAAGTTCTTTGGAGTTAAGAAGCCTGTTTTAGGCCGGGCGCGGTGGCTCATGCCTGTAATCCCAGCACTTTGGGAGGCCGAGGTGGGTGGATCACAAGGTCAAGAGATCGAGACCATCCTGGTCAACACGGTGATACCCCGTCTCTACTAATACAAAATAATTAGCTGGACATGGTGGCGCGTGCCTGTAATCCCAGCTACTCAGGAGGCTGAGGCAGGAGAATTGCCTGAACCCAGGAGGCAGAGGTTGTGGTGAGCCGAGATCGCACCATTGCACTCCAGCCTGGGTAACAAGAGCAAAACTCCATCTCAAAAAAAAAGAAGCCTGTTTTATATGTAGTAATCCCTGGCCAAACATGGATTAGAGATAACACCTCAGGGCCTTAAATTTGCTGTTCCTTCTGCTTCCTCAGGTCTTCATCATTCAGATCTATGTTCAAATGTTACTTTTTACAGACTTTCCCTGACTTTGCAAAATAGGGGTACTTTGTCCTCCAGTTGCTCTCTAACCCCTTATCCAACTTTATTTCCCTTCATTGCATTTATTTGCACCTGAACTGGTATTACTTGTATGACTTATTTCTGTCTCCTCAGTGTAATACAAGTGCTACCACGGGACACAGACTCGAGTCTTGTTCGTTGCCATACCTCCAGTGCCTAGAACTTTGCCTGGCACATTGTAGATGCTCAATAAATATTAGTTGAGTGGATAAATAAATAAAAGGCTTTTGTGTTTGTACATCAGAATGCTAAAATATTTTCACTCAGAGGCTAAGTCAAGTCAGTCTTAAGGAATGGGCCACATTCCAGGCCTGAATTGTAATCTCTGGAGATAGGCTCTGGGCATGTTTATTTTTGTGAAAGCTTCCAGGGGAGTCAGTGCTTCAGACCTTGTGAACTGTGGTTACACTCTAGTGATAGAGATTGAAACAGTTCACATGGAAATAGGTGTTTAGATTATTTTCTACTCCCTTTAGTATGTGGGTAAAAGACCAGGTCTAGTGATTTTGGCACTGCTAAAGTTTGTGAAAAGGCAGGTGGAGGCAGGTGGACAAGTACATTAGCACAATTCACAAAATGAAACAAGGGAATATGCAAGTGTAACAGACTTATATTTCAAGTGATAGGGATTTGTTTGAAAGCTGACATCTTACATTGATGTTTTCTGAACATACAAATGTGATTTAGGAGAAGATTCTCTTTAATGTTGACAAGTCTAATTTTTTGGAAATAAATGCCTCCCAGATATTATTTTGTATGAATATATAATATCTCTCCTTCCATTTCCTGTGAGACTCTGATCCTGTAGATCAGAGATGGAAGAATTGAACCTCTGACATAGGAGAGGACTTACTCTACTAATTTATGCTACCTCCTGTAGTTTTGCTAGTACCTGATGTGAAATTTGCACCTAGTTGGTACTCAAAAATGTGTTCCCTAAGCATTTGAAACTTTTCTTCAGTTTTTGTTTGTTTGAGTGTTAAGTGGCTTTTAGTTGATTGTGGTGACTTTGTTGGTAAGTCTGAGGTAGTTAGGGGTGAGAGGAGTCAAGAGAGTAAGTATCGCTGTTGCAGAAACAGGGATAGGAGTCCAAAGACAGAAGGGTGTGCACAGTAATTTTTCTCTATTTCCGCATCAATATTTTCTAACTCATAGGATTGTGAAAGTCGAATGAAATAATGAAGGTCTTGCCATGGTGGGACCAAAGGAGGTATAAGTAGCCATTCACCTCACTTCTTTCTGATTTATATAGCACAGCCAACATTTAATCAGGTTCTTTGGATATGCAGGATGAAATTGTGCATATAGTAAATGTTTTCTCAATTGAGATCTAACTAGGAAAGCTTTCATGCAAAATTTAAAAGTTTTGTTTATAGAACTTGCTTTAACCAGATGAGCAAAACTTTTTATAAGCTGTGCCTACAGACATGAAAGTGGTCTTCATGTGGCTGTTTTGATGTTATGTGGTGGCATTTGCTGTTGTGACGTTTTACTTGTAGAGCTTTACACCTAAATGTGGGCTAAATTGTGGTCCTTGTATATGCCATTTATTTTTACTGTGCTTTCAGTCGTCACTTACTATGTCTGGTTTTACTTAAACCTCAAATTTAGTTGCCTATAGAATGTTCTGCAAAATAAAACTAATAGTAGGAATATTGTAGAACTTTACTTATTTATATATTTGAGATAAAGTCTTGCTCTGTCACCCAGGCTAGAGTGCAGTGGACTGATAATAGCTCACTGCAGCCTCAAACTCCAGAGCTCAAGGGATCTTCCTGCCTCAGCCTCCTGAGTAGCTGGGACTAGAGGTGTGTGCTACCCTACCTGGCTAATTTGGATTTTTTTTTTTTTTTGGCAGGATCTTGCTGTGTTCCCAAGGCTGGTCTCAAACTCTGGCCTCAAGTGAACCTCCTGCCTCAGCCTCCCAAATCTTTCAAATTAGAAGCATGAGCCAGGAGGTCAAGGTTACAATGAGCTATGACAGAGCCATTGCACTCCAGCCTGGGTGACAGAACCAGACCCTGTCTCTAAAAAATAAAATAAAAACGAAAAGAACAATGAGGAGAAAAGCACTCACTCTGACATTTCAAAACAGTGACATCGGTTGTAACAATTTGGAGGATAGAATTTCCCTGAATCTAGTTTAGTTTTGTTTTGATTTTTTATTTTCTGTTCTTATTCTTTGCCAATACATCAAGGACAGTCTTGAAGGAATGTATACTGAAGGATGGGCAACAAGAGATGGATTTGTAGAAGCGATTATGAATTGCAAAATTTAATGTTTTGTGTGAATAGAGAGCAGTCTTAGTTCTAGAGCTCCTTCTTGCTTCCTGGTTTTGGGTAAGAGATGGTAAAAATAATACTGATAATATTGTTAAGAGCTGACACATAATTCTTACTATATGCAAGACACTTTTCTCAGTAATTTGTCGTTTTTAGCTCTTAATTCCCACAGAAGTCCTCTGAGCCACTATTATTATCCCTAGTTTACATATGAGAAAACTGAGGTTCTGAGAAGTTAAATAACTTGCCTGAAATCCACATAAGTAGCAAGTGATGGAGCTAGGATTTGAACTTAGTCATTCTTGCTTTGGAGTCTGTCCTCTTAATACATTACATGGCCTCTCTAATTTGTGAATGAGTGAATAAGTGTTTTGAGATTTAAAGTATTGATGCCACTTATACTCCACTTTTTTTGGAGGATGGATTCTAGGCAGGAGTCTGTGATGCTTTGAGAATGTTAATGAATTTAGCAAATACTCAATGAACACCTGCTTTGTGTCAGGGATATGCAAGTGCTCGATAGACAAGGTTCCTGCCTTCAAAGAGCATATGTTCCAGCAGGGAATCTGACAGTAAACAAGTAAACAGGCCGGGCTTGGTGGCTTTTGCCTGTAATCCCAGCACTTTGGGAGGCTGAGGAGGGCGGATCACCTGAGGTCAGGAGTTGGAGACCAGCCCGACCAACATGGAAAAACCCTGTCTTTACTAAAAATACAAAATTAGCCGGGCGTGGTGGTGCATGCCTGTAATCCCAGCTACTTGGGAGGCTGAGGCGAGAGAGTTGCTTGAACCCAGGAGGCAGAGGTTGCAGTAATCCGAGATCGCACCATTGCACTCCAGTCTGGGCAAGAAGAGTGAAACTCCATCTAAAAAAAAAAACAAACAAAATATAAGTAAACAAACTGACATGGTAATTTCAGATTATCAGTGCTATGGGGAAAGTTAACTGATATAGTACACTGCAGGGATGGGTTCTGCAGGCAGTTTGTCACATAGTGTTTAATGTCATATAGCTTTCATGGTGTTGGATATTATCTCCCCATTTTTTTCTTTTCCTTTTTTTTTTTTTTTTTTTGGTGTTGTTTTGAAACAGAGTCTGGCTCTGTCAACCAGGCTGGAGTGCAGTGGTGCAATCTCAGTTTACCACAACCTCTGCCTCTCTGGCTCAAGGCATCCACCTCAGACTCTCTAGTAGCTGGGTACAGGTATATGCCACCACAACTAGTTAATTTTTTTCTATATTTTGTAGAGACAGGGTTTTGCTTTGTTGCCCAGGCTGATCTTGAATTCCTCAGGTCAAGCGATCTGCCGGCCTTGGCCTCCCAAAATACTGGGATTACAGGCGTGAGCCACTGTGCTTGGCGCCCAGTTTTTTTTTTTTAATTAACCGCACATCTGCTAAATTAAAGGAGAGTGTTAAATACAAAAATGAATTTGTTATGCAGATCTGCAGTTACCGTGTATATTCTTTTGGACTTGTAATAAGGGAGTATGTTCTAGTATTGAGAAATAGAACCAGAGAGAAATACTATTAAAAAAATTTTTTAAAAATCAAAATGGGGTGGCCACTAGCTACCATGCATGCCAGGAGTTAGCATGCCAGGCAGTTGAGCCTGACACAGTGGTTCCAGGCTACTGTCCATATTCACTATTGGCAGGTCTGTTTTTGTTGAAACTTAGGGCCACCATGTGCTAGCCTATGTATATTGTCTTCTGTCATTTTTTTTTGTAGAGTCTAGGGCAGGAGCCTGGGGTTATATACATTTCTTGAAAGGAGTTCTAGTGTGATCATAGTTTATAATAATAGCAGTTTTCATATTGAGTGCTTTCTATGTACCAGACTCATTTCATTGTAACAGCTTTGTTTATTCATGGAGAAAGAGGAGAAAGCCTAAAGAAGTTAAATAACTTCTCCAAAGTCACACAACTCAGGAGTGTGAAAGCTAAGATTAAACTCAGATCAGTCTTACTCCATATTTTATGTAATATTACCTTTTAACTAGATTGGTTTTCATGCTTCACTTCACACTGAAGAATATGTAAGAGCTTTCAAAAGTGAACTTCAGAGAGCCGTCTTAACTTCATCTAGTAGTAGAAGGGCAATGTATTTTCCAGTTCCAAATTTCTGGAGTAATTAGTTTTCAAAGAGCAACTAGTAGAGGGGAGTATTTTATGAGTATGTATATGGAAAGTTAATGTGTTCTTGACATTTTTTTTGTTCAGTAAAGGACAGCCATTTTGTTTAAGTCATTAAATGGAATTAGTTTAGGAAAGTTATAGATTAACTTGCAAAGTAATTTTTTTAGATTTCTGTGATTTCATTGGATTTGCTAGCCTTTAGTTTGGTATTTTTCACTGTTATTTTATAAGATCAGCCAGGTTCTTCAATATTAGAGAAAGAAACTAAACTGTAGATTCCTAACTGGCTAGCTGTTTAATTTCTACTGTGTTCAGTTTTTTAACTTAACCTTGAAAATCTTCCATTATGAATTTTGAATTTATTTTATTTAAAAGTATGCTTTTAAATCTCTTTGTATGATACTGTCCACTGTGGTAGCCACTAGTAACATGCATTAAGCACTTGAAATACGGCTATTCTAAATTAAGATGTGTTGTCAACGTAAAATACCCATTGGATTGCAGAGACTTAAGAAGAAAAAGAATGTAAATATCTCAGATTTTTTCTGTTGATTACATGTCAAAATAATATTTTGGATCTATTGGGTTGAATAAAATTAATTTTACCTTTTCACTGTTTTTAATGAGGCTACTAGAAGATATTTATGTGACTTGCATTATGTTTTCTACTGAATAATGCTAATATTTGTAATAAGTAATGTCAAATTCTGTGTTGTAAATTAGACAAAGCTGGTATGTCTGACAGTATATACTGTTAGTTTTTTAATCTTCTGGGAACTAAAGCTCACCTAATTATTGTCATAATGAAAATGTTTATTTAAATACTTGGACATATATTGCTTGGGATTAAGGAAAATCTTTTCTTTCTTTGAGACAGTCTTGCTCTGTTGCCAGGCTAGAGTGCAGTGGCACGATCTTAGCTCACTGCAGCCTCCGCCTCCCAGGTTCAAGCGATTCTCCTGCCTCAGCCTCCTGAGTAGCTGAGACTACAGGCATGTGCCACCATGCCCAGCTAATTTTTCTATTTTTAGTAGAGACAGATGGGGTTTCACCATGTTGGCCAGGATGGTCTCGATCTCTTGATCTCGTGATCCGCCTGCCTTAGCCTCCGGAAGTGCTGGGATTACTTTAGGCGTGAGCCACCGTGCCCTGTCAGGAAAATCTTTTAATAGTAAAATGGATACATAAGCCACATGTGGAAACTCCCTCTGGGTACAGCTGTTGTTAGGGGAGGTGTGATAGCATTCAATAGGATGATAGGTGAAAGAAAGAGAACAGTGATGATTAATGTGATGCTAGTAATGCAGATCATAATATGACTTTGGTGAATCAGACATTTCTTATTAGGGGGAAGCATAAGTCATATTGATTAAGATATTTTCTTTTTTTTTTTTTGAGACGGAGTCTCGCTCTTGTTACCCAGGCTGGAGTGCAATGGCGCGATCTCGGCTCACCGCAACCTCCGCCTCCTGGGTTCAGGCAATTCTCCTGCCTCAGCCTCCTGAGTAGCTGGGATTACAGGCACGCGCCACCGTGCCCAGCTAATTTTTTTGCATTAATAGAGACGGGGTTTCACAATGTTGACCAGGATGGTCTCGATCTCTCGACCTCGTGATCCACCCGCCTCGGCCTCCCAAAGTGCTGGGATTACAGGCTTGAGCCACCGCGCCCGGCCTGATTAAGATATTTTCTTAAAATATTTCCAATATTTAAGACATTTAAGATATTTTCTATAGTTAATTATTAAGAATAAATCATTTGAAACAAAATTTTTTAAAAAAGGTGTTTTTTAGTTTGCAATCTTTTTGTTTTGTTTTGAGATGGAGTTTTGCTCTTGTTGCCCAGGCTGGAGTGCAATGGTGTGATCCTGGCTAACTGCCACCCCTGCCTCCCGGGTTCAAGCATTTCTTTTGCCCCAGCCTCCCAAATAGCTGGGATTACTGGCATGCGCCACCATACCCGGCTAATTTTTTGTATTTCAGTAGAGATGGAGTGTCTCCATGTTGGTCAGGCTGGTCTTGAACTCTCGACCTCAGGTGATCTGCCTGCCTCTGCCTCCCAAAGTGTTGGGATTATAGGCATGAGCCACCACACCCAGCCTGCAATCTTTTTTGTATTACTGGATTTCATTTTTTGGCCTTGATGCCATTCCATATTAGGGAACTCGATAATATTTACTATTTGATTAAGTTTTAAGATATTTTATTAAATCATAATAATATCAAAGTCATATGCTAAATATGGTAAAAATGTAAAAATATTTATTCTGTTATTAGTATTTGATTCATTACTTGAGGTCTCTATTGCTCTGCTAGGCACTTCTTAGATGGTTTTGTGTTAGTTGGCTGTCTGGCAGCCAGGGAAGGAGGATGTGCTAAAAGCAACATAGCTTTCTCACTTCGTGATTTATCTCCTAGCGTTGTTTATTAGCAACACAGCCAAGGAGGTGAGCCAATGATATTCTTTAAGTTGGCCTGTTTAAGGAGTTACTCACTAGGGTTCTACTTTCTTAGACATAAGACTCTTAATATATTTTAATATAAATTTTACAGATCCTTCTGCTGAGGAATTGAGAAAACTAATGATGTTGCATGGAGGTCAATACCATGTATATTATTCCAGATCCAAAACAACACACATTATTGCCACAAATCTTCCTAATGCCAAAATTAAAGAATTAAAGGGGGAAAAAGTAATTCGACCAGAATGGATTGTGGAAAGGTAAGTTTAATTTTTTATTAAATTTAATTAAATTAATAAGTTTTTAAAAATTAGAAAACTTTTTTTCTTTTCTTTTCTTTTTCTTTTTTTTTTTTGAGAAAGGGTCTCGCTTTGTTGCCCAGGCTAGAGTGCAGTGGCACAATCATGGCTGACTACAGCCTCAACCTCCCAGGCTCAGGCAACCCTCCCATCTCAGCCACCCGAGTAGCTAGGATTACAGGCATGCGCCACTATACCTGACTGATTTTTTTTGTATTTTTTGTAGAGATGAGTTTCACCATGTTGCCCAGACTGGTTTCAAACTCAAGCAGTCCTCCAGCCTTGGTGTCCCAAAGTGCTGTGACTACAACCACTGCACCTGTCCTTTTTATTTCTTTTAAAAATATGTAACTGTCTCCCATGTGTTGCCTCCTAATTGACAGGGTAAAAAATAATGTCTTAAACAACACTACTCTTTAACCTCACATTGATGATTCTATAGCTTAGGATTTGGCATTCTAATAAAAGTAGTATGATAATGTTTTTGCCAGGAATTAGGGGTGATGACTCAGGAAGCAGTTATGGGAGAAAGTGGGTCAAGCATGTGATTCAACAAATATTTGTGCACCTCTTACAGAGTAGGCAGTCTTCTTTGTTTTTGAGAAATAACAGTGAACAAAAAGATCCCTTCACTACCTCATGGAGTTTATATTCTGTTGGGAGAGAGATACTCAGTACTATGAATAAATTATATCATGTTGTCTATTATATAGATTTTTAGCATGTTGGTACATCAAGATAATGTGGACCTGGAATGCTGAGAGTAGGGGAAAAGTAGGGAGTAGAGTTTGAAATATCATTTGCTGTTTTTTAATGATTGTATTGTGGTTCCTCTGCTGTTGGTTTGGAAATGATAAATTGTAAATCAGTGGTGGCCATTCATATTGACTTCTACGTTTAAATATGTCATCTGAAACCTGGGGGATGAGCCAGAACTTAAGTGGTTTATATTTTTAAATGGTATGCACTATATAATACATGTGAGCAATTGCTGATTTATAAAAGATAGAAGTAAAAATATTAAAAATAATAATTTTATGTATGGATAGATTATAATCAATATACGGAGACTGTTTATCTCTTTGAGTTGCTGAATTTTCTTTTTTCTAGTTCTTGCTTTTACTAATTATGACACCCTCCATTAACCACAAATTAAATATTAACTCAGTTCCTTTGTATAGTGTGTTTAGCTGCATAAATTCACGGAGAGAAACAACATAGTGGAAAAGGCTGCGCCTGGGCTCTGGGGACATTCTTGGCTTCATGTCCAAACTCGGCAGTTCAGTATCCATATAAAACCTGGGATAATTTTAGAAACTTTATGCGTGACCAGGCATGGTGGCTCACGCCCGTAATCCCATCACTTTGGGAGGCTGAGGCGGGCAGATCACTTAAGCTCAGGAGTTTGATACCGGCCTGGCCAACATGGTAAAACCCTGACTCTATTAAAAATAAAATTAGCTGGGAGTGGTGGCTTGCACCTGTAATTCCAGTTACGTGGGAGGCTGAAGCAAGAGAATCGCTTGAACCCAGGAGATAGAGGCTCCAGTGAGCCAAGATTGTGCAGTGAGCCACTGCACTCCATCCTGGGCGACAGACCAAGACTCTGTCTTCGGGGAAAAAAAAAACAAAAGCAGCTTTACGCAGTCACTCAGAACCTGTTTCCTCATTTGTGAAAGAAGGCTAATACCTACTGTGGTATGTGAGAAATAGAAATTGTTTGTGCATATAACCTGGCACAGTGCCTGGCATGTTGTAGAGGTATAATATATAAGAAGCTACTGTTATTTTATTTTCATTCTGTAACGTTAACAGTTATTAGAAAATTCTGAAAATTCAAAAATACGTTACTACCTTTAGAAAGTCAAATATATTTTACATATTAAGGATTCTTTAAACCTTGAGCGATAAAGTCAAAGGTTAGTTCCTAGAACAACCCACTGATTCCTTCCTTTGCACTGTGGCCTCATGACCTAGCCACTATCTATCCATGATATAGTATTGATTAAAATGGCTTTTAGGTATGTGTCTCTTCAGAGGACTGAGAAGTTTTCCATATATGAAGGTGTATCACATAGTTGAGCTGTGTTGTCACTAGGACTAGAATTTTTTTGTTGGGGGGCAATAGGTAGGCTTTGGAGGGAATGGGAGATTTCTATGGACAGGAGAGTTGAAGGGAAAGGGCTCTTGCTGGGGGGATTTGATTTACTTAGAAAATGGTGTTTTCCAGCTGGGTGTGGTGGCTCAGGCCTATAATCCCAGAACTTTGGGAGGCTGATATAGGTGGATCACGAGGTCAGGAGTTCAAGACCAGCCTGGCCAAGATGGTGAAACCCCATCTCTACTAAAAACACAAAAATTAGCCAGGCATGGTGGCACATTCCTGTAATCCCGCTACTCAGGAGACTGAAGCAGGAGAATTGCTTGAACTTGGGAGGCGGAGGTTGCAGTGAGCCGAGATCATGCCACTGCACTCCAGCCTGGGTGACAGAGCAAGACTCCATCTCAAAAAAAGAATATAAAAGAAAATGGTATTTTCCATTACAGTTGTTTTCTTTGCATGTGTTCTTTTTGCCAAATGCAGCTAGGGAGATAAATAAAATAGAAGAAACAACTTAGATAGTTACACGTTTTAAAATTCACTTTAATGGATTTTATCTTAGTCTGGAGTGAGGCTTAATTATTTGTCTTTAAATAATTGAAAGTGACTTTGGACAGCATGATTATATATCCTATTGGCCTCATTTTGTATTTGAGGAAACAGGGCCAGTAGGGTTCACTGATTTGCCCAAGAACAGAGCAGGATTTAGTGTCCAGGTGTTCTGAATCCTGTTTGTTTTCTCTTTTACCATTTATTTAAGCTTGTTATAGATGAGTTGGCCCATGTGGAAATGGATCAATGTTGGCATATGTCTTAAATGCCAAGAGTTCATTATGTCATTGTAACATGGAATCCTTTTGGTTAAATCATGACACTGCTTTTATTCACACTCTAATCCCTGGTTGATCTCTTTTTAGCTGTGTTTTAATGAGATTTTATTATACTTAAAAATCTTAACATTGTATTGGCTATTTAATAAATGATACATGTTGTTCTCTATAATTAGTTTTTGTTTTTATTTGGAGCAGTTTGAAAAGGAACTGCCACTTTTAAGTGTGTGCGGTGTTGCTTTCATTCCAATTCCCTGATGTCTGTGTTTGTGTTATTAGATCTGAGTTAATGTAGGCATGATTATAGGGCCCTGACTTTTAAGAATTAAGGGAGTCCTTTAATGAGAAGCCTGTGTACATTAAAGTATGAAATTATTTTACTAAAACCTTTGTTTTGTAAATCTCATACTTGTAGATAGTGTATTAAAAGTAATGGTTCTAAAAATTTTTGTCACAGTCTTTGTCTTGAGACAATTTTACATTGAAATTTGAAATGCAGAATAGATAATGAGAAGCTGCTATGACATACCCCACTGGTCCATCAAGCCTGAGGAATGTCATGGAGCGTAATTTAAAAATTGGTCTTGTTTTTTTGTTGTTCTCGATTTTGTGTTGATCCTTGTAGATTGGGAACCTTGTAGTGTGGGTTGTTTATATTTGTTTATCCTGTGATTAGATGGTCACATAGATCTGTTGTGAGTTGAAACAGAATGATAATTTATTATTTCCGTTCATGCCAACTCAATGGTATCTACTAATAGGACTTTCAGTTTATCTTCCTTCTAAACTACCAATCCATTTTACGCATGTTTGTCATGTGTTTACATATGAGCCAAAACCTTGGTTTCTAATCACATTCAGTGTAAATATTAGAGTGCTTATTCAACTCATTTAAATAAAAGTTGATTGCAATTTTATCTCTCATGAGTTGTTTTTTCCCATTTCCCTTGCGTTTTTGTGTTCTGCCTAAACACAGAGGCTATAGGACAAAGCAAGAGTAAGACTTCCCAAAATAGATGAATGTTTCGCTTGCTATAACTATGTTTTGATTTGTTGTATAGAATGTAAACTCTTTCTCATATCTCTCTCTATATACATATAAGAATATATTTTCAATGTACATGAAAAAATTCAGCATATAAGGAAACTGTGTAGTAATATCTTTTGGATAAAGATAAATTTTATTATCCTCTCCTTTTGGTTTTGAAAGAATAGTAGAAAATGTTGGTACAGTTCCTTCGTGCTTAGGACAAGAGGGGAAATTAGTAAATGTGAGAAATTAATCCCAGAGAGATTTTTAAAAAGGTCTTATACAAATATGCTTTTAGACAATGTTTCTGTCTGTATATCTGTAGATAGATAAGTGGATAAGCAGGGATTATTAGAAGTATACAACTGATAGATAGTGATTTGAGCTTCAAATTATAACTGACATTACTTGGCTAACATTACTATAGTGCATTGGGCTTTAATTCTTTTTTACTAAGTATCCCTCAGGATATCTGATTTGAGACCTGCAGTATTTAATTGGCTGTCTAATTTTGTAACAGTCTCCATGGACTGACTTATATAAGCCTAAGAATTCTGCTGGGTGTCCACATAGCTCTTGTTAGGAGTTGGACAAGGCCTTACACCCTTGTACATGATATGATCAGTGCTGACCATAGAGAGCACCTGTAGAGTCTGCATCACTCCAGCATGCTGTCAGTAGGGCAGGAAAAGCGAGCATGATTGTAGGACATTTTGTTTTACCTGAGATATGCAGCTGGCACAGTGGATGTAGTTTCACTCTTTACTTATCCCTTAGTTATAGCGATCTATGATAAAGGATGGAAAGCTAAGATTAGGATTTTACTTCAGCTGTTAAGTACCTGTACTTCTTTTGGTGGGGGAGGCAGGTGAGTTGAGGAACATAATGCCATAGAACAAAGATTTATCATTAGGCAATGGAGCCCAACTATTAAAGGAAGAAAAGTTGGTTTGAGGAAGAATAAAGTAAAAAATAGTCTAATTTTAGGATTTTGATTCTAATATCTGAATATAAGCAGAAATTTTGATAAAACATTTAGCCTGCTAATAAATCCATTTGGGTACATGTCTTGTGACTAGTATAGTGTGTTCTTTACTATCATAATTTAGTAGTTACAGCATTTGATATAGTTCAAGCTATTTTAGATAGAATTATTAAATACATATTGACATAATTATATAAAGGACATACTCTGTATCATATATAGTTCCATTTTTAGAATCTGTTTTCCTGTATTCACACTTGTCGATTCAGTATTTTTAACTGGTTTTCTGTAAGCCAATTCAATCATTTCTTAAATGATTATTATTTTTAAAAAAGTTGTATGAGGTGCCATTTAAATGAAAATGTCAAAAGTCTTGGATTTATGAGACAATAAGAAAAGTATTTTTATCATGTTATTTATCAGTCTTTTTCCTAAATAACTAAGGGATGATTCTGTGGTATATATTTTAGGTTTAAAATCCAGAAGTTGTTTTGAAATATTTTCTTATATTAGAGGAGCTTGTTTTGAAATTTGGTTGATAACATAAGTATATTGGTTGGTTATTTTAAATTTGAAGTGAAATGAGAATTTTAAAGGCAGAGTAGCCATATATAACTGAATTTATTAGCAAGAAAATACCAGTTTAAGATGCTGCAATCAAATTAGTTTTAGTTTTGAAGTACAAAAGGAAGCAGACATCAGGGAGCTTCGGTTACAGTGCTAGTACCACCTAGTGTTATAATACTGGTGTTCCCCTGGATTTGAGTCATGATGTGTGGTATGTTGTGAGGATGTATGTGGTAGCTTCGGCCTTTGTAGAGTTCCTATCTTCAAATGGCCTTGGCTCTTATTCTTATACACATAAAAATATAGTATAAATTATTTATTACTCTTGAAGTTGAGATTCTTTATTTTGTCGTGTATTTTTATTTTACAGTTTCTGACATGAATTTGAAAATTGAGAATCCTTATTCAGTTAACTTATCCTGGAAAAGCTTAATATGTGAGATGAGG
This sequence comes from Aotus nancymaae, assembly GCF_030222135.1. Lineage (NCBI taxonomy): Eukaryota > Metazoa > Chordata > Mammalia > Primates > Aotidae > Aotus > Aotus nancymaae. The sequence goes on along the minus strand of NW_026988546.1, from coordinate 3,578,650 downwards.
TTTTGAGGAATTCTTAATGATTCTCTGTTAACTATTGACAGGGGGAATAGTGGTAAATATTAAAGTCATGAGGATTAAAATATTAACTAGTTCAGCTCTGTGCTTGGAGTTTTTCTCATCCCACTCTAAGATCATATTGTATTAGGACCACTAAAACTGAGCAAGAAGGAATAAAGTAGGAAAACAGATGGCCTGTTGTTGGTGAAATACTGTATGTTTAAGGACATTAATTTTTTTCATGAGGCTCATTGTCACCAAATATGGAACTCTAAATTGGTGTTGCTTTTTTGTTGCAGCATCAAAGCTGGGCGCCTCCTCTCCTACATTCCATATCAGCTGTATACCAAGCAGTCCAGTGTGCAGAAAGGTCTCAGCTTTAATCCTGTATGCAGACCTGAAGATCCTGTGCCAGGTCCAAGCAATATAACCAAACAGCTCAACAACAGGGTGTAAGTTTTCTAGTTGGGAATTACTGCGAAGCTAGTTTTTATCAGTGAGCATGGCCCCTGCTCTGTTACAGACAGAAGCAGATATGAACCCTGGCCATTCACTTACAATAAACATATTGAAATATGTGTGTGTGAATGTCTTATCTAAAAATTATTTTTATGATGAAAATTTCATAAATGTAAATAAGTTTTTATAATCATACTAGTTTCTCATGTTAAACTAGTGAATCTTTATTATTGGTAAGTTTTTTCATGGATTTTCATGAAAGTAATTGTTTCCTCACAAGTAATATGCTACATTGCATTCTCAAATACTGAACTAACTGCACCAGCTGTATTTTTGTTGTGTTCCATGCGTAGAAAGTCAACAAAAATGTTAATATTTCTAGATTATTTTTGAAAAATTCAAAATTCATAACTACAGTTCTAAATATGTAAATATTTTACATAAATAGAAGTTTAGCTGGTGACCCTTGGTTATAGAATTGAGAGTTATAGACTTTATTCCATGTGGCTTTTTTTTTAAGATTGATTTAAGCTTTAATTGCAATCCTGGATAAATTGGTTTCACAATTAATTGGTGGGTTGCCTTACCTTGTATATCAGGTGGTTCATTATGATTAGCCTTCTCTTTATTTATTAAATTGCTTGCTTTGGGAGTTGGATATATATATTTTTTTTTCCAAAGGACCAGGAGTCTAATTAATCTGAGAGGATCCAGTATCACTGCCTTCTGTAATTTTGTTGTCATTTTTATTTAACTTGTACTCATAAACATATTCAAATTTTTTTCATGTTACCTAAAGCTTTTAATTTTTTTAATGTATTTTCAGGGTGTATATAGCAAATAATACCTGAAAACCTTTTCACAGAATACACAGCTTTATCTTTTCTTACCCACACTAATAAAAGTAGAAAATAGATACTTTTTTTCAAAATCTTTTTGGTGACAGTTTTAGGAAGAAATTACCTATTAGATTTTACTTGTTAATACATTTATGCCATTGCCTGAGAAATGTATTCTCTACTGGTAATATTTCCAATACAGCTACTTTGCAAATGTCCATTTGTCTAGGCTGAGAAACTATAGTACAGGAAGAATGTATGTTAACGATGTATTCTCCTGCCAATATATGGACTTCTATTGCATGTGTTGCTATAACGCATTTAAAGGATCTTAATGTTTTTGACACAAAACTAGATGTAAGACTTTCTGACATGCATCACTTTTGTTGTTTTCTGCGTTTTTGTGTGTGTGTATTTAATACATTTTGTACATTTCTTTAAAATGGGCTTCTGTGACTTCTTGTTCCCTTTTCTCTTTATCTCAGGGGCTGACTTTCTCTGCATGTGACATATTAGGTTTTCTTTTTTCTTTTAATCATATCCAGTTTTTTTTTCCCCCTTCACTGGCATGATCATCTGTGAGGATGTGATCTACTCAGAGTTGCCTGTCACATTCCATGCGATGGTTAGCTAGGGCCTGAGCTAACCCAGAAATGGGTGGTCATCCAGCTTGTGGGACTTTTCTGTGTAGTCAGATTCTCATTACTAATAAACTAAGTTAGTATTAGGATGAGGGGCTTTAGGTGAAACCTGGTAATACTGTGGTAATTTCACCTGTGCCCTACTACTCTGTAGGGTAGCCCTTCATCTGGAGCCTGCATGGTAATTGAATTAATGCTGTGGACATGTGGACATTTCTAAGTAGAATAAATAACTGTTTGTAATTCATGTTTTGTTTTTGTTACTTAAATGATTCTCTTGAAGGCATTACTAAACAAACTTCTAGAGGAGCCAGGATGTGACTTTAACATAGCATTTGTCATAGGTTCTGCATTTATAAAGCTGTCATAAAGCAACTTGGTACAAATTGCCTTGTACACCCTGGCATCTAAATATGCTTTTCTTAGAAATGAAGTACAATTTCCCTTGTCAATAAGGCAAGTGTCCGCATTTTTCTAGGTATAAATTTTACTGAATTACCCCACACGTTGACATGACTCTTACTTTTTGTCTAGTTGTGCAACAGTTAGCTCCATTAATAGGTTAATCAATATAGTCAGTTTTTTTCCTACTGAAACCACTGGTTTCATATTGGATTTAATGTGTTGAATAGTACCTTTCATAAAAACTAAAACTAGGAATACGAATTTAAGTAATTTTTTTTTTTTTTTTTGAGACGGAGTTTCGCTCTTGTTACCCAGGCTGGAGTGCAATGGCGCGATCTTGGCTCACCGCAACCCAATTCTCCTGCCTCAGCCTCCTGAGTAGCTGGGATTACAGGCAAGCGCCACCATGCCCAGCTAATTTTTTGTATTTTTAGTAGAGACGGGGTTTCACCATGTTTACCAGGATGGTCTCGATCTCTTGACCTCGTGATCCACCCGCCTTGGCCTCCCAAAGTGCTAGGTGTGAGCTACTGCGCCCGGCAGTAAGATTTTTAAATCCATTTTTATGTAAGTTATTTGTAGTATATTCAGCAGATATTTATTGACCTCGTAGTAAATGCCAAGCATTGTGCTTTAGAACTGGATATTTAAAGCTTATATATTCCAATTAATTTTTTATGGGAAAAAATCTTTGCAAAGTTTTTTGGGTTTTTCTTCAGCTCTAAGAAAGATTCTGTTGCATTTCTTCTTTGGGACTATCTGAAGTGAAAATGAAAAAAAAACACCCAAAGGCCTGTTAATATTCTAGAATTTTTCTAGTTACCTTTCTACTTTTGCAAATAATGATCTTTTGTCAAATCAGAATATAAAATTTGTGGTTTAATTTTCAGGGTTTTTTTATTGTCAATATTCAATATAATAATTCTCAGTTTTTATGTTTTTGAGATGTAGTCTTGCTCTGTTACCCAGGCTGGAGCGCAGTGGCGCGATCTCGGCTTACTGCAACCTCTGCCTTCTGGGTTCAGGCGATTCTCCTGCCTCAGTCTCGAGAGTAGCTGGGATTATAGGCGCTCAGCACCACGCTCGGCTAATTTTTTGTATTTTTAGTAGAGACGGCGTTTCATCATCTTGACCAGGCTGGTCTTAAACTCCTGACCTTGTGATCCACTCGCCTCTGCCTCCCAAAGTGCTGGGATTATGGGCGTGAGCCACCATGCCTGGCAATTCCCAGTTTTTAAAGAGGGAAATACCAAAGTATGTACCACTAAGAAAATGTTGAAATGAAAAAATTGTTTTAACCTAAAAGTCAGACATTATTAACTTAAAATTTTTTTCCTGCTTTAGAAATCACATTGTTAAGAAGATTGAGGCAGAAAATGAAGTCAGAGTTAATGGAATGAACAGTTGGAATGAAGAAGGTGAAAATACTGATTTTAGTTTTGTGGATCTGGAGCAAACCTCTCCGGGAAGGAAACAGAATGGAATTCTGCACCCCAGAGGCAGCACTACCATTTTTAATGGACACACTCATAGCTCTAATGGTGCCTTAAAGACACAGGATTGCTTGGTGCCCATGGGCAACAGTGTTGCCAGCAGGCTTTCTCTAGACTCTTCTCAGGAGGAGGAGAAGGCTGAGAAGAGCAGCACTGATTTCAGAGACTGCACTCTGCAGCAGTTGCAGCAAAGCACCGGAAACACAGATACTTTGCGGAATCCACACAGAACTAATTCTTTCTCATTATCACCTTTGCACAGTAACACTAAAATCAATGGTGCTCACCACTCCACTGTTCAGGGGCCTTCAAGCACAAAAAGCACTTCAGTATCTACTCTTAGCAAGGCAGCACCTTCAGTGCCATCCAGACCTTCAGACTGCAATTTTATTTCAAACTTCTATTCTCGTTCAAGACTGCATCACATATCAATGTGGAAGTGTGAATTGACTGAGTTTGTCAATACCCTACAAAGGCAAAGTAATGGTATCTTTCCAGGAAGGGAAAAGTTAAAAAAAATGAAAACAGGCAGGTCTGCACTTGTTGTAACTGACACAGGTAGATACTTACTAAAATCGTTTTCTTAAGAAACAGTCATGCTTGATCATTTTGCTCTTACGCTATTGTTGCTATTTCTGGTCAATATGAAGTTCTCATAAAAGTCTCCAAGAAGGTCAAGTCATATAAGTTACAGTAAGCATAACGTAGAAAGCTTATTTATTAAAATTTTTTTAAACAATTAGATTTAATTGTGGCTGACTGAAAATTTTCAGAGAATTTAAACAGTTAAGATGGTTGGAATTCTGAGCATTCGTTCCTCACATAGACCTTATCAGTTGAAGTTTTGAACTGTGTTAATATAACATCTATTCAGTGCTTAAACTCCTGTAAGAATGAAATTGATTTGATAAGAGCAATTGTTAATTTCTAAAAGCTTGCATCATAATGATTTTTTAATTAATTTTGACAGCTGTTATAATTACAGTGGTAAACTTTTAGTGAGATTATTTCATATCTACGTACATTGGTTAATTGTATTTTGTTTTTTAGTAGTTTTCTTGTCATCAAAAACAAATGCACACCTAGTAGCAGACTGTGTTTCTGTGCCAGTCATTATAAATTAGTATCTGGTTTGAAGTTTTAGTTCCTTTTACAGATTATAGGATTTTTTTATGGGGAGAGATCTCAGATTAATACTATACTTTATAGCTGTGGAAACTGAGATATAGAAAGAAGCTCATGGTTCTGTCCTAGAAAGTGATAGACAGTCTATGTGGGTTTTTTTCCGTTTTGTTTTACTGAGTTTAATGTATTCCTAAGTACTTTTAGTCAAAAAATGCTTTTTGGTATTTATGAAATATTTCAGAATAATAGATATTAGATTCCTTATGTCATGTCTTGGCCTTGTTACCTGAAGGTTATTTAATTCTGAATGCTTCAAAGAACTATAATTAATTAGTTCTATAAATGGGAATAAAATGAGAAATTTTGTTATTGTATGAAAGCATTTGGTAGATATTTGGGTTATACATTCTGTACTACTAGAATTAAAAGCATTATTTTGAGTTGTTTACATTATGTTTATATGACACTTTGAAAAATACTTTTATACAGCAGAATTGTGATTAAGATTATTTTATGAATCATTTCTTGAGATAATATAGAGGGTGGTAAGGAAGTACCTGGCTTTGGATTTAGGTAATTTAGCCTGAATCTAAATCCTTACTCCGCCACACTTATGCTGTAGGAGTATGGGCAAGTTAGTTTACCTCTATGAGTCTTAGTTTTCTTTGTGAAGAGCAATGATAGATAGTCCAGGATGTTTGCCTTGTGGAGTTGTGAGCTTAAGAATACATGAGCAGGCTAGGTGCAGTGGCTTACGCCTGTAATTCCCACACTTCGGGAGGCCACGACAGGAGGATCGCTTGAGCCCAGGAGTTCAAGACCAGCCTGGGCAACACAGTGAGACCCCGTTTCTACCAAAAAGAAAAAATAAATTAGCTGGGCGTGGTGGCAACGTGCCTTGGTCCCAGCTACTTCAGAGGCTGAGGTGGGAGGATTGTTTAAGCCCAGGAGGTTCAGGCTGCAGATCGAACCACTTCACTCCAGACTGGGCAGCAGAGTGAGACCCTGTCTCAAAAAAAAAAGGGGAGAACTAGTTACATGCTATCACAATCACAGTTTGGTAAATGGAGTTGTCCAAAACTTTTCGGGGTTATCTGTTTTTGGAAGCCTATTATAAAGGCTAACCCTCAGTACTAATATTTTTAAGTCTGAGGAAAACTCTTTCTCTTTTTCCCTCTTAAGGAGAAAAGGAAGACTCTTCTGTGAAATCAGAACTTTTTAGAAGCTAAGGGTTCTTATTTCCAGGACTGTGTATCTTAGAGGACCAGAGGAAAAGGCTAAGGAGGGGACTGATAATAGAGGAAAGCTCTACTTGTGCCTGAACTACAGTTAAAATGACCTTGATGAATCTCTTTGTAGCTCAGGATGATTAGAAGCTTTTGTCCTCAGGTGAGGACACTCACCTTTAGGTCCTTAAATGTGGTATATGTCGCCAGATCTGATCTTTAATAGCTGATCTTTAATAGTATTTAATGGCAGAAGGATAAGAATTCCATTTGCATACGGATTTATGTTTATATTATAGACTGTTTTTCAAGTACTTAGAACAGCAACGTGGTAGTTGAGAGGCTCTGAAATCAGACTGCTTGGGACAGAATCACTATTCAAGCAATAGGCTGTGCGACTTAATTTAACTTTTAATGTACAAAATGGAGATGATAAGATTACCTACCTCATAGTTGTGAGAATTTAAATAAACATACATGTAAAACTCTTACATGTATGTGGATATACATGTACTGGATAATAGTAGCCATTTTTATTGTTGTTATTTTATCCAGGCGTGTTTGTAGATTGCATGGCGTAGTGATAATAAAAAAGGGTTTTACTTAGCTTCATGTAACTAAATGTATGCCAACACCTTTGTATTTTTATAAAATAATCAGCACAATGAAATAATTTTAAGATGCACTTTTTGACAAACTAATTAGAGACTTAATTAAATTTGGCTTCTCTTGAGATGATAGAAATAATCTGTAGTCGATTCTGGTTTTTTTTAAAAGACTCCATTTTGGGTGTAAGCATGTTTTAAATATAATTTCTAAAATTAACTAGACCTGATGTTTTAAATAATAAAAATTAGTTTGGGGTTTGAATGCTCTCTTTTTCCTTCTAGGAGATATGTCAGTACTGAATTCTCCCAGACATCAGAGCTGTATAATGCATGTTGATATGGATTGCTTCTTTGTATCAGTGGGTATACGAAATAGACCAGATCTCAAAGGTCTGTATTCTTGCTTATGTTTTAAGAAAATTGATACATTGTTATATATTCAAAGGGATTACAAAATCTTTTTTAAAAAATTCTGATTTTCCCTTCCAAATTTTCTGTATTCCATTATCAAGGAAGGTGTAGGGAAATTAGAGTTTTTCTTTCTCCCTATAGAGATCTTCAGGGAAGAATATTCATCTTCAGTGTAAGGATATGTCATCAAAGACTAATAGAGACAGGTTCTGTATTGGGCATTTTCTAAATTTTTATCTATTTTTTGTTAATGAATGGAAATTTTATGGTTCCTCTTGTCTTTGAGACTTGGGTAACTATGCTTTTTTCTTGAGCAAATAACTTAATTAACTGTCCTGATACCCGTGAACATCCCAACTTCTTGATTGTAGGATAATTTAGCATTAATTGAGTATTGCTAAAATATGTTAAAGTCATCTGGCTATTCTTTGTCATAGTGAAATTGCAGATATTTGTGAACTAGTCAGTACTTTAAAAAGCATACATTGTGGATTTTCCAGTGGCTACCTCTGTCTGAAAGAGATGACTTAATGTTTTCTTCTGATAATCAATTCTTTCCTTAAATAAGGAATCACTATGGCACAGAAACTGCTGTGTTAAAACCAGGAGTTTCTTTTTGTCATGGGTAGTTTGCTGCTTAAGCTCTGAAAGGAGTTTTTAGAATGTTAAATAATGATTTTCATAGAGTAACTTTTTCTTTTTTTTTCTGAGATGGAGGTTCACTGTTGTTGTCCAGTCTGGAGTGCAGTGGCATGACCTCGGCCCACTGCAACCTCTGCCTCCCAGGTTCAAGTGATTCTCCTGCCTCAGTCTCCTGAGTAGTTGGGATTACAGGCGCGCACCATCACGCCCAGCTAATTTTTATGTATTTAGTAGGGATGGGGTTTCACCACGTTGGCCAGGCTTGTCTCAAACTCCTGACCTCAGGTGATCCCCCCGCCTCAGCCTCCCCGAGTGCTGGGATTACAGGCGTGAGCTACCGTGCCCTGCCAGAGTAACTTTTTAATGCATTGATGATTTTTTAAAATTTCTTGTCCTCAAAACAATGCATTTAGTAAATACGTATTTGTTATCCATCCTATTGCTTTATAAAATTATAGTAATCTTGTAACTTAACACACATACAAAAGGAAATGATACAGGAAAGTAAGTTGTTACCAAAGCAAAAACTGAGGGGGGCTGTATGCTGATGATTGATGATGTGGTAGGTCAGATTGTGATTCCTGTGCATATATATTTAGTTTCTGTTGCTGTAAGATTGAGAGATAAGTATAGATGTTAACTCTTACTTTTCTGATACTAGAAATACAAAAATATATATATTTAGTTTTTCTTTCCCCACCACTTCAGTCTGGATCTAGGCTCTGAGTTGCCTGTTTTCTACAATAAGAAATCAAATAAAAGCCATGGAAGGCTGAGTTCACTGCTGCTTTCAGGTGGAATAAATGTATCGAAACAGTCACAAATAATTGGCTTTTTTTGGAGGAGCTAAGAAACTTAGATGACATTTACATGGTGATTGATAATCTCTAAGTATTAGCTTCTTTAAGGATTAATGTCTAGGTAAAGCTAAAGAAAAAAAAAGGGCATGTTTTAAAAATCTTTTGAAAAATTTTCACTTACATTTTGTTAACATTCCTGTACCCAGATACAGAAATAATTTAATCTTTTCCTCACAGGAAAACCAGTGGCTGTTACAAGTAACAGAGGCACAGGAAGGGCACCTTTACGTCCTGGTGCTAACCCCCAGCTGGAGTGGCAGTATTACCAGAATAAAATCCTGAAAGGCAAAGCAGGTACAAATGAGCTGTCTTTGAAATCTTAGTGCTCCTGTGGATGGCTTCTGGATTTTGCTATTGGTATGGTTGTTATAGAAATGAAAGCAGAGTTGTAGCAATTAGCTTTTTCATTCAGGGGTTTTAAGGATATCAGTGTTAGGCTTTGTTGAATTGGAGGCTGTTTTCCTGAAGCAGAGTGTGAAGAATGTTTTACAAGGTTTGATTAATTTGCTCTGTATAAATTAGATTGGGGATAAAAATCATGGACATAATTTAAAGAAGCCTCTAACTTGAGAGCTAATAACTAGTCATTTGGTCATTGTATCACAATAAAAATGTTCAAGTTTGTGTTGCTCAAGATTTGTATGAGGAAGTAGAATAACAAACAGTAGAATTTTTAATGTATTGGAATTAAAAGTAAACACCAGTAATCATTCTCCATAGCCTTTAGTGAACCTGTTTGTTAATACAACCTTGTTGTTGACTCTCATGACTTTTTAGTTTTGGATATTAATAAGCAAAATCGTAAGTTGTACTAATCATAATACTTACTAAGATTTCATGTGTCTATTATTTTTTCCACTGAGTAAATTCACTGAGAAATGTTTTCTTAGAAATTAATTTTTTTTGATAACTGATTAGTTTTCTCAGGGTTGTTTTGCAAAGCCAAAAAGAATTTTTTTTAAATTAATTTCTCAGAAAAATATTACCCAGAAAGTAGTCAGAAGTTAGATATACAGCGAAATGGAAGGCATGCAGTTTAGTTTTATTGCAATCATTTCAGTGCCCTTGTTGTCAGTTATAAAATGTCAGGCTAGCTTGTCAAATGACCCCAGTGAAATTAAGGCAAAAGGAAAGCAAGTGAATATCTCTGAGGACCTTTTTTGGGATAATAGTCTTTTTGTTGGTTTTGATCATCTGTTTATGTGGTCTTAAATATGAAAAAACATAATTGTAGATATATATTTATGCTTTGTGTGTACATTTATTTCAAGTTTTATAAAGGTTTTCTTGGTCTTTAAATCTTTTCAGAGATTTCTGAGATTCTAGAATTTTGTGTGGCATGAGTAGGTCTGGAGTAGCTGTTATTGAACTTGTTGAGATTTAGTTGTATTATGGTCTAGGTAGTTTTTTAAGTATTGCTAATATGGTTTTGTGGTAGGTTGGTTTTTCTTTTTGTATTTTCTGTGTGCTACTAAACAGATGAAATCTTAAGTTATAAGAAATAAGTAGCTTAAGGAAGTACACAATACTTGTCATATGTTAGGCATTTATGAAATACTTACTAAAGAATGTTGAAAGAAGAAAAACCACTGTGTATATATGTGCAGTAGCATCTTCAGTGCTCAGTCTCTCTAGTGGGTAGTCTTGTTACACACGTCCTTTTATCGGCAGTCTGCATTTAAAATGTTGATCTTAAGCAAACGTTCCTTAGGAGTAGCAGAGAGCTAGTCCTCTTTTGTCTTTCCTTCTGTTAGAAACAATCTTACTGTAAATGGTTTATTAACACAGTACTGTCATTGGTTACTTAAATGTCTTCATCAATCTAGCCACCTGATTTTTATAACATTTTAATACCTTCTATAATCACATCCCCTTCACATCAAAATGTGGGTGATAAACCAGAAGGTAAATATTAGGGGAAATATTTACATTTCACTTACCATTGAAAACTGTCAAAAGGAGATTGTCGGGTCACTAGAAAGGGTGATATGACAATTTGTATTTTATACTCTTACTTTAACCTCATGTCATTACTTTTATATCTTAAGCCTTTTCACCCATTAACAGCTCACCAAAATATTTACTACATATAAAATGAATAGATTGTCCTTTATTATAAAATTTGATTACAACTAAGCTGTGCTCAGAACTTTTTTCAGTGCCTTGTTTCTCTTTGCTTGTTATTCCCGATCTTTCTTTCTCTGGGTTATTATCAGACATGGCACTAAATATAAAAATATTGAGGATCGGTTTAGGAATTAGAATCTTTGGCTACTGTGCACTAGTTTTGGAAAAAAAAAAAAAGATCAGTTCTAATGTTTGGCTTATGTGTCTAGGCAAAGTATTAGGACAAATAGCATCCTTAGTCCTTTTTGAAACTTAGTTTCTTAGTTGTCATATCCAAAAGCTCTTTAATTAGATCAGTGCAACCAGGGGATCTCATCCATCCATGACTTCTTTTGGAGGCTGCTTCCTGACAGTACTCATTAGTGACACTTCTCATTGATGATCTCATTGTTTGGAACAATTTATGCTCCAAATTTCATGGTTGGGGCCTTTTACCCTTTCCTGGATTTCCAGGATGCAGATGTTTTCTATCCCTTCGACAACTTCAGTTTTCATTCTAAAGAACAACAGTTTTAAAAATCGTATTAGTCATAGATTTATTCTCAGCGATTTCTTTTTCACAGACTTGGGTCCTGGCCTCTGATTTCTCCAACCGTTCCTCCACATTCTCCATGTGCCCGTCTAGTTTGTCAAGTTTTGATGAGCAGTTCTCTACTTTGCCCTCCAGTGAGGACAGTGTGTCCCTGCATTTCCCTGAATCTCACATGAAGCAACTCACTCCGCTCGTGGAGGGACCCACGCACTCTGCTGCACTGTGGAACAGGTCAGCCAGCCCAATGGAGAGGAACACAATGGTGCTGCCTCTCAGGCCAGGGCATTGGGGGCGCATGGACCACAGAGACTTCTCTCCTCAAGCATAAATTTTCTGTTATTTTCAAGACAGTGTCCTTTAGATAACTAGCCCTTCAGATATCAAAGTCTGGTAATTCTCCAACTTGTAAGGCATAACTCATGGTTACACCTTTGAAAGGCAGTTGGTTGTGGCTGTTCAGACTTTAGCACTCCTTTTTTGGGGGTCTAGTTGCACCCTCTGTTGAAGTGTGATACTGACAGTCCTGAAGTTCTTAACAGATTTTCAGCTTAGATGAATGGACTATTAAAATTTATATTTAGCCTTTTAAAACCCTCCAGCAACACTGGGTAATCTGCTTGGGATTCTGTCTTTAGTTTGTAATCGTATAGCTAGCATACGCTATTCATATGTCAGAAACTATAGCTCACAATACACACACTGCTATTTTGAAGCAAGTAGGATTTGACCCCACTGAGATGCCAATCAGTTTGATTTGCATTTATGTTGTTGATATATGGTTGCTGAAATTCAGAAATGCTTGTATGGGTTGCATAGTTAGATGAAAGATGTTGATGATCAAACCAGGAAGAGTTGTTTAAGTCCATGAAACCAGAGATTTTGCCAGTTTTCCTGGTGGTGCATTAACTTGGCTGACTTTTCACAGAACAAGTCTAAAATAAACGGAAATGCTGGGTTTGTAAGTTATATATTGTTACAGTGTACACAAAATAGATTTGTCTGGAATAGCTGAAGTGATATATTTTGGTTTTGTTTTACTGATGGTATTTTTGTTTATAATAGTAGAGATGTGGCTGAGATTGTGGTTTTAGAATGTGATTTTTAATTTTTTTTTACAGCATACTCTTCTTGGAACCTAATAGTAGTATCCCAAGAGACCTATGACTGAAGTTTTGTTTTAATCTATTTCTCTATTACTAGTGAAGCTAAAGGTGATAAAGGAAGTAAAGTGGCATGCAGCCAGTAGGCTTTCCAGAGTGTGTGCTTTTGTGTTCTTGTATTAAGTTGTAAATTTGGTTTGGATATTAAGAGATGTTGGTGAGTCACACTAGGCTTCAGTTGTGTTCTCTAAAGTGTTGATATTCTGATCACACTTGAATGTTTTTAATTGAACATGCATTATTAAACCAAAAGTAAAATTACCTGTAGCAAGGGATAATGTGAAATGGGGGATAATGTGATGTGTGTTCAAAAGAAAAAGCTTGAATTTAGGATGAAACCTCTTCATGGTTTGTGACCTACTTAATCATTGTTTGATTAGATGACTGGTAGGAATTTCATGTTTGTTGTACATGTTAATTAGCTTTAAGTTCTACAGATAGTTCTTTTAGGAAACAGCAAAGAATATTCAGAGAAATTTATATTTTTCATTAACTTTTCCCCATTACAGAGAGCTGTACAGTCCTTGTAAGGCTATTGGAGGGGGTTCATCTCCCTGATCACTTCTCATCCATGTCCACCTCAAGGGACTGTGTGTTACAGGATATTTTATATTTATCTTTTGGTGTTTTTTTTTTTTTTTTTTTTTAACTCTCAGGACACTTTGAATTTATTATAAGTTTTTATCTGCTGATGAAGACTATAATTGAAGCAAACCATTTTAAAGTTACAGAGTTGCCTTTTATTAGATAAGGAGATAATATCAGTAGAGATAACTGTATTTGGAATTTCCTAAATCTTTTTATATGAAAGTAATGGAAAACAAATTTCTTGAAAAAGTTAGAGAAAATCAGTTTATAACATTTAACCATTAAATTTTTTTTTTTTTTTTTAAAGCAGATATACCAGATTCATCAATGTGGGAGAATCCAGATTCTGCACAAATAAATGGAATTGATTCTGTTTTGTCAAAGGCTGAAATTGCATCTTGTAGTTACGAGGCCAGGTATGTAGAAGTTGTATGTTATAATTCTTAATGAATAATTTGGTTAATTACTTTTATATAATTTTTTGAACTATAATCTTTTGAAGTGGATTCAGGCATGCCAGTCAGGCCAGTGGTTTAAATGTTACAGACATCTTATGGAAAGAAATGATTTTAGGCTTAATCATTTTATTCATGCCCCCCACAGCCCCTCACCACTGCTAGGTAACTTTAAACAAACAACTTACTAGTTCCTTGATGAGAACCAATAGGTCCTGTAATGGGAACCAAAAGAAATTGGGCATTGTCATTTTTATTGTCTTTTGAAGCATGAAATAAAATAATTAGATTTTTTTGAATGGGAGAGGACTTTAATGTTTATCTACTCCAATCTTTTGTTTTTGTTGCTAAGAAAAATCTCTTGTGATCCACACTTCCTGATACTCAGTTTTTAAAATGTTGAAACCCAATTGCCTATTAAATTATAAGTAAATAATTTCATTATTGGCATACTTAGTATCTCTTCACTTAAATTTGGTAAGAGTGTTGTCAATTTGTTAGCACTAACATATAGGTCTTTATCTTACAGTGATCTGAAACCATAATTATAATTGGTTCTTTCAGTATAGGAAGAAACATACATATTTGTTCCTCATAATTTAAAAAATCATTTTTAAATAATTGGAATAGTTGTAAAAGTAGAGGGAGTAAAAATTAAAAAGAGAAGTCTTCGTTTTTTTTTCCCTGTTAATTGAACACAGGCATTTTTACCTGTAGAACACAGCAAACCCTTACACATTGCTGGCAAGTGTTAAGGTATTCAATAATTACAAGAAGAAACAGAGTCTTCTTAGATCAGTTACATCTTTTTAGTCTTGATTCAAAGTTGTGGCTATTGAAGCATTTAATCTGAAGAAAAAATATTTGAGCTCAGCATCATCTAATCATAATAGTTTTTTTAATTTGCTAATTGTTTTATTGAAAGTATATTTAAGTAAAAAAGCATGAAGTTCAAATATGCATGCTTATATTTTAAATTGTTTCCCATTTATGACATGCCACACTTTTACTCCTAGGCTAACTTTGCCTTTCTCATTAACAGAATTATGTTTTAATGATTTACATTGTCACTTGATGCTGTGGCCAAGGAATTGAAACTTACTTTAAATGATAATTAAGTCAAATACAAATGTTTCGAATTGTTATACTACTTTTGATAAGCACAGACACTCTAGAGCTGAGTTTATGTTGTGCTTAGTAGGCTAGTCTCTTTTCCCCTACTAAGTTATTGAATGGTGGCCTGGTCTTCAGATGGCAAGACAGTTATGTGCACTATCTGGAGGGTGTGATGAAGCCCAGAAATATTCTCAGTCCTTGAGTTTCACTAGTTGGTAAAATGCAAGCTCTGTTTACTCCTGCTAGGCTGCCTCTGCAGGGTATCCCTTTATACCTTCATACCCAGTCCCCACCAAGATGAATGCTGGCTGGGGAGCAGGGCTGCCTCCACGTGAAAGTGCCACCATCTCTGGTGGCTTTGGACTCCAGGAGCCACAATTGCGTCTAGGCGTTAGGCTTCTCTTGGGTGTTTGGATGGTACATTTGTATTTACCCACAGTTGGTGACTGTCAAGCTTAATGCCTTGCAAAAAATGGGTGGGGACAGTATATGAGGGCAGAATACTATATAGCGAGCCATTAAAGTGCCACTTAAGTGCAGATGTTTAAGAAGATGCATAAAGTGATGAAAATAAATTTAACTTGAAGAAAAAAAAAATACAGCCATGAAATTTTTGTCACTTAATTGTAATTTTCTGTTTTCTAGAAGGCTATTCCTAATGAAAGTTTCTAGAAAATGGTTTCTGGATACTTGTTTTTGTTGCCATCCAACAGGTTATATTTTCCTTATCTGAGGAAAACTTTTTTTAAACAAGTATAAGTAACTGCATGAGAGAAATACTTCTAAGTTTGGAGTGGGGACTAGATTGTGGGAATGATCTGCTCGGTTTTACGCATTGGTGAGTTTTCACTATACATAGCCTAATAATGGGGCCAGCAAAGGATAGAATGTGAATATGAAATGGTAGAAATACAAGGTAGAATGTGTATATGTGGGTCACAGTGTGCACAGCTGTTAGTAGTTGGCCTATACTTAACAGTAGAGAGCAAACTTTATGTGTAATAAATGAGAAGGTAGGTTGTACATGAATAGGTAATGATATACAGATATCCTAGAATCGTAGATTTTTAAAGCCAAATAATTTCTAAATCCCATTTTCATGTGGTTTTGTAGGAACCCACTACCTTTCCTACTTTACGGTTGTCTTTTAGGATGTAGAGTGGACAGTGACAGTGGTTTGATGGCAGTTTATTATTGTTTATTTATTTGGAGACAGAGTCTTGCTCTGTCGCCCAGGCTGGAGTGCAGTGGCACGGTCTCGTCTCACTACAACTTACACTTCCCAGGATGAAGCAATTCTCCTGCCTCAGCCTCCCGAGTAGCTGGGATTTCAGATACCCACCACCATGCCTGGCTTATTTTTGTATTTTTAATAGATTTGGGGTTTCACCATGTTGGCCAGGCTGGTCTTGAACTCCTGACCTCATGATCTGCCTGCCTTGGCCTCCCAAAGTTCTGGGTTTACAGGTATGAGTAACTCAGTACCTGAGTTTACAGGTACCTGGCCGGCAATTTTTATATATTGTAGAATCTAACACCAAATACAACTGTCTGAACAAAGCATATTGCCAGATAGAATATGTCCTCTGAGCTTTAAACGTGGGAATAAGCTGTTTTTGCAGCATGTACTTAACGAAGTTATGGTCATTTGTCCTGCATGGGATTTTAGTTGGAGTAGATGAGTCATGGTAATGAAGAGTCACTTCAGACTTTTTTGTAATTGTCTTTACTCATTTATTTTCTAAGAAACAGACCTCATTTCCCAGCCATTGACTCAAGGTATTTGGCTCCCTTAGTATGGCAAACCTAAGGCAAACCAAAGGGAAAAGATTTTCCTTTTTTGTTTGTGACTTCCTTATAGTGTGTAATAGCTTTTAAACATTTTTTTCTCTGGGTACATTTTACATGAGTAAAATGTGGTACATAAGTAGATGTACCATATTTTACTAACTAATGTGCCTCAGAAAATTTTTGCATAAATCAATGTTTTGAAAATGAAACTATTATAAATATAAGAACATGTTATTTGTAGGATTATAAACACTTTTTTTTTTTTTTTTGAGCTGGAGTTTCCCTCGTTGCCCAGGCTGGAGTACAATGGCACTGCAACCTCCACCTCCCGGCTTCAAGCAATTCTTCTGCCTCAGCCTCCCGAGTAGCTGGGATTACAGGCATTCACCACCACACCCAGCTAATTTTATATTTTTAGTAGAGACGGGGTTTCTCCATGTTGGTCAGGCTGGTCTTGAACTCCCCACCTCAGGTGATCCGCCCGCCTCCCAAAGTGCTGGGATTACAGGTGTGAGCCACCATGGCCAGCCTTATAAACACATTTTAAAAAAATTGTTATCTTTAATTTGTAAACTTAGCTTTTACATGCTGAATCTGTGTATCTGGCATAATTATTACCTGAAGAAGTTTACCCTTTTCAACAGTAGCCTTTTTTTTTCTGCTTTAACAGTTTCTGATAACTTTTTCTAAACTATTTTATGTTTCTGTATATATGTCTAAACTGTTACGTATCTACTTCTGCGTTACTGGACAAAGCCTGTTGATCATAGGTCATCCTTTTCTAGGTGAGTGCAGGGATCGTCCCCATGGACATCATGAAGTTTGCTTTATTTACTCTCCCATAACCCAGTACCTCGCTAAGTCCCTGACACTAAGAATTGTTTTCTTTACAGCTCTGACAGCCATAACTTCCTTTACTGTCATTTTCCTTCCTCTTAAGTATTTCTTATCTACCAGGGACTTAGCACTGAGACCATTTATAATATTACTATTTTTATAAACATAAAAAATGCATGTGATTTTGTATCTACTGCTGAGTAACTTAGAGGATTCTTCCTTCTTGGCTCTCATGGTCTGAATGTTGGGAGGGTGCCAGAGGCCTATGAGTAATTGGTGACTGTGTATGTGTTTCTTAAAACAGGGCATGTCTCCATGCTGTATAGATAGTTAGTAAATATTTATTGAACAGATATGTAGAATAACCATATTATATAATAATATGTAATTTAATGAAACATTGCTTTATTTTGCTTGTTTTTACTATAATGTTTTTCCTTGGTTCTTTACAGAGTGATAAAGTAGAATTTTACTAATTATGTATAATTCCATAGTTATAGTTTTGTGGTGAATGCTCCAAAAATCAAAGGTAATGCGGGGCATTGAGACACACAGATTTAAAATTTACCATTTTCAATTAGGTCCCTCAAAGTTCTGGAACCCTGGCTCCTGCCCAGAGTGATGTCCTACCATATACAATGCTGTTGGCATCTCAACCACTGTGGAGCCACTTCAGGAGCATGGAATTGGTCAATTGGGAATTGGGTGGTAATAGGATGAGTACATTTTGTCTGTTTGTCACATAGCACTGTTTTGTGTAATTCTTTTCGTTTATATTCTTTGTCTTTGGGGGATGAACCCTGGCCAAACTGTGCCATGTATTAGGGGAAGAAAACCTCTTTTTGACAGCATATTCCTGCTCTGTGGTGGTTGTGATATCACCAGCATATGGCATGCTGGCATCTCTGCAAAGGGGCCAGAGGTATGAATTTTAGCAGAAAGCTTCAGATACAGACAAGAGCCAAACCTGGTCTTTTAATGACATATTTGGCACATCTTACATGTATCATTTACACTATTCAGACAGTTGTGACTTTCTTTGGGGGGAAAAACAAGCCTGTAAATTTTAATGCCTCTCTTTAACCCCTAATGAGAATGGAGTTAAATGGAAGTTATAAATTAGTGGCATGGGGAGATATCAACATGTTTGATAAATATTTGAGTTTAAAACTTCCTAGAATAACCTCCATTGTGTTTTTGTTCTCTCTCTAGGCAAGTTGGCGTTAAGAACGGAATGTTTTTTGGGCATGCCAAGCAACTATGTCCTAATCTTCAAGCTGTTCCATATGATTTTCATGCATATAAGGAAGTTGCACGAACAATGTATGAAACATTGGCAAGGTACAGTGTGTCAAACTGTCATTTTGTGTCTGTGTTTTCCTTCTTGTTGCTAATAATAAAGATAGTGCAAGTTTTCTTTAGGATTGTCAGGATCACTTTTGCTAGACTTTTATCTTTCAGGAACCATCTCCTTGGCATCCCAGTTTTTGAAGCCTTCTTTCTTGGGGCAATTTCCAGGTAGTTCAGTCTCAAGGGATAGTTTTGTATTGCTAAAATTGTTCTTGTGCTTCCCTTGGTTGATGTAGGATCTGATTGTTCGCATACTACTTCTAGTCTGTGGTTCTAGTTTTCTTCCCGTGGAGCCAGATAGATGAAGGATGGAATTTTTTAACCTGGTTATTCTCTTAAATTTCATTTTAATTATAGTTTTGTTCAAAATTAGAACTGATGGGTTGATAACAAGTGGAGACACTTTAAAACTTTATCTTCTTAAAATCATTAGATGTGCCAAAAGTTAGTTTTCATAAAAGTTGTTCTTTAGTAATAGTTCTAAAACGGTTGATGAGTTGGCTTGAGAAAAGTGATTAATTTTAAAACTGCAGATATATTTAAAAATATTTAAAAGTGTGTACATAGTTAATACTAACCCAGAACTCAAATTTGTTAAAAGTATATTCCAGCTTATAAATGCTGTAAACCAGGGGGTCAGCACAGTTTCTCTGAAGGGAGCCAGATAAAGTTTCTGTCACCCAACAGAAATACTCAACTCTGTGTTGTAAATGGAAAGCAGAGCATGGTGCAGTTCCAGTAAAAATGCATTTACTGTCTGTTAGGCCTAGGTTTGTCAGCTCCTGGGCAGTATTAATGTTCCTAGAGATAGACTTCTTGCCTCTGTCTTCACTTCTGCCTCTTCCTTTTTGTGTTAATTTGAACACCAGTATCTGCTAAGTACAGGTGACTGCTAGATGCTGCTAGTCTCAGAAAGGAGTATCTAATCCTTGCCCTGTGGGAGCTTGCTCTTTAGTAGGAGAGAGAGAAAATGTAAAAGAACTGATTGTTTCCTGGCATGAGTATGTAGGATTGAATGCTGAATGATAAGCCACTTATTGTTAAAGCTATCCTATTAACACAAAGAGAACACACTAATTAACTTTGCAGTTAAAAGTTGGGTAACTAAATAAATAAATCCCAAATACAGGAATGTTAGTATTGCCAAGTGGAATGTGCTTTAAATCCGCTTTGAAAGGTGAAGCCAGTGGTAGCATCCAAACGAGGGGCAGGTAGGGATGGGTGACTGAGGTGTGTACTATGGTGCTTCTGTGTCCTGGGCATTGAGGTTCTAGAGCAAACCATCAGCCTGTGCCTGAGGTTAGGAGGATGTGAGAGAGAGCTGTGACACATACTCCTACACAGTCACATGTACATAGTCCTGGTAGAAGGCTGGAGACAGTTTCGGTGGCATGTTTCTACTCTTAGGGGAAAAATATCCACAGTGGTGTTCTTCTACCACCCTTGGGAAATCTCGTCTCAGCTTCTTATTCTCCCTGCCTCAGGACAACTTTGACTCTGAAGCAAAATACCTGATACCAGGTATACCATTCTGTTCTTAAAAATGTCATGCATTAAGCCCAAACAAAACATACTTATTTCTTGAATATAGAGAGATTATTTCTCAAGAGAGATACTGATCTGATTGTAACCTACCTACAGTAAGGTGTAGGTGAAAGATAAGGACCGCTCTCCTAGTATACATTTCCAAGTAGATTATGAAAGACATAGTTTGATCCTGAGGCCTCTTAGATTTCCTCCCATTTCTGGTCCAGTTCTATTTTGTGCTTTGTTAGTCTTTATATTTAATTAGTGTGGGGCCCACATAGCAACTCTTGTCTTCCTTTTTCTAATTAAAACAAATCCTTTCTGTGGATAGATCCTATGAGATGATTTTGCAAAAGTATTTCTGCATGCACGGAGTGTAGATGTTATTCTCAGACGGACAGTTGGGATGACTGGCCACTTTATCCTTCTGTATTCTAGGCCTGGTACAGTGAATGGAATTTAACTGCGATATTTTTGTTTTAGGAGAGAAGCAATTACTTATTTGACTTATTTTTCTGTTCCTTAAAGGATTCTCATAAACTATTAGAATAAATGTTTTGACAGTTCAAATTTACCCACCAGTTTTCAACTCTTCAAAGGTTTATAGAAGTATTCTCAGTATAGAGAAACTGGAATAATAATGTATGCTGTATTTTTGTGTTAAAAAAATTTTTTTTGTTATTTTACTCCTTATACATTTTCCTATCCAATATGCTGTATTTTGGTAGTTAATATGGAGAAAGAGAACACACTAATTAACTTTGCAGTTAAAAGTTGGGTGACTAAAATGGCACTTCAGCCAATTGATTTAAAATGCCTTGTGAGGAAGTAGAAAAACATAGGATAAGAAGACTTTATTTTGCAACATTGGGTCTACCAGATGGTGGCTGTGGCTGTGATTCGTTGCCTTTGCTCTGTGTTGATAGCTACACTCATAACATTGAAGCTGTCAGTTGTGATGAAGCACTGGTAGACATTACCGAAATCCTTGCAGAGACCAAACTTACTCCTGATGAATTTGCAAATGCTGTTCGTATGGAAATCAAAGACCAGACGAAATGTGCTGCCTCTGTTGGAATTGGTTAGTATCTAGCTTATCTTGTACTCAAAAGAGTTGCTTTGAGATTCTTGAATATCAGTTAATTTTAAGGAGTTTTTGTTTTTATTAGCTTCCTCTCACTTGTAAAACAGTTTTTAGCATTGCTTGCAGTTGTGTGATACACGAGATAAGTGTTGGAAATACAAGTAAATGGTTGATAATCTTTGCAATAAATAAGTTGGAATATTTATTTGTTCTTTAGAAATTGGAAAGGTTTAATTCAGCATTTGTAAACAATTTTTTTTTCCCCCAGAAGTGAATGGAAGCTATATTTAAAGCTAAGTGGTGGTATGGGTTTAGAGTTACGAATTAAGTCTCAGTCTTGTTACTCTGCACTTCAGCGTCCTGGAATGTGGAGCTATTCCTGTCTTCACTCAGTTCTAGAAGTCACCCTGACTACAAGTGCTCTCAGTAACTGTCCAGTTTCTCCTCCATCTCCATCCATGCTGTCTTTAAGCCTTGTACTTTGTCTCTGCAGCTGCTCCCAGCACTTAAGCCTGCTTTTGTTGATTCTTCTAGCCATGTCCTCTGGAACTCTCTGTCATACTTAAGCTTCACCTCTTCCTTTCTTAACCCACTTACTACCTTCTGGCAAGATACCCCTTTTCTTGCCATTCTGTTAGTAGAGCCAGTTTGTCCCTGCCATACTCAGTATGCCACAGGCTTGGAAAATAAAGTTAACTTAGTCTTAGCTTGCCATTGTCACTTTCAACCATTATTCCTCCATCTACATTCAAAAACCTTCTTTCTCCAAAGTTCTCTGTCTCCTTTGTACCCATGAAATTTACTGGTGACTGAGTGGTGATGCAGAGAGGCTAATGCCATTGAAAGAAGAATTTTGTTACTTCCGTTCCCTGAGAGGAGGGGGCACACCATGCTACACAGGGCTACTGGGGAAGCACCAGGGAAGGAGAAGGAGTGGCAGACGGAAAGACTGGGCCCCAGAGCCTTTATTAGGGTTTTTTTCAAAAAGGCAAGGCAGGGCAGAGGAAACAGTTTAGGAATGGCTAGTTTAAGTAGTTCTGGCAGGCTCTGGGCTTCAGGGGTGGTTGCTAGTTGCCTGGTAGCTGGTCCTGAGACAGTTTAGGGCAGGAGGTGATTAGGTTGCATATGAGAAGTGTGCTTCCAAGTAAGTGGTTTACTCTTTTTAGGAATTAGCCAGCCCTGGAGGGCAGTCTCTCCCCAGCCAGCAGGATTTTTAAGATGTCAAAACACTACAAGATACAGAAAATAAAAAGTATGATTAATACGTTCCCAGCATTCCTACAGTTACTGGCTAGCCTACTTTTTACCCCCTGATGTTGGCCCATAGATCTTAGTACTATTTCAGTTAGGAATTTGTTTTTAATTATACTTAATTTTCATTTATAAATGATCACATGAATCCATTCTTTTAAGTTCAAGCATATGGAATGACAAAGTCCGACTTTATATTTCCACTCCTCAGTTCCTTTCCCCTCCAGTGAACTCACTACTTTAATCATTTTGGTATGACTTACCAGAACTTTCCCTCTTCATGAATCTCTGTTTTAACCTTAGGAAAGTGTATAGTTTTTATATAAGTCTTCAGTAAAATCAAGATATATCCTCGCTATAAGTCTTCCCTTTGTCTGGAGATTTTAGTATTCACAGAGAAGCCCATCTAGTAGCTGAACTCTGCAGATCCCTGCCCCTTGTCAGGGTTTGGTGGCCTTTTCCTTTGCCACTTCTGTGGCCGCTGCCCACACCCACCTTGAACCTCCCTGCCTGTCTCTGTGTTTTGAAGACTCTTCCGCCCTCAGTTCCTGCTGGTTCTTTGGGCTTTCTGGTTTCCCAGTCCAGTAGCACTCTTTTATTCTCATTTCCCTGCCTGTTGTGGGTCCCATGGTTGGGAACATGAACTACTCTTTGATCATTGCCTTCAGTCCTCATGAACGCCCACTCTTGAGATCAGGATGCTTTCTCTATTCCTACATGCGGGTAGGTGCTGAAATGGCACTTATGTTAGAGCAAAGAGAAACCTCTGTCAAGGTACCCTGTTGGTTATAATCTGAAATACTTAGCAAAAGTCTACCAATTTTACACCTTATTTTTAGAAACTTGATAGATAACCTGTATGAAGGTTGATAATCTTTTTTGTTGGGAAATTTAAAAAAGATAACCTGTATGAAGGTTGATAATCTTTTTTATTGGGAAATTTAAAAAATAATTGTGAATATTTCTTGGATGACTTTTTTTTTTTTAATAGGTTCTAATATTCTCCTGGCTAGAATGGCAACTAGAAAAGCAAAACCAGATGGGCAGTACCACCTAAAACCAGAAGAAGTAGATGATTTTATCAGAGGTCAGCTAGTTACTAATCTACCAGGTAAATACAAATATTTTGACAATAGTTTTATTACAGGCATTTATAAGTACTTTTCATATCTATAATATAGAATTTTGAAACTTTTTTTCTAGGACATGAATATTATAAAAATGTTTAAGTCCTATTGAGTGCCATGAAAAACATAATTTGGAATTCTACATTAAATATCCCCTCAAATGACTTGTCAGGACCTTAATGTTAAATTTTTGTTTTGCCTCTAATGGGTTTTACTTTAGGTATTTCTCAAGTAGCAAGATTCTAAATGTTTAAAGGGAAGATGATGAAATTGACTTTCAGTCCTTTAAATAAATGATCATTGAAATAGTTTACTCCTGAGCCAAAGATAAAGTTTTGAGCATCAATTCTCCTATTTCATGCTGCAGGACTAGAGATAGTTTTCTGAGTTTGTTAAACAAGTAGTTTTAAAAGTATAAATAGAATGTATGTGAGCTGTATTAGGAAAAAAGAAACGTAAAGTATTGTGTTTTCAATTAATTCCAATCATTGAAGAAAACCTTCCATCTTTACCTGTCTCACCCAAGGGGCAGGTTGTTCAGTTATTTCATATTTTTGTGTAGTTACCTATTTATTATAAAGTGCCTGTGTCAGCTTTGCAAAGCCTTCATGTTCATTTATAGTGAAAGTTTTAAAATTCATTTGTTTGTTAAAAATAGATTGAGTGACATTTTTAAATACCTGTTTTTAAGCCTAATAAAAGTATGTCTGAACTAACCTGGAAGTTTCTGTTACAGGCCATAAATATTAAATGACAGAAATGCCATTTTATGGTGGGTTAGTTTTATTTATTTATTTTATTTTTTTGAGACGGAGTCTTACCCTGTCACCAGGCTGGAGTGCAATGGCGCGATCTTGGCTCACTGCAACCTCCGTCTCCTGAGTTCAAGTGATTTCCCCTGCCTCAACCTCCTGAGTAGTTGGGACTACAGGCGCACGCCACCAAGCCTGGTTAATTTTTTGTATTTTAGTAGAGATGGGGTTTCGCCATGTAGGCCAGGATGATCTCGATCTCCTGACCTCGTGACCCGCCCGCCTCAGCCTCCCAAAGTGCTGGGATTATAGGCGTGAGCCACTGTGCCTGGCCTGGTAGGTTAGTTTTAAAGGTTCCTGACCCCCTTAGTATATAACTTAAAACAATGTATTGGTGTCAGAAATGTGTAATATGGCATTTTTGATGGTTTCACGTTTAATTTGAGAATACTTAACCTTATAAAATCAAACTAGCAAATTATCTTAGTAGACAACACAGTTGAAACAGTTTTAATAAGAAATCTTACTGCAGTTTTATGTAAGAAGGAACTGGTATATTTAAAGCTGCATGTAAAATCTGAGTTTTAAGTTTATTATGCTAGCCATCTCTATTAGTTTTCTAGGGGAACCATAACAAAGTACCACAGACTGGGGGGCATAAACAACAGAAATGTGTTCTCACAGTTCCGGAGGCTGGAAGTTCAAGACCAAGGTGTCAGCAGGGTTAGTTCCTTCTGAGGCCTTTCCTTGGCTTGTAGGTGACCTTTTTCTCCCTGTGTCTTCACATGGCCTTCCCTATATGCATGTCTCTGTCTCGATGTCTTCTTTTAAGGATACCAGTCATACTGGATTAGGGTCGTCCATATGACCTCGTTTTATCTTAATTACTTCTTTAAAGATTTTGTGTCCAAATACAGTCACACCATGGCCAGGCACAGTGGCTCATGCCTGTAATCCTAGCAATTTGAGAGGCCCAAGTCAGGTGGATCACTTGAGGCCAGGAGTTCGAGACCAGCTTGGCCAACATGATGAAACCCTGTGTCTACTAAAAATACAAAAAAATTAGCCGAGGGTGGTGGCACATGCCTGTAGTCCCAGCTACTTGGGAGGCCGAGGCACAGGAATCACTTGAGCCTGAGAGGCAGAGGTTGCAACGAGCCAAGATCGCACCATTGCGCTCCAGTCTGGGCAACGTAGTGAGAGTTTAAGACTGCTGGGAAAAAGAAAAAAACCAACCGAAGAAAAAAACCAACCAAACACAGTTGTCACACTGTGAAGTACTGGGTTAGGACTTCAGCATATATTGGGAAGACATAGTTTAGTTCAAAACACCATCTTTAAATTGAATTATTTTTGTAGTTTTGTGTGTGTGTGTGTGTGTGTGTGTGTGTGTGTGTGTGTTTAATAGAAATAGAGAAGTTTTAGCTCCTTGACCTAGATCCTACCATTTAAATGGTTCATTTGCTTCCTGGCTGGAAAGACTTTATTTCTTGAAGGGCAAGTGTGAAGTTACACATCCTGGCCAAGCTGAGGCACAGCCTTGAATTTCCTAAGCGATATTTAAAAGATGGGGCAGCAGAGTTGTCTTTCTCTTCTTCAGAGCCAGATTCTGTATCACTCACAGTAGTTCATGTGGTTTTCATAAAATCCCCAAATTCTTAATCTGTTATAGAACATTTCAGGTATGTAAAATACCTACTTTCTCCATTGTTATTCCCATCCTGAAGTGTGCACAAATTATAATCTGTTCCTTTAAAA
Organism: Aotus nancymaae; assembly: GCF_030222135.1. Taxonomy (NCBI): domain Eukaryota; kingdom Metazoa; phylum Chordata; class Mammalia; order Primates; family Aotidae; genus Aotus; species Aotus nancymaae. Next base: position 3,552,489 of record NW_026988546.1, on the reverse strand, counting down.
AGGGGTTTATATATGAGAGGGAACCATCTGTGGTGGAGGGCTTTATACAGTGAAAGTCCTGAGAATTACTTTGGTAAAGAAAGCTGTTTCTCTTTGCTGGTAATTTCTCAAAGATATTTGGTGATAAATATACAGTACCTACTTATATCTTGTGGAACATGCTTTGGGGAAACTTGCTTCTCTAACCAATAACCAGGAGAATTTCAGTGGTAACTTGCCCCATCTCCAACCTCTTTAGCCCCTTGTACTCATAAATGTTTATTGACCACATATGTGCTGTGCACAGTACATAAGAAGAAAAAACACAATAGTAAGTTTTTGCTTTACTCTACAGAATAATAATTACGTATTACACTAACAGATAAGTTACTTAATATGATCTGGTTACCTAATGAAAGAAAGGATTGACCCCAACTGTTACAGTATAAAGAACGATTTCTACTTTTTCTTTGGATCTTTGCAGGGCTTTTCACCCATGCATGTGCTCTTCAGTGAAGGACCCTGTGCGCCTCATTCAGCCTTTGCTGGATTTGTGCATCCAGCGTATAGATTCCTTCTCTGTCCCATTTTCAGAGAACCACCACGAGCACATAGGTGTTCATAAAATCGAAGCCAAGTGAAGCTAGTACAGTTTAGAGTTAAAGTTAAATAAAACTACCAGTTCAGTTCCTCACTTGCCCTGGCTACATTGCAGAAAGTTCAGTTGAACAGCACTCCTGTAGATGGTGAAAACTTTATTCTTTGAAGTTTACTCCTCTGTGTCTGTATTGGATAGCCAAGTTCTGGATGCCAAGGAGGGGACATTATTGGCCACTTTTAACCTAGGGTGATAGTTCCCCTTCAGGGACAGATGCCAAATCTTTGTTGCAGTTGCTTGACCAGGAGCTTCCTTAACACTCTCTTCTCTTCTTTGAGATTTAGTTTTAAAGGAGCATATTTTTCTTCACCTTGTTTTTAATAGGTGGCTGCACTGTTTGGGCCTGGAGTCCCATTTACTTTTTCCATAGAGTTTCCATCTTTACCTGATAAATACCTGCTTAATTGAGGCATTTAGTTAAAACTAGCAGCCCTTTTCAAGGTTTTGGTCCTATCTCCAAGCTTAATTTTCCCACCCCAACTCAAAAGTAATAGGAGTTGGAGGTAGACCACACCCCCTGCCTCCCTCCCCCACCTCCAATTCAGGTCATTTCATTCCATAGAGAAGAGCTGTGCTTCTTTCCTAGAGGGACATTGCACTTAGATTAGATGGATTATGTTTAACCTGGTGATGTTTAATATAGCCTTTCCTTTACACCTGTAGTGCATAATAATTTTGTTCTAATATACTAAAGATACTCTAAGAAACTATGGGTTTCTCCCCACGCCCATCCACTCCACACATGCACACACTAACACAATCCAGAATGATGATTGTCTCTGGCAAATCTTGCAAGTTCCTGAGAGCAGGTTGGCTCCCCAGAACTGTAAGGGAAAGATCATGGTCAGATTATGGGAGTGGGAATTGAGGCAACAATGGGAGAGAAAAAAGAGAGACAGAAAGTCTTCCCTAATGCTAAGAAGTCTTATGACAAAACAGATATACAAAAAGGGAGGCAGAAAGCCTTTCCTAAAAGCAAATAGCTGTGCAAAGTGTCTGTCTACCTTTGACCAACCAAGTACGTGATTTGTCTGTTCCCTTGTGTTTCTCCTCCCCATTTTGGAAAACACTTAGGTTTCACTTAAAATTTTACCTTTTGGTGAATGGTACTTCTCTGGAAGATTTTGTTTGTTAACTCAGGTTTGTTAACTCAGGTATTTACTTAGCCTTTTTTCTGGCTTGGATTTAAAAATGGCACAAATGTGAACCAGCACTCTTAACACCTTTTCATCTCACTTCCATTAAGGAATAAAGTATCTGGGTTTAAACTTGTCTGACACACATTGACGACTTCATAACCTTGTGTTATATACTGGTTCCAGAGATTTTCCTGGCAGAACTTGGACTAGATAGTTGTTCTGCTACTGAAGACCACTAAGAAGGACAGGAGTTAGAAATAACAATAACAATGATGAACAGAAGTTAGCAGACTTCACTCTGAACTCTCTTTTTTAAAGACAGGGTCTTGCTCTGTCACCCAGGCTGGAATGGATGGCAGTTTCATAGCTCACTGCAGCCTCGAACTCTTGGGCTCAAGGGATCCTTCCGACTCAGCCTGCCACGTAGCTGGGACTACAGGAGTGCACCACCACACCCGGCTAATTCTTTTTTCTTTTTTGTAGAGACAGGGTCTCCCTTAGTTGCCCAGGCTGTCTTCAAACTCAGACTGCTGGCCTCCAGCAGTCATCCTGCCTTGGCGTCCCAAAGTATTGGGATTACAGGTGTGACCACTGCACCCAGCTTGAGTTCTCCTTTGATAATTTCTTACAGAAGACCAGAAACACAACACTGTCTTTTCCTCGTTGATGGAAAATTTTTACTTGATGCCGTGGAACCATTTTAATAAGCATTATAGTTTCCTTAGGTTACTCCAAACCTCTTTCGCAGATTTGTATACCTTTTTAAAGCATTTAGGGCAAGTTGAAGAAAACCAAGACTCCAACTTAGAGCAACAGAGTTTATCAGTATCCTTCGGGTGGGGCTCAAACCTTAGGTCTTGCAGAATAGGACACAGGGACTGCTACCTGCTGGCCCAGCTGTAGGAGGGTTAATATCTCTTCAGAGAGAACCACCAGTTGGTTTGCTTAGGATCCTTCATCCTCAGGTCATTGGTACTACTTTTGTTCAGTATGATAGCATGTAGCATTTTTGGATTTGGGTCCGTTTTTTGAATTCTTGTTCTATTTTTCACTGAAAAAACGCAGCTGAAACCATTGTGAAATTTGATGATGACCGAAATCATGATAGAGTCCCTTACATTCTGTGAGTCAGCTAGTATATCTGTAAGTCACACTATAGACTTATTTAAATGACCGTTGATTTCTTAGTTGATTTTGTAAATAAGATAGATATTTTGATATTATTCACTAATAAGGAAAGTGACATTTTTGATAACTTGAGTTACACATATTTTAAAAGTTTCTGGTTCATCTATATGTGGAGTCCAAATTGAGAAGTAGATTCTAGAAATACTCCTAGTAGCATGATTGCGCATCAAAAAATTCTTGAGCCTATGGATGCTTCTGTTATGTCACCTAAAGACTTTAAAAATTATTTTAAATTAGTTGTTTTGTGCATAAATGGTGGGTATTTTGTATTAATATAGTTGTTATTAGTACCTTATTCTGCATACTTAAAGAACTACATATATTCCCTTTCCTAGGAGTTGGACGTTCAATGGAATCTAAGTTGGCATCTTTGGGAATTAAAACATGTGGAGACTTGCAGTATATGACCATGACAAAACTCCAGAAAGAATTTGGTCCCAAAACAGGTCAGATGCTTTATAGATTCTGCCGTGGCTTGGATGATAGACCAGTTCGAACTGAGAAGGAGAGAAAGTCTGTTTCAGCTGAGATCAACTATGGAATCAGGTTTACCCAGGTACTGATCATTGAACAGATTTTGCCATCTGTTGTTCTTTATATTTTTACATAGTCCCACATCTCTAATGAAACCATAAGACTTGATGCTTGAAATTAACTCTTAAAACTGTTGTATTCGCAGAGCCTCAAGGTCTTTTAAGGCAGCGTGTGGTAAGGTATAGCCTAAGATAGGACTGAGACTGAAGAAACCTAACTTTTGGGGAAATATACTAAAAGATTATGCTTTGGGGGGCAGTTCTTAGAGAATTTGAGATTATAATTATTCTCATTTACAGTGAAAAAAAATGAGAAATATATTTTTAATGTTGAAATGCTTTTTAAGCTGTAGTTAAAATTAAGTTTCAGTGATCCCCTCCTTTTGCATGCTTTGGAAAGCTGCAGCACAGATTGGCTGAGTAGTTTCCATTTTCCTTCAGATTATGGATTTGGATATGTCTTGAATTTGTATGTACAAATGACACCATATCATAAGGATTTGAAATGTGATGAGTTAATTACAATCTCGTGCCTACACTGTGGACCTCAGGAGTTTGTTTCCTTAGGCATGGAGATAGAGGATGGTTGGGCTATAAGCACAGTGTTGGAACACATTTTATTAGCATAACTTATTAACATAATTACAAAATAATTTCAATAAGTCATTGATGGCATAGAAAGAAAGGAAAAATATCTTTTAAAGTACTCATTACTTTTACTTTGTTAAGAAGGTGAGTATTTTTATTTAATAGTTGAGGGTATTCCAAACGTTTCTTCTTCTTCTTCTTTTTTTTTTTTTTTGAGATGGAGTCTCCCTCTGTCGCCCAGTCTGGAGTGCAGTGGCACAATCTCAGCTCACTGCAACCTCTGTCTGCTGGGTTCAAGCAATTCTTCTACCTCAGCCTCCCGAGTAGCTGGGATTACAGGTGCCTGCCACCATGCCCAGCTAGTTTTTCCATTTTTAGTAGAGACAGGGTTTCGCCACATTGGCCAGGCTGGTCTCAAACTCCAGATCTCAGGCAATTCGCCCGCCTCAGCCTCTCAAAGTGCCGGGATTACAGGCTTAAGCCACCATGCCTAGTCACTTTTTTTTTTTTTTTTTTTTTTTTGAGATGGAGTTTCACTCTGTCACCAGGCCTGGAGTACAGTGGCACTGTCTCAGCTCACTGCAACCTCCACCTCCTGGATTCAAGTGATTCTCCTGCCTCAGCCTCCCGAGTAGCTGGGACTACAGGTGTGCCCCACCACATCCAGGTAATTTTTGTATTTTTGTAGAGATGGGGTTTCACCATGTTAGTCAGGATGGTCTCGATGATCTGACCGCCTTGGCCTCCCAAAGTGCTGGGATTACAGGCGTGAGCCACTATGGCCGGCCCACATTTCTTTTTAATAGATGCTGAGCATGATAGTGAGTGACCAACATGTTTAATATTCAAAGTTAATATACTTACAATTATTAGGTACATAGGAAAGTGGAATGGAAGTTTCTTCATGTTTGTCTTTCCATAGCCAAAAGAGGCAGAAGCTTTTCTTCTGAGTCTTTCAGAAGAAATTCAAAGAAGACTAGAAGCCACTGGCATGAAGGGTAAACGTCTGACTCTCAAAATCATGGTTCGAAAGCCTGGGGCTCCTGTAGAAACTGCAAAATTTGGAGGCCATGGAATTTGTGATAACGTTGCCAGGTAAGCTCATCTCAAAAATGATATTGGTAATTATATTTCAGTACAGGTTGTTATAAGTAATAGAAAATGAAGAAAACGAAGGAGGAGTTTGAATAAAGAGCTGTAAACCCATGTTACCTGGCATTCTGTAGAAGCAGGCATCAGTCCAAGGCATTCAACTTAGGTTAACGCACTTGGTTTCAGCCAGGCCTACACACGTGGAGGTTGGTTTGACAGCATTCCTGACCTTGGCAGCCCTTGCTTGGGGTCTTCAGGCTGTTAACTTTCCTGCATGGACAGAAAGGGCAAGGCTGCAGACCAAAGGGACTGCTATAGTTTTTGGACTTGGTGAAACTTTATTCCTTAGGGAAATTTCAGTGTAGTTCTTAAAAACAATGATATGGGCCAGGTACGGTGGCTCATGCCTGTAATCCCAGCACTTTGGGAGGCCAAGGCAGGTGGACCACTTGAAGCGAGCAGTTCAAGATCAGCCTGGCCAACATGGCGAAACCCCATCTCTAGTAAAAATACAGAAATTAGACGGGTGTGTTGGTGCTTGCCTGTAGTCCCAAGTACTCGGGAGGCTGAGGTAGGAGAATCGATTGAACCTGGGAGGCAGAGGTTGCAGTGAGCCGAGATTATGCCGTTCACTTCAGCCTGGGTGACAGAGCAAGATTCTGTCTCAAAATAACAATGATGATACACAAAGACAGACTATAGTAGCTATAAAAATGATGGTAAAGGAGAGCAACTTCATTTACATAGTTTTATAAATTTAATTGGTGAAAAGATGAATGAATCACTGTAATGTCTGAAAACTGGTAAAAGCACTTAAAAACCCTATTTTTTTGTTTTTGTATTTTTTTTTTTGAGATGGAGTCAGGCTCTGTCGCCAAGGCTGGAGGGCAGTGGCATGATATCAGCTCACTGCAAACCTCTGTCTCTTGGATTCAAGCGATCCTCCTGTCTTAGCCTCCCAGGTAGCTGGGGCTACAGGTCTATGCCGGCACACCCAGCTAATTTTTGTATTTTCAGTAGAGATGGCGTTTCACTATGTTGGCAAGGCTGGTCTTGAACTCCTGACTTCAAATGATCCATCCACCTCAGCCTCCCATAGTGTTGGAATTATAGGTGTGAGCCACTGTGGCCTCTGAAACCTTGATTTTTTATGTCAGGGCCAGCCACTTAATATTAAACTTGATCTAAGATTTGTGACCACTATGAAGATACTTGGTTTTACGTGTCATTTTACCTGTCAAACCAAAACCATGTTTTATCTGTTAAACCAAAATTTTGAGACTTTTGACACTGAAAGCTACTTATAAGGAACTATAAAGTATAGTTTTGTTGAAGTTTAACTCATGCCAACCATACACAGTACATTCATGTATATGATGATATTGCTAGATTATGAGGTGACTGCTCTTAAACAGAGAAACTCCCAAGTTCACCATTAATGCATTTGTTCACCATGAAAGCAGGAATTATAAATTACAATTACACAACATAATTTATAAAATACTTTTTTTTACCAGTTGGTTATCTTGAATTATTATATTTACCTACCTAAGTGTTACATATGTATCTCAAATGGTAAATAGTATTGTCATGTATTTATTTACTTTAAAAATTTATTTTTGTAGAAACAGGATCTCGCTCTGTTGCCCAGGCTGGTCTTGAACAATCCCTTTGCCTTGGCCTCCCAATGTTTTGGGATTACAGGTGTGAACCACTGTGCCCAGCCTTTAGGGGCCATTTCTATAAGTTAATTAAGTAATATGATTATCTTTTTAAATAATTTCTAAGGGAAAATCAGATTCAATTTACAATATTTTTTTCTGGGAATATTTCCTGTTTAAAGATCTGGAATTTTATTTGTTCATTATACATGGGAAGGACCATCCAAAACATAAAATAACTTTCCTTTGGAAAGAGAACTGGTAGTAATTTATTAATCTGTTACTGTGTTAGGAATTCTATTTGCCATGAGACACTCTGCTTATGCCAGAGAAGCTCAAAAGGCTTTGATGGTATGGTGGGTGAGGTCAGCACATCTTTGGGACCTAATAATGCTGATGAATCACGGGTCCTCCCTTAAAGATCTAAGAATTGTATATTGGCTTTGCTCTATAAACACAGTGAAAGGAGAGTCAAGAACCAAAATACAGAGAATTCATCTTTCTGTTCTGAATATTTGCTGTACCTCAGCATATATTATTTGTACATAATCTTAGAACCTAAAACTTCTCTTGGAATCAAGAACATTGTGTTTACCATTCATTTGTGCTTTGGTTGGAAAATGTTATTTATTTGTGTGTGTGTTAACTAAAATTTATCTTTTTGTAAATTTCTCAACTTTATTTTCAGTTGACCCACGTGTCCATTAGCGTTTTTACCTTAAAGTTCCAGTGTTGCATAATTTTTCTTTTCCCCCTTTGCTGCCAATGTAACTAGTATTTTTGGCTTCCTTGAAGGGAGATTATGGCATTCACTTTTATAACCTTCTTTGTAACTGTTTACAACTTTTCTATAACTCTTTAAACAGTTCCATACTACTGAAGTACTAGTGAATACATACGGAATAAAGCTTTTGTTTCTTAATTCTAACACTTACAGGACTGTAACTCTTGACCAGGCAACAGATAATGGAAAAATAATTGGAAAGGCGATGCTAAACATGTTTCATACAATGAAATTAAATATATCGGATATGAGAGGGGTAAGTGTATGATAAAACTGTAAATTCTGACTTTCTGTAATGTTTCTCTCATTTGAGGCTTGCTCTCAGAATGGCTATTGCTGGGGTGTAGGGACTTTACATGTAGATCTTTAGCTGCTTTGTGATACAAGAAAAAGAAACAAAAATTCTTGACTTTCTCCAATTTGATCTCCTTCATTTTCAGATAATTTTCTTAGATTCTTATTGTACTTTCCAAGTTGCCCCTAATTAACCAGGAGCTAATATACGTGTTCCCCCTGTTCTTGTTTTCTAGAAGTGGATATAACTGTTAGGAATATGAATACATAAATTTTCTACCTTTAAGGTCCTTTTTAATCAGACACATACTCTGCTGTATGAAGACCTAGAAGGAAGTGAAACCACAGGCACATCAAGATGCCTTTGAAACAGGCAAGAGGCATCAAAATGTCAAAACTGTAGATTGTTTGTTTTTTTAAGATGGAGTGTTTGCTCTGTTGCTCAGGCTGGAGTGCAATGAAGCGATCTCAGCTCACTGCAACTTCTGCCTCCTGGGCTTGAGCAGTTCTCCTGCCTCAGCTTCCCAGGTAGCTGGGATTACAGGTGCCCACCACCATGCCCAGCTAATTTTTAAATTTTTAGTAGAGATGGGGATTCACCATGTTGGCCAGGCTGGTCTCGAACTCCCTGACCTCAGGTGATCCACCTGCCTTGGCCTCTCAAAGGGCTGGGATTACAGGTGAGAGCCACTGTAACTGGCCCCCATCTCTACTGAAAATACAAAAATTAGCCAGGTGTGGTGGTGCATGCCTATAGTCCCAGCTACTCCGGAGGCTGAGACGTAAGAATCACTTGAACCCGAGAGGCAGAGCTTGCATGAGTCACTCCAGCCTGGGTGACACAGTGAGGCTATCTCAAAGTAAAAAATCTTTAGAGCTTTAGTTTTATGTGTGCATGTGTAAGTAAGGGTTGTTTTGGCTTGATGTGGGCTTTGTTGAAGTATTAATCACTAAGCCAGCCATAAGTGAAATTTCTCCCTGAAATTCTGTTATACAATGGCCCTTTATGGAGGGATCTGCGATGCATGTACTGTTCTTCACTCTCACCAATATTTTTTGAGAAGTATTTCATTTTAAAAAGATAAAAATAGTGAAGTTTCCAAGTAGACTGTCCTCAAAATTTTTTTTATCCTAATTTAAAACCTCAGTTGACTAGAACATCAGTGAAATACAGTATTCCACTTGTTTGGATTTTCTGATTTTAAAGACCTTTTGGTGTATTTTGGGAAAACTGGATACTTTCAAGATTGAGATGAAAATCTAGAAATTGTTTTTGTAGTAAGTCATATATAAGACTGAATACTTTCATTTACCTTTATTCTATAAACAGGATCTAGGAGATAGTGAAAAGGATTTGCTGAGGATTTTGCTTCGTTGAATTCATATTTTCACTTTAGTTTTCCTAGAAGCACTCTTTTTTCTGGTTCTAGGTTGGGATTCACGTTAATCAGTTGGTTCCAGCTGATCCGAACACTTCCACATGTCCCAGTCGCCCATCGATTCAGTCAAGCCACTTTCCTCGTGGGTCACACTCTGTCCGTGATATCTTCCAAGTTCAGAAAGCTAAGAAATCCACAGAAGAGGAGCACAAAGAAGGTTGGTGGTCATTAGTGTGGTTCCTGTTTAAGTGTTGCTTATGTCCTTGGAAAGATAGCAGTTGATTTTAAAATTGACACAGCTTTATGTGATTTAAAAAATACTTAGATTCTTCATTATGATGAATCAATAATAAAGTTATTTTATTTGCAATAGACAGAGGAAATCAGGGATTAAAGGCCCTGCCCTATGATCTGAAGAGGCTATTTTCTGTATTTTCTCTTTGTAGTATTTCTGGCTGCTATGGATCTGGAAATATCATCTGCTTCTAGAACTTGCACTTTCTTGCCACATTTTCCTGCACATCTGCCGACCAGTATCAGTCCTGATACTAACAAGACTGAGTCTTCAGGGAAATGGAATGGTCTGCATTCTCCTGTCAGTGTGCAGTCAAGACTTAACCTTAGTATAGAGGTCCCATCACCTTCCCAGGTACACTTTTATGGTCCTAAATATAAGTAGAAAAGTCGTTTACAAATGAAAATGGCATTTTTATTTCTTCATCCGTTTAAGAAAGGGAGAAAGGGCCACTTGTTACAGTAAGTCATGATGTTGATTCTAAGTAAGCAATAATTGGGTTGAGTGAAAGTGCTTTTGCAAAGATTTGCAGCTCTTGCAAGTTATAAAGCATGGTTGAAAGGCAGGCCTCCTGCGAACTGCCATTGTCTGTGACAGTGGTCATTATGTAGACTTACTGTATTCAGCAAGGCAGCTTTAGTGATTAGTGGCGAAGTCGAGGCCTTACTTCAAAGGGTTTTTTGCAGTATTTGCAAACAGGTTTCTGGGATCGTTTAATTCAGCTTGTATGGGCTGTACATGTGTACTGCTGGCATGGCTGTACTGCTGGCGTGGTAGCACCTTAAGCTATATTGGGAAGTTTATTTATGCCCCCGCACCCCCTCCATGGAAGGATGCCGAAGGAGATGTTAAATACTGGCTGTAAAACTAGGGGATGGGGCAAGTCTGATATGCTTGTTGTATTGGTTCCCAGCTGCTAGTGACAGATACCCACAGTTGTTCCTGGCAAGATAAGATTGGCCTACCCAGATGATGGGATTGCATGTTTCCAAAGGGCTGAACGTGCATGGACAGGTGGAGGGAGGTCCTGGCCAAAGGACAGTAGATTCTGTCCTGCAAGTTAGAGAAAAGTCAGCTTCTAGAAACCCTTTCTTCTAGCGTGCCACTCTCAGAGTACAATTATTTGTATTTTTGGGGAGTCTCTCATCTGAAACATGAACTTTTGACCCAGGATTGTTACCTGTCCAGACTTTTAACACGTGCCTCAGGCCTTCCCCCCTCCCCAGGGGTGGGATTTGGTTTGAGCTTCACCAAGGCTATCCATATCTGTTGGCTCCAATTGCAGGACATTCCCTGAGTATATTCGGCCTTACCTGGTCACGTGGTCATGGCTAGTAGTGTATACACTTCTCTCCAGACTATACATATTACTTCAGGCTTCAGTGACAAAAGGCCAAGACATTCCAAAAATGTGCTTATTTGGGGGAGGCTTTCATAGCTTGGTGGTCTGTACCTTACATTGGTTATCCACAGTGTTCAAATTGAAATTTAAAGTGGGATGTTAACTCCCCAATACCTCATCTCTGAGCGTGCTTTAACTTCAGACACTGTGTTCGGCATTTTATAGCTGGATCAGTCTGTTTTAGAAGCACTTCCACCTGATCTCCGGGAACAAGTAGAGCAAGTCTGTGCTGTTCAGCAAGCAGAATCACATGGCGACAAAAAGAAAGAACCAGTAAATGGCTGTAATACAGGAATTTTGCCACAACCAGTTGGGACAGTCTTGTTGCAAATACCAGAACCTCAAGACTCGAACAGTGACACAGGAATAAATGTCATAGCCCTTCCAGCATTTTCACAGGTAAGTTAAATATGGGGACCCTCTGCTGTAGTTTCAATATTCTCACTCCACTGCTCCAGTTCAGGCCCTGTGTCACTTGCCTTTCTCCTCTATATCTTACACCACTTCCATTGGGGAAGGGAGGGGAGGGTGGGCTTGTCTCCATCTCCTGCATCTGCAGCTTCCTGCTGAAGCAGCAGAGGGAAGACATGAGGGAAGGCATGGTAAGACAGAAACACATTGATCTGGCCCAAACAGATCAATGGCCACACTTGCATACAACAGAGTGGAGATGTATAATCCTACATGGGGGACAGTAACAGCCTGAGTTCCTGTTTTACTGTTTTGGTTCCCATTTTCTACTAGTGCATTTTACCCTGGTTGTTCTGCTGTTGTAGTGGGCTTTCTTAAGTTAGTATTCTTAATTCCTTATTCTTGCTCTAACCATTTTGAAGATTTAACCAGCTTTGGTAATTGGGGACCTGTTAAGAATTCGTACAGATCAGAAAAGTATTATTTGAAAACAAAATCTATTTTGTGAAAAACATAAACCAGTTACTATCTAGAATTAGTTCAGGTTTGACTTTGACCTTGTCTTTTCCACTAGGTGGACCCTGAGGTATTTGCTGCCCTTCCTGCTGAACTTCAAAGGGAGCTGAAAGCAGCATATGATCAAAGACAAAGGCAGAGCGAGAACAGCACTCACCAGCAGTCAGCCAGCGCATCTGGTGAGCCTTGGAAGTGGCATGTAACAAAAATGAAAATAAAGAGTAATGGAGTCACTCTAGTGTGTAATTACTGGCAGTGTATAACGGCCAAAGTCTAAGCTGTTAGTTGCATTAAGAGCTCTTCATATTGGGATATCTGAAGTATACAATATGAGTAAATATCATATTTCTAATTGGATTTGTGTCTGTACTTTCATGATTTAAATACACTTTACTTTTTAAAAAGTTGGAATAGGACATTACCAGAAGTGTTTTGAATTACTTGTCCAGCTAGTTGTCCTTTGAGATGAATACATCAAAGAATGTAGGTTCAAAACAAAATCTGAAAGTTTCTGGATATGCATCACAAACACCAAACCCACATTTATTACTGTTTATCATAGATGAGCAACATGCCAAAGGTCAAATTAGTAAGTGGCAAAGTGAAGAGAGAATTGGAGAGCCTGCACTTTGAGCCATTGCCATTCACTGCCTCTCACTCCTGGCAGGAGGGTAGGCTAGGGAGACTGTTACATTTGGGAGGAGGAAAGAGAACCCAATGCAGACTGTCCTTACTCGTATTATCATTTTGTGGAGGATCTTATATCCATCTTCTTTTAGTGCCAAAGAATCCTTTACTTCAGCTAAAGCCAGCAGCAGTGAAAGAAAAGAAACGAAACAAGAAAAAAAAACCCATCGGTTCCCCAAAAAGGATTCAGAGTCCTTTGAAAAACAAGCTGCTTAACAGTCCTGCAAAAACTCTGCCAGGGGCCTGTGGGAGTCCCCAGAAGTTAATTGACGGATTTCTAAAACATGAAGGACCTCCTTCAGAGAAACCCCTGGTAATTCTTTAACGTGGACCTTTATGAGATCTTAAATATACCTGGATAATGTGTGAATATAGCAATTTTATCCTTTGTTTTCTTAACAGGAAGAACGCTCTGCTTCTACTTCAGGTGTGCCAGGCCTTTCTAGTTTGCAGCCTGACCCAGCTGGCTGTGTTAGACCTCCAGCACCCAATCTAGCTGGAGCTGTTGAATTCAATGATGTGAAGACCTTGCTCAAAGAATGGATAACTACTATTTCAGGTTGGCTTGGCCTGTGTTAGATGGCCCAAGGCTGAGATGTAGTGGTGTCATAATTTGAGAACATATACAGACTAAACTATGGAGATTTAACCCATTTCTCTAACTCTAATAAGCTTAAATGAGCTACCCCCAAATCTTTTAAATTCTGGGGCTTGCTTTGAAAAGTAACAAAGCCCATTCCTTTGATAGCTGTAAGTTAGTGGTATAGTTGTAGAAATGCAGTTTTCCTTTATCCTTGCAGATCTCTGCCTTTCTCCTTCAAAAAGATATACTGGTCCTCATTTGAAGTTTTTCCCCTTCCTAGATCCAATGGAAGAAGACATTTTGCAAGTTGTGAAATACTGTACTGATCTAATAGAGGAAAAAGATTTGGAAAAACTGGATCTAGTTATAAAATACATGAAAAGGTAATTCATCACTTTTATCAAATCGGAAAAAAATGGCATGTCACAATGGCTAATTGAGGGTGTACTACTGAGAAGTTTTAAACTTTCTGGGAAACTACTCTTTACGATTAATGAAAAAGTGCTATCCTTTATTTTGAAATCCCAGAGAAGGAAGTGCTGTGTTGACTGAGTAGTAAATAAGGTCAAAGTGTGTTGTCTTCAAGGTCTTTCTTACATGTGATTAAAATACCTTAGGAAGTGGGCTAGGCACAGTGGCTCACATGTCGGGAGGCTGAAGTGGGTAGATCATTTGAGACCAGCCTGGCCAAAATGGCATAACCTGATCTCTACTAAAAAATACAAAAAATAAATAATATGGGTGTGGTGGCATGTGTGGTCCCAATTGGGAGGTGGGGGCTGCAGTGAGCCATGACTGCACTACTGCACTTTAACCTGGTTGATAGAGACCTTGTCTCAAAAAAAGAAAATTGTATTTTGGGTGTTTTAGGATTTTTTTTTTATTTTTGGAGACAAGAGTCTCACTCTGTCACCAGGCTGGAGTGGCTCACTGCAGCCTCTGCCTCCTGGGTTCCAGCAATTCTCCTGCCTCAGCCTTCTGGGTAGCTGGGATTACAGGCATGTCATCATGCCCAGCTAATTTTTCTGTTTTTTTGTGGAGATGGGATTTCACCACGTTGGCCAGGTTGGTCTTGAACTTCAAACCTCAGGTTATCTGCCCACCTTGGCCTCCCAAAGTGCTGGGATTACAGGCATGAGCCACCGCACCCGGCCAGGATTTTTTTTTGTCTTTTGGCCAATATCAATTTTTATATGTGAAAAGGAATAGTCTTTAAGGACCTTTCCTAATGATGTTTCTTTTCTCCCCACCTTTAGGTTGATGCAGCAATCGGTGGAATCGGTTTGGAATATGGCATTTGACTTTATTCTTGACAATGTTCAGGTGGTTTTACAACAAACTTATGGAAGCACATTAAAAGTTACATAAATATAACCAGAGAGCCTGATGCTCTCCGATAGCTGTGCCATAAGTGCTTGTGAGGTATTTGCAAAGTGCATGATGGTAATGCTCGGAGTTTTTATAATTTTAAATTTCTTTTAAAGCAAGTGTTTTGTACATTTCTTTTCAAAAAGTGCCAAATTTGTCAGTATTGCATGTAAATAATTGTGTTAATTCTTTTAATGTAGCATAGATTCTATTTACAAAATGTTTGTTTATAAAGTTTTATGGATTTTTACAGTGAAGTGTTTACAGTTGTTTAATAAAGAACTGTATGTATATTTTGTACAGGCTCCTTTTTGTGAATCCTTAAAAACTCAACTCTAGGAAGCAACTACTGTTTATTATACTAAAAGGCTGAAAAACCTCCAGGCCAGACTGCTAAGCTCTGAAATTCCTGAGAGGTCTCAGACCGGGATTCTACTTGTTCCAAGAAAGGGTAAAGCTTCTAAACCATCTTATTCTTGTCTCCAAGCATGAATACAAGACCATGTTAAGAAAATCTTTACTTCTTCCATGTGGAGAAATCTACATATTTTGAATTAGAAACACCCTTACGCCCACTTGAAGATTTTTTCCTGGGAACATTATTGTCCCACAGATCAGAGGTGGTATTGCTTTGCCTCTACTGGCCATTGAGAAACTTTGATGATAAAAAGGAACGGTATAGATTTTCAAGCGTATATAAAATATTTTTATGCTATATGTTTTGCCATGACTTTAAAATAAAAATATAGTTTAAAAGTCTATGCTAGTGGGTATTTGGAACTTTTTCCTCAGACACCCCACACTGACTTCAAAACAACCATAAAACTAGCTACAAATGATTACTACTATGAATGAATCATTAAGGTTTGTCTGCTACAATTTAGAAGCACTAAGCCCAAATATCAGGAAATGTATGCATGATGGACTTTTCTAGGACAAAACATACCAAGATTAATGTATAAAAATCTCTACTGTTACCAGGTGCTGGCATTCAAGGTAGTGTGACAGTTGTTGGTAAGATGATTCTTTTGTCCTAGGAGGACAACTTTTGGGAGAGAAGCTACACTAACATGGAAGCCTAACAGAGCTTACTGGTCGATGTCTGTTTTCTTTATTGGTAGTTTGGTTTGGAATTGTGATGATTACAATGGACTCACGACTACACAAGCAGTAAAAAGCAGCCAGCTGTGCTTTTACACCATGGTTTCACACAAAGCAGATAAATATCAGAATACCTAATTTTCTATTTTATAAAAGCCCTAAAGGCATATGGCAGAAGAATGCTGGGAAGAATATGCATAAATAAAGAAGTATTTCTGACATCAAAAAAGTCCCAAGAATCACAAAATCTGCAGAAGCTTGGTTAATGAAATACTGCAGTACTGATTTAATCAGTATAAAATTGAAAGAGCTTTAGATCTGTAATAAAAATCCAAATTTGGGGAAGGGCAAACTTTAAAACAGCAGCCAAGTAGAGAAGGATTGGGGAAAGGAGGGGTGAGTGAACAGGCACATTGGAACTGTGGGGACATGTAATTGACCACTGTCAAACCAGTGTAAGTTTCTTGGTTTCTCATGGAAAACATTTTATACACCTATTTTTCTTCCTTCCATATTTAAGTCCATTAGTGTCCAGATACATCTGTTCCATTTTTTGTCTTGTTTTGTTGG
The DNA here is from genome assembly GCF_030222135.1 of Aotus nancymaae. NCBI lineage: Eukaryota > Metazoa > Chordata > Mammalia > Primates > Aotidae > Aotus > Aotus nancymaae. The sequence goes on along the minus strand of NW_026988546.1, from coordinate 3,536,261 downwards.
GATATTACAACACAGTATTGCATTTACTCCAGTTCCTGTTCCATGTGGAAAAATTAGATGATTTCAAATACTTTCTTCAGCTCCACAATAAGCTGCCAATCACTCTTCTGCATTTCATCTCTGAACCAGTCTTTGAGTGCATCAATGGACTGCCGGCTGATCTGCAATGCCCGAGGCACAAACAGGGTAAACACAACGTAACAAACATGTACCAAAAAAAAATCTGTGGCCCCAGATGCCTGCTGTCACTGTAATAAAGCTTAAGCAGAAACAAAAACAGGGCTTGCCTGCCTAGGGGAGTAGAATTCCAAAATCACATCTGGTTGGCATGTCAGGCACAAGGGGACCTAAAAGTCCTAGCTTCTTCTCTGTTGGTGCTGCTTTCCTGATGGGGCAACTTCCTCAACAGACAAGGCCCAGCTAGAGATCAAGCCCTAATAGGTGATCCAGCCCCATCAGATTCTACAATCAACCTGAAGCCCAATGAGCTATGGGGCACAGGTGACCCAAGAAGAGTCTGCCATGTTTGCTGAAATACTTACCTTACTGACAAGAATGTCTGTAGCTTCAAAATGTCTTCCAAACATTTTGGGCGACTCACCAGGGATAGGTTCTATTTTTACACAGACTTCTTGTCCTTTTTTTGCAACATCCACTTGTTTATGGTTTATTTCAATACTTGTTACTATTCCGATGTCAACAAACTGTAAAACAAGAACAAATTACAATGGCATGCAGAAGAATTCATGCCCATCACAGGCTCCATGACTGGATAGCTGAAATAAGAACTGGAGCACAAGAGACTGTTTTAAAAGTCATGGCAGTGTGATCCTTCACTCATCACTTAATGTCTCACAGTGTAGCATTCTCATTTGGTAAACTAGGCTGGCACCACCACACAGCCTATTCCCTTCACAATGCTGTAAGAATGACAGGAGATAATGTGCTCTGCAAAACATTACAAGTGCCCTGTTGGCCCAATGTCATTTTCTATTTTTGTTGTACTGTTTTATGTGACAGGTGCCCTAACAGGAGGGATCAGAAGGGGACAGAGGGTCTGAGTCAGGAATGAGCTTGAGGTGACTGGTGGGAATGAAGTCATATTGAGGACCTCATCCTGAAATTTAAGAATGACAGCCTGTGAGCAGATGAGTGACGTGATGTCAGAGTTTTGGGGAAAAAACCCTGACTCCCTTGTGGAGAAAAACATTCAAGAGACTACGAGGGAAAACAGGGAGAGCTTTGGTTTAGGAGGCCAAAGCCACATAGAAAATAATTACCACAAATAAATGTCCTGGCTTAGTCCACTGAAATGGTAGAGAAGCTATGACAACTTCTAAGTGCCATTGCCCATTACAGGAACCAGGTTTGGGGCAGGGAAAGTACTAGATGAGGCTGAAACATTTCATAGCACCAGAAAGGAAGAAGATGCTCCAGCGTGCTGTGTGTCAAGGATACAGGGGATACAGGAAGCAGTTTAAATCCTCTGATCACACTGGATAATCTGAGTATCAAAAGAATAAAGGTAATGGATTATAACACATCAAAAAAGCCACTGAGTCTATGGGATAACTTAAGTCGGTGGGAAGAGAGGTTGTTTATAAGAAATGGGGGGGATGGGTTATCCACAGTTTTGCAGCTGTCTATGTAATAGTTGACTTAAGCAAGGCTTGCCAGTGGGTACTAGAGCCACTGTGATAAAGGCTGTCAAGAAACAGGATGTCCATTAGGAACTCCAGGTACCAGATACATTACAGAGTAATTACAAAGGGGCAAGTTTCTAATGGAGATGGTTGGCAGCTAGCACTTTCCCCAAGGAATCAGAGCATCGGCAGCAGTGACACAGCCTGGGTCATGCAAGAGGCAGGCACACAGGAACGTGCATGGGTGTCTTTCCAAAATTCTAACCTGTGTCTAGTCAGGAAGAAGGGAAACAAAATGTACAGCTGAAACTTACATTTTTGCTTGGGACGCACATGGGTGTCCCCTGTTTCACCTGACCTGCTTCCACCGTCACTCCCATCACTATCGGATCTCGAGAATTAAAAATGTACTGAGGGAGTATTTTCATCTTGCAGGGAAATACTGCTATGTGCCTGAAAGCAAAAAAGAATTTTTAAGCTTATAGAATCACTTAAACATGGAAAGAAAAAGTGCAGCTGAACATGAGGCTTCTGCTTTTAGAGGAAAGCAGCTTTCCTCAGTGGCCATAGGAGAGGGGCAGGCAGGGCGCTGCAGCCCAGAGCTACCCCATACCCAAGGCACTTCTTCCTTTTCTTCTTAACTTCCTACTTCCCATTCTGTTGCTTCCCAAGTCTTTGCTTTCTTCTCTTTTAAAACCCTACCCCGAAAAGAAGCTGTATCACAGGTTCTGTTCCTAGTCTAAAACACTAAGCCTGGCTGCTGAAGATGTCAGCCATACTCTAGGCTTAGAACCTAGGCAGTACCTGGTGACAGGTCTTCGTTTGGCACATGTATAGGCTACTGGGGGACCACATAGACATCAAACTGTATTATCACCCTCCTTTTCTCCACCATGTTCCCAAACCATTTGATCCAAAAAGACCACTACATAATTACCCTGCTTATTGAGCACACGCTTAAAGTGCTTTAAAAGTTTCCAGCAGTCTTCCTAATCAAGTAGAATCTTCTTACTTGAGGTTTCATGATCTAAAATTAGCATGCACCAGTCTAAATCCTAATATTTACTAGTAAGCTCCACTTAAAAACGTATCCCAAACTCTGCCATCACTCCTATCGTCAGTGTGGTCAGAATCACCTAAACCTCTTGCTTGGAATATGGAAGCATCCTGAGAGGCTTTTGCCACTGACTTCCTAACAACCCAAGGTCCACATAACAACCCAGTTAACCAGTCTGATTGTGAATCAACAGCCTTGGCAATGATTTCTCACACAACTCAGAGAAGCTAAATGCTTTCCATGGCCTGTAAGATCCTTGATAACACAGGTCCCGCCACTCTCTGACCTCATCTATCACTGTCCCCTCTGGTCAGTCTGCCTTGCACTGCCATTCTATCTGGACACTCACCATGTACCTGTGCAGCTTACTGTCTGAAAAGATGAGACGCCTTCCCCAACCACATCATTAATCACAGCCCCCCCTCTCTTTATCTAGGCCCTTCTCTGCTTTATTTGGTTTTTCAGCACTTCTCATACATGTGTTGATTGTCTAACATAAGAGCATGTCCCAGGCCAGGTGCAGTGGCTCAAACCTATAATCTCAACACTCTAGGAGGCAAAGGCAGGAGGATCACTTGAGTTCAGGAGTTCAAGACCAGCCTGGCCAACATGGCAAAACCCCGTCTCCACCAAAAATATGAAAAATCAGCCAGGCATAGTGGTGTAAGCCTATAGTCCCAACTACTCGGGAGGCTGAGGTGGAGGATCACTTGAACCCAGTAAGCAGAAATTGGGGTGAGCCATGATTGTGCCACTGCACTACAGTCTGGGTGATAGAGCAAGACCCTGTCTGAAAGGAAAAAAAAGAAAAAGGAAAAAGTGTCTTCTCACCTCCAGTAGGAGGGAGCCTGGCCTGGTTCTCTGCTGATCCCTCCTCTACCACTACAGCACTGTACGCACTGTGAGTACTTGCAAAGTTTGGTACAGGAATGGATTTCTCTCCCACAGAATCTCTTATCTTATTTACCAGTTTTCCTCACTCAAATTTTGTTACTTCTATGTAATCCCAGATAAACAACCCCTACAAGATAAAGTCCCCAAATTTAATTAACTAACCTGTTAAAGAGACCCAAGTCTGCCAAGATCATTAAATTGAAAGGTCACAGACAAGACTTGTTTGCACACTGCTGGAATGTCCCCAGTATGTTGGGCTGGTTTGTAACACACCACTTCAGGATGCAGCCTCTGGTAGATGAGTAAATGCCATGCTTTTGCTGTTTACAGCCCTTTCTAGAATTCAGTAATTCTCAATCATATTCATTCACAAAGACTTAAAGTAAATAAAAACAATAACTTACTTAAATTCTTCTTGTTTCTGTTTCTTGTAGTCTTGTCTATATTTTGTAAAGGCATCAAATAAGTGATAAATAATTTCTGCACTAAAAATTCTAACTCCTAAACTATCAGCCATTTCTTGTGCATCTCGTTCAATTCTCACATCGAAGGCCAAAATTACTGCATACCTAAAAGGTTAAAACACATCAAAGACCCTTCAATCAAAAACAGAGTGTCACAGAGGACAGTTTTTTAAGATAGAACAGTTTTAAGATAGGTAAGTAACATGAACGCCTTCATAGCAAGAGAAATTACTTACTGAGGGTCATGTTCCAACATCACTGAAGCCTTCATAACATCTTTTTTATGTACTGGGCCAATGTTAATTCCTGCATACTGCAAAAATGGGAGTTTCCAGGTTTATCTCTATGTATCAGGTAATGTGATGGCACCAAAAAACCACAACCAACCACGACTCACTTGTGGAGCTAGGTGTAATTACTTACGGGCACTTCTGATGTTTTCAGAAATTCAAGTAGAGCTTCCAAAGAACCCAGTGTAGATGCCTGGACATAGACTCCTTTTTCTTCTAACTTGATAGCATTTAGTGTCTGCTTTAATTCATGGATCAATTCATCCTTGAAAGGAAATCAGATTTGATAAGGCTGTCAACACACTTCTATCATCAGCAGTCTAAAAATTGTGTTTCTCTCTTTGGTTAAGTACTCATCTGCAAATATGAAACTAAGGCTTAGAGAGAGCAAGGCATAATAGAACCTGTGCTGGAATGGAGGAGATTTTGAGGGCCATACACGAGCTGTATCCTGCTTCACCTTTGTCTTAGGTTTACTAACTTTGAAATACATTTAATCTCTGCTCCACTTGGCAAATACAGTATAGGTGGGCAGAATTAAATAGTAGAGATGAAAATTTTTTTTAAAGTTAAAAAAGCACCACATAAATGTAATGTGTTATGGTAGCCCAAAAGCTCAGCCTGACTGATAATGGTAGGAACTACCATAATCTCATGATCTCAGCAATTCCTTCCTCCATCACTGCTCCTCTGGAAATGAAGAGATTTTTAACCAGGACAAGTTTATCAATGCCATTGAAGGGACATAAGTCTACTCCATACTCAGGACTAGTTGAAGAGGCAGGCCTGCCCTATTATGTCACTGGCCCTGAGAGAGCTTATTCCCAACAGCATGACTTGATGCTGCCTACATAAACATGGCCCTAGAAAACAAGAGCCATGTGCTGGGAACAGTTGTATTTTCTCTTTGGCAAGTGAACAAACTATGGCTCAAAGTCTACTTTTATGAAACTACAATGGACATGGGCCAACTGCTCGTATAAACAGGCTGGAGTGCAGTGGCATGATCTCAGCTCACTGCAGCCTCTGTCTTCTGGGTTCAAGTGATTCTCCTGTCTCAGTCTCCCAAGTAGCTGGGATTAAAGGCATGCGTCACTATGTCAAGCTGACTTCTAGCTTTTGACTCTTTTTTTTTATTTGAATAAAAGGCATTATTTTTAGAATTCTAGTACACATAAAAATGATACAAATTCCTAGGATTGTACAAACTGAAATAATTTAAAAGCATCGAGTTTGCTAAGAAGCCAAGTGATGGCAGGCTTCACAAAGACAAAGAACAGTTTTGGTCACCATCCCTAGCATGTATACTGCTGACACTTGCCAGAACTCGAATAGCTTTTGATGAAAAAAAAATATTAAATGAACTTACTTTAAGAACAGGGATTTCATCTTCTTTATAAGCCACGAGGAGGGGTAAACCAGCCAAGGTTTTCTCCAGGTCTTTTCCAAGAATCTTTACCCCCTGAGCTGCTTCTACTTCTTTATGCTTTTCATACTGGTTCTGTAGAGATAAAAAAAATTTGTTACCAAATGTATTTGATAAGTGGTTAGCAGTAGGAGATGGTATAAGAGAATCTCATCATGACCTTGGAGTAAAGTTTCTTAAACTAGGCACAAGAAGCAATAACCACAACATAAAAGACTGATAAATTTAACATTAAAATTAAATATTTCAATTTCTCAAAATACCACAGGAAAAAAAAGTCACAGAGTAGAAGATACTGCAAAACACACCAATAGACCAGTATCCTGAATATATAAGCACGTATACATCTGTAAGATAGATAATGGAGAAGAAAAATGTACATTTCATGAAGGAGGAAATAAATGGCTAATAAACATTTCTAAATAACCAACTGGGTTAACAAATAAGCAAATGCACACTGAAATGGCAATGAGCTACACACTTACCAGAAGCAAATGCACACTGAAATGGCAATGAGCTACACACTTACCAGAATGGCAAAAAAGTGATGAAGATGTAAAACAATGAAACTGAAATACTGCAATTGAATATCTAATTTGTTATACCCACTGTAGATAAGTGTGGCCTTCACTTCTAGGAATACACACCCTGGGAAACTGGCACAAATGCATCAAGAGATATACACAAAAGTTCACAGCAGCAGCATCATTAGCAACAACAAAACTCAAAAACTGGGCTGAGCGTGGTGGCTCACACCTGTAATCCCAACACTTTAGGAGGCTGAGGTCAGGAGTTTCAGACTAGCCTGGCCAACATGGCAAAATCTTGTCTCTACTAAAAATACAAAAAATTAGCCGAGTGTGGTGGCACACACCTGTAATTCCAGCCTAGTTGACAGAGTAAGACTCCATCTCAAAACAAAACAAAACAAAAAACAAAAAAAAACTGGAGATCACCTACATTTTCCATCAACAGAACAGATACGTTGTGATATACTCATATAATGGAATAGAAATCTTAAAATTATGTACTTTTTTTTGGAAACAGAGTTTTACTCTTTTTGCCCAGGCTGGAGTGCAATGGTGCGATCTCAGCTCATTGCAACCTCCGACTCCTGGGTTCAAGCAATTCTCCTGCCTCATCCTCCCGAGTACTGGGATTACATGCATGCACCACCACACCAGGCTAAATTTTTTTGGTATTTTTAGTAGAGATGGGGTTTCTCCAGGCTGGTCTTGAACTCCCGACCTCAGGTGATCTGCCTGCCTCAGCCTCCCAAAGTGCTGGGATTACAGGCTGTGAGTCACTGTGTCCGGCCAAATTATATACTTTTTTTTTTTTTAACTAAAGGAGGCCAGATATAGGCCAGGCATAGTGGCTCATGCATATAATTCCAGCACTTTGGAGAGATCAAGATGGGTGGACTGCTCGAACCCAGGAGTTTGAGACCAGCCTGGGCAACATGGCAAAACTTCATCTGTACAAAAATTAGCCAGGTGTGGTGGTACGCACCCATAGTCCCAAGTATTGAGGAGGCTTAGATGGGAGATAACCTGAAACTGGGTTGAGGCTGCAGTGAGCTGTGACTGCAACACTGCACTCCAGCCTGGGCAACACAGTGACAGCCTATCTCAAAAAAAAAAAAAAAAAAAAAAAAAAAAGCCTGATATAAAAGTACGTACTGAGAGTAACTCCATTTCTACATAAAGAAAGTCCACAGACACTTTTAAGGGAAGCACTCTCAGACACAAAATCTACAAAGCGAAGATAAAAGATATTAGTTACTATCATAAAATGCAACCGTGGTTACTCTAAGAAAGGTTAGGGGGTGGGAGGGGAAGGCAGGGGAGCCAATCAGGAGGAAGCACACAGGAAGTCTGGGTGCCAGCAGCGTTCTGATTCTCCATCTGGTTGCTTCCCAAAAATTTGTTAAACTTTTCTTCTATATTATGTGTACTTTTCAGGAGCAATGTTTTATTTCACAATTAAATATGTTAAAAAAAGAAAACTACAATTGATCCTTCAACGACATGGACTTGAACTGCATGTGTCCACTTAAGAATTTCTTCCACCTCTGCCACCAAAGACAGCAAGACCAACCTCCTCTCCTTCCTCCCTCTCAGCTTACTCAACATGAAGACAAAAATGAGGACCATTATGATGATCCACTACCACTTAACAAATAGTGAAACTACGTCAACTTCCTTATGGTTTTCTTAATCACATTTCTTTTCTCTAGCTTGTTTTATTGTAAGAATACAGTATGTAATACATACAACATAAAAAACATGTTAATCGACTGTTTATGTGATCGGTAAAGCTTCTGGTCAATGGTAGGCTATTAGGAGTTAAGTTTTTGGGGAGTCAAAAAATACATGTGAATTTTCAACTGCCTAGGCAGTCAGTGCCCCTAGCCCTCATGTTGTTCAAGAGTCAAGTGTAGTTAGCAGTGCAGAACCAAAACAATGTAGTTTAGTATTTGGGAAAGGCCTAGTCTGGTAAGTAGGTACTTTCACACATCTCTACTCTGACAGCTAGGCTTTCCTGTATGATGACATCTAAAATAAAAGAGAGAGTGAAGGGTATGTGTGTTCTGTATTAAGTCAAACAGCTTTCAAAGTGAGGAAACAATCTCAGCAGAACTTCTAAACACTGTATAAGTCCCCATGTGTCAACGCTTACCACCTCAGCGTACCTTCACTCGTAATTCCTTCATAGGAGGAGGTAACAGGAGGCCTCGAATCTGAGTTACAATGGGCCCTTCTACTCCAGGAACAATGATTGTATCTCCTTCCTTCAAACGCCCATTGATCAAGATGACATCTATAGTGGTGCCCATCCCTGGGAGAGCTTTAACCTAAAAGACATTATTGCAAAGAGAAAGACATACATACAATGCACCATGTTCATTAAATCTAAAAGTATTCTCCACTCAAGGAACTCACTATTTTTTTTAAAGACAAAAAAACTGAAAAGTTGATCATTACCTCCATCACTTGTGCTCTTAGCTCTTCACAGTGTGCAAGTCTCTTGCTCAACATGGTCTGAGTTAACTCCACAAGAAGGTAGATCAGACTTCCCATGCCATCACCAGTATGTGCAGAGGTAGGTACCAAAGACACAAAAGTGCGGGGATCTTTATTCTCATAAAACAAAGCAGCATTTAAACCCTAGGAGCAAAAATCATCGAAAACACCAGGCTGTAAAGAAAACGTATCTGGAATTGGCATAACTAAATAGAAGCTGGATAAGCAAATGGCTAATCATTTTGAAACTCTTCATAAACACTAAAAGTGATCATGGATATCCTATAAGTATTAACTTTATTACAGCAAAGTAGTTCCAAGTTAACTCAGTTTTTTAAATTATTCAGACTGCAAAGAGATCTTTGAAATATTAGTTTTCTGATATTAAAAAGAAGAAAAGGGAAAAAGAATTTAAAAATTGCTGTCAACAAAGGAAAAGAACCAGTATTAACGAAAATGCTGACTTCATTATAAAGATAACATAATAAATATTCTATGAGATAGGTTCTGCATAAAGAAGGAAAGGCCTTCTTACCTGCTGTGCAAATTCTACAATAATAGCCTTTGCTCGCTCCTCAAATTCATCTTTTGTATTTTTTTTCTGCTTCTTTAAAGTAGCAGCCACATCAGAGTCGGGACTCTTTTTCCAATCATATAACCTATCAATCTGTAAAAGGTTTTTCATGAGAAAGATCTCTAAAAAATTCAGAACATTCAAGAACTGTATTAATAGCTCCAGAAAATTCCTCATGTATATCTCATATATACAGAACTGTGCGACTTACTTACTCAGACACTTTATTATATCAAAAGATCCTTACAGACTGCTTACCGGCAACCACTCTTAAATTAGAAACTCCTGCGGTACCATGCTGCCCATCAGTGTCCACGAGTTCCTAATTGGCTGCCATTTGTTTGCAAAGATCCTAGAATTATCCTAAGACTATTAATACATATTGTTGGAATTCCAAAGCAGTTTTTGTAATAGACAGGAACAATCAATCCTAGCAAGTACCATCACTAGAAAATTACATACCAAAAAATTTAAAAAATTATTTTCTTTATTGGGGAATAGCCTATTTTAATTGTTTTATTGATCAAATTAGGGTTATATCTGTTTTGTTAAAGACAGGATCTATTTTCCCTCACTTTTCAACGAGTGACAAATGAGTATAGAAGAAATGAAAATACTCACTAGTCAAACAAATAAACAATCAAAAGCATAATCTGGGGGCTGAGTCTAGGGTGATAAAGAAACAGATGAATCTGAATGCTACTAAGTAGACAAATCAGTAGGAAATGGCAAAGATGCTAAAATGAGCATATGAGGTCCTTAGAATACTTATAAACATGCTCAACACCTTTAAAGGAAAAGCCTGAAGCTTGTAAAGCTAAACAATAACAACATGTTGGCTGGGCGTGGTGGCTCATGCCTGTAATCCCAGCACTTTGGGACGCCGAGGCAGGTGGATCACGAGGTCAGGAAATCAAGACGATCCTGGCCAACATGGTGAAACCCCGTCTCTACTAAAAATACAAAAAAAATTAGCTGGGCATGGTGGCACATGCCTGTAGTCCCAGCTAGCTCGGGAGGCTAAGGCAGGACAATTGCTTGAAACCAAGAGGTGGAGACTGCAGTGAGCCAAGATCGCGCCACTGCACTACAGACTGGGCAACAATGCGAGACTGTCTCAAAAAAAAAAAATAATAATAACATGTCTAACTAGTACTTAGAAATTAATATCTTTAAATGTTTTTATTAGAAAAGAATATCAATAAAACTAAAAGCTAGTTCTCTGAATGATGCACATTTCTAAATAGACTAAAGAAAAACCCTAAATAGCCCTGTATCTACTTAAGAAATCCCATGCTGATGTGGCTTTAATTCTTTCAAACACTTAACAAATAATTCAATTCCTGCACACTCTTTCAGAAAACAGGAGGACACACTTCTCAACTCATTAGGCCAACATTCTCTGATATGAAAACCAGATAAAAGACATTACAAGAAAACTACATACCCATATCACTGATGAACACAGACACAAAAATCTCAATGAAATCTAACAATATATCAAAAGCATAACAAGTGACAACAAACTCGGGTTTAATAATGTAAAGTTTAATATTTTAAAAATTCAGCAGTAATCATGTTAACAGAATGAAGGAGAAAATCCACATGAACATCTCTAAATATGCAGGAAAAGAATCTGACAAAATCAACAACCATTCATAATTAAAGAAATAAAAACATAAAACACTCTAAACAACCTAGGAATAGAAGGAAACTTCCTCAAACTTAATAAAGTGCGTTGACTAAAAAAACCCCTACAGCTGACATCATACTTAATGGTGAAAGACTAAGCACTTTCCCCCTAATATCAGGAATAAAGAAAGGATGAAGTCTATTGTCATTTCTTCTATTCGACATTATTTAGAAGGTATATAGTAAAATATTTAGTATAATAAAGAAGAACAAGATGTAGAAAGCATATAGGTAAGGGGAAAAAACACAATGGGATTTATAGGCAGACAATAATCATGTACACAGAAAAACCCATATTATTTATAAAAGAAGACATTATGCCCAATCAGTGAATTTAATAAGGTCACAAGATACCAACTGAATGTAAATGTGATAAACAGCTGAAAATTTTAAAAATGTTAACACTATTTATAATAGCATTAATCCATGAAATACTTAGGGATAAATTCAGAAAAGTATGTCCAACATGTGGACAATAAAACTACAAAATATTGCCAAGAGAAAGAGGAAGGCCTGGCCAGGCATGGTGGCTCATGTCTTAAATCTCAGCACTTTGGGAGGCTGAGGCAGACAGATGGCTTGAGCCCAGGAGTTTGAGACCAGCCTGGGTAACAGTGAGACCTCATTTCTATTGAAAAAAATAAAATAAAAAAACAATTTTAAAAAATGGTAAAGAAGGACTAAGTAAATGCACAGAGATACCATGCTTACTGATCAGAAGATGCAATATTGCTAAAATAGCCAATTCTCTCAAAATTTATCTAGAGATTAAAATGCAATCCCAATCAAAATTCTGAAAGACATTTTGTTGAAACTAACAAGCTAATTCTAAACTTTATATCAAAATTCAAAGACCTAAAATAGCCAAAACAATATAGAGAAAAACAAAGCTGAAAGATTTACCACTAACTACCAGCTTTCAAAACTTTACTATGAAACTATAATGAGACAGGGTAGTAGTGGCATAAGAATGTATATAGAGCAATGGAACAAAAGATAAATTCTAGGAACAGACATATATGGTCAATTAATTATTGACAAAAATTCCAAACTAATTCCGTGGGGAAAAGAATAATCTTTTCAGCAAAGTCTTTAACTAACAAAATACTTCTATGGAAAAAAAGTAAACCCTGACATCACACTATATACAAAAAAGATCGATCTCAATGTAAAAGCTTAAACTATTAAACATCTAGAAACACCAGAGGAAAATTTAATGAACTTGGGATAGGAAAAGATCGCTTACATCGAACACAAACCATAAAAAAATTTAATTGGGTCCAGGCATGGTGGCTCACACCTGTAATCCCAGGACTCTGGGAGGTCAAAGTGGGTGGATCACTTGAGGTCAGGAGTTCGAGACCAGCCTGGCCAACATGGTGAAACCCTGTCTCTACTAAAAATACAAATTAGCTGGGCGTGGTGGTGAGTGCCTACTTGGGAGGCTGAGAAACAAGAATCACTTGAACCCAGGAGGCGGAGTTGCAGTGAGCTGAAATAATGCCACTGTACTCCATCCTGGGTGACTGAGCAAGGCCCTATCTCAAAAATAAATAAATAAAATTTAAAAATTAACTGGATTTCACCAAAATCAGAAACTTCTTCTCTTCAAAACACACTATTAAGAAAAGGAGGCCAGGCACAGTAGCTCATGCCTGTAATCACAGCACTTTGGGAGGCCAAGGTGGTGGATCACCTGAGGCCAGGAATTTGAGACCAGCCTGGCCAACATGGCAAAACCCCATCTCTACTAAAAAACACCAAAAAAAACAAAAACAAAAATAAAAAAACCAAAAAACAAAATAACACACACCCTATCTGGCATGGTATTGCATGCCTGTAATCCCAGCTACTTGTGGCTAAGGCACGAGAATCACCTGAGCCTGGGAGGCGGACGTTGCAGTGAACCAAGACTGTGCCACTGCACTCCAGCCTGGGCACAGCAAGACTGTCTCAAAACACACTCACACAAACACACACACACACACACACAGAATGAATGAGAATGAAACACCAAGTCCCAGACCGTAATATATCAGCAATACATACAAGTGGAAAAGGAGTTATATACATAGAATACATTAAGTATAAAGAACTCTTAAAATTCAACAATAAAACAACAATCTAATAAAGAACAAAGGATTCTGAACATACTTTCCAAAGAAACAGATATTGCTGTCTCTCTAAGCGTTAAGTACAAGAAAAGATACATAAAGCCATTAGTCACTGTGGAAACAAAACAGACCACAATAATTTAGGACTCAACTACACACCTACTAGAATGCTGAAGGTAGGGAAAGTACTGGCAAAGGTATGCAGGAACTGGAATTCTCAACAGATAAATGGATAAAGTGCAGTATTATTCAGATAATGGACTACTGTTCAGCAATAAAAAGGAAAAACCTATTATACATGTAACAACAAATGAATAAAGCATAGTAACATGAGCAATAAAAAATGCCAAACTTAAAAAAAAATTATGTACTGTATAATTCCATTTATATGAAATCATAAAACAGGCAAAACTAGTCTATATGACACAGAAAGATCAATATTAGCCTGGATTTAAGGAGGGCAGTAGAATGACTACAAAGTAACATGAGGGAAATTTTCTGGAAATATGGAGATGGTCTATGTTCTGAATGACAGTGGTTATAAATTTGTCAGAACACATTAAAATAAACACTTAGCATGGGGTGGATTTTCTTATATATGTGTAACTCAGAGATACTGCAGGTTCCAGACCACTGCAGTAAAGCTAATATTGCAATAAAGCAAGTCACACAACTTTTTTGGTTTCCCAGTGCTTCTAAAAGATATGTTTATACTACACTATGGTCAATTTAGTGTGTGATAGCATTATATTTTTTAAAAAGCAAGGTACACACCTTAATTAAAAAATATTTTATTGGTAAAAGTGCTAATGAACACCTGATTCTTCGATGAGTCATTATCTTTTTGCTGGTAGAGGGTCTTGCCTGGATGTTGATGGCTACTGACTGATCAGGATGGTGGTTGATAAAGGCTGGGGTGGCTGTAGCAATTTCTTAAAAGAGACAGCAAAGAAGTATGTCCTATCAATTTACGGATTCTTCCTTTCATGAAAGATTTGCCGGGCACAGTGGCTCAAGCCTGTAATCCCAGCATTTTCGGAGGCCCAGGTGGGCGGATCACCTGAGGTCCAGAGTTCAAGACTAGCCTGACCAACATGGAGAAACCATGTTTCTACTAAAAACACAAAATTAGCTGGGTTGGTGGCACACGCCTGTAATCTCAACTACTCAGGAGGAGACTGAGGCAGGAGAATCACTTGAACCCAGGAGGCGGAGGTTGCGGTGAGCCAAGACTGCACTACTGCACTGCAGCCTGGGTAACAAGAGCAAACTCTGTCTTAAAAAAAAAAAAAAAAAAAAAAGATTAATCTGTAGCATGTAATGCTGCTTAAAGCATTTTACCTATAATAGAGCTTCTTTCAAAATAAAAGAGCTTCTCTCAATCTTCTCAAACCCTGCCACTGCTTTATCAATTAAGTTGATTGCTATCCTAAATCCTTTTTTGTCATCTCAACAATGTTCACAACATCTTCACCAGAAGTAGACTCTACCTCAAGAAACCACTTTCTTTGCCCATCCATAAACAGCAGCTTCTCATCTGTTCAAGTTTTATCTTAAGATTGTAGCAATTCAATTACATCTTCAGGTTCCACTTCTAATTTCAGTTCTCTTGCTATTTTTCTACCACATCTGCAGTGATTTCCTCTACTGAATTCTCGAACTCCTCAGTCATACATGTGAGTTGAAATCAACTTCTTCCAAATTCCCATCAATGTTTATATTTTGTCCTCCTCTATGGATCATGAACGTTCTTCATAACATCTAGAAGGGTGAATCCTTTCCAAAAGGTTTTCAACTTTTGCCCAAATCCATCAAAGGAATCTCAATCTATGGCAGCTACAGCCATATACAATGTACTTCTTAAGTAACAATACTGCAAAGTTGAAAATACTCCTTGATCCATGGGCTGCAGAATGGATGTTGTATTAGCAGGCATGAAAACAACATTAATCTCCTTGTATGTCTCCATGAAGCTTGGGTAATCAGGTGCACTGTCAACAAGCAGTAATATATTGAAAGCAATCTTTTTCTCTGAGCAGTCAGTCACAACAATGGGCTTAAAATATTCAGTAAACCATGCTATAAACAGATGTGTTATCATCCAGGTTTTGTATTTCCATTTATAAAGCACAGCATAGTGGATCTGGCATAGTTGTTAAGGGCCCTAGGACTTTCAGAATGGTCAATGAGCACTGGCTTCAACTTAAAGTCACCAGCCACATTATGCCCTAACTAGAGAGTCAGCCTGTCCTTTGAAACTTTGAAGCCAGGCATTGACTTCTCCTCTCTAGCTATGAAAGTCCAAGATGGTATCTTTTGCCAACAGAAGGCTTTTTTGTCTACATTGAAAATCTGTTGTTTAGTGTAGTCACCTTCATCAATCATCTCAGCTAGAGCTTCTGAATAACTTGCTGCAGCTTCTGTATCAGCACTTGCTGCTTCACCTTGTGCCTTTAGGTTACAGAAACAGCTTATTTCCTTAAACCTCATAAACCAACCTCTACTAGTTTCAAAGCTTTCTTCTGCAGCTTCCTCACCTTTCTCAGCCTTCACAGAATTGAAGAGAGTTAGGGCCTTGCTTTAGATTAGTTTGGCTCACAGGAGTATTGTGACTGGACTGATATTCTACACGTGACTCCTCCTTTCACGTGAACACTTATACATCACTGTAAGGTTATTAATTGGCCTGATTTCAATATTGTCTCAGGAAACAGGCCCAAGGAGAGAGAAAGAGACCAGGAAATAGCTGGTTGCTGGAGCAGTCAGAACACACACAACATGTATTGACTAAGTGTGCCATTTGATATGGGTGTGGTTTGTGGCACCCCAAACCAATTATAATAGTAACAAAGATCACTTATCCCAGCTGACCATGACAAATGTAATAATAAAAAAGTCTGAAATATGGCAAATTGCCAAAATGTGACACAAGGACAAGAAATCAGCATGTGGTGTTGTAAGAATGGCACCAATAGATTTAATATACTTACTGATGCAGGGCTGCTACAAACTTACAATTTGTATTAAAAAAAAAAAAAAACTACACACATACAATATCTGTGAAGCACAATACAGTGAAACACAATAAAATGAGCTATGCCTGTATGTTATACTTTTTTAAAAAATCACAAAAAATTAAGAAACATGTTTTCCTAGGTGAATTTTTCAAAAGGTGCACATACCTTATTAAGTGCAACAATGAAGGGACATTTTTTAGATTTGAGAAGGTTGATGGACTCAATTGTCTGGGGCTCCAAACCATGCATAATATCAACAACTAAAATGGCAATGTCACAAAGAGAGCTTCCTCTATTTCTCAGATTACTGTTGAAAAGAAGGAAAAGATCTGTATGTAGCAAATCTTGAAATTAACACCTTTCTTAAATTTTTAAACTTCTTTGTAAAACCCAAACAAAATAGAGTATATGTATTAAATTGCTCAAGTACTATTAGCCCTTAACTTGCCAAATGCTCATCTGAGAGTCACTTGAATTGACATTAAGTGGAGTGAGTTAGTTTTAGAACCAACTAATATTTCAGATAATTTTACTGACCAAGTTTTCTGTGTTAAAGAATGTGGACAAGAGATAACAGCATAATATTTCACCTGTAATATGGGTTTTACAGGAGATAGGTCTGGTATGTATTAGAATGTTTTCTGCATTCCACATTAAAGAGGTGCTCTTTTAAAGCAATAAAGACTGCCCTCTATAAAAAATAAGTACTCAAAGAAAACACTACTAAATCAATGAGGTACAGAGGAGGATTGGTAGTTACAGAGATCAAATTACTACTCAAAGGTTAATGACTCCAGTGAACTTTTAGACTTCATGGCTTCAAGTAGTTTGCTTGATGAGAAAAGATTCAAATTGGTCTTACCTGAAAGATTCATGCCCAGGAGTATCGATAATCAGCATTCCTGGAATCCGTACATTTTCTCTATCAAACTAGAAATAGTGGGGAAAAGTGCAAAGCTTAAGGAAGTCAGAACAATGAAAGCTTCTTTACAAAACAATTCTTTTGTCATAAAACCCTAAAAGTATCACTACTCCCTTTTCCATGTGAATAGTTTTAAAAACAATGAGTTAACCAACAAAGTACAATGGTTAATATTTTCATTAATATCCAAAGGAGTTTTAACCAAAAATATTTAAATGAGAAAATATCTCCTTTCTTAAGGTCTTAAAACTATGACCATAGTCCAAGTGTGAGCAGATTGTTAAGTGGTGATACAAATCACAGGGCAATCATCTGAAATAAGCTATAGAAATCTGACATGCAAGAGGTGATTCTCAGCATTTGGAAAATTTATCTGGTCCAATTTTAAAGCAATTTTAAACTTAAAATATATCTCAAAAGTACTTTTTAAAGTAAATTTACCACATTGATCAAAAGTGTTAAAGAGTAAATGCATACCCTGCTGTATTTAAATAATGTCATAAATGCTTGACTTTCTGGACAAAAGCACATAAATGAATGAAAATAATATTACAACAGATCTCATTTGGACATTTCCTTTCAGTCTAAAAAGCAGCACTAACCAACTAATCTCACACATACACACACACACACACACACACAACTTTTTTGTATTATGCTTATCTACAGTTTCTTTTTGCTAATCTCTAAATGGTCTTTCAAAATTTGGTATCCTGATCTACATCAATACAATGCAATGTAAACATTTCAGATCTGCATTTTGGTGGTCGTAAATCAATGTTCACTGAACACCATAATCACTTCCACTTCAGTGTCTTATATACTAACAATAAGTAATTATAACCGTCATATAAAGGTTATCCCAATAACTTTAATATAAACCTAATAACATTCTTGTTCCTTATGTTCTAAAATAACAATGAGAGTTCAAGTTCTGGCAACTTATAGAATAAGGTGTTATGAATCCTCCAATGACTAAAACATAAAAATACTATTTAAATAGGATGAAAATAAATTATAAATTTGAAAACTGTTCTAAAATAAAGATTCAATACTACATATTGTAATAGAACACCTCATTAACTGGAAAACTCAGAACCAACACCAAGATGTAAAATGACCATATGCCTTATAAAAAGATGAAAATCAGCTTATGATCAAACTTAACAGCAATACTTTATGCGAGAAGAAATTGGACAAATGATACTTTAACGAATGAAAATGTCAACCAAGGATTTTATATGTGGTTAACTGACTTTCCAGTATAAAGGCCACAAAATAACTCTTCAATATTCAAAAACTGAAGAAATGTTAATTCTCATAATTCCTTTCTTAGGAATTGACTAGGAGACAAGCTCCATAAAACCCAAATGCAAAGAAACAAAACAAAAACTGGAGAGACAAAGTCACTGACTCTTTTTACATGCAGAAATAAGACTAAATAAGGAAAAAAGGGAGACATTACCATGTAATAACATATGCTCTGTTTGTTTTTCAACTTACTGGTTCTCAGTTCCAAAGCTACCACTTTCACTTGCTCTGTAATAATGAAACTGAGGAATTATTTACAAGGTCCAGTTCTTGGTCTGGGCAGTTTCTGTATTACATGAGCCTGGAACATCCTGCCATACCAGACACATGAATGCAACCAAAACTAGGACAACTAGAATTGTATGAGAAAGACTCAGGAGCCAACCACTGGCCAATGATGGGACTATCTCAGCACAATAATAACTGAAATAGATTAAAGCACTGTAATATGTTTAAATCTATGTGCTCATAATAATACAAAACAAAATTGGGCAGGGCATGGGGGCTCACAGCTGTAATCCCAGCACTTTGGGAGGCTGAGGTGGGGGTCGCTTGAGCCCAGGAATTCAAGACCAGCCTGGGCAACATAGGGAGATCCTGTCGCTATGAGAGGCAAAAAAAAAACGAAAAGAAAAGAAAAGAAAAATCATATTGGCCACTTTTTATTTTAAAAGCCGGTTAAAAGAAGGTAAAGGATAATGCATTAATTCTGCCATCACTAAATAATCAAAAAGTAGATTAGGTAAAGTTTCTCTACAGAATTAATCCAATAATGACTGATGGAGTTAGAGTATCAATATTTTGCAACTCCTAACACATTAAAAAGTAGAGATTATCTTAAAAGTTGTGGCTAGAGAAGAGATCTTTGACTGGAAAGAAACACCTGTAGGGCTTCTGAAGTAGCTGGCAAAGTTCTACTGCCCAACAAAGGTGACACTTAAAGGATGGTGTGCATTATATTAAGTTCCACATTTATCTTACTATGTTACATTTAACATACATAAACTGAATACTTCCAAACAAGTAGAAAAATATGAGAGATAAAGGAAAGAAACTGATTTGACTAGAAGGAAAAAAGTAGGGAAGGAAATAAAATTTCTAATTACAGAGATAATTGGTATCAGTGTTAAAGCATGGAGGCGAACAACTAATGTTGGAATAATGGCTGCCTCTGGGAGAGAGAGAAAGAAGGAAGTGGAATGTGAGAGCTCCTATAACATATAGTGTTTTAGTCTTTAAAAAGAATGATCTAAAGCAAAATAGGCAAAATAGCACATGTTAGTTTTGAATGGTGAGTATATGGGGCTGTTACACTAGTCTCTGTCCTTTTTCTAAGTCTGAAATACTTCATATCTTAATTTTTGTAAGAGATTAAAATACATGAAATACAATGTACTTACATTTTTAATCATCTTAGTCTGTTCATTAATAGCTTCAAGAGGAACATTGGTGGCCCCAATTTGTTGTGTGATACCACCTGCTTCACCATCCTGTACATGTGTGTGACGGAGCTATGAGAAGACAGCAAATTCAGATTGGTATTTCAAAATGGAAAAGATAGCAGCAAAACTAAGAAATTAGTAACTTATTTATTATAAACAGAATTGCCTATATGTCCTATTGGTCTCTAAAATTGTTTTTTAAGGTACCATTCACTTATTTTTAAAGTTCTATCAATACATATAATATTTTCTTACTTTATCTAGAATTTTTGTCTTCCCTGTGTCCACATGCCCAAGTACACAGATAATAGGGGCTCTCAGCTTTTCGGTATTTACATTTTTACTATGTTCAAGTCGCCGTTTCTAGAAATAAAAAAAAAAAAATCAAAAATTAAATATTATTTCAAATCCTCACTATCTTTACTTTCTATTTTGCCTTGGCAAAAGAATGCCACAACCTGCATCCATGTTCTTTGTTGATTTGACTACACATAATTGCAATTTATAATGTGAACTTTACAATCTAATTTCACAGCACCTTTGGACAAGGAAAAACTTGTTTAGATTTCACAGTAGTACTGCTGAATACAAATAGTAATGTTGTAAAGTCATCTCAAAATTTTTGAATACTTTTGTACAGTTACTTTAATGGAATATAATGACTAGAAAAAGGAATCAATCTTCCCATCACATCGACTATACAGTGCAACCTTGAATTTGTGTGGGGATTTATATAAAAACAGGTGAACTTGGACATTTTAAAAAATTCACTGGAACTTAAGAATCCTAAAGATTTTTAAAGGCAGTTTATTTCACACTTTTATCCAATATACAAATGCTATAAAACCTTTCAAGGAGGAGCCTATTAATTTAAGTCTCAGCCTAAATAAGTGTAATATGCTCTGCCTTTCCAAGGCTCTACCACTTCCATAAACACTAGTAAGAGCAAGAAAGCTTTTCCTCGAACCACAACGTGTTTCCCTGTGGAATTTACCTAAATGCTTCAGCTTTCTGAGGACCAAACAAAAACACATGCCAGCAGTAGTTTTTCTTTGAAATGACCTTTCAAACAAAGTAAAGTTGGCATTCAAATTAGATAAACTTGAAGCAAAAACCATGAAGCAGTATCAACTTACAAAACTATTTTTCATTTAAAAACCATTTCTGTAAGAGCTCTTTACGTGCATTTCTAGTACTAAATGTGATTTTTTGGTAGAAATTGAAACTTTTTGAAAAACTTTTTAAAATATCAAAAGTGAGATGCCAGAGATGAACACAATGTAGGACTTATTTACTAGCAAAGAGTAGTACCCAACAACTTCACCGTACATACAACTTAAATTCAAACATCATGACTTTATTTGATATGACTGAAAACTGCCTCTCTCTCCCACACTTAGTGAAGTATTAAAATTTTTGGAGGGCAATGAGTTACAAACTGACTCAGAAATTCTAAGTATTTATACTGAAACAATGACAATACAAGAATACAAACCCCATTCCGCAATGGAGAGTCTGACCCAGGAATGGAGTGAATTTCAAAAAATCATAGTATGTAGCAAGGTTTATGGATCCACGAAGTCTGTTATGGACTCAACATTTCTCCATAAATCATTCCTCAAAGCCCTAACTCCCAATATGACTGCATTTGGGGCTTGGGCCTTTATTTTTAACAACATGAAGCTCATACACAGTATCATTAACTAATCTAGGGAGCAGGATTACTGAGAAACTCCTCTGCTTTATACTTATTGTTTGTAAATCAGCCAAGTACAGTACAGATATTCCATCACTCTCTCAAGCATGAGTATATGGCAAGGGAGCTAGTGGGAGTAGATGCCATGGGAAAAGAAAGTCACATTGGGGTGCCGGCTGGGGGAGACTGCTACAGGCATCTAGTGGGTAAAGGCCAAGATGTTGTTTGATATCATACAAGGAAGAGAACAGTCCCTGTCCCCAACAACAAAGAATTATCTGGCCCCAAAATTTTAACAGTGCCAGGGCTGAGAAACCTTAATTTAGAATAACAAACCCTCTTAGTCCTTTAGAAATTTAGACAATGTATCCCTACCTAGACTTTACAGGAGAAAAAGCAAATATCAATATACAGGTATTAAAATAAAAAAATGAAAAATTAATTATACATGAAAAGGAAAGCTAAAATAGTTTTTATCTTTAAAATAGTTTAATATCCTCAAGCAAACTAGTTTTTAATGTATTATTTACATTAGGCTGACAGAACTAAAGAAAACGTTCTCTTGAAGTCTATTGAAATCTACTGCATTAAGACGGAAAAATACAGAAAGCCTATCAGGTATTGGACTTTACTAAACAGAAGCCTCATCAACCCACCAGATTTAACAACTAAAGTGATCAGATGCCTCATGGTGACTAACCTAAATATGTGAGGCAGAGGGCATATGCTCAGAATACCTATGCATACTTATAAACCATCACTCAAATAGCACATTAAAATTTGGAGAAAACAAGAAAAAAAATGAAGTAGTCACCATTCTATCTTAGGTAAGAGAGGGAAGTCCTTGCTTGGGTAAGATCAGTGTCGAAGGCCAATAATATTTCAAGATTACAAAAACTGAACAATATACTATTCTTGAGAACATATAAAGTGCTGTTCAAAGTATTTAGTTGTGGAGTACAGTTTTAACAATCACAGAGGAGTGGGGAGAAACAAAGTAAAGAGAAAGGGTAAAATAAATACCTCAATCCTCCGTTTTGCTTTGTCATAAGCCCTTTCTTCTTTAGTCCGATCATCATCAGAGTCATATTCAGAATCTGAGCTAATTTCTTTACTTGGCTTTTTATCTAATGTCTTCCCTGAATCCTTCTCATCTGACACCTTTTCATCTTCCTCATCACCTTCACTGCCTTCACTTTCTCCCTCCTCTTCCTCCTCTTCTTCACTTTCTTCATCTTCTTCTTCCTCTTCTTCTTCTTCCTCCTCCTCTTCAGGGTTTTCCTTTACTTCTATATGAACTGTGTTTCCTTCTACCAGAAAAGCAAATGTATTTTTAAATAAATAAGCATTAATATGATAGATTTATATCAAGATAAGAGACTTTAAAGCAGGGGTGTCCAATCTTTTGGCTTCCCTGAGCCACATTAGAAGAATTGTCTTGGAACACACAAAAAATACACTAATACGCTAACACTAACAATAGCTGATGAGCTTAAAAAAAAAAAAAAAACTCATGTTTTAAGAAAGTTTACAAATTTGTGCTGGACCACATTCAAAACTATCCTGGGCTGCATGTGGCCCACAGGCTGCAGATTGGACAAGCTTGCTTTAAAGGAAGGGAACGAAATAATGCCTGGACAAGAACTGTTTTATTTTTTAAAATTTGAAATGTTTGCATTCTCTACTTATACTTACTTCTGATTTTTTAAAATTTGGAATATTTGCATCTGAAATCTGAAAAACTTGAAATCTGAAACGCTCCATAAGCGCATCCTTTGATCATCACGTAGGGGTGCTCAAACTTGATTTTGGAGCATTTCAGATTTCAGATTTTTTAATTTCAGAGGCTCAACCTGTATTTAAGGCAGTAACATGGTGTTTCATACATCATAAATGCACGGTATCTGTCTACATGCTAAAATGAAGTCTGTCACTTAATAAGTAACACCTTAAGGCAGTAATTCATACTGAAGTTAATGCATAAGGAAAGCATTAATAAGCCAGAATCCATGGGAGAACAGAAACCCAAGAAGATGAGAACAGTCTTTAGTACCACTTTCCCCTTAGCGTCATTTGTTAATTCGGGAGGAGGCAGATGAAAGGCTAAGCTGCATTGGGAGTCCCGATCTACCAGAATACTAAGAATTCAGCGGGGTGCAGTGAGCAGACATTGGGTTATACCCTTACTGTGGGATAATATCATGAAGAGCTGTACCCCGGGAATAAGGATGAATAAGAAATAAAGAGGATCTCCCCATTACTGGCAGATCACCTTCAGATCCTCTCAATTCTAAGTCTGGAATAAGATGATTTCAGATTGCTAGTTCACTCAGGTATCTGGTGGAAGTAACACATAAATTTGCTCTGGAGAAAACATCATCCTTGACCTCCAAGTGAAATATCCAGCACATATATAAAAATAACAAGGCATATGAGAAAACAATTTACATGAGAAAAACCAACATATAAAACACTAAAAGGACTTTCATATATTAAAGTTATAAAATTAAGATTTTAAAATGACTATGCTTCTAACTTTCCATCAGAGGCAAAAGACAAAGTTAAAAATTTTAGAAGGTAAATTAAAACTATTAAAAAATAGTTAAATGGAAATACTAAAACTGAAAAATATGAGATGAAATTAAGAACTCAAAAGATGGGCCTTAACTGCAGAATAGAAAGAGCTAAGGAGAAAATCAGTGACCTTAGAAGACAATCAGGAGAAGCAATCCAGAACGAACCACAGAGACTCACTAGGTGGAAAATACAGAAAATAGGAACCAAGTATACAGTAAGAGGGCCTATCAGAGACATCATTGGATTTCTGAAGGAGATAATGACTCCTAACATAAAACTGATAAAAACATAACACTATGTATTAATAAAGCTCTACAAGTAAAATATATTTTTTAAAAACCTATTCTGGGTATATCATGATAAAACTGCTGCAAACCAAAGATACATGAAAAATTTAGGCTGATACCTGACTTCTCAACAGGAACAATAAAAACCAGGGCAAGGGAATAATAACTTCAAAGTGTTAAACTTCAACCAAGAATTCCTCACTCAGTAAATATATAAAACTAAAGAATGAAGATGTAATAAAGATGTTTTTAGAAAGCAAAACAGAATGTCTTACTAACTGATCCATACTAAAAGAAATTCTAAAGTGTTCTTCAGATAGGAAGAAACAATCTCAAATGGAAGGTCAAAGATGCAGGAAATGAAGCACAACAAAATTTTAAGAATGTGGGTAAACTTATAAATAATAAGAATTGACTATATAAAATATAAGCTGAGGTCTAAAATAGATAATGAAATGAGAGCAATGATACCTTTTTTTTCCCCTTGAGATAGAGTTTCACTCTGTCACCCAGGTTGGAGTGCAGTGGCACAATCTCAGCTCACTGCAACCTCCGCTTCCTGGGTTCAAGCAATTCTCATGCCTCAGTCACCTGAGTAGCTGGGATTACAGGCACGCACCACCATGCCCAGTTAATTTTTGTATTTTTAGTAGAGATGGGGTTTTGCCACGTTGGCCAGGCTAGTCTCAAACTCCTGATCTCAAGTGACCTGCCCACTCTGGTCTCCCAAAGTGCTGGGATTGCAGGTGTGAGCCACTATGCCTGGCCGAGAGCAATGATACCTAAACAGAGTATTGGGTAAACGTCATTCAAGTACTCTAAAGCCCCTGCATTGTTAGAGGATAACATTAGACATTGTTAGTTCAAAGGTACATGCTAAAAAATTTTCTTAGAGTAAACCACTAAAAAGTTTTTTGGAAAAATACACAACTTCTAAGCTCATGGAAGGAGAAAAAATAAAAATTAAAAAATCTAGTAACCCAAAAGATGGTTAGAAAGGAGGGAAAAAGAACCAGGCAGAATAAAAAAGGACTTAGTAAGATGAAATGTTTAAAACCAATACACTTCATTAATTACACCAAATGTTACAATTAACAGGCTAAGTACTCTAGGTAAAATATAAAGATTGACAAACTGGATTTTAAAAACCTCAACTAGATCCTAGCTGTGATTTGTAAATGGTGTCCCCTCTAAAATTCATGTTGAAAACTTAATCCTCATTTTGCTGGTAGGGGGTGGCAGGGTGGTGGGGAAGGTTTGGGGAAGTGATTAAGTCACTCTCATAAGTGAATTCATGCCTGCAGAAAAGTGCCCTCAAAGAGAGTTTGCTCCTCTTGCCTTCCCCTCCCTTCCACCATGTGAAGACACAGCCATCCTTCCCTCTGGAGGATGCAGCACCAAGGCGCCATCTTGGAAGCAGAGAGCAGCCTTTACCAGACACCAATGCTGGTGCCTTGATCTTGGACTCCCCAGCCTCCAGAACTGTGAGAAATATATTTCTGTTCTTTAGTACTACCCAGTCTGTGGTGTTTTGTTATAGCAGCACAAACAGACTAAGACAATGCTATTTAAGAATACAGAAAGAGTAAAGATCATGTACATCAAAGCTCGTGTACTTATATGAATCTTAGGTAGGCAGACTTTTATATCAAAAGACATTGCTAGAAATATATATATATAAAAATGATAAGAGTCAATTCATTAGAAAGATACAAGACTGTATTCACCTAATGACACAGCATAAAAATACATAAAGCAAAAACTAACAGAACTAAGGAGAAATAGACAATCCACAATCATGATGGAAGATTTTAACATACTGGTCTCAGTAAGAAAAAGCAGACCAGAAGAAAAACAAAAGCAAAAACAAAACAAACCCTGAGATTTGAGCAAAATGATTAGCAAACTTAACCTAAATACAGAAAGCAAAGCATCCAACTACTGAGGAATACAAACTCTTCCCAAATATGAAACATTTACAATAACTGACCATGCTAGTTTGTATGCAAAACTCAACATATTTCAAAGGACAGAATCATGTATGCTCTCTAATCACAATGAAGTAACAAAAGACAATTAGAAAATGCCCATTTCTGTAGATTAAGAAAACACTAAATAAATCATAGGTAAAAGTTAATACATTAAAATGAAAATGAGAAAATATCAACATATCAGAACTTGTAGAATTTGACTAAAGCCACACTTAAGGAAAAATGCATAGCTTTAAAAACACAAAGATTGGGGAGAGGTAGGAGGCCGAAAAAACCAAAGAGCCAGATATCATTCTCAGTAAATTAGTAAACTAATAGGAAATTAAATTTAAAGTAGAGATTTTAATAATAAAGAAGGGGAAATAATGACAAAAATGCTTACTCTCTATTAATACTTATTAGGAACTACAGTATTTAGCTCTTCATTACCTTTTAAGTTAACCGTGCTTTTTGTAGGTCAGCTTTAGTAACAACCCTATCTGTAATATCATCACTGAAAAAAGCATTCTAAACCTTAGGCAGCTATCTTACAAATAACATTCTGAGGAACCACTCATTCATAAAATGAAGATCCACATGAGGACTTAGAAACCATGGCGAAGGAGATAACAGGAGACTGAGCCCTATCCCCAGAAATGTTCACATGGCTTTCATAATCAAAAGACTACTCATTTAAATATAGATCATGCATTTATAATAACCATATTTATCAGTGTGTGCTTATGAGGTATTCACCTTTTTCTGTCTCTTCATCACTGGCCATAGCTTCCCAATCATCCAATCCAGCATCCTCAGTGTCTTCTTCTTCTTCTGTAAGTAAAAATTTGCATTTAAGACACAAAAATTTTTTAGAAATATGAGGTCTTTTAGAAAAAAGTAAAAAAATTATGCTCTGACATAAAAAAGAATGTTTTAATTATGTAAAAAAGTATGTAATTATCATCTTTGGAACTATCTTTTTAATATAGCTAGCAAGTTATAATTTACTATTACCAAATGCTTCTATTTCCTACTACTGTCAACATATTATATTATACTTAACTGATTTTCCATTCAAGCTAAATGTTTCATTAATTTAAATGTTTTAGATTTTGAAAAAGGTATATGAATGTACTCAGTTCTTGAAAACAAATGAAATTTCACACATATCTTCTTTTTGATCTTCCAACTCATATTTTATGCAAGGAATTTATTATTTTGCTTTTAACCTTTACAGGTATTTAAATATACTTAAATTCCAAAGTTGAAGTTACAAAACTACCACCATCACTCCAGTTCAAAATAAGAATAGACTGCTGTGCTCCTAACCCCAAAACAGCCAGAAAGCTAAATTCTGAATATTATTTCGATATCAAAGACCTAATACTCTTCTTAACAAGAATGCTTCTCTTTACTGAAATCTAACCAGGCACAACTATTCTTAAATGAAAGGAAGATGAGGGTAGGGCATGTGATATCTGCTTCCCTGTAATAATCATTATTTACCAACAAGTCTGGGTAAGTTTTCTTGAGGAGGAAATGAGACTCAGAAACAGGTACCCAAAATATCCATCTAGATTAGCAATTCTTTCTGGAGCTAAAAATACGACCTAAAATAGTGGAATGTTATTAAGCATATCAATCTGAATTTCTCTAATCTGTCATATCAATGCTAGGCTGAGGTCTACCCAAGTGAAATGATCCTATTCACTTAGAAGAGAAAGTAGAAAAAGGAAGGAAAGGAACTATCAATAATATAATTCACCAGTGTAAATCGGGCTTAATATTCTCTAAAGTCTTTTTCCATTCCTGATCCCATCTTTAAAACGCTGGGGATTCTCTTGAATGTCAAACATACATTTCGGCAACCTCAGCTCTCCTGTCGATACCTAGTCTTATGAATTAGAACAATGCTTAATTTAAAAAAAAAAAAAAAAAAAAAGAGGTTTTCCTCAACTCCTCAACACATACACAGACACTCCACAATGAATTAGGTGAATCCTCTGATTATTGTAAATAGAAGCTGACCTTTAAGAAGGTCTAAAAGTGCCAAATTTTATGGTTCTTAAAAAGTTCTGGTTAAAAATGCTTCACATTTGCTTCCAAAGCATTAAATGAAGAATTTCAGGTCTTTTTTGAGATTTCTGACCATACTTAAAAGCATCAGAGAAAATCCAAAACATACTATCCTTTCTACAAAACATTTTACCAACACTGCTGAAAGGAACAAAATTGATTCAAGTCTCACTTGGATACTTATTCAATGCAGAAACGAAAAGAAATAGAAAAGAAAGAACTATGAAGAAAGAAAGCCATCCAGCCAGATACTTATTTGGTTCTCCCCAACTATTTAATGATAACTAAGACAACTTATGGCACACCAACACTGTTAATAAGAATTCACTAATTAAATAATTAGATAATGCTACTGGCCTGGTTCAACAGGAGGTGGTGTTTCTTCCTTTTCTGGTACTCCTTGGTCCATAACTTCTACAGCAGCACATAATTCCATTGATTCAGACACTGAAAAAAGGGCAGAAACCAAGATAATTTTTTTTTCAGTGTATAATTTCTGTTAAGATACTCCACTAAGTACTGAATTTTTTTTTTTTTCCTACTGCAAATAATGCATCCAGACACCTCCTTTATTTTGCTTTCCATCCCCTCCACCCCCAGTCTTTTGAGGAAGATCTTCTTCTGGGTCACAGTCTCTTCATGGTGCACTCAATGTAAGACTCCAGCAGGAAGATAGTTTCGTCCACCTGGATCTCACTGGCATCCAACTTGTTGACATTACGTTTCAGGGTCTCTAGCTGCTGACGTTCAGGAGCTGTGATCATCTCCTCTATTTCTTGTAACTGTGCCTCCTCTGCACCTATAGCCCACATAGATGGAATGACGGCCTCTACCCTCTGAGATTTTTCTAGTAGATGCTTGTTCTCTTTGGTTTCAAATTGCCTCCTTTCTATCAAGTTGGCTATGCTCTTGTAGCACCTGTGCAACAACATTCGGGCAGCTGACAGGATGTTCACAGTATGTTCACTCCACTAAGTACTGAATTAAAAAGAGTAGTACAAATCTATTTTTTTTTTGAGATGGAGTCTTGCTCTGTCGCCTAGGCTGGAGCACAGTGGCACAATCTTGGCTCACTGCAACCTCCACCTCCCAGGTTCAGGCAATTCTCCCTGCCTTCGCCTCCCAAGTGGCTGGGATTACAGGAGTCTGCCACTATGACCAGCTAATTTTTGTATTTTTAGTAGAAGCAGAATTTCACTATGTTGGCCAGGCTGGTCTCGAACTCCTGACCTCAGGTGATCCACCTGCCTTGGCCTCCCAAAGTGCTGGGATTACAGGATTGAGTCACTGTGCCTGGCCTATGCAAACCTATTTCTTCAAATTTAGAAAATGTTTAAATATAGTCATATGTTGTACAGGAAACTACTCTTTCTGCTCAATAAATAAAATACAAACATCACAGAAGGCTAAGAAGGAAACCAAGAAAAGATACCAATGGTAGTTTTACTTTTCAGAGTTAACAACAGTTACAATATTCATAGGGTACAACCCAGATTTTTCAAAGTAAAATACTTTTTCCATTAGCTTATCATCTGAATCAAGTGAGAATGATGGCATCAATAAGAAGTAAGTTTAGAAATAAGTTTCAACATGCATTTCAGATTTTTTCCTTTTTTCTTCACAGACACTGTTTTGAAGATTGTGGGGGAAAGGCAAACAAAATAGTTCTTAAATCAGAGACTATTTTGTATACAAACCTTCTTTACTTTCTAGCTGCTGTGGTATTTTTTTCCTCTTTTTATCTTCATAAACTGGCCTCTTCTTTGGCAAAGAGTCTTTTGATGGCACTTCAACACCTGAGGGATAAAAATGAAAAACTTCAGGCTTATACTACTTGCATGTCACCTGAGAAGTACTATTTAAAGGATAGCACTGCATTCACCACAGAGATACATATCCATGGAATAATCTTTATCTTTCTTATATGAGGCATTTTAAAATTTACATACAGAAAAAAATCTTTTTTTTTAATGTATAGTGAGAGTTTTGATACAGGCATCACCATCACAATGAAGATGCAGAACAGATACATCACCCTGTGCTGCTCCTAGTAGTCAAACCCTCCTTACCTTCTTAGCCTCTGGTAACCACTGAACTGTTCTCCATCCAAAAGATTTGCTTTTTCTAAAGTGTCACATAAATGGAATCTTACAGTCTGGCCTCTATCATCATAATGGATTTGAGAGTCACTCACTCTGTTGCAGTTATCAGTAATTCGTTTCCTTTTATTGTTGAGTAGCATTCCATTGTGTGGATGTATCAGTTTGCTTATCCGTTCAACAGTTGAAGGACTTTTTTGCAATTATGAATAAAGCAGGTATAAACATTTTCAGACAGGTTTTTGTGTGAAATTTTCTCTTGGGGAAATATTTTGGAGTGTGAATGATGAAACATAAGGTAAATATGATCTTAATTTTATAAAGACATTGCCAGTGTTTTCCAAAGTGTCTATACTATTTTGCATTCCCACCAGTAATACAGAAGAGTTTCGGCTGGGAGTGGTGGCTCACACCTGTAATCCCAACACTTTGAGAAGCCAAGGCGGGTAAATCACCTGAGATCAGGACTTAAGAGACCATCCTGGCCAACATGGTGAAACCCCGTCTCTACTAAAAATACAAAAAAGTATATTATTTTTTAAAAAATTGGTCGGGCACAGTGGCTCATGCCTGTAATCCCAGCACCTTAGGAGACAGAGGCAGGTAGATCACAAGGTCAAGAGATCCAGACCATCCTGACCAAAAAGGTAAAACCGCGTCTCTACTAAAAATACAAAAATTAGCTGGGCATGGTGGAGTGTGAGAGATGGGAAAGTTCTTCTTGAAAGTTTATATCTTAGACTACATATAAGGAGAAGGAGTTACAATCTCTTGCTCTATGGCCATTATCCACTATTAGCATAAACATATACCCATGTATATATATTCTCTAATTCAGCTACGTCTTAAATCAGCTACCTTGACTCATTCTGGCATGTCTAAACAGAACTGGGCAAGCTCCAAATCCCAGAGCATGCCATTCCTTATTTGGAAACCCTCCTGACCTTCTCCTGACTAGCTTCCTCTCCATCCTTGTCTTCTTCCTCGTCTTCTTTCCCCTTATCTATTCAGGCAATTTTCAAGTTTTCAGCCAATCAGGTCAAGCATAGAATGAGAGGTCCCATTCTAGCCAATGGAAACTGGACACAGCAGTAGGCAGGAGAATCCCTCGAATCTGGGAGGCAGAGGTTGCAGTGAGCAGAGATCACACCACTGCACTCCAGCCTGGTGACAGAGAGAGACCCCGTCTCAAAAAAAAATTTAAAAAATTATATTGTGGTGGTGGGTGAATGAATCCCAGCTACTCAGGAGGCTGAGGCAGGAGAACCACTTGAACCTGGAGGTAGAGGTTGCAGTGAGCCGAGATGACACCACTGCACTCCAGCCTGGGCAACAAGAGCGAAACTCTGTCTCCTCAAAAAAAAAAAAAAAAAAAAAAAAAAAAGTTTCAACTGCTCTGAATGTGGTAAAGTTAAGTTTCTCTTTTTTTAGAACATTCTTTTCAGGTGCGTATCGCTTCTTGGTGAAAGTGTCTGTTGAAACATTTTGCCCATTTTTAAATGAACTTATGAGTTGTCTTATAGTTGAATTTTCAGAGGCCTTTATATATTTTGGACATTAATTCTTTGTCAGATATCTGAATTGGAGACACTGTCTTGGAATTCTCTTGACAGTGTCTTTTGCAGAGAAAAGTTTTGAATTGGTCTTTCTCAAAATGTATCTTTTTTCCTTTTATGGATTATACTTTGAGAGTCCTATCTAAGCACTCTTTGCCTAACACAAAATATCCCCCTATATTTTCCTCTGAAAGTATTATTGCATACCCATTTTGAGCAAATTTTCATATAATGGGGATTAAAACTAGAGCTACGAGTTTTTCTGCCTACAGATGTCCTATTGTTCTAGTACCACTTGCTACAAATACCGTATTTTATCCATGGAATCACCTTTCACCTATATACTAACCATGTATAGACTATTTATCTGTTTGTCTATCCTTCTGGCAATATCGCATTGTATTAATTCCTACAGCTTTATACTAAGTCTTGAAATCAGGTATTCTAGGTTTGTTCTCCTTTTACAAACATATTTTGGCCATTCTCTTCATATCCATTTTAGAACTAGTTGATAGATATCTACAAAATATCATGCTGTGATTTTGACTGGGATTGAACTGAATCTATAGATTACTAGATTACTCACAGTCTCTCACTATGGGCAAAAGCCTTAGAATAAAGACAACAGAAATTGTATACCATGGGATTTTGAGTGAAGTCACTAATAAAGGAAAATGACCAAAATGTTAACTCTAAAATATGAATATATATGGATGTGTGTTATGTATGTGCTAAAGAATGGATAGAATGGTAAAACCAGAGCTATAAATAAGACAAATAAATTAAACAAACCAAAGAAAGAGGATAAAGTCAGCTGAGAATGCAGAGACAATCAGTTTTATTAAAGTTTTCCTTGCCTAGCAGCCTATACCTACTAAGATGAAAAGCATGGGCCTGAGCGGAAACTGTAGGCTGGATTACTTGAAGGGTGGTCCCATAACACCCTAGACTTAATCAACTGACTACTCCTCTAGTCATGGACTATCAAATAAGCTGCTGTAATTTATTTGTAATCAACACCAAGACTTGTATGTGTTTAGATATCCCATTCAGTTTGCAAACTGAGACATCACAATCAAGTTCTTGAAGAAGCTCTTTGCTTGAAATTAGTTTATTACATATTATTGATAAGGTATGCATATTATATATGAGTATATATTATATGTGTGTGCATATATATATATATATATGCTCAGTAGTCACAGGCTAAAGGATGATTGAAAAGTTAACCTGCTGCACATTTCAGAGTAATCATATGAAAACACCTGCA
This sequence comes from Aotus nancymaae, assembly GCF_030222135.1. NCBI lineage: Eukaryota > Metazoa > Chordata > Mammalia > Primates > Aotidae > Aotus > Aotus nancymaae. The sequence goes on along the minus strand of NW_026988546.1, from coordinate 3,502,858 downwards.
GATGGCTACACTCTGAGAGTATATTTTCAGCTCAATGAGTAAGTTTTACAATATTCTAGGTAATAAATGTGGTAACTGATCTTTATTTAAGAAGCTATCTTTCAAAGATATGATGAAACAACACTGTAGGATCTTTTAATGAGATGACTCACATGAGTGGACTGTCGGGGGAGGACCCTGAATGTCAAGCTAAGGAATTTGGACTTTTATTAATAGACAATAGAGAACTAATAAGATGGTAAACATTAGACAACACTATGAAGAATAAGAGACCAGGGTCAGAGACGTCACTTGAGAGATCATCTCTTACAGGCCTATCCCAAAGACTGATGCTAAAAGTATGTCACTTTACACTGTAATTTCCATAACTACAAGTCTAACTACTACTTAAAAACAGTATGTTTGAGACTGGCAAACTACTCCCTGCTTGGTCCCATCTCAATTTCTTCATGGGTGCTTTTAGCCTCTCCAACAGTCACCAATGAAATCTGATGTTTGGGTGCTAACTATATTCAAATCTGTACCTGATTCCATTTAAAATTTTAAAAAGGCTATATTCTCAGTAAAGAATAAAACTTTCTAAAATATAAGTACTGGGTTTCTTTACATCTAATGCTTCCAGCTGAACTTATGTGTAAGAAAAACGTAGTTGCACAGACCAGCTTTAATTTTAGTTCTGTGGCCTTGGACAAGCTGTTTACACTCTCTGAACCACCATTTCCTCATCTATATGGTGGAAGTAAAAGTAGCTATAAGATTTTTTATGCAGGAAAAATAGACAATGTAGAGGACAACTGTAGCATCAGCTACATACTATGCCCAGAATAAATGGTAGCTTTTACTATAATTATACCATAAACACCAAAATGACAGTATTATAAAAATCTAGGGAAAACAGGAACAAAAATTAAGAGAGGTCCCAATACATTCTTCTTATTGGAGCAAGGACACTATTTAAAATAACCTTGCCTTTCAAAAAAGTAATATAATATATGCCCAGTTGTGGTTCTCTAAACACTATTCCCCCCATAAAAGGAACCAAAGCTCTTTGGATAAACAACTGATTCCAGGTCTCAGGCCATGCAAGATGAACCTGGGATATCTTGTTGTGTCAGAATGTAAAGAAAAGGTTTAAAAAAAAAAAAATGGTCATGAATATTTTTTCACTGTGGTCATGTGGGGAAACTAATAAGCTATCTGCGAACCGCTGTATTTCTTTTTTATTTTTTGGGATTCACTTTAAAACACGCCAGGAAAAAAAGTAGATGGAGAGGTACAAAACAAGAATGTCTAATGTGAGAGAGATCCAAGATGGCTGATCACTAGCAGCTCGGGCTCGGAGCTCCCAGTGAAAGCGCAGAGAATGAGAGGACGCCACACTTTCAGACGAATATTTGTTGTTCACAGACCAAGAGATTCCCAGCAGAGGAGCCCCACAGGTGGCCAGGGCAACTCTTGTGGCCAGCGCAGCGATTTTGCTGGCGCCTTAGCATGGCAGTTCTTGGTGCAGAGTCCGGAGATCCCTGGGCAGAAAAGCACCATCAATCTTAACACCGCTGTTTTGGCCAGCGCAGTGGATTGCTCAGATTTCGGCGCTGGGAATCAACAAGTTGGACGTCCACTCAGAGACCTAGTTAGAAAGTCGGTAATTACAAAGACGACAGAGGGATAAATGTATAATGAAGGGAAGAAACCAGCCTAAAAAGGCAGAGAATACTCAAAATCAGAATGCCTCTCCCTCTACAGGGGATCGCAATTCCTCATCAGTAACGGAACAAGGCTTCATGGAGAACGAGTGTTCCAATAACAGAAGCAGGTTTCAAAAGGTGGGTGATAAGAAACTTCTGTGAATTAAAAGAACTTGTTCCAATCCAATGCAAAGAAACTAAGAACCTTGAAAAAAGGTTTGACGAAATGTTAACGAGAATGGACAATTTAGAGAGGAATATAAGTGAATTGATGGAGCTGAAAAACACAACACGAGAACTTCGCGAAGTATGCACAAGTTTAAACAGTGGAATTGATCAAGCAGAAGAAAGGATATCAGAAGTCGAGGACCAGCTCAGTGAAATGAAACAAGAAGACAAGATTGGAGAAAAAAGGATAAAAAGGAATGAGCAAAGTCTCCAGGAAATATGGGACTATGTGAAAAGAACTAATTTACGTTTGATAGGTGTACCTGAATGTGACGAAGAGAATGAATCCAAGTTGGAAAACACTCTTCAGGATATCATTCAGGAAAACTTTCCCAACCTAGCAAGGCAGGGTAATATTCAACTCCAGGTAATACAGAGAACACCACAAAGATATTTTTCAAGAAGACCAACCCCAAGGCACATAATCGCCAGATTTATTAGGGTTGAAATGAAGGAGAAAATACTAAGGACAGCCAGAGAGAAAGGTCAGGTTATCCATAAAGGGAAACCTACCAGACTTACAGCAGATCTCTCAGCAGAAACCCTACAAGCCAAAAAAGAGTGGGGACCAATATTTAACATCCTTAAAGAAAAGAACTTTCAACCCAGAATTTCATATCCAGCCAAACTAAGCTTTATAAGCGAAGGAAAAATTAAATCTTTTGCGAACAAACAAGTACTTAGAGACTTCACCACCACCAGGCCTGCTTTACAAGAGCTTCTGAAAGAAGCACTATACATATAAAGGAATAACCAATATCAGCCTTTCCAAAAATATATCAAAAAGCAAAGAGCATTAACACAATGAAAAATTTACACCAACTAATGGGCAAAACAGCCAGCTAGCATCAAATGCCAGTATTAAACTTATATATATTCTAATTGGATAAAAAGCCAAAACCCATCGGTATGCTGCATCCAGACCCATCTCACATGCAACAATACACAAAGACTCAAAACAAAGAGAAGGAGGAAGATTTACCAACCAAACAGAGAGTAAAAATAAACAAATAAACAAAAAGCAGGAGATGCAATTCTCGCCTCTGATAAAGTAGACTTTAAAGCAACAAAGAGCAAAAGAGGCAAAGAAGGACATTACATAATGGCAAAAGGATCAATGTAACAAGAAGAGCTAACGATTCTATAGATCAACGAGACAGAAAATTAACAAGGACATCCAGGACTTGAACTCAGACCCGGAATAAGTAAACTTAATAAACATTTATAGAATTCTCCACTTCAAATACACAAAACATACATTACCACCTCACACCTATTCCAAAAGTGACTACATAATTGGAAGTAAATCACTCCTCAGTAATCGCATAGCATTTCGTAGGTTTAAATGAAATATTGGTTGGCTGCTTGTTTGTTATTTTCTTCCCTTATTCCTTCCTGTCTACATCATTATGTATAATTATTGGTATAAAAGAGGTTTTCAATACCCATTACTAAACTGCATTCTAGCCTGGGCAAGAAAGCAATACTCCCATTCTCTCTCTCTCTTTCTCTTCCTTTTTCTTCCTCTTCTTCATTCTTTTTTTTTCTTTCTTTCTTCCAAAAAAAAAAAAAAAGAATCTATGGAACAATATTGAAAAGTCTAATATTCTTCATTCTTTTTTTTTCTTTCTTTCTTCCAAAAAAAAAAAAAGAATCTATGGAACAATATTGAAAAGTCTAATATTTGTGTAATCAGAATCCCAAAAGGAGAGGAGAAAGAGTGTAATGCAGAAAAAAAATTTCAAGAAATAATGGCTGAAAAATCCCCAAATTTGGCAAAAGATACAAATTAACTGATTAAAGAAGCTAAACAAATCCAAATCAGAATAACTCCCCCCTCCCAAATCCATGCCCAGATATAATAATTAACCTAAAAAAAAAAAAAAAAAAAGAATGTCAAAGGTTCCTAACTGTTGAAGCTGGCTGATAGGTATATAGGGACTTATTGTATTATTATCACTATTACTGTTTGTGGAAAGAGAACTTATTTAGACATACTATCATTTACACATACATTTTTATCCTCACATAGAAGTCATCTTCCTAAACAATGAAACTCCATCACCTATTCCTTATGTTTTCTTGAACTTTTTCACAGATTTTCATAGGAACTGTCCTGATGCAAATTCACTTCTCCTTCTAAATATTAAGGGATATAACTACATGTGCAGAGCTCTCTGACTGTTCAGTTAATGAAGAGTACCACTCACCCTGAGCTTGTAGGAGTTTAAGGGTAGCTTCAGCTCTGGCTCTGGCTTCTCTCTGTGATTTAGTTAAAAGTTTTCCTTCCTTTTTCAAGCGTTCTTTTCTTTCTTTTTCTTTTTGCTTTTTCCTTTCTCTTTTTTCTTGTTCCAATCGTTCCTATAAAAAGAGTATATGTCAGACAAAACCTGTATGCATGTAATGAACTATATAATTCTAATGTAAACGATCCAAACTTCAAATAAATCTGTTGAGACATATGCAAAGTATTTTGTTAGGAGATTCCAAATCAAAGTATTTTAAATATTGTACATGATTATTAATTAACATCACATCAGATTATTAGCAATGATACATACACAACTTATGTGTCAAGTAATCTGTTAAGGAAAATAAAGATGTGCTGTACCTCTTCATCTTATTATTTGTATCGGAACAATAATATAACTGAATTACCATGCAACTATGAAATTTTCATTATTAGAAAACTAAAGATATCTTACAGAGAACAGATTTTAAGTTATGATATTTTAATACAATATCAGTATTACCAGCTTCATGAAAACATACCTCTTCTTTACGCTTGGCTTCTAATTCTTCAAGTCGTTTTATACGTTCTTCCTCTTCTCTCTTCTGTCTTTCTTCTTCCTCTTTAAGCTTAGCCAGAGCTTCTTGCATAGCTTTAACAGTGGCTTTGCTAGGTCCTTTTTTCTTCTCTTTCTCTTTTTCTTCCTTTTCTCCTTTCTTTTTCTTCTTATCTTTCTTCTTTTTGTCTCCTTCATTGTCATCTACCAAAAAAGAATAAAGGCAAAGTGTTTAAAACAATTCCCTGTGGTGATGATGAGCAAAACCCAACCAGAATTCAAGAACATAATGGGCCAAGGCTGATGCCAGCAGCAGACTAAGTTTTACAGGCATCAGGGCATCCTGAGCACTTCGGTAACTAGAACAGCTCAGAGTAACTCACAGATGGCTTCCTGAGAAGTCTGCAATGCTGATGTTGGTCTTAGATGTCCTGAGGAATACAGTAAGACGGAAGGATACTGTAAGTAGCAAAAGGGCAATCCTGTACCTACTGTATCTCTTAATCCATGGTACCTGAGAAGAGTGGCTGGTTTCTGACAGATGCCTATCTGAAGTCCTAACAATCAGAATGAACCTCAGTTCTGTAGCTAATTTCACTTCTATAACATGAGATAATGAGAATAATGCCTACTTTAGGGGGATATTAGCAGGATAAAATACAAAAATATAGATAGTTATACCCCAAGAACTCTAAAGAATTAAAAGCTATGAAGGTACTTTCATGGTGCTCCTCCTCAAAGATATCCTGGTAATAAAAATCCTAGCATTTAAAAAAGTTGCTGGGCGTGGAAGCTCATGCCTGAAATCCAAGTACTTTGGGAGTTTGAGGTGGGCAGATCACTTGAGATTAGGAGTTCGACACCAGCCTGGCCAATATGACAAAACCCCATCTCTACTAAAAATACAAAAATTAAGTGGGTATGGTGGTGGGCGCCTATAATCCCAGCTACTTGGGACGCTGAGACAGGAGACTTGCTTGAACCTGGGAGGCAGAGGTTGCAGTGAGCTGAGATTGCATCACTGTACTCCAGCCTGGGCAACAAGAGTGAAATTCTACCTCAAAAAAAAAAAAAACAGTTATGTCAATTTTCCCATTAAAAGTTTTCCAGTCTGCAAATATGAAGGGCATACTTGGGGGAAAAAGGGAAGAAAAAAAAAAGTTTCCAGTCAAAAGAAAAACTACTGTTTTAAGAGTATAGTATGGCCATACAAACCATCTGATCTTTAGCCAGGACTTTTATTTTTTAATTGGTTCTGTTAAAAAACAAAAAAAAGGCTCATTATTGCTTAAAAGACATTAACTAATTTTAGCATGCTGAGTTTTAAGTAAAGCACAAAGTATCAGCAACTTCATGAAAACAATTCTTTGTGATTTCATAAGTTGAACTAGGTTTTTAAAGACAGGAAAGAATTCAAGTATTATCTGACATTGAGATATTAGAAAGGAAGAAAAAATTTTTCATTAAGTAACTTCCATAGTCTTTATCAACAGCAAAAAATAGTTTTCATAATGAAATTCTATAAAAATTCCAGTCTGTATGTAAATTATTTGAAAGATATTTATACTATGTACGTAAAGGATTAACAATGCAAATCAAGTCAAATGCTTAGATGTAATTTTTTAGATGGCTCCTTACAATAAAGTGTCTTTATAACCATGGACAAATAACAAAATGACCTTGGGGCATAATGATTACAACTTACACTGTGAATCAAAAGCCTTTTGCTCTTTCCTCTAAAGTATTAACCAACCTTCTGCAGCTGTGGGAGTCTCTGCTTTCTCTTCAGAGGCAGGGATTACTCCAGCATCAAGAGTCACTTTGGATTTTACAGTTTCTTCTTCAGCTTTCCTCTGAGATTCCTTTTGTTTACTCTGATCCTTTTTACCTGTTTCTAATTCTTCTTTTTCTTTCAGCTTCCGCAGTTTTGCTTTTTCTTCATCTCGCTTTTTTCTCTCACGCTCCTTCTTTTCTGCTTTCTTTTGGGCCACTGTCTTAATTTTGAAGGAGGAGTCATCATCTTCATTCCCACTTTCTATATTAGGACCTGGCTTGTTTTTTTGATTTTTTTTCTGTCCTTTTCTAGATTGCAAAAATTCATCTGATTCATCAAGACTTTCACCAGAAGAATTTACTCTTGAACGCTCTTTAATTTTGTTACTGTTATCCTCATCCTCTTCAGACCCATCCCACTTCTTACTTGATTTTTGAGCTTTCCCTTTAGCTTTTTTAGGAAGTTTATTAAAATCATCATCATCATCACTCCCAGAGTACATTTCCACTTTTGGTTTTGCAGTCTTTTTTGATTTTGAATCTTTATCTTCCAATTCTTCACTGTCATTATCATCAAAACTCTGTTTTTTGCCCTTCTGTCCTTTCTTTTTTTTATCTTGTTTTGAGGTGAACTCCTCTTCATTGTTTTCTGTTGGCTAAAAAATTTCCATTGTTAGAAAAAATTAACAGAATTATAATCAAGACCAGAGTCAGGTACTTCATTAAGTAAACATTTTTAAAAATCTCAAAATGATTTCAAAATCTTTTTCAAAGTCTTTTTCACAGGAATATAAAATTCAACCAAGCGTGAGAGGTTGGCTTTGGCCTCAGATACGCCTCACATTCATTGTAACTTTCAGAATCTAAGGGCTCTCGAAACAAGAACTAATCACCAGTTCACATTTAATAACTTTACAAAGCCTAAGGGGCAAGTTGAAAAAAGAAAAAATACCTATCATTTTCCAATTACTCTGAGGCTTATCCAAATTTGAAGGATTAAAAAAAAGAAACAATAGAAAAAACTGAAGGTGGGGATGAGGGATTACATCATATCTCCAAATGTACCAATTTTATGAACAAGCAACACACCATAAAATACCTTTACATTCCTATTTCTCCCTTTGGCATCAGATTCCATAAAAGTTTTAACATACTGTACACTGTTCAAAAGTTTCCAAATGTAGCTCCCCAAAACAACAGTAGGAAAGCAAGAACAGAATATGAAACATCAACAGGTAACAAAGATCTGTCTTTCACCTTCACAGCAATAGTTTCTCTGTCAGCTTTGATGCCTTGAGCTTCCAAAGACAATTCTTCTAGTTCTTTCAGGATATCATCTTCACTAGAAAAGGATTAAAATACATTGTGAAGCACTGGTATGCTTTTATTAAATGAATCTAGTACCAAAACAAATAAAAATCAAATATATTTAAAATATACTTACTCAAAGTCCTGCTTTTTTTTCTCTTTTTTCTTTTTCCCTTTTGACTTTTGAGGCTCTTGTTCTTTGGCAGCACCAGCTCCTTCTATTTCTGCAGCCAAGGCATCAAGATCATCCTTGGCACTTAAATGAAAACAAAGAGGTCCTAAAGGTTACTCAAGAGCAAAATAATCACTCATTACACAGAAAATTTTATCATTTTAACCTTTTTCATGCATTACCAGCACAATGAGTAAAATAATTTGGCAAGTTCTTCCATGACAACACAAGTTACATCTACTTATCAGCCTCCCTGCATCTGCTTCAGTGAAGTTTCTGGATTACACTCAAATAAGGGAGAGTGATAATGAAAAGCTCTAGAAAAAAATTATGGTAATCAAGAAAAGGAAATTAACTTTTTCAGATACCAAAGGTTTTTTTTGTGTGTCTGAATGAAGTTAATTATAAAATGGAGAGATATTAAAACATAAAACAAGTCTTATTTCTCAACTATCAATAACAACACCTAAATATTTGGACCCCTATGCATTTTTACTTGGAATAGCAGAAATTTCAGAGTTGGAAGGAAGTTTAGAGATCAATCATCTAGCCTATTATCTCATTTTACCTATGGGAAAACTAAAATGCACAAGGATCGAATGCCCTAAGAAAAACAAAACTACATATCCTAATCTAAATGATTTAGGAATGATTCACTAAATAAAATACTTAACCAAAAATCCAGAATTAAACCTGCTCACACCTGGGTTCATTTCTGTTTCCATCCTATAATGTCCTTATCTACCAACATTACTTGGAATAAACCAAAGTAAGTTCCAGCTAAAACCTACAGAAAATGAAGGAGGTCCAGTCTGAAATACACAAGTAGCAAAGGCACATGAATCCAACTAAATGGCACAGTAAGAAAACAACTTATGTAACATGGGCTTTATAATGAATGCCTTGTAAAGAGATGCTTTATTTCAGTAAAGAAAATTTCTAAAAATAAGTAACTTCCAACCATATGATAAACATAATTAAAAGATTATATGACAAGACATTGAGGATATAGAATTTAGCCTTAAGAAGCTTAATAGGGAAAACAGGCAGCAACCCAGTAAACCACAAATTGCAAAATGCTAAATGCCTTGAAGTAAAAGAACTTAGTGCTTTTATAAATAGTTGACCAGAACTGAAATGTCTTCCTTTTCTTCCTATATTTTAGAAAATCTGACATTGATCTGCTACCGTGGTGACTTCCTACAGTACCAAATCCAGAATGGGAAAGTCAGAGGCTTCATAGCAAAGGGGTACACGTACTAGACATAGTAAGTACAAAAGCCTAAAGGAAACAAGGTGTTATGCCTCAAGAAGGCTCACAAAAGGCTATCCAAACCACCTAAGAAATTTTTGTGCATTATGTATTTCTTGATCCCACCCAAGATACAGGGAACCAGAAACTGAGGATGGGAGCTACACAGTATATTTTTAGCAGCAATGTTTCCAGGTGATTGTGCACCAGGTATGAACACTGTTATTCTTCTTCCTTTATAGATGAAGTAACTAGTAATTGAGGCACAGAGAATCTGCCTGGGATCACACAATTCAGAGACATGGGATCTGAATCCAGGAAGTCTGATTCTATAGACAGATGTCTACTTCTGCTAACATAATCCAATTTGCATTTTAGGGCTGGATGCAGTGTCTCACACCTGTAATCCCAGTGCTTTGGGAGGCTGAGGCAGGCAGATCGCTTGAGCCCAGGAGTTCAAGATCAGCCTGGCCAACATGGTGAAACCCCGTCTCTAAAAAATATATAAAAATTAGCCAGGCATGGTGGCTCATTCCTCTTGTCCTAGCTTCTTGGGAAGCTGAGGTGGGAAGATCACCTGAGCCCAGGAGGTTGATGGTGCAGTAAGCCAGAACTGTGCCACTGAGTGAAACCTTGTCTAAAAAAAAAAAAATGCATTTTAGAATATTACCATTTTAGAATGCTACCTCTGGTATGAGTGGCAGGGCTGAATCCTGACTAGTCAGGAAGCAAGGAGAACAGTTAGGAAGGTTTTGTAGTAACTGAAATGAGAAATGATGAGCACCTGACTTGCAGCAGTAGCAGGCAAAATATAAATCAGCTAAATATTAAGGGAATCAAACCAACAACACTTAAATGATCAACAGGATGTATATAGAAAGGAGTAAGAAAAGTATCAAGGACAATTCTCAGGTCTCATCAGTTAACAAGAACATAGCTCTGCCCCAGCATCTCCCAGGAGTATCCCCAAAGGCATCTCTGGCATCATTTCACACTACAGCAGCTTTTGACAACTGTATGAGAAGAGAAGGTTGAAGTCTGGCATCTCATTTCCAAAAATTTATCTGCCCTCACCCAAACTATATTCACCTCATCAAAATAGCTTCAAGAATCTTCTTGTAGTTAGCTATATTTCTGGAGAATTCACCAATAAACATCTCTTGGATAACAATGTACAGGACTACATTTGTACACTATTAAGTCTGAAATGCTTCTTCTGGTTAACAATAAAAGATGAACAGTTTTTTAATATGCTTATATTCAGGCATTGTGCTGACCAATGCCTAGACATAACATATATACTGTCACTTAATATTCATAACAATTATATGAAATTATTCTTAAAGATGCTAATTTTTTAAAGGCCACCCACCTATAAAGTAGCACATCAAGAATTCAAGCCCAAATCTTAACACCAGATTCTACTGTCTTCCTAGAAAATGGGAAATAATCTAGTTTATTACTTGCTTGAAAAATTCAAACATAGCTATGAAATTCAATGTGTACTGAACTTCCTACAGTTTACACAGAAACGCAAAAGACTTAGTGTAAGTAAACATAATACTGAAGCGCAAAGCTGCAAGACTCGTTACTCAATTTTAAGATTTATTATAAAGCTACTATCAAGACAGTGTAATACTGGTGAAAGAATAGACACACAGATCAATGCGACAGAAGAGGCAGCCCAGAAATAGAACTCTGAGAAGAATACTAGCAATAAAATAAAAACACTAACCACAGACTGAAAGAAATATTTGCAAAGCACTACTAGCCGTAAGACCTGTATCCAAAATACACAGAGAACTCTTAAAACTCAACAACAACAGCCCAATTAAAATATGGGCAGTCACCTTGTCAAATTAGAGGCAGGGGGAGTGGATGAAAGATGCTTATCATCATTTGTCAATGGGGAAATGCAAATTAAAACAAGAAGACAGTAGTATATACCTATTAGAATTGATAAAATCCAAGAAACCGACAATACCAATTCCTGGTAAGAAAGCAAAATGGCTGATTCTAGGATGGGGGCTGGACATAGACAAAATAAGCCTGGAGCACTGTGTAATGGTAGGAAGTGATGGAGTGATTTAAAAACAGAAAACAAACACACAAATAAGAAAATGCCAAAACACACAAAAAACACACACACAATGTTGAGTCTATGACAGAGGGACACAAGCCAACTGAAAGAGCTCCCAATGGTCAATGGGAGCAACAAATTAATATGTTAATTAATTAGAAGAACAAATTAACAATATTAAATTATAAGCTAAAGTATGAAATAATTCCACAAGTCACACTAACAGAAATGATTAAATAACGGGGGAAGAGACAAATATGTGCAGAAGAAATCTAAATAAATTATGCGGAAGAAAGCTAAATAAACTCCATCCTCAGGGAAGTGGAACATAATTTTCCACTCCTAACTATGAGCTGTGTCAAATGATTTCATTCCAAAGAGTACAATATAGAAAGAGGAAGAAAAGAGTAACCTTTTAATGAAGAAATCTGACAAAGACAGCCTCAGCCAAGTGATCAACATGTAGATCAGTGATATAATGAAATCTGAGAAACTATCACAGATAGGACAGACCTAAGGATAAATGACTACTAAATGTAATGTGGTATCCTGTATAGGATCCTGGAACAGATACAGGACAGCAGAGAAAAACTAAGGAAATCTACAAAGTATGCACTTCACTTAATAATACTGGTTCTTCAATTGAAACAAGGTGTGGGGCATATGGAGATTCTGCAATATCTTCACAATCTAAAACTTCTATAAATTAATTTTTTAAAAACTGAGAGGGGAGGCTAGGCATGGTGGCTCATGCCTGTAATCCCAGCACTTTGGGAGGCAGAGGTGGGTGGATCACCTGAGGTCAGGACAAGACCAGCCTGGCCAACATGGTGAAACCCTGTCTCTACTAAAAATACAAAAAAATTTAGCTGGGCATGGTGGCATGTGCCTGTAATCCCAGCTACTACGGAGGCTGAGGCAGGAGAATCACTTGAACCTGGGAGACAAAGAATCTCTAGAAGCTGGGATGCGGAAGTTGTAGTGAGCTGAGATAGCACCACTGCAGCACTCCAGCCTGGGCAACAGAGGGAGACACCACACCATCTCAAAAAATAAGTACAAGTACAACAAATTAATTTTTGACAAAGGTGCAAAAGCAGAGAAGGACAGACTCTTTAACAAATAGTGCTCAAAACTCAACAGTAAAATAAAACCAAACAATTAAAAATGGGCATAAGGCATGAAAAGACATTCCACTGAAGATATATAGAGAGCAAATAAACATCCACATCATTAGCTATTTGGGAAATGCAAATTAAAACCACGAGGGGATATTGCTACATACAATTCACCACATATCAATCAGAATGCCCTCCTCCCCCATAATAGTGATAATTACCAATAATGGTAAAAACAGAAAGGAACTGGAAAATTCATACACTGCTGGTAGAAATATAAAACGGCAATGCCACTCTGGAAAATAGTCTATCAATTTCTTGAAAAACTAAAAATGTACTTACACATTTATACCTAAATAACAAAAATTTATGTTCATGGAGAAACTTGTAGAAAGTTCATAGAGTTTTATTTTCAACAGCCAAAAACTGGAAATATCTCACATGTCCTTTAATGGCTGAATAGACTGTAGTTCATTCCCATTCCATGAATATTATTCATCAATAAAATCGAATGACCCATTGATATATGCAAGAACTTGGATACCTCTCAAGAGAATTAGGCTTAGTAGAAAGAGGCCAACCTCAAAAGGTCATATACATACTTAATTCCATTAATACAACATTTTTGAAAGGTCAAAACTTTAGAAATGTAGAAGACATTTGAAGTTACAGAAGGTGAGGTGTGTGTTGCAGTGGGGAGTACAGGAAGGAGGTGGCTACAAATGAACAACATGAGGGATTTTTGCACTGATGTTCTGCATCTTGACTGTAATGGATATACAAACCTACATATGTAATAATATTGTATAGAACTAAATATATAAACACACACACAGAAATACAATGAGTATAAATGAAACCAGGCAAACCTGAATATAATCAGTGAATTGTATCAATGCCATTATCTGGGTAATGGCTGGGCACAGTGGCTCACGTCTGTAATTCCAGCACTTTGGGAAGCCCTCAGTGGATAGGCTGCTTGAATCCAGAAGTTCTAGACCAGCCTGGGCCCCATCTCCACAAAAACTACAAAAAAATTAGCCAGGCAGGCCAGGCACTAGTGGCTGTGTAGTGACAGCTCATTGTGTGTTTTTTTTTTTTTTTTTGAGATGGAGTCTTACTCTTATCGCCCAGGCTGGAGTGCAGTGGCACAATCTTGGCTCACTGCAACCTTCATTTCCCAGGTTCAAGCAATTCTCCTGCCTCAGCCTCTCTAGTAGCTGGATTACAGGCACGAACACCAAGACAAGCCTGGCCAATATGGTGAAACCCCGTCTCTACTAAAAATACAAAAATTAGGCAGGTATGATGGTGCGCGCCTACAGTCCCAGCTACTCAGGAGGCGGAGGCAGAAGAATCACTAACTCAGGAGGCGGAGGTTGCAGTGAACCGAGATCGCACCACTGCACTCCGGCTGGGTGACAGAGCAAGACAGAGACAGACAGACAGAATTAATCAGGCATGGTGGCATATGCCTGTACTCTCAGCTACTCCAGTGGCTAGGACAGGAGGATGGAGAGCCTGGGAGAGGGAGGCTGTAGTGAGCCATGATTGTGCCACTGCCCTCTGGCTTGAACAACAGAGTAAGAGCCTGTCTCAACTGCATATGAATCTATAATAATCTTGAAATAAAAGTTTAACTTAAAAAAAGACACCATTAACAAAATAGGCCAGGCACAGTGGCTCATGCCTGTAATCCTAGCACTTTGGAAGGTGGGTGTATCACTTGAGGCCAGGAGTTTGAGACCACCCTGACCAATATGGTGAAATCCTTTTCTAATAAAAATAGAAAGTAAAATTATCCAGGTGTGGTGGTAAATGCCTGTAATCCCAGCTGCTCAGGAAGCTAAGGCATGAGGGCCACTGTATTGCAGCCTGAGCAACAGAGCAAGACTCAAAAGGTCTCAAAAACAACAACAACAAAAAAGACACAATTAGCAAAATGAAAAGGCAAGACAGAGAGAGAAAATATCTGCAATACATGTATCTCATAAAGGATTTGCCTATGGGAAAAAAAAACAGTTTTTTTAATGGGAAAGTGATTTGAACAGACACATAACCAATAAGATGAAAGAATAACAAACACATGACAGGATGTTATCACTAATACTGAAATGTAAAGTAATGCCACAATAAGGGCAGGGCACGATGTCTCACCTCTGTAATCCCAGCACTTTGAGACGCTGACGCAGGTGGATCACTTGAGGTCAGGAATTTGAGACCAGCCTGGCCAACAAGATGAAACCCCATCTCTACTAAAAATACAAAAAAAGTAGCTGGGCATGGTGGCTTGTGCCTGTAATCCAGCTACTAGAGAGGCTGAGGCAGGAGAATTGCTTGAACCTGGGAAATGAAGGTTGCAGTGAGCCAAGATTGCGCCACTGCACTCCAGCCTGGGCGATAAGAGTAAGACTCCATCTCAAAAAAAAAAAAAAAAAAAAACCACAATGAGCTGTCACTACACAGCCACTAGAAATACTAAAATTAATGATTGGTAATAGCAAGTGCTGAGATAGGATACAGAGTAACTGGAACACATACATCCCTAGAGGGAACACAAAAATGGCACAGCCACTTTGGAAGAGGGTTTGACAGCTTCTTGTTAAATACACACTTACCATATGACCCAGCAATCCCACTCCTAATCCCACTCTTAGGTATTTACCTAAAGAGAAATGAAAACACATGATGTCCACACAAAGACTTAAACTCAAATGTTCATTGCAGCTTTACTCAAAATCAGGAAAAGCTGGAAACAATCCAAATACCAACCTACCAGATAATTTATAAACAAATTGTCACATATCCAGGCAATGGAATAATACTACTGGGTAATAAAAGAGAAGAACTAATGCTACAAGCACTAACATAGATGAGTCTCAAAAACATACTGTACTAAGTGAAACCAGGTCAGCCAACGAAGTCTACGCACTTTATCATCCTACTTGTATGAATTTCTAGAAAAAGCAAAACTACAGTGACCAAAAATAAAACATGAAAATGATAGTCACTACTGGGCTCAAGTGATCCACCTGCCTTGGCCTCCCAAAGTGCTGGGATTACAGGTGTGAGCCACTATCCCTGGCCCATTTATGCATTTTTATAAGTTACGAAAAGAAGAACGAATCTATAATATTTTTCTAGTATCTTAATTTCTACTAAACACAGTATGTGGAGTTAATGTTTACTGAAGGAGTCTTTTAAAAATGTTATTTATTCTTTATTTCTTCATTAGTGTCTCTTACTACTTAACAAAAATCAACTCAAATTAATTAAAGACTTAAATGTAAAACCCAAAACTATGAAACTATTAAAAGAAAACAGGCGAGATACTTTATGACATTGTTTGAATAAGACCTGAAAAGCTCAGGCAACAAAAGCAAAAACTAACAAATACAACAAAGAAAACAGCCAACAGAGTGAAGAGACAGTCTACAGAACAGGAGAAAACATTCACAAACTATGCATCTAATAAGGGGTTAATATCCAGAATACATATGGAACTCAAAACAACAACAGTAAAAAAGCAAATAATCCAACTAAATGATTGGCAAAAGATCAGAATAGACATTTCTCAAAGGAAGACATAAAAATGGGCACCAGGTTTACAAAAAAACACTCAAATGTTTACTAATCATCAGGAAAATGCAAATCAAAACTACAATGGGCTATCACCTCACCTTAGTTAGACTGGCTTTTATTAAAAAGACAAAAAAATATGGTGAGGATATGGAGAAAGGGGAACTATTATACACTGCTGATGGAAATGTAAATTGGTACAGCCATTAGCGACATCATAGAGGTTCCTCAATTAAAAAAAAAAAAAAAAAAAGAACTATCATATAATTCAACAATTCCACTACTGGGTATATATCCAAAGGAAATGAAATTGCTATGCTGAAGAAATATTTACACTCCTACATTTACTGCAGCACTGTTCACAATAACCAAGATATGGAATCAACCTAAATGTCCATCAACAGATGAATGGATAAAGAAAATGTATGAATACACCGTGGGAATACTATTCAGCCATAAAAAAGAATGAAATCCTGTCATTCTGTGACAACATATATGAACTGGGATGCAATTACGTTAAATAAAACATGCTATATTTTATTTAGCAGAAAGACAAATGCTGCATGATCTCATTCATATCTGGAATCAAAAAAAGTTGATTTCATAAAAATGGAGAGTAGAATAATGGTTACCAGAGGCTGGGAAGAGTACGAAAGGGGAAATGGGAAGAGGTTCATCAACAGGTAAAATGTTACAGTTAGGAGAATAACTTCAGTTGTTCTACTTCACAGTAGGATGACTATAGTTAACAATAATGTATTATACTTCAAAATAGCTAGAAGGGATAATTTGGAACGTTTTTACCACAAAGAAATGACAAGTATTTGAGGTGGTAGATGTGGTAATTGCCCTGATTTGATCATTACACAATGTATACAGATATCAAAATATCACATGTACCCCATAAATATGTACAATTATTATGCGTCAAGAACAAAATACAACTTGTATTTTTTCCAGTTGTATAAAAACAGAATTTCTTTACTGTATATGCAGGTATGTACTCAACTTTGGTGTCTGGCTTTTGGAATTAAATAAAAATCATATATAAAAATAAAAAATAAGACACGTACTTCATCTTGAGACCAATATGGTACAAAGCCTCTTCAACACACATATTACAAAAAAAAAAAAACTGTTCACTGAAAAGAAGTAAATGTACAGCTCTCCTCTGAATTCCAAACTTAGCAAATTTCATTTGATAATGACGGGTATTTTCCATTGAAAAATTTTTCAATTCCATTGAAAAATTGCTTACATTAATGAATGTAAAGTTAGACAAGAAACACAGGAAATCCAACTCCTTTCCAAATTATTCCACACTTGAAAATCTCCAAGATGGCTAAGATTCCTTTTTACCAACCTCTCTTCTCCAATGCCTCTTTACCCACTGCAGAGGTTTTAAAACCTGGCCTACCATTTCTCTGACACTCTTTGAGAGGTGGAGGTCTATCTCCTTTAATGTGGGGGTTGTATGACTGCTTGCTAAAAAGAATGACAGAACTTACAGTTTCTGGGCCTAGGCCTTAACCTGGCAGTTTCCTGTCTCTTGGAATGCTCACTGCTAAGCTAATAGGGATGTCCAGGTCAGGAGCAGAGATCAAATAGAGGTGCTCCAGCTGACAACGCCAGTTGATTTAAGCCCAGTCAACCTCCAGAACCATAAAAAATAATCACAAGTTTTCTTGTTTTAAGTCACTGTTTGGGATGACTTGTTATGAGACAATAATAACTGAAGCATCCCCATATTTCTTCCTATTCCTAATCAATACTGCGCCTATAGCGATGCAAAGCATGTTGGTAGAAGAGTAAAATCCAAACTACATCACTCCTTCCTTCTTCCCCACCCCCAAGTTGATGGACAAATTGTCCAAAACCTCAAAGTGCTAAAGGAAGGATAAGTCACATATAACCCTGTTGCTGCCCCTTTGCACTTACTTTGGCTTCTACCCCCATCCCCCGCCAAAACTCTTAATAGTAAACAAGAAGAAGAGCATAAGAGGGAATCCTTTTCTTTATTCTTAACTCTATCTCAGCAGTAACAGCTGCAATAAGAGAAACGGGAAAATTCAGTCCCGTTTTTTCTACAGGTTGCCTTCTGATGTCTTATCTCCTTGGCGTTCATCTTCTTACCCAGAACATCCTTGATCTTCAACAGTTGCATATAAAAAGAGGAAAAACAAGACAAAAGAAAGTAAAGCCCAGCAGTCATTGCTCCTCAGTGGCTCTCACCACTTATAACCACAAATCCCAACAGTTCTCACTCTCCACTCCCTTAATGAAGTTCTGTCTCAAGTACTACAATCAGTAAGTTGAGAACTATGTCTCAAAAGAAAACCCTCCCAGCTTACAACGTCCTTATGAAAATTTGACTCCTTTAAAAGGAATATGAAACCACACTGCTACTATATTATACAATGCAATGCAAAGGATATGTATATCTTATCACCTTCTACAAAATTAAACCTAATCCTTTATTTTCTAAATCTCAGATACATTAATTTGATGAGAATACAAACCTTGTAGACCCCTCCATATACATATCCTAAGATCATATGTATTACAGATTCCAGTATGCCTAATTATCAAATCAGTACAGCTTTTACAAACTGGATTAAGTGGGGAGGAACACAGAATTGCAGGGATTTCAGAAGCTTCAAAATTCTCTCTAGTAACTTCTGTTTTATCTGTTTTAAATTTTAATTTGATAATAAAGATTTAAGATGAATATGGATAACCACCTTATCACAGTATACTGTCAAAGAACATCAACCTAAACTTTTGTTTACAACCCTCACCCCCCAAAACTGTTTCAGGTTAATAAAAAAGATCAGATGCACATTTAATCGGTAAATTAAACCTTCTTGTCAAGAGAAGATACTGTGATAAAAAGCTCAAAATCATTAGTTCAAATCGGAAAAAAAGTATCAGAAGAATGGAGCTCTTACTAGTACAGCCATGCTGAACTCAAAAGAAATCCATTATAAAAGGCAATATATTCACAATGGAAATGGTCATTTAAATACTGCTACTCAAAGTATAGTTATAGGACAAGCAGCAATAGTATCATCACCTTGTTGAAAATGCAAAATCTCAGGCTTGTTAAAAAACACTGAAAAATTCAGAATCTCAGACACCCACCACAGACGTATTGAATCAAAATCTCCATTCTAACAAGATCCCCAAGTGAACAAAGTTTGAGAAGCACTGATTTAGATTCAACAAAAGGGCATCATCTTTCAAATTAATGCTGCAGATTGGAACTTTGCAAAATTTTATACTTGTTACTATTTGATATAAGACTATTTTGGGGCCTGGCACAGTGGCTCATGCCTGTAATCCAACACTTTGGGAGGCTGAGTCAGGAGGATCACTTGAGTTCAGGAGTTCGAGACCAGCCCGAGCAATATAGCAAGACCTCATCTCTACTAAAAATCAAAAAAATTAGCTGGGCATGGTGGCATGCATCTGTAATCCCAGATACTCAGGAGGCTGAGGTGGGAGGATCACTTGAGCCCAGGAGATCAAGGCTGCAGTGAGGTATGATCAGACCACGGCACTCCAGCCTGGGAAACGGCGTAGAATCCTGTCTCAACAAAATAAATAATAAAAGAATATTTCATGTTTCATAATTACAGAGATACAAGTTTATATTTAGGATTATCTAGAGATACATATAATATTGTTAAAAATTCAGATCCACATTCTCAATAAACACCTTAAGAAAAGATACAACTTATGTTCTAAAATAACTGATCACATGGTAAGCACTCAAAGCAAATTCAGTCTGTACTCCATAGAAGTTAACTCTGATCCTTAATGATTTTTCCCACCTAACTTGTACAGTGCCTGGAACTGTAAATATTAATAAATTATTAATATTAACAAACTAATAATTACTAATAAATTTTAACAAAAATTTTTACGTAGACAACCACTCTTAAGACCAGATTTCTGAATAAACAACTTGCTGAACACCACCATCATTAGAATGGTCTGGCTGCACCTGTGTAAGAAATTATTGGCAATACAGTAGCAACTGAAGATCTCAATATTCCTCATGGTCACCCTTAGTATTCTAGAGACACAGAAACAAACAGCATACTCGCATTCCTTCCTATCTGCATGCTCTCTTGATTGCAAATTTAATCAGAAAGGATTTTAAAGACATGTAAACAATAACTTTAAGAGGCAAATGTGAAATCTCCAGGGTAGTACTCCCATACTTAACCCAAACCCCATTTTCTCCCTTCATTACTTTACTCTGTATTATCTGTCCATATGCCTATTTGCTACATTAAAATGTAACACCCTTTGAGAACAGAAAACTCCGTTTTTGTTGGTTTTTTTTCTCGAGACAGGGTCTAGCTCTGTCACCCAGGCTAGAGTATACTGGCACAAACATGGCTCACTGCAGCCTTGACCTCCCAAGGTTCAAGCAATCCTCCCATCTCAGCCTCCTGAGTAGCTGAGACCACAGGCACACGCCCCCCCACACCCAGCTGGTTTTTTAAGGGGGTAAAGACGGGGTCTCCCTATGTTGCTTGCACAGGCTGGTCTCAAACTCCTGGCCTTAAGCAATCCTACTGCTTCAGCCTCCCAAAGTGCTGGGATTACAGACATGAACCACCGCACCCCACCCACCTACCCATCTTTTACAAGTAGCAACCAGCAAGGCTTGTTAGACATTCCTTTCTTTTTTATTTTTTGAGACAGGCTCGCTCTATTGCCCAGGCTGGAGTGCAGTGGTACAATCTTGGCTCACTGCAACCTCCACCTCTCGGGTTCATTCAAGCGATTCTTGTGCCTCAACCTTCCAAGTAGCTGGCATTACAGGCGTGCACCACCACACTTGGCTAATTTTTTGTATTTTTAGTAGAGACAGGGTTTTACTATGTTGGCCAAGCTGGTCTTCAACTCCTAGGCTCAACTGATCCACCTGCCTCGGCCTCCCAAAGTTCTGCAATTACAGGCATGGGTCACCACCATGCCAAGCTGCATGTTAGACATTCCAAATAGGCACTAACAAATAAGAAAAAAGTACTATTCTGGAATGGCAATCACAACTCTCATACAACAGGCAAAGCTAACCAGTTTCAACACAGCAGTTTAATAAAAAACATGCCTAACACGATAATGACTACTGTACTTTTGATCATAAAACTTCCAAATGGAATTCTCTGAAGCAATAAATTCAAATGCTAGTTTTAAAAATCCCTCTGAAAAAGTACAATGACATTTCATTTATCTGACAACACAAAGATTCCATTGTATTTGAATTTTCCAAATGAATGAAACGTGCCACTTTTAAAAATCAATATTTAAGATATAAACATTTCTTATAATGGACTATATAATTTCTTGAAATATTTACAAATGTCTGAGATTGTATCAAGATAATGGAGAAAAGAAGGGAGGGGGCAGAATGCAGATGAAATGTGATCATTTATGAATGAATTTGAACCTGGGTCATGGACACATGTTTGTTAATTAGACTATTCTACTTTTGCATGTGTTTGAAATTTTTCATTTAAGGAAATTCACACTACAATAATCAAAACTGTGGTGCCAGCTGGACATGCTGGCTCACATCTGTTATCCCAATACTTTGGAAAGCTGAAGCAGGTGAATCATTTGAGGTCAGGAGTTTGAGACCAGCCTGCCCGACATGGTGAAACCACATCTCTACTAAAAACACAAGAATTAGCCAAGCATGGTGGTGCCCAAAATCCCTAAAATCCTAAAATTTTAGGTGTCACACCTAAAATCCCAGCTACTCAGGAGGCTGAGGCAGAAGAATTGCTTGAACCCAGAAGACAGAGGTTGCAGTGAGTGGAGATAGCGCTGCTGCACTCCAGCCTGGGTGACAGTGAGACTTCGTCTCAACAAAAAGAAAAAACACACACATACAAACAAAAAACAACAAACTGTGGTGCCCACATAGACTCAGACATACAGACCAAAGAAATAAAATTTAAAGCCCAAAAATAATCCATATATCTAGAACCTAACGATCTGACAAGGGTGCCAAAACCTTTCAATAAGGAAAGAAATTTTCTCTTCAACAAATGGTACTAGAACAACTAGATATCCGTATATAAAAGAATGCAGATGAACCACTACATCATAACATATACAACAATTAACTCAAACTGGAACAAAGACCAAAATTCAAGAGGTAAGGCAATAAAACTTTTTTTTTTTTTTTGAGACGGAGTCTGGCTCTGTCACCTAGGCTAGAATGCAGTGGCGCGATCTTGGCTCACTGCAACCTCTGCCTCCCAGGTTCAAGTGATTCTCCTGCCTCAGTCTCCTGAGTAGCTGGGACTACTGGCACCCGCCATCAGGCTCAGCTAATTTCTGTATTTTTAGTAGAGATGGGGTTTCATTATGTTGGCCAGGCTGTTTCAAACTCCTGACCTGAGGTGATCCACCCGCCTCAACCTCCCAAAGTGCTGGGATTACAGGCGTGAGCCACTGCCCCCAACTGGCAACAAAACTCTTAAGAAAACATATTTGTAAATCTTCAAGATCTTGGATTTAGCAACAGATTCTCTTAGATACACCAAAATACAAGCAACAGAAAAAAATAAACTGGACTTCCACAAAATAAAAAACTTTTGTGAAAAAGAAACTAACGCAGTGAAAAAACAACCTACAGAATGAGAGAAAGTATTTGCAAATCATATATCTGATAAGGATCTAGTATTTAGACTATAGCAAGATCTCTCATAACCCAACAACAAAAATACAACCCAAGCTGGGCATGGTGGCTCATGCCTGTAATCCCAGCACTTTGGGAGACTAAGATGGAAGGACAGCTTGAGGCCAGGAGTTCAAGACCAGCCTAGGCAACACAGCAAGATCCCATCTCTACAAAAAATTTTTTTTAAATTAACTGAGTAGAGTGGTGCACACTTGCAGTCTTAGCTACTGGGGAGGGAAGACTGCTTCAGTTCAGGAGTTCAAAGTTGGAGTGAAGAATGATCACACCATTGCACTCTAGCCTGGGTGACAGAGTGAGTTCCTGTCTCTAAACAGAAAGAAAGGAAAAAAAAGCTTTACTATTTACCAAAAATAAAGTGGGGTGGGGGAGAAATGATTACATTAACAGTAACCAAAATTCTAAGATACCTGGGAAAAGCCAAATCCTAAAGATTAAAATGAAGAAAATAATAATATTTTACTGTTATACAATTAAATTAACCAACTAAATGGAGAGGCAAATCATATTACTTATTTGTTCACAAATATATTTCTAGCATCCAGAAAAATATCTGGCACTCAAGTGCTTAAACCTCAATATATATCTTGAATGGGATGATTTTACACCATAAAGATGTCAAGTGTCACAAATAATCTAAAAACTTAATGGACTCCCAATTAAAATCAATCTCAACTGATATTTACCTTGACAAGTATTACATTTAAAAAAAAAAAAGGAAAATCTCAAATTGTTAAAATAGCAAGAGCATTAACATGCCCACATATGTCTTAAATTGTCTTTAAGTGATATTCTCAAGCATTCTCAGCACCTGTAAGACATACATTAATGATGGTCAAACAACTTGAGAAACGTCTCACAAATGCCTAAATCTAGTTTTAAAATCCCTAGGCCATCGGTCCTCAAATTCATTCCCAAGATCTCTTCAGGGAATCTAAACTATTTTAGGAGATCAAAACTATTTTCAAAATAATACTAAGAGGTTACTAGCCTTTTTCATTCTCATTTTCTCACAACTGTACAGCAGTTTTTCAGAAGCTAAATGATGTGTGATGATGCTGCAGATCAAACGCATAAGAAGATATGAGAATCTATCTTCCACTGAATCATAGTAAAGATGTCTACAAAAACGTTTAGCTCTTCTCACTATTTTTGAAAATGTATTTAATAATGTTATGTAAAATAATGTAAGTTTATTTTTATTTTTAAATTAAATATTTTAAGAACTTTTCAGTTTTAATTTGTAATACTTCTAACTGGTAGATATAACCCACATAAACAAAAGCCTTCTGTATTCCTTAGGAATTTAAGAGTGTAAAGGAGTCTAGGACCAGAGGTTGAGAACTGCTACTCTAACCTAACCACTGACACTCACACTTCCTCAGTAAAACAACGTTCTGCTCACTTTATAGATCAACTGCAAGACTGGAATAAACTTAGAAGGATAAATAAAGCACAACTAATGAGGAAGTAACATTAAAATTAGCTGAATGACCTCCTCAAAGGGAATCTCAGCATGGAAGGCTAGAGAGGTTAGTTACTACCAACAAAAGTCTATAAATCTGCTTTCTTATTAATTTATAGCAAACTAGGACTTCTTCTCCTATCAACTTCATAAAGAATCAGTACAGGAACAGTCTAGACCAAAAGAACTCTGATTATGCATCTTTTTTTGACGTAATTTATGCAGACAGGAGTTTTATTAATTCAAATATATGCAAGTAAGAAATGCATTCCTTTATTAAACATAGGCTATTTGTATTATATTTGTTTGATATATGGATATGGAATCCTAGCCTTTGTCTCAACAAGTTTCCTGAGGCAACTGAAAAAGGTCTGGAAAACTTGCTGAACAAACACCACATCAAAACCTCATTCTTAGAGTAACACAAACTGTGGCTGGGCGTGGGCTCATGCCTGTAATCACAGCCCTTTGGGAGGTCAAGGTAGGAGGATCACTTGAGGTCAGGAGTTCAAAACTAGCCAGCCAACATGGTGAAACCCTGTCCCTACTAAAAATACAAAAATTAGGCAGGCATGGTGTTGGGCACTTATAATCCCAGCTACTTGGGAGGCTGAGGCAGAACTGCTTGAGTCCAGGAGGGGGAGGCTGAGGCAGAACTGCTTGAGTCCAGGAGGGGGAGGCTGAGGCAGAACTGCTTGAGTCCAGGAGGGGGAGGCTGAGGCAGAACTGCTTGAGTCCAGGAGGGGGAGGCTGAGGCAGAACTGCTTGAGTCCAGGAGGGGGAGGCTGCAGTAAGTAGAGATCATGCCACTGTACTCCACCCTGGGTGACAGAGTGAGGCTCCATCTCAAAAAAAAAAAAAAAAAAAATTTTTTACACAAACTGGAAGAGAATTCTAGAACTTGGAAATTAAACAAAGTTCTAGAATTCTAAAAATACACAGACAAGAATAAATATCTCAATTGCTGACATATGCTATGCAAATAAAAGTAAGTAAGTTAAAATCTAATTTTAAATGAATACTGAGTGGGTAAGAAGTTAAAATAAAGATTAATTAAATATAAGAATTAAGGACAGTAAAGTATTTTATGTTCTTTCCAAGAACTGAAAAGTGGTTCCATATCTTGATAACTAAATAACAGCTGTGCATTTCTTACCCAGTTTGCACCTTGCTAGAAACATGCCTGGCACAGCCAAGGAGGGGAGGTGGGATGACAGTAAAATCTTTAAAGTGTGGACCTTCACACAGGAGAATAAAACCAGATCTCTATCTCATTTTACACAAACAAGACTATTAATCCTAAAATTGGACTTTCTCCCTCCATATTTTCTTTCCAGTCTGTGTTTTTGTCCTGTTTACAAATATTCAAAATATCCTTGAAGAAAGGAAAGAAATAGTAAAATAAACAAAGGGAAAAAGCTAACTCACACAGCATGGAACTTCCCATTCCCTATCTCCCAATCTCATGAAGAAGACCAAAATGAAAACCCAAGCAGTTCTGGTCAAAGGAGACTCTGCTAAAGCTCAGGATTTCTTAGATACAATCTGAAAGCTATTCATAAAAAGAAGTCCCTGAGGCATTTATACACACATACACACACACTCACAAAATGTTTCAACTTCATATATTAGTATATGAGAAAGTAAGTGTTTTAAAATTATATTGCCACCACTTTCCCATCAACATGAGCCAAAAAATAAAAACCACAGATTAGTTTGAGAGGGAAAAAACAAAAAAATTAAAAAAAAAACCCCAGCAGCATTTCTTCTACAGTACCAAACCAATCATTTAACAACAGGGTCTAGTGTGCAATTTAAACTTTACACCATCCCTGAAAACTTTATAAATCAATGAGACACTCACTTTTCCCTAAATATACACAGATAAGAATAAACATCTTGTCTCCCAATGGCTTTCTTCCATTGTGAAAGAGCCTGGAAAGTAAAAAGTGGAAGTAGGGTAACATATAACGCCTGTAATCCCAGCTACTAGGGAGGCTGAGGTGGGAGGATCACTGGCCAGGCGTTCAAGACCAGTCTGGGCAACATAGTGAGACTGCCCCTCCATCTCCAAAAAACAAAACAAAACAAAAACACATATATATGTAATTTTAAATCTAAAGAACACATTTGTGTAATCCTAAACCAAAGAACGAAATTAAAAAAAAAAAGTAATAAGACAATCAGGGAAATTAGAAAACTGACTATTTGTTAATGTTTAAGAATCACTGTTAATATTTCTTACAGATTTACCTGGTGGATTTACAGATGAAAAGCTAGGGAGATTTGCTTTAAAATATCTAGTAGGTGGGGGCCAGGCGCGGTGGCTCATGCCTGTAATCCCAACACTTTGGGAGGCCAAGACGGGCAGATGACTTGAGGTCGGGAGTTTGAGCCTGACCAACAGAGTAACCTCTCTACTAAAAATACAAAATTAACCGGACATGGTGGCGCACGCCTGTAATCCAGCTACTTGGGACGCTGAGGCAGGAGAATCGCTTGAACCCGGAAGGCGGAGGTTGTAGTAAGCCGAGATCGCGCCTTTGCACTAGTCTGGGCAACAAGAGCGAAACTCCGTCTCAAAAAAAAAAAAAAAATCTAGTAGGTGGGATGAAACAAAATAGGCCATGTGTTAACAATGGCTGAATCCAGGTAATTAATACATAAAGGTTTATTATACTCATTTATTTTCTAGATGCAGCTGAACATTTCTCTCAGCAAGGAAAAAAGTACTCTATGCATCAAAAATTCCTGTCAAAAATACAGAAATTTGTGTTCCACTACATCACCCGTAATCCTTTTTTCTCATTCGTCTGGTTTGATTAACAATAATTCTATTCTCCAAACCAATTAACTTCCTCCAATCGACCTAAAACTGAAATACAAGACTATCTTTGTTGTCTTTTAATTCTTCTAATAAGCTAGTCAAACGCTAGGTGAGAAAACGATCCAGGATTCCAATTTATAATTAGTAAAGTTAACTTCAAGACCACTCTTGAGTCAGACTGATGAACTAGCATTAGTTTTGTTTTTTAATTTACCTTACTCTCCGCCTCGTATTTAAGTTTAGTGGGTAGTGTACGAACGTGAAAAGTAACAGATGTTGTTCACTCCCAGGAAGTGAACTCTTCCAATCATAAGAGTTTAGAACTCAATGGAATGTGACACACAGAAATGTCTCAAAAATCTCTAGGTAACTTGCGTACTAACACTTACCCTCCCACCCCAAAGCATTTTAGGTGGTTAGAAAGGAGCGACCCCAGTTTGTTTCTTCTTCTTCCCTTCCTTTCTTAGGGGAGAGCTAGAGAGCAAAGAAACAACCAAAAGAGACAGGCCGGAAGAAGGAAAGCGAAAAGCATGGAAGCTGGACAATCAGTCCTTAAATAAATGAGAACTGTATCCAAATCAGATTAAGTTGAGAGAGCGAACCGCTAAACACCTCCCCATAACTCTAACATACCTGAGACCGCGAGTAGAGAAACCTGGCCGTATTTCACATTCGGGCTGCTTTCTTTCCAAGTACTCACAGGTACAAAAAGCATAAAAAGAATTTCCCGACCCTCGTCAAGAGTAGCGCGAAAAAAAGCTCGCACTAGCCTGGGCCACGCTGGCGAAGCCGTTAGACCCTCCCCGCTCGGCCGGGAACCCTCAAATGACTGTCCCGCTCCTCAGGCCGGGGAAAGGGTAGCTACGGGACCGAGGCTTGGCTGGGAGGACCCGCCCGCCGTCGAGGCCGTAAGTGCCCGCCCGGCCCGGGGGCGTGGGCCCGCGCCGTCCACTCTGGGCCCTGGCCCGGTGCCGCACGAGTGGTCGCGAGCCCGGACCCCGATCCAACCCCACGCCCGGCGAGACCCGCGCACCCCACAGAGCCACGGCGGCCGCCGCCGTACGGACCCAACCCCTAGCTACCTGTCTTCGCTCTTGTTTTTCTGTTTCTTCCCCATTGCTTGTCAATTGGCGCTCGGCCCCTCTATTCGGTCTGTCACAGACCCACTGTCTCTCGGCTCACTTTGGTCTCCGCTCAGCTCCTTTCCCCAAGTGCTGCCGCCGCTCGCACCCGGCTCTCCACAGACCCGCGCACTGGAACAGGGCACATATGGTGTGAATTCTCAATGCGCAAGCGCATCGCCCCGCCGCCTCGGCGTGAGGACGCAGGGCGCGGCTCATCGAGAGCTGCGCTTCGGGTAGAGCGTCTTCGGTTGACCCGCCGGCCAGGCAGGAGCCCGAGCGCCCCCTCCCCGCAAAGCGTCCGCCACGAGCCGCCGACCCCGCGAGTTCCAGGTTCTAGAACCCGGAGGTGGACAATGAAGCTGTCAGTTCCCCAACCCAGCCCTCTCCCGACGGGGAACGCACGCTTCGGTTCAGGAGTAGGCCTTGGGCTTCCCTTTATAGCTTTGTATTCTCAGCTGTACAAAGTTGAGTAAAGAACCACAACGAACTAATAATGAGTCCTCTGGGGTTTGCGAGAGAGATAGACAAATCCAGGACAAAATAGGGACCTCTTAGTAACATCCGTGCATTATGCATTATGTACAGTCACTGAATAAAACATAGAACAGGACACACCCGATCAATTCCCTAACATAGGTCTTCATTTTTACCCTCAAAGCGAGAGCAAGTTCTAAAAATTCCTGTGTTTAGGGGAGGCAAGAAGGAACCTACAGGAGTAGTGGAAGATGTTCTATATCTGGATTTGGACGGTGATATTTTGGGTTTTAACTATGCAGTAGTTCATTGTGCTGTATATGTTTATGCTTCGACTTTAAGAAAAAGAAAACTGTTCATTCAACAGAACGGAAACGCAGTTCGAGCGTCATTGCTGAGCAGGAGAGCAGCTGTCTCATTTCCAGTCTCGCGCACTGGACCGTGAGTTCTGAAGCACGGTCCTGAAAAAGTCCGGCCACGCCAGCCTGCGCTCTAAAAAACTGCAACTCCCAGCATGCCTTGCGGCCTTCCAATTCGGCCGTGTACCGGGAGAAAAGCATGGGACGAAAACCTCGGGTTCCGGGCTGCTGGGCGGGAGGCGCACGCGCAGAACTGCTCGCCACCCGCCCTCCCGCCCCTTCCTCGGGCGTCAAAAGTGATATCGCGGGAGGTCCGCAGCCAATAGGGAGGCGGAAGTGACGGCCGGTTTGTAGCCGCCGGCAGCTACTGCAAGGCTAAAGCTAGAGTGGACCTCTCTTTTGAAACTGCTGCTCTCTCAGTTCTCAGGCATCACCGAGAGCTCAGGTGAGGCAGAGGGTAATGAGAAAAATCCGACCACTACGTCCTGGTGCTGGTGGACACTACGCTGCTCCACATCCGGGGCGGGGGAGGGGCGAGGCCCCGGCTCGGTGTTGGCGTCCTGGCGGAGGCTCTTGCGCGTGCGCACGAGGAGGCGTTGAAGTTGGGGCCGCCGGGACTGTGCCTTCCCCCGTCTCCCCGGGCGCTGGGATGCCATTGGGGAGGTACCTGGGGTGCGGTTAGGGACCAGGCCCCTTGGTTGTTTTGGCGGATACCTGTAAGGATGTCCAGGAAATGACCGGGGAATTTGAGGACGCGCGGTGTCCCACCTTTCCAGCGGAGTAGTAAAAAGGAAGAATCAGAGGCTGTGGTTTGAAGAATAAAAAGCTAACAGGGGGTTGTTGGATCGTCTACTTACCCCGTTCTCAATGCTCTAACCACCAACACCTACACCCAGAATAGCTGCTCTTAATCGCTTCTGTTTCCAGTTATCCCAGAATTAAATGCTGGCCTCATCCTTTAAAATTTCAGGGATAAGCATTCTCTGTGCTTATCTCTGAAGCACAGGTTCTAATGTGCAATTCAGTAACTTATTTTCTCCTCCTTCCAGGCCTCTCCCTGAGGGTCACAGTCCTACTGACATTTTCCTTGGGCAGTAGGAAGTGTGGAAATCTTTTGCTGTATTTGAAATACAGCACCTTTCCAATTTTATAGCACTTACAAGGAGCTTACAGTTTGGTTTTTTAAACTCAAATACTTTTCAAACTTAACAGCGTAGTAATTTGAACAGAAGCGAGGCAAATGTTCATTCAACATTAAACACGTTTATTGAGTACCTTTTGTGTTCTGTAGCGATACAAAGATGAAATCAAGTATGCTTTTCAAATGCTTTTTGAAGAAAAAGCATTCCTTCAAGAAGAAGGAATCAATTGAAGTTTGCAAGAATATTTCTTTTCAGTTCAACGTTTATAGAGGGCATGTGTGGATCAGGATCTGTGTCAGAAGCTGAGTGAATGAATTCACAGTCTGTTATGAAGTTTTGGGTGCTTCAGTAGTATTTGCAAACATATCATAGTTTATTGATATGCAACAGCCTCCTGCTTTGATAGACAAATTATAAATCATTCCTGGGGTAATAACCCTGATGGTACAAAATACTCCCATTTCTTTTAAAATTAGTAAAATTTTGTACTAATTGCTAGTAGAAAATACTCCATTTCTTTTAAAACATATAGTCATGTGCCACATAAGGACATTTCAGTTTTATGAGATTATAATACTGTATTTTATTGTACCTTGTCTATGTTTAGATACACAAATGCCATTATGTTACAGTTGCCTACAATATTCAGTACAGTAACATGCTGTACAGATTTGTAGCCTAGGAGTAATAGGCTGTATGGTATAACCTAGGTTTGTAGCAGGCTGTACCTTCTGGGTTTGTGTAAATACAGTCTATGATGTTTTAACAACATCAAAATCACCTAATGACACGTTTCTCAGAGTGTATTCCCATTGTTTTATGGGTTTTTGTTTTTTGTTTTTTGAGACAGGATCTAGCTCTGTGGCCCAGGATGGAGTGGAAATAGTGTGATCTCAGCCCACTGCAACCTTGGCCTCCTGGGCTCAAGCTATCCTCCTCCCATCTCAGCCTCCCTAGTAGCTGGACTATAGGCTCGCACCACCGTGCCCGCTCATTTTTCTATTTTTAGTAGAGACAGGGTTTTACCATGTTTCCCAGGCTGGTCAAACTCCTGAACTCAAGCGATCTGCCCAGCTTGGCCTTCCAATGTGCTGTAATTACAGGTGTGAGCCACGGCACCCAGCCTCAAATGTATTCTCATTGTGAAGTGATGCATGACTCTAATTGAGATAGGTCTTTCTTTCTAATCTGGATTAGTTATATTTTGAAACTCTTATTTTGCACAGAGGAGTGATGGGGAAAAAATTTTTTTTTAAGTATTTGGAGTGTTTTACATCAAAATGAAGAACACTGTCAGTAAATGGAAACCAATATTAATTTTTCAGCCTCATCGATTTTTTTTGTTACATAATAGGAGAACAGGAATGGACATTAATGCTTAGGGAACACCAGGCACTGTTCTTTACATAAATGGTAATGAGATGTTTTAGGAGTTAAATGAAATTCATTTGGGCAGCAACCATGAAAAAATCTGTGTTTTGCTCAACTCTACTCTGTATCTGTTTAAGTAAAGTTTAATATATATATTTATATGTAAAACTTCAGTAGCTGTACCTTCCTGTTGTTTGCAGTTGTTTCTGATTTCTCTTTTCTGTTGATAAAGAACACTGAATGTCAGTGTATATCACTAGGTATAACTTCACAACTCATTTCTCTGTGGTTTGGTGATGGTCTTAAAGACTTGTCTTTGCTTTAGTATAGTAAAACACATGCTAAATCAGAAGCACCCTAAATTTGCTATAAGTTGTTTTTGAGTGGTGTGACTGGAACCTATTGAAAATTAAATTTAAAAACACATAAAAATTCTTAAGCCCAATATCAAGTGCTTGGATGTCATTAGAATACTCCATAGAGTTCACATTATACACTCACCAGAATTTTTGAAGATGGTAAAGAAAAGCTTGCTTATTGTTTGCATTTTTAAAATGTACTTTGTAAATCTTCTCCCCAGCACCCAGGCTGAACTCTGTACCATTTGGAAGAATGGAAGCTGATGCGTCTGTTGACATGTTTTCCAAAGTCCTGGAGAATCAGCTGCTTCAGACTACCAAACTAGTGGAAGAACATTTGGATTCTGAAATTCAGAAACTGGATCAGATGGATGAGGATGAATTGGAACGCCTTAAAGAAAAGAGACTTGAGGCACTAAGGAAAGCTCAACAGCAGAAACAAGTAACCTCTCTGCTCTGCTTTCTGAAATTGCTATAACAGTATGCGCCTAACAACTTATATATACATGTGCTATAGTACTTACATTTCGTTCTTTGTTTTTAGGGATTTTGGAATTCATAGTACGTATTACTGTTAAAAAATTTCCCAGAAAAAATATGTTTTGAAGACACATTCAAAATTAGCCCAATCTCTGTATTAATCTACAGTCAGGTAAAAGAAAGATCTGCCCAAGATCATTTTTCTGAGCTTGAATTTGTTTGGTTGAATGGAGGGCTAGGGAGTCATTGGTTTCCATTTCAGGTAATATTAAAGCCTATCACAATTTAGCTGTTTTCAAAGCAAATGAGATAACACACATAAGATAAGAGCTATTAAGTCAATTTATGTTGAAAAAATTATTTCAGGCATTTCCAACGAAATATTTATGTGGCATATTCAAAAGAATGCATGCTTTGTAACAAAGAAAGGTGGCCACAGCTCTATCCTTGTTGCCTCTTAGAATGTTCGTATAGAATAAATGCAGAGTTGTAAACTCTGATTGAAACCAATGGATTAAATCCTGTAAATTGAATTTTTTTTCTCCTTTTTGAGACAGTCTCACTGTGACACCCAGGCTGCAATGCAGTGGTGACACCTCGGCTCAATGCAACCTCTGCTTCCCGGGTTCAAGCAGTTTTCCTGCCTCAGCCTCCCGAGTAGCTGGGACTACAGGTGCACGCCACCATGCCTGGCTAATTTTTGTATTTTTTAGTAGAGACGGAGTTTCACCATGTCGGCCAGGCTGCTCTTAAACTCCTGACCTCGAGTGATCCTCCTGCCTTGGCCTCCCAAACTGCTGGGATTACAGGCATGAACCACCACATCTGGCCAAATTCTGTAAATTGAATTTTGATTAAAACATATTTCCATTGGATTACCTGGAAATACATTATTGCCAACTCTGGTTCCTTTTCAGTTGACTGACTAAAACATGAGGCTTAACTTTTATGATGAAATAAGGAGTTTTGGCCAGGTGTGGTGGCTTTCAAGTCTGTAATTGCAACACTTTCAGAGGCCAAGGTAGGCAGATAACCTGAGGTTTGGGAGTTCAAGTCCTGCCTGGCCAATGTGGTGAAACCCTGTCTCTACTAAAAATAAAAAAATTAACCAGATGTGGTGGTGCGCACCTGTAGTCTCAGCTACTTGGGAGGCTGAGGCAGGAAAATTGCTTGAATCCAGGAGGTGGAGGTTGCATTGAACTAAGGTTGTGCCACTGCCCTCTAGCCTCAACAATAGAGCTAGACCCAGTCCCTCCAAAAAAGAGAGGGAGTTTTGTTTTGTGTTACTTTAGCATGACTTTGATATGTTTACACCCTCATGTTTAGAACAGTTGATATGTTTAGAAGAGTTACTACGAAAGGAAATAATCTTTTATGAGTGAGTCCAAATTTCTATATTTTGAGTTTTCTAAAATAGAGTATGTTACATGACTTTTATTTGTACCCTATTTTAGAAAATAGGTTGCTTTTCTTTCTTTTTTTTTTGAGAGGGAGTCTTGCTCTGTTACCCAGGATGTAGTGCAGTGGCATAATCTCAGCTTACTGCAGCCTACATGTCCTGGGTTCAAGCGATTCTCCTGCCTCAGCCTCCCAAGTAGCTGAGATTACAGGTGCCTGCCACTACACCCAGCTAATTTTTGTATTTTAGGAGAGATGGGATTTCACCATGTTGGTCAGGCTGGTCTCAAACTCTGACCTCAGATGATTTGCCTGCCTTAGCCTTCCAAAGTGCTGGGATTACAGGTGTGAGCCATCCTGCACCAGGCCCAGTTGGCTGCTTTTCATAGTATAGGGCTGATAATTAGTATGCAAAGGATGAATTATTGAAATTTAAGGTAATATATGTTTAGGTTCTGCCACAAACTCATATTTCATGATTACATTTAAGTACACTACTAATTGCTAATGTGCAGCTGAAAATAATTATTCATAACGAGGATATTTTTGTAGAGAGACTATGAATTCACCTGATTTGCAGTGATGAACATGCATTAAATAATGTCTTAAAGGAACTTTTTGGCAGTTCAAAACAGTGGTCTGAATATTTATGGTTAAAACCAACTAAGTCAGGGAGGCTGGATATAGGCCTTTTTTTATTATTAATGTATAAATCAATTTAAAATGAATTTGTCATGGAGTAATTTAGAGGGTCTTATTTTAGAACTTTCATTGCATTTTAATAGATCTTTTTTATTAAAATGTCTTCTGGAAGTAGGCAAGAAGCCTAGTGATTTTTGTAGATATCCTTTTTATGAGAGATTATACAGTACTTATACAGTAAATTTGATTTTTTGATACACAACGATATTGGCGAGATCAGTGTATGCAGAGACATACTCAGCACTTAACAGGCCTAGGTGAACCTATATTCTTCTCTCAGCCAAGCACCCTCCTACTCTTAACTAGAGCTGGCGCACATAGGTAGGGAGCAGAGGGATAAGGTAAGAAATAGGAGGAGTTAAGCAGAGGCTTGGGTGATGACCACTGAGAGCCAAGTGCTGCCCAGCTGCCATGCCTCAGGTAGGCCCGTCCTGCCTCATTCTGTTCTGCAAGTACCTTAGGAGCACACGCTGTCCATAAGGGGCTATGCTAAGAGCACAGGGGTGTGGTGAATGTGTCAGCAGAGGCCCTGAGCATTGGTAGAGGTTCAGAATGGGCACATCCTCCCTCAGAAAAGCCAGGACAGTTTCAGGTCTTCAGCCTCTTGATTAAACACTTGAGAATAAATAATGAAAAGAAATAGCAGCTTTTTTTTTTTAGGCAGAGTCTTGTTCTGTTGCCCAGCTGGAGTGCAGTGGCACAATCTTGGCTCACTGCAACCTCCACCTCCTGGGTTCAAGAGAGTCTTCTGCCTCATCCTCCCTAGTAGCTGGGATTACAGGCACCTACCTCCAAGCCCGGCTCATTTTTGTATTATTAGTAGAGACGGGTTTCCCCATGTTGGCCAGGCCGGTCTTAAACTCCTGACCTCAGGTGATCCGCCAACCTCAGCCTCCCAAAGTGTTGAGATGACAGGTGTGAGGCACTGCACCCAGCCTAACAAATACTTTTTAAGGGCACATATCATTGGTAAATTGCAAAAGCAGTCATGAAACTTCATATGCCAAAGAAAATATCAGGTTCTCCTGTGCATGTCAGTTCAACATAAGCGGATGTGATTTGGACACCACAGTTGTTATAGTCTGGGCCATGTTCATTGACATCCAAAGGAGGAAAGGAGATGGCCTTCCTGGCTCTTCGGTTGGACCTCTTCTGGAGGGCTGGATTGAGACGTCTGTCACATTTTAAGAAGACACGAGTATGTTTAGATGATATCCTGGAAGAGTAGGAATTCTAGAAATCTTTTCATATGAGACTGGTTGAAAGGAACTGGAAGTGTTCAGTGTGGAGAAGGGAAAACTTAGGCAATGTGTGATGTTTGAAGGGCCGACATGGGAAAGAGATTAAAACTTAATCTTTGTTCAAGCTGGAAGCCACAGACCAGTGTTATGAATATATTGCAGTTCATTGTGAAAAGACCTTCCTAACAATTAGTACAGGTGCAGATGCTTTTTAAACATTTCTAAGGTGGTTATCAAAAGCAGACAGGGCTCTTGCGCTTCAGAGGTGCAGTAACCTCCTTCTATCCCCAAGAGAAGGCTTTATCTCATAAGCATTATTTTATTTTTTACTTTCTTCTTTTTCTTTTTATTTATTTTTGAGACAGAGTCGCTCTGTTGCCCAGGCAGTGGTGCGATCTCAGCTCACTGCAACCTCTGCCTCCCGGGTTCAAACAATTCTCCTGCCTCAGCCTCCCTAGTGGCTGGGATTATAGGCACCTACCACCACGGCCAGCTAATTTCTTGCATGTTTTTTAATAGAGACAGGGTTTCGCCATGTTGGCCATGCTAGTCTCAAACTCCTGACTTCAGGTGATCCAGCCGCCTCGGCCTCCCAAAGTGCTGGGATTATAGGCATGAGCCACCATGCCCAGACTCATGAGCATTATTTTTAAAAGACTTCTAGTAACTTGGGTCAAATATTTCTGATTTTAGTAGTTTAAGAGTACATGGATAAAGTTAAGTAGACATTTACATTCTGAGTCTCTCAAGTCTAAATTTTTTTTTTTGAGGTTATGAGAAAAACAAATACTTTTAGTTACCAAGACAGGTAATTGTCTTGAACCCAGGCCATGCTGTGGAGACATTCACTGCCCATAGACTAGTTTTGCATTGACAGTAGAAACAGGAAAGTAAACTGCTGAAAGAAATTTATTTCTCTATAAGGTAAAATTGACTTCAGCCAGGCACAGTGGCTCATGCCTGTAATCCTACCACTTTTGGAGGACAAGGTGGGAGGATTGCTTGGACATAGACATTTGAGACCCGCCTGGGCAATATGGTAGAACCCCATCTCTACCAAAAAAGAAAAATAAATTAGCCAGGCATGGTGTAGCATGTGCCAGTGGTCCCAACTCCTTGGGAGACAGAGATAGGAGGATCTCTTGAGCCTAGGAGGTTGAGGCTGCAGCCAGCTATGAGCATGCCACCACACTCCATCCTGGGCAACTGTAGTGAGATCCTTTCTCAACAATAAAAAACACTTTAAAAAAAGTATTACAGGCCGGGCATGGTGGCTCATGCCTGTAATCCAAGCACTTTGGAGGCCAAGGTGGGCGGATCACCTGAGGTCAGGAGTTCAAGACCAGCCTGACCAACATGGTGAAACCCCGTCTTTAAAAAAAATTTTAAAAATTAAAATACATTTTTTTGTTTTGTTTTGTTTTGGGGAAAAATTGGTAGGTGTCTAATTACTGTTTACTTCATTGTTACATTGCAGTAAAAGTTTTAAAACAACCATTGCATGTTTGCTTTTGATGTATCCCTTTGTGAAATTAGCACTTTTGGGGCCAATGGAGAAATGCAGCATTCACTCTCCCTGTCTTTTCCCCTTCCCTCAGCAGAAATGTGTTTATCAGCAAGTCGTGAGTCAAACTGCTGCCTTTTGAAAAAAAAACCCACAAAATGCTGATTCAGTTCAAAATTAATGCAAATGTTTCAAAACTGGGTTTCTGATATTTGTAAATGTGTTTCTTTATTAGATAAGAGTGTATTACCATTAAAATTATTAGTATATTGCTTTCAAAAAGAGATGATAGACAAAACTATAATCCAGCATCTTTTATTGCATTGGAAAGACTGGCAGAATCTTTTGGAAGGGCTGGGAGATGTGGCTGGAAAGTACTTTAGAAAATATACAATCAAGATATCTCATGGCATATTAAAAGAAAAATCTTAAAAAAAATAATTTTTTTTAAATGTATTACAAAATACAATGGTGATTTAGACACTTAAAATGTCAAGTGATGCTGAAGGAGATATTTCACATGTGTAATGTTTTGCTTCTCTCCAAATTAGGAATGGCTTTCTAAAGGACACGGGGAATACAGAGAAATTCCTAGTGAAAGAGACTTTTTTCAAGAAGTCAAGGAGAGTAAAAAAGTAGTTTGCCATTTCTACAGAGACTCCACATTCAGGTAACTTGGTTTCCATTCGTGACTTTTTCTCAAAGAAACATAATGAACTTTTTCTAAAAAAAAAAAAAAAACACACACACACACAATCACCTGTTTGGATAGAGATATACTGGCTTACTAGAGAAATGAAGAAAACTAAAAGAAAAAGGTTGTTTCATTGTACTCTCTCATATGTTATTTAGTATTAAGTTAGGCAGTCCGGGCCAAGTGGCTAAAGCCTGCAATCCCAGTACTTCGGGAGGCCAAGGCAGGTGGATCACTTGAAGTCAGGAGTTCGAGACCAGCCTGGCCAACATGGCAAAACTACAAAATTAGTCAGGTGTGGTGGCAAGCACCTGTAGTCCCAGATACTAGGGAGGCTGAGGTGGGGCAATTGCTTGAACTTGGGAGATGGAGGTTGCAGTTAGCCAAGGTTGTGACACTGCACTCCAGCTCGGGCAATAGAGTAAGACTCCATCTCAGAAAAGAGAGAGAGAGAGAGAGAGAGAGAGAGAGAGAAGTTAAGCAATTGTTATTTTAAAGAGTAACTTAACAGTTACATGCAAAAATATAAATGAATATTGTTAAAAGTATTCCCATATAAATAGCTATATTTTTGAATTATATTTTCACTAGCTAACTCTAAAAACATCTTAGAAATGTATGCTTAAAATTCTTATCATCATGACAATAATTATTT
The DNA here is from genome assembly GCF_030222135.1 of Aotus nancymaae. Lineage (NCBI taxonomy): Eukaryota > Metazoa > Chordata > Mammalia > Primates > Aotidae > Aotus > Aotus nancymaae. The sequence continues at coordinate 3,464,355 of NW_026988546.1, read as the reverse complement.
CCATCTAGTATTGTGATACAGCCACGATGTTGGGAACCAGGAACAGCTGTTGAGAGTCAGTGTTCTTTCACTCAGTCCTTCTTAGCTAACAGCTGTGATAGAGAGACGGTGGCTTGGCCAAACCTTTCACCAAAGCAGAGTTGGGACTGCCAGTCTTGGCTAAAAGGAGAAGTGATTTTTCTTAGACCACCTTAGGTCTCCAAATCTCTCTAAGGAGGCAAATCCCTTATGAAATATTAATACCTCCCCAGAAGAGGTTATGTCTTAAACCAAAGGACCCAAGCCTTTGTGGTTTTGCCCACAGATTTGATTAGTTACCAACACTGAAAAATTGAGAGATAAACCCTTTTGAAAATATTCACATTCAGAATTTTTCTTTAAAAAACTCAGAAAACTATAATGGCAGAGCTGAAATTATAGTGGCAGTCTTCTGCTAACTGGCAGCTGACCCCACGAAACAGACAAGCACTGTGCTCTAGCGTCTCTGGCACTCACTGTGGTGTCAGCCCTGCTATCTTTCTCATTTCTGTGTCCTGCCTGCCCCTTTTTCTTGACCTTACAACCCCATAGCTTCATTGTTAGTTGACACCTTTCAAGAATTGATTGCTGAGATTCATTGACTAAGAGAATAAAAATGAAAGAAAATATTGAGATGGTGATAGCTCTTGTGAGGAACAGGGAGAGAAGGGATTAGGCAGGCAGAAGGCTATCAGAGAAACCCTCTGCCCTTGTGGTACACAACCATCTCCCATTGCCACACATTCCTCAAGTTGCCAACCTTTCACAAGTATGATGAGGTGATATGTAAATATACTGGTATATAAAATATTATTTGTCCACTTTTTTTTTGTTTGGTTTTGGATTTTATTTTTTTGGGCGGGGGGCGGGGGTTGTTTTTTTCAGGTTTTTTTTTTTTTTTTTTTTTTGAGATGGAGTCTTACATGGTCGCCCAGGCAGGATTCTGCAATGGCAGAATCTCGACTCACTGCAACCTCCACCTCCTGTGTTCAAGGGATTCTCCTGCCTCAGCCTCCCAAGTAGCCAGGACTACAGGCACCTGCCACCATGCCCGGCTAATTTTTGTATTTTTAGTTGAGACAGAGTTTTGCCATGTTGGCCAGGCTGGTCTCAAACTCTCGATCTCAGGTGATCCACCCATCTTGGCCTCCCAAAGTGTTGAGATTACAGATGTGAGCCATCGTGCCTGGCGAAGAAAATCTTACTTCTGTTTCCCTCTTCATTGTAAGATGGCTTAATAAAAGTTACTACGGGTATTTTTTAATTCCCTAAAAGCATAATGGCCAAATTTATTTAAATATTATTAGTAACCCTTAGTCTTAATGTGCTTCTTACTGACAGAGTTTCATATTTAGGAGTAAGGAGTTTTTCCTCAGTGATGCTACTCAGTTTTTCTTCATGACTTCCAAATATGGCACCATGTGTGCATTTCTGATTCTTGTAAGTCTCTTCTGAGTTATGTGAAGTTTCAGTTTGTCCCTTCTCAGGTTTTCCTGTGTAAGATAGGACAACTTCCTTTATGACTTAAAGCATATATTTAATATTTTAAAAGATAATATCATTAATGCAGATCTGACTTTCTAGAATCTTATAGGCTGTTTTCCCATCTTATAATCAGGCAGCTAACCTTTGATCTGGAACTGAGGTCATCTGACACACCTGTAGGTTGGCTGCCATGTTATGAGACTCAACAGAAAAACTATATAATTATTAGATTTACCTTAATGACATTTATTTTGGAAAAAAGAGATTTGTAGTTTTAGCTTATAATTTTCTATATGGTTACATACAGGTGTAAAATACTAGACAGACATCTGGTGATACTGTCCAAGAAACACCTCGAGACCAAATTTTTGAAGCTGAATGTGGAAAAAGCACCTTTCCTTTGTGAGAGACTGCGTATCAAAGTCATTCCCACACTAGCACTGGTAAAAGACGGGAAAACACAAGATTATGTTGTTGGGTTTACTGACCTAGGAAATACAGATGACTTCACCACAGAAACTTTAGAATGGAGGCTCGGTTGTTCTGACATTCTTAATTACAGGTAACTTTTAACAAAAGATCATACTGATTTTAGTTCATATATGGTTGATATTTTTACAGAGGACTTTTGTATTGTAACATTTATTTTATGAAATTAAGACCTTTCGGCTAAGGTATAGAAAGTTTCTCAAAGGAAAAGCGTATTTCTTAAAGCATGTATTATTAGTATGATTTTACAGCAAAATCAGATTTACAGATAAAACTGATTTTATAAGTAAAACTGAATCTCACAGTACTCCTGACTATAAGTTAGCTTAACATATGCTATTGAAACTAATTTTGTATTAATCTGGAAACTTAAAATGGCAATCTCTAGTTGACTGTCCCCTAATTTAAGCCAGATTACTCAAATACACACTGACTTAAGTGATATCTCTTTGATAAAATAAAAATTAAAAACACACTATTGCAAAGAAAGTTATATTTTAAAATAATAGATTTTTAACTTAGATATTTCTATTTTACTTGTAGAAGCTGATAAATACAAAAAGGTTTCTATGCCTAGCTTACATTACTTGCTATGAAGAACAGTTTTGGCCGGGTGCGGTGGCTCACGCCTGTAATCCCAGCACTTTGGGAGGCTGAGGCGGGTGGATCACGAGGTCAAGAAATCGAGACCATCCTGGTCAACATGGTGAAACCCCATCTCTACTAAAAATACAAAAAAAAAAAAAATTAGCTGGGCATGGCGGTGTGTGCCTGTAATCCCAGCTACTCAGGAGGCTGAGGCAGGAGAATTGCCTGAACCCAGGAGGCGAAGGTTGCGGTGAGCCGAGATCCCGCCATTGCACTCCAGCCTGGGTAACAAGAGCGAAACTCTGTCTCAAAAAAAAAAAAAAAAAAGAACAGTTTTAGTTTGAAAACAATCCAAAATCCAATTTTCATTTCTTTGTCTACTTCTTCAGACAAATAATTTATCTAATTCCACTTTTTGCCTCTTCTTGATTTGCAAAAGTAACAGGTAAAATTGTGCAATCATTCCAGAGTCATGGTGCCTTTCAAGAAGTAGAAGGTTCTCACTTTTTTCTCTCTGCTCCATGTCCCTCCCCTCTTTTCTCTGACTCTCCTAGACATGCCAAAATCATTCCTGTGTTGTAGAAATTGGTTTCATTTTCTTAATATTAACGTAAATATTAATGTTTATTAAATAAAGTTATATTTTGAAGTAATTTTAAACCTTAAACAAATTGTATACAGGCAGGGGAGCTCACTTCTGTAATCCCAGCACTTTGAGAGGCTGAGGTTGGCAGAATTGCTTGAGACCAGGTGTTTGACACCAATCTGGGCAACATAGTGAGATGAGACCTCATCTCTACAAAAAACTAGTAGAAACAAACCCCTGCAAACTAGTACAAAGAATCTTCATTGTCCCTTTGCCCATATTACCCAATTTTAAACATTTTATATTTGTTTTATCATTGTCTGTATAGATACTATGAAGTATTTGGGGGACCATTTGAGTAGAAGTTGTGGGTACAGTGTCCCTTTACTCCTAAAGACTTCCATATGTATTTCTGAAGAACATTTTCCTTTTTTTTAGTTTTCCACTAAAAAAAAAAAATTTTATTTTTATTTTATTATTAACTTATTTATTTATTATTATTTTTTAAGACAGGGTTTCACCATGTTGGTCAGGCTGGTCTTGAACTCCCAACCTCAGGTGATCCGCCCGCCTTGGCCTCCAAAGTGCTTGGATTACAGGTGTGAGCCACCACGCCTGGCTTTAACTTATTTATTATACTTTAAGTTCTGGGGTAAATGTGCAGAACATGCAGGTTTGTTACATAGGTATACACGTGCCATGGTGGTTTGCTGCATCCTTCACCCAGTCAAGACTTCCATATGTATTTCCTAAGAACATTTCCTTACATAGCCACAGTACAATTATTAAAACAGGAATTACTGTGTAATTGACAGCTCTTATTTCAAATGTTATCATTGTCTCAATATTGTCCTTCATATCAAAAATGCAGTACATTTAGTTATTATAGCTTTAGTTACCATTGTTATTCTTTGGTTCTTAAGACTGATATTTTTGAAGAGTACAAACTGTTTATTTTGGAGAACATCTCCCAGTTTGGGTTTGTCTTATATTTCCTCAAGATTGGATTCAGATTATCGATTTTTGACAGGCATGTTATGGAAGTGATGCATCATATCAGGAGATATGCGGTGGTTTCTTTCATTTCTGGTGACAGCTGAGCACTATGTTAACCAAATGTTAATTCATAATGAATGATAAAAAGGAAAATAGGTCTGGTGCACTGGCTCACACCTATTATCCCAGCACTTTGGGATGCCAAAGCAGGAGGATCACCTGAGCCTAGGGGTTCAAGACCAGCCTGGGCAATATAGTGAGATGTCATCACTACAAAAAATTTAAAAATTAGCTGAGCATGGTGGCACATGTCTGTAGTCCCAGCTGCTCAGGAGGCTGAGGTGGGAGGATCGCTTGAATCCAGGAAGTAGAGGTTGCAGTGAGCCGTGATCACACTACTGCACTTCAGCCTGGGCCACAGAGTGAGACCCTGTCTCAAAAAGGAAAATAATATTGATCTAAAACAAATTTAATAGTACAAAATAAGGTTTAAGGCTATTAACCATCAATATAAGCATTATACTTCTTCCCTGACACCAGCATTTTAAAGAAATTTTATTCTAGTTACAGGAAGGCAACAAAGATAGATTTTTGTGCAGTTTAGCATACTAGTACTAAATCATAAAGAATAAAATGCTTTTTCTATTTTTTTTTTTTAATTTTTAGTGGAAATTTAATGGAGCCACCATTTCAGAGCCAAAAGAAATTTGGAACAAACTTCACAAAGCTGGAAAAGAAAACTATCCGAGGAAAGAAATATGATTCAGACTCTGATGATGATTAGAGCTCATTAATTCTTTGTAAATTGTCTTTTTTCTTCTGCTTCAGATTTAAATGTGTTTTCTAAATTCTATTAATGTCTATACATTAGTCATCTAAATACTCATATTCTCGAGTTTTATACAGTTGTATCACATTGAAAGGTATGTTTACTATTTTCTGTGTGGCCATCATGTTTAAGTTGAGGAAAACTTCTCCGTTCTTAAATTATCTGGGACGGGTCTGGATTCTCTATTTTTGAGATTGACTTTATCACAATAGGATTCATACATCTTTATACCATTCACAATTGTGTTTTTGATCTACAGAGTTAGAAATTCAAAAACTATTCCAGGACTAATTAATTGGCATTATTTATACAACAGGTCAAGTAACATTTACTGCTGCAATACTGCACTTGTAAATGAATTATAAACACTTCACTTCTGGAATATATTTAAATAGCTACTAAAGAACTGGTTATTTATTCTGGACACTGCATGTTGATGTTGAATCAACTGATGCCAGCAGAAAGCTATTTTGGGTTGTGAACATACTGCCTTATTTAAAGGGTCCTGATTGCTTGTATTTTAAACATTAATTAAAAAGAAATCAGGAAACACTTTTGAAATAACAGCATAAGGAACTCCACTGTCTCTGCTCAATAAAATACTTCTAACTGGAAGTTTAAGTTTATGTGGAAATTGTCATAAAAGCATACATCCAACAAAAACATTTTTTCAAGTCTACTAAATCTTAGTAAGAATAAGGACTCTGTGGCATTTGAGCCATGACCCCATTCCCTCTCTCCAATTTCCAGTCCTGGACTACAGTTTCTCCTCTGGAAGAATAGGTTACTAGCACGCCTCATTCCCCCAAGCTCTGTGTTGCAGAAGCCCTTTTGCAAGCAAAAGTAGTCAACAGATTTAGGGCACTCCTTCCTCCACCTAGTCCCCACTTACGGCACAGAAAATCTACCCAAGGAATAGCAGACTGAGAATACTGGGCCTCAATTGCTTTTGCCCCAGCTTACTCATAGGATGAAGGCTCTTTACTTGTATGTAGGGTGATGGTTCCATGCAAGAAGATGCACTTGGAGGAGACCAAGAGCTGTATCACCCTTTTACCCCTTGTAGACTGTGGGTATAACTCCTAGAAAAGCAGGCCACTGTCCCCATCCCTAGCTCTGGAGCAGCAGAAGAGAGGTTTTGTCCAGTGGAAATGGCAAGTCATAAAAACACCTCTGTAACACTCCCTAAAGGGACTATTTAGAACAGAATGAGAGAAGATGTTCAAGTGTAAGGGTGCCACCAAATACAATGGATCTGGGAAGGGGGACTATTAAGAGCAGACTGATAGCTCTCTAATGGCAGCAATCAAAAGGGAATGTCAACAAGCTCAACAAATAAGAGAAAGAGCCTGGCATGGTGGCTCACAGCTGTAATCCTTACACTTTGGGAGGCCAAGGTGGGCAGATCACTTTAGGAGTTTAAGACCAGTCTGGCCAACCCGGTGAAACCTTTTCTCTACTAAAAATTTAAAAATTAGCCAGGCATGGTGGCATGTCCCTTTAATTCCAGCTACTTGAGAGGCTGAAGCACGGGAATCGCTTAAATCCAGGAGGTAGAGGTTATAGTGAGCCAAGATTACACCGTTCCACTCTAGCCTAGATGATGGAGTGAGACCCTATCTCAAAAAAAAAAAAAAAAAAAAAAGACAGCTGTTAATAGTGTTAGAACAAGCCTCAAGGCTACTCTACAGGGGCCTGAACTTAATTAGATTAAACTGCAGTGACTTGTGCCCCAGAGCATTGTGAGAAACAATAGAGTGGCCAGGTATGGTGGCTCATGCCTGTAATCCAGCATTTTGGAACTTGGAGGCAGGAGGACCACTAGAAGCCAGGAGTACAAGACCAGCCTGGGCAACATAGTGAGACCTAAAAATTGTCATTTTTCTCTCTAAAAAATGAAAACAATAGAGTGGTTAGCTAGTAAATTAGTGGGTGCAATAGTAGGATGTGGTAACAAAAGAGATTCTAACTAACTAGAACCTTTCCAAAAAGATCTGGAAAAGGTAAAAGAAAGCCCTATCCAAACCACTGTCCTTGGGGCTGGAGGGAGTAGTCATGGTGACTGCACACGCCCAGACTGTACTGTGAGGAGGAACATCAGAGGCTGCATACTTCAGGGTAAGTGGATTTAACTGAAATCACCCAAGAAACAAAACAAGAAAAAATGCACTGGAGGGTAGGGAGTGGGGGTTAAAGGGAAATTAGTGTCCAGAGCTGCTATGATACAGTATCTAAAATATCCAGTTCTCAACAACAAATTACAAGACATGCAGAAGAACAGGAAATTAATCCATACAAGGAGGGAAAAAGCAATCAAAAGAAACTCAGAGGTTCAATAGGTTGGAAGCAGATAAAAACTTCAAAGTGTTCATTCATTATAAAATTATAAGTGTGTTCCAAAAAATCTAAACGAAACTGCCGGAGGTAAAGGAAGGTATGCTTACGATATTCCATCAAACAGAAAATATCAACAAAGGAATTTAAAAGGGCCAAACTGAAATTCTAGAGTTCAAAAGTAAAGCAACTGTAATGAAAAATTCATTAGAGGAGCTCCACAGTAGATTTGTGTCCACAGATTTAGCAAACTATTGGAAGAAATTATGCTTGAAAATCCAATATTTGATGAAAACATTAATCCAAGAAGATCAAATTGTAAGATAACAGAGATAGATCCATACCAAAACTGTAGTACAAACAATGAAAGAAAAAAATCTTGAAAACAAAAAAGCTACTCGTTGTGTACAAGAAAACCCATTGGCCCAGCCGCAGCTTACTCCTGTAATCCCAGCACTTTGGGTGCTTGAGGCCAGGAATTCAAAACCAGCCTGGGCAATATAGTGAGGCCCTCATCTCTACAAAAAAATTCAAAAAAATTAGCCAGATCTGTTGGTATGCAACTGTAGTCATAACTACTCTAGAGGCTGAGGCAGGAGGATCATTTGAGCCCAGGAGTTTGAGGCTACAGTGAAGTATGATTGCACCACTGTACTCCAGCATGGTCAACAAAAGAAGACTGTCTCAATTATTTTTTTCTTTTCATTTTTCAATGATCTTAAGTTTAAAAAAATAAATAAATGCAAAGCTTTATTTTATGAGTCAGAGACTTGTTATTGAGTCTTAAGATTGTAATACTGCCCCTGGCCAAGTTAATCTGCAGATTCAACAAATTCAAAAAAACAAAAACCCCCACTCCCAGATACCTTTTTGCAAAAATTGATAAGTTAATCTTAAAATTTTTGTGGACCCAGAGTAGCCAAAGTAATCTTGAGAAAGAACATATTTGGAGAACTCACACACTCATATCAAAACTTAGAGCAAAACAGCAATTATGACAGGCATAAAGATAAGTAGAATTAAAAGTCAGAAATAATCCCTTGTGTTTTGTGGTCAGTTGATGTTTGGCAAAAGCGCCAAGACAATTCAATTGGGAAAGAATAGTCTCTTCAACAAATGGCTTTGGGACAAGTAAAAGCTGACCCCTGCTTTATGTGATAAACAAAAAACTCTAAATGTATCAAACACCTAAATATAAGAATTAAAACTACAAAACTTCAAAAATCTAAGAGTAAATCTTCACAACTTTGGGTTACACAAGCCTTCTTAATGTGACATCAAAAGCACAGGTCACAAAAGAAAAAATAGATGAACATCAAATATAAAAATGTTTTTGCTGTAATTGATACCATCAGATTAGAATAACTCAGAATTGGAAAAATATTTGCAAATCATATATCTGATAAAATGTATCCAGAATATGTAGAGAATTCTTTCAACCCAATAAGAGGAATATGAACACCCAATTTTAAAAATGAGTAAAGAATCTTCCCAAAGGAAATGGACAATCCGCCGGGCGCGGTGGCTCATGCCTGTAATCCCAGCACTTTGGGAGGCCGAGGCGGGTGGATCACAAGGTCAAGAGATCGAGACCATCCTGGTCAACATGGTGAAACCCCGTCTCTACTAAAAATACAAAAAATTAGCTGGACAGGGTGGTGCGTGCCTGTAATCCCAGCTACTCGGGAGGCTGAGGCAGGAGAATTGCCTGAACCCAGGAGGCAGAGGTTGCGGTGAGCCGAGATCCCGCCATTGCACTCCAGCCTGGGTAACGAGCGAAACTCCGTCTCAAAAAAAAAGAAAAGGAAATGGACAATCGGCCAATAAATGCATGAAAAGATGCTCAAATCATTAACCATCAGGGAAATGTAAATCCAAATAACAATGACATCCCACTTTGCACCAGCTAGGATGATTGTAATAAAAAAGGCAGACAAGTGTTGGCAAGGATGTGTAAAAATTGGAACCCTCATGCATTGTTTTAGGATTGTAAATTGCTTCAACCACTTTATAAAAGAGTTTGGCAGTCTCTCAAAAAGTCATACATAGTTATTAGCCCAATAATTTCACTTTTTTTTTTTCCTTTTTCCTTTTTTTTTTTTTTTTTTTTTTGAGATGGAGTTTTGCTCTGTTGCCTAGGCTGGAGTGCAGTGGCTTGAACCTCGGCCTCCCAGGTTCAAGCAATTCTCCTGCCTCAGCCTCCCAGGTAACTGGAATTACAGGTGCATGCCACCACACCTGGCTAATTTATGTATTTTGAGTAGAGATGAGGTTTCACCGTGTTGGCCAGGCTGGTCTCAAAACTCCTGACCTCAAGTGATTTGCCCACCGTGGCCTCCCAAAGTGCTGGAATTACAGATGTGAGCCACTGTTTCCAGCCTAATTTCACTCAAGTGTATGCTCAAGAGAACTTAAAATGCGTGTCACATATTGTATAGTGTATGTTGTGTATTGATTGATAGCTCACATCTCCCTAAAATGTATAAAACTAAGCTGTGCCCTGACCACCTTGGGCACATGTCAGGAGTTTCTGAGGCTGTGTCACAGGAACTGGCACATCTTCAACCTTGGCAAAGTAATTGCAGTTAACTTTTGCACCAACCTAATACATGCTACAACATGGATGAACCTTAAAAACATACTAAAGGAAAGCCGGTCTACTTATATGAAATGTCCAGAAAAGGCAGATCTATAGAAACAGAAAATGGATTAATGGTTGCATAGGACAAATGTTTTTAGGGGATGGGGAGTAGCCAATCTTGGTTATGGGGTTCTTTTTGGGATGATGAAAATGTTCTAAAATTGATTTGGTGTTGGTTGCATAAGTCTGTGCATATACTAAAAATAATGGAATTCTACACTTTAAAATGGTGAATGGTATGATATGTGAATTATATCTTAATAAAGTAACAGAAACTGTGAAGGAGAAATAAAAATAAGAAATAACAGGACAATATGAAAAAGTACTGACAGAGGTCAAGAAATAATTTTTTTAATTTTAGAAATTCATGAATGAAGATTAAAAAGTAAGCAACACAGGAGAAAATAGACACAACCAAGGGAGATTAAAGGGCTAGATGTAGGGCTTGGCATGCAGGCTCACACCTGTAATTTCTAGAACTTTGGGAGGTCAAAGCAGGCAGATCACTTGAGGCCAGGAGTTCAAGACTAGCCTGGCCAAGATGGTGAAACCCTGTCTCTACTAAAAATACAAAAAATTACCTGGGCATGGTGATGTACGTCTGTAACCCAGCTACTCAGGTGGCTGAGGCATTAGAATCGCTTGAACCCAGGAGGTGGAAGTTGCAGTGAGCTGAGATCATACTACTGCACTCCAGCCTGGGTGACAGAGCAAAATCCTATCTCAAAAAATAATAATAAAATAAAGTGTTAAATATAGAACCCAAGCAAAGAAGATTCATCATAGCAGGAGTCCCTGCAGGAGAATACCAAAACAACTGAAGAGAAAATACTATGAACCTAGAAGATCTGAGACAGTCTCAGCTAATTTAGAAAGTTTATTTTACCAAGGTTGAGGACGTGCCGGTAACATAGCCTCAGGAAGTCCTGACAGCATGTGCCCAAGGTGGTTGGGGCACAGCTTGGTTTTATACATTTTGGGGAGACATGAGACAACAATCAATATATGTAAGAAGTTCATTAGCTCCATCCAGAAGGGTGGAGACAACTCAAAGCAAGCCCCCCACCCCCAGCCTCCCAGGGGCTTCCAGGTCACAGGTAGGTGAGAGACAGATGGTTCATTCTTTTGAGTTTCTGGTAAGTCTTTCCAAAGGAGGCAGTCAAAATATACATCTGTGTCTGTAAGCAGAGAGATGACTGTGAATAGAATGGAAGGCCGATTTGCCCTGAGCTGTTCCCAGCTTGAAGAGGCCCAAGATATTTTCCTTTTGCATTTCCCCCCTTTTCTTTTTTAATTTTTTGGAGAAGGCATTTTACAAGAAAATGAGTCTCTGGTCTCAGGTTTCATCTGATATCTCATGGCTAGGATGGTTTATTCCTAGACAGGTAGGTCCCAAAAGCTCATTTTTAGCAGGTTATGAAGTCTCATGTCCTATTAAGGGAAAATAGGGGGAGAAAGGGAGAAAAACAACAACAAACAAAAGAACAATCCTGGAAAAATCAATATAGGCCACATTACTCTGAAGTCCATACATCAGTAGGCAAGTATGAAAGTGGCTTATGTACGTAAATAGATTAGTTATTTTCTTATGAAATTTAAGTTGTCTGGCTTCAGTTGGCAGGGTTTTAAGAAAGCACAGCTTAGTTTTCAGAGACTCGAAATTAGGAAAAATGGGGAAAAAAGGAAAAAAATTGAAAACATTATTTTGAAGACTTGTAGCCAAGAAAAATTAGAATTCAGTCCAAACTGTGAAAAATAATAAAAATTGAAAAAAGCATTAGGCAAGACTAGAATCTAACAACAGGTATACTATAGTTTTGAAACATAATTTTTTTCTCACTCCAGTTTCCCATTTTTACTAAAGACAAATCATGGTAGGACTGGTTTGCTTTATTATACTTGGCCTAATTATTTGTATACAATGCAAAAAAAACGATTATTTTTTACATAGGCTTTTAAATTTGCTTTAATGGAACTTTGTTCCATAGAAGGATAAAGCCAAGCCTAGCCGTGGATTTGTACCATCAAATACCTGTGAGTTGGGTAAATTTTCTCTCCTCTTGAGGTTCCAAGTTAAACCTAGAGCTTCTGCACCTGTCAGAAAGTAACATTCTTTACTTACACAGGTCAGAAACCCTGTACAGGGACTGTATACACAAAATGTGAGGCCAATGTTTTCAAGGGCTTTATTGACTCCATAAGTCAAGTGTGATTCCTTAAAGGAAAGCACACCATTCCAGTCAAAGACTTGGTAAAAATAACCAATTTCTTCAATTGCATCCTCTTACAAATGAAAACAGATTCTTATTGCACTTACGCAAATAACTGTATTGTCATAAGTTAAGACTAGTCACAAATAGTTTCCAAATTCTGGAGAAATCAGGTAGAGAGAAACAAATATGCTCCAAATTTTGTTAATAGGAGTATACAGAATTTTTTAAAGCTGTCACTAGCTCAAAAGAAAAGTTTTACGATCTGAAAATCCAAACAAAGGATCAGCAAACGTTTTAAGCAAAAAGTTAAAAAGATTGGTTTAGTCCATACAGTTAATTCCTGTACTGCTTGATAGTCATGGACATTTTAGCTCTCCATGAGTCCTGAAAGATTTTCCTCTATTCTGATGTCACAATCTCCAAAGTTATCAGAAACTTGCATTTAAGAGCATCTGTTGGAGTTTTATAGCTGATTATTAAGCCACCTTCTAAAGAGGACCAAAACAAGACAACAATTGTCCATGGATGAAAAAAAAAAGGTTTAAGGCAGCCATAGTCAAAAGACGCAATTGACACTCTGTGGCACACAATAATTTTAACATAACAATTATGATTATTAGTGATAATATGCACTAAGTTATATCAGAATTACAGGAGTTTCCCATAATTTTGAAATACATACCAATAACATATTTATACAAATACAGCCCAAATAAAACCAAACATCATTTGATATTTGACAATTATCCCTGTATAACTTTTATCTGAAATAAGCCAAATTGTCATTTTTAGACTTTAGAAACCTAATATCTTAAAGGATTAATTGGATTAGAAAAATGTATAATTTATAATTTGATTTTGGAAAATTTGTCAAATATAAAAGGTTTAAAACACTTGATATTACAGAATACGATTACAGGTCATTGTAAAGTCATTTATTTAACTAAAGTGATAATTCAAGGATTTCAAAAAAAAGCAAAAACCTTTACTCTTTGAGAGAGGAGACTTACCTAATTAAAAACAGCATGAAGCCAATTACATTTGTTTTTTGAAACTTTGTAAACAATTTATAAAATTTAATCTTATTGTAAAATATAATTTCCATAAGACTTTTATAACCTTTATTAAAGAGTTGTTTAATGCTTCAAGAAAACCTTGTTAATCTGATACAGGGAACCATATATTGGTTTTGCATCTGTGTGCCTCTGAAATTAATGATTAATTTATAGAGAAAATGAACTTATTTTATCTTTCAAAATTGGCCCTTACAATCTTATATACCCACTTCTTCCGCAATAGTCCCTGAGCCTTGAGAAGTTGAATAGCTTTAATTTCTTGCCCTGTGTCTTAGGAATGCAATTTATTTTGATTGGCATCTTCTACAGGGTCTGAAGATGAGGCTTTAATTGCTGTCAGTGTTTACGATTTAGCAGAACTTGGTGTCCTTTTTAGACCCAGGAGTTAAAACCCTGTAATTCAATGTCGCAAGGGCTTTCAAAGCACATACAGGAAGATACATGGATATAATAACCTATTAAAAGAATATTTATCTGAATTTTTTTCAGTAAGCAAACCAAAACTTAACAATAATATGACTTGATTTTATAAAAGTTTTTGGGTTTTTAAAATATCTAAATCCTCTTATTGTGACTTACACCAACTGTTATGACATGCTTGGACTTTCTGGTTTATCCTGAACATTCCTCCTTTTTAAACAACCAGTTATTTTATTTTAGGACTAAATTTACCATACAAGATTCTTTCCTGTATAAAATTATTTCTCTTTAAGATTTTTACCTCAAAACAAAATTTTTATAACTTTCTTTACATATCTTTTTTTTAGACAGAGTCTCACTCTGTCTCCTAGGCTGGAGTGCTGTGGTGCAATCTTAGCTCACTGCAACCTCTGCCTCCCAGGTTCAAGCAATTCTCCTGCCTCAGCCTCCTGAGTAGCTGGGATTACAGGCTGGTAACACCACACCTGGCCAATGTTTGTATTTTAATAGAGACAGGGTTTCACCATGTTGGCCAGGCTGGTCTCAAATTCCTGACCTCAGATGATCTGTCCACCTTGGCCTCCCAAAGTGCTGGGATTACAAGCATGAGCCACTGTGCCCAGCCTTTACATCTTTTTTTATTCCTGGTTCTTTTTACCTTGTTTTATACATAACCTTTAAATAAGCTTTGAATTAGACAAACTTGTTCACCTTTTTTTTTTAAAAAAAGGATACCCCTTTTTTTTAGCAAAAATATTTTTCTATAAAGTATATTTATTGCAAAATATCCGAATAATGAAGTATCTATTATTTAACTTTATATTCTAAATTATGACCAGTTTATCTACAAGTATTTATCCCATTACATTTACCTACTTCTTTTAATTGTTTACCTAGATTATTTATGAATATTGTGATTGTCATAATTTAAGTTATGAAATTGCCATTGCAAAATTATAACTGAGACAGTGAAAAAAGATTTGACCTGTGTTTTAAGAGTATTGCCTAATTCTTGGGAAAGAGACAAGGAAAGGAGTTTCTTCTCAACATAAAAACAAAGACCACAAGTTGGTTCTAATAATGACCTCAGCCTAACTTGTTCAGTCATATCCACCACAACAAAAGAATATCCCAGCTCTGGTCAGTCTAGAGGTCCAGTCAACACACTGCAGAGCCAGGCTGTTGTAGGATCCTGGAAGTGGCTCTTGGGAAACTTTTCTTACATGCCTCACTGCCCACAGTAATTGTGCCAGTTGACACAGGTGTTGAATCTTTATATGATAGTTAAGGTTGGAGAACGCACCTGTCTTCTTGGTTGTTTTCTACTTGCTCTGTTCAGCTTCTAGATAAGAGCTGCCTCCTTCTCTGAGTATGTTAAATAACTTCTCTACCTTATTAAACAAAAACTCTGAATTCCTCTAGGCAAGACACAATTTTGAGACTGTGATCAAAGAGAGGCTGGGGCATAGCACTGGGAGATGGTGGTCTGAGCTAGGGCTGTTCCAGAGCAGATGGGAGAAAACAATGAAAGTTGTAGGGGATATTTGGAAGTAGGATATAGTACTGATTGGGTGGGGATGCTCAGATGTTGTGGTAGCAAGAAATGAGGGAGTGGCTGAAAATGACTCACTTGAGTAGGTCTCTTTAATGAAACTAGGGATCCAAGGATAGAACTGAGTAGCAGGGTCAGCAGAGAAGACAGTGAATTCAGATGGAGAGAGCCTAAGAGGAATTAAGAATCAAATATATACAGTCATCCCTCAGTATCCATGGGGGATTGGTTCCAAGACCCTTGTGGATACCAAAATCCAGAGATGCCCAAGCCCCCTATAAAAAAGGGTGTAGTATTTCCATATAACCTGCCACATATCCTCCTGTACACTTTTAAACCTCTCCAGATTACAGATGATACCTGATGTATTATAAATGCTATATAAATAGTTATACTGTATTGATTAGAGAATAATGACAACAGAAAAGTCTGTACCTAACAGGTACAGACAAAGCCAGACATTTTTCTTTTCTGGAATATTTTCCATCTGCTGTTGGTTGAATCCACAGATGCAGAACCCAAGGATATGGAAGGCCAAAGAAGCACTTACAGAGAATGGAGAGTGTAGATTTGTGAAAACTAAGGAAGGAGATTTGAAACAAGAAGACTTGATTCACAGTTTTAAAGGCTACAAAGGAGGTAAATTGAAAAAAAAAACAGAAAACGCTAAGAGGCTATGTGAAGGTCATCAACCATCATCAAGAGAGAAATTCCACAGAGCAATCAGTATAGAAACCATGTTTTCATTTCCAAAAACCAGAAAACATGGTCTGATGATAGATTTTGATTGACTTATGAACTTATCTATATGAAGTCTTTCAGTGGCCCCAAAACAAATCATATGTTTTTAATCAATAACCATTACTGAAAAAATATATACTGAAAAGTAACTACACTGGAAAATTCACGAGGTATTGTTACTATTGTAATTGGGAGAGAAGCCAGATGTTTTAGGAATATTTTAGGAATGAAATAAATCAAAAAATAAAATAAAATAAAATAAATAAAAATAAAAAACAAAAGGAATGAAGTAAGTCAAAAGAAAGGAAAATGTGAAGAATATGAATAAACAGAGAAATGCAGAAGGGACAAAAGGAATCACTCCTTACACTGTCAATGGCAGGCTAGAACTGTTCTTGCTGATGAGGACCTGAAGTTCCTGCAGAGGTCAGGGTGGCCTCTAACATTGTATGCCCACCCATATTTCATCAGGCCAGCAATAATTTTGATGGCTGACCTGCTGAGAGAAGATTTTTTTTAAAGAGACAGATTTTACTCTGTTGCCCATGCTGGAGTACAGTGGTGGTCATAGCTCACCATAACCTCAAACTCCTGAGCTTTAAGTGATCCTCCCACCTCAGCTTCCTGAGTAGGTGGGACTACAAGTATGTACCACTGCACCCGTCACAGGATAGTCTTGAACACAGACATTTATTTAGGGATGAATTTTAAAATGACTGACTTTGTATAACCATATCACTATATTCAAAATGTCTAGAGAAAAATGGGGGAAAGGACTGGATTAGACCAGGCGTGGTGGCTCATACCAGTAACCTTAGTACTCTGGGAGGCCAAAGCAGGAGGATTGCTTGAGGCCAAGGGTTCAAGACCAACCTGGCCAACATATAAAAACCCCACCTCTATTTCAATTAAAAAAATAGAAGAAGAAAAAAAGACTTGGTTGGTTGTTTTTTTGTTTTGTTTTGTTTTTGAAATGGAGTTTTGCTCTTTTTGGCCAGGCTGGAATACAATGATGCAATCTTGTCACCACAAACTCCGCTTCCCGAGTTCAAGTGATTCTCCTGCTTCAGCCTCCTGAGTAGCTGGGATTACAGGCATGCACCACCACACCCAGCTAATTTTGTATTTTTAGTAGAGACAGGGTTGCTCCATGTTGGTCAGGCTGGTCTCAAACTCCCGACCTCAGGTGATTTGCTGCTTCAGCCTCCCAAAGTGTTGGGTTTACAGGCATGAGCCACTGTGCCTGGCCTTGGTTGGCAGTTTTTACCATTAATCATACCATTAATTTTTCTGATTACAAAAGTAATAAGGCATACAAAGTCAATCATTAAGGAAATACAAAATATGAAAAATAAGGATGTTCTCTAATCTCATCTCTCACAGATAATTTCTTTCAAGATTTGATGCATTTTCTCCCCAATTTTTGTTTTCTAGACATACACTAACATTTGTCTTTGTTAAAATGGGGTCACTGAGTACATTCTATTTTGCAACTTGTTTTTTCCAATTTACCTGTATAGCCAGCACATTTTCCTATGTCATCATGGTAGTGCTGCCTCTCTTAAGGAATGCAAAGTGTTCTATTGTGCAGATGAAAATATTTCTTTTCTTTCTTTTTTTTGACCCAGGTTGGAGTGCAGCGACGCAATCTCGGCTCACTGCAACCTCTGCCTCCCAGGTTCAAGTAATTCTCCTGCCTCAGCCTCCTGAGTAGCATGTGCCTGCTACCATGCCCGGCTAATTTTTTGTATTTTTAGTAGAGATGGAGTTTTGCCATGTTAGCCAAGTTGGTTTTGAACTCCTGACCTCAGGTGATCCTCCCACCTTGGCTTCCCAAAGCGCTGTGATTACAGGTGTGAGCCGCTGTGCCTGGCAAACATATTTCTTAATCAGGCAAAGGTGAAGGAGGAAAGCCTCTGGACTTCTGTTTCCTTTCAACATACCTCAAAGCCCTTATTTTAGGAAATACTTATCCTGTTTCTTCAGCTCCACAAGAAAGAAAATTTGTACTGCCGTGGACCAGCAAGCTTGACTATGGTTTTTGGGTTTTTTTACCTCTTCCACAAAGCAAGAGGAAGCCAAATCTCTAAATGAGATCTTAAGATATAAACATGAAAAATCTCCATCAAAGTACTAGGTTGTATAGTTTCATAAAATGTAAAGTACATATTACAGATTATGAAATAGCCTTAAGAGCTGTCTTAAGCTTTTAATTGTAGATAAAAACACATTACTGAATATACCATTCCTACTGAGAAGTCCAAGGCTGGGAATGAAATTTCTCCAGTATTTCCCATTTTAAAGAGTCATATTCCAAGTAAAATTTTTTTCTTTTCTTTTTCTTGAGATAGAGTTTTGCTCTGTCGCCCAGGCTAGAGTGTAGTGGTGCTGGGAGTACAAGTGTGTACCACCATGCCCGGCTAATTTTTCATATTTTTAGTGGAGACGGAGTTTCACCATGTTGGCCAGGCTGGTCTTGAACTCCTGATCTCAAGTGATCCATCCACCTCAGCCTCCCAAAGTGCCAAGTAAAATATTTTATTGGGAAAATGTCCACAGAATAAGGGGTGTGGACTTGTTCAGCAGGTAGTGGTTGAAGTGATGAGAGGGAACCAGGGCTCTTCCTGCTATTTTTTTGCTAGTGCTGGTCCCTTTAGGGAGTTCCCTTCCCTTACCAGGGTCTTTATCTATCTATCTATCTATCTATCTATCTATCTATCTATCTATCTATCTATTTATTTTGAGACAGAGTCTTGCTCTTTACCCAGGCTGGAGTGCAGTGGCGTGACCTCGGCTCACTGCAACCTCCAACCTCCGTCTCCTAGGTTCAAGTGATTCTCCTGCCTCAGCTTCCTGAGTAGCTGGGATTACAGGCATGCACCACCATGCCCAACTAATTTTTTTGTATTTTTAGTAGGGATGGGGTTTCACTTTGTTGGTCAGGCTGGTCACAAACCCCTGACCTTGTGATCTGCCCATCTTGGCCTCCCAAAGTGCTGGGATTACAGGCGTGAACCACCGCACCCAACCTGCCAGGGTCTTTCACCCCTACTTTCTGCCCCTTCTCTGAGGAGCCTGAGCCCCCTTGGCCTCTCAGGTTCATCCAAACAAGTTATGGCCTTCATAAAACTGTCTGATTAAATGTATGTTGTTGTTTGTTCTTTACTATTATACATGATATAAATGCTTAAGTCATTTCGTGTATTTTAAAACCAACTGACAAATAATTTGGAGCTTGTCATTAGCATCCTTGTGCTAATGTAATAAAACTTTAGGTTTTGTTACTTAAAACTATAGTTTTCTAAGTTTTACATTGCATAGAAACAATAAGGATCTGATCATAAGCCAAAAATAAGGCTGGGCATGGTGGCTCATGCCTGTAATCCCAGGGGATTGGGAGGCCAAGGACAAAGGATGGCTTGAGGCCAGGAGTTCAAGATCAGCCTGAGGGCTGGGTGTGATGGCTCATGCCTGTAATCTCAGCTTTGGGAGATCAAAGCTGAGGATCACTTGAGCCCAGGAGTTCAAGACCAGCCTGGGCAACATAGTGAGACCACTCCCTTTCCCCACCATCTCTACAAAACATTTAAAAATTAACTGGGCATGGTGGTACATACCTGTAATTCTGGTTACTTGAGAGGCTGAGGTAGGAGGATCACTTGAGTCCAGGAGGCTGAGGCTGCAGTGAGCTGTGGTCACATGACTGCAAGCCAGCCTGGGTGACAGAGAGAGACCCTGCCTCAAAAAGAGGAGGTAGGGGAACCAGCCTGGGCAACGTAGGAAGACTCCATCTCTACAAAAGATAAAAAAAAAAATTCTCCTGTGTCAGAAGACCACTTGAAAAACAAAAAAAATTTAAACATTAGCCCAGTGTGGAGGTACACACCTATAGTCTCAGCTACTGGGCGGACTGAGATGGAAATTTCACTGGAGCCCAGGAGTTTGAAGTTACAGTGAACTGTGATTGTGCCACTGCACTCCAGCCTGAACAACAGAGGGAGATCGTGTCTCTTAGAAAAGAAAAAAAAAAGACAAAAATAAAACTAAAGCAGGCTGAATCTCATAAGCAAAGGAAATAATTCTGATTAAGAAGACTGGAAACAGATAGGACCAGCCCTTGCCTCTTAGGAAAGAGCTGAGAAAAGATTTTGGCAAATGATGGCCAAGAGGCAGCAGAACCCTCCTGCAGTGGTTCATAAACTTGGCTGCATTGCCCACTGCTGCTGTAAAAATTACCACAACATTGGTGGTTTAAAATATTGTAAGTTTATTTTTTTAATTTTATTTATTTTTGGAGACATGAGTCCCTAGCTCCTGGCCCCTTCCTTCTGTCTTCAAAGCCAGCAATAGCCGTTCCCATCTCTGTGATACTTAACTCTTCTGCCTCCATCTTCCACATTTAAGGGCCCACCTTGATAATTCAGGCTATTCTATCTCTTTTAAGATCAGATGATAAGGAACTGAATTCCATCCACTACCTGGAATCCCCTCTGCCATGCAACTTAACATGTACACGGGTTCCAGGGAGTAGGCTGGGGCCTTCTTTCAAAGATCATCATTCTGCCTACCCTACCTGGGGATCTTCACAAAGTACCGCTGCCTGGGCCCTGTCCCAAGATTCTGATGTAATTGGCCTGAAGTGTGGCCATCAAGATGCTGTTATGCTCCCCAAGTGATTCTAATGAGCAGCCACTGAAAATCACTGCTCTGGCCAGACGTGGTGTCTCATGCCTGTAATCCCAGCACTTTGAGAGGCCAAGGTGGCAGGATTGCTTGAGGCCAGGAGCTCAAGACAAGTCTGGGCAACATGGTGAAACCCTATCTCTACTCTCTCTCCCTCTCTCTCTCTCTCTCTCTCTATATATATATATATATATATATATATATATATGCTCTCTCTCTCTATATATATGTTAATATGTATGTATGTATATGTATGTATATGTTAGTTGGATGTGGTGGCATGCACCTGTAGTCCAGCTACTTGGGAGGCTGAGGCAGAAGGATTACTTGAGCCCAGGAGTTGGAGGCTGCAGTGAGCTGTGATTGGGCCATTGCATTCCAGCCTGGACAACAGAGTGAGACTCTGACTCAAAAAAAGAAAACCCCAAAATTTTCTGCTCCAAAGAGATCATATATTCTATTTCTTCACACGTACCTGGCACTGCCATAGATGTGTTCATTGTATATGTGTCATTTAACTTTCCCAATGACCTATTTTTAGTTAACAACTAACATTTACATGCCAAGCATTGTGATGAGTTAGTTGTGCTACTATTGTGGTGATCTTTTACAAAAATTTTATCTTGAGAAATCATCACAGCAACCCTATGAAGTAGGTACTGTTTTTATTCCCATTTTATAGAGAAGGAAGCAGACTCAGAAATTTGTCCAAGGAGGCTGGGTGCAGTGGCTCATGCCTGTAATTCCAGTGCTTTGGGAGGCTGAGGCAGGCAGATCACCTGAGGTCAGGAGTTTGAGACCAGCTTGATCAACATGGCGAAACCCCAACTCTACTAAAAATACAAAAATTAGCCAGGCATGGTGGCGCTTGCCTGTAATCTCAGCTACTTGGGAGACTGAGGCAGGAGAATTGCTTGAACCTGGGAGGTGGAGTTTGCAGTGAGCCAAGATCGCACCATTGCACTTCAGCCTGAGCAAGAGAGCAGGTACACAGTAGAGCAAGGCCTAAACACAAATATAAAACAAAAAAATAATAAATATTTATTTATGTATTTATTGAGACTAGGTATCACTGTGTCACACAGGCTGGAGTACAGTGGCTCAGTCATGACTTACTGCAGTCTCAGCCTTCTGGGCTCTGGTAATCCACTTACCTCAGCTTCCCAGTTATCTGGGACTACAGATGTATACCAGCTAATTTTTTGTACTTTTTGTAGAAACAGGGTCTCACTTTGTGGCCCAGTCTGGTCTGGAACTCCTGGGTTCAGGCGATCTGCCCACCTCAGCCTCCCTGCATGCTGGGATTACAGGCGTGAGCCACTGTGCCTGGCCAATATTTATTATTATCATTTTTTACTCCTTTCAAAAGCGAACATCCATGATTTGTGTTAGGGATCCATGTCATAATATCAGCCAAACCGCAGTTTAATTTCCCAATAAACCATCATTCACCAGTTTGGGCAGCTTCTATCTGAGGAATATGGAAGATTTTCTAGGCCTTGTTGGGAAACTTCAAACCTTTCCAAGTGGCCAAAGTTGTAATACTTCTAACCCCTTCAATGACCACACTCATGTCATGGCTTACTGTAACTTCCCCCCTCAACCACTCTTAACTCTTTGCAGGTGCAAGCTAGAAATGTAATCTTTTTTCAACACCATGGGCAGCCAACATTCCCCAGACCCTCATCTTTGAGAGTAGAAAGGGTTTGAGTGACCACACACCCTACTGGTGAGGACTGTGGATGTGGTCACAGATCAGTTTTGGAAGGCATGTGTGTGAGGGCCAGGCAAGGTGGCTCTTGATGGGACTATTGATGGGACCTCACAGCCTCACACTGACAGGCCAGGGCAGTGACCACGAGTCTGTCACTGAAAACCTTCCAAGCCTTGAATGCAGCTATGTACAATGTGGATGCATCCTAGCAGTAGAAACTTATGTTAGAAAATAAGCTAAACAAAAACTTTTAGGAAGTGATTTTTTTTTTTGAGACACTGTCTTAGGCTTGAGTACAATAGTACAATCCCAGGCTGGAGTACAGTAGTGCAATCATGGGTCACTGCAGCTTTGACCTCCCAGGCTCAAGTGATCCTCCCACCTCAGTCTTCTGAGTAGCTGGGAACAGGTGCATATCACCATGCCTGACTAATTCTTTTTATTTTATTTTATTTTATTTTTAAAGATAGGGTTTCTCCGTGATGGCCAGGCTGGTCTTGAACTCCTGACCTCAGGTGATCCACCCACCTCGGCTTCCCAAAGTGCTAGGATTACAGGCATGAGCCACCGTGTCCGGCCACCTGACTAATTCTTTTTCTTTTTTCTTTTTTTTTTTTTTTGAGACTGAGTTTTGTTCCTGTTGCCTAGGCTGGAGTACAGTGGTACAATCTTAGCTTACTGCAACCTCCACCTCATGGGTTCAAGTGATTCTCCTGCCTCAGCCTCCAATGGAACTGGGATTACAGGCACATGCCACCATGCCCAGATAATTTTTTGTATTTATAGTAGAGACAGGTTTTCACCATGTTGGCCAGACTGGTCTTGAACTCTTGACCTCAGATGATCCACCCTCCTCGGCCTCCCAAAGTGCTGGAATTACAGGCATGAGCCACCGAGCCTGCCCCCTGGCTAATTCTTTCATTGTTTGTAGAGATGGGTTCTTACTATGTTGCCCAGGCTAGTTGCAAACTCCTTGGCTCAAGTGATCCTCCCCTCTTGGCCTTCCAAAGTGCTGAGATTACAGGTATGAACCACTGTGCCTGACCAGGAAGTGATCTTGATGTGAAAAAATTTTTGGCATAGCAGAAAGAAAAAAAAGAACAAAGTCAGCAAAACATAGTAATTTTTATTTTTATTTATTTATTTATTTATTTTGAGACGGAGTTTCACTTTTGTAACCCAGGCTGGAGTGCAATGGCGCGATCTCGGCTCACCGCAACCTCCGCCTCCTGGGTTCAGGCAATTCTCCTGCCTCAGCCTCCTGAGTAGCTGGGATTACAGGCATGTGCCACTGTGCCCAGCTAATTTTTTGTATTTTTAGTAGAGATGGGATTTCACCATGTTGACCAGGATGGTCTCGATCTCTTGACCTCGTGATCTACCCACCTCGGCCTCCCAAAGTGCTGGGATTACAGGCGTGAGCCACCGTGCCCGGCCCAATTTTTATGTTATTATGTAAATACAACAGACTTCTTTCTCCCTCCTTTCTTCCTCCTTCTAGTGGGAAATCCATACCTCACCAACTCCCAGCTGCATGTGGGTACTTTCCCCTCTCCCACCCTCTAGCACTATTAAGGCCCAAGGCATTTTCTCTGCCTCCCTCAAGCCAGCCCTGATCTGCTTGTGCCCACTCTCTTCTCCCCAGGAATCTCTTGCGTGAATAATTCACTTTCTCTTACATTCTCTTGCATGAAGCGTCACCAGCCTCCATAACCTACAGTGTCTATTAACTGAGAGGGGTCCACCTGCTTTGGCAGAGTGACCACAACATAATGGCTTTATGAAGAGGATGATCTAGGCTATGATCACACACTTTTCTCCCTTGCTCTTGGCTTCCTAGCTAGGTATAAACCACTACACCCAGGGTGTGGACAACTCTGCTGCCTGCAGTGAGCCTGCACTGGGAGTTGTGCTGAGTGGTGCTGAATTTATTGAGTCTTCCAGAGCCTCTGTTACAGGTTTAACCAACCTAAATCAGAAGTTTTGATAATTGGGAAGGAGTACTGGGTTGGGTCCCTCTGTAAAGTGGTCCTGTGTTGAGTGTCTTGGCATAGACCTATCTATGTATCTCAGATTAAATCATATGTCTCAATACCAGCATAAGCCGTGATGGAGCTAGGCTCAGGGGAATGACTTCTACTCCACGACCATAGGTTGTGTGCCTCAGTCAGGCATTAACCTCTTTTCTATAGGGTGCTCAAGGGAAAGACTGATATTTTATGCAATATATGGCCCCACTGAATGGCCACTCATGGGAATAAAAGCAGTCATTATGTGATATGCCTGATGTGAAATGTGATACAAGGTCTATACTATTAAGTGCAAATATCTCTCTGTAACTCTGTGATGGTTAATTTTATGCCTCAAGTTGGCTGAGTCATGGTGGCCAGATATATATTGGTCAAACATTATTCTGGTTGTTTCTGTGAGGGTGCTTTGGGATATAATTAACATTTATGCCTCAGAAGAAGGAACAAAAAAAGAAATTAATATTTTTGTGAATGGACTTTGAGTTGAGTAGGTCACTCATCATAATGTGGGCTAGGAGCTTCATCCATTCAGCTGAAGGCCTTCATAGAACAAAAGACTAACCACCTGGCAGTAAAAGGCACATCTTCCAGGAGATAAGCTTTACACTTGAGCTACAACATTGGTTCTTCCATACTGACACACCCTGCAGATTTTGAGACTGGCCAGCCTTGATAATCACATCAGGAATTATTTTAAATAAATCTCTTTCTCTCCATATACACATCCTATTGGTTCTGTTTCTGTGGAAAACTCTGACCAATACAGATCCTTAAATGTTTCTGCTGCTTCTGCTGCTGCTGGCCAGGCCTCTGTCACAAGAAAGATATTGACAACTCAGTGATAGGGAAAACACCCATGGTGTCCTGCAGATAAAACACAAACGGTGGTCCCCAGTGCCCTACCCTGGCCCCCACTAAAAGGCCAGAGGACATTATAACCTTTTAGCTCCTTGTAAAGCAGACTGACAGCACACATGGGTCCTCTGAAGTGCTGCAGACTAACGAAAACAGATGTGCAGTGTCCGCTCAGCCCAGCATTCACGGGTGTAACTCCTGGCCTGACCCTGCTCCACTGGGCCTTCACGGCATGGATTGGTTGTTCATGGCATCTCAGTGATTAATGCATGTGCTCTCACCAATTCAAAGACCTTAGAGGAGTGACACCATTAAGGAAAGGAAAGGCTGGGCAAGGTGACTCATGCCTGTAATCCCAGCACTTTGGAAGGCTGAGGTGGGTGGATCACCTGAGGTCAGGAGTTCAAGACCAGCCTGGCCAACATGGTGAAGCCCCATCTCTACTAAAATACAAAAATTAGCCAGGAGTGGTAGTGGGCTCCTGTAATCCCAGCTACTTGGGAGGCTGAGGCAGGAGAATAGCTTGAACCTGGGAGGTGGAGTTTGCAGTGAGCTGAGTGCCATTGCACTTCAGCCTAGGTGACAGAGTGAGACTCTGTCTCAAAAAAAAAAAAAAAAAAGGAAAGGAAAATTGGGATGTTTTAAATGACATCTTACTTTGATGATGCCCCAATGGAGAGGAAGCCCTATAGTCAGGCTTAGGCAGGCCCTTTTTGACACAGACACTAGGCAGTACTTTTTCTAGGAAACATATACAAACTGTAGGTCTTCCTCATCCCCTTAGTCAAGTGGCCACTATTAAAGAGGCCCTAGATGGCTTGAAGTTATTGGCTACTAATGAGAAATGCCCAAGATCCAGGTCTTTGCTTCCTGAGGCAAAAAATCTGAATATTGAGGTAAGCCCCCATTTCAGAATTTCCAGAGTCACCCTCCAATACCACAGGATCTTCATGAAAAGATCTGGTATCAGTAACTCTGCAACCTGGGCTTCCCCTACAATGCACCGACCTGATTTTAGTTAAGAACACCCAGAGCTCTATGCTCTTTTATAGAAGCTATCCAGTGCATCCAATCTCCTCTCCCCAAATACAGTCCCCAGCATGTAAACCCAGTAATCCATTCCTGACCTGAGGCAATGGCAAATTCCCCAGCCTCATTCGATATAGCATGCGCCTGGGATCTTAGACACCACCTAAGGGGAATCACCCCTATACAATCATGGTGGGCCATTGGTCCTCGCATTATTATTATTATTTTTATTTAAGACAGTGTCTCTGTCACCCAGTTTGGGGTGCAGTGGCATGATCTTGACTCACTGCATCCTCTGCCTCCAGGGTTCAAGTGATTCTTGTGCCTCAGTCTCCTGAGTAGCTGAGGTTACAAATGTACACCACCACACCCATCTAAATTTTGTATTTTTGGTAGAGACAGGGTTTCGCCATGTTGGTCAGGCTGGTCTTGAACTCCTGGCCTCAAGTGATCCACTGCCTTGACCTCCCAAAATGCTAGCATTACAGGTGTGAGCCACTGCAACCAGCTGGTCCCCACATTATAATCAACCTTTTGTGGCCTTGATTCATAATGGTTCCCAAATCATAGTACTTCCCAGAGGCCCCATTAAATTTAAAGGAGGAACACTCTAGGTTCTCTGGGAAGTCATAGGACATATGAATGAAAGCAAACAAGTCTACCTTACCTGACTGTTGGCCCCTTGCTGGTTTGGTAACTGGATTAGTCATTTCTTTATTAAGTATCCCATCTGTAAAGTATGAGTAATCATTATGCCTGCCCTACATTCATCATGAGCGTGGTAATAGCATATGTGAAAGTGCTTTATTCCCTGGGAAGTAATCCACAACTTTGAGGTATGACTGGGCACCAGTCCAGAGATATTTGAGATATTGTAGGCAAGCTGCATGAGTCACCGCATCCAAGACAATGTTATTGGTTCCTAGACATGGCTTACATGCTCATGCCTGTGGACAATAAAGAACTCTACTTAGTGTTATCTCATCAGTTTGTGCCTGATGGGCTGGTGGATTCTATGGAGTTCTATGATCTGTACATAAAGAGTTTGATGTTGGTTCTAGTGAGAGCCAGCAATTTAGCCCCTTGGCCCAACATAAAATAGGAAAATGTCAGTAAATACCCATTCACTACCTAGCAGTGAGATTCTTTTTTTTTTTTTTGAGACTGAGTCTTGCTCTATCACCCAGACTAGAGTGCAGTGGCACAATCATGGCTCACTGCCACCTCCATCCCCCAGGTTCAAGTGATTCTCCCGCCTCAGCCTCCCATGTTGCTGGGATTACAGGTGCCTGCCACTGTGCCCGGCTAAATTTTGTATTTTTAGTAGAGATGGGGTTTCACCATGTTGGCCAGGCTGGTCTCGAACCCCTGAACTCAGGTGATCCACCTGCCTTGGCCTTCCAAAGTGCTAGGATTGTAGGCGTGAGTCACGATGCCCAGCCAATACAGTGAGCTTCTTGAGGGTAGAAGCTGTGTCTTACTAACCTTTTTATTCCTGGCCTATAGCTCAGTGCTTGGCACATTGTGGGTGCTAAGTAAACATTTATTGTATGGATGGATAGAAATATTCTGGAAGGGATAAGGTTGTTACTTGCTTCCTGGAGTTGCTTATTTCCATAACCATTATTTGTCTTGTTTTTGCACTATATTTTGTTGCCACATGGGGTCAATATTTTATTTTACATTTATGGGAGAAAAGGCACCATGAATATAAATTGAAAATACACACACTATATCAGGTTCATCATTCAAATGACAAGTTATTCTTTTTCTGTGTGTAAACTAGAAGAAATCTAAAACAAATTAAAGAACCAGCTTTCTTTTGAAGCCTTTCTCCCCTGTGCTTTCAGGCAAAGGTAGTTTCAGGTCCATGTAATTTAAGGTTTTTGACAATTGAAAAGTATTTCTCTTGGAGATTTTATTAGGTACAAGAGGAAAGCCAATAAAAGATGTCTGTTGACATGTCTAAATTTATATAAGTACTCATGTGTTCTAACTTGGTATTAGTCATTGAACACACAAGGGAATTTTCACAATTTAGGGATGTGCCTCATTAAAGATGAAAAGTAGAAATGCAAAGTAGAGGGCTTTTATTCCAGAAAAAATAAACAAATGTGGTAGAACTTCTCAACAGACTGAGGTTTAACTACTAAGGGAAGTCTACAGTCTCTAAACCCCAGAGCCGGAGTTTTCCTGGGCAAGAGTGACCAATCTGCTTCTCCTCCTTCAGGAATCACTCACAAGAACAGCAGGATTTTCAATTGCCTTTGCCGCAGCCAGCAGTAAGCTCACTCTTTTCCATCTGACAGTTTTACATAGGCAAACCTTTCTTATGCTGAAACTTCATCATAGCTTTCCTTCCATGACCTTAATTAAAATGCAAATATATGAGAATGCTTGGTTACATGTAGACTTTTGTTTCTGAAGATGGCATCAGCCAGTGTGAAAATAGGAAAAAAAAAAATGCATACATTCTGTGCTTAAGTTGTGAAACAAATAGCGTAGATTTCATTGTTCCTAAAGTATAAGGTTTATGGGGTCTCTTCAATTGACCACAGAGGTGCTCTATGTGCACATTGAATCAAATCAGTTCCTTCCAAAAAACCACTAACAAGATCTTTCCAAGATGTGGAAAGACATCTTGGAAACAGAGAGCCCTCTTGAGTCTGCCTGTCACATGAGTGTATGCCACACCCAATATTTACTGGGTACTTGCTGTGAGCTAGAACATTGTCCTAAGAACAGCCTCACAGAAGGTCAAAGAGACCTGCCAGGTTTCTCCCTCAATGTTAAGAGAGCCCAGTGCAGCATCTGCCCCATCCAGCCAGCTACCTGTTGTGAAATGCCACCAGAACCATGCCTGGACTCCAAACTGTGCCGTAGTACAGAACTTCAAAAACTGGCACAACTGAAGCTTCCTACTGGACAGAGTCAACAGCATTTCTCAAGGGGACACTGAATGCCAGTAGCATACTCCAGAATTATGACAACTCAAAATACTGTATTTCCAAATGCCCTTAATTGAAAACAGTTTAGCCTGTTCCCGTGATCCAAGTAGGAAGAAGACTTCATTTTTCGTTTGTTTTACTTGTTTTATTTTTTCTGAGACGGGGTCTGGCTCTGTTACACACACTGCAACCTTCACATCCTGGGTTCAAGCGATTCTCATGCCTCAGCCTCCTGAGTAGCTAGGATTACAGGTGCCTGCACCATACCAGGCCTTTTTTTTTTTTTTTTTTTTTTTTTGGTATTTTTAGTAGAGATGGGGTTTCACCATGTGGGCCAGGCTGGTCTTGAACTCCTAACCTCAAGTAACCTGCCCACCTCCGCCTCCCAAAGTGTTGGGATTACAGGCGTGAGCCACTGTGTCCAGTCTGTGTATTAGTCCATTTTGATGCTCCTGATAAAGATATACCAGAGACTGGGAAGAAAAAGAGATTTAATTGGACTTACAGCTCCACATGGCTGGAGAGGCGTCAGAATAATGGTTGGAGATGGAAGGCACTTCTTAAACGGTGGCAGCAAGAGAAAAATGAGGAAGAAGCAAACGCAGAAACCCCTGATAAATGCATCAGATCTTGTCAGACTTATTTACTGTCATGAGAATAGCGTGAGAGAGACTGGCCCCCATGATTCAATTACCTCTCCCTGGATCCCTCCCACAACACGTGGGAATTCTGGGAGATACAATTCAAGTTGAGATTTGAGTGGGGACACAGTCAAACCATATCAGCCTGTTTTATGGTTTGTTTGCTTGTTTCACCAAAAGAAAAACTAAGAATGCAGGAAGTTCGGTGATTTCTACAATAAAACATAGCAGCACTGATGGCTCATTCTTAGTTGTCCTTCTGTGACTTATTTCCTTCCGTCTGCTTCTTGGTGCTGTGGCTAGAAACGCCTATAACCTAGTAAAGCTATCAAAAATGATTGAGGAACAATGACATCTTGGTCCTTCCTTTGTTTGGGAAGAGGACACTGCTGACCATGTTCTTTTCCGAGTAGCCAATATTCTTGTCAGCAGGATTTGTGTAATTGCCACCTTGAAGAGCTCCTCAAGGACTTTGTTAAAGATTCCTTGGTAAGGAACTCGCGGCTATTTGGTGAAAAAAGCCTTGCAAATATAAATTTATATCCATCTTTTTTCCTTCTCCCCTATTCCCTCTCCCATTCCTTTAGTGTATTAGTAGGTCCAATAGCCCTAAAAGACAATCCAACACTTAACTAGATGTTTATCACTGGCTTAAAATGAGTTGGTACAGTTGATTGGGTTGGAAGGGGAAGGAAGAAGGTCTGAAGAAAGCTAAAATATATCATTGAGTCATTTACAAACATCATCTCATTTAATCCTCACAACATACTTGTGAAGTAAAGCGTCACCCCCATATTAAAAGGCAAGGAAACAGGCTCAACGAGTTGAACTTGCCCTAAGTCACCTGGATCCCTCAGATGTTGAAGTTCATGCTTCAGTCACTCTTTCTTCTTTCCCAGTAAAAGCCAAGCCCTCACACCAACTCAGGACCCCACCCCTTCTCATCTTCATGGAGGCTTTGCTTCATTTCTTATTCCCTCCATGCATTTTCAACTTCTTCCCCTGCTGAATCCACACCTCCTAACCACCCTTTCATTAGTATTCAGTGATGCTCTAGTAGCTCCTCTTGTAAAAATCATAAAAATGGCCAGGCGCAGAAGCTCACGTCTGTAATCCCAGCATTTTGGGAGGCCAAGGTGAGCAGATCACCTGAGGTCAGGAGTTCAAGACCACCCTGGCCAACATGATGAAACCCTGTCTCTGCTAAAAATACAAAAAGTTATCCAGGGGTAGTGGCAGGCACCTGTAATCCCAATTACTCAGGAGGTTGAGACAGGAGAATTTCTTGAACCTGGGAGGTAGAGGTTGCAGTGAGCTGAGATCCTGCCATTGCACTCCAGCCTGGGCAAAAAGAAAGAAACTCCATCTCAAAAAAAAAAAAAAAGTCATAAAAACCCTTCCTTTGCCTCTGCATCTCCATCCAGTTAGCACCTTTTCTCTCTACTCCCCTTCACAGACAAACTTCTTGAAAGCGTTGTCTCCATGTGTCATGTGTTGTCCCCAGTGCTTCACCCCCATTCACTATTTAATTTCCCATCCAACTCCTTCTCCTCTGCTGTGTTCATTGTGGTTGACTCCTTGACATCCATTCCTTTTCTCTTTACAACTAACCTGATTTCCACTGGGTTATGTATCTACCTGAAACAGTTTAGGTGCTTCAGAGGGATCTGATTACATCTTGGACTCTAGGGTAGTCAAGGTTCTAAACACCATAACAGTCCCTAGTTACAGTTACATTGCTTCTTTATCACTAACAAGGGATGGACATATGGCTCAACTGCAGCCAGTAAGACATGAAGCAAGACTTCCTGGTTGTTTAGGGGAAAGAAGCTTTCTCACTTTTCTGAGAGTTGCTAACATAATCACCTGTCCTTCAGATTTGGATAAGTAAGTCTGAATCCTGGGAGTTGTTGGCAGCCATCCTGGGCAGTGGATTAGGGAAGGCGGGAACCTTAGGATGAAGCTGACACTCAAGAAAGCAGAGTGGAGAGACAAAAGGATTCCAGGTGCCTGACGACATTGTTGAAATGCTGAATCAAACCTTCCCTGAAACTCACCCTAGCCCTGAGCTTTCTGTTATGTGAGTTTATAAATCTGTATTGCCTAAGTCAGTTTGAGTGAAGTTTTTAGTTACCTGCAATGAAAAAAATCTTGAGACACTTGTATTAAAATTGTTCTTGCCTGGTTCTGGATTGACCTCTATGTAGCTAAATATAATAATCTCTTTCAGTCTCATTTTCTCTTCTTGACAGCATTTGACAAACATACCACTGACTCCTTAAGGCATCTCTTAGCTTGGCTTCTGTGAGATATATACATATTGAGACAGGTTATTTCTCTGTCACCCATGCTGGAATACAATGGCATGATCACAATTCACTGCAGCCTTGACTTCTCAGCCTCAAGTGATCCTCTTGCTTCAGCCCCTCAAGTAGCTGGGACCAGAGATGTGTGCCAGCATGCTCAGCTAATTTTTAAAATTTTTGTCAAGATGGGATCTCACTATGTTGCCCAGGCTAGTCTTGAACTCCTGGGCTCAAGTAATTCTCCCACCTTGGCCTCCCAAAGTGTTGGGATAACAGGTGTGAGCCACCACACCCTGCCTTCTATGATATTATGGTCACTGGTTTTTCTTCTCCTCTACAACCTCTGTTCTCTGCTCTCATTAATCCACTCTTTTTTCTTTACCTAACCCCTGAATATTCGAGGTCTTCAGGGACTGGTCACATGCACACTTCAATAGTCACTTGATACCTTCTCCCTAGGCAATGGCCTTTGTCATCCAGACTGGAGTGCAGTGGCCCAATTATGGCTCACTGCAGCCTCAACCTCCCAGGCTCGATTGATCCTCCCAGCTCAGCCACTCGAGTAGCTGGGCCTACAGGTGCATGTCACCATGCCCAGCTAATTTTTATATTTTTAGTAGAGACAGGGTTTTGCCATGTGGTCTAGGCTGGTCTACAACTCATGGGCTCAAGTGATTTACCCACCTTTGCCTTTCAAAGTGTTGGGATTACAGGCATGAGCCACTGAACCTGGCCTATTGTGACATCTTGGCAGTCTCACAGGACCTGAAACCCAACTTGTTATATTAAAGTATAAACTTCATGGCTAGGTGCGGTGACTCACACCTGTAATCTCAGCACTTTGAGAGACCAAAGTGGGTGGATCACCTGAGGTTGGGGGTTGGAGACCAGCCTAGCCAACATGGAGAAACCCTGTCTCTACTGAAAATACAAAAAATTAGCTGGGCATGGTGGCACATGCCTGTAATTCCAGCTACTTGGGAGGCTGAGGCGGAGGTTGTGGTGAGCTGAGATGGTGCCATTGCACTCCAGCCTGGGCAAAAAGAGTGAAACTCCTTCTCAAAAAAAAAAAAAAAACTAAAATATAAACTTCACAAGGTCAGGGCCCATGGCGGTCCTTTTTGCCACTGTATCATCCATCCTCAGCATTCTGCCTGACACAGTAACATTCCATGAAACTTTTGAATGAATGAATGAGAGACAAATGAGTGAATAAATTAAGTAATGGTGCCCTCTGGTTGCAAATAACATGATATCCCAACTCCAAGTAGTTTAAATAAAAAGAGGAAGTTAGTTTAGACAACTGGGGCTGTCTCAACTGAACTTGGGGAATGTGGTTGAACCTCAAGACCATTTAGAACGTTGGCTTGGGACACTGTTAGGACTTTCTTCAACTCTCGCCCCTTCTTGGCGTGCAGTTGCTTCATTTTTCTCTCTTGCTGCCTTTTTAGTTCCTCAGACCAAATGGACATTCTAGACCTCCACTGGGATTGGCAGGTTTTTTAAAAGGCCCAGACCTTGATGATATCACACTCCTCTGGTTTTCACTCCTCTACAGCCTCTCTTAGCTGGTGTTGTTTATCAGCTTTTTCCTCTACCCAGCCCCAAGTTTTGGAGTTCCTCAGGGACTGGTCACATAGGCTTGAGGGTCATGAGGTCTCTATCATAACTACTCACCTTAGCCATTAGAGCACAAAAGCAGTCATAGACAGTAGATAAATAAATGGCCACTGCTGTGTTCCTAGAAAACGCTATTTACTCACTAGCTAAAGTAAAAGAAAAAAACCCCAAAACATTATTTTCAAAGAGGTGGTGGCCCTTTGTAGGTTGTAGGTTGCTGGCCCTAGTCTAGAATACCAACAGATACTGATACGGTTTGGCTGTGTCACCACTGCCCCCACCCCTCCCCCAAATCTCACCTTGAATTGTAATAATCCCCACATGTCAATGGCAGGGCCAGGTGCAGATAATTAAATTGTGGGGACAGTTTCCCTCATACTGTCTTCATGGTAGTAAATAAGTCTCACAGGATCTGATGGTTTTACAAATGGGAGTTCCCCGGCACAAGCTCTCTTGCCTGCGCCATATAAGGCGTGACTTTGCTTCTCCTTTGCCTTCCACCATGATTGTGAGGCCTCCCCAGCCATGCTGAACTGTGAGTCCATTAAACCTCTTTCCTTTATAAATTACCCAGTCTCTGGTATGTCTTTCTTAGCATCATGAGAACAGACTAATACAGATACTAAGTCCACATGTCCTCAGATCAGCAATTTGGAGACAGTCAGTCACAGCTCTCTCTTGGTTCTGTGCTGTCTTTTTGTCTAGCTTGGGTCACTTTTCCATCCCTGATCCAAGGGACTGGTGGAAGAGGCAGGGTCAACATATTGCTCTGCAGGTCAACATGGCTACTCTCATGGCACTCACCTGTCCTATAAGAGGACTGAAGATGGGGAACAATTCCTGGGAAAAATCATGCTGCAAAATTCCAATGTCTAAAACTTAGTTTATTTGTATTTATTTGGCTTTAAAATAGCATTTATTTCTCAGGGCAGTGCACACTTTGGGCATTAAATCCAGGCCTCACTCCACCGCTGGGGTGCCACTGGTGGTGATCATCTTCTCCCAGGCTCCACATCTGAGCCTTGTACAGAGCCATGTCATTGCAGACCCGGCAGCGGTTCCGCCTGCCATCCGGGCATTCTGGGTTGACCCAGGGCTCTGAGTCCCATGCAGTTTCTTGGTTTTCAGTCTGTGTCTGGGTCCTTCTCCCTTGGTCTCTGGGCAGCGTGGCGAATGAGATTCACACACCTGGCGCCTGCAGGCTCCTCCAGGTTACCATGCCAAGACATGAGCTTCCTGGTGATCTGTGGACCTCGTGGAGGGTTTCACGTGGTGCAGCGCATAGACGTTCTGGGCTGGTAGCTCTTTGAGGTACAGCTCCCGCAATATCTGACGGTTCTGACGGACCTCATCCTGGATCACCTTTTCCCTAGGGTGATCCCTCGTGCTCTCAATGCCTCCCTCGTGCCTCTTCCCAGGCCGGGACTTCTGTGGTCCCCAGGCAATGGCGTCCCACGCGGTCTCCAGGCAACAGCGCTCCCGCAGCCCCAGCCCTTCGCGCCCCAGCCCTTACCCTAACCTCCCGTGGACACCTCCAGGAAAGGGCTTCCCGTCAAGGGACAGACCCGAGGTCATGGGCATGTGGTTCGGCCTCACCTTGGCCAGTCGTTTCCCTCCTCGCAAGCAGAGGCGCTGCTTCCTCCTGCTCTCCCTTCTCGGGCCTGCAGTTTGCTGGATGGTTGCAGACCAAGGCCCGCAGAGAAGCCGGTTCTAAACGCAGAGGCTGGCTTGGCTGGCAGCGCAGGCAGCGGAGGCCGAGGGTGGGTGCCCGTGGTCCTGCGTCCCGGTGTCCGCAGCCAGGCCGCAGGGACCCCAGGGCGCGCTTCTGTGCCGCCCGGGCTCGGTCCCTGCAGGGGGGCCTCTCCGTTGGGTCCGTGGATGGTCAGGACCGCGGGGTGGCGGGTGGGGGCGGGCTGCAGGTCGGCTCTAGTAGCAGGGGCTGGGCGGGGGCGTGGGGCGATAGGGAGGCATGTAGTGGAAGTTGGGGTCCCGGCGGACGTGCCGGCGGCAGATGCGGGCCTTCTGAAGACTCGCGCAGGAGCTGGGCAGGGCGACGCCCACCAAGGGGTGGTGGACGGGGACGAAGTCCTTGAGGAACGGGAAGCAGATGCAGCAGAAGGCCGAGTAGGTGGGATTGATCAGGAGCGGAGTCTGCGGGTCTAGAAGCGGATGGCGGATGGGAGGAAAAGAGCAGCTGCTGGAGAAGGCTCGGCGGGGGGCCGGACGGGGGCAGGGGGTGGAAGCCCAAGATGCGGGGCAGCCTTGGGTCATTTTCAGCCAGGGCAGCGCTATCTCGTCAGAACGGTTAGAGAGCGCGGCGGGTTCTGCGCGGCTTATAGCTCCTCCGAACGTTCCAGGGCAGAACGCCCTTTGTGATGAGGCCCCCCTGAAGCCGGGAGCGCCCCGCCAGTTGGCACAGGTCCGCGTCTGCGGATTTAGGAGCTCACAGGGGAAATGGAAGACAGAGGAAATGGGGCGACATAGCAGCCCCTGTTCCTGGGCACCCTGTAGTTTTGCCCTCCTTAGGCAGACTGATCAGAGGGCTGGATAGAGTTAGGGGCCGGCGGCCTGGGAGAGCGGCTCTGAGCAGGAACTGGGAAAAGGGAACGGAGTCAGTGTCCCAGGCGCCTTCCCTTACTACAGCGTTTAAAGCCCTTCAGTCCTTCACATCACTGCGGGAACACGTGCGATTAGACATGCTACGTCCATTTTACCCATGGGACACGGAGGACCAGAGAGGGAACCTCCATAGGCTGGCGGTGGGTGACGAAGAAGGTGGCGCTAGAACTTGCGGCAGGAGGGGGCAGGTAGGAGGGAGCGCAAAACCGCCCCAAGCGCGCACCAGCGGCCTTGTCTCTCCTGCGTGTCTGGATGGAGTCCTGCAGGGGGCGCGTCAGAGCAGACCTGGGCGTTTGCTAGCTTACCCTTGGCCCCTATGTTCCTTCGTTTGATGCTTCATTTTTAACTGGAGCCACCAGAAACAGTCACAGTGGGTGGGATGACTACCCACTCCTGAGCGCCGAATAACTAGATTTGGACTTCCTTGCTCCCTACCTGAGATGCCTCGCTCCCTGCCAGATGATTAAGGAGGCTGCACTTTTGTCTGATGCAGAAACCCTCTCTGCTGAACATTACCGGTTTATCACCATCCAAAGCATAAGCCCCTTTACTCTCCTATTCTCCCCTATATTTTATCACTGAGGACTAAGCTCTAATTTTTTTTATCTTACCCAAATTCCTACTTAAGTGGTCTAGGGAGCCATGCCCTACAAACCTTAAATTCTCATCAGATGGGTTTTTTTTTTTTTTTTTTTTTTTTTGGAGACGGAGTTTCGCTCTTGTTACCCAGTCTGGAGTGCAATGGCGCGATCTCGGCTCACCGCAACCTCCGCCTCCTGGGTTCAAGCAATTCTCCTGCCTCAGCCTCCTGAGTAGCTGGGATTACAGGCACGTGCCACCATGCCCAGCTAACTTTTTGTATTTTTAGTAGAGACGGGGTTTCACCATGTTGACCAGGATGGTCTCGATCTCTTGACCTCGTGATCCACCCGCCTCGGCCTCCCAAAGTGCTGGGATTACAGGCGTGAGCCACCGCGCCCGGCCAGATGGGTTTTATTTAACTCTGTATGTTGTGACTTACTTTTCAATCTAACTCTGGCATAACACTATAAGACAAGGAAAAAATATTTAACCCCAAAATATGTTTTCCTGCCATACCTTAAAATTGCCTTGCAAAGTTTCTTGTTAGAAAAATCCACACTCTATAGAAAATCTCCTTCCCCCTTTGTTTTCCTTCCTTTCTTTCCAGATCCAGGAGATAATCAACTAAGAGCCAGGCACCCTTTTAAGTCTGATAAGAAACATTTTACAACTTGCCCTTTCTAAAGTCTGCTGTCTGAGAGCTTCCTCTGCACAACAAAATTTAGTCTCCACAATCCTTTATCTTTAAGGTAAACATTCTTTTCTATCAATCCCAAGTCTTTATACAAACTCAACTGTCAGCC
The DNA here is from genome assembly GCF_030222135.1 of Aotus nancymaae. NCBI lineage: Eukaryota > Metazoa > Chordata > Mammalia > Primates > Aotidae > Aotus > Aotus nancymaae. The sequence goes on along the minus strand of NW_026988546.1, from coordinate 3,426,557 downwards.
AAAAAAATGTTTACATTTACCTGCAGCCTGGAAGCCCCACTTTAAGTTGTCCCGCCTTTCTAAACCAAACCAATGTATTTCTTAAATGTAATTAATGTCTCGTGCCTTCCTAAAACATATAAAACCAAGCTGTACCTCAACTACGTTGGGCACATGTCCTCAGAACCTCCTGAGGGCTGTGTCATGGGCCATGGTCATTCAGATTTGGCTCAGGATAAATCTCTTAAAATATTTTACAAAGTTTAACTCTTTTCATCAACATCGCCATAATTTTATGATTTTTCCCCCAACATCCTTTTCCTCTCTTATTTGACAACACTTCCCGTTTTACTCTCTGGAAATCCAGCTACATGATTAGCAAACTCCTGTTTTCTGAGAGTGCTGCTTTATTAACAGTCCCTTGTGACTCCTGGCTTTAACGTACCTGGATTTCTCTTGAGGACGCTGTTTCTCTTGTATCTCAAGTTGAGACTACTCATTCTTTCAAACTCTTAAGTACTTCAGGGTGAGAACGTGGGTGGGATATAGCTTCTCCTTGCTCTTTCTAATTCCTTTAAAACCATTATTCCTGTCTTCCTATTAGAAAATCTCTTGCTCCTTAAAAGCTTGTGCTATGAGCCGCCGTGTCCCTGGCTTGTCCTTTCAGACCTCCTGGATCCTCTCTTTTTCTAGGAAAACGTTCACACTTGTCTCAAAGTCTTATTCTTGAGTCCGTCATGCTGAGTGAGTTCAATGTCCATTTAGATGGCCAGATTCAATTCTCTGGCCTCTCCTTTTTTGTGTTTTTTATTTATAAGAAATTATGTACTTTGTAAAAGTTGTATTTGTAATTTACACATAAGGATTGCATAGATTTAAAAACAAAAATAGAGATAAAAAAGAAAAAACAAAGAAAAAACAAAACAAAACAAAAAAAGAATTGCATAGATTTATGGGATAAGGTGTGTAATGATCAAATCAGGGTATTTAGCATATCCATCACCTCAAATACTTACCATTTCCTGGTGATGACTGTATTAAAAAACTTCTCTTTTAGATATTTTGAAATATGCGGTATAATATTGTTAAATATAGTCACTTCAATCTGCAATAGGACACCAAACTTATTCCTCCTATCTAGCTGTAATTTTCTACTAACCAATCTCTCCCCATTCCTCCACAGCCTCTAGTAACCACTATTCTACTCTGTACTTCTATGAGATCAACATTTTTTTTTTTGAGACAGAGCCTCACTCTGTCTCCCAGCCTGGAGTGCAGCGACACAATCTTAGCTCATTGCAACCTCCACCTTCTGGGTTCAAGCGATTCTCCTGCCTCAGCCTCCTGAGTAGTTGGGATTACAGGTACCCACCACCATGTCTGGCTAATTTTTGTATTTTTAGTAGAGATGGGGTTTCACTATGCTGGCCAGGCTGGTCTTGAACTCCCCACCTCAGGTGATCTGCCTGCCTCAGCCTCCCAAAGTGCTGGGAATACAGGCATGAGCCACTGCACTCAGCCATTACATGAGATCAACTTTCTTAGATTCCACAAATGGGTGAGATCACATGATTTTGACCTTCTGTGCCTTATTTCACTTAATGTCCTGTACGTTCATCTGTGTTGCTACAAATGACAGGGTTTCATTCTTTTAATGACAATATATTATTATTCCATTATGTATATATACCGCATTCTCTTTATCCATTCATGTGTTGATGGACACTTAGGAAGATTCTATATCTTGGCTATTATAAATAATGCTGCAGTAAACATGGGAGTGCATATTTCCCCTTGACATATTCATTTTCTTTGGATACATACCCAGCAGTGTTATTTCTGGGTCACATAACACTACTTTTAATTTTTTGAGGGGCCTCCATGCTGTTTTCCATAATGGCTAGATTGGCGTATATACCCACCAAGAGTGTGTAAGGGCTCCCATTTCTCCACGTCTCCACCATCATTTGTTATTTTTTGTCTTTAAAAGCATTTTTAGATTGAGGGGGTAGATGTGTAGGTTTGCTACATGGGAGTTAAAACTTAATCCTTTCTTTTTCTTTTTCATAAACAGAGACAGGGTCTTGCTGTGTTGCCAGGGTGGTCTTGAACTGCCATGACCTCCTAAAGTGCTGGAACCACAGACGTGAGCCACTCCACTCAGCCTAAAACTTAATCTTCTTTCGGAAATGTGCTTTTATCTTCAGCATTCCAGACTTAGTACCATCCTCCCAGGCACTTATATCCTCTTCTTTTCTCTCATCCTTGGCATCTTGTCCCAAACCAAGTCCTGTCAATTCCACCTCTAAAGTAGATCTGTAATATCTCTCCTTTTTCTCTTAGCCATCTGTATCAGTCTGCTTTCATGCTGCTGATAAAGACATACCTGAGACTGAGCAATTTACAAAAGAAAGAGGTTTAATGGATTCACAGTTCCGTGTGGCTAGGAAGGCCTCACTATCATGGCAGAAGGTGCAAGGCACATCTCACACGGTAGCAGACAAGAGAAGAGTGAGAGCCAAGTGAAAGGGGTTTCCCCTAATAAAACCATCAGATCTTATGAGACTTATATACTACAATGAGAACAGTGTAGGGGAAACTGCCCCCACGATTCAATTGTCTCCCACTGGGTCCCTCCTACAACACAAGGGAATTATGGAAGCTACAATTTGAGATGAAATATCAGCGGGGACACAGCCAAATCATATCATTCCACTCCTGACACCTCCCAAATCTCACGTCCTCACATTTCAAAACCAATCATGCCTTCCCAACAGCCCCCTAAAGTCTTTTTTTTTGAGATGGAGTCTCTCTCCATCACCCAGGCTGGAGTGTAGTGGCGCAATCTCAGCTCACTGCAACCTCTGCCTCCTGGATTCAGGTAATTCACCTGTCTCAGCCTGCCAAGTAGCTGGGACTACAGGCAACTGCCACCACGCTTGGCTAAATTTATTGTTGCTGTTGTTGTTTTTGAGATGGAGTTTTGTTCTTGTTGCCCAGGCTGGAATGCAATGGCACGATGATCTCTGCTCCCCACACCCTCCGCCTCCCTGGTTCAAGTAATTCTCCAGCCTCAGCCTCCCAAATAGTGGGGATTACAAGCATGCACCACCACACAGGGCAAATTTTGTTTTTTTTTTTAGTAGAGATAGGGTTTCTCCATGTTGGTTAAGCTGATCTTGAACTCCCAACCTCAGGTGATCTGCCCACCTTGTCCTCCCAAAGTGCTGGGATTACAGGCATGAGGCACTGTGCTCAGCCTTAATTTTTGTATTTTTAGTAGAGATGAGGTTTCACCTTTTTGGTCAGGCTGGTCTCAAACTCCTGACTTCAGGTGATCCACCTGCCTCAGCGTGCCAAACTGCTGGGAATACAGGCGTGAGCCACCACACCCAGCCCCCTAAAGTCTTCATTCATTTCAGCATTAACTCAAAAGTTCACAGTCTACTGTCTTATCTGAGACAAAGCAAATCCCTTCTGCCTATGATCTTATAAAATCAAGAGCAAGTTAGTTACTTCCTAGATACAATGGGGGTACAGGTATTGGGTAAACACAGTCATTCCAAATGGGAGAAATTGGCCAAAACAAAAGGGCTACAGGCCCCATGCAAGTCAAAATCCAGCAGGGCAGTGAAATCTCAAAGTTCCAAAATGATCTTTGACTCCACATCTCACATCCAGGTCATGCCGATGCAAGAGGTGGGTTTCCATGGTCTTGCAGGGCTTTGTAGGGTACAGCCTCCCTTCTGGCTGCTCTCATGGGCTGGCATTTAGTGTCTGCAGCTTTTCCAGGTGTGTGGTGCAAGCTGTCAGTGGATCTAACATTTTGGGGTCTGGAGGATGGTGGCCCTCTTCTTATAGGTCCACTAGGCAGCACCCCAGTGGGAACTCTGTGGGGGCACCCATACCACATTTCTTTCCTCACTGCCCTAGCAGAGGTTCTCCATGAGGGACCCATCCCTGCAGCAAACTTCTGCCTAGACATCCAGGCATTTCTATACAGCCTCTGAAATCTAAGCAGAGGTTCCCAAACCTCAATTCTTGACTTCTTGACTTTTGTGTACCTGGAGCCTCAATACCATGTGGAAGCTGGCAAGGCTTGAGACTTGCATCTTCTGAAGCCATGGCCCAAGCTGTACCTTGGCCGCTTTTAGTCATGGCTAGAACAGCTGGGACACAGGGCACCAAGTCCCTAGACTGCACACAGCAGAGGGACCCTGGGCCCAGCCCACAAAACAAATTTTTCCTTCTAGGCTTCTGGGCTTGTGTGGGAAGGGGCTGCCGTCCAGGTCTCTGACATGCCCTGGAGATGTTTTCTCCATTGTCTTGGTGTTTTAACACTCAGCTCCTCATTACTTATGCAAATTTCTGCAGCCAGATTGAATTTTTCCTCAGAAAATGGGATTTTCTTCTCTATGGCATTGTCAGGCTGCATATTTTCCAAACATTTACACTCTGGTTTCCTTAAAAACTGAATGCCTTTAATAGAACCCAAGTCACCTCTTGAATGCTTTGCTGCTTACAGATTTCTTCCAACAGATATCCTGAATCATTTCTCTCAAGTTCAAAGTTCCACATATCTCTAGGGCAGAGGCAAAATGCCACCAGCCTCTTTGCTAAAACATAGCAAGGGTCACCTTTGCTCCAGTTCCCAAGTTCCTCATCTCTATCTGAGACCACATCAGCCTGGATTTCATTGTCCATATCATTATCAGTATTTTGGTCAAAGCCATTCAACATGTCTCTAGGAAGTTCCAAACTTTCCCACATTTTCCTGTCTTCTGAGCCCTCCAAACTGTTCCAGCCTCTGCCTGTTACCCACTTCCAAAGTTGCTTCCACATTTTTGGGTATCTTTTCAGCAGTGCCCCACCCTTGGTACCAACTTACTGTATTGGTCCATTTTCATGCTGCTGATAAAGACATGCCCAAGGCCGGGCGGGGTGGCTCTTGCCTGTTATCCCAGCACTTTGGGAGACCGAGGCGGGAAGATCACTTGAAGTCAGGAGTTCGAGACCTGTCTGGCCAATATGATGAAACTCTGTCTCCACTAAAAAAAAAAAAAAAAAAATTAGCCAGGCACGGCTGCAGGCATCCCAGCTACTTGGGAGACTGAGGCAGGAGAATCACTTGAACTCAGGTTGCAATGAGCCAAGATTGCACCACTGCTCTCCAGCCTAGGTTACAGAGTGAGACTCTGTCTTAAAAAAAAAAAAAAGGCATTCTTGAGACTTAACAATTTATAAAAGAAAGAGGTTTAATGGACTCATAGTTCCACATAGCTGGGGAAGCCTCACAATCATGGCAACAGGTGAAAGGTACATTTCACATGTACAAGACAAGAATGAGACAACAGACAAGAATGAGAGCCAAGCAAAAGGGGTTTCCCCTTATAAAACCATCAGATCCCGTGAGACTTATTCACGACCATGAGAACAGTATGGGGGAAACCACCCCCATGATTCAGTTATCTCCGACTGCGTCCCTCCCACAACACAAGGGAATTATGTGAGCTACAATTTGAGATAAAATTTCAATGGGGACACAGCCAAACCATAGTCCCATCACTCTAGTCCAACCATCGTCTCTCATCTGCTCTTCTGTGAGGTCTCCTGAGCCACTCTGGCTCACCTCCAATGCAATCAGCAGCCAGGGAACACTTTTAAAAACAGTCAGATTTTATAAATCTGACTGTCATGTCACTGAAGAGTGTCCAGGAGGCTGGATGGAAAATGCCCTCCTCAGCTTGTAGGATTCTTAGGGTTGGGGACCCAGTTGCAGCAGGTGAGGAGTTGGAAGTCATCATAGAGAGGCAGGGTCTATGACAAGTCATTTCTCAGAGAAATATGTAGGAACCAGAGACAACAGCTCCCCTTGGGGCTGAAGGTGGCTGGAATGTGGGACAGGAGACCAAAGAAGCAAGAGTCCAGGAAGCACCTGCCTAAAAGGAATTACCTAGAACTTAGGAGCTGAATGCAGCTGGGGGCAGCATCTACAGGAAGAGAAGCTTTGATGCCAGCCTCGACTTGGGTTTCTAGTTGAGCTCCCCCATTCCCAAGGAAGCCACTTTCCTCGGCTGTCAACTCAGGCGATTAAATGAGAAGCCAAAGACATGACATGTGCAAAAGATCCTGATACCTTCAATAAATACTTTCAACTGGTATGCAACAATGTCTTTTCCTATAATATTTATTACAATACTGGAGTAATAGGAATTTTTTTTTTTTATGAGAGGAAGAAAGAAAGAGGAAGAAAAAGGCGGAGAGAGAACAGAATTCTTGCTCTATTGCCTGGGCGGGAATGCAATCTAAAAATAGGTATTAAAAACGTCTTTTATGCTGATAATTGTGCTTAACAACGGAGACAGGAAGGAATAAGGGAAGAAAATAATAAACAAACAGCCAACCAATATTTCATTTAAGTCTGTGAAATGCTATGCAAATGCTGAAGAGTGATTTACTTCCAATTATGTAATCACTTTCAAAATAGGTGTAATATGATACTGAGAAAAACGTATGTTCTGTGGACCTGGGGTGGAGAATTCTATAAATATTCACTAAGTTTACTTATTCCAGGTCTAAGTTCAAATCATAGATGTCCCTATTAATTTTCTATGTTGTTGATCCATCGAATATTAACAATGTGGTGTCAAAATCTCCCGCTATTATTGTACGGGAGTCCAGATCTCTTTAAAAGTCATTAAGAACTTGTCTTATGTATCTGGGTGCTCCTGTGTGGGTGCATATATATTTATAATCATTAACTCCTGTTGTTGCATTGATCCTTTTACCATTATGTAATGTCCTTCTTTGTTTCTTCTAGTCTTTGTTACTATTAAAGTCTATTTTGTGAGAGACACAACTCCTGTTTTTGTTTTTTTTCTTTTGCTCTCCATTTAATTGGTGAATCTTCCTCCATCTCTTTGTTTTGAGTCTTTGTATGTCGTTGCTTGTGAAATAGATCTGGATATAGCGTACCGATGGGTTTTGACTTTTTATTCAATTTACCTGTCTGTGTCTTTAATTGGGGCATTTAATCCATTTAAATTTAGAATTAATATTAATATTTGTGAGTTCAATATTGTCATTTAATGCTAGCTGGCTATTTTGCCCATTAGTTGATGTAGATTCTTCATTATAGAGATACTCTTTACGTTTTGGTAAGTTTTTGGGATGACTGATACTGGTTGTTCCTTTCTATTTGTAGTGCTTCTTTCAAAAGCTCTTGTAAAGCAGGCCTGGTGGTGATGAAATCTCTGAGTGCTTGTTTGTTCGTGAAAAATTTTATTTTTCCTTCGCTTATGAAGCTTAGTTTGGCGGGATATGAGATTCTGGGTTGAAAATTCTTTTCTTTGAGTATATTGAATATTGACCCCCACTCTCTTCTAGTTTATAGGGTTTCTGGTGAGAGGTCTGCTGTGAGTCTAATAGGCTTCCCTTTAAGGGTAACGTGATCTTTCTCTCTAGCTGCTCTTAGAATTTTCTCCTTTATTTCAACCCTAATGAATCTGCGATTATGTGTCTTGGAGTTGCTCTACTTGAGGAATATCTTTGTGGTGTTCTCCGGATTAGCTGGAGTTGAGTATTGTCCTGCCTTACTAGATTAGGAAAGTTTTCCTGAATAATATCCTGAAGAATATTTTCCAACTTGGATTCATTCTGTTCATGACATTCAGGTGTACCTATCAATCGTAAATTAGGTCTTTTCACATAGTCCCATATTTCTTGGAGACTTTGCTCATTCCTTTTTACTCTTTCTTCTCTAATCTTGTCTTCTCATTTCATTTCATTAAGTTGGTCTTCAACCTCTGATATCCTTTCTACTGCTTGATCAATTCGACTGTTAAAACCTGTGCATACTTCATGAAGTTCTCATATTGTATTCTTCAGTTCCATTAATTCGCTTATATTCCTCTCTAAGTTGTCTATTCTGGTTAGCATTTTGTCAAACCTTTTTTCGAGGTTCTTAGTTTCTTTACATTGGGCTAGAACATGTTCTTTTAGCTCACTAAAGTTCCTTATTATCCACTTTCTGAAGCCTAAATCTGTTAATGGAACACACTCGTTCTCCATCAGGCCTTGTTCTCTTGTTGATGAGGAACTGTGATCCCCTGTAGAAGGAGAGGCATTCTGATCTTGGGTATTCTCAGCCTTTTCACGCTGGTTTCTTCCCATCATTGTGAGTTCATCCACCTGTCATCTTTGTAATTGCCTACTTTCAAATTAGGTCTCTGAGTGGACATCCAACTTGTTGATTCCCAGCGCTGAAATCTGAGCAACCCACTGTGCCGGCCAAAACAGCGGCATTAAGATTCATGGTGGTTTTCTGCCTGGGAATCTCTGGTCTGGCTTCCCTCTTGAGTCCCTTCTTCAATCAGGGAAATGGGCGACTCTGCCTTCCCAGAGCTCCAAACGTTGACCAAAAGGGGATCCAGTCCTGTTTACTCTGCACCAAGAACCGCTGCACTGGGGCGCCGGCAAAACTCCCACGCCAACCACAAGAGTCGCCCTGGTGACCCGTGGGGCTCCTCTGCTGGGAATCTTCCAGTCCGTGGGTAACAAAAATTTGTCTGAAAGTGTGGCATCCTCTTGTTCTGTGCACTTTCTCTGGGAGCTACAATCCCGAGCTGCTAGTGATCAGCCATCTTGGATCTCAGGAACTGTTAAGAGGTACCAGACAGAGGGAATGAGGAGGAAAATTGTATTTATTTGTTTGAGACAGAGTTTCACTCCTGTTGCCCAGGCTGGAGTGCAGTGGTGCAATCTGGACTCACTGCAACCTCGGCCTTCTGGGTTCAAGCGATTCTCCTGTCTCAGCCTCCTGAGTAGCTGAGATTACAGGCACTCACCACCATGCCTGGCTAATTTTTTGTATTTTTTGTAGAGACGGGGTTTCACCAGGTTGGCCAGGCGGGTCTCAAACTCCTAACCTCAGGTGATCCCCCCACCTCGGCCTCCCAAAGTTCTGGGATCACAGGCATGAACTACTGCATTGGCCAGGAGGAAGATTTTTAGGAGACATTTCAGAGAAGAAATAATATGGGTGGGAGCAGACACTTTCCGAAACTTGGAAGAGATCACTGAACAACTAGGATTTAAGGAAGTCTAGTTTTGAGATGTGTGAAATGGTTCTTTTTGGTGCCCCTCAAGGTAATTTTCCATACAGTTCTGTATTCATTTTGCAGGCTTTTAGTGACTAATTTGTGCTCCGTGGGACAAGTACTAGGCAGAACCTGGACTAAAGGTGAGAGTTAGAAGACTGAATTCGTTTAGACAAAACTAAAACTGAGAAGAGGATCTTGCATTTGGGAAGTAAAACAGGCATGGGGGTGGGGCTGTCACAGCTTACCTGGCCCTGAGGGTGTGGCCAGGAATATCTTGTGCCTTTTCTGTTTAGTCCCACCTAAGCCCAGGTGCAGTAAGCTTTCTTTGCTTTCTTTCTTTCTTTTTTTTCTTTCTTCCTTTCTTTCTTTCTTTATTCCTTTCTTTCTCTCTCTCTCTCCCTCCCTCTCTCCCCTCCCTCCCTCCCTTCCTTCCTTCCTTTTTCTTTCTTTCTTTCTTTATTCCTTTCTTTCTCTCTCCCTCCCTCCCTCCCTCCCTTCCTTCCTTCTTTCTTTTTTGACAGAGTGCTGCTCTGTTGACCAGGCTGGAATACAGTGGCAAGATCTCAATCTTGGCTCACTGCAACCTCCACCACCCAGGTTTAAGCAATTCTCATGCCTCAGCCTCCTGAGCAGCTGGGATTACAGGTGACCACCACACCACACTAATTTTTGTATTTTTAGTAGAGACGGGGTTTCACCATATTGGCCAGGCTGGTCTCGAACTCCGGACCTCAAATGATCCGCCTGCCTCAGCCTCCCAAAGTGCTGGGATTACAGGTGTGAGCCATAGTGCCCAGCTATCTTTTTTTTTTTTTCATTTCTTGTAGAGATGGAGGGTTTCACTATGTTGCTGAGGCTGGTGTTGAACTCCTGGCCCTCAAGCAATCCTCCCTCCTCAGCCTCCCAAAGTGCTAGGACTATAGGTATGGAACACCGTGCCTGACCTAGCTTTCTTTTCAACACCTCCTCCATTCCCACACTGGCTGTCTAGGATCCTCCCTCTGTCTGGGAGGGGAGTATTTGAGAGAGTACACAGGGTCTTTGAAAGGAAGGTTATCCATAAAGGGGCTGGGGAGGACTGAACAAGCCTGAGGACACGGGTGGGCGTCATCTCCGTGGAGCCATTGCCAGACAACATGCTGGCTGCTGCCCAGGAGAACCTCCCAGGACGCTAACGTGGCCCTCTGGGCTGATGACAGGGTGCTTTTGGTATTTTGCCCAGGTGGGGCTGGGCATCCCCAAATTTCCTCATACTGTAATACATTTTAATTGTTGGTATGTGCTAGAGCTTGGTGGAAAAAATAAAATGAAAGAGTTCCATTCTGGGGGTCAGGATATAGTTTTTAATGAGTGAATTAGTTCTCTTTTTACCCCAAATCTGCCAACAACAGAGAGGAACCCAGCTTTGTCACACTCCCCTCCCAGAGTTAAAGTTCAGGAACTCCCTGGGTGTCCAAATCTGGATCCTTGCTAACAATGCCCTGCCTGTGGTCTCACCATCTCAGCCACAGGTAGAGAACAATAAAATCTTTTTTTTTTTGAGATGACATCTAGCTCTGTGGCCCAGGCTGGAGTACACTGGCACGATCTTGGCTCACTGCAACCTCTGCCTCCTGGTTCAAGTGATTCTCCTGCCTCAGCCTCCCAAGTAGCTGGGATTACAGGTGCCCGCTACCATGCTCAGCTAAGTTTCATATTTTTAGTAGAGATGGGCTTTTGCCGTGTTGGCCAGGCTGGTCTGAACTCCTGACCTCAAGCGATCCACCTGCCTTGGCCTCCTAAAGTGCTGGGATTAGAGGCGTGAGCCACCATGCCTGACCAAGAACAACAAAATCTTAACCCTCAATGTCTGCCCTAGGAATGCAGAGTCAGTGACTTCCCAAAAGTCATAAATGTGCTTTACATGATTCATTTATTCATTCCATACACATGTATTGAATACCCCTCATGTGCCATTTGTTGTTGTCTCGAGAACAAAAACAAGGGCCTCTTTTTTTTTCCCGTATTCTTTAAATACAAGAAAAAAAAGAGGCCCTTGTTTTTGTTCTCGAGACAACAACAAACCAAAGTGCCATAGGTGCTAAGGTAGAAATATCCACATGTTGCTTTAAACACAAGGAACACAAGTCTAACCTTGGACCCAGCATTGGAAACCCAGTCCAAATCTTGCTGGGTGAAACTGTAGGAATTCTTCATTCATTGACTGATTCAACAAAGATTTACTGAAACTTACAATGTACCAGGCTGTTATCTGGGCACTGAAGACTCAGTCTTATAAATGAAGTAGCCAGAGTCATGGCTCTTCTGGAGCTTGTGTTTGAGGTGTGGTGTGGGGAGGGAGCTAAGGCAGGGAATGCAGAAGAGACAGACTATGTACCAGTCAGCCAATAAGCAAGCCATTGATTCCATGTGTTTTATTGAGTGTCTAACTTGTGTCAGGCAGAGTGTTGCATGCTAGTATTATAAAGACAAATGAGACACAGCCCTTGTCCCTAAGGGGTTAGATCAAAAGGAAAGAGCCTGTAGGAAGGCCTCGTGCAAAGGATGGTGCTGTGTTTGGGGAAAATCAAGGTGTCCAGTTGAGCTGGGGAACAGGGTGTGGTGAGGGAGGGGCTCCCTCTTTCAGTCATGAAACGTACCCTTTCCACAACTTGGGAAAGTATTCTTCCCGGAAACTTCATATGAACCCTCTCAAAGTATTTATCAATGTAGACATTTGGAACACACTGTAGGTACTGAGTGTCTATAAAATAGCATCATCCAGCCGATCATCTCTCCCCGCATTGCTGAACTGAGGATATGTGGATAGATATCTCATGGTAGTTCAGAACAGGAGCCAGCAACCTACGGCCCTAGGGCCACCACCTGTGTAGTAAAGAAAGTTGTTTTTGGAACACAGTCATGGCCATTCATTTAAATGTATCTGTGACTGCTTTTGTGCTACAATGGCAGAAGTCAGTAATTATGACAAAGACCATGTAGCCCAAAAGCCTATCTGGGCCTGTAAGTAAAAGCTGCCAACCCCTGGTCTAGGAGCTCTGCTTACCTGAAATACAAACCAATAATGAGTTTCTGACATGCCAAATTCAATTCCCTCCCTCCCTCCCTTCCTTCCTTCCTCCTTCCCTTTCTCCCTTCCCTTCCTCCCTCCTTCCCTCCTCCTTTACTCCTTTCCCACCTTCTCACTCTCTCTCTTTCTTCCTTGCTTTCTTACCTAACCCACATTCCCAGAAACTGATGGAACTAAAAACAAGTGTTGGACCTGAATGTGGCAAAGTTAAACTACAACTAGGATCTGCCTTCTAAGGTATGGCAAGAAACGAATTGGTTAACGTTTGCAAAATGCCACGACATTCTTGAATAAAAGGCCCTATATAAGTTCAAAGTATTTATAATTATTATGATGAGTATTATAATTTATGAGATGTCATAAATCTCTCCAAAATAGGATGAGATCAACACTTTTAAAAAGAGAAAGAGGACAGGACTCTATATAAAGTGCTTGGGCTCACCACCTCTAAGGAGGAGTGCTGACTGAAGACGGGTGAGTGTGAAGCAGAGGCATGGATCTAACACTTAGGGTGTTATTTAGGGTGAAAATTCCATGTGTGGTGATCAATTGGCAATGATTGTGTCTCTGCTGCATAAGAAATGTTGGAATCAGGGGAAACTTAAGGACCTTGCAAAGAAAACCCAAGTTTAAAAAGATATGTAGATGATAGAATAATTTTTCCTGTTCATTACAATACTTACCAAATTGTAATGCAAATATGTCATTACTTTTGGATTTGTGAGCATGTGCAAATTGAAGAATGGGAGAAAAGAAACGCATGTGCACTTAACTGTAGCTGTGACAGGGCCAAATGTGATGTCTTATTTGTTAACTGAAAGCCAAAAGACTAAGGCGTTTGTATTTTGCCAGATGGTAAATCCCTTGCCTGCCCTCATGGGCAGGGAGTTGCCAATGCCACATTAATGTTGCCAATGCCACATTAACCCATACACCGTAAATATTGGTTCTATAACAGTCTTACTTTTTCTGCAAGCTGAGAAATAACTAAGGCCAACATGTCTAACCGTCTTGGCTAACAGAATAAAAAGAGAAACTTCTAGAGTCCATAGATGGAACAGAGAGGCCAAGGCTCTGATTTGTTCTTTGTGCACAGTGGAACATTCATGGGGAAATCTCCAGCATAGGAAGATCCTTCCTGAAGTTCTGAACTCTCGGAAACCCAAATGGGAAAGCAGGCACAGAGGGCGCACTGAGAGAAAGAACTCCCTTCCAGCAAACAGCCTCTTTCTGCAGGGATAAGATTTGCCTGCCCAGAGGGAAGAAAATGATCAAATTTCAGAGCTCTTCTAGGCTGGCAATTATTGATTAGAATCCAAATTCAGTAAATATACATTTTCACAGGCCATGTGAAAGTGCAACTCTATACAACGTGACAACTTAAAATGAAACTTCGCGTTGCTGACATGTTTTTACTCTAAAAAGTTATGTTTTTATCAAGACAATATAGTCTTAGTGGCAGAATAATTTTATATTAGTTTATATTTGTGACTGCATTGCTATACTATTTTAATTTTAGGCCTGTTGGTTCATAGCAATCTGTGAGGCAATGGGTTAGAGTGTTGCTGTACGTGTGTGTGTGTGTGTGTGTGTGTGTGGCGGGGGTGGGGAGGGAGGGAGAAGATTAAAATAGCAAGAAAAGGATGAGTACGATGTGATGCTACTGGAAAGTCCTTTAACAAATTTAAAAATTTAAAAGCTTTTTAAAGAAAATAAAACAAAAATTAAAAAAATTAAAAATAAAAATAAAAAAACAAAAATTTTTAAAAAGTAAAAGTAATAATAAATTTAAAGTAATTTAAAAATAGACCTGGTGCTGGTAGTTCCCAGCACTTTGGGAGGCTGAGGCAGGCGGATTGCTTGAGCCCTCGAGTTCGAGGCCAGCCTGGCCAACGTGGCAAAACCCTGTTTCTAGCAAAAATACAAAACTTAGCTGGGTGTGGTGGCACATGCCTGTAATCCCAGCTACTCAGGAGGCTGAAGCAGGAAGATCACCTGAGCCCAGTCAGGTCAAGGTTGCAGTGAGCCAAGATCACGTCACTGCACTCCAGCCTGGGAAACAGAGCAAGACTCTATCTCAAAAACAAACAAACAAACAAAAACTCAGGGGCTGGGCATAGTGGCTCATGCCTGAATCCCAGCACTTTTGGAGGCTGACGTGGGTAGATCACCTGAGATCAGGAGTTTGAGACCAGCCTGGCTCACACGGTGAAACCCCATCTCTACTAAAAATACAAGAATTAGCCAGGCATGGAGATGTGTGCCTATAATTCCAGCTACTTGGGAGGCTGAGACAGGAAAATCACTTGAACTCAGTGCACCACCGCACTCCAGCCTGGGTGACAGAGTGAGACTCCATTTCTACGACAAAACTAAAAAATTATCTGGGCATGGTGGCACATGCGTCTAGTTCCAGCTACTAGGGAGGCTGAGGTGGGAATACCACTTGTGCCCAGGAGGTCAAGGCTGCAGTGAGCTATGATCGTGCCACTGCACTCCAGCCTGGGTGACAGAGTGAAACTCTGGTCCAGGTTTGTTGCCACAGTGGGGGGTTTTACAGAGGGAGAATGGGGAACATGGCTTAAGGTGATAAAGGGGGTCTGTGATTCCAGGCTTGGGTTAGAGCAGTGGGAAACATCTTCAACCAGTGTACATTCCAGGGCACTGAGGAAAGTGTGGTCTTTCCTCAAACCTGAAGAAGAAGGGACCTAAATTCCAAGAAATCACTAATACAAAATTCTCCTTTTGATAATGGAGATAATAAAGAGCCTCTTGAGATGAGGCATGGGCATCAAAAATTTGCTTTTCAGGGTCTGGAGCCAGGTCAGTATGTTTCTCAGTGGTTGAGATTCAAAGTGGTTGCCTTCTTGAGATAAAGCAGTTGGTAACTTGATTCTATGTTGAGTTCCTGTGGGCTAAGAGTCTTCTCATTTTTAGGTTAATTGAAAGGAAGAATGGAGCACTTACTTGTCCTACTTTTGCTTTTTTCCACTGATTCAAATCATTCATTTTCTTAGGTCAGATATGGGGAAATTTGTTTTTTTCACCCTTGCTTCCATAGAAACATTACATGTTGTTATGATGATGATTGACGTTTTTGCATCCTCAAGCTAATTTTTGTTTTATAAGTGTTTCAGGAGCCGTAGATCCGGATCGTCATCATGTCTGCATTGTGGCTGCTGCTGGGCCTCCTTGCCCTGGTGGGTGAGTGAGACTGAATTTTTCCAAATGACTTTGGAGATGGGAAGGATGAGCACAGGAACATAATGGCACTTCTGATACTTGAAAATGCAACAAAACCATTATTTTTTTCCTATACTGTCCAATAAATCCTGGAGTTAGGAATGGCCACCAACAAGCAGTCTCTCCCTAAATGCCCCAGAGAAAAGTAGGGTTCTCTGGATTACAAGGTGGTCTTAAAACAGCATTGCTTGAAGCCAGACTTTAAATATACACCATTGATAGCTGCTCATTGCCTACTATAAAATATGCCGAATTGAATTTGTTTCTAGAGCATATATTTCTATAGAAGAATTGAGGTGATTGCCTTAATAAGACTAATTCAAATAGAGAACCAGAATCAAGGCAACAAAGTAGATGTGACTAAGCTGACCATTGAGGCTGACATAGTTGCTGTGATTGAACTTCAGCTTTGCAGTTGGAGCAAAAATGGGAATTACTTTTTTTTTTTTTTTTTGAGATGGAGTTTTGCTCTTTTGCCCAGGCTGGAGTGCAGTAGTGATCTCAGTTCACTGCAACCTCCATCTTCCAGTTTCAAGCAATCTCCTGCCTCAGCCTCCTGAGTAGCTGGGATTATAGGCACCTGACACCACTCCTGGCTAATTTTTGTATTTTTAGTAGAGATGGGGTTTCACCATGTTGGCCAGGCTGGTCTCGAACTCCTGACCTCATGATCCGCCCACTTCAGCCTCCCAAAGTGCCGGGATTACAGGTGTGATCCACCACGACCACCCTACTTGTGTTTTAATAAATAATAGGAGGAAGCAAAGTTCCTCAGGAGAAGCTAAATTTTCCTGACTCTAAGTTCAATAAATTTCTCAGATGAGGTCTTACAGTCATTCATTTAGTTATTGACCTATTCATTCAACAAATATTTAAAAATTTCTACAAGGTGCTAAGCATTGGGAATACAAGGAACTTTGAGGATCATAGAATATGGCTAAGGAGAGGTCCACAAGGCAGGAACCAAGGAGTGATACAACCAACTGCAACACTAAGGGTATTTGTCACCAGTCATAAAGATAAAAGTGCACTGATTAAAAAATAAAAAAACATGTCAGCTGGTTTAATTTTTAGTATACTCATAAAAGACCTGGTCTTTTCATTTCCACTTTTCTCTTTGGTTACTTATCACAAGTTTGTGAAGTAGAAGTGTTTACTCCAAAAGACTAGTATTTATCAATCCCATAAAGCTCTTAGTAAGAAAATAGAATCTTAAAATGCATTTATATAAACATACAAGACACATATGATTATATGCAATAGATATAGCTCCAAAGATCTGCAAATCATTAAGTTTTAATAATCTAATGTACTTTAGTCAAAGGATCAAATAAATAAAAAAGAGTAATCTGGTGGGCGTGGTGGCTCATGCCTGTAATCCCAGCACTTTGGGAGGTCCAGGCAGGTAAATCACTTGAGCTCAGGACTTTGAGACCAGCCTGGGCAACAGGGCAAAACCCCATCTCTTCAAAAAATTAGCCAGGCATGGTGGCTTGTGCCTGTGGTCCCAGCTACTCGAGAGGCTAAGCTGGGAAGATAGCTTGAGCCTGGGAGGTTGGGGCTGTGGTGAGTCATGATCGTCCCACTACACTCCAGCCTAGGTGACAGTGAGACCCTGTCTAAAAATAAATAAATACATCGTAAATAAATATAAGGGTAATCTAATGAAACATTCTTACAGCCTTATAATGGTGAGATCATTCTCAAAAGGAGCAATTTCCTGCCTACTGTAGGTATCTTAGTACTGGCTTATGTGCCCCCATTCTGGTGTGACTTGTAGATGTATTATTAATACTTGTGCACCCACCTTGTGTAAATTGTAGATACATTATAAATACTCGTGCACCCTCCTCCTGATGTGAAGAGAAGAAACATCCTCTTCTTCTATGGCCTTTGTGAAATCCTGAGTGTCTGAAACCACTCCTCCCCTTCAGTGTCAACTGGAATGACAGAGGTAGAGAGAGATGGAAAGGAGAAAAGGAAGAAGGGAAGAAGTGGAAAGTGGGAGAGCCCATGTGGAGACTCATCCCATGCCTCTCTCCTTGCACTCCCTTCTGCAGCCTTAGAAGTGTACCTGAGAGAAATTGTAGCCAGCCTCAAATCCCCATTTACAAGCAGTGCCTTACTTTGGATCTGGGTTGATACCCCAGAGAGATTCAAGTTTTATACTTGTTTCTTCAGAGCCAACATAAATATTTTATCAGAGCAACAAGTTAGGAGTATTTGATGAAGTGCTTGGAGTTCATATAAGATGTAAGATGAGGCCTTGCATGGTGGCTCACACCTGTAATCCCAGCACTTTTGGGAGGCCAAGGGGCATGGATCACCTGAGGTCAGGAGTTCGAGACTAGCTTGGCCAACTTGGTTAAACCTTGTCTTTACTAAAAATACAAAAATTAGCTGGGCATGGTGGAGGGTGCCTGTAATCCCAGCTATTCCAGAGGCTGAGACAGGGGAATCACTTGAACCCAGGAGGCAGAGGTTGCAGTGAGTTGAGATCGTGCCACTGCACTCCAGCCTGGGTGACAGAGCCAGACTCCGTCTCAAAAAAAAAAAAAAGATGTCAGATGAGGACTACTTTACAGGGAACAGATCCTCCCTGATGTGTTCCAAGACACCACCTAAGAACATCTAAGGGCACCAGAGCTTTACAAAGAGTGTAACTGCTTCAGTAGCTCTAATAGTTACTGATGTCCACAGGATAGCAGGTGAGAATTTAGTATTGAGGCAGGTTTTGTGATAATTTATTGGCATATTGCTCATTTAAATTTCAAGTTTTAATTGCAGAGTGAAGTTGATGTAATTGATTTTATTATAATTACTTTTATTAATGTCATTTTATTCATGAATGATTCATGACTCATTATTCATGAATGATGAGAACTATTCTAGTTCCGTGCCTTAGGTTGAACTTTTCTCAAATTCTAGATTTGTCTGAAAGCGGCAACTGGGGATGCTATGGAAACATTCAAACCGTGGACACCCCCGGAGCATCTTGTGGGACTGGAAGACGTCATGGCCTGAACTACTGTGGTAGTTATGAGCTCCTTGTCCACTCTCGCCCTCTCAGCCTATCCCCTTGGCTCTCACTGTTTCCTGTGCTGGAAAGAGTTCCAGGTTTCGGGTCCCAAAGCCTTGTCAGAGTCCTGGCTCTGCTTCTTGAACAAGTCACTTAGCTGTCCCCTGCATCCGTAGAAAGGGGGCTAGCAATATAATATTTACAGTGTTGTTGTGAGCTCTGATTGACCCAGTGTGGACAAGAGTGTTTTTCATTTTGTATTTTTTTTTTGAGATCAAGTTTCTCTCTTGTTGCCCAGGCTGGAGTGCAGTGGTGCGATCTCAGGTCACTGCAACCTCCTCCTCCTGGGTTCAAGCGATTCTCCTGCCTCAGAATCCCAAGTAGCTGGGATTACATGCATGTGTCACCACGCCTGGCTAATTTTGTATTTTTAGTAGACATGGGATTTCACCATGTTGGTCAGGCTGATCTCAAACTCCTGACCTCAGGTGATCCTCCCTCTTTCGCCTCCCAAAGTGCTGGGATTACAGGCATAAGCCATTGTGCCTGGCTGAGAGTGCTTTTTAAACCATAAAAGCACCTAGAAGGAGAGGCTAGCCAGGTAGATTAATATTGGCTTTCCTTTTGCCCAGCGTCCTTATTATTTTCAGAAAGGTTTAAACTCGCATGATTTCTTGGTGGTGTTTAGGAGTGCAAAACTGGGCAATTGTGAACAAACTTGCTGAGGAACACTAAAGACTCATCGAAGGGTTTGGCAGAATTTCTCCTTCATGTCATGTTGCAGCTGATGGGCAGGCACGTTTTATTTCATTGGGGTGCTTAGAATAGGACCAATGGTTCCTATGCCCATGGAATTGTCCTGGTGGGCCAGAGCAGCCCCTGAGAACCCAGCGAGGAGCACTGACAGCCACAGGGGACCCTGGCTCAAGGGATGCTGACTCAAGCTCACAGGAGGAGAATCCTAACCTCAGGTCAGGGAGTGGCCACTACGAAATATTTAAGATCAAAATCTGGGATTCTCAGTCCTTGACCACTACCCAGATCCTCGGAGAGTTCTTTCTTTCCCCCCTTGAGCTCCCGTTGCAGCATAAGTCACACCAAGCTGCAGCCTTCCTTTTGTGTTTGCTTTAGGAGTTCGTGCTTCTGAAAGGCTGGCTGAAATAGACATGCCATACCTCCTGAAATATCAGCCCATGATGCAAACCATTAGCCAAAAGTACTGCATGGATCCTGCTGTGATTGCTGGTGTCTTGTCCAGGAAGTCTCCCAGTGACAACATTCTGGTCAACGTGGGTGATGGGACTAGCGTGGTGCAGGTAACTCTCCATCTGTTGACACATGTGGCCATTCTGTTATGTGGCACAACTGCTTCATTTTTTGGTTGATGGCAAAGCTTCATAGATCGCAGAGTGAATGAAGCTCTCTAGAGCTGTGACAGTCACAGTTCTGCCTGAGAGATAGGAGCAGCAACATTTCTGCTTCATGTTGAGCCACAATTTCTTTTCACAGTAAATTATGCTGTGTTTACAGAATATTATCTGGGCTACCCTATTCTGGATTTTCAGTAAGTGGTCCAAGAGAAAGACCACAAATTAAATCTTTCCTCAGTTATTTTGTAGCCATGTGACCTTGAATAAGTTATTTAATCTCACTGGGTCTTAGTTTCCCCACCTATAAAACATCATTCTTACAGCATAATTATGATGATTCCATGAAATAATGCAAAAAAGTACCTGATATCTTTTGGATTCTCAAAAAATATTAAATTTCTTTTCTTTTATCTTTTTTTCTATACAATTCTTAGTTCTGGAGATCGAGTTTTATTTTTGCATGAATTCTCCCTGGTATCATTTGTCAGATAGAGAGTTCTGGGGAACTGGTCACTCATCCACTGTTGAATTAACTCTGCACCAGAGAATCAGTGATGGCAAGGGTGAGAATGAGGCTCCATTTTTTCCATTGATCTCACACTGCTTTTGTGGTTGTTGTTGAGAAACCTGTGATTATTGCAGTCATTTTTTAAGATTTTAGAAAAATTTATTTCTCAATGATCTCTTTAAATTTGCTTACTTTTAAAGTACTTTCAAATACTTTATACTTTATTTTACTTGGATTTGGAAACCCATCCAATAATCTGCTGAGATGGGATGAGAGACATGTAATCCATCCTTGACAAGTGAGGAAACAGAATCACAAGGAGGGAGTTGTTGCTACAAAGTCACATAGCAGCTGCAAGATGCAGAACTGGGACTGAGAACAGTATCTTGTGATGTTAGCGCTGGCATCATTTCTGCTGCGCTGTTCTGTCTCCTTTGTAAAATCTGATTTTTGAGGAAAGAATGAGTCTATCTCCTTTGAAGATGAAATAAGAATTCCCTAGATTTGGGCCAGGTGCAGTGGCTCATGCCTGTAATCTCAGCACTTTAGGAGGTCAAGGAGGGCAGATTACTTGAGGTCAGGAGTTCAAGACCAGCCTGGCCAACATGGTGAAACCCGATCTCTACTAAAATTCAAAAATTAGCTGGATGTGGTGGTGCATGCCTGTAATCCCAGCTACTCAGGAGGCTGAGGTGGGAGGATCACTTGAACCTTCAAGGTGGAGGTTGCAGTGAGCTGAGATCATGCCACTGCACTCCAGCCTGGGCAATAGAGTGAGACTCCATCTCAAAAAAAAAAAAAAGAGAATTCCCTAGATTTGGACATTTCTCCCAAATATGATGAAATCTACATGGAAGTGGTAGTCAAAGGTGTATAAGAAGGGTTAGAAGTCTCTTTGGACATTCAGACCATCTGGAAAAAGAATTACAAGTTCGAACAGAAAAACCTTTCTGGCCTATTTGGAGGGTTTGCATTGGCAGCATTGAAGGAGGGCATCACTGCTACCTACACTAACTCAGTCATTAACTGGTGAATGAATTAATATCTGCTCATCCCTTTCTTAGCCCAAACCTTGTAAGTTTACTACCTTTTTTCTCTGGCAAGAACACTTAGCATGAATGATATCTATCATCTTAACAGATTTTTTTTTTTTTTTGAGACAGGATCTGGCTTCATCACCCAGGCTGGAATGCAGTGGCACCATCTCAGCTCACTGCAACCTCTGCCTCCTGGGCTCACGTGATCCTCCTGCCTCAGCCTCCTGAATAGCTGGGACTACAGGCATGTGCCATCATGCCTGGCTAATTTTTGTATTTTTTGTAGAGAGGAGGTTTCTTGTGCAGGCTGGTCTTGAACTCCTGGACTCAAGTGGTCTGCCTGCCTCGGCCTCCCAAAGTACTGGGATTATAGGAGTGAGCCACTTTACCCAGCCACAGATTTTTTTTTTTAAGTGTAATTTAGTGACTCGCAAAGCTTATTGTGCATATGAACACTGGGGCTCTTATTTACATGAGAATTCTGACTTGGTAGGTCTGAAATGGGGCCCAAAGTTCTGCAAGTCTAATAAATAAGTTCCCAGTTGTTGCTGATGTTGCTGGTCCCTGGACCACATTTTAAGTAAAACCCAGAGTTTAGGTTTGGTCAACATGATGGGGAGACAAGGAATCAGAGAGTCCTTGCCTTATTTAAGGTGAGACATAGTTTCAATTACAAAATAGGCTGGGCAGGGTGGCTCATGCCTTTAATCCCAGCATTTTGGGAGGCTGAGGCAGGTGGATCATTTGAGGTCAGGAGTTCGGGACCAGCCTGGCCAACAAGGTGAAATCCTGTCTTTACTAAAAATACAAAAATTAGCCAGGTGGCAGTGGCGGGCACGTGTAATCCCAGCTACTCAGGAGGCTGAGGCAGGAGAATCACTTAAGCCTGGGAGGTGGAGGTTTCGGTGAGCTGAAATCATGCCACTGTACTCCAGTCTGGATGAGAGAGTGAGACTCTGTCTAATAATAATAATAACAATAAAGACAGGAGCAAAAAGGAATGTAGATAAAGAGGGACACATTGAAATAAGAAATTAAGATGATAGTAGCAATTACAAGACATTAATAATTATAATTAATATAAATAGAAGAAACTTTCTGGTTTAAAGATACAGATGTATGAATTAGATTAAAAGCCTAGATTTAAATGGTTTATGTGAGAAACAGCGCATTTGAATACACAAAAGTTTGAAGTAAAACTATGGTAAAAAGAAGACCTATCAGGAATACAATAATCAAAATAATGTTGATAACTATGATATATTAAATAAAATACACTTTAGAACAAAAATATTTGGGATAGAGAGAATCATGACATAATAAAAAGACTGAATTTATCAAGGAAGTATAGCAATTTAAAACAAATAGACACCAGTAAAATAGCCTCAACATACATGCAGCAAAAATTATTATAATAATAAACATGCTATCATAGTGGAAAATATCAGCACATCTCTCTTGATCATTTATGGGTTATACAATAAACAAACCAGCAAAGATATAGACGAAAAATCAATAAAACAATTGACACATGTAACTGTTATACCCGAGTGAGTTAGAAGGAAAGTGCCACACTCTGAGTTCCAATTGAGAGTCCCAGGATTGTTTGTTACCAAGCGGGGTAGCAGGGGGGACTTTCCATACAATTAGTCACCAAGTGGGTAGGTTACTCAGAATAGCAGGTAGACTTGCTAAGCAGGATGTAGTTACAATGGTTACAAGGTACTGGATACAGTGTGACCCAGCTGTGCACGCAGAGAAATGGTGGGGAAGGAGAGGCTAAGATGGAGTTTGTCAGGCTTACATCTAAGATGGAGTCTGTTGGGCTATCACAAAACAAGAACAGAATTTAACAAGCTTGATTGTTAATTGGGGGTGAGAGGGAGAGAGAGAAGGAAAAAGAGAGAGAGAAGGAGGGGGATATGATTATTTATGTATCCATTAGGATATATACAATTGTCTCATGCACATGAGGAACATTTTACAAAAGTTGATCATATATCATCTATTAAAGAAATCCGCAAAAATTTCAGATCCCACAATAATACAGTTATGCTAGAAGATAATTTTTAAAATATCTCTGATCATATGGAAATTTAAAATACACACACACACACACACACACACACCACTAAGTAACTCTTAGGTTAAAGAAACAAATCATAGTGAAATTTAAAAATAACTAAATCAGGGGTGGGCACAGTGGCTCATGCCTGTAATCCCAGCACTTTGGGAGGCCAAGGCAGGCAGATCACCCGAGATCGGGGGTTGGAGGTCAGTCTGATGAACATGGAGAAACCCTGTCTCTACCAAAAATATAAAATTAGCCGTGTGTGGTGGCACACACCTGTAATCCCAGCTACTCAGGAGGCTGAAGCAGGAGAATCGCTTGAACCTGGGAGTCAGAGGTTGCAGTGAGCTGAGATCGCACCACTGCACTCCAGCTTGGGCCACAGAGTGAGACTCTGTCTCAACACACACACACACACACACACACACACACACACACACAACTACCGTATGATTTAGAAATCCTCTTTCTGGGTATTCAGCCAAAAGATTTGGGATCAGGATCTCTAAGAGATATCTACACTCCCACATTCATCGCAAAGCTATTCCCAATAGCCAAGAGGTAGAAACAACCTAAATATACCTGACAGATGAAATCCTCTTTCTGGGTATTCATCCAAAAGAATTGGAATCAGGAGATCTAAGAGATATCTGAGCTCCCACATTCATTGCAAAGCTATTCCCGATAGCCAAGAGGCCAGGCAGGTCTCGAACTCCTGACCTCAGGTGATCTACCCACCTTGGTCTCCCAAAGTGCTGGGATTACAGGTGGGAGCCAATGCACCTGACCCATATAGTAGTTCTAATTTTATTTTTTGAGAAACCACAATACTGTTTTCCACGGTAGCTGCACCATTTCGCATTGCCATCAACAATGTACAATGATTCCAGTTTCTCTACATCCTCACCAACCCCCGTTGTCTTAGTCTGTTTTCTGTTGCTTATTAAGAATACCTAAATCTGGGTAATTTATGAAAAATAAAATTTATTTCTTACAGTTTTGGAGGCTGTGGACCCCAAAGTCAAGGGGACACATCTGGTAGAGCCTTCTGGCTGATGGGGACTCTCTGCAGAGTCCCAAGTTGGCTCAGGGCATCAAATGGTGAGAGGCTGAATGTGCTGGCTGTCTCTCTTCCTCTTCTTATAAAGCCACCAGCCCTACTCCTGTGATAACCGTTAACTCACTAATCCATCAATCTGTGAATGGATTCATCTAATCATCTCTTAAAGGCCCCATCTCTCAATACTGCCACATGGGGGATTAAATTTCAACATGAATTTCACAGGGGACAAACATTCAAATTATAGCGCCAGTCTTTTACATTTTTGACAATAGCTATCCTAACAGGTACAAATAGCTTTACTATTTAATCTCCAGGTGTTGTTGGAGGGCCAGTTCAAGTTCTTGACTTTGCCGCACAAAATAATTTGAAAGCAAGTCCAAAGTAAACGTAGGTGAAGAAGTTTATTGCAAAGCAAAAGTACACTCTGGTAGCTGGGTGGAGAATGAGACCGCCTCAGGTGACTTTGGGAAAATCCCTTCATGGAAAGCTTTTATGATTATTCATAAGAGAGAGGGAACGGATGTTGCTGTTAAGCATGTTTTGGGGTCTCCTGGATGCACATGTGCTATTGCTGAGCATGCTAGCACATACATCACTTGTCTCAGCATTTTAATTCTCCACCCAGGTGTGTGCTTTTCTTTTTTTCACCCTTATAATGAACATAGGTCAGCCCAAGGACATTAATTGTGGGTATTTGTTCTTGCACCGATTTGGGGATTTTCCCTTCTGCTCTTTGTCCTCCTTGCTGCAGAATTTTCTTTTTCTTGAGACAGGGTCTCACTCTGTCTCCCAGGCTGGAATGCAGTGGTGCAATCATGGCTTACTGCAACCTCTGCCTCCCAGGCTCAGTCAATCCTCTTAGGCTCAGACTACAGGCACACACCACTAATTTTTGTATTTTTTGTAGAGACGAAGTTTCCCTGTGTTGCTGACGCTGGTCTCAAACTCCTGAGCTTAAGTGATACACCTGCCTCAGCCTCCCAAAGTGCTGGGATTATAGGCATGAGCAATCTTTCCTGGCACTGTAGGATATTCTAACCATGAGTCCTGAATGTCGTTTGTGCACTGTCAGAGGTTTGTTCTCTCCGTCTATCTGGCAAATTTGTTCCCCATAGGGAGGCTATGACCACCCTATCTAACCTACCTCACAGGGAGATTGGTTCCATCGAAGGTGAAAGAACAAGAGAAGGAAAAGTTCTGAACAAGTGCCACTGAGCCCCAGAAGCTGGATCATCCTCCCACTCAGCTTACCTGGCTTCTTCTCTGCCTTCCTCCCTCTAGGACGCTGGCTCTCATGCTCCCACATCCTGGATTAGTGAGTCTCAGGTTTCTCAGATGACTGAGGTTCTGACTACTAGAATCAAAGAAATCCAGAGGAGGTTTCCAACCTGGACCCCTGACCAGTACCTGAAAGGTATGTGTAACACTGTCAGTCAGTTGTCTCAAGCACAGAATTAATAGGGACAAACATAATACATTGCACCAGATTCCCCCAAACCCCAGTTGCCTCCTGACAGACAAACCCCAGTTGCCTCCTGATAGAGAATCAGAGTTAACTGCCTAGTACCCTAGGTCAGCATTAACCTATCTCATGCATTTCAGGTGGACTCTGTGCCTACAGTGGGGGTGCTGGCTATGTCCGAAGCAGCCAGGACCTGAGCTGTGACTTCTGCAATGATGTTCTTGCACGAGCCAAGTACCTCAAGAGACATGGCTTCTAACACCCCAGATGAAACACAAGATCATGATCACATATGCAGCCTTGAATGTTACACAGATAAAACTAGCCAAGGGTGTCTGTAACTGGGAATCTGAGTTTGACCTAAAAGTCATCAAAACAACATCAATCACATTAAAAGAAGAATTATGACCTGCATTTATGATATGTAGTGTGTGTCTGTGTGGATCAAGGGCCGTGTTTCTTTAAACGTATTCTCATGGACGTTAGCCGTACTGTGGGTTTCTGTGAAGTGAATTTTATTTTTCGCTGACTAGTGTGGCCAGATTTAGCAAATAAAAATGCAGGAAGCCCAGTTTAAATTTGAATTCCAGGTAAATAACAAATAATTTTTTAGCATAAGTCCCACGCAATATTTGGAACACATTTATACTAACAAATTATTCACTGTTTATTTGAAATTCAAAATTATCTGGGCTTTGTATATTTTATCTGGCAACCCTATCATTGACTTCTTTGATAAAAATTAGTGTTTCAAATTTTAATTGAAAAATTTTGATAAGAAAAAGGGTAAAATGGCAGCCAGCCCCATCTGCATGAAATGGCTTCAGGAAAGTCACTTGCTAACTTTCTAGCATCATCTTAACTCCAGAATTGTCTCTCTGTCCTGAAAGTTATTGTCTCCTCTCCTTTCCTGGACCACTGAACCTTCTCCTACACCCCAGCTCCCTAATTTTCCCACCCAAAGTATCTCTAACTCAGCTAAACTATTCCCATGTTTGGGAGCACTTAAGTCACCAAGAGAGCCAGGCCACAAGGAGGTAATTCATCAGCTGGAGCTGCCCCTAAGCACACTGGCTGTGCACTGTACTAATAAATTATTGAATTTGAAGGTTTGTATTCTATAAAAGTTATTCATGTCCCATTCTATCAACTGTACAATATCAGCACTTACAGAATAATAAAGATGATATAGCAACTAACAAATCCTATTGAACTCTCTATCTGCAGCCACTGCATTAAGAACAATAAAACCAGGATACAAAGACATTTTGCTTGTTCACAAAGGCTTCTGTATTTGTCTATTCTCACACTGCTATAAAGAACTGCCTGAGACTTGGTAATTTATAAAGGAAGAGGTTTAGTTGACTCAGTTCCGCATGGCTGGGGAGGCCTCAGGAAACTTACAATCATGGCAGAAGGGGAAACAAACACATCCTCTTCACATGATAGCAGGAAGGAGAAGTGCCATGCAAAGAGGGAAAAGCCCCTTCTTAAACCATCAGATCTTGTGAGAACTCACTCACTATCATAAGAATAGCAGCATGGAGGTAATGGGAACGTGGGGATTATGGGAACTTCAATTCAAGATGAGATTTGGGTGGTGACACAGCCAAACCATATCAGCTCCTTTTCTAATTCAGATACAGATAATTAGTATAGAACAAAACAAGCTAATTTCACTAAAGAAGAAATTAAAAAAATTGAGCGTATGTCAGGAGGTAAATTTTGGAAAACTGAGGCCCAAATTCACATAAGAAAGAGGGAAGGCAATTTATGAGGTGTTGCTCTCACACCAGCCCTGACAGTTTGCATCATTTTTATTCCCTTAAACAGACAAGAAAAGTGCCAACCAGAGTTGTTGATAGTATAGTCGGCTCTCCATAGCCATGGTTTCTGCATCTGTAGGTTCAATGGGAATGGAAAATATTTTTAAAACATTGCATCTTGGGAAGCTGAGGCAGGAGCACAGCTTGAGCCCAGGAGTTTGAAGTTGCAGTGAGCTATGCACCACAGCACTCTATCCTAGGCAATACAGTGAAACCTTGCCTTAAAAAGAAAAAAAATTGTGGGCGCTGTGTGTTGGTGGGCTACTGGGATGGTCGATGAGGAAGAGGACCCCACCTTTGAGGAAGAAAATGAAGAAATTGGAGGAGGTGCAAAAGGTGGACAGGGTAAAAGAAAGATACTTTTTTCTAAAGAATTGCGGTGTATGATGTATGGCTTTGGGGATGACCAGAATCCTTATACTGAGTCAGTGAATATTTTCGAAGATCTTGTCATAGAGTTTA
The DNA here is from genome assembly GCF_030222135.1 of Aotus nancymaae. Lineage (NCBI taxonomy): Eukaryota > Metazoa > Chordata > Mammalia > Primates > Aotidae > Aotus > Aotus nancymaae. Next base: position 3,398,346 of record NW_026988546.1, on the reverse strand, counting down.
TCACTGAAATGACTCACAAGGCAATATCCATTGGAAGACAAGGTCGATACAAGTTGAAGATACTGTCTTTTTGATTTGAAGTGACCTAAGGACGTTTGCCAGGATTAAAGACTTGCTTACTATGAATGAAGAATTGAAACAAGCTAGAAAAACATTTGATGAAGCAAACTATGGATCTTGACACTTTTTGCAGTTTCTGAAAATTGCCATCTGGGGAAATAATATATAATAATTGTATATTTTCTTTTTTTAAAAAATAATTATATATCTTCTAAAGTAAGGTTCTGATATTTGGCCATATGGAGAAACACAGTTTTCACCCTTTATTTTTATGCCTTTCGTTTTAGAGTGATATTGGTGCATTTAATTGCCTGCCTTTGTATTACCATACTTGAATTACTTACTGGGTTTTAATAACCATGCACAAGTCAAAGTACCTTGCAAACCATGCGGTTTCTTCTGACTTTTGTCTATCTAAAGAATAAAGTATTATTTATGTGTTAGGCATGTTTATGCTTTTGTAAGCTAGACTGTAGCTATTTAATATGTGAAATCTAAATGGCATTTTTGACTGGACAGCTCAGACAAGTTCTTCATGTATTTGGAAGTTTTTAGACAACTAGTTTATTGTCTAGTTTATTATGAAAGATTATTAAGATAATAATTATTAAAGATAATGAACTGGGTTGGGTGTGGTGGCCCACGCCTGTAATCCCAGCACTTTGGGAGGCTGAGGCAGGCAGATCACCTGAGGTCAGGAGTTTGAGATCAGCCTGGCCAACAAGGTGAAACCCCGTCTCTACTAAAAATAAAAAATTAACTGGTTGTAGTGGCATGCACTTGTAGTCCCAGCTACTCAGGAGGCTGAGGCAGGAGAATCGCTTCAACCTGGGAGGCGGAGGTTGCAGTGAGCCAAGATCAAGCCACTGCACTCCAGCCTGGTGACAGAGTGAAACTTCATCTCAAAAAAAAAAAAAAAAAGCCAGACGTGGTGGCATGTGCCTGTAATCCCGGCTATTTGGGAGGCTGAGGCAGAAGAATTGCTTGAACTGGAGAGGCGGAGATTGCAGTGAGCCGAGAGGGTGCCACTGCACTCCAATCTGGGCAATAGAGCATGACTCTGTCTCAGAAAAGTAAATACAGACAATGAACTGGTTTGTGTTTCTTTTAAAGAGATGATAGAGGAAAACACAGTTTTTTATAAGAATGTTTATCTCTCTTAAAAGATAATTTGTTTTAATTTTCTTTGGGCAACAAGTTATTTTTTTTTTAAAGAAGCTAAGTTTCACATGAATAATGCTGTGTTGGAAGGCTTTTTGATTTAAAATCTTTTCAGACTTATAACATCCTATTAACTTTTAGGAGAATTTGTTTTCCCAGATTCAAGCTTCTAAAAATAAATGCTTTCAGTAGCAGGAATGGCATTGCTTAAAAAGCTGATGACAGGATAAGCATTTGCATTAGTGTTTTATTAACATATGTATAAGTACTTGTTCATTGTGGAAATGTGTCCTTGACTAAAACCGTCTGTGGCCATGGAAACCATGTTTATAGTTCTGGATATATAGGTTTTGTGTATTTAGTCTATTGTATTAAATTATTGCCCTTAGCTTTCACTAAGGATTACAATTGCATTTAAGTAAATCATTGAATGTTATTGTTTCTGAAACTTAACTTTTTGTGTTCCACTTATAAACATAATCTATAAATCAGTGCTTGGGAAAATTTTACTTTCTTAACCTACTGATACAGGAATAAAGTATGAACAATTAAACCGGAAAAAAAAATTGTATACCTGTACTGAAAACATAGACTTTTTTTCTTGTCATTATTCCCTAAACAGTACAACTACTAACATATCATTTATATTGTATTAGGTATTATAAGTCATCCAGAGGTGATTTAAAGTATACATGAAATTGTGCATAGGTTATATGCAAACCCTACATCATCTTGTATCAGGGACTTGAGCATCCGTGGATTTGGGTATGAGGGGTGGCTCCTGAACCCAGTTCCCCATTATTGTAATTCATCAACAGAAACTTGCCCTAGGTCAGAACACTGGTAAGGGACAGAGCCATAATCCAAACCCAGATTTCTTCAATGTTAAAGCCTATCTTTTTATTTTAAGTTTTATTTTTTTCCTAAGTGGCACACATACGTAATTAGATGGTTGGCACATGCATGCACATGTGTGCATCTGTCAGGGGGTGTTGAGTTGATCAACTGTCCCAGTTTGCCTGGAACTAGTGGATTTTCTGGGACATGAGGCTTTTAGTGCTAAAACTGATAAAATTAAACTGGAAAAGTCCCAGGCAAATTGGGATGAGTAGGTCACTCTAGCTTGGCCTTCCTTTTCCAGGAGGTATTTGAGGGCAGTTTTCTTTCCTTCCGCCCTTCTCCTTATTCTCTGTCTTTTGTTATTGCTACAGTGCCTGGGGTAGGGGGTTGGGGCTGGACATTACTGGTATTTTGGGAGGGGGGTGGACAAAGACTGCTAAATATTTCTCAGTTTGCACTGGGTGGACAAAGACTGCTAAATATTTCGCAGTTAGCAATGGTCCCACCCAGTGAAAAATACATAAAAAATAATTTTTTTTACATCTCCCTGAGTTAGCCTTTTGTCAGCTTTACAACCAAGATTGTTTTTTTTTGTTTGTTTGTTTGTTTGTTTTTTTCAGAAATCTGAGAGCCTTCTCTTTGAAATGTAAACACCGAGGAAGATAGTGTCTCTATGTCCCTTTCATTGTGAAGTTTAACCTCTGAGCACCTTTCTGTCTCCATCTTCATCTGCTTGTCACAGAGATAGTAAAATTTTATTACTCCTTTCTTTTTTTTGAGACAGGGTCTTGCTCTATTACCCAGGCTGGAATGCAGTGGCACAATCACAGCTCACTGCAGCCTCCACCTCCTGGGCTCAAGTGATCCTTTCACCTCAGCCTCCTGAGTAGCTGGGACCACAAGTATGTGCCACCATGGCTTGGTAACTTTTAAATTTCTTGTAGAGATGAGGTCTCACCATGTTGCCCATGCCATTATTATTCCTTTTGATAAAGGTGAATTTAGGCTAAACTATGAAATAATGTACAGCAAATAGCTCTGTTAAGTCTTCTCATAGGAAGACAGGTTCCTGTTAATAGAGAATGTATGTATGTAATGGCTAAAAATAGAGCAGTAGAAAAAGATTGTAACTTCTCACCTCCTTTGAGAATGAGAAGAAAAAAAGAAAAAAGGATAGTAACTTCTTGGCTGCATAAATAGGGTGGAATTTATTTCTATATATAAAATCTCTTTGCAGATGATCAGCCTTTGTCCATAGTACTCTGATTTATGCTTATTCAATAATAGAACTACTTTCTTTCTTTTTGATGTTTTGTAGAGATTTTAATTTTCCTAACAGTACAAAAAGGAAAGAATATTTGGTTAAAGGTCACTAAACTCTGGGCTGACAGTCAGCTGGGTATGCAGGGGAATGGTGTCTCAGTGTAAGTCTTAATCACATTAAAGTTGTTTTTGTTCGTTTTTATGTATAAGATTTTTCTATCAGGATGCCAGAAATTTTTTTCTAGAGGCCATGAATTACATCACACAAAATGGTTTGGTCCCAGATCAGATACTATGCAAACACTGTTCACAGCTGAGTTGTGTAATCACCCAGATTACTTTACTTTCTTGAATAATAATGGAGTTAACAATTATCCATTGCTTGCTGCCTTAGTTCTGTCTGTACTTAACACTAGTTCAACTCTAAATCTCCTCTTAATTGGTAGTTCATATTAGAGAGGCTATCAATTATTCTTTATGAAGAACTCTTTCCCAGAAACTTCTGAACTGCTTCTGTCTCAGGTAAGTCAGAAAGTTCTACAAATATCCTGGGATCCCCTTCCCCATATTCCTTTGTAGCTGTCCTATGTTGCACCTTTCATTTTTTACATCCTTTCTTAGCTTACACTTTTGTTTTGATGGAGCACATCCTCTAGCAGCTTTCTGAGAAAAGTGCATGGGAGGTAAGTTTTTTGAGTCCTTTCATGTCCAAAATATCTTTCTTTCTATTCTCACATGAATTAGTGAATTTGGCCTGAAACAGAATTCTAGTTTGGAAATAATTTTCCTTTGGAATTTTTAAGGCATTGCTCTGTTGGTTTTTGGGCTTTTAAGGTTACTCTTGAGAAGCCTGAAATCATTTTGATTTTAATATTTTCTCTTTATTTCTCCTCCTTCTCTTTAGAACATTGGTGTCCAATCTTTTGCCTTCCCTGGCCACAGTGGAAGAAGAATTGTCTTGGGCCACAAATAAAATACACTAACACTGATTATAGCTGATGAGGAAAAAAAAATCTCATAATGTTTTAAGAAAGTTTATGAATTTGTGTTGAACCACATTCAAAGCTGTCCTGGACTGAATGAGGCCTGCAGGCCATGGGTTGAACATGATTGCTTTAGAAGATTATAAAATATTTTCTTTGCTACATACATGTTTGACACTTCACATCAATGGGCTTCTTACTTACCTAGTGGAATTCTGACTTTACCAGAAGAGCAGCATCCTGACCTGACTCATCCAGCCTAGGGGGAGCCTGTTTTTCAAAGACATCTTCCAGCTGTCATCCAATGTTGGTACTCAGATCCACAGCTGTGGTTTCATTTTCCTGGGGAAGATGGGTGAACCATCTACCCATCCTGAAGGGAGAACCTGCATTGCTCCTCAGGTGAAAGACTGCCTCTATTTTCTTGTTTTTCCATTTCACTCATTGACACATAACTCTTTGGTTGATAATTCATTTGCTTCAAACCACAGACATCTCTGGAATTATGAAATCCAATCCTCGGGTAAACATAGTATTTATGTGGTCTTGGAGAGTCTACAGCTGCCTTATTTGATAAAGTTGCATCAGGATGTGTTATTTGAAACATGCCAGGATAGAAGACTGTTCATAACTGTCCTTAGAGTCTGACGTAACAACACTGATTACAGTCTGGCAGGATTGCCTTTTCTAAGCTAAGTGAAAACGCAATGCGGAAAACACCCAAGCATTTAAAAAAGATTTTTGTGACTCTATTTTCTCCATGACTTCTGAGGGAAACAGTTTAACAGTTCATAATTTTTTGTTCATTCCTAAGCACCACTGGGAAGTTTCCCTCAGTGTTATTTTCCTGTGGGTGATGTGTTGCCCTGATGTCTCCAACCAAGAACCCATGAGCACCCAGTGATTCCTCACACAACACCTACCTTGTTCTATCAAAATGTACCTCACCTGTGCTGTCTTCTCTGTGCCACGTGTCTACTCTCTAACTAACCTAAGAGGGAAAAGTAGTGAGAGACAAAGGGAGAGAAAGAGACAGAGAGAGAGAGAGAGAGCTTAAACTCACCAATAGGCTAATAGGAGTTGCAGTTTCCTTGTCTATAAAGTAAAAATAAAACTACCTAGAAGCAGTCAAATTAAATCAAACTACATTTAGGCCTGCAATTGAGAAAAATACTGAGGTTACCTGAGAGGATGGTGATTAGCTGTAAAGATTCATAAGGGAAGTGAGTGAGAAAGCACCAGAAGCCACCTCAGCAGAGGGTGAGTAGGTGGCATGAGGAGCTAGAATGTTCTCCAGGAGACCTCCTAGTGGCAAAGGGCAGCTCTTGGTGGACTTTGATGAGATTAAGGAAGTCTCCATTCTGTATTGACAATGACCACTTCTAACAGCCAAGTGACTTTCTGGGTACCCTCTGGTCTCCTGTGCACACTCAGGGCTTCTCCTGCCTCAAGGCTTCCACTTACTGCCTTCTCTCTGAGGTCTTTCTATTTTGGGCCCCTCTACAGCACGTCCTTCCCTGTGTCTTACACTCAAACTCTCCAAAAACAGATTCATGGATCACTTTCCAGCACAATCACTCACAGAATATTCCAAATGTGCCCCTTCCCCTGGTGGGCCAGTGTAAGCTGTTCTTTGAGATGTATCATGGGTAGACCGACACCCTTCCATGTTTATCCAACTTGGTTTTCTCCATGTGTTTTCTCACTTCGTTTCCAGCCCATAATCATTTAAGAGCACCCAGGTAGACCATGTGCTATGCTAAGAACAGGGGATATAAAGCTGAATATGACAGAATGTGAACTGACAGTCTATTGGCAAAGCCACCTGGAAAAGAGTATGATGCCATATTCATTTTCTAGGACTGCTGTCACACATTACCGCAAACTGGATCGTTTAAAACAATGGACAGGTATTCTTTTTCAGTTTTGGAGGTTAGAAATTGAAGATCAAGACGCCAGCAGGGCCATACTCCTGAAAGCTCTAGGGAAGAATCCCCCCTCACCTCTTCCTAGCTTCTGGTGTTGCCAGCAATCCTTGGCACTCCTTGGTTGGTAAACACATGTCTCCAATCTCTGCCTCCATCATCACACAGCCTTTGTTATATGTTCCCCTGTGTCTTCACTTGGCCTTCCTTTAAGGATGCCAATCATTGAATCCAGGACCCACCCTAATCTGCCAAGATCTCATCTTGATTACATCTGCAAAGATCCTGTTTCCAAATAAGGCCACATTCATTCAATTTTCTGGTGAATATGAGTTTCAGGATGACTCTATTCAACCCAGCACAGGTGGTCACAGATATGTCGGTGTATGGAAGTCTAGGGGCCACTGAAGAGGTCACTTCCTTTCCTCCTCCCCAAGTGGTGGCTACATACCAAGCTGATCTAGTCATAGAAGGTAGAGCATGACTGAACAGCATAGAGAGAGCAGAGGGCAAACAAGAGTTGTTGTTGTTGGAGGGTGGATATATAGGACAGGAAAAGTGATAGGTCCCTATACAGAATATTAAATTTAATTCACACAGAAGTATTGAAAATAGGTCATAGTATTCCGGTTTTGTAAGTGAGGAGATAGAGGCCCAGAGAGGTTAAGTCAGTTGCTTAAAGTCAAACCACCAGTTACAGGTAGAGCCAGGTTTGAATTGAGGCTTAAGACTTTAAGTGTTCACAAATGCTTCAAGGGCTCTTGTAGCTGATATGACCTGGTATAGCACAATTTCACATACCCTAGTCGGGGCAGCGGGGGGGAACTATGTTAGGTCACACCTTTGCCTTAGGACATCAAAAGCTTGAGTTAACAGTCACTATTTAAAACTCTGTGGTCCAAGCAGGTGCTGGTATCCATGACTGGGGGACCTGAAAGCAGATCATATCCCAGGGCTCTTTGCAGACATTCCCCACCACCAGCCCAGAGCCTGGTATCTCCGCTGGGTGGCTAGTTCCAGAAGGGAAATAACAATCACTGTAGTTTGGCTCTCAGGAAACTTCATCCTTAGGGGAAAGGGTGAACACCACATTAAGGGATCACGCCATGAGACAAAAGAATCTGAACAGCAGCCCTTGAGTTTTGGCTCTTTCCGCTGAAATAGTCTACCCAAATGAGAAGGAGCCAGAAAAGTAATTCTGGTAATATTAAAGCAGGAATGGCCACGAGAAACAGACCTCTCAGACACTGAACTAGGAAGGAAGGGGTGATTTATTCGGCCGGGAGCAAGGCGGCATAGCTGCCTAACAGCCAAGCTCATCTAACAAAGAAAGACCCTGCCCTTCTATAGGCTTACAACTCTAGAAAATTACATGTGAAAGGGTCTTGGGTTTACAGCTTTAGAAATTACACATGAAAGGGTCTTGCTTCATGGAGTAGGCGTGGGGTATGTGGCTTAGGTGGGGATTTGATCTTGTTGAAGTAAAAACAGTGCCTTCCAGAAAGATTCCCCCATACCATGCCTGTGATCTATAGGAGGGCGATTAAGGTGGCGCCCAGTCTGCCAGCCAGCCTTTACTTCTACTGAAATGTGGTGCGGAAGTCAAGAGGGAGGCGGTCTTAGATGCTTAGGTCTCCCTCTTCGATATGACAAAACGAGTTCTATAACAACCTGAAAAGATCACACTAGCTCTCCAGCAATGGATTGAAACCAAAAAGAAATCTCTGAATTGCCAGATAAAGAATTCATAAGGTTGATTATGTGAATGCTGAAAATCTGAGACTGGTCTCAGTTAATTTAGAAAGTTTATTTGGCCAAGGTTGAGGACGTGTGCCCGTGACACAGCCTCAGATGGTCCTGATGACATGTGCCCAAGGTAGTCAGAGCACAGTTTGGTTTTATACATTTTAGGGAGACGTGAGACATCAATCAACATATATAAGATGAACATTGGTTCTGTCTGGAAAGGAAGGACAACTCAAAGAGGGGAGGGGCTTCATAGATAGATAAGAGACAAATGGTTGCATTCTTTTGAGTGTCTAGCCTCTCCAAAGGAGGCAATCCGATATGCATTTATCTCAGTGAGCAGAGGGGTGACTTTGAATAGAATGGGAGGCAGGTTTTCCCTAAGCAGTTCCCACCTTGACTTTTCCCTTCAGCGTGATGATTTTGGGGGCCCAAGAAATTTTCCTTCCATATTTCCCTACTTTTCTTTTTAAGAATTTTCTGGAGAAAGCATTTTAGAAGAAAATGAGTACGTGGTCTTACGTTTCATCTGATCTATCATGGGTTAGGATAGTTTATTCCTAGATGGGCAGGTCCTGAGTTATTAGGAAAGCTCATGTTTAGAAGGTTGTGAAGTTTCCTGTCCTTTGAAGAGAAAATAGGGGAAGGGAGAGAGAAAAGCAACAACAAGCAAAAGAACAATCCTGGAAAATCGATATAGGCCACAAAACTCTGAAGTCCATACATCATAGGCAGGTATGAAAGCGGCTTATGTATGTATACACGTTGCTGTTATTTTCCTCTGAAGTTTAAGTTGTCTGGCTTCAATTCACAGGGCTGTGTGAAAGCACAGCTTAGTTTTCAGTGACTTCAAATCAGGAAAAACAGGGGAAGAAAAGAAGCTGAAAAAAAAAAAAACATTATTTTGAAGACTTGTAGCTAAGAAAAATTAGAATTTGGTTCAAACTGTAGAAAATCATAAAAATCAAAAAACATTAGTGAGCACTAGAATCTAACAACAGGTATACTATCATTTTTGAAACGTAAATCTTCTCTTCAGTTTCCCATTTTTACTAAAGACAAATCATGGTAGGACTGGTTTGCTTTATTATACTTGGCCTAATTATTTGTATACAATGCAGCAAAAATATTTACATAGGCTTATAAATTTGCTTTGATGGAACTTTGTTCCATAGAAGGAATCTCAGATAAGACTTTTTAAAAGCCGAGCCCAGCCATGGGTTTGTACCATCAAATACCTATGAGTTGAGTAAATTCCTCTTCTCTTGAGGTCCCAAAATAAACTTGAGGCTCCTGGGCCTTTCAGAAAATGACATTCTTTACTTACCACAGATCAGGAACCCTATACAGGGACTGTGTAGACAAAGGTATGAGTTCAGTTTTTGCAAGGGGCTTTTATTTGCTCCGTAAGTCAAGTTCTATTTCTTAAAGGAAAGCATACCATTCGTCAAAGCCTTGGTAAAATAACCAGTTTCTCCAATTGTATCCTGTTACAGAAAACAGATTCTTATTGCACTTATGCAAATAACTATATTGTCGTAAGTTAAAAATACTCACAAATACTTTCCAAGTTCTAGAGAAATCAGAGAGAAACAAATATGCTCCAAATTTTGTTCATCGAAATATACTTTACTCAATTGTTAAAAGCTGTAAACAGCTTAAAAGTGTTCTTGATTCTGAAAAACAAAACAAAGGATCAGCAACATTTTAAGCAAAATTTAAAAAGATTATTTCAGACTTCTATTAGTTTAGTCCATGCAGTTAATTCCTGTTCTGCTTGATATTCATGAACATTTCAGTTCTCCATGAGTCCTGAAAGTTTTCCTCTATTTGGATGTCACAATCTCCAAAGTTATCAGAAATCTGCATTTAAGAGTACCTGTTGGAGTTTTATAGCTGATTTCTAAACCACCTTCTAAAGAGGACCAAAAAAACACCAGAAAAACTCTTCTAGGCATTGGCTTAGGCAGAGTTCATGACCAGGAACCCAAAAGTAAATACATCAAAATCAAAGATAAATAGATGGGACATAACAAAACTAAAAAGCTTCTGCACAGCAAAAGAAATAGAAGAGCAGACAACCCCAGAGTGGGAGAAAATCTTCACAAACTATGCATCTAACAAAGGACTAATATCTAGAATCTACAAGTAACTCAAGCAAATCAGTAAGGAAAAAAGTAATCCCATCAAAAAGTGGGTTAAGGACATGCATAGACAATTCTCATAAGAAGATGTACAAATGGCCAACAAACATGTGAAAAAATGCTCAACATCATTAATTATCAGGGAGATGCAAATAAAAACCACAATGTGATACCACCTTACTCCTGCAAGAATGGCCATAATTAAAAAAATAAAAAAAATCATAGATGTTGGCGTGGATGTGGTGAAAAGGGAACACTTTTACAATGCTGGTGGGAATGTAAACTAATACAATCACTATAGAAAACAGTATGAAGACTCCTTAAAGAACTCAAGGTAGAGCTACTATTTGATCCAGCAATCCCTCTACTGGGTATCTACACAGAGGAAAGGAAGTCTTTATATGAAAAAGACACTTGCACACCCATGTTTATAGCAGCACAATTTGCAATTGCAAAAATACGGAACCAGCCTAAATGCCCATCAACCAATGAGTGGATAAAGAAAATATTATATATATGCACCATGGAATACTACTCAGCCATAAAAGGAAATGAAATAATGGCATTCACAGCAACCTGGATGGCGCTGGAGACCGTTATGTTAAGTGAAGTAACTCAGGAGTGAAAAACCAAACCTCACAGATTCTCACTTATAAGCGGGAGCTAAGCTATGAGGATGCAAAGACATAAGAATGATACAGTACTCTCTGGGGACTTGGGGAGAAGGGTGAGATGGGGGTGAGGAATAAAAGACTACACACTGGGTACCATGTATACTGCTTGGGTGATGGGTATGCCAAAATCTCGGAAATCACCACTAAAGAACTTATCCATGTCACCAAATACCACCTGTTCCTTAAAAACTGTTGAAATAAAAAATAAATGTAAAAAGATGTGGTAAAATATTAAAAACAAATAAAAATAGAAAAAGTCTTCAGTCAAATATGGTAGCCACTAGCCACAAGTGGCTATTGAGTACTTGAAATGTAGCTAGTTTGAACTGAAATGTCCTGCAAGTCTAAAATACACACATTTAGTACAAAAAATACTATAAGGTATCCCACCTTTTATATTGATTTTGACATAATATTTTAAATTGGGCTAAACAATGAGCCCAATTTAAAATATTATTGGGCTAAACAAATATAGTATTAAAATTAATCTCACTTCTTTCAATGTGGCTGACAAAAAAGTTTAAATGTGTGGCTGACATTTTAATTCTATTGGACAGCACAGGTGGCGAAGGTCTCTGAAGATAAAACACCAAATAAGTATATTTTCCACGGGGACTAGGGGTGGGTGCTTTGGGGGAAGTGAATAGCTGCTGGGCAGTGTTAAAATCAGGGTGGTCCTAGATGGCAGTGAAGAGCAGTCTTTGTGCAGCCAGATGGCAACTGAGAGCATGAATGCCTGACTGTTGGAAACGACAAAATAAATCATGGAATCCTGAAGTTTCAGGGTGAAAAATGCCTTATAAATCGTCATCTGACCTAATAAATAATGGAAAGAAATGCCCTGGACTCAGAATCTGAATGTTTTGGTTCCAGTCTTAGCTCCATCATTTATTAGATGGGACGTCTTGAGCAAGTCAGTCTCTTTTCTTATATGTCTAATGGGAGACATAAAACCTGCTTGATCTTTCTTGGAGGGTTATTTTGATTATTTTAATGTATTTGAAAGCCCACTCAAAATTCCAAGGTACTGCAAAAACATAAGATATTAAATAGATGTTGTCTATTTTACAATCCTGGCTCAGCCCAGTTCTACAGACAGTTGGTAATTTTCAAGGTGAGTAATTAATACATAGATACTCTGGCAGTGAACATATTATTAGTGTGTTTGTGCTTATGTCTACACAGAGAAGAGAGAGGAAGCAAAGATAAAACTTGTAGCTCCCATTTTCCTCTATATTTCTACTTATTTTTTCTATCACAGTTACAATCCCTAAAGAAAAATTTAGATGAGTACTAGAATCTGAGAAAATTAATTAAATCAGGCTGAGATGATTAAGATAGAATAAAATGAGCTGTAGAATGATGTTTTCGATGAGCTACTCACTCTGCCCAGGTCAGCACCTTCCTTAATTGACTCTTTTCAAGGAAATGCAGTGCAGTGTTGCTCTCTGTTGTCACCTGTGTGTCATGACTCTCTGGGGCCATTGACCCATTTGTCTTGAATAGTCAATTCTCTGGCCCCAGGATTTCGAGGAGACAGGAGAAGCTGGGGTACATGGCTGAGGCATTCTCACTCCTGTTCCAGCCTGAGGAAAACCCACTGAGCCTGGGTCAAATCTGGGGGGCAATTGCTGACACCTGTGATTTCTGAGCCATCCTCCCTCCATTGCTGGATGAGGCCTCAGGGAGGCCAACAATTTCCTGGGCCTCTCTGTTGCTGTACACATCTGGAACTGAAATTCATTGTATATCCCTTCGACCCTGAATTTAACCCTAAGAAGTGTGAAAAATTGGTTTGAACGACCTCATCAAAACTCATGTTGAAATTTGATTACCATATGTAACGGTATTGAAAGGTGGGAACTTTAATAGATGATAAGGGCCAGGGTGCAGTGGCTCACACCTGAAATCCCAGCACTTTGGGAGGCTGAGGCGAGAGGATCACTTGAGCCCAGGAGTTTGAGATCAGCCTGGGCAACATGGTGAGATACTGTCTCTAAAAAAATATATATATACAAAAATTAGTAGGGAGTGGTGGCACACACCTGTAGTCCCAGCTATTCTCAACTGAGGTAGGAGGTTTACCTGAGCCCAGAGAGGCTGAGTTTGCAGAGAGCTGTGATTGAACCACTGTGCTCCAGCATGGGCAGCAGAGGGATACCCTGTCTCAATAAAAAAGAAAAGAAAAGAAAAGATAATAAGATCATGAGGCTTTGCCCTCATGAGTAGAATCACGTTGTTCTCTCAGGAGGGGCTTTATTTCTGCAGAATCAGCTCAGCCCCATTTTCTCTCTGTCTTGTGTATTCACCTCCACCTTCTGCCATTCCACCATGGGATGACCCTTGTCAGATGCCAGAACCATGCTCTTGGATTTCCTAACCCCCAGAACCATGGGACAAATAAATTACTGTTTATCATAAATTACCCAGTCTGTGGTATTCTGTTATAGCAGCAAAAATAGCAGACTAAGAAACTCACCATCCCAGTCACCACAGGACCAGAATTCTAGAAGATGCCCTTGTAATTCTCATAAAACCCTGGGGCCCAAGGCCATTTAAGAGGTAGCCCTCCACAGCAATCATCTGTGGGATCAGACATGGCTAAACTTTAGGGATTAAACAAGAGTCTTTAAAAGCCTAAAGAGGCTGGGCACAGTGGCTCATGCCTGTAATCCCAGCACTTTGGGAGGCTGAGGCGGGTGGATCACCTGAGGTCAGGAGTTGGAGACCAGCCTGGCCAACATGGTGAAACTCCATCTCTACTAAAAATGCAGAAAATATTAGTTGGGTGTGGTGGCAGGTGCCTGTAATCCCAGCTAGTCAGGAGGCTGAGGCAGGAGAATTTCTTGAACCCAGAAGGCAGAGGTTGCAGTGAGCTGAGATCACGCCATTGCACTCTAGCCCGAGCAATACAGCGAGACTCTATCTCCAAAAAAAAAAAAAAAAAAAAAAGCCTAAACAGTTTTAAAATAGTATGTCTTTCTGACAATTAACTAATACAAGTTCCTTGTAGAACACTTGAAAATTACTGTAAGGTACTGTGATTATATCCCTTTTAATTATGTAATTATTTTGTAAAATAAAGTTCTCATTTTTCTCTCTTTTCTTTCTTTCTTTTTTCTGGCATATGACTAACAAAAGACTAGGACCCAGACTGTAGTACAGAAGGACTTCTATTTAAGAAAATGAGAAAAAGTTGCGATGATATCTTGTGATACAAAAAAATTTTAAAGCCAAATAAATAAAATGAGAAAAAGGCAAATAACCCAGTGAAAAGTGATCAAAGAATATAAGCAGGCAGTTCAGAGGAGGTAAAACTGACATGACCAATGAGCATATATGAAAAGATGCCCAATCTCAGTCAGGAAACTGACTTTTCCCACCCAATTTAAGTCTAATTATAGCAAACCTTGGTGGAGCATGGGAGCACTTAGACCCTGCTTTAGAGGGGTAAATGTGGTACAGCTGCTTTGAAGAAGAATTTTATAACATCTGGTATAGTTGAAGATGGAATTCAGCTTATTTTCCATGCCTGCATATACACACACTTAAAACAAAATTGGAAACATTCATTAATACCATTTAATAACCTGCTTAAGTAAAGAGCTTAACAGTATCATGAACATCTTTCTGTTGTTAAACAAGAAAACTTATTATTAAGAAGCCTCCAGCTGAGGCTCCTAACCCCTGCTTCCTCTCTTTGCACTGTGAGGGCCTCTGGCCTGATAAAAAGTCACCAGAACCTTCACACACAGCCCAGAATCACTCACACCTGTCAGCTCCTCCACTGTCAGTGGGGAAATGTGATAGCCCCGAGTCCCTGCATGCCTGATTTATTCCTCTCACCATTCACCCCCTCATCCTTCTGCTCTTGATTTTGGTCAGGTTACGAAGGAGAATGAGTTGGAGAGGTCCACAGGGCATTCCAGTCCTCCTGGAAATCAAGACTGCAGGAGGCAGGCATGAGGGAGTCAGCAAGCACTTGGGAAAGGGCCCATGCAAAGCAGGCTGAAGCTTGCATGCTACTGTTTGTTGCAACTGTGGGTGGAATTAGAGGTAAGGTAAGAGAAGTAAGGTGGGTGAGAAAGATGGAGGATACACTCCGCCTCCAAAACCTTAAACTTAAATCTTCCCACTGGCCCTGGAAAGCCCCTTACTTTCTTGCCTTCATTTCCTGTCCACTTGCCATTGCTTTAACCATTCCTTTGTTAAACTCCAGCTCACTTGTCCCTGTACCTCCTTGCATGGCACCTGCAGAGCTGCACCTCAGCCCTGGACCACTCCAGCCCTCTCCTTTCTCCTTGCCTGTTCTTAGGTTGCTGTGTCAAACCCCAGCATTTCAGTACCTCTAAGTGAGCATTTATGGACTCCAATCTCAATTAGTCCATATGTGCACACCACCAGTCTTTTTGGCTCTCTTTCAGCTCTCTCTCCAATTCTACAGAGTGGCTTTCCCACATGTTCACCATTTTCTAAGTCTACATAGTTTTTACTCTCAGCACATGATTTGACCTCCTGTTTCACAGAGGAATTAAAAATCATTAGGTAACTCCCTCAGTTTTCTCCCATCAACTCTATAAATGGAACTGCATTGCTACCTGATTTTTTTCTCTTTTCTTCCTGTTACAATGGAAGAGGCAATCCCATTCCTGCCTCAGGCCAATTTCTGCTCTTAAGCTCTTAAACTAGTGTCTTCAACATCATTATCTGATCAAATAATCCTATTGTTTGTTGTAGCCTCAATATTTTCTACAGCATTTGATTGTGTTCAAGTCACTCCCAGGATAAACCGTGACAAAAGGGCTGTCTTTGGCGCAAGTCCTTCTCCAGATACCACTCCAGCTCTTCTCTCCATCACAGGTATAGTGAACAACTGTGGAACAGTTTACAAAATCATCCAGACTTCTAGATAAGTGACTGCCTGGGGTCAGAGGGTGAAAAGGAGAGAAGAGGAAGGGGAGAGAAACTGGGAATGATTGCTAATAGTTGTGGAGATTCTTCCATGGATAATGAAAATGCTCTAAAATTGATTATGCTGATGGTTGCATGACTCTGTGAACATACTAAAAACCATTGAGTTGCATACTTTATAATGAGTGATGCCTATGATATGTGGACTATAGCTCAATCAAGCTGTTTTTAAAAAATAAGTTACTTGGCTGGACGTGGTGGCTCATGCCTATAATCACAGCACTTTGGGAGGCCGAGGTGGGTGGATTACCTGAGGTCAGGAGTTCGAGACCAGCCTGTCCAACATGGTGAAACCCCCATTTCTACTAAAAAATACAAAAATTAGCCAGGCCTGTTGGTGGCACCTATAATCTCAGCTACTTGGGAGGCTGAGGCAGGAGAATTGCTAGAACCTGGGAGGTGGATGTTGCAGTGAGCTGAGATTGTGCCATTGCACTCCAGCCTGGACTGGTAACAGCAAGACTCTGTCTGAAAAAAAAGCTTACTTTTGGCACAATGAAAGACATAGTTAGGGGATATCATGAGGCAGTCTTTTTATGGTGATAGGACAGTTCCATATCCTGATTATGATGATGGTTACTTGCATCTACACATGGGCTAAACGTTCACAGTACTATTCACTTCAGAAATATAAATAAATAAATATATTTTTTAAAAGAGCATGTAAAAACAAACTGGGGAAATACAAATAAGGTCTGTACCTAAGTTTATAGTATTGTGTAATACTAATGCTAAGGTTCTGGGTTTGACATGTACTAGAGTTATGTAAGGTATTGCCGTTGGGGGAAGCTGGCTGAAGGGCATATGGGAACTCTTGGTACTATTTTTGAAGCTTCTTGTGAAATTTAAACTATTTCAAAATAAAAATGTTATTTGTAAATTTTGTTTCAGACTTCTCCCTTCTCCTTTCCAAATCACAGGGAGTCCCTTTTTCAAACAAATACATTCCTAGACGTGGTTGAATGATCAGAGGTGGGCACCACACCCAGCCAGGTTCATAGGAATTTTTTCCTGGATGTTTTTTAACCTGTGTATTATTACATTATCTCATTATACTACAGCTGTTGGTATTCTTTCATTGATAACTCTTTTGGAGTATTTCCAGTTTTGAACCATTATGAATAAAGCACTATAAAAATTCTTTTTTTCTCTTTTTTCTGTGCAGAACTTACAATCTATGAAAATTCTTGTACAAGTCTTTTGGGAGACATTTGTTTTCATTCCTCTTGGATAAATAACTAGAAATAAAATTCCTGAGTCATATAGTATGTTTACTTTGTAAGACACTGCTAAACAGTTCTCCAAAGCAATCATACCATTTTAACTTCCAACCAGCGATGTTTGAGAGTTCTGTTTGTCTCATATTCTTGCCAATATGTGATATGGCTAGTCTTTGGTTTTAGCCTTTTTAGTGAGTATGAAATACTGTCTCATTGTGATTTTATTTTGCATATCCCTGATGTCTAAAGGTGTTTTCCAATTTTTCATGAGCTTTATTGGCCATTTGTATATCTTTTCTGAAATGTTGGTCAAATATTTGACATTGGAAGACCAATGATGCAACCATGTAAGTGGCTTCTTCGACAAGGAAGGTGTGCTTTTTACCTATCATATAGTAGATTAAAGCCAAGACAAGAAAAGCACTCAGCAGTTCAAGCCTGACATTGAAATATCCTGGGGTTAAGTTGAACGTTTTAATGAAATTATACAGAAGGGCTCTGCTTCTGCCTTCTCACCAGCCATTGATGCCAAAGTGCCTTTGCTATATATTCTCGGGCAGCTTCCTCATCTTTTCTGAACTTATCCTTCCTCCATTCCTACCAGGGAGGCTACAGAGTCCTGACAATGAATAGCTCCTGCTTGTCCTACCAAGTTTCCTTCATGGCTGAAGAGAGACTTCACCTTCTACTTCCTGTCCTATAATTCAGCTGTTAATTATTTTTTCTGAGTGCATGGATAAACAAGCAAATGAATAAATCAACAAGAAGCTAAGCCATCAGGACCTGAGTACAAACCCATCATGATAGTAACTGGCATCTCTATGAAGCACTGTAGTTTATAACATGTTTTTACATATAAAATTTATTTTTATCTTCAAAACAAAGTCGTGGGGCATTATTACCATCTCCATTTTACAGATGAGGAAAATTAGGGCTCAGGGAGGTTAAATGACTTGGCCATGGTCATCTTCCTTGGCTGTTGTTCCTGAGAAAGGAGAGCTGTGCCTGGGATTCACAAATAATGACATGGTGGAGACAGCCCAGTCTCTATTACCACAGACTAGTGTTGGGAAGGAGGCAAGTGGGGATGCAGAAGGCGAGGGAACCAAGCGAGCCCGAGATGCTGGATTCCTTTAACTCCCAAAAGTGCTGACCTAGGGTAGCTCAGGGAACAAGGGCAGGTCTTTGTGTGATGTGAATTGAGAAGTCTTACCAGGAACCCCCAGCAGAATCTACTTCCCTGGGTATACACTGTACCTCAGTTTTCATAATCATTCCTCTCCTCCTAACTAGGACAGTACTACTTAAACTTTTCCATTGAAGTTTTCCAATTGCTGAGGCAATTTAGTCATTAGGGATGATTTGAGTCCCCATCACTGAGGCCAGGAACCCCAAATCTGTTAGGACTCCCCAGAGGCTGCCAGAGAATTGTGGCACTGAAGAGTCTTAGGAGCAGGCAACTGATTCAAAGGGGCAGGGGACAAGGCCATAGAGCTTTATTTGTATAGCACAGACATTGCTTACATATAGATTGTTTTTTTCTTTGGGAATGTTTTGGGGACTAATGGAGATTATGACAGGTGCCAAGGTCCCCTCAAGCCCCTCCTGGAAATATCACTACAACTCACAAGTACAACTCACTCTTGTTATCTCTGAGAAGAGGTGAAGAATTAGTCAGTATATTTCTTCTTAGTGATAAGAAATTTCTAAGATCCTTATACAACAGTTCACACACTTAACCATCCACTGGGTCAGTAGGGTATCGCAGTTAAGAGTTGGGCTTTAGAGTATAATAAACTTAGATTGTGCCCCTTACTATTATTCTACCAACCATACCATAAAGGTCAGTGCATATTAACTACCTTATTATTACTGGTGGAGAAAATATAAAGTGACAAAAAACCACTTTGGACTTAAGTTAACTCATATTAATTTGCTTTCTAGAAATTTCAACAACACCTACAAACACTTGAAAGATAGTGGTATAAAACCTCTGACTGGTATTATTTATCCAGACCACAGACAATGCTTTGAATCTAGATTGATTTGGACCTATTGCAATTTGCTGTGCAGGGTCATTTGTCTATCATGCTGGCACTTCTGATATAGCAGAAGAGCATGGATTTTGGAATCTTATAGACCTGGGTTCAAATCCTGGTTCTGTCACATGCTAACTGTGCCATCTTTGACAAGTTACTTAGCTTCTCTGAGTCACAGTTTCCTCGTCTCTAAAATAAGGGATAATACCTGCCTCACAGGGCCAGTGGAGGATTGAGTCATATAGTATCCATAGGAACCTGACAAATGTTGGGTGTCAAATAAATGTTCAATTGTTCTCTCATAGTTTGAGTGAACAGAACAATTCACATCAGTTTGAAAACGATTGGTTGAGTTGCAGCATCCTGACCATTAAGACCCCCATACCTAGAAGGACTCGTAGCCCCACTAACTGAGAGCAGAAAGATAAGTATTCTTCACATTCAACAGTGCTTTAAATGTTTTATTAACACTTTCTTCCTCCAGTGCACGTACGGACAGCCCCAGCCTCCACCTACTCTCTTTTACCTAGCTTATAATTCTTTCTTAACTTCTTCTTAATCTTCCTTTCTTGAACTTTCTTATTGCACTTAGCCTGGAAGCCTCAGGTAAGTGGCTCTACTCACCCTGTAGTGAAGTGGGTCATGGGCACAATGTTGCTAGTGATAGTCTGTGTGTTTCTAAGGCCTGCCTCAGGTCAGTTAGACTCCTGCAATATCCCTTATTCAGGAGCGGTTCTGACTGCAGTGTTGATGGTGGTGGAGCAGACCCTCCATGGGTCACTTTCCTGAGAGTCAAGCAGGAATCATCCATTGGCTCAGAACAACCCTGCCCCTCTTCCAGAGATGGAAGGCTAGAGGCCATGCCAGGGCAGTCTGTTCTACAAGCAGGAAGGCAGGCAGGGCAGAAGCGAATGCCAGTGGACTGTGCAGACCTCAGCTTGGGGAGGGCATGTTCTCCTGGGAGTGGAGGTTTTTTCATTGCCAGGGAGCTGGAAAGTTGCCTGTGGCTTTGTCTTCCCGTTTCTCATACGGCCGCCTTGCACCTTTCTTCACTTGATGGATGTAGGGGAGGATTGTGTGCAGTCTGAGAAACTTGCTGCGCTTATGGAAGAACCCAGACCAGACTTCTCCCTCCCCTCAAGGCAATGTACTTTGCCTGTTTCAAGAATGTCCTTTCCATTTCTTGTTCCTGGGGCTGCACAATGCACTTCCTCTCTTCCTCTGGACATAAGCCTGAAAAAAGACACTCTCTCCTAGAAGTTTTTATCCCGGGCTAAATCCTTTTTTCCCATATCCTTTGCAATTAGATCTCCCAGAGCAGGAGGCCACACTTGCACCTGTTTGTCAGAAGTGGGATTGGAGTAAGGAGCCAAGTTCACCTATCATGATCATGTGACACAGTGGTTTGAGATCATGTGCCATATTGGTATGGGGATCATGTGACATTGGAATGGGGAACAAAGAGCAGGAGACTCAGCATTTCAGGTAAATAACCAATTCAAGAATAACAATTGCTAGTATTTCCTGTTATCTTTTTAAAGCGGAGTATCTGCTTTTTATTCACAAATTTAGAAGCTGTTTGGCTTCTAAATTTGTGACTATCTAAATATCTAAATATCTAATTTTAGATATCTAGAAACAATCTATCAAAATTATGCCTCCTGAGCAACCTGGGGGTTCATTAGGTTAATTAATTAATAGTGGTTAATAAACTCTTTGAAATCCTCTTATTAATGAGGTCACCTAAGTCCAAAGTACTATTATAACCAGGCCTAATGAGGTCAGTGGTTTAAAGAGAGGGTTTTAAACCATATATAAAGCTCCTCTAATGATCGTTGGTACAAGATGAAGGTTAGAAAAGTCAGGTGAGTCTTCATGCTTGTGTTTAAAAGTTTCCTCCACAGCAGTAGAACCCCATTGATGTCTCCTCAGCTGAAGCCAGGTGCGCAGTGATCTACTGACTAATGGATTCTCCAATTGTTAAACCTGTGTTATAGGACAAAGGCCACCACTTTGTGAAAGCTTGAAGTGCAGTTTGCTGCTGAGTACAGAAGATCTTTGCAGACAGAGAGGGGGGATTTTCTCTGTAAGGTTGCAAACAAGGTTAGTGCTGGCTTTCTTATATCTTGTGAAACTTACAAGCTACCATTTCAATGAGACCAAGAATAGAGTTGATTGAGAAAGAAATGGAAAACAGGAAACCTCTTCTAAGTTATGTTCTCTGATGCTCCTGTTGGTATTTTATTTTGTTTTTCCTGTGGAGACCCTAGTAGGAGAATGGGAACACCCAGGCATGGTAGCATGCACATGTGGCTCCCAGCTACTCGGGAGGCTGAGGTGGGAGGATTGCTTGAGCCCAGGAGCTTGAGGCCATAGCGAGCTATGATTATGCCACTGCACTCCAGCCTGGGTGAAAGAGCAAGATCCCATCTTTAAACAAACAAATAAAAAACCAAAACTGATCCTTGAAGGCAGAGGTAGGGCAAGTAACTAGAATGAAAGGATCAGTATTTTTTTAAAGAAAGGGAACAAAATTGTGGGGTCGCCAAGCTTAGAGATGGGATAGAAGTGTATATTTGGTTACATAAGTAAGAAGAAATGCATAGCCCGTGTCAATATGAAATTGGATTGAAGACAGTTGGGAGTTTATACTTAGGAAAGAGAGTGATCCAACAAACCGTGTACTGAGCCTGTGAGAATACTACTTGAAACTGGAAAATGAGAATTGAATTGGAAATAACTCTGCATTTTTTAAAAATATGAAAGCAAATTTTTCTTTAGGAAACTTTCAAGTTTTAAAATTAACCAGTTTCTATTTCAAATCAGAACAGGTCCTGGAAGATAAGATTCCCCACAATGCTATCCTCTGTGGTGTTCTGGGGACTAATTGCCCTCATTGGTAAGTCACTGGCTGAGATTTAGCATTGTTCACAGGGTGTCCACAAAAACCTCCAGCACAATCATGAATCAGAAAGAGCAATGATAATGGGCTCTCTTTCTGACCAGCTTGGCCATTAATCAACTATTATTTCTATAATTAACAGTATGTTCTGCTCGCTAAGCAGGTGAAAAACAGGATCAAATAATCCTGTGGGAATTTCAAATAATCTCGTATTTATTGATCTGCTTACTTCCTGTCTGACAATATACCTATCAGGCTTGATATCTTACTGAGAGGTATGTGGAACAGGGCCTTGGAAGCAAAACACATGAAGAGAAAATTATCAATGCCAAGCAGTTGATGAGAGTTAAATGTGAACAGGTGGGAAAAAAGCACTAGTCTGGGAGGAGTTTGGGAGGAAGAGCTCACATCCAGCTAGGATGCTTAGACATGAAAGGCTTTTTGGGGGGATGTGTCAGTTGAAGAATGCTTGGTGATTTAATAAGAAAAGGGAAGAGCCTGCTGGAGAGGAAGAATGACTTCAGTAAAAGAGCAGAGGCAGAAATGAATGAAAAGTCTTTGGGTTGGTGTGGCCAGGGATAGAAGAGGGGATTTCTGGGGGGAAGCCTGGAAAAATAGGTTGGTGAGTTGGTAAAGGATCTTGAATAAGCGAATGTTAAAACTTTGACCTAAGCAAAATGAAAAGCCATTATGAGCAATGTTCAAGTTGTCTTTAATTATCGAATAATGACTGAAAAGAAAGTGTTTCTAAAATGTTTAATTCTAAATTTGGGAAAACAAGGCTACCCAAAACTAATTTCCAGTTACTTATGGTCAAAAGCAGGGCAACATAGTTTTAAATTTTTGCTCCTTTTTAAATTCCCAGGTGAAAGAAGAGTTAAATAGCCAGCAGATTAATTATGAGCTACCATATTAGCTGTGTATAGCTGAAAGGTGACTCTAATTTAAAAAGGGCCTGTGTGCTTATAATGCCTGCACAGGCAGTATAGGGTCCATGGTCATATTCCATTTCGCTTAAAATAGTGGTTCATAAACTTATGTGTAACAGTCAACTGGGCATGCTGGTTAAAGTGCAGGTTCTTTGGTCTTATACTACAAGATTCTGGTTCAGTAGATCTGGTGTGAAGAGCCCAGTGATAAGCATTTTTAATAAGCATCCTGGGTAACTTTGATGCCTGTGGTCTGTGGGCCACTCAGTAAGCCTGGCAAAGACTGCCTCCCAGTGAAAGGATGTTGAACCTGTCAATATATGGACACTTGATCCAGATAATTGAAACAACCCCTTTCTGTCTCATTCCTTCATCCATCAAACTATCCATTCATCCATTCGGCAAATGTTTATTAAATGTCTACTTTGTGCCAAGCATTGTTACAGGTGCTGAGAAGGATATAGCAAAGAAAAACATCTAGTATCTGACCTGATGAAATTTATCTTCTAGTGAGATGAATGGGCAGAAAGAGAGTGAGAGGAAAAAAGGAAGAGAGAGGGAAAGAATGAGAGGAAGGAAGGAAGAAAAAAACATTTCACCTGTAAAAATTTTTATGTGTTTCTAACATATAAGGACCAGCTCTAGCACAAAAAATTGTTCCTGGTTCATCTTGAACATTTGCTGCCCCAGGCCAGCAATCAGCCATTATCCTGAGGAGCACTGGTTCCTCTTAGCAGAAAATGGCATTTAGAGACCACAATGTGAGAAGTAGGAGTGCTCCATTGCTATGGAGCTGCAATTTCTTTCAGGTGTTTTCAGTGGCAGGAACTAGAAAATACATATTTTAAAAATAAAAACAATTGTGCATTGAGATATTTCACATTTATATTTAAGAATGCAAATATTTTATATCAGTTTTATATTTGTACTTCTGCTATTTACACTAAAAATCCTGTGAGAATACTATCTTGAAACTGGAAAATGAGTATGACATTAGCATTGTTACTCATTTACATATAATAGTGTCTAATGACATTAGATATTAGCATTATTTACATATGTAATTTGTGAATAATGCTAATTTGCACATGTAAATTACTTATTTGCATACAATAGTGTCAAAATAACTATGACAGTAGTACCAATCAATAATGAGACAGTCAGTATAATTTAAGATTTTCTTGTGAGTATTTATGTTCATAGGATGTATTCCTTTGTAGCGTTATACACACGTGGATATATTTTAAAGTCACTTGAGATAATTCTGCTCTATGTGTTTATTAATCTTTTAATTTGATATGGAGTTATGTTCATTTGTTTTTTTTTTTGATTCCTTTTTCCCTATTTAATTTTTAAATTTATGAGAACATTTACATGGTTCCAAAATAAAACTTTAAAAAAGATACAGTTAGTCTATCCTCTATCCCTTTTCCCTCTAACTTCCTCTTTCCCTCTCCATAACTAACAATTTTTATTCATTTCTCGTTCATCCTTGTATTGTTTCTTTTGAAGATATGAGCAAATCACACAAAATAGATAATTGTATTTTCTCCCCTTTCTTACACAAAGAGTCCAATTCTATAAATACTATTGTGTCCCTGGAGAGAATTTTACAGGAGTATATACAGGTCTTACTCATTCCTTTCACAGCTGCATAGTACTCCACTATGGATGTAGCTTCACTTACTCTACCATCCCTATACTGATGACATTTGTGTTGTTTGCAGTTATAAACAGTGCTGAAATGAACAGCCTATCACAAAACTGTGTTCCACAGCAGTGCATGAGACAGCCTATTTCCTCACAACCTCTCCCACAGAGCATATTGCCAAACCTTTGGACTCTCACCAACTAAAGAGTTGGAAAATGCTGTCATAATGATGTTTTCATGTGGCCTTTCTCTTCTTTTGAGTGTGGTTTAACATCTTTTATATCTTTAAAAACCATTTTCATTTTTTGTCTGTAAACTGTCTACATATTCTGCTGATAAGGTGATACTTGGACAGAGACCTGAAGGCAGAATCATGTAGGTACCTGAAGGAATAGCATTCTAGGCAAAAGGAACCACAAACATAAAGGCTTCAAGGCTGAAACCTGCCTGGTGTGTTGAGGGATAAGTGCAAAGAAGAATGTGGCTGGAGGAGAGTGGGTAAAGGGAAGGAGAAGTGGGAACAGGAGCAGAGGGCTAGATCTAGTAGGTCTTGGAGGCTGCAGGCTGGACTTGACTGTTCCCCTAAAGAGGGAGAAAGCCACTGGAAGGTTAAGAGAGAAGACTGATAGCAGCCCATGCATATCCCACAGGGTGATTCTGTCTACTAGGTAGAGGATGGGCTGCAAGAGTGAAGCAGTGAGGTCAGTTAGGGGCTGTTAGGAGAGTCCAGATGAGCAATGATGCTGGTCTGGACCATGACAGTAGCAGAGGTGGGAGAAGTGGTTAGATTCTATTTTTTTATGTCAAACATTTTAACAAAATACATTTTTTTTTTTTTTTGAGATTTGAGACAGGGTCTTGTTCTATTGCCCAGGCTGGAATGCAGTGACACCATCAAAGCTCACTGCAGCCTCGACCTCCTGGGCTCAATCAATCTTCCTGTCTCAGCCTCCTGAGCAGCTGGAATTACAGGCATGTGCCACCACATCAGGCTATGTTTTGTGTTTTTTGTAGAAATGAGTTCTGCCATTTGACCTAAGCAAAATGAAAAGCCATTATGCTTTTCATTTTGCCTGGGCTCAAGCCTGGGCTCGAGCAATCCTCCTGCCTCAGCCTCTCAAAGTGCTGGGATTCTAGGCATGAGCCACCACATCCAGCCCAAAGTACTGTGTTATAACAAATATTTGGACTCTTAAGGTTCAAGTTAACAGTCCTCAAAGCCATTAGAACGAACTTTTCAGTATTACAGAAAATAACCTTGCATCTCCTTTAGCAAAAGCTCTACCTCTCCTTTAACGGGTAGACTTGGACAGAAACATGAGCCGCGTCCTGCACTGCACAGGGGTTTAAGGACCTAAGAGGGAACAGTGGGGGATAAGGAAAGACACAGACACAGACAGAGAGATATAAAAACCTGGGCCAGGTGGTCCGGGAGGTGAGGATGTCAGTCTTTCCGGCCCTGACCTGTCTCAGCGTACTTATATTTTATATGTTCACAAAGCACATAGCAGAGGGAGGGTGCAGTTACTTAGAACAGCCTGTGGTTAT
Organism: Aotus nancymaae; assembly: GCF_030222135.1. Classification (NCBI taxonomy): domain Eukaryota; kingdom Metazoa; phylum Chordata; class Mammalia; order Primates; family Aotidae; genus Aotus; species Aotus nancymaae. The sequence continues at coordinate 3,372,290 of NW_026988546.1, read as the reverse complement.
TATTCTCATACCTCAGTTAACATACTTCAGCTAAAAACTATCTTGCAGCAAGGTCAGCGAAAGCTAGTTATCTCTCTAGGCCCTTCTGTTCTCTGAGACATACACATCCTCCTGTTGTGGTTTCACTTCCCTGAAGTTCAACCAAAGTTCACAGCAGCCGTGAGGGGGTGTGCTACTCCAGCTCCCTACAGAAACTCACTTTTTAATGACAGAATAAAAAAACAAGAATAGATTGGACTTAAATTATTTTGGCAAATCCAATTTTTACTTCTAATTTTATTAAATAGACATACATAGGAACTCAATTTCATGGTAAATGATATAAAATAAGAATATATTTAAATTGTTATGCACCCTTCTTTCTTATTTTTCTAAACAAAGGCAAATTGTTAATCCAGATGTTCACATCCCCAGAAACATTTGTGTCAGAAGTGTTTTAAAATTCTTTTCAAAACAGGGTGGGAGTGGTGGCTTATGCCTGTAATTCCAGCACTTTGGAAGACTGAGGCTTTTGGTCAAGAGATCGAAAAACAATACATACTGGGGATTCTAAAAGGAGAGAGGGAGGGAGGGAGGCAAGGATTGAAAAACTACACATGAGGTACTGTGTTCACTATTTGGGTGAAAGATCAGTAGAATGCCAATCCTCAGCATTATACAATATGCCCAAATAACAAACGTGCACATGTACCCCCAAATACTAAAAAAAAAAAGCCAAAAACAAAACTCTCAAGGTTCCTGCTGAAAAACCTTCTGTCAGTTTTAATTCTGAGTGAGACTATAGCATGGTATGACTGCAGTGCCTGTAATCCCAGCACTTTGGGAGGCCAAGGAGAGAGGATTGCTTGAGCCCAGGAATTTGAGACTAGCTTGGGCAACATAGCAAAACCCCATCTCTACAAAAAGATAAAATAAGCCAGGCATGATGGTGTGTGCCTGTGGTTCCAGCTACTCAGGAAGCTGGGGTTCTCAGCAAATGTTTGAGCCCAGGTGTTGGTGGCTGCTGTGAGCTATGGTCATGCCACTGCACTGGCGCATGCCTGTAATCCCAGCTACTTGGGAGGCTGAGGCAGGAGAATTACTTGGGAGGCAGAGGTTGCAGTGAGCCGAGATCATGCCATTGCACTCCAGCCTGGGCAACAAGAGCGAAACTCTGTCTTAAGAAAAAAGAAAGAGAGATAAATTTCCTAATATTTTGCATAGTGTTTTAGGATTAAGTGCTGTTGATACAAAACAAAACAAAAGATTGGAGCAGAGTGGATATTGGGGAACTTCTGTCTGATGAACAAATAATGGCAACAAGGGAGTTGGGCAGTTCTGTCTGTGGCCTTCACCTTTGGTTTAGTGATGTTCATCGCAGCAACTCAAGCAGTATCTTCTCACAGGCTTCATGTGAGTTACACTTCTGCCTCCTAGGCACTTCCAGGGGCTCGTACCCGTTCACTCACTCAATGAACCCTCACCTACATCCACGCCTGTACCACGGCTGCTATGGGGACATCATGACCATGAAGACCTCTGGAGCCACCTGTGATGCAAACAGTGCGATGAACTGTGGTAAGTGAAAAGCAAAGGAAACGTTTGGCTTTCCCTCTTTGATCATTTTCAGATTCTTAGGAACTGACTTAATTTTGCAAAGGTATCATCATTATTATGACAATAGTATCAAAATTAAAAATTAACAAAAAACACTATTCTGACCAACCTAACAATCCGTTTCTTTTCATTTTCCACCCCCATTCTTTCCAAACCTTGGTCAGCTGTGTTTATTTCTACATATTGAAACTACTGCTTGAATAAATATTAGACTCTGGCTTTGTTTTCTGGATGGTGCTGCTGTGTTTGCTTCATGTTACAGCAGGCATATCTGAAGGAAGCCAGGATGCTCTTCACACCTCCCCTCTTCTGTAATCCTGTTCCAAAGTCTTCTTCATCATGTTATCCTGATTTTAGGGTGTTGGAGCTGGCAGCAACCACAAGATCACATCAGACCCCAACCCCTCGGTTTACAAATCAGAGCCCAGAGATTCAGCAAAAAGGGGAGACTTCCCAATAGCATAGAACCAGGTAGTGGCAGAGCCAGGCTAAAACATACATTGGCTGACTCCTAGTCCAACACGTTTCCCAGTGCATCAGTGTGGCAGAATTTTTTTTTTTTTTAAGATGGAGTCTTGCTTTGTCACACAGGCTGGAGTGCAATGGCACACTCATGGCTCACTGCAACCTCCACTTCCCAGGTTCAAGTGATTCTCCTGCCTCAGCCTCCTGAGTAGCTGGGGTTACAGGCACCTACCACCATGTCTGGCTAATTTTTGTATTTTTAGTAGAGACGTGGTGTCACCATGTTCGCCAGGCTGGTCTCGAACTCCTGAGCTCGGGTGATCCACCTGCCTCAGCCTCCCAAAGTGCTAGGATTACAGGTGTGAGCAATTTGAAGGAGAAACAGAGCAGAAGCGGCACCTGTTGGAGGTTGTGGACCTGTTTCTGCAGTCAGAGATCAAAAGGATGTCTTAGAATAGTTGTCCCAAGCCACTAGCAGTGATCAGAGGCTGTGGCTAACTTAGCAAATTTTTAAAAACTGTTTTCTTCTGAAGTAGAAGAAACAGTTTCTTTTCTTTTTTTAATTTTAAATTCTTTTTTTTTGAAGATGGGCTCTCACTGTGATGCCCAGGCTGGTTCCTAACTCCTCCTGGGCTCAAGCGATCCTCCTGTTTCAGCCTCCTGAGTAGCAGGGACTGACTTCAGGCACCCACTATCATGCCCAGAAAAACAGTTTCTTTTCTATTTACGTAGGGATCCGTGGTTCCGAAATGTTTGCTGAGATGGATTTGAGGGCCATAAAACGTTACCAGACTCTGATCAAAGAAGTCGGGCAGAAACATTGTGTGGACCCTGCTATCATCGCAGCCATTATCTCCAGGGAAAGCCATGGCGGAGCTGTCCTGCAAGACGGCTGGGACCACAGGGGGCTTAAATTTGGCTTGATGCAGGTATCTAGCTAGAAATTTTCTATCCAACCCACTTCATCCCTCCTCAGAAGCTCAACCCCAACTAGAAATCTATTTGCAGTGCTTCCAAGCCCCAAAATACCCTGGCATCTGGCTACAGGTACTCCAGCATAATATTTTTTTTTTTGAGACAGAGTTTCATTCTTGTTGCCCAGGCTGGAGTACAATGGCGTGATCTCGGCTCGCTGCAACCTCCACTCCCGGGTTCAAGTGATTCTCCTGCCTCAGCCTCCTCAGTAGCTGGGATTACAGACACACACCACCACCCCCAGCTAAATTTTTGTGTTTTTAGTAGAGATGGGATTTCATCTTGTTAGCCAGGCTGGTCTCATCTTCCTGACCTCAGGTGATCCACCCTCCTCGGCCTCCCAGAGTGCTGGGATTACAGATGTGAGCCTCTGTGCCCAGCCACTCCAGAAAAATTTGATCTGGGACTTCTGTAACACATCTTTATATTTCATTCAAGACTTAATCATTATTAGATATCTTTTAAAAAAAGTATTTTAGGAGTTTCATACCTACCATTCTGCAATAAATAATACATAATATACTAAAACTGAGAAAATCTTATAAACAGCACTATTGTTACAGGTATTCTCTTGGGGTTCATGAAGTAGTAAATTTCATCCATGTGGATCAAAAGACCATACAATTAAGCCCTACTTGAAACAACTTGTTCCTTTGGGTAAACTGGAAGAAAGGGATCCAAATTATCTGGATATTTGCTTCCAGGATGTATTTTAAATTGTCTGTAGAAATACAGACTTCCCAGTTAGAAGCAAATTTTTAACTGAATTAGCTGGATTATTATTTCTTACTATAAAAGTCATAAATGTCTAGACTTTGGGTGTTGTTTCAAAACAACTTTTTAATTCTTTTTTTGTATATTAGAATGTTCAGTTAAAACTGTGCCATGTCCATTTCTCCCAAACCTTACTTCATTTCTCTGACTCTCATCTCTATGAAAGAAAGAACAGTAGAATTGACTCTTTGGGAATAAAGGCTGGTATCTATGACTTGAATACAAGGAGAGGAAATTAGGAATGGCAGAAAAATGTGTTACCTCATCCAGATGCTCACTTTATTATCTAAATTTTCTAGCTTGACAAACAAAAGTACCCCCCTGTTGGTACCTGGGACAGCAAAGAACACCTTTCACAGGCTGCTGGGATTCTAACAGATGACATTAAGGCAATCCAGAAAAAATTCCCCATGTGGAGTGTTGCTCAGCACCTCAAAGGTAGACTGTATTCTAAGTACTCTGTTTAAATGAGCAATGAATGAGACCACTGAAGTGTGACCCGAGACTCCTTGGGAGCATTTCCACGGGATCAGCAGTGGACCTGGGAGGAGATGTCTAGGGGCTGCATTTGCATTCTCTGAACCATTGAGTTACTTTGAGTGGCCCTCAATCCCCAACCTCCATTTCCCCTTCTGCAGAATGTTGGGGTTCTCATTCATTGCTTATTGAGCCATTGAATGATACCTTGAAACAGTGAGACCCTGTTTCTATTAAAAAAAACAGCTGGGCATGGGGACACACTCCAGTAGTTCCAGCTACTCAGAAGGCTGAGGCAGGAGGATTGCTTGTGCCTGGGAGGTTGAGAGGCTGCAGTGAGCATTGATTATATCACTGCACTCCAGCCCAGAAGACAGAGTGAGACCCTCTCAAAAAAAAAAAAAAAAAAAAAAGAATATATTTGCCTACCTCTCATAGATTTTTTTTCTGTTATAAGAAATTGTCAATAACTTTCCGAATTGTCTGAACAAACTTTTACTCTGTGAGTATTCTCAGGACTTCAGGTACTATATATTCAAGTGGAAATCTCTGCTTGGCTGACCACAGGTGCCCTTAAGGTCAGCATCTCCCAGATGGAATTAACTCACTAGCCTCCCACTATAAATTTGCTCTTTATTCTGCATTTTAGGTGTCTTTCTGGCACCATAATGTAATCAGTCATCCCAGCCAGAAAACCAGATTGCTTTCTTAGGCTCTCTGGTTCCTTCTTTCTTCACACCCAACCACATCAATTCCTATTACGTTTACCTCCGACTGGCCCATGTTATGCCCTCCACACTCTAATGGCTTAATCAGAACAGTTTCTATTCTCTATTTCAAGGTCCTTGAAGGCAGGGATCAGGACCAGGCATCTTTTTCTCTGGATATGAGAACAGAGCACAATTATGTTAAACACATACATAACTACTAAAGATAAAATTCTAGGGTAAAATAGCACACACATGCATATGTACACATACCCAAAGAAATAAGTATGTCTTGGGTACCTTGCAGTCAGTGTGGCACCTCTCCTGGCACACAGTAGGTGGCTTGAAAACATTTCCTGAATGAATGAGTGAGTGAATAAATGAGTGAGTTATTCAATAAATGAGAGAATGTTACAAGCATTCTCAGCAGAGGATAACTGGGGGTCTAGTTCTGCCAGGCCTGGATTACATAAAAAAGCAAATCTGATTTTTGCAACAAGAAAAAACAAAGAGTTTGGAAAAAGAGAAAGAAAGCAATCTGGAATTTTCCCAGTGATTCTTGGGGTAGCATGTCCTTTCAGAAAATGAGAAAGGGAGGAGGAGTTGGGATTGCCTGCTTTGGAAGATTTGCCTGGAGAGCTAACATCTTGGCAATGCTCATTGCTTATTTCTGCTGAAAGTTAACATTTGAGCCTAACTCTCTGTGTTTCATTTCAGGCGGTCTCTCAGCTTTTAAGTCAGGAGTTGAAGCAATTGCCACCCCGGCAGACATAGACAATGACTTCGTCAATGATATCGTTGCCCGAGCTAAGTTCTATAAACGACAAAGCTTCTAGGCAAAGCTCTGCAGGTGGGCCAGGTTGGCAGAGTGCTCAGATGGCCACATTTGGGAGTTTTATATGAATGTGTTGTACTCAACACTGGCAAAGAAATGATTAAAATCATAAAAGAAAATTCATTTCCTGATTTTCTGAATGAAAGTAAGAATTGAAAAAAGGAAAGAAAAATAAAAGAAATCCACCCAGTTCACAATATGGTTCCCAGGAAATGTACATAGACATATACATATATATACACACACAGACACACACATATATATATAATTACTTTGTAGTAAATGTGAATGTCATGGCAAATGGCATCTACATATTCCAGCGAGGCTTCATTTTAGCCCACGATTCCAATGCCCACCTATTCCCTGCCTACCAGAATTGCTAACAAGTTAAATAAGCCTTACTCAAGCTTTCGTCCTTTTCCCAGTATCTGCCCAAACTACTTGGGCTTTGCTTATGAGAAACTCCTGGCTCGTAAGCCAGCCAACTCATGGGACAATGAAGGAAATAGGGATGGAATTCTAGTTTCATAGGAAACTGAGAGCCAACTGAGGTGAAGCTGTCATTTAAATTAGGTACAGCAAATCCTTCAAACCCACAGCAGCCTCCTGTGTTTTCTATTGTTTGTGAAGATCCAGGGACTGGCTTTTCTTATTTTCAGCAGTTGCTGCTGCAAACTTTCTTTAACGGGGTCCACCCCTCACAAGACACGGCTGAAGATAAGCATATAGGATCCAAATCAATTATGGTTCTTTGGTTCCAAGCAAAGTAACCACTTATAGAAATTTTAAGCAATAAAAGGAAATTACGGGAAGGCTAAAAAGCCAAGTGAGAAGGTCAAGGAGATGAAGGGACACCAGGCAACTTTGGGGTCTGGATAGCAGGAGTGGGTTAACCGTATTTTACAGCATCCCCAGTAAGTGAATGAATTAGCACCCTCACCAATACGCATACATGTACTCTAAACACCTTTTTCTGATTATTTCATCATTCTGCGTCACTTTCATAATGCCAGGAGAGGTTCGGAGCTGTTTATCTTGGGTCACATATACATCTACCCCTTGGCTATTTTGCCCACACTACCCACAGTGGAGAAGAAACAACTCTCTAGAAGGAAACTGTGTGCTGTTTGTGGCCTTTACTTCCACAGTCAGGAGAGGACACAAGCACTAACATGTTGGAGTGTAAAGTGGACGTGTGACGGTGTGGCCCTGCTGGGCCTTTAACTCCCTTTGGAGATGTTCAATGAATGTTTCAGCCCATCACTTCTGTTTCTGAAAAGGATTCAAAATCATACACATCTGCCTCTGAGCCCCCTTGGAGAAAGCCAAGTAAATCCTTCTTTGCCCACTGATCTCTCAATCCGGCCTGAAGATTTGACCCAGGCAGGACCAGAAATTCTTGTTTCACTGTGCAGGGCAATGGTCAGTTAGTGTGGCAGCCCCTCAGCATGTAGGCCGATAGCTTCTATGACAGTTTGAGGTCCATGCTGTACCAGGTGTTAAGTATTTTTATTATCCTCCCTGCATGTGGGTCATCCAGGATGTTCTTCAGATGTTCACTTTGCTCAGGAATGATTTCTTTTGGGTTTTCCCTCATATTCATGAATTTCATCTAATCGCTAGCCCCTTCAATGTCACTACTTCAACAATAAAGTACATCTAGATGAGATCACTTTCAAGTAATTTGAAAAACAAGAAATAGTACGCTCACGTGTTTCCCAAGTGTATTCCCCTAGTATTCTCTTGTTGACTAGGATGCCAAGAGATGTCCCATGGGAGACCTCACATTCAAGTTGTCTTAGTTTTGTTTCCCAGAAGCAGAACTTAAGGCAAGGATTCAAGTGTGGCTAGTTGGTTTTGGAACACTGGTATGAGGTGGCTCGATGATACGGAACAGTAAGACAGCCAGTAAAACATGTCATCAAGCCACCTACCACAGTGGGCACCTGAGCTCAGCCTTGCGGGAAAACTGCTAGGAATGGTGCAACACCCACACCACAGAATTATTCTGCCCAAGGTACAAGGAGCTGGGGCATTTATACATCAACTCCTGAAAGCCATTGCTTGAGGAATCTGCCTGTAGGGCTTTGGGGGAAAGTGTTAATTCTTTGGTACTCTGGTTTGCCTTGCAAAAAAGCAGCACACATTTCTGAATTTCCAAGGAAAAGGGGCTGCAGGCACAGAGGTACAAATACTGGCAGTTGGAAATCAACTGAAAATTCTAAAAGACCTAGGGATATGGGAGGGTGCTAACAGCATCGACTTTACCAGGGTTAGGTACACCTGGAGGTTGGGAATATCCTTCAAACATTGCTTGTTTTCATCTATGACTTAACAATATGGTAAGAACAATCTGAAAATAACACACAAGCTTCGTTATGTCTGGTGATTTTCATGCCAAGATTCTCCACGACCTCTTAGAATTAATAATTAGATATGATACAGCTATCCCAGTCCTTATCCTCTTCCCATCTCCATCTAGCTCAACAGCTGATTCCCAGGGATTTGCTGAGAACAATGTCAAAGATGTTAGATGCAAATGTGGCACTATTAGATATGATATCCAGTCATCCTCAATTTTCTTTATATTTTTTGCCTGTGCCCCTTTCAGGCATTATGAATTATTATGTGTCTACATTCTATTATGTAAAATAGCATTTCTTTTATAGTTGTCCAAAACTAGCTTCTTAGGCCAGGTGTGGTGGCTCACGCCTGTAATCCCAGCACTTTGGGAGGCCAATGCAGGAGGATTACTTGAGCCCAGGAGTCTTGAGCCCAGGAGTTCGAGACCAGCCTGGGCAACATGGCAAAACCCTATCTCTACAAAAATTACCGAGGCCCGAGGCCTGATAGCACACGCCTGCAGTCCCAGCTGCTTGGGAGGCTGAGGCTGGAGAATCACCTTAGCCTGGTGAGGTCGAGGCTGCATGCAGTGAGTCATGATTGCAGCACTTCACTTCAGCCCAGACAACAAAGTAAAACCTTGTCTCAAACAAAAAATTCCAAAACCAAACCAAAACAAACAAAAAAACTAGGTTCTTACTGCAGGATGAAGAAAAATTGTCTTCTAAATTTTTTTTTTTAGGTTTTGAAGGGAAGGCGAGGGTTAAAGAAGGACACAAAGACAGAGAGTGGTGGCTCTACAGCTAGTGCAGGCTTTATGTCCAGTGTAAGCCCTTCAGAGGTGGGGACCAGCTTAATCCCAGTGCCCACCGCTGCTTACAGTCTGGGGCAATTATAGGCTGGGCGGGAGTGGTCTGGAAGGGTTGGGACATGGCCTGCTGCCTGGGAAAATGTTGATAACATGTTCCCATGATTAGGCACTTTGGTGCTTGTTCCGGTGGAGTGTGATGTTCCTTACACTTTCTTCCAGCAGAATATAAGAGAGTCAGGAGGTTGGGCAGGCTGTTTCTTACAACCTGAACCCCTGTGGAATGTTTTACTTTGACTAAGGTCTGTGAAATGACAGGGGCAGGGAGGGGGGCCTACAAAATGCTACAATTTGGACTAACAATTTTCAAAGCAAAAAAAAAAAATAAATAAACCTAAAAATATTTTCCTTGCTGGACTTACAATTATATTCTCATCCTTTCTTTTTCTTGGCCATTAATTCCTCACTTGCTAAGAGAACTGTGACATAATAAGAAATACATGTTTGATCTCTGCAGCGTGGTGCAGGGGAAGCAAGGGGAGGAAGTCTCTGCTTCCACACCTGTGATCTCTAAGAACGCTCTCCACACTGATGATTGAAGTGCTGTGTGCTGTTATGCCTTCTATTTTACAATACTAGGTAGGGGAAACATTCCCCAGGCAGACACAATGTCCATTCCCACAACACAACCAGGCAAGAGATGCAGCAAGCACTTCTCATGAAGCCTGTTGAACAACACTAGTTCGCCTACAAACTTTAATTCCATCAACCACTACATTCCTAACTGTGGCCTCCATTAGGACTTAACAGGTTTTGGTGTTACAATACTAGGTGTTAAGAAGTGTTAGGCCGGGCGTGTGGCTTATGCCTGTAATCCCAGCACTTTGGGAGGCCGAGGCAGGTGGATCACCTAAGGTCAGGAGTTCAAGATTAGCCTAGCCAACATGGTGAAACCTTGTCTCTACTAAAAATACAAAAATTAGCTGGGCTTGGTGGCACACATCTGTAATCCCAGCTACTGGGGAGGCTGAAGCAGGAGACTCACTCGAATCCAGGAGGCGGAGGTTGCAGTAAGTCGAGATTGTGCCACTGCACTCCAGCCTGGGCAACAGAGTGAGACTCTGTCTCAAAAAAATAAAGTGTCTGCCTCAGGGCTTCATCAATGGGTTTTGGAACCACAGTGCTGGGATTCCTGTATCCAGTCCCAGTAACCTTTTCTCCATACCCCCGACCATTTTACCTACTGATGTAGATAAGGCTTTAGGTCCCCACTGAGGAGGGGTAGAGCCAAGGAACTGTGACCCTTTTGTCAATCTTTATCTTGATGGACCTGCTAACCACTGTCGCAGTGATAGCTGGTCAGGTTTCTCATGGTAAACTTCGCCTTCTGGCTTTCTAAATTTCTCCAAATTGGAGTAAATAGAGCAGACTTGTTTGGAACCCTTTAATGTTGAGGGACCAGCAGGGGGGTCCCTTGGGCTTGCTCAGCCTTTGGTAGTGCTGTGTTAAATAGTTTGTTTTAATTCATCACTGTCCATTTTATTCATCCCATTTCTTAATAACCATCTAAAGCTTTCTACACTGCTGGACAAGTCCCACAACTCTCCTCTTTTTCTTCTTTGTTTTGCTCCTGTCAGTATTTTCTTTAAATACTTTCTTTCTTTTTTTTGAGACAGAGCTTCACTCTTGTTGCCCAGGCTGGAGTGCAATAGTGTGATCTCGGCTCACTGCAACCTCTGTCTTCCAGGTTCAAGTGGTTCTCTTGCCTCAGCCACCTGAGTAGCTGGGACTATAGGTGCGTACCACCACGCCCAGCATTTTTTTTTTTTTTTTTTAAGTAGAGACGAGGTTTCACCATGTTGGCCAGGCTGGTCTCGAACTCCTGACCTCAGGTGATCTACCCACCTCGGCCTCCCAAAGTTGCTGGGATTACAGGCATGAGCCACCACACCTGGTCAAGCATCTTATTTCTTAATTGCTGTTTAAAATTTTCTACCATGCTAAGATCTGCCCTTTGCCTTTCTCCATTCTCTTCTTAATTAACCTAATGTGTTTTTTTTTCAACTTTTATTTTAGATTCAATGGGTACTTGTGCAGACTTGTACAGAGTATATTGCATGACGCTGAGGCTTGGAGTAAGATTGAACTCATCATCTAGGTAGTGAGCATAGTACCCAGTAGGTAGTTTTTCAGCCCTTGCCCTCCTCTCTACTTCCCCCCTTTTATAGTCTCCTGTGTCTCTTGTTCCCATCTTTATGTCCATGTGTACCCAGTGTTTTGCTCTTACTTATAAGTGAGAACATGCAGTATTTGGTTTTCTCTTTCTGCATTAGTTCTCTTAGAATTATGGCCTCCCGCTGCAGCCATGTTGCTGCAAAGGACATGATTTTTTTCTCTTTTTTAATAGTGGCATAATATTCCATGGTGTATATGCACTACGTTTTCTTTATCTAATCCACCATTAATGGACACCTAGGTTGATTCCATGTCTTTGTTATCATGAATAGTGCTGTGATAAACATATGGGTGCATGTGTCTTTTTGGTAGAATGATTTATTTATTTTTTGGGGGTGTACATCCAGGAATGAGTTTGCTGGGTTGAATGGTGGCTCTATTTTTGGTTCTTTGTGAAATCTCCACATTGCTTTCCCTAGTGGCTGAGCTAATTTACATTCCCACCAACAGTGTATAAGCATTCCCTTTTCTCCACAGCCTTGCCAGCATTTATTTTTACAATTTTTAAATAGTAGCCGTAGTGTCAGATGGTATCTTACTGAGGTTTTGATTTGCATTTCTCTGATGATTAGTGATGATGAGCATTTTTAAAATATGTTTGTTGGTTGCTTGTAAGTCTTCTTTTGAGAAGTGTCTGTTCATGTTGCCTACTTTTTAATGGGGTTATTTGTGTTTTGCTTGTTGGTTTGCTTAAGTTCCCTATAGATTCTGGATATTAGACCTTTGCCGATGCAGAGTTTGCAAATACTTTTTCCCATTCTTTTGTCTGTTTACTCTGTTAATAATTTCTTTTGCTGTGCAGAAACTCTTTAGTTTAATTAGGTCCCATTTGCCAAGTTTTGTTTTTGTTGCAATTGCTTTTGAGGACTTAACCACAAATTCTTTGCCAAAGCCACCGTCAAGAAGGGTATTTCCTAGATTTTCTTCTAGGATTTTTATAGTTTGAGGTCTTACATTTAAGTTTTTAATTCATCTTGAGTTTATTTTTGTATACGGTAAGAGGTAGGGGTCCATTTTATTCTTCTGAATATGGCTAGCCATTCATCCTAGCACCAATTATTGAATAAGGAGTCCCCTCACCATTGCTTATTTTTGTTAACTTGTCAAAGACCAGATGATTGCAGATGTGTGGCTTTATTTCTGGGTTCTCTATTCTGTACCGTTGGTCTATGTGTCTGTTTTTGTACCAGTACCATGTTGTTTTGATTATTGTAGACTTGTAAAATAGTTTGAAATCAGGTAATGTGATGCCTCTGGCTTTGTTCTTTTTGCTTAGGATTACTTTGGCTATTCAGCCTCTGTTTGGGTTACAATAGTTTTTTTTCTAATTATGTGGAAAATGATATTGACAGTTTGATAGGAATCGTGTTAAATCTGTAGACTGCTTTAGGCAGAATGGCCATTTTAACAATATTGAGTCTTTCAATCCAAAAGCATGGGTGTTTTTCCATGTGTTTGTATCATCTATGATTTTTTTTTTTTTTTAAGTCTATAAGCTTTATTGATACTTTGCTTTTACAGTTCACAATGCATTCTACAGATTTAGTTCAGTACAGCTTAAACCACAATGGTATAAATCTTTATTTTGTAATTTCTTGCATAACAATGTTTGATATTTGCAAACATCATTTTTGGAAGCATTAGATTCAGTCCATAGATGCAGAGTTTGTGACAAAATTAACTACAGTAAGTCTGTGCAATGAAATTTACGTTGGAGTTCTATGGGTGTGGCATTTCATGTTGAAAACAGATGGTAGTGCTCCTAGAAATATATTTTCTGTTTCTAGCTTATGTGCTTTGGAACTACACATGTATAACCAATGACTCTGAAATATCAAGCACTCTGGGGTGGCTGGAAGGTAAGGTAAAGGTCTAAGCTTTGTGAAACACTATATATATATTCTATATTTACTTATATTGGCAATTAATGTAACAGTAAAAGTCACAATACACCTAGAACATACCAGAAAAGCAAGCTTTTTCATTCCTGCTTTACTGGTATGATCTCATCTAACATGTCATTTCAGAAAATCTGCAGCAATCTACACGGACTATACACAGTGCACAAACTGAAAAGGGCTTTTTTCTAGCTCCACCATCTCTGCAACTTGCCAAGATGCAGCAAGACTACCTGCAACAAAGTAAAATATACAGCTTTCTCAAATTGTTTTTTCTTCAACCAGTGCCTCAGATAGGAAAAACAGATATGATTACGGTTTAAATCCATACATAGCAGCTTACAATACTTAAGATGATGAACACATGGCAGTCAAGACAGGTAATATTTCCTCAAAACAAACAGTGCATGGCTGAAAATAAAGATATGGGAAGCTGCACTGCAATGCCAAGGTTTCCTTCTTCCCTGACCCTCCCCCGTATCATCAAATGAATATACCCTTTGAAGACGAACTCCTAGTAATTATTTTGGGCTTTTTCATTCAGCTTTGCGCTTCAATCCAGGCATTTTCGCTTGGATTTTAGCCATGGCATCTTTAACATTCTTATTTGCAAGTCCTAGATAATGATCTACCTGTGCCTGATGCCGTTCATAAATAACAGGAACACTGAAGAGTGAAATGAGAGCCAAAATCAGTAGCGTCAGACCATTAAACAAGGCACCAACATAGGTAAATGCCCACATCAACACTGCAAACTTCAGAGAATCAACTAAATCATCAACTAAGAAGAGGCGTCTGAGTTCCTTTATCGTGCAGTTCACATGACCAAGAGCAGAATTACTGTATTTCTGAACCAACTCCTCTGATACAGCAACTTCAGATTCCAGATATGCCCTGAATGGGTGGCCTTCATCTGATTTCTGGATAGCTTGGATCACACCCTTATATATCCTAAAGCTGATGGTCACAGAGAGCAGAGCCAAGGCAATGTAGACTGTTACACTCACAATGCTGAATACTGTCAATGAAACCAGTAGGAACAGGCTGGCACCAAACACCACTCCGGTTTTCTTAATGTCTCTCCAGTAGAGGAGGTCAACAACGACGGAGCCCGAGGAGCCCCTACGCTTGGGCGCGGCCGGAGTGGAGGGGGGCGCGGGCGGGGTCCACACGGGCTCGGCCTGAGGGCTCACGCTGGCCGGGGGAGGAGGGGGAGGCCGCGCCGGAGGTTCGTCGTCCTCAGGGAGCTTGGAGGGCGAGACTGCGGCAGCAGACGCTGGGGATGGCGCGGGCACCGTCGACGACACCGGGCTCGGGTCCCAAGACGGCTGCCGCTCCGGGGCGGCGGGGGGCGCGGCCGGCAGGGGTCCCCGGGGTGCGGGCGGCACGAAGTCATTTCCGAAGTCCATCAGGGGCGCGCCGGCGGCAGGGGCTGTGGGCACTGGGGCCGCGGACAGCCCGGCGGCGGGCTTCCTCTCGAGCACTTCCACCTCCTCCAGGTCTTCGTCCTCGTCCTCCTCTTCCTCCTCCTCCTCTTCCTCCTCTTCCTCGGGCTCCCTCACGAACTGGTACTTGAACGCGGGCTGCGGCCGGGGCGGGCTGTCCGAGGACGAGACCAGAGGCGACTGGTCCAGGTCTTCCATGGCTGGCGGGTGGAGATGATGCTGCAGGTGCTGCCGCCGCCGCCGGGGCCGCGTCTCAGAGCCGCGGGAGGTTGTGGGGGCTGGGGAGAACTGAGAAGGGCTGGGCCGACCGAGCCGAGGGACCTGCTGTGGCGACGGCTCCCGGAACAATGAGACTGCTCCTCCAGCCTCCGCGCCGGTAAGGCGCCACCCGCCCCGTCCCCAGTTGCCGCCGCCGCCCAGACTCTCATCTATGATTTCTTTCAGCAGTGTTTTGTATTTCTCCTTGTAGAGATCTTTCACCTCCTTTATTAAGTGTATTCCTTGGTTTTTAAATATTTTTGTGGCTATTATAACTGGGATTGTATTCTTGATTTGGCTCTCAGTTTGAATGTTATTGGTGTATAGAAATACTACTGATTTTTGTACGTTGATTTTGTATTTTGAAACTTCAATTAAGTTAGCAGTTCTAGCTGTCTTCTAATTTAGGGTTTCCTAGATACAGAATCATATCGTTATGAAGAGAGATAGTTTGGCTTCTTCTTTTCCTATTTGGGTGCCTTTTAATTATTTATCTTGCCTGATTGCTCTTGCTAGGACTTCCAGTACTATGTTGACTAGGAGTGGTGAGAGTGGGCACCCTTGTCTTGATCCAATTCTCAAAGCGAATGCTTCCCACCTTTGCCTGTTCAGTATGATGTTGGCTGTTGAGTTCATCATTGATGGCTCTTGCTATTTTGAGGTATGCTCTTATTATTTTGTGGTATGCATGCCTAGTTTGTTGAGGATTTGGATGTTTGGTGGACTTTGGTTGTGAATCCATCTGGGCCAGGGAATTTTTTTTTTTTTTTTTTTTTTTAACAGATTCAGTTTCAGAACTCGTTATTGTTCTGTTCAGGGTTTCAATTTCTTTCCAATTCAATCTTGGGAGGTTGTGTGTTTCCAGGAATTTATCTATTTCCTCTAGATGTTCTAAGTTACGTGCATAGATTTGTTCATAATGGTCTCTGACTATCTTTTGTATTTCCGTGGGATCAGTAGTAATATCACCTTTGTCATTTCTGATTGTGCTTATTTGGATCTTTTGTTTTCTTTGTTAATCTAGCTAGTGGTTCATCAATCATGTTTATCCTTTCAAGGAACCAAGATTTTCTTTCAAGATTCATCAATCATGTTTATTCTTTCAAGGAACCAAGATTTCCTTTCAAGGTTTCAAACTTTCAAGTTTTCATTGATCTTTTGTATGGATTATTCAGTCTCAGTTTCATTCTGTTCTGCTCTGGTTTTAGTGATTTCTTTTGCTAGCTTTGGGGTTAGTTTGTTCTTTTATCTCTAGTCCCTCTAGATGTGATGTTAGATTATTAATTTGAGAGCTTTCTAACCACTTTATGTAGGCACTTAGCACTGTGATTTTTCCTCTTAAACTGCTTTTGCTGCATCCTAGAGATTTTGGTATGTTGTATCTCTGTTTTCATTAATTTCAAAGAATTTGTCTTATTTCTGCCTTAATTTCATTATCTACCCAAAAGTCATTCAGGAGCAGTTACTTAATTTGCATGTAACTGTGTGGTTTTGAGATCTTCTTGGTATTGATTTCTATTTTTATTTCACTGTGAGAGTGTGCTTCATATGATTTTGATTATTATTATTATTATTTTTAAGATTCTATCACCCAGGCTGGAGTGAAGTGGTATAACCTTGGCTCACTGCAACCTCTACCTTCTGGGTTCAAGTGATTCTTGTGCCTCAGCCTCCCAAGTACCTGGGACTCCAGTTATGTGGCACCACACCCGGCTAATTTTTGTATTTTTAGTAGAGATGGGATCTTGCCATATTGGCCAGACAGTTCTCAAACTCCTGGCCTTATGTGATCCACCCACCTCAGCCTCCCAAAGTCTTGGAACTACAAGTGTGAGCCACCACACCTGGCCAGATTTTGATTCTTTTTTAATTTTGTGAGGCTTGCTTTATGGCTGATGTGGTTGATCTTAAGAGTATGTTCTGTGTGCAAATAAGAAAAATGTATATTCTGTGATTTTTGGGACAGAGTATTCTCTAGATTGTTGTTAGGTCCAATTGGTCAAGTGTAGTTTTAAGTCCAGAATTTCTTTGTTAGTTTTGCCTATTATATAAATACAGTCATACAGTTTATGCTGTTTTGTGCCTGGCTTCTTTTGTTTAACATAATGCCTGTGAGATGGATCCATGGTTGGTTCATTTTTATGATTGAGTAGTATTCCATTGCATGAACACAGTACAATTTGTTTATCCCTTAGGTTGACAGACATTTTTTTGTTTTTATCCCTTAGGTTGACATTTTTTTGTTTTTAAAAATAAAGCTAGTATGAACATTTTTATTGCAAGTCTTTTTGTAGATACATGCTTTTATTTCTCTTGAGTAAATTTGCAGGAATAGAGTTGTTGGGTCATAGGGTAGATGTCTGTTTAACTTTATAAGAAACTGCCAGACTGGGCACAGTGGCTCATGCCTATATTCCCAGCACTTTGGGAGGCCTAGGTAGGTGGCTCATCTAAGGTCAGGAGTTCGAGACCAGCCTGTTCAACATGGTGAAACCCTGTCTCTACTAAAAATACAAAAATTAGGCAGGCATGGTGGTGGGTGCCTGTAATCCCAGCTACTTGGGAGGCTGAGGCAGGAGAATTGCTTGAACCCAGGAGGCAGAGGTTGTAGCTCACTGAGGTCATGACACTGTGCTCTAACCTGGGTGACTACGAAGAGTTCCAGTTGCTTCATACTTCTCCAACAGTTGCTACTGTCAGTCTTAGTTTTAGTTGTTAGTTTTATTTATTTAGCTATTAGTCTTAGTCTTAGTTATAGTTATTAGTTTCAGTTATTGGCCATTTGGAGATCCTCTTTTGTTTTGTGTCTTTAAAATCTTTTACCAAGTTTTAGTGGTTTGTTTGTCTTTTTCTTATTGCTTTTTAGGATTATTTTATATATTCTGGATATGAATTCCTTATCTAATAAGTTACATACCTTGTAACTCTCTTTTCCCAGCCTGGGATTTGCTTTTTATCTTGCATGTGCACTTGAAATGAATGTACATTCTGTGGTTGCTGGATGTAGTGCCCTGTGTAAGTAAAAATAGGACAGTCGACTAATTATATCATCTTCATTTTTTATTTTTACTAAATGTTTGTCTAAAATTTTTAAAGTTTCTATTCTCCCGTTTAGTTCTGGTAAGTTTTGCTTTCTATATTTCGAAGTTATGCTATTAAGGGAAGGGTTCTGATTCTGGATAACATGGAGCAAACACTTTTCTCTTGCACCGAATACCACTATAAAATCTGGACAAATGCATGGGCACCTATTTAAAACCTCCAACAGATAAATATCAGCAGGATTATCAGGGAAGAACATCAGAATTTGATAGGAGACTACCACCAAACTGGTGATGAGTTTGCCCTTATTCTTCCCTCTAGTATCCCCCTGCATGTACTCTAAGCAGCTCAAACCCCAGAAGTGAGAACTGAGTAGAGACAGAGAAACATTGAGGAAAAACTTTCTAGTTCTGAATTGAGGAGCCAAATAGAAAAATGCCACAGATAAATATCCCACATATTTTTGTTCTACTTTTTCTCCGTTCTCTCATGCTCTGGTCCATAGAAAACCCTTTGGCTGGGGTGATGGCAACAGCAAAAGCAGTCAGCAAAAACCAAATCACTGGAGTAAGGGAATTCTCTTTTAATTTTGTGGAGCTGCAACTCTAAGAGAGTGGAACCAAACCCCATTGTTCTTTCACTCTCTCTGTTCTCCTAACACTGAGGCATCAGACATACCACAATTGCTGAATTAGTTGGTTTCTGGCCAGAGACCCGAACTGCTTCCAGAGTCTCCAAGCCAACAACCTTCAATAAGATTTATTTATCTGTTTTATTTTTATTTATTTATTTATTTATCTATTTATTTATTTTTGAGATGGAGTCTAGCTCTGTCGTTCAGGTTAAAGTGCAGTAGCGTGATCTTGGCTCACTGCAACCTCTGCCTCCCGGGTTCCAGCAATTCTCCTGCCTCAGCCTCTGGAGTAGCTGAGATTACAGGCACCCACCATGATGCCCAGTTAATATTTGTATTTTTAGTAGAGATGGGTTTCACCATGTTGGCCAGGCTGGTCTTGGCCAACCCCTGACCTCAAGTGATTTGCCTGCCTTGGCCTCCCAAAGTGCTGGAATTACAGGCATGAGCCACCATGCCCAGCTGACCTCCAATAAGATTTAAAAACAAAAACAAAACAAAAAAACCCTGCAGACTTCAACTTTTTTTTCAGTAGTAAGCTTTCCTATTCGCCTACCTGCCTTTTAGCATCTACCAAATGCAAGTGATGGTGGCTTATTCCCCTGCCATATAGTAAGCTGTCGATAAATGACCTCTTCTTGCTCTCATTTGTGTGGTTCATGTATTTCTATGGTTTTCCGGAGGTTCACCAAGAAGATTGGTTTGTACTGCCCATCACTGCAAACCACAGCTTTCTACCACAGAGACCCCTTATACCTTGCTGCATGTAGTTTTTTGAATCTATACCAACATAGTAAGTTAACGCTGGGTCTGAAATCCATTCTCTTTGCATTGAATTTCTCTTACGTATTCTAACTTTGGTACCCAGATTTTGTTATTGGCTCCCATTTGTTTGGCATCCTTAGTTGAATCAGAACATTCCTTTTCTCCACTTTTTGCTCTTTTCCATTTGGTATTTTGCTATCTAAAAGTGTTGTATGTCATAAGAAGAATCACAGGGTAAAAAGGGTAAAAAGTCATAGGCCCCATAAGGCTATTGTTTGAACTGGCCTTAGAGACTGGTGAGTTTGCAATTCTCACTGGACTGGCATCCATTAGGAGAAACTTTGCTGTGGGTCGCCAGTGGGTCACCAAGAAAATCCAATGAGGTTCTCTATTACAATTTTTCATCCTGAGAGTTTGGCTTTGATCCAGAGAGATTCTCTCTAATATTATGGCTACCTGAGGGACACATTGTCAGGTCTGCATTTAGAGGCAGCCAACTGTGAGAGTGAGGACCCAGTATGTGAAGTGCACAAGCGTCACTGTTGACTGACTATTGCCACCTCTCATGGGGTTGTCTAAGTTCAAATCTTCCTCCTGGAAAACTCCTGCTTCTTATATGCCCACTCATTACAATCTTAACCTTGTGCCTAGCTCTCTGCTTGACATAACTTCACCAAGGATGTTTTGAGCCTTCAATGAAACTCTGAGGAAATTTTATTTAAAATTGTTCATTTGGGAGACACCTTAGGAAAGAAAGGGAATAAGATATATTGGGCTCAATGAGCAGGAATTTTTGTATTAGTATGCAGGAAACTCCAAATGAAATTCTGATTCAAAAAATTATTATACTAAGGAATTCTTTAGCCAAAGCTAACAAACAATTTGACAAACCTAACAACCAAATAGACTCATTTCTCTAATAAATCTCCCCATCTCCTTGTCTTCCAGTGACTTCCCTACATTCAGCTCTCCCTCTACCCCCTCATCCTTCCCATTTCTCTTCTTCTGTACCTCTGTCAACTCCTGCCTCCTCTTTCTATTGTTCAAATCCCCTTTCTGAGCCAGATATGCAGATAACCGTAGAATTTAAAACTTGGAAATGAACTAAATTAGGATTTTCCCTAAACCCAGACAAGACCAGCAACTATTCATAGATGAGTTTATAATTCTTTTAGCTGCATATGACATAGGGTGACCTGATCCTGTATCAACTTGTACACATGTTGATTTTAACCTCAGGTACTAAATCCTGCATGGCAAAAACTGATTAGACTGATCCAGAAAGATACCCAGAGGTCCATTCTTTCAACAATAAATTTGAGGGCAAGGGAAAGCCTGAAAAAGTAGAGCAAAGTCTTTTAAAACTCATACCTGAAACATTTCCAATAAAAATTGATTGAGCGTGACATCACAATAAAAGTTGATTGAGAGTGACACCACAGAAAGTGACAGAGTAGGGAGCACAAAGAATTGGTCCTCTGTAATCCCAGCACTTTGGGAGGCCAAGGCGGGTGGATCGTGAGGTCAAGACATCGAGACCATCCTGGTCAACATGGTGAAACCCCGTCTCTACTAAAAATACAAAAAATTAGCTGGGCATGGTGATGCGTGCCTGTAATCCCAGCTACTCAGGAGGCTGAGGCAGGAGAATTGCCTGAACCCAGGAGGCGGAGGTTGCGGTGAGCCGAGATCGTGCCATTGCACTCCAGCCTGGGTAACAAGAGCGAAACTCTGTCTCAAAAAAAAAAAAAAAGAATTGATCCTTTCACTGAAACAACCACTAAGCTGGCAAAAACTTAAAAAAGCAAATTTTCCAGAACTCTTTAATCTAATTTTAAACATAGTTATGCCAAACAAGGGAGTGTTTAATGAAGATAAAGGTAGCTGTTCCATTCCAAATTAAGGGTGCTAATAAAAAAATGGCTGAATTTTGACAAGAAATCATTCTGGCAATTTCACTTACTTACCTACTATCCCCTATTCTCCAACACTATGAGAACAGTGGCCTGCATTCTAGGTGTGTCTTGCTAATGTCAGGGAGCTAGTGTACCTTGTCCTAAAATGCTATGGTTCTATGTTTTGACCTATCTGAGTATTTCAGACTGATATGAAAGCACACTAGACAGAAATTCAAAGCTATATGAAGAAATAAAGAACTCCAGTAAAGACAATTACATAGGTAAATAGAAAATCCAGTATTACTCTATTTTTAGTTTTTAACTTCTCTTTTTTTCTTACATGATTTAAAAGATAAATGCATAAAACAATAAATATAAATCAGTGTTGATGGGTACAAACTTTATATAAAGATGTGATTTGTGACAATATAACAGCATAAAGGGGGAATGAATCTGTATAGGAGCAGAGGTTTTATAAAATTGTGAGGCTAAGTTGGCATCCATTTGAAAAAGATTACCATAAACTTAGGACATTAATTGTAAGCCCCATGGCAACCATTAAGAAAATAACTGAAAATATGCAGAAAAACAAATGAGAATGTTGTCAAAAAGGTACACTAGAGAAGAATCAAACACAAAAGAAGGTAGCATTGGAAAAATTGAGTAACAGAAATAATGTAGACATATAGATAACAAATGACAACATTGCAGAAGTAAGTTGATATGGTTTGGCTGTGGTCCCCACCCACATTTCCTCTTGAATTGTAACTCCCACAATTTCCACGTGTTGTGGAAGGTACCCAGTGGGAGATGATTGAATTATGGCAGTGGGTTTTTCCTGCACTGTTCTTATGATAGTGAATGAATCTCTCAAGATCTGATGGCTTTTTTTTTCTTCTGATGGTGTCTTGCTCTTGTTGGCCTGGGCTGGAATACTATGGCATGATCTCGGCTCACTGCAACCTCTGCCTCCTGGGTTTCAGCAATTCTCCTGCCTCAGCCTCCCGAGTAGCTGAGATTACAGGTTCCCACCATCACATCTGGCTAATTTTTGTATTTTTTAAGTAGAGACGTGGTTTCACCATGTTGGCCAGGCTAGTCTCCAACTCCTGACCTCAGGTGATCCACCCACCTCAGCCTCCCAAAGTGCTGGGATTACAGGTGTGAGCCACCACACCTGGGCAATCTGATGGTTTTAAAAAGAGGAGTTTCTCTGCACAAACTCTCTTTTTTTGCCTGCCACCATCCACGTAAGATGTGACTTTCTTCTCCTTGCCTTCCACTATGATCGTGAGGCCTTTTCCAGCCTCATGTGGAACTGTGAGTCCAGTTAAACCTCTTTCTTTTGTAAGTTGCCCAATCTTGACTAATACAGTAAATTGGTACCAGTAGAGTGGGGTATTGCTGAAAAGATACCTGAAAATTTGGTATCTAGGTAACAGGCAGAGGTTGGAACAGTTTGGAAGCCTCAGAAGAAGACAGGAAAATGTGGGAAAGTTTGGAACCTCCTAGAGCCTTGTTGAATGGCTTTGCCCAAAATGCTGATAGCCAAATGGACAATAAAGTCCAGGCTGAAGTGGTCTCAGATGGAGATGAGGAACTTGTTGGGAAATGGAGTAAAGGTGACTCTTGTTACGTTCTAGCAAAGAGACTGGTGGCATTTTGCCCCTGACCTAGAGATGTGTGAAACTTTGAACTTGGAAAAGATGATTTAGGATATCTGGCGGAAGAAATTTCTAAGCAGCAAAGCATTCAACAGGTGACTTGGGTTCTGTTAAAGGCATTCCATTTTATAAGGGAAGCAGAGCATTAAAGTTTGGAAAATTTGCAGCCTTACTATGAGATAGGAAAGAAAAACCCATTTTCTGGGGGGAAAATTCAAGCCAATTGCAGAAATTTACGTAAGTAGCAAGGAGCCTAATGTTAGTCCCCAAGATTATAGGGAAAATGTCTTCAGGCCATGTCAGAGACCTTCATGGCAGCCCCTACCATCACAGGCCTGGAGGCCCAGGAGGAAAAAATGTTTTCATAGGCTGGGCCCAGGGTCCTCCTGCTGCGTGCAGCCTAGGGACTTGGTGCCCTATGTCTCAGCTGCTCCAGCTGTGGCTGAAAGGAGCCAATGTACAGCTTGGGCTGTGGCTTCAGAGGGCAGAAGCCCCAAACCTTGGTGTTGAGCCTGTGGGTGCACAGAAGTCAAGGACTGAGGTTTGAGAACCTCCACCTAGATTTCAGAAGATGTATGAAAACACTTGGATGCCCAGGCAAAAGTTTGCTGCAGGGGCAGGGCCCTCATGGAGAACTTCTGCTAGGGCAGTGTGGAAGGAAAATGTGGGGTTGGAGGCCCCACACAGAGTCCCTACTGGGGTACTTTCTAGTGAAGCTGTGAGAGGAAGGCCACCATCCTCCAGACCCCAGAATGGTAGATCCACTGACAGCTTGCACTGTGCACCTGGAAAGGCCACAGATGCTTAACACCAGCATGTGAAAGCAGCCAGGACGGAGGCTGTACCCTGCAGAGCCACAGGGGAGGAGCTGTGCAAGACCATGGGAACCCACCTCTTGCATCAGCATGGCCTGGATGTGAGACATGGAGTCAAAAATGTCATTTTGGAGCTTTAAGAGTTGACTGCCCTGCTGGATTTCAGACTTGCATGGGGCCTGTATCCCCCTCTTTTTTTTGGCCATTTTCTCCCATTTGGAACAGCTGTATTGACCCAATGTCTGTACCTCCATTGTATCTAGGAAGTAACTAACTTGCTTTTGACTTTGCAGGCTCATGGGTGGAACAGACTTGCCTTGTCTCAGATGAGACATGGGACTGTGATCTTTTGAGTTAATGCTGAAATGAGTTAAGACTTTGGGGGACTGTTAGGAAGGCATGATTGGTTTCAAAATGTGAGGTCATGAGATCTGGGAGGGGCCAGGGGAGAATAATATGGTTTGGCTGTGTCCCCACCTAAATCTCATTTTGAATTGTAATTCCCACAATTTTATGTGTCATGGGAAGAACCTGGTTAGAGGTGATTAAATTATGGGGGCACAGGATTTTCCTGCACTGTTTTCATGATAGTGAATGAGTCCCACAAGATCTGGTGGTTTTAAAAAGAGGAGTTCCCCTGCACAAACTCTCTCTTTTTGCTTGCCACCACCCACATAAGATGTGACTTGCTCCTCCGTGCCTTCTGCCATGATTATGAGGCCTCCCCCACCATGTGGAACTGTGAGTCCAATTAAACCTCTTCCTTTTGTAAATTGCCCAGTCTCAGGTATGTCTTTATTGGCAGTGTGAAAATTCACTAATACAGGTCTTTCCTTACCAGTAATCAGTTTAAATGTAAATGGATTAAACTCATCAATTAAAAGACAGAGACTGATAGAGGAATAAATAGTATGAACAAATTATATGTTGTCTTTAAGAGAGTCGCTTTAGATCCATAGATAAACAAATTAAAAGTGAAAGGATGAAAAAGAACATGCCATGCAAATAATAACCAAAAAAGAGCTGGGGTGGCTATAGTAATATCAGACAAAATAGACTTTAAGCTTGTTACAAGAGATAACAATGTCATTATATAATGATCAAAGGGTTAATTAGTCTAGGTAATATAACAATTATAAACATGTATGTACCAAACAACAAAGCCCCAAATAGATGAAGCAAACATTGGAAGAATTGAGAAAAAAATAGTCCATTCTACAATAAATCTACAGTAAGGTAAAGATTTCAATACCCTACTTTCAGTAATTGATAGAACCTCTAGACAAAAGATCAATATGAAAATAGAGGACAAGAACAACACTGTAAATGAACTAGATCTAACACATATATTTTATAGAACCCTCCATTATAGAATACATATTCTTCTCAATTGCTCATGAAGTATTCTCCAGGGTAGATGATAAGACAAAACAAGTCTCAAAGATACTTGATATCATATAAAGTATCTTTTCTAGCCAAATAGTATATCTTTGCAGATATAATCGATTAAGATGAGGTTATACCGATTTAGAGTGAGCCCTCATTTAATGACTTGGATAGTCATTAAAAATAGGGAATATTGGATACAGAGACACACGGAAGAATGCCATGTAATGATGGATGCAGAGATGGGATTAGTGTGTTTACAAGCCAAGGAATGCCAAGGATTTCTGGCAGCCCCAGAAGCTATGAGATAGGCATGAAACAGATTCTCCCTGAGAGCGTTAGGAATTAACCAACCCTTGCCAACACCTTGATTTTGGACTTCTGACCTCCAAATTGTGAAAGAATACATTTCTGTGTTTTCAGTCATTCTGCTTGTGATATTTGTTATGACAATCATAGGAAACTAATACACTCCTCAGTTCATAACAAAGTTTTGTCTGCTCTGCAGATACCTTACCAACATCATTATATTTGATGTATATTCCAAATAAAGATCTTGACACCATACTTGACATTTTGTAAACTAAAAATTTCACTGACTTGAGAAAAATAATTGAAGCAGAATCTATTGAAGTTTAGGTAGATTCTACCAAGACTTTCCCCAAACTTTGCCAATATTTTTTGAAGCCAGAAGAAAAGGAAGGACTCAAATGTACAGCTGAAGACCTTATAGCCAAATTTCTTCTCTCACTGTGCACTAACTTTTATAATACTCCTGTCCTGCTTATGAAGACACAGAATGAATGAGGTTATAGATGTGTTCAAGACCTCAGGATCATCAACAAAATCCCCTATTGCCCAGTAGTACCTAACCCAAATACTATCCTGTTGTCAATTCTGCCTGAAGCCTTACTTCACTGTAATGGATCTTTGCTCTGCCTTTTTCAGTGTGCCTCTAGACCAAGATAGTCAATATCTTCTCTTGGAGAGGTCAACATATACCTAGATATATTCATGCTGCAGGAGTCAATATAGTTATGCTTTTGTGTGTGTGTGTGTGAGACAAGGTCTCACTCTGTCACCCAGGATGAAGTGCAGTGGGATGATCATGGCTCACTGCAGCCTTGAACTCCTGTGCTCAATTTTCCCACTTCAGCCTCCCAAGTAGCTGGGACTACGGTTATGTGCCACCACACTCAGCTAATATTTTTATCTTTCTAGAGATGAGGTCCTGCTTATGTTGCCTAGGCTGGTCTCAAATCCTGGTCTTAAGCAATCCTCCTATCTTAGCCTCCCAAAGCACTTGAATTACAGGTGTGAACCACCACACCCAGCCTAATCATGCCTTAAGGTTTCACTGAAGCCTCCCCTACTTTGCTCAGGGAAGTAAAAACCCTGTAAAAAGGATTCCACTTACTTCCTCTCAAAATTAACAGACTCTTAAGGATTATCTAAATGTGTCCTAGATCACTGACAAAATGACGACTGAGGACTTGTAGGCTTGATTTTCTGTTGCAGACAATGGATGCCACTCCACATATGTCTGATATTGTGAGACTGCTAGGAACCCAAACATAAACAGCTTTTCTGTAATCTGGAGAAGGTTATTCAACAATTCTTTTTCTCTCTATCCTTAACTACAAGAAAATCTCTTTTATCTTTTTGTATGTGAGCTATCTGAAAAAGCCCTTGGGGTTTTAACTTAACTTCATGGGAACCATTAAAAAAAGCATCACTGTGCTGGGCGCAGTGGCTCACACCTGTAATCCCAGCACTTTGGGAGGCCAAGGCAGGTGGATCACAAGATCGGAAGTTTGATACTAGTCTGGTCAACATAGTGAAACCTCGTTTCTACTAAAAAAAAAAAAAAATACAAAAAATTAGCTGGATATGGTGAAGTGTGCCTGTAATTCCAGCCACTTGGGAGCCTGAGGCAGGAGAATCACATGAACCCAGGAAGCGGAGGTTGCAGTAAGCCGAGATCATGCCATTGCACTCCAGCCCGGGTGACAGTGCAAGACTCTGTCTAAAAAAAAAAAAAAAAAAGGCATCACTTATTTCAGCCTCACCTTCAATGTGGTTACAAAGGCTTATCCTTCTTGTCTTAGATCAATGCCTGTCACTAAGAAACTTGTTGATGCTTCTACTGAACTAATTCTAGGCTCTTGGTCTTATGATTTCTCATGCAGTCCAAACACTACTACTGACTGAGAACACACAATACTTTCCAGCCATCCAATTAACATCTTAAGAGATTTTGCTACTCTCTCCCTCTCACATAATTATTTATTGCTGCAAGCTTCTGAATTCTACCACTCTCTGACCACTATCAGATTAAGGGAAACCTCATGATTGTCTCACCTCAGTTAGGAACCTTTCTGTACCTTACTCCCATCGAGAACCTTGATCTAATACGATTTATTGGTGGATTATACCTCAAACCCAAACTGGGTTTATCAAGCACAATATGCTATCATTATGTGGCAAAATCACCCCAGAGAGCAGAACTTGTTGCACTTAGTAGATCACGCCAACCCATCAAAGACTAAAGGGTAAACATATATACAGAGGGCAGGTATGCTTTTGGAGTAGTCTGTGACTTTGGAATGCTTCAGAAACAGGGGATGTTTCTTACCTTTTCTTGAATTTCCATACAAAATGGACAAGTTGGGGCCGGGTGTGGTAGCTCACCCCTGTAGTCCCAGCACTTTGGGAAGCTGAGGCAGGTGAATGACCTGAGGTCAGGAGTTTGAGACCAGCATGGCCAATATGGTGAAACGCTGACTACTAAAAATACAAAAATTACCTGGGCGTGGTGGCAGATGCTTTTAATCCCAGCTACTTGGGAGGCTAAGGCAGGAGAATTGTTTGATCCGGGAGACGAGGTTGCAATGAGCCAAGATCATGCCATTGTATTCCAGTCTGGGCTACAAAGCGAGACTCTGTCTAAAAAAGAAAAAAAAAAGACAAGTTAGTTAGGGAACTGTTAGAGGTAGTCTTACTTCCTAGAGGGGTGGTTATAACCAAGGTTGAGAGCCACACAAAAACAGTTCACATGAAAGCAAAAGGAAATGCTTTCACAGATCATTTTGCCAACAAGAAGCCTTAACTAAAGATACTGTACTAACCCTCAAAAGAGAACTTACTTGATGGATTCAAAGAAACCATTATAAAATATTTATATTTAGCTATTTACTCTGAAAAGGAATAATCAGGAGAAATCTGGTTGTACTCTTCATTCAGATGCTCATCTGAAACCATTATAAAATATTTATATTTAGCTATTTACTCTGAAAAGGAATAATCAGGAGAAATCTGGTTGTACTCTTCATTCAGATGCTAATCCCAGGTGCTCCTAAAATGGCTGTTTGGTGGCACCAGATAATATCAAATAAATATGAACTAAACTTCTCTATGAAACTACTTATTGTGTTACCTCCCAAAATTGGTTATTATTTTAAATTAACATCGTTTTAGAAACTTTGAAAAGATATTTGAGGTTATTTTGGGGTCCAGTGTCACCAGCCAATAATACAATCCTGGAAAATCTGTAATGGTAAGACATGGCCAGCAACTGGAGCCTCAAGGGCCCTTCGACCCCTTAGGGTCATCTGAAATCCATCTGAAGGGGGTGATTTTTATTCAACTTCCATCCTACATGGAATCTGAGTGTGTTTTAGTTATTGTGTTTTGAATGAGTTGAAACATTTCCTTGCCAAAAAGCCTGACTTCGTGTTTTCAACCTGAGACATTAACTTTTATATTCAAGCAACAAAGCCAAACACCTTACTGGAACCATTATAAAAGGACACTATAAGGCATTGCATTGTCCTTACCACCCACAATCTTCTGGAAAATGGAAAGAACCAATGGCATCCTTAGATTAAAGTTCACAAAACTTTCAAAACCATCAAGCACCCTTAACCAAAGGTACTCCCTTTAGTTCTTAGGGCCATATGATCCCTCCCTCAGGCACATATCACTTATCCCCTATGAATGAGTGTTTGAATGACTCATATATTCAGGAATTATACCTCTGACACTAAATGTGAAGCATTTTATTTCTTTCACTGTGAAGATTTCCCACTGCCCTACCTACATTTGGGTTTTAATAAATGCAAGGGATGGTGGCCAACTCCTTTGCTATAGAAACTTTGAGGAAATAGCTTCTGTTTGTTCTCATTTGGGGAATCATTGTTTGTTTCCACAATTAAAACCAATGGCCATTTTATGGTAGGTCCTCAATAGGTAGCGTATATGGTTCCAGAAATGGAGTATTGGAAATAATTGTGGCATCTCTCAGCATCACTCCCAGTGAGTCACTAGAGGTATTTGTGTTTCCAGTCCCTACAACACTAAGCTCAGTTGGTCTGAAGGATTTGGTTTCTTGGGGCAGAGGCACGAAGGATGATGGTGGAGAACTATCTATCAAGAGACCCAGTAACTCATTGAACCTAAAATATGGGGGCATTTCTGCTGTTGGAATAGCAGGCAAAGATGAGATCCTATTCCAGTAACCCTTTAGAAAAGATTAAGGGAAACAAGAGTTCCTTTCACTAATAAGGGCGTAGATAAGTATGTCTGGGACTTTCCTTTCTTTTCTTTTCTTTCTTTCTTTTTTCTTTTTTTGGAGATGGAGTCTCATTCTGTCACCCAGGCTGGAGTGTTAGGGCGTGATCTCAGCTCACTGCAACCTCCGCCTCCTGGGTTCGAGCAATTCTCCCACCTCAGCCTCCCGAGTAGTTGGGATTACAGGCACCCAACGTCATGCCCGACTAATTTTTTTTTTTTTTTTTTTTTTTTTTTTGGTAGAGATAGGCTTTTACCACCTTGGCCAGGCTGGTCTTGAACTCCTGACCTTAGGTGATCCACCCACCTCATCCTCCCAAAGTGCTGGGATTACAAGCATGAGCCACCGAGTCTAGCTGAAAATATTTCAAATTGTGTAATAATGAAAACATAACGTACCCAAATTAGTGGGATGTGGTTAAAGTAGTGCTTAGTGGGAAGTTTACGGCTGTCAATGCTATTCTTTGAAAAAAAGAAAGGCTTAAAATTATGGCCTATCAAATCCAACAGAAGCTTAAACGTAAAAATAAAAACATTTTTAGCAATGATCTAAGTTTGTATTTTAAGAGACTAGAAAAAGATAAGCAAATTAAACCAAAACCAAGCAGAAGAAAGGAAACAATGATAATTATAGCGGAAATAAAGGAGACAGAGAGCAGACAGAATAGAGAATACTAAAACCAAAAGTTGGATCTTTCAAGCCATTAATAAAACTGATTAAATTGGTTGCAAACTGATCAAGAAAGCAAACACAAATTACTTATATTAACGATGAAGGAGTGGAGCTATAGCAGTAGATTTCCTAAAGATATTAAAAATATAAAAAAATATTGTAAACAACTTTAAGGAAATAAATTCACCAACTTAGATGAAATAGACTAATTTGTGAAAAATGCAAATACCAAAATTGAAATTAAATAGAAAAAAATCTGTCTCAGAACAAGAAAATATGAGCAATTATATATATCTATGTATAGATTCATAACACTCAATATAACATAGCTCAGGCATAAATGCTTCCAGTGATGATTTTTCTTTTTTTTCTTCCTTCCTCCTTCCCTTTTTTCCTTCATTCCTTTCTCTCTCTTTCTTTCCCTCCCTCCTTCACTCCCTTCCTTCCCTCTTTCTTTCTCTTTTCCTTCCTTCTCTTTCTTTCTTTTTCTTTCTCTCTCTCTCTGTTTCTATTCCTTCCTTCCTTCCTTTCTCCCCTTCTCTCTCTCTTTCTTTCTTTCTTTCCCTTTCTCTTCTTTCTTTCAATGAGGTCTTGCTAAGTTGCCCAAGGTGATGAGCTCAAGCAATTCTCTCTCCTTAGCCTCCCAAAGTGCTAGGATTACAGGCGTGAGCCACCGCACTGGTGATTTTTCTATCGAACTTTACATAAGAATTAATACCAATATTACAAAACTCAGAAAATAGGAAGAACACTTTGCAGCTTCTTTTAAGAGTGCACACTAGCCCCCAACACCAAAATCTGATAAAAATTGCAAGAAAAGAAAAGAAAATCTAAGAACAATATCCATCAGAATTCCTAAAATATTAGCAAGCCAAATCTAGCAATATATAAGAAAGGTAATTATTATATATAAACCAAGTGGAGTTTAGTAATTCCAGATTGACTTAAAATTCACAATGTAATCTACCACATTAACAGAATAACAGAGAAAAATGTAATTTCAATAGATGCAGAAAAAGTATTTGGCAAAATCCAATATGCATCCATGATTTAAATAAATAAATAAATAAACTTTTCAGCAATCCAGAAAGAGAAATAACTTCTCTATCTGATAAAGGACATCGACAAAAAATGTCAGCTAATGTCATACTTTATGTTGACTTACTCAATATTTTCTCCTAAAATCAAGTCAGGAACAAGGCTAGTAGGTTATGTGTGAATTGGACTTGTAAAGGAAGTCTCATCCTGTAGTTTAGTGTAGGTATAAATGCCATTGCTGTGTGCAGCTGTTATCTCGTGGCAGAGTGTGGTTCTCTGAAATGACTGGAGAAGTACAGGAAATGGATTTGGACTGTGACAGCAGAGTGGTGAAGACTGGCTCAGTCAGCCAGTGAATTCTGGCTGTAAACTATAAGAAGAGATTCAGAGACTGTTTATCTTAATAGCACGAAAAAGAGCCTAACTCATCTCTGCCTTAAGTCAGCAGAATGTGCCCTACCAGGTCCCCTCTGCCCTGCACCTGTAGTTCTCATCCATCCTAATGGGGCTTCCTCCTGGGCTGGTATCCTCTGTGCTCCCCTAGGCTGCTGCTTTCTGAGGACCACGTGCTCCCACATCCTTCCCCGTCCCCATCAGACTGAAATGTTGGCCCAAGCAGCTAGGACAGTTAGTGGCTCAGACTTTGCTCTTTTCTGAAGAGTTGCCACTTCCTAGGGGATTTTAAAGACTCAAAACCTTGATTTATTTTGTTTTATTTATTTATTTTTTTCTCTTTCTTTTTTAATCACTACCTCAAGTGTTTTACTTGGTATATTTCATTTTATTTTTAATTGACAAATAGTAATTATATCTACTTACGTGGTACAATGTGACATTTTTACATATGTATATATTATGGAATGATTAAATCAGGATAATTAACATATCCACCACTTTATATACTTAACACTCTTTTGTACTACGAACATTTAAAATCTGCTGTCAGCATTTTGAAATATACATTACATTATTATTAGCTATTGTCACCATGCTGTACAATAGATCTCATAAAACTTATTTAAATGACTATACTTCTGGTTGTAGACTGTCACCCCTCAGCAGAGTGATAGGGAGATGTCTTGGACAAGGGGCCTTTCCAAGTTCTATTCTATACTCTATCTTTGGGAAGGCAGTTTCTTGCAATTGTGCTAAGTCAAGTCTCTACATTCAGACAGATTTTACCAAATTAAGATTGTAAATATAGAAAATGACTTAATAAAAGCACCACCCCCTGCCAGTGGCTCCCCAAATTTCTGAACTAGAGGGTGTGAGAAAGCAATAAATTAGTATATGTGGAAAAGTGTCCCAGGGACAACTGTAACCAAAAGTAACAACTCTGCAGAGCAGAAGGCTGACTGAGCAAGACAAACACATAATTTATTTAACTTTCAAAAAAAAATTCAGCAAGCATGAATGCAGACTAAAGGAGGAGAACTTAACAAAATACAGTGAAAAATACTTGATTTAACATCCTGACAGGAACCTGGAATTTAGTGTTCAGTCTTTCAGAAGGATTGAATTCTCCCTGGGAAATTATATACCCTCTTGTCTGAATTTTTCTTTTCTTTTCTTTTTTTTTTTTTTTTAAGACAGAGTCTTGCTCTGTCACCTAGGCTGGAGTGCATGCAGTAGTGTGATCTTGGCTCACTGCAACTTCTGCCTCTTGGATTCAAGTAATTCTCATGCCTCAGCCTCCCAAATAGCTGGGACTACAGGCACCTGTCACCGCATTCAGCTAATTTTTGTATTTTTAGTAGAGATGGCATTTCACCATGTTGCCCAGGCCGGTCTTGAACTCCAGACCTCAAGTGATCTGCCCATCTTGGCCTCCCAAAGTGCTGGGACTACAGGCATGAGCCACCATGCCCAGATCTATATTTCTAAGGTTGAATATGATGCCACAAACCCATGGGAACATGGAACCATGGAAAACATATTTATCAACGCACCAAGATTCTGATTGATTAGGTTAAACTCATCAGCTAGAAATTTCGCAAGTGGACAAAACAAAGGCTGAGAGGTGTGCTGTGCTCCTGTCTTTCTGCAGGGCCCTGAGCCAGGTGAGAAGACCCAGCTGCTCTTTACCTCCCTTCCTGCGAGTCCTGCTCTGGTTGAGCCTAGAGAGGCATTCATTTCAGGAGGAAAAAGTTCCTTTTGTAAGAACCTACCATTTTGTTTCTACATCCCAGTGAGTCTGGGCCAGAGCCCCAGCATGAGGGTGAAATGCTGGGGCAATGGGGACATAGGTGCATTGGGAAGAGGGGTGTGCTCTGTGGCTGCTGTTAGGGCCAAACTGTGTTATACGAGCAGTCACTGCAGCTGCTTGTTTTTTTTTACTTAAGTGTTTATTTAGTCTCTCATCTGTCTATCTAACTATCTATCTATCTATCTATCTATCTATCTATCTATCTATCCATCCATCCATCCATCCATCAAGCTATCCATCTGTTTGAGTTGCTTTTATTATTATTTAGATAGGATAAGGCCAACAGATCAGGAGATGACTCCCAGTGAAAAGATACTTTTCTATACACAGATCCCCAGAGAGGGAGTACATGTCATACCATGGGGGGCCACACGGGGAATCATTGGTCTCAGTCATGAGGCAAAGGGAAGGGAGGAACCATGGGCAAGCACCTTGTTGTGGTTTCTGCAGAACGGAGTGGGAGAAGCAGTGTAAGCGGGCTTAGGATTGGCTCATTTGAATAAGTTCAGTGGGCTCTGGGTATAGGACTATCTTTGGTTGTGTGGTATCTGGCCATGGACTGATTAGGACAGGTGGATAATGGCCCCAAGTATGAGAGCCTAACAAGGGAGGTTGTTGGGAGTGTGAACTTAATCACCTGCTCAAGAACAGGAACTTACTGGTCAGTAGTCCTGGTCTCAAAACTGGCTCCAGACAGCACTTGAAAAGTATATCACACCATGCATCCATCCATCCATTCATCCATCCACCCATTTATCTATCTATTCACCTACTCATCCATCCATCCATCCATCGATCCATCGATCCATCCATCCATCCATCCATCCATCCACCCACCCATCCATCTCTCCATCCACTCATCCATCTATCTGTTCATTCATTCATTTATTTAAATAGCACATTAGCCAGAACGGGTGGTGAGCAGACAGCCTGAAACTCTAAGTTCAGAAAAGGTGTCTTGCAATGTAATATGTAGTAACAGTCACTTGCTCCTGTTTTCTGTCCATTTCATCTGCTCCTGGATAGAAGTTTACCTGCTTTGAAGCCTGTGGAGCGTGGGCTGAGCTGGATGGAACTGGGGTACCCCTACCCAACAGGGCTGTATTTCTCCTTGCCAGTGGGTAAAAGCTAGTCTCACAAGCTCAACCTCAGGCCCCAGGCTGAGCTGGACAGCAAAGGGGCGGAGCAAACATGGCTGTTGCCAGAGTCATCTCTTTAGGAAGAAGTCTTTATTCCAAGTGTGGGATTCACCCCCCAGCTATGAGGATGGAAGGCCCCAGAAGTCCCAACCATATTTCCTCAAATGCTCTTGCTTTTATGGGGGTGCAAGAGTTTTTCTTCTTAATTACTTAAAAAATGCTTTTGTAGGCTGGCTGCAAGTGGCTCATGCCTATAATCCTAGCACTTTGGAGGCTGAGATGGGCAGATAACTTGAGACCAGGAGACCAGCCAGGGCAACATGGTGAAACCCTGTGATACGGGTTGGCTGTGTCCCCATCCAAATCTCCAAATCTCATCTTGAATTGTAGCTCCCATAATTCCCACATGTTTTGGGAGGAAATTGAATCATGGGGGTGGGTTCTCCCATACCATTCTATTGGTAGTTAATAAGTCTCATTAGATCAGATGGCTTTATAAGGGGTTTCCCTTTTTGCTTGACTCTCTTTCTCTCTTGTCTGCTGCCATGTAAGACGTGGCTTTCACCTTCTACCATGTTTGTGAAGCCTCCCCAGCCACATGGAACTGTGAGTCCATTAAACCTCTTTTTCTTTTCTTTTTTTTTTTGGAGATGGAGTTTTCACTCTTGTTACCCAGGCTGGAGTGCAATGGCATGATCTCGGCTCACCACAACCTCCGCCTCCTGGGTTCAAGCAATTCTCCTGCCTCAGCCTCCCGAGTAGCTGGGACTGCAGGCGCGTGCCACCATGCCCAGCTAATTTTTGTATTTTTAGTAGAGACAGGGTTTCACCTTGTTGACCAGAATGGTCTCAATCTCTTGACCTCGTGATCCACCTGCCTTGGCCTCCCAAAGTCCTGGGATTACAG
The DNA here is from genome assembly GCF_030222135.1 of Aotus nancymaae. Classification (NCBI taxonomy): domain Eukaryota; kingdom Metazoa; phylum Chordata; class Mammalia; order Primates; family Aotidae; genus Aotus; species Aotus nancymaae. The sequence goes on along the minus strand of NW_026988546.1, from coordinate 3,336,738 downwards.
GTGTGAGCCACCGCGCCTGGCCTAAACCTCTTTTTCTTTATAAATTACGCAGTCTCGGGTATGTCTTTATCAGCAGCATGAAAATGGACTAATACACCCCATTTCTACAAAATATTTGAAGAATTAGCCAGGTGTGGTGGCATGCACTTGTAGTTCCAGCTACTTGGAAGCTGAGACAGGAGGATTACCTGAGCCTGAGGAGGTCAAGGAAGGCTGAGACAGGAGGATGGGGAAGTCAAGGCTGCAACAAGCTGTGACCAGGCCACTGCACTTCAACCTGGACAGAGTGAGACTCTCTCTCTCAAAAAAAACATGTTTATGTGAATGATCACATCATTGGTAATTGGTGAGTCAAAAAAGTCCATTGAGCTTTGACATATTCTGATAGTCAGTTGGTACTACTATTAGTGGATGTTGTGAACTACTCTCTCGTTGTGACTTGTGTCTCCAGGATCTACTGGATTTCATGACTGGGGAGAAAGAAGCTACTGGTCTTCACGTGACTATTTCAGGATTTCCTCAGAGAGAATCCTCTTATAGATGGAAGAAATGAAGCTCTTGCTGGAAATTGCAGTGTGATGAGGTGGGGAGGACCAAGTCCTGAGCAGATGCCTGTTACCAGAAGAAGAATGAACTGGGCAGACTTGAGTTGTTGAAGCGTGAGATTGTGGGGACAGAAGGGGCCAACCAACAGGTGTTATCTCAACATGAGTTCACCAGGACAATATACAATTGGATTAGAATTAAGTCAGATTAAGTCAGAGTTATGGAGGAGTCTGATAGTCATGCAGTAAAGAGATGTATTCGTTCATTTTTTTTTTTTTTGAGACAAAGTCTTGCTCTGTTACCCAGGTTGGAGTGCAATGGTGCCATCTCTGCTCTCTACAACCTCCACCTCCTGGGTTCAAGCCATTCTCCTGCCTCAGCCTCCCAGGTAGCTGGGACTACAGGCATGTGCTACCACACCTATCTAATTTTTTTTGTATTTTTAGTAGAGATGGGATTTCACCACGCTGAGCTAGGCTGGTCTTGAACTCCTGACCTTAAGTAATCCCCCAACCTCGGCCTCCCAAAGTGCTGGGATTACAGACATGAGCCACAGGGCCCAGCCAGTACTAATTCGTTTTCATGATGCTGATAAAGACATATCTGAGACCGAGCAATTTACAAAAGAAAGAGGTTTAATTAACTTACAGTTCCACATGGCTGGGGAGGCCTCCCAATCATGGTGGAAGGCAAGGAGGAGCAAGTTACATTTTACGTGGATGGTGGCAGGCAAACAGAGAGCTTGTGCAGGGAAACTCCCCCTTATAATACCATCAGATCTTGTGAGACTTATTTGCTATCATGAGAACAACATAGGAAAGCCCTGCCCCTGTGATTCAATTACCTCCCACCAGGTCCCTCCCACAACATGTGGGAATTCAAGATGAGATTTGGGTGAGGACACAGCCAGACCATAGCAAGAGGATTGATGGGGGTGGGATGCCAGGCAAATGATACAGTAGAATTCATGGGGGAATCAAGTTGGATGAGAGGTTGATTTCCTGGGAGAGGGTGGGATCTGGTGAGGAAGATTGGTCTAGAGATGAGGTGGGGGGTCTAGTTGAGAAACACGACTCATTATCTGAGTGTATTCTGGTGGGGGTGAAGATTGGAAGGTGGTCCACTAAGACTGTAGGATCTAGGGGCAAACAGAACTCAGGTAACAGAAAGAAGCCTAGCATTGATGGTGAGCAAGGGAGAAGTTGAGAAGAGGTAGGAATTTTTTGAACCTAGATAGCATTCTATCTAGCCAGAGCAAGACGGCTAGATAGAACACTCCAGCAATCATCCCTCTGCAGGAACACCAAATTGAACAACTATCTATGCAAGAAAGTCCTTTCATAAGAACTCAAAATCAGGTGAGTGATCACAGTACTGGTTTTAATATCATGAAGAGGGCAGGAAAAATAGTCTTGAATTGCCCAAACCAGGGGTCCCCAACCCTCAGACCACATACATATATATTCCATAGGAGACTATTTAAGTACATTTTGATGTATTTAACCAATAGAATTTAATGCAGCTATTAAAACAGTGGTTATGAAGGCTTTATTATAACACATAAATGCTCATAATACATTGTTGAGTTATAACACTGCATATACAGTATATATTTATTTGAATATACATTATGTAAAAAAAGATACACTAAAGTAGAAATAGGTTAGCATTTAGTACCTTTGTTTCCTTTATTTTTCAATGTTTTTAATGTGGCCATGTTAATTTAATATTAAACAATTTAAATTCAAAAATGTAAAATAAAACAATCAACCCTCAACCCCACACACAAAAAAAGAAAAAGACCGTATTGGGCCATGGCCTGTTAGAAACTGGGCCACATAGCAGTAGACTAATGAGCATTACCACCTGAGCTGTGCATCCTGTCAGATCAGCAGTGGCATTCGGCATTCATAGGACTGTGAACCCTATTGTGAACTGTGCATGCAAGGTATCTACCTTATGTGCTCCTTACGAGAATCTGTTGCCTGATTATCTATCACGGTCTCCCATCACCCCCAGATAGCACTGTCTAGTTGCAGGAAGACAAGCCCAGGGCTCCCACTGATTCTACATTACGATGAATTGTATAATTATTTCATTGTATATTACAATGTAATAAAAATAGAAATAAACTGCACAATAAATGTAATGCACTTAACTTATCACAAAACCATCCCCATCCCTTTTGCCCTCAGTCTGTGGAAAAATTGTCTTCCATGAAACTGGTTCCTGGTGCCAAAATGGCTGGGGACCACTGGCCTAAACTATCCCTTCCCCATTCCCTGGCAGTGTCCTGTGCCGAAAGACAATTTGTGTGGTCAGAGGAGAGAGGATGAAGTGATCATGGGACTCTGCACTGGAGCTCACTGCTGCCCTGCCACAGCCAAAAGCAACACAGAGCAGAATTCTGCGAATGCCTGTGGAGGGAGCATTTAGATCAGTTTTGGCCAGAGAGGAATCCTCCACCCTAGCAATAGGAAACTGAGTTCTGGCTAGCTTCACAGCCTGCTGACTAAAGTGGACTGGGGTCCTAAATATATTCAAAAGGTAGTCTCAGCCACAAGGACTGTAGTCCTTGGGCAAGTCCTGGTACTGTACTAGGCTCAGAACCAGTGAACTTGGGGTGCATGTGACCCAGTGAGACACCAGTTGTATTGGCCAATGGAGGGCTTGCATCACCCCTCCCCAAATTCCAGGCAGTGCAGCTCTGGGAAGGACTTCATCCACTTGCAAAAAAAAAGAGAGAAGAGTAAAGAGGACTTTGTCCTGCAACTTGGGTACTAGCACAGCCACAGTAAAATAAGGCACTTAGCAGATTCCTGAAGCCTTTGAATTTAGGCCTTATCTCCTGGATGGCATTTCTAGACTCACCCTAGTCTAGAAGAAAACATGCTGCCCTGAAGAAAAGGATCTGTTCTTGGAAAAATTCACCACCTGCTGAAGAAAGAGCCTCTCGGCCTCAAATAAACATCAGCAGGAGCCAGGCAGTAGTTACCAAGGGCCCAGTACAGTCCTACCAATGGTGGCCATTGTAGTGCTTACATCACCCATTCTCCAACTCTAGGCAGCCCAGCACAGAGAAAGAGCCACCTTATGTTTTAGGGAATGTGAGGGAAGAGAATGAAAGACTGTGCCTGATGATCCAGGGAATTCTTCCAGATCTCACACAAGTCCACCAAGGTAGTACCTCTATGATTCTTCAAGAGACTCGTATCTATCCATCCATCCACCATTCCTAGTATAGACAGAAGGCTTGGGACACCTTCAAGTACAGATAAGACTGCAGTTATCACAGACTTAGATCACAACATTCAATTCCCTTTGAACCTGAAAAGCCTTCTCAAGAAGGACGAGTACAAACAAGCCCAGACTGCAAAGGTTGGAATAAACAACTAACTCATTGATATGGTTTGGCTCCATGTCCCCACCCAAATTTCATGTGGAATTGTAATTCCCACTGTTTGGGGAGGGACCTGGTGGGAGATGATTGGATCATGGGAGCAGATTTCCCCCTTGCTGGTCTCATGAAAGTGAGTGAGTTCTCATGAGATCTGATGGTTTAAAAGTATGTGGCACTTCCCCCTTTGCTCTCTCTCTCTCTTTCCTGCCACCATGTGAAGATATTCTTGCTTTTCCTTCACCCTTCCACCATGATTGTAAGTTTCCTGAGGCTTTCCTAGACATGCTCCCTGTACAGCCTGTAGAATTGTGAATCAATTTAACCCCTCTTCTTAATAAATTACCAAGTCTCAGGTATTTCTTTATAGCAGTGTGAGAACAGACTAACACACTCATCAATGCCTAGACATAAACAAACATTCAGAAGCATCAATAGCATCCAGAAAAATGTTATCTCAGCAAATAAATGAAAGAAAGACCCAGTAACCATCCCAGAGTGACAAAGATATGTGATCTTTCAAACACAAAATTCAAAATAGCTGTTTGGAGGTTCAAGACAACACAGAGAAGAAATTCAAAACCCTATTAGAGAAATTCAACAAAAAGATTGGAATAATTTCAAAGAATCAAGCAGAAATTTTATAGCTGAAAAATTCAATTGACAAACTGAAAAATGCATCAGAGTCTCTCAATAGCAGACTTGATCAAGCAGAAGAAAGAATTAGTGAGCTTGAAGACAAGCTATATGAAAATACAGTCAGAAGAGAAAAAATAAACAAAATGAAAAAGAATGACGCACACCTACAAGATCTAGAAAATAGCCTCAATAGGCAAATCCAAGCATTATTGGATTTAAACAGGAGGTAGAGAGAGAGGTGAGGGTAGCAAGTTTATTCAAATAAATAGAAATGGAACTTTTCAAACCTAGAGAAAGATATCAATATCCAAGTACCAGTAGGTTATAGAACACCAAGCAGATTTAACCCAAATAAAACCTTAAGGTATTTAATCATCAAACTCCCAAAGGCCAAGGATAAAGAAAGGGTCCTAATAGCAGCAAGAGAAAAGAAACAAATAACATGTAAAGGAGTTCTAATACATGTGGCAGCAGATTTCTTAGCGGAAACCTTAAAGGTCAGGAGACAGTGGCATGACAGTTTCAAAATGATGAACGAAAAAGACTTTTATTCTAGAATATTGTATCCAGCAAAAATACCCTTCAAATATGAAGAAGAGATTAAGACTCTTCTACACAAACAAAAGCTAAGGGAAGAGCTTGTCAATATAATACCTATCCTACAGGAAATGTCAAAGGGAGTTCTTCAATCTGAAAGAAAAGGATGTTAAAAAGCAATAAGCAATCATCTAAAATTCACTGGTAACGGAGGGTACACAGACACATACAGAATACCCCAACACTGTAATTGTGGTGTATAAACCACATATATTGGTTATATACTCATATACTGAGCAGGAAGACTGAAAGACAAACCTATCAAAAATAATAACTATGATGACTTTTAAAGAGATAGATGGTAGGCTGAGTGTGGTGGCTCACACCTGTCATCCCAGCACTTTAAGAGGGTGAGGTGAGCAGATCACGAGGTCAGGAGATCAAGACCATCCTGGCTAACATGATGAAACCTTGTCTCTACTGAAAATACCAAAAATTAGCCAGGTGTGGTGGCATGTGCCTGTAGGTCCAGCTACTTGGAAGGCTGAGGCAGGAGAATTGCTTGAACCCAGGAGGCAGAGGTTGCAGTGAGCTGAGATTATGCCACTGCACTCCAGCCTGAACAACAGAGCCAGTCTCCATCTGAAAAAAAAAAAAGAAAGAAAGAAAGAAAAAAGAGATCTATAGTACGATAGCATAAAAAGATAGAAATAACAAAAAGTTTTAAAATGGGGATAAAGTGTAGTTTTTAGTTTTCTCTTTGCTTGTTTGTTTTTTGTGATCAGAGTTAAGTTGTTATCAGTTTAAAATAACAAGTTATAAGATGTTATTTGCAAGCTGCATAGTATCCTCAAATCAAAAAACCTACAGAAATACATGAAAACTAAAAATCAAGAAATTAAAACATACTATTAGGGAAAATCACTTTTACACAAAGGAAGACTGAAGGAAGGAGATAAGAGAGGCTGAAAAAACAACCAGAAACAAATGGCAACAGTAAGTCCTTACCTATCAATACTAACATACAATGTAAATGGCCTAAAATTTCTAATTAAAAGATGTAGAATGACTAAAGGAATTAAGAAACAAGACCCAACTATATGCTGGCTGCAAAAAACTCACTTTACCTATAAAGATACACACAGACTGAAAACAAAGGGTCGAACAAAGATATTACATGCTAATGGAAACCAAAAAAGTACAAGAATAGCTATACTTATATCAGAAAAAAATATATTTCAAGACAAAAATTATAAAGAGACAAAAAAGAGATCACACAATTGCACTCCAGCCTGAACAACAGAGTGAGACTCCATCTCAAAAAAAAAAAAAAATTGATAGTATGGTAGTATAAAAAGATATTAACAGAAATAACAAAAAGTTGTTATATTATCCCAACTATCATTTTATTGTGATAAAGGGGTCAATAGAGCAAGAGGATATAACAACTGTAAATATATGTGTACCCAACACTGGAGCACCCAGATTTACAAAGCAAATATTATTATTATTATTTTTTTTTTTTGAGGAAGAAAGAAAGAGAGAGAAAATGGGGAGGTGGAAAAAGGAAGAGAAAGAGAGAAAGAGAATGGGGAGGAGGAAAAAGGAAAAGAAAGAGGGAGAGAGAATGGGAGTATTGCTTTCTTTCCCAGGCTAGAACGCAATTTAGTAATGCTTATTAAAAACCTCTTTTATAATGATAATTATACTTAATTATGTAATCAGGAAGGAATAAGGGAAGAAGATAACAAACAAACAGCCAACCAATATTTCATTTAAACCTATGAAATGCTATGCGATTACTCAGGAGTGATTTACTTCCAATTATATAGTCACTTTTCTAATAGGTGTGAGGTGGTAATGTATGTTTTGTGTATTTGAAGTGGAGAGTTCTATAAATGTTTATTAAGTTTACTTGTTCCGGGTCTGAGTTCAAGTCCTGAATATCCTTGTTAAGTTTCTATCTCGTTGATTTATAGAATCGTTAGCTCTTCTTGTTACATTGATCCTTTTACCATTATGTAATATCCTTCTTTGCCTCTTTTGATCTTTGTTGCTTTAAAGTCTACTTTATCAGAGGGGAGAATTGCATCTCCTGCTTTTTGTTTATTAGTTTATTTTTACTCTCTGTTTGGTTGGTAAATCTTCCTCCTTCTCTGAGTCTTTGTGTATTGTTGCATGTAAGATGGGTCTGGATGCAACATACCGATGGGTTTTGGCTTTTTATCCAATTAAAAAATATATAAGTTTAATACTGGCGTTTGATGCTAGCTGGCTGTTTTGCCCATTAGTTGATGTAAATTTTTCATTATGTTAATGTTCTTTGCTTTTTGATACATTTTTGGAAAGGCTGATATTGGTTGTTCCTTTATATGTATAGTGCTTCTTTCAGAAGCTCTTGTAAAGCAGGCCTGGTGGTGGTGAACTCTCTAAGTACTTGTTTGTTCGCAAAAGATTTAATTTTTCCTTCGCTCATAAAGCTTAGTTTGGCTGGATAGGAAATTCTGGGTTGAAAGTTCTTTTCTTTAAGGATGTTAAATATTAATCCCCACTCTTTTCTGGCTTGTAGGGTTTCTGCTGAGAGATCTGCTGTAAGTCTGATAGGTTTCCCTTTGTGGGTAACCTGACCTTTCTCTCTGGCTGCCCTTAGTATTTTCTCCTTCATTTCAACCCTAATAAATCTGGCGATTATGTGCCTTGGGGTTGGTCTTCTTGAAGAATATCTTTGTGGTGTTCTCTGTATTACCTGGAGTTGAATATTACCCTTCATTGCCAGGTTGGGAAAGTTTTCCTGAATGATATTCTGAAGAGTATTTTCCAACTTGGATTCATTCTCTTCATCACATTCAGGTACACCTATCAAACGTAGATTAGGTCTTTTCACATAGTCCCATATTTCCTGGAGACTTTGCTCGTTCCTTTTCATCCTTTTTTCTCCATTCTTGTCTTCTCGTTTCATTTCACTGAGCTGGTCCTCGACTTCTGATATCCTTTCTTCTGCTTGATCAATTTGACTCTTTAAACTTGTGCATGCTTCGCGAAGTTCTCGTGTTGTGTTTTTCAGCTCCATCAATTCACTTATATTCTTCTCTATCTTGTCCATTCTTGTTAACATTTCGTCAAACCTTTTTTCAAGGTTCTTAGTTTCTTTGCATTGGGTTAGAACAAGTTCTTTTAATTCACAGAAGTTTCTTATCACCCACGTTTTGAAACCTGCTTCTGTTATTGGAACACACGTGTAATCTATTAAGCCTTGTTCCGTTACTGATGGGGAATTGCAATCCCCTGTAGAGGGAGAGGCATTCTGATTTTGAGTGTTCTCTACCTTTTTATGCTGGTTTCTTCCCTTCATTGTATATTTATCCGTCTGTCGTCTTTGTAATTGCTGACTTTCTAACTAGGTCTCTGACGTCCAACTTGTTGATTCCCAGCGCCGAAATCTGAGCAGTCCACTGAGCCGGCCAAAACAGCAGTGTTAAGATTGATGGTGCTTTTCTGTCCGGGAATCTCCGGACTCTGCACCTAGAGTTGGCGCGCTGAGGCACCAGCAAAACCGCCGCGCCGGCCACAAGAGTCGCCCTGGCGACCCGTGGGGCTCCTCCACTGGGAATCTCCTGGTCCGTGAGCAACAAATATTCGTCTGAAAGTGTGACGTCCTCTCGTTCTTTGCACTTTCACTGGGAGGTACGTGCCCGAGCTGCTAGTCATCGGCCATCTTGGATCTCTCCCCCGCAAATATTATTAGAGCTAGAGAGAGAGATAGATCTCAATACAATATTAGCTAGCGACCTCAGTGTCCCACTTTCAGCATTGGACAGACCATCCAAATAGAAAATCAACAAAGAAACATCAGATTAATCTGCACTATAGACCAGATGGACACAGCAGATATTTACATTTCATCCAACAGCTGCAGAATACACATTCGTCTCAGCACATGGATCATTCTAAAGAATAGACATGGCTGGGCACTGTGGCTCATGCCTGTAATCCCAGCACTTTGGGAGCCAGAGGTGGGCAGATTATGAGGTCAAGAGATCAAGACCATCCTGGCCAAAATGGTGAAACCCTATCTCTACTAAAAATACAAAAATTAGCTGGGCATGGTGGCACGTGCCTGTAGTCCCAGCTACTTGGGAGGCTGAGGCAGGAGAATTGCTTGAACCTGGAAGGTGAAGGTTGCACCATTGCACTCCAGCCTGGCAACAGAGAGAGACTCCATCTCAAAAAAAAAAAAAGAATAGATCATATGTTAGGCCACAAAATCTTAAAAAATTTTAATTGAAATAATATCAAGTATCTTCTCAGATCCCAATGGAATAAAACTAGAAATCAGTAGAAAGAACTTCGGAAACTATACAAACACATGGAAATCAAGCAACTTGCTCCCGAATGACCAGCAGGTCAATTAAGAAATTAAGAAGGAAATTTAAAAGTTTTTTGAAACAAATGAAAGTGGAAACAAGACATACCCATACAAGATACAACAAAAGCAGTACTAAGAGGAAAGTTTACAGCAATAAGCACCTACATAAAAAAAAGAAGTAGAAAAACTTCAAATCAAACAATCTAAATTACATGGTTTGGCTGTGTGCCCCCATCCAAATCTCCTCTTCAATTGTAATCGCCACATGTTGGAGGAGTGGCCTGGTGGGAGGTGATTGAATCATGGGGGTGGTCTTAACCCCTTGCTGTTCTTATGACAGAACCCCTGCACTCTCTCTCTCTTTCTCTCCCTCGCCTGCTGCTGTGTAAGATGTGCCTTGCTTTCCCTTCACCTTCCACCCTGATTGTAAGTTTCTTGAAGTCTCCCCAGCCATGTGGAACTGTGAGTCAATTAAACTTCTTTTGTTTATAAATTACTCAGTCACAGGTAGCATCTTTATAGCAGCGTGAGAACAAACTAATATATTAATAATACATCTTAAAGAATTAGAAAAGCAAGAGCAAACCAAACTCAAAATTAGTAGAAAGAAAATATAAAGATCAGAGTACAAATAACTAAAATTGAAACTAAAAAAAAAAAATACAGGCTGGGCTTGGTGGCTTATGCCTGTAATCCTAGCATTTTGGGAGGTAGATGAGGGCTGATCATTTCAGCTCAGGAGTTCAAGACCAGCCTGGCCAATGTGGTGAAACATAATCTCTACTAAAAATTCAAAAATTAGCTGGGCATGGTGGTGCGCACCTGTAATCCCAGCTATTTAAGAGGGAGAGGCGTGAGAATCGCTTGAACCCCAAAGGTGGAGGTTAAAGTGAGCTAAGATTGTGCCATGGCACTCCAGCCTGGGTGACAGAGACAGAGCAAGTCTCTGTCTAAAAAAAAAAAAAAAAAGGGAGGAAGATTAAATGAACAAATAAATGAAGAAAACTAAAATAAATAAAAGCAGAGATTTTAAAAAGAGATGTTACAACTGATACCACATAAATTCAAAGGATCATTAGAAAGTACTATGAGCAACTATATGCCAATAAATTGGAAAACCTAGAGGAAATGGATAAATTCCTAGATACATACAAGATTGAAACATGAAGTAATCCAAACCTGAATAGACCAATAACAAGTAACAAGATCAAAGCCATAGTAAAAAGTTTTCCAGGCTGGGAGTAGTGGCTCACACCTGTAATCCCAGCATTTTGGGAGGCCAAGACAGACAGATCATTTGAGGTCAGAAGTTCGAGACCAGCCTGGTCAACATGGTGAAACCCTATCTCTACTAAAAATACAAAAAATAGCCAGGCACTGTGGCATGTGCCTGTGGTCACAGCTACTTGGGAGGCTGAACTAGGAGAATTGCTTGAACCTGGGAGGTGGAGGTTGCAGTGAGCTGAAATCGCGCCATTACCCTCCATCCTGGGTGACAGAGCAAGACTCTGTCTAGAAAAACAAAGTTTTTCAGCAAAGAAAAGCCCTGGATCTGATTCCTTTACTGCTGAAACCTACCCAACATTTAAAGAACTAAAACGAATCCTACTCAAACTATTCTAAAAAAAATCAAGGAGGAGAGGATACTTCCAAATGAATTCTGTAAGGCCAGTATTACCCTGATACCAAAACCAGACAAAGACACACCAAAAAAGAAAACTACAGGGCCATACCTCTGATGAACATAGATGCAAAAATTCTCAATAAAACACAAGCAGGGGCCGGGCGCGGTGGCTCACGCTTGTAATCCCAGCACTTTGGGAGGCCGAGGCGGGTGGATCACGAGGTCAAGAGATCGAGACCATCCTGGTCAATATGGTGAAACCCCGTCTCTACTAAAAATACAAAAACTTAGTTGGGCATGGTGGCGCGTGCCTGTAATCCCAGCTACTCAGGAGGCTGAGGCAGGAGAATTGCCTGAACCTAGGAGGCGGAGGTTGCAGTGAGCCGAGATCGCGCCATTGCACTCCAGCCTGAGTAACGAGAGAAACTCCGTCTCAAAAAAAAAAAAAAAAAAAACAAGCAAACTGAATTCAACAACACATTAAAGTGACCATTCACCATGACCAAGTCAAATTTATCCCAGGGATGCCAGGATGGCTCAACATATGAAAGATTTCTACAATAAAAACTATAAAACACTTATGAAATAAATGGAAGAAGATACATAAAAAATGAAAAGATAGGCCGAGCATGATGGCCCATGCCTGTAATCCTAGAACTTTGGAAGGCTGAGTTGGGTTGATCACCTGAGGTCAGGAGTTAGAGGCCAGTCTGACTAACATGGTGAAAACACATCTCTATTAAAAATACAAAATATTAGCCAGACATGGTGACACGTGCCTGTAATCCCAGCTACCCCTGGAGTCTGAGGCAGGAGAGTCGCTTGAACCCAGGAGGTGGAGGTTGCAGTGAGCTGAGATCACGCCATTGCACTCCAGCCTGGGCAACAAGAGAGAAACTCTGTCCCCGCCTCAAAAAAGGAAAGATATTCCAAGTCCATTGATTGAAAGAATCAATATTGTTAAAATGTTCAGGTTACATAAAGCAATCTATAGATACAATGCAATCCCTATGAAAATACCAATAACATTCTTCACAGAAATAGAAAAAATAATCCTAAAATTTATATGGAACCACAAAAGATCCAGAAGAGCCAAATCCATCTGGAACAAAACTGGAATAATATATTATCTGACTTTGAAGTTTACTGTAAAACTATAGTAACCGAAACAGCATAGTATTGGCATAAAAACAGACGCATAGACCAATGTAACAGTAGAGAATCCAAAAATAAATCCACACATCTACAATGAACTCATTTTTTACAAAGTTACCAAGAATATACATTGGGGAAAGAACAATCTTTTCAATAAATGGTGCTGGGAAAACTGGATATCTATATGCAGAAGAATGAAACTAGACCCCTATCTCTTGCCATATACAAAAATCAAATCAAAGTAGCTTAAAGACTTAAATCTGATACATGAAACTATGAAGCTACTAAAAGAGAACATTGGGAATTCAAGACCAGCCTGGGCAACATAATAAGACCTTGTCTCTACAGAAATAAAATAAAAATAGGCAGGTATGGTGGCTAACACCTATAGTCCCAGCTACTCAGGTGGCTGAGATGGGAGAATCACTTGAGCCCAGGAGTCCAAGGTTGCAGTGAGGTATGAATGCACCACTGTACTCCAGCCTGGGAGATGGAGGGAGACCTTGTTGAAAGAAAGAAAAAGAGTAATAAATAAATAAAAGAAGAGAAAAGAAGAGAGAAGACAAGATATTAGGGAAATGTTACAAGACATCAATCTGGGCAAAGACTTCTTGGGTAGTACCTCAAAAGCACAGGCAACCAAAGCAAATATGGATAATTGGGATTACTTCAAGCTAAAAAGCTTCTGCACAGCAAAAGAAACAATTGAGAAAGTGAAGAGACAACCCACAGAATGGGAGAAAATATTTTTAAACTACCCATCTGAAAAGGGATTAATAACCAGAATATATAGAGAGCTTAAACAAACCAATGGGAAAAAATAAAATAATCCAATTTTAAAACGGGCAAAATATTTGATTAGACATTTCTCAAAAAAAAAAAGACATATGAATGGCCAACAGGTAGGTGAAAAAATGTTCAACATCATTAATCATCAGAAAAATACAAATTAAAACTACAATGAGATAATATCTCACTGTAGTTAAAATAACTTTTATCCAAAAGACAGGCAATAATGAATGCTGGCAAAGATGTGGAGGAAGAGGAACCCTTGTACACTGTTGGTAGGAATGTAAATTAGTACAGCCACTATGGAGAACATTATGAAGGTTCCTCAAAAAACTAAAAATAGAGCTACTATATTATCCAGTAATGCCATTGTTAAGCATACATCCAAAAGAAAGACCAGCATATTGAAGAGATCTCTGCACTTCATGTTTATTGCATGGAGTGCAGATTTACATTTACACTGCACAATAGCCAAGATTTGGACTCAAGTGTCTATCAGTGGATGAATGGATAAAGGAAATGTACATATACACAGTGGAATATTATTCAGCCATAAAAATTGAATCTTGTCATTTGCAACAGTATGGATGGAACTGTAGGACATTAGGTCAAGTGAAATAACCCAGGCACAAAAAGACAAATTTTGCATGTTCTCACTCATGTGCAAAAATTAAAACAATTGAGATCATAGAGATAGACAGTAGAATGATGGTTACCAGAAACTGGGAAGGCTAGTGGGGATGGGGGAAACTATAGATGGTTAATGGGTGCAAAAATATAGTTAGATAAAAATGAATAAGCTCTAGTATTAGCACAACAGGGCGACTATAGTCAACAATATTATATATATATATATAGTTTTGTTATATATATACCTATATATATGTAGTTTTGTTTTGTTTTTTAGAGATAGGGTCTTACTCTGTGGCTCATGCCAGAGTGCAGTGGCACAATCATAGCTCACTGCAGCCTCGAATTCCGAGCTCAAGTGATCTTTCAGCCTCAGTCTCCTGAGTAGCTAGGACTATAGGTGTGCACCGCTTCATTCACCTGATTTTTAAAAATTTTTTGTAAAGACGAGGTATTGCTATGTTGCCCAGGCTGGTCTCAAAACACCTGCCCTCAAGTGATCCTGCCGCCTCAGTCTCCCAAATTTTTATTGTATAATTACAAATAACAAAGTGGAATTGGAGTATTTCTAACAGAAAGAAATAATAAATGCTCAAGGTGGCAAATACCCCAATTACCCACATATGTTATTACACACTATTTGCCTGTATCAAAACATCACATGTACCCCCTACATTTATACAGCTATGATGTATCCATAATAATTAAAAATAATAATAATAAATAGAAGTAGGGTCTGATGACAGAGAAGACCCTGGTGGCCAAGATAAGGAAGCACATGGTAGGGGTCGGAGGGATGGTGAAGAGGACACGGTGGCTTGAGACTCTGGAGCAGAGGTGGTAACGCCATCGGTGGGAGTGAGAAAATGTCAGTGAGAACAGCTGGGGCAACAGGCGAGAAGGCTGTGCTGGCAGAAGGAAAGCCAGGGATGGGGTGGAAAAGAGTGTGGTGGGGCAGGGCCCACTGATCAGGAGGAGACAGTGAGGGATAATTGCTGGGAGCCTAGATGAGGGACAGAATGGCAGACGGACCTGTGTGAGGCACTCCAGCAGGGATGTGACAAACAGACCTGGTGAGATCCACTGAGAAGTGAAGGCCAGTGCTCATTGCAGTGAGGAGAATCACACCATGTCCCCATGTGGGACAGCCCAGGAAAGGGGTTTGGAAAGGATTTGGGCTTTCATCAGATGATTCTGGTGAGTGTTACAAGAAGCGGGGTTTGCTCTGGATTGGATGCTGTCAGGAAAAAGATAATTCTATGATTGGTATCTTAATCAATGTTATCTAAAAGGAGGGAGAAATGAAATGAAGCTCAAGCTGTAATTGGCAAAGCAGCGGTGACCCACATTAGCCAGAATAGGTGGATGCTTGGTTATTTTTGTGACTTGAAACACATTTGTGTTTTGGTCTGTGCTCAGACATGACTCTAGATTGGTCTTATTTTTGCCTTGAACCATTACATTCAGAGCAGCTTTATCTGATGTTCATATGCTGTGAAATTGTTTATGTTCAACAGAAGAACAACACCTGTGAGGCCAGGCCAGCTCCTGGAAACACCAAAGCCTGAGGGTTCCAGGCCAGTTCCTGGCTATCAGAAGTTGCTTTTTCTCTTCCTCAGTCTCCCTCTTTGGTCAAGGGCAGGTGAAGTCAGCCCACAGAATCCATGACATACAGATTTTCACCACCGTCAAGACCAGGAGGATGTCCAGGAAGCATGGTCTATAGTTGGGCTAGTGCTAATCCCTCCTCCTGTTGCAGGATGAGCTGTTGAGACCTTTGACTTGACAATGGGTACAGAGTAGCATTTCAGATTTTGGTCAGCGTATAACAACCAACTGTACCACAGGCCATTATTGGAAACAAAAGGATGATGAATCTTATGAAGGGTCTTAATGACAGGATCCTAGATTATAAAACCCAGGTGAAGAAACATGTCCCAGAATCCAGATGGGTCCTTTAGGGAGAAGATGGGTTTTTGTTTGTCCTAATATTTGCTGTTTTGCTTGTCCAGTAATGTGTAAGTATAGCAAGAAATGTTTGTGATAGTATCAACTCCTCCTTGGCTAGCTGACAGAAAATCACGGTGTTCAATGGGACTCAAGATTCCTAGGTCCTGTCATAACAATCTCCTCAGCATTACGTCACTGGCAGGTAGGACACACACTGGAAACATCCTCAGCAATATCCTTAAATTATCCTATCAACGTTGGTTCAATACTTTTGACAATTCTTCTCTGCTATTGTGGGTAATATCACAAAATAGTTTTGCTAATTTCCATTTTTATTATGGCCACCTCCTTCCATAGTAGCAAAGCATGTCAGGATTCTTTAATTGTCAATTCTACAGGGGTTCCTGTAGTAATCAGGTGATATTTTTGTTGTTGTTTCTAAAGCATTGCAAAGTCATTCACTACCCCCACATCAGATACCTCCTATTGTATCAATATAAATATTTACTTTTGTAGCTTGGCAGATATGGGAGGGAACAATTAATTTAGCCCAACTAAATGAATACAATTTCTTAGAAAAGCTTTGACTATGATAATATAGCCTAAAAAGGCATTTTTTTTTTTTAGTGGAGTCTGTCGCCCAGGCTGTAGTGCAGTGGTGCAATCATAGCTCGCTGCAGCCTTGAACTCCCAGGCTGAAGCAATCTTCCCATCTTAGTCGCCTGAGCAGCTAGGACTACAGGCATGTGCCACCACACCCAGCTAAGTTAAAAAATTTTTGTTTGTTTTAGATGTGGGGTCCCTCTATGTTGCCCAGGCTGGTCTCAAACTCCTGGCCTCAAGCCATCTCCCTGCCTCAGTCTCCCAAGTTGCTGGGGTTACAGGCATGAGCCACCATGCCTGACTATTACTTGACAATTTTTAGTTTCACTTGTTAAGTGTGAATAATCTGCGACCACAATTAAATCAGTTCTTTAAGGGAATCTTGTGCAGGGTATGGATAGTTCCCTAAGAGGGATAAGCAGTTATGGACTGTTGCTTTTTTGGGTGAAGGAAGAAAGTGGCTGGTTTTAGAGTGTTGCAATTTAGGCCAGCAACAATAAAGCAAAGCAACAATAATTCATGAGAGACTAGGTAAATAGCTGAAAAGTGCCGAGAGTTTATTGTCAGTAGAAGACTCTGTACAGCACAGCATGGGAAGCCATCAAGTTTAGTGGAAACCCTGGAACTAAATCAACTGAAGTTTTCGCTTTTGTTGCTACATAGTTCTCAGATGAGGTGAATATGTCTTGGCTATTGGATCTTGTGAATTAAGCAATGGACCCTGGTGATTTCCACTTAGTTGAATCAGTACCCTAGTGCCTGGTCAGCTTTATAATAAAAAGAAAAGAGGTATGGAGGACGTGTGAATCTAAAATAATGGAAATAATCTTTTGAGAGTCAGTTATTATACCACTCTTTTTAAATATTTCTCTTTTTTTTGAGACAGGACTTGGCCCTGTTGCCGAGGCTGGAGTGCAGTGGTGCAGTCATAGTTCACCATAGCCTCAAACTTCCAGACTCAAGCGATCCTTCTATCTTGGCATCCCAAAGCGCTAGGATTACAGGAATGGGAGTGAGGTGGGGGAGGGCGGTGCAAGTCCCTGCTGTTTATATTATCTTTAAATTGATCAACAAATTTTCTTGTTCTCAGATAGTAAACTAGAGGACAGGAAATGAATTGTTTATTTTTCTTCTTGAGCACTTATTTCATGTCTTTTTAATAATTTTGAGGCAAAAAAACAACAGAAATAATATCCAAATACGTTTTCATAGTTTGTTAATTGATTACCATTCTAACACATAAAGGTAAGAATTTTAGTGACCAGTGTTTTGTATCTGACTCTTATTTTAGAATTTCCAGTCTTCCAAGGATTCCTTATTAATTATTTACCTCAGGTCTTAATTGAGAGAAAAATTTTGATGTAGAAAAGCAGATTTTGATAGATATACATGAAGAGTGGCAAATAGTTCAGAGAGTAATTTGGACCCCTGAAAATTTTAACAAGCTGTATGATAAAAAAGCCAGCACTTATTAATCCTCAAAGTATGGAAAGGAAGGAAGGGATATTACCCATGTTAAGCAAAACTATCTCATTTTGAGAAAGACAAGACAATCTCCTCATGCAGGTTTCTTTGCTTTTTAAGGTACCTCCCAAAGAAGCAATCTTGTTCATGTCAAAAGCTCCCTAAAATGGCCTGTGCAACTCCAAATTGTCCTTGGTGAAACTGTGCCAGTTAGATAATAGGCATACAAGTTAGTATTCTTATGAGAAAAAAAAAATGAAGAAAACAGGCATTTGGGCTGAAACAGGTACAATTTTAGATTGAGGAGAACTGAAGAGAATTGCAGTGGTCCTTAAGGGTAGTGTTTGGGTAACTTGTATTGTTGGGCTTGACCAAAGGCCATGGTCACCACCAGATGCCAAGCAAAACCTCCTGAAAGAAGGCAGGTGACAATAAACAAAGCAATATTCAGAGACAAAGTCAAGACTGAAGAATACACCCTTATAAGGTTTTGAAATGATATGAGGCAAAGGAATGCCAATCTGAACAAACTTTCTAAACTACACAGTCACTATGATAAGCTCTAGGATCAATTTATCAGGCTTGGCTGGCTGACTTTAAGGAGGCCTCCATGAGCCCTGCCCCCTGGTGGTCACAACTTTGTCTAATTCCTCCCTTTCTTGAGTGTAGGTAGGAACTGCGACTTGTTCTTAATGAATGGAATGCAAAAAAGGTGATGGGAGATACATGATTGCATTTATTTGATTACCTCAGAGTGTAGTGCCCATCTTGCTAGTCTCTCTCCAATGCTGGTTTTGAAGAAGCAACTTGCCATGAATCCTACATGTAGGGGTCTGACCCACACACCCCGACCCAGTGATGGATGAACAAATTCACTTAAACACAAATCTCCAGTGAAAGAGTGGGCTAGGGCTATCTGTGGCCACTCACTGACACTCCTGAGAGAGATAGCAGCCACAGCCCAACCAGGCATTTATTCAGTATAGATTTAACAACAGAGGCTCTGAGTCAACACATTTGTGGATATTGGTTAAAGGCCAGGTTCTGGGGCCTAAAGCAAACACCTTTTGTGGGTAATAAACTTCTGCCAACCCCCAAGTAGAAGGCAGTGAAGTGCAGATGGCAAAGGTTGGTCTTAGGACAACAAGCCATTTAGATAAATTCCTTTGCGTTCTCCTGTTAACTGCCCTATGCTTCAAGTCTCAAGATAAAAGAGCTAGCTGCCTTCGGCCCATTTCCTGGTTTTATAAAACCTCCCGGTCTTCCAAGAAGGTTTGCAATTATTCTGTGATGTTTATAGTTTTGCCAACAACCCTGATCAATCCCCCATACCTACAGCCATAAGGAAAGAAATTCTGCCAACAACCTGAGAGTGCTTGGGAGTCGATCCTTTCCCTGTCAAGGATATGATGTGCACTTGGCCTGGGCAGACATGTTTTCCAGCACTGAGATCCTAAGCAGACTACCCAGCTAAAGCCATGCCCAGACTTCTGACCCATAGACACTGTGAGACAGTAAGTGTGTGTTGTTTTAAGCAGCTAAGTTTGTAGTAATTTGTTCTACAGCAATAGAAAACTAATGTCACTGGCCTATGCCCATATTCTCACAAAAAGACTTTTCTTCTTGTAGACAATTTCATTTCTTAATACTCAACGTTTAGATCCCCTCTCCTAGCTATGGGCTGTTGAGGTTAAAATGTTACTCAAACTTTCTTACTGTTTGAGTAAAAATTGACCATGGTATTTTCCCCAATTTACACAATGTTAATATTAGTACAGTAAGGCTAGGCGTCGTGGCTCATACCTTTATTCCCAGCACTTTGGGAAGCTGAGCCAGGAGAATCATTTGAGATTAGGAGTGCTAGATCAGCATGGGCAACACAGCAAGACCTTGCCTCTACAAAAAAAATTTTCAAAGTACTACCTGGGAGTGGTGGCATGCACCTGTAGTTCTAGCTACTCAGGAGCCTTAGGTGGGAGGATCACTTGAGCCTAAGGTTACAGTGAGCTGTGATCACATCACTGCCCTCCAGCCTGGGTGACAGAGTGAGACCCTGTCTCCAAAGGGGAAAAAAAATAAGCACAGTAAAAGAGATGGCACTAAATTAGCAGAGGCTGCTTTTATTTACACAGACGTCTTCAACCCCACATAGGCAAGGACACCATATGTTGTGGCATACAGGTTTCTTTCCAACTAGACTGAGCTCTTAGAAGTTAGTGTCCTTTGGCTTTATATCCCCTCCAGGCCTTATACATGCTGGATATTCAATAACTATGGAATTAAAACCACAATTGCCTTTAAGCTTATTTATTAATGGGATCTGGTTTCACTGCGGGTGCTTCCATTTTGATGCAATGATCAAAACCATTAAGATCTATGACAGGATGGATATTGGGACAATAAGCATGACAATGTCATTGTTGCCAAGCCAAATTTTATGAGGCAAGGAATGCAGAGGTTCTTCATCATCTTCTTCAATCAGCTGTCACAGGATTTCCCACTATTAAACCTCCCTTACAATTCTTACTTCTCCCCACCTCCAGGTATCTGAAATAAACAAAAAAAGGAAATAAAATAATTCTCTGAGAGATTTCTGCCTCCTTCTTTTTTCTTCTCAATAGCAACCTCAACTGTTGACAGAGATTCCTTAGGATTCAAAGAACAATTTTGAAGCTGAAAACAGAATAGTCTGTTTTTGAATAAATCCTAATATATTTTCATTTCATACCCTTGTTCCATGAGGAAAAAATTTACATAGAGATGAATATGTTTTGTTTGGGCAGTGTGCAGTAATAAAGTTTAGGCCAAATTAGATTTATCATTAGAAAATAAATGCTGGTTTTGGTATTAAATTTAGGGATAAAATGAACCCATATTCACATATGTACTTATAGACATTAAAGCACAAAACAGATAATCTAGCTGGCACCCAGTGTTTCTCAACTTTGGCTGAATCTCTGTTCCCCAGAACAGACTATAAGTTCCAAAAGGTGGGGACCATGTTTTGGTCAGCTTTGCATTTCTCCAACACATAGCACAGTGTTCATGTAAAGAGTCACTCACAGAAATTGTTGATTTCACTTAAAAAAACAATTTTGGTTGAGTACAGTGGCTCATGCCTGTAATCCCAGCACTTTGGGAAGCTGAGGCAGGAGGATGGCTTGAACTCAGGAGTTTGAGACCAGCTTGGGCAACACAATGAGTCCCTGTCTATAAAAAAACTTTTAAAAATTAGCTGGGTGTGGTGGCACACTGCCTGTAGTCCCAGCTACTCTGGAGGCTGAGGTGGGAGGATCACTTGAGCCTGGGAGGTCGAGACTGCAGTGAACTGAAATCACGCCACTGTATTCCAGTTTGGGTGACAGAGCAAGACCCTGTGTGAAAAACAACAGCACCACCACAATTTTTATAAAATAGTTAATGACGCTTGCTAAGGTGGCAGTAGACCCGAAGCTAGATGTTCAAACAATGCCATTCTTACCAGTTCTGGAGTAAAAAAGTGAAAGGACAGAGAATTAAACCAAATTACACTAAAATCTCCAAGTCTGCAGTAAAAAAGAATCGTAGCAGGTTTAGTCAGTGAAAATGGTTTTTAAAACATATTTTAATGAAAACACTTTCTCACTATCTTTAAATAAAAACAATTTGGATTTTACAATTGGAAGCTGCTCGGGCACTAGGCCTCATCTGCTTTCTGCTCCACAGGTTTCAGATGCCACTGCACTACTAATTCCCCGGTGCTTTTGAGGCACGTGTTAGACATGTTCTCCTCTGTTGGAAGTCCTTGTGGCAACTTCAAGGGCTTGATTCTGTGACAAAAGAAAATGTGTATAGATAGGAGGAATAAGTTTTAGTGTTCTATACCCTGCAAGATAACTACAGTTAACAATAACACATAGTTTCAAATAGCTAGAAGGAAGACAATGAATGCTCCCAACACGAAGAAATGATAAATGTCTGAGACGATGGATATGCCAATTACCCTGATTGGATCACTGTACTTTATTATATATTGAAACGTCACTATGCACCCCATAAATATGTAACATTATTACCTGTCAATTAAAAAAACAAAATTTTAGTTTTTTAAAAAGTTTTTGGCCGGGAATCTCAGCACTTTGGGAGGCCGAGTTGGGCGGATCACCTGAGGTCAGGAGTTCGAGACCCAGCCTGACCAACATGGTGAAACCCTGTCTCTACTAAAAATACAAAAAATTAGCTGGGCATGGTGGCAGGGGCCTGTAATCCCGGCTAGTCGGGGGGCTGAGGCAGGAGAATCACTTGAACCCAGGAGGCAGAGGTTGCAGTGAGCTGAGATCACACCACTGCACTCCAGCCTCGGCAAGACAGCAACACTCTGTCTCAAAAAAAAAAAAAAAAAAAAAAAAGAATTACCCTAGGCAATACATTTTAAAAACAGCTAAGAAGAAAGAAACAGCAAACCTTATCAAATGCTTAACCACTTTCAATTTTGCATTCACTGAAGGGATATTCTTGTGAACTTGAGGGGTATGTGCCTGTGAACAACAACAACAAATCAATGTTATAAATCAATCTGAAAAGCGGATAGTTCCATGTTTCAGTAAAATGTTAAATTGAAGGCTCATTCTAAGTCAAATTTATAAATATGTTACCCTAAGTAATATACAAGAAATAGTATCTTAAAGCTTTAAAAGTATAAAATTTAAAGCAAATGTAAACAACATTAAAGATGATTAAAATAATTGCTTACTTTTTCTAATTTAAGCATCTTTATTATATCTTTTTCCCAATATGGACGCCTTCTTGTACTTTTTATTCTGGTAACAATATGCAGTTTATGAGGGTTCTGTGGATCCCCACCATATTTTTCATGATCTTCAGGTGAGGCCTGAAACACCTAGAAAGGAAGAATTATAAATGGTGAATTTTCAACTTACACAGTGTCTATGTACCTCCCATTTTTTCTTAAAAGATGCATACACATACACAACTACATAATTATCTCATCCTTAATCATGATGTAATCCTCAACCTCAAATAGAACATTTCTATCAGTTTGATTACTCAGACAGATGGGAGTTTAACCTGTAGAACAAAGCAGGAGCAACCAGATGACATTAAATAATGTAAATGCCAGGAGAATCTGTAAGCACTGCTGTGAGCTGGGCACTGGGCTACATCCTCTTCCCTCCCTATTCTCAGGTGAAGGGCTGACTGTCAAATAGGAGAAAAAACATGTAAGTTAAAATAAAACATAAGTATTATAAAAAGAATCTACAAAGTATTATGAGAATACAAATGACTAAACTCTGCCTATGATGTATCAGAAATAGTGCCACAGAGCTAATATTTGAATTAATTATCTAAGAATCAAAAGGTTCTAAGAAGCTATCCCACAGAAACACTCCTCTAAGTACACAAAACGTACCAAATAAGGATGTGTATTGTAACACTATTTGTAATACTCAAAAACTTAAAGGCAACCCATGCTCCTCACTAGGACAACTACATTATGGTGCCTCCATTCTAAATAAAATGATTAATAATAAAACTAAGTAAAATGATGCAAATACACAAATTCTTTTTTTTTTTTGAGACAGTCTCACTCTGTGGCACAGGCTGGAGTGCAATGGTGCAATCTCGGCTCACTGCAACCTCTGCCTCCCAGGTTGAAGTGATTCTCTTGCCTCACCCTCCCGAGTAGCTGGGATTACAGGCACATGCCACCATGCCGAGATAATTTTTGTATTTTTAGTACAGACGGGATTTCACCATGTTGGCCAGGCTGGTCTAAAACTCCTGACCTCAAGTGATCCACCTGCCTCAGCCTCCCAAAGTGCTAGGATTACAGGCATGAGCCACCATAACTGGTGCAAATACACAAATTCTAATGTATCCTATAGGATACAATATTACCATTAGAATGAATGAGGTTTTATTATCTTTGCAGGTCCTCACAGTGAATGATGGCCATAATATATTCTTAGGCAAAAAACAAAAAGAAATGTCCACACAATTATGTGTTGTAAGATGTTATGTGCATCTGTACAAAATATGTGAGTGTGCATATGTAATATATTCTATAAATACTGTTTCTAAGACATATATATATAAAGGTCTCAAAGACATTAGATTAAGAGTCACATTTCTGAGGAATCAGATCGAGAAAAAACATCGACCCCCCAAAAGATGGTATTTTTAATAAAAAAGAATATTATTCAAAGATTAAAAATATTGTAGAAATGTATACAGTGTAAAAGTGTTCCTATTTCTCCACAGCCTCACCAGCATCTATTGTTTCTTGACTTTTAATAATCACCATTCTGACTGGCATGAGATGGTATCTCATTGTGGTTTTGATTTGCATTTCTCTAATGAGCAGTGATGATGAGCTTTTTTTCATGTTTGCTGGTCACATAAATGTCTTTTTTTGAGAAGTGTCTGTTCATATCCTTTGCTCACTTTTTGATAGGGTTGTTTTTTTCTTGTAAATTTGTTTAAGTTCCTTGTAGATTCTGGATATTAGACCTTTGTCAGATGAGTAGACTGCAAAATTTTTCTCCCATTCTGTACGTTGCCTGTTCACTCTGATGCTAGTTTCTTTTGCTGTGCAGAAGCTCTTTAGTTTAAACAGATCCCATTTGTCAATTTTGGCTTTTGTTGCAATTGCTTTTGGTATTTTAATCATAAAGTCTTTGCCCATGCCTATATGCTGAACAGTATTGCCTATGTTTTTCTTCTAAGGTTTTTATGGTTTTACACTGTTGGTGGGAA
Organism: Aotus nancymaae; assembly: GCF_030222135.1. Taxonomy (NCBI): domain Eukaryota; kingdom Metazoa; phylum Chordata; class Mammalia; order Primates; family Aotidae; genus Aotus; species Aotus nancymaae. Next base: position 3,312,282 of record NW_026988546.1, on the reverse strand, counting down.
TGTAAATTAGTTTTGCTTGTTTATATTTTTCTAGGGATTTTGAAGAGATTAGGATGAGAAGGATGGTAGAGATTGGAGGAAGGGGTAGGTGCATTAAAGAATGGTGAGACTATTTAAAGGAACAATATGAAAGAACACAAAATATTTTGGAAAAGCAAGTGGTTCAGGGTGGCTAATATAGAAAAAAGCATGAAAAGTCACAGAGGAATCAAGTTAAACTATTCACAACTATGTTGAGCCTTTACAATGACTTGAAAAATAAAAAGATTTCATTATTTTGTTTTGAGACAGGGTCTCACTGTGTTGCCCAGGCTGGAGTGCACCGATGCGACCATGGCTCACTACAGCCTTGACCTCTTGGGCTAAAGTGATCCTCTCATCTCAGACCCCCGAGTAGTTGGGACTACAGGCATGCACCACCACAACTAGCTAATTTTTAAATTTTTTTTGTAGATATGGAGTCATACTATGCTGCCCAGGCTGGTCCTGAATTTCTGGACTCAAACAATCCTCTAGTCCCAGCCTCCTAAAGTGCTAGCAATACAGGCATGAGCCATTGTACCTGGATGAGATTTCTGATAAAAGAACACCAACCACATTAAAGGTATCAAAGTAGTCAATGGCAATACTGTTTTATCTTTTAAGAAAATCAATGGAGAATGATAGTCCCCAAGAGCTAGGGAGAGGGGAAAATGGGGATCTTGCTCTGTTGCCCAGGCTGGAGTGCAGTGGCACAATTATAGGTCACTGCGGCTTTAACCACCTGACATTAAGCAGTCCTCCCCATTTAGCCTCCTGAGTAGCTAGGACTACAGGTGTGTACCACAACACCCACCTATTTTTTTTTTAGACTGGGTCTCCCTATGTTCTCTAGGTTGGCAATTATTATTTAGTAGATATAGAGTTTCAGTTTTGCAAGATGAAAGGAGTTCTGGAGATGGCTGGTCATGATGACAGTTACACAGCAATGTCAATGTACTTAATGCCACTGAAGAGTACACTTCAAAGTGGTTAAGATGGTAAATGTTATATGTGTATTTTACCACAATAAAAAATATTAGGAACGCCCTGCCCAAAACAAATAAACAAAAATCCCAGGCTTTACAAAGCTAAACATAGTCTTTACCATACAATCCAGCAATTGTGCTCTTACGTATTTACCCGATGAGTTGGAAAAATCTATACGTGAATGTTTATAGCAGCTTTGTTCATTACTGCCCAAAACTGGAAGCAATCAAGATGTTTTTCCATAGGTGAATGCAGAAATAAACTGTATGCCCATACAATGGGATATTATCGAGCAATAAAAATAAGCTAGTAAGCCACAAAAAGACATGGAGGAACCTTACAGGTATATTGCTAAGAGAAAGAAGCCAGTTTGAAAGGGCTATATATCATATGATTTCTGGAAAAGGTAAAACTATAGAGACAGTAAAAAGATCAGTGGTGGCCAGAGGTTGGGAGTTGGGAGGATAAATAGGTGAAGCACAGGTAATACTTAGGGCAGTGAAACTATTCTGTATAATACTGTAAACATGACATTATCCATTTGTCAAAACCCACAGAATTTCACAACATGAAGAGTGAAAGCTAGTGCAAACTATGGTGTTTAGTTAATGTGTCCTGTTGGTTCATCAGTTGTAGGGGACACTGCGTATGCTGGGAGGAAGGAGCATATAGGAACTCTCCATACTTCACAATCAATGTTTCTACAAACCTAAAACTGCTCTAAGAAATAAAGTCTATTAATTAAAAAACAAACAAAAATAGGCTGGGTGCCTGTAATCCTAGTACTTTGGGAGGCCAAGCTGGGTGGATCACTTGAGACCAGGAGTTTAAGACCAGCCTGGACAACATGATGAAACCCCAACTCTACTAAAAATATAAAAATTAGCCAGATGTGGTGGTACGGGCCTGTTGTCCCAGCTACTCAGGAGGCTGAGGCACAGTAATTGTTTGAACCCGGGAGATGGAGGTTGCAGTGAGCCAATATTGCACCACTGCACTCCAGCCTGGGCAACAAAGCGAGACTCTCTTTAAAAAAAAATTTTAAACAAAAGTCAATGGAGGGCTTAGTATTATCTAAAAGAATAATAGGTACACATAATACACATAAATCAAACAGAAAAAGCTGAAAGATCCAAAGTAGCAATGATTAATACGGAAAGTGAAAATGAAGACTGACATAGTGAGAGCCTGAGTAGGAAGACCCACTGTTTTCTCAGGACAATGGTGAGGTACAAACACACATATACAAACCATAAGCAGTAATAAATAGATATAAATATTAAAAACCCACTACTGTGAAGGCCAGTGACACAAGTGACAGAACAATTTTATTTTTAATAATTACCACTTACGTAAATCCCACTATGCTTTAAGATCTGTACCACCACCTACATCCACATATAATTTAACGTAATATCTTTCAATATTATGAAAATAGGTACCACTTAAAACATATTTTTTTAAAACAACGCTAACATTAAAAACAACAAAAATCTCTGTTCTTACTTCGTCTGGAATTCTTGATTTGGTGAATTTGTGACGAATCCAATCTGTACAAATAAGAGACTCCACACCTTTTGTCACGGTCTAAAATATGATATAAATCATTTGTTTTTTAAGAATTCTGTCTAGTACAGAAATCCATACCCTCCAATCTTTAGGTAGCAGAAATCTGTTCCAACCTACCCTATGATTATTAAAGGTATATCGTAGCTCCCTAGCTGAGTGAATGCATCCCATCTAAGCACTAACATAATATAAAGTTAAAGGCATATAAATTTAGACTTTTAGACCATGAATTGGTAACTGTTTTCTGTAAAGGACCAGATAGTAAATATTTGCAGCTCTAAAGTTATGTAGTCTCCATTGCCAAAACTCAGCTTGGCCATTATAGGGTAAAAGCAGTCAGACAATATGCAAACAGGTGTGGCTATTTTTCAATAAAATTGTATTTACAAAAAATAGGTGGCAGGCTGAATTTGGCCTAGAGGCCATAGTTTATCAACTCTCGCTCTAGACAATGTGAAATAATTCACATTTAACAAGACAATATAAAAGAAATCCAAAATGAGTTTCCAGTTTCCTTTCTAGTCCTAACAATGTCATCACTCCCAGTTCCCATCTCTTGTTCCTGCTCTACATTCCTCCAGTCCCATTTCTTTCAGGTTACTGAAGAAAAAGGATTCACTGCCAACCTTTCATACCAGGATACTGCTCTAGGAATGGGCAACAGTCATTCTCCTCATTCCCTCCCAGCCTTTCCTGTATTGCAGAGATGGCATAAACCGCTAGAAGAGAGGCATTGGGCTGAGTTCTGCTGCCTACTAGCTGTGAGACATGAGACACTTACCCTCTCAGAGGGTCAGTTTCCTCAGCTCTAAAAAGTAATAATATTGACCTCACAGGATTCATCTGAGGTTAAGGGGATATATATAAAGCCCCTTACATTATTGTCATCTACAGCCAGGAGCAGGTCTATAGGCACATCTAGGCTCTGGCCCTTATGAGTAGATTAGACTGCACCAGTGCACTTTCTAAAAGCAAGCGTAGAAGGAGATACATGAAAATACTAATAATGATGGTCTCTTAGAGATTATTTATCTTCCTTCTGATTTTCTATAATTTTCTAACATTTTATTATTTAAAATGCATTCCTTCCATAATCGAAGGGAAAAAAAAACCTAAAACTTTAAGATAGACCAAGGGGAATCAATGATAGCCATTTTTTATTGGCAGGTTTTCCAGAAAAAGATCTTTTTTGATTCTAGATCTTTAGGGATATAACAGCAGATAAACCATAAATAAGCAAGATTTACTTTCCACATGTCAAAAATTTCAAAAAGGAACTGGTAAAAGAACTTAACTTGCCTATACGTTTTGTAATGACATAGAAAAAAATTCATAAGGGGTAGAAAAAGAAGAAGTCGTGAAAAGAAATACTTACCTGTAGTCTGCCTGGGGGCTTCTGAGCAACTAAGCGCAAAATCCCAGCCATAAGTATAGTGATTGCTCTCTTTAGAGGCTGCGAGAAGTAAGAAGCAGACCCATCAGTCTTGGAAAAGAACAGGTTTCCCCTTCTCTAGTATTAAAAAACTAAGCAGCAAATTAATTGTAAACGTGACTGAAGTTTAACAGTAAATTAATAATGCCCTTATTTTAATAAGGGCAAGAATTGATTTGGAAATAATGTTTTATTCGACCACAGGTAGTAATTATATACAACATTAACATCCCATTTTCATCAAATGAGTCAGACCTAGATTGATTCCACAAAACCGGGAAATGAGAGTTTACTATCATTTAAAGTGTCTTCTTCAACAATTAAGGCAGATAAAGAATGCTTTGTCATAGAATCACAGAAAACTAAAGACCTAGAAAGGACTGAAGAAATCCCAACTCCTATAATTAGAACTGACTGCCCATACCCTTACTTTATGAATGAGGATCGTGAATTCCAGAAAGTTCAATAATTTATCCAAGAGCATCCAGTTATCAAGAGAGTAAGTAGTCTAGAACCCCATTCTCCTAATTCCTAGGCAAGTGCATTTTCACTAAATCATAACACGTTTCTGTTAAAAAATAGAACTTTTTTGCTTATTTGTATTTTTTTAAACTATTCTCAATGCACATGCATTGCATCTAAAACCTAGACAGGTGGTATTTATTTAATTAGACATGAAAAAAACTATAGCCTTCTATACTGACTTATACTGAAAGCAGAAAGATTAAGTTCATGAACTACATGTATATCTCGGACAGGTTAATTAATTTGTGTTACAACTTTTCCCTCAGAAAAGAAAGAAAATACCTGTCTTGCAACTGAGTTATTCTACAAAGCACCTAAAACAGTACATGGCATGTGGGAAGCCCTCAATAAATGACAACTTTATTATTAAATTATTACAAAGCTAATAAGAATACTCAACACTGCAGTCACCAGCCTTTTTGGCAATGGACCAGTTTCGTGGAAGACAATTTTTCCATGGATAGGGAGGGGTGGTGAGAGATTCAGGATCAAACTGTTCCACCTCAGATCATCAGGCATTAGATTCTCATAAGCAGCATGCAACTAGATCCCTTGCATGCATAGTACACAATAGCATTCATGTTCCTATGAGAATCTGATGCTGCACTGCTCTGACAAGAGGTGGAGCTCAGGTGGTAATGCTCACTCAACCTCAGCTTGCTGGCTGCTGTGCCACTTGGTTCCTAATAGGCCACCAAGTGGTCTGGGTTTGAGGCCTGGGGGTTTGGAGACTTCTAACACATTAAAATATGTTAAGTGTCGTAATTCAGTGTCCCGCAGATTCTAGCTCATTCAAGTTCTGCAAGTCTTTCCTGTGATGTGGAAAAGCAATGGGAACTCTGAGAATCAGTGCAAGATGTCTCCTGTAAAGAGTCAGACCTCAGAAACATTCCCAGCAACTGAACCTATCTAATGCTAAATTATTTTACCATATTTCCTCCTCTCAAGGTTAGCATTATGTATTAACCCAACTTATTTAGCTTCACACTCTAAAAAATCTTTCTTATCACTTAGGTCTCAACAAAATCCTAACTGGACTTCTGCTTTTATTCCAATTCCCCTAATATCTCTTTTGTATATCAGCAATAAATCATCTTATTAAATCTTAGATCATGTCATTCTGCTCAAAAATCTTCCAGAGAGCCAGGATTCTCACTGCTGAAGTGGGAGGTTACACATAAGCAAAAGGGAAAGGCTACAGTGATCCTTATATACTAGATTGGCACTGGAACTCATGTTTAGCTTAATATAGGTATTGAGGGGTACAGAAATAATTATAGATATGCATGTACACATGGACTAGCTCTGTTAGCTGAGAGGATGTAAAGCAATAGCAGTTAGTAGCAATGAGCACACCCAGAGCCAGATCTGTAATATGGCTCAAATCTCACCTTTTCAATGAGGTTTATCCACGTCACTTCGTTTAACATTTTCACCCACACCCCAACTGTCAACACTCCTAATTCCACCTTACTTTTCTTTCTATTGTGTTTATCTTCTAACCTAACTTAATTATCTGTTAGGTTTGTTGTTTAGTGCATGTCCATTCAATAGCATGCTAATTCCATAGGACAAACGTTTTTAGATCCTGTTGTTTTTGGTCTGTTATATTCGCAGAAGTATCCCAAGCAACTACATAAAGCAGTGTCTACCCTATAGTCGCCACATAATATATTTTTGCAGAATAACAGAAGTTTAAATATTTACAGACTTTAGAAGGTGTGACAATCAAAAGTTACAAGTTTTTAGAGACAGAGTCTCGCTACATTCCTGGTATTGAACTCTTAGCCTCAAGCAATCCTCAATTTTCCCAATAATTAGAGCTAGGTGTGTGTCACCACGTTTGACTCAAGGAATACGTTTTAATAAAATAAAAGTTATTATTAATTAGGCACCTGACTCTTGGACCCTGAAGCAATTATACTGTCTCCTACTGTAAAAATAGGAAAATATCGGGCATCGCATGAGAAGTATGATCCCATTTCTATTTTTTTAAATGTCTGTGAATGTGTGTATTCACAGAAAAACTCTAGAAGGTTGTCAGAATAATATTAACTCACCCCTGGGGGTACGAAAAAAGGCACTTTTCCTCTCCCCCTCAGGTAGTTCTTTTTGTCTTTTTATAATGACCATGCATGCAACAGGAATGTTAAAAAGCCATTTCTTTTTCTAAATTGACAATGTATGTAATTATTAAAGGGGGGAAAACACTTCTGAAATGCAAAACATAGAATCACTCTTGCAGAGATACCAGAGATCTCTGAAGGCTGGAAGCGTGTCTCTTCTCTGAAATCCTAGTCCCTAACAAGTAGTAGGCAGTCCTCATTACCGCCTCTTGGCCAAAAGGGCAGACAAACAGCTTTCGGTAGGTCGCCATCAAAATGGTAACAAATCAGTTTTTAATAAAATGGCAAATATTCTAACTGCCAACTCTGGAATGTTTGCATTATAAAATGAAGCAATACAAAAATAAAGGCAATTTTCTGTCTTCATTAAAAAAGGAAAAGTAATCCTAATTCCCAATGGCAACCCTAAATGATGAATAAAGCAGAAGCACAGAAAAATGCTGCTTGGGTTCCCTTTCCCAAGCTGCCCAGCCTCGGCGGCTCAGTCCTTGAGCTCCAAGAGTCTAGGCACAACAAACCGCGTGGCCCTGGATTCTGCGAATTGGGAAACAGCATACTCCAGACCAATGGCCTTTCCGGAGCCAATGTGACAGGATCAGGCGCAGACCCATTTAGGTCGCCGTAACCTGCCAACTCAGAACGCAATAGGGAAAATCGATTAGGATCTGCAGAGGGTTCCTGGATGCATACACCTGGCGAAGAATGCAGTACTTTCGGCCACTCATTCCCCACTCACCAGCACCTACTAAACGTTCAGCCCGGAAGTTTTCCACCAAAGGGAAGCAGAGCAGAGGAAGAACTACCAAGTGCTACACCCAAAGCCCGCCGTTGCACTCAGTGCGACCTGCAAACCAGAGCACTTTTGTTCCGGCGAAATCCCTCCCTCTCAGGAAACGCCCTAGAAAGAGAGCGCAGGCGCTTGGGTGTCACATGACCACTTCCCGGAAGCGCAGCAGACCCGCCCAGCTTCAGCTTGGGTTGAGGAGGAGGAGAGTTCCTGGAATTATGGCGAAGTCCGGGCTGGGGCAGGATCCGGAGAGCACAGCTGCAGTCACTGTGCTAAAGCGGGCGGTAGAACTAGATTCCGAGTCGCGGTATCCGCAGGCTCTGGTGTGTTACCAAGAGGGGATTGATCTGCTCCTGCAGGTTCTGAAAGGTGAGCAATGAGGCAAGGCGGGGAGGACCTGAGGACAAGGAGCTGGTTCCTGCTGTGTCTGGGAAGTGAATGAGTTAAAAACAATTATTCCACACCACAAAGAAGCAGTTAAACGCAGAAGGTGGGATATTCTACAGGATAACTCGGTCTCTTTCTTTTTATGTGTGTATATATATTTTTCATTGCACTTTAGGTTCTGGGGTACATGTGAAGAATATGCAGGATTGTTGCATAGGCACATACATGGCAATGTGGTTTGCTGCCTCCATCTCCATCACCTATATCTGGCATTTCTCCCCATGTTATCCCTCCCCAACTCCCTACCCGCCCCACTGTCCCTCCTCTAGTCCCCCCAACAGATCCCAGTGTGTGATGCTCCCCCTACCTGTGTCCATGTGTTCTCATTGTTCAACACCCACCTATGACTGAGGACATGCGGTGTTTGATTTTCTGTTCTTGTGTCAGTTTGCTGAGAATGATGGTTTCCAGATTCATCCATGTCCCTACAAAGGACATGAACTCACCATTCTTTATGGCTGTGTAGTATTCCATGGTGTATATGTGCCACATTTTCCCTGTCCAGTCTATAATCAATGGGCATTTGGGTTGGTTCCAGGTCTTTGCTATTGTAAACAGTGCCGCAATGAACATATGTGTGCATGTGTCTTTATAATAGAACAATTTATAATCCTTTGGATATATACCCAGTAATGGGATTGCTGGGTCAAATGGTATTTCTGTATCTAGATCCTTGAGGAATCGCCACACTGTCTTCTACAATGGTTGAACTAATTTACACTCCCACCAACAGTGCTAAAGTGTTCCTATTTCTCCACATCCTCTCCAGCATCTGTTGTCTCCAGATTTTTTAATGATTACCATTCTAACTGGTGTGAGATGTTATCTCAATGTGGTTTTGATTTGCATTTCTCTAATGACCAGTGATGATGAGCATTTTTTTAATGTGTTTGTTGGCCTCATGTATGTCTTCTTTTGAAAAATGTCTGTTTATATCCTTCGCTCACTTTTGAATGGGTTTGTTTTTTTTTTCTTGTAAATGTGTTTTAGTTCTTTGTAGATTCTGGATATCAGCCCTTTGTCAGATGGGTAGATTGCAAAAATTTTTTCCCATTCTGTTGGTTGCCACTTCACTCTAATGATTGTTTCTTTTGCTGTGCAGAAGCTCTGGAGTTTAATTAGACCCCATTTGTCTATTTTGGCTTTTGTTGCCAATGCTTTTGGTGTTTTAGTCATGAAGTCCTTGCTTATGCCTATGTCCTGAATGGTTTTGCCTAGATTATCTTCTAGGGTTTTTATGGTGTTAGGTTTTAGGTTTAAGTCTTTAATCCATCTGGAGTTAATTTTAGTGTAAGGTGTCAGGAAGGGGTCCAGTTTCTCCTTTCTGCACATGGCTAGCCAGTTTTCCCAACACCATTTATTAAACAGGGAATCCTTTCCCCATTGCTTGTTTTTGTCAGGTTTGTCAAAGACCAGTTGGTTGTAGATGTGTGGCGTTGCTTCGAAGGCCTCTGTTCTGTTCCATTGGTCTATATCTCTGTTTTGGTACCAGTACCATGCTGTTTTGATTACTGTAGCCTCGTAGTATAGTTTGAAGTCAGGTAGCATGATGCCTCCAGCTTTGTTCTTTTTGCTTAGAACCGACTTGGCTATGCAGGCTCTCTTTTGATTCCATAGGAAGTTTAAGGTGGCTTTTTCCAGTTCTGTGAAGATGGTCATAGGTAGCTTGATGGGGATAGCGCTGAATCTATAAATTACTTTGGGCAGTATGGACATTTTCACAATATTGATTCTTCATAACCATAAGCATGGAATGTTTTTCCATCTGTTTGTGTCCTCTCTTATTTCCTTGAGCAGTGGTTTTTGGTTCTCCTCGAAGAGGTCCTTTACATCCTTTGTTAGTTGTATTCCTAGGAATTTTATTCTCTTTGTAGCAATTGTGAATGGCAGTTTGTTCTTGATTTGGCTCTCTTTAAGTCTGTTATTGGTGTATAGGAATGCTTGTGATTTCTGCACATTGATTTTGTATCCTGAGACTTTGCTGAAGTTGCTTATCACTTTCAGGGGATTTTGGGCTGAGAAGATGGAGTCTTCTAAATATACAATCATGTTGTCTGCAAATAGAGACAATTTGACTTCCTCCTTTCCTAATTGAATACCCTTTATTTCTTTTTCTTGCCTGATTGTTCTGGCTAGAACTTCCAATACTATATTGAATAGGAGTGGTGAGGGAGGGCATCCTTTTCTAGTGCCAGATTTCAAAGGGAATGCTTCCAGTTTTTGCCCATTCAGTATGATATTGGTTGTGGGTTTGTTGTAAATAGCTTTTATTATTTTGAGATATGTTCTGTCGATACCTAGTTTTTTGAGAGTTTTTAGCATAAAGCGCTGTTGAATTTTGTTGAAGGCCTTTTCTGCATCCACTGAGATAATCATGTGTTTTTTGTCTTTGGTTCTGTTTATGTGGTGAATTGTGTTTATAGACTTGCATATGTTGAACCAGCCTTGCATCCCCGGGATGAAGCCTACTTGATCATGGTGGATAAGCTTTTTCATGTGCTGTTCCAATCAATTTGCTAGTATGTTATTGAAGATTTTTACATCTACGTTCATCATGGATATTGGCCTGAAGTTTTCTTTTCTTATTGAGTCTCTGTTGGGTTTTGGTATCAGGATGATGTTGGTCTCATAAAATGATTTGGGAAGGATTCCCTCTTTTTGGATTATTTGGAATAGTTTCAGAAGGAGTGGTACCAGCTCCTCTTTGTATGTCTGGTAGAATTCGGCTGTGAACCTATCTGGCCCTGGGTTTTTTTTTTTTTTTTGATTGGTAGGCTATTAATTGCTGCCTCAATTTCAGCCCTTGTTATTGGTCTATTCAGGGTTTCGACTTCTTCCTGGTTTAGACTTGGGAGGGTGCAAGTGTCCAGGAATTTATCCATTTCTTCCAGGTTTACTGGTTTATGTGCATAGAGTTGTTTGTAGTAATCTCTGAGGGTAGTTTGTATTTCTGTGGAATTGGTGGTGATATCCCCTTTATCATTTTTTATTGCATCTATTTGATTCTTCTCTCTTTTCTTTTCTATTAATCTGGCTAGTGGTCTATTTTGTTGATCTTTTCAAAAAGGCAGCTCCTGGATTTATTAATTTTTTATGGTTTTTTTTGTGTGTCTCTCTCCTTCAGTTCTTCTCTGATCTTTCTTATTTCTTGTCTTCTGCTAGCTTTTGAGTTTTTTTGATCTCGCTCCTGTAGCTCTTTCAATTTTGATGATAGGGTGTCAATTTTAGATCTTTCCTTTCTTCTCATGTGGGCATTTATTGCTATAAATTTTCCTCTAGACACTGCTTTAAGTGTGTCCTATAGATTCTGGTACATTGTGTCTTCGTTCTCGTTGGTTTCGAAGAACATCTTTATTTCTGCCTTCATTTCATTGTTTTTCCAGTCAACATTCAAGAGCCAGTTGAAACTTCAGTTTCCATGAAGTTGTGCGGTTCTGAGTTAGTTTCTTAATCCAGAGTTCTAATTTGATTGCACTCTGGTCTGAGAGACTGTTTGTTATGATTTCTGTTCTTTTGCATTTGCTGAGGAGTGATTTACTTCCAATTATGTGGTCAGTTTTAGAGTAGGTGTGATGTGGTACTGAGAAGAATGTATATTCTGTGGAGTTGGAGTGGAGAGTTCTGTAAATGTCTATTAGGTCTGCGTGGTTCAGATCTGCGTTCAAGTCCTGGATACCCTTGTTAATTTTCTGTCTTGTTGATCTGTCTAATATTGACAGTGGAGTGTTAAAGTCTCCCACTATTATTGTGTGGGAGTCTAAGTCTCTTTGTAGGTCATTAAGAACTTGCTTTATGTGTCTGGGTGCTCCTGTATTGGGTGCATTTATATTTAGGATCGTTAGCTCTTCTTGTTGTATTGATCCTTTTACCATTATGCAATGCCCTTCTGTGTCTCTTTTGATCTTTGTTGGTTTAAAGTCTATTTTATCAGAGACTAGGATTGCAACTCCTGCTCTTTTTTGCTCTCCATTTGCTTGGTAAATCTTCCTCCATCCCTTTATTTTGAGTCTATCCTTGCATGTGAGATGGGTTTCCTGGATACAGCACACTGATGGGTTTTGACTTTTTATCCAATTTGCCAGTGTGTGTCTTTTGATTGGGGCATTCAGCCCATTTACATTTAAGGTTAATATTATTATGTGTGAATTTGATCCTGCCATTTTGATGCCAGCTGGTTGTTTTGCCTGTTAGTTGACGAAGTTTCTTCATTGTGTCGATGCTCTTTACCATTTGGTACATTTTTGGAGTGATGGGTACTGGTTGTTCGTTTCTATGTTTAGTGCTTCTTTCAGGAGCTCTTGTAAGGCAGACCTGATGGTGATGAACTCTCTGAGCAATAGCTTGTTTGTAAAGGATTTTATTTCTCCTTCACTTATGAAGCTTAGTTTGGCTGGATATGCAATTCTAGGTTGAAAGTTCTTTTCTTTAAGGATGTTGAATATTGGCCCCCACTCTCTTCTGGCTTGCAGGGTTTCTACCGAGAGATCCGCTGTGAGTCTGATGGGCCTCCCTTTGTGGGTAACCCAACCTTTCTGTCTGGCTGCCCTTAGCATTTTTTCCTTCATTTCAACCCTGGTAAATCTGATGATTATGTGCCTTGGGGTTGGTCTTCTTGAGGAATATCTCTGTGGTGTTCTCTGTATTTCCTGGACTTGAATATTGGCCTGCCTTGCTAGGTTGGGGAAGTTCTCCTGGATAATATCCTGAAGAGTATTTTCCAGCTTTGATTCATTCTCTCCGTCACATTCAAGTACACCTATCAAATGCAGATTACGTCTTTTCACATAATCCCATATTTCTTGGAGGCTTTGTTCATTTCTTTTTACTCTTTTTTCTCTAATCTTGCCTTCTTGTTTTATTTAATTGAGTTGATCTTCAATCTCTGATATCCTTTCTTCTGCTTGGTCGATTCAGCTATTGAAACTTGTGTATGCTTCGTGAAGTTTTCACGTTGTGTTTTTCAGCTCCATCAATTCATTTATATTTTTCCCTAGGCTGTTTATTCTCATTAGCATTTCGTCAAACCTTTTTTCAAGGTTCTTAGTTTCTTTGCATTACAATAGGATATGTTCTATTAGCTCAGAGAAGTTTGTTATTACCCACTGTCTGAAGCCTGTTTCTGTCAATTCGTCAGACTCATTCTCCATCCAGACTTGTTCCCTTGTTGGTGAGGAGTTGTGATCCGTTGGAGGAGGAGAGGCATTCTGGTTTTGGTTGTTTTCATCCTTTTTGCGCTGGTTTCTTCCCATCTTTATGGATTTATCTACCTGTGGTCTTTGTAGTTGGTGACTTTTGGATGGGGTCTCTGAGTGGACGTTCTTTTTGTTCATGATGAAGTTATTTCTTTCTGTTTTTTAGTTTTCCTTCTGACAGTCAGACCCCTCTGCTGTAGGACTGCTGGAGGTCCACTCCACACCCTGCTTGCATGGGGATCACCTGCGGTGGCCTCTGCGTTCTTGCTGGGAACTGCACTCCAGAGCTGTTCCTATTCGGCCTTCTTGGCTCTTTTAGATCTTTAACAGATTGATGTCATTTTTTAGGCAATATGGTTTTTTTTCAAAAACTATCTTTAATTTTTAGAGATGGAGACCAAAGTGTTTTGGAAAGAGATGCCATGATGTCTTTAGTTAATTTTCCTTAAGCAAAAGTTAATTTTCCTTAAGCAAAAAAATTTTAAAAATTGAAGCAAATAGAGCAAAAATGCTAATTTTAAAAATCTAGGTGATGGGTAATAAGGATTTTTATTATAAGATTATTTTTAATTTTCTGTTTAAACATTTGCATTTAAAGCAAGCCAAAGTAAAATACAGCAATAGAAGAAGAAAAGTTTTTCTTTAATGGATGAAGTTCGTTGTGAAAAATGCACAGCGTTGTGGAGGGGACAGTGAAACTTTTCCTAATATGTAGTTATTCAATGTTGAGAAATGCCCAAATATCCTTAGCATCCAGTACAACCTTGGCTCACAGTAGACACTCAATATTTATGTATTAAATTGATAAGACGCCCTGGCACTCCTGGTCTGGACTAAGATCGCTTCCTCTGTGCTTTCTAGTTTAAGCTTGTTATAATTAAAGTGTTACAGAAGCTTTGAGGCAGCAGAGGGAGTCCTTCATGGTTTGGTGCTTTAGTCAGTACTATAAACGTTGCTTGGGGCATTATTTGATGATAATGATGACAACAGCAATAAGCGTAGCTATCACATTTCAGTGCTGAGTGCCAGGCACTGCAGAGAACATTAAAAGCATGATCTCGTTTCATTTGTACCAATTGCCCTATCAAGTAGGAGTTGATGGTATTCTCATTTTACAGCATAAAAAGTATTGTAAGCTTTCAAGTTCTGCCACTAGGAGGTGGTAGAGTCACCGTTGGAGCAGGTGGTAGAGTCTTAGTTGGAGTCCAGGGCCTCAATGACTGGTATAATGAATCACCAAAGAGAGATGGTGTACTGTGTTGGTCAGGCAGAACACTGCTGAAGTTTTGGCTGCTTTAGGAATCTCAAGCAGGAGAATCATAGTTCTGCTCCAGTGTGCTTCACTGATTCCGTAGAGGTTACAGAGACAGTGACATGACATAGATGGGTTAAGACCCAAAATGCAAATAGCGCTAATACATAAGTGCCAGGAGAGAGATATCTATAGGTAAGTGCAATGAGGATTTAAACAGTTAAAGGTCATGTGAGGGTGGAAATTTAGAGGTGGAGTTTGATTGGTGCTTTGGAGGAAAAAGAATTTCAGAAGTCAGAAATTCATCTAAGAGTCTTCAAATTCTGCCTGTCTTACCAAATAAGTAGTTAAGTTTGGTTGAGCATGTGTCTGAAGAGAAAGAATGAGAAGTAAAGTTTAAAGGTAGATAAGGGCTTGGGTCACATTGTGGATGGCCTTGACTACCAGGAGATTTTAACTCATTCCACAGGTAAGGACAAACCATTTAAGGTTTCTACAAAGTAGTAACATAATTGGAGTTGCATTTCAGGCCTGGTCTCTTTCAGGAATATGCTCTTTCTCACAAATATTTGCATGACATACTCTGTTTCCTACTTCAGGCCTTTACACAAATATCACCTTCTTTGTGAAGCCTTCCCAGATCTCCAGCGTAAAATTATAACCCCATCCCAGCACTCCCTGTTGTCTTTCATTACTTTATTTAATAGCATTTATATCAATCTAATATACATGTTTCACCAATTTATTTTTATTGTTCTATTTCTTCCTGCTTGAACAATAGAGGAGAATTGTGTCTGTTTTATTAACTGCTGTATCTACAGCACTTAAAACAATGCCTGTCATGTTGTTAGTTCTCAATAAGTATTTCTTGAATAAAGGACTGAATTTGGCAAGGATGTAAAGTAGACATTAACCTGTAGAGACTGAAGTTAAGCAGATCAATTAAGGAGCTCCTGCTGGGATCAAAATAAGAGGTGAGTATAGCCAATATAGAAAACAGTATGGAGATTCCTCAAAAAACTAAAAAGAGAACTACCATCAATCCCATTACTGGGTATATATCCAAAGGAAATGAAATCATTATGTCAAGGAGATATTTGTACTCCCATGTTTACTACAGCACTATTCATAATAGCCAAGATATGGAATCAACGCAAGTGTCCGTCAATTGATGAATGGATAAAGAAAATGTGGTACATATACATAGTGGAATACTGTTCGGCCATATAAAATGAAATCCTGTAATTTTAGATATGGACGAACTTGTAGGAAATTGTTAAGTAAAACAAACCAGACACAGAAAGACAAATACCACATGGTCTCACTCATATGTGGAATCTAAAGAAGTTGATATCATAGAAGTAGAGAGTAGAATAATGGTTACCAGAAGCTGTGAAGGGTTGTGGGGGGGTAAGAGGAATGGGGAGAGGTTGGTCAAAGGGTATAAAATTACAGTTAGAGGCCAGGTGCAGTGGTTCACACCTGTAATCCCAGTACTTTGGGAGGCTGAAGTGGGCAGATTACTTGAGGTCAGGAGTTTGAGACCAGCCTGGCTAACATGGTGAAACCCTGTCTCTCTCTAAAAAAAAAAAAAAAATTACAGTTAAATAGGAGGAATAAATTCTGGTGTCCTATTACACAATAGGGTGACTATAATTAATAATATGTTGTATGTTTCAACATAGCTAGAATGATTTTCAATGTTCTTACCACAAAGAAACAGTAAATATTTGAGATAATAGATATGCTAATTACCCTGATTTGATCATTACACAATGTTTACATGTATCAAAAAATCACATTGTACCCCATTAATATGTATAATTATCATGTGCCAATTAAAATTACATAAAACCTTTTAAAAAAAAGATGAGATGTGATAAAGGCCTGATTGAACCAGAGAGATGATACCAATATTAAGATAAGGAGGGGGCACTGGCATATGATTAGATATGGGAGTAAGGGTAATGGGAATCAAAGATGGCTGTAAGGTTCCAAGCCTGAGAAAATGTGGCATAACGATTGAAGGATAGGTCTATGTGTGAGACATTGCCAGCTGATAAGGACAATGACTAAGACTACTACATAGTTTAAAGCCTAGCAAGGTTGAGGAAAGGTTGTGTTTTGCTTTCATTTGGGCAGGAGAGGGATTGGGGGAAGCTAGAATGAGCTCTGTGGAATCAAAGTTATCAGCATGAACTTATGGTTTTTAATATTTATACGGATGGATAGAAACAAATACAGATGTATGTATGAGTAAGCCTACATATACTTCCTAGCTGTATTGACTGAGAGGGTCTAGGAGTAGTGGTGGGACTTCCCCAGTAGCAATGAACACACCTGGCACTCACATTTTGGTTTCTCAATACCACCCTTCAATAAACGTGACTGAGGCTGTTTGGAAAAGTGTATTTCAGGGTTGGGGGAAAAAATAAACAAGATGAGTTTTAACAAATCTTTTGGCTTCCCTGGGCCACATTGGAAAAAGAATCGTTGTGGGCTACATATAAAATACACTAACACAAACGACAGCTGATGAGCTAACACACACACACCCCCCTCATGTTTTCATAGAGTTTACGAATTTGTGTTAGGCCTTGTTCAAAGCTGTCCTGGGCTGCATGCAAGGGTTGGATAAGTTTGGTTTAAAACATCTTGTGGCTGTGCGTGGTGGCTCATGCCTGTAATCCCAGCACTTTGGGAGGCCAAGGCAGGTGGATTGCCTGAGCCCAGGAGTTCGAGACCTGCCTGGGCAACATGATGATACTCTGTCTCTACAGGAAATAGAAAAGAAATACAAAAATTAGCCAGGCATGGTAGTGTGTGCCTGTAGTCTCAGCTACTTGGGAGGCTGAGGTGGGAGGATTCCTTGTGCTTAGAAGGTAGAGGTTGCAGTGAGCCGAGATCACGCCGCTGCACTCCAGTCTGGGCGACAGAGCCAGACCCTGTCTCAACAAAACAAAACAAAAACAAAAAAATCTTGCATCAAAATGTAAGGATATACTCAATAGCAATGGGAGCTTGACAAAAGGACACAGGAACCGACATGAAGGAGATATTGAAGCCGAAGCTGATACAATTTGAGCAGGAAAATGTAGTATTGGATTATGACTCATAGAATAAAATAAATATTCATGAGCCCATACTCTTTAATTGAATAAACAGATTGAGAAGGAATGATGGAAATAGAAAACCACCATTTTGCAAACATCACAGTCACAGTTGTTGCAGGCAAGGACCATCAATAGATGTTAAAATTAGTGGGAGAAAGAGTAATGAGAAGCAGGATATCTTTCCATAAGGTACTTACAAATTACAAAAAAGAAAATAGTGATTTTACAGTGGAGAAATCTGAACTACACCTTTACCAAGTGGTCAAAGTTAATGTCATCAGTAGTAAGACATATCAACATCATGTACCCACTGAGCAAGGCATATCACTTCTGTGATTTTCTTACCAAAAATGCATAAACCAAGTCTAATCATGAGAAAACATCAGACCATCCAAAATGAGAGACATTTTACAAAAATAACTGACCAATATTATTCTTAAAGGTCAAGGTCATAGACGGCAGAGAAAGATTAAGGAACTATCACAGCTTGGAGGAGACTAAGGAGACATAACTAAATGCAATGTGAGATCCTGGACCAGAAAACAAACTTTCATTAATGGGAAAATTGGTGAAATTCAGATAAGGTTTGTAGACGAGTTCATAGTATTGTATCAGTGTTAATTTCCTAGCTCTGATACTTATAGTATGGTTTGTAATATGTTAACATTAGGGGAATCTAGGTGAAGGAGGTTATCTGTGCCATTTTTGAAACTTTTCTGTAAATGTAACATTAACTCAAAATGCTTTTTAAAATGAGATTAAAATGAAATTATTATGGAAAATATAAGCAATGTCGAAAGGAAGGAAGGGAAGGAACAAGAAGCTATTTGGTGACTGATTTGGAAGGAGGAGTGGTTGGGGTAAAACATTATGATCATGTGTATTCAAAAATAACACTTTTGGGGTAGCTGGAAAAATGACTGTGCATTAACTATAATGGGGAGGTCTGGAAGAAAAGCTGGTTTTGTGGAAGATAAATATTCTTTGCTATCTTTAGTTATGCTAAAGCTTCAAACTTGTGGGTAATTAGGATAAAATAGTGCTCAGACATGAATTTGATATGTAATAAGACATTTTCATCCCACCAGATTTGGTGTCCCAGAGATGAGACACAATGTCAAGAGTTCCCACTCCTAAACTAAGCTACATCACATGCTTAGTGTAAAAATGAAGGTCTTGTATGTTCAAGACAAATTTGAACTTATTGTGTGTATTTGACTGGCAAACCATACTAAAGGATAGGCAATTTGTAGAAAACTTGAGAAACTGATAATATTGCCTGAATTAAACGATAAACTGTTTGATACCTGATAATATATATATTTTTAACTTATAGGTACCAAAGATAATACTAAGAGATGTAATCTCAGAGAAAGAATTTCCAAATACATGGACAGAGCGGAAAACATAAAGAAGTACTTGGACCAAGAAAAAGAGGGTAAAGAGGCTGTTTTAGAAAACACGTCTGTAAACTACAGTGACCGTCCGTCCATTCACCAGTGTTTCTGGCTCCTGCCCTTTGGAGCTCTGTGTGGTCTGGACCAGTCGTCCCTGGGAGCTTACAGGATTTACTCTGCCTTTCCACTCCCATACAGGAGTTGTTTTTAATCTTTTTTTTTTTTAGTTGGGGGCGGGGATGTCAGAACCCCATTGAACATCTGATGAAAGCTACACATACTGCAGAATGTTACATGCCATTTTTAAGGAGTTCACAGATCCCTATGATGCTTATGTGTACCCCATGTTAAGAAGTACTACAGAGGAATACTGAATGTAAATTGTGTATTTTATTTATATTTCCCTTTATGAAATGAACAAAATCATGAAAAAAGCTAAAGAAACTCTTGGGATTTCTCTCAGATTTTGTTGTGAATCAAAACACCTCAGGAGTTAAGTATTCCTAATGATTAGAGGTGAGGTAGGTATTGTTCCCTATTGATTATTAGTTTCCTTCTCCTAAGCATCCAGTTTACAAATGTCTGTAAATGGCCATTTCCACTCTTACCTAAGTGCACACTACTGCTGCTTGTCTATGGCCAAAGGTACTGCTGTCCTCAAAAGCCAGTGCCCCCAGGCCCCAGCTGTTCTTCTTCTCTATACTTTCTACACCCCTTTCCACATCTCTTCCCACTGTTCTCCATCAATACATACCCCGGGGACTGCCACTGAGCTCCTTTGTTCTGTGGGAATAACATTATGTTTCCTTCACTCCAATTTGAAATTTAGAATGAACTTTTACTCCAAAACATTGGTGAAATATAGTACCATTAGCATTGTGGTTTGAATACATGGAATTAAATTAACCTCTGTGTGGCTAGCTTGGCTTAAAAAATAAGGCATTGTTGCCAACATTATCTCTGTGAAACTATTTGGAACAGAATCCAAACTACTGATTTTTAAACAAAGTGTATAGTATAATTTAGGGGATACCATATAATTTAGGGACTACCATTAGGGGTCATATTGTTTTTAAACCTTGAAGGTTTCCGATAACTTACTCAGTATTCATTTTGAATTAACAAAAGCAATAGATCTATCCTATTGATCCTGTGACATTCCAGTCTTTAGCTTGGGTTATTAAGAAGTACTATAAATTTCTGTTTAAAACTCTACATGTGCCAACAAAGACTTCAAAGCTCCATATTATACTGTATTCATGTTTTTTTTCTTTTCTTTTTTTTTTTTTTGAGGCAGATTCTCACTCTGTCACCCAGGCTGGAGTGCAGTGGCACAATCTTAGCTCACTGGAACCTCTACCTCTCGGGTTCAAGTGATTTTCCTGCCTTAGCCTCCCAAGTAGCTGGGACTACAGGTGCTCGGCAACACGCCCGACTAATTTTTGTATTTTTAGTAGAGGTGGGGTTTCACCATGTTGGCCAGGCTGGACTCAAACTCCTGACCTCAAATGATCTACCCACCTTGTCCTCCAGAAATGCTGGGATTACAGGCGTGAGCCACTGCGCCTGGCCCTGCATTCATGTTTAATATTCACTTCGGTAATTAGATTGCAAGACATAATAAAACAAGTCTGAAGAGAAGGGCCAGATCGCTAGTGAGTTATATAGCATGTGGTGCTACCCATAGTGACAAGAAGTTATCGGATAACTTTATACATACACTACTCCCTTCAACAAACTGCCTTGTCTATAGGATCCGGCTCAAGGACCTGTTCTAGGAAACCTCATTGGATTTTACCCATTGCCTAGCCTCTGTGAAGGCAGAAATCACTAATGGAGTGGTTTGCCTTAAATACCTTTGCATGTGTAACATCCTGCAATGTGTGTGATATTTAGTAGGCACTCAATAAATATTTGCTCAATGAATAAATTAAAAAATTAATATGTATCTGATGCTGATTAATCACTATATATAAAATACAAAATGTGTAAAAAATGGTCACTGGTTTTACTGTTGAAGCTTGTGTTTTATAGATGGAAAATATCACAAGCAAATTAAAATAGAAGAGAATGCAACAGGTTTCAGTTATGAGTCACTTTTTCGTGAATACCTTAATGAGACAGTTACAGAAGTCTGGATAGAAGATCCTTATATTAGACATACTCATCAGGTATGTGAATATACTAAAATGTAATAAAATATTAATTTCAATGTACTAAGTTAGTAATAATCCATTCTAATGTCTTTTAGCTGTATAACTTTCTTCGATTTTGTGAGATGCTTATTAAGAGACCATGTAAAGTAAAAACTATTCACCTTCTCACCTCTCTGGATGAAGTAGGTATCTGAAAGCACTTACTCTGTCTTAATTACTTTATTCACTTACAAGATGTAGTCCAGTCAAGGAAAACACAGATGCAGTGCTTAAGCTAGATTTATTTCCTTGGGAATTAATTAATTATCTAACAGTATGCATAGCATGTCATGAAAAAAAATGTTATTGATTTTAGGATGCTGATTTTATATTTGGCCACTTTGCTAAATGCTCTTATTGAAATAGTTTGTTAGTTTAGACTCTTGGGTGTTCTAGGAGGCAGTCGCACTGTCTGCACTATGGATAATTTTGTTTCTTTGCCAATTATTTTATCTGGGGGACAGTAGCATGATATGGGAGTGGGCATCTCTATCTTGGTTTTGACTTAAAATAGGAATGCTTCTAAATAATTATGATTTCTACGATTGATTTCCAAAGAAGCCCACTCCACCTGGATGACAAACTATTCTAAACTACATTTAAGGAGACAGGATGGAGTTACATTCACATTAGGAAAAAAAAAAACAATTATCTTGATAAAAACAGTTGCTCTTTAAACTCTCTCACATTGGTTGCTTCTTTGAGATAATAGAGATTGAAACTAGTATAGAACATTTCCATCTTAATCCACCTATGATATTCATTGTATAGCTTAGGGATAATTTAAGATATCAACAAATAACTGAGGCAGATAATCGTAATTTTGCTGTTAACAGGGCAGTGAGCAAGTGCAGCAAAGTAGGGGCCTGAAAGAAATAGAAGAGTCACTCAGGAGTCATGGAGTGCTGTTGGAAGTACAATACTCTTCTTCAATACATGACCGAGAAATTAGGTTAGTCTACAATAATGTTTTAATTTTTATTCAGTCTTTGATATATACTTTAAAAATGTCTCAATGTTTTATATAATTTCATATAAATATTTAATATTTATAAATATTAAAATTTAAATAAAACTCCATTTAGTAACTTTTCACTTTTGAGAAGAAAAAAAACAGTTGGCTTACTTTGTCCAAAACTAAGCCAAGTGTTTTGTGTGTGAGTTTAATATTTCCTAATGGAATAATATTTATATGTTCTGTGTCATGTAGAAAGAGAATAGTTTTCTGTCTGCTCAACTGTATATATAGTGTTATGATAATAGGATAATTTATTTTTTAGTGAACTTAATATTTACTTAATGTGGTTTTACTTTTTATAGGTTATTAAATATTCTAGTAGGCATGACAATTTGCTGAGTCTATAAAAAACAGTATATGCAGTTATTTTAGTGATGTCTTCCTTTTGTTTAGCACAGTGGTTATATGTTTATAGCAAGGGAACTCAGTTTTAATAAAAAAAAAATCGCAAACTAAATATGCAAAACAGATGAAAATGCAGCTGCTATAGCAGAGGTCAGGGTCCAGAGCTTCTCCTGCACATTCCCCATCTCTAGGTAGGGGAACTCTTGAAACACCACCAGTTTCCCTGAATACAGTTTGCCACCACTTGTTAGCAGAACATGAAAAAGTTTTGTCAACAAGCTGAAATTCAAGATTAAATTTTAATTGTTAAACTATCAGATAATTAAATCAATTGTTTTAAATTGTTTTAAATTAAATCAGATTGTTTCTATGACTGTTTTCATTGTGAACACAGCTCACAATGAACTCCAGGTTTGATTCAATTCATGCCACTGGTGGAAGTGGTTTACTTTGTTAGGGGGAATTTTGCTGACAGTTAATACACTGCAGCTTTATTAATAGTCTGACTTAAATGTCTTGAATATAATGCTATATACTAATTTCAACAGGTTCAACAATGGATGGATGATTAAGATTGGAAGGGGACTTGATTATTTTAAGAAACCACAGGTAGGGATTTAATCTTATGAGTAAATGTGTAGCACTGTTTTTGTATCATTTTTAATGGTACTCTTTTCTTCTCTTCTTAGAGTCGTTTTTCTCTTGGATATTGTGATTTTGATTTAAGACCATGTCATGAAACAACGGTGGACATTTTTCATAAGAAGCATACAAAAAATATATGATGGGCAGTAGCCTAATTTATATTATTTCTACTTTAAGTGAATATTGGATTTTTTTTTTAACAGATGACTTTATAATGTATGAATTTAACAATAAATTTTTATATTTCTACTAATTTATAGATCCATTGTTCAGTCGTGGGAACAATCCTAAATATTTTTGTAAATACATTACTGAGTAGATTTACAATGTTTCTTTCAAGTAATATAGCTAATTTAAACATTTTACCAGCTTTTCTGTTATTTGGCTGTGGGATCATGTCAACAAATTATGAGCAACTATTAGGAAGATAAATTAGTTCTTAACTTTGCCTGTGGGAGTTTTGAGTCCAGGAGGGAAAGATACCATGTATCAGGGTGCTTTTAAAGAGACAAATGGAGCCTGGGCAACCTGTTTCTGCAAAAAAAATCAAATGGAAGGCTGAGGCGGAAGCATCACTTGAACCTAGTAGGTTGAGGCTGCAGCGAGCTGAGATTACACCACTACGCTCTATCCTGGGTGATAGAACCAGACCCTGTCTCAAAAAAGAAAAAGGAAAAAAACAGACAAACAAACAAACAAACAAAACCCAGATGGGCTTGGGGTTTAATAAACAGGAAAAAAATAAAATGTTAATTTTGTTACAACTAAGATAATTGTCTTTAGTAAACATTTACCAACTTGCAGTTGCCCTCCATAAAGGCAAATCAATCCATTCAGTTATCTAAATGTATTTTGCAGCTTATTCACTTTGGCTGGCACATTTGTAAAGCTCTGCAGTGGAGAATCAACTGTTCTGGGTAAGCTTTTCATCCAGATGCCAGTTGTGTGGTTGGAGACAGATTAGATTCCATGGAGACAAGCTGGAAGAGGGGATGTATGCTAGAGATAGTGGGCAGTCCACAGCTTAAAGAAAAAGCTAAGCTAACGTATGTAAGAGGAAAATTATAGGTCCAGTGTTCAGTATTGGAGAGTGCACATATAAATGTCACATCTGAGGACTATTCAACAGAGTTAAACAGTGTGGAGGACCAAAGATAGAGACCATGGGTATAAAGTTAGACAGAGTAGTCTTGTGCAAGCCTTGGACACTGTTTTGCTTTTGTGGGACAGCTGGTAGGTACAAGATAGAGCTGGCATAAAAGGACAGGAAGGGCTTCCACAACAGTTCCTGATAAAAAAACAGTTTTTTTTTTTATGTTTTCAGGTTTAGGTGCTGATAATACTGAATCTGAAAAGTTTTAGATTCTTGCTAAGCTTTATCATATGGAAATTCAGGGTCTCAGAAAAACACTTGAACAAGTGTTGGCCTGATCCAAAGTTCCTTTCTGTGGAGTATCTTAGCTTATCTTGCCTGGTACCCAATGCCATGTGGAAATGGAGTAGCTATTAATTAAGGTGAGAACAAGTGTTAGGCCTCTTTACCTTCATGTTGAAATAACAATTCTGATCTAAAGCATATGAATCTGTTACTATGGAGAATTAGCAATCCACAACCCCGTGTAATTAACTTTTATCCAACTCCTATTAAAGTCCTGGATAAGACAGTAATATTTAAAGAAAAGAGTCTACAGACATGCTATCCATTCTAGATATTTGAAATTCTATCCCCAGATCTAATTAGAGCAGCAGAAGCCTACCAGGTGCAGTTTAAATATATCAAGAAATGTATCAGAACTATATGAACAACTATAAGCTTTATGGAAGGATATAAAAGAAAATTAGGGTAACTAGAAAGATAAATTATATTTCTGAATGGGAAGACTTAATGTCAGTTCTCTCTAACTTAATTTATAAATTAAATGACAAAAGACACTAACACTAGGAGACTTGCTTGACCAGCTGTAAAGACACAGCTACAATAATTTTCTTAAAAATGTATGGGCATAGGCATGGGCAAATAAATCAGTGCGATAGAATAAAAGACTCCAGAAACACATTTGAAAGAGAGAAAGTAAATGTTTATGAATGGATATTTAATATATAATAAAGGTGACATTTCAAATTAGTGGAGATATTAAATGGTTGGAAAAAATAACATTAAGGCCTCAATCTCACTCCACATACAGAAATTTTTCTATAATGATGTTGACATATAAGAAATAATTCTAAATGTATTATAGAGCTAATTAATGTAATATATATATATATATTAAAATCCTACTTAATGAACTGAGTATAACAGAAAGCCCCAGAACTATTAAAAGACTTGATCATGTAAATATATAAAACTTGAGTGAAAGGAACCATAAACTAAGTTAAAAAAAAAATGAGAGATCAAATTGTAAAATTAGAAGGAGTCAGTATTCCTAATATATAAGGATGATGGCCACATTTTTGGCAGTGACCTTGACCTGACCTCGTTTAGCCTCCCACAAGGACTTGGTCCTTAGAGCAATCTCTCCTGCTGTACTGCATCATTCCTATCAGTACACACATCTTGAGCCAGATGCCACCCTATTTTTTCGTTCTTCATGAACAAACTTCTGGAAAGAGTGCTCTCTGTATGCGGTTTTTTTTTTTTTTTTTAAATTTCCTTACCACCTATTCACTTTAACTCACTTCAGTCTGGCTACTGCCCCAATCACTCCACTGAAATCATTTTTGCTAAGGTCAACAGTGATCTCTATACCATCATATCCAATGGGCACTTTTAATCTTTTGTATTATGTGACCTTTCAGAAACATTTGACCCGGTTGGCTACTCCCTTCTTGAAACTCTTGACTTTCATGAAACATACTTTCTTCCTCCATTCTTCTTACCTTGTAAATACTGAAGTTCTCCCAAGCCAGGTATTAGGTAGTAACCTCTTTTTTTATCTTTTTAATTCACACTCTTTCCCTAAGTGATTACACAGTAAGTGTTCCTAGTAAAAAGCAACAAAAACTGCTCCTACCTGATATAAGCAAAAAAGGGATTTATTGTAAGAATAGCAGGTAGTTGAGCTATAGACTGAGACATAGAGGCTTTGCAGTGAAAAATCACATCTAGAATCACTACTCAGAATGGATCAGATGACACCCCTGCTGACACTGATGCAAGGGGTGGATGCAGCAGCCTACATCACTTGACATCACTGGCACAGACACTACCACTGCCAGCCTCATTGCCTTTGTTACCCTAGAAATTCAGGCTCCTGTCGCTATTTCCAGAGAAGGGTTCTTATCATTCCAGATTTTCTGCATCACTAGTGTCTAATTCAAAGTATGGAGCAGGTGCATCTGATTGGCAGAGTAAGTCATGCGCCCATACCTGTGCTTCAGGCAAGGCCAGGAAAGAGTATAGTAATCTTTTGTTTCCATGGAAGGAAATAGGCTCTACCTCCTACCAGGTCTTATAAGGTAGAGAAGGCCCCAAACATATAAGGGGACTCATGCTGAATATTTAGGTTAAAATTTAAACTTTAGATTGTAAAAGTCCAAAATTATTTATTCTCATGACTTTAAATACTTTTTATATGCTGTCAGCCCTCAGATCTACAAATTAAGCCAAGACTTCTCCTTGGAGTTCTTATTCAACTGCCTATATGACATCTCAGAAGCACACAAACATTTCAAATATAATACACCCCAGTCGAACTTTTTTATATACTCCCCTACTCCCCATGTATACTCCCATCCATCCAATCTCAAATAAGAAATCTAGGCATAAAGGCTGGGTGCAGTGGCTCACACCTGTAGTCTTAGCACTTTGGGAAGCTGAGGCAGGCAGATCACCGAGGTCAGGAGTTCAAGAACAGCCTGACCAACATAGTAAAACCCATCTTTACTCAAAATACAAAAATTAGCTGGGCATGGTGGTGCAGGCCTGTAGTCCTAGCTACTTAGGAGGCTGAGGTGGGAAGATCACTTGAACCCAGGAGGCAGAGGTTGCAATGAGCTGAGATCACATTTCTGCACTCCAGCCTAGGCGACAGAGTGAGACTCTGTCTCAAAAAATAAATAAAATTATATATATATGAGCCATTACTTATATATATGTATATGTATGTGTACACACACACACACACACACACACCCCATTTTGACTCCTCTCTCTCATCCCCATATGCAGACATTCAGAAATCTGGAACTTGAAGCCCTTAATACCCTTCACCTGATGATATCCTCTCTGGAGAAACAAATGATATTACTACAGTAAAGCATATCATATGAAGATTTTTGACCTTTCTCAGAAAATAATTTTCACATGAGGCAACAAGTGCAATATGCCCATGAAATCTCTTCAAAGCTGTGTTTACTTGGTATTTAATATTGCTTCTAAATAACAAAAGGAACTGCCCATTAAACTTGCTAAACTGCCAATCATGTTTGTCCCAGTAACAACTTGAAAAGTAAAATCACATACCCTACTCCCACTCTGAGATAATCAGTGGTAAGCAAAACCCTGTGTCCATGCCTGCTCTTCCTAAAAATAAAAAAAGGATGAGGCCTGGAACTGAGATATATTAAAAGAAGTAACTCATAAAAAAAGAGGGAGCTGGGCATGGTGTTGAGCACCTGTAGTTCCAGCTACTCCAGAACCTGAAGCAAGAGGATCACTTGAGCCCAGGAGTTCAAGGCTGTAGTGAGCTATGAGCATGCCACTGCACTCCAGCCTGGGTAAGGTTAAGACCCTGTCTTGAAAGAATAGAAGGGGACGGGAAAGGGGAGGACGGGGGTCACAGCGGGTGGAGGGGATCATTTCTGAAGGCCTCAACTCTCACCAAATCATGAATAAAGGTTTGTGACAAGATAAGAGTAGTGGAATTCTGAGCTTGAGAAGGGTGGAAACATTTAGGAGTAAGTCCCCTCAAGAATGAGGGGTACTCAACCAGAGATGAATTAAATCTGACATCAGCAGAAAGATACATAAGTTGAAAATTATATATACCAAATTGGGCTATCTTCAATGATTATGTGATCTTTCCCCCCAGCATCACTGCCAAAAAGAGTAGAAAATCAATTGTTTAGACTAAAAAAGTGGCTATGGTAGACGGTCAAAGGAGAGAAGCAAATGAGAATACTGGTAAGAAAGCACAACAGAAAGTAAATTTCAGGGTGGGATAGAAGGGAAATGATGCAAGGAGAGATTGGGGAAGGGTTAAGAGCTTAGAAAAGTGCAACGGCCTTGATTTTTAGTGGGAGAGAATAGAAAGATAAGAAAATATAACTAAAAGGGAGAATTTTAGAGTTTGAGATATAAGGAGAGGTGGCAAGAAATCTGGGTTATATCCCCGAGAGGTAAGAAAAACAGAGAACTAATTCTGAGGTCAGAGTGTCCAATATTGTATATAGCCTTAAGACAGTAAAAGCAGCAGCAGCTGAAATATAAATATGTGCCAGATATTAAAATCAATGAACAGACAGAGCATGGTGGTTCATGCCTGTAATCCCAGCACTTTGGGAGGCTGAGGCCATCGGATCATTTGAGGCCAGGAGTTCGAGACCAGCCTGGCCAACACAGCGAAACCCCATCTCTACTAAAAATAGAAAAAAATTAGTTGGTCGTGGTGGCACAAGCCTGTAGTCCCAACTACTTGGGAGGCTGAGGCATGAGACTCATTTGAACTCAGGAGATAAAGGTTGTAGTGGGCCAAGATTGTGCCACTGTACTCCAGCCTGGGTGACAGAGTGAGACTCTGTCTCAAAATAAATAAAATAAAATCAATGAAAAAAGAAAGAGAAGCAAGAGGATCCTAGAGGTCAAAAGAAATACAGAGATAGGGATAGGTTATAAATAATTTCAGATGGAGAGAAGTTACTGAGAGACTAGGCTTTCTTTTTTTTTTAAGAGACATAACAACGTGCATGTATGAGACATTTTATTTTCTAATTTAACTGTATTAAGAAATTTACTTGGAATCACATTATTCCTTTAATTTTTTCACAGAGAATATTCCATTTACTGTGTAGTTTGTGGTCTTGTGGACATGTTCTAAGTAATATATTTGTTAGCATGGTAGTTTCAGTTGGACAAAACTTACTGCCAACAAGACTTGAATTTAATTTGTCAAGTATTTCTAATGGCAACCAATGATCAGGTGCTTCAATATTACAGATTTCAATTCTTCCATTCTTTATGTCTATGAATACTTTAATGTTCAAGTGTGACTGCTCATATAACACATTAAAGGAAGTATTTATACTAAACTTTGGAGTTTTGCCATATATCCACTCCCAGGTTTGTAGTTCCTTGGCTTTGCTATTTATCCCAGGAAACAGCGTCTCATCCGTTGGGTTTATTAGGTGAATGTGATTATCAGTTTGATGATAAGCAGCATACTCTGTAGCGACAGCATTCATTAGTACTTCACAGGTCAGAGTGGGATCCTTTTCCAAAAGATTTTTCACTAAGGAAGGTATGCTAGCAGTGGCATTGCTCCTAATCCCTTGGTAAGGGCTCTTTAGCAAAGAAGACAAGAACGTTCCATCAGTACTACATAATAAAGTGCAATGGTGATAGGCAGTAGTCCGGCCAATCTTAGAAGCTGTTCCTGAGATTTTAAACTGTCCATCAAGTAAAAGGTCAAACCTTTTGGTAGCCTGCACATCCAGCTGAGGTTGGACAGCATTCAGAGCTCTCACAATTAGTTTCAGATTTTCCATTCTATCATACTTTTTTTTGGTTGTAAAGAAAGTCAAATTGATATTACCCATATCATGGTAGACTGTTCCTCCCCCACTTCTTCTCCTAGCCAGTTTTATACCTTCTTCTCTCATTAGATTCAGGTTACATTCCTGCCAAGGATTTTGATGCCTACCAATTACAACAGAGGGAGAATTCCGCCAAAAGAATAGAATTGGTTTGTCTTCTAGATTCATGTGGTCATGGATCCAGTCTTCTGCAGCCAGATTTTGATAGACATCATTGGAAATTGAATGTATAATGAGTCCATTTTTTACTGTTTTTTTAAAGCTAGCTGCTGGGACCTGGCGGTTATAAAGTAACTGGAAACAATTCTTCATTGAAAATGGGATCAGCATGCTTTTAAAAATGGAAGACAAACAAATTAAGTCATCGAAAAAAGGAACATTAAATTCTATTTTCTAGCTATTAATTATTGGTTACTCAATCCAAACTTATCTCTGAGCATCCAGTGCAGTTGCTTTTGGCTTTTAGCTTTATAATTAGTCTTTAGCAATGCTATAACTGAGTATTCAAAAGAAATAATAAAGACAAATTTCAAATAATTTCAGTTGAAATAGTTTCACAGTTTTCAAACAGTAAGTCTACTGCAAATACATTATGTAATATAT
The DNA here is from genome assembly GCF_030222135.1 of Aotus nancymaae. Lineage (NCBI taxonomy): Eukaryota > Metazoa > Chordata > Mammalia > Primates > Aotidae > Aotus > Aotus nancymaae. The sequence goes on along the minus strand of NW_026988546.1, from coordinate 3,281,875 downwards.
CTTTTTTTTCTCTTAGAGACAGGATTTCACTATGTTGTCCAGGCTGATATCGAACTCCTGGGCTCAAGTGATCCTCCCCTACCTTGGCCTCCCAAAGTGCTGGGATTACAGGCATCAGCCACTGCACTCAGCCACATTACGTATATCTTTTTTTTTTTTTGAGATGGAGTTTCACTCTTGTTGCCTAGGCTGGAGTGCAATGGGAGGAGCAGATTCCAGGCATACGCAAAGACAAAGAGTCATCTAATAGCAAGGTTTTGGGGATTCCCTCCTAAGATAAAGAGTTACACTACTAGTCTTCGAGTTCCACTAAAGCCTATGGCTATACTGTCCTAGGAAGCCTGTGCACTTAGACTGCATTACTTCGGTTAACCTCTTTGTTCTTGGTTCTGTTTGATTGACTTTGATATAGTACCACATTCATTCAACAAATATTTATGGAGTGCCTACCAGGTACAAGGGAATAAGGAGATAGAAAATGGGAGGAGATAAATTCATATAAATAACTACAATATTTGGACTTTTTAAAAGGCAGCTAAGCTCCACTGCAGTTTTAAGCAGAAGTGTTCAGTCAGCCATTATACAAATCTGCCTCTGCAGGTTTGAGCATGGATTAAAGAAAGGATGGACTAGGGACAGGAAGAACAGTTAACGGACTAAGGCAGTTGTCCAAGCTAGAGATAATGGGGGCCTAAAGTACAGAAGTAGAGAAAGAGAGAGACAGAAAGAGGGGGATGGATATGAGTGATATTAAGAAGGTGAACTGGTCCTTGCCTTCAAGAAACAAGTATCTCCACAATCTAGTGGAAGATACTAAAAAACAAGTAAGGCAATAATTAAAATACAGTGTCCGAAATGCTGTGATAGGTGTTAAGTACATTAGGGGCCATCTAATGCTCTAATTAGTGGATGTGACATTGAAGCTGAGACATAAAAGGGGTAAAGAAAAGAATTCTAACAATGTGCAACAGCTTAGTGGAAAAGGAGAGACAGGACCCATGCAAATAATTTAATTCTACTTGCTATTACTTAGGAATACAAGAATGGGGAGTTAAAAATAAGGCAAGAGATTATAAAGAGCCTTAAATCCACATTAAATGCTTGAACTTTACCCTGAGAATCATGGGGGAGGTGTTGAAGTTTTGTTTTGTTTTGTTTTTTGTTTCACGCTTTTGCCTAGACTGGAGTCGACTTCTTGCGTTGAAGCAATCCTCCCACCTTAGCCAGCATGTGCCACCATGTTTCTTCAAAGGAAGCTGAGGATAGAAAAAAAGGGAAAAATTTTAAAATATGTTATTATGAAAGTTTCAAGGAGACAAGATGGTTAACGGTGCCAAATGCCAAAGATTGAGCAAATAAGATGAGGGTTGAAAAGGATCTATTACAGTTAACAGTATCAAGAAGGTTATCAGTGATCTTGGTAAGAATCATATGTACTGAGTAAACAGGAGGCCCAAGGTGGATACAATGAATGTATTCTAGTTGTGAAGTGGAAAAGCTAGGGCAGTAGTTAGAAAGGAATGTGGAGTTAGGAGAGGATTTACGATGCAAAAGATCTGAGCATGTTCAGATGCTGGTAGGGGAGTCAAGAGAAGGCAACATTGGGGCCAGGCGCGGTGGCTCACGCCTGTAATCCCAGCACTTTGGGAGGCCGAGGCGGGTGGATTACGAGGTCAAGAGATCGAGACCATCCTGGTCAACATGGTGAAACCCCATCTCTACTAAAAATACAAAAAATTAGCTGGGCATGGTGGTGCGTGCCTGTAATCCCAGCTACTCAGGAGGCTGAGGCAGGAGAATTGCCTGAACCCAGGAGGCGGAGGTTGCGGTGAGCCGAGATCACGCCATTGCACTCCAGCCTGGGTAACGAGCGAAACTCCGTTTCAAAAAAAAAAAGAGAAGGCAACATTGGAGAAGGGAGTTTCCTTGGGAAAGTGGTGGTGTTGGGATCCAGAGTTCAGGTAGCGGGGAGCCTTAAAGGAGAAAGTAACAAATAGGAGTGGTGGACACTAATAAACTGGATGGTGTCTGTGGATACTGAGATTGTCAAAGATGTTGTGAAATATCTTTTCCTAAGGTTAAGGCTCTCACTCTTGTCTGCATATGCAGAGTGTGGCAGGATAACAAAGTAGTTAAGAACTTACATTTTTTATCCTGGCTCTGACACTTAACTGAATGACTTTAGGAAGTGGTTTAACCCTCTAGCTGCTTCAATGGCCACAGACATCATAAAATGGTTGAGAGAATGTGTTCATATGCATAAGCCATTCATTCATGTTTGGCAAACACACGACAGGGTTCCCCCTTTTCCCATCTCTATTCTGTGCTTGCTGTTCCTATCATATAACATGTATTCCCTCAATTGAACAAGGATTCCTAACCAAAACACATCAAAGTGGCATTTACCTTGATAAATTAACTGTAGTCCAAGATTTTGACTTTAGCCAAAATATGATCTTGTTAAGGCTGCAGATTGATCCAATTCAAGTATTGAGCCAATGCATGTATTTTAATAGTGCTCAAAATATCTCTAGTCATCAGGTATTGTATATACAGTGTGAATGAAACACAACAAAGGTATTAATTCAACAAAGTTTTCTTCAATTACATGACAGACATTCTTAGCACTGGAATTTATCAGTGAGTCAAATGAATAAAGGTGATAAAAAGGGCTATTAAAAAAGTAGATGACCGGGCGCTGTGGCTCACGCCGGTAATCCCAGCACTTTGGGAAGCCGAGGCGGATCACGAGGTCAGGAGTTGGAGACTAGTCTGGCCAACATGGTGAAATCCCGTCTCTACCAAAAATACAAAAATTAGCTGGGCCTGGTGGTGGGCGCCAGTAATCCCAGCTACTCGGGAGGCTGAGGCAGAAGAATCGCTTGAACCCGGAGGTTGTAGTGAGCCTAGATCGAGCCACTGCACTCCAACCTGGGCAACAGAGCGACGCAGTCTCAAAAAAACCCACAGTATTTCAGGATATTTCACAGTTGTCGGGTAGTGTCAAGCCTTTGAAGGTCTGGGTAAATTTTGTTCCTTCAAAATCACTTTGCATCTCTCGACTCTCACCCTTTAATGACTAATTTTATAAAGCTTTTCCTCAGAAGACTTCCTTAACTTCCACGTTCTTGGGACACTTCGCTACCTCTGCACTGCCAAACACTCCTCCCCATCACTGAACTGAAAGTGAAAACAGCACCATCTCATTTATCTTTCTAGGCAGGCGCAGCTTCTTCTTAAAACTTTGCCAAGAACCTATTATTTTGCCCCCTTTCTGATAATAGACAACTTACTCAGAATCTCATTATGATCGTGTTCACGTTTTATTTCGCCCTTTTGGCTCTCAGGGGACGTGCACACAGCTGCGCGTCCCTTTTCCCGTGTTCAGGATGAACAGTTACTAACAGTGAAATCAGGTCGTCCCAAGTGCTGAGTCGAAAGTGTGCAGACAAGAGCCTTCAGCACCGGTGGAGGCGACCTGCAGGTCCTGGCCCACCGCCAGAGACCCCGCATGCGCAACAGGGCCCACACCCGTCCACGCGCCACGGCCCGCAGCATCCCGATTAGAAGCGCTTCCGCTTCACCCACCTGCTGCTTCCGGTCTTGCTCACGGTCTCGCGATGGCTCGAGCTGGAGAAGGCGCTTCCGATCCTGAGCACCCAGCAGGCTGTGCGCGCGATCATGTCCCGCCTGACTGAGACAGGCGCTTCTCAGCATGTACAAAAAAGTAAGCCGGGGGAAGAGCTGTCTTTACAGTGAAGGAGGTTATTATTACTTTTTAGGAGCCACGATGAGACTCTATCACACTTCTAGCTGATCACCTGCCTCTCCAGACCGGAGACTGGCGGCAAGTTTGCAGTTGACACCCGGAGGCCAGTCTGTCCCCCTTCCCCGTAAGAAATAAAAAGAAAGGAGGTTGGTTTCCAGGGCTGGCCAGCTGGAGGGTGGGTGGGACCCCCACTGGAGGCCAAACCGCAGAGGAGAGCAGGTCCGGGTGGAAGAGGTCTCCTCCGCGCCGCCCCTTTATTTCGCTGAACTTGCGGGCTCCAGAGACCTTAAACAGTTTGGGGCACTGCTGCGGGTGGCACAGCTCTCTCCCCGCGCCTGGGCGGCCGGGGAATTCCCCCGCACCCACCCGGGTTCGCCGCCCGCAGGAGCGCCCAGCAGGATCAAGTGGATTCTGGGCCTAGAGAGAAGTGCGTGCAGCCCCGGCAGGGCCGGGCGGGCGGCCGAGGGATGCGGCAGGGCCAGGCAAAGCTCCGCATCCCCCGCACTCGGCGCCGCCTCCTCGCCGTCCTCTCCCGCTTGCGGGGTCGCCCCGGGCACCCCCGGGCTGCCGAGGGGCAGACGGGCCGCGGAGGGGGCGGGCCGCCGGGAGGGAAGTGAGGAGGGGCGGGCGCTGGGCCGGGGGCGGGGGGCGGCGGCGGCGCGGCGAACTCGCCGCTCTCTCCTGAGTGTGCCAGCGCGCAAGCCGGGGAGCGGGTGAGTGCGCTGGCCACTGCCGCCCGGCCGGCCGGTCCGGAGTCGAGTGTGGGGGGCGCCTGGAGCCCCGATCCGGGGGCGGGCGGCGGCCTCTCCGGCGCGGTTGGGATGCACCTTGAGCGGCGCTTTTCGTTGCAGCGCGCGGGCGGCCCGAGCCTCGGTGGCGGCAGTACTGGCGGCGGCGGCGCTGACACCTCCCACCATGGACAGCTTCGACTTAGCCCTGCTCCAGGAATGGGCCCTCGAGTCGCTGTGGTGAGTCCCCGTGCCGGCCGCTTCTGGCGGGCGGGAGCGGCGAGGGGCGGCCGCGGCGGCCCGCGAGCCCTCACCTGGGCGGGGGGCTCCGGGCGGCCGGCCGCCGTGGGGGTGGGGTGGGTCGGGGGCCCTCGGGTTCCTTATATATAAATTTAATCCCCATAACAAATCAGTGGCAGTATATAAATATATCTCTATATATATAAACTTGAACAGATTAGCTGCTCGCTAATGGCCCTAGCAGAAGATACTGCCACTGATTTGTTATGGGGATTAAATTAGGTAACGTTCTTTTATGCTATCAAAGATCTCTCCCTTACAGTGTGTGGTTTTCTTCTTACTAGAATTTATCATCTGTTGAATTTTCATGCCAAAAAGTGGGGAGTGATGAAGAAAGTCACTGAAATGTTTCCATCTAAAGGACTAAAGTTTTCATGTGATAGGTTTAAAATATTAGGGAAATTGTCTTTGAAAGTACGTGTTTGCTTTCACCATGTAGAGAGTACGGTATACTTATGTCCTGATTCTTTAATTAATAATTCGACTTTGCTTGCCACTTAAAAATTAGAATCGAATTATGAATGGAGAGTAAAGCCCACATATATATTGAAAGGGAACCAGGCAATACACTTTCTGATTTACAGAAAACAAAGTGTTTCATGAATGCTTTCTTTAACCCAAACTTTACTTGTAACTTGAGCCTAGTTTTGATTTTTGAAAAAATTTAAACAGCAAAAATATGTGAACCTACAAATAAATAGGGAGTGATAATCAACTGTTGTGGCCAATGAATGAACGAACATGTATTTGATGTGGCCCTGAGATAGAGGCTGTGAAAGAATTTCCTGGATCTTATCAGGAGCTCCCAGAGCATAGGTTCATACTTTACCTCATGCCTTTTAGAGTAGGCAGGGTCTATATTCAGGTCTGCAGAAAAATAAATGTAATGCTTTTTTGAAATGTAGAACAATGTTTGGTTTGGTTTATATTACCTAAGAAGCATGTTCTGTACTATTAGGGTAGATACCATTTCTGTGTTTGTTCTAATGAAAATGAAGAAGGAAACAGTCCCTACCAATATTGTGAAGTACTTAATGGTATTTAAAATCTCTGGGAGACTGGGCCAAAGTAAAAATATAAACGAAATAAATGGGAATGTAGCCATTACTTTCCAGTTTATATGAGTATCACGATGCAGTATTTGGAACTGATTGCATCTGCTATAAAGTACTTTGAAGGAAACCCATTAGAAGAGAATTAAAACTTGAACAGATTAGCTGCTTGCTAATGGCCCTAGCAGAAGATATTTTGTTGCTTCAAAATCTTTTCTAATTCTCATCACTCAACCTTCTTGGCTGCGTAAACAAAGGGATCTTTCCTTTTTGTTTTCCAGACATTTGGAAAACAAAATTTTCCAGAGGTGTGCATCTACCAAGAAACATTTCTTTTTACCTGATATTATAGACAGTTTTCAAAGCTAAAGTAAATTCTGGATTTTAGATTTTTGTGTCCCAGGTTGAGAGTAATCAAATGAAAAGAGGTAGCTTTTTAGGTGCCAGTAATTATTTAGTGATTGTAACATGGACCACTGATATTTTTACTTTCTTTTTTTGTATATTGATTTTGTATCCTGTGACCTTGCTGAGTGTATTCATGAGTCCTAATAGTTTTCATTCAAAGCTAATATTAGAAATAAAAATTATATATTGTTTCCTCTTCCCAAAATTAAAATGTGAAGTTACAATTAGGTACTCTGTGTTTCATATAAACGCCAGATAGCATTGTTTTGCATATTTTATCTCCAGAATTTGCCATCTGGTAAATGGTTTGAGTTAATTTCAGAGAGTTGCAAGTAACTCAGATGTTTCATATAGAAACAACAATTCACGTATCCCACATTTGTGTTCAGGAGTATATGTGTGCATATAAGCTTGTAGTTCAGATATTTAAAATAAATTCACAGTTAATCTCAAATCTCTCTCTTTTAATGCTTCCTCTTACCTTAAGTTTTAGGGCCATAGAATTTAATTTTTTAAATAATTAGGTTTATTACTTGCTAACCCTGTATGTTTGTAATGTGTTGATGGGGGTGGAGGCTCTTTGCAACGTTGGCCTCACTCAGGGACCCAGGTAAAGGGGAACTCCATCTCCGTGTTTCCGCATTTGGCAAGGAAGGAAATATGAGTATGATATATGCAAGGATGTGATGTACTTGTTCCCAAACTAATTTCCTACAGTTGTGTACAAAATTATATGTGGAAATTGGCAAGCTAATTCCAAACATGTATGAAAAGTGCAGAGGATAGGAATAACAAGCCAATCTTGAAAAAGAATAAGGTTGTTGGACTTATTCTACTGACATCAAGACTTAAATCTATAGTAATTATTACTTATTACTTATAGTAATACTTAATACTTACAGTATAAATTTAAATAAATTTATACTAATAATTTATAGTAATTAAGACACACACTGTTGGTGCAGGAGTAGACAAATACATACATGGGATTGAAAAGTCAGTCCAGGAACAGAACCATACATATATGAAGACATGACTTGTGACAAAAATTGGCACTGCAGAGCAGTGAGAAAAGAATGGTCTGTTTAATCATTAGTGGGTCAGTTGGATCACTATGTGAAAAAAATTATACTTGATCTCTTCATTACATCAAAATCAAGTCCATATAGTTTTATTTTCTTTTTCTGAACTGAAATTGGTTTTGTATACAGTGTGAGGTACACAATCCATTGAATTGGTTAGAACATTGATGGAACATAGATCAAGTTTAATAGAGCACAGCTAGAATCCCAGAAATCTCTCTTGGGTATACTTCTAATCATTACCCTTTCCATTTTCTCTAGAGGTAACCATATGCTGAATCCCAAGACTGTAAGTTTACTTGTTTGGTACATCACAGACATAGAGTTACATAGTAGATATTCTCTGTATTGCTTCTTTCAATATACCATACTTTCAATATGTAACAATATTACGTTTGTGAGATTGATGTTGCATATAGCTGTAATTCTTAGAGAGTGCAGCGCTATGCTTCACCTCCTTAAGGGTGGAGTATCTACATAAATTATTTGGAGTTATTCTGTATGAGTGATTTAGTTGTTCCCCACTTATTTATATACAGTGTGGACTCATGGATATTTGTTTTATGCTTCAAGTGATAAGCCAATACTACTTTTTTCTGTTGCTCAAATTCCTCTAGCTTTAGCCACTGGAAACTTTTCAGTTGCCTCCTGTAACCCTTTGATACATATCCATTATTGTGTTACTGTTGTTGTTGTTGTGAGCATATTCTTGCTTTCTGCACTACAAGATGCTTCAGGCCTATTTTGTATAGTTTTTGCCCCAGTCCTAGAATCAGCCATTTTTCTGAGTAGCCCTGGCTAATGGTATTAGAAACAAAGATCGGGATGCTAGGTATACACATGGCTACTGGGTGTAGGCTCACTCACCTGACAGGGCAAAGAAATATATGTGTGTATACTAAACTCTCTCTCTCTCTCTCTCTTTCTCTCTGTGTGTATACATTTCTATATGTAACCCTCTATCTACAGTAAGCTAATATATGCTACTGAGTTCATCCTGATGTCTCCAGCTCTAATCCATTTATCACATGGATCATTCTAACATCTTTCCCTTGCTTATGTATTATCTCCTGCCCACTTCAACATTGAGAAATCTGGGTCCCATCATTCACCCTCTATACTTAATTCTTCAGTTCCAGGATACATGTATAACAATTTGAGAATTATATCCTGTACTCCCATTGGGAAACAGGTTTATCAACTAGAGTACAATATTTATATGAAGTTCCTTTTGTCTTTTTCTCACAGACTCCATTTATTTTCAAAGTTATTATTTGGGTCAGCATTTTATTTCCTGATAACATTAAGTGAGTTTTTAAAAATACGTTTGAAATGCATATAGGTTGTTTTATCACATTCTGTTTTTCTTCCTGGGATTTCCCTAATCTCCTCAATGAGATTTAAGGTTTACTCTTTGTGCTTACAAAGTTCTATGAATTTTGACAAATGTTTAATTTCTTGTATTTATCATTACAGTATCATATAGAATAGTTTCACTGCCTTAAAACATCTCCTGTACTCCACATTCAACCTTCTCTACCTTCCCATCCCAACACCCTGGAAACCACTCTATATTTTGCTTTTCTCAGCATGTCATATAATTGAATCATTCAATATGTAGCTTTACAGACTGGCCTCTTTCACTTAACAATATGCATTTAAGATTCATGTGTGTCTTTTTGTGACTTGATACCTCATTTCTTTTCAACGTTGAATAATATTCCATTATGGATGTACCACCAATGGTTCATCTATTAAAGCACATCTTGATTGTTTTCAGATTTTGGTGATTATGCGTAAATCTCCTATAAATATTTACATGGAGATTTTTGTATGGATGCACCTTTTCAGATCATTTGGGTAGATATCTAGGAGCATGATTGCTGGATTGCATGGTGGGATTATGTTTAGTTTCTAAGAAATTGCCAGACTGGGCCCGGTGCAGTGGCTCACACCTGTAATCCTAGCACTTTGGGAGGCCGAGGAGGGTGGATCATCTGAGGTCAGGAAGTTCAAGACCAGCCTGGCCAACATGGTGAAACCCCGTCTGTACTGAAAATACAAAAATTAGCCAGGTGTGGTGGCATGCGCCTGTAATCCCAACTACTCAGGAGGCTGAGGAAGGAGAATCCAGGAGGCGGAGGCCGCAGGGAGCCGAGATTGGGCCACTAAACTCCACTACACTATATTAAAAAATAAAATAAAATAAATGTAAGATCTTAAAAAAAAAAAAAAATTGCCAGACTGTCTTCCTAAGCAGCCATATCCAGCTCCTTATATTCCAGCCAGCTCTACATCTTTCCCAGCAGCAGGTATTGTTAGCTTTTCGGATTTTAGCCATCACAATAGGTATGTAGTGGTATCTCGTTGTTTTATTTTGCAGCTCCCTAATGAGAAATCATATTGTAAAACTGAGGTAAACTTCTAGAATATTGTTATTTTGCTGTTGATAGCTAGTGAGGAAAATTGCATATATAGTATTTTATCTGAAATATTAATGAAATGTAAATGTGTCAATATATGTAATTGTGAAACAGTTTTTTAAAGCTCAAATCTACTTTTAAAAAGTTGCAGTAAAATACATATAACAAGAAGTTTACCATCTTACTGTTCTTAATTATTTTGAGACAGTCTTGGTCTCTCGCCCAGGATGGAGTGGAGTGGAGTGGCACAATCTCAGCTTACTGCAGCCTCGACCTCTCAGGCTCAGGTGATTCTCCCACCTCAGCCTACTGAGTAGCTGGGACTACAGGCACATACTACCATGCCTGGCTAATTATTTTTTATTTTTAATAGACACAGGGTTTTGCCATGTTGCTTAGGCTGATCTCAAACTCCTGGGCTCAAGCAGTCTACCTGCCTTGTTTTCCCAAAATGCTCAGATTACAGGTGTGAGCCACTGCGCCTGACCAATTATTTTTAAGTATACAGTTAAGTAGTGTTAAATACATTCATATTGTTTCGCAACCAATCTCTTCATTTTGAAAAGCTGAAATTATACCTGTTAAACAACAAATGCTCTTTTCCCACTCCCTGCATCCCCCAGTGGCCATCCTTCTACTTTCTGTCTCAATGAATTTGACTACCCTAGGTTCCTCTTGTAAGTTGAATCACACGGCATTTATCTCTTTGTGAGTGGCTTATTTCAGTCTGCGTAATATGCTGAAGGCCCGTCCATGTTATATGCATTTGTTTGCTAGGGATGCTCTCACAAAATGCCACAGACTGGGTGGCTTAGACAGCAGAAACTTATCTTCTCACTGTTCGGGAGGCTGGAATTCACGATCAAGGTGCCGGCCAGTTTCCTCTGAGGCCCAGCTTGCAGATGGCCTCTTGCTGCCTCTTCACATGGTTTTTATTCTATGCCCAAGCATCCCTGGTACCCCTCTGTGTTTGTCTCAGTTTCCTCCTCTTATAGTGATACCAGTCAGATTGAGTTAGGGCTTACCCTAATGACCCCATTTTAACTCAGTCACTTCTTTAGGGACCCTGTCTCCAAATACAGTAGATACTGGGGGTTAGGTCTTCAGCATATAGCTTTTGGAGGGACATAATTCAGCCCGTTGAATAATATTCCATTGTATGAGCATGCACACTTTAAAAATGTGTTCATCTATTGATAAATGCTTTAGTTGTTTCCACCTCTTGGCTATTGTGCATTATGCTGCTGTGAACGTGGGTGTGTAGATATCTCTCCAAGACCCTGCTCTCAGTTCTTTTGGATATATACCCAGAAGTATGATTATTGAATCATATTATAATTCTACTTTTAATTTTTTGAGGAACTGCCCATACTGTTTTCCATAGTAGTTGTGCCCACTTTGTATTTCCACCAGTATGCTCAAGGGTTTCTTTGCAGCATCTCCACATCAGCACCAACACTTGTTATTTTCTGGTTTTGAGAGTAGCCTTCTTAATAGATATAAGGAATAGTAAATGCTTAATATAAAAAAATTCAGAAATAGACCGGGTGCGGTGGCTCACGCATGTAATCCCAGCACTTTGGGAGGCTGAGGCGAGTGGATCTCAAGGTCAGGAGTTCGAGACCAGCCTGACCAACATGGTGAAATCTCACTTTTACTAAAAATACAAAAATTAGCCGGGCATGGTGGCACGTGCCTGTAATCCCACCTACTCAGGAGGCTGAGACAAGAGAATTGCTTGAACCTAGGAGGCAGAAGGTTGCAGTGAGCCAAGATTGTGCCGGTGCACTCCAGCCTGGGCGAAAAAGTGAGATCCCGTCTAAAAAAAAAAAAATTCAAAAATAGAACAGAAAAATGGAAAAATAAAATTTTATTTCTTCTGTATCTCAGGAATAGCCATTGTTAACATCTTAGTATTCTTTTAGATTTTGTTTTGTGGATATATTCATGTATATATATGCATATGCACACAAATACCCATTTATATAATTTAAACATTTTTATCATATTGTTTATATGATTTTTCCCATTTAACATTACATTATGAGCCTTTCCTGTGTCATTCAATATTATTGAGGTACCTGAGTACTAATGGCTACGTAATGATTTAATTATTTTCTGATTATTACACATTAGTTTTCTTCTGTTTTGCCTCTCTTATATACAATTCTCTGAAGAAAATTCATACATATAAATCTGCATATTTCTGACAGTTTTCTTTGGTCAGATTCCTAGGAGGAGATTATCGAGGTAAAAGGTTCTTTTTAAAGGTTCTGAATACATATTGCAAAATGCAAAATTGTTTTTAGGATGTTTCTTCTGATTTACTCTTCCTCCACCTGCATGAGAGAGACCAGTGTCACCTAACATCACTGTCACCAGTATTTAATATTGTCTTTCCAACTCATTGAAAACAACTTTTTCAACTTCATAGGTAAAAATGGTTTCACCTTGATTTGGTTTGTAATTCAGATACTTATAATTCTTTTGTGAATTTAATATGCCTGATAAAATAATTCACATGGATAGGAAATGGCACAGTGAATTTGCAGAAATACCAATGTTTTCATAGTAAAATAATGAGATACTATTAGTTAACAACCTTTAATGTTTAAGAAAATATATGCCTAATATTAATATTAAGAAATAATGATTTCCTTGCCGTTTAACACTGGTAAATACTAGTCAGAAAAAACGGCTGAAAATGTAAATATTTGGGAACAGGGAACACATTTTTATCTAAAATTATAATTTTATTACATACTAACTTGAGAAGAAAGGGGAGTGGGGGAGAGATATCATAGGGAGAAATGCCAGATATAGGTGAAGGGGAGGAAGGAAGCAAATCACACTGTCACGTGTGTACCTATGCAACAATCTTGCATGTTCTTCACGTGTACCCCAAAACCTAAAATACAAAAAAATAAAAAGAATAACTCATGTTTATCAAACAGTGAAGTTTCACTAGATGGGTAAAGGATACAGTTTTATGCAAAAACTGAGAAGAGTACTGATGAAATTTTAAAGGTAAGAGAGATATGGATGGGGAGGATGGATAAGGAAGAGAAATAGACAGTTAGTAAATCTGTAGCCAGGAGAATAGAATTCAGAGTTCCTGGAAGGGCTTAGCAGTTTAGTAAATTGTTATCTAGCTATGAATTAAAAAGTTTTAGAAGCCTTGGTATCCATGTTCAGTCTGGAGGTTCTATATATCTTGGAAGGAGACAAGTTGAGTTTATAAAGAGAAGCCCCCAGGCCTGGTATCAGAAGACCTGCTGTCTTCTGAGGTATCCTGGGGAATAATGCAGCTTATTTATCAGAGACTTCCATTATTCTGGAGTAGATGCAAATTAGGTGTTATCAGAATAAATATAGTGGGTTTGTTTTTGTGTTTTGCCTGCCTGAGTACAGAGGAATTACTGAGAGATTTGGAATGTCCTTAGTCAACCTGGAGTTTGGTTGGGATTAAAGCCTATAGGTTAGGTTTGTGGAAAGATTGATCTAGGTTTGGGGAAAGATTGAAAATATTCACTTTTTTCTCTATTTATTTATTTTTATTTTTCCATAGGTTATTGGGATACAGGTGGTGTTTGGTTACATGAGTAAGTTCTTTAGTGTTGATTTGTGAGATTTTGGTGCACTTACCACTTGAACAGTATACACTGCACTCTATTTGTACTCTTTTATCCCTTGCTCCCCTCCCACCCTTCCCCCTGAGTCCCCAAAGTCCATCGTGTCATTCTTATGCCTTTTTATCTTCATAGCTTAGCTCCCACATATCAGTGAGAACATGTGGTGTTTGATTTTTCCATTCCTGAGTTACTTCACTTAGAATAATAATCTGCAGTCTTATCCAGATTGCTGCAAATGTTGTTAATTCATTCCTTTTATGGCTGAGTAGTATCCCATTATATCTATCTATCTATCTATCTATCTATCCATCTATATCTATCTATATCTCTGTTGTATTTGCCTATATATACACACATATCTCTCTCTCTTTCTCTCATATATATATACATATATATATGTATATATATATATCACAGTTTCTTTATCCACTTGTTGATTGAGGGGCATTTGGGCTGGTTCCATGATTTTGGAGTTGTGAGCTATGCTGCTAAACATGCATGTGCAAGTATATTTTTCCTATAATTACTTCTTTTCCCTCTCGGTACGTACCCGGGAGTGGGATTGCTGGATCAAATAGTAGTTCTACTTTTAGTTCTTTAAGGCATCTCCACACTGTTTTCCATAGTGGCTATACTAATTTACATTTCCACCAGCAGTGTAGAAGTGTTCCCTGATCACCACATCCATGCCAGCATCTATGGTTTTTTAATTTTTTGGTTATGGCCATTCTTGCAGAATTAAGGTGGTATCGCATTGTGGTTTTGATTTGCATTTCCCTGATCATTAGTGATGTTGAGCATTTTTACGTATGTTTGTTGGCCATTTATATATCGTCCTTTGAGAATTGTCTATTCATGTCCTTAGCCCACTGTTTTATGGGATTTTTTTTTTTCTTTCTGATTTGTTTGAGTTTGTTGTAGATTCTGGATATTAATACTTTGTCAGATGTATAGATTGTGAAGACTTTCTCTCACTCTGTGGGTTGTCTGTTTACTCTGCCAACTGTTCTTTTGCCATGCAAAAGCTCTTTAGTTTAATTAAGTCCCAGCTATTTACTGTTGTTTTTATTTTCTTTGCATTTGAGTTCTTGGTCATGAAATCCTTGTCTAAGTCTATGTCTAGAAGGGTTTTTCTAATGTTCTAAAATTTTTATAGTTTCAGGTCTTAGATTTAAATCCATAATCCATCTTGAGTTGATTTTTGTATAGGGTGAGAGATGAGGATCCAGTTTCATTCTCCTACATGTGGCTAGCCAATTATCCCATCGCCACGTGTTGAAAAGGGTGCCTTTTCCCCATTTTATGTTTTGGTTTGCTGTGTTGAAGATCAGTTGGCTGTAAGTATTTGGGTTTATTTCTGGATTCTCTATCCATTGGTCTATGTTCCTACTTTTATACCAGTACCATGCTGTTTTGATGACTATGGCCTTATAGTACAGTTTGAAATCAGGTAGTGTGATGCCTCCAGATTTGTTCTTTTTACTTAGTCTTGGTTTGGCTATGTGGGCTCTTTTTTGGTTCCATATAAATTTTAGAATTGTTTCTTTCCTAATTCTGTGAAGAATGATGGTGGTATTTTGATGGGGATTGCATTGAATTTGCAGATTGCTTTTGGCAGTATGGTCATTTTCACAATATTGATTCTACCTATCCATGAGCATGGGATGTGTTTCCATTTGTTGGTATCGTCTATGATTTCTTTCAGCAGTGTTTTGTAGTTTTCCTTGTAGAGGTCTTTAGCCTCCTTGCTTAAATATATTCCAAAGTATTTTATTTTATTTATTTTTTTGCAGCTGTTGTAAAAGAGGAGTTCTTGATTTGACTCTGCTTGGTTGCTTTTGGTGTATAGAAGAGCTACTGAATGGTTTAGTTCATTTTTGAGGAGTGAGGAAGGGAAGGGGTTGGTTAGGAAGGAAGGAGAATGAAGGAGAAGGAAGAAGAAGGAAGAAAATAGGCCTAGCTTTGGAGGGAGAGCCAGGATCCTGGTTTAGTGTAGCATGTAATCCTGTGCTGTATCTGGTAGTTACTACCTTAATTTTACATTTTTCATGTTTATAGATAGTTTAGAAGGGAAAGAACAAATTAAAACTTACATTGTCAACATTTTTAAAATATCGACAAAAAATCCTTTGTATTTAAAAAGTAATATATGTGGTCAAACCTCCAAGTAAGGCAGAAGAAAATAAATTTTTCCCCATTCCTCACTACTCTATCCTTCACCTTGAGATAACTATTTTAAAATTTTGATGTATCTATAAATGCACACACATTTTATGAAAAAGAGATTGTATAATCCATGCTTTTCTACAAATCATTCTTTTCACTTAATATATGTATCTTGGATATTTCCCATATCTAATACGTTTAAATCCACTCCATCCAGTGCAATGACTACAGTCTTCATTGTATGAAATGCTATTATTTCTTAACCAGTCTCCTATGAATGGATATTTCATTGGTTTTACAATTACTTTTGTTTCATAAGTATAAATGATTCTGTAGTGAAATTCTAAATATGAAAGGTATATTCCTAAATATGTTGTTGCTGGTTCAAAGTCAGTGTTTAATGACAGCCTATGCAGGCTACCTGTCTGAGATGGAGAAATAGTGTTTCTTTCTGAATTGTGGCTATGTTAGTCGTCTTTCATTCAAGTATTAATGATATTTTACCTTGGCAGAGCACATGAACATTGCCAGCCACCAATCACAATGTATGGATTGGTTTATTAACCCTGCTTGAGATGAGGGTCTAAGGCATAGAGTGACTCATGACTTGTCTCTGCTTGGACCTTAGCTGAATCTTCTTATTTCTGGCCTGATGTTAATATCTTTGAAGGTAGAGGGGGGTCCTTGGAAACTATGGGTCTAGTGATAGGAAGTATTCTTCTTGTTTAATGGGAGGCCTTGCTGTGTCTCCCTCTTCTGTAATTCTGAATCATTTGCTTCTTATTCAAAGACATCTTCAAGTTTGGTAAATTTCAGTATGTTTCCCAGAAGATATGTAGTGTCTTCTGTTAATGCATGTAGACTTTTAATTGCAAAAGGACAATGTGACACTTCAATGTTTCTTTGTGCCAATCATAAATAAAATTTGGTAAAAGTTAGCTTGATCAACTCCTTGAGGCTACTGCTTCTAGAATGTACCTGAAGCAGCTTTATGTATTATAGCATGTGCTTTACTGTTCGAGAAGACCAGACAAATCTCTCTTATTGCTTATCCTTACTGACTCAGTGAAGGGAGTGCTTCAGTGAAGAGGAACACCGGAGATGTATTCATCCATCCATTGGACAAATGGTAATTGAGTGCTTAATGGGAGGCAGGCATTGTTCTCAGCTAAGCTGAGAGGTATGTTCTCTGAAGTCCAGTGGATGGAGACCCGGAAGGGCCCAGACAGCTGGGAACCCCAGATGGAAGCCCACAGAAGGGAGGCCTGCTAACTCAGCAGAGGGCTAATTGATGTTGAGTTGGCAGAGATCAAGGATGAGGAGAAATGTGAAATGTCTCTCCCCATGTCTTCCTGTGTGTACTACTAAATGCCCAACTCCACCTACCCTAGCTTGTCTTTTGTTCTGCGCACAGTGTTTTGAGAAAGAGAAGCCTTTTCCATGGGCTCTCTTCACATTACTTTATATCCATATCACAGAGCTAGCTGTTTATATTGCTGGTGGCGTTGGACTTGCTGTGTTGTATATGGGTGTATATGGGAAACACAAAAAGAGACAGACAGGGCTGGGCACAGTGGCTCATGCCTGTAATCCTAGCACTTTGGGAGGCCGAGGCAGGGAGATCGCTTGAGGTTAGGAATTCAAGACCAGCCTGGCCAACATGATGAAACCCCACCTCTACAAAAAATTTAAAAATTGGCCAGGCATGGTGGTGCATGCCTGTAATCCCAGCTACTTGGGAGGCTGAGATGTGAGAATTGCTTGAACCCAGGAGGTGGAGGTTGCAGTGAGCCAAGATCGTACCACTGCACTACAGCCAGTGTGATAGAGTGAGACTGTCTCCCAAAAAAAAGGTGGGGAAGGGAGGAAAAGAGAAAGAAAAGAGGGGAGACATTTCAGGTAAGAGGAAACAAACACATTGTCAGAGTAGACGTCATGTCCTCTTTGCAGCATTTCTTAAAGATTTGTAATAATTGTCATGCTTAGGCAGCCCCATGATATATAACATTCCTAAGTTCTAGGGAATCAAGTAAAATATTTGTATGATAGATTGCATGTCTAACTGAAATTGGGAACTTGGGGGTGATGCCACAGCTATAGGAAGACCCCTTGCTTTTCTGACATTGTTATATGGATATTTAGAATTAATCATCTTTAGTGTTACTAGCACAGAATGAATGATAGAACTGTGGAATTCAAATAATTCATAATTCTTAATGTCTTCCTCTGAGTTAAGCTTAATTGACTACAGAGTTTTCACCAAAGGAAGTTATAGAAATGTCCTCCACAGTATCCACGTAGAAGTTGTGGTCACAGACATTTTTTGTCCTGGGTAGCTGGTACCTTGAGTATAATGAGTATTAAATAATATTTTTTAAATTAAAAAATATAAATGTTTTAAAACTTTTATTGTTGTTAATATCTACAATTTCCATGCAACTTAGAATCCCAGTTCTAATACTTTTTGTGTGACTGGGCAAACTGTTTAAATTTTCTAAGCCCCACTTTTTTCATTGATGAAAGGTTTTTATCTATAAAATGAGCATAATAATGTCTATGGCATAGATATTATATCATTTTTAGAATTATATGCTTTTATTAAAATTTTGTGTTTTGTATAAATAAGGGCAACATAACAGGTTTGTTGAGAGGGCTAAATAAAATAACAAATATAAAACTATCTTTACAAGCTTTCCAGCACCAGACAGTTGCTCAATGTTGCTGTTGTTATGATTCCCATTATTATTAAATTCTGTAACCATAATGTAGGACCCAGGTTCTGAATGGGGTTTAGTTCTGTGTGTTCAAATTGTGGTATGTGTATAGCCTAAACTTTGCAAAGGAAGGAAAAAGCATGAAACATTCATTTACCACATAATTTTAATGTATCTTACAGTATTTTTTTCAGTGCCCACTCTGTGCCAGTTTGTGAACAGGAGAACCAGATTACATGTTTGGGGAAACCAGGAATTATAGTGCCAGGTACTCTCCTAGGTACTGAGGATACAGTTTGATAGAAATTAGACGTAGACTTTCTTCTTACAGAACGGTTTAATAGAGGATTCAGATAATTAGCATAAGCAGTGCCATTATCGGGGAGAGTGGAGGGTTCTACATAGGACTTATGCAGGGCCCCAGGGTTTGGTGAGGGGAGTCTGGGAATGTTCCCGAGAGGGAAGAATCACTAAGGTGAGACCTTCAGGATCAAGAGGAAGTGGGCAGGTGGAGAGCAGAGGTGTTCAAGACACAGGGAGGAGCCATAACACAGAGATTGGGAAGATTGAGAGCTGGCATTGAGCAGGGGCTATAGGTGCTGCAAGGCCATGGCTACCAGATTGGGACTCTGTCCTGAGGGCAGGGCAGTGGCATAATCAAACTGAGCTTTTTTTAAGAAACACCACCCTGGCTTGACGAGTGAGGAGGGATTGGGCTGGGGCAGGAAGAACAACCGGGAAACACATTTAGAGTCTCTGCAGGGGGCTGGGAGGGAGCCTGTGGTGGCCTGGGCCAAGGAGTTGGCAGTGCAGAAGGAGAGTGCTGGACAAATGTGAACAGTCTTTAGGTAGTAGAGTTGACAGGTCTAGGGGGTTGATTGGATATAGGGGGCAGGGGTGTGGGAAATGGCAGAGTTCAGATGATGCCCAGGTTTCTGACCCAAGCAACTAGGTGGGTAGCACTGCCATCTGCTGACACAGGCAACAAGCAGAGGCTGGGGTTGGAGTCGGCATGGGTGTGGTGGTGAGCTAAGTCTGGACATGCAGACTGGGCATGTCTGTGAGAAACCTGACTTGAGAAGGCCACATAGGGAGTTGGATAATTGGTAGCTGAGAAGAGAGATTTGAGTGAGTCTTGGAGACTTGTCCAACATCAACATAAAGATGGCACCTGAAGGCAAGGAATGAATGACATCTCCCAGGAAGATTGTCACTTGAGAAGAGACCAGATTTTGCACAGAACCTCGACTGGCACAGGAGGGAAACATGGCAAGCAAACTGAGGAGCAACTGGAGAGACAGGAGGGAGACCACGATCTCATGGTACCAGAGAGCCAGGAAGGAGACCTCTGAAGGGCAATGCTAGCCAAGGGGAGGTAGGAGAGTGAAAAGCATCCACAGATTGCCCCATGAGGAAGTTGAAGCCTGGCTGCAAACAAGAGAACCAGATTGCATGTTTAGGGAAACCAGGAATTGGAGAGAGACAGCAAGTGTAGACAGCTTTGCAGAAAATTATGGCTGATAAGAGAAGGTGTAATGGCAAGAAAGAGGGTCAGGGAGGGCTTATCATTCTCTTTTTCTAAATATTGAGGGGCCTTGACAAGGTTTATTTGCTGATTCGGAAAAGCTAGTTGAGACCAAGACAGTGAGTGAGCAAACAGGAGAAAGTGGCATCTATGGGAAGTTGGGGTTGTTGGGGGTTGGGCCTCAGAGCCCAGGTAGGAGAGTTAGCCTGGGAGGAGAAAGGGCTCCCCCACAGAGAGGAGGAAAGGGTATGAACACTGAGGTGGAGGAAGATTGGAGGGAAGGAAATTGAGGCGCATGTGACCACTAGTGACTGAGGAACCAAGTCCCTTATCTCACACCCCAGTTCTGTTTTTGTGGTGACCACAGGGGTGGTTCTGTGTTCTCTTCCAGATTTTTGAGATTTGTATTGTCTTATTTCTCTCTTCTGTGTCCTCTTGATCCACTGAGACTTCTAGCTAAGCTGACAAACTGGCTGTACCAAAACAGGTCATTCTCATCTTCACACAGGCTCTCTTTCCTCTCAGGTAAATTAGTGAGTTTATTCTGGTAGTTTCCACCTGTGTTGTCTCCATGGAGAACCGTGATGGTTGGCCTGTCAGGGTGATTAACTATCATGAGGCATTTGGGGCCATGCATCTCCTTTTAATTCGTCCTCTTTGAAAAGTCGGTTCTGTTTGTCTTCTTTCTAGCCTAGGGCTTGTTCTCTACCTCACAGGTAAGTTAATTCAGTTCAGTGGATAGCAGTAGTTCAAGGTGACTCTTATTCCTGTTCAGAAACCCCTTTTCAACCAGAGCCTATCTCCTTAGTGGTTCTGGGAAAAAAAGAAGTTGAGTTGGATTCAGGAAGAGCATGAGCCATTTTTTTTAAGGCAAACGTTGAGGGTCTCTGGGCTTTCAGGGTCCATGAGAGTGACCCATCTGAAGTGTTGGGATTTGGATGAGAGGACTCAGACACCCTTCTGCCCTCTGACTTCAGGCACCAGCCCATGACACTGAGTGGCCACAGCAAGGATTGCAGGGAAAGGCATCATGGTTAAAACATAAGCATGTTATAAAATTTGTCGCATTGTATAGATAGCTTTTAAAATTCCTAGGAGCTGAAGTTTAGAAACTGGTGCTGTAAAGTGAAAATGAAATTTAACTGAGCATTTGGTGGAGGAAAAATAATTTATTGTCTCTCCCATGAAAAGCCGTGGGAGTCAGCATCCTTCTCATCGCAGATACCTGTGATTGATGATGGCTTTGTACTCCTGCCGGGAAGGGAGCTCTTTGAAATAGCATAGTAGGGACTTTGCAACTGGGTCTCATTTGGTTAAGTTACTGCCTTTGTGAGGCTCTGCTGCATCTTTATATTCTACCAAGGAGAAGATGGTAAATCAGAGTAATTGCTTCATCCCAAGGCACTTTTATATTGTAAAGGAAAAAGGTCCTGTTAAGAAACTCAAATTAACTTCTGCTGTTTTTAGTATATGGAAAGACTCTGAAAGCTGCTTGTCATACAGCCTGGCAGTTTATTTATCATGGAACAATTCCATTAGAGCCTGACACTTGTTTTCATGGCACTAAGACTTAGGATCCCTCAGGAAAAGCATTTAACCTTTGGAAATGCAAAGCTGTCATTTATCTGTCATCTCTCTAAAACCCACTAGAGTATATTTACGAGAGAGATTTGAAACAGTCATCGTTCCACTGAACTAGAAATAGAGTTGGGACTCAGTAAATGATCAGTAAAAAACTGATGAGTGTCCAATATCAGTTTGCAGCAGCTCAACTGTGCTAGCTCTGTCATAAAATGAACTTACTATAGCATTCTGTAATTCATAAGGAGTTCAGTATGCAGAATTCACACTTAAAAATTGATAAAATAGGCGAGTCGATTTACCTTACAGCTTCTGAAATCTGTTTGAAAAAATTTAAGGACTAGAATATTAGTTCACTGCTAGCACAGCGTCATTTGAATTGTGCATTCCAGTTGTATTTTATAGATTTCAGAAAAATTCTTAAAGTTAACTTATATATATCAACCAAGGAGGTTTAGCAGATCTTGGAAGAATGAACTGAAACAGTCATGATCTGTAAATTAACACCCTTTTGCGTAGCATTTACTAACAAAAGATGAAGGTACCATTTGTCAAAGCTTGTCAGTGAGCAGTTCTCCAGGGAGGTAGTGGAGCAGAGTCTAAGAATTTGGTCTCTGGTGCCAGACTGCGCTTCACATCTAAGCAATGTTGCTTACTGGCTATGGGACTTGGACAAGTTAGTTAACCTCAGAACCTCTTGTTTCTTCACTGTAAATAGCGTGAATGCCTCTTGGGGTTTTAAATGCAATAATTTATGTGAAGTCCATGTAGAGAAGTTGTTACTAGCAACATTTAACATGAGCCAGATGGGCCTGGGAGGATGACATAGATCCAGAAAATTATTTGGGATGCTTGTAGGTTAAACTTGTTTATGGGTGTTTGTGACTTTGTGACTCCCTTTAATGTCATGGTTTCTCAAAAGATACAGTACAGAAGTGGTTATGGGACAGACCACCCTCAATCTCATTCCTGTTCTGTGAGAACAGATGAGCACAGCTAAGGTAGAGACCGAGAAATGCTCCCAGAAAATATTTTCAAGATTGAATTAAGATTGAGATAACTTTTCCTTGTTTGTGATCAGAGACAAACAAGTAAAAGGGGACTGATGTTTTTGAGGAGTCCATGGTAGAAATAATACACAGTGGGTGGAGGGAGTGTTGGTGAGCCAGTGGTCTAGTGCTGTTTGGGGAAAGTAGAGTGAACATTCCTGGGAACTGAAATTCCTTGGCTTATAAAGAACATCCAGTATAAGTAAGCAGCGGAATAGTCATGTTATTTAGAATTTAAGAATTTGTTATCTACCCTGTTGACTGTTTCTCACTGCTCAACGGATTTTTAAACACCAGCACCTTCACTACCACTTTCACAACCACCAACACCATTACCACCACCACAACCATCGTCACCACCACCACCATCACTACTGTCACCACCATTATCATCACAACCACCACCATCATTACCAGTACCAACACCACTACCACCATCATCACCACCATCACCTTCGCTACCACCACCACCATTATCATCACAGTTGCTACTATATCATTACTACTGCTACCACCAGCACCATCGCCCTCACCAACCTCATCACCAACACCATTATCACCATCACCATCACTACCATCACCATTATCAGCATAACCACCACCATTGTCATCACCGTCACCACCACTACCACCACCATCACTGTCACTACCACTAACATGTTCACCAATACTATCACCATCGCTACCACCACCACCACCACTACACCATCGCTACCACCACCACCACCACTACACCATCGCTACCACCACCATCACCACCACCACCACTGCTACACCATTGCTACCACCACCATCACCACCACCACCAGTACCACTGCCAACACCACCACCACCACCGCCACTACTACCACTACTACTGCTGCCACTATCACCACCACCACCACTACTACCACTACTACTGCTGCCACTATCACCACCACCACCACTACTACCACTACTACTGCTGCCACTATCACCACCACTACCACTACCACTGTCATCACCACTACTACAGCCACCACCGCCATCACCACCATCACCATCAGCACCACTACCATCACTGTTGTCATCACAACCACCATCGTCAACACTACTACCACCAGTATCACTACTGCTACCACTACCACCACCACCTTCACCACCACCACCACCAGCATTGTTACCATCACCACCACCATCACTACCATCACCACCATTATCACAGTCACCACCATCACCTATCACCACCTCACTACTACTATCACCATTGCTACCACCACCACCACCACCACGACCATGACCACCACTGCCACCACCGCCACCCCGTAACCATCATCACCATTACCACCACCACCACCACCACCACCACCACTACTGCTGCTGCCACTATCACCACCACCACCACTATCACCACCATCACACCTATAGCACCACAACCACAACAATTCAGGGCTTCAAAAGACTCCAGTTGGGAGATTCTTGCCTTTTTACCACATTCTATCTCCAGCCTTACCTTCCCTCTGTCTGAGCTGCCTCTGTCCCATGCTCGCTCTCTGACTATTTTTCTGCCTTTCAGTCCACCAGCTATGTCTATAGAATAAGAAGGGAATTTGCAAGTACACTTCAGCAACCTTGCTTTACTCTAATTTAAGAAACAATTTCTGATTTTTATCATTTGCTTTATAAAGAACAAGAGATGTTAATTAGTTTGACTCATTAAATTTAAGACAATTGTTATAATTTGGGGTGTTTGATTAAATTTCTTTAGTTATACACAGTTGCTTATGCTGCTGCTCTGGAAAGCAGGAGAGTTTCTGGGGAATGCTCTTCTCTCCTTCTTCTTCCTGCTCACCCTCATGGCTCCAAGTCCATGCCTACGGAGCATGTTAGCGTGTTGTCCCAGGTCTCACAGTATCTGAAAAGATTGTCTTCTCTGTGCGCAGGCTGCTTAGGGCCAGCCTGATGCAAACTGTAAAAAGGGAAAGAGTATTTCTCTGTTTCCTCTGCATCCACCCTTCATGCATTTACTCCAAACCAAATCTGCTCTTAGGAAGGGATCAGAGGAACCTATTTAGAGTGAGGTAGCCATGACAGGTAAGCAGTGGTTAAACCACATAAAAGAAACTTTAAATGGGGAGTTCCATCTTGTTAAAGCCATAAGGTAGTATGGAGAGGGTAAAGTAACCTCTGAATACTCCCAAAGGCCACTTACTAGTAATCCTTCCATTTTGTACCTCTAATCCCGTCTTCCTTTCCCTCTCCTTCTTGCCCTTTTCTTAAGACCCAGCTGAAAGCTGGTCTCCTGCCGGAAACCATGTGGATTCCATGTCTACCCCTGCCAGTGTCCTGACCACAGCCTGCTCTCATTGTTTGCTTGTGAATGGGTCTCCTTCTCCCTTCTCCCCATTCTCCTTGCCCTGAGACTGTTGTCTTCTCATCAGCAGGTTGGCTCAATCACGGCCCTGTCTCCCCAGCATCTGACACAGTGGCATTCAGAAAATGCTTTTGGGTGAAAGTTAATTGTATTTTTGCTGTTTGAAAAGGACAGTATTTTAAAACATGGAAAACATGAAAACTTTTTCCAAAAGATAGGTGAGAGGTGATTCATTCTCTTCTCCTTGAATCACTTATTTCTTTGACCCCCACAACCGAGGAGACACATCAGTAGTTTGGATAATGTTTAAAAAATAAGAATAAAACATTTTGATGATTCTAGTCAGGGGATGCAATTGGCTTCATATACCCTTGCCTAAAAGTCTTCTCCATGGGAAATGCACTTTGTTTGGAGTGAGTGCTCAGATTTCATGAGGCTGTATGTGGATGAGTGCAGTGGGGAGGAGGTGGTCCCCGTCTGGCTGGGTCTGCTGAAATCAACCTGTGGCTTGGCTAGAGGGCCAGCTGTCCTGGCTCCATCACCTTTCTCACCAGTAGGCAGCCTAGAGAGAGATTGGAGCAGGCTGATGAATGGGTAGCATTTGATAAAAATAGTGACATCATTAACCCTCGCTGGGCAACTTTAGAATCTGTCATTTTAATTTTTTTATTCACTCCTCTATCTTCCATTCCACAATTCTAGGTTACATGGGTCTGCTTTGTGTGTGTGCTGTGGAAAGAGACTGATTTCTGTCTTTTGTCAGTAGGGGCTGTAAAACATTGTAACAGCTGAGACTTTATTCTATAATTATTGTCATGGTTCTCTGTGTCTGAATGGGAAAGACCTTGCCTTATTTCATTTATTCCTGTTTTGCCCCTGTGGGGCTCATGTTCACTACTTCTCACTGCTGTGCTTGTAGACATCTGGGTTTAGGAGGTGTGGCCGTTTCTTGGCTCGAGGGTAGCTCTTGGTCTCTGGGCAGAGCTGAGTAAGGTGCTTTGGACATTGCTGTTCCTTCTACACAATGTCTCTTTATGACATTGTTTTGATGATCAAACTCTTATCCTAAGTTTCTTGATCTTTAGAAAAGTTAACCTAGTCCTAATATTCACCATCACTATCTTTCTCCAAGGGGCATTGTAAGGATAATTAAGGGACATACAGGTGAAATGTTTTAAGCTCAATGGAAGAGAAAAGCCATCAGGCTCATGAATGTTACTGTTATTTAGCTTCTTGCTATTACCATATGATCAAGAATAGATTAATTTTGGAAATGATATCAGGTTTAGACATCTATTTCTACTTAACCACCATAGTTGGACTTGACTTGAGCTCTACAAGGATACCTCAGTTTATAGATTTAAAACAATTGAGTGAGAAATGATCAAAAATGTTTTTACTACATTTTTCATTTGCTCTTCTTTAAAAAAAAATTCTAAAAATAGTCCCTTTAAAAGGAGTTGATTAAAAAGGTTCATTTTCTGGGAATGTTATGTATCTGCAACAAATAATAAGTAATATTGAAGCAGTTGGCTACCTTCACTTTCATGTAAAATAAGTAAATACATTTGGTGACATACATATGAGAAATGGGATTTTTGTAATTTTTATGGAATAGGAACAACTTTACAGATGATAGAAGTTTTTATCATCTGCTAGTGACAAAGAAACATAACTGATAACGCGTGACACTTTTTGGGTTTAATGTATATGTTGGCATGCCGGGAACCGGAATTCTCTTAGACCTAAGTCAGCCGTCCCAGGGGAAACTGACCTGACTTTCCGCTTGTCAGAGGTAAGCTTTCTTTGCTTTTAAAGCATGGTCTTCACATTGCTCAAATGGCAGAGGGAGAAAGAGGGGTAAGCTTTCATGGCAAGAGATGAAGAGAAAGGCACTCCGTAGGCTGGTGAGCACCTGCACGATTTTCACTTGTAATTAGTGGAATGGGGGCTCACTGTCGAGAAGATACTGTCTTTATGAGTCAAAACATTTAGTGTTGGTGGAAAGGTGAGAGTTCAGACACTTAGGGAGATACAGGGGTAGGAAGCCCAGCGTTTCTCTTACAGTGACATCTGCTTTAAGCAAATGACATTTTAGCTCCCTAGCATGAAATGACATGTGGTGGGGGGGCTTGTGGCTCTAGTTAAAGAGAAGTAACGGGTTGGTTAGTTTTAAGAAGTAGCTCAGCGGAGGCTACGGAGCTGCCCACCAAGGAAGGAGGAGAGAAACTGAAGGGAAGGCTTTGCCTTTCTTTTTGAGTTTCCTTTCCTCTCCTTTGAAGAAGTGGGGATGTTGCCATTTTGGGTCATTCTGGCTTCATCTTATGTGTGGAAGCATGGCACAAGCATTATGGCAGGCTCCTAAAAGGATGGCTCGTGGAATTTCTATTAGTAGATTATGAGTAAGTGGTCCTGAGGGTGTTCACTCCTTCTTAGTATTAGGAGCTGTAGGCTGATTATGCGGGCAGAACCTCATTAGTGGATTTTTTGTTGTTGTTGTCGAGACAGAGTCTCACTCTGTAGCCCAGGCTGGAGGTCAATGGCGCGATCTCAGCCCACTGCAACCTCCACCTCCTGGGTCCCAGTTTAAGCAGTTCTCCTGCCTCAGCCTCCCAAGTAGCTGGGATTACAGGCATGCGCCACCATTCCCAGCTAATTTTTGTATTTTTAGTAGAGACAGGGTTTCACCATGTTGGCCAGGCTGGTCTTGAACTCCTGACCTCGTGATCTGCCTGCCTTGGCCTCCCAAAGTGCTTATCTTGCAATCTGGATGGTTTAGAAAGCATCTTGGAGTGCTTTGGGGTATCTTTCAGCTTAAAGAGGTTGGGGAATGAGGCAGATTTAGTTAAAGAGGAGCAGCTTTCCTCTCATCTCCGACTTCTTTAGAGTAGGACATGACTCATAACTAATTTCCAGACCCTGGAAATGTATTGGGTCTGATATCTGCCTAATTGATTTTGTTTTTTGTCCTAATGCCTTTGTCTTAAACATTTAAGCCACACTGAAAAATAAGTGTAGTTTATGAATCTGTTTTCATGGCTTCACCTACTATTGTCCCTTCCTTTGTTCAATATGCTTCCTCCTTAGAGGTTCATTCTGACCCTCTAAGATTCTGGACCCTTTCCCCTTGACCTCTGGAAAAAAATGCTGACAAACGAATGCACACTAAGATACTCACGGCTAATCAGGTTTAAAGTGTTTCTCCTTCTTGTGGTGTTTATATTTCTTGCAGAGGTGAAGACATCTTAAACCAGAGGAATGACTCTCTAGTTGTGGAATTTCAGTCATCAGCCAGCAGATGCAGGAGGTATTATTTTGGGCATGGGGGCCTTCTGAGAAGCCCAGAAATCATTCTCAATGACCACCTGCCTGCCCCATCTTACATAAGGCCACTTTGTGCATCACACCTGTCTTGTGTGTCTGGTCGGGTTAACCTGACTGAGGGCAGCAAGCATGGGTGTGGGAGTCCCTGTATGTACGGGAAAAGGAAGGGTTATGCATGCTGTGTAAGCTTTTTGTTTTTTAACTGCACATGTCAATGTTGTTTCAAAAACTAGGAGTTCATAATGAGACTAGAATTCTCCTGTTGATTAAAGACTACTTCATATCCATCCACAGGATGGCTCATATGTCCTCAGAGTAGTCTCCACTTGAAATCCATGAAAGCCGGGGTTTCATATTACAAATGTCCACAAGGAAGGCAGGACCATCATACCGTTTGCTGGGAACTAGAAGTCTGGTTCCATGAATAAGAGTGTCATTCCCGTCTCCTGCCTTGTGCTGGTCACTGTCACCACAGCCACCCCGGAGAGTTCTTAGTCATCAGTGATTGTGATATCGGAGCTGTGAGCCTCTCAGTTGGTAGAAGATTCCAGAGGCTGCAGTCCCCGTTATATGAAGGTCACTGATTGGACTCCCAAATCTAGTAACTGTGGGTAATATACTAAGGATGAATTAAAATGCTAATAGGCTCCATGTTCTGGATATCTTTACATTTCCTAATCTTAAATTTAAATTAAATGCCTTAGATGCTGCAACAGCCTTACCAGAAGCATGTTTAGCATTGCATCATCCCTTAGACAGCAAATTCAAAGTGTATCCCAGCCACACGGGCAGAGCTAGGATAAGCAATATTTATTTTACAATAATTTGTGTGCCCCTACAGCTATATGATATAAATACTCTCTCTTTTACTCAATATAGTTATTTAGCTTTTTAAAAAATCACAATTTTTATAAGTTCCTTTGAACCCACAGATCCTTTATTTTATTAGCAATACATTGGATTTTGTGGCACCTAAAGCTACTCCAAAGCCATTTTATAGAATACCTTCATGTTTAAGCTTTGTAACAATGCCATGAAACGCCCCTGCTTTTTAATGAAGTCACTAGGGCGTAGAGAGACTGCGAGTGGCTTTTCCATCCCCATGTCGCTGATTTGGGGAGAACCACATTTTGTAGGTGGGTGTCCTGGCTCCCAGCTTAGCATCTGCCCACTAGACCAAGTGGAAGCTGGTAGCACAGTGATGGCCAGGTCACTGCACCCACCTGCTTCTGCTGGGAGATGAAGACAGAGCTCATCTTGAGGGATCTGTGAGCACTTTCCGATTGGTAGTGTTGGTTCTGTTGTCTACACGGAGGCCAGATTTCTTTATCCAGTGAGTCAGAAAAAGAAGTGCATTTCCTTCCTTCAGTAAACAAGTCACTTCCTCATCACTAGTTGAATTAGCCCCTTTGTTTTCTCCTTATTAGGGGGAAGGAACACTTTATTTCTTTCTCATTTTTTCCAGTTGTCTCGTGCCTGGCCACTTCATAATTGTATTTTGAGAGAATAGATACTAATTTTCTTCAACAAAAGGCCGAGTTCCTTGATGACACAACATAATTCAATTTCCGTTCGCTCCCCTCATTGCCAGCACCCCTTCCTCCTGGCACATTTTTCATAGTTAGGAGGAGTGATAGTGTCAAATATATCAGAAGAAAGAATTGATTCAGTAGTCGTTTGACGACTTGACTGATTAACAGAGATCAGAAGAAGGCTCATAACTGTGAAAACCACTGCAGCATGGAGTTTTAACAGCTCTTTAGGGAGCTAGGTAATGAAAGAATCACTACAGAAACGCAGCCATGCAAAAAAAAAAAAAAAAAAAAAAAGCAGGAGCATTCCCATATAACACTCAGAGTCTCTGTCATAGAGGAAGTATGCTCATAATTTCTATTTACACATCACTGTAATTACTGAGTGTTACATTGGGCTTTAGAGTTTAATTTGTGCCTGTGGTTGTTCTATCTTCTTTCTCCCAATGCAGTGTCTATGAACCAGATAGAAATGCATTACGGAGGAAAGAACGAGAAAGAAGAAATCAAGAAACTCAACAGGATGATGCCACATTTAATTCTAGTTACTCTCTCTTCAGCGAGCCCTACAAGGTAGATGGTTTTCAGTTGTTCATTTCCACCTCTCACTTGTTCCTCTCACTCCCTGTGATGGTGGCCTCGACTAAAAGAATTGACCAACCAAACTTCACTGAATCTTCTGTCTGTTCAGCCCAGGGAAGACAGCTCAGCTGCCAAGTACAGGGTCTTCCCCCAGAAATCGAGGTGTCTGGTTCACATGTCTTTACTGGCTACTCCTTCAGTAAAATGCAACATTGGTTTATTATTGAGATCTGCTTGCTGTGATTTTTGTCAATAATACAGACGACTTTATCTCTGTGTTGACATATCAAGGTCAATCCCATTTGTTACGTTTTCTTAGATTGTAGGAAACAAACACTATTAGAAGGAGCTTGGGGACCGGGCATGGTGGCTCATGCCTGTTATCCCAGCACTTTGGGAGGCCGAGTCAGGCAGATAACAAGGTCAGAAGATGGAGATCAGCCTGGCCAACATGTCTCTACTAAAAAAATACAAAAATTAGCTGGATGTGGTGGCAGGCACCTGTAATATCAGCTGCTTGGGAGGCTGAGGCAGGAGAATCACTTGAATCTGGGAGGTGAAGGCTGCAGTGAGCCAAGATCACGCCATTGCACTCCAGCCTGGCAACAGAGTGAGACTCCATCTCAAAAAAAAAAGAAGAGGGTTGGGTTACATATTTGTCATGTGTGGATCATGCTAGGATTAGAGTACCGGTTAGGGCTAATGAGAAAGAAACTCTAAGATTATTTCTCATTTTTACCAAAGGCTAGAAACATAACCTCTCTTCCAAAATGAAATGTCCCAGATTTCACAAATATCTTAGGCTGCATAGAGCTCTGGGTCATTCAGTCTTCCTGCACATTTAGCCCCATGTTCCTTTAAGCTTCACATTGACATCTCTTGCCTGTCACTCTGGATTTCTTGCAAGAATGATATTTAGACCAATCCTGAGCCAAATCTGAATTTTCAAGTAAAGCTTCTAATGGGACTACAAATACAAGACAGTCTAATCATGGAAAGACTTAATGCAGATCATTTTTTAAAGTTGTAATAATTAATTTTCCTGATTTCCAGGCAATCTGTTTTAGCTGCAACACACACAATACCAAGGATAGATCCTTATTTTTTTGGAGACTGAGTCTCCTGTTGCCCAGGCTGGAATGCAGTGGCATGATCTCGGCTCACTGCTTCCTCTACCTCCCAGGTTCAAATGATTGTCTGGCCTTAGCCTCCCGAATAGCTGGAACTACAGGCACCCGCCACCACACCTGGCTAATTTTTGTACTTTTAGTAGAGACAGGGTTTCACCTTGTTGGTCAGGCTGGTCTCAAACTCCTGACCTCATGTGGTCCACCTGCCTCGGCCTCCCAAAGTGCTGGGATTACAGGTGTGAGCCACCACGCCCGGCCGGATAGATCCCTTTTCATGCACCGCAAGGCCATTACAGGCATCCTGTTCTTGTGCCATTCCAAGTGCTGACTTGGATGTCTATCTTCAGAAACGATAAAGATTTCGATTTTATCTCTCAGATCTCATTCCACATGTGGCACCTCTGGCTCTGGCTCTGTGATGGATAAGGGCGCTTGTCCATTGTTGTCTCTAACAATAGTGTGGATGTGTTTTTCTTTCTCCAGACTTAACAAGGGGGATGAACTCTCCAACCGGATCCAGAACACTTTAGGCAATTGTGATGAAAGACTTTTTAACTGATAGATCCAATCAGAGTCATCTCGTTGGCGTTCCCAAACCTGGGTTTCCTCAGACTCCTGTGAACAAGATCGATGAACATTTTGTTGCAGATTCAAGAGCCCAGAGCCCAGACCCAGCCCTCATCTATCTGTAGCACTACAACTTCCACACCAGCAGCTGTCCCAGTGCAGCAGAGTAAGAGAGGTACCATGGGCCGGCAGAAGGCTGGGCATCCGCCCTCAGATGGCCAACAGAGAGCAAGTAAGCATGGCCACAGGTTGCTTGATTTGCACAAATCTGCTAAAACCCAGAGAACCATAATAAAAAAAGAATATCCCCATGTATTGAGCCCCTCATCATCATCTTCCTCTTCTTCTTCTTCCAACGCAGCACAACAGGGCTCTCTCAGGACCTTGCTTGGAGATGGTGTTGGCAGACAGCAGCCGCGGGCCAAACAAGTGTGCAATGTGGAGGTGGGCCTTCAGACCCAGGAGAGGCCACCTGCCATGGCAGCCAAGCACAGCAACAGTGGACACTGTGTTCAGAACTTTCCTCTATCCCTAGCTTCAAAACCCAACCTGGTCCAGCAGAAACCGACTGCATACGTGCGGCCGATGGATGGCCAAGATCAAGCCCCTGATGAGTCTCCTAAGCTGAAGTCTTCTTCGGAAAACAGCGTGCACTGCACATCATACAGGGGAGTTCCTGCCAGCAAGCCGGAACCGGCCAGAGCCAAGGCCAAGCTCTCCAAGTTCAGCATCCCCAAGCAGGGGGAGGTGAGTCTTTCTCAGCACCGTGTACATGCAACTGATAACTCTTGTGAATTCAGTTTCCATGTTTCTTTTTTTTTCAGTGATGTGGTTGGTTTTGTGTGGTAGGATTTGTAGCAATCACTGAAAGGGGAGGCAGATTTAAATAATGATTTCTTAAAATCTCAAATTTATTGTAATCGGAATTTAAAGTTTCGGCAAATGCAGTTGTGTGTGTATATAGTAGTTAGGGAAGGAATGTCCCCTTCAGTATAGTTCAAGGATTTTCTTCTGAACAGCTGGTATCCACTGAGGTATAAATAAAATTAAGAAATGAGTGAATAAGTGATTAAGAAATAAGAAAAGCACTTAAAGAGTATAATTTTAGTATCTAAATAGGTAAATTTTTATGTAAAAGAGTTCCAAAACTCTTTTTAACATTTTTGTGTTTTGAAATATTTTAACACGAATTTTACCAAGTAAACCTCGTAATAGTTTTAAAATTAATTGTTTTAATTATTCAGCATTGAATATGGTGAATTGTTCACATGGTTTGGAAATCCTGTTACATGGTTTGGAAATCCCGTCCTGTCTCAAGACTGTATTCCGAATTGATGATGATTGTAAAGAGAAGATGAAGAAAAAAATACAATCATGCATATATATTTTTTGGTGTGATATGTTATACTAACTAAAATTAAATGTGAGTTCTAGAACATTATACTTAGGAACTGTTCAGTTTTTTTCTTAACATATTCTTTAAAGATAGAGTAACAGTGTGGCCAGAATATCTTTGTATCTTAATTTGATTTAATAACCAAATGAAATTAGTGATTTGACAGATGATGTAGCATTTCTGACAAGGCTGAGTTTAAACATTTCTGAACTATCAGTCTCAGAAATCACCATGGACTGATAGGGAGGTCAACATATCACCTTTAGAGAAGACCTCTTTTTTAATCTGTGAGATGTTTACACTGGTTTTGTAGAGAAAATTAAGTGGTGTGTATACCAGTAACTTTTTTTTTGATTACACATTTATGATAGATTCTAGAAAATGTTCACTAGGAAATAATGGA
This sequence comes from Aotus nancymaae, assembly GCF_030222135.1. Classification (NCBI taxonomy): domain Eukaryota; kingdom Metazoa; phylum Chordata; class Mammalia; order Primates; family Aotidae; genus Aotus; species Aotus nancymaae. The sequence continues at coordinate 3,248,180 of NW_026988546.1, read as the reverse complement.
AGCAAAATGTAATTTCTATAGGCATTTATGTTTTTAAGTTTGTAGGAAACACACATAGATACCACCTTACAAAACTGAATTTGTCAGGCTGTTTGATTCATCATCATCAAATGACTGGTAGTGGCAAATAAATCCTGGCTTATCCTTGAGCAGTGGCGACTGACTTTTACAGCCACCAGGAATCCCTTCATTATTTCAATCTCAATTGACTTCTTGTTAAAATAGTCTTTATCTACCAAAGAAACTTCCAGTTTATTAGGTAATAATTTACTTGTTTGTTTATTTTGGAATTCAGTGAGTTCATAAAACTCTAGTTAAAACAAAAAAGATGAATTTTTGATTGCCAGTAAAGCCTTAAGCAGATAACTGTGCAGTTTTTGAGGCTTTTGGGTATGTCATTAATAACCTGGACACTTTCAGGATGCCCTTTGAGGATTCAGATTGGAAAGAACATGCTGTGTGTGGTGTTCGGTTAGCGGTGAGAGAGGGGGATACCTCAGACAGAGGCTCATGCTGAGAGAAATCAGAGCTTTTCTGTGGGAAGTATTCCATTTCCCCTATGTGTAGTGACATTGAACTAGCAAGCCTGCCCTCTTCCTAACATTTTGTCCTGAATATTTGAAAAAGGCCAATCATGCTTTGATAGAGAAGAGATAAGAGGTGGTATTTTTATAGAACAAAGTTAAAAATTGGTGGGTTTTTTTGGTGAAGGGGGTGCAGTCTTTATTTTAGTAAAAAGCACAGTAGGAAAAATACTGTAATTTGAATCTTCTAACACTTGTCTGTTTAATCAACCCACTCCCTCAATAAAAACATGACTATTTCACAGTTAGCAGCCAAGTAGTAAGTAATTTCTCCTACCCTTCAAACTCAGGTTTTTGTTGACAGTATTCCAAGAGAATATTAAGAAATGCTGTTTTGTAGATACATTGTTCAATGTTTATAGGCTATTCCGATAAAATGCACAATCAAGCGTGGTGGCTCATGCCTGTAATCCCAGCACTTTGGGATTGCTTGAGGCCAGAGTTGAAGACCAGCCTGGGCAACATAGCGAGACCCCATCTATACAATAAATAAATAAATAAATAAGATTCACAAAAATAACATAGAAGCTGAAGAATTTTATCAACCTGATTTAACTTTTGAGGGAATAAATATTTTTGTTTTTTGAAAGAGATAAAACAACTTAAAGTGACAATTTCAAAAATATCCATGCCAATATTTTTAAAAATAAAGATACTGCTGGTGTGAAAATGTCCTCTCAATAGTACAGATACTAATTTCCAGTGAGGTAGAGAAGGTGTTTTCTAGGGAAATTTCCAAAGAAAATGACCCAAAGGTCATTACTTGACTATGGTTTTTCAGGATGTTAGCTACAGAGCAAGACTTATCACAACGTAATAAATGTGGGGGCTGGAAAGGTTAGATAAAAATGACATAAAAAACAAGGAGGGCCATGCAAAAATAGCTGTTTGGCAATGTATAGGTACATTCCTCATAAGAAAATCAGATCAATGACCAGGTGCAATGTGATGAGAGAAATTTTTTTTTTTTAATGTAAGATGTAATCTCTGCCTCTAGGAAATTTACATTAACTGAATAAATTAGACTCCAGCACATACCTTTTAATTTGCAGTTTCTTTCATTTACAGTCCAAATTAAATTTAAAATTGGCCTTTTAGCCATAGGAAAATTCCCTCACCTTCATCACTCTTATAGTAGAAAAACAATTCTGTATTATTTTTAAAAATTGGGAAATTTTGAATTTCTTTTCCTGGTTTTACACTTCATAAACTCTTCATTCTTTCCCTTACAACATCTGCACCCTATCTGCTGCTATTGCAAATTATTTGCAATAATTCCTGAGTCTTCAATAATAGGTAATTAGTGCAGAAAACTCCAGTGCAATTTGATGTGGAAGTTAAAGACCTCAAGAGAATTCCTTAACTCATACACCTGCCTCTTGGCTGGCTTTTCCCGACTCAGTTTTGTGTTTAATGAAAAACATATTTTTGTTGTTATAGCTGAGTCTTTTATTCTGAACACCACCTCTCATTAAGTGAGTCTCCCTGGGAGTGCCTCTTGGAAAGGTGTCTACGGTTAGGTGAGAGACCAGGGAGGAACGAATGGCCAAAGCATGCCCTCTAGAATGTTCTAGGGCACGGCACGCTGAATTTTATTTCCAATTGAAGCGAATTGTTTTTTGTTTCTCTCTCTGACACACACACACACACACACACACACACACACACACACACACACACACACACACACACACACACACACACACACTCTTTGTGCTCAGCATGTAATTCCAGATCCAAACATTGGGGAGAGTTAACCTAGAGGAGCACATACAGTGTTGTGGGACCTCAAATTTGCATAGTCTCGGGGTTCTTCTTTAGGAATAAAGGAATAGAAAAGATCTCACCCTTGCAGTTATTTCAAAAACATGTAACAGTGTTAATACAGTGCTGCTCACCCCCCTCCTATTCCCAGGGCCTTAGAGACCCTGAAGCTTAAGCATCATTAACTTCATAGTGTATCTGTCTTTGTCTCATGGAATAATATAAAATCATTACTAAGATGGTCATTATAGATTTGAAAAAAGTTATATTAGCCTCAAACTTGGTAGAATTTAAAAATACATATGTATGTGTTAGGTGATGGGGGCAAGGCACAAAATAGGGCAGTGCTGTGAAAAACCTTCCATGCAGAGCCATTGAGACGACACAGGAGTGTCTTGGGCCTTGCAGTCAGTAGTTTGACAAGTTACAGCTTCAGCATTGTATTCCAAAACCTACATATTTGAGTTTTCTGTTCGTAATTTGATAAGTAGTGATAGTTGGAAACTGCTGTTGTAGAGGGCTCCAGTGGCTGGGAACAGAATTCATTTGACAAACCAGGGGAGCAAAGGAAGCCAGGAGCTGATGCCCATAGCTTACTCAGTGGTAAGGAAAGAGACACCTGAATTTGAATATCAATCAGTAGACTCTGGTATCCTAGGAGTTTTCGTAGCAGTTGATAATTCATCTACAAGAACAGAGAAACCGTTTGTGGTTGATCAGAATTTTATTTGTTAAAATAAGTAATTAAATAGTCTAAGATGTATTGATTAATCATAGCAGTTTCATGAAGGACATTTTAAAATTGTCGTTTATGCCATGAAAAAGAATAGAAAGATGAAGCACCGTGATTCCACAAAATAGCTTCCTAGAAAAGTGATTAACTGATTTTTTCTTTTTTTTCTGTTTATTGCATTTTAGGTTTTGGGGTACATGTGAAAAACATGCAAGGTTGTTGCATAGGTGCATATGTGGCAGTGTGATTTGCTGCCTTCCTCCCCTTCACCTATATGTGGCATTTCTCCCCATGCTATCTCTCCCCGACTCCCCACCCCCGCTGTCCCCCCACTCCCCCACCAACAGACCCCGGTGTATAGTGCTCCCCTCCCTGTGTCCATGTGTTCCCATTGTTTAATAGCCATCTATGAGTGAGAACATGCGGTGTTTGATTTTGTGTTCTTGTGTCACTTTGCTGAGAATGATGGTTTCCAGGTTTGTCCATGTCCCTACAAAGGACACGAACTCATCGTTTTTGATGGCTGCATAATATTCCATGGTGTATATGTGCCACATTTTTCCTGTCCAGTCTATCATCGATGGGCATTTGGGTTGGTTCCAGGTCTTCGCTATTGTAAACTGTGCTGCAATGAACATTCGTGTGCATGTGTCCTTATAGTAGAACGATTTATAATCCTTTGGATATATACCCAGTAATGAGATTGCTGGGTCAAATGGAATTTCTATTTCTAGGTCCTTGAGGAATCGCCACACTGTCTTCCACAATGGTTGAACTAATTTACACTCCCACCAACAGTGTAAAAGTGTTCCTATTTCTCCACATCCTCTCCAGCATCTGTTGTCTCCAGATTTTTTAATGATCGCCATTCTAACTGGCGTGAGATGGTATCTCAATGTAGTTTTGATTTGCATTTCTGTAACGACCAGTGATGATGAGCATTTTTTCATATGCTTGTTGGCCTCATGTATGTCTTCTTTTGTAAAGTATCTGTTCATATCCTTCCCCCATTTTTGAATGGGCTTGTTTGTTTTTCTCTTGTAAATCTGTTTCAGTTCGTTGTAAATTCTGGATTTGTCAGATGGGTAGGCTGCAAAAATTTTTTCCCATTCTGTTGGTTGCCGATTCACTCTATTGACTGTTTCTTTCGCCGTGCAGAAGGTGTGGAGTTTGATTAGGTCCCATTTGTCTATTTTTGCTTTTGTTGCCAATGCTTTTGGTGTTTTGGTCATGAAGTCCTTGCCTACGCCTATGTCCTGAATGGTTTTGCCTAGGTTTCCTTCTAGGGTTTTTATGGTGTTAGGTCTTATGTTTAAGTCTTTAATCCATCTGGAGTCAATTTTAGTGTAAGGTGTCAGGAAGGGGTCCAGTTTCTGCTTTCTACATATGGCTAGCCAGTTTTCCCAACACCACTTATTAAACAGGGAATCCTTTCCCCATTGCTTGTTTTTATCAAGTTTGTCAAAGATCGGATGGTTGTAGATATGTTGTGTCGCCTCCGACGCCTCTGTTCTGTTCCATTGGTCTATATCTCTGTTTTGGTACCAGTACCATGCTGTTTTGATTACTGTAGCCTTGTAGTATAATTTGATGTCCGGTAGTGTGATGCCTCCCGCTTTGTTCTTTTTGCTTAGAATTGACTTGGCTATGCAGGCTCTCTTTTGGTTCCATATGAAGTTTAAGGTGGTTTTTTCCAGTTCTGTGAAGAAGGTCATTGGTAGCTTGATGGGGATAGCGTTGAATCTATAAATTACTTTGGGTAGTATGGCCATTTTCACGATATTGATTCTTCCTAACCATGAACATGGAATGTTTCTCCATCTGTTTGTGTCCTCTCTTATTTCGTTGAGCAGTGGTTTATAGTTCTCCTTGAAGAGGTCCTTTACGTTCCTTGTTAGTTGTATTCCTAGGTATTTTATTCTCTTTGTAGCAATTGTGAATGGCAGTTTGTTCTTGATTTGGCTCTCTTTAAGTCTGTTATTGGTGTATAGGAATGCTTGTGATTTTTGCACATTGATTTTGTATCCTGAGACTTTGCTGAAGTTGATCAGTTTCCGGAGATTTTGGGCTGAGATGATGGGGTCTTCTAGATATACAATCACGTCGTCTGCAAATAGAGACAATTTGACTTCCTCCTTTCCTAATTGAATACCCTTTATTTCTTTTTCTTGCCTGATTGCTCTGGCCAGAACTTCCAGTACTATATTGAATAGGAGTGGTGAGAGAGGGCATCCTTGTCTAGTGCCAGATTTCAAAGGGAATGCTTCCAGTTTTTGCCCATTCAGTATGATATTGGCTGTCGGTTTGTCGTAAATAGCTTTTATTATTTTGAGATACGTTCCGTCGATACCTAGTTTATTGAGAGTTTTTAGCATAAAGCACTGTTGAATTTTGTCGAAGGCCTTCTCTGCATCAATTGAGATAATCATGTGGTTTTTATCTTTGGTTCTGTTTATGTGGTGAATTACATTTATAGACTTGCGTATATTGAACCAGCCTTGCCATCCCCAGGATGAATCCTACTTGATCATGGTGGATAAGCTTTTTGATGTGCTGTTGTACTTGGTTTGCCAGTATTTTATTGAAGATTTTTGCATCTATGTTCATCATGGATATTGGCTTGTAGTTTTCTTTTCTTGTTGAGTCTCTGCTGGGTTTTGGTATCAGGATGATGTTGGTCTCATAAAATGATTTGGGAAAGATTCCCTCTTTTTGGATTATTTGGAATAGTTTCAGAAGGAATGATACCAGTTCCTCTTTGTATGTCTGGTAGAATTCAGCTGTGAACCCATTTGGACCTGGGCTTTTCTTGGGTGGTAGGCTCTTAATTGCTGCCTCGACTTCAGACCTTGTTATTAGTCTATTCAGGGTTTCGACTTCTTCCTGGTTTAGGCTTGGGAGGAGGCAAGTGTCCAGGAATTTATCCGTTTCTTCCAGGTTTTCTAGTTTATGTGCATAGAGTTGTTTGTAATAATCTCTGATGATGGTTTGAATTTCTGTGGAATCTTTGGTGATATCCCCTTTATCATTTTTTATTGCATCTATTTGGTTATTCTCTCTTTTCTTTTTTATTAATCTGGCTAGTGGTCTGTCTATTTTGTTGATCTTTTCAAAAAACCAGCTCCTGGATTTATTGATTTTTTGAAGGGTTTTTCGTGTCTCTATCTCCTTCAATTCTGCTTTGATCTTAGTTATTTATTTCTTCTGCTAGGTTTTGAGTTTTTTTGATCTTGCTCCTCTAGCTCTTTCAATTTTGACGATAGGGCGTCAATTTTAGATCTCTCCTTTCTTCTCATGTGGGCACTTATTGCTATTTATTTTCCTCTAGAGATTGCTTTAAATGTGTCCCAGAGATTCTGGTATGTGGTGTCTTCGTTCTCGTTGGTTTTGAGGAACATCTTTATTTCTGCCTTCATTTCATTATTTATCCAGTCAACATTCAAGAGAAAGTTGTTCAGTTTCCATGAAGCTGTGCGGTTCTGGGTTGGTTTCTGAATTCTGAGTTCTAACTTGATTGCACTGTGGTCTGAGAGACTGTTTGTTACGGTTTCCGTTCTTTTGCATTTGCTGAGGAGTGATTTACTTCCAATTATGTGGTCAATTTTAGAGTAGGTGTGATGTGGTGCTGAGAAGAATGTATATTCTGTGGATTTGGGGTGGAGAGTTCTGTAAATGTCTATTAGGTTTGCTTGGCCCAGGTCTGAGTTCAAGTCCTGGATATCCTTGTTAATTTTCTGTCTTGTTGATCTGTCTAATATTGACAATGGTGTGTTGAAGTCTCCCACTATTATTGTGTGGGAGTCTAAGTCTCTTTATAAGTCTTTAAGAACTTGCCTTATGTATCTGGGTGCTCCTGTATTAGGTGCATATATAGTTAGGATCGTTAGCTCTTCTTGTTGCATTGATCCTTTTACCATTATGTAATGTCCTTCTTTGTCTCTTTTGATCTTTGTTGCTTTAAAGTCTGTTTTATCAGAGATGAGAATTGCAACTCCTGCTTTTTTTTTGCTCTCCATTTGCTTGGTAAATCTTCCTCCATCCCTTTATTTTGAGCCTTTGTGTATCTTTGCATGTGAGATGGGTTTCCTGGATACAGCACATTGAAGGGTTTTGGCTTTTTATCCAATTTGCCAGTCTGTGTCTTTTGATTGGTGCATTTAGTCCATTTACGTTTAGGGTTAATATTGTTATGTGTGAATTTGATCCTGTCATTTTGAGGCTAGCTGGCAGTTTTGCCCATTGGTTGATGCAGATTCTTCATTGTGTTGATGCTCTTTACCATTTCGTGTGTTTTTGGAGTGACTGGTACTGGTTGTTCTTTTCTATGTGTAGTGCCTCTTTCAGGAGCTCTTGTAAAGCCGGTCTGGTGGTGATGAAATCTCTGAGTACTTGCTTGTTCACAAAGGATTTTATTTTTCCTTCACTTATGAAGCTTAGTTTGGCTGGATATGAAATTCTGGGTTGAAAGTTCTTTTCTTTAAGGATGTTGAATATCAGCCCCCACTCTTTTCTGGCTTGTAGGGTTTCTGCTGAGAGATCTGCTGTGAGTCTGATGGGCTTCCCTTTGTGGGTAACCTGACCTTTCTCTCTGGCTGCCCTTAGTATTTTCTCCTTCATTTCAACCCTGGCGAATCTGATGATTATGTGCCTTGGGGTTGCTCTTCTAGAGGAATATCTTTGTGGTGGTCTCTGTATTTTCTGTACTTGAATATTGGCCTGCCTTGCTAGGTTGGGGAAGTTTTCCTGGATAATACCCTGAAGAGTATTTTTCAGCTTGGATGCATTCTCTTCGTCACATTCGGGTACACCTATCAACCATAGATTAGGTCTTTTCACACAGTCCCATATTTCTTGTTGACTTTGTTCATTCCTTTTTACCCCATTTTCTCTAATCTTACCTTCTTGTTTTATTTCATTGAGTTGATCTTCGACGTCTGATATCCTTTCTTCTGCTTGATCAGTTCTGCTGTTGAAACTTCTGCATGCTTCGCGAAGTTCTCCTGTTGTGTTTTTCAGTTCCATCAATTCACTCATATTCCTCTCTAAGTTGTCCATTTCGTCAGGTCTTTTTTCAAGGTTCTTGGTTTCTTTGCATTGGGTTAGAACATGTTCTTTTAGCTCACGGAAGTTTCTTATTATCCACTTTCTGAAAGCTCATTCTGTCATTTCATCACACTCATTCTCCATCCAGTCTTGTTCCCTTGCTGGTGAGGAATTGTGATCCCTCGTAGGAGGAGAGGTGTTCTGGTTTCGGGTGTTTTCATCCTTTTTGCACTGGTTTCTTCCCATCTTTGTGGATTTATCCACCTGTCGACTTTGTATTTGCTGACTTTCTGATTTTGGTAATTTTACGTCTGCAGCAGCAGAACTCATAAACCCACTTTTGTTTCCCCCAGGTGTTCTGGCCCAGGGAGTTAGGGCTTTATGCGTTTCTGCTGTGCCGCTGCCGTTTTCCCTGCCCACAAGGTGGCAGCCTAGTCACCCTCAGCCTTCAGAGGCTTTGCTGAGCTGCTGGGGGCTCCGGCCAACTGCCGTGTGAACGTCCCTGCAGTCCTGTTTATATGGGTGTAGTTAGAACTGCTTCCGCTATGTTGACCCGCCTCTGTAGTGATGCACTCTCTGTAGTGGCGGGTTGCCTTGGCGACGGCAGATTACCTCGGGAACTGCAGGGTGCCTCCATAATGGCGGACGTCCCTCCTCCACAGAGCTGGAGCGTCCCGGGTTCAGTTGTGTTTGCCGTGAAAGTCTCAACCCAGAGCGTTTCCAATTGCTGTTTTTTTGTTTTTGTGGGGGTGGGACCAGCCGGGCCTGGTCACCTGGCTCCCTGCCTCAGAGCCTTTTGTTTTTTAGTTGAACAGTCAGCTCTCTACCAGGTGACCTGGTCGCCTGTTGAGTAGGCGCCAGGACCTGTGTGATTTCCCGTGCGGCGACCCACTGCGTGGCTGAAATCGCGGCTCTGAGATTTGTGGCGCTTTTTTGCCCGGGAATCTCCTGGCTTGGCTCCCTGCTTCAGCTCCCCTTGCTGGCTAAGAGGGGACACTGTCCTGTTTACTCTGCCCCTGGAGCCGCTGTGTTGACTGAAACCGTGGCTCTGAGATTCATGGCGCTTTTTTGCCCGGGAATCTCCTGGCCTGGCTCCCTGTTTCAGCTCCCCTTGTTGGCTAAGAGGGGACACCGTCTTGTTTGCTCTGCACTGGGAGCCGCTGCGTTGGCTGAAACCGCGTCTCTGAGATTCGAGGCGCTTTTTTTGCCCGGGAATCTCCTGGCCTGGCTCCCCGTTTCAGCTCGCCTTGCTGGCTAAGAGGGGACTCAGTCTCGCTCACTCTGCATTGGGAACCGCTGCGCAAGGGCGCAGGCCAAACAGCCATGGTGGCCAAAACAGTGGTGCTGGCGACCTGTGGGGCTCCTCCGCCTGTGAATCTCCTGGTCTGTGGGCAGTAAAAATCTGTCTGGAAATGCAGCATCCACTCACCCTCTGCGCTTTCACTCAGACCTGGAATCCCAAGCTTCTCCTAACCATCCATCTTGGATCTCCCCTTAACTGATTTTTTCTAAAGTTCACAGAAGATAAATGATATAGGCTTCCTATTTCCTGTCACTTTTGGTTACCTTTGTATGAAAATGGATTTCTTCCAAATTCAAGTCGGCACCAGCCTGTTGGGCAAAAAAGGCATCTGTAAAGCAATGTGTACATTACATATTCATGCCAGTCGAAATTTCTTAATTACATTGAGATGTATAATGTTTTCAAATTGAAGTACGCTATCTGATTGCTACTGGAAGAAATGAGGGTGTGTGGCAATCTTGAAGACTCAGTTTCCCCACCTGTCATGGTGTTGTTTTTCCCATTACCCTTGCTCACACATGGCAGTTGGAGCCCACATCCCACAGGACAGCGTGGCATAGCAACAGCACGGGTGGTTACACTCTGTACTTCCTCCTATCCGCTCGATGGACAGCCTCCATCCTCTTAGAACGTGGAGTGTCTATACTGTGTATACTTGGAAGAGTGGAGACCTTAATCTCAGATGCTGGAGGGAAGCACTTGGTTTCTTTTTTTCTTTTTTTTTTTTTTTTTGAGAAAGAGAGAGAGAATAGGAAGGAGGAAAAAGGAAGAGAAAGAGAGAGAGAGAATGGGGAGGAGGGAGAAGGAAAAGAAAGAGGGAGAGAGAATGGGAGTATTGCTTTCTTGCCCAGGCTAGAATGCAATTTAGTAATGGGTATTGAAAACCTCTTTTATACTGATAATTATACTTAATGTTGTAGTCAGGAAGGAATAAGGGAAGAAGATAACAAACAAACAGCCAACCAGTATTTAATTTAAACCTATGAAATGCTATGCGATTACTGAGGAGTGATTTACTTCCAATTATATAGTCACCTTTGGAATAGGTGTGAGGTGGTAATGTATGTTTTGTGTATTTGAAGTGGAGAGTTCTATAAATGTTTATTAAGTTTACTTGTTCCGGGTCTGAGTTCAAGTTCTGAATATCCTTGTTAATTTTCTATCTTGTTGATCTATAGAATCGTTAGCTCTTCTTGTTGCATTGATCCTTTTGCCATTATGTAATGTCATTCCTCGCTTCTTTTGATCTTTGTTGCTTTAAAGTCTACTTTATCAGAGGCGAGAATTGCATCTCCTGCTTTTTGTTTATTAGTTTATTTTTACTCTCTGTTTGATTGGTAAATCTTCCTCCTTCTCTCTGAGTCTTTGTGTATTGTTGCATGTAAGATGGGCCCGGATGCAGCATACCGATGGGTTTTGGCTTTTTATCCAATTAAAAAATATATAAGTTTAATACCGGCGTTTGATGCTAGCTGGCTGTTTTGCCCATTAGTTGATGTAAATTTTTTATTGTGTTAAAGTTCTTTGCTTTTTGATATATTTTTGGAAAGGCTGATATTGGTTGTTCCTTTATATGTATAGTGCTTCTTTCAGAAGCTCTTGTAAAGCAGGCCTGGTGGTGGTGAACTCTCTAAGTACTTGTTTGTTCGCAAAAGATTTAATTTTTCCTTCGCTCATAAAGCTTAGTTTGGCTGGATAGGAAATTCTAGGTTGAAAGTTCTTTTCTTTAAGGATGTTAAATATTGGTCCCCACTCTTTTCTGGCTTGTAGGGTTTCTGCTGAGAGATCTGCTGTAAGTCTAATAGGTTTCCCTTTATGGGTAACCTGACCTTTCTCTCTGGCTGCCCTTAGTATTTTCTCCTTCATTTCAACCCTAATAAATCTGGCGATTATGTGCCTTGGGGTTGGTCTTCTTGAAGAATATCTCTGTGGTGTTCTCTGTATTACCTGGAGTTGAATATTACCCTTCCTTGCCAGGTTGGGAAAATTTTCCTGAATGATATCCTGAAGAGTATTTTCCAACTTGGATTCATTCTCTTCATCACATTCAGGTACACCTATCAAACGTAAATTAGGTCTTTTCACATAGTCCCATATTTCCTGGAGACTTTGCTCATTCCTTTTCATCCTTTTTTCTGCATTCTTGTCTTCTCGTTTCATTTCACTGAGCTGGTCCTCGACTTCTGATATCCTTCCTTCTGCTTGATCAATTCGACTGTTTAAACTTGTGCATGCTTCGTGAAGTTCTCGTGTTGTGTTTTTCAGCTCCATCAATTCACTTATATTCTTCTCTAAATTGTCCATTCTCGTTAACATTTCGTCAAACCTTTTTTCAAGGTTCTTAGTTTCTTTGCATTGGGTTAGAACAAGTTCTTTTAATTCACAGAAGTTTCTTATCACCCACGTTTTGAAACCTGCTTCTGTTATTGGAACACACGTGTAATCTATTAAGCCTTGTTCCGTTACTGATGAGGAATTGCTATCCCCTGTAGAGGGAGAGGCATTCTGATTTTGAGTGTTCTCTACCTTTTTACGCTGGTTTCTTCCCTTCATTATATATTTGTCCGTCTGTCATCTTTATAATTACTGACTTTCTAACTGGATCTCTGACGTCCAACTTGTTGATTCCCAGCGCCGAAATCTGAGCAATCCACTGAGCCGGCAAAAACAGCGGTGTTAAGATTGATGGTGCTTTTCTGTCCGGGAATCTCCGGACTCTGCACCAAGAACTGGCGTGCTAAGTCACCAGCAAAATCGCCACGCCGGCCACAAGAGTCACCCTGGCGACCCGTGGAGCTCCTCCACTGGGAATCTCCTGGTCCGTGAGCAACTAATATTCGTCTGAAAGTGTGGCGTCCTCTCGTTCTCTGCGCTTTCACTGGGAGGTACGTGCCCGAGCTGTTAATCATCAGCCATCTTGGATCTCTCTCGGGAAGCACTTGGTTTCTGCAGTTTAGATAGGTTGTTCTGAAGGTTGTAATGAAGACTGGCAAGTGGAAATATTTCCACATTTTTTCAGTCCTTTTATGTTCAGCCGATGGGGACTTAAAAGGTAAGGCACTTGGGTTGGGCGCAGTGGCAGCACTTTGGGAGGCCAAGGTGGATGGATCATGAGGTCAGGAGTTCGAAACCAGCCTGGCCAGCATGGCGAAACCCCCATCTCTACTAAAAATACAAAAATTAGCCAGACTTGGTTGCGTGCACTTGTAGTTCCAGGAACTCAGGAGGCTAAGTCAGGAGAATTGCTTGAACATAGGAGGCAGAGGTTGTGGTGAACCAAAATTCCACCACTGCACTCCAGCCTAGATGACAGAGCGAGACTGTCTCAAAAAAAAAAAAAAGTAAGTCACTTAACATGAAATAACTTTAGTTTCCATAGTCTTGTGATGAGAAATTTGAAGAAGATGCATTAAAGTGTATCCAGTTGTGCGAAGGTGCTAGAGTCCTTTTCCTTTCTCTTTCCTCTCTGGGCTTCTTCAGATTTTTATCATTAAGTCAAGTTTTCTAGCCTTAAGGATGGGAAACTACCACTGTCTAGGAGGTATGGAGGACGGGACCTGGAGGGAGGTTATTAGCAAGCCTACTTTGTTTTCCCTGTTTTCTCAGTTCTTGTAAAGCTTCCTCCCTCAGGACAGATTACAGGGCTGCTTTCCCTTCAGCTGCGGCCTCCTGGGCCTGAGCTCCACACCTGGGGCTGCTCAAGAGCTCCGAGGGCCTCTGTGTTTGGAGTCAGTTGAAAGTGACGTGTGATCCTGCATTTCTCCCACCCAGAAAGGAGGTGTCACTCTCCAGTTTCGTGAGAAAAGCCTCTTCTTGCGTATTTCATCCTTTCTTTGGTCAGAAATCTTGTGTAGTCTTAACTCAGATATACAGGAAAGAGGTAGAATGTCGTGGAATGAGCGGAGCTGTGGAGACCAGCAAGAACTGGGCCTGCCACCTGTCAGCCATGAGATGGGGAGCAAGCAGTTTAATTCCTCAGGGACTCAGTTTCCTTATGTGTGAGGTGGAGAACATGATAATGATACCTGCTTGGCAGAGTTATTGCAGCAGCGGGGAGTGAATGAGATGCATGTAATGTGCTTAGCACAGTGACAATATAGTAAGCACTTGGTAAATATTGGCTACATTTCCGTTATTTAAACACCTTTGAAACAAAAGCAAACAAAATAGAAAAGCGAGTATATTGTTGAGAGTGATCTTACGTTTGTGTGCATGTGTATGTGCTAGAGAGAGATGAAATTCTTGAAAGTTCCTTTTTGTTTATCTTAGAAATAACTGAAATCTTGAAAACCAAGATTATCCTGGATTAACATCACAAAGCCTAAGTAACATGATTCTTTTTTATTTGATGCTAGCCCCCTCCTGAGATTTTATTTTCAGGTGTGAGATCACCTTTTCTCTCTTTTTTTCTGTGTATTTATTTTTTTCTGAGCTATTATTATCTATGGTGGAATCTATCACATGAGAGCTTTATTCCCAATTAAATGAAATACATAATCAACAAGATTTGAGCCAAAGGAAAGTGTTAAAACGTTCACATAGTAAGCATTTAGAGGGACTCGTTGAGACGGATCTGTGTGAAGCCACAGTGTATTAAATAGTGTGTTTAATTGGGCTAAGCAGTAGAATCACGTATCTCCACATGATTAACCAGCATTAGCAATACATTTACAGTAGATGAAAATGGAGTCTCCCTGGTGCTGTTTGCAGATCCCATTCCATAGCTACACATGTGATAAGCACCCATTGACCACACCTGGATGCTCCAGTTGCTTTGTTTTGATCAAAGGTTGGGCTGAGGGACAAATGATGCCTCCAGAAGTGATACTGACTGGGACCCGTCTCTCTGCTGTAAATGGCCCACTTCTAGAGCAGCTCTAGACTTCTAGGTCTAAAGCTGAAATGTCTGAGTTTCTTCACTCCATTTGCTGGCCAGATGGCCTGGTGCCTCAGTTGCCTCATCTGTGACAGAATCATAGTAGAACCTCCTGATAGCATTTTTATGACTGTTAGATGAGTTAGTACTCACAGTGCTTAGCACAGTGGCTGGCACATAGTAAGCCCTCAGGAACAATCCACATTCATAATAATTCCTATAGTTATTTATAGTGGCTCTATTTGCTTCGCATTTATCTGGTCTTGTGTCCAACCCCAGATGGGTTGACAGCTCTGAATCTAGAAATTGAAGAGAGGTGGATGAATTTCACTAGATTGTAAATTCCACAAAAGTGGGGATTTTTGTTTATTTTGTTTCATTTTATGGTTCTGCTTGCCTGGCACATAGTTTGTGCTCAGTAGATGCTTATTGGATGAGTTAATTAATTTAAGGATATGGATGAAAGAAGGTGCTCCCTGCCAATCCTGGGCCTCCCTGTGTTGGGGCCTCAGTAATCCCTGCCAGACCTTTATGGGAAGAGAGAAGCCAAGCACTTCCAACATATAATTTATAGCTGCTGCTACAAAGAGAAATGGAAACCATATTTATTGATGTATGTAAACACAGCACGTAAAAAATAAACGTAGAGCTAGATGCTGGCCTCAGAAACAAATGCTTACCAGGCCGTGCTCTGAGTGGGACGCTGTGTTCTCTGCCTCTTTTTCCTTGTTCTCCTTTGTTTGATTTTCATGAGCAGAAGTCCTTGCCTGAGGGTAGTGTGTGCAGGTGTGCTGTGCGTGTGCTCCCACAGATTGTCATGTTCTCTGGCCACAAGATGATGTGGAAATGAGGAGGGTGATGAGGGGAATGGAGCAATGCAGGAGAGAGCCCACATTTCCAGCCTGTCTGCCACATGAACTAGGTTTTAATGTACGAAATCCCTAAAATACTCAGAGTTCTTAGAAGCACCTATTGACCCCATGGGGTACTGTTTCCCAGAATGTCTCTCAGCCTTTTTCTCTGCATGCCATTTAGTACTTTATCAATTCTGTTTCTGTCACAATTCCTTGTTCAGTTATTCATGGGAATGCATTGTTTCATAATTTAGCAAACATAAGCTGTGTATGTATCCTGAGCTCTGTTTATTTGTTGTCCGACAGACAACCTTCAGAAATAGCATCTGTGTCCACATAGACCTTACCATGTCTTTAATGCACTCTAAATGGTTGACCCTTTATCTGTTTAACAGATAAAGCGGAAAATAGGAAAATGTATGCATTCAGCTATTTCTCTCTATAAGCCCTGACAAAAGGTATAGATAGATCGCCCTCTGCCCACTCCCACCATTCTTGGATGTCTCCCATCAGTGACAGAGGCCTCCTCCATCCTGCCGAGGGATGCTGGACAATCTCTGTGGCATCCCTGTTGAGGTTTATGCTGCTACATAGCAGAGGGGGCTATGCCCTCCTGGGGTGTCCTTTTCATCTTGGGCAGCTCTGACCCTTACTTATGCTGATGGACAGATCATCCCTTCTATAACTTACGCTTCTTAGCTTTGCTCATGCCCCTGGGATTTCTTAATTGCTGTCGATTTCATTTTTGTCCGTCTTTGATGACTGATACGTACCTGCTAGGTCTTTACTATGTCCCTCAGGACAGTGCCTCACACAGGGTCATGCCGCCCTGTACCAGACAGACATGAAAGTCAGAGGAGCCCTCCCGTGTCACCATAGCCTTCCTAAATTACTGTTAGAATGTTGATTTTTAACCCTTTGACAGTTGATGGTAAGTGGTATGGAGAGAGGAAAAAGCAGAACAGGAGAAAGAAGGCTAGGGATGCCCATGGGGTGGAGGATGAGAGCTGGCAACAGCATCAAGAGGGTGGCTGGGTCACCTGCACTGAGACAGTGAGATGTGAGCAGGAGGACAGTGAGCCCGGAAGTGGTAAGTTAGCCAGGAAGACGTGGTGGGGAGACGCGTCACAGGTGGAGTGGGATGCAGAGCTGGAGCGAAGGCTGAGTGGGAATGTGCCTCCTCGCCCGGGACAGCAACAAGACAGCATGCTGCAGTGGCATACGCAGGGCGGGAGAAGTGGCAGGGGAGGCCACGTCTTGGAAGGCCTGCTGGGCCGCAGTAAGGACCGTGGCTTTACTGTGAGAATCGGGAGCCACTGAAGAGTTTGCAGCAGAGGTGTGTTGTGATCTGACATAGGTATGTAAAGGATTGGTCTGGCTGTTGCACTGAGAATGAGCTGTAATGGGGCAGGGGAGAAGTGGGACATGGTTTGGCAGGTTATTATACTAATCTAGGGGAGGTGATAGTTGCTGGGACCATGGGGACAGCAAAGATGGTAAGGTTGGATTCTCTATATGTTTTGAAGGAGAGCCAATAAGATTTGCTGACAGCTTGGATGACAGACAAGAGGAACTAAGGACAGATATTTTATCTGAGCAAATGAAAGGAAGAAGTCACTATCACCTGAGATGAGAAAAACTATGTGTGAAGCAAGTTTTGGGGGCAAGAGTTTACTTGCTAACTTGGGCTTATTGAGTTTGAGTTGTCTCTTAGACATTCAAATGGAGGTGATAAGCAGAAACACATGGAACCCACAAGTCTGGAGTTTGGAGAAGGAAATCTATATCTGGGCTGGAGGTGTAGATTTGGGAGTTGTGAGAATACACGTGGCATCTAACACTTTGAGACTGGATATCGTAACCCAGGGAGTGAGGGCTGGTGACGAGGGGTGAGCTGTAGTGTATTCCTACCTAAAGGGGTCACTCTGATGAGAAGGAATGAGCAAAAAAGACAGAGAAGGGATCAGTAGGTAGGAAGCAAACAGAGTATGGCATCTGGAAGCCATGAGGAAAGGAGGTCGCAAGAAGGGAAGGGAGTTATTACACAGTGTCACCTCCTCTGTGTTAGGCTTAGTAACCTGGAGGTCAGCATTTTCATTGATGAGAGTTTCTAGGGCCAGTGTCTATTTGGGTTTGAGAGAGAAACAAGAGGAGTTAGAGACATTACATACAGTCTTTCTGGAAGTTTTGCTGCAAAGGACAGCAGAGATTTTGAAAATAATAAGTCTTCATTATAAAAATTTGGATAACTTTAAGAACATAAAGAAGAAAAAAATCACCTGTGGTTCTGTAATCTGGAAATAATCACATTTAATGTTTTGGTTAAAGACTAGATCTTTTGGTCTTTTTTCTGTACTTTATCTTTCTTATTAAATTGGTATTAAAGCTATCATTATTTGGTTATTATCTAATTTATTTTCCTTACTTATTGTAACCACTTTCCCATGTCGTTATACAGTTTTTGGCAACATTCAGTGTGTGGTCTTTAGTGGTTTAGCATCTCATTTATTTGGACAACTTCAATGATTTTATCCTATAATTTATTTGTATAATCCTTTTGTTAGTCATCTAAACAGTTTTTGTGTTTTTCACTATTACAAATTATTCTACAATGAGTAGTTAAGTAAATTTTGTGTATGTATGTGTGTGTGTATATGTATATGTGTATATCCTCTTACATATCTGCAATGCAGTGATCAAAATCTGGATGTTAACATGAATACAATGCTATAATCTACAGACCTTATTCAGATTCCTCACATTGTCCTAATGATGACTCTTTGTCCTTCCTGGTCCAGGATCCACTTCACGCTCATGCATACCATTTAGTTCACCTGTCTCTAGGCTGCTTTAATATGGAGCAGTTCCTAGAGCTTGCTTTGTCTTTCACAAACTTTACATTTTGGAAGAATAAAAGCCAGCATTTCAGACTCTTCTTCAGTTTAGGTTTGTTTAATATTTTCTCATGATTAGATGCAAGTTTTACATGTTTTTGCAGGAATACCCAGAAGAGATGCTGGTCCTTCTCAGTTCATTGCACATCATATCCAGGGGCAGGTGACACTGATTTGTCCCATTACTGGTGATGTGAATGTCATCACTTGGTTAAGAGGGTACCTGAGAAGTTACTCTACTGAAGTTATTAATACGTATCTTTTTGAGATCATGTAGACATCTTCTCGTCAAACTCTCAGTCACTACTTTTAGCATTCGTTGGTGATACCTACCTGAATCAGTTAATACAGTGGTGCTTGCCAAATGGTGGTTATCTAGAAATGCATTATTACTTCTACATTTATTACTTGGCATTCCTCTATAAGGAAGACCTTTCTCTTGTACCTTATTTATATTTAATCAGTATAAATTCATGGATTTTTATTTTATTCAGTAGGTTATGATTGATTATTCACACTAGTTTTTTGTTCAAATTATCTGAGATGTGGTCAGTGGGATACCCTTCAAGTTGGCTTGTTTTCACTTGACACATCCCCATCATTCCTCATTGGTTTTTTTTTCCAGTACAGCAAGATGTTCTAGAATCATTTTATCATTCTACAACCCCGACCAAGAATCAGCCAGTTTTCAAGGGAGCCCTGGTTCCTTTCATTGCAGACATAATATTTAGAAACCAAGATCTGGATTCTGCATGTGCTCATTACTACTGAAGTGTTTTGTCTTGTAGGCCCTTTCATTGGACAGAGCTAGACTGTGTGTGTATTTCATGTGCATGTATACATATGCATATGCATGTCTGTCTGCATCTACTTCAGTATCAATCATCTGTTATCTGTCTGTCTACCACTCTATCTAACAGAAACCAGGGTTCATACTGATATCTCCAATTCCAGTCATGTTTCACAGGGTTTATTCTAGTGTTCTGCCTTCTGCATTTATAACTCCCTTCTCTGACAGTAAGAAACCTTTTTCCCACTATCCGCACTATACTTATTTGGTCAATATCGGAATGCACAAAAAAGTAGATTCAAAATCGCTAACATATATAACTGTGAAAATCAAGGCTGCTATTTAGAATCCAACATTTGTTTAATATAAATCTTTATATAAGTTTCCTGCTGTATATAAGTACAATAGGCAATATAGGTTAATAAGCTCATTAAATTACTGCCTTTTCTTCTTTCTTTTCCCCTCTGAACTGAAGGAGTGAAATTGAATTGATTTTATCCCAGTGGTTATCAGAACACAGTAAAGGGCTTGTGAGTCCAGGCTGTAATGGAGTGTGGGGTTAGTGGGGAACAGTGTGTTGGGGTGTAGATGAAGATTTTTATTTTCTCGTGTCTATTTTGGTCCAGCTTAGTCTGTGTCTCGGTAAAGAGGACAGTCCTTCACGTGCGTCTCTGCACTCTCCATAAGGGCATGTCTGGGTTAGCTACTGCCGTGTAACAAAGCACTGCAAATTAAGTGACTTAAAGTAGCCATAACAATTTATTTTGCTCATGGATATGCAATTTTGGCAGGTCAAAAATAATCCCTGATAGAGAAACAGTAAGCTAAGAATTTGTTTCCCTATGTTATCATTTGGGGATGTATGACCCTGTGAGATTTTGCCTCATTAAATTTATGGTTTCCTGATTGAATATGTAGCTCTTTATCTCTTTCATAGCCTAGTGATTTCCGATCTCAAGGGCCCATTTGGTGAGAAATACAACTACGTTTATTTGGGTTAAAAATATGACCTTTTAAAAGCACTGCATGATTGGAAGCTACTCTAATAAAAAAAAAAATCTTCATAATCAGTAGTGCAGAGAAGTTTTTTATTGGGTTTTAATTGGGACATACAGCATAGTTATCAATTTGAGGACATGTTATAACAAGTTATGTGGTATTTGGAAGCGCATATGCCCCAAGTGTGACTTTTGGCTAGTTTTTACCAATGCAAATTATCAAGTGGCATTTATGGACTATGTTTGTCATCAAGCATAAAACTTTAGCTAACTGTAAAACAATTGTTAGTTTCTGGGCAAATATTTTCCCATGGGTCACAGTAGATTTTTGCCCTAAGCCTCTAATAATGCTAGGTTCTTATGTTAATAAATAGAACAGTCTTCCTTTATAGGCTAATCTCTTGTAGAAATCAGGACTCACTATTCCTTAATTGTGTGAATGTAGCCTTGTTCTCCTTTGGGCTAAAGAGCAATATATTACTCCCATTGATCTCTGAATTACTTCCACATGCCAAGGAATCCTGTTTCTGAGGCTTGGTGTCCTAGCTGTAGATGGATTCTATTCCTCTCTTTCATTTGGGCACTTTTCCCTGCCAGCTATTATTTTGTGGTTGTAAATTCTGCCACTCTTAACAAGACAGTCCAGATGAATCACCAGGGCAGTTAACCTTTACCACCTAGAGCTTTTAAAATGTTAAATTGCTTTGCAGATACTCAGCTCATTTGAAATTTTGCGTTATAGCATAACAACACAGAGTTCTGTAACACCTGGCACAGGTAGTGGGTTTTCTCTCTGTGGTGCACATGTTTTTGGTACAAGTCTTTCTATGCAGCCTCTGGGCTGACAGTCAGTTACCACTGAGCCTCCTTTCAGGGAGATGATGGCAGCTGCTGCTGAGATGAGCGCTTAGTTTTTCAAAGGAACATTTTGCAAGTGATAAACCTGCATTTACAATTTGCATTTCTTTGCGGTTCAAGTGTTGATCAGTAAAGTTCGTTAGGAGTCCTGGGGCACTGGAAATCCCAAATGACTACCGAACCTTCCTACTTGAAACTTTCCTTGTCAAAGGGGTCAGAGCCTGTCACAGCAGCTGGACCCACATCCTTTGTACTGCCTGTTAATCAGCATAAAAAGTGCAGTTTTTTTTTTTCCCCCAAGATGGAGTCTCACTCTGTCACTCAGGCTGGAGTGCAGCGGTGCGATCTCAGCTCACTGCAACCTCCACCTCCTGAGTTCAAGTGATTCTCCTGCCTCAGCCTGCTGAGTAGCTGGGATTACATGCTTACGCCACCATGACTGGCTAATTTTTGTATTTTTAGTAGAGATGGGATTTCACCATGTTGGCAAGGCTGGTCTTTAACTCCAGACCCCAGGTGATCCACCCGCTTCAGCCTCCCAAAGTGCTAGAATTACAAGCGTGAGCCACCGCACCTGGCCAAAAAATTCAAGTTATTAAATGGGCACAAATATTCAGTAAAACCAGTTGAATCTATTGAGGCACCTAGTCCATAATTCCAGTTGTTTGTACTAAGTTTTTGAGAAAAATCTTTTTCTTATGAAAATCTTCTATTTGTACTAAATTTTGGTATGTGCTTAGTCTCCTAAAGAATAACACATAGAAATAATAGATCAAACAATGATTGAAATATAT
Source organism: Aotus nancymaae (assembly GCF_030222135.1). Classification (NCBI taxonomy): domain Eukaryota; kingdom Metazoa; phylum Chordata; class Mammalia; order Primates; family Aotidae; genus Aotus; species Aotus nancymaae. Next base: position 3,226,689 of record NW_026988546.1, on the reverse strand, counting down.
GTGGTAGCCACATGCAACGTCATGAAGATTCATAGTGCCACATTTCCTACAGAACAGGTCAATCCACTGTCAAAAGGAAAGCATCTGACAGCTGACAGAATAGATGGACTAAGATGCTCCACCCCAGGAAGCCCACATCCTAGCAGCTCTGACTCAGACGCTGCACTGGGTTTTTATACTGCATGTGTGCACAAATCAAAAGCATTTTTTATGCCTTCCTTAGCATTTATGTAAAAGCTTTCTTTTAAGATTCTTCAGTTAAACTTCACCAAATGTCAGAGTAACCTTGGATAGGAGGGAAGGAATTGTAGAGTCCTAATTTCCTGTTTGGAGAAGTGTTAGCTTCTCCAAAATGTTAGCTTATTAACCTCTAAATGTTAGCTCTAATTACGTGAGCCAAACAGCAAAGCCCTTCAGAACTCCCGAAATGATCACATTTATCTTAGTCTTCCAAACTACGATGCTGTTTATACATCCTTCTTTAGAAAAGGATGTAAGGTGACTTACCAAAATTCACAATGTAATTCTGACATTGTGAAGTAAAAGTCGCCTGTAGACAGGCTTTGAGCTTCCTAGCAGCTGAAGTTAAAAGAGAAACTCGAAGGGCTTTGAGAGTCGTTTTGTCCTTAAATATCAACTTATCAACAACTTAGAGAAGTACGTTTTTCCTTACACTTTGGCCCAAGAGACATTATTCCTGTTTGCACTATTGCACAGTGATGCAGAAGGCAAGATTGTTTATGGCATCCTTGTAATAATTAGCAGTTTTTATCCAGAAGTTTTTGATGCAAACCTTTGTGCATGCAGTGATCAAAATGAAGTACAGTAGCAGTGGAGGAAGAACATATTTGTATCCTCTATCTAGATCCTTCCTTAATGCTTTATGATATCCAAATGCTACTACATAATACAGTATATTAAATTATTAATCAAGTTTAGTTCTGAAAAATCTGCTTAGGAGTGAAAACAAATGAGCAATAAAAATGTTAACTACCAATGCTTAGTGAATAAATAACAGGAGAATTATTTTCTGTCATCGGCTAAACAGAAGTATGCTTATTTTCAAATCAGGCATTAAGACTGCTTTTCTGCTCTTGAATGGTCATTTTAATAAAATTAATATTTAGTGAGTAGTCTCTGAGGCAGGGGATAGCATTGTAGTAATGCTCTTTTCAATCCAAATCAGTACATTTTGTATTTCAGAGTTCATTTCAGATTGAACATATTGCTGCTATACATAAAAACGTCATTTTTATACATCTTTTGATCAGTAACATGAGTGAAAAGTTGAAAACTATGTTCAGTGGGAAATAGGTGACCAGTTTTTGGTTTAGACCAATAGGCAGGAGGTGAGATAGCCAAAACAGATACAAATTTATTATGGGAAATAGGAGAAAATGGGCAAACATAAGCCACTTGAATGGAAACAGGCATCAGGTAGACAGTTTTGTGAAAGACCAGATAGTTTGTACGCATCTCATGGTCATAGGCCAGTACTTACTCACTTGAATCAAGACTGACAGTAAAGGATCAAGATTCTCTCTGCTTGGAAGGGGAGAATCAGCAGGTAGATTGTAGTGGGACAAGAAGGATACAGTGAACCCAAGACTGAATGTGGTTAGTAAACATAGTGTTTGTTTTATATTAAGAGTAGCATTCCAGCCAGGCACGGTGGCTCACACCTGTAATCAAGAGGCTCAGCTGGGATGATCTCTTGAGCCTGAGAGGCAGAAGTTGGCAGTGAGCTGAGATCGATCACGCCACTGCACTCTAGCCTGGGTGACAGAGTGAGACCCTATCTCAAAAGAACAAAACAACAAAATCAAAGACAAAGAGCAGCATTCTTCAACAATTCAGAATCATTTACTACAAGACCGAAGGCAATGTTAGCTACTTTGAATGAGAAAAAAATGAATAGTACAAGCTCCACAGCAGGCAAGGGACGTAATTCCAAGTCTAGGTATGTGATTCACGGTGAAGCATTAAGAAAGCGTGGGTTATTTAACCTGAAGAGAAGAATAGGCTTTTCTAAACTGGTGTCTAAGGAATAATATTTTGGTAATACTCGAGATACTTCACTTTAATCTTGCACGTAGAATGACTGAGTTTTGCATGAACTTGTTAATTATGTAACATAATAAAATTACACAGAGAACAGAATTAGCATAGTGTTAGGCAACTTACAGGTTTTACGTAATTTTAACATCTTTTTATCAATGACATGATAAACACTTGAATGGCTTCAGATGTATGAAGAGGAAGGGTTGTTTTCCACATCCATTAGGATAAAAAGAGGCCTGGCTTACAAAAGGAGAGATAGCTGTGTGTGTTGCTAGAATTAAATTGCTTCTCATTAAGGGGCTGAGGGAGGTTGATTGGAAAGAATATGGCTCATTCAGTAATTGCCTGGCATGTAGTGTACATATAGATTTGTAGTACATTGACAGGTGAGAGTGCCTAGCATAGTATTAGCACCCGAGAGCTCTTCATTCATCAATAAAAGCTCTTCGGTGGTGTACCAGTATGAGCGCCAACAGAGAAACAGAAACAGGAGATATATGGACATGTGCATAGATGTGTGTGTGTATGTAATATAGATAGGTAGGTAGATTGATTGATTGATTGATTGGTTGGTTGCAAGGTGTTGGCTTATACAATTGTGGCGCTATCAGGCAAGTCCAAAAGCCATGGACAGGCCATCAGGAAGAGCAGGCTAGAAACCTGTGGTCAGGAGCTGATGCTGAAGTCCACCGGTAGAATTTCTTCTTCTTCAGGGAAGCCTCATTTCTGCTCTTAGGACCTTTTAACTGATTGAATCAGGCCCATCCAGGTTGTCAAGGATGCTCTTCCTTAAAGTCAACTGATGGTAGACTTGTTTTTTTTTGGATGATCAACTTTAATCATCTCTATGAAATACCTTCGCAGCAACACCTGGATTGAATAACCTTTCTGTTTGATTGAATGACTGGGGACTAGGCCTTGCCTCGTTGACACGTACAACTGACCATCCCAGGTAGATAGGGGTAGGGTTACCTTGCTGGCTGACACATAGGTCCCAAAGTGCCCACTTGGTAGTTGAGAAGTCTTGAATCTGAAGCCCAGCTCTGCCACATCCTCGCTCTGTGGCCAAGCGTGTTCCTTAACCTCTTTGCTTCACTTTTCTCCTACATAAAATGCTGGCTTCATGGGGCTCTTAAGACAATCAAGTGAATATCTGGCATGATAAAAGTAAACAGTCAAAGGTAGTTATGGTTTGTTACGTTTTAAGATTTAAGATTAAATTTAGAGAGTTTTATCTTCACATTATTTAGAACAGCATCTAGAAATGTAAGAATGCCTAAAGATCAGCTGGCTGGAGTGTTAGGAATAGGTCAGAGTATTTTGGTGTTGGGACCTTTGAAAGTTTCTTTTCTTTTATGTTTCTAGCTATGCATTAGTCAGGCCTGAATTTAATATTCTTTTATTGTGCAGAGCAAAGATTATCAGCTTATTTATCAAACACAGGGAATTTTAAAAAAACATCGAATGGGAAGGGTTCTCCAATGGCAGTGGAGGGCATGATACATGATAACATCTGTATGAATACCAAATGGAGTCATTAGGATGTGCTGCTGCTGGTATGCATACCAACTGAATTCCTAATGATGGGACTCTTAAAATAATGTATTGTTTAGGATGTGAGGAAGTGGAGCGCTTAATTTTTCAGTTGGTTTATTGCAGCCCTTAACAAGCATGGCTGCTAGTAAGTAGACAGTTAAATTAAACTCATGAATATCTGTTATAGTTTTTGAAATACAAAATTGAAACAAAAGCCTTATATTTGTACCAATATGCAGAAACGCAGGAAGCTAGGAATAAACACAGGAGAGCAAAGGGAACAAACACTAAGCCAGTGTGGTTCCTCCTTGGCATTTTACAATAACTGGCATCTAAGAAGATAAGAAACTGTAGCTGACGATACAGTCTTAATTTCTGAGCAAGAGGAAGGGAGGGCAGAGGGACAGACAAGAAGCACTTGAATAGAGAGTTTGAGGCAGGCTGATGGGTGACTATCCTTGGGCTTCTGTGTTGATGGTCACCGTGACCAAGAGAGCTCTTATGCAAGTTCTCATTGGAAGCTTTTCCCCAAACAGGCAGGGTTAGGCCAGCAGGAACCTGAGCAGTTACCTCCCGGGCAACTCTGTGCAGATGTGGGCTCCACAGAGAGTAAGAGCAGCAGGTTCCTCCAGAACAGACACTCACCATCACACTCCCATGAAGTTGTGGGAAGCAAGAACACATCCCTTGATGCCGCCATGGGTAGCATGGTTTCTGGGCTGTCTCATCATCGGGGCAGAGGTGGTAGAGATAGCAGGAGGAGAAAAAGCTTGAGTGACAGCCACAGAGTAGAAGTCCACAAAGTCTGGGATGAGGAGGAAGAAGCCAGTGGTGGGATCAACAGTGAGGAGATCAGAGGAAAGGGAAGCCAGGATGCTGGGGCCACTGAGTACCTGAGCATCATCCCGGAGCAGCCTAGCACTGCCGTGGGGAGGGGTGCAGGCACCAGCAATATGGGAAAGGCTTGAACTCTAGACCTAAGAGGCCCTGAAAAAGAGGACCCACAGGTCATGTTAGTGTTGCAGAGAGAGTCTTGAAGGAGACAGGCTGTGGAACGGGCCATGCTCATTTAGGACATCTTCCCCTCTCCCAAAAGGAAAGGCGGGACTCCTGGGTTGTCTGGGGAAGCAGCAAAGGTAAGCTTGATTATAAGAAACAAAATGAAAAACACACAAGCTACCAATAGTGTCCTCCCTGAAAAGTGTATCAATAAAAAGAAAGCCCCTGTAAATTCATAACTGTTCAAGGAAACTAAATCAGAGTATTGAAGATATAACAATATCAGACTCCGAAATAACACCAGACAAACTGGTGTTTGTCTCACAAGATACTGAGAGGAAAGGGTGTAAATACATTAATTCAAAATCAGATAAAAAGGGCTCCAAGGCAGAGTGTATTTTTGGATAGGACTTTTTTTTTCCCCCGAACTCTAAATTTAACCAAGTGGAATTCATTTGTAAGTACTGTCCTACTCAACCTTTAGAAATGAAGGATTTGCCACTTAATGGGAGGATGTGCATTTTACTTTAAAGACAGAACATGATGTCCTTGCATAGCTACTCTCCAGGGGCATAGACCCTGTTTTGCATTGTGTATTGAGCACAGAGGAGACACAGATTTATCTCAGACCTGACAGACCCAGCATTTATACATGAAGATCAAGGCTTGGGGAAATCGTAGCTTCCATTTCCAGCTGAGCGTCAGATGGTAAAGCTATCAGAAATGACATATCCAGTTTCCAGTTTCATACTCATGAGCCCAGGAAGGCAGAACAAGTGAGGAGGAAAAGGGAAGAGTTTTCAGATGAATGATAAAATTAATAAAGAAGATACATAAAACGATTGCTTAAAACCTAGCAAATTTAAGCAGGAATGAGATGTTATTGAATTCTTTCTTCGTTTAGAAAAGGGTTCTCTACTGGGAATCTCTTAAAAGGATGTCAGATAGAAAAGATAGAATAGAGGAGATAAATAGAGTGGACTTACTGTAACGTATTTAGGAAGGTGGTTTGTAATTGGCAGCATCAGCAGGTTGTTAGCAATGATAAAACAGGGCATTTTCCATTCAAATAGATGTGATTCAAGACAGAAGCCTCCAGGCTGTCCAGTAACATTAAGATACCCCAGACCTGAGATATAAGCCAACTAGGAGACAAATAGAAATATATTGCAAACTATAACAGAAATTTTCACCGTCTAGTTTAAAAAAAAAATCTCATTCAATTCATATCTGATTTTATTTGTCTTAAACTTGATGTTATCTATTTGATGGAACTCTTATAGGTTATTTATATTCCAATTTCTTGAACTCTAATTTTAAAGAAGAGATAATCTGGTATATAAAGCAACTACTACTTTTTAAAATGTTTAATCAGTAGCAGTCATTTTGTAATTATCTTAAATGCAAGATACATATGTATTTCATTGTTTTGAATATTCACTTATTATTTTTTCCTGTACTCAACAAATATTTATAGAGTGTTTACTATTGCCAAGCACTTTTCCAAATGCCGAGGATAAAGCAGAAGAGAGTTTGTTACCATATATCATTGATTGAAAGATACACATTTTCTCACATTTTAATAGTTCTGAAATTGGAATGTGTCTTACAATCCATTACATGTCATAATATGGTTGGCAGAAGTTTTTCTCTCTAAGTGGCACACAACGTGGTGTTGTCTTATACTGGTAGCATCTAAGAATCCTTGAAATAGGGTATATGGGTACAGTTACAAAATAATATTACACCTATATGCTGGTGTACCTAAGAAACTATTTACTTACTCATGTTTATTTAGAAGATTGAGATTCGTCTTCCATGAAACTCATTTTTCATGCCTCTGGACGGTAAATAGCTTCAATATAGAGTGCTCTATGTGTCCTTGGTAGTTGTAAATTGAGAGTAAAAGAGGGAGAAAAATTTGAATTAGTAGACAAAATGGGCTTCAGAAGAATATAAACTCTAAACTTTCCTATATTTCTTCCATCATTATGCATGGGAGGCTTTTCAGACAGCTTAATCATTTCAGTGTTTGGATTATGTAGGATATTGGCAGTGTATAATGTGATACACGTATCTTACTGTTTTTCTTTGTGTTTTGTTCTTCGTTAAAATCAATTTAATTGCTTTACAATACTGCTTTAAGTAAATCCAATTATGAAAGTCTGGATTATTCAAGGAGGTTAAATTCAGAGGTGGTTTTTCCCTTTGAACATACAATTACCCTAGAATTTGCTCAAATAGGAGATTTAAAATCAACTTTGATTCACAAAAATTGAGTTGGCATGCAACTTTAAATAATGTCTACCATGTAAAATGAGGTACCCCTGCATTGATGAGGTACCCCTGCATTGATGAGGGACCCCTGCATTGATGAGGGACACCTGCCTTGATGAGGGACACTTGCCTTGATGTGGGACACTTGCCTTGATGAGGGACACCTGCCTTGATGAGGGACACCTGGACTGAGTTGAGTTGACAGTTCAATTCTGCTGAATATGCCCAAGCATGTAGTGAGTGTGCACGTGCGTGTGTGTACTTGTGTATTTATGCATTTAAAACAATATTCAGAAGAGTCGCACACTGGAAATCAGAGTGTATCCCTCCTTGGTTTTAAACAAATGCTTAGTTTGTCCATAAAAAAGAACTGTTTTCTTCATCGTGTATATATAGCAAGTCAATACTAACTGTAGCATGTAACTTCCAGATTTTAAGAATTTTCAGGTCTATAAATTATTTATACTGTTTATTAAAGTTTGTACTGTTTTAAAGCCCATGAGCCTACAGTTTAAGCAGTCATAAGCTAATCTACTTCCAAATATGTCAAATATCTATACTTGAACAGTGTTCACCTACACACAGGGGTTCTGTGGGAGCACCCAGGAGGGACCTCTGCCTCACAGCAAGGAGAAAATAATATCCAAGCAGAGATACAAAGGAGGCACAGAGGGAAAAACATTTGCAAAGCCTTGAAGTGTGGGTGAGAGTGGAAAGAGGCCGAATGTGGAATTGTGACAGGAGCTGAAAGAGATGACTGTGGGCTCAGTCATGAAATGCTTTCTTAGCTGTGACAAGCAGTTGGCCTTCAGTTCTAGGGGCACAGCCATTAAAGTGTCTCAAGCAGGGAGCGACATGATCAGATTGGTGTTTTAGAAACATCCCTGTGACTGCCGCGAGGGAAACCCACTGGAGAAAGAGCAGATGCAGAGAGGTGACTCCAGCAATTTGATAAGAATGAGTGGAAGCGTGCATTAGACTCGGTACTGCAGGGATGGAGCGGAGTCTCCAGAGAAGACAGCCCTTCAGAAAGACTGGAGGATGCATTGGATGGGGGTGAAATGAGAAGGGAGGAGAGGCTGAGCCCCAGATTCTCAGTTTGGCCAGTGGGAAGGGTGGAGGTGCCAACCATTCTCTGAAATAGTGAACCCCTGAAGAGTAGCAGGTTGGGGTCACAATAATGAGTTTCTTCTAAGTGGAGTTCCTTTCGGCTGTGAAGAGAAAGGAGGGCAATGGTTTAGTAGTGCCAGCAGGGTTGGCAGAACCCACTGAATAGTGGGAGAAACAGATTGCTGCACAGCTCAAGCACCCAGACAAAGCTGCAGTGACGTTTAGATTTTCTATAGCCAAACTAAATAATTCATATGTAGAGGAGATCCATGGTAGAGAAAGAGGAGGCTCAAAATACGCAAACATGATGCTGTGGGGAGGTATTTTCAGAGACTCCAGGACACCTCAGAAGAATTGAGGGGTAGAAAAGAGACAAGAGACATCCCATCAAAGATAACTTCACCTTATTTCTTTAGTGCTGTGATATCAGAGACGTTTAGCAGTGTGTTCCTAGCCAGATTACATGCATGCACACACATGCACATACACAGTCTGTTTCTTCAAAAGACATGAGTGACGTACCATTGGAGGGGACCTGAATTTTTACAAGCCTGTGGCTTATCCTGCACTTGAGGCACTTTATTAAAGGAGGAGGAAAATGAGGAGCATTGTTCACTCTGTGGACTCTTTCTAGCAATCTGCCGTCACGGAATGGAGCCAGACCTGTTTGGTGGAGATCATCCAAAGCTGCCAGACAGCCTTTCGTCATGGGCATTTCCCCCTTTGACTGTACCCATGGCTACTGCTCTATTGTTGCCCAGAGTAGCTCTAGCAGCTGCTAGAACCACATTGCCAACATCCTGTGACCTTCAGAGAATCCCAGGCCTGGTCTGGCCACCCAGACACTTCCAGTCAGTAAATGCCATTGTATCCAGGGCCCACTGTGTCCTGCTGGGCACTGCACCAGCCCACTTTTAGCCGCCTTGCCAAATGCTGAGTGGGCTTTCCTCCAATAGGAACCTGAAAAAACGTTGTTGCTCTGGGCAGGGGTCTTTGAAGGCAGCAGTGGTCCAGTGGTCTGTGTGAAGGCAAGAAGAAAAATAAGGATCTTCTGAATGAGCCCTGTGTGGTCACTGAGAAGGGGAGTGGAGGGGGGCCTGAATCTAAGAGCTACATATTTGGATAGGAAATGTTTTAAAGCTTGAGAGCCCTCTTAGAGGTGACCCAAACCAAATTTCTGATCTTTAACAGTCTCTGCATCCTGAAAGCTGTGTGTTCCCCTGGGGTATGGTAATTTAAGCGAAGTCTTTATTGAGCTGAAATTACAGTATCAACTCGTGTACTTTCATCATCATCACTTTGTTTCATCACGAGATGGTAATACTGTCTCCATACAACTGCAGTAAAACCTTGCCAGTATAATTTCTCATGGTAAGTTATAGCCTCTTCCCAGGGTTCCCACGTTTCCTACACTTGAATTAAAATTCTTCTGAAGCCCTAATATCCTGTTACAGCCACGGTGTTGCAAGCTCCCCGTGGCCTTGCATCGAAATCTTTATGGGATCATTGCAATGCAGTTAAGTGGTTACTGGTGCAGCATGGTTTAACAATAAAGCCCTCAAAAGCCACTTCAGAGTGCACACCATCCTGATTTTCTAAGGCTAAACAGTTCTGCCATTTCCAGACGCACCTTCAAAATATCCAGAGACATGTGTCTACCTTGGAGACCCCAGCAGTTACTTTCTAGTAAGGCGGAAAATATTTTTATTTCCTTTCTTTGTATTTCATTAGGACTTGACTTTTGCCCCTCTGTTTCTTGGCCGTGTGGCTCCAACTTTGACCTGGCTGCATGGATTATGCAGGCAAGATGAAAAAGAATGTTTCTATGTGGGTAGCTACTATTAAAACTACCAAAATGTGAAGCCAATTGTGTGGCTTTCAGGTAGCAGAATTGTCTGTTCTTTTTTCCTTCAAATCCTTATGTCAGCAGTACTTCTTTCATGATAACATTTATTTATCAAAGTTTATGCTACTTTGACTTTTTATAAAATACCAGTGAAGATAAATGGATCGATTGACCCCAGGAGCAGTTTATTTATCCCTTTAGTCACACTTGAGTGGCAAAATCAATGCTCTTCTGAAATACCTGATATTACAGTGGTTTCAGTAAATAGTGACATTCCTGAGCTATGTGCAAGGGGAACTGAAATTTATTATCAACTTAGATTTTTTAGTACCTGTATTGATTTTCCTGGAGATGCTTGTGAATTTTTATTTATCTGTAGCTGAGCAAGTGACCTTTGTTTCAGAAAACTGTAGTTTAAGCTTGCCAAGATTAGGAGAATTGGAAGAACTTGTATACATTTGTGAATGTGGCGTGAAAGAAGGAAACTATTTTTTTCAGAAGTGGGCATTTTTGTTTTCTTATGTATTCAGCATTTTGCGTTCCATTTGTGTTGCCGAAATCCAGACATGTCAAATCCACAGGTACTTAGTAAAGACACCTGTGTGCCCAGCCCTGTGAGAATGGCTGTAGCAGAAACATGGCATTTGCAGTGGTCTTGGTTTTGAAGGTGAGATTAGCATAAGCAGAGGAAAGAGTGGGAGGAAAGAGTGGAGGACAGGAAGCAGGAAAGAGGCTAGGCTGCTGGCGGGGAGGAGGCAGGACAGGCCCTGTGAGGGCAGAGCAGAGTGGGAGGCAGCATTGGCCAAAGCGAGAGCCCCAGGCAGTGGAGCTTTGGATGTTGGGCCTGAAGGCATGGCGGCTATCTTCGAATTTTATGCTGAGATGAAAATGTATGATTGAAAAATTGGTCTGGTAGCAGGAGGTGAGCAGAATGAATGGCCGCAAGAGGCTTCCTGGGGAATGGGCTCCCTCCCTATCCAGGTGCAGCGGGGGGGCCAGAGGTGACCCTTGGCAGCCCCGAGTGTCAGCATGGGCAAGTGTAGCACTGAGGACAAGACTGTGATGCATGCCAGGATCAGAGAAGAAGGTGGAAAAGGAGACGGTGCCCCAGATCCAGTGGCTCACAGAAGCACTTTTCCTGAGGAAGAGCTTGTTCTTGAAGTTTGCACTGACAGCCTCTCCTAGGCGATGGGCTTGGAGAGCTGTGGTCAGCATCAAGAGCTAGCCTGGCAGCAGGGCAAGGACATGGCTGTGAGATGGCATCATGGTACCCACTCTCTCTCGGTGCCTCAGTGTCCCTGTGGAGAACCTGGCCCATATGACTGGCGTGATGGTAACGTGAGGTGATCCCGTAGGGCATTTGGCACTGAGCTGCACACAGGGAGGGTGCCCAGCAAGTGGGAGTGGTTATTAGTTTGAAGATCCTTTAGGGGAAAATGTCCATTCTTTAAGAAGCTAAAGCAGAAACTAAGGGAATGAGCGCTCAGGAATCTCCCACTCTGCAAACACTTCTCTTAACAGGAAGGAAGAGAAACAGCTACATTTTTTTCTGTGGTCCTCATTTAACTTTGTCGTGTACTTGGTGGAAATTACAGGGAGAGCTAGACTTTGGAAAGCCTTAAGGCTTGTCAACCCAGCTTATCAGATGAGGTCTTTAGCATTTTTCAGTGGTTAATCACTTGAGAGGCTTTGTTTCTTCTTACCAATTCACAATTAATGTGTTTTTATTAAACTGGCAGATTATAATTTTGCATTAGGGTTCTGGGGCTCTTAGGTGTATAAAAGTCATTTGCTATGCCTACATCTTTTTATCAGCTAAATATTTCAATTCAGAATTTATTGGCATTTGCCAACTACATATTCATTACCTTACTGGTCAAATAAAACAATATATGTGTGTCTCACTCCTAAAGGATCTCATCAGAAAGGACTGTCAAATGATGATATAACACAGTAAGTAAATGAGGACCAACAGAAGTGGTCTAGACACTGAGTTCTCCAGAACTGGAAAGAAGTTAGAAACAGGCACTGAAATCCTCAGCAGAGGCCTTGCAAGGGGCGAAAAGAAGTCTGAAGCGGCGGTCAGGTGTGGGCAGTGGGAGGTCGACGTGAGGAGATGACCAACATTAGCAGAGGTCAGAGCAGGTCTGCACCGAAGGATGAGTAGACCCTGGCCAGAGAGACCTTCTGAGTAAGTCTGAGGCGGCTTGATTGCCACAGTCCGTTTGACTCTATTTCATTCCTAAGATTCTATGAAAATCAGGCTGGAATGACATTTTAGGGGGAAAGAATGGGAGCAGGGGGTTGTTTTATTTTCAGATTAATTGCACGTGACTGAAAATGAAATTTCAAAGTATATATGCTTACCATCCAGTTTGTCTTATACTTATTGCTGAATAAAAAGTCCTGAAGTACAGTTTAAATATTGGTCTTTGTTGTCCCAAAATGGCCATCATAATTATGGTAAATTAGTTGAATTCACCTTTCATTTATTTTGTAGTAAATATTGATTTCATTTAACTTTAGTAGATAAAGTAACCAACTATCATTCAGTTTTTAAAGAAGCCTTTACAATACAATTTAAAAAATAATATATAGTAACTAATAAAAGTAAACCATTTCTTTGAAATTTACAGGGTGTACTTGCAAAACAGTTCATGAACACCTGGGAAGGTGGAGAGAGAACTACTGAATAAGAATGCATTTTGACAGGGAAATAAATGATCAAATGAAACATCTTCACTAGAAATTTAGAGTTATTTGACTTAAATCTGCTTCACTTCAGATGGAAACTTCCGACAGGTTCTTGGGTGAAAGTTTATGCAAAAGGCATTAGGCACTGACCTGGGAAAATACTCCAAGAACCAGAGACTCCTGCAGAAGTAGCAGGAGTGGTCTTATGAACAGGTGACTGCAGCATGGGAGTGGGTCAGGATGGCTTTTTATATTTCTGGAGTTTGGAGATCATAGGTGAGTCTTTAGATGGGGAAGCTTCAGAGGCCCCTGATAGTGGTAGGAAACTCCTCAATACGGAATGTTTGGTTCATTCCATATTACACAGTTTGATACAAATTTACAGTGTCATTTAGATGCCCTACTTATTATACATCCGATTTGGGCCTCCCTAGTTACTTGTCCAGAAACTTAAGGTGGACAGAGTTTTCTTGAGTTTGCCAGTTTCTGCATTGAAATTTAGGGGAGAAAAAGAAAAAGAAAAATTAGACAGCTTTTTTTTTTTTTTTTTTTTGAGAGAGAGAGAGAGTCTTGCTCTGTCACCCAGGCTGGAATGCAATGGGACAATCTCAGCTCACTGCAACCTCTGCCTAACAGGTTCAACTGATTCTCCTGCCTCAGCCTCCCAGACTACAGGTGTGTACCACTACGCCTGGCTAATTTTTGCATTTTTAGTAGAGACAGGGTTTCACCGTGTTGGCCAGGCTGGTCTCAAACTCCTGACCTCAGGTGATCTGCCCACCTCTGCCTCCCGGTGTTGGGATTACAGGCATAAGCCACTGCGCCTGGCTGAGTCAGCTTTTTATAACTGTGGAAGCAGCTAAGGAGAATGTGCAAATATGATTTATTCCTTTCTTCAGTTCACTACTTTAAATCACTCCCACTGAGTCCCTGCTGTGTGCTCTCTCTGTTCTATCAGCAAGGATGGAGAGCATAGCCCGGATGCTCACTGTGGCTGGCACGCCCGTGAGGGGCTGTGCAGTGTCAGAGGTCAGCCTTTATCCAGGGGTAAGATCCTCTTTGCTGTGAGCCTGGTGGCCTCCTTATAAAACTGACTTCAGAAGGTTATGTAAATAGATGCAGTTCAATAATACATAAGGGAAGGCTCTGCCCTATTCCACAAGAATATCTCTGCACTTTAGCATATCTAAACTTCAGCATGTCATCTTTTTAAAATCGAAGACAAGCTTCTGCTCTATGTTGCTGAAAGGCAGTTCAACTTAAAAAAACACAGTAAAAATGTTTACATGATTTTTATATTAACTCTTTCCAAAGTGTGGGAAACACCTTGTTGGTGGGATTGGATACAGGCATTGTCTGTGCAGAGTGTAGATCAGTGGAATCTATATAATTTGAAACTGTGAGCCATCAAGCTTGAAGTTCCACACTAAGAAGATATCCAGCAGAAATAGCCATGCTCATGCACTAACTCATAATGCACAAAAACTGTCAACAACCCCAGCACTTTCTTATAGGGAAGAAGTTCAATAGTGGTATAATCATGGTGTGGTTTCTCATGTGTCAGTTACACAAAATGGAGCCAGTCTATGTGTGCTGGTGGTGAAAGGGCCTCAAGAAGTGCTCAATGAAAGGCAACTCCCACACCAGTACATAGCGTGGTCCCATTTTTATTTTTAAATAATGGCACGCAAAGCTATTAATAATTGGTTAATTTTGGACCTGGGTACACACTGATGCAGAAGTAAAGAGGGATTTAAATTTTTAAATCTTGTACTTTTGTACTGTATGATGTTTCTAAAGGCATACACCTGTGTATTATATAATTAAGCATTTAAAAGATATTTTCCTGACATTGATCAGAAAAAACATCAACCAGAATGCTGATGAAGTACCAGATACCACCCCTCCCTCCCTCCCTTCCTCCCTTTCTCCCTTCCTTCCTTATTTCCTTCTTTCCTTTCTCCCTTTTTTCTTGCCTCCCTTCCCGCCTCCTTCCTTTCTTCTTTCTCCTTCCTTCCTGCCTCCCTCCCCTCCTCCCTCTCTCCCTCCCTCCCTTCCTCCCTTCTGAATAAGTAATGTTTCTAATGTAAATAATATATATATATTTTGAGACAGAGTCTTGCTCTGTATCCCAGACTGGAGTGCAGTGGTGCAATCTCGGCTCACTGCAACCTCCGCCTCCTGGGTTCAAGGGATTCTCCTGCCTCAGCCTCCTGAGTAGCTGGGACTACAGGCACACACCACCACACCCAGCTAATTTTTTGTATTTTCAGTAGAGACAGGGTTTCACTGTGTTAGCCAGGATGGTCTCGGTTTCCTGACCTCGTGATCCGCCTGCCTTGACCTCCCAAAGTGCTAGAATTTCAGGCGTGATCTACCGTGCCTGGCCATAAACAGTATTTTAAACCACATAATGGAATTGTGTCACCCCTTGTTCCCTATCTAGTCTCTTTTCTTCCACTATATCTTTCCTCGGCAATAAACCCACCATAGCTATATTTAGTATTATCTTTATCTTTGTGTCCTTCTAGAGTTTTCTTTAAGCAGATGCACATATAGCTATAAATATTCTATTTTTCCTTTTTCTTTTTTTTCAAAAAAGGAATTCAGGTGTCGTATCAATGTGTATTTTTCTGTGCTTTGTGAGGAACATGCTGTTTAACTCATTTGCGCCTACTGTTCCATTATTGGAACACTAAGCTTGTGGGAGTTATTTATATCCTACTGCTCAAGGTCATTGCCAAGGTCTGATTTTTTTTTCACACACACACACACACACACACACACACACTCACACACACGCTTTGCAATCTCCGGCATAAATGGGTTAATTTCCATAACTACTCATCTCGCTTAATTTCCACTACCAATCCATGAGAGAGGGTGGTTATTAGCCCCAGTTTACAGATTGTGATTCAGATACACAGAGCCTCAAAACTTAGAAAGTGGCAGAACAGGATGTAAACTCAAGTAGTCTGAACCCAGATTCTTAGTATCTGAGTCCCTTAAGTACTGATAGATAAAAATTTCAAGTCGGAATTTGAGAATAATGATAAAGGTATTTGGAAGTTTTGGTGTCTAGCCCCTCTCAATTTATAAAAATCAAATAGTATTCATTGATGTTCTTCTCCAGTCTCTAAAGCCATCTGAGTGTTATTGGGCTGTATTGCTGGGGAGGGAGTGAGTGGAAGGAGCTGGGATTTGGGAGCAGGCCAATGCAGGCAGGGCCCTTTGAAGACCTCTGAAACAGGAGGCCTGCTTCCTTTCAAAGGCCCCACCCCATCCTGCAAGACAGATGAAAATAGACTCACATCCCATATTAAATACAACAGGTAAAAAAATTCTTTAAACTTTGTAAAGGGTTTTTATAATTTTGCTTTTGGAGTTCACTGTGAGTAATTCATTTAATTTATAGTTGGCTTCTCGGTAATCATTAGGCAAACTCAAGAATTCTTAGAATGTGGGGAAAATATCTAAGCTACATATTATTTTCAAGTGTAATGAATTTTGTAATGAAAACTAAATATAACAGTTAATAAAAATGGCTTAATATGTTTTTAGACATTTAATTAAACATTAATTTTGACATTATTACTTTCTCTTTTTATTTTGTGGCCCATATATTTTCCCTCTAAAAGTCTCAAACATTTGTGCGGGACCTTCAAAAGGTGGTAGGCTTTAAGCCCAGGGCCTGAGAGAGAAAATGGAGACAATCCTGGATCTACCAAATACTAGCTGTGGGACCTGGGGAGAAGTGCTTCGACACTCTCTGAACCTCTGTGTCTTCATCTGTACAGTGAGGTAGTATCGCCTCCCACAGTAAGGTTGTGTCTGCTTGCTTGGTGTTGGGTGCAACCTGCAGCTGTCCTCCGTTTGTCACAGGACCAAAGTGGAAAGTTCAGTCGCCCTCCCGCCCACACCTGCAGCAGGGGTGAGAGGCGTCTGTCTTCCTCAACCTCAGCATCCTGACAGGCCGGGCAGGACTCCGGCTGCCTCTGCTGGAGGCTGTAATGCTCACCTGCCTGCTGCTTGTTCCCTCCTGTGTTAATCATGTATTTTTATTCTGCATTTTTGAAGCTGTGACATCTTAGGGCCTCGCTGACCCTGAAGTGCTAGCTAATTCCTAGAGACAGCAAAAGACTGGCCTGCTGCTGCTGTGAACACAACTTTCACCCACAAACAACTGCTCCAAAGCCCATACCCTACCTCCTTTTTCTGGCTCCTACGCTCTGGGACCCTGTCCCCAGCCCTCATCAATCCAGGACACACACCAGATAACTCAGAACAGCCTCTGTGCCCCGAATCCCACTGAAGTTATTCCAAATAGCCAGTCCTAAACCTCCTCACTCAAATCTTTGTCCGTTCCCTTCCATGGAAAACAATAAAGGCTCTTGCCCACATTTTCCCCTGGCTCCCTCTACCTCCCGACCGACCTTGATGCTTCCCTGTGTGACTCCCACCCTATGTGGCATGACCCTCCTACTGGGAACTGTGAATAACAAACTGTCATTTTAATTGCAGTCATCTCCTGATCTGTTGGCCTCACCACACATGAATAATTAAATCTACATTTCCAAATACCTTCCACCCCTCAGTTTGGTTATCAGAAGATACCAGCCTGGGAAAGGCAGGCCCCAGTAAGCAAGGAAATGAACTCCCAGTCCATGCAGGTCCCTGTGGTGGAGACGGGGACGGCCCAATTGATAGGCCGTGGATCTGCACCCGATAGGCCAGGGGCATGCAGCGGTCACTCTGCCCAGACAGAAGTGGTACCGGCCAAAGCCTGTCCCCAACACCCCCACCATCCTGCACTTTGAAGGAGAGTAGGCATGGAGGAGCAGTTAGTGGGCAGCCTATGAGAAAGCGGTGTTTCAGAGAAAGTGCAGAACTCAGGCAAGTTACCAGCTGCTTCTTCCTGCCCTAGGGCTCCTGCACACTCCAACCCCTGAGCATTCAGTGTGTCCGTTCAAGCCTCCTGATGGTCCAGGCAAGGCCTGTTTTATTTTTGTCGTAATTGAAAGTGAGCTGGGAACGCATGTATCTCAGTCATTTGTTAAAAGTATTTTTAATTACATTTCTGATGAATGTTCCATTGAAGTAAATACTAAAACTAAAGGATTAGAAACAAAGCATTTGAATGTATAGAGCTAGGTGTGAGAACGCAAAACATATACCTAATGACAAAGCATGTGTGTTCCCTGAATTGTGTACAAATCAAAACCCTTCTGCCCTGCCATTTCCCTCACTGCTGTCTCACTGGGTGGAAGTGGCCACGTGTAGTTTTCTAGAAAGTTCCCAGAGCACTGCTGGCTGAGCTGGTATCTCGTGACCCCTCCGGGCACATGCAGGTACATGTACCACACTCACACAGAATGCCTCGGGCACTCGGGAAAGAACACTGTGGGAACAAAAAGACCAAACAGCCTAGCTATTTCAGAACTGGCCTGCACACACGCAAAAGGACACCTGAGTTTTCTGGTGGATGAGGCAGGGGCAGATTTACCATTATAGAAGCCTAAGTTTCAGGCCAGGCACAGTGGCTCATGCCTGTAATCCCAACACTTTGGGAGGCCAAGGCAGGCGGATCCCCTGAGGTCAGGAGTTTGAGACTAGCCTGGCCAACATGGAGAAACCCCATTTCTACTAAAAATACAAAAATTAGCTGAGCATGGTGGTACACGCCTGTAATCCTGGCTACTCCAGAGGCTGAGGCTGGAGAATCACTTGAACCCAGGAGGTGGAGGTTGCAGTGAGCTGAGATTGTGCCACTGCACTCCAGCATGGATGACAGAGTGTGACTCCATCTCAAAAAAAGAAAGAGCCTAAGTTTCAGGGCTCCTGGGTTGAGTGGTCCTCTTCTAAGGCTGTCTAGTTAATTTCAAACCCATAATTTTGCTGTTTTCTTTAGAGTTAACGTTATAGCCTTTAAGGGCCAAAAAACTTGCCTCTGCCCCTGGGAAGGGGTTATGTGGGTGCTTTGTGATGCTTTTACTCCTTTCATATAAATCTGTCAAAGTGAGAACACATTTTGGAGATGGCATCTGTCAACATCATTCAAAAACAATGGCACCGGTACCTCTGCTAATAAATACATTTCAAATAGGTTATTCATAACATCTTAAAGGACTTGGATCGAAACCTATTGCCTTTCTTTGCAAGAATTGGATCTGTCAGGAATCGAAGTGGAGCTAGTCACAATGGCACATGCCAGTAGTTCAGCCACTCAGGAGGCTGACTGAAGGATTGCTTGAGCCCAGGAGCCTGATCTCACCTGTTAGTAGCCACTGTACTCCAGCCCAGGTGACACAGTGAGACCACATCTATAAAATGAAAAAAAAAAAAATCTATCTGGAATATGAGAAAAAGAACTGATAAATCAGTGCTTTTATTTCTAGGCATCATGTCTGTCTTTCTTCTAGGTTTTAAGCCTAAAAATATATTTGTAAAGGTTTAAAGCACACAGCTGCATCATTATTTTTATGGCAGTCAAATTAATTTTTCTGTCCACCATTTGTAGCCAATGGAGATTGACAGTCATGTTTTCTTACTTTAATGATGTAAACCTCATTGAAAATGAAGATTCTGGAGGATCAAAAATGGTGCTGTGACTGCTATTGATTAAGTGTCTTGTTGGCTTCATTGTTCATCCCTTCTTGGCCTCTTGGGCAGAAGGAGGCCCAAGAATAACATTGCTGACATTTCCTTGAAAAGATGCAATGCTTTGACAAAGACAGCTGCATGCTTTAAAAAAGAAGATACAGTTCTGATGTACATGCTTTAGTCTTTTCAGGACAAGTGATTGATTAAATACATAGAAGAAAGTGTTCTTAAACTCACATCGAGTCAAATGTCGATCTGACATACTTAAGAATAAAAGTCATTGTAAGATGGTGAGTTTCAAAAACTGCATGACTTACACAATTTTTAAAAAGAAATTGATGAAATAGGAAGAAATAGAGGAGGAGAATACACAGTAGAGTAATTGTAACATTTAATTGGAATAAACATTTCTAGTATTGTAGCTGTGAAATCCTGAATGTGTTCAAAATGCAGTTTCTAATGATGCAGAAAATGAAATGCTGCTTTTAAATGGCAAAGTCCAAACATTATGTAGATACTGAAGCTTCTGTTTAATTAAGTTTTTATTCATTTGAAATTAGTTGTAAGGTTGTCCTCGATATCTGTGCTTTATAGATGAGCTCGCTTTATTTCAATACCTTCGTCATCTACTCTCTTCATTTATTCTCAAATTACAGTGAAGTTTTACAATGTTTTACTTTTCGAGTTGTGCCTTTTCATCTCTGTGTTTTATTGGGAATATACTTTTTCATCTCTCTTTGGGATTATGAAAAGTATTGTGAATATTAGGCTCATTACTAAGACATTTGATGCAGATTTTTGTCTATGACAGTGTTTCTGAAGTTATTACTATAACACTTGCTGATTTTGATTACAGATAGTACAGAGAGCTAGTCCTCAGAGTCATGGACGTTCATGGATGTTTAGTGTAGCATTTAGGGACATGCCTGTTTGGAGTTGGGTGGCCCTGGATGGAAGCCTGTATCTTCCCTACACAGCTGGATGATCTGGAGCAATTATCTACCTTACTAAGCCTTGTTTGCTCACCTATGAATAAAGGGTGGTAATACCTGTCCCATAGGGATGCCATAAAGGGATTAAATTAGACAGTGTATGGAAAGAGCTGAGCACAATGCTCTTTTGTGATAAGAACTCAATAGTTGATATCTACTAGCATAGCTTAATGGTAAGTACAGCAATAATAAATATTTATTGAATGCTAACTGTGTTTCAAATGCCGTATTATGAACCATGATTTTTTTTAAAAAAGAGTAACTCCTGATATTGAAGAGCTTATATTTCCTGGTAGGCAGCACAGATATTTAAGTGATAATTGCAATATAATATGATAACCTCATTTCTAGTAATACTATGACATTTTGTGAGCAGGGATAATGTGTTGCTTTAAAAAGATAATCAGTTTCATAAACTAGATTCTGAATTAACAAGCGCAGTGCTAACACTACCCTAACTGAACAGTTATAGCAAAGGCTAAGGGTCTTAGAGAAGAATTTAATCACCTTTCTTACCAAAAGATGATTTCAGTAACAATAAAGTTCCACCTCCCCCCCATAATATTATGTTTCCAAAAACAAATGGTGAGGAAACCATAGAGTATTTTTGCTTCTCTGGAGTCAGGGACAGGGTCTCTGACTTGGGACTGTGTTTCCTAGCTGCTATTTGCCTTAGACCTTTTAGGTTGTGTTTCTGAAGATTGAGTCTAAATTGAACATGACAGAAAGGGTTCAGGTGAACAGATTAGCTCATCTGTCTTCCATCAGCACACCTGCTGCTTTTGGGAACCCAGCCCCCAACATAGGGCAGAACCTTTTCTCTTTCAAGCATGAACTACTGATAAATTCAGCTAGGTGAGATAGTTCAGCCTTCTCATTAAGAGAAAAGAAGTGATGAAATTTTAAAAATTAGGAGTAACTGGACATTTCATTAAGGGAAATGTGTTATTTCCTATAGCGCACTAGGTACGAGTTGAAGTCAATACATTTTAAACATGGTTTTCCTAAATTGAAGTCTTTAAAAAATAAAACTTTTAAGAAAGTATCCCAAATTAATATGGTACAATTTTGCAGAAATACTGCTCTTTGGCCAATCAAGAAAACGTGATGATGAAATTTTTTGTGCGGCAGTTATTCTGATGTAATCTACATCTGCCTTATTTTTTCCATCACTAATTTTGTTCAGTTTGGCTAATTAAACTTTTTCATGAAGCGTGGTATATAGACCATTTTTAAATGACCCTACTCCAATGGACTTGAAGTTAAAGTTGTCCAAAAGGCAATGAGGAGTTTTCCTAACAGCAAAGGTGCATCTTTTGCATTTTTCTAGCAGGGAAGGGGAGGCAGTAGAGGACTGTGAATGCTTTTAGCTCTGTTCTTAGGCCTGACATCATGGAAATGTGTCCGAACTGCTTTAGGAGACTCTCTGACCTTGCACATACCTCCTTTATTCCTGAAAAAGAAATTGTAATGACTCCAGTATATAAATTTAAATTTACTGTGAGCATCTTGGGGCATGTGTATGTTGGGGCAGGTTAAGGCCAGTCCATTTAAAAACAAAGTTCCCCAGCAGCAGCTGGCCAGAGACAAAGTGATTCCACCCACTTTAAAATGTGTGCATGGAACGTGGTGATCAGACCTTGCTAGCATGGTCAGGTAAGGTCAGGTAAGCCTTTCTGAGGTAGGAAAGATGCAATCTAACTGGACAAAATGTGATCAGGGTTACGAATGAGGCAGAGGATACATACAAGGTGTATATATATATATATATATATATATATATATATATATATATATATTTATTTATTTTTTTTTTATATATTGCATTTTAGGTTTTGGGATACATGTGAAAAAAATGCAAGATTGTTGCATAGGTGCATATGTGGCAGTGTGATTTGCTGCCTTCCTCCCCTTCACCTATATGTGGCATTTCTCCCCATGCCATCTCTCCCCAACTCCCCACCCCTCACTGCCCCCCCCACCCCTCCCCAACAGACCCCGGTGTATAGTGCTCCCCTCCCTGTGTCCATGTGTTCCCATTGTTCAACACCCGTCTATGAATGAGAACATGCGGTGTTTGATTTTGTGTTCTTGTGTCAGTTTGCTGAGAATGATGGTTTCCAGGTTCATCCATGTCCCTACAAAGGACGCGAACTCATCGTTTTTGATGGCTGCATAATATTCCATGGTGTATATGTGCCACATTTTCCCTGTCCAGTCTGTCATCGATGGGCATTTGGGTTGCTTCCAGGTCTTTGCTATTGTAAACTGTGCTGCAATGGACATTCGTGTGCATGTGTCCTTAGAGTAGAACGATTTATAATCCTTTGGATATATACCCAGTAATGGGATTGCTGGGTCAAATGGAATTTCTATTTCTAGGTCCTTGAGGAATCGCCACACTGTCTTCCACAATGGTTGAACTAATTTACACTCCCACCAACAGTGTAAAAGTGTTCCTATTTCTCCACATCCTCTCCAGCATCTGTTGTCTCCAGATTTTTTAATGATCGCCGTTCTAACTGGCGTGAGATGATATCTCAATGTAGTTTTGATTTGCATTTCTCTAATGACCAGTGATGCTGAGCATTTTTTCATATGTTTGTTGGCCTCTTGTATGTCTTCTTTTGAAAAGTATCTGTTCATATCCTTCGCCCATTTTTGAATGGGCTTGTTTGTTTTTGTCTTGTAAATCTGTTTCAGTTCGTTGTAAATTCTGGATTTGTCAGATGGGTAGGCTGCAAAAATTTTTTCCCATTCTGTTGGTTGCCGATTCACTCTATTGACTGTTTCTTTCGCCGTGCAGAAGCTGTGGAGTTTGATTAGGTCCCATTTGTCTATTTTGGCTTTTGTTGCCAATGCTTTTGGTGTTTTGGTCATGAAGTCCTTGCCCAAAAGTGTTTGTTTTAGAGCGCGCCCAAGATGGCGGTGCTGTCGTCGTTGGGGGTGGCGGCGGCAGAGGGGGCGGCGGCCCTGGCGGCAGCGGAGAGGGCAGCCGTGACGGTGGCAGCGGTGGCACGGGATCTGGGCCGGGGGGCAATGAGGCGGCCGCGGCGGGCCAGCGGCGAAGCCGTGTAGCGGAGAAGCTCCTCCTCCCTGCTTTCCTTGGCCGAGCCGGGGGCGTCCGGAGCGGGCTCCCCACCCCTCGACTCCCGCTACCCGCACTGCACCCGCACCCTGGCCCGGAGGATGATGAAGCTTAAGTCTAACCAGACCCGCACCTACGACGGCGACGGCTACAGGAAGCGGGCCGCATGCCTGTGTTTCCGCAGCGAGAGCGAGGAGGAGGTGTTACTCGTGAGCAGTAGTCGCCATCCAGACAGATGGATTGTCCCTGGAGGAGGCATGGAGCCCGAGGAGGAGCCAAGTGTGGCAGCATTTCGTGAAGTCTGTGAGGAGGCTGGAGTAAAAGGGACATTGGGAAGATTAGTTGGAAATTTTGAGAACCAGGAGAGAAAGCACAGGACGTATGTCTATGTGCTCATTGTCACTGAAGTGCTGGAAGACTGGGAAGATTCAGTTAACATTGGAAGAAGAGGGAATGGTTTAAAAGAGAAGACGTCATAAAAGTGCTGCAGTATCACAAACCCGTGCAGGCGTCATAGTTTGAAACATTCAGGCAAGGCTACTCAGCCAACAATGGCACCCCAGTCGTGGCCACCACGTACTCAGTTTCTGCTCAGAGCTTGATGTCAGGCATCAGATGACTAAAGACTTCCTGTAAGAGAAACGGAAATTGGAAACTAGACTGAAGTAAGTGCAGATCTTCCTTCTCACCCCGGCTCTTTCCACTTCTCCTCAGAGGCCTCTTTCAAATAGGCATGATGGGCAGCAGAGAAAGGGTATATTGATAATGTTGCTGTTTGGTGTTAACTGATAGGGCTTTTTCTTCTCTTTTTATTGAGGGGTGGGCGTTGGGTGTGTAATTTGTAAGTACTTTTGTGCATGATCTGTCCCTCCCTCCTCCCATCCCTGCAGTCCTCTGAAGAGAGACCAACAGCCTTCTCCTGCCTTGGATTCTGAAGTGTTCCTGTTTGTCTTATCCTAGCCCTGGCCAGACATTTTTCTTTGATTTTTAATTTTTTTTTTATTAAAAGATACCAGTATGAGATGATAACCTTTCAAGAATTTGTCCTATAATGTGCTGTACAGTTCAGTAGGGTGGTCACTTTCATTGCAGGATACATTTATCTATACATTATATACTGGACATATAATATGTAAATAAATGACTTCTAGAAAGAGAAAAAAAAGTTTTTTTTTAAAACTAAAATTTTAAAATTTGCCAATCCTTTTTTTTCTTACTGATTTCTGAGTTTTGGTTCTTGTTCAGGAAGGTTTTTTTCACCTCACGAATTACAGATAATACTTTCTAAAGTTTTCTTGTAATAGTTTTTTAAGTTTTGCTACTTTTAATACTGCCGGAGTTTCTTTTTGTTCTAGTAGGTGATAGGGTTGCCTAGTCCTTTCTTTCTCCGGGGATTTGAAGTATCATTTTAACAGATACTGAATTCTAAGATATCTGTAACTATGTATATTTCTGGACTATTTGTTTTCATTGATTCATTTGCCTTTTCCTGTGCCGCCACTACATTGTTTTAGTTACTGTAGCTTTGTGATCTTTTGATCAACATTTTATTTCTTGTTTGAGTACTCTGTTATGAAATTTAGAAACTAGAGATTTACACACAATTATAAAATGACAATTTCACTTCTCATTGCTGCCTAATGGCTTATAAGTGAGATAGAGCTTATTTAAAGGCCAAAAAATAACCTGTTGACTTCTAAAATGATAGCGTGTGAACATGCTTACTTGTCTTGATTTTATTAATCACCAAATTAGTAAATTGTTTCTGTAATAATTTCCCAAAGCTAATTGTTACTACATGTTATTTCTTCTCTTTTTTTTTTTTTGATGGAGTCTCGCTCTTTTGCCAGGTTGGAGTGCAGTGGCTCTTGGCTCACTGGAACCTCCACCTTCTGGGTTCAAGCGATTCTCCTGCCTCAGCCTCCCAAGAAGCTGGGACTACAGGCGCGTGCCACCATACCCAGCTATTTTTTTTAAAAGTATTTTTAGTTTTTCTTCTTTTGTTTTTTATTATACTTTAAGTTTTGGGATACATGTGCAGATCTTGCAGGGTTGTTACATAGATATACACATGCCATGGTGGTTTGCTGCCTTCATACCCCCGTCACCTACATTAGGTATTTCTCCTAATGTTATCTCTCCCCAAACTCCCCAACCCCTGCTATCCTTCCCTAGCACCCCACCCCCTAACAGACCCCAGTGCGTTATGTTCCCTTCTCTCCCTCCCTGTATCTATGTGTCCTCATTGTTCAACTCCCACTTAAGAGTGAGAACATTCGGTGTTTGGTTTTCTGTTCTTGTGTCAGTATGTTGAGAATGATGGTTTCCAGCTTCATCCATGTCCCTGCAAAGGACATGAACTCATCCTTTTTTATGGCTGCATAGTATTCCATGGTGTATATGTGCCACATATTCTTTATCCGGTTTATCATTGATGGGCATTTGGGTTGGTTCCAAGTCTTTGCTATTGTGAACAATGCCTCAATGAGCGTATGTGTGCATGTGTCTTTATAATAGAACAATTTATAATCCTTTGGGTATATACCCAGTAATGGGATTGCTGGATCAAATGATATTTGTATTTCTAGATCCTTGAGGAATCTATTTCTCAAGGATAGAAATAGAAATAAAAGTGTTCCTATTTCTCCACATCCTCTCCAGCATCCGTTGTCTCCAGATTTTTTAATGATTGCATACTAACTGGCATGAGATGGTATCTCAATGTGGTTTTGATTTGCATTTCCCTAAGGACCAGTGACAATGAGCATTTTTCATATGTTTGTTGGCCACATAGATGTCTTCTTTTGAAAAGTGCCTGTTCATATCCTTTTGCCCACTTTTTGACGGTTTTGTTTGTTTTTTCTTGTAAATCTGTTTTAGTTCTTTGTAGATTCTGGATATTAGCCCTTTGTCAGATTGGTAGCTTGCAAAAAATTTTTCCCATTCTGTTGGTTGCCAGTTCACTCTGATGATTGCTTCTTTGTTGTGCAAAACCTTTTAAGTTTAATTAGATCCCATTTGTCTATTTTGGCTTTTGTTGCCATTGCTTTTGGTGTTTTAGTCATGAAGTCCTTGCCTATGCCTATGTCCTAAATGGTTTTGCCTAGGTTTTCTTCTAGGGATTTTATGGTGTTAGGTCTTATGTTTAAATCTTTAATCTATCTGGAGTTAATGTTAGTTTAAAGTGTAAGGAATGGGTCCAGTTTCAGCTTTCTGCACGTGGCTGGCCAGTTTTCCCAACACCATTTATTAAGCAGGTAATCCTTTCCCCATTGCTTGTTTTTCTCAGGTTTGTCAAAGATCGGATGGTTGTAGGTGTGTAGTGTTACTTTCAAGGCCTCTGTTCTGTTCCATTGGTCTGTATCTCTGTTTTGGTACCAGCACCGTGCTGTTTTGATTACTGTAGCCTTGTAGTATAGTTTGAAGTCAGGTAGCGTGATGCTTCCAGCTTTGTTCTTTTTGCTTGATTGTCTTGGCTATCTATGCAGGCTCTTTTTTTGGTTCCAAATGAAGTTTAAGGTGGTTTTTTCCAGTTCCGTGAAGAAGATTAGTGGTAGCTTGATGGGCATAGCATTAACTCTATAAATTACTTTGGGCAATATGGCCATTTTCACGATATTGATTCTTTTTAACCATGAGCATGGAATGTTTTCCCATTTATTTGTGTCCTCTTATTTCCTTGAGCAGTGGATTGTAGTTCTCCTTGAAGAGGTCCTTCATATCCCTTGTTAGTTGTATTCCTAGGCGTTTTGTTCTCTTTGTGGCAGTTGTGAATGGGAGTTCACTCATGATTTGGCTCTCTGTTTCTCTGTTATTGATGTATAGGAATGCTTGTGATTTTTGCACACTGATTTTGTATCCTGAGACTTTGCTGAAGTTGCTTATCAGCTTCAGGAGATTTTGAGCTGAGACGATGGGGTCTTCTAAATATACAATCATGTCATCTGCAAATAGGGACAATTTGACTTCCTCTTTTCCTAATTGAATACCCTTTATTTCTTTTTCTTGCCTGATTGCTCTGGCTAGAACTTCCAATACTGTGTTGAATAGGAATGGTGAGAGAGGGCACCCTTGTCTAGTGCCAGTTTTCAAAGGGAATGCTTCTAGTTTTTTCCCATTCAGTATGATAAGGCTGTGGGTTTGTCATAGATAGCTCTTATTATTTTGAGATATGTTCCATCGATACCTAGTTTATTGAGAGTTTTTAGCATAAAGCGTTGTTGAATTTTGTCAAAGGCCTTCTCTGCATCTATTGAGATAATCATGTGGTTTCTGTCTTTAGTTCTGTTTATGTAATGGATTACATTTATAGATTTGCATATATTGAACCAACCTTGCATCCCTGGGATGAAGCCTACTTGATGATGATGAATAAGCTTTTTGATGTGCTGTTGCATTTGGTTTGCCTGTATTTTATTGAAGATTTTTACATCAATGATCATCATGGATATTGGTCTGAAATTTTCTTTTTTAGTTGTGTCTCTGCCAGGTTTTGGTATCAGGATGATGTTGGTCTTATAAAATGAGTTAGGAATTCTTCCCTCTTTTTGTATTGTTTGGAATAGTTTCAGAAGGAATGGTACCAGCTCCTCTTTGTATGTCTGGTAGAATTTGGCTGTGAACCCCTCTGGACCTTGACTTTTTTTAGTTGGTAGGCTATTAATTGCTGCCTCAACTTCAGACCTTGTTATTGGTCTCTTCAGGGATTCAGCTTCTTCCTGGTTTAGACTTGGAAGGGTGTACGTTTCCAGGAATTTATCCACTTCTTCTAGATTTACTGGTTTATGTTGCATAGAGTTGTTTGTAATAATCTCTGATGTTAGTTTGTATTTCTGTGGAATCGGTAATGATATCCCCTTTATCATTTTTATTGCATCTATTCTATTCTTTCTTTTTTTTTTTTTTTTGTTAGTCTGGCTATCGGGCTATTTTGTTGATATTTTCAAAAAAACAGCTTTGATTTATTTTAATGATTTTTTGAAGGGTTTTTTGTGTCTCTATCTCCTTCAGCTGTGTGCTGATCTTAGTTATTTCTTGTCTTCTGCTAGCTTTTGAATTTGTTTGATCTTGCTCCTCATTCTTTTAATTTTGATGATAAGGTGTCAGTTTTAGATCTTTCCTGACTTCTCATGAGGACATTTAGTGCTATATATTTTCCTCTAGACACTGCTTTAAATGTGTCCCCGAGATTCTGGTATGTTGTGTCTTCATTCTTGTTGTTTTTGAAGAACATCTTTATTTCTGCCGTCCTTTCATTATTTATCCAGTAGTCATCCCGAAGCAGGTTGTTCAGTTTCCATATAGTTGTGCGGTTTTGAGTGAGTTTCTTAATCCTGAGTTCTAATTTGATTGTACTGTGGTCTGGGAGACTGGTTGTTAGATTTCCTTTCTTTTGCATTTGCTGAGGAGTGATTTCCTTCTAATTATGTGATCAATTTTAGAGTAAGTGCAATGTGTTACTGAGAAGAATGTATATTCTGTGGATTTGGGGTGGAGAGTTCTGTAGATGTCTATTAGGTCTGTTTGGTCCAGATCTGAGTTCACGTCCTGGATAGCCTTGTTAATTTTCTGTCTCTTTGATCTGTCTTATATTGACAGTGGGATGTTAAAGTCTCCCACTATTATTGTGCTGGAGTCTAAGTCTCTTTGTAGGTCATTATGAACTTGCTTTATGTATCTGGGTGCTCCTGTATTGGGTGCATATATATTTTGGATAGTTAGCTCTTCTTGTGGCATTGATCCCTTTATCATTATGCAATGCCCTCCTGTGTCTGTTTTGATCTTTGTTGGTTTAAAGACCGTTTTAACAGAGACTAGGATTGCAACTCCTGCTTTTTTTTTTTTGCTCTTCATTCGCTTAGCAAATCTTCCTTCATTCCTTTATTTTGAGTCTATGTGTGTCTTTGGACATGACATGGGTCTCCTGAATACAGCACACTGATGGGTCTTCATTTTTTATCCTATTTGTCAGTCTGTTTCTTCTGATTGGGGCATTTAGCCCTTTTACATTTATAGATAATATTGTTATGTGTGAATTTGATCCTGCCATTTTGATACTACCTGCTTGTTTTGTCCGTTAGTTGACACAGTTTCTTCATCGTGTTGATGGTCTTTACCACTTGCTGCATATTTGCAGTGGCTGGTACAGGTTGTTTTTTTCCATGTTTTGTGCTTCTTTCAGGAGCTCAGTAGCCCTTGTAAGGCAGTCCTGGTGGTGACGAAATCTCTCAGCAATTGCTTGTCCATAAAGGATTTTATTTTTCCTTGGCTTATGAAGCTTAGTTTTGCTGGATATGAAATTCTAGGTTGAAAGTTCTTTTCTTTAAGGATGTTGAATATTGGCCCCCTCTCTCTTCTGGCTTGTAGGGTTTCTGCCGAGAGATCTGCTATGAGTCTGATGGGCTTCCCTTTGTGGGTAACCCGAACTTTCTCTCTGGCTGCCCTTAGTATTTTTTCGTCTGTTTCAATCCTGGTGAATCTGATGATTATGTGTCTTGGTGTTGCTCTTCCTGAGGAGCATCTCTGGTTTTCTCTGTATTTCCTGGATTTGAATATTGGCCTGCCTTGCTAGGTTGTGGAAGTTCTCCTGGATAATATCCTGAAGAATATTTTCCAGCTTGGATTCATTCTTTCTGTCACATTCAGGTACACCAGTCAAACATAGATTAGGTCTTTTCACATAATCCCATATTTCTTGGAGGCTTTGTTCATTTCTTTTCTCTGTTTTTTCTCCAGTCTTGCCTTCTCGTTTTATTTCATTGAGTTGATCTTCAATCTCTGACATCCTTTCGTCTGCTTGACTGATTGGCTATTGAAACTTGTGTATGCCTCACAAAGTTCTTGTGCTGTTTTTTTCAGCTTCATCAGTCATTTATGTTGTTCTCTAAGCTGGTTATTCTAGTTAGCATTTCATTTAACCTTTTTTCAAGGTTCTTAGATTTCTTGGCATTGGGTTAGAACATGTTCCTTTAGCTCAGAGAAGTTTGTTATTACCCACCTTCTGAAGCCTGCTTCTGTCAATTAGTCAAACTCATTCGCCATCCAGTTTTGTTCCCTTGCTGGTGAGGAGTTGTGAACCCTTGGAGGAGGAGAGACATTCTGGTTTTTGGTGTTTTCATCCTTTTTGCGCTGGTTTCTTCCCATCTTCGTGGATTTATCTACTTTTGATATTTGAAGTTGGTGATTTTTGGATGGGGTCTCTGAGTGGACTTCCTTTTTGTTGATGTTGAGACTATTTCTTTCTGTTTTTTTTGTTTTTTTTTTTTAAGTTCTAACCAGCTTCTTTGCTGCAGTACTGCTGGAGGTCCATTCCAGACCCTGCTTGCCTGGGAATCACCTGCGGGGGTTGCAGAACAGCAAGGATTGCTGTCTTTTCCTTCCTGTGGTAGCTTCATCCCAGAAAAGTTATCTGCTAGATGTCAGCCAGAGCTCTCCCGTATGGGGTGACTCTTTGGATATACAGGGATCAGGGAGCCTCTTGAGGAGGCAGTCTGTCCCTTGTTAGAGCTCAAGTGTTGTGCTGGGAGCTCTGTTTCTACCTTCAGAGCTGCTGGGCAGGGATGTTTAATTAAGTCTGTTGCAGCGGAACTCAAAATGACTCCTTTTCCCAGGTGCTCTGTTCCAGGAAGCTGTGGCTTTATTTTTAAGTCCCTGATGGGCTGCTGCCTTTTTCAGAGATTCCCCCTCCAGCAAGGAGAGAGTCTAGTCACAGTCTGCCTGCAGAGGTGTTGTTGAGCTGCTGCGGACTCCCCCCAGCTGCTGTGTAAACTTCTTTGTGCTTTTGTTTACATAGGTAAGGTTAGAGCTGCCTCAGTAATGGTGGACACCCCTCCCCACACCGAGCTAGACTGTCCAGGGTCCAGCTCAAACTGCTATGCTGGCTGCGAAAATTTCAAGCCAGTGGGTTTCAGTTTGCTGGTTTCCGTGGGGGTGGGACCCACGGGGCCACATCTCCTGGCTCCCTGCCTTCAGCCCCCTTTCTCTTAGAGGTATGGGCAATTTTGTCTTGCAGGCACTCTAGGTGCCAGTCAAAACTGCTGCTCAGGTTTGTGCTGGGAACTCACAGCACTGGCTGAATTGGCTGCTCAGATTTGACTTGGAAACTCATGGTGCCTATCGGTATGCAGGGATCTCCTGGTCTGTGGGCTGCAAAGGTGTGGGAGCAGTACAGCATCTGAACCGGATCTCTGGAGTGGCTGGAAATGTCCCTGATGGCCTCCATTGGGTAGGAAGGAGGGCCCTCCAGCCCATTGCACTTCCCGGGTGAGGCAGCGCCCCACTCTGCCTCAGTTTGCCCTCCTTGGGCTACACCCACTCTCCAACCAGTCCCATTGAGATGAACTTGGTACCTCAGTTGGAGATGTGGAAATCACTTGCCTTCTGCATCGCTCTCGCTGGGAACTGCGCTCTGGAGCTGTTCCTATTGAGCCATCTTGGCGGAAGTCCTCTTTTTTGTATTTTTATTAGAGACAGGGTTTTATCATGTTGGCCAGGATGGCCTCGATCTCTTGACCTTGTGATCTACCTGCCTTGGCCTCCCAAAGTGCTGGGATTACAGGTGTGAGCCACCTTGCGCAGCCTACATGTTATTTCTTAAATATTCTATTAATGTAACAAGACTCCTGTAACGTGTAATAAAACAATTCAATAAATGATCAGAATGAGAATGTTACTGAAGGCATTGTTAGAGTAATTTGAAATTTGAGTCCAATTGATGAACTCTAGGAGTGTATGTATTTTTATGCAGTAGCCTCTCATTTAAATTCTTAAAGGATAAATTCAAATCAGTGGAAAGTCAAATAATGCAACTTTTTTTGTTGTTGTTGAGACAGAATTTCCCTCTGTTACTCAGGCTGGAGTGCAGTGGCACGATCTCGGCTCACTGCAACCTCTACCTCCTGAAGCGATTTCCTGCCTGAGTCTCATGAGTAGCTGGGATTACAGGCACCCGCCACCATGCCCAGCTAATTTTCATATTTTAAGGAGAGACAGGGTTTCACCATGTTGTCCAGGCTGGTCTCGGACTCCTGACCTGAATTAATCTGCTGGTCTTGGCCTCCCAGAGTGCTGAGATTACAGGCGTGAGCCACCGTGCCTGGCCATAGTAATGCAGTATTTAAATACATGAGTTTATTACTTTAAGGATACAGTCTTCTCTAACTATGTTTTCTGGAACAGGTCCTTAGAACTACTTGAAATGCTAGATAAGAATGGTTTGTTTTTAACTTTTGAATTATTTACCTTCAAATGGATGCTGTTAAAGTATTTAAAGGATATTGAAAAGTAGCTTGAATATTTTAAACATTTTTCAATATACCTTTGTATTGTTAACTTCTTTAAAAAATTTTTTAACTTTTTTTTTAATGCTACTTCAGGTGGAATGAATAGTTACTTTTTTAAAGAATAATTATCCTTCATTTGCGTTTTAATCATAAATTGAGCTCAATATGTCTTAATTATAAAAAGTATCAAAATTGGGCAAGGCATGGTGGCTTATGCCTGTAATCCCAGCACTTTGGCAGGCCGCCCAGGCAGGTGGATCGCTTGAGGTCAGGAGTTCAAGACCAGCCTAGTGAACATGACAAAACCCAATCTCTACTAAAATACAAAAAAATAGCTGGGCATAGTGTCATACACCTGTAATCCTAAGTACTTGGGAGGCTGAGACGCAAGAATAAAGAGGCAGAAGTTGCAGTGAGCCGTGATTGTGTCACACTCCAGCCTGGGTAAAAGAGTGAGACTCTGTCTCAAAAAAAAAAAATTATCAAAATTGAAGAATTTTATGTCTTCCTTGTTTTTGTCTTCAAATTAAAAATTAACTGCACTCCTTTCCAGACTGGGAAACTAAGCCTTGTTTAGAAGTCATCACTTTTAAAGGGTCATTAGGGTTTATCTTCTAGGGAGAGTAAGTACTATATCAGGGTGAATTCTCTGCTATCAAAAGGGAGACTTTGGGGAATGGAAAACATCTAAAATAAAAGAGCTAGGATTTACCTAAAACTGTATTAAATTTACAGGTGGAATTTTGCCCAGCTTAGCAGAGTATTTAGAAATAGATATCTATAAATAGTGTGGAATGTTGGGTGTATTTGAGGATTGGAAAGCTATTCGGTAAAAAAGAGGTAAGCAGCAGTCTTGGAGTTGAGATACCATTGCTGATACAGGGAAAACATAGGAAACTTTATAAAGAGAGAACAAAATGGAAATAAGGCCTTTGGGATGCCACGAAATGAGGAAATCACCAACCTCAGTGAATGGCCCAAAGTAGAATAGGGAATAGAATAGAAAGATGCATAACCAACACTGGGGATATGAACTCCAATGAGTGTTGTCATCATCCTAAGAATGCATTTTAGGTTTATATTTATGGGGGAGAGATTCCTTGCCTATTTGTGAGGTAGCACTTGAAATGAGATTTCTAGTTTGGTTGCTGAGAAAAGAATGGGTTTTTAGTGTTTGAGATTGTATTCTAGATATGCAGACGTAGAGTTTGAGGCTAACAGTACTGTTAGTTTGTCTGGAATTGGGATAGTATTAAATGTATTCACTGGGAGTTACTTACTTTTAGTCTTACTTTTAAAGGTCAGCAGTAACTTCCATCATTTACTTCATTAAAATGTTTTCATTATTAACTATTGGCTATTGCTATGTAATAAATTACTTCAAAACCTTAATGGCTTCAAACAACAAATATTAATATCTCACAGGCTCTTGGATAGGGAATTCAAGAGTGGCCTAGTTGGGTTGTTCTGGTTCACTGTTTCTCAGGAAATTGTAATCAAGATAATGGCCAGGGCTGGTGGCTTACTCCTGTAATTCCAGTACTTTGGAAGGCTGAGGTGGGCAGATCACTTCAGGTCAGGAGTTCAAGACCAGTCTGGCCAATATGATGAAACCCTGTCTCTACTAAAAATACAAAAAATTAGCCGGGCATGGTGGAGGGCACCTGTAATCCCAGCTATCTGGGAGGCTGAGGCAGGATAATTGCTTGAGTGAGCAGAGATCACACCACTGTACTCCAGCCTGGGTGACAAAGTGAGACTCAGTCTCAGAAAACAAAAAAGATAATGGCCACAGCATGGCTCGACTGCTACTGGAGGATTTACTTCTGAGATGGCTCACTCAGATGGCTTTTGACTATTGGAAGCAGGCCTGTTCCTTGCCAGGTAGATCTCTTTCTAGGATTGCTCCATGTATTCTTTGTGGAAGCTTGTTCTCCCTCCACCTTCCCCTCTCTCCCAGCCAACAATCCAAGAGATAATAAGGAGGATCTGCAGTGCTTAGTATGACCCAGTCTCAAAAGTTATATCTCATCAGTTCCTCCATATTCTTATCTTTAAAAGTGAGTCAATAAGTATAACCCACACTCTAGGGGAGGGAAATTAAGCTCCAGCTTTTGAAGGAAGGAGTATTAGAATTTGTGGACATACATTAAAACCACCTCAACTCCATATGCCTCTGTTTATTCTCTCATCTTGAGTTATCATTTATGCATTACTACAGTGTTTGCCAGATAATTGAACGTGATATTTTGAAATGTGAAGCAGAATTACAATTTTACCATTATCATTGGACTGAATCTCTGATAGTCCTTAATATTGTTACTTTTGTATGTGATTCAATAAAAAATATTTCAGAGCCTGCTGTGTGGAAGACATTGTGTAAAGTCTCTTTTTGTCCCCCACTCCCATCCCCCCCATTTTCTGCACACACTCCCTATGTTTCTCCCTTTCTTTATTTTTCTCTGTAGCACTTTGCTGTTGCTTTCTCCTTTCCTCACTATGTTCCAGCCATGCCAGTCTCCATACATAGAACCTACCAGGCATTCTTTTGCCTTAGGACCTTTGTTATAGCTGCGACTTTTGCCCGCAGTGGTGTTCTCCCAAATTTTCACGTTTGACTTCCTTTCCTCTGAAGTTTTTGGTCAAAGGTCACCTTTCAATGAGGACTTCTTGACCACCCTATGTAAAATTCCAACCTGCTCCTACATAAATATTCCCAGTATCCTTAACTCTGCTCTTCTTTTTCTAGCATACTATATAGTTTATTTGTTAGGTTTATTATTGTTTATTCTAGCTGGAATGTAAGATTCCCCAAAGGCAGAAATCTTTGTCTGCTTTGTTTACTTACCTCAAGTGCCTAGAACGTGAGTGCTTGTTATATTATTTTTTGAGGGGTGTAATCACTAACATATATTTAGACTATTATCTTTTTTTTTTTTTTTTTTTTAGCTAGAATGTAAACTCCATGAGGGCAGAGATTTTTGTCTATTTTATTCATTGCTTTACCCAGCACATAACACAATGTCAGGCGTGTAGTAGGCATTCATTAATTGTTAAGTAAATGAAAACACTGGGTTAGCAGTTTTTCATTTGGGCCACTTATTTTGTTTTTCATAGTGGAATCAACATTTTTTTTATCTTTGTAAAATTGATACATGTTTATTATGTAAAATTTTAGTCCATATAGAAAAGTAAATGAAGAAAATAACATCTACCCTAATCATACCTTGTTATACCTAGACATAATCTTCAGTTTATGTATTATTGGTTATGTTTATATGTAGGATGTCTGTGTATAAATTTATTTTTTATGAGAATGTGTCTGTTTTGCAGACTGAATTTTTATGCTTAATGTGGAAATCTTAACACATTCAAAATAGAACCATGTCTTTTTAGTGTCTACTTAGCAGTATATATTAAAACATTGAAAATTGTCTATTCAGAACTATGAAGTTATCCAAACTGTACATAAGTTATATTCTATTCCTAAGTATTTTACTTATGAGAAAAATATTCCAAATAATAGCACCCCTTAATATTTCGTAAACTTAAAATATGACTGCCAGAAAAATCGTGCAAGAGAACTTTGGTCTAAAGAACAAATGAAGTATAATAATTCTAGAAAATTCAAATTTAAGATGTAGGAGGCAAGATCAGGATGAAGTTTGGAATAATGAGGGAAAGGTTGATGAACTGCAAAATATATTAAGTGAATATGCTATTGGCAAAGAAATTTACTGCTTTGAATAAAAACGTAGTCATTGTCCTATAGAACATATAATGTAGTCATATGCTAAATATATGACTATAGGTAGCTATCCTATAAAACTGGGTATGTTCACTGTCATAAGTTGATACAAAAAGTATTTTTTGGCCTTAATTGAACTGAGCTATTAAATGAGTTCAGAAGAGGAAGCAATGTTTTCTGAATGGGATAATTTGGGTCAACTTATATTAGTCTAGTCATTCTTTTATTGCTTTCATATTATCTTCAGAGTTATAATTAGTATTAATGTTTTGTTCCAGTTTATGGGGAATAATTTCGTAAAACATTATCAATTAACATTTTATACAAAACATTGGGTAATTTAAGGGAATTGCTATTATTTCATCCTGGGTAAATCATATTTTATCTTTTACCACTGAAGGTAGCTAAACATAAGAGATAGGTTATTTCTTCTTTAAAATATTCATCGTCTTCATGTTTTTATTTTGAATGGTTTCTTTTTTTATGTTCTTTTTCAATGAGTTTAAGCATCTTTAAATACTTTTTTTTTTTTACTTTTTCTTCAGATTGAACTCATTTGCCAGCAAAATAATATTATAGTATTGGAAGATACAATAAAAAGACTTAAATCTTTAAGTACATTTTTCATAAATATATGTTGAGGAATTATTTTTATTTGATCAGTAAAGCATAAAAAATTGTATCTTTTTGTGAGCAAAAAAATATGTTTGTTTTCTAATATCTGCACCAGCTGCTAGGGACACAGGAGAACCCCCATCTATAAGAGTGACTTTTTTTGCTTCTTTCATCACTATTTTTTTTTTCCTAGAGGCAGAGAACAACTTTTGGTTGGCTTTATTAATGTCCTTATCTGTTAATTGATTTAAAATGATGACTGAATAATTCTCAAAATATAAAGTATATTTGTTTACACATTAACTGTTATCCCCCTTAGTAATAAATATTTTTAAGCTATACATTTTGTTACATAATTCCAAACATTGTTTTATTTATGTAACAATGTGAAATGGAAAGTGCTCTGTTTGAACATTTTAATGTTATTTAAAATATTTAAAACCCTCTGTCTGTAAGTATATCTATAATTTTCTCCCAATAAAGTATTGTTAAGTAAATGTTGTCAAAGAAGTGTTTCTAAATATATTAAAGTTAATGGAAATTCATGGGAATGCTTACAAATATGGAATATCCAGCATTCAGTTAATTTATTCATTCATCAAACAATATTAGACAAAACTTTGATGC
The DNA here is from genome assembly GCF_030222135.1 of Aotus nancymaae. NCBI lineage: Eukaryota > Metazoa > Chordata > Mammalia > Primates > Aotidae > Aotus > Aotus nancymaae. Next base: position 3,189,215 of record NW_026988546.1, on the reverse strand, counting down.
TATAACAGATGCTGTAATAATAGCATATGCTTTTCTAAAGCAAATCCATTCCATTTGTAGGATGTTTGCTAGGTCTGTGGACATTTCTGGCCTCTCTAAAATATCTTTACCATTTTTTCCTCCAAAATTATTGAGCAAATTTAAGGGTGGGTGCTTTTAGTTAAAATATAGCATATGCAGAAATGCTGGAAAAGAAAGATATCTTAAGTGCTTTTTAAAAATTATGGATATATAATTTTTTAAATGTTCTATTTTAAAAATACCAAATTAAATGTTTTTAAGGATCCTCTTTTCAATTTTACTTAGAAAATGATACTATAGTTTAGCTTGAAATAATGGCCTAATTTTTTCCTCCTTGGCAAGATAATTCTAGAGACTGAAAAAGCACAAAATAAATCTCCTTCTAGATTTGATTCCTTTGTCAAGACTTTGGAAGCAGACAGAGATTACTATAAGAGTGAAGCTCAAAATTTGAGAAAGATGATGAGAAGTAGGTCTAAAAGTCCGAGACGCCCGTCACCAACTGCCCGGGTAGGTTTTAGAAACTTACAAATATTTTGGAGTTTGTTGCTCAGACAGTAGCTTTTATTCTTTGTTTTACCTAATCTGGAAATAATTTGTTTTGATTTGGTGTGAACTGCTATATCAAAGGGGTTGAGGGACAGAGATCTCTTTGATGGCACAGTAGACTACTGATATTGGTTCTTTATCTTCAGCATAAGTAGTGCTTGGGAGGTAATCAGACAAATTTGGAATGAAACTGTTTTAAAAAGATGTGGTTTTTAAGCTTATTTTTTTATAATTTCCCTTCATTATATAGTCTTGTTTTCTTAAGTAGAAATTGTGCATTGCCATCAGTGTACCTTTCTATATCAGCACCTTTCTATTAATACTATATATCAAAGAAGAATTTCAAATTCCTTACATAATTGTAGGGTGCAAACTGTGATGTAGAACTTTTGAAGACAACAACAAGAGATCGTGAAGAGCTTAAATGTGTGCTGGAAAAATATGAGCGCCATTTGGCAGAAATTCAGGGTAATGTCAAGCTTCTTAGGTCTGAGAGAGACAAGACCTTCCTTCTTTATGAACAGGTAACCTTATAATAAACAAATTATGTAAGTAATAACATTGAATTCTAGAGGTACGTAATTCTTCTTTGAGATCTATGAGAGTGCTTAAACCTGCCAATCAAATTAGTCTAACATTTGGGAATTACATATGTTTTTAAGATATTCTTAATGAAATGTAATACATTTCCAATACAGGAGGTATGTGAGTACACACATTCGTTGTCCCCATAACCAAAAAAAATCACACATGTATAAGAATAGTCTTATTTTTGGAATAAGATATGGAGAAAGCATTACATGATAGGGTGTGGTGAGTTCAAAAACTCACAACACCTTATCACTTTGGGAACTTAATTTTCAAGAATAAAATAAGTGTGTAGTTTATCTCTGCTTTCTAGCTTAAAATTTTATAGATTTTATTAATCAAATAGCTTCTTTACCTAACAAGTATTAAATCCTATAAATCACCCATATAACTTCTTTTAAAAGTATCACAAGTTTTTAACGAATTATAGCTACTATGTACAGGGTTCTAGGCTTACTACTCTAACGAATAGAAAAATGATAAGATGCTGACCATGTTTTTCTATAAATTTACAGTCTAGTTGGGAAGATAAAGTATATTGTATTTATTGATTTTTATTACTAAAGTGGTCTAGAATATATTGTAAGAAAACAAAAGAAGTGGGCATTTTTAGATATGGTGATCAAGGAAATCTTTGTTAGAAGGTAAGAAGTTTGAGCCCTGAAAAACCAATGAAGTTTCTATTATCCTGAAAGGGGCTAAAAGGAACATTCCATACTAAAGGAATGGTATGAGGCAAAGGATAAAGGCAGGAAAATCAGCAGATAAATAAATTGGTTTAAGACTAGAATAGAGGGTATGTGTCAGTGGAGTAGGAGAGAGCTAAGACTTCAAAGATAGATTGCACTAGAGCAGGAATCAATATACTTTTTCTGTAACACCCAGACAAAAAATATCTTCTGCTTTGCCGGCCATGTGGTCTCTGTTGTGACTGTTCAGCGTGATTGTTGTAGGATGAAAGCAGCTTTGGATAACACGTGAATGAATAACTTTGACTATATTACAATAAAACCTTATGGATACTGAAAATTTGAATTTTACATTATTTTTACTTGTTATAAAATATTCTTTTGATATTTTCCCCAGCCATTTAAAAATGCAAAAATATTTCTCCACTTAGAAACCTACAAAGTCAGGAGGCAGGTTAGAGATGGCCTGTGAGTTATACGTAGTTTGCCGACTTCTGGACTAAATGATAGAGCCTATTCTGTGGGCCTTATATGGAGTTTATATTTTGCTTTATAAGCAGCAATCTTTTTTTTTTTAAAGGCAGGCGAAATATGACCAAAGTAGCAATTTTTACAATTTTAACCTTGTGGCAATTTTTTATTTCTCACATAATCTTTCTATATTATCTTTTTATATAACAATTTCTCCTTTGAGAGAATTGGAGAAGAATGAGACCATGGACTCCTCCTTAGAAGGCTGTTACAGTAGTGTACATATAAGGCATTAAGGAACTAAGCAAGGGTGCTTTCAATGGAAATAAATATAGGGACAGATGCAAAAGACACTGTGAAGGAAGATTTGACATGATTTGATTTTAGGAAGAAGGAGGATTGAATGGCAATGACTAAAATTCTGCCTTGAACGACTCAGCATTGTGGTAATAAAAGGAGAAATAGAGTCATTTGTGGTTTGAAGGAGGAGATGTGAGTTTGTTTTCAGACAGATAGAGTAAGATGATGGTAGCACATTCAGGTGATAATTGCCATCAGGCAGTAAGAAATGTGGGACTGGAATAGAGGCAAGAATTAAATAGGTGGCTTTGGAAGTCATCAGCTTAGAGGTGAGTTTTGAGCATTCAGAGTGGATGAAGTCTCTGAATGAGAAAGCTGTATATAGAAGAGCAGAAAAGTCAATATATAATATTCAAAAGGCAGAGGGAACCTTTGAAAGAGACAAAGATGACAGAGAGCTAGGGAGGAATAGTGTCGTAAGGGAGGAAGGAATCTCGAGAAGAAGGATGTTGAAAATAGCAATAGATACCACTGAAATCTCAAGGAGAACAGGAACTGAAAAAAGGCCATTATATTTGGTTAGGTCTTTAGTTGAAATTCCACAGAGGGTGGGAGGGTGGGAGCCAGGTTATTCTGGGATGATAGAGTAGATGGTAAGGAACTACTGGCAACAGTTACAGACCATGGGACTTTTTTTTAAATGTGTCAAAGGAAGAAGAGACATAGGATGGTAAATGGGTGAGCAGGTCAAGTGACAGGTTTTCAAGATAAGGGAGCCCTGTACATGACAGAAGTCAGGGGAGAAAGTGCCAGTGGAGAAGGTGCTATTCAAGATGAGAATAAATAATTATAATTGAGTCAGGGAGATCGTAGAAGACATTTTAGAAGATGAGGCTTGGGGTTCTGATGAAGGCTTAGCTATGTAAATTGAGAAGTAATGTATTTTCCTCTGAGGCTTGGAGACTATCTGAATAGATAGTGATCAAAATCAAGAGGAAGGAAGATAAGGAGACGTGTGCAGCAAACTAGGATATTAAATAATGTGCAGGTGTGGAATAGATTTGGGACCCAAGGGTAGTTGAACAGATGTGCAGAGAGTATGTTGGGTTATCAGTAAGGATTGGAGGGCCTTTCTGTCAGGATAAAAGTAATCAAGACATAGAAATGGCATATACATTTATATTTAGAAAGACTGAAACACTATGATAATATTCATTAAACCAGTAGTCTGCCTAAATTGTGCTGAATTTAAATTTATACCACCAAATGAATAAATAGAGTATACCAAATATATTTCTTGGCGAAACATTCTCTGTTGCAATGACTTCCTCCAAATTAATTTTAGTTTAAACTTTTGGCAAAGATATTGTAACATGAACTTCTATTTAAATAAATCCATTTTCATTTATTTGTATAAACTCACTTTAAAATAAAAGTTACACCATTACCCTGCTGCATGCATGTTGATGTAGGTTTGCCGTTTTACTGGCTAGATATAAGATAGCTATATTTATGTTTTCTAAAGCTTGTTAAACCAAATTCTGTGATTTAAATAATAGGCACAGGAAGAAATTGCCCGACTTCGACGAGAAATGATGAAAAGCTGGAAGAGTTCTAAATCAACAACAGTACATGCTATTCTTTGGCAAATGGAGACTGAAAGAAATGTAACCTTCACTGATTTACGAAGAATGACCACCGAACGAGATAGTCTAAGGGAAAGGCTAAAGGTTGGAAAGGATTTTATTTATGTGAACATTATGTGAAACACAAATGCAGGGATATTGAATTCACTTTATTTTTGCTTTTTAAACAGATTGCTCAAGAGACAGCATTTAATGAGAAGGCTCACCTGGAACAAAGGATAGAGGAGCTGGAGTGTACAGTTCATAATGTAAAAGAAAAAAACAAAACTCTTCTGGCTATAAACACTCAATGACTTTCCCCTTTCCCCTTTTTCTGTGTTCAGAGAAGTTTTTTTATTTTTCTAAGATAGTGTTTATAGTCCTAAAATACTTAAGGTATTTTATGGTGTAAATTGTCATTTTTTAACTTGCTTATTTCCTTCTAAAAATGTGAGTAAATTTTTTGTTGTTGTTAGGTTGCAAAGTATGTACTTAAAAAAGATCATTAGGAATTAATTTTCAGGGATCTTAGCAACTTTCTCATCTCTATATTTTGTTGAAGATAATATTGCCAGATATAAAGAAAATGGAGTTTTCTACCTAAAGAATGGATAAGGTAGAGAAAATTATGATGAAGTAAAAATTCTAAGCAAAATATGTTTAAACTAAGTTTAAATGTGAAACATCACATTTTTCCTAAAGATTTGATATGCTATGAATATGTATTGATGATACTGTCACTATATAAACATAATTAAGGGAATTTAACTTTCTATTACCAAATAGAATATATTTATAAATTAATCATTCATTATATTTATAATGAATAAAAAGCACTAGACAGGGACTGGACCTGGTGGCTCACGTCTGTAATCCCAGCACTTAGGGAAAGCTGGGGCAGGTGGATCACCTAAGGTCAAGAGTTTGAAACCAGCCTGACTGTGATGAAACCCTGTCTTTACTAAAAATATGAAAATTAGCCGAGCCTAGTGGCATGTGCCTGTAGTCCCAGCTACTTGGGAGGCTGAGACAGGAGAATTGCTTGAACCTGGGAGGTGGAGGTTGCAGTGGGCCAAGATTGCGCCACTGCACTCCAACCTGGGTGAGAGAGCAAGACTCCGTTTCAAAAAAAAAAAAAAAATACTAGACAAGAGAAAACATTTTTTATTTTTATAATCCTACATGATATGTACAATTATGTAATCCTACACAATTTATTAATGTTGGGCAAAAAAATCCTTTTGCAAATAGGATATGTATACTATTTGCAAATTGAACTATATACTATATATATACTATATATTATATATATATAGTATATAGAAAGGCCATAATATATATAGTATATATATTATATACTATATATATACTATATATTATATACAAATTGAACCAGACTGAAAAATATAGATTGATATACTGTGATAAGCTTTATAGAAAAGCTTTGCAGTGGCTTCTTCTTGGTCCTACTTCACAGCACCTTATCCATAAAACCTACAGCAGTCAGGTCTAACCTGATCATCTCATCACATCAATCTTGCCATAAACCAGTTTTGTACAGAGGGAGTATGTCCCTTTAGGAAGATCACTAAGGCGTTTTTAGTGATGTCAGTAACCTTGTCATTCTACTTGTATAGCTTGATGATGAACGTATGGAGCAAATGTCAAATATGACTTTGATGAAGGAAACCATAAGCACCGTGGAAAAAGAAAGAAAATCACTAGCAAGAAAGGCAATGGATACTGAAAGTGAACTTGGCAGACAAAAAGCAGAGAATAACTCTTTGAGGTAAACTAAATTACCTTTAAACAACCAACAGTTTATTATAACTATAGCTCTGCTTCTTATAGTGTATTTTATAATGAAAATTATTTGTTAAGTTCAGTTTCTGAGAGGATTATTGAAAAGCAGTTGTAGGAACCTCAACATGCAGGGAACAGTTTTCCTGAGTTCAGTCACAGACTGGCAATGCTACACTTAACTAGGAATCACGCTTTTAGTAATCTTACCTTACATTTGCAAAAAAACTTCAACTTTTAACTGAAATAGCTTTTACAGAGCTCTTCTGGGTATGGAATATATTTAACTTTGATTTACTTTTATAACTTTAAATTCTATTCTGGGATATGAACAGTATAAGAAAACACAAAGCACAGGTTTGGCAGTTGCTTAGAAAAAGGGTGATTTTGAATATAATGAAAGGCCATAACAGAGAAATAGGAGCATGTGGTGGAACATCTGTTAATTGAATGCTTAGTACTATACTTAGGCTTTCCTATGTACTTATTTGGTGGCCAAAGATATCAGTTGAAGCAGCCTACAGCAGTAAGCTTGGGTGAATGAGTTTTTGAAGATCTCTGTGTTAGTGGTTTTACTTTTAGTATCTGTTGATGTGAGAAACAGAGGTTCTACAGATTCAGTAAGGTTGAATTTCATTACATCTATGAACATTGAAAAATAATAATAGCTTAATACCTAGATGATAGGTTGATCTGTGTGGCAAACCACCATGGCACATGTTTACCCATGTAACAAACCTGCACATCCTGCACTTGTACCCTAGAACTTAAAGAAAAAAGAAAAATGGGAGTTCACACTTATATTAATGCTGAGATTATGAGTGTGAACCACCAGTCCTGGCCTCTCTTAACAAATTTTTAAGTGTATAATCTGGTATTGTTAAGTGTAAGAACAGTGTTGTAAAGCAGATCTCTGGAGTTTTTTATGTTACATAACTGAACCTCTGTATCCTTTGAACAGCATTCCCTATTTCCCCCTCCATTCTGCCTCTGGCATCTACTATTTTACTTTGTTTCTGAATTTAACTATTTAGAGACATAAGTGAAGTATTGAGTAGTATTTGTCCTTCTCTGGTTGTGTTATTTCACTTAGCATAATGCCAGTGTTGGTCCATGGTAGCATATGACAGAATTTCTTCCTTTCTTGAGGATGAATAATATTTCATTGTATTTATATAACATTTTCTTTATATCTTCATGTGTTTGTAGACATTTGTTTCCATCTCGTGGCTATTATGAATAATGCTACAGTGAACATGGGAGTGCAGATCTCTCCTCTAGGTCCTGATTTCAATTCTTTTGGATAAATACCCAGCAGTGGGATTGCTGGATCATGTGATAATTCTGTTTTTAATTTTTCCAAAGTTTTTTTAGCTTGTCAAGGTAGAATTGATGAATAATAATTATATGTTTTCAAGATGTACATTATATTTTGATATATGTATATATAGTGAAATGATTACCACAAGCAAGCTAATTGTTATATCCATCACTTTACAGAGTTACTTTTTTTGTGTGATAATATTTAAAATAAAATCTAGTCTTAGAACATTTCAAGTGTACAGCACATTATTATTAACTGTACATCAGGTCTCTAGAACTTATTTCTCTTATAACTTCAAGTTTATATTCTTTTGCCAACCCATTTTTCCCTGACTTGTAGTAACCACCCTTCTACTATGTTTCTGTAAGTTTGACTTTTTAGATTCCACACATAAGTGGATATCATGCAGTATTTGTCTTTCCATGTCTGGCTTATTTCACTTCCTCCAGGTTCATCAATGTGTCACAGATGGCAATATTTCTTCTATTTTTATGACTGAATAATATTCAATTGTGTATATACTACAATATATTTATTCATTTATCCATTGACAGTTACAGGTTGCTTCCATATCTTGCCTGTTGTGAATAATGCTGCAATGAACATGAGAGTGCAGATATCTCTTTGAGATAGTGATTTTATTTCTTTTGCATATATACCCAGAAGTGGGGTTGCTAGATCATCTGGCAGTTATATTTTTGATTTTTTGAGGAACTTCCTTACCGTTCTCCATAATGACCGCACCAGTTTACATTCCTGCCAACATTGTGTAAAGGTTTCCTTTTTTGCCACATTCTTGTTAATATTTGTTCTCGTTTGTCTTTTTGATAATAGCTATCCTTAAAGGTATGTGGTGATATCTCATTGTGGTTTTGATTTTCATTTCCCTGGTGTTTAGTGATGTTGAACATCTTTTCATATACCTGTTAGCAGTTTGAATGTCTTCCTTGGAAAAATGTCTATTCAGGTCCTTTGCCCATTTTTTAATCAGATAATTTGTATTCATATTAAATTGTATAAATTCTTCATATATTTTTTATATTAACCTCTTATCAGAAATCCATTTTGCAAATATTTTCTTCCATTTGTGGGTCATCTTTTCATTTGCTGTTTCCATTGCTATGCAGAAACCTTTTAGTTTAATGTAGGCCTCCTTGTTTATCTTTGCTTTTGTTGCCTGTGCTTTTGGTATCATATACGAAAAAAATATTGCCAAAATCAGTGTCATCGAGCTTTCCTTCTGTTTTGTTTTTGGTGTTTCATAGTTTTAGGTCTTACATTTAATTTGTGAATCCATTTTGGATGGACTTCTGTGTGTATGGTATAAGTTAAGGATCTAATTATTATTTCTTCTGCTTTCTTCTACTTTTTATTTCTTCTTCTTCTTCCAGCTTTTCCAGCTGCATTTTTCCTAAAATTCAAAAGATACCACATACCAAGTGTTGGTGAGACTATGTAACTATTGAAACACTAATGCATTGCTGGTGCAAAACTATGCTGTTTTGATTATTTTAGCTTTGTTTATAAAATTTGAAATCAGGAAGCGTGATGTCTGTAGCCTTGTTCTTTTTGCCCAAGATTGTTTTTGCTATATGGAATCTTTTGTGGTTCCATATGAATTAATGCTTTTTTTCTATTTCTGTGAAAAATTCCATTGGAATTTTAATGGAAATTACACTGAATTTGTAGATTGCTTTGGGTAGTTTGTACATTTTAACAATACTGATTCGTCTGATTAAAGAATGGGATGCCTTTCTATTAATTTGTGTCTTCAGTTTCTTTCATCAATAGTTTATATCATTTTCAGTGTCTAGATCTTTTACCTTTTAGGTTAAATTCCTAGGTATTTTGTTCTTTTTGATTCTGTAATAAATGGGATTTTTTCTTAATTTCTTTTTCATATAGTTTGCTTTTATTGTATAGAAATGTGACTGATTTCTGTATGTCAGTTTTGTATTTTGAAACTTTATTGAATTTCTTAGTTGTATAATATTTTGGTGTAGCCTTTAGAGTTGTCTATGTATAAGAGCATATCACCTGCCAGCAGAGACAATTTTACTTCTTTTTTTTTTTTTTTTTTTTTAATTAGGATGCCTTTTATTTCTTTTTCTTGCCTAAGTGCTCTTGCTAGGACTTCCAGTACTATGTTGAATAAAAATTATTAGAGTGGACATCCTTGTCTTTTTCCTGATCTTAGAGGAAAAGATTTTAGCTTTTCACTATTGTGTTCCCTATGGGCTTGTGATATATGGCATTTATTTTTGCTCTGATTTTTGTTATTTCCTTCTACTAACTTTCGGTTTAGTTTGACCTTCTTTACTAGTTCCTTGGGGTGTAAAGTTAGGTGATTTGAGGTCTTTTTCCTTTTTTAATATAGATGTTTATTAGTATAAACTTCCCTCTTAGGGCTGCTTTTGCTACATCCCATAAATTTACTGTGTTGTGTTTCCATTTCTGTTAGTATCAAGATATTTTTTAAGTTTTCTTTTTGATTTCTACTTTGACCCATTGAGTTTTCCAGATCATGTTGTTTAATTCCCACACATTTGTTAATTTCTAGTTTTTCTCATGTTACTGATTTCTAGTTTCATACCATTATGGTCAGAAACAATGCCTGATATGATTTCAGTATTCTTAAATTTGTTAAGACTTGTTTTGTGGTCTAGCTGTGATCTATCCAGGAGAATATTCTGTATGTGCTTGATTAGAATGTGTATTCTGCTGCTGTTGGATGGAATGTTCTGTATATGTTTATTAGGTCTAGGTGGTATAGTTCAAATCCATTGATTTTCTGCCTAAATCTATCCATTGTTAAAAATGGGGTATCGAAGTTTCCTGTTATTTATAGATGTCTATCTCTCCTTTCATACCTATTAATATTTTTGCTTTATATTACTTAGGTGCTCCAGTGTTGGATGTATGTGTGTTTACAATTATGTTCTCTTGATGAATTGACTCCTTTATCATTATATAATGATTTTTGTCTTATTTTACAGTTTTTTATTTAAAGTCTGTTTTGTTGGATATAGATATACCTAGCCTGCTCTCTTTTTTTTCCATTTGCATGTAATACCTTTTCTTATCCCTTCACTTTCAGTCTGTGTGACCTTACAGGTGAAGTGGGTCTCTTGTAGGCAGCATATTTTTGGGTCTTGTTTTTATCCATTCAGTCACTTTATGTCTTTTGATTGGAGAATTTATGCTATGGTAATTATTGACAGGTAAGGACTTACTATTGCCATTTGTTAATTGTTTCCTGGCTGTTTTGTAGATATCTTTTTTCCCTTTCTTTCTCTCTTGTTGCCTTCCTTTGTGATTTTATGATTTTCTATAGTGGTAGGTTTTGATTCCTTTATCTTTATCTTTTGTATATCTACTATAGGTTTTTGCTTTATGGTTACCATGAGGCCTTCTTATAATATCTTATACTTACAAAAGTCTATTTTAAGCTGTTAACAACTTAACTTCAATCACATAACACTACACTATTATTCCTCTTCCACTTTTAATGTTTTTGTGGGGGTTTTTCGAGGCAGGGTCTCACTTTCTCACCCAGGCTGGAGTGCACTCGTATGAATACAGCACCGTATTCAGTGCTCCTGGGTTTGACCTCCTGGGCTTAAGTGATTCTCTTGCCTCAGCCTCCCAAGTAGCTGTAACCAGAGGTGTACACCACCATGCTTGGCTAATTAAAAAACTTTTTTTTTTTTTTTTTTTGCAGAGTTGGGGTCTCATTATGTAGCCCAGGCTGGTCTCAAACTTCTGGCCACAGGGGATCCTCCCACTTCAGCCTCCGAAAGTGCTGGGATTACAGACATGAGCCACTGTGCCCAGACTTTTTATATTTCTTTGAAAATTTCCTTTTTATTTTTTTGATGTTGGGAATTCCGTATTTTTATATTGTGTATTCATCAACAAATTATTGTAGCTGTAGTTTTATACACACACACACACACACACACACACACACACACACACACAAAAGTTTGGTATTTTAACCTTTTTACTCAAGTTATAAGTGATTTGTACCACCATTACAGTATTAGAGCATTCTGAATTTATCTATATACTTATTTTTACCAGTGAGTTTAGATTTTCACATTATTAGCATTTTGTTTTAGTTCAAAGAATTCTCTTTAACATTTCTTATAAGGCTCATTTAGTGTGATGAACTATTTCAGAGTTTGCTTATCTGGGGAAAGTCTTTATTTCTCCCTTATTTCTGAAGGACAACTTTGCTGGGTAAAGTATTCTTGGCTGACACTGCTTTTTCTTTCTCTTTCAGCACCTTGAATATATCATTTCACTATCTGCTGACATGGAATATATCTCTTGAGAAATTTGATGATACCATTATGGTGTTTCCCTTATATATGAGGAAACTCTTTTCCCTTGCAGTTCTAAAGCTTCTCTCTTTGATTTTTGACAGTTTAATTATAATGCATCTTAGAGAAGTCTTCTTTGGGTTGAACCTGATTACAGACCTTTGAGCTTCATATACCTCAATGTTCATATGTTTCCCCAGATATGGGAAGTTTTCAGCCCTTATAATAGTTCTCCCTGATTTGTGGGGAATATGTTCCAAAGCCCCAATGGATGCCTGAAGCTGCAAACAGTAACAAACCCTATATATGCTGTATTTGTCCCCTTATATACATGCCTGTGATAAAGTTTGGGGTGTGACAGCAGCTTGAGTTTCTTTTTCTGTCTTCACAGTTTCATGGACAGAAGATTCATTTTTACTATAGATCTTGGCAACCTTAGCATGTGATTTATTTTCTTTCCTTATTAAGTCAAAAACGTTTCACTTTTCACTTTGCTTTTCACGTAAAGGAAACACTTTACTGCCTCTCTTTGGCATCTCCCAGTTGCCAACATCACTACTCTTGTGCTCTGGAGCAATTTTTAAGTGAAATAAGGGGTAATTGAACACAAGCATTGTGATACCACGACAATTGATCTGATAACCAAGATGGCTACTAAATGATTAATGAGTAGGTAGTGTATATAATGTATATTAGACAAAGGGATGATTCATATATGTCTCAGGTGGGACAGTGTGGATGACACGGAATTTCATTATATTACTCAGAATACTGTACAATTTAAAACTTGTGAATTGTTTATTTCTGGAATTTCTCATTTAATACTTTTGGACTGTGGTTGACTGCAGGTAACTGAAACTGTGGAAAACAAAACTGCAGTTAAGGGGAGACTGCTGTATTTCTTTTGCTCCTTTCTTTTTTCTTCTTTTTCTTTAACAACTCTCCCAAGACTAAACCAGGAAGAAGTTGAATCCTTGAATAGACCAATAACAAGAGCTGAAGTTGAGGCAGCAATTAATAGCCTACCAACTAAAAAAGGCCCAGGTCCAGACAGGTTTACAGCCTATTTCTACCAGACATACAAAAAGGAGCTGGTACTATTCCTTCTGAAACTATTCCAAACAATACAAAAAGAGGGAATCTTCCCAAACTCATTTTATGAGACCAACGTCATCCTGATACCAAAACCAAACAGACACACAACTAAAAAAGAAAACTTCAGGCCAATGGCCATGATGAACATTGACGCAAAAATCTTCAATAAAATACTGGCAAACAGAATACAACAGCAAATCAAAAAGCTTATTCAGGGGCCGGGCGCGGCAGCTCACGCCTGTAATCCCAGCACTTTGGGAGGCTGAGGCGGGTGGATCACGAGGTCAAGAGTTCGAGACCATCCTGGTCAACATGGTGAAACCCCGTCTCTACTAAAAATACAAAAAATTAGCTGGGCATGGTGGTGCGTGCCTGTAATCCCAGCTACTCAGGAGGCTGAGGCAGGAGAATTGCCTGAACCCAGGAGGCGGATGTTGCAGTGAGCCGAGATCGCGCCATTGCACTCCAGCCTGGGTAACAAGAGCGAGACTCGGTCTCAAAAAAAAAAAAAAAGCTTATTCATCATGATCAAGTAGGCTTCTTCCTGGGGATGCAAAGCTGGTTCAACATGCGCCAGTCAGTAAATGTAATCCATCACATAAACAGAACCAAAGACAAAACCACATGATTATCTCAATTGATGCAGAGAAGGCCTTTCACAAAATTCAACAGCCCTTTATGCTAAAAACCCTCAATAAACGAGGTATCGATGGTACGTATCACAAAATAATAAAAGCTATTTATGGCAAACCCATAGCCAATATCATACTGAATGGGCAAAAACTAGAAGCATTCCCTTTGAAATCTGGCACAAGACAAGGATGCCCTCTCTCACTACTCCTATTCGATATAATATTGGAAGCTCTAGCCAGAGCAGTCAGGCAAGAAAAAGAAATAAAGTGTATTCAGTTAGGAAAAGAGGAAGTCAAATTGTCTCTATTTGTAGATGACATGATTGTATATTTAGAAGACCCCATCATCTCAACCCAAAATCTCCTGAAACTGATAAGCAACATCAGTAAAGTCTCAGGATACAAAATCAATGTGCAGAAATCACAAGCATTTCTATACACCAATAACAAACAGCCAAATTGAAAGTGAACTCCCATTCACAATTGCTACAAAGAGAATAAAATACCTAGGAATACAACTAGCAAGGAATGTCAAGGACCTCTTCAAGGAAAACTACAAACCACTGCTCAAGGAAATAAGAGAGGACACAAACAGATGGAAAAACATTCCATGCTTATGGTTGGGAAGAATCAACATCATGAAAATGACCATACTGCCCAAAGTAATTTATAGATTCAATGCTATCCCGATCAAGCTACCAATGACCTTCTTCACAGAACTGGAAAAAACCACTTCAAACTTCATATGGAACTGAAAGAGAGCCCGCATAGCCAAAACAATCCTAAGCAAAAGGAACAAAGCTGGAGGCATCATGCTGCCTGACTTCAGACTATACTACAAGGCCACAGTAATCAAAACAGCATGGTACTGGTACCAAAACAGAGATGTAGACCAATGGAACAGAATAGAGGCCTCAGAAGCAACAACACACATCTACAACCGTCTGATCTTTGACAAACCTGAGAAAAGCAGTGGGGAAAGAATTCCCTGTTTAATAAAAGGTGTTGGGAAAACTGGCTAGCAATGTGCAGAAAGCAGAAACTGGACCCCTTCCTGACACCTTACACTAAAATTAACTCCAGATGGATTAAAGATCTAAAGATAAGACCTAACACTATAAAAACCCTAGAAGAAAACCTAGGCAAAACCATTCAGCACATAAGCATAGGCAAGGACTTCATGGTTAAAACAACAAAAGCAATGGCAACAAAAGCCAAAATAGACAAGTGAGATCTAATTAATCTCTAGAGCTTCTGTACAGCAAAAGAAACAATCATTAGAGTGAACCAGCAACCAACAGAATGGGGAAAAATTTTTGCAATCTACCCATCTGACAAAGGGCTAATATCCAGAATTTAGAAAGAACTAAAACAGATTTATAAGAAAAAAAACAACAACCCATTCAAAAGTGGGCAAAGGATGTGAACAGACACTTTACAAAAGAAGACATCCATGAGGCCAACAAACATATGAAAAAAATGCTCATTATCACTGGTCATTAGAGAAATGCAAGTCAAAATGACATTGAGATACCATCTCACACCAGTTAGAATGGCAATCATTAAAAAATCTGGAGACAACAGATGCTGGAAAGGATGTGGAGAAATAGGAACACTTTTACACTGTTGGGAGTGCAAATTAGTGCAACCATTGTGGAAGACAGTGTGGTGATTCCTCAAGGATCTAGAAATAGAAATGCCATTTGACCCAGCAATCTCATTACTGGGTATATACCCAAAGAATTATAAATTGTTCTATTATAAAGACACATGCACATGTGTGTTCACTGTGGCACTGTTTACAATAGCAAAGACCTGGAACCAACCCAAATGTCCATCAGTGATAAACTGGATAAAGAAAGTGTGGCACATACACACCATGGAATACTATGCAGCCATAAAAAATGATGAATAGGGACATGGATGAATCTGGAAACCGTCATTTTCAGCAAACTGACACAAGAACAGAAAACACTGAATGTTATCACTTATAGATAGGTGTTGAACAATTAGAACATGTGGACCCAGGGAGGGAAGCATCACACACTGTGGTCAGTTGGTGGTGGGGTTAGGGGAGGGTGGGGAGTGTTAACGAGGGGAGAAATACCAGATATAGGTGATGGGGGGATGAAGGCAGAAAACCACCTTGCCATGTATGTACCCATGCAACAATCATGCATGATCTGCACATGAACCTAAAGTACAATTTGAAAAAAAAAAGGATTTTAACTGGCATTGAGTTGAATCAATAGATGAATTTTGAAATGATTTATATTTATGTTATTTGAGTCTTCTGGGCAATATATTTATATATTTTTTAGTTTCTCTTAATGTTTCCTATTTTTTTGTGTGTAGAGAGGTCTTACATTTATTTTGTTAAATTCATAGGTACTCAGTATTTTGAGATGATTTTAATTGTTTTTAAAAATTGTGGCTGGTATATAAAATTGATTTTTGTATTTTGGTGTGGTATCCAACAGTCTTGCTAACTTTTCATTAATGTTAACTCATCTACAGAAGATTTTTTTCATTTATTTACATAGAATTATGTTATCTACAAGTATTATTTTTTCAGCCTCTGCAATTATTATTATTATTATTTTTTTTGAGACGGAGTTCGCTCTTGTTACCCAGGCTGGAGTGCAATGGCGCGATCTCGGCTCACTGCAACCTCCGCCTCCTGGGTTCAGGCAATTCTCCTGCCTCAGCCTCCTGAGTAACTGGGATTACAGGCATGCGCCACCATGCTCAGCTAATTTTTTGTATTAGTAGAGACGGGGTTTCACCATGTTGACCAGGATGGTCTCGATTTCTTGAGCCTCTGCAATTCTTATACATTTTTTTTTCTTGTCTTGTTATATTGTGAATTACTAACTATTAAATATATTTTTTGTCGGTTTTTTCAATAACTATGTAATGTTAGATTCAACAACATTTTCTTCTATTTTTATTTTGCCCAGGTATTAAAAAAACCATACATGAATGTTGAAATTGATCTGCTAATTTTTATTCATGTATTTAAATGGTTACATTATTTTTCTCCTTTATTTTGCTAAAATGTGGACTTACACTGGTAATACTAAGCCAACTTTACAGAGTAGAATAAATACAGATTGATAATGTTATATTATGGTTGTTACTTATTATTGGTCTATGTTAACTAATATTTTTGCTTTGTATATTTATATCTATTTTTTATAATTGACATTGGATAATAATTTACCTTATGGCTTTTTTAAATCAGATTTTGATATCATGGTAATGTAAACCCACACTATAATATTCTTTTTAATTCATTTTTTCTTCTGTCATTTTGTGGAACACTTTGTATAAGAATGGAGTTGTAGAACTTACCAATAAAGTCATTTAGATCTCATCTTTTAAGGGAAGGTTTTGTTTCATTTGTTTAATTTAAAAAATTAGAATTTTCTTCTTATGCCAGTAAGTATATATATATATGTAAGCATTTATTATTTTTGTCTAAATTTAAGAAGATGTTTGTGTTATTTATAATATCCTATAAACATTTTAATGTATATAGAGTCTGCGGTTATTTCCTGTTTTTCTACTCTGGAATTAGTGGTTATCATTCGTTTTTTCCAAAGACCAACATTTTGCTTTGGTTATGATCCTCTCTATTGCTTTTTTATTGTTATTTCATTAACTTTTGTTCTTATTTTATTATTTCCTTTCTTCTATTTCCTTTAGATTTCTTTTTTCCTGAATTTTCTTCAGATGAATACTTACATTTTTACTTTTTCCGCATTTTTTTTTCTAATAGAAACATGTAAAGCCGTAAATTATCCTCAAAATACATCTTTAGGTATACTCTAAAGATTTTAATATTTACTATTTTCTGTATAAAAATTTTTCTAATTTCAACTATGATTACTTTGATCTATTGGTTATTTATGATGATTTTAAATGTTTAAAACTATAATCAATTTCTAATTATCTTTTTGTGACTGATATTTTGCTTATTTATATTGTTTTGCAGAACATAATGTTATATTTTATTTTTCTGACATTTGGTGACCTTTATTATATGTTCAGTTTCTGGTAATGATCTGTGCATTTTTGAGAAATGATGAAGTTGTTAGGAGCAGTGTTTTTTGTTTATTAGGTTTGTAACTATGTTATTCAAATATTCTATATTCATACTGTATTTTATATCTATTACTGACATGTATTAAAGTTTTCTGCTATGATTGTAGATTTTTGTAGAACTGTCAACTTTTTCATTATATATTTTGATGGTATGTTATTAGGTGCATATAAATTTAGAATTTTTGTATTACTAAGTGACTTTCTTTATCTCTACTCATGTTTTCTTACCTCTTTTGTGTGATATTAACATAGCTATGCCAGTTTCTTTTGGTATTCATTTTCATGAGCTTCAAGTAAGGTCAAATCCTTCTCCCATGGTCTGGACCTTCAGGTTCCCCAGTGAAGGTGTGTGGGAGTGGATGATCCTCCTTTCCCACTTTCACACTTCAGTCACTCAAAGTATTTGGGCTGTCTCTCAGGTCCTGCAGGAGCAATCACCTTTCTTCAAAGGGTCTGTGGATTCTCTTCGCCTCTCTGGTATGTTCCTGCAGTAGTTCTTGGAGCAAAAGTTCACAGTGTGTATCTCCACACACTGCTCTGTTTGAGTGGGAGCTTTAAATTAGTCCTGTCTCCTATCCACCATTTTCCTACCCCCAATCTTTTTTTTCTTAATTGTGAAGTAGTAGTCCATGGTATAGATAAACCACCTGTTTTTATTAATATTTTGTTGATAGATATTTGGATTAGTTACCCACTTTTAGCTGTAATTAATGAGTAAGACTGCTGTAAAATTTTTGCATATGCCTTTTTATGGACATTTGTTTTTATTCTCTTGAATAAATAAGAGAATTGTTGGGTTACATGGTAAGTATGTGTTTAACTTCATAAGGAATGATCAGTTTTCCACTGTGATTGTGTGATTTTACAGTCCTAGTAACAATTTATAATGTAGCCCTTTAAAATCAGGCCTCTGAGAGAGAATTGAGTTGTAATTTACTAAGATACCTTTGTATATATAGTAGTCCCCTCTTATCAATGGGGGTATGTTCGAAGACCCACAGTGGATGCCTAAAACCACAGATATTAATAGTACTGAACCCTATATGTACTATGTCTTTTTTCCTAAATATATATACCTATGATAATGTTTAATTTATAAAAGGTGCAGTAGGAGATTAACAACAATAATAATAAAATAGGGCAATTATAACCACATATTTTAAACGTTATATGAATGTGGTCGCTCTCTTTTCAGTTGACTGGTGGGAAACTGAAACCACAGAAAGAGAAACCACAGATAACACAGATAAGAGGGGACTACTACACTGAATTATCATCTCTTCTAGATTCACAGCAATCTAGAATTGTACTAGCTTTGGGCTATCCTTGAGAGAATTGAGAAAATAGTCACTGAATTAATTTTATCTAGTTTTTTTCTCAAAGAACCCCACTTGAGAAAGGTTGTGTAAGAGTTTAAATTGTTCCACCCATGTCCTTGGCAACATTTAGTGTTTTCAGTCTCTGATTTTAGCCATTTTGTTGGATGTGAGGAGGTATCATTGTGTGGTCTTAATCTGTATTTTCTTAATTCCTAATGATGTTGAGTGCTTTTTGTGTGTGCCATTTGTAGATACAGAGTCTTGCTATGTTGCCCAGGGTGGTCTTGAACATCTAGCCTCAGTTTTGGTAGATTTTATAAGATTTCCTAGGTAGATTATTATGTCATCTGTAAACAAAGGGTTTCGCTTCTTTTCCAATCTTAATGCCTTGTGTTTCTTTTTCTTTCCTTATTTACTTGATAGAACCTCTGGTACAGTGCTGAACAGAAGAATGAGAACAGTCATCCTTGTTTTGTTCCTGATTTTGGAAGGAAAGCAATTCAGCCTTTCGTCTTTGTAATGTTAGCTATAGGCTTTTCGTAGATGCCTATTATGAGATTGGAAAAGTTGTCTTCTATTTGTAATTTGCTGAGTGTTCTTTGTCAAAGTGTAATTTGTCAAATGCTTATGCTGCATCTGTTAATGTGATCATAATTTTTTTCTTTTTCAGTCTGTTAATGTGATGAGTTATTATTGATTAATTTTCAAATTGTAAACCAACCTGGCATTCCTGGGTAAATACCACGTGGTCATAGTAGATTCTGATTTTGTTGGACTTGATTACTAGGATTGGTTAAAACTTTCAGCATATATGTTCATGCTTTCTCCAAAAGCATTGTAATTTTACATTATGGTTAGGTTTTGTGTATGGTGTCATGTAGTGGTCAGAGTTCTTTTTTTTTGTTTACACAACAATACAATATGTTTTTTGTTTTCTGTTTTTTGGGTTTTTTTTGTTCATTTTATTTTACTTTTCAACTTTTAAGCTCAGGGGTACATGTATAGGTTTGTTATGTAGGTGAAACCCTGTCATGGGTGTTTGTGGTACAGAATATTTTGTTACTCAGGGCAATGCAATTGTTTTAGCATTAATTGTTTCCTTTCCCCATTGGATTACTTTGATGTATTTATTGAAAAATGACCGTATATCTGTGGTCTATTTCTGTTCTCTGTATTCTGCTTTATTAGTCTAATGTGTTGATACTTATACTAATGTCATACCATCTTGAATACTGTAGTGAGTCTCAAAGTCAGCTTGGTAAGTCCTTTAAATTTATTTCATGTTTCTATTTCTATTTATTTAATGCTTTCTTTTCTTCTGAAATTTCTTCAGTTTGATTGTCAGCGTGCTAATTCATTTATCAGGTGTATCCGTTCTACTATTTACACCATATTTTTTTAACTTCATCTACATTTCTCAAGACTGTTATTTGTGCCTTTTTCCTTGTCTTTTTTCATATTGTTAATAACTAGCACTGTCTTTTATTTAGTTTTAAAAATTGTTTTCTAGAACCTCCAGAAAAAAATACTACTTTTTAAAAATTTTTTATTTGAGACGGATTGCACTGTTGCCCAGGCTGGAGTATAGTGGCACAATCACAGCTCACTGCAGCCTTGACCTCCCAGTGCAAGTGATTCTCTTGCCTCAGCCTCCCAAGTATCTGGGACCACAAATATGTGCCACTTTGCCAGGCTAATTTTTAAAAAAATTTTTGTAGAGACAGAGTCTCCCTAAGTTGCCCAGGCTGGACTTGATCTCCAAGCCTCAAATGATCCTCCCACATTGGCCTCCCAAAGTGCTGGGATTACAGGCATGAGCCACCATGCCTGGCTTCTCCTTTATTTTAATGTTTTTTTGGGCTAATTTTTTGGATACATTTATTCTAATATACCTGCTTCTGCTTGATTGTGTAATCAGCGTGTTTTGTTTTGTTTTGTTTTTAAATGACTTTTGTCCCTGGAACACATTTTTCCATGAAGTTGTAAGTTATTGTGTAAAATGATGCTTTTGGGTGAAGAACAATGTCAGCCTCTTTGAGTTCATGGTATCGGGAGATGGGAGAGACTCTGATGCCATAAAACCACTATCACTTTATGCCTCATATATAGCTGCTTTGCCAGTTTTTCACCCTTTGCTCCCCTGAGTGAAGAGACACCAGGAGACTCTATTAGTCTATTCTTGTGTTGCTATAAAGAAATACCTCAGTGTGGGTAACTTTAAAAGAAAAGAGATTTATTTTAGCTCACAGTTCTGCAGGCTGTACAGGAAGCGTGGTGGTGGCATTTGCTTTTGGTGAGGGCCTGAGGCAGCTTGCCATCTTGGTGGAAGGCAAAGAGGGATCCAGTGCATCACATGACAAGGGCGGAGCAAGAGAAACAGGGAGGTTCCAGACTTCTTTAAACAACCAGATCTCATGTGAACTAACTAGCAAAAATTTACTGATCACCAAGGGGAGAGTGTTAAAGCCTTCATGAAAGATCTGCCCCCATGATCCAATCATCTCCTCCCAGGCCCCTTTTCCAACATTGGGAATCACATTTCAACATGAGATTTGGAGGGGACAAACATCCAAACCATATCATTCCTTAGCAACCTTGATTGCTTATTGGAGTCAAATGAGGAGCTTTAAAAAAAATAGTGATATTGATTCTCATCCCCAGAGATTTAATTTAATTGTTGTAATTTTGCAGCCTAGATCTAGTACTTTTTTTTGTTTTACTGCTTTAAAATAATTTTGTAATTTGTAGGAAGTTGCAAAAATATACAGAGAAGTTGATGTATACCCTTCACTCACTTTCCCACAATGATTACATTTTATATAACTATAGTACAAGATCAAAACCATAAAATTGAGATTGGTACAATGTGTGTGCATAGTTCTGCATAGTTCTGTCATTTTATCACACATGTAGTTTCATGTAACAACCACCACATTCAAGACACAAAGTCTTTTACCACAAGAATATCCCTCATGCTTCTCCTTTATAGTCACATCTCCTCTTCCCCCACCATAATCCCTAAATCTGACACTAATCTACTCTGCAATTTTGTAATTTCAAGAATGTTCTAGAAATAGAATCATACAGATAATGATATTCAAGATTGGCTTGAAAACTCAGAATAATGCCATTGAGATCCATCCAAGTATGAAATTTTGCTACTTTTTAATATTGTTGAGTAACATTTTATAGTATAAATGTACTATAATTTGTTCAGCTATTAACCTGGTGAGGGACATTTTGATTGCTTCCAGGTTTTGGCTGTTGAAAATAAGGTAGACCATATGCATTTAATATAATTATTGATAAAGCTCAATTCTCCATGTTATTTTTTGGGGTGTTTTTTTGTTTGTTTATTTCTTTCCTCTGAGTCTCATGTCTCTGTTTTTGTTTTCCTGCCTTTTCATAGATTACTTGACATTTTTTAGAATCTCATTTTTTATATCTATAGTATTTTTGTAGTATTTTGAGTGTCTATAGATTTTTCAGTGGTTGTTCTGTGAATTGCACTTACCACGATCCACTGGTGTCACATTTTATCACTTTGAATAAAGTATAGAAATCTTGCCTTTTTTTAAGTCCTTTTATCCTCCCCTATTTATAATTGTCTTAATAGATACAGATTAATACTTCTTTAATCTGGGATTTCATCTTTTATTAGCTATTATTTTGTTGAATATTTCCTTTACTCTTCCCTACTGGGATTTTGATTAGGTAAATATTGGACCTTCTCATTCTGTCTTTTATGTCTGTTAACCCCTGTTTTGTATTTTTTCATTGTTTTATCTGTGCTCTCATATAAGATCTCTGATCTCCTTTTTTTCCTCCAGTTTACCAATTTACTCTTTGGCAGTATCTATTCTGTGTTCTTAACTTGTCCACTGAGTTTTGTAATTTAAAAAATTTTTATATTAGTTTAATTTTGTGAAGTTCTATTTGGTTCTTTTCCAAATTTTTGGTTATTTTTTCTTTACATATAGTATTTTATATCTTTGTATTTAAACACATGTATTTATTTTTTAAATCAATTAATTTTTTTATTATATGTTAATTTCTGGGGGTACATATGCAGAATGTAATGGTTTGTTGGTATACACGTGCCATGGTGGCTTACTATACCCATCAACCCGTCATCTACATTAGATATTTCTTCTAATACTATCTCTCCCCTAGTCCCCCCACCCGCCAATAGGCACCAGTGTCTGATGTTCCCCCCATGTCTAAGTGTTCTCATTGTTCAACTCCCACTTATGAGTGAGAAGATGCGGTGTTTGGTTTTCTGTTCTTGTGTTAGTTTGCTGAGAATGGTGGTTTCTGGCTTCATCCATGTCCCTGCAAAGGGACATCCTTTTTTATGGCTGCATAGTATTCCATGGTGTATATGTGCCACATTTTCTTTATCCAGTCTGTCATTGATGGGCATTTGGGTTGGTTCCAAGTCTTTGCTATTGTGTACAGTGCTGCAGTAAACATATGTGTGCATGTGTCTTTATAGTAGGATGATTTATGCTCCTTTGGGTATATACCCAGTAATGGGATTTCTGGGTCACATGGTATTTCTATTTCTAGATCTTTGAGGAATCACCACACTCTCTTCCACAATGGTTGAATTTACACTCCCACCAGCAGTGTAAAAGTGTTCCTATTTCTCCACATCCTCTCCAGCATCTGTTATTTCCTGACTTTTTAATGATCGCCATTCTAACTGGCATAAGATGGTATCTCAGTGTGGTTTTGCTTTACATTTTTTTTTTTTTTTTTGAGTCTCATTCTGTCTCCCAGGCTGGAATGCAGAGGTACAATCTTGGCTTACCACAACTTCTGCCTCCCAGGTTGAAGTGATTCTCCTGCCTCAGCCTCCTGAGTAGGTGAGATAACAGACATGCACCACCACACCCAGCTAATTTTATATTTTTGGTAGAGACAAGGTTTCACCATGTTGGTCAGGCTGGTCTCAAACTCCTGACCTTAGGTGATCTGCCCGTCTTGGCCTCCCAAAGTGCCACCATGGTGGGATGAGCCACCATGCCCAGCCTGATTTGCATTTCTCTAATGACCAATGATGAGTTTTTTTTTCATGTTTGTTGGCTGCATGAATGTCTTCTTTTGAGAAGTGTCTGTTCATATCCTTTGCCCACTTTTTGATGGGGTTATTTGTTTTTTTCTTGTAAATTAGTTTACATTCTTTGTAGATTCTGGATGTTAGCCCTGTGTCAGATGGATAGATTGGTAAAATTTTCTTCCATTCTGTAGGGTACCTGTTTGCTCTGATGACAGTTTCTTTTGCTGTAAACACATGTATTTCTAAGTTTCTATTTGATAGTGCTGTAGTCTGAAGTTCTTAGGGATCTAATTTAGTTTGTGTGTCTCTTGGCTCCCACTAAGGTTGGATTGTTTCTTAATGTGTTTTTAAATTTTGTATTATGAGATCATTTTCTGTAGGCTTTTGTCTGGGGTTTAGTTCTCTGCTTGGGTTGAGAGCATGTCTCTAGAGTTTTGCCAGGAGTTCCTGATTATATGACCAATCAGGAATCACATTTTATTTTGATGTCTTAGATTGAGATTAAACTCTCTGTTGTTATTATTTTCCTGAGCGTATCAACAATTGACAAGGAGTTTTTCTCTAGTCTGACCTTCTCACTAATGGTATATCTCTCCATATTTACTTGGGACACCTTAGTTCTATTCTTTGTGCTGTAGACATCTCTATGGCTTCATCTTATTGCCTGAATTAAAACATAAGACCTTAGGCTATTGAGACAGACAAACCCCAGCCATAGCTAACATAACAGTTCCTAAAATGATTGCCTGATTTGGCCTTAGGGGACTTAGGGAAGGTACTATTGCCAAAATATAAGCTAATAGTAGCTTATATTGGAGTGATGGATTGAAGATCCCTTCTTATCCTTTTTTTTTAAACTTCATGGTTTTTTAATGAAAATATTAAAACTGTATTAAAATATTAAGAGGAAATAAGTATATTAGTGTCCTTAAAAGTTTTTAGATTTAAACACACTACGAGATGACAAAACAAAAATTTCAGAATTAGTTTTATTATATTTGTAGACTTTTATATGAAAACACAGAAAAAGATCTTTCTGATACTCAACGACACCTTGCTAAGAAAAAATATGAGCTACAGCTTACTCAGGAGAAAATTATGTGTTTGGATGAAAAAATTGGTGAGTTTTTTTTTCTCCTGATATTTTATTTTTTCTTAAGTCTGGTAGCAAAGATACATTTTCTTCTCTTTAGTATAATATGGATAAACTTGGAAAAAAAACCCTTAACTAAGTTTATGAATGAAAAAGAATAGAAAAATGGATTTTTCTTTGACAGCAAAACTTTTTAGACTTAGCACCATAAGTACTTAGTGATAAGTTTAAATTTGTCAGTGAAGTAATAGCTAAACTAAGCAGCAACAGTTTGTAAACTTAAGATGATAACTTTTAAATTTGAAATATTTTGTGTACTATTGTAGCTTGTCCATAGCTGCTATCATGAAATATAGTACCTATAACTTTTGGTGGAAAGTATACATATGTTTGGCTATATCTATGGTATTACTGGGGTTTATAGAGAAAGTTACTTTTTTAAAGTCTCCTCTTTATGTTTCTTATTAGTGATTAATATGAAAATATGGTCATAACTTAATCTTATAAGGTATGATTTTGGTCAGGGCTATAAAAGAACCTATTTTAAAAAAGAGGAAATATTGTTAACACTTGCTATTATATAGTTAAAGAATGTTTGGTATAAACAACTAGGTAGGTGGTGATAGTATTTATCAAACCAGGAAATATTAAAACAAATATAAAAGCTAATATTGAAGGAGAACTCATTTGGATATTTTAAGTCCAAATAAAGATCTAAGGTAAGCAGTTGAATATTTAAGTTTGTGTCTCATAAGAGAAATATACATATTTGGGACAAATCAGCATATAAATGATATTTTAAAACCATGAAATTACCTAAGGAAATGTAGAGAATGAGGAGAAGAGGATCCAGGACTGAGTAAGAAGAAGCCAAAGAAGTAGGAAGAAGACCCAGAAGTGTTATTTTGGAAGGCCAGAAAGCAAAGTGTTTTTTAAAGGGGAGAGTATGATCAATTGTCAGACACTTGTGAGCAGTGAAATAAATGAGGCTAAAAAAATTATTGATTGGATTTGGCACATTGGAAGGTTTTGTAACACCAAAAAAAGTTTGAATGGAGTGTTGGTTGTAGAAGATAGAGTGGGTTGAGGCATAAATGGGAAGTGAAATGCAGACAGAAAAGAAGTCTCTCAAGTTTGGCTATTTAAGGGTAGCAAGAAAATAGGGCAATAGTTTGAGTGGGCTGTTAGGTTGAATTTTTTTTAAGCTAGGAGATACTAGAACTGTTTTAGAGATGTATTGATTGTTTGACTGCCAGTGGGAGTGAACTCAGATATCAGGACACACAAAACGTGGGTTGCCTTAAAGGCAATACTGCCTGCAAGAAGAGACATGGTGTATTCTCCACTACTATATAGATCATGGCCTTGGCATATGAAAATATGGTATTACCTCCCTTGGCACTGCTCCTGGATGGTCCTCACAAGTATTAACCTAATAGAGATTAACCAACAAGTCTAGTCTAACAGAGCTTTCCTTGCAGAGCTCTAGATCAGTGGTTCTCAAACTGTTATCTGTGTCAGAATCACCTTGAGAGCTAATAAAGATCATTGGAGCCAGCCTCCTTGACGTATGCGAGGACCAGAGCTTTTGTGTCTCTCTCAGTTTCTGTAGGTAAATCTAATACCTTAGAACCCCTACTGTAGATGAGTGGTTCCTACTCCTCATTATACATTAGAATCACTGGGGAAAGAAGAGGCTTTTAAAACAAATTGCTGTGCCTACCCCTAGAATTTCTGATTCAGTAGGTCTGGAGTGGAGGTCTAAGAATGTATGTTTCCCAGGTGATGCTGATAGTGCTGGTTGAGAAACCACAATTTGAAAACTATTCTTCTATACTAATTATTTAGGCCTTCAACATTGAGACTGACTTGCAAGAGTTCTCACAAATTGAATCATACTTCCTGGGATGATTTTTTTCCTAGGAGTTTTTATAACACTACTTTAGAAATTTCAGAATATTAGAAGACATTTGATTTTAAAGATGACTTAATGGAATATTTTATTAAGATGTGTTACTTACCAACTTTAGGCTAGAGGTAGGGGAGGGGAAACTAGAGGGGAGACATGCCATAGATTGTTTCACTATTCCACTTATTTCACCCACTCTTCCCCTACCATACATATAAATCTACTTTGAGAGCAATATAGAGCTTTCCTATACTATTCTGATTCAGTGGTAATGTGCTTTTGTGTTTATGCATCATTTATAGTGTTGTGATTCATTGTAGTTTTTAATTTAAAAATTTTTTAAATTTGGGATATTGTACTCATTTTTAGTAATTAAATATATATTAGAAGTAAGGAGACTTCAAAAAGTATGATAATCTGCTTGAAATAGAAAGATTTTATTTTGATTAAAATGGCACTTTTATGATTACATATTTAGATAATTTTACAAGGCAAAATATTGCACAGCGAGAAGAAATCAGCATTCTTGGTGCAACCCTCAATGATCTGGTTAAAGAAAAGGAATGCCTGCAAGCATGTTTGGATAAAAAATCTGAGAATATTGCATCCCTTGGAGAGAGTTTGGCAATCAAAGTATGTTCTGAGAATTGTGGTTTATAAGAAATGTTTAAATAAAATGTTAAATATTAAACTATGGTTTAAAAGAACTAGATAAAATCTGAATAAAATATTCAGATTTTCTCTAATTCTTTTCTAGAGAGTTCAAAGTTCAAAATCTGACTTTGAAATTATTTTAAGATAGTCTTAGGATGTATGTGTACAAATCCCATAGCTAATATTTTAAATTGATTTTTCTGTTATGAATTAGTAATTAACATTAACTGACAAAAACTCATTCAAATATCAAAATATAAAGCATGATAATAAAGTAGGGAGACTAATTTCTTTTTAAAAGCATATTTTCAGGTAGTTACCTTGGGAGATAATATGTCTGTTTCATTAAAACTGCCTTTTGTAATTGTGTTTAGAACTAGGAGCATATTTTTACATCATCCTCAGGCTTTGAGAATAGATCTTGTAGGGCTGGTGAATAAAGCTAGATAATAACCTCCATCCCACATTTTTTTTGTTTTTGAAAAAAGATGTTGTCAACAAGGTAGAGAGATACTGATATTATTTTCTAGCTTATAAATTGATTCTGAAAGCATTTCCTAAGCTGTTTTCACAAATATCTTAAGCAAAAGCAGCATCATTGGAATAAGGGCTTTTCCTGTTCTAAGGTAACTAATTTGTTAATTTATGTCTCCACCCATCCATTCATTCTTTAAACAAACATTTGTTGACATGTACCAGGTGTTATGTTAGAAGCTGAGGCTGAGGCCGGGCGTGGTGGCCCATGCCTCTAATCCCAGCACTTTGGGAAGCGGGAGGATCACTTGAGCTCAGGAGTTCAAGACCAATCTGAGCAATATGGCGAAACCCTGTCTCTACAAAAAATACAAAAATTAACTGAACATGGTGGCACATGCCTGTAGTCCAAGCTACTTGGGAGGCTGAGGCAGGAGTATTGTTTGAGCCTGGGAGGTGGAGGTTGCAGTGAGCCGAGATTGTGCCATCCTACTCCAGCCTGCATGACAGAGCAACACTTTGTCTCAAAAAAAAAAAAAAAGGAGGTGTGGGTTGAATGATCTGCCTTCTCAAAGCCTCTAGTGTAATAAGGAGAGAGATAAAGATGCTATTATGATAGAATGTATAAGTTGGAGTTTGGCAAAACACACCTGATTCACCCTGGGAATTGGGTTAAGGGAGGAGGAAGGTCTGGAAAACCTTCCATTAAGTTATGGTGCCTGGACTACCCTGAAAAATGACTAGTTAGTAGTCAGGAGAATATTTAGGGGAAGAAGACAGTGAGAAAGGGTGATCCAGACAGGTTGAACAGCTTAAGTGAGAGTCCAATGGCTTTCTTGAGAGAATTTCATGAGACTTCCTGATAGTTTAGCACGTCCAGAGAACAGTTTGTAGAGAGATAGATGTAGGAGGGCAAAGAAAAGATGGGATAGGCAGACAGTCCTTTCTCTGCTGTGATGCTCATTGCATACCGTGTGTGTGTGTGTATTTTCCATCTCCTCATATATCTATACATATATGGATGATAACATATAGATATATGAAGAAATGGGATAGATAAGCAAAAAATCATGAAAGCACTTGTGATGTTGAATGTGAGCTCTGTCATGGATATAGAGGGTCACTGAAGTTATGATGGTGAAATGTTACAATTAGGTCTTTATAACAAATATTCTGGCATTTGTAAATTCATGTAAAAGATGGATTATAGAGAAATTAGAATAGTGACAGGGACACTAGTTAAGAGAACAGTGTTGAGACGGATAATAGGAGTATCAATGAGAGAAATAGATCTATTAAGGAAGTAAAATTGACAAGGTGTCGTTTCTGGCTTAAGAATCACATGGGGGCCGGGCGTGGTGGCTCATGCCTGTAATCCAAGCACTTTGGAGGCCAAGGCGGGTGGATCACCTGAGATTGGAAGTTCAAGACCAGCCTGACCAACATGATGAAACCCCGTGTTTAAAAAATAAATAAATTAATTAATTAAAAAAAAAAAAGAATCACATGGATAGTTCCTATGTAAGAAGGAAGAAACAGAAACTAGAACAGGCCTAGAAAGGAAAGTTATTGGCTGGGCACCATGGCTCACGCCTGTAATCTCAGCAGTTTGGGAGGCCAAGGTGGATGGATCATGAGGTCAAGAGATCAAGACCATCCTGGCCAACATGGTGAAACCCCGTCTCTACTAAAAATACAAAAATTATCCGGGCGTAGTAGCATGCGCCTGTAGTCCCAACTACTAGGGAGTCTGAGGCAGGAGAATTGCTTGAACCTGGGAGGCGGAGGTTGCAGTGAGCCGAGATTGGGTCACTGCACTCCAGTATGGTGACAGAACAAGACTCCGTCTCAAAAAAAAAAAAGGAAAGTTACTGGCATGTTGAGTTTGAATTGTCTTTGGGATATGTAGATGAAATATTCAAAGGCTCTTGGATTTTTAGGTTTGGAGGAAAATTGAATTCAAGTTAATAGATTTGGGAATCACGAACATAATTGAGGTCATCAAAGGGAATGAGATAGTAAATACTTGTGGAAAATGCTGGCTCATTATTTTTGGAATTTTAGGTTTTTTTAGGTGGAATTTTGCTTCTCATTATGTTTAAAACATTTTCAAAACACTAACATTTAGAAACAAAATTCTTCACATCTTTCAAAATCTCCTTTTCTTGTGCTATATCTGCTATTTCACATTTTTTCCATTCTGCTAACTATACCAGTGTTATCTTTCCTTCACAAGGAATACTGAGTTACAAGTCTACTTCAAAATCAAGAACTTTGTATAAGATTTTATGAAAGTAAGCACATCCATCCTCTGTACGGAAAGTAACTTGTAAGGCAGTGTTAGGCAATCAAAAGAGGAAATGTTTTCTACGGTGATATTTCAGAGTTAAACTAACAAAGTTCACTCATTGAAAACTGTTTATATGGCGATTACAGAAATAAATTAGTGTGGAAAAGTCTACATTATAGTTAATAAAGTGATTTTTTTTTCTGGTATTCATGGTTTAAAAAATGTTTTACTACTCACTACCAATTAAAATTAGAAAACTCAATAGCAAATTCATAGATTTTTGGGTAAGAAAAGCCAGAATTATTTGAATAAAGTTATAGTTTGTTTATTTTTTCTAAATATACTTAGCACCATCTTGTCGAGACTGAATTTTGACAGTTAACGTGAATCTACATCCCTAGTTGGACAACATATGAGGTTAAACAAGGAATATTAAATATTATTTTAAAAATTGCTAAACATTGAGGTTGTACAGGGAATATATCTTAGAATATACTGAGGTTGTACAAGGAATGATGATACATTTGAGAAATGGTGGTATTAGGGTCATATTAAGAGAAAAATAGGCTAAGAAGATATATTATTGGATTCAATCCAGAAATTTTGTTGCCTTGGATACTTTACAATGTTTCTAATGAATCTTTTTCTTTAAGACGCACTTCTCTTGATAAAGGGAAGCCCTTTTTAGGCTTATGAAACATATTTTAAGATTAATCGAATGAGGAACTTTCAAAAGTACTAGTTCAACTTGTTTTTCAGAATTTGTTTAGAAATGTATTAAATTATATTTCAAAAACATGTAAACCTTCCATTTTAAGCAGTATTTTGTCTTTTAGTTTTTCCTTTGTTGGCTTGTCCTTCTTGAAGAGGTTTAACTTTTTTTTTTTTAATGGATATTTTAACAATACACCAATACTGCCAGTTGTGGAATTTGTACCATTCTATGAAAAAGCAGAATGGGAAACTGTAACTAAAAATACCCCAGAGAAGAGCACATGAATAAAGGAAGATAGCATGCACACACACAGTCACACACACACAAGTGTGTGCAAAACTAACACTAAAGAGAGGAACAGAATTGGTTGGAAAATATAGGTTTGAGTTTTAAAAAATCTTTTTACTTGGTTACTTAAGATTTGAAAATTCGGAGGGCAAGGTGAAATCCAGTTATTACTTAGTGAAATAATTTTCTTACTTTTTTAGAGATAATGTTAGCTCTAAGTATCTGTTTGTAGTTGGACTAGTTCAGGCTCAATGGAAGTTTTAAAAAAAAGTGTAAGAATGGTATTAGGGCATTAAGATATTCAAACCCATTTCTGCCTTGACTGACTCCACTAATTCTACTCCCTCACTTCACCTTTGAAAAAGGAGAATATAGTTTATTTTTCTTATCTTTTCTCTAGGCCTAATGCTTACCTCCTTATTAGCTCATACCTAAATATCAGTAGTATACTTTTAAAAATAATTGGATTGGAACAGCTTTTTGAAGAGTCTGTTGCTAGCTAATATAAATAATATTCTTAAAATTATTCTCAAAAACTACATTTAGTTTTACATGATTGGCTTCTCTGGGTTTTATAATATAAAGAATGTGAGCAAGCAAACCAGTTCTAATCCCAGCATAGAATACCAGTACTCCAATGCCAAACAATTAGTTTGCCTCCAAAAATAGGTGGTTATGGGGTTCTTGTGTTGCTAGGTGACTGCACAAAATATCTTTTAACAAAGAATTTGATTACTGATTTCATATAATTACACCTAAGTATACCCTTTTTCTTTAATGAACATAATCTATTTTTACCCAGTGCAAATATTCACATTGATATACTAGGCTTTAAAATGTGGAAAAGAATAGGACATACATGTTTAAAACAAAATGGAAACCTAAAGGGAAGGGGAAATTATTTTTTTGTTCATTCAGTTTTAACAGAAATAACAGCTTAAGATAATTTTTTATTTAATACTTATATTACTTTTCAAGGAAAAGACCGTTTCAGGCATGAAGAATATCATTGCTGAGATGGAACAGGCATCAAGGTAAGTCAGTCATTCAACAAATATTTTAGCACTTACGGGGGGCCAAGTACCATGTTGGGTCCAAAGATAAGAAACAAGGGGCTTAGTGATACATGTAAGGTGCTAACTCTCTCATCAAAGGGGGGCCTAAGTCTGTCTAGGGAACTTAAAGAGGGGATGGTGTTTGCCAAGTATAATAAGGGGAAAGGAAGGACATTCAAAGTAGAAAGAATAGCAAAGAACCACAGATCATGTTCACAAGCCTCTTGATCTACAAGTAGGGGAGTGTTGTTGAAACTTAGTAAGGGGAGAAGTGAAGGCAGGAGGCTAAATAGGCAGGCAAAGGCTTGTGTTATAGACAAATAAGTATTGATTATATCCTTTGGGCATTAAGAAATCATTAAAGAATTCTGAGGAGATTTTTGTGTCAGAAAGATAGCCAAGCAGAAGAGGTGATGATAAATTTGGGGTTTAAGAGTTGTGGGACAGAAGGAGTGAGGTGCTTTTATGTGAAGGAAAGACTAGGAAAATGCCAAGTTTCTGGCCAGGGACAAATACTGAACATGAAGAAGGTATGAGGAGAAAAGGTGATTTTACCTCTGAATTTGAAGAACCTTTGGGACTTTATTGTAGACATGTCTAGTAAGCAGTGAAATGTAAGTCTGGGGTATAATAGGAGCTAAGGCTGCAGATAATTACTTTGGAGTCATTGGGTATAGATGGGGTTGAGAACTGTGGATATGAATATTGTTTGTCTAAGAGAAGGGCTAGAGGGAGAAGAATTGGGAGGCTAGGGCTTGAGCCCTGGAAAGCATTAATTTTTAAGCATGCAAAGGAAGAGGAATCTTTAAAGGAGACTAAACCCTAACAAAAAGAGATGGGATGAAAGCCTTCCTAATACTTGATGTCAGAAGTTTTGAAATACTTGGTAGATCACTGACTATTACGTATATTTAGTATCCTTTTCATAGTGAAATGATGGCAACATAGAGTAACTCTAATGCACTCTCTTTCCAGTATTTATTCCTATAAATTCAAACGTGTTTAAAATCTCTCCAAATGTTTTCATGCTAACTGTCCATCTTATGTCTTGTGAGAATTGGTTGCTCTGTTTCAGTAAAATGTCTTTTCTTATGTACTCTGATTTGTGAAATAGACAGTCTACTGAGGCCCTAATTATGTGTGAACAAGACATTTCCAGAATGCGTCGGCAATTGGATGAGACAAATGATGAACTGGCCCAGATTGCCAGGGAAAGAGATATCTTGGCTCGTGACAATGACAATCTCCAAGAACAGATTGCTAAAGCTAAACAAGAAAACCAGGTACACTTGTTCC
Organism: Aotus nancymaae; assembly: GCF_030222135.1. Classification (NCBI taxonomy): domain Eukaryota; kingdom Metazoa; phylum Chordata; class Mammalia; order Primates; family Aotidae; genus Aotus; species Aotus nancymaae. The sequence goes on along the minus strand of NW_026988546.1, from coordinate 3,155,534 downwards.
TAGAATCATTTTCTCGAAGGAAAAAAATATGAATTTCTTCTGAGGAACAGCCCTCATTTCATTTTATAGAAGAGCTCAGACACTGGAACTAGCCTTTTTTTTTTTTAATATAACAAAATAGGCCACATAATTTTTAAATGGAATTCTTAGGCATAAAGGATTAAATATTAAACAAAAGAGAGAACAGGGCTATATTTGTATTAAACCTTAGTACTTCTTTACTGAAGGATAAATATTTGAATAAATCAACAAACGAGAATAAAAACTTTGATAAACCTTAAAAGAATAGTTTTTTTCTTTTTAATGGACTACGTATTATTCTGTTTTAAGTATGACTGTATGCACTGTGCCTTGTATTTTGGTCCTCATTAGCACTGTGATTGTTTTTAGGAAAATTCCTCTTATAATTACTCTTTCTCCCTAAGGCAATATATTTAAGTCTAACCCACAGTTCTCATTTCCAATAATGTTTATTTTAACTTGAACATTTAAAAATCCTATTTGGAAAATTCCTTCCCTTCTCAAAATTTTTTAGTCCAAATGATTTTCCCCACTTTGATATCACTTATAGTGTGTTTAGTTTGCATCATGAAAGTCTATATTCTTTAACTGTTAAATATTAGTAATTTACTTAAACAGCTATAAAGATGTAATGCTTTGTTAATCATAAAAAATTACCTGGGATGTTAAAGTACTTTGTTTAAAAGTTAATTAATAATGGAATTCTGGAATAGAAAAAGGACATTATGTAAAAATGAAGGAAATTTGAATGAAGTGTGGACTTTAGATAATAATGTATCACTATTGGTTTATTAATTGTGATATAGGTGCCATACTAATGTAAAATATTAACAATAGAAGTGCTCTTTGTACTGTTTACAACTTTTCTGTAAATCTAAAACTATTCTAAAATAAAGTTTATTAAAAAATCAATGAATAGCAATAAAAAACAAAAGATGAGAATTTAAAAGGTCTGCCTTTGTGTCCTCTTTACAGCTAGAGCATATGAGCTAAAGGTGGATATATCTTTCTTAAGAAAACCTAGAAATTTAGGTTCTGTTTTAGAAATAGAAGCTTATTATAGAAAGTCTTTTTTGGTAAACAAAAAGTTAAGAAAGTTTTAAAAAGCCTCCAAGTTTTTAACACCCAGTTTGTCACTGTTACATTTGACATGTTTTTTTATTGCTATTCAGTGCACTTAAAATTTTTAATACTATTTTTATACACACTTTCTAATGTAGTAGCATAAAATCACATATCACTTTATATCATGTTTTTTTCTATGTGAAGCGGCAGTAGACTTGAGTAAGATTCACCTAGGCTGAATCTCGCTATCTGCTGTGTGATCATATAAACCAACCTCTTTGAATCTCAGTGTATCATCTGTTAAAATGGGTAGTAAATGAGACTATACCTCGAAAACACTTACATACTGTCCAATATATCACTCAATAAATATTTTATAGCTATTATTAGCTTACTGTAATATTATAAGCACTTTCCTGCCTTGTTCAAACTTTGTAATCATTTTTTACAAACAGAAGAAAACTTGTCATAACAGTTCACATATGTTCAAGAGTAGTTTTTTTCCTTTGTTATGATCATAGGCCCAAGGTAGAAGAGAGGTCTCTTTGTGGACCATAGGTTAAGAACTAGTATTGCAGAGTGGAAACTTTAAAAAATTTTGTCCTTGATACCACAATTTTTAACAATGAGGTATTTTTGTGTTTTAGCATGATTTTTTTCACTTAACATAGGTGAACATTTTCCTGTATTATTAAAGATCATTCCAAATGTTTCTCATAAATAATGTAATATTTCATTATGTGGTTATGTCACTATGTAGATACACTATTATTCAGTGCATGATTCACTTAATGGGAATAAATATTGTCAGTGTAACAAAAATGCCTTAATGACAGTATCTCATTAAATTTTATTAGATTTTATTTCAGACTGAATCATAGCATATGAGTTTTCTTTTTAATTATTATTATTTTTTTTTTTGTAGAGATGGGTTCCCACTATGTTGCTCAGGCTGGTCTCAAAGTCTTAGGCCCAAGTGATCCTCCCAAAGTGCCAGGTGGCCAGGAATGAGCCACCACACCCAGCTGAGGTTTCTAATTTAAATTTAAAAAGAAAGTAAATGGGTATTTTCAAATACATTGAATCCCCATGTGCCATCTCCCACCCTCAACAATAGTTAACATTTCTGTCTTTCTTGTTTTTATGAGCATTTAAAAATTGTCTCTTGATACACCAGATACGTGATCACAGATTTGCTCTCTGCAAATCTACATGTACTCCAACAGTACATGGAAACGCCCATTCTTTGCCATAGCTGAATAGCTTTAAATCTTTATGAATTTGATATGCAGAATAGTAATTCATTGTTTTAAGTAGCATATCTTTGATTGCTAGTTTAGTTTTTTTCAGGTCTTACCTACTTATGCTTCCTTTTTTGAATTGCCTGTTTGGGTCATTTGCCCACTTGCTGTTGGGCTCATGTGTTTTCTGTTTTTATATGAGTTTACATATTAGGTATGTTAATTTTATTTGTTCCAAGTATTTAAAAATTTATGGTATTTTGAGATACAGAATTTTTTTTTTCATAATCAAATATACCTATCTTTTTTTTCATAGGCACAGTCCAAAAAATTGAATGACACTCATAATGAACTTAATGACATAAAACAGAAGGTTCAAGATACTAATTTGGAGGTTAACAAACTGAAGAATATATTAAAGTCTGAAGTATGTATATTTTTTTCTTTTTGCTTATGATACTTAGTTTTCACTAGAGTTTAGAATTGAGTATACTCAGAGGGACAGGTGAATCAGATTCTTCTTTAATACATAGTATAGTTGTGACAATCGTGGATTAACTACATATTTAGAATGTTCCAAAAGATGCCTTGAGAATGTGTCCTTCTTGTTTTGTGACTCAACCACTCTAGACAAGCAGAATCTTCCTGACTGAATGATAGACAAAGGGCCAGAATCAACTTGACCTCACTTATAATTAATTAAAAGTGGTGGGGTTTTCAATTACAAACCTCTGACAAAAGAGCTTCCACCTAATTATGTATCAGATCAGAATTGATTACCCTGTTATGGGGCCATCTATTTTTTAGGACCACAGGATAGATGGTTCTCCTCACACTTCTCTGTTAGCAGTCATTTGACCAGGCACTTGTATGTGAGATCAGATGACTCCAAATAAATGTGGCACGTGTGTGTCAACTCAGTAATAAACAAGCAGCTTGACTGAGGATTTTAGATATGTCTATTACATAAAATATTATCTGATATTGAGGGAGGGTGCATTAATGGTTTCAGTGGTATGTCGGTAACACCATACCTATTATAATAATCAATCCACCTACACTATTTTATTTATCATCTTATATCAATCTACAAATATATCTTGAACATTTATTTATCGTATGCATAGTACTCTTAAGGACTTTGACACAGAAGAGATTCTAAGGATTCCTAAATTGCAATCCTTGCTTTTAGGCAGCAAGCAGCCTGTGTACGAAAAGCATGTAGTTTCCTACACTTCTTGATTTTAAGGTTCCAGCAATGTAATACCATAAACGAACAGAAGGCTTTTTGTTTATGCAGGCTACTCAACCTCCCTGATTTTTCCCATCTGTAATTGGGAACCACACCCAAGTAAGTGAGATAATTTAAAACACTAGCACAGTAAGCCATCTGAATCTATTCTGGAATAGGGCAGAAATAAATATGTGAATATCTAGAGCAACATTTTTTTTTTTTTTTTTGAGACAGGCTTACTGTGTTGCCAGATTGGAGTGCAGTGGTGCAATCTCAGCTCACTGCAACCTTTACCTCCCAGGTTCAAGTGGTTCTCCTGTCTCCTGAATAGCTGGGATTACAGGCGCATGCCACCATACCTGGCTAATTTTTGTATTTTTAGTAGATACTGGGGTTTCACCATGTTGCCCAGGCTGATCTCAAACTCCTGACCTCAAGTGATCTGCCTGCCTTGGCCTCCCAAAATGCTGGGATTACAGGCATGAGCCGCCGTACACAGCCCAGAGCAACATTTAACAGAGTAAGTAAGCTTTTAGCCAGTGTTACACACTTCCCTTTATCTCCCTAGTCTGTTAGTCACATTACCTGAAATTCTGCCTTTAGGGATTAGAACTTTTAGATTCTAGAATTATATTTTCAGACATCACCCATCATGCTTCTTAGGCTCAAGTGATCCTCTCACCTTGGCCTTCCAAAGTGCTGGGGATTTTAGCATCCTAGTATGAGTTTGTTTATGAGATTGCATAACACTGGATGAATGCAGGCTCTGAGAGAATGTACCATGGATCCATTTTGATAGGGATAGACCATCAAGAAGTGTGGAGTACTTCATTCATTCACGCATTCATGCAGTGTGCTAGGTGCTGGAGTGCCAGAGATGAAAAACAGAGAGGAAACAGAATGGCTCCCAGGCAGTGGGAACATGAGCAGAGGTGTAAGGGAAAAAATAGGACCAGTATGTAGAGTAGAGTGTACAAGTAGATGACAGAGGTAAGAAGGATTTTCTTTGAACCCTATTTTCAGAAGCTTTTGTTAGAACTAAAGCATAGAAGTTACTTAAGGATTGCCTTTTAGGAAGTTTATTTTGGAGATGTCAAGAATAAACTAGAAGGGTAACAGAATCAGAAGTGGAGATAGCAGCTAGAAGAGTTTATAACCATAATTTAGACAAGAAATGCAAAGGATTCCAGCTGAGGCCTATGGAGTGTTGCAGTGAGCCTTGTGGGTGGCCAGAGGGAGCTGTGGTTACAGGGGAGGCACCATATAGAAGTAAAGAGATCCCGAAAGCTGGAAATAAAGAATACCAAAGAACAGTTTCACTTTCTTTATATTGTTACCTCTCAGGCTCAACACTGCTCTGGCCTCTATGGGAGGATATGAAAAGTGGTAAAATAGGTTTCTGTTTGCCAAGGAGGGAGCACTGGGTGGTTGGAGTATGGGAGAAACATTCTAAGGAATGCTTTTTCACTTTGAACAATGTACTCCCTGGTCACAAAACTAAATTTAATATAAAAAGGGGAGGCTTTACATCCACACCTAACACCATAAAGCCATAAGACAGTTTTAATTGAATGACATGGACAGTAAGTACCACAAAATGTTAAAGAGGGTAAAGATTGATGAGAGTAAAATTCAGTTTAAGTATATTGTACAAGTACCTTCCAAGTACATACTCTGTACACAACTATTATTTTTAGTACAATCATGGAAAACATATCAGGTTCCTACTGACACATTTGGAGTATCTGAATCTTGAAAGCCAATAAGGTAGTTTGGTGTATTGTTGACTAACACAGACTTGGCAAAGATCTTTCACATTAGAGGCCACAAGGTGGCAATATTAGCTGAATTTCCACCAGTAATCATAATCGAGAGACGGTTTGTCTGATTTGAAGGAGTATTGGTGAGACATTATTCATTACAATTTGGTCATGTTATTTAGCCCAGGATTTCTGCTAGGGAAGCACACTATTTATTAACAGGAGAGAAAGAGATCTAGTACCTTTTAAAAAATTAATTACCAAAATTACAGCAAATTTTTTGAATTAATTTACCAAACCATAATAAAATGTTTTTTAAAATAGCCTAATAATGATTACTCAGTATATTATATTGTTTGTGGAGCTGAATTTTTTTCCCTCCTTATTTTCCTACTAGAAATCAGACCGTACTTCAGTTAATCTGCTCATGGTAGAATTTTGAAAGTTTAAAATATCTGGTTCTTACTTATTTAGTTTATTTAGGGTAAACTGATACTTTAGAATCTTTAGAAACTGATACTTTAGTATATTTAGTATAAACTGGTACTTTAGTATAAACTGATAGATTTAGTATAAACTTATTTAGTGTAAACTGAGTCAGTTTATACATGAATGTATATTTGTGACTAGTGTTTATTGGCATAGGTTTGATAGTTTACTTCTGAGCAATTTCAGGAAAGTTACTAGACTGGCAGGGAAAGTTACTAGACTAGCAGGTAAAAGATGATCATAGAACAGTTTATGATCAAGATAATTAAAGCTGGGGCTATGAATAAAAGGCAGGAACCCGACAAGAAATTATCAGAAGTTGACACTTAAAATATGCAAGTACTCAGAAGCTCTATAGCCAGCACAACGCAGTAAATTGTTCAGGAAGAAGGGAATACACCAATACAAAAGGTCAGAGGCTCAGAAGCCAGCCCAGCAAGTAGTCAGTAAGCAGGCATATGGGAAAAGCAGGCTGTGGAGGACTTTGAACAAAATGAAATATAAAAACAAATTCATTCAGGTCTTGAAGAAAAGAGTAATTTACTTAAATTTACTGTTTACTAGTGTTCACTGAGTGTTACTCAGGAGCCAGGGCAGATCCTGATTGCTCTGTCTTTGTTAATTACAGGATGACCTGTTTTCTAAACTAAGATTATAATACATTTCCTCAGGGTTCTATCATAAATGCTTCTCATGGCAAGTAAATTCCCAATGACCTGGAAAATAATGTTTAATTTTTATCATATGTTGAACATTTTAAACATTTTTAATAGCTAAAGTTTGCTTTTCAGGAATCTGAGAACCGGCAAATAGTGGAACAACTTCAAAAAGCCAATGAAGATGCTGAAAACTGGGAAAGTAAAGCCCGTCATTCAGAGGCATATAACAATACCCTAAAATTGGAACTTATCACTGCTGAGGCAGAGGGTAACAGATTAAAAGAAAAAGTAGATTCCCTCAACAGAGAGGTTGAGCAAGTAAGTTTGGGAAAATATGCTTATAATACATTCTACATCGTATTTAAAAGAGTTTTGTTTGGCCTTCCATCAGTTAAATTAAATGTATGAACAAAAACTTATTTAAATACACTGAATTGTAGCATGCTAACCATTCTCCTTATACTTTGATTCTTCTATAATTTCTTATCTACCCTACATCCAGAACAATCCTTAGCATTTGTTAAAATTAGAAACTATTTCAAACATACCAAAAAAAGTGGAAAAAAAAAAAAAAAAAGGTAACAAAACAGATAAACATATCCCCACCTCCCACATGTAAGGATACTAACATTTTGCCATATTGGCTTCGAATGTCGCCTTGTTTAAAGAAGTAAAACATTACAGATACAACTTCTCTTATCCTTTTCCCTCCTACTTCCCTAATTGCTGGTGTGCATAACTTTCCTGTCAGTGTGTCTAACTCCTTTGCATGTGTTTATAGTGTTTTTACAATCCCATCACCCACAAATAATGTATAATGTTGTTTTGTATGTTTTGGTTTTTATTTAAGTGATAACAAACATACTTGGAGATATTCATTTGCAACTTTCCCTCTTTGCTCAATATTATAATTTTGACACATCTATTTTGATAAGTATAGTGAGTGTACTACTTTACTCAAACAGTTGCTTACATTCATTGTGTATATATTTCCTTGTTTAAATTCATTCCCATATTGAAGGAAATTTAATTTTTTTTCATGTTTTTCTGTGATAAAACACTGCAACAAACCTTTTACATTTCTCCTTGACTACGTATTTCTCTAGGTTTATGCCTGCACATTAATTTTAAAAAGCTATATGCCTGGAATAGATCCAAGATACGTGCAATTTCAACTCTTCTAAGTATTGTCAAATTGCTCTCTAAAGTGTCATTCTCCCATTAGAAGTCATGAGTTATTTTCTCAAACATGAATCAATATTTGCTATTGTCAGACAATTATTTCCATGCTTTGTGTCTTGTGCTTCCTTGACTACAAGTGAAATTGAGGATCTTGTAATGTTTCTTAGCCATGTAGGATTCTTCCTCTATCAATGTTTTGTTGAATTTCTCTTGAATGAAAGTTTTGTAAACTTTGCCCATTTTTCAATTGGGTAGCTTATCTTTTTCATATTGATTTTTAAAGGTATTCTCTATATATTCTTGATAATAATCCTTTTAACGACATTACGATTAGTACTCAGAATTATTATTGATCTTTTCCTATATAGTTTGTACTTTTATGTCTTCTTTAAGAAATCCTTTACAATCCCAAGGCCAGAGAGATATTTTCCTATATTTTCATTTAAAAGTTCTTCTAAATGTTTGAAAGTATGTGAAATCTTGCCCTTTACATTTAGGACTTTAACCTACTTTAGATTGATTTTGTGTAATTTGAAGTAGACATATGATTTTTATTTTTGTGAATAGATATCCATCATCCTTTCTTCTCTGAAATGTAAGGCAAGTCTACTTTGTCATAAAAATAAGTTTTCATGTATTCTGTTCCATTGGTCTATCCCCTTGCCAGTAATACACTCTTGTAGCTACTATAATTTAATGTTAAGTCTTGATATCTAGGAAAATTAATGTTCCCTCAAATTGTTTTGACTGTACTTAGTCCTTATTAAACTATCTCAAATGAATTTTTGAATAAATGTATAACATTTCATGATTTTATGTCTTTCTTCTTTTTTATGTATTTAAGACTGGAAATTTCTCTCTATTTTTTTGGGTGCAGCCAAAGTTTTGAGGTAATGCTTTCATTGCCATTCAGCTTTTAATATCAGTTTCATTATGATTTATTTTTAATTACTAAAGTTTTTTGTTTGTTTGAGACACAGTCTCACTCTGTTCCCAGGCTGGAGTGCGGTGGTACAATTATAGCTCACCACAGCCTCCAGTTCCTGAGCACAAGTGATCCACCTGTCTCAGCCTCCAAGTGGCTAACACTACAAGTGTAAGCCACCACACCCAGCTAACTTTTAAATTTTCTTTGTAGCAGTGGAGTCTTACTATATTGCCCAGGCTGGTCTTGAACTTCTGGTCTCAAGTGATCCTCGCACCTCAACCTCCCAAAGTGCTGGGATTAGAGGCATGAGCCGCCATACTTGGCTTGAAGTTTTAAGAAACTTTTCAATGTACAGGGGACTTGAGGTTATTAGTCTATTTTTACTTTGTTGTATCTAATATTTTATTGCCTAATATTTCTAATATTGTGATCAGATAAAATGGCTTGTGACATTAATTCTTTGCTATCTGCTAAGAATTGCTTAGTAGCAGAGTATGTAATCAATATTTGATAATATCCTACATGACCTTGAAAAGCATCTGTGCTCTGTCAGGTTTGTCAGAGATCAGATGGTTGTAGATGTGTGGCATTGCTTCCAAGACCTCTGTTCTGTTCCATTGTTCTATATCTCTGTTTTGGTACCAGTATCATGCTGTTTTGATTACTGTAGCCTTGTAGTATAGTTTGAAGTCAGGTAACGTGATGCTTCCAGCTTTGTTCTTTTTGCTTAGGATTGTCTTGGCTATGCGGTCTCTTTTTTGGTTCCATATGAAGTTTAAGGTGGTTTTTTCCAGTTCTGTGAATAAGGTCATTGATAGCCTGATGGGGATAGCATTGAATCTATAAATTACTTTGGGAAGTGTGGCCATTTTCAAGATATTGATTCTTCCTAACCATGAGCATGGCATGTTTTCCCATCTGTTTGTGTCCTCTCTTATTTCCTTGAGCAGTGGTTTGTAGTTCTCCTTGAAGAGGTCCTTCATATCCCTTGTTAGTAGTATTCCTAGGTACTTTATTCTTTTTGTAGCAATTGTGAATGGGAGTTTGCTCATGATTTGGCTCTCTGTTTGTCTGTTACTGGTGTATAGGAACACTTGTGAGTTTTGCACAGTGATTTTGTATACTGAGACTTTGCCGAAGTTGCTTGTCACCTTAAGGAGATTTTGGGCTGAGACGGTGGGGTCTTCTAAATATACAATCATGTCATCTGCAAATAGAGACAATTTGACTTCCTGTTTTCCTAATTGAATACCCTTTATTTCATTTTCTTTCCTGATAGCTCTGGCTAGAACTTCCAATACTATGCTGAATAGGTATGGTGAGAGAGGGCACCCTTGTCTAGTGCCAGTTTTCAAAGGAAATTCTTCCAGGTTTTTGCCTATTCAGTATGATATTGACTGTGGGTTTGTGGCAGATAGCTTTTATTATTTTGAGATACCACGTTTCATCGATACCTAGTTTATTGAGAGTTTTTAGGATAAAGGGCTGTTGAATTTTGTTGATGGCCTTCTCTGCATCTATTGATTGTCAGATTTTTAAAAATCAGGTTAATGCTGGTCGCATAGAATGAGTTTGGAATTATTCCCTTCTGTGTATTTTATATTAGTTTGTATGTTAATACTATCTTTTTAGATATTGACAATTCACAAGTAAAGCCCTATGTATCTGGAATTTTTGTGGGAAAATCTTAATAATTAAAAATTGGTATACAGCTATTTGGATTTCTGGTTTCTTAAGTCATTTTGGTAATTTGTGTTTTGCTAGGATTTGTTCATTTCATCTAAGTTTTCAAATTTGTAGGCATATTTGTTCTTACTTTGTAGATACATTCTTTTTGCATACTTGTTATTAGTAATTTGTAGCATTTCTCTATTCTCTTCATCAGTCTAGCTGGAAGTTTATAATTTATGTTTATCTTTCCAAAAAAGGAGTATTAATATCATTGATTTTTCTGTATCAGTTATGTAGGATACAGTGCTTTTGCTGTATCCTACACATTTTTGTGTTACTATTTTTTGTAACAACTTTATTGATAATAATTAACATGCCATACAGTTTATCTACTTAAAGTGTACAATAGTGTTTAGTATGTTCATGGAGTTGTGCAATGAACACCACAATACATTTTAAAACATTTTCAAAGATCAGATGGTTGTAGATGTGTGGCATTGTTTTCAGGACCTCTGTTCTGTTCTATTGGTCCATATCTCTGTTTTGGTACCAGTACCATGCTGTTTTGATTACTGTAGCCTTGTAGTGTAATTTGAAGTCTGGTAGCATGATGCCTCCAGCTTTGTACCTTTTGCTTAGGATTGTCTTGGCTATGCAGGCTCTCTTTTGGTTCCATATGAAGTTTAAAGTTTTTTTTTTTTTAAGTTCTGTGAAGAAGATCAATGGTAGCTTGAGGGGATAGCATTGAATCTGTAAATTACTTTGGACAGTATGGCCATTTTCACGATATTGATTCTTCCTAACCATGAGCATGCCATGTTTTTCCATCTGTTTGTGTCCTGTGTTATTTCCTTGAGCAGAGGTTTGTAGTTCTTCTTGAAGAGGTCTTTTACAACCTTTGTTAGTTATATTCTTAGGTATTTTATTCTCCTTCTTGAACAGGTCCTTTACAACCTTTGTTAGTTGTATTCCTAGGTATTTTATTCTCCTTCTTGAAGAGGTTTTTTACAACCTTTGTTAGTTGTATTCCTAGGTATTGTATTCTCTTTGTAGCAGTTGTGAATTGCTCTTGATTTGGCTCTCTGTTTGTCTGTTATTGATGTATAGGAATCCTTGGGATTTTTGCACATTGATTTTGTATCCTGAGACTGCTGAAGTTGCTTATAACCTTAAGGAGGTTTTGGGCTGAGATGATGGGGTCCTCTAAATATATGATCATGTTGTCTGCAAATAGAGGCAATTTTACTTTCTTTTTCTTGCCTAATTGCTCTGGCTAGAACTTCCAGTACTATATTGAATAGTAGTGGTGAGAGAGGACATCCTTGTCTAGTGCCAGTTTTCAAAGGGAATGCTTCCAATTTTTGCCCGTTCAATATGATATTGGCTATGGGTTTTTCATAAATAGCTTTTATTATTTGAGATACCTTCCATCAATACATAGTTTATTGAGGGTTTTTAGCATAAAGAGCTGTTTAATTTTATTCAAGGCCTTCTCTGCATCTATTGAGATGTAGTTTTTGTCTTTGGTTCTATTTATGTGATGGATTACATTTATGGACTTGTATATGTTGAACCAGGCTTGCATCCCCGGGATAAAGCCTACTTGAACGTGATGGATAAGATTTTTGATGTGCTGTTGCATTCAGTTTGCTAGTATTTTATTGAAGATTTTTGCATCAATGTTCATCATGAGTATTGGCCTGAAGTTTTCTTTTTTATTTATGTCTCTGCTAAAACTGACAAAAACAAGCAATGGGGAAAGGATTACCTGTTCAATAAATGGTGTTGGGAAAACTGGCTAGCCATGTGCAGAAAGCTGAAACTGGACCCCTTCCTTACCCCTTACACTAAAATTAACTCCAAATGGATTAAAGATTTAAACATAAGAAGTAACCCCATAAAAACACTAGAAGAAAACCTATACAATACCATTCAGGACATAGGCATAGGCAAGGACTTCATGACAAAAATACCAAAAGCAATGGCAACAAAAGCCAAAATAGACAAATGGAATCTAATTAAACTTAAGAGTTTCTGCACAGCAAAAGAAACAAATCATTCAAGTGAACTGGCAACCAACAGAATGGGAAAAAAATTTTTGTAATCTACCCATCAGACAAAGGGCTACTATCTGGAATCTACAAAGAACTAAAGCAGATTTACAAGAAAAAAACACACAACCCCATCAAAAAGTGGGCAAAGGATATGAACACTTTTCAAAAGAAGACATTTATGCAGCCAACAAACATATGAAAAATGCTCATCATCACTGGCCATTAGAGAAATGCAAATCAAAACCACATTGAGATACCATCTCACATCAGTTAGAATGACGTTCATTAAAAAATCTGGAGACAACAGATGCTGGAGAGAACATGGAGAAAAAGGAACACTTTTATACTGTTGGTGGGAGTGTAAATTATTTCAACCATTGTGGAAGACAGTGTGGCCATTCCTCAAGGATCTAGAAATAGAAATACCATTTGATCCAACAATCCCATTACTGAGTATATACCCAAAGGATTAAAAGTCTTTATATTATAAAGACACATGCACACATATGTTCATTGCGGTGCTGTTTACAATAGCAAATACCTGGAACAACCAAATGCCCATCAGTGATGGAGTGGACAAAGAAAATGTGGTACATATACACCGTGGAATACTATGCAGCCATTAAAAATGACGAGTTCTTGTCTTTTTAGGGACATGGATGAATCTGGAAACCATCATTCTCAGCAAACTGACACAAGAACAGAAAACCAAACACCGCATATTCTCACTCATAGGCGGGTGTTGAACAATGAGAACATGTGGGCATAGGGAGGGGAATATCACACACTGGGGTAGGTTAGGGGGTGGGGGACTAGGGGAGGGACAGTGTGGGGGCAGGGAGGCTGGGGAGGGAAAACACTGGGAGAAATGCCTGATGTAGCCGATGGGGGACGGAGACTGCAAACCACCATGGCGTATGTGTACCTATGCAAAAACCCTGCAGGATGTGCACATGTACCCCAAAGCTTAAAATACAATTAAAAAAATTTTTTCATCACTTTGAAAAGAGTCACTCTACCCTTTATCACCACCAAATCCTCCATTTAGATCTTTGATGCATTTTTAGTTCATTTTCTTTCACATGGTGTGAAGTAAGGGTCCAAATTCATTCTTTTGCATGTATCTATCCAGTTATTTTAGTAACATTTGTTGAAAAGACTATTTCTCCCCCGGCCCCCACCCTCCCTTTGAATGGTCTTGGCACCTCTATCAGAAATCAATAGATCATAGAAACATGGGCTTCTTCTAGACTCTTAATTCTATTTCATTGATCTATATGTCTGTCCTTATGTCAGTACCACACTGGCATAATTACTATTGCTTTCTAGTAGGTTTTGAAATGGGAAAGTGAAAGTGCTCCTGCTTTGTTTTCATTTTTCAAGATTGTTTGGCTATTCTGAGTCTCTTGAATTTTCATATAAATTTTAGGATCAACGGCAATTTCTACAAAGAAGCCACCTGGGATTTGGATAGAGACTATGCTGAACTGGTAGATCAATTTGGGGAATATAGTTGTCTTAACAATATTAATTCTTCTGATCCATAAACACAAGGTGTAGTTTCATTCATTGGATCTTTAATTTCTTCCAACAATATTTTGTTGTTTTCAGAGTGTAAGTTAGGTCTTCTTGTGTTAATTTTATTCTTAAGTATTTTATTATTTTTAATGCAACTATAAATGGAATTGTTTTCTTATTTTTGTTTTCAGATTATCCATTGCAAGTGTTTAAAGTTACAATTATTTTTGTATATTGATCTTGTATCCTGCAACCTTGCTTAATTTATTTATTAATTCTAAACAATTTTAGCAAATGCTTTAGGGTTTTCTATATCTAAGATCATGTCATCTGTGAATAGAGATAGTTTTTACTTTTTCTTTTCCAATCTGGATGGCTTTTATTTTATTTTCTTGCCTAATTACCCTGGCTAGAACTTCTTGTACAGTGTTGAATAGAAAGGACCAGAAGGAGCATGTTTATCTCGTTCCTGATTTTAGGGGGAAAACATTTCATCTTTTACCATCCAGTGTGATGTTAGCTGTTAGTTTTTTAAGAGATAGCCTTTATGAGGTTGAAGAAATTCCCTTCGATTCCTACTTTGGAGAGTGTATTTATCAAAAAGGGTGTTGAATTTTGTCAAATGCTTTTTCTGTGTCTATGGAGATGATCAGGTAGTTTTTCTTTGTTTTATAGATATGGTATATTACCTTAATTGATCTTCATATGCTAAGTCAACTTTGCATTTTTAGATAAATCCCACTTGGTCACGGTATATAATTATTTTTTATGTTGCTGGATTTGGTTTTCTACTTGTTTTGTGAAGGATTTTGTGTCTGTATTTTTAGGAGTGTCTGTAATTTTCTTTTCATATAACATGTCTGTTTTTGATATCTGAGTGAGACGGGCCTCATAGAATGAGTTAGGAAATGTTTCCTTCTCTTCTGTTTCTCAAAAGAGTTTGTATATAATTGGCATTGATTCTTTTTTAAAGGTTTGGTAAAATTTACCAGTAAAGCCATCTGGTAGAGAAGTTTTATGGGAAATTTTTTTGTTTGAGATGGAGTCTCACTGTCACTAGGCTGGAGTGCAATGGTACGATCTCAGCTCACTGCAACCTCTGCCTCCCTGGTTCAAGTGATTCTTCTGCCACAGCCTCCCAAGTAGCTGGGACTACAGGTGTGCGCCACCACACCCAGCTAATTTTTGTATTTTTAGTAGAGACAGTGTTTCACCATTTTGGCCAGGATGGTCTAGATCTCTTGACCTTGTGATCCCCCCACCTCAGCCTCCTAAAGTCCTGGGATTATAGCTGTGAGCCACTAGGCCTGGCCAGAAATTTTTAAAATTACTTTATGGGAAATGTTAAAATTACTAATCACTTTCTTTGTTGTTAATACAGATAATCTATATTTCATGAGACAGTTTTACTAGTTTGTGCTTTCTAGGAATTTGTTCATTTAAGATAATTTATTGACATACAGTTGTTTATAGTATATTTTTATGATCTTTTTATTTCAGTAAGGTCACACTACTACTAATGCAGTATGTAAGCACTGCATTACTACATTATTTCATTTCTCATTCTATTAATTGACTGTTTTTTCTAGATCCGTCTAGCTACAGACTTGTCAATTTAGTTGATCTTTTAAAAAACTAACTTGGTTATGTTGACTATTTTTTTTTTTTCAGTAATTTCTTTTTTTCTTTTTGGTAATTGGAGACAGGGTCTTGCTCTGTTGCCCAGGCTGGAATGCAGTGGGCAATCATGGCTCACTGCAGCCTCGACCTCCTGGGCTCAAGTGATCTTCCCACCTCAGCCTTTCAAAGTGTTGGTATTACAGGTGTGAACTACTATGCCTGACTATTTCGTTAATTTCCTACTCTCTCTCTCTCTCTCTCTCTCTCTCTCTCTCTCTCTCTCTTTCTGGCAGTAGGAACTCTGCCTGGCTTTATTCCCCTGCCAGTTCTATTAAGGTATAATTAAGGTATAATCTACCAAATAAAAAACTGTATGTATTTGCAGTGTACAATGTGATATTTTAATATATGTATAAATTGTGAAATGATTAAATCAAGCTAATTAACATATCCAGCATTTAATGTGCTTGTCATTATTTTGTAGTAAGAACATTTAAGATCTACCCTCTTACTAATTTTTAAATGTACAGTACATTATTATTAACTATTATCCCCAAAATTTATTCTTCCTTTCTTTCTTTTTTTTTTTTTGAGACGGAGTTTTGCTCTTCTTACTCAGGCTGGAGTGCAATGGCACGATCTTGGCTCACCGCAACCTCCACCTACTGGGTTCAGGCAATTCTCCTGCCTCAGCCTCCTGAGTAGCTGGGATTACGGGCACATGCCACTCTGCCCAGCTAATTTTTTGTATTTTTAGTAGAGACGAGGTTTCACCATGTTGACCAGTATGGTCTCGATCTCTTGACCTCGTGATCCACCCACCTCGGCCTCCCAAAGTGCTGGGATTACAGGCATGAGCCACTGCACCCAGCCCAAAATTTATTCTTTCCTTCTAACTGTAATTTTCTCTCACCTCACCTTGCCCTATCAGCTCCAGGTAATCAGCATTCTACTCTCTGCTTCTGTGAGTTCAACTTTTTTAGATTGCACATATAAGTGAGATCAAACAGTGTTTGTCTTACTGTGCCTGGCTTATTTCACTTAGCATAATGAAACTATAGGGTCATCCATGTGGTCACAAATGGCAGGACTTCCTTATTTTTAAGGCTGAATGGCATTTCATTTTATATCTATATGCCACAAGTTTGTTATCCATTCAGCCACTGATGAACACTTAGGTTGATTTCATATCTTGGCAATTTAAAAATAGGCAAAGAGCCTGAATAGACATTTCTTAAAAGAAGTCATACTCAAAATAATGCAGTGAACATGGGAATGCATATATCTCTTTGACATACTGATTTTATTTCCTTTGAATGTACACCCAGAAGTGGGATTGCTGGATTATATAGTAATTCTGTTTTTAATTTTAAAAGACACTTTTATACTGTTTTCCATAATGGCTATACTAATTTACTTTCTTACCAATGGTGTACAGCGGGTTCCTTTTCTCCATATCCTTACCAACATTTATCTTTCGTCATTCTTGTAATAGCCATTCTAACAGGTGTGAGGTGGTTTTACTTTGCATTTCTCTAATAATTAGCAATGTTTCCCTAATGATTACCAATGTCGAGTGTTTTTTCACATACCTGATGACCAGTTGTATGACTTCTTTTGAGAACTGTCTATTTAGGCTCTTTGCCCATTTTTAAATTGGGTTATTTGTTTTCTTGCTATTAAGTTCCTTGTATATTTTGAATAGTAAGCCCTTATCAGATGTATCATTTATAATTTTTTTTCTCATTTTGTAGATTTTCTCTTCACACTTTTCCTTTGTTGTGCAGAAGCTTTTTACTTTGATCCAACCCCATTTCTCTGTTTTCTCTTTTGAAGCCTATGCTTTTGGCATCATATCCAAAAAAATCACCACCCTGGTCAATGTCAAGAAGCATTTCCTCTCCATTTTCTTCTAGCAGTTTTACCATTTCAGGTCTTAAATTTAAGTCTTTAATCCATTATGAGTTGATTTTTATATATGGTGAGATAAGGGTCCAATCTCATTCTTCTCCATAGGCAGTGTTCCCAGTATCATTTGCAGAGACTGCCCTTTCTCCACTGCATGTTCTTGGCACCTTTGTCAAAGGTCAATTGACTGTAAATGAATGGATTTATTTCTGGGCTCTCTATTCTGTTCCGTCCATGTCTATGTCTGTTTTTTATGCCACAACCATTCTGTTTTGATTATTATTGTTTTGTGGTACATTTTAAAATTAGGTAGTGTGACACCTTCAACTTTATTCTTTTTGCTCAAGATTGCTTTGTCTATTAAGGATGTATTCTGGTTCCAATGAATTTTAGGATTTTTTTTTGATTTCGGTAAAAATGGTCTTGGAATTTTGATAGGGATTACATTGAATCTGTAGATTGCTTTGGGTCGTATGAACATTAACAATATTGATTCTTTTGATCTGTAAGCATGAAATATGTTTCCATTTATTTGCATCTTCTTCAATTTTTTTATCAATGTTTTATAATTTACAGTGAACAAGTATCTTTTTTCTTATGCTATTATAAATAGGATTGTTTTATTGATTCCCAATCTGTCAGTAAACATTACCAATCTTTGTATGTTGATTTTGTATCCTAAAATTTACTGAATTTATTAGTTTGAACTGTTTTTTGTTGGAGCTTTTCACCACTGAGTATGACGTTAGCTGTGGGCTTGTCATATATGGTCTTTATCGTGTTGAGGCACATAACTTTCTATACCTAGTTTTTTTTTTTTTTTTTTTTTGAGATGGAGTTTCGCTCTTGTTACCCAGGCTAGAGTGCAATGGCGTGATCTTGGCTCACCGCAACCTCCGCCTCCTGGGTTCAAGCAGTTCTCCTGCCTCAGCCTCCCAAGTAGCTGGGACTACAGGCATGCACCACCATGCCCAGCTAATTTTTGTATTTTTAGTAGAGACGGGGTTTCACCTTGTTGACCAGGATGGTCTCGATCTCTTGACCTTGTGATCCACCCACCTTGGCCTCCCAAAGTGCTGGGATTATAGGCGTGAGCCACCGCACCCAGCCCTATACCTAGTTTCTTTAGAGTTTTTTAATGTTTATTATGAAAGAATGTTGATGTTTGTCAAATGTGTTTTCTACATGTGTTGAGATTATCATATGATTTTTATCCTTCATTCTGTCGATGTGGCCTTTCACATGGATTGATTTACATATGTTGAATCATCCTTGCATCTCAGGGATAAATCCTACTTGATTATGGTCCAAGATGGACTGTTGCTCTGTCATCCAGTCTGGAGTGCAATGGTGAGATCTCAGCTCACTTCAACCTCCACTTCCTGGGTTCAGTCAGTTCTCCTGCCTCAGCCTTCCAAGTAGCTAGGATTATAGGCACCCACCACCACATCCAGCTAATTTTTGTATTTTTAGTAGAGATGGGGTTTCACCATGTTGGCCAGGCTGGTCTTGAACTCCTGACCTGTGTCCACTTGCCTTGGCCTCCCTAAGTGCTGAGGTTACAGGCATGAACCACTGTGCCCAGCTGGTGTATGATCCTTTTAACGTGTTGTTTAATTTTGTTTGCTACTATTTTTTTTTTGCAATTTTTTAAATTTGTATTTAGAAAGAATATTGGCATGTAGTTTTCTTGTAGAAAACTGTCTTGCTTTGGTATCATGATAATGCTGACCTGTAAAATGAATTTGGAAGTCTTCCCTTCTTTTCAATTTTTTTGAAGAATTTGAGGATTGATGGTAATTCTTTAAATGTATAGTAGAATTCACCCATTAAGCCATCTGGTATTGAGATTTTCTTTGATGTAAGATTTTTTAAAAAAATAACTATCAGGAATACACTTTGTTATTTATTTATTTAATCTTTGAGACAAGGTCTGGTTCTGTCACCCAGGCTGGAGTGCAGTGGCACCATTGAGGCTCACTGCAATCTCCACCTCTCAGGCTCAAACCATTTTCCCACCTCAGCCTCCCAGGTAGCTGGGACTACAAGTGCGTGCCACCATGCTCAGCTAATTTTTGATGGCCATGTTGCCAAGGCTGGTCTTGAACTCCTGAGCTCAAAAGATCCACCTGCCTCAGCCTCCCAAAGTGTTGGGATTACATGTATGAGCCACTGCACATGGCCAGATTTATCTTACTGATTTAATCTCCTTACTTGCTTTGGTCTCTTCAGACTTAAAAAAATATTTTTATGATTCAGTCTTGGTAGGTTGTATATTTCTAGGAATTATCCATTTCTTTTAGGATATCCAATTTGTCGGCATATAATTATTCATAATAGTCACTCGTGATCCTTTGCATTTCTTGTAGTGTCTCTTCTTTCATTTATAATTGTATTTATTTGAGACTTCTTTTTTCTCAGTCTAGCTAAAGTTTTGTCAGTTTTATCTTTTCAGAAATCAACTCTTACTTTCATTGATATTTTCTACTATTTTTCTAGTCTTTGTTATTATAATTTCTGCTCTAAACTTTATATTTTTATTTTTCTTCCTTCTGCTTGCTTTAGATTTTGTTTGCATTTCTTTTTTAGTGTCTTAAGAAGTTAGATTTTTGATTTGAGATTTTTCTTCTTTTTAAAGATAGATACTTACCAGTATCAGTTTTCTTCTAAGCACTGCTTTAGAGGCATCTCATAAGTTTAGATATGTTGTATGTTCATTTTAAGTTATCTCAAAGTATTTTCCAATTTTCCTTTTGATTTCTTCTTTGTCCCATGGTTATTTCAGACTATATTTTTTATTTCTATCTATTTGTGAGTTTCCCTTTCTGTTACTCATTTATAATTTTATTCCATTATTATGGTTGGAAAACATACTTTATATTTTTACAGTTTAAAAAAAATTTCTTGATTTTGTGTTATAGCCCAATGTAGTGTCTATTCTAGAGAATGTTTCATGTATACTTGAAAAAAAAACGTGTATTCTACTTTGTTTGCTGAAGTGATCTATGGATGTTTGCGATGTCTAATTTGTTTATAATAATGTTTAAGTCTTCTATTTACCTGTTCTCTTCTGCCTATTTTGGTAACATTATTGTAAGTGAGGTATTGAAATCTGAATATTAGCTTTGAATTTTATCATTTTCCCATCATTTCTGTCAGTTTATTGTTCATTTACTTAGTGCTTTGTTACTGAGTTCATATATACATATATTGTTATGCACTTCTGATGGATTGACCTTTTATCATGGTAAAATGTCCTTCTTTATCTTTAGTAACATTTTTTAAAAGTCTGTTTTCTCTGATATTATCACAACCACTTAAGCTTTCCTATGTTGTTCTTTGCATGATACATTTTTTATCCTTTTAGTGTCAATCTATTTGACTTTGAAAACTAGAGTATGTCTCTTGTAGACAGCACATAGTTGAACCTTGTTTATTTACTTAGTCTTTCACTTCTGTGATTAAATTGCTTCATCAGTTTACATTTAATATTATTGATATACAGTCATGTCTCTCTTAATGATGAGAATATATTATGAGAAATGGGACATTAGGCAATTTTGTTGTATGAACATCATAGAGTATACTTCTGGAAACCTAGATGGTATAATAGGAAACCCAGATGGTATATTAAAGGTATGGAATAGCCTCTTGTGCCTAGGTTACAAACCTGTACAACATGTTACTGTACTGAATACATAGGCAATAGTAATACAATGATAAGTGTTTGTGTATGTAAACATAGAAAAGGTACAGTAAAAATATGATGTAATCTATGGGCCCACCATCACGTGTGCTGGTCCATCATTGACCAAAACGCTATATGTGTCACAAGACTGTAGTTGGATTTACATCTGCCATTTTACTTTTTTCTATACGACTTATGCCTTTTTGTTCCTCTGTTCTTCATTTACTGTTTTCTTTTGTATTAAGTGTATATTGTCTAATAAAATATTAGAAAAATTCTTTTGGCCAGGCACGGTGGCTCATACCTGTAATCCCAGCACTTTGGGAGGCTAAGATGGGTGAATCACAAGGTCAAGAGTTCAAGACCAGCCTGGGTAACAAGAGCAAAACTCTGTCTCAAAAAAAAAAAAAAAAAAATTGTGACTTTTTTTTTTTTATCCCTGCATTTTGTGAATTATTTTTGTTTGCCATATGCATTTAACTTACCAGAGTCTAATTCCAATGAAATATGGAACTATTACTCTTTATATAGTTCTATCCCCTTTTCCTCCATCTTGTTTTATTGCTGTTATACATTTTACAAAGTGAGTATCCCTTATCCAGAATGCTTGGGACCAGGAGTATTTCAGATTTTGGATTTTTTTCTGATTATGGAATATTTGAATTTTACTTACTAGTTGGGCATTTCCAAATACATATGAAAATCTGAAATTTGAAATGCTTTATGAGCATTTCCTTTTAATATCATGTCAGTACTCAAAATGTTTCCGATTTTGGATTATTTTGGATTTTCATATTAGGATGCTCAACCTGTACTTCTGTATACTACACAACAATGCATTGTTGCTATTCTAACTTTATACAATTGTGTGTCTTTTTAAAAAGCTGAGAGGAAAAATGAGGGCAACTATATATAGATTTTTGTTATGTTAGCTTTCCCCTGCCCTCTTGTTTCTAGGAGTCTTCATTGTTACTTTGGCTTTGCATTAGTCTCTTTTCATTTCCTTAGTACAATAAAGCTTTGCTCTCACCTACATTCTTTGTGCTTTTATTGGTAAATATATTTTATATGCTATAGGACCAATAGTACAATTATATTTGTATCATCTTATATAATATTATATAATTGATTTTAAAATCAGTTCAGATGGAAAAGAGATACACATTTATACTGTCTTTTATAATTACATAATTACTTTTTTATTGCTCTTTGCTTTTTGTGTGTGGTTTTGAATTATCAGCTGTGATCAGTTACTTTCAGTTTGAAGAACTTCCTTTAGTGTTTCTTATATGGTGGATCTGCTAACAAGGTATGCTCTCACTTTTTGTTTCTCTAGGAATGTATTCTTCCTTCATTCTGAAAGATAGCTTTCCTGGGTGTAGGCTTCTTGGTTGACAAGGTTTCTTGGTATATTGGGTTGTTTTATTTTTTCGAGCTCTTTGAATATGTTAGATCACTGCTTTCTGGATTCCATTGTTTCCACTTGGAAGTCAGCTGTTAATATTATTGGAGTTCCTGTACAATTGACAAGGCATTTTCCCTTACTTCTTTCAAGATATTTTTCTTGCTTTCAGCATTTTTATAATTATATATCTGATTGTAGCTCTCTTAGCCTTTATCCTACTTATTTATTGAGCATCCTAAATGTGAAGATTGGAATTTTCCGTGAAATTTCCAGCCACTATTTTTTTGATTATTTCTTCTACCGCTTTCTCTATATATATCCTCTCCTTATAGTACTATCATTATATGTAAGTTGGTGTCCTACATTTTTCTGAGGTTTGTTAATTTTCCTTCATTCTGCTTTTCTTTCTTCATCAAATTGCATAATCTCCATCAACCTTTTTCAGATTTACAGAGTGTTTCCCTTCAGTTCAGAATCTACTGCTGAGACCCTCTGGGAAATTTTTTCATTTCAATTATTGTAATTTCAAGTTTTAGACATTCCATTTTTTAAAAAGGATTTCCATATCTTTTTTGATAGTCTTTAGTTGATGAGACATTGTCATTATATCTTCCTTTACTTCATTAATCATGTATCATTTAGGTCCTTGAACATATTTTTAATGCCTACTTTGAAGTTTTGGTTGTTAAATATGACATCTGGTTGCTAGAACATGTGTTATTCTCAATCTTCCAAAATAAAGAATGTGGCCAGGCATAGTGGCTCATGCCTGTAATCCCAGCACTTTGGGAGGCCAAGGAGGGTGGATCACCTGAGGTCAGGAGTTTGAGACCAGCCTGGCCAACATGGTGAAACCCTGTCTCTACTAAAAATACAAAAAAAAAAAAAAAAAATTAGCTGGGCATGGTGGTGCATGTCTGTAATCCCAGCTACTCAAGAGGCTGAGGCAGGAGAATCACTTGAACTTGGGAGGTGGAGGTTGCAGTGAGCTGAGATCGTGCCTCTGCACTTCAGCCTGGGCGACAAAGTAAGACTCTGTCTCCAAAAAAAATAATAAATAAAATAAAATAAAAAAAAGGTGGCTGGCAAGATGACCGAATAAGAACAGCTCCGGTCTGCAGCTCCCAGCAAGATCAATGCAGAAGATGGGTGATTTTTGCATTTCCAACTGAGGTACCCAGCTCATCTCATTGGGACTGGTTAGACAGTGAGTGCAGCCCACAGAGGGTGAGCAGAAACAGGCTGGGGGATCTCTTCACCTGGAAAGTGAAAGGGGTTAGGGAACTCCCTCCCCTAGCCAAGGGAACCTGTGAGGGACTGTGCCATGAGGATCCATGCACTCCAGCCCAGATACTATACTTTTCCCATGGTCTTCACAACCTGCAGACCAGGAGATTCCCCCCTTGGGTGTCTACACCACCAGGGCCCTGGGTTTCAAGCACATAACTTGGAGGTTGTTTGGGCAGACATGGAGCTAGCTGCAGGAGTTTTTTCATACCCCAGTGGTGTCTGGAACACCAGAGAGACAGAACCATTTATTCCCCCAGAAAAAGGGCTGAAGCCAGATAGCCAAGTGGTCTAGCTCAGCAGATCCCACCTCCACAGAGCCCAGCAAGCTAAGATCCACTGGCTTGAAATAATCGCTGCCAGGACAGCTGTCTGAAATCGACCTGGGATGCTGGAGCTTGGTGGGGTAAGGGGCATCCATCATTACTGAGGCTTGAGTAGGTGGTTTTCCCCTCACTGTGTGAACAAAGCCACAGGGAAGTTGGAACTGGGCAGAGCCCACCTCAGCTACAAAGCTGCTGTAGCCAGATTGCCTCTCTAAATTCTTCCTCTCTGGGCAGGGCATCTCTGAAAGAAAGGCAGCAGCCCTAGTCAGGGGCTTATAAATCAAATTCCCATCTTCCTGGGACAGAGCACCTGCAGGAAGTAGCAGCTGTGAGTGCAGCTTTAGCAGTCTTTAATGTTCCTTTGTGCCAGCTCTGAAGAGAGCAGTGGATTTCCCAGCAAAATGCTTGAGCTCTTCTAAGGGACAGACTGTCTCCTCAGTTGGGTCCCTGACCCCCGTTCTTCCTGCCTGGGAGACACCTCCCATCAGGGGACAGCAGAGATGTCATACAGGAGGACTGCAGCTGGCACTTGGCATGTGCCCCTCTGGGATGAAGCTTCCAATGGTAGGAACAGGCACCAGTCTTGCTGTTCTGCAGCCTCCACTGGTGATACCCAGGCAAACTGGGTTTGGAGTGGAACTCCAGCAAACTCCAGCAGACCTGCAGCAGAGGAATATAGAAGGAAATAGGGATAGAAGGAAAACTAACAAAGGAAGGGATAGAAGGAAAACAAACAGAAAGAAATGACATCAACATCAACTAAAAGGAAGTCCACAATTAACCACATCTGAAAGTCACCAACATCAAAGACCAAAGGTAGCTAAATCAATAAAGATGAGGACAAACCAGCACAAAAAGGCTGAAAATTCCAAAAAACAGAATGCCTCTTTTCCTCCAAAGTATCACAACTCGCCAGCAAGGGAACAAAACTGGATGGAGAATGAGTTTGATGATGTGACAGAAGTAGGCTTCAGAAGGTGGGTCATAAACTCCTCTGAGCTAAAGGAGCATGTTTTAACACAATGCAAGGAAGCTAAGAACCTTGAAAGAAGGTTAGAGGAATTGCTAACTAGAATAACCAGTTTAGAGAAGAACATGAATTACCTGATGGAGCTGAAAAACACAATACAAGAACTTCATGAAGCATACACAGGTATCAATAGCTGAATCAATCAAGTGGAAGAAAGGATATCAGAGATTGAAGATCAACTTAATGAAAAAAAGAGAGCAGACAAGATTAGAGAGAAAAGAATGAAAAGGAATGAACAAAGCCTCCAAGAAATACGAAACTGTGAAAAGACTAAACCTACATTTGATTGGTGTACCTGAAAGTGACAGGGAGAATGGAACCAAGTTGGAAAACACTCTTCAGGATATTATCCAGGAGAACTTCCCCAATCTAGCAAGACAGGCCAACATTCAAATTCAGGAAATAAAGAGAACACCACAAAGATACTCCTTGAGAAGAGCAACCCCAAGACACATAATCATCAGATTCACCAAGATTGAAATGAAGGAAAATATGTTAAGGGCAGCCAGAGAGAAAGGTCGGGTTACCCACAAAGGGAAGCCATCAGACTAACAGTGGATCTCTCTGCATAAATGCTATAAGCCAGAAGAGAGTGGTGGCCAATATTTAACATTCTTAAAGAAAAGAATGTTTTCAACCCAGAATTTCATATCCAGCCAAACTAAACTTCATAAGTGAAGGAGAAATAAAATCCTTTACACACAAGCAAATGCTGAGAGATTTTGTTACCACCAGGCCTGCCTTACAAGAGCTCCTGAAGGAAGCACTAAATATGGAAAGGAACAACTTGTACCAGCCACTACAAAAACATACAAAATTTTAAAGACCATTGACACTATGAAGGAACTGCATCAACTGACAGGAAAAATAACCAGCTAGCATCTTAATGGCAGGATCAAATTTATACATAACAATATTAACCTTAAATGCAAATGGGCTAAATGCCCCAGTTAAAAGACACAGACTGGCAAATTGGATAAAGAGTCAAGACCAATTAGCATGCTGTATTCAGGAGATGCTTCTCACATGCAAACACACACATAGGCTCAAAATGAAGGGACAGAGGAAGATTTACCAAGCAACTGGAAAGCCAAAAAACAAAAAATAGGGGTTGCAGTCCTAGTTCTGATAAAACAGACTTTAAACCAACAAAGATCAAAAGAGGCAAAGAAGGGCATTACATAATGGTAGAGGGATCAATGCAACAAGAAGAGCTAACTATCCTAAACATATATGCATCCAATATAGGAGCACCCAGGTTCATAAAGGAAGTTCTTAGAGACCTACTAAAGAGACTGAGACTCCCATACAGTAATAGTGGGAGACTCTAACACCCCACTATCAATATTAGACAGATCAACGAGACAGAAAATTAACAAGGATATCCAGGACTTGAAGTCAGCTCTGGACCAAATAGACCTAATAGACATCTACCGAACTCTACACTCCAAATCAACAGCATATACATTCTTTTCAGCACCACATGGCACTTATTCTAAAATTGATTACATAATTGCAAGTTAAACACTTCTAAGCAAATGTAAAAGAATGGAAACCATAACAAACAGTCTCTCAGACCACAGTGCAATCAAATTAGAACTCAGGATTAAAAAATCCATTCAAAACTGCACAACTACATAGAAACTAAACAACCTGCTCCTGAAGACTACTGGATAAATAATGAAATTAAGGCAGAAATAAATAAGTTCTTTGAAACCAATGATAACAAAAACACAACATACCAGAATCTCTGGGACACAATTAAAGCAGTGTTTAGAGGGAAATTTATAGCACTAAATGCCCACAAAAGAAAGTGGGAAAGAGCTAAAATCAACACCCTAGCACCACAATGAAAAGAACTAGAGAAGCAAGAGCAAACAAATTCAAAAGCTAGTAGAACTAATAACTAAGATGAGAGCAGAACTGAAGGAGATAGAGACATGAAAAACCTTTCCAAAAAATCAATGAATCCATGAGCTGTTTTTTTTTTTGAAAAGATTAATAAAATAGACTGCTAGCCAGATTAATGAAGAAAAGAGAGAAGAATCAAAGCGACACAATAAAAAATGATAAAGGGAATATCACCATTTATCCCACAGAAATACAGACTCCCTTCAGGGAATACCATAAACATCTCTGGGCAAATAAACTAGAAAATCTAGAAGAAATGGATAAATTCCTGGACACATACAGCCTCCAAAGACTAAAGCAGGCAGTAGTCACATCCTTGAATAGACCAATAACAAGTTCTGAAATTGAGGCAGTAATTAATAGCCTACCATCCAAAATAAGCCCAGGACCAGATGATTCACAGCTGAATTCTACCAGAGGTACAAAGAGGAGCTGATACCGTTCCTTCTGAAACTATTCCAAACAACAGAAAAAGAGGGACTCCTCCGTAACTCATTTTATGAGGTCAGCATCATCCTGATACTAAAACCTGGCAGAGACACAACAACAAAAAATTTTAGGCCAATATCCCTGATGAACATCGATGTGAAAATCCTCAGTAAAATACCGGGAAACTGAATCCAGCAGCACATCAAAAAGCTTATTCATCACCATGAAGTCAGCTTCATCCCTGGGATGTAAGGCAGGTTCAACATATGCAAATCAATAAATCTAATCCATCATATAAACAGAACCAATGACAAAAACCACATGATTATCTGAATAGATGCAGAAAAGGCCTTTGATATAATTCAACACCGCTTCATGCTAAAAATTGTCAACAAACTAGGTATTGATGGAACATATCTCAAAATAATAAGAGCTATTTATGACAAACCCACAGCCAATATCATACTGGATGGGCAAAAACTGGAAGTATTCCCTTTGAAAACTGGCACTAGACAAAGATACCCTCTCTCACCAC
This sequence comes from Aotus nancymaae, assembly GCF_030222135.1. Lineage (NCBI taxonomy): Eukaryota > Metazoa > Chordata > Mammalia > Primates > Aotidae > Aotus > Aotus nancymaae. The sequence goes on along the minus strand of NW_026988546.1, from coordinate 3,127,573 downwards.
TCCTATTCAACATAGTATTGGAAGTTCTGGCCAGGGCAGTCAGGTAAGAGAAAGAAAAAAGAATATTCAAATAGGAAGGGAGGAAGTCAGATTGTCTCTGTTTGCAGATGACATGCTTGTATATTTAGAAAACCCCATCATCTCAGCCCAAATCTTAAGCTGATAAGCAACTTCAGCAAAGTCTCAGGATACAAAATCTGTGCAAAATCACAAGCATTCCTATACACCAATGACAGCCAAATCATGAGTTAACTACCATTCAAAATTGCTACAAAGAGAATAAAATACATAGGAATACAAATAACAAGGGATGTGAAGGACCTCTTCAAGGAGAGCTACAAACCACTTCTCAAGGAAATAAGGACACAAACAAATGGAAAAACATTCCATGCTCATGGATAGGAAGAATCAAATCATGAAAATGGCCATACTGCCCAAAGTAATTTATAGATTCAGTGCTATCTCCATCAAGCTACCATTGACTTTCTTCACAGAATTAGAAAAAAACTACTTTAAATTTCATATGGAACCAAAAAAGAGCCCATATAGCCAAGACAATTCTAATACATAGGCATGGGGAAAGACTTCATGACTAAAACACCAAAAGCAATAGCAACAAAAACCAAAATTGACAAATGGGATCTAATTAAAGAGCTTTTACATAGCAAAGAAACTTATCATCAGAATGAACAGGCAACCTACAGAGTAGGAGAAAAATTTTGCAATCTATCCATCTGACAAAAGGCTAATATCCAGAATCTACAAGGAATTTAAACAAATTTACAAGAAAAAAAAACATCAAAAAGTGAGCAAGGGACATGAACACACTTCTCAAAAGAAGACATTTATGCTGCCAACAAACATACAAAAAAAAAAGCTCATCATTACTGGTCATTAGAGAAATGCAAATCAAAACCACAATGAGATACCATCTCATGCCAGTTGGAATGGTGATTATTAAAAAGTCTGGAAACAGATGCTGGAGAGGATGTGGAGAAATAGTAACGTTTTTTACACTGTTGGTGGGAGTGTAAATTAGTTCAACCATTGTGGAAGACAGTGTGATGATTCCTCAAGGATCTAGAACTAGAAATACCATTTGACCCAGCAATCCCGTTACTGGATATATACCCAAAGGAGTATAAATCATTTTAATATAAAGACATATGCACACATATGTTTATTGAAGAACTATTTACAATAGCGAGGACTTGGAACCAACCCAAATGCCCACCCTCTTTATAAACTAGATAAAGAAAATGTGGCACATATACACCATGGAATACTGTGCAGCCATAAAAAAGGATGAGTTCATGTCCTTTGCTGGGACATGGATGAAGCTGGAAACTGTCATTCTTAGCAAACTAACACAAGAGCAGAAAACCAAATACCACATGTTCTCACTCATAAGTGGGAGTTGAACAATGAGAATACGTGGACACAGGGAGGGGAACATCACACACTGGGGCCTGTCAGGCAGTGGGAGGGCCAGGGGAGGGATAGCATTAGGAGAAATACCTAATGTAGATGACAGGTTGATGGGTACAGCAAACCACCATGGCATGTGTATACCTATGAAAAAAACCTGCATGTTCTGCACTTGTATCCCAGAACTTTAAAATAAATAAATAAAGCTCACAAAACAATGCAGATACTACCTTTTTTGGGTAAATACGTACTTTTGCACATATACATATGTATGTATAGTCAGTATAGCACAGACAGAAGTTTGGAAGTCCATGCCCCAAATGTTGTAAAAGATCCGCTCCTGTTACACCCCCAGGCTTGATGGTAGAGACTGTTACTGAAGTAGCTGCTCTCAGGCCATGTAACACAGTGGCCAAAGAGCAGCCTGACCTAGGTAAGGCAAATCTCAAGTCTGGTTGGAGCCCCAGACAGCTGACCAGCCTTCTCTGTGCTACCTGCTGGGCTCTCTTTACTGGATAGCCTGGCCATGTCATCTTACGTCCTGTCTGCAGGGAGTCCTCCCCTACCAAGGGGCCCTTTTAGGGTGCCTCAGGTCCCACAAAATGCACCCAGTTATTTCTGTTCTAGAATGTGGTATCACATAAACCCCACGCACCAGCACACCTCAACTCAAAAACCTGTCTTGGCTTACAAAGATTGTGAAGAGAGCAAGATAACACCATTTTTTTTCTTCTGCTTTTCAGTTTGGGAAGTTTGTAGTTTCTGTTGACTTATTTTCAAACACACTGATGCTTTCATTGGCTGTATTCAGTCTGCTGATGAGCTCACCTAAGGCATTCTTTATTTCTGTTACAGTGTTTTGAGTTTCTAGAATTTCCTTTTAAGCCCTTTTTTTTAGAGTTTTCATCTTTCTCCTATCTGTTCTTGGATATTGTTCACTTTTTTCCTTACAGCTCTTTGCATATTAATCATAGTTATTTTAAATTCCCGGTCTGATAATTTCAAAATATCTGCCATATACAAGTCTGGTTTTGCTGCTTTCTTCTTATACTTATCTGACTAGGGGTTAGGTAGTTTATTGTTTACAGTAGCTATATGTATCAGAGGCTGACATTTCCTCTGGGTTTCTAATTTTGTCTCCCCTGTTGTCTCTGGGTTTCTCTAGAGACTCCTTTTAAATAGAATCATAGCCTTGCAATTCTTTCAGCTGTAATTCCATTATTATACAGGAGCCTTATTGATGTGATGGTAAAATGTGGGTGGAGGAGTAGCATGCTGTAGTCCTGTGATTTGGTCTCAGTGTTTTAGAGGGAATACGTTTTAGTTGACTGTGACCATTACAAATGTTTCTCAGCATTTTTTCCTTATTAGGTGAGAGAGAAAGGCAGAAGAGATCTGAATTGGATGTTTCCCTGTCTGCACATCAGTTAAGATCTGTTAAAACCATGTTGGTTAGCATCTGGCAAAATCATTTCCCTTAAGGGCAGATCTTTGTTTGGAACAGAATGCTCTGGACTTATTTTAAAAAGGTTACTTACCCCCTCACCTTGCCAGAAGCATGAGGGGATTTTTCTCTGATCTTTGCCTTGAAAACCTATTGAGGCCTCTGGAGATAACACTAATGAAAGTGGGGCCCTCTAAGGCTGGCTCCCCAGGAGTTTTTATCTCTCAAGTCCATGCTCAGTCTCCAGGAATTACTCACTCTTTTTACTTATTCTACCAGCTCCTAACTCCAGCAATACCTTCTGCTCCTAGTAAGCTGTGATTCTCTGTATTTGCCTTTCTCTCCATTTTACTGGGCAACAGTTGTCTCTTTGTCCTTATTTATTTAAATGGTATATGTTTTTCCTTTTTAATTTTTCTATGTCATTATATTTAAAGTAGTATTCCTTAGATCTGATGGATCTAAGAAAAGTTGTTGAATTTCAGTTGTTCAGCTTTTTTCTTGTTATGAGGTTGGGAGTGATGACTTTTAAGTTCTTTACATACTGAAACAGAAACTAGAAGCCTGTTTGCTTATATGCTTAGTAACTGATTCAGTTACTGATGCAGTCTGTTGTCCCCTCTGCAGTGTGAAGCCTGTGATGTTGCTCCTCAGAGGATTCAGCCTTGAGTATGTTCACGGACACCCTGGGATGGCAGTAGTTTTAAGCAAGGCCCTTTTTGACTGTCTCTCTTCCTCACTACACCCAGCTGTTAAGCTCCACTATGTTCAGTGTCACACATAAGATAGATCCCCCATTCCATGTGTGGGGGCAGAAGGGATCCCCACCCTCTCAGTCATACATGTCAAGAATTTAGCTTCTGAAATGAGTAGGTGGGAGCAGGATGAGTAATGCTCTTACCTACCCCTTCTGGGAAAATATTGTAAACCTTGACTGGGAGCTGGGGAATGAATGAGCCGTCTCTTCTTAGCTGTTCCCATCTGGAGTGGTGTTTCAATTAGCTGAGCTGGGAGTGGGAGAAGAGGGAGCAGATGCCACAGACTTTTACTCTTCCTAGTGAATTTTAGTAGATTTTCTTGAGTAAATGTCCCTTTATCTCCTGTATGTCCTCATGATTTCCAGAGAGCATTTATAGGCAATTTAGAGTTTTTAAAAATAATTTTCACTAGCTTCATTAGGGAATGGTTTCATGGAATTTCTCATATTGCCATACCAGAAATGGAATTTCCATTCTACACATTTGATATGTTGTGTTTTCATTTTATTTTATGTCAAAATACTTTTAAATTGTACTAATATTTTGTACTATTGCTTAATTTTCAATATTTGGAGCATTTTGAAAGTGGCTCTTTATAGTTATTGATTTGCCAGTCTTTTACATTTACTGAGACTTGTGTTATGGCCAGCATATGGTCATCTTGCTCTGTGTTCTCTGTGTTCCAGGTGTACACAAAGAAATGTACCAGTAGTACAAATTCAAATGGATCAAGTTTATCACTTAATAGAAACTGTTCTTGATTATAAGCTCTTCTTCTTCTTCTTTTTTTTTTTTTTTTGCTTGAGACAAAGTCTCACTCTGTTGCCCAGGCTAGAGTGCAGTGGCATGATTTCAGCTCACCACAACCTCTGCCTCCTGGGTTCAAGTGATTCTCCTGCCTCAGCCTCCTGAGTAGCTCAGATTACAGGTGCACACCACCACACCCAGCTAATTTTTGTATTTTTAGTAGACACAAGGTTTCACCATGTTGGTCAGGCTGGTCTCGCACTCCTAACCTCATGATTTTGCACGCGTCAACTTCCCAAAGTGCTGAAATTATAGGTGTCAGCCACCACGCCCAGCTGATTATAAGCTCTTCTTTTTTTTTTTTTTTTTTTTGAGATGGAGTTTCGCTCGTTACCCAGGCTGGAGTGCAATGGCGCGATCTCGGCTCACCGCAACCTTTGCCTCCTGGGTTCAGGCAATTCTCCAGCCTCAGCCTCCTGAGTAGCTGGGATTACAGGCACGCGCCCACCATGCCCAGCTAATTTTTTTTATTAGTAGAGATGGGGTTTCACCATGTTGACCAGGATGGTCTCGATCTGTTGACCTCGTGATCCACCTGCCTCGGCCTCCCAAAGTGCTGGGATTACAGGCTTGAGCCACCGCGCCCAGCCATAAGCTCTTGTTAAGCAAATGTTTTCCCCTTCTGGGGGAGTCTTGTGTGGCCTGGGTGTGGTAATGTCCCTCTAGGAGGATGGATTATTTCTACTAAGTATTCTCATGGACTTGGGTCAAACTTCATGTTAAAGTTTGGAATTGAGGATAGGAAGTGTAAAGTCAGACTCTAAAATTGAGTGAAGTCACACCTAAGGTTTCAGTTTCTTACAGAAGAAATTTTTTTCCTATCTAGAGTGTGGGTGAAGATAAGTTTTTGCAGTCTCTCTGTGGGAGTAAGTGGATTTTTCTACTAGAGCCTCCATTCATTTAGTATATAGGCTTCAAGGATCCCAGATTATGTAAATGTCTCATTTCTAACTCTCCATCAGTCCTAAATTCTTATCTCTTATCCTTGCTTGAATGTTGAAGCATAAGCCATTCATTGATACTAGGTCTTCCTATCCTCAGCCTTAGCTTCAGGGCTGCTCATTTGCTTCCTGCTCTGGTTTTATTTTCCCTGTTTTGGGCAGTGAGAATTTCTTTTACTTCCCTGCAAGCTCAGCTTTGAATTGCAAAAACAAAACCAAAAAAATTCTGTTTTATCCAGGTGATTTTCCTCTTAGCTTAAGCATCCATCTTACTAGAACCTGAAACATCCAGAGTGATTATTTCAAAACAAACCTGACCGTATCACCTTCCTATTTAAGATCTTTCAGCGGGTTTTCATTGCACATAGGAAGACCCATCTCTAAAAACACCAAAAAATTAGCCACTGAGGGTTGCACTTGCCTGTAGTCCTACCTATTCAGGAGGCTAAGGCAAGAGGATTGCTTGAGCCCAGGAGTTCAAGGCTGCAGTGAGCAATGATGGTGCCACCGCATTCCAGCCTGGGCAACAAAGAAAGACCTTGTCTCAAAAAAAAAAAAAGAAAGAATATCATTGTACACAGGATAAAGACCAAAATTTTAACATGCCTCACTAGGCCCTGTCTTGTAAGTTTTGTGTATCTTTTCAACTGCGTCTCCTTTCACTCTTCCATTTAGACTGAGCTCCAGCCACACTAGCCTTCTCTCAGTTCTTGGAGCATGTAGCATTCCTTTGATTTGAGAAGCTCCCCTCCCACCAGACTATATATCCACTAACTATTCAGATCTCAACTCAAGTGTCATTTACTCAGGGAAGCCTTTCCTGACTTCTAAGACACAGTCTAGGTCAGTTTCCTTCCTTCCTTCCTTCCTTCCTTCCCTCCCTCCCTCCTTCCCTCTTTCCTTCCTTCCTTTCTTCCTTCCTTCTTCCCCTTTTTTTTTTTCAAGACAAGGTCTTGCTTTGTTGCCCAGGCTGAAGTGCAGTAGTGCCATCATTGCTCACTGCAGTCTTGAACTCCTGGGCTCAAGCAATCCTCTTGCCTTAGCCTCCTGAATTGGTAGGACTACAGGCATGTGTGACCCTCTGTGGCTAATTTTTTGTTTTTTTTTTAGAGATGGATCTTGCTGTGTTGCCCAGGCTGGTCTCGAACTCTGGACCCTAAGTGATCCTCTTACTTCAGCCTTGCAAAGTGTTGGCATTACAGGCATGAACTACTGTGTCTGGTTCAGTTTTCTTTGTTACAACTTTTTCTCCAGAAATATTTTCTTTATGTATATTTATATAGTTAACTGTATCATTATTTGATTGATATATGTCTCCTCTAGTAGTCCAGATGTTTTATTAGAGCAGATACCACTTACCATTGAATGTGCACCTAGACTTAGTGACTAGAACACAGAGTATATTCAAAAATATGTGATGAATGGGTGGGTGGATGGAAAGATGGATAAAAAGTTGGCTTGAAGAATAAGTAAGAAAGAGTGAGTGAGGAAGGAAGGGAAGAGATAGAGAAAAAGTAGGAGTGAATTATGGCCAAATAACTTATAATGGGAGCAAATTGTAGTGCTTTACACTTATAAAATTACTTGTAAAAACACATAAATTTCTTTGCTTCTCAGTTCTCCTTGTCTTCACATTATAGCAAACAAATACTTCTCTGTAGGTGGCAGTGCACTTACATAAGACATTTTTTTCTGAAAGAAAAGGGTGGGGGTGGAATTATCTTGAACATTTGAAAGCATTTATGTAACTTGTATCTCGTAGTTTTAAAAACCATGCTCTTATTTCCTATAATGTGGATGTATACATAATTTATACTTGCCCTTAGTCTTTTTCTCTCCGAGGTATTAGTAAGTGTTAAACAGTTATCAGTTCTCATTTTATAACATTATGATTGAAATCGACATGCCTGTCAAGAATTTGGAAACAGGTGTTGTGAATAAAACAGTGGCTAGCATTTTTGTTTTTAACAACGATAGCATGTGTATTATAAAATAATTGAAGCAGTGGCTAATATAGATAGAACTGTTGGTCAGATGATATATCTCAACTAGCTTTGGGGCTGGAGAATTTTAAGTGGAAAAGCTTTTTTTTTTTTTCTTTGAGTACGTTAAAAAGAATGACCAGTTGACCACCCCGCTCATGGATTTTATGTAGACAAAAAAATCAAAACTTGAATTTATCTTTCTTAGAGTGTTTTGTACATATTGTTACCACCTATATTATCTAAAACTTCATACACTCTTAAGTGCACTACTCTGAGATTTGCCCCACTTTGTTTTCCATGTTGTAGTTTTCTTCCAGTTTAATATATATGTATACATATCTATATATATAATTTTAATTACATTAAATTTAAATTATATATCTATATAATATATAATTTTATTGTTGCAGCACTTAAATGCAGAAAGGTCTTACAAGTCCCAGATTTCTACCTTATATAAGTCTGTTGTAAAAATGGAAGAGGAGCTTCAGAAGGTTCAGTTTGAAAAAGTGTCCGCTCTTGCAGATTTGTCTTCTACTAAGGAACTCTGCATTAAACTCGATTCAAGCAAAGAACTTCTTAATCAACAGCTGGTTGCTAAAGATCAAGAAATAGAAATGGTATGTAATACATTTTTTTAAAAATTGCTATTACTGTGAAGTTAGCATAATTTTGGGAAAATAAATTCTTTTTTATGTAATATTACATCAAGAAATATCTTTGAACTTAGATTTTATTTTAGAAGTCTAAGAGATTAGTTTATGACAGCTATATTCCAAACAACTTAAGACTGTAACAGAAACTCTTCTTTTAGCGTGTAATTTGCATTTACTTTTAGCCAGAAGAATCATAAAACACATTGACATAGCAATCAGCAAAGAACCATGAGGTTGAGGTTTATTCAGCTAAACTTTAACTTTAATGATACTCTTTTACACTAAATTTATTTACTAATGGGCCAGATTCTTTTAACTGTAACTCAGTTGATTGTATCTACTTTGTGCCTGACACTGTACTTGCCACTGGGAGTATAATTTTCAAAAGATATAAGTTTCTGTCCTCAGGGATTTCCCATTGACATGCAAATAATTTGTAATGAATGATATGTTAAGAGATACTAAAAGCTTTATAGAGGAAATTTCTATTCAGCCCAGGGAGGAGTACACAAGGAGGTACTGCTGAGCTCTAAAGGAATGAGGCATCCCAATCAGGGAAAACAACATAGGCAAGGGTATGGAAGTATATATAGATTCTTGAGTAAATAACAAGTACTTTTAATGGCTAGTGTAGCGTGCACGGGAGGAAGTGACTGGAGAGATAGAGCTGGAATCCTAAAGGGGTATGTATAGAAGATGGATAGTGTATTTGAAATAGTGGCAAATTTTAGTCATGTTTAAATTTCTGTTATTACCAAACCCTATTGAACCTTTTATTTTATTTATTTATTTAGAGATGGAGTCTCTTTCTGTCGCCAGGCTGGAGTACAGTGGCACGATCTTGGCTCACTGCCTCAGCCTCCCAAGTAGCTGGAATTACAGGCACGCACCACCACGCCCAGCTAATTTTTGTATTTTCAGTAGAGACGGGGTTTCACCATGTTGGCCAGGATGGTCTCAATCTCCTGACCTCATGATCCACCCACCTCAGCCTCCCAAAGTGCTGGGATTACAGACGTGAGCCACCATGCCCGGCCGAACCTTTTGTTAGTCTGCAGTTGGATGATGTATTTGAGAATCATGTATCTAATTTGTTTCTGTCAGAACCACTGTTAATGTTTTAATGAAGTGGTATATGCTGGAATTTTCACTCTTCAAATTATTTTTTATTAAGTAAGAACCTTTTAATGATGACAGTAACTCAAGAATAGGTGGTCACTATAAAAATTCAAACAATACGTCCTATAAACGTTTTTACTGATGTTTTTAAATTGGAAAAGTCTTACATGTTACTCAAACTGACACAATATGAAGTAGAAATACCAGAACATACACCAAAGCTTATTAAAAAATACACTATGACCAGGTAGGGTATGTTCTGGTAATCCTCTTAAAGTTTTGAAATCATTGCCCTTAGTAAAACTATATATAAATCTTGATAATGATTTATATTAACTAAAAAAAATTAAAGATGTTTACTCCAAGTTTTGTGGCTTATTTCCTGTTCCCAAAGGGCTTTAAATTACCCTGACATTAATTTTTTTTTTTGCTTTGGAATTTGGTTATTTATGTTTGTATCTTTATCTCCTCAAAGCAACAATCTCAACCATCCTATTTATTTTTGTGTTTCTTAAGCTGTATTTTGTATATAGGAGGCACTCATAATTTTTTTCTAGATTAAACTCTTGATTTTGAGATAATGGTAGATTTGCATGCAATCATAAGAAACAATATAGAGAGATCCTGTGTAACCTTTACCTGGTTTTGCCCAATGGTAATATCTTACAAAATTATATATATTGCAAGACTATAATATATTGGATATTTGACATTGATTCAGGAAGATGCAGACCATTTCCATCACAGGAACCATTGTGATGCCCTTTTGTAGCCCTGTCTACTTCTCTTCTATTCCTAAACCCTCCATAATCCCTGGCAACCATTAATCTGTTTTCCATTTCTGTAATTTTGCCATTTCATGAATATTATATAAATGGAATAATACAATATGTAACCTTTTGGGAATTGACTTTTTCCACTCAGCATAATTCTCTAGAGATTCATGTAGGTTGTTTAATGTATCAATAGTTCCTTTTTATTACAGAGTATTACAATAATTCCTTGTTATTACCGAGTAATGTTCATCCTATTGGTGTAACACAGTTGGTTTAACCATTTACCCACTGAAGAATGTCGGAGTTACTTCCAGTTTTTGGATAGTACAAATAAAACTATTATAAACATTTGTGTCTAGGTTTTTGTATGAGCATAAGTTTTCATTTCTCTGTAAATGTCCAGGAGCGTAATTTTGGATTCCTATGTTAGGTGCATGATTAATTTTTTAACCAAGTGCCAACCTGTCTTACCAAGTGTCTATACCATTTTGCATTCCCACCAACAGTGTATGTGTGACCTAGTTTCTCCACATCCTTCCCAGTATTTGTTGTTGCCCCTATTTTTTAATTTAGCCATTCTGAAATGTGTGTACTACTTTATTGTGGTAGTTTTAATGTGTAATTTCCTTAATGACTAATGAACTTGAAATTCTCTTTGTGTGGTTGTCATCTCTCTATCTTCTACAGTGAAACGTCTCTTTGTCTTTTATCCATGTTCTCATTGGATAGATGTTTTTCTTAATGTTCAGTATGGAGAGTTCTTTATATATTCTAGATACTAGTTCTTTATCACAGTGGCCCTCAATTTTATTGGCACCAGGGACCAGTTTCATGGAAAACAGTTTTTCTACAGACTGGGTGTGGGGGCGGGCAGGGGATGGTTTTGGGATGATTCAAGAGCATTACATTTATTGTGCAGTTGATTTCTGTTATTATTACATTATAGTATATAATGAAATCATTATGCAACTCACCATAATGTAAAATCACTGGGAGCCCTCAGATTGTTTTCCTGCAACTAGATAGTCCCATCTGGGGGTGTTGGGAGACAGTGACACCCAAAAGGTGTTGCTTATGTCCAGTCTATAATCTTGCCTTGGTTGCTGTCACTGAAGAAAACTCTGCTTCACAAAGATAGGATATTGGAAATGGAAGCAGCCTTTTCAGTGCTTTTGTGGCAATATCAGGATAATCAGGCTTGACTTTAATCAAGAACATCTGGAGATTTGAAGTTGTCTCAAACATACTTTTAAAGCCATCATCATTTGCATCTCAGGCAGTTCATCCTCTTCTAGCATGGACAAAATTGATTCACCTGGCATACTCACAAATGGATTGTGGATCCATTCTTTCCAAGTTTGGGGGTGTTTTGTGATTAGGAAGTAATGCTCAAACTCTTTTGAAAGCTGAGATAGGTGATCATGCACCAGCTGGGAGAAAGAAGGCCCTGGCTCAGCCTCTTTCAAAATCTCTGCTAATGTTTGAAACATGTCAAAAATCCCAGTGTTCACTCGTTGCCCCCAAAATTCCAGTTTGGCTTTGTTTTTGTTTTGTTTCATTTTGTTTTCACTTTGTTACTCAGGCTGGAGTGCAGTGGCGTGATCTCGGCTCACTACAACCTCTACCTCCTGAGTTCAAGTGATTCCTCAGCCTCCCAAGTAGCTGGGATTACAGATGCCTGCCACCACATCTGGCTGATTTTTGTATTTTTAGTAAGACTCATCATGTTGGCCAGGCTGGTCTTGAACTCCTGACCTCAAGTCATCTGCCTGCCTCAGCCTCCCAGCATGCTGGGATTATAGCAGTTTAGTTTTGAATGCAATCACTTTATCTGCCGACTTGAACACAGTTGTCATTCTCCCCTGAAGTGATAGATGGAGTTTGTTGAGCAGGTTGTATATGTCACACAAGTAAGCATGTTTTGAGACCCATTCTGTGTCACTAGTGGTGCTAGTGGTGACACTAGCACTAGAAATGTGTTGCTAGTGGTGACATTTTCTAAAAGAAATGTGGCTCTCATAACTCAAAAACTCTGCCAGTGGTACACCTTTAGAAAGCCATCTCACTTCTGTGTATAAAAGAAGGTATGTTTGCTCTGCATCCATTTCTTCACGGAGCTATGTGAACAGATATGGGTGAAGGGCATGTACTTTAATGTGGCTGATAATTTTACTACTATTATTATTATTATTTATTTTTTTATTTTTTTTTGAGATGGAGTCTTGCTCTGTTGCCCAGGCTGGAGTGCAGTGGTGTGATCTTAGCTCACTGCAACCTCCACCTCCCAGGTTCATGAGATTCTCCTGCCTCAGCCTCCTGAGTAGCTAGGATTACAGGCATATGTCACCATGCCTGGCTAATCTTTTTTTTGTATTTTTTTTTAGTAGAGATGGGGTTTCACCATGTTGGCCAGGATGGTCTCGATCTCTTGACCTCATGATCTGCCCGCCTCAGCCTCCCAAAGTGCTGGGATTACAGGCATGAACCACTGCCCCTGGTTGGCTGATAATTTTAATCACATCCTGCAAAATGTTGTTAAGTTCAGGTGACAATTTTTGGATAACCAGCATTTCTCTATGGATGACACAGTGTGTAGACTCACATTCAGAAGCAACCTCTTTGACCCAAGTAATGAAATCAGAAAGCTGTCCAGTCATGGCAATCACTCCATCTGTGCATATGCTGACATAAAACGACCAATTCAGTTTTCCTAATATGTAATCATCCAAAGACTTGAGTAATCTGCAGCTGTGACATTGGTTGGCAACAAAAGTGCGCATAACATATTCAATTAGGAAAAGACGAAGTCAAATTGTCTCTATTTGCAGATGACATGATTGTATATTTAGAAGATCCTGTCATCTCAGCCCAAAATCTCCTTGAACTGATAAGCAACTTCAGCAAAATTTGTAGAAATCACAGGCATTTCTATACACCAATAACAGACTAACAGAGAGCCAAATCATGAGCGAACTCCCATTCACAATTGCTACAAAGAGAATAAAGTACCTAGGACTACTACTAATGAAGGGTGTAAGGGACCTCTTCAAGGAGAACTACAAAAAACTGCTCAAGGAAATAAGAGAGGACACAAACAAATGGAGAAACATTCCATGCTTATGGTTAGGAAGAATCAATACCGTGAAAATGGCCACACTGTCCAAAGTAATCTATAGATTCAATGCTATCCCCATCAAGCTACCAATGACCTTCTTCACAGAACTGGAAAAAACCACCTTAAACTTCATATGGAACCGAAAGAGAGCCCACATAGCCAAGACAATCCTAATCAAAAAGAACAAAGCTGGAGGCATCACGCTACCTGACTTCAAACTATACTACAGGGCTACAGTAATCAAAACAGCATGGTACTGGTACCAAAACAGAGATATAAACCAATGGAACAGAACAGAGGCCTTGTAGGCAATGCCACACATCTACAACCATCTGATCTTTGACAAACCTGATAAAAACAAGCAATAGGGAAATGATTCCCTGTTTAATAAATGGTGTTGGGAAAACTGGCTAGCAGTGTGCAGAAAGCAGAAACTGGACTCCCTCCTGACACCTTACACTAAAATTAACTCCAGATGGATAAAAGACTTAAGCATAAGACATAACACTATAAAAACCCTAGAAGAAAACCTAGGCAAAACCATTCAGGACATAGGCATAGGCAAGGACTTCATGACCCAAACACCAAAAGCATTGGCAACAAAAGCCAAAATAGACAAATGGGACCCAATTAAACTCCAGAGCTTTTGTACAGCAAAAGAAACAATCATTGGAGTGAAGTGGCAACCAACAGAATGGGAAAAATTTTTTGCAATCTACCCATCTGACAAAGGGCTGATATCCAGAATCTACAAAGAACTAAAACACATTTACAAGAAAAAAAAAACCCATCCAAAAGTGAGAGAAGGATATGAACAGATACTTTTCAAAAGAAGACATATATGAGACCAACAAACACATGAAAAAATGCTCATCATCACTGATTATTAGAGAAATGCAAATCAAAACCACATTGAGATACCATCTCATGCCAGTTAGAATGGCGATCATTAAAAAATCTGGAGACGACAGATGCTGGAAAGGATGTGGAGAAATAGGAACACTTTTACACTGTTGGTGGGAGTGTAAACTAATTCAACCATTGTGGAAGACAGTGTGGCACTTCCTCAAGGGCCTAGAAATAGAAATTCCATTTGACCCAGCAATCCCATTACTGGGTATATATCCAAAGGATTATAAATCATTCTACATAAGGACACATGCACATGTATGTTCATAGTGGCACTGTTTACAATATCAAAGACCTGGAAGCAACCCAAATGCCCATCGACGATAGACTGGACAAGGAAAATGTGACACCTATACACATGGAATACATTGCAGACATAAGAAATGATGAGTTCATGTCCATTGTGGGGACATGGATGAATCTGGAAACCATCATTCTCAGCAAACTGACACAAGAACAGAAAATCAAACACCGCATGTTCTCACTCATAGGCGGGTGTTGAACAATGAGAACACATGGACACAGGGAGAGAGCATCACACACTGGGGTCTGTTCGGGGTGGCCAAGGGAGGGACAGTGGGGAAGGAGATGGGGAGGTCAGAGAGGGATAACATGGGGAGAAATGCCAGATGTAGGTGATGGGGGGATGAAGGCAGCAAGCCACCTTGCCATGTATGTAACTATGCAACAATCTTGCATGATCTGCACATGTACTCTGGCACCTAAAGTACAATAAAAAAAAAAAGAAAAAGAAAAACTACAAAACAAAACAACAACAAAAAAAACATATCCTCATGAACTTGCTCCTGAAAAATATATGACACAGAAACAAGCATTGTTGCCTTGCTGTCAACATCGGTAGACTCATCAACCTGGATTGCATACCACAGTGACTCATTAATCCTCTCTAATAATTGTGTCTAAATATCCTCTGTTATTTCATCTGGTTATTCATCTAGTTATGATGCTAGCCGAAAGAGGAACACGTGCCACCTTTTGAACTTCAGCCTCTCCTAAAATTTTATGACAGATATCCTTATCAGTAGGCAGGAGCATCTCTTCACAATAGCAAAGGGCTTCCTAGCATTAGCAATGCGTTTAGCCACTAAGAATGATGCTCTCAGTGGAAACACGTTTGATGAAGTGGTGGCCTTTAATAATGGTTTCTGTTCTTTGTGTTCACATTTTTTTTTTCTTTTGAAAAACTCCGAAGGCTTGTCTTTTAATGCAGGGTGCTTGGTCTCCATATGGCAAAGCAGTTTTGAAGGTTTCATGGTTTCACTGGATATACAAAGCAGACTTGGAGAATGTGAGTCACCTGTTGCAATGAACCCATAATTTAAGTAGGGCTTGGTATTTTCTTTTAAATGCAGCTTTCCTTTTTTCGCAGTCTTAGAGTCTTCTGCTGTCTCATTATTTGGTCTTTTGCCCTTTTCAAATAAACTTTCTAAGGATGTTTATTTTTTACTCATTTTGGCTAGGGTTAGCTTGTGGGCTTACCAAATCTGTGACTGAGATAAGTACTCAAATGCAGGAAAGAGACCTGAATGGAAGTGGTAAATAAAAGAATGGGCAGGCTGTACAATTGAAGCACATCAACTCACTTGCCACTATAAAGCCTACCACCAGATGCATCTTAATTGTCACTTGCCACTCAGTAATAGGGTTTTGATATTAGTCTGCAAGCAATTGATTTATTATGGTCTCTGTGCAGTCAAACCTTTCCGCTAATGTTAATCTGTATTTGCAGCCACTCCCCAGAGCTAACATCAGTGCCCCATCTCCACCTCAGATCATCAGGCATTAGATTCTTTTAAAGAGTGCACAACTGAGATCCCTTGCCTGTGCAGTTCACAATAGGGTTCTGCTCCTATGAGAATCTAATGCTGCTGCTGATCTGACAGGAGGCAGAGCTCAGGCAGTAATGCAAGTGATGGGGATCAGCTGTAAATACAGTTGAAGCTTTGCTGGCTTGCCTGCACTCACCTCCTGCTGTGTGACCCAGTTCCTAACAGACCACGGACTGGTAGCGGTCTGTGGCCTGGGGGTTGGGGACTCCTGCTTTATCAGACTGGTTTGCAAATATGTTCTTTCACTAAGTATGTGGCTTGTGGTTTTTATCCTCGTAACAGGGTCTTTCTCAGATAAAAAGTTTTCAGTTTTGATGAAATCGCATTTATAAATTTTCCTTTTATGGATTGTGCTTTTGGCTTAAGTCTAAAAATTATTTGCTATAGCTCTAAATCCCAAAGATTTTCCTACTTCTTATTCTAAATGTTTTATAGTTTTATTTTTAACATGTAGTTCCATGACCTATTTTGAGTTAATTCTGCATGAAGTGTGAGGTTTACATAGAGGTCTAGGTCTTTTTTTTTTTTTTTTTTGGTCTATGATTACCCAACTGCTTCAGTACTATTTGCTTAAAAAGCTATCTTTCTGCCACTGAATAGATTTCGTGAAAAATCAGTTGGGCATATTTGTGTGGGCCTATTTCTTGGTTTTCTCTTCTTTTACATTGACTTATATATCTGTCTTTCCACCAATACCACACAATTTTGATTACTCTAGTTATATATTAAGTCTTTAATTCAGGTTCATCTGCTTTATTCTTTTTTTCTTTTTCAAAATTATTTTAGGTATTCTAGTCTCTTTGATTTTTCACATGTTTAAGAATAATCTTTTTATATCAACAAAAATCCTATTTGGATTTTGATAGGAATTACATTAAAATTCCATTATCTTGGGGAGAATTAACATCTGTACTATGCTAAGGCTTCCAGTTCATGAATGTGATATGTCTCACTTAGATCTTCCTTGATTTCTTTTGTTAACTTTGTGTAGTTTTCAGCATGCAAGTTGTGCACATGTTTAGATTTCTACCTATAAAGTAAAAAGTATTCTTTTTTTGAGCTATTATAAATGGTATTTTAGTTTTAATGTCATTGTCAATGTGTTTCTTGCTAGTATGTAGAAGTACAGTTGATTTTTATTCTTCTGTTTTCTTTTGGTTTGGTTTTAGAGATTGGATTTCACTCTGTCACCCAGGCTGGAGTGCAGTGGCACGTAGATTAGTGCAGCCTTGAACCCCTGGGCTCAAGTGATCCTTTCACCTAAGCCTCCCAAGTAGCTGGGTGGCACTACAGGCATGTGCCACCATGCCTGGCTAATATTTTAATTTTTGTAGTGATGAGGTCTTGCTATGTTGCCCAGGCTGGTCTCAAACTTCTAGCCTCAATCTGTCCTCCTGCCTAGGCCTCCCAAAGTGCTGGGATTACAGGCATTAGCCAGCATGCCCAGCCAACACTTTTAATTTTTTTTTTTTAACATGGAGTCTCGCTTTGTTGTCCAGGCTGGAGTACAGTGGCATGATCTTGGCTCACTGTAACCTCCACCTCCCAGGTTCAAGTGATTCTCCTGCCTCAGCCTCCCGAGAAGCTGGGATTACAGGCACACGCCACCACACCCAGCTAATTTTTGTATTTTTAGTAGGGACAGGGTTTCACCATGTTTGCCAGGCTGGTCTTGAACTCCTGACCTCAAGTTATCCACCTGCCAAGGCCTCCTGGGATTAAAGGCATGAGCCACTGTGCCTGGTCAACAATTTTAATTTCTGAATGTTTATCTTGTGTCCTGTGAACTTACCAAATCTACTTATTAGTTCTAGGAGTTTTCCTGCAGATTCCATGGGGTTTTCTAGGTAAACAACCATTGTATCTGAAAATAAGAACAGTTTTAATTCTTTTTGATCTGTGTGCCTTTTCTTGCCTTTTTGACTGTTTCATAATTAAGCACTATGTCAAATAAGAGTGGTGCAAGTGGACATCTTGCCTTCTTTCCAGTATTAGGCAGAAAGCATTCAGTGTTTCACCACTAAGTATACTGTTATCTGTAGTATTTTGTAGTTGCTCTTATGAAGTAGAGAGAGTTCCCCTCTATTCCCATATTTCTAAGAGTTTTTTTTTTTTTTTAATCATAGAGGGATGTTGAATTTTGTCAACTGCTTTTTCAGCATCTAATTATTAGATCCAATTATTTTTCTTCTTTAGCCTCATAATATGATAGATCACATTGATAGTTTTTGAATATTGAACTAACCTTCCATCCCTGAGATCACTCATAATTTTAAATAAGAAAGGAGAAGTTAGGGTCAAAAATATCTATATTGCTACCTTCATTCTCCTACAAAAATAGTTTAAAGCAATGTCTGGACCTTTTTTCAGTCTTAGTTTTCTTTGCTTTTCTTTTTTTTTAAAAAAATATATTTACTGAGATATATTTATTGGGATATAATTCACATAATATACAGTACACTCAGGTCTTGATGTTCTATTTCTAAAATAATCGTATATCTATGAACTAACTCTTTTCAAGAGGAATTTTGAGAACATGAATTCCAAGTATTTTTCCTTTAATGTCCTTTAATTAATGCTTATGTTATAGATGATTTCTTTAGGCATAAGAAGTGTTTTGGAGAATCTCATATAATTTTTGAAGAAGGCAAAGGATTTTTAAAAATGTGGCCATCATCTTAGGCCAAAATGGATTTCAGAACCTAAAACTAGCATAAGGTACTTTCTCCCACTATAGACGTTTTGTTACATTTCCTTCTGGCCCTTTTCTTTTCCTAGCCAGATTTTTGTGTTCTTTTGCATATTTGTAAAATAATTTATTAAATGGATTATTCTACTTTTTTACCATTTCTGTATAAAAATTTTAAAATTTTTAACATGAACATTTTTTTTTTTTACATAAAACTTTTATCACATTTTGCATTATATCCTTAAGATGGATTCCCACAAGTGGAAATTTTGGCACATACAGCCAATGAGTCAAAAAGCCACTGCTTCACAATTAAGAGGAAACTTCATGAAAACAAAAATGGAAACAGTAGACCACTTAGAAGTTGAATAGAGAACCATGGACAGCGGCAGCTAACACGAGCCCTTCTGGGGTCAGAGCAAGCCTCAATAACTTGCCTCAAAACTACCCCTTCTTCTGTGAGTTTGACCGAGAGTGGAATGGTGGTGATGAGGGGCTGGGGGTGAAGGGAGTAGGGGAAGAAGAGAGACGTTGGTCAGGGTGTACAAATTTTCAGTTACAAGGTAAGTAAGTTTGGGAGATCTAATGTACAGCATGGTAACTATAGTTAATATACTGTATACTTGAAATTTGCTGTGAATAGATCTCATGTATTCTTATCACACACATACAGTAGTAACTAGATGAGAGAGGTGATGGATATGTTAGTTAGCTTAATTGTGGTAATCATTTTACAATGTATGTGTGTATCAAAACATCATGTTACATATCTTAAGTATGTATAATTTTTATTTGTCAATCACACCTCAACAATGCTTGGGTTGGGAAGTAGTACCCCTGCAAAGGGATCAAATGTAATTGGATCAGACTGTGAAGCAAGTTAACCCACAAGTGATTGTCAAAATCAATAGAACATTCAGCTAGCAATTAATAGAGGCTAATAGTTGGATTTGATACCAGTAGGGCCAGACCAGCCAGACACTTAAGAGACAGTCAAAGAGAGCCTGGCTAAATCCATTGTCATCCTAGGGGGAGAAGCTAGGGTGACTGTGCATGCCCATGGAAGGGGATCGGAGTATCTATATGTATACCCTGAGGAGCAACATCAGAGGCTATGTACTGCAAGGGAAATAGATATCATAGAAACAGTCTAGAGAAATAAATAAGAAAACAAACCAACCATAACAAGCCCCAAGATGGGGAGGATCAGTATTTAGAGGTGCTACAATATATTATTTAAAATTTCTAATTTTCAACAACAAAAAAATTTAACCTTCAAAAATCCAAGAAAATGCCGCCCAGCCATAGGAAAATAAAGCAAACAAAAGAAACTGCCTTTTAGAGCAGTTTATTATTTCTTTATTATTAGTTATTTGATGAGACATTGTTATTATGCCTTCTTTTACTTTTTCTTTCTTATTTTTTTAGTTGACAAATAATTGTGTATATTTATGGAGTACAGTGTGATGTTTTGGTCTATGTGTGTAGAAAGATTTGATGTATGTATGGTAGACAGGTTTAATTAAGCTAATTAACATATCAAATTATCAACTTATTTTTTAGGAATGATATTAAAATTTTATTCTTTTTGAAATTTTGAATTATACAGTAGATTATTATTAACTGTGGTCACCATGCAGTGTAATAAATCACCAAAACTTATTTCTCCAGTCAAACTAAAACTTTGAACTCTTTGATCAACATCTTCCCTTTTTCAATCCTTCCTCCTTTCACCATTCTACTCTCTGTTTCTATAAAGTCAGGTTATAAGTAAGATCATACCATATTTATAAGTAAGATTGTAAGTATTCCACTTATAAGTAAGATAATACAGTATTTGTCTTGCTGTGCCTGGCTTATTTCATTTAGCATGATGTCCCTAAATTCCATCCAGGTTGCCATGAATTACAGAATTTTTTTCTTTTTAAAGGCATATAGTAGGAGTCCCCAACCCCTGGGCCACAGACCTGTATGGGTCCATGGCCTGTTACCACAAACTGGTACCAGTCCCACCCGCACAGCAGGAGGAGGTGAACAGTAGGTGGGTTAGTGAGCATTACTGCCTGAGCTCTGCCTCCTGTCAGATTAGCAGTGGCATTAGGTTGTCATAGGAGTGTGTGCCATATTGTGAACTGCACATGTGAGGGATCTAGGTTGCACACTCCTTGTGAGAATCTAACTAATGCCTGATGATCTGAGGTAGAACAGTTTCATCCCAAAACCATCCCCACCCCCACTGCTGTCCATTGAAAAATTTTCTTCCATGAAACCAGTCCATGGTGACAAAAAGGTTGGAGCTCGTTGCTGTATAGTATTCTATTTTGTATATATACCACATTTTCTTTATCCATTCATCTATTTATGGCCTTACTTTACTTCCTTAAGTATGATTTCCTTTGTTTCTTTGAATATATTTAAAAGGGCTGCTTTGAGGTATTTGCTAAGTCTGACTATGTATGTTTGCTGTCCTAACAATTTCTTTAAAAGCTATAAAATTTAAAAGTAATAATTGTAATAATATATCATTGGACTTGTGACATATAGAGATGTAAATGTAAGCAGTAATATCACTAATGAGAGAAGGAGTAAATACAGCTATATAGAAATAACATTTCTGTGTTGAGCTGGAAATAATTCAACAGTAATAGTTGCAGACATCAGTACCTCACTTTCAATAATGAAGAGAGCAGGTAGGCAGAACATCAACAAGGAAATACAGGATTTCAACCACACTGAAACCAAATTTTCATTAACATAAACATATAAAACACTCTTCCAACAACAGTAGAATACATAGTCTTCTCAACATGGAAGATCCTCCAGAACTGATCATACATTAGGCCATAAAACAAGCCTTAATAGATTTAAAAGGATTGAACTTATGCAAAGTATGTTCTCCCACCACAATGGAATTGTTAGGGATTGATAAAAGAAGGAAATTTTGTAAATTTACAAGTATATAAAAATTGAGCAGCACATTCCAAAACAGTGGTGAGTCAAAGAAGAAATCACAAAGGAAAAAAAGAAAATACTCTGAGATTAGCGAAAATGAATATGTATTGTGTCAAAACGTACAGGATGCAGTTAAAGCAGTACTTAGAGGGAAATTTATAGCTATAAATGCCTATCTATATTTAAAAAAAAAGAAGAAAGATCTTAAGTCACTTACCTAGCCTTCCACTTAGAACACTGGAAAAAGGGAACAAACTAAACCCACAGTAAGAAGAATGAAAATAATAATCAATATTAGAACAAAAACTAAGTCAAGAGAGAACAATTGAGAATCAAAGAAGTCACAAGCTTGTTCTTTCAGAATATCAACAAAATTGACAAATCTTTAGCAAAGTGACAGAGTCAATTTACTAAAATCAGGAATAAGAGAAGGGACATCACTACTAACGTAATAAAAAAGTGTCATAGGGGAATATTATGAACAATTGAATGCCAAAATTTAAATGCTTAGATGAAATCAACAAATTTCCAGAAAAACACAGACTATTAAAACTGACTGAAATAAAAGTAGAAAATCTGAGTAAACCTACAACCTGAAGAGGTCAAAATAGAAAATTTTAAATTTCCATAAAGTAATATCGAGGCCCAGATGGCTTCAGTTGTGAATTCTTCGAAATGATTCAAGATGCATTTATCCAAAAATTTTGCAAACTTCCAAAAGTAGCAGAGAACATTTCCCAATGCATTCTATGAAACCATTATTGCCGTGAGGCCAAAGCCAGACAAAGACCTCACAGGAAAATAAAACTGCAGACCAGTATCTCTTATGAATACAGATGAAAAATTCTCAAGAAAATACTATAAACTGATTCCAACAACACATAAAATGAAATTTACACCCTCAAGTAGGGTTTATTCCATGAATGCTGGGTTAGTTTAACACCTGAAAATCAATTAATATATCATCATATCAATAGAATCAAGAATGAAAACCACACGGCCTTCTCAATGGATGCAGAAAAAGCATTTGGCAAAATCCAACATTCTTGCCTTTATAAAAACACTCTATAAACTATAAATAGAAAGAAACTTTCTTGACCTTAAAGGGCATCTATGAAAACTGCACAGCAAGCCCTGTACTCAGTGGTGGTAGAATGCTTTTGCCCTAAGATCAGTATCAAGACAAGAATGCCAGCCTTGCCTCTTCTATTCAACATTGTAGCAGAGGTTCTAGGCAGGGCAATTAGGCAAGAAAAAGAAATAAAAGGCATCCAGAATGGAAAATAAGTAAAACTATCTGTTTGCAGGTGACATGATCTGAAATACAGAAAATCCTAAGAATCAATGAAAAAACTACTAGAACTAACAAATGAGCATCAGGGTTGTAGGATACAAGATCAATATCCAATTATTGTATTTTTTATTTCTATACAATAACAATGAACAATCTGAAAATGAAAATAAGAAAACAATTCTATCAAATGGAATTGCATCAAAAAGGGTAGCATTAAAAAAGAACAAATACAGCCGGGCGCTGTGGCTCCCTGTAAACCCAACACTTTGGGAGGCCAAGGCGGGCAGATCACAAGGTCAGGAGATGGAGACCATTGTGGCCAACATGGTGAAACCCTGTCTGTACTAAAAATACAAAAATTAGCTGGGCATGGTGGTGCATGCCTGTAATCCCAGCTACTCAGGAAGGTGAGGCAGGAGAATTGCTTGAACCAGGGAGTCGGAGGTTGCAGTGAGCTGAGATCACTCCACTGCACTCCAGCCTGGTGACAGAATAAGACTCTGTCTCCAAGGAAAAAAAAAAAAGGGACAAATACTTAGGAATTAATTTAACAAAAGAAGTTACAAAACTACAGAACATTATCAACAGAGATTAAAGGAGACCTAAATAAATGGAAATGCATCCCATGTTCATGGGTCAGAACACTTATCGTCGTTAAGATGGCATTGCTCCCAAAAGTGATCCATACGTTTAAGGCAGTGCTTTATCAGAATCCCAGGTGTCTTCTTTGTATAAAATGTCAAACTGATCTAAAACTCATATGGAAATGCAAGTGACCCAAAATTGCCAAAATCTTGAAAAAGAAAAACTTGAGAGAATCACACTTCTTGATTTCAAAGCTGCCTGCAAAACTAAAGTAATCAAGACAGCGTGATGCTAGCATAAGGAAAGACATAGAGGTTGATGGAACAGAATTCAGAGTCCAGAAATGGTTTATAAATTTGTACCCAAATGATTTTTCAAAATACAGGTGCTAGGACAATTCAATGAGGAAAGAATAGTATTTTTAGAAAATGGTGTTGGTACCACCTAACATCTACATGGAAAAGAATGAAGTTGGATCACATGCAAAGATTAACTAAAAATGAATTACAGGGCTTTAAGTAAGAGCAAAAACTGTATTAAGAAGAAAACATAGAAGTAAATCTTTGTAACCTTGGGTTAGGCAGCACTTTCTTAAATACACATCAAAAACACAAGCAAAAAAAGAGTAAATTAAGTGGACTTGATTTAAAAAAAAAAAACTTGTGTGCTGCAGATGATATCAAAAAAGTGACAAGATGATGCACAAGATGTGAGAAAACATTTGCTAACCATATATCTGATAAGAGATTGATATTCAAAATACATAGTGGTAGTTCATGCCTATAATCCTGGCATTTTGGGAGGCTGAGACAAGAGGATCGCTTGAGCCCAGGAGTTCAAGACCAGCCTGGGCAACATGGCAAAAGCCCATCTCTACAAAAAATACAAAAATTAGCTAGGTGTGGTGGTACACGTCTGTATTCCCAGATACTTGAGAGGCTGAGGTGGGAAGTTTGCTTCAGTGAGCCATGTTCATGCCACTGCACTCCAGCCTGGGTGACAGAATGAAACCTTGTCTCAAACAATAACCTAACTAAAAAACTTGGCAAAGGATATTAATAGACATTTCTCCACATAAGACACATAAATGCCCAACAAACACATGAAAAGATGCTGAACATCATTAATAGAAAAATGCAAATCAAAATCATACTATTTCACAATGACTAGGATGGCTATAGTCACAGAGAAGATAAAAAATGTTGACAAAAATGTGGAAAAAGTGAAACCCTCATATATTGCTGGTGGAAATGTAAAATAGGCAACTGTGGAAATCATTTTGGCAGTTCCTCAAAATGTTAAAAATTAGATTACCATACAGCTCATAAATGTCACTGCTGTGTGTTCAAGAGTAATGGAAAACATGTCCATGCAAAAACTTGTATACAAATCTTTATGGAAGTATTATTTATAGTAGTCCCAAAGTATAATAAGTCAAATATGTTTAACTCATGAATAGATCTGTGGTTTATCTATGCAATGGAATGTTATTAGGCAATACAAGTAATTAAATTTTGCTACCTGCTAAAACATTGATAATTCTTAAAAACGTTATGCTAATAAAGGAATCCAGTCACAAATGACCACATACACATTGTTTGTTTCTGTGTATATGAAATATCCAGAATGAGACAAATAGTGGAAAATAGTTTAGGGGTTGCCTAGGGCCACAGAGGGTTCTGTGTTGTTTTTTTGTTTTGTTTTTGTTTTTGTTTTTTTTGAGATATGGTCTCCTCCAGTAGCCCAGGCTGGAATGCAGTGGTGCCATCTTGGCTCACTGTAGCCTCGACCTCCTGGGCTCAGGTGATTTCCCACCTCAGCCTCCTGAATAGTTGGGACTACAGTCCTATGTCACCATGCCTGACTAAGTTTTTGTATTTTTTGTAGTGATGGGGTTTAACCATGTTGCCCAGACTGGTCTCGAACTCCTGAACTGAAGCAATCTGCCTACCTTGGCCTCCCAGAGTGCTGGGATTACAGGTGTTAGCCACCATGCTTGACCTTGAGTTTCTTTTTGAGATGATGAAAAAGTTCTAACATTAGATTGTTGTAATGATTGTACAACTGTGTTAATATGCTAAAAATAATTGATGCAATGTGAATTACATTTCAAAAAAGCTATTGACAAAAAAATCATAATTCATTTTCTACTTCTGCCAGCAAAGTATATGAGATTGCCATTGCCCAATGTAATGTTCATTAATACAAATTAACATATTTTTCCACTAGATAGATTAGAACAGTGTCTTTGGTAGAGTTTTTCTGGTTCAGCTGAAAGAGATTTTGCTCCCAGTGTGCATTTAATAATGGCCTTTTTAATGGTCATGACTAGAGTAGGGAATGCTGGTGACATCGATTGGGCAGAGGCCAGGAATACTGCTAAGCATCCTGTAATGCGTAGTGCTTCCCCCACTCCAAGTAATGATCCAACCCAAAACATCAGTAATGTCAAGGTAAAAAAAAACCCTGAGCCAGGCTCAGTTGCTCACGCCTGTAATCACAGCACTTTGGGAGGCTGAGATGGGTGGATCTCGAGATCAGGAATTCCAGACTATCCTGGCTAACACAGTGAAACCCGTCTACTAAAAATATAAAAATTAGGTGGGTGTGGTGGTGCATGCCTGTAATCCCAGCTACTCAGGAGGCTGAGGCAGAATTGCTTGAAACCAGGAGGTGGGGGTTACAGTGAGCCAAGACCACGCCACTGCACTCCAGCCTAGGCAACAGGGCAAGACTCCATCTCTGGGCAGGGGGTGGGGGGAGGTGAACCCCGAACTAGTAATGGAATCTTGTTTTAATTTATTTTATTACTATTAAGGGTAAATTTTCCCCATACATTTACAATTTACTTTCTTCTTTAGTAAATTTTCTGATCATTATCATTTAGCTCATATTTCTCATCAGTTCATATGAGTTCTTTATGTTGGTAGAGATATAAACAATTAACCTTATTTACTAAGTTTATTTGTCTTCAAGCTGTTTCCTTTCAAATTTTGGTTAAGTTCATATTGACTATCAAAATGTGGTTTGTTTTTTTTTTAATGTGACCATAGTTTTTTTTGCATTGTGTCTAGCTTACAAAATTATTTCCCTGCCTGCCTATCTCCCTTCCCTGTAATTTCACTTTTATTTCTTCTTACTGGAATTTAAAGTTTACCTTTTCACATTTAACTTTTTAAATGCATATAGGATTTATTATGTACATTACAAGATAAGGAATTTTTTTTTTTGACTAGTGATTGTTCTTCCTCCTTTTGAAAAAACATTTGTGTCACCAAGCATATTTTGAGGCTCAAGATAACTTTCTTTTTTTTTTTTTTTTTGAGATGAAATCTCACTCTGTCACCCAGGCTGAAATGCAGTGGCACGATCTCAGCCCACTGCAACCTCTGCCTCCCTGGCTCAAGCAATTCTCCTGTGTCAGCCTCCTGAGTAGCTGGCACTATCAAGATAACTTTCAAAAAAGGAAGCTTTCCACAAGTTTATACAAGAGAAGGAATGTACAATTACTCCTTATATTCCTTAATTATGGAGTCCAATGACATTCTATAAGCATGTAGCTCACCCGACTCAGGACAAAGCAGTACTCACAGATATCATCCTGTCAGTCTTGCAGGAGTATATAAAGAAATGTCAAAGCTGGTAGTAGAAACTGGTTGCAGTTTGAAATTAATAAGCCTTTTCTTAAGGAATTTTCTGATGTGATCAGAGAGATGGAGAAAGTGATACTATACATACATGTGTGGTGTGTTTATTTGGTGAGAAGGAGGGACACAATTTCAAATCACATTAAAAGTATTTGCCAGTTTATAACAGATTATTAAAATTTTGTGAGTCCCTGATAATATAATAGTTAAGTAAATTAATGGGAACAAGTGTAGATATCTTTTCATTATTGTACAGATGGAGAATGAGTTAGATTCTGCTCGTTCTGAAATTGAACTCCTGAGGAGTCAGATGACAAATGAGAGAATCTCCATGCAGAATCTAGAAGATTTGCTGGTGGCCAATCGAGACAAAGAATATCAGTCTCAGATAGCACTTCAAGAAAAAGAATCTGAAATTCAGCTTGTTAAGGAACACCTTTGTTTGGCAGAAAATAAAATGTGAGTTGTTTAGCAATTTAAAGTCATACATCTTAAATTTCTGGTCTTTATAGATTAGTAGAATTTTAAAACTAGAATTTAGAGAATTTGCCTCCCATACGCCATTAATTAAACAGAGGATCAGAAATATTATGATTTGCCTAAGAGATAGTGCTTTTGCTATTATATTTTTCTTATCTAAATTTAAGTTTAATGATCTCTATTCTTTCCAACAGAGTTTTGAGTATAATAGAATATCTGATCTAAAATATTGCCTTTAGGAAATATAACAAAATGAAAAAAAAAATAAGCAGTTTGAAACTAGAAGAATTTTCATATTTAGACCAAGATATTGCAACCTAATGTTTGCATTTGCCATGTCATATTTTCTTTTGTACCTATAATGTGTACTGGGTACCCAGAAGAACAACTGCATTCACAAAATACAGAAGAGTTCCCAGGACATTGATTTTGGCTTCTTCTTCTTTTTTTTTTTTTTTTTTTTTTTTTTTGGATCTCTAGCACTCCTAGCACCTTATTAGAAGACCTTTGGCTGGAGAATTGGGTCGAAATGCCTGCCTGTATAGTGATTTTTTTTCTACTAAACTTGGTCACCTCTCACAAAAACTGATAGGGGACACTTAACCTCTGTCCTTACCTATCCCATCTATAACACTTTCCATCCACCCTCCACTTTGTCATCGCATAAGAGCTCAGGAAATGGGGAAGGATAAGAAGTATGGTCTCTACAGTCAGCCATTCCTAGGAACCCCTGACTAGGCAAGGGCTTCAGAGCCAGGGCCAATTTCCTCTTTTTCAGGTTATGTTGGGTGACTGAGTCATTCTCTTCCATTACGATAGCTAGACTATTATGATTTCTTCAACTGGTTTTGCAGGATTACTTTCTCAAGGTGGTAGGTGGAAATCTACCTTAGTGAAATATGCCAAAACTTCCACCCTAAGAGCTATGCTGTGTTTTAGACTGACTGGTAAATACTAACATGTAGAATTAGCATGAGAAATGTTTATGTTATTAGTCTCTAAAGTTTAGATTTCAGCAGTCTATGATACTATCCTGAAAGCAAGCGAAGAGGACAGTATGTTCTGTGTGAATAACATTCATCATTGTTTATCTTTCTTATGATATTGTGCCTTATCAAAGGGTTTTTGAGCCATTCTTTAACCTTAAGGAAGATCCTATTAAATTAAATATTGTGTATATCATATTTTATTATAAGGCACTTGGTTGAATAGATACATATATAAAACAGACCATATTAATCATGGAGCTAGTGAATTCCAGTGTTAATTATTTGATCATACTACTACTTTATATAATACCTCTAAGTACTTACATAAAAAGCTATTTATAGTAAATAGTATAGATAGATGATATATAATGTGATCCCACAGGGAAACTCAAACAGAAGGTTTAATTGAATGAGACTGGGATTGCTTAGGCTTTTCAAGTAGTCTACTTTGCATACTTAACATGTCTCTAACATTGGCATATTTTAGATGCACTAATAAATCTAGCTATGAAAATCACATTGTGATTTGGATCCAGCTGAGAAACCACTGTAAATATGGTTTCATGTACCCCAGGAATCATAGCCATATTTTAAGTTTAGTCAACTGTAACTCTTGCCTTCTTTTAAATAGGGCCATCCAGAGTAGAGATGTGGCCCAGTTCAGAAATGTTGTCACACAATTGGAAGCTGATTTAGACATTACCAAAAGACAACTAGGAAGAGAGCGCTTTGAAAGGTAAATTTATCTTGATACAAGCTCAAAAGCAATGCTTTTCAGCATGGAAAGCATTATTTCTTAGGTTTTAGTTTTTTTGTGATGTTAGATTTTAAAGTATAAATCAAGCTACAGTTTTATGATACTTTTAATAATTTTGCTGGATATAAAATTTTAAAGCATCACTCTTTTGCTTTAGGGAGAGGGCTGTGCAAGAACTTCTCCGCCAGAATTACTCAAGTAATGCTTATCATATGAGTTCTACAGTGAAGCCAAATACAAAGTGTCATTCACCAGAACATGCTCACCATCGATCTCCTGACCGAGGCCTAGATCGATCATTAGAAGAGTGAGTCAGCAAATCACACTGCCACGTATGCACCTATGCAACAATCTTGCATGTTTTTCACATGTACCCCAAAACCTAAAATGCAATAAAAAGAAGGAAAAAAAAAGAAGAGTGAGTCTGTTTAAGGATCCATTCTCTTGAGACCAAATAGCAATATCTAGTATAGTGAATATTTGGGGTAATAAGAAAACTCAATAGTCTATCTTCAATAGTGATATTTAAACATGATTACCAAGATACAGTGATATAAAAATAAAGGATTTTGGTAATTAAATTAGAATTATATATTATACTAAAGAAAAAGGTCTAATATTTTATCTGTTTGCATAAATTATATATTTTTTATTTCCAGAGTTTTGGGGGAACAGGTGGTTTTTTGTTGCACAGATGAGTCTTTTAGTGGTAATTTCTGAGATTTTGATGCATTCAATACCCAAGCAGTGTGCACTGTACCCAATGTGTACTCCTTTATTCCTTACCCTTCTCCCACTGGGGAAGGAACTTTGGAATCCTTCCCCCTGAATCCCCTGAGTTCATTGTATCATTCTTAGGCCTTTCATCCTCATACCTTAGCTTTCACTTAACATGAAGAACATGTGATATTTGGTTTTCCATTCCTGAGTTACTCCCCTTAGAATAATGGTCTCCAGCTCCATCCAGCTTGCTATGAATGGCATCATTTTATACCTTTTTGTGGCTGAGTAGTATTCCCTGGTATATTTATACTACATTTTCTTTATCCACTTGTTGGTCGATGGGCATTTAGGCTGGTTCTATGTTTTTGCAAATGCAACTTGTGCTGCTACAAACACGTGTGCAAATATCTTTTTCATATAATGACTTCTTTTCCTCTGAGTAAATACCCAGTAGTTGGATTGCTGGGTCAAATGGTAGTTATACTTTTAGTTCTAAAAGGAATCTCTGTACTGTTTTCCTTAGTGGTTGTACTAGTTTACATTTCCACCAGCAGTATAAAAGAAAACATTCCCTTTCACCACATCCATACCAACACCTATGATTTTTTAATTTTTTAATTATGGCCATTCTTGCAGGAGTAAGGTAGGTATCCCATTGTGGTATTAATTTGCATTTCTCTGATAATTAGTGATGTTGAGCATTTTTTCATTGGCCATTTGTGTATATTCTTTTGAGAATTGTTTATTCATGTCCTTAGCCCACTTTTTGATGGGATTATGTTTTTTCCTTGCTGATTTCTTTGACGTCCTTGTAGATTCTGGATATTAGTCTATTGGTGGATGCATGCTTGGGAAGATTTTCTCCCACTCTGGTGGGTTGTCTGTTTACTCTGCTGATTATTTCTTTTGCTGTGCAGAAGCTTTTAAGTTTAACTAAGTCCCATCATAAATAGATAATATATGTAATATAAATAATTAGTTTTTGTTTCATTTGCTTTTGGATTCTTGGTTATGAAGTCTTTGCCTAAGCTAGTGTCTAGAAGAGCTTTACCAAGTTATCTTCTAGAATTTTTTACAGTTTCAGGTGTTAGATTTCTAAGTTTTTGATGATGAGGTGAGAGATGAAGATCCAGTTTCATTCTTCTACATGTGACTTGCCAATTATCCCAGCACTATTTGTTGAATAAGGTATCCTTTCCCCACTTTAGTGTTTGTTTACTTTGTCGAAGATAAGTTGGCTGTGATTATTTGGCTTTATTTCTGGGTTATCTATTCTGTTCCATTAGTCTATATGCCTATTTTTATTGAGTACCATGCTGTTTTGATAACTATAGTTTTGTAGCATAGTTTGAAGTCAGGTAATGTGATGCCTCCAGATTTGTTCTTTTATTATTATTATTATACTTTAAGTTCTGGGGTACATGTGCAGTATGTGCAAGTTTGTTACATAAGTATACATGTGCCGTGGTGGTTTGCTGCACCCATCAACCCATCATCTACATTTGGTATTTCTCCTAATTCTATCCCTCCCCTATCTCTCCACCCACCAACAGGCCGTGGTGTGTGATGTTCCCCTCCCTGTGTCCATGTATTCTCATTGTTCAGCTCCCACTTATGAGTGAGAACATGTGGTGTTTGGTTTTCTGTTCTTGTGTTAGTTTGCTAAGAATTATAGTTTCCAGCTTCATCCATGTCCCTGCAAAGGACATGAACTCATCTTTTTTATGGCTGCATAGTATTCCATGGTGTATATGTGCCACATTTTTTTTTTATACAGTCTATTGATGGGCATTTGGGTTGGTTCCAAATCTTTGCTATTGTGAAGAGTGCCACAATAAACATATGTGTGCATGCGTCTTTATATTAGAATGATTTATAATCCTTTGGATATTTACCCAGTAATGGGATTGCTGGGTCAAATGTATTTCTAGTTCTAGATCCTTGAGGAATCACCACAATGTCTTCCATAATGGTTGACCTAATTTACACTCCCACTCACAGTGTAAAAGCATTCCTATTTCTCCACATCCTCTCTAGCATCTGTTGTTTCCTGATTTTTTTTAATGATCACCATTCTAACTGGCATGAGATGGTATCTTATTCTGGTTTTGATTTGCATTTCTCTAATGACCACCGATGATGTCTTCTTTTGAGAAGTGTATGTTAATATCCTTCACCCACTTGCTTACACAAAGTGTAAGGAAAGGATCTAGTTTTAGCTTTCTGCATATGGCTAGTGAGTTTTCCCAACACCATTTGTTAAATAAGGTATCTTTTCTCCATTTCTTGTTTTTGTCAGGTTTGTCAAAGATCAGATGGTTGTAGATGTGTGGTATTATTTCTGAGGGCTCTGTTCTGTTCCTTTGGTCTATATATCTGTTTTGGTTTTGGTTACTGTAGTCTTGTAGTATAGTTTGTAGTCAGGTAGCATGATACCTTCAGTTTTGTTCTTTTTGCTTAGGATTATCTTGGCTATGTGAGCTCTTTTTCATTCCATATGAAATTTGAAGTCATTTTTTCCAGTTCTGTGAAGAAAGTCAGTGGTAGCTTGATGGGGATAGCATTTAATCTATAAATTACTTTAAGCCATATGGCCATTATCACAATATTGATTCATTCTATGAGCATGGAATGTTTTTCCATTTGTTTGTATCTTCTCTTATTTCCTTGAGCAGTAATTTGTGGTTCTTGAAGAGGTCCTTCAGATTCCTTGTAAGTTGTATTCCTAGGCATTTTATTCTCTTTGCAGCAATTTTGAATGATAGTTCACTCATGATTTGGCTCTCTGTTTGCCTGTTATTGGTGTATAGGAATGATTGTGATTTTTGCACATTGATTTTATATCCCGAGACTTTGCTAAAGTTGCTTATCAGCTTAAGGAGATTTGGGGCTGAGTTGATGGGATTTTCTAAATACACAATCATGTCATCTGCAAACAAAGGCAATTTGACTTCCTCTTTTCCTAATCGAATACCCTTTATTTCTTTCTCTTGCCTGATTGCCCTGGCCAGAACTTCTAATACTGTGTGGAATAGGATTGGTGAGAGAGGGCATCCTTGTCTTGTGCCAGTTTTCAAAAGGAATGCTTCCAGTCTTTGCCCATTCAGTCAAATATTGGCTGTGGGTTTGTCATAGATAGCTCTTATTATTTTGAGATACGTTCCATCAATAACTAGTTTATTGAGAGTTTTTAGCATGAAAGACTGTTGAATTTTGTCAAAAGCCTTCTCTGCATCTATTGAGATAATCATGTGTTTTTTGTCATTGGTTTTGTTTATGTGATGGATTACGTTTATAGATTTGTGTAGCTTGAACCAGCCTTGCATCCCAGGGATGAAGCTGACTTGATCTTGGTGGACAAGCCTTTTGATGTGCTGCTGGATTCGGTTTGCCAGTATTTTATTGAGGCTTTTCACATCGATGTTCATCAGGGATATTGGCCTAAAATTTTCTTTTTGTCGTGTCTCTGCCCAGTTTTGGTATCAGGATAATGCTGGCCTTGTAAAATGAGTTAGGGAAGATTGCCTCTTTTTGTATTGTTTGGAATAGTTTCAGAAGGAATGGTACCAGCTCCCCTTTTTACCTCTGGTAGAATTCGGCTGTGAATCCGTCCAGTCCTGGACTTTTTTTGGCTGATAGGCTATCAATTGCTGCCTCAATTTCAGAACTTGTTATTGGTCTATTCAGGGATTCAACTTCTTTCTGGTTTAGTCTTGGGAGGGCGTATGTATCCAGGAATTAATCCATTTCTTCTAGATTTACTGGTTTATTTGCATAGAGGTGTTTGTAGTATTCTCTGATGGTAGTTTGTATTTCTGTGGGATCAGTGGCAGTATTTCCTTTATCATTTTTTATTGTGTCTATTTGATTCTTCTCTCTTTTTCTCTTTATTAATCTGGCTAGTGGTCTGTTTTCTTGATCTTTTCAAAAAAAACAGCTCCTGGATTCATTGAGTTTTTGAAGGGTTTTTCACATCTCTGTCACCTTCAGTTCTGTTCTGATCTTGGTTATTTCTTACCTTCTGCTAGCTTTTGAATTTGTTTGCTCTTGTGTCTCTAGTTCTTCTCATTGTGATGTTAGGGTGTCGATTTTAGATCATTCCTGCTTTCTCTTTGGGCCTTTAGTGCTATAAATTTCCCTCTACACACTGCTTTAAATGTGTCCCAGAGATTCTGGTACGTTGTGTCTTTGTTCTCACTGGTTTCAAAGAACATCTTTATTTCTGCCTTCATTTTGTTATTTACCCAGTAGTCATTCAGGAGCAAGTTGTTCAGTTTCCATGTAGTTGTGTGATTTTGAGTGAGTTTCTTAATCCTGAGTTCTAATTTGACTGCACTGTTTTCTAGGACTGTTATGATTTCCTTTCTTTTGCACTTGCAGAGGGTGTTTTACTTCCAATTATGTAGTCAGTTTTAGAATAAATGTGATGTGGTGCTGAGAAGAATGTATATTCTGTGGATTTGGGGTGGAGAGTTCTGTAGATATTAGGTCTGCTTGGTCCAGAGCTGAGTTCAAGTCCTGGATATCCTTGTTAATTTTCTGTCTCATTTATCTGTCTAATATTGATAGTGGGGTATTAAAGTCTCCCACTATTATTGTGTGGAAGTCTAAGTCTCTTTGTAGGTCTTTTTGAAATTGCTTTATAAATCTAGGTGCTCCTGTATTGGGTGCATATATATTTAGGATAGTTAGCTCCTCTTGTTACATTGATCTATTTACCATTATGTAATGCCCTTCCTTTTCTCGTTTGATCTTTGTGATTTAAAGTCTGTTTTATCAGAAACTAAGATTGCAACCCCTGTTTTTTTTTTTCTTGGTAAATATTCCTCCATCCCTTTATTTTAAGCCTGTGTGTCTTTGCATGTGATATGGGTCTCCTGAATACAGCATACTAATTGGTCTTGACTCTTTATCCAATTTGCCAGCCTGTGTCTTTCAATTGGGGCATTTAGCCCATTTACATTTAAGGTTAATATTGTTATGTGTGAATTTGATCCTGTTATTATGATGCTAGCTGGCTATTTTGCCTGTTAGTTGATGAAGTTTCTTCATGGCATCAATGGTCTTTACAATTTGGAATGTTTTTACAGTGACTGGTACTGGTTGTTCCTTTCCATATTTAGTGCTTTCCTTCAGGAGCTCTTGTAAGGCAGGCCTGGTGGTGACAAAATCTCTGAGCATTTGCTCTTGTGTAAAGGATTTTATTTCTCCCTCACTTATGAAGCTTAGTTTGGTTGGATATGAAATTCTTGGTTGAAAATTCTTTTCTTTAAGAATGTTGAATATTGGCCCCCACTGTCTTCTGGCTTGTAGGGTTTCTGCAGAGAGATCTGCTGTTAGTCTGATGGGCTTCCCTTTGTGGGTAACCTGACCTTTCTTTCTGAGTGCCCTTAACATTTGCTAGGTTGGGGAAGTTCTCCTGGATAATATTCTGAAGAATGTTTTCCAGTTTGGTTTCATTCTCCTTGTCACTTTCAGCTACACCAATCAAATGTAGATTTGGCCTTTTCACATAGTCCCATATTTCTTGGAGACTTTGTTCGTTTCTTTTCACCTCTGTTTTTCTCTAAACTTGTTTTCTTCCTTTATTTCATTGAGTTGATTTTCAATCTCTGGTATCTTTTCTTCTGCTTGATTGATTTGGCTATTGATAGTTGTGTGTGCTTCATGAAGTTATTGATTTGGCTACTGATAGTTGCCTATGCTTCATGAAGTTCTTGTGCTGTGTTTTTCAGTTCTATCAGGTCATTTGTGTTCTTCTCTAAGCTGGTTATTCTAGTTAGCAATTCCTCTCATTTTTTTTCAGTGTTCTTAGTTTCCTTGCCTTGGGTTAGAACATGCTCCTTTAGCTCCGAATAATTTGTTATTACCCACCTCCTGAAGCCTACCTCTGTCACTTCATCAAATTCATTCTTTGTCTAGTTTTGTTCCCTTGCTGGTAAGGAGTTGTGATCCTTTGGAGAAGAAGAGGCGTTCTGGTGTTTAGAATTTTCAGCCTTTCTGAGCTGATTTCTCTTTGTGGATTTATCCTCCTTTGGTCTTTGATGTTGGTGATGTTGATACTATTCCTTTCTGTTTGTTAGTTTTCCTTCTGACAGTCAGACCCTTCTGCTGCAGGTCTGGTGGAGTTTGCTAGAGGTCCACTCCAGACCCTGTTTGCTTGGGTATCACCAGCAGGGGCTGCAGAACAACAAAGATTGCTGCCTGTTCCTATCTCTGGAAGCTTTGTCCCAGAGGGGTACCCACCAGATGCCAGCCAGGGCTTCCTCTATGAAGTGTCTGTTGGCCCCTATTGGGAAATGTCTCCCAGTCTGGATATATGGGGGGTAGGGGTCAGGGATCTACTTGAAGAGGCAGTCTATCCCTTATCAGAGCTTGAACAGTATGCTGGGAGAACTACTGCTCTCTTCAGAGTTGTCAGCCAGGGATGTTTAAGTCAGCTGAAGCTGTGCCCACAGTTGCCCCTTCCCCCAGGTGCTCTGTCCCAGGGAATTGTGCCCACTTCAAACTTCCTGGTGGATTTGTTTACACTGAGAGTGAAACCACCTACTCAAGCCTGAGCAATGGCAAATGCCCCTCCCCCCACCAAATTTGAGTGTCTCAGGTTGACCTCAGACTGCTGTGCTAGCAGCAAGAATTTCAAGCCAGTAGCTCTTAGCTTGATACCTGAAGATATTATGTTGAATAGAAGCTTGCTGGGCTCTGTGGGAGTGGGACACGCTGAGCTAGGCACTGGAGAGAATCTCCTGGTCTGCCAGTTGTGAAGACCATAGGAAAAGCACAATATCTGGGCCAGAATGCACTGTTTCTCCCAGTACAATCTCTCAAGGCTTCCCTTAACTAGGAAAGGTAAATCCCCTAACCCCTTGCACTTCCCAAGTGGGGTGACACCCCCACCCTGCTTAGCTCCCTCTCCATGGTCTGTACCCACTGTCCAACCAGTCCCAATGAGATGAACCAGGTGCCTCATTTGGAAACAGGAATCACCCACCGTCTGCGTCTGTCTCGCTGGGAGCTGCAAACTGGAGCTGTTCCTGTTTGGCCATCTTGCCAGCTCTCCCCAGATTTGTTCTTTTTGCTTAATCTTGCTATGTGGGGTCTTTTGAGGTTCCATATGAATTTTAGGATTGTTTTTTCTAGTTCTGTGAAGGATGATTCTGGTACTTTGATTGGAACTGCAATGAATTTTTATATTGCTTTTGACAGTATAGTCATTTTTACAGTATTGATTCTCCACGAGCATAGGATGTGTTTCCATTTGTTTGTGTCATCAATGACTTCTTTCAGCAGTGTTTTGTAGTTTTCCTTGTAGAACTCTTTCACCACTCTGGTTCAGTATAGTACTAAGTTTTTTGTTTTGTTTTGTTTTGTTTCCGCTGTTGTAAAAGGAGTTGAGTTCTTGATTTGTTTTTCATCTTGATTGCTATTTGTATATAGCAGTGCTACTGATTTGTGTACATTAGTTTTGTATCCTGAAACTTTACTGAATTTATTTGTCAGATCTGGGAGATTTTTGGATGAGTCTTTAGGGTTTTCTAGGTATATGATCATATTATCAGTGAAGCTTGACAGTCTGACTTCCTCTTTACTGATTTAAATGCTATTAACTTCTTTCTCTTGTCTGATTGCTCTGGCTAGGACTTCAGGTATTATGTTGAATAGACGCGATAAAAGTGGGCATCCTTGTCTTGTTCCAGTTCTCAGGAGGAATGCTTTCAACTGTCCCCATTCAGTATAATGTTGGCTGTGGGTTTGTCATAGATAGCTTTTATTATTTTGAAGTGTGTGTCCCTCCTATGCCAATTTTGCTGAGGGTTTTAACCATAAAGAAATGCTGGATTTTGTCAAATGCTTTTTCTGCATCTGTTGATATGATCACATGATTTTTTAAAAAATTTGTTTATATGGTCAATCACATTTATTGACTTGCATATGTTAAATCATCACTGCATACCTGGTATGCAACTCACTTGATCATGGTGTATTATCTTTTTGATATGCTGTTAGTTTCAGTTAGCAAGTATTATGTTGAGGATTTTTGCATCTGTGTTCATTAGGGATATTGGTCTATAGTTTTCCTTTTTTATGTCCTTTCCTAGCTTTGGAATTAGGGTCATACTGGCTTCATAGGATTATTTAGGGAGGATTCCCTCTTTCTTTTACTTGTGGAATAGTGTTCTATAGGATTGGTACCAATTCTTCTTTGAATGTCTGATGGAATTCAGCTGTGAATCCATCTGGTCATGAACTTCTTTTGTTGGCAGTTTTTTTTTATTACTGTTTTAATCTCTCTATTTCTTACTGATCTGTTCAGAGTTTCTATGTCTTCCTGATTTAATCTGGGAGGGTTGTATATTTCCAAGAATTTATCCATCTCCTCTAGATTTTCCAGGTTGTATGTGTAAAAGTGTTCATAGTAGCCTTAAATGATCTTTTGTATTTCTGTGGTATTGGTTGTAATATCTCCCATTTCATTTCTCATTGAGCTTATTTGGATCTTCTCTCTTCTTGGTTAATCTCACTAGTGGTCTATCAATTTTGTTTATCTTTTCAAATAACCAGCTTTTTGGTTGATTTATCTTTTGTAATTTTTGGTTTCATTTTTATTTAGTTCCGCTCTGATCTTTGTTATTTCTTTTCTTCTGCTGGGTTTAGGTTTCATTTGTTATTGTTTCTCTAATTCCTTGAGGTGTGACCTTAGGTTCTTTATTTGTGCCGGTTTAAACCTTATGATGCAGGCATTTAATGTTACAAACTTTTCTCTTAGCACCACTTTTGCTGTATCCCAGAGGTTTTGATAAGTTGTTTTACTATTATATCTCGGTTCAAAGAAGTTTTAAATTTCCATCTTGATTCCATTGTGGACCCAAAGATCATTCAAGATCAGGTGATGATGATGATGATGATGATGATGATGATTTGAGATGGAGTACAGTGGCATGATATTGGCTCACTGCAACCTCTGCCCTCTGGGTTCAAATGATTCTCCTGCCTCAGCCTCCCAAGTAGCTGGGAATACAGGCATGTGCTGCAATGCCAGGCTTATTTTTTCTTTTTGAGATGGGGTCTTGCTGTGTTGCCCAGACTGGAGTGCAATGGCACAGTCTTGGTTCACTGCAACCTCCACCTCCCAGGTTCAAGTGATTCTTGTGCTTCAGGCTCCCAAGTAGCTGGGATTATAGATGTGCTCTACCATGCCCAGCTAGTTGCTTTTGTATTTGTAGTAAAGATAGGGTTTCACCATGTTGACCAGGCTGGTCTTGAACTCCTGACCTCAGGTGATCCGCCTACCTGAGGTCTGGGCTTCTCAAAGTGCAGGAATTACAGGCTTGAGGCACGGCACCCACTCTTAATTTTTGTATTTTTAGTAGAGACAGAGTTTCAACATGTTGGCCAGGCTAATTTTGAACTTCTGACCTCCAGTGATCTGCCAGTCTTTGCCTCCAAAGTGCTGGGATTTCAGGCATGAACCACCACACCCAGCCTCAAGAGCAGACCCATGTATTTTTATAGTTTTGAGGGTTTCTTTTGGAGGTAATTTCCAGTTTTATTCCACTGTAGTTTGAAGATACTTCATATAAATCTGACTTTCTTAAATTTATTGAGATGTGTTTTGTGTCCTATCATATATTCTATCTTGGAGATTGTTCCATGTGCTGAATAAAAGAATGTATATTCTGCAGTTGTTGGGTAGAATGTTCTGTAGATACCTGTTAAGTCCATTTATTCTACGGTGTAGTTTAAGTTCATTGTTTCTTTGTTGACTCCCTGTATTGATGACCTGTCTAGTACTGTCAGTGGAGTATTGAAGTCCCCCACTATTACTGTGTTGCTGCCTGTCTCATTTCTTAGGTCTAATAGTAATTGTTGGCTGGGCACAGTGGCTCACACCTGTAATCCCAGCACTTTGGGAGGCCGAGGCGGGTGGATCACGAGTCAAGAGATTGAGACCATCCTGGTCAACATGGTGAAACCCCATCTTTACTAAAAATACAAAAAATTAGCTGGGCATGGTGGCATGTGCCTGTAATCCCAGCTACTCAGGAGGCTGAGGCAGGAGAATTGCTTGAACCCAGGAGGCGGAGGTTGCAGTGAGCCGAAATCGAGCCATTACACTCCAGCCTGGGTAACAAGAGCAAAACTCTGTCTCAAAAAAAAAAAAAAAGTCTGTTTTGTCTGATATAAGAATAGCTACTCTTGCTGACTTTCCATTTGCATGGAGTATCTTTTTCCATCTCTTAACCTTAAGTTTATGTGAGTCCTTATGGTGTTAGGTGAGTCTCTTGAAGATAGCAGATACTTAGTCAGTGAATTTTTATTCCTTCTGCCATTCTGTATCTTTTAAGTGGAACATTTTAAGTGGAACGTTCAACATCAGTATTAAGATGTTGGGTAAGGCCAGACACAGTGGCTCATGCCTGTAATCCCAGCGTTTTGGGAGGCCTAGGCGGGCAGAAGGTCAGGAGATCAAGACCATCCTGGCTAACACAGTGAAACCCCATCTCTACTAAAAATACAAAAAATTAGCCAAGTGTGGTGGCACACACCTGTAGTTCTAGCTACTCAGGAGGCTGAGGCAGGAGAATCTCTTGAACTCGGGAGGTGGAGGTCACAGTGAGTCAAGATTGCACCACTGCACTCCAGCCTGGGTGACAGAGTGAGACTGTCTCAAAAAGAGCAATAGCAACAACAAAAAATGATGTTAGGTGCTGTTCTATTTATCACATTAGTTGTTGCCTTAATACCTTGTTTTAGTGGGTTTTTTTCCCCATTGTGTTATTGTTTTATGGGCCCTGTGAGATTTATGTTGTAAGGAGCTTCTATTTTGATGTATTTTAAGGTTTTGTTTCAAGACTTAGAGCTCCTTTAAACATTTCTTGTAGTGCTGGCTTAGTAGTGGCAAATTCTCTCAGCATTTGTTTGTCTGAAAATGACTTGATCTTTCCTTCATTTATGTAGCTTAGTTTTGCTGGATACAAAATTCTTGGCTGACAATTATTTTGTTTCAAGAGGCTAAAGATGGGACCCCAATTTCTTCTGGCTGTAGGGTTTCTGCTGAGAAATCTGTCACTAATGTGGTAGATTTTCCTTTATAGGTTATTTGATGCTTTTGTCTCATAAGTCTTAAGATTCTTTCCTTCATCTTGATTTTAGATATCCTGATGACTGTGTGCCTAGGGGATGATCTTATTGCAATGAATTTCCCAGGTGTTCTTTCAGCTTCTTGTGTTTGGATGTCTAGATCTCTAGCAAGGTCAG
This sequence comes from Aotus nancymaae, assembly GCF_030222135.1. Taxonomy (NCBI): domain Eukaryota; kingdom Metazoa; phylum Chordata; class Mammalia; order Primates; family Aotidae; genus Aotus; species Aotus nancymaae. Next base: position 3,086,410 of record NW_026988546.1, on the reverse strand, counting down.
AGAGGTTTTCCTCAATTATTCCCTCAAATAAGTTTTTAAACTTTTAGATTTCTCTTCTTCCTCAGGAAAACCAATTGTTCTTAGGTTTGGCCATTTAACATAATCTCAAATTTCTTGGAGGGTTTATTTTTTTAAATTCTTTTTTATTTGTCTTTGTCTGATTGGACTGGTTTTTTGTTTTTATTTATTCATTTATTTATTTTGAGACAGAGCATTGCTCTGTTGCCCAGGCTGAAGTACGATGACACAATCTCAGCTCACTACAACCTCTGCCTCCCTGGTTCAAGTGATTCTCCTACCTGAGTCTCCCAAGTAGCTGGGACTACAGGCATGCGCCACTACCCTGGCTAATTTTTTGTACTTTTACTAAAAACAGGGTTTCACCATGTTGGTCAGGCTGGTCTTGAACTCCTGACCTTGTGATCCACCCACCTCGACCTCCCAAAGTGCTGGGGTTACAGGCATGAGCCACCACACCCAGCCTGATTGGGCTAATTCTAAAGACTTGTCTTTGGCTGGGCATAGTGGCTCACGCCTGTGATCCAGCACTTTGGGAGGCCGAGGTGAGTGGATCACTTGAAGTCAGGAGTTCAAGACCAGCCTGGCCAACATGGCAAAACCTTGTCTCTACTAAAAATACAAAAATTATCCAGGTGTGGTGGCATGTGCCTGTAACCTCAGCTACTTGAGAGGCTGAGGCAGGAGAATTGCTTGAACCTGGGTAGCAGAGGTTGCACTGAGCCGAGATCATGCCAGTGTACTCCAACCTGGGCAATAGAGCAAGACTCCATCTCAAAAAAAAAAAAAAAGAAGACTTGTCTTCAAGCTCTGAAGTTCTTTCTTCTACTTGTTCTAGTCTGTTGAAACTTTCCACTGCATTTTGTATTTCTCTAAGTGTGTATTTCATTTCCAGAAGTTATTATTGCTTTTTATTCATGTTATCTATTTCTCTAGAGATTTTTTCATCCATAACCCTGTATTTTAAAAATGTCTTTAAGTAGTGTCCCATGGAGTGATCTCTTGATGTGGTGTTCTCCCCGTTTTCCTAGGGATGGGGCTTCGTGAGAGCCAGACTGCACCTCACTGCAGTAAATTGTTATTGCTCTTCTGAATCTTGCCACCCAGCGGAGCTACCAGGCTCCAGGCTGGTGCTGGGGAAATGTCTGCAAAGATTCCTGTGATGTGATCTGTCCTCAGGCCTCCCAGCATGGATACCAGTACCTGCTCTAATAGAGGTGATGGGAAAGTGACACCGACTGTGAGAGTCCTTGGTTGTAGCTGTTTAGTGCACTGGCTTTCTTGAATGCTGGTTATGCTAGTGATGAAGTTGTCATGTAAACAGACTCAGGACCTCTGGTTAGCCAGGACCTTGCAGGCAGTGTAATTAGGCATTGTCTTCTTCCTGAGATCAGGGTTATTCTGTCATGAGTTGTCGTAATGGCCTGTGTTGATTGGCCTCCAGCCAGGAGGTGGTGCTTTTAAGAGATCACCAGCTGTGGTAGTAGTAGGGGGCTCTAAGCTTGCCCTAAGATGGCCAGGGTAAATATTTTGGTTTCTCAAGGGATGGGCAAGGCCATAAAGCTTCCAAGAGTTTCTATGTTTTGTGTTCGGCAACCAGGGTGGGTAGGAAAATGTAATACTAGTTGGGGGCAGTGTTAGGTGGGTCTGGGCTTAGACTCTCCTTGGGCAAGGCTTGCCACAGTCACCTTGGGGGATGAGAGATTGTTCTCAGGCCAATGGGGTTATGTTACAGAGGGGATCTTGGCCACCTCTACTGAATCATATAGTTCAGAGAAGTGGGGGATAGCCAGTAGCAAGAGGCCTCACCCAACTCCCATGCAGTTGGTGAGGCTGGCCTCACTCCTGCAGTGCCTTGCTCAGATTTTACCCCAGGCCATGAGCTACCCTGCTGAAAAAGCAAGCACGCATTTGAACCTTCCTTGTCTAGCTATTCCTGCTCTGGCTCCTATCTGCAGTGGCTTACGGTCATCTCCTGCACTCTGCTCAAGGAAATTTGTGCCTAGTCAAAACCACTATCAATTTCAGTTGGGAGCTTCTTTCACTCTCTGACACCTCCCAATTTCACTGGCTGCCTTCCCAAGGACCCCTGTGAGATAGTCATTGCTGGCTTCCCTGGGCTTGAGCTGGAGACTGGGAGTGCATGCAAGGCACTTCCTGCTTCCACTTCTACTTTTATATTTTGCGTGACTCCATAAATCCCTTTCATCTCTAGGTAAGATTCAGTTTTTCTCCCGTGACCTGGATTTTCAGATTCCCTAGTGGGGACCTGTGTTCGGAGGTAGGTTTTCTTCGCTCTCACAGTTTGAGAACTCACAGTTTTTCACCTGTTTCATGGAATTGGCAGCAGCATACCACTTCTTTCAAAGGATCTGTGAATTCTTTTGGTTTTCCTGGTAAATTCCTACAGTCTCTAACACTGTTCTGTCCTTCCACATGGAGCTGCACATTAGCCCCCTCTCCTCTCTGCCCCATAAATTGGATTTTAAAAGTTTGATTTTCTCTTTATTTCTACAACATAAACTGCTTTCATTTAATTACAAAATGTTGGTTATTATAGCACCATAAAATTTATATGTTCTAGGAAAGTAATTGGCTAGTTTTTCAGAGGAAAATATTTTAGATCTATTTCTATATGTCACAAATTTCATAAAAAACTTTTTATTTAGAAACAATTTCAACCTTACAAAAAGTTACAAAGATAAGAATACAAAGACCATCTACATGCCTTTTACCCATACTCACTATTTTAAAAATTTTACCCCATTTGTTTTCTTATATACACATGTGGTGGCTCATGTGCTCACACACTTGCATCTCTCTTCTCCCTCACTGCACAGACACACACACTTGCACACACAGTCTCACACACTCATAGAGGCACATTTAAAAATGTAACCAAAACTTCAGTTCCAAATGATGCCCACAGGTTTCATGCATGCTTTCTTCCATTCCTTATATATATGTTCTTTCTTCTATAGTGAGAACCCTGGCTCAACATTAACATGTTTACTCAACAATATCAATGTAGTTACTAATTTGCTCAATCCCAGAATGCATCTACAGTAGTTTCGAAATTTCTTCACCAATGTCACCACAGTAAACAGGCCAACTTTTTAAAAGTGCAGAATCCGCAGTTCTTCCTTCTTACACTGTTACGCTACCTTTTCTAAATCTTAAGGGCATATAGTTAAATATTGAGTTTGTAACTTACTTGGATTAATTTTTTCCATTTTTACTTTGGTCATAGTATTCATTTGAAATAACATTGGATTCATTTGTTTCAATTTGCTTTCATTTTTCATTTTTCCACTTCCTAGTTTTTTTTCCAACTTAATTTTATTTTTGAATATGTAGGTTAGTATGCTTTTCAAGGTCAAAACTCTGCAAAAGCTAATGCTTAGAGAAGTGTCACTTTCTCTTTATGTCTTCCATCCCATCACTCATGCCTCCACCCTCTTTCTTTGTGGTTTTATGCTAATGATACACAGAATATATGTCTTTTTTCTGTTTATGCAAAAAGTAGCATGCTTCTTTGTAGTTTGCTTTTCTCACTTAACACTATCTCCTGGAAATCTCTTCATACTGATTCATAGAGATTCTCCTTATTCCTTTTTTTTAGGTGCATACTACTCCAGTATATGGATGTACTGTAGTTATGTAACCCACCTCCCGAACTTGGACATTTAGGTAGTTTCCAATAATTTGCAAATACAAACAAGGCTGTAATGAATAATCTTGTACATATGTATTTTCGTGTTGTTGGAGTATCTTCAGAATGAATTCCTAGAAGTGGGATTGCTGGATCAATGGGTAAATACACATGTAGTTTTGTTGGACAGTGCCACATTCCCCTCCATTCTGCAATCCCTTCAGCAATGTGTGAAAGTACTGTTTCCCCACAGCTGCCTGACTAACAGAACACACTGTCAAGCTTTTGAATTTGTGCCACTACAGAGGATGAGAAATTGTATTTCACTGTAGTTTTAATTTGCATTTCTCCTATTATGAGTAAAGTTGAATATCTTTTCATAGGTTTAAGGGCTATTGTTATATCTCTCTTTCTGAATTATCTATTCATTTCTTCTGCCTATTTTCTAATGGGCTTTTGATCTTTTTGTTAAAAAATTTTTTTAGTAAATTTGAGAAATTAGCTCTTCATTGGTGATATATGCTACAAATATTTTCTCACTTTTTTTGACATTTGTCTTTTATTTTTACTGTATGAAGAGTTTTTATTTTTGTGTAGTCAGACTTTAAACCTTTTCCTTTAATGCATCTGGATTTCTATTCATAGTTAGCAAATCTTTCTCTCTACCCAGCTAGTAGAGGAATGTTTTCTTTTAGTACTTGTATAGTTTTATTTTTAACATTTAGATATCTGATTCATTTGAAGTTTATTTTATGTATGGTTTGAGAAATTGATCTAATTTTATCTTATTCCAACTTTCAAGTTGTTCCAAGATCATTGATTTAAAAGACTCTTTGTCCCAGTCATTCAGATCTCTTTTTGGACTTTCTATTTCTATTCCATTGATCTGTCTGTTCATGTGTAGTCCCACACTATTTAATTATAGAGGCTTTGTGGTATTTTTAATTCTGTAAGGCTAGCTCAGTGGTGTGCTGGTAAACTGGCTTCCCAAAGGAGAGGAGGGGGAAGCCCTGGTCTGTAGCACTTGCCAATTTTTGTGGTGTAAATACCTCCACTTTTTTTTTATAGAACTTTTATATCATTGTTTAATATTGTTTATCTGACCTTTTTTTTATTATTATACTTTAAGTTCTGGGGTACATGTGCAGATCATGAAGGATTGTTACATAGGTATACACATGCCATTGTGGTTTGCTGCCTCCATCCTCCCGTCGTCAACATTAGATATTTCTTCTATTGTTATCCTTCCCCATTCTCCTCACTCCCTGCTATCCCTCCCCTGGCCCCTTACCCCCCAACAAACTCTAGTGTGTGATGTTCCCCTCCTGGGTGTCCATGTGTTCCCTTTGTTCAACATCCACTTATGAGTGAGAACATGTGGTGTTTGGTTTTCTGTTCTTAGTTTGCTGAGAATGATGGTTTCCAGCTTCATCCATGTCCCTGCAAAGGACATGAACTCATCCTTTTTTATGGTTGCATAGTATTCCATGGTGTATATGTGCCACATTTTCTTTACCTAGTCTATCATTGATGGGCATTTGGCTTAGTTCCAAATCTTTGCTATTGTAAACAGTGCCACAGTGAACATACATGTGCATGTGTCTTTACAATAGAATGATTTATAATCCTTTGGGTATATACCCAGTAATGAAATCGCTGGGTCAAGTGGTATTTCTATTTCTAGATCCTTGAGGAATTGCCACACTGTCTTCCACAACAGTTGAACTAATTTACACTCACACCAACAGTGTAAAAGTGTTCCTGTTTCTCCACATCCTCTCCAGCATCTGTTGTCTCCAGATTTTTTAATGATCACCATTCTAACTGGCATGAGCTGGTATCTCAATGTGGTTTTGATTTGCATTTCTCTAATGACCAGTGATGATAAGCATTTTTTCATATGTTTGTTGACCGCATAAATGTCTTCTTTTGCAAAGTGTCTGTTCATATCCTTCACCCACTTTTTGATGGGGTTATTTTTTTCTTGTAAATTTGTTTTAGTTCTTTGTAAATTCTGGATATTAGCCTTTTGTCAGATGGGTAGCTTATAAAAATTTTTTCCCATTCTGTTGGTTGCCACTTCACTCTGATGATTGTTTCTTTTGCTGTGTGGAAGCTCTTTAGTTTAATTAGATCCCATTTGTTTATTTTGGCTTTTGTTGCCCTTACTTTTGGTCCTTGCCTATGCCTATGTCCTGAGTGGTATTGCCTAGGTTTTCTTCTAGGGTTTTTATGGGGTTAGGTCTTATGTTTAAATCTTTAATCCATCTGGAGTTAATTTTTGTATAAGGTGTAAAGAAGGGGTCCAGTTTCAACTTTCTGCACATGGCTAGCCAGTTTTCCCAACACCATTTATTAAACAGGGAATCCTTTCCCCATTGCTTGTTTTTTGTCAGGTTTGTCAGAGATCAGATGGTTGTAGACATATCGCATTACTTCTGAGGCCTCTGTTCTGTTCCATTGATCTGTATCTCTATTTTGGTACCAGTACCATGCTGTTTTGATTACTGTAGGCTTGTAGTATAGTTTGAAGTCAGGTAGCATGATGCTTCCAGCTTTGTTCTTTTTGCTTAGGATTGTCTTGGCTATGTGGTCTCTTTTTTGGTTCCATATGAAGTTTAAGGTGGTTTTTTCTATTTCATGAAGAAGGTATCTGACCTGTTTTATATTAACAGTGGTGTTCTAAAGTCTCCTGTTATTAGTATGTTTTCATTTATTTTTGCATATCCTCTAAATTTTGCTTTATATAGATGGTTTGCTGTTTTATTTGTTGCATTGATATTCTGAACTGTCACTCTTCATCATGGAATGTGGCTTTTATAACATATCCTTTTCAGATGCATTTAGATGTATTTCTTTTGCTTGACTCTACTTTGGTATTAGAATTGCAACTTCTATTTTCTTATTGTTTCTATTTACCTTGTAAATATTTTTATTTTTAGCTTTTTTGAGTAACTACATTTTAAGTATATCTCTTATATACAGTGCGGATTTGAGTTTTGCTTCATGAGTCACTGTGATTTTTTTTTTTTTTTGAGTCAGAGTTTCATTCTTGTTGCCCAGACTGGAGTGCAATGGTGTGATCTTGGCTCACTGCAACCTCTGCCTCCCAAGTTCAAGTGATTCTCCTGCCTCAGACTACCAGGTAGCTGGGATTAGAGGTGCCCATCACCATATCCAGCTAATTTTTGTATTTTTAGTAGAGACAGGGTTTCTCCATGTTGGGCAGAGTGGTCTTGAACTCCAGACCTCAGGTGATCCACCTGCCTGAGCCTCCCAAAGTACTGGGATTACAGGCGTGAGCCACCATGCCCAGCCTAGTTTTTCTATTTTTAGTAGAGATGGGGTTTTACCATGTTGATCAGGCTGGTCTTGAATTCCTGACTTCAGGTGATCCACCTGTATCAGCCTCCCAAAGTGCTGGGATTACAGGCATGAGCCACCGCACCCAGCCATTTTGAAAATCTTTTTTAAAAATAGGTGAGTTATACTGGGCATGGTTGCTTACTCCTGTAATTCTAGCACTTTGAGAGGCTGAGGCAGACAGATCGCTTGAGCCCAGGAGTAAGAGACCAGCCTGGATAATGGTGAAACCCCATCTCTACAAAAAAAAAAAAAAAATTGGCCAGATGTGGTGGCATGTGCCTGTATTTCCAGCTACTTGGTAGGCTGAGGTGAGAGGATCACCTAAGCCTGGAAGGTCGTGGCTGCAGTGAGCCATGGTTGTGCCACTGCACTCTAGCCTGGGCAACAGGGTGAGACCCTGTCTCAAAAATAGAATAGTATAAATAAAATAGATGAGTTAAAATCTTTTATGTTATTGATATGACTGTTACGTCACATCAATAGTAATGGTCTCAACCCAGTTATAATTACTATCTGTACTATGTGATATTTGTTGTATTTCTTCATTTGGTCAGCCTTCTTTGATTTTATTTTATTTTAGTTGTTATCTTTCTATTAATACTTTTAACAGTGCTCTTATCACCTTTCTTCTTACTTAACCTTTTACTGTCAGTTTCAAATGGTGTCCTTTGACTGCCACTGATTATCTAGACAACAGATATCACCCTGAATTTACTTTCCTCTAACCACTGCTCTGTTCCCCATCCCTCTAGTTTTGCCTTTCCCAAGTTGTCATATAAATAGAATCATACAGTATGCAGCCTCTAGTGGTTGACTTTACCCAGCACAATATATTTCAGATTTATCCAGGTTGTTGCATGTATTAGTAGTTGTCACATATTCCTTTTAACTGCTGAGTGGTATTCCATAATGTAGATGTACCACATGTACTTTAAAAAAATGATTATGTCATGGCCGGATGCAGTGGCTCCTGATTGTAATCCCAGCACTTTGGGAGGCTGAGGCAGGTGGATCATTTGAGGCCAGGAGTTTGAGACCAGCCTGGCCAACATGGTAAAACCCCATCTGTACTAAAAATGCAGAAATAAGCTGGGCGTAGTGGTGTATACCTGTAATCCCAACTACTCAGGAGGGTGAGGCATGAGATATGCTTGAACCCAGGAGGCAGAAGATGCAGCAAGCTGAGATTGCACCATTGAACTCCAGCCTGGGTGACAGAGTGACTCTGTCTCAAAAAATAATAATAATTAAAAAATGAAAAATAAAATGACTATAGTCTTATAAGTAGTTGCAAAAATAGTACAGACAGTTCCACATATCCTTACCCCAATTTCTATGATGAAATGTCTTGCAAACTGGGATATTGACATTGGCACAATGTGATTAACTAGTCTATAGGCCTTATTCAGATTTCACTAGTTTTTAGATGCACTGTATACAATGTTTGTATGTGTACATTTTTTTACACTCCACACACAGCACCAGTATGATAAAGATGCAGAACTGTTCCATCAGCACCAAAGAATTTGCTCCCTCATTATGCCTGTTTATAGTTGTAGGCCGACACTTCTTCATCTCCCTGTCCCCTGGGAAACACTACTTTCTTCTCCATCTCTATAATTCTGTCATTTTGAGGTAACTTTTTGTGATTGACTTTTCTTATTCAGCCTAATGCCCATGAGATCTGTCTAAGCTGCTGTAAGTATCAATAGTTCATCCCTTTTAATTATTGAATAGTATTCTATAGTATGAATATACCACAGTTTGTGAAAACTGAGTGAAAAAAATACATTGTTTTTTGTTTTCCTTCATAGAAACTGAATAAAACTCTTACATTTAGCAAAAGTGATACACTTATGAGAATACATTTGTTACACACACGTTGAAAAAGTTGAATTGAAAATATTAATCAGTGTAATTTGTTCTCTTATAGGAATCTTTGCTACAGAGATTTCTGACATGTGAAATGATTCTTCACATCCCTGAGAAAGGTCAAAGTTACAAACTGATTTTTTTTTGCTACATGATTGCATTTATCTTTTAAATGCTTGGTGATGTTAAATGTATTTATTAACTTTGTGTGTCTGAATCTCTGTTCTGATGTGCCATGTTGCAGTGATCTGAGATAAATTATAAAAACAAAAATGCATATGGCTCTTTCTATCCATGCAGTAATAGTGAGTGTAAGTAAAATCTGCTTACTTCACTATTGAACACTGTTATGTTCACTATCCGGAGTAAATAAAGAAACTTATTAAAACAGGGCAAAGTGTTTTTACAAAACTGATTTCCTTTCCTTTCTTGGTATCTCAAATAATTAGTTAGTTAATATTTTTCTTTGTGATTTGTGCTTTCATGGCTGGAAAATTTGTGCCAAAATGGGTACAATTTACTGATACTGGCCTGGGATCTGATATTCCATTTTGGAACCAACCTTACACAAATTTCATGCCATAATCTGATATCGAAGCAGCAGAAAGTAGGAGTGTTGTCAGGGTTTTAAAATCTATAGTATTGTACCACTCGAAGACTAAGTAACATACATTTTCCACAATTGTGTTTACTACTACTATTTTTAGAAAGGTAGGTGATGATATATCTGTCAAGAATGTAAGGTTTTTTTTAAAATCTGTATTTTTAGTAAGTTTTCCTTAAAGTACTACAATCAACTTAATTGCCATTTTATTTTATCGTCTGTGGCAGGTGTCTGTAATCTGGAGTAACAAGACAAGTGATGTTTCCTTCCTCCCCCAATTTCCTAAATGTTTTACCTTATCTATCCATAGGCTTTGATGTAATGTTCATATTAGAGCCTGAATACTACTGTATTTTACTGATTTAAGCTATTTGTATTCTTGCCATTTTAATAAAAAAATGCTTGTCATTAATAGTATTCATATGATGTAGACAGTTTCTCATTTTATGCAGTCACTTTTCAATATGACTATAGTGATGTAGGAAAGTGTTCTGATTTAGGTTTTGTTTAATCACTAGCACACTGATATTTTGCCATAATTTCATTCTATATATTCATTTTAGTTTGATTTTTTAAAGCCTTCAGGTTTGTTCATCTAGTTTAAGACATTAAGGGTTGGTTAAAAATTAATATTTTAAAGTAAAATACTCTTTTATAAGTATTTTAAAAAATAATATGCAAAAAAATGGTCCTTGCTATATAAGATGTTGATGAACATGAAAAATGTATCTTTGTTAGGTGACTCAATGACCTTAGCATGAGGTCATCACGTTAACTTTATTCACCTAGAAGAGCTGACAAAGAGCTGAGTGTTACTGTCATATGCACTTAACACATGTTATGTGTGGAGGGCAGTATGTGGGAAGGGAGCATGAGAGAAGCAGGAATGAAGTATGTAATACAATATTTCCATGTTTGACTAAAAGTATGCTGTACTTGCCTTGTACCATTAATTACAGAACATTTAAAGGGACAATTATATGGTAAGTATAAAGGGGCCATCATTATCTAAAGGAAGGAGAAAACATCTGCATTCTATGTTAAAATTTCAAAGAAACTATTTTTGTTTTGGTAATATTCAAGAACATTTGTTGTATTAAATGAGATTCTAATTGCTTGATATAAATATTTAATAGCCTGTCGCTATGGTAGAGATTGCCTAATGTAAACACAATATATGAAACTATACCAAACATATTCTTCCTTGGATGACAGGGAACTCTCCTGAAAAAGAGTTCTCAGCTTTCAAAGATCATGTTTAATATAAAACACCTACCCCTGCTAAAGTAAGGGTGTTTGTGAAAAAAGAATTGTTAACCCTCTGAGTAATTTAAATCTAAAATTTGTTGTATATAAATCCTATTTTGAAATTCCAAGCACCACCAGAACTCTGTCTTTTCTTTGGTTTATCTGAGACATCACACAACTTTCTGTTGGAAGTAGGATCAGGGAATTACATGAGGATCCATTCTGAAGTTCATAAGCTATAGTTTCAAAAGAAGCAGGTGTTATCTTTTCGATCTTTAGTATATTACTGTTAGAGTTCCTCTCCCCTATTAAAGTTTAGCAACCAGCGGGCATAATGAATTAATTAAATATGTTCTGATAATAATATCAGCTACTAAAAACTTAGATTGGAATCAACTGAAAGTGTTAATGATATAAAGAAAATTTCCAGCTGACACTCTACAAATATTGGCTACAGTGATTATAAGTGATTCACCCTGGAACAGTAAAAGAAGAAAAAAGGAGTATGAGTGGAAGCTACTGGATTTGAAGTCAATTATGATTCCTAAACAGTTATTTCTTCAAAAATTATTTGAAATGATGAATTCAGGTACTTGAAATATATTAATATTTTACAATGACACTATCATAAGAATCTGCTACTTTTCTCTTTCCTGTCTTCCTATTTTCTTATAAATGCTTGTATGGTCTTTAATGGAGTCTCCTTAGCTCCCTAAAGGCTCTGCTTAAAGTTGCATTTCTTGTGTAATAAGTATGAGTTTGTGACCCAATTCTGAAGACAACAAATCGCTCTGAGTTTTGTGAACCTAATTTAAATATATGATTATTATACTACTCTATCAAATTATTTTATACTCGTCCCTTTCAAGTGCATTTCAATGTTCTTTTTAATTATTTTTTTGCGACAGGGTCTCACTGTGTCACCCAGGCTGAAGTGCAGTGGTGCGATCATGGCTCACTGTAGCCTTGACCTCCCGGGCTCAAGCTGTCTTCCCTCCTCAGCCTCCTGGTGCATGCCACTACGCTCAGCTAATTTTTAAAAATTTTTGTACAGATGGGGTCTTGCTATGTCACTCAGGCTGGTCTCAAACTCCTAGGTTCAAGCAGTCCTCCTACCTCAGCCTCTCAAAGTGCAGGTGTGAGCCCCTGTGCCCAGCTGTTTTTTTTTTTTTCCTGGTAGAGTTTGTGCATTTTTATTACGCTGCTTGCTTTGATTCCCTAGGATCATAGGATGGCTCCTCTAACACACTTATCTATTTTCTGGTTTTGTAGCATTACTTTGGTTTCTTGCATTACTATAAATGGTCTTTTCTACTCTGTTACTGAAGTGAATTATGTACCTTTGTGTGCTAGGTATGGCGGTAACTTCAGAAACAAGTGAGTGAATCTCGGTTTGCTCTTTTGTAAAGCATGCAGCCTTATAAAATAAAATCTCTCACAGTAGAAAGCCAATGATTTTGAGCAAAATTCTTACATATTAGTATTATCTCTTTACTGTGGTTGTCTATATTTCTTGGCTCAGTACCACAGCATTTGTTGAGTAAGGGAGGTTTATCCGGATTGATACTTGTAAGCACAGCATGTGATATATTATTTCCTGAAATGATATCATCGTTAAAATGATACAATGCTGAAACTCAGATATGCTGAGAAGTAAGTCAGACTGTAATGTGCTGTTTTAATATGGATTGACATTTTCTTCATATCCCTACTTTTTTAATAGTCTACTCATCATTTCCTTCAGTGAATTTTCTTATGGTGTAATGGTTTGGTCTATTATTACTGAATCTGTATGTACTCTTCTGTATAAATTAAATAACTAAATAAATTATACCATGAAATTAATGTGGCCCTCTCAAAATCAGTACATGCTCTCTCCAGATTGGAAGCATTTTGTTTAACATTTTCAGATATAATCCAGGAATTTTGAGGCCAACTGAGAAGAAAGCGGGCACTGGGTCCCAGTTGCAGCCCAGAGTCCTTTGCATTTGCAAAAGTGGAGAGTACAAGAGGCTGGTTAGGGGAACCTGAGGGGACAGTCCCCATGCATATGAGATAAGGAGCTTTTGGAAGACTAAGATGACTAATAATTATAGCTAACAGCAGAAATACATATCTAATTACATATACACACTGTGTGTTTCTATGTATATATATACACACACCTATAAATATACATAAATGTGATTCCTTTTTGCTTTAAATAAAGATACAATATTTAAACTTATTTTTGCTTAGATAGCTCATCCTCAAGTAAGTAACAGAGGTTAACATTCAAAGGGAAAAATGACCTAGATATTCCAAGAGATGACAAGTTAATAAAAGCCAGTACAAATGTGACTCCTTAAAAATTAATGCCAAAAAAGTTAATGCTATGGCTTATTAAAGTAGAAGTAAAATGCTCATTTTAAGAAGAGTTATAACTATGGTGTGATCAGTTAATTTCTCTGAAGACAATGGGGTCAAGCTACAATTATGCCAATTTCATTGATACTTTGTAAGAACCGACTTTTGATCTTGTTGCTTTTCTCTACTGTTGCTCTATTCTCTATTTCATTTATTTCCATTGTGATCTTTATTAGTTCCTTCATTCTGCTCGCTTTGGATTTAATTTTCTCTTCCCTTTTACAGTTTCTTAAAATGAAATATTATGGTATTTATTTAAGTTTTTTTTACTTAAATCTAAATGCCTGTAGCTGTAAATTTTCCTCTACTAAATAAATTTTTTAAATTCCTTTTATTGCTTTAGCTGCATACCACAAATTTTAATATATTGTGTTTTCTCTTACATTTATCTCCAGACATTTTCTAATTTCTCTTGTGATTTCTTCTTTGCCCTATTGATTATTCAAGAGTAATCAATAAATAATCATATTTAATTTTCACATAGTTTTGAATTTCCTAAATTTCTTTCTGTTACTAATCTCTAATTTATTTTCATTGTGGGTAGAGAACATACTTTATACAATTTAAACCTTTAAAAAATCTGGAGTGGCGGGATTGGGGAGGGATAACATTAGGAGAAATACCTAATGTAGATGATGGGGGGATGGATGCAGCAAACCACCATGGCATGTGTATACCTATGTAACAATTCTGCACGATCTGCACATGTACCTCAGAACTTAAAATATAATAAAAAAGAAAAAAAGGAAAACTAACTAACTAACTAAATAATCTGTTGAGGTTTGTGTCATCGCCCAACACTTTGTCTATGCTGAATGATCTTCCGTGTGCACTTGAAAACACTGTGTATTAAACTGTTTTTGTGTGGAGTGTTCTATAGATGTCAGTTATGTCTTCTTGATTTATAGTGTTATTCAGATTTTGTGTTTCCTTGTCTGTCTTCTGCCACTTGTTCTATCCATTATTGAAAGTGGAATATTGAAGTCTCCAAATATTATTATTGAATTGTGTATTTCTTACTCCACATCCATCAGTTTTTGCCTTATATATTTTAGGGTTCCACTGTTAGGTGGGTGCGTATATGTTTATAATTCTTTTATAATTATAAAATTTCTCTCTTTGCCTCTGGTAGTATTTTTTGTTTTAATGTCTATGTTGTCTGATATTTTACAGTCATTCAAGTTCTGTTATGGTTACTATTTGCACAATATATTATTTCAGTCTTTTTGCCTTCAATCTCAACATATTTATGTGTGTATATATATATATAATGTTACATATATATTATTTTATATGTATGTGTGTGTGTGTGTGTATATATATATATATTTTTTTTTTTTTTTTTGAGGCAGAGTTTCGCTCGTTGCCCTGGTTGGAGTGCAGTGGCACGATCTCGGCTCACTGCAGCCTCCGCCTCCTGGGTTCAAGCCATTCTCCTACCTGAGCCTCCAGAGTAGCTGGGATTACAGGTGCCTGCCACCACACCTGACTAATTTTTTGTATTTTTAGTAGAGATGGGGTTTTGCCATGTTGGCCAGGCTGGTCTCAAACTCCTGGCCGCAGGTGATCCACCCGCCTCGGCCAATCTATTATATTTTAAAATCTAAAGTGTATTCAGTAGATAGCATATAGATGGATCATTTTATCACACTCAGTCTGTCTCTGCCTTTTGATTAAATTGTTTGATTTATGTTCACACTTAACATTATTATTGATATTGTTAGATTTACCTCTGCTATTTAATATTTTGTTCTCTATATGTCTCATGTTTTGCTTTCCCTGTGTTGCTCCTCTGTTGTTGTTGTTGTTTTGCATTAAGTGAATACTTTCTAGTTAACATGTTAATTCACCTAATTTTTATGTGATATTTTAAAAGTTATTTCCTTAGTGGTTGCTCTAGGGCTTACAGTATACATTTTAATTTATTGGAATGTACTTCATGTTTTCACTAAATTCTAATGACTTAGAGAAATGCTTACCCCTATATAACTCTTTGCCCTTCCCTGTGTGTATATATATATATGTGTATATGTAGCTTTTATATGTTAAAAACCCAGCAATACACAGTTATAATCCTTACTTCATATAATTTTATGTCTTTTAAATAAGCTCAAGGAAAAAAGAAAAGCACAAGTCTTATAGAGGGTTTTTAAAAATTAACCTATTTATATTTTAATTTTGGTTCTCCTTATTTCTTCTTTTGACTTCAAATTACCAACTAGTGTTATTTCCTTATTCCAATCAAGTTCTGTTCCCACACACCTCCTTTGTGATATTATAGTAGTCCCTCAATATCTGCAATTTTGCTTTCTGTGGTTTTGGTTACCCGTGGTTACCCATGGTCAAACATGGTCCAAAAATATTAAATGGAAAATTCCAGAAATAAACAATTCATAAGCTTTAAGTTGCATGCCATTCTCAACAGTGTAATGAAAACTCACATCATCGCTTTGTCTAGCATATCCATGTTGTATAGGCAACACACCCATTAGTCACTTAGTAGCCATCTTGGTTATCACATCAAAAGAAACATGATAAATGGTTTGGTGCTATGTCTGATTTCAGGCATCCACTGGTAGTCTTGGAATGTATCCCCTCCCTCCTGATATGGGGGGACTACTGTTTTTTCAAATATATTTTATTTCTATATGTTATAAACCCAATAACACAGTTATATACATATTGTTTTATGTAATTGCTTTATAAATCAGTTCAGAGAATGAAGGAGAAGAACTCTACAGTTATACTGTCTTTTGTAATTAATTACTTACATAGTTACTTTTACTGGAACTCTCTTTTTCTGTGTGGATATAAATTACTGTCTGGCATCACATTTTTTTCAGAGTAAAGAACTTCCTACAGTATCTCTTTTAAAGCTGGTTTGCCACCAACAAATTCTCTTCATTTTGGGGTAGCTGAAATGTATTTATTTCTCTTTCATTTTTGAGAGATAGTTTTGCTGGATATGGGAATCTGATTTGTCAGGATTTTTTTTTTTTTTTTCCAGAATTTTGAATTTTTCATTTCACGGCCTTCTGGCCTCCATTACTTCTGATAAGAAATAAGCTGTTAGTCTTTTGGGTCTTCCTATAATGGCCTGGAAGTCAACTGTTAATATCATCAGAGTAATATTTCTTTTGCTGCTTTCAAGTTTTTCTTTTTGTACTTAGCTTGAATATTCTATGTTGTGTCTGGGTATGTATCCCTGTGTGTTTATCTTACTTGCAGTTAGTTGACATTATTGGGTATATAGATTGATGTTTTCCATTAGATTTTTGACTTTTCAGCTATTATTTCTTCAAATATATTTTCTGCTGCTTCTTTCTCTCCTATACTTTCCTGGCAGTACCCTTACACATATGTTTCTGAGAATAATGGTGTCCCACATTTCTCTGAGGTTCTGCTCACTTTTCTTCATTCTTCATTCACCCTGCTCTTCAGATTGTGTGCTCTGTTGATCTGTCTTTATGTTTGCTGATTATTTTTTCCGCCAGCTCAAATCTACCATTGAGTCCCTCTAGCAGTTTTTCTTTGTAGTTATTGTATTTTTTAACACCAGAATTTTCAGTTAGTTCTTTTTTTAAAAAAAGGAACAACTTCTACCTATTGTTGATATTCTTTATTTTATGAGACCTCATCATCATTCCTTATGTAAATTCTTTAAACGTGATTTCATTTAGTTATTTGAACATATTTTTTTTCTTTTTTTTAATTAATTAATTTATTAATTTAATTAATTAATTTATTTATTTTTTAATTGCATTTTAGGTTTTGGGGTACATGTGAAAAACATGCAAGGTTGTTGCATAGGTACATATGTGGCAGTGTGATTTGCTGCCTTCCTCCCCTTCACCTATATCTGGCATTTCTCCCCATGCTATCCCTCCCCAACTCCCCACCCCCCTCTATCCCCCCCTCTCCCCCCCAACAGACCCCAGTGTATAGTGCTCCCCTCCCTGTGTCCATGTGTTCTCATTGTTCAACACCCTCCTATGAGTGAGAACATGTGGTGTTTGATTTTCTGTTCTTGTGTCAGTTTGCTGAGAATGATGGTTTCCAGGTTCATCCATGTCCCTACAAAGGACGTGAACTCATCGTTTTTGATGGCTGCATAATATTCCATGGTGTATATGTGCCACATTTTTCCTGTCCAGTCTATCATCGATGGGCATTTGGGTTGGTTCCAGGTCTTTGCTATTGTAAACTGTGCTGCAATGAACATTCGTGTGCATGTGTCCTTATAGTAGAACGATTTATAATCCTTTGGATATATACCCAGTAATGGGATTGCTGGGTCAAATGGAATTTCTATTTCTAGGTCCTTGAGGAATCGCCACACTGTTTTCCACAATGGTTGAACTAATTTACACTCCCACCAACAGTGTAAAAGTGTTCCTATTTCTCCACATCCTCTCCAGCATCTGTTGTCTCCAGATTTTTTAATGATCGCCATTCTAACTGGTGTGAGATGGTATCTCAATGTAGTTTTGATTTGCATTTCTCTAATGACCAGTGATGATGAGCATTTTTTCATATGTTTGTTGGCCTCTTGTATGTCTTCTTTTGTAAAGTATCTGTTCATATCCTTTGCCCATTTTTGAATGGGCTTGTTTGTTTTTTTCTTGTAAATCTTTTTTAGCTCGTTGTAAATTCTGGATATCAGCCCTTTGTCTGATGGGTAGGCTGCAAAAATTTTTTCCCATTCTGTTGGTTGCCGATTCACTCTATTGACTGTTTCTTTCGCCGTGCAGAAGCTGTGGAGTTTGATCAGGTCCCATTTGTCTATTTTGGCTTTTGTTGCCAATGCTTTCGGTGTTTTGGTCATAAAGTCCTTGCCTACGCCTATGTCCTGAATGGTTTTGCCTAGGTTTCCTTCTAGGGTTTTTATGGTGTTAGGTCTTATGTTTAAGTCTTTAATCCATCTGGAGTCAATTTTAGTGTAAGGTGTCAGGAAGGGGTCAAGTTTCTGCTTTCTGTATATGGCTAGCCAGTTTTCCCAACACCACTTATTGAACAGGGATTCCTTTCCCCATTGCTTGTTTTTGTCAGGTTTGTCAAAGATCGGGTGGTTGTAGATATGTTGTGTCACCTCCGAAGCCTCTGTTCTGTTCCATTGATCTATATCTCTGTTTTGGTACCAGTACCATGCTGTTTTGATTACTGTAGCCTTGTAGTATAGTTTGATGTCGGGTAGTGTGATGCCTCCTGCTTTGTTCTTTTTGCTTAGAATTGACTTGGCTATGCGGGCTCTCTTTTGGTTCCATATGAAGTTTAAGGTGGTTTTTTCCAGTTCTGTGAAGAAGGTCATTGGTAGCTTGATGGGGATAGCGTTGAATCTGTAAATTACTTTGGGCAGTATGGCCATTTTCACAATATTGATTCTTCCTAACCATGAACATGGAATGTTTCTCCATCTGTTTGTGTCCTCTCTTATTTCGTTGAGCAGTGGTTTGTAGTTCTCCTTGAACAGGTCCTTTACATTCCTTGTTAGTTGTATTCCTAGGTATTTTATTCTCTTTGTAGCAATTGTGAATGGCAGTTCGTTCTTGATTTGGCTCTCTTTAAGTCTGTTATTAGTGTATAGGAATGCTTGTGATTTTTGCACATTGATTTTGTATCCTGAGACTTTGCTGAAGGTACACCTATCAAACGTAGATTAGGTCTTTTCACATAGTCCCATATTTCTTGTTGGCTTTGTTCATTCCTTTTTACCCTGTTTTCTCTAATCTTGCCTTCTCGTTTTATTTCATTGAGTTGATCTTCGACCTCTGATATCCTTTCTTCTGCTTGGTCAATTCGGCTGTTGAAACTTGTGCATGCTTCACGAAGTTCTCGTGTTGTGTTTTTCAGCTCCATCAATTCACTCATATTCCTCTCTAAGTTGTCCATTCTCGTTAGCATTTCGTCAAGTCTTTTTTCAAGGTTCTTAGTTTCTTTGCATTGGGTTAGAACATGTTCTTTTAGCTCACGAAAGTTTCTTATTATCCACTTTCTGAAAGCTGATTCTGTCATTTCCTCACACTCATTCTCCATCCAGTCTTGTTCCCTTGCTGGTGGGGAGTTGTGCTCCCTTGTAGGAGGAGAAGTGTTCTGATTTTGGGTGTTTTCATCCTTTTTGCGCTGGTTTCTTCCCATCTTTGTGGATTTATCCACCTATCGACTTTGTAGTTGCTGTCTTTCTGATTTTGGTAATTTTAAGTCTGCAGCAGCAGAACTCATAAACCCCCTTTTTCTTCCCTCCCGGTGTTCTATCCCGGGGATTTAGGGAGTTAAGATTTTCCGCTGTCTTGTTGTTGCTTTCCCTGCCCACAAGGTGGCAGCCTAGTTGCACTCAGCCTGTAGAGGCTTCACTGAGCTGCTGTGGGCTCCGCCCAGCTTCCTTGTGAACCTTCCTGCAGTCTTGTTTATATGGGCGTAGTTAGAACTGTTTCCGCTATGATGGCCCGCTCCTGTAGTGACGGAGTCTCTGTAGTGGCGGGTTACCTTCCTTGCGGCAAATTGCCCGAGGAACTGCAGGGTGTGTCCCAATGGAGGGCGCCCCTCCCCCACAGAGCTGGACCGACCTGGGTTCAGTTGTGTTTCCTGAGGCGCTTTATTTGCCCAGGAGTCTCCTGTCTTGTCTCCCTGTTTCAGCTCCCCTTGCTGGCTTACCGGGGACTCGGTTTCACTCACTCTGCAGGAGGAGCCACTTCCCTTGCCTCAGGGCACAGGCCGAGCGGTTGCGCCAGTCAAACCAGCCACGCTGGCGACCCGTGGGGCTCTTTCCCCTGTGAATCTCCTGGTCTGTGGGCAGTAAAAATCCGCTGCCCAGTGAGCCGTTGCTGAAGCGGCGGCTCTGAGATTTGTGGCGCGTTCTTGCCCGGGGAATTTCCTGGCTTGACTCCCTGTTTCAGCTCCCCTTGCTGGCTTACAGAGGACTCAGTCGCACTCACTCTGCAGAAGGAGCCGCTGCTCCCTGCCTCAGGGTGCAGGCCTAGCGGCGGCCGCGCCGCTCAAACCAGCAGCGCTGGCGACCTGTGGTGCTCTTCCCCCTGTGAATCTCCTGGTCTGTGGGCAGTAAATATCCGTCTGGAAATGCGGCGTCCACTCACCCTCTGCGCTTTCTCTCGGAGCTGCATTCGCGAGTTCCTCCTAATCGGCCATCTTGGATCAAATCCCCTTGAACATATTTTTAATAGCTGCTTTGAAGCCTTTGTCTTCTAAGTCCAACATCTAGGAACCCTAAAAAGCTGTCTTATTTTCTGCTCTCCCCCACCCCCATGAAACAGTCAAGCTCCTCACCCTTTCTTTTGAGAAGTCCTGCCCCAATTATTTTTTAATTGGTTCTTAATAGTCACCAATTAAATTTTAATTGGTTCTTAACAGTCACCAATTTTTTTGAGATGACATCTTGCTTTGTAGCCCAGGCTGGAGTCCAGTGGTGCAGTGGCATAATCTTGGCTCACTGCAACCTCTACCTTCTGGGTCCTGGTTCAAACAATTCTCCTACCTCAGCCTCCCGATTAGCTGGGACTACAGGCACGAACCACCATACCCAGCTAATAGTCACCACTTTGTAGGATTTGGATTTAATAAACTCTCAGAGTATAACAAAAATTTAAAAAAATTTTGCTACAACTACTGATGAAACATGTGGCGGGGGTTGTTTGCTTGTTGCAGTTTTGTTTTAAATGGTAGCAAGATAGCAGAATAGAAGATCCCTGGCATCATTACCCTCACAAAAATACAATTAGACACTATTCAAAGATAAGAATGCCACTGTGATTTCACCAGAACTTAGGGGAGAAGTAGAGAAACCCCCTAGGTCTACAAAATCTAGAGAAACCATGATCAGCAAGAGAAACGATCATTTCAGATTGTGCCACCCCCTCCCCCAAACTGGCATAATGCCACTCACAGAGAATTTCCCTAGACTCACAGTTTCTGAGATAAGAGGAGGGAATTGAAGGTGAACATTCACTCTCTCCAGCAGTCTGGGAATCTTCAAAGGAAACCCATTCTGGTCTTATTCCAAAGGAACCATTGGAAGGGCCAGAAGGGCTGAACCACCTGGGATGAGTTAGGATCACAGAGTGGGGCACTCACTGCAGTGGCTGGGGCATTGCTCTTGGTGGCTACTATGTGCCACATTGAAGAGACTAGCTGATGCCATAGAACTCCAGGGGGTACAATCTGTGGGAAGTCTTGAATAGCTGGCCAGATTTTTCCACAAGGCTCAGGTGCTAATGTGGAGTTTCTCATTGACCTGGAAACAACTAAAAGGTGAGGATTAAGTTCTCTTGCCCATGTAAGTCTTCCCCCAGACTGTGAAACAGTGGCAGGGCAGCAGTATAGTTCCTGAATAATGTTTAACTTCTGGCATTCACTATAAGTCTTCCTCGGACCATGAAACAATGGCAGGCAATGAGTTAGTTCTAGGCCAGTGTTTTAGTTCTGGTGCTCATTATAAGTCCTTCCCAGAAAGTGAAGAAACAACAGGCCACTACTTAAGTTCTGATACTAAGTAGGAAAGATCTGGCAGCACCAAAGAACACCTGCAAAAGCTGGAAGAGGTGGATATCTTCTCTAATGTGCAGGCATCAGTGTAAAGAAACAAAGATTTTGAAAACTCAGGGAAATATGACATGACCAAAAGAAACCAACAAAGCTCCACCAATGGACCCAGAAGATTTGAAGATCTATGAAATGTCAGAGAATTCAGAATGATCTCCTTAAAGAAGTTAAGGGAATCACAAGAAAATATGAGGAGAAAACTAAATGAAATTTGCAAAACAATCCAGGAACAAAATGAGAAATTTGACAATGAAATAGAAACAATTTAAAAATCAAATAGAAATCCTAGAAATAAAGAATGCAATAATTGAAAACTCAGTAGAAAGCTTCAACAGCAGACTTGATCAAACAGAGAAAAGAATTAGTGAGCTTTATTACCAAATCAGAGAAGCAAAAATAAAAATAATAAAAAAAGAAGAAGGCCTACAAAAATTATGATGCACTACCAAGCAAACTAATGTCCACCTAATGGGAATTTCTGAAGTAGATAAGAGAGAAAAATGCCTAGAAAGCATATTTAAGGAAATGATGGCTGAATATTTCATAAATCTGGAGAAAGATGACACCAGTTAGGTACAGGAAGCTCAGAGATTAACAAAATGCAACCCAAAGAGGAAATCCCCAATCATATTATAATCAAATTAGCAAAATAAAAAATAATACTCAAACCAGTGAGAGGAAAGAACCATATCACATTCGATGGAGCCCTAATACAGCTTTCAGCAGATTTCTCAGTGGGAACCCTGCAAGCCAGGAGAAAATGGGATGCTATATCAAAAGTGCTGAAGGAAAAAAGGACTGCTAGCCGATTACTGTACCCAGTAAAGCAATCCTTCAAACATGAAGGAGAGGTAAAGACTCTGCTTCTGAGGGAATTCATCAACATCAGCCGTGTATTAAAGAAAGTGCTAAAAGGATTTCTTCAATCTGAAAAAAAAAAAAAAACGAATGCTAACATGTCGGGTCCAGCCCTACAGGGTCCTTTGAACCCCTCTCTGCTGGTGTGGAGATGAGAAACTGTAGAAATAAAAGACACAAGACCCAGAGATAGAGAAAAGGGAGTTTGGGCCCAGGATTCCACTGCCAACCAAAGCGAGGAGTCCACCAGTGGCCCCGAGTGCCTGAATGCTCTGATTTTTATTGAGTACAAAGCTAAGGACAGGGTAGATAGGACGTGGTGCAAAGCTGGGGGCAGGGTAGGGAGGGTGTGGCATTGATAGGGTCAAATACATCACGTGTCATATAGGTAGGGGCCCAAGGCTTTCTAGTAGCTGAGATGAGGTAGGGAGCATAACGCGTCAGCACTTTTCCATACTTGTCAAGAAAGAACAAAGACATTAAGATTTATATTACTTTTACTGATTATCTCTTTTAAGAAAAATGAACCAGGTGCAGAAGTGGAACATGAGAGTGGACATGGAGCATGACCACTGAAGCACAGCATCACATAGAGACAATTAAGCCCCTAGATGTCTGCAGGCCTACCTGACAGCCATCAGGCCTACCGCAAGAGCTTGGAGGAGCAGAGTTTTCTAACTCCCCCAAGGAAGGACACTTCTTGGCCATCTTGGACGTCTCCTTCCCTAGCTGGCTAAACAGCAGGCGCTTTCCCAGTACTGATGCTGCCACACAGCTGAGGCACACTCCAGCAGCCCTTACAGGGGCATGACAGAGGGCTCACAGCGTCTTGCTTTAGAGTCATTCCTTTCACAATGTCACTCCAGGTTCACATTTTGAGACCTGAAAGGCATTAGTAAAAGAATTAAGATCACCTATGAATAACTAATAACTACTATGGTTATATCTCTAGTTATTTTCTTCTTCATTATTTATATGGAAATAAGCTGAGGCTTCTGACTCCTGCCTCAGCACTTATGGGGTCTCCCCCCTACATGTTCTTCTAACATGTAACAAGAACACATCTGAAGGTATTCAACTTGCTGGTAAAAGAAAGAAAATAGGCAAATTCAGAATGCTCTAATACTGTAAGTAAACAATTTATATATTAAGTATGAAGACTTAAAAATAAAACTATATTGGTTAAGAGATAGGCAATACAGAAATATGTAACAAGGATACCACGTGCAAATAGAAACTAAGAAAGATCATGAGTAGCTATACATAAATTGCATACAGTGGACTTAAGAACAGTTTTAAAAAGACAAAGAAGGCAAGTATTTAATGATACAGAGGTCAATGCAGGAAAAGGATATAACAATTGTAAATATATATGCACTCAACACCAGAGCACCCAAATATATAAAACAAATATTAATAGACCTAAAGGGATATATTGACTGGAATACAATACTAGAAGTGGTCTTTAACACTCCACATTCAACAATGAACAGATCATCCAAACAAAAAGATCAATTTAGAGATACTAAACTGCACTGTAGATCGAATGAACCTAATAGACATTTACAGAACACCCCATTCAACACCTGCAGAATACACATTCTTCTCATCAGCACATAGAACAGTCTCCAGGACAGACCATATGTTAGGTCACAAAACAGGTCTTAATAAATTTTTAAAAACTGAAATCATATCAAGTATCTTAAAGCACATACTACTGAACAACAAGTGGGTCCATAGAGAAATTTAAAAGGAAATTTTAAAATTCCTTGAAACAAATGAAAACAGAAACACAATATACCAAAACCTATGGGATACAGCAAAAGTAGTTCTAAGAGGTAAAAACAAATGCCTATGTCAGAAAAGTAGTAGAATCTCAAATAAACAACCTAGTGATAGGCCTCTAGGAACTAGAGAAGCTAGAACAAACTCAACCCAAAAGTAGTAGAAGGAAAGAAAGAATGAAAACTACAGCAGAAATAAAACAAAAAAAAACAAGGGATCAATGAAAGTTATTTTTTGAAAAATAAAGTTGACAAAACATTAGCAAGACTAAGAAAAAAAAAAGGAGAAAGCCCAAATAAAATCAGAGATGAAAAAGGAGACATTAAAACTGATACCACAGATATACAAAGGATCACTAGAGACTATTCTGAACAATTATATGCCAACAAATTGGTAAGCCTAGAATAAACAGATAAATTCCTGTACACATACAACCTACCAAGATTGAACCACGAAGAAATAGAAAACCAGAACAGACCAATAATAAGTAACAAGACTGAAACAGTAGTAAAATGTATTCTACCAGAGAAAAACCCAGCATCTGATGGCTTCACTGCTGAATGTCCCCAAACATTTAAAGAACTAATATCAATTCTACTCAAAATATCCCAAAAAATTGAAGAGGAGCGAATACTTCCAAACTCATTCTGCAAGACAAGCATTACTGTGATACCAAAACCACACAAGGACACACATGCAAAAAGAGAACTACAGGCTTTTATCTGTGATAAGCATAGATGCAAAAATCCCCAACAAAATACTAGCAAGTCAAATTCAGCAACACATTAAAAAGATCATTCATTGTGATCAAGTGGGATTCATCCCAGGGATGCAAGGATGGTTCCAAATACACAAATCAATAAACATGCCATACTAACAGAATCAAGAACAAAAACAAGTGACCGTTTTGATAGATGCTGAAAAACTATTTGATAAAATTCAACATCCCTTTATGATTAAAAAAAAAAAAAACTCTTGAAAAAAACTGAGTATAAAATGTGCATGCTTCAGAACAATAGAAGTCATATATGACAAACTCACAGCTAACATCCTACTGAATGGGGAGAAATTGAAAGCCTTTCCTGTAAGATCTGGAACAAAACAAGATGCCCACTTTCACCAACTTTATTTGACACATTTTTGGAAGTTCTAGCCAGAACAATTAAGCAAGAGATAGAAATAAAAGGCATCTAAACTGGAAAATAAGTCACATTATCCTTGTTCACAGATGACATGATCATATGTTTAGAAAAACCTAAAGATTCCGTAAAAAAAACTGTTAGATCTGATAAATCCGGCAAAGTTTCAGGATACGAAATCAACATACAAAAATTAGTAGCATTTCTTTACACCAGCGGCAAATAACCTGAAAAATAAATGAAGAAAGCATCCCATTTATAATAGCTTGTAAAGAAAAAATACCTAGAAGTAAACTTAACCAAAGACGTGAAAAATCTATACAATGAAAACATGGAAAATCACAGACCTGCCCCCAGCTCTGAGTGGCCCCTACCACCAGAGTGAATGTGCACAGAAGGTGTACATAGTCTTGTGCTCACCAGCCCCCTACTCCCATGCTAACACCACCATCATTGCAATTGTGTACTCTTATACATCAGTATTATACATCAGTATCATAAACTCATACATCAGTATTATAAAACACTGATGAGAAGAATTAAAGAGGACACACAAAATGGAAAGATATTTCATGATAATGGATTGGAAAAATTAATATTGTTAAAATGTCTGTACTACCCATGGCGATTCTGCAGATTCAGTGCAACTTCTATCAAAATACCAATGACATTCTTCACAGAACTGGAAAAAGCAATTCTAAAATTGGTATGGAACCACAAAAGACCCCAAATATCCAAAAACAATCCTGAGCAAAAAGAACAAAGCTGGAGGCATCAAACTTCTGTACTTCAATATATACTACAAAGCTATAATAACCAAAACAGCATGGTATTGGCAAAAAATTAAAAAACGGACACATAGAACAATGGAGCAGAATAGAGAACCCAGAAATAAATCTACGCATTTACAGCCAACTCATTTTCAACAAAGATACCAAAAACATACCCTGGGGAAAAGACAATCTCTTCAATAAATGGTGCTGGAAAAACTGCATATTCACATGCAGAAGAATGAAACTTGACCTGTCTCTCACCATATACAAAAATGAAATTAAAATGAATTAAAGACTTAAATGGAAGACCTGAAACTATAAAACTACTAGGAGAAAACACTGGAGAAACACTTCAGATCATTGGTTCTGGGCAAATATTTTATTAAGACCTCAAAAGATCTTACAAAATATAACACAAGAGTGCAAAAGTACAGGCAGACAAATGGCATTACATCAAGCTTCAAAGCTTTTACACAGCAAAGGAAACAATCAGCAGAATGAAGAGACAACTTACAGAATGGGAGAAAGTATTTGCAAACTATTCATCTGATAAGGGATTATAACCCAGAATATATAGAGAACTCATTAGCCAAAAAAAATTGATTAAAAAATAGGCAAATGATCTGAATATACATTTCACTAAGCAGACATACAAATGGCCAACAGAGATACGAAAAAAATGTTCATCTCTAATCATCAGGAAAATGCAAATTGAAACAACAATGAGATATCATCTCACTCCAGTTAAACTGGCTATTATCAAAAAGACAAAAAATATGCAGATGAGGATATGGAGAAAGGGAAACTTTTATACTCTTGTTAAAAAAAATTCAGACAAATTTAATGGAGTTTAATTGAGCAAGAAAAAAACAATGATTTATGAATCAGACAGCCCCCAGAATCACAGCAGATTCAGAGGGACTCCAGGGGTGCCTCATGGTCAGAACAAATTTATAGACAAAGGAACGTGATGTACAGAAATTAGAAGTGAAGTACAGAAACAGTTGGATTGGTTGCCAGTTGGTGTTTGCCTTATTTGAACACAGTTTGAACACTGAGGAGTATACGAGTGGTTGACATATGGCTGCTGAGATTGGCCAGGACTCAGCTATTGTTACAGGCACATACTCCTAAGTTAGGTTTTCAATCTTGTCTACCTATTAAGTTATATTACAGTTAATCCATAAGGATTCAAACATAGAGGTACATAGTCCTTCTCAGACCATATTTAGTTTGCTTTAACATACCGTTGGTAGTTATGCAAATTAGTAGAGTCACTGTGGAAAACGATATGGAGGTTCCTCAAAAAAAAAAAAAAAAAATAGCTCTACCATATGATCCAGCAATTCTACTGTTGGGTATATATCCAAAAGAAAAGAAATCACTATGTGGAAGAGATATCTGCACTCCCACGTTTATTGCAGTATTATTCACAGTAGCCAAGATACGGAATCAACATTAAGTGTCCATCAGCAGATGAATGGGTAAAGAAAATGCAGCACTTATACACAGTGAAATATTATTCAGCCATAAAAATTGATGAAATTCTGTCATTTGCAGCAACATGGATGGATCTAGAAGACTTGTTAAGTGAATCAAGCCAGACACCAAGAGACAAATATCACATGTTCTCACTTACGTGGAAACTAAAAAAGTTGAGCTCATGAAAGTAGAGAGTAGGATGGTGGTTACCAGAGGCTGGTAATGGTACAGGGGAAGAGGGAATGAAGAGAGGTTGGTTAATGAGTACAAAAACACATTAAAAAGAAGGAACAAGTTGTAGTGTTCAATAGCATAGCAGGGTGATTATAATGAACCATAATTTCTTGTATGTCTCAAAATAGGTAGAGAAAAAGATTTGGAATGCTCCCAACACCAATAAATGATAAGTGTTTAAGGCGTTAGATATACTAATTACCCTTGAAAACCAGCACAAGACAAGGGTGCCCTCTCTCACCACTCCTATTCAACATAGTATTAGAAGTGCTGGCCAGAGCAGTCAGGGAAGAGAAACAAATAAAGGGCATCCAAATAGGAAGAGAGGCAGTCAAATTATCCCTGTTTGACATGATTCTATATCTAGAAAACCCCATATTCTCAGCTCAAAACCTCCTTAGGCTGATAAACAACTTCAGCAAGGTTTCAGGATACGAAATCAATGTACAAAAAATTACTGGCATTCCTACACCAAAAAGAGACAAGCAGAAGGCCAAATCAGGAATGGACTTCCATTCACAATTACTACAAAAGGAATACAATACCTAGGAATACACCTAATCAGGGAGGTGAAAGATCTCTACAATGAGAACCACAAAACACTGCTCAAAGAAATGAGAGAAGACACAAACATGTTGAAAATCATTCCATGCTCATGGAGAGGAAGAATCAATATTAAAATGGCCAAAGCAATTCACAGATTCAATGCTATTCCTATCAAACTATGACATTCTTCACAGAACTAGAAAAACTATTTTAAAGTTTACATAGAACCTTAAAAAGGCCCAAATAGTCAAGGCAATCCTAAGAAAAAAGAAGGAGACATCACACTACCAGGCTTCAATCTATACTACAGGGCTACAATAACCAAAACAGCATAGGAATAGTACAAAAACAGACACATAGACCAATGGAACAGAATAGAGAGCCCAGAAATAAGGCTGCACACCTACTACCATCTGATCTCTGATCTTTGACACAGTTGACAAAAACAAGCTATGGGGAAAGGACTCTATTCAATAAATGGTGCCACATCTGGCTAGCCATATGCAGAAAATTGAAACTGTACCCCTTCCTTACGCCATATGCAAAAATCAACTCAAGATGGATTGAAGACTTAAATGTAAAACCCAAAACTATGAAAACCCTGGGAGACAGCCTAGGCAATGCCATTATGAACATAGGAACGGGCAAAGACTTTATGATTAAGATGGCAGGCCAGGCGCGGTGGCTCACGCCTGTAATCCCAGCACTTTGGGAGGCCGAGGCGGGTGGATCACGAGGTCAACAGATCGAGACCATCCTGGTCAATATGGTGAAACCCCGTCTCTACTAATACAAAAAATTAGCTGGGCACGGTGGCGCGTGCCTGTAATCCCAGCTACTCAGGAGGCTGGGGCAGGAGAATTGCCTGAACCCAGGAGGCGGAGGTTGCGGTGAGCCGAGATCGCGCCATTGCACTCCAGCCTGGGTAACGAGCGAAACTCCGTCTCAAAAAAAAAAAAAAAAACCTGCACTGTATTCCTGAACCTAAAATAATAAAGGCTTTTAAACAAATAAAAAAAGATTAGGCCTTACAAAAGTACATGCACTTGGTGGTCACAAAAAGAAAAGATGCCAATTCATGGACCGTAGGAGCTCCGTGAACTTGGTTGGGTGTGGTTGAGGAGCTCATGTTTATTGCTTTCAGTTGAAGTGGCCAGAGAGGTGCGGCATGTGGAGTCAAACGAGGGGCCAGTGAAGCTGAGAGGGGTACAGTCACCCCTTGAACAATGCAGGTGTTAGGGCCACTGACACTCTCCCTCCCCAACTCAGCCAAAAATCTGTGACTAACTCTTGAATAACTTTTGACTCTCTCTAAATTTATCTATTAATTATTGTTAACCGGAGACCTTACCAAGAGCATAAATAATCGATTAGCACATTTTGTTGGCTGCGTGTATCATATACTGTATTCTTACAGTGAGGTAAGCTAGAGAAAAGACAGTGTTACTAAGAAAATCATAGCAGAAAATGTATTTACTGCTAGATTAGTAAATATATGTATATACTAATATATATGTAATATAATATGTACACTAATATATATTAGTAAATACATTAGGTGGAAGTGGATCAACATGAAGATCTTTATGCCCATCGTCTTCACATTGAGCAGGCTGAGGAGGAGAAGGAAGAGTAGGAGTTGGTCTTGCTGTCTGAGGGGTGTCAGAGGTTGGAGAGCGTGCAAGAGAGGCAGGCACACTCCATGTAACTTTTATGGAAAAAATCTGTGTATTAGTGGGTCTGCACAGTTCAAACGCATGTTGTTCAAGGGCCGAGGCTAATTCCAGAGGCAGCTGATGCACGGAGGGGAGGTGGGAGAAGCTCTCCCTAGGAGAAAGGCCAGCTCTTCAGTTGGGAAACAAGCTTTTGTTATCCTTATTGAGCCCCTTTCCCTTTCTTAGTGTTGACTAAGAGTTTATAATTTAGGGTTGGGGAAAAAGCCACTTTCCTTTATATTTTAAAGTTCTTGCTGTACTTACAGGAAATTTTGTATCTTACACCCACACATTTAGTAAAATGAAGGCCAAATGAAGTTTTAACAAACAAGAAAAGAGAAACTATATAAATACCCCACTCTTGTCTCTCAGGAAACGAAGAATTATTTTATTTTTATTTTGCTTTTTAAGTAATGGTAATACTGAGCTTGTATCTATTTAGACAAGACAAATATGACATCATATTTTTTGTTTTTTGTTTTTTTTTTAAAAGACTCAAGTCTCAGTCTTGTCCACCAGGCTGGAGTGCAGTGGCGCGATCTTGGCTCACTGCAACCTCCTCCTCCTGGGTTCAAGTGATTCTCCTGCCTCAGCCTCCCCTCCTGAGTGGCTGGGATTAGAGGTGCCTGCCACCACACCCGGGCAATTTTTGTATTTTTAGTAGAGACAGGGTTTTATCATGTTGGCCAGGCTGGTCTCGAACTCCTGACCTCAGGTGATCCACCTGTCTCGGCCTCCCAAAGTGCTGGGATTACAGGTGTGAGCCACTGTGCCTGACTTTAAAGAACCTTGGTCTCCATAATCTTTTTTTTTTTTTTTTTGAGATAGGGTCTTGCTCTGTTGCCCAGGCTGGAGTACAGTGGCATGGTCTCAGCTCACTGCAACCTCACCTCTTAGGTGCAAGTGATCCTCCTGCTTCAGCTCCCCTAGTGGCTGGGATTATAGGCATGAGCCGCTATGCCTGGCTAATTTTTGTATTTTTAGTAGAGACAGGGTTTCACCATGTTGGCAAGGCTGGTCTCGAACTCCTGACCTCAGTGATCCACCTGCCTCGGCATCCCAAAGTGCTGGGATTACAGGTGTGAGTTATGTTTTTAAGATTTAAAAAACCCTCTATATTCTGTTTGCCACCTATGTAAAAAACCTGCACATGTATTCCTGAACCTAAAATAAAGGCTTTTTAAAAAATAAAAAAAAAAAAGATTAAGCCTTAAAAGGTATGTGCACTTGGTGGTCACAAAAAGAAAAGATGCAAATTCATGGACCATAGGACTTCAGAGGTTGGAGAGCGTGCAGGAGAGGCAGGCACACTCCATGTAACTTTTATTGAAAAAAATCTGTGTATTAGCGGATCTGCACAGTTCAAACCCGTGTTGTTCAAGGGCCAAAGCTAATTCCAGAGGCAGCTAATGCAGAGAGGGGAGTTGGGAGAAGCTCTCCCTAGGAGAAAGGCCAGCTCTACAGTTGGGAAACAAGCTTTTGTTATCCTTTCTGAGCCCCTTTCCCTTTCTTGTGCTTAGTTGAGCTCAGTTTAAACAGTTTTATCTGAGAATAAAACAGACATTATAGTAATTACTAACACATCTGCATTATCTGTTAAACTGTAACATCTGATATAACAGAGATGCCATTTTGCAATATACTGACATAGAAGACTTCAGACTGTTTGCTCCCTCTGCTTCCTCAGTTTTCTTACCAGGCTGTGGAATCTCAGGGATTGCTATTAAAGGTCAGCTTCTTTAATGATGTTTCCATCAATGTCTGAGCAATTGGAGGTAAGCCTAGCTCAAGGACAGCTAATTAACTCCATCTGTGCATGTCTATGCTTCAAGATAACAGCCTTTAGACAAATAGAGCCATGGAGTCAGGAACATGTCTCACCATCATCTTGTTCTTGACTTTAATATCAGAGAAAAATGTTTTCATCTGTATTTAAGTATAAACTTAAACTGATGTATAATTTTATTTAATATGTAGATCTTCCTATCTTTCTTTCAGTGGACTATTGCAACATTTTTTTTACTAATTCATTCTCAACTGCCAATATCTTTCAAATAGAAGATACTCGATAATTATTTATTGAATGAACATGTGTGAAACCAATTTTTTTACATTCATCCGGGTGAAAGGTTTGCCTCTACAGTTTTATGCAACCCTAAGAACTCACTGAAATTGTACTCTAGTGCAGCCAGTTTTAGCATGTGTCTCATGCTCTGCCAAACGCCTGATAAATTCCATGCCTATGTATTGGCAAGGTAAACTCTGTGATACTGAAGGATTCCTTTTTCAATTACGTTTACATTTTTGGAAGATGGTACATTTCTCTCTATCTTCTAAAACTTTCTTACTAAACAAAACATATCTTTAGTAAGTCTATATAATGATTTATATAAGCATTTACTCATACAACAGCAGGCAGTGAGTCTTTGCAGAAGAGAGTTAAAGGCAGACAGATCTGAAGAAAATGGTCATGGGCAGAAAACAGTTCAAGAGCTTCCTTAGCAGCCTAGAGTTGGAAAATTCGGTAGTCAACTTAATCCAGGATGATACAAGTCTCTTTGACCATTTTCGGTCTTCTATATGAAAGAAGGCAATTAATCCTGGATTTTGTAAGCATTAATAAATACATGGACTTGATTACATCTATTGGAGAAAAGCCATACCTAATACCTTTTTGAAAACACCCTTAATAACAATGATATAGACTGGTGAAAACTTTTCGCAGTAGGTAATTGAAAGGGCTGGGTTTATATGGAGATATATATATATGTGTGTATATATATATGTGTGTATACACACACACACATTACATATATATCTCCATATATATGTGTATGTGTATATATATAAACACAGAAATAGTTGTGTGTGTATATAGATCGACATAAATATTTATATAGTATACATATTTATATAGTGTATGTCCATATAAACCTAGAATTTCAATCGTCTATTACAAAAAGTTTTCATGTGTTTTAAAAAATTCTAAACTGTATTTGTGATCAGAACTTCACACTTCCTCTAGTGGAAGAAGAAAATATTTTTTTCTCTACAATTCTGTACCTTGCATGAACTATGGTTATTGCTGTAACTGATCTACATTTGAATATTGCAGCCCTCATAACAACTATCAAATCCTTCTGCATGTCTACAAACCTCAGTTATTTGTGAAGGTGGATTGTTCAGAGACAAGGATTTTCAGCCAATAGATCAAAAGATAAATGATTTCAGGTTTTCATTAAGCCTTTGTCTGGCAGTAGGTTAGCCTTCAGAAGTTTTGAAATAAATACCTTCAGCAGGTCGCAGTGGCTCACACTTGTAATCCCAGCACTTTGGGAGGCTGAAGCAGGTGGATCACAAGGTCAGGAGTTCGAAACCAACCTGGCCAACATAGTGAAACCCTGGGCGAAAGTCTGAGTCCATCTCAAAAAAAAAAAAAGAAAGCAAGAAGGACTTTCACTGGGTCAAGTGGGTAATTCATACATGAAGCAATAGAAAAGTATCTTCTTTTATAGCAATGAATGGCAGGTTTATAGATGTTAATTCTTAAAGAGAAAGAATGACTAGGAGTATCTACTTAAAGAGTTTTCACAGATCATCAAAGCCAGACAGAGCAGACTGGAGTCTCTTTGGCCACTTCTCTATGCTGTCTATTCTCTTTGTGTACTGTCGCTCACTGTTTAAGAGCTCTCTGGGGTAAAACAATGCAGACATCTCTGGATTCTGCAATGGGAAGGGAGTTTTTTGTTTGTTTGTTTTTTCTAAAGAATAATATCTTTGTGACCATGATTACAAAAGATCATAGACCTGACAGATATGCCAGATAAACTGAGAAAGCCTAGAAAAAGTCACCTGTGAGGATGAGGGGAAAGCATTTGATCCTAATTTTCTGTATTTTATTATTAGAAAAATCTAATTATAATAAAGTTTAAGCAATACTTCATTTGTATTGTAAAGTATTATAACCATACAGAAAAGTATACAGTACAAATTTCTATGAATTCAATAAATTATTGTGGAATAAATACCCATAAAATCATCACCTGAGTAACAAATCAAATCTCAGTGGTTTCCTTTGTACCCAGTCCCAATCACTATTCCTGTCTCCTCAAAATAACCAATGTCCTGATTTCTAAGACTTAGAATTTAGTTTTGTCTATTTGAAGACTTTTATAAATGAAATTATAGAGTATTATTTTTCCTTCTTTTCACTCAATGTTTATGAGATTTACCCATATCGATAAATGTAGTTTCGGTTTGTTCATTTTCATTGTTGTGCATTATTCGATTGTACAAATATGATGCAATTTATTCATTTTGCTGGTAATGGACATTTGGGTTGTTTCCTGGTTTGGACTCTTAAAAATGACGCTGCTGTGAACATTTATATGTATGTCTCTTGGTGCACATGTGCACACATTTTGGGGGGATATACATCTAGAAGTGGAATTACTGGATTAAAGAGTATGCATATGTTCCCCCTTAGTAGATAATCCAAATTGTTTTCCAAAGCAATTGCACTAATTTACACACCCACTAGCAAGAGGGTTCATGTTGCTCCACCAGCTTGGTATTGTCAATCATTTTAATTTTTGACTTGCTGGTAGGTGTAAAATGTCTCATGCCAGGTGAGGTGGCTGATTCCTGTAATCCCAGCACTTTGGGAGCTGAGGTGGGCGGATCACCTGAGGTTGTGAGTTTGAGACCAGCCTGACCAACATGGAGAAACCCCGTCTCTACTAAAAATACAAAATTAGGTGGGCGTGGTGGTGCATATCTGTAATCCCAGCTACTGGGGAGGATGAGGCAGGAGAATCGCTTGAATCTGGGAGGCGGAGGTTGCAGTGAGCCAAGATTGTGCCATTGCACTTCAATCTGGGTAACAAGAGTGAAACTCCATCACACACACACACACACGAAAAGTTTCTCACTACAGTTATAATTTGCATTACACTAATAACTAATGGAGCTGAGCACCTTTTTAGGTGCCTATTTCCCAATTGGTATATGTATTTATGAAGTTCCTATTCATGTTTTTTTACATAGTTTTCTACTGGGTTTCCTTTTTCTTAAATTACAGTTTTTTTTAGGTAGTATATGGATACAAGCTCACCGCTGGTAACATGTGTTACAAATAACCTTCCATTGTGGCTGGCTTTTTTCACTAATTTAATGTCATCTTTTAATAAACAGAAGTTTTATATTTTAATAATGTCCAATTTATTAATAATTTCCTTTAAGGATGTAGATTTTTTCTGTCCTTCTTAGAAATCTTGGCCGGGCATGGTGGCTCCTGCATATAATCCCAGCACTTCGGGAGGCCAAGGAGGGAGAATCACTTGAGGTCAGGAGTTCGAGATCAGCCTGGCCAGCATGATGAAACCCCATCTCTACTAAACGTACAACAATTAGATGGGCATGCTGGCGCATGCCTGCAATCCCAGCTACTCGGTAGACTGAGACAGAAGAATTGTTTGAATCCAGGAGGCGGAGATTGCAGTGAGCAGAGATCGCACCATTCCAGCCTGGGAGTCAGGGCAAGACACCTTCTCAAAAAAAAAAAAAAAAAAATCTTTCCCTACCTTAAGGTCATAATTACATCTCATGTTTTTATAAACTTTATTGTTTTGCTTGTCAGTTTTAGAGTTACAGTTTGTCTGGAATTGATTTTTATATATGGCGTGTGACAGATGTGGAAAATTTTAATATTCTATATAGGTTTTCAGTTAACTCAGCATCATTTATTGAAAAGACCCTCTTACCCCACTATTGTGCAGTACCACCTTGTCCTATCAAGGATGAATTATGTGTGGCTTAGTTTCTGGGCATTCTATACTATTCTATTGGTCTGTTTGTCTATCTGACAAATACCTCATTGCTTTAATTAGCATATCTTTACAATAAAGTCTTGATACAATTTAGCACAAATCTTTTCATATTATGTTTTTGTTCAAAAGTATCTTGGCCATTTTTGCTTTTGCATTTCCATATAATTTTAAAATCACTTAGTGAAATTCCTTGTGAAACTTATTAAGATTTTTATGGTGCCACATCAAATCTGTAGATCCGTTTGAGGGAAATGAACATCTTCATGATATTGAGTCTTCTAGTCTCTGAACATAGAGTCCTCCACTTATTTGATTTTCTGAGTAATAGTTCATAGTTTTCTGTGTGGAGGTATTGTTCCATAAATTTTTAAATATCTGTTGCTAAATACTTGAATTTTTGGATGCTTTTATAAATATGTATCATCTTCAAATCTGTATATTTTAATTCTTGTTGACAATATTATTATGCCCTTCTTGTGGGTGTGATGTGGCTTTGATTTGCATTTCCTAATGACTAATAATGTGGAGCATCTTTTGACATATTTATTAGCCATTCATATGTCTTTGACTCTTTTGCCCACTTTTAATATGGTTGTCTTTTTATTATAGAATTGCAAGAATTCTTTACATATTCTGGATATAAATTCCTTATAAAATATATACTTTACAAATATTTTGGATTTTGTTTTTTATGGATATTTCTTTCTTTTTAAAAATATTTCATTGTTGCATAGGTACATACATGGCAATGTGGTTTGCTGCCTCCATCCCCCCGTCACCTGTATTTGGCACGCAGTGTTTGTTTTTCTGTTCTTGTGTCATTTTGCTGAGAATGATGGTTTTCAGATTCATCCATGTCCCTATGAAGGACACGAACTCATCATTTTTTATGACTGTGTAGTATTCCATGGTGTATATATGCCACATTTTCCCTGTCCAGTCTATCATAGATGGGCATTTGGGTTGGTTTCAGGTCTTTGATATTGTAAACAGTGCCACAATGTGTGCATGTGTCTTTATAATAGAATGATTTATAATCCTTTGATATATACCCAGTAATGGGATTGCTGGGTCAAACATAATTTTTGTTTCTAGGTCCTTGAGGAATAACCACACTGTCTTCCACAATGGTTGAACTAATTTACACTCCCACTTAACAGTGTAAAAGTGTTCCTATTTCTCCACATCCTCTCCAGCATCCGTTGTCTCCAGATTTTTTAATGATTGCCATTCTAACTGGCGTGAGATGGTATCTCAATGTGGTTTTGATTTGCATTTCTCTAATGGCCAGTGATGATGAGCATTTTTTCATATGTTTTTTGGCCTCATAAATGTCTTCTTTTGCAAAGTGTCTGTTCATATCCTTCACTCATTTTCAAATGGGTTTGTTTGTTTGTTTGTTTCTTGTAAATCTGTTTCAGTTCTTTGTAGATTCTGGATATTAGCCCTTTAACAGATGGGTAGATAGCAAAATTTTTTGCCCATTCTGTTGGTTGCCACTTCACTCTAATGATTGTTTCTTTTGCTGTGCAGAAGCTCTGGAGTTTAATTAGACCCATTTGTCTATTTTGGCTATTGATGCCAATGCTTTTGGTGTTTTAGTAATGAAGTCCTTGCCTATGCCTATGTCCTGAATGGTTTTGCCTAGGTTTTCTTCTAGGGTTTTTATGGTGCTAGGTCTTATGTTTAAGTCTTTTATCCATCTGGAGTTAATTTTAGTGTAAGGTGTCAGAAAGGGGTCCAGTTTCTGCTTTCTGCACATGGCTAGCCAGTTTTCCCAACATCATTTATTAAACAGGGAATCCTTTCCCCATTGCTTGTTTTTGTTGGATTTGTCAAAGGTCAGATGGTTGTAGATGTGTGGTGTTGCCTCTGTTCTGTTCCAATGGTCTACTCTATTTTCGTACCAGTACCATGCTGTTTTGGTTACTGTAGTCTTGTAGTATAGTTTGAAGTCAGGTAGCATGATGCCTCCAGCTTTGTTCTTTTTGATTAGGATTGTCTTGGCTATGCAGGATCTCTTTTGGTTCCACATGAAATTTAAGGTGGTTTTTTTCCAGTTCTGTGAAGAGGGTAATGGATAGCTTGATGGGGATAGCACTGAATCTATAAATTACTTTGGGCAGTATGGCCATTTTCACGATATTGATTCTTCCTAACCATGAGCATGGAATGTTTTTCCATCTGTTTGTGTCCTCTCTTATTTCCTTGAGCAGTGGTTTGTAGTTCTCCTTGAAGAGGTCCTTTAATCTTTTGTTGGTTGTATTCCTAGGTATTTTATTCTCTTTGTAGACATTGGAAATGGGAGTTCACTCTTGATTTGGCTCTCTTTAAGTCTGTTATTGGTTTATAGGAATGCTTGTGATTTTTGCCCACTGATTTTGTATCCTGAGACTTTGCTGAAGTTGCTTATCAGTTTAAGGAGCTTTTGGGCTCAGACGATGGGGTCTTCTAAATATACAATCATGTCATCTGCAAATAGAGACAATTTGACTTCCTCCTTTCCTAATTGAATATCCTTTATTTCTTTGTCTTGCCTGATTGCTCTGGTTAGAACTTCCAATACTTTATTGAATAGGAGTGGTGAGAGAGGGCATCCTTGTCTAGTGCCAGATTTCAAAGGGAATGCTTCCAATTTTTGCCCGTTCAGTATGATATTGGCTATGGGTTTGTCGTTAATAGCTTTTATTATTTCATGATACGTTCCATCGATACCTACTTTATTGAGGGTTTTTAGCATAAAGGGCTGTTGAATTTTGTTGAAGGCCTTCTCTGGATCTATTGAGAAAATCATGTGGTTTTTGTCTTTGGTTCTGTTTATGTGGTGGATTACATTTATAGATTTCCGTATATTGAACCAGGCTTGCATCCCCATGATGAAGCCTACTTGATCATGGTGGATAAGCTTTTTGATGTGCTGTTGCAGTCAGTTTGCCAGTATTTTATTGAAGATTTTTGCATCTATGTTCATCATGGATATTGGCCTGAAGATTCCTTTTTTTGTTGCGTTTCTGCCAGATTTTGAAATCAGGAGAATGTTGGTCTCATAAAATGATTTGGGAATGATTTCCTTTTTTTGGAATTTTTGGAATAGTTTCAGGAGTGGTACCCACTCCTCTTTGTATGTCTGATAGAATTTGGCTGTGAACCCATCTGGACCTGGGCTTTTCTTGGTTGGTAGGCTATTAATTGCTGCCTCAACATTAGCCCTTGTTATTAGTCTATTCAGGGTTTTGGCTTCTTCCTGGTTTAGGCTTGTGAGGGTGCAAGTGTCCAGGAATTTACCCATTTCTTCCAGGTTTACTGATTTATGTGCATAGAGTTGTTTGTAGTAATATCTGAGGATAGTTTGTATTTCCGTAGAATTGGTGGTGTTATCCCCTTTATTGTTTTTTATTGCATCTACTTGATTCTCTGTTTTCTTTTTTATTAATCTGGCTAGTGGTCTGTCTATTTTGTTAATCTTTTCAAAAAACCAGCTCCTGGATTTATGGATTTTTTGAAGGGTTTTTCGTGTCTCTATCTCCTTCAGTTCTACTCTGATCTTAGTTATTTATTGTCTTCTGCTAGCTTTTGAGTTTTTTTGATCTTGCTCCTCTAGCTCTTTCAATTTTGATGATAGGGTGTCGATTTTAGATCTTTCCTTGCTTCTCATGTGGGCATTTATTGCTATAAATTTTCCTCTAGACACTGCTTTAAATGAGATTCTGGTATGTTGTGTCTTCATTCTTGTTGGTTTTGAAGAACATCTTTATTTCCACCTTCATTTCATTGTTTATCCACTTGACATTCAGGAGCCAGTTGTTCAGTTTCCATGAAGTTGTGCTGTTTTCAGTAAGTTTCTTAATCCTGAGTCTAATTTGATTGCACTGTAGTCTGAGAGACTGTTTGTTATGATTTCTGTTCTTTTTCATTTGCTGAGGAGTGATTTACTTCATATTATATGGTTGATTTTAGATTAAGTGTGACGTGGTGCTGAGAAGAATGTATATTCTGTGGATTTGGGGTGGAGAGTTCTGTAGATGACTATTAGGTTCACTTGGTCCAGATCTGTGTTCAAGTCCTGGATATCCTTGTTGATTTTCTCTCACTGATCTGTCTAATACTGACAGTAGAGTGTTAATGTCTCCCACTATTATTGTGCAGAATTCTAAGTCTCTTTGGAGGTTGTTAAGAACTTGCTTTATATATCTGGGTGCTCCTGTATTGGGTGCATATATATTTAGGATCATTAGCTCTTCTTGTTTTATTGATCCTTTTACCATTATGTAATGCCCTACTTTGTCTCTTTTGATCTTGGTTCATTTAAAGTCTGTTTTATCAGAGACTAGGATTGCAACCTCTGCTTTTTTTACTCTCCATTTGCTTGGTAAATCTTCTTCCATCCCTTTATTTTGAGTCTTTTTGTGTCTTTGCATGTGAGATGGGTCTCCTGAATAAAGCACACTGATGGTTCTTGACTTTTTATCCAGTTTGCCAGTCTGTGTCTTTTGATCGGGCCATAAGGCTAATATTGTTATGTGTGACTTTAATCCTGCCATTTTTTACTGGTTGGTTGTTTTGCCCTTTGGTTGATGCAGTTTATTGATTGTATCATTGGTCTTTACCATTTGGTACATTTTTGCTGTGGCTGATACTGGTTATTCCTTTCCATGTTTAGTGCTTCCTTCAGGAGCTCTTTTAAGGCAATTCTGGTGGCGACGAAATCTCTCAGCAATTGCTTGTCCATAAAGGAGGATTTTATTTCTCCTTCACTTACAAAGCTTAGTTTGGCTGGATATGAAATTCTGAGTTGAATGTTCTTTTCTTTAAAAATGTTGAATATTGGCCTCCTCTCTCTTCTGGCTTATAGGGTTTCCTCTAAGAGATCCGCTGTGAGTCTGATAGGCTTCCCTTTGTGGGTGACCCAACCTTTCTCTCTGGCTGCCCTTATAATTTTTTCCTTCATTTCAACCCTGGTGAATCTGATGATTATGTGCCTTGGGGTTGCTCTTCTTGAGAATTATCTTTGTAGTGGTCTCTGTATTTCCTTTATTTGAATGTTGGCCTGTCTTGCTAGGTTGGGGAAATTCTCCTGGATAATAGCCTGAAGCATGTTTTCCAGCTAGGATTCATTCTCCCCATCATCTTCCAGTACACTGATCAAGTGTAGATTAGGTCTTTTCACATAATCCCATTTTTCTTGGAGGCTTTGTTCATTTTTTTCACTCTTTTTTCTCTTTTCTTGCCTTCTTGTTTTATTTCATTGAGTTGATCTTCAGTCTCTGATATCTTTTCTTCTGCTTGATTGATTCAGCTATTGAAACTTGTGTATGCATCTCAAAGTTCTTGTGCTGTGTTTTTTGGCTCATCAAGTCATTTATGTTCTTCTCTAAGCTGGTTATTCTAGTTAGCATTTCATCTAACCTTTTTGCAAGGTTTTTAGTTTCTTTGCGTTGGTGTAGAACATGTTCTTCTAGGTCAGAGAAGTTTGTTATTACCGACCTTCTAAAGCCTGCTTCTGTCAACTCTTCAAATTTGTTCTCCATTCTGTTTTCTTCCTTGCTGGTGAGGAGTTGTGATCCCTTGGTTGTGGAGAGTAGTTCTGGGCTTCGATGACTTCATCATTTTTGCGCTGGTTTCTTCCCATCTTCTTGGATTTATCTAGCTTTAATCTCAGGTAGCTTTAGTCTTCCTTTCAAGTATGAATGCCTTGTATTTCTTTTAATTGCTAATCACTCACCACAGTTGAGGCTGCAGTGAGCCATGATTGCACCATTGCATTTCAGCCTGGGTGACACAGTGAGATCCTGTCTCAAAAAAGAAGAGGAGGAGAAGGAGAAGTGGGGGAGGGGATGGGGAAAGAAGAAGACATGTTTTCATTTATTTTTTCACATGCACTGACCTATCACTTAAAATTTTTCTTTCCACTTGATTAAAATAAATGTATTTCTGAAAAAAGAAGCATTTTAAATTATTTTCCCTTTTATGGATATTATTCCATTGCTATTTCCTATAAAAGAATGGATATTACTCCATTGTTTTTTCCTATAATAGAATGTTCACCTGCTGGAAACTTTGTGCTATACATTCACACGGACTTAAAACTAATATATCTAATTTTATGAAGAAATCAACAGAAGTTGAGTTTATTATGAAAAGAAACCCTCTTTGACTTAAAATAGAAACAACTGAGTCATGTGGAGGGGACTGATGGTTGAAACATTGACTTTGTAACCAGAAGGACCTAAATTTGCTTCCTGGCTGTGATACCTACATGTCTTTGTTAAGCTTTGTTTTTTTTCAGATGTCAGTGCACATGAATAATGAGTAAAATGAGACAATATGGCTACAACATGCTTGGTACTGTGTGTGGCACATTGCAAATGCACAGTAAAAGATGGCTGTCATTTTAACACAAATACAACTGAACATTCAATGACAATGCCAAATATCACTATATGTAATGTATAACTTTCAAAAAATTATTTGTTGTCAATCTCTTATCTATCAAGAAAGAATGAAATCTAGCCTCTTAATCTTCTGCCAGAACTACTGAATGCCTGAATTTGAAATCAGATATACTCCAAA
This sequence comes from Aotus nancymaae, assembly GCF_030222135.1. NCBI lineage: Eukaryota > Metazoa > Chordata > Mammalia > Primates > Aotidae > Aotus > Aotus nancymaae. The sequence continues at coordinate 3,043,761 of NW_026988546.1, read as the reverse complement.
CAGTTCAGTCTTTTCATTTCACTGATAGGAAAAATAAAGTTAAGGAAGTTTCTGAAAATTGTCACAGGTAGACAACTACCTCAGGGCTGAGTGAAGCCCGGACCCAGGGCTCTCTTCACCAACACTAACACCATTGACATTGATGGTGCCCTTCCCAGTTTGGGCAGTGCCCCTTGTGCTCCCTGGTTTAATTTATGGCACTGTCCTTCTCACCCTGTGGAGACCCTATGGGAGTAGGCATCTCCCCCTACTTTTCCTTTGGGGAGAATTGTGGAAGATTTTGAATACTTGTCTCTCCAAACCCACCCATGTTTTTGCAGCAAACTTAAGTTAAAAAAAATTATAGGAAGAAAACTACAGTATATTTCCCTGCCTTGTCTCACAGCAGGTCACACCTTGGTAGTCACAAAAAGAATGGTCTGTCTGAGAATTCTCACGCTGCTTGTCACTTCAACACTAAATGACATGAAAGCAAGGGACATGGAGTTGTTAGTGGTCTACGCTTTTTAACAAGCTTCATTTTGAGAAGGAATGGCAAGACTGGGTTAACTATTCTTCTTGTAAGGTTTTGCAGTGAGTTTTTCAGTTTATGAAGGGTAAAACCAATTCATTTCACCTCCCAGACTTTTTCCTATTACTTTTCTTTTTTATAAGTTTCTCTTAAGGTATATAGATTTAGACACTATAAAGGATAAGAGAGATCATGTGAGGAAGGAAATTAATCAAAAAGTTCAAAACAACTCATTAAATAAAAGTTAAAACTTGGAGATAAGATGGGAGTGGATACGTTCTTTTGACACAGATGTTACATACAGTGCAACTGTCTGCAAAAATTAGAATTAAAAAAATCACACACCAATTTAACTGCAGAACAAAACTGTACTCTTGGATTTGCAGCTTTTTAAACCTTTAAAAATGGGCTGATCATTGAATACCTTTTCTTGAATAGGCTAAGAATGATACCTCTAATTTGGCTTTTAATGCTTTAAACTGCTCTTTGTCCAGCAATTCACAAAGAGAGACACACAGTTGTGGGAGGACGCCCAGATTTTTCCAGTCCAAATTTAATATTTGAGCCACTGGATAGAAAATACATCTGATTTACCTGTTTGGAGTCTGCTAGTTGGTCCTGTAAGTTCCCAGTTCACTAGTGTAACCATTGGGTGAAGACCTGGTTAAAACACCACTCCCAAAGAAGATTTCATGTCTCCAAACACATAAAGTCTGTCTGCAAGATCTTCAAAGAACTCTATGAAAAAGTCCAACCTCTCCTCTGCCAGTCTTTCACAGGGGTCTCATCTAGAGAGACTTGATCACCTGAAATTTTTTTTTTTTTTTTTGAGATGGAGTCTCACTCTTGTCACCCAGGCTGGAGTCTCGCTCTTGTCACCCAGGCTGGAGTGCAATGGCATGATTTCAGCTCACTGCAACCTCCAACTCCTGAGTTCAAGCGATTCTCCTTCCTCAGCCTCCCGAGTAGCTGGGATTACAGGTGCCCGCCACCATGCCCAGCTAATTTTTGTATTTTTATTAGAGACAGGGTTTCACCATATTGGCCCGGCTGGTCTCTAACTCTTGATCTCAGGTGATCCGCCTGTCTTGGCCTCCCAAAGTGCTGGGATTATGGGCGTGAGCCTCCGCTTTCAGCCAAATTTCCCCTTTTTATAAGGTCATTAGTCACATTGGATTAGGGGCCCCACCCAAAACAGTATGAGCTCATCTTAACTAATAACATCTGCAATGACCCTCTTCCAAACAAGGGCACATTCTGAGGTAGTGGAGGTTAGGACTTCAACATAGGAGTTTTGAGAGGACACAATTTAAACTCTAACACTTTACTCAGGTAGGTCTAGAGGATGATTCATCCAGGGAAAATCCCACTACTAAGGATTGTCTTCACCGAATGAGCTGTGTGATCCCAAGGACTCCCTGTTGGGGCTCACAAGCCAGTCAAAGTTTGAATATACCCCCATCTGTAGTTAGCACTGGGAACTGTTCATCCTGCAAGTCCCTGTTCATCTTTTGCCCTGCCTTGTGGCATTTCATTCTGTGCATTGCAGCCTCATGGTCAGCAGAGACTAGACTTCTGGCGTTCTTTTCCCCCTGGCTTTTTCCTTTCCAGAGCTCTGCCCTGCAAATTCCAGCTTCTTCAACTTCCCTCAATTCTGATCTCAATTTTCTTGACTCAGGCTGCCAGACACTGAGTTCTTTCTGTTTGCCCACGCAGTCCAGAAATCACCTTCAGGCAGGAAGCCAAGGTGATCTTAGGACTCAGCTTATTTGTTTCCTTCTCAGGGCTCACAGTCCTGTGCTGCCGGCAGGTAAATGAACAGAATTGTTGCATTTTTCCTTCCAGTTTTCTAGTTGTTAAAACTAGTCTTTCGTACATCATTGTACTCAAGGTCAGAAGTTCAGAATGAACTTTTAAAAATCTCTTGTTTTAAAAACTGAGCTATAAAGTCACTTGTGTCAATATAAAATCCACAACTTTAATTATTAATCTGTAGAGCATTGAATACTGGGATGTGCTATTTGCACATCACAGCTTAGCTAAAAGAACTGCAGACCCATCTTCCCAGAGACTCACAAAGGCTGGCTAATGACATTAATCACAGGTCCTCTGCCAGCCAGCATCCGTTTCTTTACAAGGGAGCAGGAACACGTTAGTTAGTTAAATCTGTTCTCAGGCCACAGGAAGAAGATAAGCTATGGGAGGCAAGAGGGCAGCATCCCTAAGCTGCAGACAATACCAGAAAAGCATGGGAATCAGTTCCACCATATGCAGCTCTCATGGCTTGCTGGTTTTATGGTTATGCCCCCTAAGCTAGAAGGAAAATACATTTAAGTTTCTAGCAAGCATTTGAATTCAGAACCACCAAATTATCTTAATCCATATATCAGAATTTCTCCAAATTCTTCACAATGGAGAGAAAGAGAGGCTAATTCTGAGTGCATATGCCTTAGGCCTCATACTAGGTGCTTCGGGGTCAAACCAAGTTGATTCTGAATTCTGGCTTCCCCACTCACTGGCTACTCAAACTTTGGCAAGTTCTCTCTGAGTTTCCTGTTCTTGGAATGGAGATAACATGTATCTCACAGGACTTTTATGAGTATTAAGCAGGAACATATGTTGGCCAACAAAGCCTGCTAATCATTTGGTTTACTAACATGTTGGTTTACTAGCTGAGGTTTATAGGATGGGTATATTTGAATCAAACTGGAGGTAGGTAATGAAATGGGGCTTTGCCTGCAGAAGGTGGATCCAGGCATTTGCGGGATAGGTCTTTGAGCTGCAAGAGAACTCCAAGTGCACCAAAAACAAGCTTCACCTATATCACAATTTCACATAGGGTCACCACTCCCTGGGTGAGTTTGCTTAGAATTAACACTGATCGGGCAATAAGCAACTAGATACAAAAACACAGTAAATGAAAACTTTCATATATACATAGATAAAGTAAACCGCAGACTCCTAGACATTTAGAATGGGAGGTGATAATGGAGACGGTGGTGACACGATTAACAGTTGTTTAGAAAGTGATGTCAGCGCATGCCATCCCACTTCTTTTCAGCAAGTTTCCCCATCTGCCGAAGGCCTCACAGGCACAGCCAGACGTGGCTACATCTATTCCCACTTGCCTATTTTTCCATGGAAACAGTGAAGAAATTATTCCACATCTTACTTTCACTCCAAACACTATTTTTAGTGTTACCATTTGCTATAGAAACATTCGCTTAGTTCTTTCGCCTTAATGTCAGAGCATTTCCCTAACAGAGGTAAGGAAGAGCTCCCCAAGCAGTTTCCACAAGAGGATGTGTTTTGGGTACCAAACAACTGCTTCTGAACGTATTTTTGTTCATAACCAAGCCACAATCAAGGAACTCCCCACATATTTACCTATTATAACATCTTGTAATTTAAAAAGCCCTGCATTTTCTTTTTCCATGTACAATCCATCAGACAAATACGATGTTGCTTTCCTATCACATTAATAAGAATGTTGCTAATTTGTTCTACTAAGAAGATGAAATTGTCAAAATTTTGCTGGCCACTAGCAAAATAGCAGAGACTCGAGAAGCAGCAGAATGAGAGATGGGCTGTGGGGAGAGGAGGTGGCAAGAGCTAGACGCGCCCTCTCTTGGGTGCAGGCGTGAGGCAAGCTTGGCCATTTGTGGGTAACCTTGGACCAGTCACGCTTTCGTCCTTCAGACAGTGAAGCTGAAGAGCATGATCTGTAAGCTCCAGGGCTGATCGAACCTTCCAAATCTGAATTGCAGTCACGTAGCACATCGTGCTGGGGAGGCAAAACAAGCTCCAGGTAGCTCCATCTAAATGAAAATCGTGAACGGCATTGGGTACGCAGAAACACAGCAGCGTGTTCATTGGCAGAGATTATCACTCTTATTCAGTGCCTCACATTTATACTCCCACATTTGTTCTCCTTGCTTCTAAATTAGTCTGTAGAGACTCTTTAAAAGATTAGCTGCTTTAAAGCCACATTTGCAAAGGGAACTATGTGGGCCAGCACGCAAATCAGACACATGCTTGTTTTATCTCTTTGGCCAGAAGCAAAGTGGTGGTCTGGACTTTCTTTATGACCATAATCAAAGTTCTTCTTTCTCTTGTTTAAAATATTATTTCATATAAACATAAAATGAGCATTGTTATGTGCACTGTTTCAAAATAATCGTTCAGATTCGCCTATAGTCCAGGAAGCTGACACTGCCTTTGAATAAGAAAGTAATAAGTGTCAGAAAGAGTAAGCCTTAAGCAGGAAAGTGCAGTTTTATGGAAAATAACAATGTTAATGTTAGAAACCAACAAAACTATGACTTTTAGAGAGCATAACCAAAAGAACACCCCTTTTTGTTTTTAAGAGGGAAGAATTACTAATAAATTCTAAAGAATTTGAACAAGTTAAAACTGCAAATGTTTTTGAGTTACCGGAAGATATTATGATGGACATTGCCTACAGGCATTTAAATGGCTGCCCAAGCCTCCAAAATCTCAGACTGTCAGTGTTTAGCATGTGCCAAAAAAAAAAAAAAAAGGTGGTACCTGAAGAGCCTTAGCTTACAGTCAGTCTAATTCCCATTAGAGTGGTGTGAATGATAAGCCCCATTAAAAGTATTATTATATATGGCCAGGATTCAGCCAAGATGTGTCTACCATTAGACTCCTCTGCTATAGACTGTGCCAGTGAGTAGGAGTTGGAAAAGGGGGTTACCAGCAATACGACTAAGGAAGTTGAAAATACATTCAGCATTAGTTTCCTACTGCTGTGATAACAAATTACCACAAATTTAGTGGCTTATGACAGCACAAATTACCCCACAGCTGTAGAGGTCAGAAGCCTCATAGGGCTCTCACTGGGCTAACATGATGGTGTCTGCAGGTTGCATTCCTTCTAGAGGTGCAAGGGAAGAATCCATTCCCTTACCTTGTTGAGTTTTTAGAAGCTGTCCGCATTCCTAGGCCTGTGGCTCAGTCCTCCATCCTAAGAGCCGGCATTGCTGAGCTGAACCGTTTTCACACAGCCATCTCTCTGGTCCTCATCGGCCTCCCTCTTCCACTCTGAAGCACCCTAATGATTCCCTTGGGCCCACTTAGATAACCCAGGAAATTCTCTCCATTTTGAGGTCAGCTTAATAATGAACTTATACTTGGTCATTTTAATGTTTCATGTAGAAGGCAACAAAACCATACAGAGGAGGACATGGTGGGGACCAGGAACACATAGGCATTTCACAAAATGATATCAAAGTAGCCAATGAAAAGATGCTCTTCATTAGTTATCAGAGAGAGCAGTTAGGGCTAGCTTTGCTGGGGAATGGCAAAGTGAGCTGTGCAGGGACACAGGAAAGAATGTGGTATCATTCGGGGCCTTAGAACATTAGATACCTCCCACCCTGAGACTCAGTCAGACGCTTCAGCCCATTCATAGCCATCTGCTCAGGAATTCCTCTCTGAATGTCTCCTAAAGAAATAAATATAGGCAAAATAAATGCAGACAAATTACATACCAGATATTTGCCACATAATTTTGTAGAATACCCTCAAACTAAAAAAAAGGCAATAGAGAAATGATGAAAAATAAATTATGATATACCCACATAATGGAGTATTAGCCAGTTATTAACAATTTATATTTATAAAAACTGCATTATCACATAGGAAGACACTTGTGTTACAATGTACTTGAAAAAATCAAGATACAAAATTATGTGTTTGTCTTCATCTCAACTATGTAGGAAACATTTGAGTGTGCAGGTTACCTCGAATGCCTTACCTGTAAAAGAATAACTAGAAGGAAAAACAAGAAAATGGCAATAGTGATTCTTCTGTGGTTGGAATTATTGATCTTTTTTTCTTTCTTTATTTTATTTACCATCCAGTTTGTTTTTTTAGAGAATGATTAAATGTAGTGAGGCCCAAGTAGGGCTGGAGACTGTACATTTTTGTGGTTTGGGTCTGCATGGCTCTGTGAATTTCCTTGGCAGCACGGAAGGGCTTGTGTAGGAACAAAGGAGGCCAATGCTGGAAAGGCAGGCCACAGACTGGGAGAAAGTATTTGTGTATTCTCTCGGTCTCCCTCCCTCCCTCTCTCCATGTATGTAGGTATCTATACATGTACACACATATACACACACAGACTTAAATACATAAATATATACAGATAGAGATACATTTCCAATAAAGGAATGAAATCTGGAATATATATAGAGTCCTATTTGGCCAGGCGCAGTGGCTCACACCTGTAATCCTAGCATTTTGGCAAGCTGAGGTAGGTGGATAACCTGAGGTCAGGAGTTCGAGACCAGCTTGGGCAATGTGGCGAAACCCCATCTCTATTAAAAATACAAAAATTAGCCAGGCGTGGTGGCACATGCCTGTAGTCCCAGCTACTCGGGAGGCTGAAGCAGGAGAATGGCTTGAACCAGGGAGGCAGAGGTCGCAGTGAGCCGAGATTGCACCACTGCACTGCACTTCAGCCTGGCAACAGAGTGAGACTCCATCTCAAAAAAACAAAAAAAGAGTTCTATCGGCCGGGCGCGGTGGCTCAAGCCTGTAATCCCAGCACTTTGGGAGGCCGAGGCGGGTGGATCACGAGGTCAAGAGATCGAGACCATCCTGGTCAACATGGTGAAACCCCGTCTCTACTAATACAAAAAATTAGCTGGGCACGGTGGCGCGTGCCTGTAATCCCAGCTACTCAGGAGGCTGAGGCAGGAGAATTGCCTGAACCCAGGAGGCGGAGATTGCGGTGAGCCGAGATCGCGCCATTGCGCTCCAGCCTGGGTATCAAGAGCGAAACTCCGTCTCAAAAAAAAAAAAAAAAAGAGTTCTATCTATCTATCCATCTATCATCTATCTATCTAAAAGGAAGAAAATAGCCCAATAAAATAGCAAAAGACTTAAATAGGCATTTCACAAAAGAGGATATCAAAGTAGCCAATGAAACGTACTCTTCGTTAGTTATTAGAGAAATGAAGATTAAAACCACAATAAGACATCACTACAGCACCCACTGAAATGCCTAAAATAAAAAAGAATGACAATATCACATATGCAAGGATTTGGAGCATATAAAACGTCTACACGAATAGTAGCAATGTAAACTGGTTCAATCACCCCAGAACAATGTTTGGCAATACTTACCAAAGCTAAGCATACATATGCCCTGACTCGGAATTACACACCTGGATAATATTCAGGAGTAACCGAGTGCTTGTGCCTACCAAAAACATCTTTAAGAATGTTCATAGCAGGTTTATCATAATAGCACAAACCTGGAAACAACTCAAACGCCCAACATGGTGCCCAAGGTCAATTGGTATGTCCACACAAGGGAATACTACACAGTGATAACAAGGAGTGAGCCAATACTCACAACATGGTTGAATCTCACAGACATACTGTTGAATAACAGAAGTCAAATAACAAAGAAGATGCACCGTCTCGGTCTACGTATGCCTGTCTACGAGGTTTAACCACAGGCAAAATTAGTGTATGATAATAGAGATTGGCATAGTGGTTAACCTGGGTTGTCACAAATTGTCTTATGTGATTTTTCAGTACACAAGAAGGCTTCCCGGGTGCTGGAAATGATCTAGATCTTGATTTGGATGACCGTGGTAGAGAAGTAATCATAGGTAAGAGTTCAAGCTACACACTTAAGATGTGTTTTTTAGGTCAGACACACTCAAAAAACAAAAACCAAACCAATTCCTCCCTGCACACAAACAAGAACAACAACTACCAAGATTTACCCAACTGTAAAACAATGCAATTTTATGAAATTTATCAGCCATGATAAATTTCTAATAGAACTATAACCTGCCAGCCTCAGCCAACATTAAGCCAGAGCTGTTTAGTGTTCCCACCTCACTACACCTGAGATACCGTCCTACAGATCAGTAAACTGGACAGATAAGATGTATAGTATTTAAATCGGGAGAAACATTTCAAAAGGGAAAATATAGAATGCCTTGAACTTGTTCTGACCTAAGTCCACTTGATTTTGATTTTTTTTTTTTTTTTTTTTTGACAGACGTGCTCTGTCGCTCAGGCTGGAGTGCAGTGGTGTGATCTCGGCTCACTGCAACCTCCGCCTCCCAGGTTCAAGTGATTCTCCTGCCACAGCCTCTTGAGTAGCTGAGACTACAGGCTTGCATCACCACACCCAGCTAATTTTTGTATCTTTAGTAGAGACAGGGTTTTGTCCTGTTGGCCAGGCTGTTCTCAAACTCCTGACCTTAGGTGATCTGCCCACCTCTGCCTCCCAAAGAGCAGGGATTACAGGCATGAGCCCCCGCAGCTGACCCCACTTGATTTTTTAATCTGCCATTTATTTTACAAAAAATTCTGCAACAGGCTGGGCACAGCGGCTCACGCCTGTAATCCCAGCACTTTGGGAGGCCAAGGCAGGTAGATCACCTGAGGTCAAGAGTTCGAGACCAGCCTGGCCAATATGGTGAAATCTCATCTCTACTAAAGATACAAAAATTAGCCAAGTGTGGTGGTGCACCCCTGGAATCCCAGTTACTTGGAAGGCTGAGGCAGGAAAATTGCTTGAACCCAGGAGGTAGAGGTTGCAGTGAGCCGAGATCATGCCACTGCACTCCAGCCTGGGCGACAAAGCAAGACTCCTTCTCAAAAAATAAAAAATAAAAAAGCTGCAACGATTTGTGAGAAAACATTCAGAACCACTGAAATAAAGGTGTGATAATAAATGCAGAATCTCATGGCTGTTGGAATTGTCCTGAAGATAGTTAATTGCTGGTTAGAGACAACATGTGCACTGCTGCTTGATTGTGTACACAAAAACTGTACATGCTTGGATGTTGTGTTGATGGATGATACCACATAAATGACAGGCAAGAAAGTAGGAAAAATAAAAGAGAGCAAACAGGCCTTCAATGCCTGACTAAATGTTAACAGAATTTCATAGAATTAGAACAAAGCATCAACACTAAATGATACACATAAGAATCTATAATCCCCAAACCATATTTGTCAACTCATGTGAAAAACGGAACTATGATGTACCCCGTTTCCCAGACAAATTTGGAACAATCAAGCCTAAAGCACAGGAAATGCCTAGAAATGCCATGCAGAAGTCAAGAGCTTTGGAGTCATGTATGGGTCTGACACGGAGTCTCACTGTGACCTTTGGGCGCATTCCACAAAAGTTCTGACCTTCATAAAATTCCCTCACAGAAGTTGAAATGGGAATCTGTGAAAGCAAATTTTACATAGATATGTTTTACATGTGTGTGTGTGTGTGTGTGTGTGTGTGTGTGTGTATATATATATACATATATATATATATAGAGAGAGAGAGAGAGAGACGAAGTTTCGCTCTTATTGCCTCGGCTGGAGCACAGTGGCATGATCTCAGCTTACTGCAACCTCTGCCTCCTGCCTCAGCCTCCTAAGTAGCTGGGATTACAGGTACCCACCACCACACCCAGCTAATTTTTGTATCTTTAGTAGAGACAGGGTTTCGCCATGTTGACCAGGCTGGTCTTGAACTCCTGACCTCAGGTGATCCACCAGACTCAGCCTCCCAAAGTGCTGAGATTATAGGCATGAGCCACCACGCCCAGCCTTATGTCTTACATATTACAAGCACTAAGTGAACAATGGGTGTCATGATCATATTTGCAGATTGGAAAGATCCATCTTTGTGGGTGGTGCTCCTGGAGGAAGTGGGTGCAAGCCAATTTTCCCTGAGGTCTAAGCGGCAGGGAGATACTGTCTCAGGTCTAGGATCAAAGATCAGTGTTATTGGCCTGGGGGTGGATATGGGGCATTGAGAGAGTTCATACCCATCATTAATGTTTTCCGAAGAACGCAAAACCATCTGTTCAGAGGAGGACATGGTGCAGACCAGGAACACACAGTATGTGACAGCAATTAGGGCTGGTTTTGCTGTGGCCAATGGCAAAGTGAGCTGTGCAGGAACAAAGGAAAGAATCACCTTCCCACCCTGAGACTCAGAGCCTTCAGCTCGTTCAAAGCCATCAACTCAGGAATTCCTCTCTGAATGTCTCCTAAGGAAAGACATTAAATATAAGCAAAATAAATGCAGACAAATTATGCACACAGGTACTTTTTTTTTTTTTCTTTAAACAGAGTCTCACTCTACTGCCCAGGTTGGAATGCAGTGGAATGATCTCAGCTCACTGCAACCTCCGCCTCATGGGTTCAAGCCATTCTCCTGCCTCAGCCTCCCGAGTAACTGGGATTACAGATGCGTGCCACCATGCCTAGCTAATTTTTGTATTTTTAGTAGAGATGGGGTTTTGCTATGTTGGCCAGGCTGGTCTCAAGCTTCTGACCTCAGATGATCCACCTGCCTCAGCCTCCCAAACTGCTAGGATTACAGGTGCGAGCCACTGAGTCTGACCACATACAGAACTTGTCAAAGAATTTTGTATAATACTCTCAAGTTGAAAACAAGACAATAGAGAAATGGTTTAAAGGAATAAATGATAATGCATCACATAATGGGATATTAGTTATTTAAAAATTGCATTTATGAAAACTACATTATCCAATGTGAAGATACTTGTGTTATAATGTAGTTGAAAAAATCAGGATACAAACTTGTATATTTGCCTTAATCTCAACTATGTAGAAGCCATTTGAGTTTGCAGGCCAGCTTGAATCCCTTTTTTGGAAAAAGAAAAACTGGAATAAAAACAATAAAATGCCAACAGTGATTACCTCTGCAATTGGAATCACTGCTGATCTTTCCTCCTTTCTTATTTTATGTACCATCATCTCATTTGTTTTTCAGAGAATGTTTAACCCATGTATGCCAGAGGTTGCAAATTTTTTGTGTGAAAAATCAGACCCTGGCCATGACCTTGAGCAGTAGGATGTAAATAACTCCCACAAGCTTAGCGTTCCAATAATGGAACACTAGGCATAAATGGGCTCAAGGTATTAAGGCTCAAGTGTGAGTGGAGACTGTATTTTTGTGGTTTGGGCCTGCATGGTTCTGTGAGTTTCCTTGGCAGCACAAAAGGGCTTGTGTAGGAAGATAAGAGGCTGGTATATGGCTGGGGCTTCAACCAGGAAGGTGTGGTGGGGGGGACCAAGGGGTGAAGGCACTGGGGGTGCTGGTAAGAGAGTAGTCCTAGGAGGACCATGAGGCCCAGGGCTAGGCAGGGTGGAGGCAGGAGAGATGGCTCATGAGAAATGAGCATTCAGAGCAGAAGGTCCTTGGAAGGGGAGGAGCAGAAGTTGAGGAAGCAGCAGGAGAAAGATCAGGGTGGGAAAGAACTGGGAAGAGCGAGCAGGTGCAGTCTCATGCATTTGAGGTACAGCGTTTCAGGGTCATGACAGGTCAGGGTGGAAGTTCACTGATTAATAAACATCGATCCAGCAGCTACTGTAAACCAGCACCGTGCTAGGTGCTGGACACAGATGCAGACCCTGACCTCCTGGAGGTTGTGCACTGGTGGGGGACTCCAGTATGGAATAAAAAATAAACCACTTCAAAGTGTAATATGTTCCCTAAAGAAGAGGTGCAGGAGGGAAATACAGGTCAGGAAGAAAGACCAAAGGAAGTGTCATTGAAGCTAAGACCTGAAAAATGAATAGGAGTCAGCCAGCTGAAGGGTGGAGGCAGCTTGGGTTAAGCCTGGAGGGCAGGAAAAAGCTTGGGGTGTTCATAGAACTGAAAGAAGGCCAGTGTGGCTGGAGTGCAGGGAAAAGAGGGTGGTACTGAAAGGAGGCCCAAGAGATGCGATCTTCTTAAGGAGTCTGGATTTCAACCTAACTGCAGGGAAGCCAGGGAAGGGTTTTGAAAGAAGGAAAGGGCATGGTCCAGTCCCTATTGCTGGAGGAGGATGGGAGGGATGGTGGCTGGGATCTGGTTGTTGCTGGACAGCCAGCCTGCAGAGAGCCACTCAGGAGTAAGGCCCTGTGGCCTCTGGCAGTGAGGCAGCTCAATCTGACCTCTGCCACCAAGGATCACCTGGGCAATGGGCCTGTTGTCATGAGAAGGATGACATTGTTTCTTCCTAATTGGTTTCTAGCTGGCCCTTGACTCCTATCTTCTCCCAAGGTAGGGATGTCTGTGCCTATGGGGTCTGTATTTTCTGAACCTAAGTGAAGACAAGCAGATTGAGTGTCTGTGAAGACCCAAAAGCAGAACCCTGGGATGAACACTGTCCTGAAGAAGAGTGTCCCCGCTACCACCCTGGGTTAGAAAGCCCATTGCCTTTGGCTTAAATGACCCCATAAATGACCAGCCTCTGGTTTGACTAAGTAAAGACTCAGGACTGATGATTAGCAACAACGATGATGGTGTTGGGAATAACTGAGTGAAGAAGATATTTAAGTGTAAATATCAAAAGTGTAAATATTCTTGTCTTCTGAGATCCCAAAGGATGCCTTCCCCTGAGTGTGGGAACGGCTGCTTTTCCATTCTTTTCTAAAGTAAAAAATATTTTCAGTTTGCAGAGGTAGATGTCATTTTCAGAAAGACAGCCCTGCCCAGCATTAAGTGCAGATTAGGGGTTCAAACCCTGGCTCTGCCACTTACTATCTGCATGCCCTTGGACATGTACTCGTTCTTCTCATGCTGAGTCTCCTCATCTACCAGCATCTCGATGGTAAAATCAGAGTAATGGCAGGTCTTAGCGCAGGGGGTCTGTCTGCTGGCAGGTGGATGATTTAAATGAGTGACTATTTGTAAGTGGCTTAGATCAGTGCCTGATATTTGATAAAAGCATGTTCCCAATGAAGTGCAATGTATTCAGGAGTAGCAGAGTCTTCTTTCTTTGGCTTGTCAATGAGATTCTCCTTCTCTGAAAGAGATGCTTTCAGGGGTAGCTGAGAGATTTTCTGGAGCCTCAAAAAACAGCCAAGTCCACCATGCTATTGGCTTTCTGGTTGTCCATGCAGGCTGCAAGAAACGCTATGTGAGGTCTATGTTTCCTTTGCACCTTTGACAAATCTTTACCTGAACATTTTAGTCTTTTCTCAACCTGACTTCAAGGCTTGATCCAAGAGTCATTAAGGAGGGGAAGAGCCTCCTTCGCTGCCAGCCACTTGGCAGGGCCCTGGGAACCAGAGTTCTCACCAGAAGGTGAAAGTCCCAGGGGTAGGGGAGGGGCATTCTTCCTTTCCACATTTTTAAAGCATGAAGGTGCTTGCTCTACCAGGCTCCAGATAATTTTCCCTTTTCCCGACCTAGTCACAAAATTCCCCACCAGTTTCTATTTTGAGTGTTGACACCACGTTCTCAGCCTTCACCAATCACCAGGAACCTCGGTTTTTGCCTTCTGAAAACCTCCAGGAACTTCAAAAGCCACCCACAGCACACAAATAAAGCCAGAGGTTTAAGATATTCTGGAAACGAAAGTCTTAGGTAGAAAGGCAGTTTATGGAGTCAATAAATATTTAGTAGTTAGAGCAACAAAAAATAACGTGATTTTGAAGAGCAAGGAGCAGAGGCTCAAGGTGGGAAAGGAGAGAGGGGAGTATAGATTTGCTTATAGTTGTTCATAGTTCGAGGATGTTGAAAAAAACAAACACACAAGCACCCAATAAACTCGTTTTCTCTGATTGTCATGAGTCACCTGTTCATTGTGAAGGCAGGTTATTAATTTGGGGGGCTATAAGGCTGAATCACAATTTATTTTTGTTCTTTTCATACAGGGAACTTAAAGCACTTAACCATCAAAAGAGGCTTTTAAGTGAACAGCTTGTGCCCAAGGGATAACATTAAAAATTCAAAAAGGAAACCTCGTTTGACATGCCCAAGTAAATGGGAATGTGTCTTCGGCCTCGTTTCCTTGGAGTCTTCTCTCTGGGATTTTGATCCCCTTGAAAGCCACAGGTGCAGAGAGCTCCTTCCGGGGTACAGGCTGGCTCTGCCTCCCACAGCCGAGCAGCGCGGCTCTACAGGCCTCCAGTACGCGCGGGCGGCGCTAACCGTTGGACCCAGAGTCCCGGGGAGCAGCGCGGATTCCGCGTGATCCCCTCGAAACAGCGCGGACCTCGCCGCTCATTCTGGCGTCGGGTGACACCTGAGTGTCCCGGTCATCTCTTCAGGCTGGGACTGAAGGCGCCCCCTGTGGACGCGTCACGGCCTGGGCTCCCGGCTGGGACGCAGCTCCCGCGCCTCTAGCCCTCCTGGCCTGGGGTGCGCGCCGCCAGGGAAGAGGCCGGGACGCAACCGCAGGGCTGTGCCATCCGCAGACCGAAGCCGCGGCGCAAGCTCCGGAGGAGATTCACTGGGCGACCACCCAAGGCCGCTCCCTCCGTGCGCGGTCTCCCTAAATGGACCAGTCCTGTCTTTACAAGAAAAAGAATTTTTTAAAAAGAAGAAAGAAAAAATAAAAATAAAAAAAGAAAGGCGAGCGCAGCTGAGACTGTACCAGCAGCCTTTCTTCCCACACTCGCCGGTGTCACAACCATGAATCACCTCCAGACGGGGCGGCAGCTTCCCTAATTAGCCTGGAGACGCTCCGGACCCACACAGTTATAAAACAACAACTACAAACTTTTACTTTTATTCAAAGGCACACTTCCTTCCCCCGGCGCCCACGCCTGCCGCAGGCCACCGACTTCGAGGGCTGGTCTGGAGGTGACTGGAATCCCGGGTGCCTCTCCGCCGACGCGCGCGGGTGTCCTGGGCCGGTCCGGGACTGATTCGCGGACCGCTCGGGGTCTCCGGTGCCCCCCGGCTCGTCCGGAGCCCCAACAGCGCCGCCGAACTGACAGGCCGAGACAGGTCGGGCAGCGGCGCTGGCTGTAGAGGGGGTGCGCACCCCGATCACCCTTCCCGTACCCCGATTGCCCTCCCCGCACCCCGATCACCCTCCCTGCACCCCGATCGCATCGCCCTTCCCGTACCCCGATCGCCTTCCCCCAGGGCCCCCGAGGCCCGGGCGGCGCCTGCACGCCCCAGCCCAGAGGTCTCGGCCCTCCTCTGCCGGGCGGGCGGTGGAGGCGGCGTTGGGAGCGGCGCGCCGCGGGGGAGGTGCGCGCGGCGGCCGGCGAGGGAGCTGAGCGGCGTCCGCCCCCGCCAAGCCGAGCGGAGCCGGCGCGCCCGCAGCTGGGAGCTGGGAGCTGGGAGCTGGGAGCGCGCCGGGCGCAGGGCCGGGCCGGCCGCGGGAGGGTCGTGTCCGCGGCTGTGTCCCGCACTCCGGCCGCAGACCTGGGCCTTCTGGAGGCGGCGCGGCCACCTGCTGCGTCGCCGCAGCTTCGGGCGAGGGCCAGGCGCGCACCCCGGCGGGAGCAGCCCAGGCTCGCCGCACCCCACGGAAGGTGCCCTTCTCTGCGCGTCTCGCCAAGCCCGGACTACGCTCCTGTGCCAGGTACCTGGAGGGGTTTGAAATCGCGTGGCTCAAGGCAGGCGTGGGTGGAAGAGCGGGCGGCGCGGGGGCACCGGGAGGGGGTGGCGCAGGCCGGGGCCTGGGGGGGCGAGGACAGAGGCCGTGCAGCCAGGGGACCCTCGGAGGGGTGCCAACCCGGCCGCCGCCGCCCTGGGCAGCTCCTGGGGCTGAGGAAGAGCCGGACGCGCTCGTGCAAGTGCCCAAAGTTTCCCTTTGCTCACTTTACTGGACTCAACTTTCCATTGTGAGGCGAAACCAGCAGTTTACGCGCCAGCAAAATAAAAGAGGAAGGAGAGAAGGTCCTGCTCGGTTGAAATTGTTACCATACGAGGTCTTTATGCCCACTGTCTCCACAGGCCGTTGGAGGGGAAAGAAGTGGACACATTCAGGAACTGCCTTATGCTTTAGATGATGGTTTATTTAACAGGTTTTAGGCTGTGATTACACACCACCCGGGAGGGTTTCTGGAGTTGATCTAAGAAACGTTCAATTTTTAATCAACAAATATTTGTTGAACAGAAGCCTCATCACAGGCAGGGCTTTGGCAAGTTCACATGTGATCAGAGCGTAATAGTCACTTGCTTTTGAAATGCAAGTCAAAAGCAATGCCGCCTGCCCTGTGCCTGTGACTCGTGTAGGTGCAAACCGCCTGCAGGCACCAGGTCTCCTGACAGTTTTGAGCCAGGAAATCCCAGTGGAAGATAGGCAGCTGTGTTACCCCTTGAGAGCCACTCACACCATCCCAAACTGGTCTTAAAGTATCTTACTCGGTTATTTGAGCCTGCAGGCTTCCTTCATTTGCATATAGCATAGACTAGAATCTGGGTAGACCCCTGGTATTTTCCCTGGAGCTCAGTCCCACGGTGCACACCTGGAATGATGGAGCACCGTGGTCATCCTAAGAGCTTATTGAGGTTATAAAATTGTGAGGGGAAAGATCCAGAGACAGTGTCCTGTGGTGACATCAGGCATCCCTGCTTTGGAGCTGGTGGAAAAGGTGGAGCTGGGCTGGTTTCTGGGCTCTGCCGCCATGCTGTGCCATCTTGGAGCCTGAGGCAGGAGGGAAAATCAGGAACACTGATCCTGTCTTTATTTAAAAGTGTGAGATTTTGTACATTGTGGATTTTTGTATTAGTTTTGATGTTTTAAAATACTGTATTAAGGCGTTAATTTATCCGACTGCATTTTTGGTACCCCCTTAAATTTTGTGCCTGTGGTGAGTACCTCACTTGCCTCACGCTAATTCTGGACCTGCCCTGCGAGTCAAGTTCTTAACCTCTAAGCATCTAGCTCCTCATTTATAAAATAAAGCGTACTGTCCATGGATGCTGTGCGGCTCAGCTACTGCCTAGGATCAGGCATATGGGGCACACTCACAGGTGGCTGTCCTTCTGGGGTCACCGCTCTGCTTGGCCCTCCTGAGCTAGTTAAGATGCATCTTGACCAATCTCAGTGCACCGTTCAGGGAAATGAGAGCAGCAATAGTGCTATGGTCTGAATGTTTGTGTCCTGCCCCAAAATTCGTATGTTGATTCCTAATCCTCAGGGTGATGGTCTTAAGAGATGAGACCTTTGGGAAGCGATAGGTCATGAATGGGCTTGGTGCCCTTGTAAAAGAAGCGCGAGGCTCTTGCTCGTCCCTTCCACCATGTGAGGACACAGAGAGAAGGCACCTTCTATGAGGAACGGGCCCCTACCAGACATCCAACCTGCCAATGCCTTGATCTTGGACTTCCAGACTCCAGAACTGTGAGAAATAAATGTCTGTTGTCTATGAGCCACCAGGTTGATGGTATTTTGTTATAGCAGCTGAAATGGCTCAGCCGGCCAGCTCTCCGGGATGCTCTCAGGCTTAAATGAGAGGATAGGTGTGAAGGTGCGGGGCCTCCAGGAGGGTGGGTTTTCTGTGATGGCCTGGTGGGCCTGGATTTGACTTAGTGACCTTGCAACCACTGGCTCTTCCCCTGCAGGATGGCCCCGTGCCTTGTCATGGCAGATGCTTGTTGTGCATAGAAATACTGCTTGTGTTGCAGGTAGACTCCCTGGGTGGAAACTGCTCAGGGTTTATTGTGGAGGGTGCAAATTTTTGTGTAAGTGAGCATGATTTTCCTGTCCCCAGCAAAGTCCCTTGGTTACCTTTTCGGTATACTCAGTTCCCAGCGCATGGTTTTATTTTTCTGGAGCCTAGTTCAATGATATTATTTCAGTCACTATCTAGCTTACAGGTAGCTTGGTCCCTGGAGAGTTGGTCTCTCAGTCTCTCCAGGTTACTCCTCGGGGGTTCCTTTTTGCCACAGGTCACCCCTGGGCACCAGGAGAGGGTGGTAGTTCAATCAGAGCTTGAGGGGAGTGGCCCTGGCTGGTTATCTGGGTCTGGTCCTCTTGCTGTCCCCCAGTGAGTCCCCTTCCCCTCTGCAGGGAGTCTGCTCCTCACATTTCCATTATTGTCCAGCTAGTGTCCCTGGGGTGAGCCACAGCTGGGGACTTGGCTCTTGCATTGGCCTAGAGGTCCCCACACTCTGAGATCTCTTCTGGGCCGCTACTGGGCACCTGGGAGCTTGCCCAGGTTGTGTGGAGCTGTGCTGGGCCTCCATATCCACTGTTCTGAGCTCTCCCTTCCAAGAGTTCCCACAGGAAGCAGAACAGGAACCCTTGACTCTTCCCAGCCCCGTTCTGCTCTACCCCTCCTCCTCCAGGGGAGGTGCACAGCCATAGGTGTTCCGTCCCTGTGTTCATGTCCCAGTCCCAGAGGGCATTTTTCTACCTGTGGGGCAGGGCTGTTTCTTACGTTCTGTCTCCTCTCCTCTGGACATCATGGCTTTGGCTAGCACTCTGGGCTCCAGCTTCCAGGTTTTGCCCTTGATATGTAAAAGGAAATTTAAAATATTTCTGTATTCACCACTGTCCTGGGTTAAGTGTGCTAGGCCTTTTATTACCTGAAAAAGACTGAGAGAGCCGTCGGGGCTGCTGGATACTTCATTCGGGCCTGGGAGAATGCAAGGAAGGAGTAGCTGGTGGCATTGTGGGAGGTGGGACTGGGGATATTGAATGGCTTACACAGCCTGGCCCACTGTCATGGGGATTGGCGCCTTCCAAGCCACCATCCCTATTTATGCTGCTGTCACCTCATCAAAGCAGCCCCCACTGTGCTTGGCACTCACTACCAGCCGTGGGAGAAAGGCGGAAAGGTCCGAGTCATATTTGCTTCTTCTAGAGAATAAAATGAGCCCTTGTCAAGCCTGCGCCTGCAAGCCCGAACCCTGGGTTTAGTTCACACTCAGTTCACACTGGATTTGGAAGAGGAGGTAATCAGGGGAAGCTTCCTGGAGGAAGTGAGACTTAAAGTAACAACTCGGCCAAACGGATGTGAGATGAAAGAAAACCACCTCTGAAAAAGAAACAGACTGGCCTGGCCTGGTGCTCGCACGCCCACCTGTGGCTTGACGCTGGCTGGTGTCGCTGATCTCTTCCATTGTCTAGATACCTGCAAACACTGGTACTGTTGGTATCATCTGTAGGTAGGACAGCAGAGACAACCAGCATTCAATATCCTTTTATTTTCCTCAAACAGAATGGAAATCAGGAGAGTCCTCATCGAATCCTGCTCTTCCTTGATCTCTGTGTCTGGAAAATAATTTCAAAATTTTAGGTCAGATTAAGGGTCCTTAAGACACATTTATGATTTTAAGAAATTACCTTGAAGTTCTTTGTGTTGCTTTTAATGTGGTTTAACCCATAATCTTGAACCAAATGGATAATGAACAAGAGATGCTGTGTCTGTCAGTGCCCAGTGAATTTAGCAGTGAAATGACAGAAAATGATAAGACACACGTGTGACATTACAGGGCACCCCCTTAGCAGCATCAGCCCCCAGCTTTGCACAGGCTCAGACACCATTCTAGAGGAGATTGCTGGTAGGAAGGATTCTCAAACATTTTTCTTATGATCTGGGTATCTATGAGAGGAAATTATGAAAGATAGTTTTGAAAAGTGTGGATGGAAAGGCATTTATCTGCTCAGGCCTCCTCCTGGCTGTGAAGTGCGGGGCTGGTTTTTAACTGTGTGTGTAGTTGAAGAATTTCCAGAAATATTTGCCTCGACCTCTCAGGTCCATACACCAGTCTCTCCATGGTTTCTGCCCTCAAATTCTCTTGTCTGTGGGAGGTAGCAGAGCCATTAGCTGCAGAGTGTGCAGTTCCCAAGAAACTACTCTCGAAAACACTGCCCCATACGTGGGAGGGGAAAATGGCAGGGAGATTGCTTTCTTAAAGCAGGTGGTCCAGTCAAGGTCGGGGGAGTCGGGCTCTGGTATCTTTTCTGTTGTTGTTGTTTGTTTTGTTTTGTTTTTGTTTTTGAGACGGAGTTTTGCTCTTGTCACCCAGGCTGGAGGGCAGCGGTGCGATCTCAGCTCACTGCAACCTCCACCTCCTGGGTTCAAGAGATTCTCCTGCCTCAGCATCCTGAGTAGCTGGGATTACAGGCGCCTGTCACCATGCCCAGCTAATTTTTGTATTTTTAGTAGAGACAAGGTTCTCCATGTTGGCCAACTGGTCTCGAACTCCTGACCTCAAGTGATCTGCCCATCTTGGCCTCCCAAAGGGCTGGGATTACAGGCGTGAGCCACCGAGCCCGGCCCAGGCTCTGGTTTTTGCTGTGTCACTTAGAAGTCTTGCAACCTCAGTCATCCCTTAGATGGGGCGGAGTGTGGTAGACACACACACACACACACACACGAGCATTACATGAGGTGCTGTGTGACAAACAGAAAATGCTTCATAAATTATTTGTAGGTGTTAGTCTCTCATTGTTTGTCTTATAAGAAGGTGAAAGGGCATTCATTATAATTCCCAATTAGGACCCCCACTAGTAACGTTCCCTAAAGCAATAAAGGGTCCTTCCACATCTGAGATCTGATGGCATTTAAGGAAAATGAGCATAATTGCCATATGCAGTGCTCCAGAGCACAGCTGCTGGTGGAAGCTGTCATGTGGGCAACAACCTTGATGCAATTTAGAACACACAGGGAGACATGAGGGGACAGAAGAGGGGTGAGGACAGAGATGGGGTAGGTGATATAGATAGGAGAGGGTGGGGACAGAGATGCAGCAGAAAACACAGGACAGAGGGTGGGGACGGAGATGAGGTAGGGGACACGGGACAGAGGGTGGGGATGGAGATGGGGTAGGAGACATGGGACAGAGGGTGGAGATGGAGATGGGGTAGGGGACATGGGACAGAGGGTGGAGATGGAGATGGGGTAGGGGACACGGGACAAAGGGTGGGACAGAGATGGGGTAGGTGATATAGGTAGGAGAGGGTGGGGACAGAGATGCAGCAGAAAACACAGGACAGAGGGTGGGGACGGAGATGAGGTAAGGGACATGGGACAGAGGGTGGAGATGGAGATGGGATACGGGACATGGGACAGAGGGTGGGGACAGATATTCAGTAGCTGCAAAGCATCTTCATGTCCCAGCTTGCTCTGCAGCATCCACCTTCCCCACTAATGTGTGGGGAGAAAGACCTGACTCGAAGCACTTGCATGGGGGCCACAGATGGGAGGTGCCCTGGGCTAAGACACACACCCCTGTCCTATTGGAGAGACACAAGGATGGTTCTGCCCTGCCGTGTCTGGGCTTACCGGTGAGTGTGTTGAACAGGCTTGGATTCAGAGGACTAGAATCAGGTCACTAATGGGAAAGCGAATTTTGAGCTAATATCAGATTCCTGTGGGTACTGGTCCCGTGCACAGGAATTCATTGCGGTATCGAGCACCTTTTCCATGTCGAATGTTTTGTGAGTCTTTGCTGCCGGGCTGCCTTGGGTCCATCTGGCACGTCATGAGTATTAGGTGTCTTGGAGCTCCCATCCCCTCCTCTGTTTGTTACTTACCTGCTCTACGTCCTATTTACCTCTACTTGACATATCCTCTGAGACTCACCCATTGCATTTGTTGTTTTCTTCTTCAGAATTGAATATTTCCAAACAATTTAACAAAAACCCCTTATAGAAGACATTAAACTTGTCTCTGAGAATGGGTTTCGAGATTGGGCATATTTTTGTGAAGCCATCATCCCATCCAAATGGGGGAGCCTGCCATGCCTGGGGCATTCTCGGACCAGGTGTAGGTCTGTAGAGGTTTGTGAAGCTTTGCTTACACTCACTTCAGGTCCACAGACACTGAACTGTGTGCTCAGGGATGGTTTCTGCCCCTGGCTCCTCAGGACAGAGTCGTGACCAGGGAGGAGGCTCACTCCTCCCACTGTAGATGCTGCTTGGAGTCTGGGGCAGGCTGGGCTGCTCCCTCAGCTCTCGGTCTGATTACAGATCTGTGACTACACACATCTGCAGCTGACAGGTAAGGGAGCAGGTGCGCTGGGCAGGGGGGCCACACTGGGTCCGAGGACGTCAGCTCAGACCATGGCTCTCGGGCTCTCTCCCTTTTCTGCAGGTGACATGGAAAATGCCACAAGCACTCTGAAGCCCCATCTCCACTCTGTACCTGCTTTCTAACCTGGGTTTACACTCAGTCCTGCTCCAGAGTTTCTATGATCTTGCTTTAATACCTTAATTATTGACCTTTCTTCCCAAGGAGGGGTACCAAGAACTTTTTTGTGGATCTTTTCTGCCTGGAAGATTTGTGACTTAGAATCTGCAGCACTAGCTTGGCTGGTGGAGGTGAGGATGGAGAAGAAAAGGGGTGTTTTGGGGGTCAGACCCACTCCCTTGAGGTCTGAGTCACATGGCCACACCTCTCTGTGGGGCTGGGTGATTCAGTCTCTGTGAGCTGTGATCATTTCTACAGGAACTGGATTCCATATAGTTTTGGATGGTTGCGGGGTGTCAGCTACATGCTCCATTGGAAATCACATCCTGAAATTATTAGGAGTTAGTGCTTCCAGTATGCTCTCTGGTTGAACATGGCATTTTCGTAGACAAACAGCATTTTGAAGGTTGGAGTCACTTGCTTTGTGAGGTTTGGTCAGTGTTATCTTGTTCCCTTCACAACCTTTGTGAGCCAAGTTGAGGTGTGCTGGTGCACGGGGCTTATGTGGACCACATTCTAGAACAGAAATGACTGGGTGCATTTCGTGGGCCCTGGGGCATCCTAAAAGGGCCCCTTGGTAGGGAAGGAAGCCCTGTAGACAGGACATGGCCAGGCTATCCAACAGGGAAGGTCCAGCAGATAGCACGGAGAAGGCTGGTCAGCTGTCTGGGGCTCCAACTGGACTTGAGATTTGCCTCACCCCGGTCAGGCTGCTCTTTGGCCACTGTGTTACATGGCCTGAGGCCGGGTGCTGTGGCAACCGTCTCTGGGGGTGGAACAGGAGCAGATCTCCTGCAACATTTGGGATATAGCCTTCCGAACTTCTGTCTGTGCTATACTGACTATACATACATATGTATATGCACAAAAGTACATATTTTTCCAAAAGAGGCAATGTCTGTATTGTTTTGTGAGAGGCCTTTTTCTTTTTTGAGATGGACTCTTGCTTTGCCACCCAGTCTGGAATGCAGTGGGGCGATTTCTACTCACTGCAACCTCTGCCTCCTGGGTTCAAGAGATTCTTCTGCATCAGCCTCTAAAGTAGCTGGGATTACAGGCATGCACCACCACACCTGGCTAATTTTTTTTTTTTTTTTTTTTTTTTTTTTAGCAGAGACAGGGTTTCTTTCACCATGTTGGCCAGGCTGGTCTTGAACTCCTGAACTCAAGTGATCCATCTGCCTCAGCCTCCCAAAATGCTGGGATTACAGGCATGAGCCACCGCACCTGGCCGTGATCTGCCTTTTCAAAATGAATGGTATGAGTTGAGCCTCTTTTCCACAGTATTAGATCATTAGATATTCTTCCTCTGCATCCATTCTCAGGGCTGCAAGGAATTCCATTGTAGGGATAGGTTCCAGTTACCTCCCAAGCCCTCTTTGGGGTGAATGTTTAATTACGTCGTTTTCAGCCTTTTCCCATTTAGTAACACAACGATACACATCCTTGTCTGTTTGTCACTTAAAATTGTGATGTTTTGTGCATCATGGGTTTTCATATTTTTTTGCGCATTTGTCTGATCGGTGCCTTTGACGTACTGTCTCCTAAGTAGATTTCCTGTGTATACCAGACTCCTCCTTTGATATGTCCTGCCTGAAATAATTTTTTTCACACCAAGTTTTTTTCCCCAAGAGATGAATCTTTACCCAGATTTCCTGAATCTTGGTTGGCAGCATCTGTGTTACTCAGGATTCACTCTCATTTGCTGAGGCAGAAGAGGATTTAGTGCAGGGAATTCAGGACCCACAGAATTGTTGCAAGCTTAGGCCTCGGCGAATGTGCAGGAACCACCGCAGAGTGACACTGCAGAGCTGCCCCCCACCCCCCGCCAGCTCCTGCCTCCAGCATGGCCAGGGGGTCATTGGTGGTTCTAGGCCGCATACTTCCCACTGTCCACTTGCCCTTGGGAGGGTCCCACTGCTCTACATTAGTGAAGTCACGGACTATGCTCTGTGACCGCCCCCTACGTCCACAGGAAACCAAATACTTCCCTAGTGGGGCCTCTTGACGTGAGCCCTGAAGCCTCCCTGCTGTCTCTTGAAAGTAAGATTGGACACTTCCCAGCCTGAGTTTCAAGGCAGGTTGGAGAAACAAGGGGAAGCCTCACGCAAATAGTTCCTGCAGACTTACCTTATATACAAACCAAGTACTTAAACTAATCCCTGGAGACCCGCCCTAGCTCAGAGGGTGGGTGGGTTGTGAGGGGCTGTCTGGTGAGTCTCTCTGGACATTGGAGAACGTTTGCTGTCTCTGACCCTTTCCCGGCCGTGTTGAGTCAATGCCAAGCAACCCTTCGCTGCAGACGTGGGTAGGAGGCAGGAATTAACCCACTGCTAAGTTAATAGCCGATGTTTTTGCATGAGTCATAATTGATTCGCATTCAGTTTATGAATAACATTTCCATTTGCCTCTTCAAACAGGCCTTTGTGCGTAATTACTGTGAATTCAGATGTCTGTAGAGTTCCAAGCTGCCCCTCCGAGTGGATCATTGTATTTTCTGTGTTCAGGGAGAACATTGCTGAGGAAGGGTTCCAGGAGGCACGCTGTCTTTAGCAACCTCAAGTGCAGCTGGGGGCCTGCGGAGGGTTGGAGACCATGGGGGCCGCTACTGGCCTCATGGTGCACGCTCTTGGGAGCCAGCAGTAAGTGTCACCCCCTCAGAGATGAACTGTTTAAAATGGCCTGGTGCTCTCGCCCTGCAAGCTCCCAGGGGGATGGTGGGAGGGATAGGAAGAAGGCTCCCAGCTCCCTCTAAGCTGAGGTGGAGCGAGGCAGCCTTCCCCATTCTAATCCTGGGATGGTACAGTGGCTCATGCTTCTAGCCCAACCAAAAACTAGGCCTGTCCAGATAACCTATATTTTCTTTAAAAAGAAAAAATAATACTGATTTCACATGTACCAAATGAGTCACCTTAGGTTTCTATGGCAGCTTCTCTTTGTGAATTAAAAATAGGATTTGATTTATATGTAACAGCTGGTTTTCTTTAATTTTGAGGGGTAAGCGTTGATTGTGTATTATGAAGTAAATTGTAATAATTATTTTACCAGCTACAGAGGTTTTTCTTTCAATTCTTCTAACCATATAAAATGAGATCTTAAGGTTATTTTTTTGTAGCATATAAATACTGGATAATCCGGGCTGCCTAATGCATAACCCCTTCCTCCTGCCTACCCCATATTGTGATTTAAAATAATGGATAAAGTGTGTGTGTGTGCATGTGTGTGTGTGCAAGTGTGTGTTGAGAAGAGGAACCCATCCCAGCTCAGAGATTCAATGCTGTTGTCCTCGTCAGGCATTGCTCCTCATTTTGGGTAACTTCACCTTTTTCATCTTATTTAATCCTTGCAGTCACTCTGTGTGTTTATAAGTAAGAAGACCCAGGCTAGCAAAGGGAAGTCACTTTGCCAGGATTGCATAGCTGGTGAGCGAGAGCTGTGAGCCCGCTTCCCTCACGAGGGAACAGCCTTTGTTCCTCTGGGTGAATCCCGATGTTCTTGCCCCTCTGCTCGTGTGCGTGCTGTGTGGTTGTTGGTTTCAATACCATTGTGGCTATTCTGCTGACACACAGGGGCTGTCATGATTGCTTCACTCCAAACTGAGGCACAGACAAGTTATGCAGGGTTTTGAACCCAGGGTTCTTTCCTTGTCACCTTGTTTTTAACCTGTCTTGAGCCGAGAACTTGAAAACAGTGTCAGGAAGTGTCCTGGTAAACCACCCAGGGTTTCACTGAATGCAAGTGAACATTCTTGGACAAGTTCCTCCCCGAAGCATGCGCAGGGCCTGGGGCTAAGCCTGGGTGAGGGAGGGGCCCTTCATTCCCTGGTCAACTCCTTCCTCCTCCTTGAAGTCCCACCTGGGCCTGGACCCTGGCTGGAGTCCAGACAAGAGCCTCTTCCTTCCTTCCTCCTTCCCTCTGCCTTCCCTCCTGCCTCTCCCCAGTTCCTACCAGCAGCTGAGAGCTGGGTGGGCCTGGACCACATCCTGGTGGGACCTTGTGCTATTAAGGTGGCCTCGGGTGCAGCCTCAGGCTCACTTTTCTCCTCTGCACTCTTCGAGGTCATGGCACCTGCCTCTTAGGGCTGTAGGGAGAAGGAAAGGCAAGCGTTTGTGTGGAAATGGCAGATACGTTATAACTCGTGTCCAAGAAAGTTGGAAACAACATATTTATTATAATGAGACCTCATTCAGAACCCCCTTTTTGGGGGTTTAAGGCATTCCTAGTTAAAATGGAATCAGACCTGCTGGGTGGAGGTGCTGGACAGGGCCCCTGGGTCTTGGGAGGTGGAAAAATAGGAGTGAGGAGGCGGGCCATGCCTTGGGGTGCCAGTCCTTGGGGGTGTGCCTTGGGGGAGGCATGTTTTGTGGGGCATACCTTGCTGGGCCCAGCATGAGCACATAATTAGCCCTGGCTGTTAAGTCTTTCTTCACCTTCTGAAGGAGTAAACGTCAACTGGCTCCTGTCTGTGAGAATAAAAGCTGAGCCAAGAGAGATGGGAATGGCCCTGTGGTTGGCTGAGTACGCTGTATTCCAAGCATTATTAGATACTTAAGGAATATGTTATAGTCTTATGTGTTACCCCACTACTTAGAAGCAGAAATGATTATCCCCGTCTTGAGGTGAAGAAACTGAAGTTCAGGGAGATGAAAGTGGCTTGTTTGTCCCCAGCCCAGGAGACCAAGGTGGGGCAGAGAAGGAGGTGGTCACTGAAGTCCCTAGGGAGTGGGCTGGGGTCCCAAGATGGCAGCTCCAGCCCAGGGTCTGCCAGGAGGATCCTGACTTGCACTTGGTCAGTGGTCATGTAGCACCAGAGTGGCTGCGTCTGAGTCTGCTGGCTCCTGGGGTGAACCCGAGTGAACTGCTCGCCATGTGCCAGCATAATTAACTGAAGGAGCAGAGACTTCCAAAACATCATCTGTTCTTGTTTCTCCCCAATTCCTAAATAAACACTTCTGTTGTAACAGCATGTTAATACTACAGCCGTTCTTTGCCCTTCTGATGGACACGTAGCCTTTTGTACAAACTTGTGGTTTAAGCTCTTCACGGTCAACTAAAGTGGAATTCTCATCAAATTCCCTCCATAGGTCAATATCCAGGATGGCCTGTATGGTATTTGCTTTTGTAAAGGCTGGAAATTCCATTAAAGCAGGAGTTCCCAGTTTTTCTGAGTATGAAAGTCCCTTTGTAATATTGAACAATTTGAGAAAACTTTCATTTGACAGTAACTATGTTTTCACAATCCATTAGTAGGGAGAATGCATATCAGCAAAAAGACAGACTGTGACTTTTGAGACTTGTCTAGATGTCAGATTTTATTAATCACATCAATATCTAAAACATATTGAGAAAGAATAGCCTGTATAAATATGTGACTAGTATTGATTTCCTTTCTAGATAGTGCATGTAAATTAGGAATTCACATATAAAATAAGGATCTGTGTTTGGGTAATTAATATTTGTAGCCTCCCAAAGAAGAAGTGGGTATGGCCGGCTATCCTTTTGTAATTTGCTTTTTCTTCCTCGGTACTTTGCTTGCAATTTAAGTAGGTTCCATTAGGGGGTGCCCTGGGACCACAGCGCTTCTGCAATTGATGAGGCTTTCACTCTAGCTATGAGACAAAGTACCTTTCCCCATAAATTTTTAAAAACAATGTGAATGAGCAGAATATGGCCTTAAAAAAGGTAACCAAACATAATCACAATTTATTTAAATTTTTTTATTTTTTATTTTTTTGTGGAGATGGGCTCTTGCTCTGTCGCCAGGCTGGAATGTAGTGGTGCAATCTTGGCTCACTGCATCCTCTGCCTCCCAGGTTCAAGCAATTTTCCTGACTCAGCCTCCCAAGTAGATAGAACTACAGGCACACGCCACCATGCTCAGCTACTTTTTTGTGTTTTAGTAGAGACGGGGTTTCGCTGTGTTGCCCAGGCTGGTCTGGAACACCTGAGATCAGGCAATCCGCCCACCTCGGCCTCCAAAATGCTAGGATTACAGGCATGAGCCATCGCACCCAGCCTACAAGTTTAAAAGATGTAGTAGGCTCGGATAACTAAACTCTCATAGTGAATTGCTGCTCAGTTTTGTCAAATTCTGGATTTCATTTCTTCTTAGCTTCCAGGAATTAAAAGCAACCATAAGCATCAGCTATTACTTCACTTCCAAAGGGAGTGGAGCATCATAGCCTGATAGAGCTTTTAGCATTAGAAATATTCAAGTTGTTTTGTCTGCTCAGGGATCGTGAGACACCCCAGACCCTTCTCTCCTCTCTGGCCCCTCACAGGAAACTCTTGGACCCTTGCAGGCATTTCCTTCCCTCCGGGGCCCACTCTTGCAGGGGATCTTGGCCTAAACTCTCCTGTGAGAGAGAGCTAGGTGTCAAGCTAATTGGAGCTGCATGGGGTCACAGGCAGCTCATGGCGGGTCTGGGCCAGATGGAGGCAGAGTACCAAGGGCCCATCATAGTTTAAGAGGCCTGTGAAAGTGTTTTAATTTCTTTATTCAGAAGAAAAACACTGAGCTGTGATGCCTTCTTTAAAAAGAGAGAGAGAGAGAATGAAATAAAAGAAGAAGAAAAACATGAACTTTAGGTCAAAGTAAATGCTTTAATACATAATATTAATATATTCACCTTTGTACTGACACAATCAAAAAATATACTTTTGTAATTTTTTTTTAAGACAGAATCTCTGTCGCCCAGGCTGGAGTACAGTGGTGTGATCTCAGCACACTGCAACCTCTGTCTCCCGAGTTCAAGCAATTCTCCTGCCTCAGCCTCCCAAGTAGCTGGGATTACAGGCGTGCACCACTATGTCCAGCTAATTTTTGTATTTTTAGTAGAGACGAGGTTTCACCTTGTTGGCCAGGATGGTCTCGATCTCTTGACCTTGTGATCCGCCTGCCTCGGCTCCCCAAAGTGCTGGGATTACAGATGTGAGCCACCACACCCAGCCTATAATTTTTTTTTTTTTTTTAATGGAGCAAGGGGCACAGGAGAGCGAGCATGCCTGGAGGCCCGAGAAAGTTATAATGTGGCCCTGGGTGGGAGTGGGACCGAGGGTCTCCATGACCTGGGGAACTGCCTGAGCAATCACAGAGGTGGGAGTGACTCAGTGCAGGAGGGGCTGGCTGGTGGGTTGGCGTAGCAGTGCAGGGGTACAGGAGGAGCCGCAGGGATGCTGAGAGACCCCACCTCAGACAGAGCCTGTTCTGTGTGGCGAGCAGCCCTGGCTTCTGAGCATGTCCAGGACCAAGTGCTCAGGGGCCTAAATTTTAGGGATTACCAAGAGATGGATATGTGGGAATTTCAGGAACTCTGGAGTTTTAGCTAAGCTAGAAAAAGGGATGGATTTTTCAAATGTGGGAGAGTGGAGTTGGTCCTAGGCCCTGCCTGGTCACTTGGGGATGAGACATTTTTGACTGTGTTTCCTCATCTGTAAATGGGGGCAAGAATTCACCCAGGTTTGCTGAGGGAGCACCATAATACATGTCAAGAGCCTTCTGAGCCCAAGGCCTGCCTCTGAGCACTGCCGAATGTTGGCTTCCTCCTCCTTTGCCTGTCTGCATTGCATTATTCAAGGAAGACCAGGGAGATGGAGGTGTGCTCACCTGGGCCACAGACTGGCCTGGTATCAGCACCACTTGTGGCTGCCCTGCCGTGCCCTGCCAGACTGACTCAGGAAGTCTGGGTGGGACCTTCTGGTGCTGAACAAGCTTTGCAGGTGAATCTACTCTGTGACTGGGGCTGAGAGCTTAGCCTTTGCCTGAGCATGTCGAGCCATAGTCAGGCAGACTTGATTTCCAAAACAGAGCTCCCACCTTCCCAAGGGAGAGAGGAGCCAAGACCTTGTCAGGAAGGTTCTGGGAGTGAAGGCTGGGCAGGGCTGGCGTGCACCCGCGTCCACTCTGCAGAGGCATAAATGCTCCTTTGTCCTCAGCCTCCCGTCTTCCTGGAGTACTTCTTCCTTTTGGCTGAGGGAGTGAGCAGGGAGGAGCCAGTTCTCCACTCCTGAGATTTCTTGGATCCAGTTTGTCAACATGCATTTGCTGCAACTGTGGGCACAGCGCTGTGATTTGAGGCAGGATGACATAGGGTGGGCTGTGCTTTCACAGCATCACCTAATAGGGGACACAGACATGTGGGTGATTCTCATCACAAAGTAGATTGAAATAAGCACTACTGTGCAAGATGCATTTCCAGTGGGGATTCATGCATTTGGATTGTGGAGGTAGCGTTGGAGAGGATCTAGAGGAGTGAGACCCATTTCCACAGGCAGGGAAGCACAGGGAGGCTTTTCCAGCTGGGAGAGAGGTCCAGCGTGCATACGTGTGCTGTGTCTGATGGGACTGGATGGGTGCTGGAGGGCTGAAGGGGATAGAGGAGTTTCAAAGTAAGCTGCAGTCAGACTAGGGAGGTCCTTGGTCCTGCAGGAAAGTGCTGGCACCCCTTAGTGGTGATGGCCCTGCATGCCTGTGGGATGACCGCTCAGTGAAGGCTTTGGAACCAGCTGTGCCCTGTTTGGGAAAGCTGCAGAGATAGTGCCTACACATGAGAAGTGTGCACAGTGTAGTTCTCTGCCTGCAAGAAGGTCAGGAGATGTGACAGGTGAGTGATTCCACTTATGACAGAATCAAAGATGGAATACCCAGGAACGATACTCTTGGGAATACGATCCGCCTAATGAAATTGTACCAGGGACACAAAAAAGCAGTTGTAAGATGGAGAGGTTTAGCATGTTCCAGAGATGGGAGATCAATATCTTACATATTTCAGTTGTTTCCAAATTAACTTATGGATTTAATGCAACCCCTAGCCGGAATCTGGATGGATAACCTACCAGATATTAAAACATATTAAAACACATATTGTAGGCCAGGCACGGTGGCTCACACCTGTAGTCCCAACAATTTGGGAGGCCAAGGCAGGAGGATTGCTTGAGGCCAGGAATTCAAGACAAGTCTGAGCAACAGAGAGTGACCCCATCTCTATAAAAACTTTTAAAAAATTAGCCAGATGTGGTGATGCACACCTGCAGTCTGAGCTACTCAGGAGGCTGAAGTGGGGAGGCTCACTTAAGCCCAGGACTT
The DNA here is from genome assembly GCF_030222135.1 of Aotus nancymaae. NCBI lineage: Eukaryota > Metazoa > Chordata > Mammalia > Primates > Aotidae > Aotus > Aotus nancymaae. The sequence goes on along the minus strand of NW_026988546.1, from coordinate 3,012,268 downwards.
CAAGGCTGCAGTGAGCTGTGATTGCACCACTGCACTCCAGGTCTCAAATTTTTGAGACCCTGTCTCAAAAAATTTGTAAATTTATAATAATTTAAACAGTTTGATATTGGGATGGAAATAGACAACATACCCATGAAACAGACTAGAAAGACTAGAATACAGAAGTTAAACATCTGGTTTAACTATTTCGGAAATCATCAAGCCCCTCGATCATATCAAACCTCCAAATACATTCCATGTGGATTAAAATGGAAATATAGAAATGAAATCATTGAAGTACTGAAAATAATTTAGGTAAGTAAGTAGTTAAGGGATGAGAAACATCTTTCTACACATGATACCAGAGCAGAATAAAATGTCTGCAACATAAATGATTACTTTATTATATAAACAACTCTAATAATGGATATGAACAATTCATTGTGAATGAATTTCTTAATAAGATAGTGGGTGAAAGATATGAATTAGGTTCATAAAAGGAAAAAGTTATCCTAAAATTAATATGGAACCTAAATAGAACCTGAATTGCCAAAGCAATCCTAAGCAAAAAGAATAAAGCCAGAGGCATCACATTACCTGACTTCAAACTATACTAAAAGGCTAAATAAAATAACCAAAACAGCATGGCATCGGTATAAAAATGGATACCCCTTTCAATAAATGGTGCTGAGAAAATTGGATTGCCATACACAGAAGAATGAAACTGGAACTCCTATCTATCACCACATACAAAATCAACTCAAAATGGATTAAAGACTTGAATGTAAGACCTGAAACTACAAAAATACTAGAAGAAAATCTATGGGAAACTCTTCTGATCATTGATCTAGGCAAAGAATTAATGTCTAAGACCTCAGGCCAGCCGCGGTGCCTCACGCCTGTAGTCCCTGCACTTTGGGAGGCCGAGGTGGGTGAATCATGAGGTCAGGAGATAGAGACCATCCTGGCCAACAGGGTGAAACCCCATCCTTCTAAAAAAACAAAAATTCCCTGGGCATGGTGGCACGTGCCTGTAATCCCAGCTATTCGAGAGGCTGAGGCAGGAGAACTGCTTGAACCTGGCAGGCAGAGGTTGCAGTGAGCCGAATCAGGCCACTGCACTCCAGCCTGGCGACAGAGCTAGACTCTGTCTCAAAAACAATAAAAAAGGCCCCAAAAGTACAGCCAACAGAAACAAAAATTGACGAATAGGACTTAAATGAAAAAGCTTCTGCATAGTAAAAGAAGTAACCAACAGAGAGAATAGACAACCTGAAGAATGGAAGAAAATCTTTACGAACTATGCATCTAATAGGGGACTAATATCCAGAATTTACTAGGAACTTAACAACTGAAGAAACCCACAAATAATCCCATTATTTGAAAAACAGACATTTTTTCAAAAGAAAAAAAACATACAAATGCCCAAGATGCATGTGAAAAAAATACTCAGCATCACTAATCATCAGAGAAATGTAAATTAAAAGCGCAATGAGATATCATCTTCACCAGTCAGGATGACTATTACAAAAAAGACAAAAAATAACAGTTGGCAAGGATGAGGAGAAAAGGGAAGACTTTTTTTTTTTTTTTCCAGCCACTGTCTCACTCTGTCACTCGGGCTGGAGTGCAGTGGTGTGATCTCAGCTCACTGCAACATCCACCTCCCAGATTCAAGCAATCCCAGCCTCCCAAGAAGATGGAATTTCAGACATGCAGCACCCGCCTGCCTAATTTTTGTATTTTTAGTAGACTCAGGGTTTTGCCACGTTGGCCAGGCTGGTCTCGAACTCCTGAACTCAAGCGATCTGCCCGCCTTGGCCTTCCTAAGTGCTGGAATTACAGGTGTGAGCCACCATACCCAGCCACTTATACACTGTTGGTGGGAATGTAAATTAGTACAAACTGTATGGAAAACAGTAGGGAGATTTCTCAAAGAACTGAAAATAGAACCACCATTCAATTCAGTAATTCTGTAACCCTAAAAATAGAACTACCATTCAATTCCTACTGGGTATTTACCCTAAGGAAAAGGAATAATCATTTCAAAATGATACCTGCACTCGTGTGTTTATCGCAGCACCATTCACAATAGCAAAGATATGGAATCAGCCTAAGTGTCCATTAATGGATGCTTGGATAAAGAAAATGTAATATATATGCACAGTGGAATATTATTCAGCCATATGGAAGGATGAAAGCATATCTTTTGCAGCAACATGGATGGAAATGGAGGCCATTATCTTAAGTGAAATAACTTAGACAAAATACCCCATGTTCTCACTTATAAGTGAGAGCAAAATAATGTGTATACATGACATAGAGCATGGAATGATAGACGTTGACAACTGGGAAGGAGTAAGTGGTGGGAGCGGGATGAGAGATGAGAAATTACCCACTGGGTACAGTGTACACTGGCTGATAGTTACACTAAAAGCCCTGACTTCATTACACAACATGTCCCTGTGACAAAACTGTGCTTGTACCCTTTAAATGTACACATATTTTTAAAAAAGGAATTAGCTCACAACAGGAGAAATATGTGTCAGTAAATGTGAGAAAGTCAATCTTACATTAAACAAGTAGGTGCCTATTAAAGTAAGATGCTATTTTTTGCTATTAAGTTGACAACTCTTTGGTGTGCTTTGCTTCTGTTTGTTTGTTTTTGTGAACGATGGTACTCAATGCATATGAAAGTGTTTGGCAAAGACTCTCATATGCCTTGGGAGAGGAAGCTGCAAGCTTTCTGCCAAGCAGTTTGGCAGGATGTCTCAAAACCTTTAAAAGAAGTCCTCCCTTTATCCCAGGGATTCCACTTCTAGGAATTTATCCCAAGGAAACAATTAAATCAGCGGTCCAAAATTCCTATGCAAGGATGTTCATCACAATGTTATTTATAAAGGTGAAGATTCGGAAGGAGTTTGAACATACAATGATGGGGAATGAATCATTCGTCTGTCGGAGTGCAGTCAGGCCCTTAGGAACATTTCTGAAGGATGCTTAGTCACAAGGGAATGAGGGAACTTCATGATCTAAGGCTAAATGAAGAAGGCAGGAAGGATAGTGGGCCGAGCTGGAGGGAGAAGAGGGCCCATGGGGAAGAGGCGGGGGCCAGTGCCAAGATAGGAGACAGAAGGTGCAGGATGTGTTGGAGAGCAGGCCCAGCTTCATTTCATTCAGATTCCCTTTAGCAAATTCTAATTGAGCAGATACTGGGTGCAAACTACTGTCATTTAGGCTCAGTTTAGCGAAGGAGATGGTTTGGGTGAGCTATACCAAAGGAAGGGTGCTGACCCTGGGCAGGCTCTTGCTCAGGGCAACAGGTGGACTCTCTGCCCTGTGTCCACGCCCCAACTCAGGGATTCACTCCTTTCCTGGCCTCTCGTATCTTTCTGTATTTTTATAATCAGCATTTTAAAAAACAGCTTTATTGAGATATCATTTATATATAATATGCACACATTTAAAGTGCATGGTTTCATACATCTTGATACCTGTATGTACCTGTGAAGCTAACACCACAGTCAAGATAGTGCACAAGTCCATTGCCCCCAAAATTCCTCATGCACGTCCGTAATCCCTCCCCAGGTCCCCTGCAGGGAACCGCTGGTCCACTCTCTATCCCTGTTACTCAGTTCACAGTGTTTCTGAGGATTTGGTTCAAATGGAATCGTGTGCTTTTTGGCTGCTTCCAGCCTGTGATTATTTTGTGATTCATCCATGTAGTTGTGTGTGTCAATGGTTTCTTCCTTTCTGTCACTGAGAAGTATTCCATTGTGTGGACATAGTATAGTTTTTCTAATCCAATGAATTACTTGATAATTGGGAAAGTCCCCCCTTTGTGTAAACATGTGCAGAGATTGGCTAGGGTCCTGGGAGTTTGGATCTGTGCCATCTCTCCATCTATGGAAGTCTGGGGCAGTTCCTCAGGCCTGGTCCAGTGACCCTGAGGGCAGCGGCCCGGCCAGCCCAGTGGGCACTTGGGCTGTCATTCGCCAAACTCAAGGCTTGGCCACACCTTGAAACTCTCGGGCTGCCTAGAAAGGACGTCCTCATGGTCAGATCTTTGATTTGGTTGCCAGGAGATTTAGCGGTGGTCAGCAGATGTGCTGAAGAATTGCCTTTGTGCCTTGCCTCAGTGGGAGAGTTGGAGAAATCTTTGTTGAAAGAGCTTGATGTCTTATCCGAAATGGTGTTGCCTATCTTCCACATGTCATGTGTCCTTGCCTGCACCCACGTGTGTCTGACAGCTCTTTCCCCCACCTCCAGCAGGCAGCCCACCCTCTCTGCAGAGCGGTCACCTCTTCGCCTGCCCAGGACAGTCCCCCCATCACCCTGTGGCTCTCGTCCTTCACCTGGCAGAGCTGATAGCCATCCCTCTGTGATCTTGGTGACTTTCATGAGGTCTCTTTGTTTCTTGAATTAGCACAGACCCAGGCAGCTCCTCCAGGACTCCAGAGAGAGTCATGCTCCACCAATCCCTGGGCATCCCTGGTCCCTGTGGTCCATGGCATGCTCCCCGCCCTGTGCCTTAACCCACTCAACTTTGGGGATCCCAGGAGGTGCCTCCCACGCACTCAGAAACAAGACTGCTATGATGCCTGCTCTGGCCGTCTCCTGGCACTGCCACCAGGGCTGAAAGGGAGGACTTAGCCAGTGCTGTTTTGTGTAGAAAGGGGGCAGGTGGGCGGCACCTCTCCAGCAGTCTGTGCTCCCTTGTTCCTGAGTCTGAGTCTCCTAAGGTCTCACACATGATGTCCTTTTCTGCCTTCTCTTGTCACTCCAAGCACAAGTTGGACCCAGTCCTGTACTAGTCGACCTTCCTCCCTTCATTATTTCTCTACCCTGAGCAGCCTTTGCCAACCCCCTCAAAACCACTCACACTAGCAGGGACCTGTGACTGTGAGCAGGGGCTGGCATCAAAAGCCTGGGTCTTCTAGACCCAGGGGGACTCTGGAGGGCACCTCTTTGCTCACTGGGCACCCTCCAACTGCACACAGCATCTCCAGGGGCTGGGCCCTGCTCTGGGAATAGCCCCCCCCCTTCTCCCTATGGGTCCTGGGGTCCTGGGGTCCTGGGATGGTGCCATCTAACTGGCATAGGAGGGAGGAAGACTAGCTGCTAAGGGACTCCCCCTGGAGGAGCGCTGGTAGGCCTGTACCCAGAGCCACCCAGCCTCAGGCCTGTGTCCATGTCCCTGCATTCAGCAGAGACACTGATGGAGGGAGGGGGTCTGTTGGCAGGAGGGGCCTAGTTGTGGGGCCAGTGTGAAGCTCATGAGGTCACCAGCCGGCTCCCAGGAAGCAGGCGAGGGCTGGTGGGGGGCAGGGGACGGGCTCCTCTCTGCCCTGCACAAGCTGTTGTTTGTAGAAAGTCTCCCTTGAAGAGGATGGAAACTAACAGTAAGCCATCCTGACCTACGTCCAGCCATGTAACCTTAGAGCTCCCCTCGGCGGGGACAGGACCCAACTTCTGTAACCTGATGGCCAGGTGGGGGTTGCAGGCTCTGCTGGAGGCTCCTGCAGGGCTCCTCCTCTTGCTGCCTCAGCCCCAACCTTGTGGGGAGGGCGGAGGGAGTGAGGGGGTAGGGTCTAGCCTGGGAAGCAAGCCTGTGACGAGATGGTGTTCCTTGGTGTGAGGGTCTGGGGGCTGGGCCAGCAGGACCCTGCAGGTTGCTCAAGGGCCCCTTCCCATGTCTGCAGTTACAGTCACCTCTGAAGTGAAGAACTTCACCAATACAGTCACCTGGGCCCTTGGGATTCCTGCCTTCTCCCCCTGCCTGGCTCCTGCCTTGTCTTCCTGGCTCTTGGGCATAAGGGGCATGGGCAGGCAGCCAGCCCCCTACTGGCCAGATGATGCTGAAACCTGCACTACAGCGGTGGTTGCTCAGCCTGTCGACAAGGCACATGCAACGCCCATTCTTGGGGGAGGCAGCTGAGGCTACGAGGCGTTCAGGACCTCCTGTCCTAGGCTAGGGCTGTGTATGAAGCATAAACTGTGGAGTTGGGTCTGAAGCTGGCTTTATGTTCTCCCCATCACATCCTACTGGGTTGCTGCAGGATCATCTGCCCTGTGCCAGGCGCTTTGCCAGGGCTCCCACATAGCTTAGGTGATTGTGTCCTGAAAACAACCCTGCAAGATAGGGATTGCCTGATTCTTCATTCTAGCGACTGGGGAGGCTCAGAGCATGTAAGTCACTTGCACAATCATGTACATTTGTTAGGGCTTTCTGCTCCTGAAGACCACGCTTTCCATGACTCCTCAGATGCCCAGACCTTCCTTTGGGTGGGAGGTGTGGTCCTGAGTGACTAAGGAACCCCTGGATGAGTTCATCGGCCTCACCCTCTGCCTGCACCCTCCAGTCCTACCTCCTCCCAGGCAGTCCTGTGAGTCCTTCCCAGTCTGACCACGGTGCTTCTTGTGCCTGAGCCCTTCCCCATACTCCCCACAGGCTCCAGCCTTCTGCTCCCTGTTCCTCAAGCACTCCCCTACCACAGGCCTCACACCTGTGTCCTCTCTGCCCAGGGACCTGCCCCCTCCCTGACTGACTGCCCACAGGCCACCCTGAGTATCTTTGTCAGCTCTCTTCCCTTCCCCCACCCCAGGCAGAGGTGACCGTTCTCACGTGGCTTCCCTCCAGACAGCACTCTACACACACTTCCTTTACAAGTGGGCTACGGACATGCCTGTCTGCCTCCTGCACAGACCGAGGATTCTCGAGGGTGGGGATGGCACCTTAGGTTCTGGCGCGTTCAGAGGGAGAGAACATAGTAGGTCTTCAGGAAAAGGTTTTCAAATAAGATTGCATTGAACTTCTGGAGGCAAATTATCTCCCTTCTTTTCTGATCAAATGCTTTTTATGTTTGAGAAATTTTACACATGCTGAAATAGGTCTCAGTGATAAAGAGTAACAGGTTTAATTTTTAATTCCAGGTTTTAACTCCATGATTGTGTGCTATGAGTATACGGCTGCATGTCTGAAGAAATTCACTGGGTTTAAAATGTAGGCTTAGCTCCTGCCACTATGATTTGATGAAAGCGGGTAGAGGTCTCAGATTCACCCCCGGATTCCACCATCAAGCCCAGGGATGGACCCCTGGCCATTGACTGATGCCCAGTGGATACCTGGCAGCCTTCCCTCCCATCCTTGCTTCTGGGCGCCTCAGCTGTGAGTCAGAGCATGTGCAGCGTGGGCTTGTGCGGGTGGCAGGGAGCCCAGAATTAGCTCAGCTGCGTTTCAGCAAGGCTGCAGCGGGAGGGGGAGACTGTGCCAGGCGGGGGCTGAGAGGCAGCACCCTCAGCTGCAGTGGGGGTTGGCTTTCAGGAGCTGTCACAGACCTCAGGGCATCCATGGAAAGCCTGCTGTCAGCCAGGCACAAGCTTGATCACAGATGAGCAGAGTCAAAGGACCAGGCCTTGCAAAGTCACAGTTGGTATGACCCCAGCATGCTAGAGACAAATGTGGGCCCTGAATGGGCATGGCCAGGTCATGCCTGGCGAGCGAGTGGCAGACAGGTGTGAGCATCACGGAGCTCACTGCTCACAGTCTATAGTGCCGGCCGGCTCAGTGCCTTACCCTACCCCCAGCACACCCAGCAAGCAGAGCAAATACCAGACAGTGCATCGCAGTCTGTCTGGTGTTCTTTTACTCTTTGCAAACTGCCTTTTTGTTAAAAGGCAGAGAATTGTTAGCACAGGTACCTTAATATATTGCAAAATGTTTTATTTTCCCTTGTGCCTTTCCTGCTCATTCTAAACTCTGGCACAGGTAAGCTGCCCAGGACACCAGTGATCGTCACCACCAGAAAACAGGGGAGCAGCACTTGTCACTCTCTGCTGATTAGGGCAAAATACAGGGTGGGCTTCGTGCCTACCAGAGGTGGGGAAGGGCCGGGCACTCGTTCACCACCAAATGAGTCAGCTTGATGGAATGGTAAAATATTTCCTCACAAGCATGTCAGCATTGTTCCAGAAAAACACATCTTTAAAGGTTTTGGTATGCGGTATGGGCACACCATGTTACCTTTGTGGTTTTCTCATAGCCATGCGAAACACATGTGGAGCAGGCATTGGTGTGTTTGGGGTTTCCATGGGTTTAATTTTGTGAGCACAGCAGCCTGAAAGGAAAATAAAGCACCCACAGGTTCGCCCAGCTTGGAGGCCTAGCCAGATGGTTTCTGTCCTGACCTGGCCTTGGTCACCAGCATTCGGGTTTGCAGGGCCAGGGCAGGCAGGCTGCAGAGCATTGCCAAGGGGCCACCCACCGACTCCTTCGACGGCCTTGGGAGCACACACTCCTGCAGGTGCTTCCCCTCCTGGCACTGGCACCCCTAACTGAGATCTGGTCCTTCTCTTTGATCTTTGGACATTGCATGTTGGATGACAGCTGGGACATGAAGCAGGAAAGTCTCATCTGTGAGAGTCTGAGAGCGGGGACCTTGCCGCCATGACTTGTCCCTATGGGTTCTGATGCAATGCATGGCACATGGAGGCTCCTTGCTAAGAGCTGTGGACTCCCACCCTGTCCACATCTCTCTGCCAGTACCAGCCCCGGAGGCATTGTGCAAAGGGTCCCACAGATCTGGAGAAACCTTCCCACCAGTGTAGCTCCTGTTCTTTGCAAGGCCCAGCATGTACCCAGCAGTCTTGATTGAGCCCCCATCTACTATAAGGGGGGCAGGGCTAGAATTCATATGCCCCTTTTAAGGATGAGATACCTGAGGCCCAGAAAGCAGAAGAGGGGTGTGCCTGTGACGAGAACAGAAGCACGTGTGTGGGGGTCTCCTGCCTCTCCGTTCAGCACCTTGCCCAGGTGCCTGCTGCTCCCCCGAGGCTTGGCACTATCCTGCCAGGACGTGCTGCTGACAACTTCTCAGCCTCCCTTTAAAAATAAAAGGTGTCTTAGATTTTTCTGATTCTCTATGCCCAGCAAACTCATTGGAAGCTAAGCCCAGAACAGCCCCTCTTTTACTAAATGGTAATTCCCTGCAACCTTGAGCTCAACACCTATTTACATCGCCTCATTTAATCCTCTTGTCATCTGTGGGAGTAGGCACCATTATCGGCTCCATTTTGCAGAAAAGGAAATGGGCCCTGTCAGGGCAGACCCTGGCCAAGGACACCAGCAGGTTAATGGAGCCAGGCCTGCTGAACTGCAACCCTGCGGTCTGGTGGCAGGTGGGTGTGGAGGGAGGGGACACTCCGACTCAGACCCTCTCGGCTTTGAGGCTGCTCCTTGTTTTGGAGAAACGGTTGTCATTGTGAGCAGAGCAGACTCTGGTTCTGGGGGATCTTCAAAATAGTGGCTGGGAAACAAGAAGCTTTCTTTCCTTCTTTTCTTTCTTTCTTTCTTCTTTTCTCTTTCTTTTTCTTTTTCCTTTCTTCCTTTCAAGACAGAGTCTCACCGTGTCACCCAGGCTGGAGAGCATCTCAGCTCGCTGCAACCTCTCCCTCCCAGGTTCAAGTGATTCTCCTGCCTCAGCCTCCCAAGTAGCTGGGACTATAGGCATGCACCACCATGCCCGGCTAATTTTTTGTATTTTTTTTTTTTTTTTTTTGAGACGGAGTTTTGCTCTTGTTACCCAGGCTGGAGTGCAATGGCGCGATCTCGGCTCACCTCAACCTCCGCCTCCTGGGTTCAGGCAATTCTCCTGCCTCAACCTCCTGAGTAGCTGGGATTACAGGCATGTGCCACCATGCCCAGCTAATTTTTTGTATTTTTAGTAGAGACGGGGTTTCACCATGTTGACCAGGATGGTCTCGATCTCTTGACCTCGTGATCCACCTGCCTCGGCCTCCCAAAGTGCTGGGATTACAGGCGTGAGCCACCACGCCCAGCCCAATTTTTTGTATTTTTAATAGAGACGGAGTTTTACCTGTTGGTCAAGCTGGTCTCGAACTCCTGGCCTCAGGTGATCCACCCTTCTCTGCCTTCCAAAATGCTGGGATTACAGGTATGAGCCACCACACCCAGCCACAAGGAGCTTCTTAGACTATTTTCAGAGGTGAGTCCCAGCCCACAGCCCCCTTGGTAAGAGATCTCTGAAATTGGCTTCCTGCAGCAGGTAGGAGCAGCTGGAGGAGGGGACAGAGCCAACCTTCCAAGGCGGGAAGTGGTGCGAAGTTAGAGGGAAAGTGCAATGTGGGAGAGATGCGTTACTGACAACTCATGATGTACTAATCTGGAGGGGTGGGAATCTGGGCAAAATGCAGCCATTTCCTGCTTCAGAATTAAGTTTCCCCTTTTTGAAAGCAGACTAAGCCCTGATACCCATTCCTTTTGTGGTTGACTTCCATAGCCACCCTGCTGGCCCTATGCCACTCTCACGGATGGGCTTCGTACCTTGGGACAGGCTCTGTGAGTTTACAGGTGGCAGAGGAACAGGATTATCCTGCCTGAAAGGGAACCAGGGAAAAAAGCAAAGTGACCAGGTGGCTTGGGGTGTGCTAACAGATGGAGCGTTTGGTGCCAGGCCCATTCCCTGGGGAGGCCGGCCGGTCTGGGCATCAGGTTTCAGTGGCCTTAGAGCAGGCTGGTCAGCAGCAAGAATGTGCTAGAGGGAGGAAACGTCATTTGCCCGGCCAGTGTTTGCTCGTGTCCTGCAGCCTGACAGCTCAATTTGTTTGCACTCGCAGATTTCTTGAGCAGTGGTTTGACGACGGTTGCTTGGATCCAGATTACACAGAAACATTTAGAACCTCCCCTGGGATTGCATCCTTATCTAATAATCATAGCTGCTTTCTCAGATGTAGGGGTTTTCCTGGACCTGCCCACCCCTTCTTATAAGTTACAGCAGTTAGGTCGCAGTTGTTACAAGTAAACCAGAAGCAAGTTGAACCAAAATAAAGAAAGCAATTTGATGAACAAATAAGTTCCCCTTGAGAAGCACAGGGAATAGAATGCAAATACCATAAGGGACAGTTAAGAATCTGCTGTTGCTATCTAGGGCTCATGAATCTCATGATGTGCAGAGAAACCATACATAGCAATTGCTTGACAGCTTTCTGCCAATCTCTTCTGAATTTTCACTGGAGAAACCTCCCCGGTGTCTTGGAGGAAGCAGAACTGCTGAGATGCTGATTCACTGTGTGAGGCTTAAACTCAGGATGCATTTATACATCCTGTACTCTCAGTGTTTGCACGAAGCTCTTAAACACAGGGCTGGGCAAGACAAGTTTGGGGCAGTGGGTTTTTTCTGTGTGTAGATCTCCGAACCTTTAGGATTATTCTGGCTTTGCAAATTTACTGATACAAATAAATATAGGGACTCGAGTTAGGCTGAGAGAAAATAGATGAGGTATGAATGAAATTTCTGCACTGATGGACTTTTAGTGGAAATCGTGAGGCTCAGTCCACTTCCCAAATGTAGGTCCCAGCCTTTTATAGACTGAGTGTTGTACCACGGATGGAGGCAGCACCAGAGAGGGGAAGGTCACTGGAATGTAAGCTGCCTTGGAAACCCGAGCCTTGATCTGTTGTCCAGGGCAAGTGGCAGCTTGTACTAGAGAAGGGAGGGGACAGAATTTACTGGAGTTTATCTGCCTGATAGGCATTTGCAGCAATAGAGTGAGTTTGGTTTTGGGTTTTTGTTTGGGCTGATAAAATCTTTCTGTTCACTTCTAAGCTGTGGGGTTGACAAGCTAGCCACAGGCTGTGGGATGGGAGAAACTGTGGAGCCATGTAGCCATGTGGCCAGGAAGGGTGGCTAGCTTCTCCCCTGCCCGACTACTCACTGCAGGGACAGGGCAGACATTTGCTAGGAAAAGAACTTTTGCTGGAGGGTTGACAGGGAACTGCATCTTCAGGAGAAGCAGTGTGGGACCCATTCCTGTCCCACAGCAGAGATTTTGGAATTGTCTGGAAGAGACGCCCTACCTGCGGGTGACCTCAGAGCTCCCCAGGTCACACATGGGCTCTTCTGCCCTTGTGGCTTGCTTCCCAGATGAGACAGCCAGTCCGTCCACTGGTTACAGCTTTGAACATGGAAGGAGCTCCGGGGCACTGCCAGCCCCTGCTACAGCATGGCTGGGCTGGGCCAGAAAAATCATGAGGGGAGATCCTCCCATTCCAGCTTCAAAACTGCATGTTTCTACCTGGCGTCAGAGAGGAAAACTGGCCTCCTATTCCCATGGGTTGACTTGAAGATACACGTTTTACTCCTGATGCCTTGCAAGAGTTGCAGAGGTGTTTAACACGTGCTGAAACATTAGGTTTTCTGCTTCAAGAAATACTCCCTCATCCTTCTTTTTCATTTGGTCTTAGTGTATGTAGCTCACCTGGCAGTCTCTTCTATGCAGCAACCAGAGTCACGTTTTAAAATGTAATCAGACTTCCAATCCCAGACATGATGGAATAATAAATATCAGACTTACCCTTCTTTCCCAAGCAATTGTGAATTTGGACAGAATGCACGAAGGAACTGTTTTCAAGAAGGCAACAACACTCAGCGCAGGTCTTTGATCCAACTGGAAGCATGTGAGTCAAGCCCCATATTCACTCTGGCTTTCTGTCTGAGAGTGCCTTCAAAACCAAGGCACAGGGAAACAGAGGCCACCAGAGAGCTGAGCACAAGAAACAGAGATCAGAGCAGAGGCAGCTGGAACTTGGCGAGGAGCTGGAACCGTAGTAGAGAGGAGGGTTCTGAGCAGAGACGGGACTTCAGAAGTCTTCAAAGTGATCTTGAGTCTTGGCTAAATGCTAAGTTGCATTTACACAGGGAACGACTCTTTGAGGCTTAGCAGAGAACAACTACTGGGCAGGACATTGCGAGGAAGAGGGTGAGCTAAGCGCGATCTGGAAGTCACACAGTCACATCCTGCTGGGAGACTCAAAGTTCTTTTGTTTTTTTCCTGAGACGGGAGTTTTGCTGTTGTCACCTAGACTGGAGTACAGTGGCGTGATCTCAGCTCACTGCAACCTGTGCCTCCCAGATTCAAGCGATTCGCCCACCTCAGCCTCCAGAGTAGCTGGGATTACAGGCACTCACCAACACATCCAGCTATTTTTGGTATTTTAGTAGAGATGGGGGTTCACCATACTGGCCAGGCTGGTGTTGAACTCCTGACCTCAGGTGATCCACCTGCCTCGGCCTCCCAAAGTGCTGGGATTACAGGCCTGAGCCACTGCACCCGGCCGAGACTTAAGTGTTCCAATCTGCTAGAGTAAGGAGAACTTACTGAGCTCCTTGAACATTGAATCTGAGATCACAGAAAGGTCATACCTTAGGAGTAAATTGCTCTAGCCTAAAGACTTGCTAAACTCTCCATAACAAAACCTAAAAACAAGCCTTGTTAGGATCAAGATGCTATGCCAGTCAACTAACACTCTGCCAGAATAAAACTCAGCACTTTTCAAACAAATTGCTATCTGCAATGTCCAGCATACAATTAAAAACACTCGCTAGACAAGAAGGACAATGAGACTAATAACAAAGAGAAAAGGTTGATAAATGCCAACCCATGTAAACAGTGAGCGAACAAATAGGAATTTCAGCAGAGAAGCAGCAATTTAAGAAACAACCAAATGGAAATTCCCAAACTAGAAAATAAAATATCTCAAGTGAAGAATTCACTGGATGGATGGCTGGACAGGGGTGGCTCACACCTGTAATACCAGCACTTTAGTAGGCTGAGGCAGGCAGATCACCTGAGGTCAGGAGTTTGAGACCAGTCTGGTCAACGTGGCAAAACCCCATCTCTACTAAAAATACAAAAATTAGCCAGGTGTGGTGGCAGGTGCCTGTAATCCCAGGTACTTGGGAGGCTGAGGCAGGAGAATCTCTTCAACCTGGGAGGTGGAGGTTGCAGTGAGCCGAGATTATGCCACTGCACTCCGGCCTGGGTGACAGAGTGAGACTCTGTCTCAAAAAATAAAAAAAGAAAAGAGAAGAAAAAAGAATTCACCGGCTGGATCTAAGGACAGTTTGGACACTGGACACTGGCAGAAGATAATGTCAGTGAGCCTTAAGACAGATCAATAAAAACTGTTAAAACTGAGCCACAGAGTAAAGAAACACTGAAAAGAAATTAGCAGAGCCTCAGTGACATGTGAGCGATAATATCAAATAGCCCAACACATGTACAATTGGAATTTAGGAGGTGAGAGAGAGATTGGGGCCAAAAAATATTTGAGGAAGTTTCCCCAAATTTGATGAAAAAATATCAGCCTACAGATTCTAGAATTTCAGGGAACCCCAAGCAGGGTAACTTATCACACCTGGCCAGGCGCGGTGGCTCATGCCCGTAAACCTAGCACTTTGGGAGGCTGAGGCAGGCGAATCACAAGGTCAAGAGATTGAGACCATCCTGGCCAACATGGTGAAATCCCCTCTCTACTAAAACTACAAAAAATTAGCCAGGCGTGGTGGTGTGTGCCTGCAGTCCCAGCTACTCGGGAGGCTGAGGCAGGAGAATTGCTTAAAACCAGAAAACAGAAGTTGCATTGAGCCAGGATCACGCCACTGCACTCCAGCCTGGCAATAGAGCAAGATTCTGTCTCAAAAAAAAAAAAAAAAAAAATTACGCCTAGGCCGGGCATGGAGGCTCATGCCTGTAATCCCAGCACTTTGGGAGGCCAAAGTGGGCAGATCACCTGAGATCTGGAGTTCAAGACCAGCCTGGCCAACATGGAAAAACCCCATCTCTACTAAAAACACAAAAATTAGCTGGGCATGGTGGCACACACCTGTAATCCTTGCTACTCAGGAGGCTGAGGTAGGATAGTTGCTTGAACCCAGGAGGCAGAGGTTGCAGTGAGCAGAGATTGTGGCCACTGCACTCCAGCCTAGGTGACAGAGCGAGATTCCATTTCCAAAAAGAAAAGAAAAGAGAATCACACCTAGGCACACTAGAATTAAATCGCTGAAAACCAGAAATAAAAATAAAATATTAAAGCAGTCAGAGGAAAGAAGGTACATTACATATAGGGGAACAAAAATATGGATATGTCTAACTTCTCATCAAAAATAATGCAAAGTCACAGAGAATGGAAGAACTTTTTTTTTTTGCCTTTTAAAATTAAGTTCTGGGGTATTTACATAGGGAACGACTCTGCAGGACGTGCAGGTTTGTTACATAAGTATACACATGCCGTGGTGGTTTGCTGCACCCATGAACCTGTCATCTACATTAGGAATTTCTCCTAATGCTATCCCTCCCCTAACCCCTACCCCCCAACAGGCCCTAGTGTGTGATGTTCCTGTTTCTGTGTTCATGTGTTCTCATTGTTCAACTCCTACCTATGAGTGAGAACATACAGTGTTTGGTTTTCTGTTCTCATGTTGGTTTGCTGAGAATGATGGTTTCCAGCTTCATCCATGTCCCTGCAAAGGACATGAGCTCATTCTTTTTTATGGCTGCATAGTATTCCATAGTGTATATGTGTCACATTTTCTTTATCCAGTCTATCATTGATGGGCATTTGGGTTGGTTCCAAGTCTTTGCTATTGTGAACAGTGCCGTGATAAACACGCCTGTGCATGTGTCTTTATAGAATGATTTACAGTCCTTTGGGTATATACCCAGTAATGGGATTGCTGGGTCAAGTGGTATTCTAGTTCTAGATCCTTGAGGAATCACCACACTGTCTTCCACAATGGTTGAACTAATTTACACTCTCACCAACAGTGTAAAAGTGTTTCTATTTCTCCACATCCTCTCCAGCATCTGTTGTTTCCTGACTTTTTAATGATTGCCATTCTAACTGGTGTGAGATGGAATCTCATTGTGGTTTTGATTTGCATTTCTCTAATGACCAGTGATGATGAGCGTTTTTTCATATGTTTGTTGGCTGAATAAATGTCTCCTTTTGAGAAGTGTCTGCTCATATGCTTTGCCCACTTTTTGATGGGGTTGTTTTGTAAACTTGTAAATTTGTTTAAGTTCTTTGTGGATTCTGGATATTAACTCTTTGTCAGATGGATAGATAGCAAAAATTTTCTCCCAATCTGTAGGTTGTCTGTTCATTCTGATGATAGTTTCTTTTTCTGTGTAGAAGCTCTTTAGTTTAATTAGATCCCATCTTTCAATTTTGGCTTTTGTTACCATTGCTTTTGGTGTTTTAGTCATGAAGCCTTTGCCCATGCCTATTTCCTGAGTAGGATTGCCTACGTTTTCTTCTAGAGTTTTTATGGTTTTAGGTCTTATGTTTAAGTCTTTAACCCATCTTAAATTAATTTTTGGTATAAGGTTTAAGGGAGGGGTCTGGTTTCAGTTTTCTGCACATGGCTAGCCAGTTATCCCAACACCATTTATTAAACAAGGAATCATTTCCCCATTGCTTGTTTTTGTCATGTTTGTCAAAGATCAGATGGTTGTAGTGTGTCGTGTTATTTCTGAGACCTCTATTCTGTTCCATTGGTCTATATCTCTGTTTTGGTACCAGTACCATGCTGTTTTTGTTACTGTAGCCTTGTAGTATACTTTGAAGTCAGATAGCATGATGCCTCCAGCTTTGTTCTTTTTGCTTAGGATTATCTTGGCTATGTGGGCTCTTTTTTGGTTCCATATGAAATTTAAAATAGTTTTTCTAATTCTGTGAAGAAGGTCAATGGTAGCCTGATGGGGATAGCATTGACTCTATAAATTACTTTGGGCAGTATGGCCATTTTCAAGATACTGATTCTTCTTACCCATGAGCATGGAATGTTTTTCCATTTGTTTGTGTCCTCTCTTATATCCTTGAGCAGTGGTTTGTAGTTTGAGAACATCTTTAAAGTTCTGGAAAAATTGTCTCAAAAATAATTGTGAAACAAAGACATTCAGATTGACAAAAATCTGACAAGGAGCAGTGGCTCATGCCTGCAATCTCAGCACTTTGGGATGGTGAAGTGGGTGGATCACAAGGTCAGGAGTTCAAGACCAGCCTGGCCAAGATGGTGAAACCCTATCTTAACTAAAAATAAAAAAAAATTAGCCAGCCAGCCGTAGTGGTGCATGCCTGTAATAGCAGGTTCTCAAGAGGCTGAGGTAGAGAATTGCTTGAACCCGGGAGGCGGAGGTTGTAATGAGCTGAGATTGCACCACTGCACTCCAGTCTGAGTGACAGAGCGAGACTTTGTTTCAAAAAAAAAAAAAAAGAGAGATAACACCGGTCTTACACAAAATCTTTCATAGAGGAGGGAGAAATACTTCCCAAATAATTTTATGAGGTCAATGTGTTAGTCCATTTGTGTTGTTATAAAAGAATACCAGAATACTTGAGACTGGATAATTTATAAAGCAAAATGTTTTTAAAAATTGTTGTAAAAGAAGACCTGAGACTGACTCATGGTTCTGTAGACTACAAGGAGTGTGGTGCTGGCATCTGCTTCTGGTAAGGGCCTCAGGAGGCTTCCAAGCTTGGTGGAAGGCAGGGGGAGTCAGTGTGTCACATGGCAAGAGAAGCAGCAAGAGAGGAGGAGATAAGGGCCCAGCCTCTCTTAAACAACCAGATCTAGCATGAAATCCTTACTATGGGGAAGACACCAAAGCATTCAGGAAGGATCCACCCCCGCGACCAGAATGCATCCCACCAGGCACCATCATCAACATTGGGGGTCCCGTTTTAACATGAGATTTGGTAGCAGACAAAACATCCAAGCTGTATCAGCCAGTATAATCATGATTTTTTTTAAAAAAGGAAAAGAAATTACAAACCAATATTCTTCATAAACACAGAGACACAATAAAACAAATTGAGCAGTGAGGGGGCCATCAGGCTTTGTTCTTCTTGAATGAAATGACATAAAATAAAATTGGCTTTGTTCTTCTTGAATGAAAATAATGTCAATAAACACTCATGGGTTCATTGTCAAGTAGAAGGCTGGGCATTCATGTGCAATATCTCATTGGATCCTCAAACTGGCAAGAAAAAATGATGTTTTCATCTGTTCAGATGAAGAATCAGGCTGAGAACAATCACATGGGTTTCCCAAGGCCGTTCCCATATAAGGCGGCACATGTGGGACAAGGATCCAGGTCTTCAAATGGCAAGGCAGGTTCTCTGTCGGAGGGCTCCCATGGAGAGACTTCCTTGCTGAATGAATAGTGGGGGTGTGTGGCTGGGACAGAGAGTCCCATTCCCATGGTGAATGTGATGCCATAGTAACGGCAGTGGGGAGTGTCCTGGAGATCTGTTCCTGAGGAAAGGACAATGAGGGTGTACCTAAGTAAGGAAAGAGGTTGCAATAGCTCAGTGGAGGGTGCGTGGAAAGTGAGCTCCTCGATCACACTGTTTTGTGTTCAGCATCTGACCTCTCAGTGTTCCTTCTGTTTGTAGAACTCTCTGGGGATCATTTTACCTTGCTCTCACAACGTTTGAAGCTGACGGGAGCTCCAAGTATCGATGACACCTGGGATGAAAGTGGCTCAGAGCTCCCTTACATGAGGCTGTGTAAGGGAGTCCTTCTGTTTTCCAGATGTCATTCTGGGCACTGAGCAGCTAGGGGACATGGCAGAGATTACACAAAGGAGCATCACCCAGACTGAGGGCCGGGGGAGCAGGACTTCTGAATGCAGCAGCATTTCTTAATCGCAGGACCACACTCGTGTACACACGTGCACGCGTGTGTGTGTTGAAGGATGATCCTGGAAAGAATATTTTTTCTTCATGATTTAGTGATGCATCTGACATAAAAATGACTACTGAGACCAGCTTCAGGAGCAATTAGAGGGGGAAGCTTGTTAAGAATGTCTAGTGCATTCTCAGAGTTTGGAGTTAATCAGAAGCAAATGGTTTTCAACGTTGGTATATTGCCACATTAGGAAAAAAACTATTCCTTGATGTAAGTGTTTGCAGTGGTTTAAACTATCTGTCTCCTCCACATGCCCACTGAGATGACGTTTCTTCCCCCAGCTGGAATTATTTAAGAGTGAAGTGAAGGCGATGTCTACTCTTATGCCTCATTGAGAAATAGTAAGAGGATCCCTTTGTTTTTTTCTTAGATGAGATTTTTAGGCATGGGGGGAAACAAAATGGGTTTTGAAATCAGGGAATTTTTACAAGCGATGTGTCTTGAAGGTGGGCTTTTGGCAAGTTTAGGACAGCAGGTCCCTCAGCCCCTCATCGTGGTCCATGTGCCCCCAGGGTTGGAGCAGTGAGCCCACTCGGTGTGAGCCTTGCCGTGTGTCTGTGCAGCAGTGAGGGAAGCTGAGGTCAGGAGGGAGCTCCTGTGGCTTCAGGCTGTTTTGATGAAGGTGCTGAATCTGCCAGTTCCCCAGCTAGGAGAAGTGAGCTCTCCCAGGCTTCTGCATTGTTGAGGTTAGGTCTCCTAAGGAGCAGAGGCTGATCCCATCCCCACAGCAGATGGGCAGGAGCACTCAGGTCATATGGATGAGGGTCCCCTCACCTGCTGCCGTGTGGTTGGGAGAGTGTGCTAGCGCAGCCCTGAGGGTACACCCCCGGGGGAAGAGTGCTTTCATCTCAGGATGCCAAGCTTCCTGAGCGAGAGTGGTAAAAGCTGGTCTTAGGCGCTAGGACACTCCGTCGTTTTCCTAAGTAGAGGTGGTAAATGTGGGGGCATGTTTTCCGGGGCTTCTTTGCTTACCTTGAGAGAGATGCCCTGTGGGCCTGGATGTCTTCTGGATGAAGAGGTGACCTGCATCTGGAATACTGAGATAGGGGGCGGCTCAGGGTCCCAGAGGTCAGGGAGGCTGGGCCATGGAAAGTTCTGAGAGTTTGTCCGTGAGGGCAGGCCGAGCTAGCACAGGTCCCTCGGTCCTACAGACCCTTCCCTCCAGCTCGAGGGATAATTAGGCCCTGGCAGTAGCCAGTGACCCCCACCCACGCTCGTCTTAAAATACTTTGAAAGCCAGAAGTCTGGTTGATGAATTGGGAGACGGGATACATCTGCTCTGAAGACCAGAACGCCTGTGCACACTGCTCAGGAGCCCCCACACCCACACACTCAGGAGCCCCACACACTCAGGGAGCCCACTTCATATTCATCAGATCTTTCACTGGCATGGCTGGAGTCCTCAAGGGAAAGGTCTTGATCCTGTCTTAGGGGAGGGATTATGTTTCCTGGCTGGGAGGCAGGGTCATCACTTGCCTTCTCTGGCGGCCTGACTCGGGGCCGTGCAGGCAGAGCAGGGGTGAAGGCTCCCGGAGACCCCTTCAGCATAGGGCTGGCAGCACTGAGAGAGGAGAGCCCACTGGTGTCCGTGACTGCACCAGTCCTACCTCCTGTCATTGATGACATTCCTCCCTTGTGCCATGTGGGCTGACCTCTATGTCTTATTTGCATGCTGTTTGCAAGTCACAGTTTAGGACTGACTGATAAGAGAGTCGCTAGCCCCCGCTGTTCCCTTTGCAGACCTTTGGAACTTTTTACGGTGGAGAATGACCTTTTCTGACTGTCCCAGTGGGCGGGACTCTTCCATCTATGACGTCCCACTTTCTCGGTTGCTGTTCAGACTTCCTTGTGCTTGCCTTTGTTCCACAGCTTCTCTTGTGTTCCCGTCTTACTGCTTTGCCTGGCTCTCAAGTTCCTGGGGAGGGGCTGTATTTGATCCTGATGTGCAGCCAGCTGGGCGCAGTGTGTTCCCAGCAAGCTGTTGTTAATACTCACCAGCACCAGCTCACTTGTCGTTAATACTCACCGGCACAGGTCACGTGATGCACACCCAGGTGGGGTTCACTCCATTTTGCTCATTCTGACCCCAGATTCCGTCCTCTAACAAAGAGGCCCTATCCCAGACAGGAGTCTCTAGACTGGGTCTCTCTTGTGACTCAGGACTTTGAGAAGACGCAGGATTTCTTGAGAACTGCAGGCCCTGTGGTCTGAGGTGACCTTTGTGTGTGGTCCCGTCACAGATCAGCATCCAGGATAAGATGCCCTGTGGGCTGTGATGCCCACCTGTGGCACCCAGTTTGCTTCTAGGTTCAGGCCTCAGGCCACGTGGGCTGGCCACCCAGGACGTCTGCTCTGCCCTTCAGAGCTTTGAGCTCTGGATGGGGAGAGCCCTGGGACTGAGCTTTTGCCATGGCCTGTGATCTTTATATAGAAGATCAGGGTTCTCCCAAGCGCTGGGATGGGCAGACCTTGGTGGGAACTGAAACCAGAGGTCCTATTGTGTCGTGCTGGCAACTTTCCCACTGTGGCAGAGGCTCAACGGCCCGTCATGGTCAAAGTGATCACCATATATTGAGCCTTTTCTATGGCCGGGCTCTGTGCCAACACATCAGCATTTAACTCTCAACAATGGAATAAGCCCATTTCACAGATGAGAGGGGTTGCAGAGTCTGTCCAACGTCATGGTAGTGGAACCAAGGAAAAAACTCAGGGCTGGCAGCGTCACATGCCTTTAGAGCCTTGACCTTGTGTGCCAAGCCCATTTCTTGAAGAATCACCTTCTGTCCTAAGTGAGGGGAAGGGCTCAGTGCTCCTTCCTCTGGAACTTGACTTCCTTCACCTGCCTCCTGCCACCATCATAGAAGGTGGAGCCGGATGACCTTCTCCTTCACAGGTGAGGCACCCTCCCACAGCCACACTGGAATCTCTGTTTCCTGTAACTGATTTGCTCTGCCCAACGAGGCCTTGGAGTGGAAGGTCCAGATTGCTCCCTGGCTGGGCTCAGGCCCTTGTGTCATTTTCAGGGTGCCAAGTCAGGATGGAAGGAGGGTGCTTGGTGCTCTTGGGAGGCTGCTTTCCTCCATCTCTCGGGACCAAGGAGCTGACAGAGTACTTTACTAAACAGCCCCACCACCCTCCACACACACATACATGCCAGCACACAGACACACATGCACACACACGTGTGCACACACACACACGAATGCACATGTGCACACACAGTGGACGGGCCCAACTCCCACCTCTGTTCTTTTTCTCGCTTAGTCCCCCAGACTCCTTTCAAAAGCCAGAAGAGGAGGATATCGAAGGCATGGTTGCTGGGTGGGTTTTGTGGCCTGGCTCTGCCACAGGGGTACCAGGGCACCCCTCCCACTGAGCCTTCGTCCCCCTGCCTCCCCTCCCACTGAGCCTCCGTCCCCCTGCCTCCTCTCCCACTGAGCCTCCGTCCCCCTGCCTCCCCTCCCACTAAGCCTCTGTCCCCCTGCCTCCCCTCCACTGAGCCTCCATCCCCCTGCCTCCCCTCCAATGAGCCTCCATCCCCCTGCCTCCCCTCCACTGAGCCTCCATGCCCCTGCCTCCTCTCCCACTGAGCCTCCCTCCCCCGTCTCTCCTCCAATGAGCCTCCATCCCCCTGCCTCCCATCCCACTGAGTCTCCATCCCCCTGCCTCCCCTCCACTGAGCCTCCGTCCCCCTGCCTCCCCTCCACTGAGCCTCCATCCCGCTACCTCCCCTCCACTGAGCCTCCATCCCCCTGCCTCCCCTCCACTGAGCCTCTGTCCCCCTGCCTCCCCACTGAGCTAAGCCTTCTCAGACACACTCCTTAAGGCCTCAGCCTCGGGCCTCTACCATCAGGCAGCCCTGGCCTTTCAGCCCTTTTCTCTCCTTTCTTTCCTCCACAGATGCCTTTTTTTTTAACTCCAGTCTGACTGGTCCCCCCTGACTGCTGAGCACATCTTGCTCTTTGCCACCAGTGCCTCCTGCTCAGGCACTTCCCTTGCCTGCAGGGCCACCCCTGGCCATTCCCTCACTGTCCTTCAGGCTCAGCTGCAGTCCCAGGTGTTCCACACCCACGGTGATCACAACCTCTGGGCTGTCCGCTTGGCACCTGCTCCTGCTCTGCCCTAAGGACATTCTTCTCTTTCTCGAGGAGACTCCTTCAACTGTCTATGCCTGCTGTCCCACTGACTGCAGGGTCCTATGAGGACACTTGTGTATCCTTGTCACTTAGGTGCTTATTACATATTTGTACATTTTGAAAAGGCTTAACGTCTGAGGTTAAGACCTCTTGTGTCACCCTTTTGTGTAGTCCAGCGGCCTGCAGGCTGGGAGGGGCGTGGCTGCAGGGAATTGCATCAGTGGTGTCTGGGGAATGGTCTGGTTTGGACAGTGGCAGGTGAATTTCATGTTCCTGCCACCACCCTGTCTTGGAGGGGTGGGAGGGGCACATCAGACATGTCAGCTTGTATACGTTCAGGTCCCTCTTTGGTTTGACAAGGCAGAGGGTGTGTTGCTGGCATCTTGACTTTGGGGAGGCCGGTTAGCTGTGAACTATCACTGGAGCTTTTTCAGTTACAACAAAGGGAGGCTGTGAATTGTGACTCCTCTCTGGATTTCAGCCTGTCTTCTCCCTTTTGGAAGAAGATTACCTTCTGGCAGAAATTAGTGCATTCATCTTCTATTTCAGGAAAAAAAGGTTGTCTTCTTTGAAATAGGCTCTTACTGTTCTAGGCATGAGGACAGGTTGGCCTTTACGCTCCTTAAGCACAGTGGCGGCGTCTCGGTTGCACTTGCCTTTGAGGCACACGGTGGCGGGACATGTGCCCTCCCTTCCTCACCCACATGACGGCTCAGTTTTCCTCCGTGCTGTGTCAGGAAGATGTTCAGGACCTCGTGGACCCTGCTGAACTCTGGAAAACGTGGGAGCCACAGGCAGATGCTGTGGGTCTGGGCAGACGAGGGCAGGCCGGAGAGGTCAGACTCAGCTCCAGCAAGCTCATCCGACCCCGGGGCACGTGCCCTGGCCCATAGCACGCTCACTGTGACCAGGTAAGAGGACCGGAGGTGTGTCCTGCCTGACTGCAATGCTGAGAGCTGGCTGGCCACCCTGACCCTTTGTTTTTTGAACTTTGTGACATTTCTCTTCTGGGCCTCATATATGTCACTCATTGCATGGCATTATGCTTTGATGCTTTTACTGTGGGCATGTCTTCTCAGTGACCGTGCTCTGGGCCAGGCACGAGGCTCTTAGCGAGGTGATCGCTTTGAGGCCCCCACATTACATACCAAGCTGGCTTGCCCATGGCTCTTCAAATGAGTATTGATCATTGCTGTTTTCCCTCTTTTATGTGTGAAATACTGTCTCACAGTTAAGCCTCACATTCCAGTCAAGTGACCAACAGAGTACTTTCCTTCAGCTGATTTCATCATCTTTGTATCTTGAGCTTTAGAGTTGCTAGAGCCTAATCTAACCAACTCTTGATTCGTTATTATGAATTCACCATTTTGGATTAGATGCGACGACCTGTAAATCCCGTCCTCCCTGACCCACCCATTGATGGTGAAAGCTTGGGGAGCATCAGGATTTGAACAGAACCTAAGCAAAGTGCAGAGAGGGCAGTAATAAGTCAGTTGCTGAACCTCACAGTGGGCTCCATGGCTGCGATTGCCTGGGACTGTCTGCCTGGAGGGAAGAGGCTACCCCCCATCTCTGTTCTCAGTACTGTGCTGTGCACAGGCAGGCATCCGGTAAATGTTTGCTGGATACATTGTCAAACAAGGATATTATTCAGAGTTGCCTTCTAGCTCACAAGTCTGTGAACAGCCGAACCCATGATTATATGTACCACTAGTCCCCTCTTATTTTTGTGGGAGTGGTAAGGAAAAACAATAACTCGAGTCTTAACTATATCTCCCACGTTAGGTTTGTAAATAATGAAAATAAAGGTTAATTTTTCCCTTTCATTGGATTACCTGGAACATCCCTACTTTAGGAATTAAAAATGACCAGAAAAGGTTGTTCCACATGAAACCTTCAAGCTTTTGGTGTTTCGCTAATCTATTTCAGCAGAAGTCACTGATTTTCTGCATACTTCATGTTAGGAATCTGGTGTGCTGAGATTAGGACACCTGTGACTGAGATGATTTCTTTGGCACCCACGCAAGACAAAAGGTAGGTGCTCAGAGGAGCAAGGCAAATGTATATTTAGCAATGCCGTCAGTGCCTTCACGTTTAATACCAGAAGGGTAAAAGGGACAAACCGCCGGTACATGCAACAGCTTGGATGAAGCGCAGAAGCATCACACTTTGTGAAGGAAGCCAGTCTCAAAATGTTACATACTGTACGATTCCATTTTTGTGACATTCTCAAAGAGACAGAATGATCGTGACGGAGAACAGATCAGTGGTTGCCAGGGGGAAGAGCGTGTGGCTATAAAGGAGCAGCATGGGGGAAGTTTGTTTTTGGGAGGGGCGGTGATGGGACAGTTCTGCATCCTGACTGTGCTGGTGGCTGCATGACTCTACACGTGTGTCAAAACCCAAACCAAGTCTGATTGATGGTGTGAGCCTTTAGAAATAACGTAAAATACCTCCGGAAGGGGGAGCAGTGCCTTCCAGGGGTGTCTAAGGGAGGGAATGCAGTCATAGGTTCTAGTTTCTGTTTCTGGTCGCACTAGTAAAGTCCCTTCCTCATCCCTCTTTTCTGCATATCACTAGAGACAGACACTAAAACCAGGGCTTCAGGCTGCTAAAAGCCCAAAACAAAACAAAACAGAACAACAACAACAACAACATGGGCAAGCTTGGCAGTCACTGACAACAGGCTCAGACCCCACCCCTCCCTCCAGAGGCAAGGGGTTTGCTCTGTGCTGAGGTTTAAACGCATCCCCAGCCTAGGGCTCACTTCCATGTCGTGAGTGTCAGTCATTCTGCCGACAGCAGCTGTCAGGACTCCCTGAAGGTCACAGTCTGGTTTCCTCTGCTGCATAGAAGATTGTGGAATTTGCAGCTCTGCCCCAGACTTAAGGTAAAGTAGGGCACAGGTTTAGGTGGATTTTTTTGGGCCGCTTTCAGGATTTATTTCCTTTTGAGACTATATGAATGTGTTTGTTTATATGAAATTGATGAATTTAGAACAGTTATTCCTGTTCAGCTCTTGATTTACTCCTCTGAAATATTTTCTTGTCTGAAGTCATGCACGCGTCCAAAACTCTCCCCAGCACAATTGTGCCTCGTCTCAGCGAGGGACTCCACCATCCACTCGCATGCCCGAGTGTGAAACCTGGGTGCATGCTTGCTATGTCTTTGCCTCACTTCCCGGCCCTGCTTCAGGCACCATGTCCTGTGTATTCTGTCCTCAAATTGGCCGGCTCCTCCTGTCCCATGCCACCAGCCAGCCCTCCTGCCCCCCACTCACAGTTCTGCCCTTGTCTTAGGCCATTTGAGCTGGTGTAACAAACATCTGGAGATTCATTGCTCACAGTTCTGGAGGCTGGATGTTGTAGATCAAGGTGCCAGCAGATTCAGTGTCTGGTGAGCACTCACTTTCTGGTTCATAGGCAACACCTTCCTGCCGTGTCCTCTCATGGTGGAAGGGGCAAGCGAGCTCTCTGGGTTCTCTCTTGGCTCCACCACCTAATGCCATCACCTTGGGGTAAGATTTCAACATAGGAATTTTGAGGGGCATGAACATTCAGACCGTAGCAGCCCTGTAACCAAGAGGATGGATCTTCCTCACGCTTGAATTTGATCATGAGATCCTCGGTCTGAAATCTCGCCATGCTTTAATTCCCTTTAGCGTAGAATCCAAACTCCTCAGCATGGTGTAATAATCATCTAGCCCTCTCTACTTAATCCCCTTCCCCACCCCAATCCAGCTCTCAAAACTTCAGTGATCCTGAATTTCTTCCAGGGCCTTGACCAGGTTATGTCCTCCCCTGACTCCGGGCCTTTACATCCGCCATGCCCTGGACTTGGAATCTTCCCTTTTCCTTCCCTCCTTCCCACACACGGTATTTGTCTGGCATGTTTTTCATTCACCCATTCAACTTCATCTGGTTCTCACTTTCTTCTGAGCTAAGCATCCGTCCTTCCTGCCCTCAAAACCACCAATCCTTCTATCCCAACATCTGCCCCACGGTGTGTGTCATAATTGCCCCAGATGTAGGCCATAAGATCTTCGCTGTCAAGGCCCTCCCTTTG
Organism: Aotus nancymaae; assembly: GCF_030222135.1. NCBI lineage: Eukaryota > Metazoa > Chordata > Mammalia > Primates > Aotidae > Aotus > Aotus nancymaae. Next base: position 2,985,537 of record NW_026988546.1, on the reverse strand, counting down.
TTGTCACTATGGTATCCTGGGCACCTAGCATGGTGCTTGTAGCTAGAAGCTGCTGAGAACAAATTTTCTGAAGAATGGACAGAGGCATCTGTGAGATCCCAGAGCCAGCCACTGATAGGAATTTTTTTTTTTTTTTTTTTTTTTTTTGAGACAAGGTGTCCCCTGTTGCCCAGGCTGGAGTACAATGGTGTGATCACAGATCATGGCAGCTTCAATCTCCCAGGCTCAAGTGATCCTCCAACCTCAGCCTCCTGAGTAGCTAGACCACGGGTGCATGTCACCACACCTGGCTAGATTTTAATTTTTTGTTGTTGTTGTTGAATTGAGATCTTGCCCTAACTCCTGAGCTCAGGTGATCCTCCCACCTATGCCTCCCAAAGTGCTGGGATTATAGACATGAGCCACCAAGCACAGCCACCAACAGGAATTTAATGAGTGACATCCAGGTGCAGGTCCCTGTCTTCCAGTTTGTTTACATTCTGCTTAGGGAGATCGTAACTGTTGACATATTTGAAAATAGTTTTTAACCATGGGACATGGTCTCCAAATGCCATCCAGGGAGAGGACGGAGGCTGAGGAGTTGAGGCTGTTGGAGAAGGTTCACAGAGCTCCTTTCCCCACACCATTTCTTGCCTATTTTCTCATCATGTATATGTAAATATATTGGCCTCACTTCTCTCGCTACACAGATTGCCACCCGCTCACCAGCGCTGGGCCAGAAGGGCCCTCCCCGCACCCTTCAGTGCATGACTTCAGGTAACCCCAAGGATTTTCCGTAGCACCTCGGGAAATCACATCTCTGGCTGTTTTGTATGGCCACTCTGCCCAGCCTCTCATGTTCATGCTGCTTTTGTGTGGCATGGTTGTGTTGTTGCTTCGGTGCCCTAATTTACATTGACACTCTTCCCCATGTGGCCTCTCCTGAGCCATCCCTCTCTTGCAGGGTGGCTTTGCAGCCAAATCATTAATGGAGATGCGATGGGAGGGGTGTTCTCACCCTCTTCCCACTCTGCTTTCCCTCCCTCTCTAGCTAAAATATCGCTTTCTGCTTGGAAAACAGTCTTGAATCAAAGCTTAAGCAGAAACATTGCTGATCTGAACTATATAGCCAGCGCCACTGGCGGGGGAAGAGGAAGTGGTGTGTAGGGGTGAGTGCGGGCATGGAATAGCTGAGTGTGCTTTGGGCTCTTTTGAGAGGAGAAAGCCCATTGCTGCTTGACCCTGGCTGCCCGTCGGAATCACCTGGGGAGCTTGAACACAGCCTGATGCCCATGCTCACACCCAGTGAATTCAGGCAGAGCCTCTGGGGGTGGCACCCAGGGTCTCCACTGTGCAGGACATGGGCATTTGGGTGGATGTGATCATAAGTATTTGCTGATTCTTATGTCCTGACTGGGCTACCCCGATGACATGGGTTTCCTCAGTAAAAGACAACCTGTTCAAAATGAGGAGGACAGAAATAGGCGTGGGAGACTTTTTTTCTTTTTAACTATCATTTAATTAAATGAGTAACTGGGGGAAAATACACTACAGAAGCAATAGAAGTAAAAAGGTATAATCCCCTCACCAGAATAAAGCCATTGTGTATCTTTCCAGATGTCTTTGACACATTTACACAGCAGGATGGGAAAATAGGGCTCCTTCTCTCCTCTTGACTGAGGACAGTTCCGTGGCATCAGACAACTCCTTGTCCCATGGTGTGATGAAGGCAGATTGGCCCTAGTGACCTCCAGCCTGCTACAGAGGTTCACCTTCAGTTGGAGAGGAACTCGTTGGAGAATGGTGCAAGGAGCCCATTTCCCTCCCTGTGCTCCGCTCCCTGCTGCTGTGCCTGGAGGCTGGGGCATCTGGGAAGGGCCTTTCTGAACCAGTGGTGCTCCTGCAAGGGGTGATGTCAGGGTGCGGGCTCCCCACACGGAAGCTAACCAGGGGTTTGTGAGCTGGTGTTGGAGAGGCCATGCCCAGGTATCAGACCAAAAAAAAATGTGTGGCTGAGATCCCTGGGAGTGGCAGAGCTGGGCCACAGAGTGAGTTTAGTAAGCGTGAGGAAGGGTGCAGTGGGTTTCTGCTTTCACTGTAAGGAGTCCAACTGGGTCTGTCACTGGCTACATTTGCATATATGTATGTATACATATTAGGATTTAGGTTTTTTTGCAAAACTGAAATCATACTATATATGCATGTTTTCCTCAGATCATTTTATTTTATTTTATTTCATTTTATTGAGACTGAGTCTCACTCTGTTACCCAGGCTGGAGTGCAGTGGTGCAATCTCGGCTCACTGCAACCTCCACCTCCAGGGTTCAAGTGATTCTCCTGCCTCAGCCTCCCAAGTACCTGCGACTACAGGTGCCCGCCACTATACCGGGCTAATTTTTGTATTTTTAGTAGAGATGGGGTTTCACTATGTTGACCAGTCTGATCTTGAGCTCCTGACCTCAAGTGATCCACCTGCATTGGCCTCCCAAAGTGCTGGGATTATAGGCATAAGCCACCACGCCCAGCCTGCTCAGATCATTTTTTTTTAATTACAATATATTTTATTGATTTTTTTTTTTTTTTTTTTGAGACAGAGTCTTGCTCTGTCACCCAGGATGGAGTGCAGTGGCACAATCTTGGCTCACTGCAACCTCCGCCTCCCAGGTTCAAGCAATTTTCCTGCCTCAGCCTCCTGAGTAGCTAGGATTACAGGAACATGCCACCATGCCCAGATAATTTCTGTATTTTTAGTAGAGACAGGGTTTCACCATGTTGGTCAGGCTTGTCTCGAACTCCTGACCTTGTGATCTGCCCGCCTTGGCCTCCCAAAGTGCTAGGATTACAGGCCTGAGCTACTGCAACTGGCCTATTTTATTGGTACTTCTATGTCCATAAAGAGATCTACCTCGTTTCTTTTAGCTACCCTTTAGTAGTTAATCATTTTCTTACCAAGGAATATTTATGATATGTATAATTTTTTAATACAAACCTGATTGCACGGAATCTATTTATTCATTTATCTACATTTGCCTCTATGAATATTTCTGTAGAATAAATTCCCAGAGGTGGAATTGCCTGGTCAAAGGATGAGCACATTTAAGATTTTGATAGAGATTGCCAAATGGCTGTCCAAGAAAGGTATATGATGTTTTAACTCCTACAAGCAGCATATTGGCATGCCTATTTCCTCATACTCTGCCAATGATGAGTAGTGTCTACCGTCTTAAATTTCCCGGAGTCTGATTGTTACATTTAACTTTCTTTGGGAGTGCCCATTTTGTATTTGCTATCACATGAATTGTTTTTACGTATCCTTTGCCTACTTTTTTTTTTTTTTTTAGATAAAGTCTTGCTCTGTCACCAGGCTGGAGTGCAGTGGCATGATCTCGGCTCACTACAACCTCCACCTCCCAGGTTCAAGCAATTTTCCTGCCTCAGCCTCCAAGTAGCTGCCACGCCCAGCTAATTTTGTATTTTTAGTAGAGACCAGATTTCACCATGTTGGCCAGGATGGTCTTGATCTCTTGACCTTGTGATCTGCTGGTCTCTGACCTTGTGATCAGCCTCCCAAAGTGCCTGCCAGGACCTCTTTATAAATCAAGGATGGATACAGTCATGCAGATGTCCTTTATGGTATATATTATATATACTTCCTCCTAGTCTGACTCATGTCTTTCCAATTTATTGAAAGCTTTCACAGTATAGAAAATGGTTGAAATAAATAAGATAGAAAGTCACATACTTTCAGGACAAAAAATGTAAAGGGCTTGATTTGTATACAGTCTTCCAAATTCTGTTCAATTTGACCAAATAAGAAATAAAAAAAATCCAGGATTTACATTGTTATAACTGTCTTGGATTGCTAATGTTTAATTTCCTCCTCCTTACTTTTAAAACAATTGAGATATAATTAACATATCCCTAAACAAGGTGGTGAACCATCAACACTATTTAATTCTAGAACATTTTCATTACCCCAAAATAAACCATATACCTATTACAGGTTGAGCATCCCAAATCCAAAATTCTGAAACCCAAAAAGCTCCAAAGTTTGAATTTTTATTTTATTTTGCTTTTGAGACAGTCTCAGTCTGTCGCCCAGGAGAAAAGCCTTGGCTTTTCTTTGTGGGAAGTTTTAAAAGTCTTAATTCAATCTCTTTCGTCGTTTTGGTCTATTCATAATTTTTATTTCATCTTGAGTCAGTTTTGGTAGTTTGTGTCTTTCTAGAAATTTGACCATTTAGGTTATCTAGTTGGCATGCTATTGTTGGTATTATTTCCTTATCTTTGTTTCTGTAAGGTTGGTAGTGATATCTCCTCTTTCATTCTTAATTTTTGTAATTTAAGCCTTTTATTCTTTCTTGTTGGCCAGTCTAACTAAAGGTTTGTTGATTTCATTGATGTTTTCAAAGAACCAACTTTTGGTTTTGTTAGTTTTCTTTGTTTTTCTATTCTCAATTTCATTAATTTATTCAGAGTATAGCGGTGTGATCTCAGCTCACTGCAGCCTCTGCCTCCCAGGTCCAAGTGATTCTCCTGCCTCAGCCTCCTGAGTAGTTGGGATTACAGGTGACTGCCACCACACCCCACTAATTTTTGTATTTCTAGTAGAGACAGGATTTCACCACATTGGCCAGGCTGGTCTCGAACTCCTGATCTCAGGTGATCCACCTGCGTTGGCCTCTCAAAGTGCTGGAATTACAGGTGTGAGCCACCTCACTCAGCCCCTAAAGTTTGAAATTTTTTGAATATCGACATGTGACTTAAATGAAATGCTCATTGTAGCATTTCAGATTTAGGAATTTTGGATTTGGAATGCTTAACTGGTAGGTATAATGTAAAATATTCAAAAATCTGGAAAACCTTCAATCTGAAACACTTTTGATCCCAAGCATTTTGGTTAAGGGATACATAATTCATAGTATTCTTTAAACATTTTGTAGAATTCATCTGTTAGAAGCCACCTGGGCCTTCGCTTTTCTTTGTGGGAAGTTTTAAAAGTCTTCAATCTCTTTAGTTGTTTTTGGTCTATTCATAATTTTTATTTCTTCTTGAGTGAGTTTCGGTATTTACGTCTTTCTAGAAATTTGACCATTTAGGTTATCTAGTCTGTTGGTATGCCATTGTTGTTATTATTTCCTTATCATCTTTATTTCTGTAAGGTTGGTAGTGATATCTCCTCTTCATTTGAGCCTTCTATCCTTTCTTCTTGGTCAGTTTAACTAAAGGTTTGTTGATTTCATTGATGTTTTCAGAGAACCAACTTTTGGTTTTGTTTTCTTTATTTTTCTATTCTTAATTTCATTAATTTTTTGCTAATCTTTATTATTGTTTTTCTCCTGTTTGCTTTCCGTTTCTCTTGCTCTTTTTCTGATTTCTTAAAGTGAAAGTTTATGCAACTGATTTGAGGCTTTTCTTCTTTTTTAATATAGTCATTTATAGCCATAAGTATCCTTGCAAGCACTGTTTTAGCTGCATCCCATAAATGTTGATATGTTGTGGTTTTGTTTTTATTAATATCAAAGTATTTTCTAATTTACGATTTCTCCTTTAATCCATTGGTTATTTAGGAGTGTGTTGTTTAATTTCAATCTATTTGTAAATTTCTCAAATTTCATTTGTTAATCATTTCTAACTTAATTCTGTTGTGGTTGGAGAACATACTTTTTATGATTTAAATTTTCAAAAATTTGTTGAGACTTATTTTATGACCTAACAGATGGTCTATCCTGAATAATGTTCCATGTGCCCTTGAGAAGAATGTGAATTCTGTTATTATTGGATGAGTGTTCTATAGATGTCTGTTAGGTCTTGTTGGCTTATCATGTTTTTCAAGTCTCCTATTTTCTTATTGATCTTATGTTTAATTTTTCTGTTAATTATTGAAGTAGGATATTGAAGATTCCAACTATTACTGCTGTCTTTCTTCAATTTTGTCAGCTTTGCTTCATGTATTTTGGGCCTCTGATATTAGATGCACGTGTGTGTATGGTTGTTAAATCTTGATTCATTGGTACTTTTATCATTATATAATTTCGCACTTTGTAGTAATTTTTATCCTAAAGAGACAATATTTTTTCTGTTATTAGTATAGCTACTCCAGCAGCTCTGTTTTGGTTACTGTTTTCTTTTTTTTTTTTTTTTTTGAGATGGAGTTTTGCTTTGTTGCCAGTCTGGAATGCAGTGGCACGATCTTGGCTCACTGCACCTCTGCCTCCTGGGTTCAAGTGATTCCCCTGCCTCGATCTCCAGAGTAGCTGGGACTACAGGCGCTAACCACCATGCCTGGCTAATTTTTTTGTATTTTAATAGAAACAGGGTTTCATCTGTTGGCCAGGATGATGTCAATCTCCTGACCTCGTGATCAGCCTGCCTTGGCTTCCCAAAGTGCTGGAATTATAGGCGTGAGCCACTATGCCTGGCCTAGTTACTGTTTTCATAGTATATCTTTTTCTTTTCCATTTGTTTACTTTCAACCTATTTGTGACTTTGAATTTAAATGTGTCTGTTGTATACAGCATGGATGTAGATCTTTTTAAAATTTTATTCTATTAATATCTGCCTTTTAATTGGAGTATTTGAATTATTTTTACTTAACGTAATTTTTAATAAGGTGGGATTTACATCTGCCATTTTGCCCTTTGATTTCTGTACATTTTATGTCTTTTTATGTGTCTCTATTCCTCCATTTATCCTTTGATGCTCAATAGATATTTCCTAGTGTACCATTTTAATTCCTTTGTCATTTCTTCTACCATGATTTTTTAGTCATTTTCTTAGTAGTTTCCCTGGGGTTTCAGATTGCATCTTAATTGATAACAATCTAGTTTGGATTAATACCAACTTAATTTCAATAGCATACAAAAATTTTGCTCTTACATGTATCTCTTTCCTCCTCCCTTTTCTGTGCTGTTATTCTTATATACATTATGTCTCTATATGCTTACTAACACAGATTTATAGCTATTGGTTTCCACAGTTGCCTTTTAAATTAGAAAGAAAAAAGTTACAAACAAAAATGTATTTGTACTATTTTTTAATTTTTACCCATGTAATTGCCTTTGCTAGTACTCTTTATTCTTTCATGTGGATTTGAATTACTGTTCAATGCTCATTTCATGTAGGACAAGTTTGCTAGTGATCATTTCTCTACAGCTTTTGTTTATCTTGGAATGTCTTAATTTTCCCTTCTTTTAAAAATTGAGGTGAAATTCATATAACATAAAATTAATCATTTTAAAGTGAATGACTTAGTGACACTGCACTTACAATGTTGTGCAACCACCACATGTATCTAGTTCCAAAACATTTTCTTCACCCCCAAAAGAAAACTCTGTACCATTAAGCGATTTCTCCCATTCCTTTTATTTTGGAAGGATAGTTTTGCTGGATATAGTGGTCTTGGTCCACGGTCTTTCTATTGCAGCCTGAACAGTTCATCTCACTGCCTTTTGGCATCCATGACTTTTCATGACAAATCAGTTACTAATTTTATTGAAGATCTCTTACATATGATAAGTCACTTCTCTCTTGCTGCTTTCAAGATTCTCTTTGTCTTTGGGTTTGACAGTTTGATTATGACATGTCTAGGTGTCAATCTCTTTGAGTTTATCCTCCTTTAAGGTTGTTGCACTTCTTGGATGGGTTGTGTTTTCCTCAAATTTTGGAGGTGCTCAGTTACTAGTTCTTTGAATATTCTTTTGGCATCTTTCTCTTCCCTCACTTTCTGTGACTTTCAGTATACACAGGTTAGTATGCTCAGTGGTATCCTACCCTACAGTGTTTTAGGCTCTGTTCTTTTCTTTTTCCTTTTTTTCTTTGTCACTCAGGCTGAAATGCAGTGGCATGATCATGGCTCATTGCAGCCTTGACCTCCAGGGTGCAAGCAAATCCTCTGCCTCAGCCTCTCAAGTAGCTGGGACTACAGGTGCACACAACATATTTGGCTAATTTAAATTTTTTTAAAATAGAGATAGGACCTTGTTACGTTGCCCAAGCTGGTCTTGAACTCCTGACCTCATGCAATTCTCCCACCTTAACCCCCCAAACTACTGGGATTACAGGCATGAGCCACTGTGCCGAGCCATTTTTCTTCATTGTTATTTTTTCTATTCCTTAGATTGACTAATCTCAATGGATTTGCCTTCAAATTCACTGAATCTTTTTTCAGTTTAGATATGCCATTATGCCCCTCTAGTGATTTTTAAATTTCAGTAATTGTAATTTTCAACTCCAGACTTTCTATTTGATTCTCTTTAAAAATTTTTCCTTATGTGTATTGTCTATTTGGTGAGGAATCATTCTCATACTTTCCTTTACATATTTTTCTTGATTCTTTGAAAATATTTAAATTAATTTATTAACGTTCTTTGTCTAGGAGATCTGACTGAGCTCACTGTATACAGACCATATTTTCTTGTTTCTTTTTATGTCTTGTAATTTTTGTTGAAAATTTTAAAAATATAATATAGCAACATCGAACATTAGATTCGTTCCCTCTCCTCACGGTTTGTTATTGTTGTTCTTTGTTTATTGGCTTTTCTAAACTAATTCTGTAAAGTTTACATTTTTGTCATGTGTGGTCACTGAAGTCTCTACTTAGTTGGCTTAGTGATCAGCTAATGATCAGACAGATTTTCTTAAACACTTAGAACTAATAAATCTCCCAATACTTGCTGAAATCTCTGTGTACATGTTGGGACACTCCTTTCAACACTCAACCAGGCAGTTGACAACTCTGTCTAAACTCTCACTTCCTATTTGTGCAGAATCTCAAGATCAGCCTTGAGAGCTTAGAGCCTTCTCAGGTCTTCCCTGAGTATATGCGCAGGTGATACTCTAGATAACCAGGGATATGCTGCGCTTCCTTGCAAGCTTTTTAGTTCATGTGTTGTTTGCCCCAACTGTTATTCACTGCCTTAGGCAGCTGTGAAGTTAAATATTTTGCCTATAATTGTCTTCAGCAAGCACCTCAGTGGGAGAGAAGGGCTTTTCACACTGGATGACTTCTAACTCAGGTCAGAGTAGGTTTTCCTTCTTGCAAGTGAGGTTTTCCAGGGAACCACCAGCCAGGTAAATTAATGACAGATTTCTGAGAACTAAGCTTTGAAGAATCTTCAACCCAGTTGTCCCCTTCCAGTGGCTGCCAGGCTGCTGGTTTACACTGTTATTGGGAAGCTGTCAGTTGTCAAGGCTGCCATGGAACTAGAGAGCAGGGTAGTGAAATATAGCAAGTTAAAATGCTGTAAAGCGGCCAGGCGTGGTGGCTCATGCCTGTAATCCCAGCACTTTGGGAGGCCGAGGCAGGTGGATCACGAGGTCAAGAGATCGAGACCATCCTGATCAACATGGTGAAACCCCGTCTCTACTAAAAATACAAAAAAATTAGCTGGGCATGGTGACACGTGCCTGTAATCCCAGCTACTCAGGAGGCTGAGGCAGGAGAATTGCCTGAACCCAGGAGGTGGAGGTTGCAGTGAGCCAAGATTGTGCCATTGCACTGCAGCCTGGGTAACAAGAGCGAAACTCTGTCTCAAAAAAAAAAAAAAAAAAAAAAAAATGCTGTAAATCTCACTGTTTTTACTAAGACTTGGCTGTTTATCTAAAATAAATGTTCCCTGAGTTGTTGCATTAATTTCCAGAGTTCTGACAAAGTTCATTCTGACCTTTTCTGACCTGCTTAAGTTTTCTCATTGTTTTTGTGGGGGAAAGAATTTTTGGAGATCCTTATTCTGTCATTTTTTGCTGATGTCACTTGCTTTTGGTTTTATTATTTAAAGTGTTTTGAATCACATTGAATGTTTGGTATCATATTTGATTAACTAAGAGAGCTCAGTTTTGTCACTCATTCACTTTGTGTCCTGAGGCAAGTTACAGAATCTGTCAATCTCAGTTCCATTGCTTGAAAAATGTTTGGTTGGTTGCCAAGCAAGAGCTCCAGTTTCTACCACCTCTGAGATTCCGAGCACCTGAAGGCCATATTTTCATCTGCATTTTCTATTATTCCCTTGTGTAGTTTTATCAAGTTTGCTTTTTTAAGTTGATACCATACCACGTCAGTTGTATTTTCATGATAATTATTTCATTCTGAATTGTAAACATTAGCATCCAACAGCATCATTATGGCTCTTGGCTGTTACTTATTTCTGCTGAGAAACTTTAAAAATGCAATTGCTATGTATTTTACCACCATAACAAAATTGGAAAAAAATGCAGTTGCTTTTCCCACCAACATCCTCCTCCTTAGTTTAGCAGCTCCTCAGCATGAAGTTGAAAGAGAGGACTTTAAATCAGCCTAGTACAGGGTACTGCTATGAAGTCAGGAGTTTTGATGGCATATTATCCAAGCCATATGTCTCATGCATCCTTCATAGTTGCTGGAGAATTGGCCCCAGCAGCAGATTTCAGTTGCTGTCTAGACTGGATCATCTCTAAGCCACAGCCCCTGTATTTGAGCTTCGACTTCTTCTGATGGTCCCATGGTACACATGCCTGATTGCCCTCCCACACTCCTACACTTTTCTGTGCCCTGCACCCTCTTGCTACCTCCCTTTTGAGCTGAAGCTGACCCAGTGGTCACTTGCTCCAGGATTTGAAGAAGAGGGCGCAGGATCTGACTCCACTATCTGGAAGGCCCAAGTCCGTCCTCCTGTTTTTCAGGTGCTGCCTGCAGGTGGGGATAGATCTCGGTCTGTTGGGCTGCTCTAACAGAATACCGTAAACTGGGCGGCTCACAAACAATGGCAGTGCCTTTCTCACAGTTCCAGGAGCCGAGAAGTTTAAGATGAAGGCGTTGGCAGGTTGCTGTCTGGCAAGAGTCCCCTTCTTGGTTCATGGACAGCTATCTTCTCTCTGTGTTCTCACATGGCAGTAAAAGTGAGGGAGCATTCTGGGGTCCCTTTTATAGGGCACAGATCCCATTTGTGAGGGCTCCACCCTCATTACCTAATCACCTGCCAAAGGCCCCACCTTCTAACACCATCACAGTGGGGATTAGGTTTCAACACATGAATTTTAGGCAGGGGACCCAACAGTTTTGTCTGTGGTAGGATCATCCATGTGATCCTCTGTCCACTGGAGTTGGGTCAGGTGGCAGTGATGGGCAGGGATGTCCTGCTGCCTGGCTCTGTCCCTGTGGGAGAAGGTGGGGTTCAGGTCCAGCCCCATCACCTTACTCTATTTTACCTGCTTCCAGCCCTGCACGCTTCTTCTCTGAAGACCTGTGCAGAGAGTGTGATAGGTCCTTGGCAATATCTGGCCATCACCCTCCCTGTCCTTCTGTGTTGAGCCCTTTCTCCCGGCTCTGTGAGTTGCGCAAGCCTCTGAGTTATTTGGCCAGTATAGGAAATTGCTGCTGATCCAAGCTCCCTCTTGGACTCAGTACTGCTGGTCCTGGCAGGAAGGGGCAGGTGTTTGCTGGTGCTTCCAGGGCCTCCTTAGCACCAGGCTCTGCTGCACTGTCCCCCTCATGCCCTCTGCTGGCCACAGGTGGGTGGGGCACCTGTGGGATTACTGTCCCCTTCCTGCCCCATCCCCCCAGCACACACTGCTTCCCAGCCACCCATCAGCTCCTGTGGGCGGCACTATTTCTGAATCCCAGTGAGTTAGGACGGGACAGCCAGAGCAGGCCTGTCTGGAGGTGGTGTGGGTGGGTGCCCATGTGCTGCATTTTGAGAGATGCCAAAAATAACAGTGAGCGATAATCCCTGCCATTAGCTCCATCCCGCCTTTGTACATTACGTCATCTCATTCGGTCCTAAACAGCAGCCTGGATGACAGGCCTTGTTGTCCTCTTTTGACAGCTGAGAAACTTACTAGGCCCAGGCTGTTAAGCAACACCAGGACTCCAGTAAAGACAGAACTTGGAGTTAGCTCTGTTCTACTCAGGCTCAAGTTTATTCTCTGGATGGTAGAGGTTTATCATCTCTGGTTCATTGCACTGGTTATGGTTTCTGTTAGCTTTATACAAACGCTCCCCTCCCAAGGGAACAGGGAACCGTGGGAGCAACACGCTGCGGCTCCTTGCTAAGCATCTGATATGTGCACAACCCCTCGCTGAGCTTTCCAGGTGCAGGTCTCAGGCCACCAGTGCAGGCGCCTGAGAACTTTCAGCTTCGTTTATGCTTTGAGCCCCCAGGGCTGACTGCTTGCCATCTTAATCCCACTCAACCTGGTGTTTCTTCCAGCCTCCAGCACCCAAGTTCTGGGAGGTAGATTGTGGTGTCTGGGCATGTGGATGGGAGAAACACTGCTGCTCCTCCATGCCAACAAGACCTCCATCCTCCCAGATCTGCACCGGTCACTCTGGGCTGGCTGTCTTTGGTCTCTTTTGCTTTTGGTGACCTGAACCGCCCTAGGGCACCCCTGCCCCCTCTCCCAATAGGGCCCAGAATACTGCATGAGACATCCAAGGCTTCCTTTACCAAACACCACTTGTGGCTCTTTCTAAGGACTTGCTGCCACTACCTATGTCTGCCTGTGTCTGTCTCACTCTAAGGCCCTTCATCCTTTGCTAGATTCTTTCCCATCTGGCAGAAAATGCAAGGCCATCAGATCATACTGGGCATGTCCAGGGAATGGGCCAAAGCTTGGGGTTTGCTTATTTTGCTGATTACTGAGCTGTTCAAAAGTGGCCCTGATACAAAGGGGTCATCCCTCTACTCTGTGAGTCCACAACAAACGATGCTACTTCTACTGATAACCTGCGTTAGGGACCGCCTCAGCCTGAACTGGCTGTCACTGAAAGTCCTAAAAGTGTACCAAACCCTTTTGTTCTACAGATCTAAAAATGGAACCAAACAAAGCATTCCAGGTGGAGTCAGGGGTTTCAAATGGTTTGACGTCACTCAGCCAGCCCGTTTGCTCAGGGAGTTAGTTGGGACCCTTTCTGTTGCAGGTAAGGCTTCTTTGGCTTATAAAAAACGAGAGGCAGATTTTATGACTCATCTGGAAAATCACAGCTACTTAGCTTCAGGAATAGCTGGATCCAGGACTCCAAACAGAGTCCCCAGAGGCACTTGCTTTTCTCTCTTCATCGCTCGGTGCTTCCTTCCTCTATAGACTCTCGTTTTCCCAGGCCCAACAGAAAATAAATGTTCTCTTGCAACAATTCTGAAAATCCATGAATCTTGCTCTTTGACCTAAAACCAGTCACATACCTGTTCCTGGAACAACACTCTTGCCGGGGGATAGAGCTACATTGACTGGCTTAGGCCTGGGCCATGTCTGCAGTTTCTGCCTTGGGTTATAGCATGTATTAAGAGTCTGGCTCACTGAATTCCTGGGTGAACACAATTTCTAGCCCTGCTGGAGCAGTGGTCTCCTCTGCTCAGTAGTGCCAGAGTGGAGCCACTGCCTCACCACTGGTTTCAAGTGGAATGCAGCCTAAGTGGCCGTTAGTCCCCCGGATGAGTTCCCATTTCTAGGAGGCCGCAGTCCTTCCGTTCTCCTTTATTGGGCGTTCAGTGTCTCGAAGGAAAACTGTTTGTTCTGGAGACTGCATGGGACATGGAACCAGGTGCCCCGCCACACTGTACCCACATTGTGTTTTAGTCCCATCAACACTCCTGTTCCCAGGTCCTCCCCCAGGATCAGAACGCATCTTGCCCCTTCACAAGGAACTCCAGTTGTCCAGGCCTGAGTGCAGTCTAAACGATTGATTAGAGGGCGCATCTTTCTGGGCTGCCTTAAGCCTGTGTTGGAAGAGAGGTGCCTCTCAGAAGTGGCCTGGATCAACTTCAGAGACTCCCTCCCCTACCCCTCATGATGCTGTGTGCCCAGCTTCCACCACCAGGTCACAGACCAGGAACACACTTGTTGGCCATGAGTGGCTTCCATTGTCTGGATGGTGCAGGCACCAAGCTGGTGGCAGCTCCTCGTCCTTGTGGGTGAGCACCGTATGCCTATACATGGTGCCCTAGCTGAAGGCTCCCCGATGACGTGAGGGTCACACTCAAAGGTCTTGACACACCTCTAGAACTGTGGTTCTCTACTCTCTGCCTGCATTCTATAATCACCAGTGTGGGGCTTCAAAAATTACATACCTTAGCCCCACTGCCAGCAGCTGGGCTGGGGCATAACCTGAGTGTCAGGATTGGTCAGAGCTCCCAGGCAATCCTGGTGTGCACCCGGCATTGAGAACCAGAGCTCTAAGGCAGTGCTTCTCAAACTTGAATGTGTAGAGGAACCACCTGGGGACCTTGGTGAAGTGCGGATTCGGATTCACAGGTCTGGGAGGAGCCTGAGCATCTGCATCTCTGATCCACTCCCAGGTGGGGTTGAGGCTGCTGGGCTCCAGGCTGTACTTGAGGGGCAGGGGCACCAGCGTTCCCTCCATGAGGCTTCTGAACATGCCCTGGTAGGTGGACACATCAGCCTGTGACCATTCTCACCATCACGGACTTGGTCCTAAAGGGCTGCCTCCAGGTAGAAACCAAAGCCACAGCCTCCCCACACATAGAAGTGTCCATCTGGTTTCAGGCAGGTGCTGAGTGCAGCCCATCTGACATGTCGGCGCTGAAGTCACTAGGAGGCACTAATGGTAATCCTGAGGGTGGAAGGGATGAGGCCTCTCCAGGGTGGTTTAGCTCACAACCCCTTGAACTATTGAACAGGGCACTCCACAAGTTCGCCTTCAACCACAGCAGCCGAGGGGCCCTGTGAGTAGGGGAGGCGCGGCTTCCCCCTTGCAGGGAGGTGGATATGTCACGCTTGTCCAAATGGTCACCTGCCACATTGGCCAGAAAGCCACTGGGCTGGGGGCTCTCCCGACACCTGCCTCCCTTTGGGACCCATTGGGGCCAGTCTGGGTTGAGTTTGGCTCCAGTGGCCTTGCCTTTGGAAAGACTAGATGCATGTGTGGGAGGAGACCTTGCCAGCCCCTCTCCTGGCTGTGTGGCCACCTGACTTCACCGCCAGAGAACTGGAAGTCCTCTTACTACCGCAGGAGCAGACGCCCTGCAAACACCTGCTCAGAAACACACTGTCCGATTGTCCATGGCACTCAGGATGCCCAGAGAAAGCAGGGCCCCACCTGCCCACCGTGCCCATACTGATGCAGTGATGTCACTCACTGCCACCTGGTGACACTGCCTTTTAGTAACAACCCCAAGTTGCCTGGCTTGGCACTCATAATATTCAATTCAGCTACCACTTAAGGAGTAAGCATATATCAGCTACTTAGAACAGTGCCTAGCACAGGACAAGCTGCCATCATCATCATGCCCTGGCTTTCTGGAAGAGCAAAGTTGGATAATTCTCCAAAGTCCTTGTTCGTTCACAGGACCTTGCCTGATCAGCACAGCCTGTCCTCCTCTGGTCACTCTTCCACGCATCAGTCAACTAAGGAATCCATGCAAATGCTTCCTTAGTGACTACAGTACCATGCCCAGCGCTGGGTCCAACATAACTTGTACCAATAGGAAGATTACACAGTGTATATGTTGCAC
Source organism: Aotus nancymaae (assembly GCF_030222135.1). Classification (NCBI taxonomy): domain Eukaryota; kingdom Metazoa; phylum Chordata; class Mammalia; order Primates; family Aotidae; genus Aotus; species Aotus nancymaae. The sequence goes on along the minus strand of NW_026988546.1, from coordinate 2,970,112 downwards.
TGTATTAATCACTCTGCATTTATTAAGCACCTACCGTGTACTTAGCACTGTGGGATATACAGAACTTACCAAGTTTATTGGTACCATGCACGCGGACTTTCCAGTCTAACAGACGACACCAGCTACAACCTGTGAGACAATGCAGAAGTCATTATGTGTTAAATGGTGTGGGCCATCCGTGTACTATGTCCACCCCCATGGAAATATTTAAGAAAATTGAGACTTCAGTGCTTTTTTTTTTTTGGTCTTTAAAATACAGAGGCTGAGGCTGGGCTTGGTAGCTCACACCTGGAGTCCTAGTGCTTTTGGAGGCCAGGGCAGGTGGATTGCCTGAGCTCAGGAGTTCAAGGCCAACCTGGGCAACACGGTGAAACCCCATGTCTACTAAAATATAAAAAATTAGCTGGCGGGAGCAGAGAAGTGGGTGGCTGGAGGCAGAAGCCGTCGGGTGCAGGGGTCCCGGCGAGCCCGCGCCCCTTTCAGAACAGCGCCGGGACTAACCGCCCTGACCTGGGCTGCGGGGAGCGCCCCTCCCTCCAGGTGCACTTGCCAATCCGACTGCGAATAGTTGCACCGGCCCAGCAAGTTGAGCTTGCAGAGATGCAGGTTATCGCAGGGACTCCGGCAGTACTTGCGTCGGCAGACCCGGGCTCGAGTGGTGGCCACCACCGATCGGGTGACCCCGGCCACGCCGCCGGTCTCCAACACCACGAAGCGGTCTGGCCCGGCCACCTGCAGCACCTCACAGAGCTGCGCCTCAGACAGCTTGATCTCCTGGAGCAGGGCGTCCATGGCCATGCGGCCCCTGTGGGCGCACAGGATTTTGGTGATGAAGCAGCACACCTCCGGGTCCGCCATGGCGCGCTGGCTGTGCTGGCTCTGCCGCCGCGCAGGACTCGGCTGCGGTGAAATCGAAACTTACAAGTGTCCAGGGGCGGGAGCGGGCGGTGCTCCTGCTGGGCGCGCCCCGAGCCAGCGAGGGCGCGCTCTCCGCAGCTGTTAGCCCAGCCCAGCGATTTCGGCTTCCCCACTCTCGGCTCTCAGGTCAAGAGGCTAGATCTCACCGACCCGGTCCTAGTGGCAGGTTTACAGCGGCCGCAAGGGCAACTGGGTGGAAAGAAAGTGGACGCGCGGGTAAATCTGCCGGCCACCGCCCGGGGCGGCCCCCTCTCGGTTCTAGGCTCGGCGAGGCTGAGATTCCCCAGCCGGGCCCCGAGAGGCTCCTTCAGAAAGAACAGAAACTAAAAGCGATCTTGGGGCTTAGGCAGGGTTTTATAAGCCAGCCGACTGGGGCGCGCGACGCAAGTCTTGGGAGCCCTCTGAGGAGTGCGCACTCCACCCATTCCCGGAAAGAGCAGACCCCAGCGAGCGCTTCCTGCGAGCCGTGCGCTCTGCTTTGGTTGGCGGTGAATCTTCCCAACAACTCCACGCGGTAGATGTTATTACCCTCACCCTGAACTTGAGGAAGTAACTTGCACAAACACGCACTGGCATCAAGCGGAGCCCGGATGCCGCCGAGGTTCCCCAAATCGCGTCCCCAGGCCCCAGATCAGGGTCCGCCCGGTTCAGGGCCGATGTGCAACTTTCTCCACCACCGCATCCTCTTGAAGAACAACGACTGTCACTCTCTCTCGCTTTTGCCTTCTCATGAACCACTTCTTGACACGATCTTGCTAACTCGGTGCCCTGAACCATGCTTATGCGTCAGTCACGATGGACATGCTTAGATGCATCCCAAGATTTCAGATTGATTCCTGTAGAGACTGGGACAAGAGCTTTTCCACTGTGGGGATGCACTTTGACCCCCAGAGTAGACATACAGATTGTTTTTAGGTGAAAATATTTGAGCTACAGAAGATGTAGAAATAAATCGTAATGAAACTTCAAAAAAAAAAAAAAATTAGCTGGACATGGCTGTGTGCACCTGGGACAGCTATTCAGGAGGCTGAGGCAGGAGAATTGCTTGAATCCAAGAAGCAGAGGTTGCAGTGAGCCGAGATCACACCACTACACTTCAGCCTGGGTGACAGAGCAAGACTCCATCTCCAAAAAACATAATAATAAATAAATAAAATACAGAGGCTGGAATGATTTGGAATATTAGGTATTCACATATTATGAGCCAAATGCATTTCCATATTGTTCCATGCCCTCGCTCTCTGAATGTATGTCTCAGAATTATAAATCAGGAAGATATTGATGTCAAACCAGGCCAACCCCATATCTGAATCACAGAGAGAATCCTACGAAACAGCTCAAAGAAAATCAACTATTTGACGTTTGTTTTTCTTAGAGGTTCAGAAGAAATGAACACAGTCAAAGACCTTACTAAAAGTGAGTGCAGGTTTGGTATCTGGGGAATTCTCTCCTTAGGTTTTCTAAGCATAGGTGGTGAGGCTCACTCGTTCATAAAACATTTATCGAGCCCCCACTGTGCGTGGGTATTAGGGCTATGAAGATGAAAAGAACTAGTCTCTGCCCTCAGGGAGCTGAGAGTCCAGGAGGGAGATGTGTCAAACCAGGCGTGAGTGGGCAGGGGCTTGGAGGGAGGAAGCAGGTTACCAGGGGAGCGGGAAGATTTCTCAGGGCCAGGGTGATGGTAATGACATGGGCTGGGCCAGGCCAGAGGGACTTTCTGTGGTGATACCATTCATTTTTCTGGATCACACACAAGCCACGTACTGAGAATGAGATTTTGAAAATATATTTTCAATACAGATGGTCCTTGACTTACAGTGTTTCAATTTAGGATTTTTTGGCTTCACGATGGTATGAAAGCCACACGCATTCAGTAGAAACTGTACTTCTCTCATGATGCTGGGCCCCTCCCAGTCAGCCACGCGTTTGCCACTACAATATTTTCAGATTATGATGGGTTTATCCAGACGTAACCCCACAGTACATCAAGGAGCATCTGTACCTGTTGGTCTCAGCTCAGATGTGTTTCGTATGTTGGTTAACTAAAACATCTTCACATAAAACTAAGTTTGTCCCAATTTTACAGACTTTTACTTTTCAAAAGTAAAATACAGCCATGCATCACTCAATAGCAGGAACACATTCTGAGAAATGCATCCCTAGGTGAGTTCATTGTGTGAACATCATGTAAGACATTTACACAAACCTAGATGGTATAGCCTGCCACGCAGCTAGGCTACATGCGGCCTATTTCTTCTAGACGACAGACCTGCACAGCATGTTACTGTACTGAACACTGTAGGCAATTGTAATACAATGGTAAGTTTGTATGTATCTGAACATGTCTAAACATAGAAAAGGGACAGTAAAAAGATGGTATAAAAGATTAAAAATGGGCCGGGCGTGGTGGCTCATAACTGTAATCCCAGCACTTTGGGAGGCTGAGGCAGGTGAATCGCCTGAGGTCAGGAGTTTGAGACCAGACTGGGCCAACATGGTGAAACGCCGTCTCTACTAAAAATACAAAAATTAGCTGGGCGTGGTGGCAGGCACCTGTAATCCCAGCTACTCGGGAGTCTTGAGGCAGGAGAATCACTTGAACCTGGAGGACAGAGGACAGAGGTTGCAGTGAGCCGAGATTGCGCCACTTTACTCCAGCCTGAGCAAAAGAATGAAACTCCATTTCAAAAAAAAAAAAGATTAAAAATGGTACGCCTGTATAGTTACTTACTATGATTGGGGCTTGCAGGACTGGAGTTGCTCTGGGTGATTGAGTGAGTGAGTGGTGTGTGAATATGAAGGCCTAGGACATGACTGTACACTACTGTAGACTTTATAAACACTGTGGACTTAGGATAGACTAAATTTATTTATTTATTTTAAATTTTATTATTATTATTATTATTATTATTATTATTGAGACAGAGTCCCACTCTGTTGCCCAGGCTGGAGTGCAGTGGCATGATCTCAGCTTACTGCAACCTCCACCTCCCGGATTCAAGCAATTTTCCTGTCTCAGCCTCCCGAGTTGTTGAGATCACAGGCACACGCCACCACGCTGGCTAATTTTTTTTTATTTTTAGTAGAGATAGCGTTTCACCATATTCAAACTTCTGATCTTGGGTAATCCATCTGCCTCAGCCTCCCAAAGTGCTAGGTTTACAGGCGTGAGCCACCAACTAAATTTATTTTTTAAACTAATTGCACTATGGCTATAACATCACTGAGTGATAGGAATTTTCCAGCTCCATTATAATCTTATAGTATCGGTGTCATGTATGCTGTTCATCATTGACTGAAACACTGTTACATGGTGCATGACCATAATAGAATGTTAGATATCAGAGTCCAAGCCACTTGCATCACAGTTGAGGCCCAGAAAGGGAAGTGATTGATCACAAGTCACTCAGCTGGTTAGTAGCTTGTTAGTGGTAAAGTCCAGGGTAGAACCCAGTTCTACAGACTCATTGCTATTTCTAACAATAGGGGAAGTAAGCGTCTGGCCAAGTGCTGCCCTGAGCCGCTGGCAGTAGCTGCCTGAAGTATACACCATGCTGTGTGCAACCTGAGAATGGCACTGTGATTGAGTACTGGTATCTGCCAAGGGCAGGTGATGGGAGCATGGCAACGGGTGTGCCAGTGTTGCCATTTTGCCTTATCTTTTCTTGTGGTGATAAAAAGAATGTATCTCTAAAAGCAGAAGCTATGCTTAGTAATCCCTTTTAAAAGTAGACTTACAATGCATTTATTTAAGTCTGTGACCATTTACTGGGACCTAACACTTGCTGTCAGCGCTGGGAAGACAAAGCTGAATTCCACCTAGCCTGGCCCTTTGCTGGCTCACAGTCTTAGGGCAAAAGTCTTGTTTAGTAGAGAACCTTCCTGAGATTTCAACAACTTGTACAGAATAAGAAAATGTGAAAATAATTTAACAGTGGATTTAAACTCTCTAGAGCAGCGATCCCCAATCTTTATGGCACCAGGGATCGGTTTCATGGAAGACAATTATTCTATGGACCAGGAAAGGGCAGGAAGATGGCTTTGGAATGAAATTGTTCCACCTCAGACCATCAAGAATTAGCTAGATTCTCATAGGGAGCGTGCAACCCAAATCCCTCACATGAGCAGTTGACAATGGGGTTCACCCTCCTATGAGAATCCAATGCTGCTGCAGATTTGGCAGGAGGCAGAGCTCAGGTGGTCACGTTTGTTCACCTGCTACTCACCTCCTACTGTATGGCCCAGTTTCTAACAGGTCATGGTCTGGTACCAGTCCGCAGCCCAGGAGGTTGGGGACCCCCGCGCCAGAGCATTTGTGCTGGTTATCTAAACTATTTTTAACTTAAAATAAAAACTAAATTAATACCTTTTCAATTACTAAACTTTCAAGGTGTTTTTAGATCTGTAAAGGAATCCAAATATTACATATATATATATATATATATATATATATATATTTTTTTTTTTTTTTTTTTTTTGAGACGGAGTTTCGCTCTTGTTACCCAGGCTGGAGTGCAATGGTGCGATCTCGGCTCACCGCAACCTCCGCCTCCTGGGTTCAGGCAATTCTCCTGCCTCAGCCTCCTGAGTAGCTGGGATTACAGGCATGCGCCACTATGCCCAGCTAATTTTTTGTATTAGTAGAGACGGGGTTTCACCATGTTGACCAGGATGGTCTCGATCTCTTGACCTCGTGATCCACCTGCCTCAGCCTCCCAATGTTGGGATTACAGGCTTGAGCCACTGCGCCCGGCCCATTACCTATATTTTTACTCTCGATGTAAGAAGATAAAGGCAAACAAATTCAGACATGGAACTTGTTCTCAATAATTGTATAATTTCCTCATATCTGCACCTCCAATTCCAAACTTGAATGTTCTCCCAGGTCAAGAAGATCACTGGAGCACACTGGCTTTTGCTCCCAAGTATAAGAAACCAATTTGCAAGCTTGGGGCTTAACCTGGAGTCCGGCTGACTGATTGAAAACCTGAGAGTTGACCAAAAGGAAAGCAGACAGGCTGGCAGGCCATGTTACGAGCCTACAGACAACATCCTACAGCCCCATGAGGGCAAATCATTGGCATCTGTGGCCTCTGCGTCATCAGAGTTCCAAAGTGCCAGCCTATCAGGGGCAAATGTGCAATCTCATTAGCTGACAGGTTTCTATCATGTGTATTTTTATTTAATAAATGCAGATACTAGCTCTGTGTGGCACATCTATTTCTGTCCTTCATGCTGAAGCCTGTTTTCTTAGTCTCTTATAACAAGTTATTTCCCAGTAATTCGTGATGCCCCTGTGTTGAATCATTTATGTCTGCATGTCTCACCTGTCAGGCCACAAGGATCCTGAGTGTGGTTCTTCTGTCCAGACCACCAGCTGATAGAATGTTGAATGACAGCCCACTGTCCCAGGCTTGCTCTGCTCTGTCCTGCTGTCTGTCAGCTGGGACTTTCCTTCTTCCCTCTGTCAGAGATCGCAGTGGCCTGTCTCATCACACCCATACAGAAGCGACTGATAGATGTGACAGATGTCAGTGAGGAGCACAGTGCCTGAGATGACACAGCTCGGAGTTGCTAATTTGCTGAGCTGACTAACGGTGGCCTGTCTTGTGTGAAGAGGCACAGGGGAGTGGCAGTTAGGAGGCCAGGCATCTGGTTGTGCCTTTCCCACTAGGTGACTGTGAACCTGAGCCAGCAGCTGAATCTTTCTCTGAGCTGTGTCTTCACATGCCCAGTGAAGGACCCGACCACATGCTCTTATGTGACTCGTGGTTTACATGGGCCGGGGCCATGCCCCCGCTAACAGTGAGATGCTTAACTTAGGCGGTTGTGTAGAGCGACAGCACTTTGGGAGGTGATGTTTGCACGGCATTCCTGCGAATGTGGTTTGATCTCATAAGATGCTTATTATGCAAACTGTGTTTGCTCTGCACACAGTACATGGGCTCCAGGTGGGAGGGAAATGAAGAACAAATTGTCTAGCCAGGCTTTGTGGGGAGCATTGCTATTGTTTTGGAGAGGATGTCTTGCTTTCCTTAGAGATGGCCAGAGGGACAGAATTGAAGTGAGCCTAGTTTGCCTTCACGAGCTGAGGGTCTGTCTCTGTGACCCCTTGGAAGTGATCAGTAGTGAGGATAGTCTTTCTTTGTAGAAACACCAGCATTTGTCCCCTGTGCCTTGGGCTACCTCTAATGGTGAGGTGATGGGGTGACAGATGATGACAATACCGGGCTGACCCAAGACCAGAACAGAAGGAACCACTGGCTCCATCACCATCCCTTGCCCAGAAATCTTCCAGGGATTCTGGCAATCCCTTGTTGTTCCACAATGTGGATTTCTGGAGGCCATGGAGGAGGTCACCACACAGGTCCCATCTTTAAGAACAAGTTCTCCGATGACTGTTCTTTGCCTCCTGGACATTGGGAGGGGTGCGCCCAGGCACGTGAAGGGAGACTGGCCCCACGAGGTGCAAGGTGCAGTGATTCTGCCCAGCGGCCTGTGCAGAGCCTCCTGACTCCTGGCTAGAGCACGACCCTCGGGTTTCACTCTGGTGTTCCCACAGAGCCACGTGCACCTGGAAGGAACTGGAAAAAACATCCGTGTGGTAAATGGGCTGCACTTGCGGTTTCCTGTTTTGATTTTGGTCAGGGTCAGTGTAAGCCATGATGGTTGTTGGGTTCTGTATAGCATCACTTTGGGATAGTCAGTGAGAAAAGAACGTATATGTGGCAGGTATCACTTGTGAAAGTTCACCCTGAACAACACACAGCAAAGGGAATATTCTGAAATTATCTAATTCGTTTCTGACCATTATAAATAACTGATCTAAGTAATTTAAGTGCTCAGTTGGGCTTTGGGACTATAATTGATTGACTGCATTTGTAGCTGAAAAGAATTTACCAGTAGCAGACTTGTGGAGTATTTCTTTTATTTTTGATACAGAGTCTCGCTCTGTCACCCAGGCTGGAGTGCAGTGGCCCAGTCTCTGGGATTCAAACAATTATTTGCCTCAGCCACCTGGGTAGCTGGGATTATAGGCATGTGCCATCATGCCCAACTAATTTTTGTATTTTTAGTAGAGATGGGGTTTCACCATGTTGGCCAGGCTGGTCTCGATCTCCTGACCTCAGGTGATCTGCTTGCCTTGGCTTCCCAAAGTGCTGGGATTCCAGGCATGAGCCACCATGCCCAGTCAATTGTGGAGTTATTTCAACAGACTAGATGTTCAAAATATTCCATGAGGAAAAGCACACTGTAATGTCCCCATGAGTGAGTGAGGGTTCCTCTTAGAGGGGTGGTGGGCTAAGTGGCACATCATGTGGGGCATCCCCTAGCCTGTTTCCTGGCAGGCCCAGAGACACCTCAGTTCTGTGTCCCTGTCCCAGGCAGTTCAGCAGTGGGCCTGTTCCCACCCTGGGGTCAGAGCTCAGCCACTGTGGTCCCTGTGTATGGGTCATGCAATGGGTACATTAGAGGTAGTGGAGCCTAGAAGGGAAGCTGTGTTCTGGGGACAGAGGTTCTAGGCCAGCCGTGCTGACTTGCCTTGCTGCCTTCGGCAGGTAGGTTGCTCTCAAGTTCTACAGTGATAGCTTCTCCTCCAGCCTCTGTCACAGAGTTGATGTGGAGACAGACAAGGGAGCTGCTGCTAAAGTACTTTGTGAAAATGACAGAAACTGCCCCTCATAGACACAAGATCTTGTTCCCAGCAGTGGAGAAGGCAGGTCCTGACATCAAGAGTTCCTTCTGTATGCTAGGCACTGCATAGAAACTTACACATGGGATCTGCTTCAATTTTCACAACCACTTACGCTTGAGGTTTCCAAGTCAGGAAACTGAGCCTCAGAGAGGGGAAGCAGCATAACCCCAAATCCGAGCCCTAAATCCCAGGCTATTTACATCACACTGCCTTGTCTTTAAAAGAAACTATTGAAGCTTCTTCTAATCATGAACAAAATGCATGCGAAGTCAGAAAACTTAGGAAGCGTGAATGCATATCATTCCATGACCCAGAGATAATGTCAGTTCGCATTGTTTTGTGATCCTTCCTTTGTTTATTCTATGCACTAAGAGCTTTCAAAAAAATGAAAACAGGTTCTTACTGCAGACATCATTTTGCACACATGATGCTCATCCAAGGAAGGTCCACAGGCAGCATGGTCAGCATCACCTGGGAGCTCGTTAGAAATGCAAGCATCTCAGGCTGCAGCCCAGGCTTACTGAAGCAGAATCCATGCCAAGCAAGTGCTTCAAATGATGGGGATACATCTTCACTTTTATTTTATTTATTTTTAAATTTTTTACTGTGGGGGTACACGTGCAGGTTTTTTGCATGGATATATTGTATAATATAATGGTGAGGTTTGGGCGTCTAGTGTACCCACAACCCGAAGAGTGAACACTGTACCCAATAAATACTTTTTCCACCCTCCGCATTTTGGAGTCCCCAGTGTCTGTTGTTTCCATCCTTATGTCCATGTGTACCCCTTGCCTGGCTCCCACTTATAAGTGAAAACATGTGGTATTTGATTTTCTTTCCTTCCTTTTTTTTTTTTTTTTTTGAGACAAGGTTTCACTCTGTCACCCAGACTGGAGTGCAAGTGGTGCAATCTCGGCTCACTGCAACCTCCACCTCCCAGGTTCAAGCAATTCTCTTGCCTCAGCCTCCTTAGTAGCTGGGATTATAGGCATGCACCACCACGCCTGGCTAATTTTTGTATTTTTAGTAGAGATGGGGTTTCACCATGTTGGCCAGGCTGGTCTTGAACTCTTGACCTCAAATGATCTGCCCATCTTGGCCTCCCAAAGTGCTGGGATTACAGGCATGAGCCACCGCGTCGGACCTGGTATTTGATTTTCTGATTCTGAGTTGTTTCACTTAGGGTAATGCCCCAGCTCCATCTGAGTTGCTAGAAAGGACATGATTTCATTCTTTTTTTTAAGGCTGTGTAGTATTCCATGGTGTACATGCACCATATTTTCTTTATCCAGTCATCCATTGATGGACACGCAGGTTGATTCTCTGACTTTGCTATTGCATACTCTTAGAAGTCTGTCATAGCTGATTTTTCCCCCATTGCAATGTATGGTGGGTATTGTCCCATGTCACTAAATATTTTCTTGTATCATGATTTCTAGTGACTGGATAACGTCCCTCATATGGCTGTGTCCTGATGCTATGTCTGGTCTCCTGCCTATGTCTCCTACTGGTGAGCCTTTAGAATGTTTCCAGGAAACTGTTATAAGAACGCTGGATTATCTCCTTAGGACAAATTCCCCAGAAGTGAAATTGCTAGAGCAGCAGGTTTTGATACATGCTGCCAGATTCTAGCCAAGAATGGATGTAGCTTGCTTGGTCACTCAAACTCTTGGCCAGGGTTTCTTGGGGGGCAGCTGCCATCACAGGGAAGAGCTCACACTTGCAGGGGCACAGGCCTTGATTTCAGGGTCAGATCTTCCACTTACTGCCACAGTCATCTCAGACTGGTGGCTCAGCTGCTCAGACCCTCTATTTCCTCACCTGCAAAAAAAAAAAAAACAAACAACAACAAAAAAAAACGATGGACCATTTAACTCATAGCTGGTTGTGAGCTTTAAATGAGACCTGGGATGTGCTTAATAAATATTCATTTCCTTTCCTTTGAATGAAATGAGCTCAGGGCCTAAGGAGGTCCTGTCACAAAGTCCTTAGATGTGCTTGCACAGGATATTTTAATAGATGCATATGGGTATTGTTGACCTTTTCATTTGGTTCTCTGATGTCTCAGGGAACGTATGGCTTGGCCACAGCAAAGGAGGGCAAAGAGAGAAAACTCCTGAAATTTTCTGCTCCTTAAATTTGAGCAGAGAGTTAACATGTATGCACCGTGCTGTGGAGAGCACGCTGGGAGGTGGTGGAGGGGCCAGTGAGAGATGTCAAGGCCTGCAGGTGTCTTGCTACCTCCACTCTTCAGCGCATCTCTTGGTCCCTGGGAATTCACACGATGTGACTTGCCTCCCCTCGGGAGGTTTGTCTCAGTGTGGAGTGGTGTCGCATTGGAACTTTGGGCCACTCTGTGCTGGGCATGTCCTGCGTGCTGGCCTTCCACAGGGACAGAGTTCTGAAGAGGCTCCTGAGGGCACCCTGCTGCTGACAGAAGGCAGGTCACAGGACAAAGCCAGCAGCAGAGGCAGGCTACATGCGCAGTCCAGCCCACTGAGCGGGGTGGAATTGCCAGTGTGGGCCTTGTAGGATTTGGCCAGCTCGTGCCACTGGGCAGAGAGTGCTGCTGGCTGGCACAGTCCTTAGAGACCTCAGCCCTGGGGCCCAGGCCCTGTCCCTTCAATAATCCATTCTGCTGCATGGGCCTCTGCACCACCCCCTAGGAGACAGGGAACTCTCCACCAGCTAGTTGGCCCTCTCCCCGGGAGAAGGCCAAGTTGTTGGCAGGAACACGGTGGGCTGCAAACTCTAACTGCACAAAGGGCAAATGTATATAAACTACCTTCAGCACACTCGGTGATTTTTTTTTTTTTTTTTTGAGATGGAGTTTCGCTCTTGTTGCCCAGGCTGGAGTGCAATGGCGCGATCTCGGCTCACTTCATCCTCCATCTCTCGGGTTCAAGCGATTCTCCTGCCTGAGCCTCCTGAGTAGTTGGGATTACAGGTGCCCACCACCACTGTTTAATAGAGATAGGGTTTCACTATGTTGGCCAGGCTGGTCTTGAACTCCTGACCTCAGGTGATCCACCCACCTCGGCCTCCCAAAATGCTGGGATTACAGGTGTGAGCCACTGCACCCAGCCAACACTCGGGGATTATCATCCAAGCTCTCCTCTGAACTCACTGCTTTCTTGTCATATCAAATGTATTCCTTGTGCTTTATTATTTAAATTGTAGGCCGTTTGAGTAGAATTCTGTATGCAGTTGCATTTTGGAAAACAGAAAAGCAAGCTAGGACTCTTTCGGAAGCATCTTCAGAAGTCGCCCTTGCTGCTGCCTGTTCCTGAGTTTTAGCAATATAGAATCACACCTGCCACGCAGAGCCCTCTGTCAACACTCCAGATATTGCCTGGAAACTGCTGACTGTACCGGTTGCAGTTGGCAACCATCAGATTTGGGAGGAACTTGAGTCAGGTGGCATTGTGATGCTGGTTGCAGGAGTCTATTATTTTGAAGTGGCAGCTGCAGGTAATCAGAGGAGCCACGAGGGCAAGTGACTTTGTCATGTGGGGTGGCTGGGGAGCCAGCTGGGCAGGTTGAGTAGGTGATTTCTTTTGGGAAGGCGTGGCCCCTGCACCTGCCAGGTGTGGGCTCCAGCGGGGAGGGCTGGAAATCCCATCAGTGCCACAATGAGCGGGGCAAGCAGGTCCCCCCAGGAAAGCAGTTCACAAAATATATCAAGGACCCAAGGTAACACGATGGGCCCTTAAGGAAAAGTAAAAAGAAAACTCAAACTGGGGCGCAAATGTGCAGGGCAGAGACGAATATGCCTCCCACAGGGTCCCTCACACTGAGATAGCAAGTGGACATCAAGGTGGGGCAGGAGGGGCCGTGTAGTTTTGGTGCTGGAATGAGAGAGGTGAGCCCTGGGTCTGGGTGTGTCTGGCTCAGAAGCTGTTTCGGATTTTCTCAGCATTCTTCTTTCTTCCTGGGCCCTGCCCTTCCTCAGATGGGGAATGCAGCCTCACCTGCCATAGCCCTTTGCCTGCTTCCATGGTGAGCACAGTCAACAAAGCCCCAGCAACTCGGCAGGGACACCAATCACAGGGAGGCAAGTCCAACTCCCTACAGAGCCAGGCCACCCCCATCCTGGCCTTCAGGGATTGGAGCGGAAGGCGGAAGTGCGTGTGTTTCTTAGACGGCCTCTTCTGCTGTGTGCCTGTACGCCCGCCCAAGGAGCTCACAGGGCAAAAGAGGGCTGGGCTTGGCAGAAGCCCCACTTCCTTTTGGCCCATGTGTGCTTCTGTGGGAGATGGGGACAAGGGCTCGCGATCAGCAACCAGTGGTGACCTGTGGGCCCTAGGCCACTCAGAGGACAGGGAGGCCCACTCTTCTCCCTGCTGCTAGCTTCCAGGAGGATGAGAGAGCCGGAGGCTCACAGCACGCTCAAGAGGATGGCTGCCTTTTACCAGTGCATCAGGCCTGATCCCAGGTGGGCCCTCTAAGAGCCAAGAAGTGGTGGGGGAGAGATTCGAGGGAGGGGAGGCCAGGCCGTGACTACCAGGGCATGGATGGCCACCATCCCCTGAGGCCTGCGGATAACTTGCAGTGTGTGTTACCTTATGTTCTAGAATGTTTAAGACCTCCTTCCTTACAGAGTTTTCATCTCCTTGAGTTGTGTAAATTCTGGAGCAAAATAAGGATTTTCTTTGTTTCCTTCATGACACACACATATTCATAAAGAGAAAGGGAGAGGGAAAGAGGAGGAGGGCTGGGTGAGAGAGTGTGTCATTCTTACCATCCCGTGATTGCAGTTGGGATCTCCATAGTGTTGTTGATTGCACTCACCATGGAAGCAGGCAAAGGGCTGCTTTGAGTGGAGAGAAGGCAGCCGAGGTCAAAGTTTAAGGATGTCAATTATGCCACTACCTAAAGCTCAGCACCAAAGGACTTGTGCTCACCTGATAGCCACAGCCTTGGGAGACGCTCTGCCTGAGCTCCTGCACAGCAAAAGCCAGGGGCCCTGCCCAGAGTCATCTTGTCCTGCTGTCGGTGACCGTATGCCTGGAAGGTGTTTGGCTGTCTGTGCACAGTGGTGGAGAGGGACGTAGAGCTATGGCTTGATTAAAGTTCATTTGCTTAGCATAAATAAACAGATTTGTGTTTCAGGTGGAAAATTCCCAGTAGGGCAGTCTCCGTCTGTACAGGTGACTGTTAAATCTGTGCATCACTTGAGCTGGGTGGACGGTCTTGGGAAATTGATGTTGCTTCTTTGGAAAGACCCACCCACTGCCTGGCAGCAGGGGTTAGGGGGTGCTTGGGGAGTTGGGGCACACAGTCCATCCTCAAATCCTCACTTTCTTTTTTTTTTTCTAACGGCCTAATTTTGATTTTATTTTTTGTTTCTAAAAAATGCTTTCTCTGAGAGATTAAAAATGCTTTGAAGGTATTTTTTTTAATTATACTTTCAGTTCTAGGGTACATTTGCAGAACGTGCAGGTTTGTTACATAGGTATACATGTGCCATGGTGGTTGGCAGCATCCATCCCCCCCATCATCTACATTAGGTATTTCTCCTAATGTTAGCCCTCCCTAATACCCCCACCCCCTGCCATCCCTCCCCTGGCTCCCCTACCCCCGACAGGCCCTGGTGTGTGATGTTTCCCTTCTGTGCCCATTTGTTCTCATTGTTCAACACCCACTTAGGAGTGAGAACATGCGGTGTTTGGTTTTCTGTTCTTGTGTCAGTTTGCTGAGAATGATGGTTTCCAGTTTCATCCATGTCCCTGCAAAGGACATGAACTCATCCTTTTTATGGCTGTATAGTATTCCATGGTGTATATGTAACACTTTTTCTTTATCCAGTCTATCACTGATGGACACTTGGGTTGATTTCAAATCTTTACTATTGTAAACAGTGCTGCAATAAACATATGTGTATATGTGTCTTTATAAATGAATGTTTTCTAATTTTTGGGTATATACCCAGTAATGGGATTGCTGGGTCAAATGGTATTTCTAGTTCTAGATCCTTGAGGAATCACCACATTGTCTTCCACAATGGTTGAACTTTGTTACAAAGGAGTAGTAACCCAACAACTCAAGGATTCCTTGTGAAGACAGGACCTGTACTGGGTAAAGCCCTGTGCATGTAAGTAGTCATCATTGTTACTGTCTCATAAAAATCTTTTTATTAATAATGAAACCTCAGTGCCTGATTCCACCCATTTTGTATGGGCCAGGATAGAGTGGTGATGTTATGTCTTGGTAATCAGCTTTGGAGCATTATTTCCTACTGAAAAAACAAAAACAAAAACAAATTCAGCTCCGCATCTGCTATGCTGCAGAAATGTCAGTCATAAATGTAGCATTCTAGATAAATTAAGCATTATTTGGGAGATATATGCATAGAAAAAAATGGAGTATATTACCTCATTAAACTCCTGAAGTTAAAAATAACCCAGCCCTTGTAAAACTGTGCCCAGGGCTTCAGTGTCCTGTTTGTCACATATGTGTGCTGCAGTCAGCACAAGTTAGAGCTCTCGCTCAGAGACTAAACGTTGCCAAGTTAGATGGCCTCTTTGCAAGACACTCCCCAGCATTAGAATGAATCTATATTGTATCTTCCCAAGAATTATGCAAATAGAATTTCTAAAATAAGGTTATGAATTCTGATGCTTAGCTATTTCTGAAATATGGTTTTGTAAAAGTCTCTGATAGTTTTTTTTTTACTCTAATAACCTGAAAATGTCTAAACTAATGTTTTTCAAATCTCATATGAAAACACTCAGCTCTGGATGCATGAAAACAGGTTGCTTTTATGAGAGCTGTCATGCATTGCAGTCTAAGACATGGCTTGTATTCAGTGTTCGTGCAGGCTTAGGTGGCTCATGTGAACATAGACCCGTGTGTGAATATATATAAGCTTACACTGTGTTGGATAGCTGTATGCATGCCTAGCTAAGTTACTGAATTTGTCCATTTATAGGGACTCTGAATACCACTAAATCAACTGTTATGTAGGTAGTTTCTAAAAAACAGTGTAGTTTACATAAGATACTATTTATATTCTTATAAGCTATGCTGTTTATCTCATGGATGACTGAGTGTTGGAATGAAGCTGTAGTATTTCCTTGCAAAGAAGCAGCCCAGCAGGTTGTGGCCTGCCATTCTCTCTAGATGCCCTCACTGTCCCTTCCCTGCCCATGGCCAAGGGGAAGCCTGGGGAAGCAAACCAGGCCTCTAAGCAGGGACCTCCTCTGCGTCTATATTCCTTCACTCCTAAACCGAGGGGTCTGCAAAGCCCAGCAGACTTCAGCTCTGTGTGGCTATAGGATAGGTGATGTTTAAAGAAAGACACTAGGCGAGAAGAACTCAGGCTAAAGAAATGTGACAATGTCTAGCTGAGTCATAGATTTTGAAGGAACTCTGTCCTTGAGGCATTATTAATGTGCTGGGTGATCACTAAGAAGTGATTCTTTCTGCCAGGCACGGTGGCTCACACCTGCAATCCCGGCACTTTGGGAGGCCGAAGCAGGGGATCACCTGAGGTCAGGAGTTTGAGACCAGCCTGGCCAACATGGTGAAACCGAGTCTCTACTGAAAAAAAAAAAAAAAAAACACACACAAAATTAGCCGGGCATGGTGGTGCATGCCTGTAATCCCAGATACTTGGGAGCTGAGGCAGGAGAATCACTTGAACCCAGGAGGAGGAGGAGGTTGCAGTGAGCTGAGATCACGCTATCGCACTCTAGCCTGGGCAACGAGAGTGAAACTCTGTCTCAAAAAAAAAAAAAAGAAGTGATTCTTTCATCTAGCAGGATTTAGCAGGTGTTACTGATAAGTGCCTCTGGATCATTTGCTCATTCATTCATTTAACAATATTTATTGAGCACTGCCATGTAGCAGTTCCATGCTGGTGACACGTTATCTCTCGTCATGGAGTTAGTCTTCCGGTTTTACCTACTTAGCAAGAAAGGGGCTTTCTCTAAGCCAAGCCTTACTTTAGTTTTTAAAAAGCAGATAAACATTAACTACAGGATGATAAGAGACTTCAAATCTGACCAGCCAAGTTCTTGCTTCACTTAGAGCTCTGTCACTTAGCATCTGAATACTCTCTGGTTTCAGCCCTTCGATTATGAGAGTTCTTTGCTTGCTTTTCTCTCGTATGTCAGAGTAGATCTGTCTCTTTGTCCTCGCTGTCCTTTCTGACAGGTGGACAGAGAAAGTTTCGCACACAAGTGGGTGACAGCTTCAAAGGTCAGGAGGTGGGAGGGGAGGCTGAGGCTGGTGGATCACCTGAGGTCAGTGGCAGTTATCTGTAATCCCAGCTACTTGGGAGACTGAGGCAGGAGAATTACTTGAACCCAGGAGGCGGAGGTTGCAGTGAGCTGAGGTCATACTATTGCACTCCAGCCTGGGCAGCAAGAGAGAAACTCTGTCTCAAAAAAAAGAGCAGGAAGTCTTCTGACACCTTCAGGGAGAAAGAGTTAGCTGCAGTGAGTGAGGTCCAGCCTTGATGCCCTGCGTCTTTGGGGTGGGTACAGCTGTCAAGTCCCTCTGCTTTTGAGGATAATAACATCATTAAGCAGCAAGCTGGCACAATTTTTGAACAGAGATTTCTCACAGGAACTTTGCAAGCATTTCACATTCCATTTGCTTCAGTAATGTGAAACTTATTTTTCTAAAAAAAGGTACAGGCAGATCTTGGCGTGACTCACTAGAGAACAATAGTTAAGTCATAATTTATTTTCATCTTTTTCCCCAGGAAAAGGAAAAATTGATTAAATGTATAGGGAATGTAACCAGGCATGAATCTGTAAAGGGAAATGGATCAAAGAATCACACAAAGATGTATATGTGTAAAATGGGTAAGTTTTTTCAACAAAAAATACAGGGGCTCCCACAATATGTCACGGGAGGTCTTGACACATTTTGAAGGGACAGATTGATCTTCCTGGGGAAGTAGAAAGAAAGCTGACATCTGAAGGATGAGTAGGAGGAGTAAGACCAAAGTGGAGTGTGAAGGCAGGGAACATCAAGTTCAAGCAGAGGGAACAACATCTGCAAAGGCCCTGGGCTGGAAGGAAATGGAGTGCTATTGGTGGAGGGAGAGCAGGACTGAGGCACGCGTTCTGCCGGTGTGCACAAGGCTTGGGTTGGAGTCCGACCCATCTCCTCCTCCTCTTGTTGATGTTTGTATCTACCCACATTTGTGTTGTCTCTATTCCTGCCCCATCTCCAGACTTCACGAGATTGCATCCCTCTTCCTGTAATAGTTGTTTCAGTGTGAGTTTGCTGGAAACAAATTGTATCAACTTTTCTTTTCTGAAAATGTCTTTATTTCATCCTTTTTCAGCAGCTTTGTTGACTTATCATTTACATATCATAAAGTATACCTGTTTAATGTGTATAATCCGGCCAGGTGAGGTGGCTCATGCCTGTAATCCCAGCAGATCACCTGAGGTCAGGAGTTCAAAAGCAGCCTGGCCTACATGGCAAAACTCCGTCTTACTAAAAATACAAAAATTATTTGGGTGTGGTGGCAGGGCCTGTAGTCCCAGCTACTCCGGAGGCTGAAGCCGGAGAATTGCTTGAACCTGGGAGACGGAGGTTGCAGTGAGCTGAGATCGCACCACTGCACTCCAGCCTGGGTGACAGAGCGAGAATCCATTTCAAAAAAAAAAAAAAGGTGTACAATCAATGGGTTATTGTTAAAGAGTTGTGCACCAAGGAACACAATCTAATTTTAGAACATTTCCATCTCTTCAGAAAGAAACCTTGTGCCCATTAGCAGTCCCTCACATTCTACCCGCCCTTCACCAGCATCCCTCTCCCCAGCTCTGTGCAGCCACTAATCTACTCTGTGTCTCTGTGGCATTGACTATTCTGAACATTCACATAAGTGGAGTCACAGCATATGGCCTTTTGCAACCGCCTTCTTTCACTTAGGATAATGTATTCAAGATTCATCCAGATTATAGCATATATCATTACTTTATTCCTTTTTCTTGATGAATAATATTTTATTACATGTATTTCACGTTTTTTATTCTATCTATCCAGGGATGGGTATTTGGGTTATTTCTACTTTTTGACTATTATGTAAATAATGCTGCTATGAACATTGGTGCATAGATTTTTTTTGTGCTTTTTTTTTTTCATTTTTTAGTTGTGCAAAAATACACATAAAATTTACCGTCTTAACCATTTTAAGTGTACAGTTCAGTGGTATTAAGTACATTCAGATTGTTATGCAATCTTCATCACTATCCACCAGAACTCTTTTTGTCTTGCAAAATTGAAACACTAACCCATTTAAAAATAACTTCCTAATCTCTTCTCCCTCAGCCCCTAGCAGCCACCATTTTACTTTCTGACACTGTGATGTGGACTGTTCTAAGTACCTCATATAGGTGGAATCTAGTTTTGAGACTAATAATTCCAAATGCTCCCTGACTTACAATAGGGTTATGTGCTAATAAACCCATCATAAGCTGAAAATACCGTTGAGTTGAAAATGCGCGGCTATGGAGACTATGGCTTGGTACCACTGCCCAGCATTGCAAGAGATGGATGGTTTCTATTGACTGGGTATTACTTTTGTACCATTGTAAAGTCAAAAGATCATAAATTGAATGATCATAAGTTGGTTTTAAAAGCCTGTACCTTTTTTTTAAAAAAAGTGCTAGTCTCTTAAATCATGTAAAATATAAAACAATGGAGTTACAAACCATTTTTACAATAATACTAGCTTTTATAATTCCCATATATTTACCCTTATTAAGATCTTTATTTCTTTATATGCCTTCAAATTAATATCTAGTGTCCTTTCATTTCAACCTGCAGGACTCTCTTTAGCATTTCTTGCAGGACAGGTCTAGTAGTAACAGATTCCTTCAAATTTTATTTATTTGGGAATGTCTTAATTTCTCCCTCACTTTTTAAGTATACTTTTGCCAGATATAGGACTCATGCTTGACATTTTTTTCTTTTCACACTTTGAACATATCAGCCTACTACCTTCTGGCTTCCAAAGTTTCTGATAAAAAAATGTACTGATAATCTTATTGCAGATCTGTTGTATGTCACAAGTTACATCTCTCTTGCTACTTTCAAGATTCTCTCTCTTTGACTCTCAACAGTTTGATTATAATGTGTCTTGGTGTGGGCTTAAGTTCATCCTATTTGGATTTCATTGCGCTAAATGGATGTTTTATACATACACACATGTAAACATCATATGTGTGTGTATGTATAAACGTGTGTATGTATAAACACATAAATGAATAAATATATAAATGTATATATAGATATATGTATCTATAAACATATAAATGTATAAATATATAATGTATATTTCATCAAATGTGGAAAGTTTACAGCCATTATTCTCTCAAATATTCTCCCTTCCCATTTCTTTTTCTCTTCTCCTTCTGGAACTCTCACAATGTGTATGTTGGTCCACTTCATGGTGTCTCACAGATCCCTTATTTTCTGTTCACTTTTCTTCAAATCTTTTTTTCCTGTTTCTTAGACTTGATAATTTCCATTGTAACATC
Organism: Aotus nancymaae; assembly: GCF_030222135.1. Classification (NCBI taxonomy): domain Eukaryota; kingdom Metazoa; phylum Chordata; class Mammalia; order Primates; family Aotidae; genus Aotus; species Aotus nancymaae. The sequence goes on along the minus strand of NW_026988546.1, from coordinate 2,949,994 downwards.
TTCAAGTTTGCAGATTCTTCTGCCTGCTCGAATCTGCCTTTGAATTCCTCTAGTGAATTTTTCATTTCAGTTATTATTCTTTTCATCTCCCAGATTTCTTTTTGGTTTCTTTTAAGATTTTAAAATCTCTTTAGTGATATTTCAGTTTTGTTCAGACATCATTTTCTTGATTTTCTCCACATCTTCCTTTAGTTTGGTGAACATCTTTAAGATAGTTGTTTTAGTCTTTGTCTAGCAGACCCGTCATCAGCTCTCTTTTGGAGATTGTTTCTGTTGGTTTGTTCCTTTGATGGTCCATATTTCCTGTTCCTTTGTATGCCTTGTGATTTTTTTGTTGTTGAAAACTGGATATTAGAGTCTAATAGTATGGTAACTCTGGAAATTAGTTTATCTCCTTTTACCAGGGTTTGCTGGTTTGGATTTTTGGGTTTTGTTTGTTTGTTTGTTTTAATTGTTACAGGCAGTCTTAGTGCTGATAATCTGTCTGAAGTGTAAACTTAAGGCTTTCCCAGATCTTTCCTGAGATGGCCTTTTTTGCAGGCATGCACGAGACTTTCTAATTTCACCTCACGTGCAGATACTTTCGAGTAGCCTAGTCTTTGATATCTGGCTCCCAGAATGAGAAACAAGAAAAATTGAGGGAAAAAAAGGATACCAGCCCATTAAATCCGCAGGGAGTCACTTGGGACTGGAGGGAATGTTGCACCAATGGGGAGAGGTGCAACAACAATGGCCACCACCTCTTTGTCTGTACCTCTATTATCAGAAGCAGCAACAGAGGATAGATCCCCAGTGTTTGGAGGACAGGGTCCTTTTTGCTCAGTCTGGCTTCTGCAAGCTGCATACAAGCTGCTCCTGGAACACATGCACAGGTGCCTACCACGGAACTGGAGAAGTGGTGGGGGGTGCTTGGGTGGATGCCACTGTGCTAAGAGCTGAAATTGACAGAAATTAACTACATGTACCCTCCAATTTTTCCCCTGGAAGTTAAAAGCCTTCAGTTGACTCCAAAGTCTCAAAATAGTTAACATCAGACAGATTCTGCTAGTGCAATTGCACTAGCAGAAACAGTGGGGAAACAGATTCCTGGTGCTTTCTATGCTACCATTTTCTCAGAGTCTTCCATGGACATATGTTTTTATTTCCCTGAGGTAGATATCTAGGAATGTAATTGCTGGGCTGAATGATAATTTTATGTTTCGCATTTTGAGGAACTGCCAAGCCTTTCCATAGTGGCTGCTACATTTTACATTTCCACTAGCAATGAATAAAGGTTCCAATTTCTTCACAACCTTGCAACACTTGTTATTATCTATCTCTTTTATTGTAGTCATTCTCGTGAGTATGAAGTAGGAACTCACTGTGGTTTTGTTGTTGTTTTTGAGACAGAGTCTTGCTCTGTCACCCAGGCTGGAGTACAGTGACATGATCTCAGCTCACTGCAACCTCTGCCTCCCAGTTTCAAACAATTCTCTTTCCTCAGCCTCCCGAGTAGCTGAGATTGCAAGTGTGCACCACCACACCCAGCTAATTTTTGTATTTTTAGTAGAGATGGGTTTTCACTATGTTGGCCAGGCTGGTCGCCAACTCCTGACCTCAAGTGATCCACTTGCCTTGGCCTCCCAAAGTGCTGGGATTACAGGCGTGAGCCATCACTATGGTTTTGATTTACAATTTTCTAGTGACTAAGAGTGTTGAGCATCTTTTCATGCATGTATTAGCCATTCATTTGCCTTCTTTGTGTAAGTTTGCCTTCTTTGTACAAATTTTGTTCAGATCCTTTGTTTTTAAATGGGATGTCTTTTTATTATTGAGTTATAAGAATTCTTTTTATGTTCTGCATACCAATCCTTTGTCAGATAGACAATATGCAAATATTTTCCCTAGTCTGGTAATTATCTTTACAGTTTCTCGAGAATCTTTGAATTAAAATGTTGAAGTCAAACTTATCTATTTTCTCTTTTGAGGCATTTGAAGTCACATCCGAGTTATTATTGCCTAACCTAAAATGACAGGCTTACTCCTGTTTTCCTCTAAGAGCTTTATAGTTTTAGCACTTACGTTTAGATCTTGAGCCATTTGGGGGTAATTTTTATGTATAGTGTAAGATAAGAGTACACATTGTTTTTTTGCACGTCGATGTCTACTTCTCCCAGCATGGTTTGTTGAAAAGACGATTTCCCCCCATTGAATTGTCTTGACACCCTGATTGAAAATCAGTTGGCCATAAGAGTATGCATTTATTTCTGGACTCTGACATATAGTTCTTTTGAACTACATGTCTACCAATATGCTAGTACAATGCGGTCCTGATTACTGTAGCTTTGCAGTAAGTTTTGAAAATGGAAAGTGTGAGTGCTCCATCTTTGTTATTTTTCAAGATTATTTTGACTTCTCAAGGTTCCTTGCATTTCCACAGAAATATTTAGATCAACTTGTTACTTTCTGCCCCAAATTCAGCTGAGATTTGTTATAAAGATTGCATTGATTCTGTAAATCAGTTTGGGAAATATTGCCATTTAATAACATTCTGATTTATGAACACAGGACATCATTCCATTTATTTACATCTTCTTTAATTTTTTTCCACATTGTTGTTATTTTCAGTGTATAAGAGTTCTACCTCCTTGGTTAAACTAACTCTTATTTTATTCTTTTGGATAGCATTTTAAATGCATTTTTTTCTTAAATTCACCTGTGGATTGTTCATCACCAATATGTAGAAATACAATTGGTTTTTTTTTGTATTGGTCTTAAATCCTGAAACCTTGCAAACTTTAGTTATAATAGTGGTTTAATGGATCCTTCAACTATCTATGTACATGATCATGTCATCTACAAATAGAAATAGTTTATCTTCTTCCCTTCCAATCTCAGTGCTTTTTATTATTTCACTTCAGTGTTTGTCCTGTCAAGAATCTCCAATACAAAGTTAATTATCAGTGTGGCAGTAGATGTCTTTGTCTTTTTTCTTACCATAGGGGAAAAACATTCACTCTTTCACCACTGAGTATGATGTAAGCTGTAGTTTTTTATAGATGCCCTTTACCGTGCTGAGGAAGCTTTTGTCAATTCCTAGTTTATTTAAGTGTTTATATCAGGAAGAGATGTTGGATTTTGTCCAGTGCTTTTTCTGCATCTACTGAGATAATAATGTAATAGTTGTCAGTTTTCTGTTATATGGTTTATTGCATTGATTTTCATATGTTGAACCAACCTTGCATTCTTCAATAAGTCCTACTTGGTCATGCTGTATACTTTCTTTTATATGTTGCTGGGTTAATTTTGCCAGTATTCTGTTGAGGAGCTTTGCATCTTTATTTTTTATACTTCCATTAAAGTGATCATGGGATTTTTGTTCTTTATTTTATTAATATGGCTTTTGCATTAATTAGTTTTCATATGTTAAATCAACCTGCATTTCTGAGATAAAACTTACTTTTATATCTTGCTGAATTTAGTTTGCTAGTATTGTGTTGAGAATTTTTGTGCTTATATGCATAAGAGATATTGGTATATAATTTTCCTTTATTGTGATGTTTTTGGTTTTGGTATTAGAGTAATACTGACTTCACAATGAGTTGGAAAGTGTCACCTGTTCTTATATTTTTGAGAGGCATTTGTGAAGGGAAAGGTTTCTGTTAATTCTTTAGGTGTTTGATAGAATTTACCAGTGAAGACATTTGGGACTGGATTCTTCTTTGTGGAAAGTTTTAAAATTACTAATCTCTTTTCTTATTATAAGTCTATTCAAACTTTCTTTTTATTATTGACTTAGATTCAGTAGTTTGTGTCTTTCTAGGAATTTGTCAATTTCATCTAGATTGTCTAATTTTTTGGCTTACAGCAATACATAATATTCCCTTAAAATGCATCCTTTTACTTCTGTAAGATTGGTAGTGATGCTCTCTTATTATTGGCTTTAGCAATTTGAATCTTCTCTCTTTTACTCTTGGTCAGTAGAGTTACAGGTTTGTTCATTTTATTGACTTTCTCAAAGAACTAACTTTTTGTTGCATTGATTATTTAAAATGTTTTTCTATTTTCTATTTCATTATTTTTTGCTCAATATTTATTTTGTCCTTTCTTCTGCTTTTCAGTTTAGATTGCCCTTCTTTTTCCAGTTTTATATAGTGGAAAGTTATGATAGTGATTTGAGATTTTTCTCCTTCTCCTTCTCCTTCTCTTCTTCCTCCTCCTTCCTCTCTTTCTTCTCCTCCTCCTCCTTCCTCCCTCCTCCCTCCTTCTCTGTTCTCCCTTCTCATTTCTCCTCCCTCCTCCATCCTCCTCCCTCTTCCTCCCTCTTCCTCCCTCTTCCCTCCTTCTCCTCGTCCTCCTCCTTCTCCTTCTCCTTCTTCCTTTCTTTCTTTTTAAGACAGAGTCTCACTCTGTCACCCAGGCTGGAGTGCAGTGGTGCAGTCTGGGCTCATTGCAACCTTTGCCTCCCAGGTTCAGGAGATTATCATCCCCGAGCCTCCCAAGTAGCTGGGATAACAGGAATGGGTCACCACACCCAGCTAATTTTTGTATTTTTGGTGGAGATGGGGTTTCACCATGTTGACCAGGCTGGTCTCAAACTCCTGGCCTCATGTGATCTGCCTGTCTCAGCCTCCCAAGGTGTTGGAATTACAGGTGTGAGCCAGAACCCTCGGCTCTTTCTTCTTTTTCACGTAGGTGTTTATAAGCACAACTTTTCTCCAAGCAGTGTTTTATCTGCATCACCTATGTTTTGGTATGTTATGTGTTTTTTTTTTAATTCATCTCAAGGGACTTTATAATTTTTCACATAATTTATTCTTTGACTCATTTGTTATTTAGGAGTTCATTGCATAATTTCCACATATTTATGAACTTCCAAAAATTGTTTCTGATTTCTAATTTAATTCTGTTGTGGTTGGAGAATATATTTTGTATGAAATATTCTTTTAAATTTATTTAATCTTGTTTTACGGCTGAGTGTATGGTATCATTGTTAATGTTCCATAGGTAGATAAGATACCTAGATATACATATATACACACATATACATACATACATACATACATACATACACACACACATCTTTGGTCTAGTTGTTGTATAGGGTTGTTCAGGTCTCTTATATCACTGTTTATTTTCTATTTATTTGTTCTATCTTGTGTTGATCATTTAAACCATTAGCATTTAATGTCATTGGTATGGTTAAATTGACAAATACCATTTTGCTTTTTTGTTTTTTATTTATATCATGAGTACTTTCTTCTTCTGTGACTTCTTTACTACCTCGCTTTAAGTTTATATTGTCTGCCATACATTTTAATTTCTTCTTATTATTATATTTTAAGATGGAGTCTTGTTCTGCTGCCCAGGCTGGAGTGCAGTGGTGTGATCTCGGCTCACTGCAACCTCTGCTTTCCAGGTTCAGGTGATTCTCCTGCCTCAGCCTCCTGAGTAGCTGGGTTCACAGGTGCAAGTCACCATGCCTGGCTAATTTTTGTATTTTTAGTAGAGACAGAGTTTCACCATTTGGTCAAGCTGGTCTCAAACTCCTGACCTCGTGATCCGCCCACTTTGGCCTCCCAAAGTTCTGGGATTACAAGCATGAGTCACTGCGCCTGGCCTTCTTATTGATTTTTAACTCCATTTTCTTCTGTTATTTTTTAGTAGCTGATCTATGCCTTATAATATACATCTTAATATATCAGAATCAATTTAAGATTTATAGTAATTTAGTTCCAGTAAGATATAAAAACATTACCCCTTAGTTGTTTTACTACCTGCTCCATTTGTTGTACTATTATTGTCATCTGTATTACATCTATGTGTGTTATAGACCCAACAATGATTTTTTTATATCAATTTCTGTTTTTTAAAGAAACTAATAGAAGAGAGAACCGAAATATATTTATAGAGTTGGTACAAAATATACCAACCTTTTGCCATTTTTGTTTTTCTTTCTTTTTTCCTGTGGATCATGTTACCATCTGATGTCATTTTCTTACTCCAATGTAGCTGTGTTGTAAACGGGGTAATAAGTTCCCTTTTTGTGGTGTTTAAGGATCATTCCAACATGACTATGGAAATTGCACCTGGAGAGACAGATACCATTAAAGGATTTATTATACTCACAGGTCCTAGAGAAGGAGGCATGGTATGCCACCACGCATGGGATCATATTGGAGGAGCTCCTAGGGAGCAGACTTAACAGAGCAGGCGGGGCGTTAATAGTGTGGACCCCTGGGCAAGTGCTTTTATTAGGGGTCAGGGTGGAATAAACCTGCAAGAATCATGAGAGGATCTTACTGGTCCATTTGAATGTGTTGCTAGGTCATAGTCAGGGGACAAGAAGGGAAACTTGTTGCAGGGACCAGCCTTCTCACACTGGTGCACCTCATTGTTTGGGCATAATGGTCACAGCCTGTTTGTGAGGATGTTGAGGCATCAGGAAAATATGAAGTTTAAAAAATTTACAAAAACCTCATTTCTACCCTTCTCCTTTTGGTTGTTATTGTAGAATATACTACATTGCTATATGTTATAGTGCCAACAATGCAATTTTTAATACCATCTTACGCAACTGCTTTTCAAATCAGCTATAAGAAAAAAATGAAAGAAATATTCAATTATACAATCTTTCATAATTTCTTACAAATTACCTTTATTGATGCTTCTGATTTTTTTGTGTTGATTCAAGTTACTGCTTGGTGTTGCTTTCGAGCAGAAGAACTTCCTTTAATATTTATTGTAAGAAATGTCTGCTAGCAAGAAATCATCTCAGTTTTTGTTTATCTTGAATATCTCTAGTTCATCTTCAATTTTGAAAGATAGCTTTGTTGGATACAGAATTCTTGGTTGACAATTTTTTTCTTTTGGTACTTTGAATATGTCACCCTACTGCCTTCTGGCCTCCATTGTTTCTGATAAGAAATTAGCTGTAAATTTTATGATGGTTTTCATCTACGTGATAAGTCGTTTTTTCTCTTGCTGCTTTCAAGTTTTTCTCTTCACTTTAGCTTTCACATTTTTACTCTGTGTCGGGGAGCAGATCTCTGTGTTTATCTTACTTGAAGATTTTTTTTTAGCTACTTGGATATGTAAATTACTGTTTATCCTCAAATTTGGGAAGTTTTTGGCTACTATTTCAGAGAATCATTTTTCTACATTTTTCTCTCTCTTCTCCTTTGGGACTCCCATTCTGAATATTGGTATATTTAATGTTGTTGTGAATTTTTCTAAGGCTCTGTTTATTTTTTTCCTTCAAAATACATAATCTCTATTGATCTATTTTTAAATTTGCTGATTTTTTATTGTGCCAACTCAAATCTCCTGTTGAACCTCTTCAGTGAATTTTTCATTTCACTTATTGTACTTTTCAACTCAAGAATTTCAGTTTGTTTATTTTTATAATTTCTACCTCTATTTTAATAATCTCAATTTGATAAGCTTGTAGTCATCCCTTCTTTTAACTCTTTAAGCATGTCTTTGTTTATTTCTTTGAGCACATGTATAATAGCTGCTTTGAAGGCTTTGTCTGAGGAGTTCAACACCTGCGCCCTCCTAAAGGCAGTTTCTATTGCCTGCTTTTTTTTCTGTGTGTGAGTCAAGACTTTTCACCAAGTTCTTCACACTATCATTCTGAAATTACTGCTTCTCCCTCTCTCTCTTTTTTTGTATAATTTTTGTATAACTTTTTATTTGATAGAATACCAAATTTACAGAAAAGTTACATAGTAGAAGGAATTTATCATATAATTTTTAGTCAGATTAACCAATTTTTCACATTTTGCCTCATTTGATATATCCTTATTTTTTATATGTTTTAATATCTATGTGTTTATACCATTTTTTGGACCATCTGTTAGTAAGCTGGAAAAATCACATATGTACTTCCAAAGAGCAAGAACATTCTTTTAAATAACCATAGTTACAATGATCAAAATCAGCAAATTTTAAATTGATGTGATGTTATGTAATCCACAGTCTGTATGCAACTTTTGTCATTTGTCCCAATAATGACTTTTATAGCACTTCCTCATTCATCAGTCCTGGATCATATATTGCCTCTACTCTGAAGTAGTTTCTTGGCCTTCTTCCTGTCCTTGACATGTTTTTAATAGTACTAGAGAGTTATTCTACAGAAAGTCTCTCATTTGGGTTTGTCTGATGTTTCTTTAATTATGTTCTTTTTCATGTGACATTTCATTATTGGTCATTTGCATATATTTCAAATCATTTGTCCAGGTTTAAGGCAAGAAATTGTTTGCTTTTCATTTACTGGCTTCTATGGATTCTTTATACATGCTAGATACAAGTGGAATTTTTTTTTTTACAAATATTTTCTCTCTGCCAGTCACTTACTGATTCATTTTTCTAACATCATCTTTTGATGAGCAGAATTATTTCATTTTGATGAAGTGCAAACTATACATTTTTAAATTTTTTTTAGGCATGCCTAAGACATCTTTGGTTATTCCAAGGTCAAGAAGATAGGTTCTGATGATTTTTTAGAAGCTTTATATATATTTTATTTGTTTATCATTTTTCCACTTTTTAATGTATCCCAGCTGGTTTTCTTTTTGTTTCTCTGTTCTTCCTATTCTGCCTTCTTTAGGGTTAATTGAATTGTTGGGTGTTTCATTATAAATCTTATTTTAGCTTTTTAGCTAAACTTCCTTGCATTAAGTTTTTTGGTGTTTGCTCTAGGGATCACAGTTTTAATTCTGAAGTTTTCACTGTCTGCTTAGAGTTAATCTTGTACCACTTCCTGTAAAACAGCAGAACCTTGTGATAGGCTAGTCATATATACAAATCCACCTTTATATTATAGTCACATATTGCATCTACATACATTATAAATTCATAATAGTTTAATTGTTATATGCATTCAAATAAATTTAGAGAAGAAAAACATCTATTTTTAGATATTTACCCATATGTACCATATCCATTGTGCTTCATTCTTTCTATAGCTTTCAGTTTCAATCTGGTATCATTTTCTTTCATCCTAAAGAACATTTTTTTCCTGCATTTCCTGTAGTACATATCAGCTGGAAACAGATTCATGTACTTTTCAATTATCTAAAAATGTCTATATTTTGCCTGCATTATTGAAGAATAATTTTTCTGGATATAGAATATTGGGTTCTTTGTTTTCTGTCAGCACTTGAAAGAGGCTATTCTGTTGCCTTTTCTTATCCATTGTTGGTCATTTATATTGCTGGTTGCCTGTTTATGATGTGTCATTTTTCTCTAGCCATTGTCAAGATTTCCTCTTTGTCTTTGGTTTTACTACACTACGCTGTGTCCCACACTTCTCTGAGGTCTGTGATGTGCCTTGTTATGATTCTTGGAGTTTGCTAAAATTCTCAGATCTGTAGCATCATCTTTTCCACCATTTTGAAGAAATTTTTATTCATAAGTTCTCCAAATATTTTTTCTGCCTCTCCTCTCCCCTCCTCTCCTCTCCTCTCTCTCTTCTTCTCTCTCCTTTTCCCTCTTTCTCTCTTCTGCTTCTTCTCACTCCCCCCACTCCCTGCTTCTGGGACTCAATTAAATATATGTTAGATCAATCAATACTGTACCACTGGTCACTGAGGCTGTGTTCAAATTCTTTTTTTTTTCCCAGTCTTTTTTCTCTCTGTTCTTCAGATTGGATCATTTCTATTGATCTCTCTTCAGTTTGATTGATCCTTTCTTTTGATGTCTTCAGTCTGCTGTTAAGCCATTTAATAAATATTTTATTTTAAAAATTAGTTTTCATCTTGATGATTTCTCTTTGTTTCTTCTTTATATTCTGTTACTAATTTGAAATTCTTAATCTTTTTATTCATGATGGCTAGATTTTTTGTTTGAAGTCCCCAAACATATATCTAGTAGCTTCTTTAAAGTCTTTGCCTGCTATTTAAGCATTTTGGCCACTCAGGATTATTCTCTCTTAGGTGTTTTTTTTTTTTTTTTTTTTAATCACGACTATGGGTCATATTTTCCTACTTCTTTACATGTTTTGTAAATTTTGATTGTATGGTAGACATTATAAATGATATTTTATAGGAAATCTGGAATCTGTTATGCTCTCCTGAAGATTATTGATTTTGTTCTGGCAGGCTGTTACCTTGGCTGGACTCAAAATGTGAACTCTGTCTCTCCTGCAGTAAGCAGTAGAAAAATTTTAGTTCATTCCCCTCTGCCTTCTAGCTGTTATCTTCTGCCTGGTTTCTTGGAGTCTCCCCAGTATGTGAGAATTCAGGGGAGGGGAGCCAAGAATTAGGAAAGAGTTGATATGTGGATTTTGATGCTCCTCTCTCTGAATTTCTTTCCTTCCATAGACATTCCCCTCAGTTTCCATCTGCTTTGGCAGCCCTAAATTCCATTCTTGGATTCATCAAGCCAATGAGACTATGGCTTTCTATTTGAGCTACAATCACTCCACAACACACGTACCTGAGAGCTTTTCCAGAATAAAAGTCATACATAAATCACTCCTACTGCAATTCTTTTAAGTGTTGATTCCAAAAATAAAAAAACTAAAAGATAATAAAAAAGAAAAAAAGAGTTGATTCTACTTTCCTTTCTGCTTTTGGTTGCTCATTACGGCCTTCAAATGATTGTTTTTCATATTTTCTCCACAGTTTATACTTATCATCAGTGGAAAGTTTTACTGTGTGGTACAAGCTATTCTACCATTTGGAAGTCTAACCTACCTTGAAATTTGAAGGATATTTTTCTGGAGTTTAGTATCTATGTTGGCAGTTATTTCCTTTCATTGGAGTTTTCTACTTAAAATAGTTACCTCTGCGAGGACATCACTGCTGATACTGACCTGAAAGTTGGTGGGTACAGAGACCCTGGAGAAGATGATGCAGGGTAGATGGCAGAACCCTGCCATGGGAAGAGAGTGAGGGAGAGCACTGTTGGAGAGGGAGGTGGAAGACACTGAATAAAGGTGGGTGTTTTCCTACCTTCTCTAAGGCTGACTTCAGGTAGATTAAATCACCTCCTCAAACTGATAAGGGAAAAGTGAACCAAGAGTTACTCTCTCTAGGTCTTTCTATAGCTCTCTGAGGTTACATGAATTGATATTCAAAGATCTCAAAGGATTCTAATACCCCCAGAACCTTCTCTAGTTTGTCAGTTCTCTTGTTTGTGTGCTGGGTTCACTTCTTCGATTGGGCACTGTCCTGTGTACCAGTAAAAGAGCAGTGAATATAATACGCATAGCTCTCACCCCTCGAAACCCACAACCTTGGGAGGAAGGGATGCTAAGCAGACACCTCCCAAACAAGTTATTGATGACAACCTTGGTAAGCAATGTGAAATAAAGGTACCGGGAGCTATGAAAGAATCCACAGGGGTCTAAACAGACTGGAGGGTGGTGTGGGATTAGGGAATCTGTAGGGTGAACACTAAAGCTTTTATGCATAATTATGTGCTCAGATGTATGGAGTCAGGGTACAGATATTTTTCTTTGCATTATATAGGTAAATATAATGAACTGAAACCTTTAAAATACCATATTAAAATCCATTCTCATTCTTTATGTGAATTAACTTTTGTAGACATATTTCAACAGAAGCTGAGACTAATGATGGAACTCTGCTATAAGCTGGGAAGGAGCCTGTGGTCATTAGGGTGGAGGGAGAGGGAGTGTGGCAGCCCCCACATTAAGGGGTCTTTTTTAGATGCAGGACTCCCCTGGATTCTGTGGGTGCCCGGATACACACTGACAAGTGCTGTGCCCTGCAGCAGGGGCTGGAAGCTCAGCACTCTTGTGAGTTCATTAGAACCCCTGAAGAACCCCGGTTGGTCTAGATTTAGTTTAAAGAGTAAGTTTTCTTTGACTTGGAGCTCTCAGTGGCCAGCTCACTTAGGGCTGAGATGAAGGAGAGGGCTACTTGAAGCTACTGCGTGCTTTTGTTTGTGTCTGAGTAGCATTAAGATGAAGTCTGGAGGAGCTAAGAGAAGGACATAGGCAAGGTTCAGCAGCCTTCCAAGGTACAGGAAGGTGGGCGATGAGGACTAAGGCTGACTGATTAGGTTTAACGTTTTTTGTTCCAACTACAGGAGTGGAAGGGTGGAGGGCAGATGCTGGTGAGAGGACACTGAGGTGGCCTGACTTGACCTTGGAGTTTCAGTGAGAAGCACTGTCTTCGTGTGAGAAGCAAAAGGAGGTCTGGGAGAGATTGAGTATTTGCCACACTGCCTTTCTAATTCTAGTTTTACTTCTGGCGTTTCCTTGAACTTTACTGGGGGTATGGGAACACATGTTCAGAAAGGCAAGTCACTTGGCCCAGCAGAGACGATGTTCCATTGTCAGAGCTGTGAGGTGTTTGCACCTGGAATGTCCACGTGAAGTAAACAGTTCTCCACCTGTGCAGCCTGCGGTCTCAGGATAGACATTCCTCTGTGACCCTGAACATGTTTTCATCAGTTACCTGGCAGTGGTTTGAGCCCATTGGGTGGTAGGAATCAGGAAGCACAGGGGTCAGCTGGGAAAATAAGTGTTTGTCCCGTGACTGACAATGGCCACTTTAAGGTGAGCCATTCGCTTGGAAGGCTGGCGCTTACCTGCTGCCAGGGCGTGCCGGGCACGTGCGCTCTGGAAGCCTTTGTGCATAAACAGTAGCACACGGCAGTGAGGAGCAGGCTGCAGAAACCGACAGCAAGGCTCAGCTCGTGCCTGCTGCGCGCTGTATCCTGGTCTCATTTGATTATAGTATTATTATTCTTCTTTTGCATATGAAGAGACTGAGGCCTGGCACTGGTAGGTGGTGGGGTAAAGATGCCACCCCAGGACTGCCTGACGTCCAAGTCTTTGCCCCTTTCCTCCAACTCATGTTATGGTGTTATCAATATGAAGATGCTCGGGACATAAAGCATGAGTAGGTTCTGAAACCTTCCACGCGACACGAGCTCCATTTGTTGTCCCTTTGTCGGTAGGCAACCTTCGCCTCCTTGTGTTAGTCCACTGGCAGTCTTGGTGGTCGTGGCGGTCTGGGAGTGCTGTCTGCATCTTCTAGCTGGGAGTAGATGGAAGGACCTATGCAGGTGAGACTGGATCTCCTCCCATCCCCCCTGCCCTCCACCTACATCTGCACCTGAGCCCTTTGCCCCGTGCAGCTTTCTCAGAGCCACGTCCTTCAACCCAGGGAGAAGCAAGCCTGAGCCTGTGGACTGATCCGGACTTGGCGGGGGGGTGCCCCCTGCATACCCACCCACAGGGCTCATGCACACTCTCACACACACCTCTGGCATACACCTTGTTCTTCCCAAAAAGGACACTTTTCATTTGCCAGGTGTCCTCATTACCCGGATGTTTTGCATAATATCATGGTTTCTCCAGAGTGTTAATCCTTTTCCAGTTAGGTGACACATCACAGTAACCTCCAGTTCCTTTCCCCAGATGAAGACACCCCACCAGACCCAGTGCATGATCTCTCAGGGCTCCTGCAGCCTCTGAGTTCTGGCCTGACCCTGGGCAGGGCTTCTTGGCAGGCAGAGCCATTTCAGTGGGAGATCCTGTCCTTTGGATTCTCCAACTTCCCTTGAGCCCCACTTGGGACAACTCAGGACTCTCCCCTTCACTGGTCAGCACCTGCAAGAGGCAGGAACCACATAGGTCTCATCTGTCACCGCATCCCAGTGCCTCAGAAGCACCCGCCCGTGCTGGGTGCGCAGTCAGTGTGAGCATAGATGCCATGTCTGCTCTGCTACCTTGGGCAAGGATAAACCACCTAATATTAGAAATGTTCTCTGCTAGGTGCAGTGGCTCACACCTGTAATCCCAAGCACTTTGGGAAGCTGAAGTAAGCAGATTGCTTGAGCTCAGGAGTTCAAGACCAGCCTGGCCAACATGGTGAAACCCCGTCCCTACAAAAATTAGCCGAGTATGCTGGTGCAGGCCTGTGGTCCCAGCTATTTAGGGGGCTGAGGCAGGAGAATCTCTTGAGTGCAGGAGGTTGAGGCTGCAGTGAGCTAAAAATGTTCTCATCTCCAAAATGAGAATACTAAAAGTTCCTGGGGATTCAATGAGATAATTCTGATGATACTTGCATGCTTGATAAGTAATTTGCCGTTGTCACGGTTAACTCCAAATTCAGGCAAGGGAAAACCCTTGCACTGAGCTAGAGCTCAGTGGCAGCCTCAGGAGATGGCACCCAGGGGAACAAATGGCAACTCTGAGGCCACTCTCACCATCTTCCCTCTTCCCCTTACACCTTACGTTTTCCTTCTCCATTAAATACTCTGGTAGCTACCCCCTCTAAAGGACACTTGGGGATCAGAGGGTTGCTGACTGACTAACATATAGGAGGGTGGGGGGATTGAGGGGGTGACCTTTGGAACACCTGGGCCTTTGGGTTGGGCCACCAGCCTAGAACTATTCTCATTTTGCTGTTTAATAGCACTGTCTGTTACTTTGAAAGTGAACACAGATAATGAAAGCAAGGCTGTTCTTTGAAGCCTAAAACAGTGGTAAAGGATTTGAAAACCACTGTTTCTGTCCAACCCTCATTTTGTATATAATGACAGCATGATCATCAGTCAAACTTGGTGAGGTTCCAAGCATTTTCGGCAGAGCCGACACAAGACCACACATTTTTTTTTCAAGCCAAATTGTATGAACATTAGTGCTAGAGCTGGTGAAACTTTGTTCAGCTTTTAAGGGATTGGCTTGTAGGGAGGATGAACATTGGAAGAAACCTAAGTATTAGAGCCAACTCGGGCACAGACCCACAACGCCTTTTCTCTGTTCATATTTTCTTTGCATTTCTCCCATCATTTCCCATTCCATGCTGTGTACAAGTGGTAATGTGAATTGGTTAAATATTCGAGCCCCTCTTTTTAAGTGTGAGGATTCATCACACCTAGCAGCAAGATATAGCTTTCTAAATAAATGGTGTGACAGCCTGTGGAGGTAGAGCACCCTGTAACAGTCGGTTATGGAAGGCGGGGACACCATTAGTTCAGTATTCTGTAGCAGGAATATTGGCCAGTAATCATGTATTTGATTTCTATAAAGTGCGAGGGATTTTTTAAATTCAGGAAGCAGCTGAATTTATATGGATGAAATGATCATCGTGTCTGGGATGATTTGCTTAGAAATCACTGCATAGGAGTGGGATGCAGTGTGGGTATAAGGATGAAGCAAGAGTAGCCATATGTTGAGTTCATTTTATGTTCTTCATATTTTTGTATCTGTTTTAAATTTCTCATTGCATTCAAAAAAGAAACTCAATGTAAATAAGTGATGTTATAGCATATATCAAAATAGGAGGTAGCCATTAAAATAACACGTGAAGAATTTTAATAATGTGGTATAAGTAAGAAAGTCAGGAAGTCAAGCTTTCTAATATGATATGTGTGTGCTTGTGGACAAAATATTTGCATAAAAAATGATTGGAAGGAAATGGAAACATTAACTGTTGTTATCCTTGGTTGGTTGGATTGTGGGCGATTTTCATTCTATTTTCCAAACTTCCTGTAGTAAACAAGAGAAAAAATCATTTCTTATAATTTAAGAAAAATCTTTTTGAAAGAAACCTAATCTGCGTTGTGTAAATTAGTGAAGCATTTGTTTCAGTGATCTGTTTTCCATTAAATCACCCCAGTCAGTGATTAAACGCTTGTGCTGTTACTGATCTTGTGGCTGTGGACATGGTTTTGGCCTGTACTGTGCTGCACTCTGCCCTGGACTGTCTTTGCTGGGGTGTATGCAGGCCAGATCATGGCAAACGCAGTCACCAACACCATTTCACTCATTGGTAACTTCTACTAACCACGTTCCTTTAGCGCGAATTTCCATCTAATTTCAGGGAGCTCGACATGATTTCCACAAGGGTGATGGACATTAAGCTTCGGGAGGCTGCAGAAGGCCTTGGGGAGGACAGTACAGGTAAGGCCCGGATACCCTTAGGCCCTTCACACTGTGACTGAGAGCACATACACATTATTTAAGGCTGCTCAGGACAGAGTTCCTCTGCTTCTCTCTCAAGCACAAGGACTTTTCCGCTCATTTTCCTCCTTCCTGGAGGTAACCATGTCCCCATGTTTGGTTGACTTGAATGCAAAAGAAGAGGCACTAAATGGATTCATTTACCATCTAAGAATATCCAAAGATATCTGTAGGAGGCTGAGCAAAGTACCTGACAGCCTGATCATCTGTAAGAAAAATAATTACATCAAGAGAGAGCCTTTGATCCCTCTCCTTTATGACTTTTATTCTGAAGGAGACCTTTAGTATGTTTTCTGCTGAGCTAAATTCTAGGCCATAAATCATCATCTCATAAGACATTCTAAGAGCTCTCCAATCATGTGATTGGTTTACTGTTATCCACATATTGCTATTTATGTCCTGATAGAGTTGTAAAATTGACATTAAAAATTAATCTCTCCACAATGTGCTTTTTACCTAGGTTAGCCATTCATATCCTCCCTTATTTTGGTAACCACTGTATCCATCTCTCTCTTATTTACATTCAAAATGCTAGTAGTGATTTTCTTTCATATAGTTCAGGAGAAACAGTTCCGAATAATATTAAATCCTAGCTGCTAGCCACTAGGTTCGGATACTAATTTCAGTAAAGACTCCATTTCAAATATTACGAATAGATTTTTTTCTTATTATTTCATATTAGAATCATTTTTTCCTCTGTCACTTTTCAATGGATACCAAATAAATCCAAATTTAAAATAAGGGTTTTTAGATGAGCCCTGAAAAAAAATGGAGTTTCAAATTTTCTCATACTATGGGACAGTGTTTATTACTTATTTTAAACAAGAAATATTTGAATAAATATTTCATCAGCCTGAAATGACCTCCCTAAATGCTAGTTCTGAATACATACAGAGTTTACTGAAGAAAAGAGGCTAAGTTTTCTTTTTTTCAGATAGTGAGCTTAAGTTATTTAGACCAACCCTCTTCCACTGAAAACTTAAAATTCTAGATAAGAATATTCTTTAAAATGTTTTTCAAAGTAAGAAATAATAAAGACCAGAATTGGAATGAAAATGGGCCTGGTGCAGTGGCTCCCACCTGTAATCCCAGCACTCTGGGAGGCCAAGGTAGGAAGATTGCTTGAGCCCAGGAGTTCAAGAACAGTTTGGGCATAGTGAGATCCTGTCTCTACAAAAAATTTTAAAAATTAGCTGGATATGGTGGCACACACCTGTAGTCCCAGAAGGTTAATACTATGGTGGGCCATGATTACACCGCTATACTCCAGCCTGGGCAACAAGCAAGACCCTGCCTCAGGGGGAAAAAAAAAACGGAAAGGAAAATGGTAACCCGGGGAGACAATAGAGTCTAAAAGCCACTTTTGCCCTTAGATCATTTACCAGTCTTGGAAATTATCAATCTTGGAAATTTTCATGCCTTCATGGGGTGGAAGGTGAGAGTAAGGGTCAAATATCGAATTACAAGGCCTGTATAAGGTAGACTGTCTCATAGAAGACACTCTCTACAATAAAGGGGAGCCAAGGAGTTGCAAAATCTGAGTAGGTGTGAACTAGGGGTAAACCAACCCTTGTGTAGATTTGTAGCTTGAGTTTGCATCATTTGGGTAATTCAGAGAACCTCAATCCTTGAACTTGATTAATATTGCTTCTGCACTAGATGTAAACCCAGGTACTTTGCAGAAGCAAATAATATTCACTAAAGGAAGGCGCCTTCCATTTAGACTTCAAATTATTACAGAAAATGATCTTTTCAGTATCATGACAAGCATATAGTCAGTGATCATCAGGCATCTAAGGCAACAGGATATTATGAGTGAGAACCAACATGCCATTGATTGCATTGTGCTCCCACCACATTCATATGTGAAGTCTCCAGTATCTCCAAATGTGGCTTTATTTGAAGGCTGAGTTCTTGCAGATGTGATTCATTAAGATGAGATCATACTGGAGTAGGGTGGGCTCCTATTCCAATATGACAGTGTCCTTATGAAAAGGGGAACTGTGCACGTAGATATGCACACAAGGAGAACGCCATGCACACATGCAGGCAGACACGAGAAACAGATACATGAAGGCATAAATATCAGAATGACCCAATGCTTCCTATAAAACAACCATGCATGCTGTGTTTGAAGATTATAAAAATGTTTAAAAATATCTGAACGTTCCAGAGAACTATAAAAAAGTGCCATATCACCCAGCCAATGCAATAAAGCAAGAGAAAGAAATAAAAGGCAGAGAGATGGAAGAAAGAAATACAACTGTCTCTATTTACAGATGACATGATTTATGACATACACAAAAAAGCACTCAGAACTCTTACACAAATATAGCACGATTGCAAGATATAGGTCAATATATTTAGAGTCAATTGTATTTCTGTATGCTAACAATGAACGATTGAAAAATGGAAATTTTAAAAGTACCAAAAAATTGAAATATTTAGGCGTCTATTTAGTAAAATATATACAGAATCCACATTCTGGAAAATACAAATAATTGTTTAAAGAAGTTAGCAAAGACCTAACTACATGAGGACAGATAGTATGTTTATAGATTGGAAGACTCAATGTTGCTGTCAGTTCTCCCCAAACTGAGCTACAAAATTGTGTGTTAGTACATGTAGTTACAGTGCACTCTTTAAAAGTCAGTTATGGAAGGCAGACCTACAATTAGCTCAATATTCTGTAGCAGGAATACTGACAAGTAATAATTTATTTGATACTCATGAAGAATCAGATATTTTTTCATTTAGGAAAAAGCCAAGTTCTTATAGATTAAATAACAATAGTGTCTGGGATGATTTTTTTGAAATAACCCTCAGAAGTGGGGAGGAAGAGGGGTAAAGACGAAGAAGTCAAAATCCCAGCAGGACTTTTTGCAGATATTGGCAAGCTGATTCGAAAATCTGTGTGAAAAAGCAAAGAACTAGAATAGATAAAACAATTTTGGAAAAGATTAAAATTGAAAGCTTTGTACTACCTGTTTTTAAGACTTACTATAAAGCTCCAGTAATGAAGACAGTATGGTATCAGCAAAAGGATAGATGCACAGAGACAGAAGGGAATAGAGTTCAAACAGACCCATACAAATATGGTTAATTGATTGTGACAAAATCGTAACGGCAATTCATTGGAGAAAGGTTAGTATTTCAACAAATGGTGCTGGAACAATTGGACATTCATATGTAAATATACCTCATAGATGATACAAAAAACTCAAAATGTGTCATAAACTTAAATGTAAAACTCTAACTCGTTTAAAAGCATAGGAGAAGATATTTATGACCCAGGATTAGGCAAGGTTCTTAGATATGATACCTGAATCCATAAAAGGAAAAAAATTATAAATTGGACTTCATCAAAACTTTAAAATATGCTGTGTGAAATACACTTTTAAGAAAATGAAAAGACAAGTCACAGACTAGGAGAAAATATTTATAAATCACACTTGATAAAGGACTTACATCCAGGACTTACATCCACACTTGCTAAAGGACTTACATCATGTGTTTAGAACAAATAAGAAAACAAATAACCCAGTTACAAAATGGACATCAAATTTTAAATGATGCTTTACCTAAGAAGATGTACAGATGGAAAATAAGCATATGAAGAAATGCTCGACATCTATAATCATTAGGTAATGCAAAGTAAAACTACAATGAAATACCATGACCCACCTATTAAATGTCTGGAGAAAACCATCATAACAACAGGAGCTGGTAAGTGTGCATTGAAGGGAGGAATCCAAAATGGTACAGTCACTTTGGAAAAACATTTGGCAGCTTCTTGTGAAGTTAAACATACACTTAGCCTATGACTCAGCAATCCAAATCCTAGGTATTTACTTGACAGTAAAAACTTAGGTTTACACACACACACATACACACACACACACACACACAAACTATAGCAACTTTATTTATAATTGCTAAAAACTGAAAAGAACCCAGATGTCTTTCAGCAGGTTGAAATGATTCAACACACTGGTATATCCACACAATTTCAGCAACAGAAAGGAACAAACTATTCATTGGTATAACATGAGTGAGTCTCTGATGTGTTGTGCTGAATGAAAGAAGCCAGAATGAAAAGGGGGCGTACTGTGTGACTTAACCTATATGACATTCTAGAAAAGGCTAAACTATAGAAACAGAGAAGTTATAAGTGGTTGCCCGGGGTTAAAGGTATCGGAGAAGGCTGGACTACAAAAGGGCAGCATGAGGACAGTTCTGTATCTTGATTGCAGTGATAATTACACAACTCTATGTACACCAAAAATAATGAATTTGACTGTGTGTAATTTTAACAATAAGTGTTTTTACAAGGTATAGCAGATTTGAAAAACAAAGGTTTAGAAATAAATGTAATAATTAAAATTTTATTTTAAATTAAATTTATTTAAAATAAATGTATAATTAAAATGCTTAGATATAACAGCAGATTATATCAGATCGAGATAGATCACAAGAAATTATACAAAATGTACCATAGAACGGCAAAAGGATGGAAAATACAGAGAAGAGAACAAGGGGCATAGAGGGTAAGTGAAAGGTTGTAGCATCCATTTGAGCACAGTCTCAGGGGAGGAGAGAAGGGCTAAGAATTTTCTGGATTTTTATCAAAAAGACGATCCAACCCATAGGTTTAAGAAACCCGACCTGCCGGGCGCGGTGTCTCACGCCTATAATAATCCCAGCACTTTGAGAGGCCGAGGCGGGTGGATCACGAGGTCAAGTGATCGAGACCATCCTGGTCAACATGGTGAAACCCCGTCTCTACTAAAAATACAAAAATTAGCTGGGCACGGTGGCGCGCGCCTGTAGTCCCAGCTACTCCGGAGGCTGAGGCAGGAGAATTGCCTGAATCCAGGAGGCGGAGGTTGCGGTGAGCCGAGATCGCGCCATTGCACGCCAGCCTGGGTACAAGAGCGAAACTCCGTCTCAAAAAAAAAAAAAAAAGAAAAAAGAAACCCGACGAATCCCAAGAAGGATAAATCAAAGAAAATCCATACGAAATAAAACTGCAGAAAACCAAATAATCTTATAATGAGTCTGAGAGAAAGAGACAGATTATCTGGAAAAGAGCAAAAAAGTAATTAATGCCTGACTTCTCAACACAATGGAAGCCACAAAACAGGGAAACAATAGCCTAAATATCCTTGGGAAAAGTAACGGCCAAACTATTATGTTGGTGCAAAAGTAATCGCTGTTTTTGCCATTCAATGTCATGGCAAGAGATGCAATTACTTTTGCACTAACCTAATAGAATGTTATACTTAGGAAAAATATATTTCAAGAGTGATGAAGAAATGAAGGCATTTCAGACAAACAAAAACTGGATTGGTCCCAGTAAGCCCTCAGTAAAACAGATTCCACACAAATGCACCCTCAGGCCAAAGGAAAATCTTCCTAGTGGACAATCTGGAATATGAGAGGGAATGAAGAACAAAGAAAACAAGTGGATACATCTATGTGAACATGAAATAACTTTGGGGTTTTTTTTAACAATCAGAATTAAAACAATAGGGTATAAAAATGGAATTAAATTATTCTAAGGTCCTTGTATTGTCCTGTAATCAAAAGTGTAGTATAATTTCTAGGGTAACAACTGAAAGAACAGAAGCAAAAGGTGAGGTTTATAAACTAGCAGTGGAAGAAACTGAATGATTTTTTTAAAGAACAATTAAAAAACCCATAAGATGATAGACTTATTTTTCTTAATATATCAGTAATTACAGAGCATGTAAGTGGACTAGTTAATTACATTAATTGTTCCAGTTAAGAGTTAAAGATGGTCAGATTAAATTCCAAAACTCTAAATATATGAACCTTAACTATAAAGGTTCAGAAAAGTAAGGATAGTAATAGGATACAAAAACCTATACCTTGTGAACACTGGGTAAAGGAAGATGGTGTAGCTGTACAGCTTGAGTATTCCTTATCCAAAATGCTTGGATCAGGAGTGTTCCGGATTTCAGATTTTTTCAGATTTTTGAATACTTGCATTATACTTACCAGTTGGAGGTCTCAAATTTGAAAATCCAAAGTCTGAAATTCTCCAGTGATCATTTCCTTTAAGCATCATGTGGGTGCTAAAAAAGTTTCAGATTTTGGAGCATTTCAGATTTTCAGATTTGATGTGATAAACCTGTACTAATAGCAGTCAAAATGAAATGTAAGACAAAAAACATAACTCAACATAAAGAGGGCCATTCCACAAAAGGTTCAGTTCCCCAGCAAGATAATAATTTTACTTTTCTATTCATTAACATGATATAGAAAGTTGTATTACCGCTCTTTTAGAATTTGTCTAGCAGGCTTTCTGGTTTTTGCCGGAAAGCAGCCTCTCCAACAAATAAAGTTGTAAAGTAGAAATTGACAACTAAAGATAAATAAGAAAATCTATAATCAGAATGGGTTTTTTTTTTTAACACATCTCTCTCAGTAATTGATAAAACAAACATTTCAAAAATCAGTAAAGATATAAAATACTCGGACAAAGCAATTTTTTAAAAAAAGATCTTGTTCTAATTGACATATATTGAACATTGAAGAAAATGCATTATTTTCAAGCACACCAGGAACATTTTAAAAAATTATTCATATGGTAAGCCATAAAGCAAGTATCAACAGATTTGAATGGGTTCAAATCTTTCAGAGTATGTTATTGGACCACAGTGCAATTAAGCTAGAACTCAATAACAGAAAATCCTCAACTGCTTGGAAATGAAGACTTACTTTCCTAAATAACCCATAAGTCTAAGAAGTATCATAGTAGAAATTGGAAAATATTTTTTACTAAACAATAATGAAAATACTACATTTTAAAACATGTATATGCAGCTAAAACAGACTTAGAGGGAAATGCATTGCCTTAAATATATTATTAAAACAGGAAAGTCTAAAAAGTAGTAAACCAAGTGTTCATCTCAAGAAGTTTAAGAAAATAGCGAAGTAAACCTGAAGAAAGTAGGAAGGAAGGAATAAAGATAAGAACAGAAATTAATACAATATAAAATAAAAATTCAATAGAATTAACAAAGCTAAACTTTTTTAAAGCAATTAAAATTGATAAACCTCTGGTGCAATTGATAAAGGAAAAAAGAAGAGACACATTTATGGTAATATCAGGTTGAAAAAAGAGCCATCAGTCACTATAGATGTTGTGAATGCTTGAAAGATAAAAAGATATTATTAATAATTTTTGCCAATACATTTGAAAATTTGGAAAAAATACATTTTCAGAAAAATGTTACTTAAAAAATCAGATTCAAGAAGCAGAAAACTGGACTAGTCCTGTAACCATTAAAGAAATTGAATTACAAATCCTAGCAGGAGAAGAAATATAACATGAACAAATGGATGGCTGACTAAGCCCTGCCAGTGAAACAAAAGTGTACAGCAGTTATACTTGAGGTCTACCAGTTATACTTGAGGACGCCATTAATGCTGTAAGCAGCATCTTTGATGGTCATGATATTGAGGTTGTGTATCTATTCAGGCCTTTGAGGATGCATACCAATTTGTTGACTAGGCAGAAGCCACAGGGTGTCCTGACCAAATGCAGAAAACTCTTAAGAGTCTTTCAAAATAATAAATGCTCATTGAGAACCATCTGCTAACAACATAAACAGTTTTTACAATTATAAAGTTAAGAACACTTCCACTAGAAGTTGAGAAAACTGTGCTGTAGAATTGAGTTCTCCTTGGAGAAGGATTTGTTCTACCTGTAATGATGCAGGAACTCCTGCTGAAGTAATCCTAAGTTATTCCCCCATGAGACTAAGACCATGTAAGCTTCCCAAGGAAGCAATAATATAAACACAATAGAAAGATCCTGGGTTTTTTAAGGAATTCAGTTTATTAAATTATTATAAAAACTAATAAATTGTTTTGCAAATTTTCAGGATGTATTAGACAGCATCCTGGTAATCTATGATGCAGCATCCTTCCACTGTCGGTTCTGTAACTATTCCAGGAAAGGAGTGAACTTTGCTGAGCAGCAAATGTGAAATCATGGAAACCTGGGAGAGAATGAAGGTGTCACCAGAGAAATGATCACAAAACGTTGAAAAGTGTGGTGAATTCTAATAATCCAGGAAGCATGGCAGAGTTGGGCTCAGCCTGGCCACGTCCCTCCCCTGTGGGGATGACCAGTCTTGTTATTTTTCTCAGCAAGAGTCATTAGCTCATCATGCATTTGGTACCCCAGAGAGCCACCTTCTTGCCCATGAGGTTGGGCCTCCTCTGACTGTCCTTGATGCTGTATTCACACTAGACAAAGCATTTCAGCATTCTTATTTATTTATTTATTTATTTTTGAGACAGAGTCTTGCTCTGTTGCCAAAGCTGGAGTGCAGTGGTGCAATCATAGTTCACTGCAGCCTCAACTACTGGGCTCAAGCAAACTAGCCTCCCTAGTAGCTGGGACTACAGGCATGTGGCACCATGCCCAGCTAACTATTTTTTTTTTTTTTTTTTTTTTTTTTTTTGTAATAAGAAGGGCTCAGGCTAGTCTCGAACTCCTGAGCTCAAGCAAACCTCCTGCCTCAGCCTCTCAAAGAGCTGAGATTATAGGTTGTGAGTCATCATGCCTGGCCAAGAATTATTTCCTAAATTGCTTCGGTTATCTCATAACCTTTACCTCCTCAGGACGTTTGTGGTTGACTTACATATATTTTAGAAATTAAAACTTGGTTATACATGAGAGGAAGGTTGCTAATTTTGATTCTGTGATCATCTTCCAGAATATTCTTGGCTCCTTTATTTAAATATCCTTAATAAAGAGAAAACAAGATGCATTTTCAGGTGTGTAAAACTGGTATACCATGTACTTCTGTGGAGTAAAAGGACTTTTCAGAAGCAGATAACTGATACATGGATGGAAATCTTGCTTTTTCCCCTTTACGTGCCCATTGCATACATGCCCGTAAACACACATTGTACGCACTCTCACTTATTACTGTTTTTTTTCTCTGATCTGTATAGGAAAGAAAAAATCTAAATTCAAAACTTTTAAGAAGTTTTTTGGGAAGAAGAAGAGAAAAGAATCGCCGTCGTCCACAGGAAGTAGCACCTGGAAACAAAGTCAGACAAGGAATGAGGTCATTGCCATCGAGTCCGGACCGGTGGGCTACGACTCCGAGGATGAGCTGGAGTAAGTTGAGTTTTACATCCCTCAGGCCAGGAGCACCCAAAGATGCTATTTCATTATCCTGGTAACTTGCTGGATTTCTGAGCCCCCTTTCCTCCTGGGTAATTCTATTAGCGGTTCTTCCATACAAGTTGTTTTCTGTCTTTTCAAACCTAGGGATGGAGAATGCTGCGTGTGTTCAAGTCCACAATAACTGTGGGAGAGGAGGTATTATATGCCATTTTATAAACGGGCAAAATAAGTCCTAGATAAAATTTGGAACTTGCCCAGCATTCTACAGCTGATAGTGACAGAATCAGGATAGGGGCCCTGGTTTAACTTGACTTAAAACTCTTTTGAGGACCTAGATACTAAACTAGAAACATACATTTCTCTAAACTTGAACATTGGGGCATGCTTCTCGCTATTCAATCTTTGAAAAAATCATCCAAAAATATCATTAAGAAGAACAGACCCAATAAGCACAAAAAACTGGGGAGGTCTAGTAAAGAAATCCTTATTTTTGTAACTTGTATTTCATTAAAATGTAGTTACAGTATATATGCTGCATTTATTCTGGCAGTTATCTCTGTCACTAAGAGGAAATGAAACAGATTTGTTGCTATGCCAGCTTTTACCTTTTTTTTTTTTTAATACAACACTGGTCCTTTAATTTGAGAATAGAACTCTTCAGAAAACATAATATCCCTCAGGTTTGGGGTACAGACCACGCTGAGATGCATCCCAGGCTTGAGCATCCGGATAATGGTGTCCTGTTCCCGCCCCTGCTCTCCCCGCCTCCCCAGCCTCCTGGCCTGTTTTTTAAAGGAGTAGAAATTTTATTGGCCACTTGGTGGCACCAGATGACTGGAAAGGAAAGATTGGAATTTTTTTTTTTTTTTTTTCCAGTTTTGGGTTTATTTTTTTGGTTTTGCTTGCCTTTGGAATGTGATAGACTCACATTGCACGGTGTGAAGTGCGGACAGGATACATTGTGTGTGCATTTTTTCAGGCGGTGCTCTGAACTCTTGGGGAGTGAGATGTTATCATGATAATATTACTAATTATTCAGTGTCATCACTTTGCAAGCCCCAGGGAAACTCTTAACACCCACCGCCATCCACCCCTGTCTCTTGACTGGATGGAGCACACAGTTCTGGTATTGGAGAGACAGGCCTGGGAGTGGCCCTTCCAACCACAGACAGGAACCCAGCCAGAGGGGCAAGCTAGGGTGAATTGGCTCACCTGGTGTGAAATGGCTGTCCACTTGCTGGTGTCCATCCTGTCACAGCAGCCCATGGAAAGTGGAGACAGTGTGCTTTTTATCTTGATATTCCCAGCACTTTGCAGGGAGCTGGTCCTTAGTGACTGGTAACAGTTTGCTGGTTTTGATGCTAGGCAAGGGAGATCGGGGGTGGGGCATGATGAGGCCTGGGAAGTGCAAATGACATTTTTAGAGAGCCGCACAGAGGAAGAGGCAAGTACTGTTTGGCCTGTGGGAGAGTCTGTGGCAACTTGTCATCCATCACTGTGGGCAAAACAGCTCCGTTTACTAAGGCACATTAGTGCTAGCAAACCACATGGGACCCTGTGGGTTGAAGAAAGTGACGCCCATATGTCTGTGTCTGTGCGGTTGTGCTTCTTAAGTCTCTTAATCTATAAAATTTCCTTTTGCCCTCCTCCCTTTGTTTCACGCCATTGATCTGAAGGAAGAGCAGGGCCATGTGCCCTGCAGAATGTCCCATATTCTGGTTTTGCCTTCCCTTGATGTGATTCAACTCTTTCCTATATTCTCCCAATTCCCAGTACATCATTCGGTGGATCTAGATTCTGTTAGGTTCAAGCAGGTGCTGGGTGTTGTCACATCCCGTCATGAGTCACATGCTTTCTGAGCAGTGGGTTCAGGGTGTCATTGTGGTCCCTCTACCAGCCTTCACCTGATGGTTTTAACACCCGCCGATGATCCATTATTTTGTCACAAAGTGGTGATTCTTCTAATTCTGTCATTCGTTGTACACTTGCTAACTGAAATTCCTCAATGAGAACTTTCCTTCATCCATTGCTTGGTTGCTCTGAAACACAATTTGTAAAGTGAGCCTCTCCTTTTATTGATCCACCCTCAGAGTAATGACATGGTCCCCTAGCAACTCCCAACAATGGCCAGCGGGTTTTGGTTTTTTTCTTTTTTTTCCAGATATCATTAGGAATGCATTACTTTTTACATATTTTATTTGCTTTAATCCATGACAGTCTTTGTTCATTTTAATGCTCAAGTTGTTCCATCTTAGGCTGTTGAGAGTCACTTCAGATTTGCTCCTGGGGTCTTTTGACATGACCCCATTCATCTTTGATGGCTTCCTTACTTTATTGCCCAATGAGAAATCTCAGGTTTAGTTGGTATATTTTCTTCCCCCGACCTGGAATCAACACTCTTTTTTCACAGGGCCCTGGCCCCCCTCCTCGTGGTGTGAAATGGCTTTTAAAGACCTCAGTCCAGCTGCCAGGGGGCAATGATTACTAATTGGCTATCACTGCTTCTAGACCTTTCCAGTGGATATAGCTAGGAAATACTTTATTTTTCAAGGGAAAAATTAATCATTAATTTGCTGATATTTCCAATTCAAGTTTAATAAGACAAGATTTTTACTTCTTTAATTCTTTGTATTCTCTTTTCTCTTACACTGGAAATCAGGGCTCCTTATGATGTTGACAAAATGACTCATTTTCTTTAACCTATCATAGATTTACAATAATTTCCTTATCCCCTTTCCTACATGGAAGTTAGAAATACTATAAATGCTTTTCTGCATGGTGTCTTATAATAGTGTTACTGCGAATAAATCTACAGAGTGCAATGTAATAGTTTTGATTTTTAATCATTATTACTACTAATAAGATCAGTGAGTGCAGCTTTCCATCTTTGGTTTTCTTGCCGTTGTTCCTAGAATGTATTCTATCTTGGATGTGGAGTCGAAGTCACTTGAAATTATTAGATTCTCTGTCTCGTCATGCTAATAATATGATATAAAACCAGATTTGTTTGTGTTTGTTTTCTAGTTTTAGAGATTGTTTCATTTCTCTTTTTGATTTGGTCTTTTAATTACATAAAACGTTTACATAGTTTCAAAGACAAAGTTGTAAATGTAGGTATCTTTGCACCATGTCTCCTCATCTGGTCCTTCCTTCCCCCTAAAGGAAACCACTTTAACATATTTGTTATTTATTTTTCCATTTTCATTTTTTTAAATATAAGAAACATACACACATGTTCAGATAATGTCCATGCCCCCTTTTCCACGCAGTGCTGACGTACTGTGAACGTTGTGTTCTGCAGTGGTTGTGATTTGTTTCACTTAGTAGAATCTGATGATGCCTGTATGCAGCATGCACAGAACCTTCCTGCCCATCCAACTAGCTGTGGGGTCCTCCATCGTATGACATTCCATGGTTGATTCAGTTAGATGCCTACTGAGGGGCATTAGGTATTTCCTCTCTTTCGCTCTTCCGAATATTGCTGTAGTGAGTGGCCTTGCACACCTGCCATTTTGTGTTTTTGCCCACGCATCTTTGCGGAGACCTCTTTATGCTGCCTCCACTCCTCGTTACATCCAAAATGGAGGTGCTTGGGTGGTGCTTGTGGTCCCCAAAGGATGTGGGCCATGGGCTGTCTACTGGGGAAGGGAAATCCAGGTGTGTGTGTGACCTTTGGGTTAAGAGCTGCCCTTGGCAGGGAGGGCCTGATTCCATCAGTTGGCGTGGTTCCTTCCCTGGCATGTGAGGACACACACATCCTGGGAACTTGGGTTCCCACTTACAAGCTTACTGTTGCAGGCATGAGAGTTTAATTAGAAGGAAGCATTATTAACCAATACAGTTTGATCTACAGTGGGGCAGAGTTCTTAATGCCCCACAGTGGACAGAATGCCCAGGGTAGGGGAGTGGCAGGAGGGTGGGGGTGGGGTGGGGCACACAAGATGTCCAGTGTGTGCAAAGGCGGGCTTTCCTTCCTTCATCGTCGGGTCTCAGTCATCTCCTTCCACCTATTGTTCAGGCAGCTGCTGCTGCTAGGAAAATCTAACAGCTAATTCCCACATCCTTTTAGGACATTTTGTGAATGTCCTGTGGGTTTCAGTCCCAGATCAGATTCTTGAGCTCAGAGCCGAGGAAGGGGCTGGAACGGCGATGACAAAGGCCACCATCTCTGCTCCAGGATCTAGGTAGGCACAGAGGTTTTGCTCACACAGATGGTGCCAGGTCATAAAAAGAGGCCATGGCTTTGCAGATTTGCAGTTCTTATTTCAAACAAGCCACTAATGTATGTCTTGGTCTGTCTTGTGAGGATGCGTTCATCAGGCAGGACCTCAGCCTGCTGCACACACACACAGCCTTCAACCCATGGAGGGGCTGCATGTTTGCCTGCAAGATGTGACCTCACCCTCCCCCGGGCAGCCGGGACAGGCCTCAGAAGCTGGCCTGTGCCAGCCCCTCCCCTCTGCAGGCATGCTGTCTTATACCTCACACCTTGTCAAACCTTGGTTTTTCCACCAATAAGAATTCACACACCCTTTAGCTCTCCTAGTAAAATTCCTATCTCTACAATGCTCCAAATAGTTGACTGGCATTTGATAGTGTGTGGATAAACTGAAGTCAGGGACCACTGAAATGTAAACACAGCAGAGGGAGTGTTGTATGATGTTCTGTTAACCCAGATACCCCTTTCTCATTCTGAGCCCCACTGGGGGTCAGTAAGATGGAGGTGGGCAGAGTCTCACAGTGGCTGTTTTATCCTAGGGAGTCGAGGGGCACGATGGGCAGCCGGGCCCTCTCTCACGACAGTATTTTCATTCCCGAGTCCGGACAGGACCCCACTCGGCCTGTGCGGGTGTTTTCCCAAGAAAATGTGTGTGATCGGATTAAAGCTCTGCAGGTAAATGTTTCCTTGGTCGTGTCACCTGATATGCAAGTCAAATATCCATCGAAAAGTTTTTAAATGGTTTCTGCTTGATTTATTTGATATGCCGTAAAGTAAAATCACATACATGACAGCTCTCCCAGGACACACCGACTGAGTTACAATGGCCTCTCGACTCATTCTTAGATAGACAAAGAAGAGATGGCAGTGGAAGAGCTGGCAGCAGATGCACGTTCAGTTCAGTTCTCTGCATCACGCCAAAACACTGAAGACATTTCCAGCATGAATGAGTTAGAGCAGGAGGATTTGTTGATAAATATCATTGATGAGAATAAGAGCACATGTTCTTTATTCCAATCTAGTTAAAAATACAGTGTAATGTGAAAATGGGACCACCACCTCCTCCAGGGGGACTTCCTGCCAAGCGGGGAGAGGACACTGGCATGAGCTCTGAAGATGACGGGCTGCCCAGGAGCCCCCCAGAGATGTCTCTGCTGCACGACGTGGGTTCTGGCACAACTATAAAGGCAAGTACGGCCTGTGCTGCTGCACGTCTCCATCCACACCTGCCGTGGAGGGCGCTGGAGCTCTGGGATCCCCTGTGTGTGCCCCTGAGAGCTCCATGGATAGGTGAGGCTGTGCGTGGTGTGGCCGACTGGGTCACTAGAGCCTACAGTCAGCCCTTGAGATGTGTTTATTTTCATTCTTTGAGTAGAAATTCAGGTCTGGTTAGGAGACTGGTTTTGGTGACTTTTTTTAATGAGGATGATAGGTTGATAGAATTAACCCAGAATCAACCCTCTCCCTAGTCTTTCCTGTGTGAGCAGATGACTAGACCCAGAACCCCATTTAGAAGAAGGGAAACACATTGTGTCTGTTTTCTGTTGCCCTGACATTTGGCCAGTGGGAGGAGGGAATAGTGAGCATGTGACAGTTGAGGCTCTGATGGTCTCCGGTGCCTGAGCCTGTGACCCTGAGGCGGTGTTGGCGTGCAAGTAGTAATGTGCTGTGTTGCTGCAAACAGGGCAGCAGGGAAAGGTTGACAAGTGAGAGAGGAACTGATGAACTCAGCAAGGTGGAAGAACCGGTCCCAAACACCACCTTCCCCATTAGAAACCAAGGGGCGGGGTGGGGGGAGCAGGCAAGGAACTAAGCTCTTTCTCATACATAAACGACATAGCTAGTGATGTTGCCACGTTTTAAATTCTTTATGTTATTGTGGTAAGAACACTTAATGCCCATACAATGTACTTGCACATAAATGTTACAAATAGGTAGTCATCGTTCTCATGTAGACAAGTCTGGCTGTGGGGGATGGATAGAGTTGGAGTCATCTGTTATGCTGACACTTGGAAAACAAATAAAGGCCAGAGTTTATTTTTTTGTAGCCACACACCACCCCTGCAGCCCTGTCACCTCTGGCCTGCTCAAGGGGCCATTGGCAGTGAAGGGGGCGGGTTCCTCGTAACCCACTGCCTTGCAGATTCTGTGCTGCTCTGAATTCTGTTCAGAAGCCACTTCAACGTGCATACCTATAAACCGTGCCACACAAAATTTTTGTGTGTGGTTGTGAGTTCCCAAAACATCACTGATAAAAAAGGCAGAAGGACTGTGGTGGGGCTGAGTGTGTGGGGTGGGGACTGACGTGAACCCAGCTAGAGAATTACTCTCTCCAGAATTCTGCTTGGGGGTGAAGCTGTCCCTGCTCATTCCAGGAGCAGGGTCTGAGTACAGTGGGCTACCTAGGCCTGCTCTCCAGCCTTGAGCAGAAGGGAGAGAGGATGAGGAGGGTGGTATGGCCTATTTCATAGACTCCACCGAGCCAACCCTGTACACCTTGACACCTCAAATACTCTTATGTGCAATTTCAGCGTCCTCTTGTCAGGAGCAGATGTGACTTTGTGTATTTCTGGACTATGCAGTAGAAAGAGGTCTGTTGTGAGCTGCCTGATTCCTCATCATAGATGGACTCCCCCTTCCCATCCCACAGATCTCTGACTCTCACAGCATCCCAGTCTCTACCTTTAGCCAGGATGGGCAGTAAGAGGAGAGGTCATTTCTAATCCATCCATTGAAGAGCAAGCCTGTCTCTAAACCCGTGTGACACTGTAAGGCACAAATTCCACAACTGGCTTGGCTGGGCCAGGCTGACCTTGTCTCTCTCAGCACAACCACCTCCTGTGGTTGGTCCTTTATTAAAAAGAAAAAAAGTTTTGAGATTTTATCAATTTTGGGGTAATATGAACAATCTGCTAGCTTCATAGGAAACCAAAATTTGGACCTTTAAGACTTAAAAGCAAAAATGTAATCTTTACTGTCTTCATTGTTTTGAAGACACAATGATTGCATTTTGAGGCCTGAAAGTTTTTATGCATAATTGGTCAATTGAGAGGGAAAAACAACACACCCTTTAAAATGGGCTTGTAGAATATGTTGTATTTGATAAAATAGTGCCTCTGACCCCAAAAGGATGGATGGAGGCTGTTTAATGTTCTCCCATGTTTACACCTTACACAGGCCCACATAGACAGAGAAATTTATTGTGGAAAAAAGAGTCTTTAGTAGCAAGTATTTAATGTTATAACCAGGGTGATGTTTCCTGATAGAGTAAGTTTTTCAAGAAATATATGGAATAATTTTTCAAATTTTATTACCAAGTGTCATAACTGATGAAAGTTTACTTGGTGGTTTTTAAGATAAAATGATGTCTAATGGGTCATATTCTCAGTGTCCTGCTATGAAACAGGACATGCCAGGTAGAGGGTGATAAACTGGCAGGGCTACTGAGTCTTTTTGCTCCTGGTGATGCGGGAAGGGAAGATGGGGAGGGAACACAGACCTGGTGGCAAATGAACAAATACATGCCCACAGCTCCAGAGGTTGGCCTTGGGCAGGCTCATCACCTCTTGGAATCTGTGTCTTCAGAGGGTTTTGGCTCAGAGAGTTTTCGGGGGATGAGATGAGATTGGGTAGATCAGCACCTCTCCTTCCAGTAGGACCAGTGGCTTCTCTTTACCCCTGGAACACCCAGGTGCCCCTGCTTCCTGTCCAGTGGCCCTTCCTGTATGAACTGCCCCCAGCTCACTCCTCAGTGACTGAGCACCTCTTTTTGAGGACACACATCCTAAAGCACCTGTCAGTCAGGGCGCCCATGAAAAGCTTCTGAACCCCAGGCCATTTCCTCTGGGCCCTTTGAGCTGCCTTCCCTGCAACAAAGAGCCACATGCTAGGCTTTTAAATTTTCTGCTTTCAGAATCATCCAGAAGCACAGATTTCAGGAAAAATTGGGTGACTGGAAGCAAGCCATGCAGAGGTGAATGTTCTGGGTGCTACCAGCCCACCTATGAATCCAGCTTCCCAGCCCTCATGCTTCCTCATGGTCCTAGCCCACCCCACGTATTTATATCACTGATCAACAATAGACACGATGCTCCTTGATCATGAAGATGGGGGTCTTTCCAGACCCCAAGATCTCTCAGAGCAACAGTGGAAACAGAAGTCAGAGTTCTGAGACCAGAGGAGTTGAGTTCCCTAGTTGGGGAGAGCTTGTACCTGGGACACAGGTCAGGGGAGTTAAGCTCCATGCCAAGGTCCCCTAGCTCTGGGGCCAGAGTGGGCCTGAGCCCAGGACATCTGCCCAGGCAGGACAGATGTAGGGTGGCCCACAGGGAGGAGGGCCTGCTGTTTATCCTTTGGAGCCTTCAGGGTATTGGGCTTATGGAGGAGCAGTCAGGGGTATTATTGTCACAGGCACCATGATCATTCTCACTGCACTTGCAAAGCGGCTCATCTTGTCTGTTCTCATGAGTCCTAGGCAGTGAGATTTTTTTTTTAACCAAATGTTTATACATTGTTCCTCTAGACACGGGTAAATATTACAGATTCTGTATGATTTTTTTTAAATGTACACATCCTGTTTGTGACCTTTAAGGAAGACTATCGGGGAAAGGTATTGATTTCCCAGTCTAAGGCGACTTCCTGAGTCATCAGTGACCACGGTGAGAGCCAAAGCCACAGGCACATACGTAGTCATGGCCCGGAGACTTACGGCTTATTTTTAGCATAACTTTTTTTTTTCACTTTATTCCCGTAAGTATCTAAATAGCTAAAATAGAATTTACATAGATTATGTCCACTTTTAGCCCCTTCTCCCCCATGTTAGTAATTATCTCCTCCTCGTTTACATGGATAAAATTATACTTTTATTAGAAAATAGAAGAGACCTTCATGTAAACAGGGAGAGGTTGTTCCTCCCATGTTGGAGCCCATCTCTCCAGTACAGTCATCTTTATAGTTCCCTGTCAGGGTTAGCAAAGGCCACTGGGCACCTGCTCTGTGTGGGGTCCCAGGGTTATGGAAAAGAAACAGCGGATGTGCCCATGGCCCTGGGAGCTCGCCACTGGGGATGGCACTGGTGTGTTGTCTCACTGCCTTGTTCACTGTTTTCATGAGGTGCTACTGAATCGTTGTGTGAATAAAATTCTATTCTTAAGTTAAATGGAAACTTGACACTAATACTGCCCATCATGCTTGAATAGAAAGCTTGCTTGAAGATCACAGAATTATACGAAAAGTCCATCACCTCCCAGAGTTTCCCTGTGCACCTCGCCCCTCATCTGGGCTGCATGTGCTCACAGGTGCTCTGTGTTTCATGCCTATTCCTGTCTGCAGGGGAGCCCACTTCGACCTCACTCAGTAGTGGAGCTGGCCAAGTTCTGGGGGCAGGGATCTTTGGGTTTGCCCTCATTCTTCCACATGACTGCCAGCATCCCTTTGTCCCAGGTGACATGTTTACCCTTTGCTGTCAATTCTTCCATGCTGAAGTAAAAATGAGTAAAATATCTGCAACTTAACAGATGGCACCTTCCACTCAGATTTCTTCAAGAGGACACATGAGTACCCAGAAACCTTCTAGGATGAACCAGCAAGGCTCCAGTGATGGAGTGCTGGGCGGTGGGCTTGGCACTAAAATCACAGCTCTGAACCTTCCTCTCAGCTTCCAGAGTCAGGACCAGGTGACTGTGCCCTGGACAAATCGGGCTGGTGTGTTTTGTCAGAGAAAGCTCTTTTGTCTGAAGTGCCTGTGCCAGCTGCCACAGGAGGATGGCAGGGAAGCCTGAGACACAGGTTTTCTTCGTGGTCTCAGGAAGGAGTGACAGGTTTCCAGGAGTTGGCCCCACACTTTAAACTCCCAGCCATTTACCTTTCTCCAGGAGCATCCTAGACCCTTCCTTGTTTAGAGTCAAGTTGAAAGTATTGGTCGGGCCTGGTAGCTCATGCCTGTGATCCCAGCACTTTGGGAGGCCAAGGCAGGCAGATCACGAGGTCAGGAGTTCGAGACCATCCTGGCCATCATGGTGAAACCCCGTCTCTACTAACAATACAAAAATTAGCTGGGTGTTGTGGTGTGTGCCTGTAATCCGGGCTACTCAGGAGGCCGAGGCAGGAGAATTGATTGAACCCGGGAAGTGGAGGTTGCAGTGAGCTGAGATCACACCACTGCAGCATTCTAGCCTAGGTGACAGAATAAGACTCTGACCAACCCCCTCCCTGCAAAAAAAAAAAAGTATTTCCACACATGTAAAGCCAGAGACTGTGGGAAGACCAAGCCTGGGCAGAAAAGAGCATTGTTGCATTGGTTGTCCTTATTTCACTTGGTGAAGCTCATGCTCAGTGTATTTTGTTCCTTGTCCCATGAAGGTCTCTGTCGTGTCTCCAGACCATGTGAGCGACAGTACTATCTGTGCCCGGACCTCGGACAGCAGCCTGGCACCAGTGGCTGACTTCAGTTATCCTCCAGAATCATCCTCTTGCCTGGATAACTCTGCAGCTAAGCACAAGCTCCAGGTCAAGCCCCGCAACCAGCGGTCGAGTAAAATGAGGCGGCTCTCATCGGTAATTGGGTTTCCTTCTCCACGCGGAGGCAGGCCAGGCAGGCTTGGCACCCCCGACCTGACACACACCCCCAAACTACCTCACTCCCCCGCATAAGGTCTCATATCCCCTCCGAGCACCCCACGGTTGATTGAGCCATGCTGCAGGAGCTGAAGTTTCTTATCCTTTTAAACATAAACCAGATCTGTCTCTCCCTTGCAGAAACATTCCATCTGTCCATCCATCCATCCATCCATCATTCCTCACACAGTCACTATTGAATGCTGGTTGCCTTCCCCCTGAACTCAGTGTAAAGTTCACACTTCAGGCCTGGCATATCAGGTACTGCCTACCCCCCAGGCTTCTTACCCTCTTTCTCAATCAGTGCTCTGGCCACCTTTCTGCCTCTTGAGCTCATGAGCTGCTTCTAGCCTCAGGCATTGGTGCTGCTGTGGCCCAGCTTTGGGCCCTGACAGTCCCCCAAAGAAACTCACCCTGCCTGTTCAATTCCTTAGGAGCACTTGCCGCATGCCAAAGTGATTTTTGTAATGGATGTGCTCTTATTGCCAGTCTTCTTTGAGACCCTGTCTTGGCTATACTTTCAGCCCTTAGAACATTTCTAGTCACAGAGATGTTAGATGGATGAATGATTGAACAAATGAATGAGTGAATTAACAAATGAGTGAATGAAAGAAGCTGAAACACT
Organism: Aotus nancymaae; assembly: GCF_030222135.1. Lineage (NCBI taxonomy): Eukaryota > Metazoa > Chordata > Mammalia > Primates > Aotidae > Aotus > Aotus nancymaae. Next base: position 2,913,435 of record NW_026988546.1, on the reverse strand, counting down.
GGCATGGACACCTGCCTTGGGCGAGGGCCTACTCAGTAGCATGGGAAGCATGCCTCGGAAGGACAGACCCCTCTTTGGGTATGCTGCCTTGGGTGTCGTTACCTCCTAGTCCTAGAAGCTGAGAAACTGGTTCATGGAATACTTTGGCTTCATTTACCAGCAGGTTTGAGGTTCACATAGGGTCGTGCCCTCTCCCCTACTTCATGGGCACTGTAATGCCTCCCCGCTGGAGTCGGGGCCAGCTTGGCCACAGAGAATGACAGTGCTGAAAAAGAGATGCTCACAGGCTGACGTCCTCTGTTCTTCCCTCGTGACATGATTAGGGGGTGTTGGTGAAGTGCCCAGGGCAAGCTAGGTGCCTCAGCTGGAGACAGTGGGCTGGGACCACTCAGGACTTCAGTGACTCCCTGAAGAGAGCGAGTTTTCCTTTGGGCATATGGAAGGTGCTCTTTAAACTCATGCCAGCAGAGTAGACTTTTGAGGGGACTAATGTCGGAAGAAGCAGCAAGGTGGGTTACCTTCATGCTGATGTGCCAGCAGGGACCAGAGTACTTGCGTGTATGTGTCTGCATTCAATGCATGTACAGTTAAAGGCTGTGTGCTGTGCAGGTGTGACAAGGTCCAGTCACTCGAGACCTGCCTGTCCTCATGCTGAGTGAGACCACAGGGCCAGGGCCTGCCCCCTTTTAGCCCTCAAGTCTGTGATTCATGACTCCCATGGGGATGTCTTCAGCTCTGGCTGGGGCATTTATAACCAGCCACAACCTGGCCAGAACTTGATGACAGAGCGAAGCCTGGTGTCTATTCCAGGTGGAAACGCAGCCTCCCTTCTTGCTCCCATCTGTGCAGGGCTGTATCCCTCTTTTTTACATTTGAACTTGACTTAGTTCTTGAATCCCACTTTGTAGAATAAGAGAAAACCTGATGCAGTCAGTCTGAGTAAACATGTAAACACAGCCTTTCCTTGATTTAAACTCTGTCACATCCATGGCTTTTCCCTCTTTTCCCTTCACTGCTTGGTAGGGTACAGGCATGAGTATCTTAAGTTCTCAGAGGTGTCCATATGTGCCTTCATCTGCTGTTGTGGAACCTATGATGTTGGAGGCCTCTGTCCTTCGGTGTCCACAGAACCCTTTGCCCTTTGGTCATGAGGTCCCTCTTCCCAACCATAAGGACCTTCCTTGTGGCCTGGCTCAGGGATCAATGTGCTTTCAGATGCTCCCTAACTGTTCCCAGGATGGGAAAGAACAGCCATGCTGACCCCTCTGCTGCCTTGTGTGGGTTCCATGACTGACAGTTTTAAAAGGTGACCCCCATCCTAAAGAAGTTTCGACATCAGCAGTTTCCTGTAGTAGCAGAAGGCCATCAACATGGCAAAGTCAAGAACCTGCGGCTTTTGAATTTGTAGCTTTCTTTGTGCCTCTTCCTCTTTTTAAATCCAAAAGAATATGATTGTGCATTTTGTTAAGAGTTTGCTTAGGTATTGTCACAAACATCCCAGGCATCCTGTATTCTATTAGCAAGCAGATGACATGAAAAATGTTAATAACATTAATAACAACAAACAACAAGAAGAAAAACCTATTGCAAACATATCCCTGAGTGTCTTATTTCCTGCTTTAGAAAAGGGGAAGGAGAGAGCAATAGCGTGGGTGACTCTTGGGGCCTAATATCATGAACTTTCTAAAAAGATCAGCCTCTACACCATCAACCTTTTAGTCATTTTCACATGTTACTTTTGAATGATTCTTGGTTACCTGGAACTCCTTTCCTTCCCAAGAGAGCAGGAACTGACTTTGTGACAGAAGGAGGAAGTTGGACTGGAATCTGAATTCTAGAGATCTTTTGGAAGAAGCATATCACAAGGCAGTGTATGTTTGCCAAACTGGTAGGGCTTCAGGAGGCTAGAGAAGGGAGGATCTTAAGCTGCAGGGAACAGTCAACACTACCTATAGAGGGGGAGAGTTTGAAGCAGTCCTTGGGGATCCTGGTAGAGCATCCTGGAGGTTGGGGGCAGGGGGTGGGGGTGGCAGTCACTCAGACCAAGTGTCTGGCATAGTGTTGGGGGCTTGGTTTGACCTGAGTAAGGAGTGGAAGAAATAACTTAAGACCAGAGAATCTAAGACTTTAAATTTAGCTGAAAATTTTGATTTTATCCTATAAGCTGTGGTTAACTATTGACATGATGTGACTCACCTTTTAGGAAAACCAGTCTAGCTTTGCTATGAGGGCAGATTCCTGAAGTGTTGACATGGGAGACTGGCTGGGAGGAACACAGGGCCATAGAGCCCCAGCTATTCAGCTGGGCCACCTGCTCACCCAGGCTTGACCAAGGTATTGGTTTCTCTGGGCTCCTGGCTCTGAAGTGCAAAAAGGGACCTGATCATCTCTTCCTCAGTGGGATGAATGATTAAATGAAATAACAAGTGTGGAGCACAGAGCATGGTAGACACTGGCTGCCGTTGGTCGCCTTCCCTTGGCATTACTCTCTAGTCCACTGGTTTTGAGGCTCTGCCAGAGGAGTTGTAGGCATTTACTTTGGAGGCATATCTGCCATTTTCCTGATAAACTTGTGAGCCCAAGTAGACCAGCAGGATACAGACTGAGAAAAGACACCTGTGGGTATATGCCTACTTAAGTGCCAGCTTCAGAGACATTGCTATCACTAAACCATTATAAGCCTTGAAGAAACCAGGGAGGTGACAGGCTTCCTGGAATTTGCTATAGTGATGGTGCTTTTTATTTCTTCTCTTCTTCTTTGTATCTCTCAGCGCGCTCAGTCTGAATCCCTGAGCGACCTGACGTGCACCCTCGAGGAGGAGGAAAACGAGGAGAAGCCACTGCTCGAAGTCAGCCCAGAAGAGAGCCCCAGCTCTGGGCAGCAGGACGTGGCACCAGACAGAGGCCCTGAGCCTGGGCCACCAGCGCGCTTGCTGACAACCGGAGGGACCCGTGCCAGACGCGCCCGCCTGCAGCACTGCCCGGCGCTCAGGGCCAGCGTGGAGGAGGAGGGCACCCCTGGGGAGGACCCCTCAAGTCTCCTGGCCACTCCGGAATTCGCCGAGCCCCAGTCGACCCCCGCTCTCCGCGTGGAGCCCCCGTCCCCGCCAGCGGGCCCCCAGCACCTCGGTCCCGACGGCGGAAAGCAGGAGGGGGCGGCCCCCGCAGGCCCGTGTTCCCCGGCCACAGACACCGCAGAGGAGGTGGTCTGTGTTCCGGAAGACGTCCGGAGCCCCTCTCCCACCGCCATCCCCGAGGGGGACCCGACGACCCCCGAGACCGTCCCCGCCGCCACCTCGGAGGCGCCCTCTGCTCCTGACGACCGGCCAGACCACAGTGTCCTGAAGGAAGCGGAGCCGACGCTCCCTGTGCTCCCGGACGAAGAGAAGGGGCCCCCGGGGCCGGTGCCCGAGCCCGAGAGAGCAGGGGCCGAGCATGAGAGAGCGGGAACCGAACCCGAGAGAGCGGGAACCGAACCCGAGAGAGCGGGGAACGAGCCCGAGACAGCGGGGACCGAGCCCGAGACAGCGGGGACCGAATCCGAGACAGCGGGGGCCAAGCCCGAGACAGCGGGGACCGAGCCCGAGAGAGCGGGGACCGAACCCGAGACAGCGGGGACCGAGCCAGAGAGAGCGGGGACCGAACCCGAGACAGCGGGGACCGAGCCAGAGAGAGCGGGGACCGAACCCGAGACAGCGGGGACCGAGCCCGAGAGAGCGGGGAACGGGCCAGAGAGAGTGGGGAACGGGCCCTCCGCGGTGCCGGCCCCGAGTCCCCCAGTGCCCAAGAGCTGCCTGAAGCACCGGCCCGCAGCGGCCATCGAGGGCCCTGCCGCATCCCCGCCGCCTGCCGCCACGAAGTCGCCCCCGGGGGAGCCCGGTCCCTGTTCCCCCGATGCAGAGGCCGCCGCCCCGGAGCGCCCCAAGGCCGAGCGGGCCGAGGCTCCACCCGCGGGCGCCGAGAGGGCGGCGCCGGAGCGGAAGGCGGAGAGGGGCGGCGCCGAGCTGCGGGGCGCGAAGAAGTTTTCGGTGTCCTCGTGCCGAGCGCGGCCTCGTCCCGGCGCCTCCCGCCCGTTGGAACGCGCCGGCGGCCGCCTGCCCCTCTCGAGCAGCCGCCCGGCCTGGAGGAGCGAGGCGGCCCTCGACGACCTCCAGGGGCTCCCCGAGCCCCAGCACGCGAAAGCCGGCGCTCGGAAGCCGGCGGAGTGCGGCCCTCAGGACTCAGGCGACAGGGCGGCCACCCCGGCCGGGCCTCGCAGGAGCCCCCAGGAGGCGGCCGCCTCGCTCGGGAAGAGAGAGCCCTGCCCAGCGGCCCAGGAGCCGGCTCCAAGCGAGGACAGAAACCCCTTCCCCGTCAAGCTTCGGTCCACCTCCCTCTCACTCAAATACAGGGATGGCGCCTCCCAGGAGGCGAAGGGTGTGAAGAGGTACAGTGCCGAGGTCCGGTTAGAAAGGTCGCTGACCGTGCTCCCGAAGGAGGAGAAGTGTCCTCTCGGGACGGCCCCCGCCCTTCGGGGCGCCAGGGCCCCCAGCGACCAAGGAAAGGGGAAGGCCCGGCCCCCCGAGCCGCTCAGCTCCAAGCCGCCCCTGCCCCGGAAGCCTCTTCTGCAGAGCTTCACGCTCCCGCCGGCGCCCGCGCCCCCCGACACCAGCCCAGGAGAGCGGGACCCCAGAAAGGAGCCCAGGACGGCGGAGAAAAGGCCGCTGCGCAGGGGAGCTGGTAAGAGCCCGCCAAGGTTGCGGGAAGGGCAGGGCCTGGGGAGATCCACATCCGCTGATACATCTTGCTGGATGCCCACCAACTTTGTTGGAGGAGAATTAGAAGGAATCAGAATTCCCACTAACATCATGTCTGATCTAGAGTAAGCTTGTCCAATCTACGGCCTGGGCCCAGGGCGGTTTTGAAGGTGGCCCAATACAAATTTGTAAACTTTCTTAAAACATTATGAAAATTTGCAGTTTTTTTTTTAGGCTCATCATCATCTATCCTTAGTGTTAGTGTATTTTATGTATGGCCCAAGACAATTCTTCTTCTTCCAGTGTAGCCCAGGGAAGCCAAAAGATTGGACACTCCTGATCTAAAGTAAGGAATAGGCCTACCTCGGTAGCTCACCCCTGTAATCCCAGCACTTTGGGAGGCCATGACCTGCAGTGAAGCGCAGGAGTTCAACACCAGCCTGGGCAACATAGCAAGACGTCGTTCTATAAAACATTTAAAAACTAGCCAGGTGTGGTAGTGCATGCCTGTACTCCCAGCTACTTGGGAGGCTGAGATAGGAGGATTGCTATAGCCCAGGAGTTCAAGGCTGCAGTGAGCTATGATGGTGCCACTGCACTCCAGCCTGGGTGACAGAGTGAGACTCTGTTTTAAAAAGGAAGAGAGAAAATAAGGAATAAAGAGTAGAAAAGGGAAAACAAATACCAGGATTTTGTGTAAGTACAGAGAAGTCAGTGTGTAGGCATGAGATAAAAAATGTAGAAACTGATTTTGATAGGACTCTCAGCAAATCCCTCCAATTCTTCTCCCACTTTTCACCTGAGAAACTAAGCAAAGTCCCAATCCCAGGACATGTGTACTCATTTTGATGCAGGTTCTTTCAGGGCCTAAGCTGCTTCTTGAGGAGTAAGAAACATCTTACTCCTCATCAGACCCCTTCTGACCTTTTCCTTCAAGAAAGAATTTCCCCCCACTTCATAATCAGGTTCACATGGCCCAGCTGCACGTGGAAAGCATTCCGTATATTGGAATCACAAGTCTGTGTAAAATGTAAGTCTCAAGAGGGTCAGCATTTACTTCCCGTCCCAAAAGAGAGATTGTGTTAAGATTGAGGCAGAATGTAAGAGTCTTTGAAAGCAGCTGTCTTTTGAAATGAGCAGAGACAAAGTAGATGACCTTTCTCTGCCTTTGACATTTCTCACTTCTTACAGTGTTTCAGATAAAATGAGAAGTCTGTTGAAAATGGGTATTTGCAGCAGAGCTAAAGAATCTTTCATTGGTGGGTTTGTTTGTTGGTTTGTTTGTTGAGATGGAGTCTCACTCTGTTGCCCAGGCTGGGGTGCAGTGGTATGATCTTGGCTCACTACAACCTCTGCCTCCCGGGTTCAAGCAATTCTCCTGTCTCAGCCTTGCAAGTAGCTGGGATTACAGGCGTGCACCACCACACCTGGCTAATTTTTTTACATTTTTGGTAGAGACGAGGTTTCACCATGTTGCAGGCTGGTCTCGAACTCCTGGCCTCAAGTGATCTGCCTGCCTCAGCCTCCCAAAGTGCTGGGATTATAGGCGTGAGCCACTACACCTGGCCTGCTGGTTTTTTTAATAAATGGAAATCTGTGAGCCAGGAAATGAAACTACACGAATAAGTTGTGTGTGCATGTGATGAGGGCCCTAGAGAGAAGTTTTCCATGGCAAACTTTGTTTTTAAAAATGTTTTGGCCAGACACAGTGGCCAAAATCACACCTGTAATCCCAGCATTTTGGGAAGCCGAGGCAGGTAGATCACTAAGTCAGGAGTTTGAGACCAGCCTAACAACATGGTAAAACCCTGTCACTACTAAAACTACAAAAATTAGCCGGGCATGGTGGCATACGCCTGTAATCCCAACTACTGAAGCAGGAGAATTGCTTGAACCTGGGAGGTGGAGGTTGTGGTGAACCGAGATCACTGCATTCCAGCCTGAGCAACAGAGCGAGACTGCATCTCAAAAAAAAAAAAAAAAAAAAGTTTCAGGCTATTTTAAAGGCTACTCGAAATCCCAAGGTTCCATTCAAGCACTGCATTGTAGGACAGAGAGGAAATACAACTTGATGGCTCTCTTAGGGAATCCTGCATCCTAAGAGGAAGATGCACACACAGGAGGAAAAATTAGCTCATACAAAACCATGTAAAAACAGTTCCAAAATAGTCTAATCTTTTCTGGCTCTTTTACAGTGCTTTTAATTCCTAAGGTGACACGCAGGGATTCACAGTTCCAAAGAGCCCACACATATGACCTTCCCAATCTCAGGCCCCTTGGCACAGCTGTGATTTTGTGTTGCTGTTGCCACTGCAGTAGGATAATCAGAGCGGGAATTTGGAGCAAGTTCAAGCTGTAGTTGATGATCCACTCTGCAGATTTCCATTGAGATTATTGAAGCTACTGTAGAGTGATTCAAAAGCCATTGAAGTAGCAAGGGAGGGATGAGTTGCTCTCTATGCACATGAAACCCTGACCTTCATGGCCTAGAACTGAAAATGTCTCTCAAGGGCTTCCTGAATGAAGGGAACTTAAAAACAGAATATCAAGCTCATAGTCAGATCCGGAAAGGAAGCATCAGAGGGCAATGCCTGGCCCACTGATTTATGTATAAGTTCCTCAATCTAAGCCAAGCTTTCTTCACTATAAAATGCCTGGGATGGTCTGTGAAGACCTTGTGTATTTCTCTTTGATTTATAAAATGTAATAGAGTGTTTATTGGCAGCTTTGCTTATATAGTAGAAGAGAATTGTCTCGTCCAAGTTTAATTGCATTCTCTAAAGCCATAGAAATGACAGAGTTAGATGAATTCCAAAATGAAAGAAGAATCTAGGTTCCTTTATGGGTATGGGTAATGATTTTCATTTTAATATAAAGAGAGGAGGGAAGGAATTACCCACATTCTATAGAGAAGCAACTCTGGGGGCAGGGGCAGTGATACTGGAAGGACAGATACCAGGATAGGCTGGGCCTGCTGCCTGATCCTACCTGGACCTTGAGGGGCTGTCTCATGCTGACCAGAGCAGAATCTCAGGGTCTGCACTGTCAGACCCTAGCAGAGAGGCTGCCCCCATACCTTCCCCCGATGCTGAATCTGTTTGTGCTTTCTTTCATGATTATCACTTCTATTATCATTCTTATTGCTCCCAAATTATATTAGCTGGAAGCAATTCAGTTCATATAAATCTTATGGATAAGAAAAGTTTTAATATCAATATTACTCTGTTTCCAGAAAGACCTAATAATTGCTATTGTGGTATCAAATATCTTGTCCAGCGCTCCCAGATAGGCTTCCGCCTCCCCCGTCCTCCTTCTAGGGTAATGTACGCTAAAGTTGGATGATTGAAGTGTTCCCGATGACTCTGCTTCGGGGACTCCAGCTGCTTTGTCCCCAGCACCTGGATTATTCTTCTTCCTCTCTTCCACACCTTGTGTTCCTTCTTTGAAGGAATGGAGGAAGCTTCAGCAGAAGAAATAGGGAAGGATTCAGTGGTGGTTGATCATAATAAACAGAGGAGCCTGGCTTGCCAAAGGGGCTGAGCCTCACAGGGGCTATGCTGGAGTGATTACTGCAAGCTTAGTACATGTCTGTGCTCCTTGAGGCAGAGGAGCCCTGTTTATAGGCCTGGTTCATAATTTGCTGATGTGTCCTAGGAAATAATTGCCCCGGGTTATCAGCCTTGTTCATTTGTGCAGAACATTATGCATCCTCCTGTTGGTTCAATCCATCCCAGAGTCTAAATTACAGGTCATAAAGCAGCTTCTGCACACAGGATTAGAATAAGAACAAAGGAGTTAGAGAATATTGTGTGGAAAAATTGCAAAACACAGAAAGTATGTAGAAAAAAAATCACTCCTAAGTCTGCCTTCCTTCTAGTCTGTCTTGTTTCTGGATATGAGATTTACTTTTTCACAAAGTCGTGGTCACATATTGGTGTTTTGGGAGGTAGCACAAGAAACCACCCTTCTCACCTGGGACCTCATTTGATAACCAGCATTGGCTTCTAATCTGAGCTTGATTCCTCCAGACAGGGTTGGTGACACGGTGACACATTCCAGTCTCTGATCCTCTTTTTCTAAACTCTGGTACTCACTCATTTGTGCATTCTTTTTTTGAACAAATATTTAATGTCCTCTTGCCATCAAGCTCTGTGTTGGCCCCAAAAGATGGGGAAAGCACAAGGTCCTGACCCTTGGAGTTTATCGCATGGAGGAGGCTCGTGTTAGCTGGATGCTGGGGGAGTGCAGACAGCCATTTTCTAGCCTACCTTGTCTTTGGATGTCATAGCCATTTTCTGAAGGAAATGAACTGAAAGAGACTGTCACCCTTTTTCAGTGACACAGTTCAGATATATTCAAATTCATCTGGGTTAGAATACAAGCTGTAGGGGGGGTTTTGATACCATGCTAAAAATATATTCCTATCTCTTGAATTTTTAAATTTTCATTTTATTGTGATAAGAACATATAACATGAGATTGATCCTCTTAACAAATTTTAAAATGTACAATACAGTATTGTTTTCTGTAGGTACAATGTTGTAGAGCAGATCTCTAAAATGTACTCTTCTTACATAACTGAAACTTTATAAACATTGATGAGTAGCCTCCAATTTCCCTCTATAGAAGCTATAAAAATAGAAATTTTAGAACTGGAAATGCTGGAGTGGCTATATTAATATCACACAAAGAAAACTTCAGAAAAAAGACAATTATTAGTGATAAAATGGAACATTATATAATGATAATTTCAGTAATATTGGTGAATCAAGAATGCATAACTGTACTAAATGTATATGTCCCTAACAACAGAGCTTCAAAATACATGAAGCAAAAACTTGGCAGTACTGAAAGGAAAAATAGATAAATCCATAGTAAGATGTAGAGACGTTAGCACTCCTCTGTCAGTAGTCAAGAAAAGTAGCAGGTAGAGGCCAGGTGTGGTGACTCATGCCTATAATCCCAGGACTTTGGGAGGCCAAGGCAGGCAGATCATGAGGTCAGGAGTTCAAGACCAGACTGGCCAACATGGTGAAAACCCATCTCTACTAAAAAATATAAAAATTAGCTGGGCATGGTGGCTCATGCCTATAATCCCAGCTGCTTGGGAGGCTGAGGTAGGAGAATTGCTTGAACTGGGATCCGGGAGGCAGAGGTTGCAGTGAGCTGAGATTGCGCCACTGCACTCCAGCCTGGGCTATAGAGCGAGACTCCATCTCAAAAAAAGAAAAGAAAAGTAGCAGGTAGAAAATCAGGAAGGATATTTCAATTAGGCCAAGTTGGTTGAACATTATCGTCAATCACCTTGACCTAATTGGTATTTATAGAACCATCCACCAGCCACTGCAGAATACATGTTCTTTTTAAGTGCACATGGGACATTCATGAAGATAGACCATATTCTAGGTCACTAAACAGCCCTTAATAATTTAAAAAGTTTAAATTATGCAGATCTTGTTCTTTGCCCTTAATGAATTAAATAAGAATTTGATGACATCTGAAAAATATCTGGAAAGAAATACGAAAAAGATGATCAAATATTTGAAATTAAACACTACACCACTATATTATCCATGGGTCAAAGAGGATGTCTCAAGGAAAATTAGAACACTGAATTAAAACGAAAATATAACGTTATATATCAAAATTTGTGGAATGCAGATAAAGTGGTACTTAGGGAAACTCAACATTATTAGAAAAAATGTTTCAAAGCAATAATTTAAGCTTCCACTTTAAGGAGCTAGAAAAAGAAAAGCAAACTAAAAGCAAGCAGGAAAGAAAACAGAGCAAACATAAATGAAAATATAAAATAATATTAAAAATTAATGAAACCAAAAGATGGTTCTTAAAAATAGCCAATAAAGTTGATTTAAAAACTGAGCAAAGAAAGACACAAATTACAAACATTATGGAGTATCACTACTGACCCTACAGGCATTAAAATGAAAAGGGGATACTATGAGCAATTCTACGTGCATAAATTTGACAAATGCCAAGAAAGGGGCCAATTCATTGAAAGACACAAACTATCAAACTTAAAAAGTAGCATGAATAGTCCTATATATGTTAAAGAAATCAAATCTGTAGGGAAAAACCTTGCAGAAAACTCCAGTTTCACATGGTTTCACTGGTGATTTCCACCAACCATTTAAAGAAGAAATAACACCAATTATACAAAATCTCATGCAGAAATAAGGGAGAACATTTCCCAACACATTTTATGAGGCCAGCATGATTGTAATACTGGAATTAAAGACAATACAGAAAACTATAGACCAGTATCTCTGAATTTAGGTGCAAAATTCTTTTTTTTTTTAGACATGGGTCTTGCTCTTGTTGCCCAGGCTAGAGTGCAATGGATCTTGACTGACTGCAACCTCCACCTTCTAGGTTCAAATGATTCTCCTGCCTCAGCCACCTGAGTAGCTGGGACTACAGGCATGCACCACCACACCTGGCCAATTTTTTGTGTTTTTAGTAGAGATGGGGTTTCACCATGTTGGCCAGGCTGGTCTCGAACTCCTAACCTCAGGTGATCCACCCACCTTAGCCTCCCAAAGTGCTGGGATCGCAGGCATCAGCCACCGCACCTGACCTAGATGTAAAATTCTTAACAAAATATTATCAAATTGTACATCACAACCAAATGGTCCTGGAGCATAGGAATATTCATGGGCAAAAGTATGAACCTTGACCTAAGTCTCACATCGTATACAAAATTAACTCACAAGGGGTAATGGCTGGGAGGCCGAGGCGGGTGGATCACGAGGTCAAGAGATCGAGACCATCCTGGTCACATGATGAAACCCCGTCTCTACTAAAAATACAAAAAATTAGCTGGGCATGGTGGCGCGTGCCTGTAATTCCAGCTACTCAGGAGGCTGAGGCAGGAGAATTACCTGAACCCAGGTGGCAGAGGTTGCGGTGAGCCGAGATCGCGCCATTGCACTCCAGTCTGGGTAACAAGAGCAAAACTCCGTCTCAAAAAAAAAGGGGGTTATGGACTTAAATGTAAAATGAAAACTATAAAACTTTTAGAAAAAAATAGGAGAAAATATTTATGATATAAGGCTAGGCAAAGACATCTTAGACTTGACATCAAAGCATCCAAACTGGAAAATTTGATGAATTCAACATTATTAAAATTAATAACTTTTGCTTTGCAAAAGACCTAGTTAAAAGCCTGTAAAGACACACTACAAACTGCAAGAAAAGATAGGCAAACTACATATCCAATAAAGGACCAGTATTTAGAATATATAAAGTCTTCTCAAAACTCATATCTTTAGCTCATTTTCTACTTGGTTTGTAAAAAAAAGCAAACCGGTTACAAAGTGGGCTAAAGACATGAACAGACATTTCACCAGAGAAAGTGTACGTATGGCACATAAGCACCTGAAAAATATGCTTGCCATCATTAGCCATTAGGGAAACACAAAACCATAATGAGATACCATTACACAACTATTAAAATGGCCAAAACAAAAAATATTAATAATACCATTGTGCTGGTGAGGATGTGGATAAAATGCAACTCTCATTAGAGTGTTATCTCTATAGCTGATGGGAATGCAAAATGGCACAGTCACCTTGGAAAACAGTTTGGCAATTTCTTACAAAATTAAAAATGCGCTTACTTATGACCCAGCAATCCCACTTTAGATATTTATCCTAGAGAAATGGAAATGTACATTTGCACAAAAGCCATACATTAATGTCTACAACAGCATTATTCATAATCACCAAATCTAGCTGGGCACGGTGGCTCACACTTGTAATCCCAGCACTTTGGGAGGCCGAGATGGGTGGATCACTTGAGTCCAGGAGTTCGAGACCAGCATGGCCAACATGGTGAAACCCCATCTCTACTAAAAATAAAAAATTAGCTGGGTATGGTGGCACATGCCTGTAGTCCCAGCTACTCAGGAGGCTGAGGCAGGAGAATTGCTTGAACCCAGGAGGTGGAGGTTGCAGTGAGCAGAGGTCACACCACTGCACTCCAGCCTGGGTGACAGAGCGACATTGTCTCAAAAATGAAAAAATAAAATAACATTATCACCCAAAACTGGGAACAACCTACATGTACTTCAGCTGGTGAATGGGTAAGCAAACTGTGGTACATCCATATGATGAAAAACTACTTAGCAATCAAAAGGAATGAACCCTCAGTATGCAGAGTAAACTTAATTGTGCATGCTCAGGAGATGAAGCCAGTCTTTCAAAATTGCAAACTGAATTATTCCATTTCTATGACATTTTGAAGAGGCAAAAATATAGGGACAGAAAACAGATCAGTAGTTGCCAGGGGTTGGGGGTAAAAGGAGAGTCTGGCTACACAGGGGAAGGAAGAAGGAATTCTTCAGGGTTTTGATATTCTGTATCCTGTTTGTGACGGTTGTTATAAGAAACTAAACATATTAAAACTCATAGAACTGAACCACCAGAGGGTGAATTTTACAATATATAAATGTAAGAATAATTTTCAAATACAAAAAAAAAAAGGGATAGCAGCCTCTTGCCCACCCCTTTCTGAACCTCTTTAATCCCACTCCCCAGGGGGAACCGCACTCGGCTCATCCGCTTTCCCTTAAACACTGCAGTCATAACCACACCAAGATGGACATCCAGATCTAGGCACGTGAATCTTTTTATTTTAATCACAACAATGCTGTATATCTTGGCTTGCATTTTCACCCCACAGTAAAGCATGGGCATCTTTTTCTTATCAGAGTGAATTGCCTCACCTCATTCTTTTTAAGGGCTACACAGTATTTTATTTAACTGTTTCCCTCCTGAGGGGCATTCTGCTTGTCTGAGCTTTTTTTCCTCTTGCTGACAGTGCTGCAGTAGTTACTTGTCCATTTTAATGGTTTTCTTGTCCATTTTAATCTATATGTATTCACACTGTTGTTTCTCTATGATAGATTCCTAAAAGTGGATTTTCAGGTTCTCAGATCATGTGCACTTTTAATAGACCACTTCAAATTACTCTCCATAAAGGTTGTACTGGTTTACTCTTCTTCCAGCAGAATAGAGACTATTTCTCTACTCCCTTATCAACAGTAAGTGTCATCAGTGTTTTTTTTTCCTCCAATCTGATGGATGAAAAATGCCAGTCATGTTGTTCACCTAGGTCAGCAAGTTCTGGTCATCCTAATGCAGCATCTTTATCCTCCCATGTCCCCATGACAGCCTCATCTGTAACCTGACACCTACAGTGCTTCCTCCCTCCAACCCTCTTCTTACCCTTTCTTTCCAGGTCTTGGACGTAACCATGGAGCTTTCCTCTTTAAAAATTCTCAGTGTCTCCCATTATATTTAGAATAAAAATCAAACTCCTGGAGAAGGCATTTAAGACTTTTTAGATTCTGGCCAAAACAAACATTTCTGCCTCTCTAAGTTCGTCAGCCACTCCACTCCTTCCGTCATCTCCTCCAGCCCCACCCCTGCTCCGGCTCCCTGGCACTCCATACACACCCCTGCCCATATTGAGCATACTTCAGTCAACCCCTGAACTAGATCCTAAGCCTTGAGAACTTCCAGGTTTTTCTTCCTCTGTTGAGCACGCATACCCATGCCCTGGAGTTCCCAGCCTGCAGTGTGTGGTCCTTGGACCAGGCTGTGTCTGCATGACCAGGTGCTGGGATGAGGGAGCAAGGGAGGGGCTGGGTGGTGAGATTGAAGACTGTGGATCTGTGGGTTTTACTCTGAGGAACACCTCTCAGGGGCTGTGGGATTCTGAGCAAGTTGGGGCGAATTAAGACTCATTAAACTCTGAGTCTTAATTTCCTCCTTTATATAATGAGGTTATTCGTAATAACAGCATATAGGGCAGCAGAGGCATTTTAACTGCAAAATATGATTCAGTTTCATAGAGTACAATCATACTTTCCTAAGTATGTACTAAAATATTCTCATCTCAGCAGCACAGAATGCTGTGTGAGAATGGGATTCCCTTTGTCCCAGTTTTGGTTAAGGCACCAATGCAGAAATGTAAGATACCAGAGAGCACGTGTGCAGGATCTGTGGAGTCACTAACCACTCACCACCCCCACCCTGAGAATATGTGGAGAGTCGGGAGGAGTAAAGGGGATTTGCAAAACACTTTCTGCGGAGAGCACATGGCAGTTCTGTGGACCACCAGTGTAACAGCCGTGGAACTAGAGGGAACTGACCTCATCCGGTCTGCAAGGGTGGCTTCCATGTGACTGCTTAGAAGCTGGACAGGTGTGCCCTGCAGGGAGACATGGAAGACTGCTGCCAGACTCAGGCCACCTGTGGGCATGGGGCACACCGGACTGCCACATAACCCACCTGTGCTCCCAGAGCCCCACCTGAGGGGCCAGCCAAGAGGACAAGGGGACAATGAGGGGCAGTCCCAGCCAGAGTCTCGGTGGTAGCTGGGAATCCCCCAGTGTCAGTTTCAGGTGTCTGCCAGGCCCAGGCAGCACAAAACCTTGTAAGGTTCCAGAGAGCCCTGCTGATCTCACCACTCTCCTTCTTCCCCAACTCTCAGCCCTTGGTAAAGGAGTCCTTGCCCCAACTCAGACACCCTGCATTTAGGAGTCATAACCTGACTTCACCCAGAGGCTACACATTTTAATTACTGATTAAAATGGATTATAACAAAAGTGACCATGGTGACTGCTGGTACCTGAGAAGTACTGGGATGGTGCTGGAAGTTTTACAGTCTCCACCTGGGATAGGGGGACCATGGAGACCAGGATCAAGCAGTGCTTTTCTCTGTCCAGAACCTGCAGGTGCAGTGCTCTGGTTCCTGCACAGATGCAGTCCACCTCCCAGGAGCAGAGAAGCAGCACCACCCATCCCCTGTGGCTGCACTGGTGCCACTTCAGAGGGATGGCTTCAGTGCTTTCTCCAGGGCAGCCATTAACCTTTTGTGGGGGTGCTGAGACCCTCTGTGCACTCACCCCAGGGCTCAGGAGAGAAGTAGGTTTAAAGAAGAGAAGACAGTGTCTTCATGACAAGTGGGCAAGTGTCCCAGGCCCCTCTGAGCAGGGCCAAGGGTGTGGCAGGAGGTGAGGTCTGAGCCGGCAGCAGTGTGGACCTGTAACACAGGCAGCCCTGGGAGTACATGTCCTGGGGACCAGGGGTACTGGCTGGTTAAAAGAAGTATCTACCAGAGCCTGGGGGCAGGGGGCAGATGTCAGTCCAGTTCAGGAACTGGGCCATCTGGTCAGGTGAGCACTTTGTATTAGCCAGAAAGGGGACAAGATACCGTGGGCTTTCTCTTCAGGCTTTCTTTGGGCAGAAGCTCAGAGCAGCATCAAGATCAGTGGTTGACAATGCTGGCTGCAACTTGCGGTCACCTGGGAGTCCCCCCACACACAGATTCGGTAGACTGGCCCAGGGTGAATCCCTGACAGTGGAGTGTTCAAGGCTGCCTAGGTGGTTCTAATGTGTGGCCAGTGTTGAGATCCTGGGCTGTAGGACAGCAGTGCCTCTCAGACTTGGGAGTGCTTATGAATCTGCTTAAGGTAATGCTTCCCACTCAGTATGTCTGGAATGATGGCAGCACTGCTGGTCCATGGACCACACTTGGAGTGGTGAGGCTCCAAGTCTGTGCTGTCCAACACAGAGCCACTAGCACATGGCTGTTTAATGTAAATGTGAACGAAATTAAAACAGAGTTCCTCATTCACCGCAGCCACATTTCAAGGGCCCAGGAGCCATGTATAACTAGTTGACAACACAGAGGGCATTTCCATCATTATACAAAGTTTTACTGGGCAGCACTGTTTCAGGCCTGTCATTAGCAAAGAGCATCTTTATGAGACCCTGTAAGGGTTATGCTCTTCCCCAAAATGGCTTGGGTATCAAGGCACCATTATACTTCACCTTTCTGCTTGTATGCCTGTCTCCCTATATCAGCTTCTTGAAGTCGGAGTCTGCAGCAGATTTACCTTCGCAGTAATGGGTAAACAATAACAATAATAGCTAACACATAATAAGCACTTACTAACTTACTAAGTGCCAAGTATTACATTAAATGCTTTATGTATTTTCAACAACAATCCTATTTAGTAAATAGGAAAACAAACTTAGGTTAAAGAACTTGCACAAAGGCATGTAGCTAGTAAACTGTGGGGGAGAGGTGGAGGCTGCCTGGGCTTACTGCAGCTGGCACTCCCCAGTGTCATGCTGCCCTGCAGTGGTTCTCAGCTGGGGCAGGCGTGGGCCTCAGCAGACCTTGGCAGTGCCTGGAGACATTTGATTGACACAGCTGTGGTAGGGTGGGGGTGGGATGTATACCAGCATCTAGCAGGTAAAGATGCCGAGCATCCTACAGTACACCAGACGGCTCCCCACAGCAAAGACCTATCCAGCCCAAAATGTCAGCAGTGCCAAGGCTGAGTAACTTCTGTTTGCCACTCAATGAATAAGTTAAAATGGGGAGAAAGCGGTTTTATAGGACAGTCGTGAGGTCATACCTCTTAGTAAGAGATAGCATGTCAGGTAGTCGATGAAGATTAGAGATCAAGTGGTCTGTGTTCAAATCCCAGTTTTGTTACATATTGGCCAAGTGACCCTGGACAAATCACTTTTTTCCATAAGACTCTGTGGTCCCATGTCTAAAATGGGGATTGAAAATATCCTTACATTACAAGGAGGGCTGTGAGGATCATTATGAATATGATGATACTGCTCTGAAAGCAAAGATGGAATAAACCTTAGCTGTGACCATTTCTTTGGTCGGGAAAAATTTCCCTACCTGCTTAGGGGTGGGTGAAGGAGGGCTCAAATGTAATAGAGAAAGGGAAATCTGAGCTCCAAGGACAGGGGCCGTCCCTGGAATGATTCCTTACTCTTCTCTGTTGGCCGCCCTAGACAGTTCTTATAGAATTCCGGCAGTTCCTGGAGATCTGAGGTGGGGAGACAAGGAATCTAAGGTGAGGCATTTGTGTACATTTCAAAGTGTAAGTAGAATAATTTTTCTCCTTTTTCTCATTAATATGCTGTAGCTCAAATTTATTTTTAAATAATAGTACCTTTCCCTCCCCACATCCTTTTGAGTTCCCAGTTATATCACCTGGTTGGGAGTGGAGACCAGCTGACTCTGTGGAGGTAGACTGGTCATTGCCTCCTGCTGAGAGGCTTGCTTTAATTGCGCAGACAGTGGCAGTTTAGCAAATGTGCTTTCAGTTCAGCCTCTCCACTGACAGCACCATGCCCTTGAGCCTGGCCCTGGCTCCCCAGGGTCTCCACTGTGAGATGTGGAGGTTGGACCGGGCCACCCTGGGATGTCTGCCAGCCTTGACATGCCAAGTGCTGGGCAGCTGTGCCAGAAGTCAGGAAAAGAGCCTGGCAAAGCATCTGCCCCTTGGGGTGCCCCCAGTACACATGGCTGCACGTGGCTGACCAGATTCCTGGCCCCACCCCACACACCCAAACACAGATGTGATTCACGATTGTTTTTTCTATATGAATGCTTTCTCACAGATGTTACCTGTGAGCAACAGATCCCCAAAGCAGGTGTAGTTGGGGCTTTGACAACAACCAAAGCAGACCCCGGGGCCCTGTTTGGGAAAAACTCACATCAGTTTCTACTACAGGGACCTGAGCAAATTCCTGCCCTGGGACAAGGACCAACATTCACCCCTCCCCCACCCCCGACCCCATGACAAATATGCTACCGTATGAGGCCCTCACAAATAAATGCTGCCACTGCGAGACTTTCTGATGCCCTCAGCCTTTTCACCCGGACTGGATTAGTTGTAAAACCATGACGTGCCGCTCATTCTCACCGTTTAACTGAATGGGCGCTACCTGGATGAGTGAGTAGAGGATGCTTCATAGACACTGTCCATGCTATGGGAAAAACTGCCCCTCCTGGCCCTCCCTGCCCTTGCCTCTTATGATCGAAGCGTGCTACCAGGGCTGTTAAAGCAGCAGTGGCTTTTATCTTCCTGCCATGTAGAGTCGAAGCTTGTGTGAGAAGAGATATGTAGGCCAGAGGAAGGCAGGTTTCTGAGCATCAGCTGGGAAATTCGAACCACAGAAAGCCTGGCCTGGGGAAGCAGGAGAGGCTGAGGAGCTCTTAGCAGTGCCTCCTGACCTGGGAGTCAGGTAAGGGATGAGGGCAGTTTGGCCCTGGCAGCCCCATGCTGGTGGCTGGGAAAGAAGCTCCCAGAAACAGTGTCCTTCCATTTTCCCTGAGGCTGTAAAATGAGTCCGTTTGGAGTCAGGTCCTCTGTGCTCACTGATTTGTGCTGTTCCACCTAGGAGAGGAAGTGGAGCAGGAGGAGGGGAGGCTTTGGAGGATGGCAGGAAGAGAAAGATTGTGTGGGTGAGGGGAGGTAGCAGTTAGAAAAGGCAAAGGGGGTGAGGCCCTAGGCAGGGTGCACTTGAGGCTGTGGGGAAGTGAAGCAGTGGGAAGGGTCCGCTGGTGAGGGCATCTGGGGCATCTTGCTTAATCACAGTGTGGAAACACAGCTCTGTGTGCAAACTTGCCTCATTTCTCTATGTGCACAGGGAGCTAGGCTCTTCTTCTTGGTCACTCTCAAGCACCTAATGACTCCTGTCTTAGGTTTTGTTTTTGTTTTTTGTGTGCTTTTACTTCTAATTGAAGAATAATATACGTTCAGAGAAGTACAGAGATCCTATGTGTGTAGATTAATGCATTTCTAGACTGAACACACCAGACCAAGAAACAGAATAAGACCAGCACCCTAGAGGCCCTGCCGTGTCCCTTTCACCAGGATCTGGAACTCATTCCTGGTTGTGGACCATGGTAGCTGTCAGAGGATCCTCTGGTCCTGATGTCTCTTGCAAGAGAGCCTGTCTCAATGCACTGGAGAGAAAGATTCAAAAAATCCTTTCTGTCTAGACTCAGCACCTTCCCCAGGGCTTGGCACCTGGTGGGCACTCATCAGGTCCAATCTGTTCTCATTGTCTAAGGAAGTTACGTTCTGGAAAGTCACTGCAAACACTAACAACTTGGCAAGTACTGAGTCACTGCTCCTAGGGGAAATGCAAGGTTAGGTTCCTGTGTGCCTCTGGTCACTGCATCAATAGATCAACACATAAGATGCTTTATTTAGTATATATTGTTGATGTATTGACACTGAACACACAACCAACAGCACTGTAACTCAGGCCTGAATGAGGCATATCTGACACACACATTATCTCCATCAGGCGCACCACAGCCTCCTTGGGCTTAGGAACATTAGACAGCATGTCAGCACTCCACTTGGGGGCCTAGTCAGCAGAATCATCAAGAAAACCTAGAGCCCCCAAATGTGGCACTGACTAGACCACAAAAATGATACCGTATATCGTGTAAGAGCTAAAACAATAAGGCAGCACGTCACTGTTTGACCTCAGCTGGGAACTTGCACATTGGGAAACTCAAATTTTTTGCTGTCCTGCACATGTCTGCAAATAACCATGCCAATACCATGCATGTTGATTTTGGCATTACAAATGTATTTTAGTGAGTAGGCAAATTCTCCACTATGGAATCAGTGCACAGCGAGGATTGACTGTATTTGTTGCATGAGGAGAGGAAGGAATGGCAGTAAGCTTAATTCGAGGGGCAACTGGGACACAGCCCCATCTCCTGTCATTAACAGTGGGAGCTTGCCCTGTGAAAAGCTCTTGCTCAGTCTCAAAATGCTCAGCATAGTTTTGAGATGAAGCCTCGGGCAAGCATTAGCACCCCAAGTTCCACAGTGAGATCACACTTCTTGGCTCCAGGACAGATCTGATGATGAGCGACTGTAGACTTTGCCAGTTTGTATTGATCAGGAGTAGCCTGTGAGTCAAGACTGACAACAGATCAATAAATGCTTTTAAAAAACAAACCCCTCAAATCCTTCATGTGGGAAGCCTAACAAACCCTGCAGCAGTGGGGTGGCCCCATATGTCCCCAGGGCCTGGGGCCCAGCTCTGTGGACAGTGTCTATAGACAGGTCCCATTTCTACCAGGTCAATCAGGGCTGTGGCAGTGGACCTGGAAGGCAGGCAGAACAGAGAACCACTGCTCTATTTATGAAGCACCGAGGCACAGTGACTGTTCTAGCTTCAGCTGGCTGTGAGAAACCGTGATGACGTATCCACTTTAGATCCGAGGTCTTAGTAAACTCGGGCCTCTTTTTCCACAGAGAATGTTGTGAAGACCTGGGAATGAGCTGTCGATGTGCATTTTTAGGATGACAGCATAACGGAGAAAATCGGAAGTGGTATGCCAAAGTGTTCACACAGCTCCCTTGGGTTGTTGATTTATGGGAAGCTTTTTTCTCTTTCTTTATACTTATATCTACTTTCTAAATCTGTACAATATGCTTGTGTGCATCTATGAACAAGAAAGAAATGTTATGGAAAGAATAAGTTTCTTAAAAATTGCTGCATCAGGCTGGGTGCAGTGCTTACACCCATAATCCCAGCACTTTGGGAGGCAGAGGTGGGAAGATCACTTAAGACCAGCCTGGGTGACATAGTGAGACCCAATCTTTACAAAAACTAATTTTTAAAAAATTAGCCAGGCATGTGGCTCGCACCTGTAGTCCCAGCTACTCGGGAGGCTGAAGTAGGAGGATCAGTTGAGCCCAAGAGTTCAAGGCTGCCATCATCACACCACTACCCTCATCACACCACTGTACTCCAGCCTGGGCCACAGAGTGAGACAATGACTCTACCAAAAAAAAAAAGAAAGAAAGAAAAGAAAAGAAAAATTGCTGCTTCAGAAAGGACACCATATACCAAATTTTTAAGAGGCCTGGGAATCCTGCTGCCTTACCTTAAGGCACAGCATCTGCTTTATCTCCTCGGCCAAAAAGCAAGGAACCTGGAAGTTTACATTGTACTACGGCTCACTGCCTTTCTGGAGACTGTTCTTGATAGCCCCCAGCTTCCAGACTTAACAGCTGCGTCCCTAGTGTCATGGGGGTGTGGTCCATCATTGGGGTCTCACCCTGGCCCCCTCAGCTGGTCATTACAGAAGTCTTTCTGAAGGAAAAAAACAATACCTTAAGGGTGAATTTTTTTAAATATATATTTTATTGCGTTTTAGGTTTTGGGGTACATGTGAAGAACATGCAAGATTGCTGCATAGGTACATACATGGCAATATTTTAATAGGCACTAAAAGAACTAACCGTCACCAATCAGAAAGTCAAAATGAAGTGGTGAGATGCATCTGTCCCACCTAGGCATTGTTGAACATCTCTAGAAATGGCTTAACATTGAGGATTTTTGAAATGGTTCATTTTCGGTATTTCTGAATACAAATAGTTCAGTAATAATGCCAAATGTGGGTCTGGAAACTTTATGGTTCTCTCCTACAGGGTATTTAGAGTTCTGTTTGAGTGGGTATTTTAAGAGTGATTCCCGGAAATGCAAATGAAAACTGGGCTCCCATCTTGGGCAGTATGTCCTGCATCCAAGATGGCCAGCCTGGCCATAACACACAGCCTGTGCATGGAGGAGGGAGCACCGCCATGGAGAGCGGGACTGCATGCACACTGGTGTGGCTTGGGCCAGGCTCCTCCGCGATGCCACACCAGCAGGGCAGCCCCGATCAGTCTCTTCCACACTGTGGCAGATGTGACCAGGATGAGGCCCTTGCAGGGCTTGCAGGCAGACAGGCACACACACAGCATTAAGGCGGTCTGCTAGAGCCTGTGGACAATGTTCTCAGGGAGCCGAGAGTCAGCCTGGCTGCCTGGACCTGCAGGAGGCTGGGGTGCAACCCAGTGCTTGCTGTGGTTTTCTTATCACAACAACCACGAGGGCTCATTGTCATGGCAGAATGACTCACTGGCCTCCATCAGCTCTGGGGTAAAGTTTTCAAAAGTCTATACCCCTCCTTCAGCGTAAACTATAATAACAACACTGGCAACAACCACATAACAACAACAGCAATTGTGGCGGCAGCTAACACCAGGTACTGCGCTAAGGGCTTTCCCTGGATTCTCTCACAGAATCTTCACAACCATACTGAGAGGTATAGACGGTGGGTATTTCACCTGATCTTCACAACCACACTGGGAGGCATAGGTCGTGGAGTATATCATGGAGTCATCACACCACACTGGCAAAGGTAGATAGTGGGTTATCTCGAAATCTTCATAACCACAGCGGGAGGTATAAATAGTGGATTATCTCACAGTCAGACTGGGAGGTGTAGAGACTTCTGTTTTCTTCAGTTTTACGCTGAAATCAAGTCTCAGGGAGGTTCTGGAAGTTGCTCAAGAGCAGTAGCCGGAGGCCCTAAGCTAGCTCTGCAGGCCCCAGGGCCACATCGTCAGTAGCTCCCTTGCCCCGGCCCCAGGGAGGAAGCATTCTTCATCAGCACAGCCCATTGAGCCCACCCCCAAGAACAGGAGCCCTCAGAAGTTAGTGCTGGAGCAACGTCCTCTTCACGATCAATCCTGGGCTGCAGGGGGCATGTTAAGGAGAAGGAGGAATCTGGAGAAGAGCAAGCTTGCTACCTGCTCCTTTGAAGGAATCCTTTCCTTATATGACAACACAATATTTTCTCTGATCAAAAGTTGTTTTCCTGCGAGTTAAGCTCGAGGAGCTTTGTGGCTGTCCCAGCTTCCTGCACACTCTGCACTGTGCCTTTGGAGGCATCATGCTGCATCTGCTCTGCAGCAGACCAGACTTGCTGCCCTGGGGAATCAGGCTCTCCCACAATCCACAAAGGTGATCACACAGATACAGACCTGGAATTGCTGGTCCCTGGTCTGTGAAAAATGCTCCTGGGCTGTTGGTTGCAAACCCAGGCACACTTGACAGCTGAAACTCATTGTCAGTTGGGGAGGAGAAATTGAGATGTCAGAGTCTTTAGCCAAATCCCTGGGAGATTAAGGTTGTCTGTGTGTGGAGGCAGGAAGAGGTAAACAAAGGAGTGTTTTCAACTGATTTATCTGAACTGAGGCCACATCTACATTATCCTGGGATTAATGACATTTTGAACATGTTTAATCTCAGAAGCTATTTTATCAGGTAGCCTTGACCCTGAATGTTCATGCTTGAGCGGTCACATTGTAAGGTCTTCAGCCTCTGAAGCCTGCCTTACCCTGCACATTGCCAGGGCCTTCAGCCCCTTCTCCTGCCCTCCCCAGGTGGAGCATGGCACAGATCCCAGAGCTCCTACACACCCAGTGTGGGTGCCAAGCACAGGAGGCGAGCATACAATTCGGAGAGGCCTCCCAGGCCCCTGCCACAGAGCAGAATGGCTCATCACACAGCTGCTCTGCCTGTGCTCACTGGGGACAAAGGCGCCGCTTCTCTGAAGCTCAGCACTGTGGACAGTGATGCTCAGCCCACTACCCCTTTCTCAGCTTATCTACTGAGAGGCTCCACGTGGAATCTCGGGCATCTGTGAACTACATCAGGGAGCTTGAGTGGGTTTTCTCCCTTTTCCAGGTGTCTAGACCCTCATTCGCCATTCTTGCACCCCTCTACCTGTGAGGGTGGCCCTGGACAGTACCTGTAACAGGGTCTGGAGATTACAAGGGCCCCCTTGCATTCCTGACAAGGAAGAAGGTGAGAAAGAAGAGAATACAGAATAAAAGGAAAGACAAGCAGTTGCAGGGAAAGCGGCAGGAACCAAAAAGGAGAGAAATGGTGGTGTGGTCATAAGCTGGCCCAGTGTTTGGAGACACTGCCATTGCAGGTGCCTCATCCCACAGCATGGCCTGGCCCAGCCAGGGCACCCACTCATTCCTGTGAGTCTGCACGTGAACACAGACACACGCTTAAACACACACACAGTACAGCTGGAAACATCCCTACCCCACAGACAGGCAGCAGCAGGTGACTCTTCTGTGCTTGGATTGGAATTCTGCCAGCATGCTCTTGATGAAAGGAAAATGCATCTCTTGCCAAGCTCAACATTTAGAACTGCACCTGGTATATAGTCTGTGGCTTGTGTTTGTTCAGTAGATAAGAAATGCTTATGACCAAAGGCAAACTTCAGTTGGGTAGATGGTGAACTAGCAAATACGTCTAGTTCCAGACACGGGAGGCAAGCGTCTCAAGAGGTTACAGAGGAATGAGGAGAGAGGCTGACCAGAACAGACTTAAGGCAGGAGGTGGTGCCTGGGGGCCGTGGTGAACCAGCAGGGAGGATTCTAGAACAAGATATCCAAGCTCTTGTCGCCTCTCCTGAGCTACAGCCATAGCCTCCTTCCTAGCTTCCTCCTAGCCTCTCATCCCTCTGCAGTCAGACTGACTCTCCATAGAACCTCCAGAGTGAGCCCATGGTTTAAAACTCCCACAGCTCCCCATTATGGACAGAAAAAGAAAAAAGGCAGAAAAGACCCTTCCTCAGGGCTGGTTTACGTTACTCCTCCTCCTGCCCCCACCCCAGCCGGGAAGATTGTTCTTCAGACCCCAACCCTGAAGGCACCCCTACTCCCACTCACCAGTGTTAGGCCCTGTGTCCACATAGCCCTTTGTATATTTTAGCATTTTCCAGTTTCTACCAGTAACTTGCTTGTATCTTGTCTCTCCAACTAGACTTTGAGCTTTTTGAAGGAACAATTTGTTGTTTGTTTTCCCACCTCAAATATAAGGCAGTCCTTGCCCACGGCAAACACTGAATGAATGGAAAGAAGAAAGGCGAAACAGGAGAATAGAAATGCTGGGCTTGGCTAGGAATAGAAAGTAGGGCTGGATTGTACACTAGGAAGCTTTAGTAATTTCAGCAATTCTGCCTGTTGGATCAGGAGTAGAAGAGAAAACACTGGGAGCAAGCAATGACGGCTGAGGGTCAGGAGCAAACAGGAGTTCCAGATTAGGAACAAAAGTCAGACGAGGACCTAGAGAAGGGCCTCAGAGGCTGGAGGGATGCCCCAGGAGGATAGCTGCCCCCATCCCCTAGAAGAGGATGTGCAACCACATCAAGCTGCAGGAGTGAAGCAGGTTGAGGACCAGGCAATGCCTTGGGATTTGGGGTTGGGTGGTTGGGAGAATGGAGAGTGGTGTCATCTCATGACTGGGTCAGGAACCGGCTGACAAGACAGAGGCAGAGGCCATTTGAGCTATAAGGGTAGAGGAGGAGGCCTTAGGGGACAGTGAGGCTCTGTGGAGACTTCTTTCAAGCTCAAGCTATGGAAGACCCAAGCATTCTGCAAAGCTCCAGGAAAGACATCAGTGGGAGAGACTGAAGAGTCAGGAACGGGGTAGGATGAGTCCAAGAGGTGGAGCAGGATTCCCAGGGGGCCAGTCGGGTGGAGGCCCCAGGGAGCAGCCAGAAAAAGGAGTGGAATCCATCCTGGCTGCCAGGGCCAGGGGAGGTCCTAGGTGTGTGAGGCTGAAGACTCTTCTCACCCCCAGCAGAAGACTGTAGCTTACAAAGCAGTGGCTCCCCACCCCCTTTTCCCTCCTTGGTGACCAGCAGACTAAGGGAAAAGAATTCCAGCCTGAACTGGAAGCAGAAACAAAGGCAAAGCAAGTACTATCCTCTACACACCAGGGCAAGGGGTGGAATACATCAGGCCACGGAGAACAATGACATGATTCCTCCTGGACATCTGCATGTGTTGCTGTGAAATGGAGCTGTTGTCACTCAGCTGACTCAGCCACACTGTGTAGAAAGGAACCGAGGAGAGGTGCCAGGTGGATGGAGATCAGTTTCGGCTTTTGTTTTATCCTGTGGCAGGCAAACATCCAGAAGCAGGCTCACAGGGAACCTTGGGTTCTATGCTTTTATGTACCTGTAAGAAACCACTTATTGGCCAGGGGAGGTGGCTCACCCCTGTAATTCCAGCACTTTGGGAAGCTGAGGCAGGTAGATCATTTGAGCTCAGGAGTTTGAGACCAGCCTGGGCAACATGGTGAGACCCCATCTCTACAAAAAATTAGCTGGGTGTGATGGTGCATGACTATAGTTCCAGCTACTCAGGAGGCCAAGGTGGGAGGCTCACTTGAGCCTGGTAGGCGGAGGTTCCAGTGAGCCTTGATTCAGCCTGGGTGTCAGAGTGAGACCCTGTCTCAAAAAATAAAAAAAAGAAAAAGAAAAAAAAAAGCTACTTATTTAATCTAGAGATTTCCTTTCTCTATTGATGAAGGTAATAAATTCTTATTGTAGAAAATATGAAAATACAGAATTGTTAAAATGTAAGAGGAGGGGAATCACCCACAATTTACTACCCAAAGATAAGCACAGTTAATGTGGAAGGAAACATATGGTGTCTTTTTGGTTTTTGTTTTTTTGATACGGAGTCTTGCTCTTATTGCCCAGGCTGGAGTGGAATGGCGCTATCTTGGCTCACCGCCTCCCAGGTTCAAGCGATTGTCCTGCCTCAGCCTCCCAAGTAGGTGGGACTACAGGCACCCACCACCACATCCGGCTAATTTTTGTATTTTTAGTAGAGACGGGTTTTTGCCATGTTGACAAGGTTGGTCCCGAACTTCTGACCTCAGGTGATCTGCCCGCCTTGGCCTCCCAGAGTGTTGGGATTACAGGCATGAGCCACCACTCCTGGCCAACATATGGATTCAAAAGCACTGTTTCTTTTCTCTCTAGAACATTAAGGACAGCAACTGTGGCCAGTTTTTGGTCTTACTCTCTCCACAAAGGGAAGGTTATACTCACGATTTTTAGAAGACAAGAGATCAATAGTGTGTCTGCAGCATTTGAGCATGAGCAGGAATCAGGTAGTATGTACTGGTCCAAAATGACAGGATTATATTAAAGAAATCTTATCTATTTGTGTACTTATCTCCATCCAGAAAGGATTCCTAGGAGGAAGTTGGCCTTAAAGTACAGACCGACCCTATAGAAGCAATTGCATTTAATTTTTTGTGGCTCAGACTAGAGGAGCATAGTCCCTCTGATATATCTTTACAAAGAAAACAAAGTTCCCTAAAGAAAGTAATCCTCTCACCAGAGGGGCTCCCAGCCACCTTACAAACTGAACCAAAGCAGTAATCTTCTCTGTGTGGGAACCGAAAGGGTGAAACCGAAGAGGGAACAGGACTGTTTCTATAACCTTGTGCCTTTACCCACAGAAAAGAATCTGCTGCCTGCAGCAACAGGGCCTGGAGCTGATGGGCAGCCTGCACCGCCCTGGATCACTGTCACTCGGCAGAAGCGGCGAGGAGCCTTGGACCAGCCAACCAACCAGGAAGACAAGCCTGGGGCACGGACCGGGAAGTCTGAACTGGGAAAGCAAGCCAAGGTGCCCGAGAGAGCCCAGGTGCTTAGAGCAGACACTTTCCATTCTGTGGGTGCAGGAGGGAGTAGCCAGCTGGGGTTGGGGCAGGGACCCCGTAAGGACCACAGGTCCTGCATGGGCATCACAGGGACCGTTACCTGTGATGGTTGCGGATGTGTGATTGAGAGCCAGTGAAGCAAAAGAAATGACTTGCCAAATCGTAACCTCCATGATGGAGCATTCTGCCTGCCTTTGCCTATGCTGGGCTGTTGGGGATGCAGAGAAGCACATGAATCACTTAGGCAGTGCAGACAGCTCCCTGCCTCCTTGGCAACGCAGCAGCTCAGCATCTAGAAAAATGGAAGGAGGTTAAAATAACTTCTGAGTTAGACACACAGCGATGATGTCAACAGATCCATCCCAGCTAATTGTGCTGTGAGGAGCAAGCCCTGTTCTTTGCTGCTCCACTGGCCACATGCTGGAGCTCCTCATTCCTTACCTGGGGCTGCAGGGCTGGAGTCTGCATTTCCATTTTGTACTCTGAACTGAAGGGAGCTTTCACCAACCCAAACAATATGCCTAGAATCAGGCCAACTCGCAGTTTTTGTATCCCCAATAGCACCATGATAAATCTGTGTGTTTCAGCCATGTGGGGAAGACAGCCTGAACCTGCAGTAGGACCTGCTTCCCTTCGCTTTAACCGAACCTCAACTATACCCAAACTTGAAGACCCAAACTTGAAGACCCTCATGCAGGCATAGGGAATTTAGAAAACAAATATTAACCAGTTTGGGACATCTGTAACTATACCAACTGTCATAAAAATCACAAAACCAATTCTAAACAAATCATCTTGACTTTCAAATGGAATCCCTGCCATCTGGCACTGAGACCAGGTGTGGGGACAGGAAGGAAGCCGTGATGCACGTGTGTGCCAGGATAAGGCTGCATGCTGGTCTGAGCGCCAGCATCTGACCACTCCGTGTCAGTGAGCTGACACCAGGGCCCTCCCGAGAAAGTGCCAGCAGCACGAGGCATCTTGGGCGAGCAGCCCTGTGGCTCTTCACTTTGGTTGTGTTTGCCCCTGTCTGAATCACTGGTGACTTGGCAGCATGTGTCTTGTGTCCCGACAGGAGCCTGTGAAGCAAGCTGACTTTGTCCGCAGCAAGTCTTTCCTGATAACCCCTGTGAAGCCTGCTGTGGACCGGAAGCAGGGGGCAAAGCTCAACCTCAAGGAGGGGCTGCAAAGAGGAATCTCATTGTCCCATCAGAACTTGGGTATGAAATCTGCAAGCATTACCACATACTTTGAAATCATTTTGCTGGGTCATTCCTGCAGTTTGGGTTTTGGTTTGGTTTTTATGAATTACTTGCCACATGGAGTTTTCTACACAGCTCTTATGGAGATATAATTTACATGTCATAAAACTCATCCATTTTAAGTGTACAGTTCATTATACAGTTGACTCTTGAACAACACAGGTTTGAACTGTGCAGGTCTATTAAATGCTGATTTTTTTCCAGCCAAACTCAGATGGAAAATTACTGGTATCCTCAGGATGTGAAACCTGAGAAAACAGAGGGCCATTTTTTTGTGTATGTGGGTTCTATGGGCTGACTGCAGGACTTGAGTATTCATAGATTTGGATATATGCAGGTGGGAGAGGTCCTAGAACCAGACCCCGGCATACACCGGGGGATGAGTGTGTATTGACAGTTAGCATGTATGTGTTCACAGAGTTGCACAACAATATTTCCCTCACGCTAAGAAGAAACCTCATGCCCATTTATAGTCAATTCCTACTCCCACTCCTAGCTCTAGGCAACCACTAATCTACTCTGTCTCTATAGATTTGCCTTTTTTGGACATTTCTAATGAATGGAATCCTAACGTATGTGCCCTTTTATATCTGGCATCTTTTACTGAGCATAGTGTCATGTATCAGTATTTAAGAATTTTTAGTCTGGGTGTGGTTGTTCATGCCTATAATCCCAGCACTTTGGGAGGCAGAGGCGGGCGCATCACCTGAGGTAAGAAGTTCAAGACCAGTCTGGCCAACGTGGCAAACCCCCGTCTCTACTAAAAACACAAAAGTTAGCCAGGCATGGTGGTGCATGCTTGTAATCCCAGCTACTCGGGAGGCTGATGCAGGAGAATAACTTGGACCCAAGAGGCAGAGTTTGCAGTGAGCCGAGATGGCACCACTGTACTCCAGCCTGGGCAACACAGCAAGACTCCATCTCAAAAAAAATAAAAATAGAAATTTCTATATATTTTTAATTGTGGTGAAAGGCACAAAGCAGAATTTACCACCTTAGCCATTTTTGAGTGTACAGTGCAGTTGTTTTAAGTAGAAGGACACTGTTGTGCAGCCCATCTGCAGAGCTCCTGCCGTTTTATTTCCAAAGTCTCTCCTACCTCATTGCATTGCCAGACTGTTTGAGCTTGCTCGTAAGTCTTTTTATCACATAAATAACATATTCTAGGACTAGATCTTCTTATATGTTCACATATTATTGAATTTTATGTTCGAGAACACAGTTAAGACCTTGATGTCTATTTCAAGAAACACAAGAGGCTTGAGGGAAAATTCAAAGTCACTGCTCATGTTTCTGTTTGCTTTGTCTCCCTTCCAAGCAGCTCAGTCTGCAGTGATGACAGAGAAGGAATTGCATCAGCTGAAGAGAGCCAGTTATGCCAGTACAGATCAACCATCCTGGATGGAACTTGCCAGAAAGAAATCTCAAGCTTGGAGTGACATGCCCCAGATTATAAAATAAGTGGGCAGTGTGCTGATAAATCACGTCCACTACCCTGACAAACCACTTAGTTAAAAACTGCCAGTATATCATGGCAAACAAACTGTGAAACTTAAAGATTGATTTTATCATCAAGTTATGACGAGCTCGGGGAAGAGGAAGGAACCAGGCAAAACAGAGGATAAACACACAGCCATACTCCTGGGCCAGAGGGCCCAGAAACAAGAACAACATTGGAAAAGTCCAGGAACCAGTTCCTGTGCCCAAAGGTACGAATGCGTCTTTTAGAATTCCCTTGATAAAGAAGCCTCAGACAAGGAAGAAAATAGAAATGAAACTGGACACATAAATAGGACACCTTGCAAAGGCCAGAAGAGAAGCCCTTCTAGGAGAAGGGACCGCCGTGCTTCCAGCTGAGATCAGCCCTTGTCTCTGGTCACTCTCTTGCCTGTGGATCCTATCTTCTTTCCTGTTTTCTACGAGGCATGGCATTCATGGTAAAACAGGGATGCCATTTCCAAGAGCAGCTATAAAACAATCTGTTTTCCTAAAGGCAGCCACTCTGAGAAGGAGATGAAGGAACATGGCAGGGTTCATCAATTCACAGACTGTTTCCAGAATAATTTTTAAACTTTTCCACTAGGCATCTGTGTCTTTAACCACTGCACAATGCATTGCCTGTTTAATAAAAGGTTTCAAACATGCCTCTGTTTTAAGTGTAAATGTTATTTCTACTCAGGTTTGGAGAACATCCTCCAGCACTCAGTTAAATGCAGCAAATAGGGTTTTGCTTCATACATACCTCATTTAAAATTCTGAATTGGGTTAATTGTGCAGTTTGAGTTTTTGAGGGTTTTTTTTTCCCCCAGTGAGAATTTTGGAAGACAGACAGTAATGTAGGGTTTTTAACTCTTTTCATCTATTTAGTACGACATACTAAAAATATAAAATTTCCTAAGAAGTTATCATTCTTTAGCATCTAATCAATTGAACCTGCACACTTCTGTTGAAAGCTGGGTTGCCAGGGCATCAGCCAGTATGACCCATGAATGCAAAATGTGGAAAAACCAAGGAGAAGGAAAACATATTTGAAATCTCAGAATTGTCTTGGTTACATAATGCCTCTTTACTGTTTAAAACAGTTCCAATTTGTTCCTTTGAACAAGCTGATCTCCTTGGGAATATGTATAGCTGGGGACATTTAGCCTTCAGAATCAGTACAACTTCATGACATACTGCAATTTGATTTTATATACCCTAGGGTCTTGCTACTTTTATTGTATTTTCCATTTTCATTAATATTATTTTTCTACCTATTAGTACTATACAAGTTGATTGAGCCTACCTTTATTGAGAAAGTCCTGGGTCAGTTTTTTTTCCCCAACCAAATGATTTGCTAATTGTATTCTCTTAGAGAATGTCAATACTGAATTCCATGGTGAACATGCTCTAGCACAAGAACTCCATCCATTTAGCCTTGCTTCCAAAGCTGAGGCATCTGTGAGTCATTTTAACGGACCAAAATCATGTTAGCTGTGATTACCCCCAAACCATCGTTTCTCCTATTAGCATATGATTTCACATGAACCATTTTGAGGCAGCAGATTTCACTGTAAGGTCAAAAGTATTTGGTTTGGTTTTGTTCAAGCAGATGCTTATACTCTGTGTGTATTTGAGGACTTGGTTTAATTCTCTCTGACGCCTGGTGAGTTAGAAGGGTGCCATTTTTAGGAGACTGGGAGAATTCACTGGGGGGTGGCCCTGCGGTTGCCACCTTCAACATGGAGGTGGTGACCCTTCTGTCATAACCAGCTGAGATGTTGGCTGAAATCTGGGGATGTTGGGAAGTCCAGAGTAGCAGCAGAGATGGTAAAAGCCTGCAAGGAATTACCAGCCTTGGTTTTCCTAAGAAGAAAGATGGGGGAGGGGGGCGGGCAATTACTGAGCCAGCCACTGCTCTGTATTTCAAATGTAATTTAGAATCCTCTGCACTGTCCTTTGAGGGTAAGTACTTATATCCACTTTGCAGGTGAGGAAACTGAGGCACATTGAGGTTAAGATCCCATAGCAAGTATGCACCTGGAAAGTGACTCCAAGGCCCATGATTTTAAACACTGTCCTTGAGTAATAGCCCATTTTTATGTTTATTTTATTTTATTGACAGGGTCTCGCTCTGCCTCCCAGGCTGGAGGCAGTGGCATAATCTCAGCTTACTGCAGCTTTGAGCTTCTGGGCTCAAGCAATCCTCCCATCTCAGCCTTCCAAGTAGCTGGGACAACAGATGTGCACCACCACACCTGGCTAATCTTCTACTTTTTTTGTAGGGACAGGGTCTCACCAGGTTTCCTAGGTTGGTCTTAAACTCCTGGGCTCAAGTGATTCTCTTGCCTTGACCTCCCAGAGTGCGGGATTACAGGCATGAGCCACTGCACCCAACCAACATCCCCATTTTTAAAATGCATTGGTTCAG
This sequence comes from Aotus nancymaae, assembly GCF_030222135.1. Taxonomy (NCBI): domain Eukaryota; kingdom Metazoa; phylum Chordata; class Mammalia; order Primates; family Aotidae; genus Aotus; species Aotus nancymaae. The sequence goes on along the minus strand of NW_026988546.1, from coordinate 2,880,338 downwards.
CGAATCACTTGAGGTCAGGAGTTTGAGACCAACATGGTGGAACTCCATCTGAACTAAAAATACAAAAAAATTAGCTGGGTTTGGTGGGTGCCTGTAATCCCAGCTACTCGGGAGGCTGAGGCAGGAGAATTGCTTGAACTCGGGAGGCAGAGGTTGCAGTGAGCCAAAATCGCACCACTGCACTCCAGCCTGGGCTACAGAGTGACACTCCGTCTCAGAAAAACATAAAAAATAAATAAAAAGCCCTGGTGCAGAGGTGAATCTGTGGCCTCAAAGACAACACAGGCATGGAAGCACTGAACTTGACCTTGGGGGCTCCTGTGTTTTAGGGACACCCTCATCATTGATTCCTTAGACAGACTGGAAAAAGGGAGAGGAGCGTTTATAATTTTTAATTGTGAGCACCTGCCTCAACTATGTGGCGTTTTCATTCATTCCTTCACCTCATTCAGGTGACGCTTCAGTGCCTGCATTCTATGAGGGCTTAGGGACAGCTGATGAACAAACAAGTAACAGGCTAACCTTGTACCACATCTGTTTTATTTGGTGGGGGGACACAATGAAAATATACCAAAAAACCCCAAGTAAAAATAGCAGTAAGTTCAATGATGAGCCTAGAATAGAAGGGCTTGGTAATGGCAGAACTACGTGAGATTGGGTGGTTAGTGAAAGGTTTGCCAGAGGTGATCTAATTATAAAAATGATCATGGTGACCTTGCTTAAAGTAATGCTGGATGTGGAGAGAAGCAGATGGATTCAAACCACAATTTAAAGGTGGCATCAGGTCGGGTGCTGTGGCTTATGCCTGTAATCCCAACACTTTGGGAGGCTGAGGTGGCTTAATCACATGAGGTCAGAAGTTCCAGACCAGTCTGGCCAACATGGTAAAATCCCATCACTACTAAAAATACAAAAAAAAAAAAAAAAAAAAAATAGCCGGATGTGGTGGCACATGCCTATAATCCCAGCTACTCAGAAAGCTGAGGCAGAAGAATCACTTGAACCTGGGAGGCAGAGGTTGCAGTGAACTGAGATCTCACCACTGCACTCCAGCCTGGGCAACAGAATGAGACTCCATCTCAAAAATAATAGCAATAGGCCAGGCGCGGTGGCTCAAGCCTGTAATCCCCTCATGGTCACGAGGTCAAGAGATGGAGACTATCCTGGCCAACATGGTGAAACCCTGTCTTTACTAAAAATGCAAAAATTAGCTGGGCATGGTGGCACACGCCTGTAATCTCAGCTACTCTGGAGGCTGAGGCAGGAGAATCACTTGAACCCGGGAGACGGAGGTTGCAGTGAACAAAGATTGCAACACTACACTCCAGCCTGGCGACAGAGCAAGACTCCATCTCATAATAATAATAATAAAGGTAGCATCAAATTCAACATGCAGGTGGGTTTGATATGGCTGGTGTGAGAAGGAAAGGGTGGAGGTAGAGATTACACCTAGATTTTTGGTTGGAACTCCTGAGTGAGTCTTGGTAACAGAAATGGGTATGGAGGGTGAGATCCACAGAAAGTTTAATTTGGACATCTTAAATCTGAGATTCCTAGTAGACATCTAAGTGGAAATATCAAGTTATACAATTGCAGGTCATTAGCATTTGGAAAGGATAGGAATTCAGGGGTCTAGACAAGGAAGAACAGAGTGCCAGAATTGATCCTAGGATACTCCGACACTAGGGATCTAGAGGTATTGGAAAGGTCTGTGAAGGAAGAGGAAAAGCAAGAGAGAGGGAAGAAAACATGTTAGAAAGAAGAGGGGAGAATTAGCTGTGTCAAGTGGGACCTGCTGAGAAAGGGACCTGCTGAGAGTGGGATCTGCAGGGAGTGAGACCTGCTGAGAGTGGGATCTGCAGGGAGTGGGATCTGCTGAGAGTGGGATCTGCAGGGAGTGGGACCCGCTGAGAGTGGAATCTGCTGAGAGTGGGATCTGCTGAGAGTGAGACCTACTGAGAGTGGGATCTGCTGAGAGTGGGACCTGCTGAGAGTAGTGAGACCTGCTGAGAGTGGGACCCACTGAGAGTGGGATCTGCTGAGAGTGGGACCCACTGAGAGTGGGATCTGCTGAGAGTGGGATCTGCTGAGAGTGGGACCCACTGAGAGTGGGATCTGCTAAGAGTGAGACGTGCTGAGAGTGGGATCTGCAGGGAGTGGGATCTGCTGAGCGTGGGATCTGCTGAGAGTGGGACCTGCTGAGAATGAGATCTGCTGAGAGTGGGATCTGCTGAGAGTGAGACCTGCTGAGAGTGGGACCCACTAAGAGTGGGATCTGCTGAGAGTGGGATCTGCTGAGAATGGGATCTGCTGAGAGATCCAGCCAGATGAGAACAAGAGTGGCCATTGACTTGGGAACACAAAAGTCATATGTGATTTGACAAGAGCCCTTTCTGTGGAATGGTGAGGGTGGAAGCACAGGTAGAGTAGGTCAAAGCTGGCCAGCCTGTAGTTACATCAGCTATAATCAACTTCCAAGAAATTTTACTAATACGTGAATGGGAGCAGAGAAATGTCAGTAGCTGGGGGCAGGGGGCAAGGGAAGGTTTTCCTGTTTGTTTGATACAAGAGCAAGTTTACATGTGGATAGGAATAGACTTGTAAGAGAGAAGGGAAAATTGCTAAAGCAGGTCTTTCTGAAGTACACCTCGCTGTCCAGAGATTCAGACAAGGAGGAAGCACTCACACCTGCGGGCTGCTTTTGTTGTTCCTGGAAACAGGAGCCCCACATTTTGATCCAGTTGATAAGGTGGGGGCCGCTGTAATGACAACATGGTCATGTGCTTGCCCTGGCTAAATGTGGACACTGGTTCGTTTTCCTTACCGTGGCTTGAGTGTTAGTGCTGAGCTTTGGTATTCGGGAAGAAGGGTGTATGAAGTTATTTGGGCAGACGGCGCTCTGAAAATCCACATATATAATTGATACCCCAGGAGTCTCCTCCACCCTGAAGAGCCAGGTAAAATCTATGTGGATACCAGCAAATTCTATGCTTGGGAAATCCACAGCTTTCCCCGATTCCTGGGTCTTCTGTTTCTACTGTCTCCTTTGCACTTGGGACCTGTGCATTCTTGGAGGTTTTGTTGTCTTTCCCCAGGACTTGGCTCCTTCAGCAGTCAGCAGAAGAACTCTGTGCACACCTGCATTCTGTGTCTTGGTCAAAGCCACTAAATAATTGGGACTGGGTCACAAGGAGGAGACACATCCTGAGAGACATGGCCCTCCCTAGCTTCCTAGTCCCGCAGCTCTACCTCACCCAGCAGGACAAATTTCCCTGGGTTATCTTAAGCACATCAGGCCTGCCTTCACGCAGCTTAACAGAGAATGTCCTCAGAACAAATGGAGTCCTCCCACTGAGGGGAATGTGATGAGTAAAATATTCTGCACCTTATTCAAAGCTATGCTTTGATGAGTGCTCAAAACCACCAGCAACAGGATCCGTGGTTTTTGTGACTCCATCCATCCTGAGTTGCCACATTTCTCAAAAAAAATTCATCTTATAGGAATAGCAATGCGAACGGCCCTGAAGAGAGTCCTTCTCCATACTCCATCCAGGTTTGAATGGGCTTCTTCCTAAGGCCAGCACCATTTCTGACTCGGGTAAGGCTGCCCACCTGAGGACATCCCAGGCTACCTTGTGCACACTGCGGAAGGGATGCTCATTTATTTCATAGGCAGAGAGTCATTGAGAAGAAGAAAAAACATGGAGCAAATAGAGGTACCCCTGACATTTTAAGAAAAATGTAGCCAGTGAGGGGGACTCTTGATTTGCATCAATGGTAAACGGAAAACTGAGGAAGAAAAAAATTCAAAGACAGCAATTATTATATTAGATTCTAGGGGAAAACGACAGGAAAATATTTCTATAGAGGTGGTTTGAAATTGAAAGATTTTAGGCATTTCAAAATATGTCCACAAAACTCTGTGTAGTCCTCTCTTCAACGTGTGGAGCCTAATTCCCCCTCCCTTGAGTGTGGGACAGAGTGCTCGCTTCTGAGGGCAGAACATTTAGCAGATGAGAAGATGTGTGCTGTCTGAAGCTAGGCCATGAAAGATACACTGTGTTTGCCTTGCAGGTTCTTGAACCATTCACTCTGAAGGAAGTCAGTCCCTGTATCTCAAGGACACTCAGGCAGCCTGTGGAGATGCCCACATGACTCCTTCCCGTGGCCAGCAAGTTGGTGCTGGTGGCTGAGGCCTCCCACTAGCCAAGTGGATGAACTGCCTTGGAATGGGCCCCGCCAGCCCCTGTCAAGCCTTCAGAGGCCTGTAGCCCAGTTGACACACTGACCGCTGCCTCACAAGAAACCCCAGGCTGGACTGCCCGGCAGGGCTGCTCCCAAACCTTGACCCACTGAAACTGCATGTGTTATTAAGTCAGTACTTTTTGGGATAAATTGTTACACAGCAACCGGTTTTTCATATTATTTTTCTGGATCTTGAAATGAAAAATTCCTACTTGTTTTAAAGTTAATATTTTAGCTGAGGTTAAGAATATAAGCGTACGCACAGTATGAGAAAATGTTATTTAACACCCCCGAACTGCAGGCTGTCTCAGGCTGTGCAGCAGAGATAGCTGGAGGCATACCTCAAACTCCTGTGGTCCCCTCGCATGGTATGGAGGTGTCCTGGAAGCAGATGCCCAGCCTCAGCCCCCTCCCACCCAACAAACACATCTGCCTAGGCCTGCGACCCTGTAATCACGTTCTGGCTCGTGGAACGTAGGCGGAAGTGATGTGCACCCACCATACAAATCCTTCCCTTCTAGGGAGGGTTCATGTAAGGATAACCAGGATGGCAGGCAAGAAAGTCTCCCGTGGGTGAGACTTCACAGAAGGGAGAGGCTTAGCTCAGAGAGACCCAGGGGAAGGAGGAGAGGTCTCAACAGCAGCTGTTGGAAGGAAAGAGGAAGAGAAAATAGACTCATTCTGTGTAAAGCCACAGGGAACAAACCAGGACCGTAAGTGAATGTTCGAGAGGACAAAGAAAGAAATGTTTTAACTATGAAAGCTGTTCAGTACGGGACAGGATGCCCGGTCAGGAGTGAGCTCCCTGGCACCTGAGGGGGCAGGCTGAGGGAGGACCCCACCCCTCCAGGATATGGATCCTCGCCCTTGGAGGAAGTCTGAATGGAGCTTCCCCAGCCTGGAGCCACTCTGCCTCTAGAACTACAACAGGTACTATCTAAGGCAGGGGCACTTTACACAGTGCTCTTATTACTATTTATTATCAAGAAGTCATCATCCAGGAAATCCTCCAAGGAGGCTTTTATGTAGAATGTCATTGTCCAGAATGCTTTGACGGCTTTTTATTCAAGGCTGCCCAGAAGGCAGCCCTACAGAACCAGCCAGTCAGAAGACGGCCCTTCCAGGCCCTGTACACATCTGCTTCCCCAACTCCACCCCTGAGCCCTGAGCGCTTCAGTTGGTTCTGTTGAACTCCTGTGTGGAGGGAAATATTCATCCCTTGACCAATGGAAATAATCTCTAATGAACAGGCGTTTGGGGATCAAATAACAGAAATAATGCAGGCTGAGCACATGCGTGTTTGTTGACAGCACAGGTGTGGTTGACATTTGCTTTCTCTGCGTTGCCTAGCTTCCTTCCTGCCTTCTCTATTGGGAAATTATCCTGATTCACATGGAAAGAAAAGAGTGTGTGTGTGACGCCCAGAAGATGACTAGAAACAGCAGCGGCCAGGCTGGTGGTTAGGGTGTGCCCCAGAAGCCCAGCCTCTCCGGAGAGCACCCTGAAGGTGTGCAGGCAGGCCAGAGGCTCCAACCTGCAGGCCTTGTAACTTGAGTGGCCCTCCCTGCCAAGCACCCAGTTTGACAGCTGCTATTCCACTTACAGAAAAACTGAAATTCAACATTGAGCTCACGATCCGGTAAGAACAAGTTGCTCCTGAAAGATTTCCCATGGGAATAAGGCTTCTGCTGTCAAACTTAGGATAATGCGAAATTGCTGCAGAGATAAAGGAAACTAGAAGCAAATCACAAGGGAGTCCTTTTGACAAAATGAACCCAATCTTTCCGGAGCAGAAGCCTTTATATTTAGATTCTCCATCTCTCCCAAGGAGCGGGTGGAGGGATTGTTTTCATCACCACCCATCTCTGCCGCTCCACTTACTATCTCATCTGTAAGGATTAGGTGCTTCCACCAGAGGGGCTGCCCAGGCTCCTCTGAGGCAGAGCAGGAGGCAGCGGTTGGATGCCTGCTGTGATGCTGGGTGTAGGGCAGCCCGCTGGAGCCTCGGCCTCAAATTGCCCCATCCTCTCAGGGCACTGTCCACCAGTGGTGCTGAAATGAGGAGTTTACAAAGGATATAGGGCTGGGCACTGAATTCACAGTGGCCAACATAAAAGCCAGCTTGCCTGGCACTGGCTGGAGACAGATATGTCCTGGATCAGTGGGGACCCTGAATGTGACTGCAGGGGGCCTGGGTCCCAGCTGCTGCTGCCCTTACAGGCTACAGTTCCATGTAAACACTGGACACCTGGACTGGCCATAGCAGGGTTTCAGAGTTCTCTTCTCTCTATGATCTCTTCCCGTGGGACATTGGGTTTCAGAGCTATACTATAGGCTAAATTGTGTCCCTCAAAATTCCTATGTGGAAGTCCTAAACCTAGTGCCTCAGCATTGGCTGTATTTGGAGACAGGGTCTTTATAGAGGTAATCAAAGTAAAATGAAGTCATTAGTGTGGGCCCTAATCCAATATGACTGGTGTACCAAGAAGAAAAGGAGATCAGGACACAGACACGCACTGAGGGAGGACCATATGAAGACAGAGAGGAGGTGGTTGTCTGCAAGCCAAGGAAAGAGGCCTCAGAAGAAACCAACCCTGCTGACACCTTAATTTTTTACTTTCAGCCTCTAGAATTATGAAAAAAAAATTTCTCTTTTTTAAGCTGCCCAGTCTGGGATACTTTGTTATGGCAGTCCTGATAAACTAACATACAAGTCTAGTATGCTCCACATTTAAGATTGAGGTTGCTTCTCTGGGTCTGGGCTAGGAGAGGTGACCCCTTGAGCCCCATCAACACTGAGCCTTTGTGGGCAGCCACAAATAAGGCCATTTATTTTCTTGAGCAAAAGCTTTGATACTTCTGGCAGACAGCTGTTTATTAAGAAAAAGAGTCTAGGCATGGTGGCTCATGCCTGTAATCCCAGCACTTTGGGAGGCTGAGGCAGGCAGATCACTTGAGACCAGGAGTTCCAGATCGGCCTGGCCAACATAGCAAAACCTTATCTCTACCAAAAATACAAAAATTAGCCAGCGTGGTGGTGTGCAACTATAATCCCAACTACTTGGGAGGGTGAGGCACGAGAATAGCTTGAATCTGGGAGGTGAGGGTTGCAGTGAGCTGAGATCACGCCAATGTACCCCAGCCTGGGTGACAGGGCGATACTCTGTTAAAGAAAGAAGGAAAGAAAAGAAAGAAAGAAAGAAAGAAAGAAGGAAGGAAGGAAGGAAGGAAAGAAAGAGAAAGAAAGGAAGGAAGGAAGAAGGAAAGAGAGAGGGAGGGAGGGTAAGAAGGAAGGAAGGAGGGAAGGAAGGAAGGGAAAGAAAAGAGAAAGAGAGAGAGGGAGGAAGGAAGGGAAGGAAAGGGAAGGGAAGGGAAGGAGGAAGGGAAGAAGGAAGGAAGGAGGGAGGGAGAGAGAGGAAAGAAGGAAAGAAAGAAAGAGAGAGAGAGAGAAAGAGAATAATCTGCCATTTTTAGTTCTCTTCTCTCTCCCTAGTTTCCAATACCCATGATCTCTGTGCCCCTCCCTCCTTCTCAGGACATTACTTTGATTCAGTCTGCAGAAAGCTGTAGTCTTCATTTGCAAGGCACTCACCAGCCCTGGCAGTGCCTTCTTTTACTTTGCACCCCATCAGTTGTCAATATGGTGGTGCACTGCATACAGAGTATAGGTCTAGCCAATGTCTATTGAATGGATGAATAAACAAAGTAGCCAGCTATATGGATGTTTCCATGCAGGGTTTCTTAGTGGGAGTGGAAGGGCAGCAGAGATGGAAAGAAGGAGACAGGCAAAAGAAAAGAGGAACTTTTTTCAAACTATCCAGACCTGCTCTTCTCTGCTACATATCAGACCAAAACTTCCTGGTATATGGAACATGGGCATTCTGTGGCCTCAAATATGGCAAATGTTCTTGGCTAATTAATGTTTCATGTTCACTTGAGAAATGCTGTTGTTGGGTGGAGAGTCCTAGAAATGTTAATTAGACCAAATTGATTGATCGTGTTGTTTGGGTCATTTACATCCTTACTGATTTTTCTGCCTGCTTGATCCATCATTTATTGAAAGAGGAGTGTTGAACTCTCAAACTATGATTGTGGGTTTCTCTGTTTCTCCTTTCAAATCTATTAGTTTTTGTCTAATGTGTTTTAAAGCATCTGTGGTTAGGTGCAAGCACACAGAGAACTGTTACGTCTTCTTGGAGAATTGACCCCTTTATTACTATAATCTGTCTATTCCTGATTATCTTCTTTGTTCTGAAGTTTACTTTAAAATAACTATAGCTACTACAGCTTTCTTTTGACTAGTGTTTGCATAGTGTACATTTTTCCATTCATTTACTTTTTTTTTTTTTATTGTAAAGATAGGGTTTTGCCATGTTGGCCAGGCCGATCACAAACTCCTGGCCTCAAGTGATCTATCTGCCTTGGCCTCCCAAAGTACTGGGATTATAGGCATGAGCCACCACATTCCGCCTCCATCCATTTACTTCTAATCTATGTATGTCTTATTTTTAAAGTGGGTTTATTGTAGACAGCATGTAGTTGAGGTCTGCTTTTTTATTCAATCATAGTCTTTTAATTGGTGTTTTTAGACCATTCATATCTTAAATGGTTATTGATATGATTAGATTTAATTTACCATGTTACTAGCTGTTTTCTATTTGTTCTTCTTCTTTTTTTTTTTTCTCATTTACAGCCTTCTCTGGGTTTATTTTTCTATTTTTTATTTTATTTTGAGAGTGTCTCATTCTGTCACCCAACCTGGAGTACAGTAGCTCAATCACAGCTCACTGCAGCCTCAACCTCCTCGGCTCAAGAAATCCTCCCACCTTAGCCTCCCAAGCTGCCTACCAAGCAATCCTCCCACCTCAGCCTCCCAAGCTGCCTACCAAGCAATCCTCCCACCTCAGCCTCCCAAGCTATAGGCATGTGCCATCACGGCTGGCTAATTTTTTTTTCATAGGTAGAGTCTTCCTATGTTGCCCAGACTGGAAGTAATTTTTATGATTCAATTTTATCTCTTCTATTAATATATCAATATATCAAAATATCAATATTGAATATCTCCTCTATTAAAGTATTTTTATGACTCAGTTTTATCTCATTTATACTTTATAAACAGTTTTAGTTGTGGCTCTAGGGTTTGAAATATACATTTTAAAATAATCTTAGTATGCCTTCAAATAATGTTATTCAATTCCACAGTTACTGTAAGGATTTTATAACAATATATTGTCAACTATTCCATCCCATTTCTTGTGCCATGTTTGCCATACATTTCACTTTTTCATATGTTATAAACACATATTCTATTGTTACTATGTTTGCTTCTAACAGTTATCTTTTAGAGCAAATATAAATAAAGAAAAATTATTTTACTTCACTTTTATTCATTTTATTTCTGATGCTCTTTTGACATTTATCATATTCCTTCTCCCTGAAGACCTACCTTTAATTTTTATGGTAGAGTAGGTTTAGTGGCAATGAATTTTCTCAATCTCTGTCTGCCTGAAAAAGTTTTTACTTCTCGTACCTTTTAAAGAATATTCTAAGTAGGTATAGAATTTTGGATTGCCAGTCTTTTTTTTTTTTTTTCATTTAGTACTTTAAAGATGTTAATCCATGGTCTTCCAGCTTGCATGGTTTCTGATAGAAGTCTGTTGTAATTCTTATCCTTAGTCCTCAGTAGACAGCATGTTTATTTTCTCTGACCCCCATCTAGAGTTTCTCTTTGTCTTTGATTCATAGCAATTTGCATGTGGTATGTCTAGATATGTTTGTTTCTTTGTTTTTGGTGTTTATCCTCCTGGTGTGCTCTGGTATTCTTAGCTCTTTGGTTTTGTGTCGTAGCTATTTTTTTTCTTTTTTTAATTATAAATTTCAGACTGTCAAAAATTGCCAACACTGTATAGACTGCCAAAAATTGCCAACACTGTATAGACTGCCGAAAATTGCCAACACTGTATAGACTGCCGAAAATTGCCAACACTGTATAGACTGCCGAAAATTGCCAACACTGTATAGACTGCCGAAAATTGCCAACACTGTATAGACTGCCGAAAATTGCCAACACTGTATAGACTGCCGAAAATTGCCAACACTGTATAGACTGCCGAAAATTGCCAACACTGTATAGACTGCCGAAAATTGCCAACACTGTATAGACTGCCGAAAATTGCCAACACTGTATAGACTGCCGAAAATTGCCAACACTGTATAGACTGCCGAAAATTGCCAACACTGTATTGACTGCCGAAAATTGCCAATGCTGACTATATTTCAAGTCATCATGGTGGAGTATTGGGAAAAGTTTTCAATTAGCAATAATTACACCTCAGATAAGCCTTAATTGGCTTTGATACTGCCACTGCATAAAGCTCTGTCACTAATTTTTAAAAGCTCTCAACCATTATTTTTCTCAGATATGTTTTCTGCTCAATTTTCTCTTTCTTCTCCTTCTGGAATTCCAAGGTTAGACTGTCTGGTATTTCTGATATGTCCTACAGTTCTTGGATTATCTGTACTGTCTTGAGTATTTTTCACTTTTTTCTCTTTCCATTTTATTTTGGGTAATACCTTTAAGCTTACTGATTCTTTACTCAGCTTTATCACTTATACTGATGGACTCATCAAAAGCACATCTCATCTCCATTACTGTGTTTTGTTTCTAGTATTTCCATTTTATTCTTTGTAATGGTTTCTAGTTCTCTGCTGAAATTTCCTATCTGGTCTTGCATGCTGTCTACCTTTTACTTTAGGTCCTTTAACATATCAATCATAATTAATGGCTGATAGCTCCAACATCTATGTCATATGTGAATCTGATTCAAATGGTTGTTTCATCTCTTCAGACTGAGTTTTTCATGTTTTTTTGTATGCCACATTTTTTGTTGTTATTCATAGCTGAAAATATTAAATAAAACAATATGGTGAATATTCCAGTTCCAGGATCAAATGCACGTGACTAGAGACAATTCAGGAATGAAAAGAAGTTATGTGGAGGTTTTTATAACCTAGAGTTCAAGTTACAGTGGTTGGAAATAGGCTTTGAAAAGTGGACAGTTTAGACTTTCCCCCCACTTTACATTTTTTTACATCAAGTTAAGTCATACGTATGGTTGTTTTTTTTTTTTTTTAATCATAGTCTATAACAGAGGTCAGCAAATTTTTTCTTAAAAGGCCAAATGACAAATATTTTAGGCTATGTGATCTCTGTCACAACTACTCCACTCTGTCATTATCAACACAAAGTCGTCCATTCATAATATAAATGAGCGTGACTGTGTTCCAATAAAACTTTATTTACAAAAAGAGGCAGTCAGCACATGGGCCACAGTTACCTGATTTCTGAGCTATAGAATAATATTAGATGAGTAAAGCCTTGCTCTCCATGAGGCAGTCCCACTCTCCAGAATAACCACGTTTAACTATTTTCTCTATTCTTTGGGTGGATGCACACATAATTCTAGATAATATATGCTTATAACTCTATTTCTTAATATATTAATCTATTGAGACCCCCCTCATCCAACCATGAAACATGAGAAAATTTCCTCCCAGCGCTTTGGGAGGCTGAGGCAGGCAGATCACTTGAGGTCAGGAGTTCAAGATCAGCCTGGCCAACATGGGGAAACCCCATCTCCAGTAAAAATACAAAAATTAGCCAGGCATGGTGGCAAGTGCCTGTAATTCCCAGATACTTGGGAGGCTGAGGCAGGAGAATCGCTTGAACCTGGGAGGTAGGGGTTGCAGTGAGCCAATATCATGCCACAATACTCTAGCCTAGGCAACAAAGCAAGACTCCATCTCAAAAAATTAAAAATTAAAAAAAAATTTTAAAGAAAATTTCCTGTCTTACATTACCTCTTTGTTCTGTGGTGAGCAGGTATAGGTAAGCCCATCCCTAGAGTCCAAAAGAGCTGAGAGGTAGAAGAAAGAGGCTAACAAATGCAGTTTCTCTGAAAGAAACATTTAGGCTGGACATGGTGGCTCATGCCTGTAATCCCAGTACTTTGGGGGACCGAGGCAGAGAGGTCCCTTGAGCCCAAGAGTTTGAGACCAGCCTGGGCAACATAGTGAGACTCTGTCTCTACAAAAAATACAAAAATGAGCATGCCTGTAGTCCCAGCTACTTGGAAGATGGATGTGGATCGCTTGAGCCTGGGAGACAGAGGCTGCAGTGAGCCATGACTGTGTCACTATGCTCTAGCCTGAACAACAGAGCCACACCCTGTCTCAAAAAAAAAAAAAAAGAAAGAAAGAAAAAAGTAAAGAGAAGAAAGAAAGAGTTTTTTATTTTTTATTTTTATTTTTTGAGATAAAATGTCACTGTGTTGCCCAGGCTGGAGTGCAGTGGCATGATCTCAGCTCACTGCAGCCTTCGCCTCCCAGGTTCATGTGACTGTTCTACCTCAGCCTCCCAAGTAGCTGGGGTTACAGGTGTGCATCACCATGCCTAATTTGTGTATTTTTAGTAGAGATAGGGTTCAGCATGTTGGCCAGGCTGGTCTTGAACTCCTGACCTCAGGTGACTCACCTGCCTTGGCTTTCCATAGTGCTGGGATTACAGGCATGAGCCACCGCACCCGGCCAAGAAAAGAAGAGACGTTTAATATGAATAACAAACAGAAGCAACATCTCTGGTGGCCGAGAGATGGCTGATTCCTGTACTTGTCCCCTAGAAAGTAGTCTTTATATAGCAAGCTGCTTTTGGTAAAACATGTACAGTGGGTCATGTTTAAGACCCTCCTGCAAAATTTGTGACCACTGGGGAAGTCAGATAAGCATCTTTATAAGGGGTTATCTATGCTACAGGCATTGTTTCTTGGCCTGACTTCAGGAACATCTTGGTATTCAGGAGTCAAACATCTATCCTGATGGTGCTGTCACTTTAGGTGGTGTTACTCTTGCCTTGCAACAGGCTGTTATCTTATACTCTTTCCTGCACAATCCCCCAAGAATTGTCTTTTTATCAACTTACATATTAATGGTTTTTCCATTGATTTGTTTCCCATTATAACTTTGCTGTTTCTTTTTCCATTTACAGAAGACCAGTCCTCTTGGGCATCCCCTTGGCAACACGAGAATCTTGCTCTTCCTTCCTCACCCTACCCTCCTCCCCATCCCTGGCTGACTGCTGTTAGTGCTACTGTTACTGTCACAGCACCCATATTATAATGTTTGCATTCTGTTTTGTAAATTAACTATGCCTTTGGTGCTCTGCCAGAAGTTGATTCTAAAAATTACAAACCAAGAAACAATATTTACAGTATTTTAATTATATAAATATTAGTCATTGCAGAACTAAGTAGTGTGATTGGAGAAATAAATATAATTCACTGGCACTAAATCTATCCTTCCACAGAGAAAGTTCCAAGCATCAAAGTCACATGGATTCTTTTCTCTTATGCTCGAGTATATACTCAAAATCATGTCTCATTTCAGTTTTCAGTCTTACTAATAATCTTCCAGAACTCTTGTTCTCTGCACTTTTTTGGGGTCAGCCTACTGTTGTTTTACGGAAGCAACATGCTTACATGGAGCTCTGAGATGTCCACATCTTTAATCCTCTCTCCTTTCCCTGGGAACCAACCTTGGGTTGTTTATCTTGGTTCTTCTCTTTGAAGCTGTTAGTTTCGCTAAAGGTTATCTTAAGGAAAGCTTCAGTTCTTTAAATTCTAGGAGTATTCAAAAGAATATGGTAAATCCATTAGGCAGAACTGTTCTCTCCTTTCTCCCTGTGTATTGATACAATTGATCATTTTAACAGCCTGGAAAGCTAAGAGTGACGTCAACAGCCTCAGCTGCACTGTGAGTGAGGTGAATCGCTCCAGGAGAGTTCTGAGCCCAAACACACACTGGCCTGAGTGGTCCTGGGCTTGGTGTTCCCAGCAAAGGCTGTTAGAACTCTATTTCAGCCTCAGTCAGTATTTGGTGATCCAGTGGGTGTTTTCCAAGCCAGGCTGTCAGCTTGAAGAGTTCTCCCTTGGGGCAAAGTCCTTTTAGCATCTCAATCCAGGTGATGAGTTCCCTTTAAAATGCTGAACAGGACCTGGTACAGTGGCTCACACCTGTAATCCCAACACTTTGGGAGGCCGAGATGGGTGGATCACTTGAGGTCAGGAATTCGAGACCCCTAGCCAACATGATGAACCGCTGTCTCCACTAAAAATACAAAAATTAGCCAGGCATGGTGGTGCATGCCTCCTCAGGAGGCTGAGGCAGAGAATCACTTGAACCCTGGAGGTGGAGGTTGCAGTGAGCTGAGATCGCGCCACTGCACCCAGCCTTGGTGACAAAGCGCAACTCTGTCTCTAAAAATAAATAAATAAATAAAATGCTGAACAGGTTAGTCCCTTGACCATCTAAAGTGTGGAAAACTGAGTTCCAGGGGCTGAGCACAATGCACAGAAATAAACGATGTGAGTCATTGGTTCCAGGAACTCAATATTCTCAGTGAGGGGCCCTCTAGAGCAGCAAGTGCCAGTAGAAGCATCTCTAAATTAATTGGTTCTCTTTGTAAATCCAAAGGACAAATTAAATAAATGAATTGTCTGAGGCCAATTCATATATAGTTCACATTTCCTCTGCAAAGGCTTGGCTACAGATTTAGTCATGCATTTCTAAAGCCACGTGATTTAGTGCTGAGGCCTTCTTGGGCCTTTAATAACTGCCATGATTATTAAGGCCTTGGAAAGTGTAAAAGGTGTTTTCCATGATATTTACTTATGTCCTCTATACAAAATGCATGAATCTGTTGCCAAGAAAGTTACTAAAAACAGAAAGGAAGGGGCATGTTGTTCCTTATTCCACCCCCCTCAACCCAAGACACTACTTAAGTATCATCTGCAAATTGTTAACTGTTCAGCTTGTGCTTTTATGACAGGGTTGGGCCTGGGGAATGGAAAACAGCTCCCAGTGCTGATACAGGGACACACCTGGCTGGCAACTTTGTTTTCAGAATGCTGAAGAGTGTAGGCATTCATTCCTTCATGCTGTAATAGGATACAATGGGCATTCTCTAACTTTTATATGACACTTGTGATAGTTTTATGTTTCAACTTGATGGGGTCACTGGTTGCCCGCATAGCTGATTAAACATTATTTCTGGATTTGTCTGTGTGGGTGTTTCTGAAAGAGATTAGCATTTGGATTCGAGGGCTGAGTAAAGCAGATTGCCCTCAGCAACACAGGTGGGCATCGCCCAATCATCTATTGAGGATCCAAATCGAATAAAAATGGAGCGGGAGGGAGGATTTGCCATCTCTGTGTCTGATGCTTGCCATCTGCTCTCAATGCTCCTGCTTTTCAGGCCTTCAGACTCAATCTATGCAGGCCTGCCAGCTGTTAGGCCTCTGAACTAACCACCAGCTATTCTGAGTCTCCAGCTCACAGATGGCAGACTGTGGGACTTCTCAGCCTCCATACTCAAGTGAACCAATACCTTATAATGAATCTCTTCATATGCAGTCTTGCATTGCTTAACAATGAGGCTACATGCTGAAACATGCATTGTTAGGCAATTAAGTCATTGTGTGGACATCATAGAATGCACCTACACAAACCTAGATGGTACAGCCCACAACACCCCTAGGCTGTATGGTGTAGCCTGTTGCTCCTGGCTACAAACCAAGTCTCTGAAACACAGCATGATACTGCACTGAATACTCTAAGCAATGTAACACAGTGATAAGCATTTGTGTATCTAAACATAGAAAAGGCACAGCAAGGCTGGGTGTGGTGGCTCACACCTGTAATCCCAGCACTTGAGGTCGGGAGTTTGAGACCAGCCTGGCCAAAATGGGGAAACCCTGTCTCTTCTAAAAATATCAAAATTAGCTGGGTGTGGTGGCACACACCTGTAGTCCCAGCTACGCGGGAGGCTGAGGCAAAAGAATCACTTGAACCCAGGAGGTGGAGGTGGCAGTGAGCCAAGATCACCCCACTACACTCCAGTCTGGAGAACAGAGAGACTCCATCTCAAAAACAGGAGAGAGAGAGAAAGAAAAGGCACAGTAAAAATATGGTACTATAATTTAACGAGACCACTGTTGTATATGTGGTCTGTCATTCACCAAAACATTGTTTTATAGTATGTATCTATACATCTGCATGCTATCGGTTCTGTTTTTCTGAGAACCTAGACTAATACACCACCGAATGGTGATCTCTAATGTTGCAAGGACAATAACTATCTTGTCTGTCCTCACACATTTTATTGTGAAATGACACTGAGCATTGTCCAGACTGAGAATTCACCAGCTATAATGTCTGCCCCCACACTGCCCCGCCAACTTCAGAAACAGATTGGCAAGTCCTGATCAACAAAAAGTGTGTTCACTGAGAGAAGTCTGTTCAGACACAGGAGTGAGACTCTGGGGGCAGGAGGGCATCCAGGAGAAATGGTGCAATGACTTTCCCTTTAAACACAGAGGCTGGAACAAGGTTGTGGGTTTAATATGACTTGGAATTGCCTCTGTGGTTCTCAGCCAGCTCTGAGAAAGGTAGGCACTCAGACCTGCCTGTTCAAGGCTGGCTTCCAGCTCAGGAGGAAGGCTAGGGGGGTGGAAATTAGAAAGCATCCCCCACCAACACACACACACACACAAACACACACGTGCACAGCTGACTGTTATTCTCTGGGATTGTATTTCAAGGCCTCTGAAGTCACCGAAGTCTCTGAAACACAGGTGGTTATGGGGCTTTTCACGATAAGCTTTTGGAATCTTCTATCCTCATTAAAACCAAACCACAGTTCTGCAGGGCTGCTCCAAGAGCCAGCCCCATGGGACACAAGTCCATGACAGTTCCCTCCATTACCAGTGAGCAGCCTGCAGGGATGCCACATGTGACCTGGGGTGGGGCCGGAGGTCAGGCCAGGCACCTGAGCGCTCTCAGACTCCCAAGGCCTTTCTCATGTCTGGGGTACTCCGCAGGCACCTTGATGCTGCTCGAGCAAGGAATCCAGCTTAGCAAAGAACAGGCGCAGACATTTCCTGCTTGATTGGAATTGTTAATACTCGGTTCGGGGAACCTGACAAGTTCCGCTCCGCTTGGCACCTAGCACAGTCCCAGATGGTAAATCTTCCCTGTCACCACCATTGCAACTCCCCAGAGGGATCCTGGAATTGCTCCAGGAGGCCTCGTGCCAACTGCTAAGTCCCAACGTCCCCTCCTCATCACCTCACCAGAGCAGTTCACAGTCCAAGAGCTCAATGCTTCCATGAAGAGGCAGATCGAAACCTTGTTACATGTAGCCAAGCTATACATGAGTGAACAATACAAAAATGATGACAGATTTGAGCTCAGTGGGTGAGAGGCAGCAGCTGCGTGTTTACTCCAGGTGGGTCTAGGAAAGCTACATGGCATGGTCTTTTGAGACCTGTTTAAAATGCGGGCAGAGAAGGGGAGGCTGACGTGGAAGGAGGAAATGGGCACATGTCCCTGGCATCTGTTACAAGTCCTCCCACTTCCCTGAGAACACAATGCACAGCATCTGGGAGAGACAGGCCAGGACTCGGTGATCAGGCACCTCAATACCAGTGACAGTTGGACTTGCATTCCCTGGGGCTGGCTCACAAGCCTCAGAGCACACAGCGTAACATCTTCTTCTGACATGTGCTCATTGAACACCCACCACGAGCCAGGCACTGGGTAAGCACTGAGGAAACACAGGGAGAGTGACATGTCCCCACCCCCAGCGGGCTCTCAGCTCACTGGGCAGAGGAGTTGGGCAAGTCCTGGGGCAAACACAGAACATCCCTCCCGTGCAGGGAACACGGCAGTCACTGCCACCAGAGGACCTGCTGGAGCAAGCAGGAGAAGCCCTGCTGTGGTGTGGATGCTGGTTCGCCCCCAAATTCCTATGTTGAAGCCTAATCCCCGTGTGCTGGTGTTAGGAGGTGGGGCCTTTGAGACCTGATTAGGTCATGAGGGTGGGGCCCTGACGAATTGGATAGGTCCTTATAAGAAGGGGCCTCAGGGAGGCCCTTCACCCTTTCCACCATGGGAGGACACAGAAGGCACCATCTATGAACCAGAAATTGGGCCCTCACCAGACACTGAATCTGCCCCTTGATCTTGAACTTTCCAACCTTCAGAACTGTGAAAAATAAGCATGTTGTTTATAAGCCACCCGGTCTATGGTATTTTGGTATTGCAGCCCAAACCAGTCAAGGCAGGCATCTACCATCTTGCAGGAAGTGGATGGATGGGTGGGGCAGGGGAGGGTGGAGGAGGGGAGCCAGCACTGAGACCCAAACCAAGAGCAAGGGGGAGCTGAGGGGGGCAGGCATCGTGGAAACTGTGCTCAGGCGTTTAGAACTTAATCTAAAATCCATGAGAACTTGCTGAAAATTTTTGTTTTCATCTATGTGACATTACTATCGTCTCTGTGCTAACAACTCCTGCCTTTACTTCCTCCCTCTGTTGCAGACCTCTGTTCTGAATGCCATGTGCCTCCCTTGGTCTCCAGAAGTCCACTGGGCACCCGTACACCTAGACACCTCCCCTGCACACAAATCTGCCTTCCTATGACAGTCCTGTGAAACTGTCATATCTTAAGAGATATATTTGATTCTCCACCCTGGTTCTGGCACAAGAACGGCTTGGGATTTCCTAAGAGATAGGGGTGAGAGAAATGTCTTTTGTTATTCAGGGTGAGCCCCTTCTAACCATACCTGAGCTTATGGTAGGCTCCTAGAGACCCTCAGATGGGAATGGTTGCCCCAGGAACCAACCCTGTGACTACAGGGTTAGCACCTTCAGCTCCCCCGTCTCCCCTCCAAGGAGATGAGAAGGACTGGAGATTGAGGTACACACCAATGCCCAGGGATTTAATTTACTGTGCCTAAGGGATGTGACCTATGCAAAACCCCTCAGGGACAGGGCAGGAGAGCTTCTGGGCTGGTGAGCACAGGGAGATGCTGGGATGGTGGTGCATCCACAGAGAGCCTGGACGCTCCGCAGCAGCCACCCCAATGCCTTACCCAGGGCAGTCCTTTCATCTGCTGTCCCTGAGTAGCAGGGACGGTAAGTGTAAGTAAAGTGTTTTCATGAGTTCTGTGAGCTGTTCTAGCAAATGGTGAAACCTGAGGAGGGGCTTGTGGGAACCACCAGTTTATAGTCCATTGGTCAGGCATATAGGAAGCCCAGGCCTTGCAACTGGCCTCTGAAGTGGGGGCAGCCTTGCGGGATGGAGCTCTTAACCTGGAAGACCTGATGCTGATGGATAGCGTCAAAACGAAATTGAATCGTAGGACACCCAGTTGGTGTCAGGAGAGTTGGAGAACTGGTTAGTGTGAGGTAAAAACCCACATACTTGGTGTCAGAAGTTAGAGCAGAAGTGGTTCAAAGTCCCTGTTTCAGTGAATGGTCCTTCTCCCCCTGGATGCCTGTGCCAGGCATGCAGGAGTCACCACCCACCCTCCACATCCAGTGCATACCCTCGTCTGTGGATTCCACTCCACAAGCCACCACTAATGCATTCAGGTCTGTGCGTCTCTGCTCTCGCCAGCCCGGCCCCAGCTCGGCCTCCCTGAGCCACTGCAGCAGTCTCCCAGAAACTCAAAAATGGTGCTTAAGACTTGCATTTTAGAAAGATGGGTTTTGGATAAATGTGGAGGATGGACTGGAGGCCAGTGAGAAGGGGACAAGGGATAGTGTCCGTGTCTCGTTCCTTCATTTGTTCGCTGAAGCCATGATGCACCGTGAGCACCTGCTGTGGGCCAAAGCCCGGGACAGAGCTGGGCTGGGACAGAGAACCAAGCATCACCTCCAGAGAGAAGAGGATCAGGGGCGGGGGAAGGTGGCGATGGCTGAAGTTGCCCAGAGAGACTGCAAAGGGAGCCCAGGCTGAGGCCAGACGCCCTAAGGGGCGGAATGAGGAGAGGAATTGAGGAAGGACAGAGAGTAAGAGCACACGGCCAGAGGAGGGGCAGAAGCCAGGCTCTGCAGGGCTGAGGAAGCTGGAGGAGTAGGTGGTCCCAGAGTCCCATGCCCCTGGGGATCCAGCAAGGTAAGAGGGAAATCAGCAACAAGGAGGTGGGAGAGGTTCCTTGGCATGTGGGGCAGAAGCCAGACTGTGGTGATTGAGAGCTGCGTGGGAGGTGGAAAAGTGACTGCAAAGCATGATCACAGGAGAGAGAACCGATTGTGAAATCTGCAGGAATTTTCTGAGCCAGGCACCAAACAGCCAGTGTTAAAAATTAAATGATGAAAACTTACAGTTAAATAGATTACATTAGAAACAAAGCAATAAATACTGAAAACTCATCACTTCTAGTTTGCTACCTTCTACCAATAGCTATTCCCCTGAGATAATGTCCATCCATTGTGCCCCTATGGCGGGAATGCTATATAATCACGCCGGTCCATGCATCTCTTCCAACTCTGCGTGTAGTGTTATCTCATTGCTGGCTTGAAATTGGCTGTGATGGGAGTATTTGCACCACAGAAAGCAGCAACTCCTCAAATCAGACCTTTTTATTCCCAGAGAGCCAGTTGTGAAACGTTTACCAGCACCACTGGAGAAGTGAGATCTGAGCACTTTCTTCCGAGCAGTGGCACATTAGCAAATGGAAGGGAGAAAAAGACAGCAGCGATGTACAGGTTTGCGGGCTTCGTGGCAGGGAAGTGAGTGCGTTGCCTCTGATGACTTCCATTTCTCTCTGTTGGGCTGGGGTGAGGTCAACTGCTCTGTGTGTGGGAGCCAGAGAAGAAAGCAGCACAGAACAGACGCAAACCAAGAAGGCTGGAAGATAAGAGCGGAGCCAACTGGACCCGAGCCCCTCGGGGGTATGAAACAGGAGTCGTGGGAGCAAATTAGTACCCACACTGCACAGAGGGACAGAAGGGGCAGGGAGGAGCATCCGAATGTAAGATGTCAGAGAAGCTCGTTTTGTCAGTGTTTCAGAGCTTCCTGTGCGCAGCACGGATCTAAAGCTGGTGGATGCAGGAAGGTGAACAAGAACCATCTTCACTTCCTGCATGCCGATGGCGGAAGTAAGACATCGGCAAAGAAACATCACGATCCCCCAATTATGGCAAACGCCATGGAAGAAACAAAGGACACTGTGCCACCAACGAAGGAAGAGAGGTTACTTTTCATAATGTGGTGGCTGTAAATAGAATTGAAGGCTGAAAAAGAGCCGATGAAATGGCTTGTTTGAAGGTGAATAAGAGTATATAATAAAAAATAATTCTCCCTCCCATCCCCAATGCCAGCTTCCACCTTTCTCTCCCCAGGAGCATCCATGGTTCCTCACATCCATTTTCAGAGGTATCCTAGGAACAAGCTGTTCGAGGGGCTGGGGAAAGAGGAGCGTGTGCAATGGCCCTGGGGTGGAAAGGGCCTGCTGTGCTCTCAGCTGCAGCAGAGCTTCTCAAGCCTTAATTTCCATTGAATTACCAGGGGATCTTGCTGAAATTCTGATTCCCGATCGGTAGGTCTGGAGAGGGCTTGAGATTTCTAATGAGCTCCAGGTAATGCTGAGGTGCCTGATCCGGATCTCACTTAGAGTAGTAAATAAAGTCGTGGGGAATCATTAGAGACCAATCCAGCCACAAATATCACTGGAGAAGGAAGAGCGGGTCAAAACCAGGGCTGCACAGGTAGGTGGGGTGGCTCAGTCAGGGTCTCTGAAGTAAGAAGCTTGGGTATTATTTTAAGTGTGACAGGAGCTCACTGAAAAGCTTTGTGTGGACTGGGGATGGGAGTGGCATTACATGATCTACTTTTTCTTTCTAAATCACTCTAACTGCTGGTGAAGCAGGCAAAGTGATAGTGGGAGACCCCCTGGGAGGCTACTGCACAAATCTCAGTGGAGGTGACAGTGACAGGGCCCATGTGATGACGGGAAGATGGAAGGAAGTGGGCAGACCCCAGGGGTAGTTTTAAGGTAGAACTGAAAGAACTCATGGATGTGTCGGATATGGGGAGTGAGGGAAAAGGAAGCCCCAAGGATGTCTCTTGGGGTTGTGTCTTGAGCAAGTGAGTGGCCTGGGCCAGCATTTACTGAGGCGGAGGGAGGAGCAGGGAGATTGAGAAGACTGCACGTCACCAAAGGGAGATGTCAAGAAGACAGTGGCATGTGTGAGGCCGGGGCTCTGACGAAGGTCTGGCATGGGATATAAGTTGGGAGTCGTCAGCAGGGGCATTTTCTAAGGCTGTGAGAATGGGCTGTAGAGAAGATCAGGAGCTCTGGGATGAACCCTGATGGGCATGGTCCCTAGGGACTGGGTAGAAGAACCAGCGACCAGAGGGCACTGAGGGAGGCTGCAGGCAGCATTGCCAGCAGGATTTGAAATGAGGAGATTGTAGAAGGGCTAACTCAAAGGGTTTGCATTTCACCTTTTTCCCCCTCTTGCATTTATGGCCTCATTTGAAAAGAGAAGAGATGGGAAGCAGAGGGAGTCAGGAACACAGGCGAAGCGCATCTGCCCGCTTCTGGCGAGACCAGCCCGCCAACTGTCAGGTCAACACGGCTCAATAACACCTGCTGGAAGAACAAAGGGAAGAGCTGCTGGCACCGAGTCACATGTGGACACAAACCACGGGGCGGGCCGTAGACGCCAGCCCCTTCCCCTTCCTGCCCGGTGCCTGTTCTTCATGTAAAGCTATTACTCTAATCATTTATTCATCATGTAGCAAATGATCATTTTCCTATCATTTGTTTATTACTATTTTTACTTTCATTATCACATTAGATTTTCACACATGGGAGCCTATGGGGGACATCTTTGTTTATTAGTTTATAACCTAAAATGAATATTTTATACAGGAACATTTTAAACAGAGGCAGAAAAACCCTTAACCCAATTTTATCTTATGCTAAAATTTCATTATCACCAATTCTCAGGCCTCCAAGCACTGTGCAAACAATCCTTGAGGAATGGGTGTTATCAATTATTAATAACTATTAAATTAGCATGGAGTTTGATTTTCCCCTAAGTATGTTTCATAACTGCAGAGCAAAGAAAGAGCCTCTGCTCCTTCCTGGGTCTCCTGTTCAAACAAACCTGAACCCAGTCCAGGCACCTACGTGTCTTAGAGTGGCCAGCAGTGAGCCCACAGCTGTGCCTCTGCCCTGCAGGGCATCCTGGGCCAGGACATCCTCTGGGGTGGAAGGATGAACCCTTCTCCCAGGGAATTTCTGGCAGACGGATGTGATTTTGATATTCTCTGCAAGTGGCAGAAGGAGTTTGTCCCCCTCACCATCTGTTATGGACTGAATTCTGTCCCCCTATGATTCAAATGTTGAAACCCTGACTTCCAGAAACCCAGAATGTGACTGCATTTGGAAACAGGGCCTTTAAAGGTGATTAAGTTAAAATGGACTGGTCCTCACTTCAATATGACTGCTGTCCTTATAGGAAGAAATCTGGACATAGACACACACACAGGGATGACCACATGAAGACACAGGGAGAGGATGGCAGTTACAAACCAGGAAGAGAGGCCTCAGAGGAAACCAGCCCTGCTGACTCTTTG
Organism: Aotus nancymaae; assembly: GCF_030222135.1. Taxonomy (NCBI): domain Eukaryota; kingdom Metazoa; phylum Chordata; class Mammalia; order Primates; family Aotidae; genus Aotus; species Aotus nancymaae. The sequence continues at coordinate 2,856,607 of NW_026988546.1, read as the reverse complement.
AACTCGGGCTTCCAGCCTCCAGAATTGTGAGAAAATAAATTTCTGTTTTAAGTCATGAGGTCTGTGGTATTTGCTGTGACAGCCAATGCAAACTAACATGCCATCTGCACCCTTCCCTCCCACTGTGTCTGATGCCCCAGGAACCACTGTCTTCCTTTATCCCAGGATGTCTGCAAGGAATAAAATGTCCCTTTTCTAGCATTTAGAGGCCACCAACATTGAATAACCACACTGGGGTAGAAGCAGCGGGGATAAGATTCCTGCTGTTCTCATCACAGCGGCCTTGGAGATGAAGAGACAGATGGATCTGACCGGAGCGAGTCCTGACCTGACCTTCTCCCATACACTCTACACATCAGCCATCAAGACTGAGCCAGGCTTGTGAGGGCAGAGTGGGAGGGAGATGAAGCCCAAGGTTCTCATCAGGACCTTCAAGATCTTCCTTTCTTCTCTACTATCAAAACTGTGTGAGGGGGGAAATAACCCAGGGTGAGACTGGAAATTCAGTCACCCACATCCTTGCAGTGGCTAACAGCTGTTAAGGGACATTTTATTTTTTTTTTGTTTTTTTCTTTTTGACACAGTCTCCCTCTGTCACCCAGACTGGAGTGCAGTGGTGCCATCTCAGCCCACTGCAACCTCCGCCTCCTGGGTTCAAGTAATTCTCCTGCCTCAGCTTCTCAAATAGTTGAGATTACAGGTGACTCCCACCATGCCCTGCTAATTTTTGTATTTTTTAGTAGAGACGGGGTTTCACCATGTTGGCCAGGCTGCTCTCAAACTCCTGACCTCAGGTGATCTGCCCACCTTGGCCTTCCACAGTGCTGCGATTACAGGTGTGAGCCACTGCACCCAGCTAAGGGACATTTTAATAAGCCCCAAACTGCAAATAGCCTTAAGCTAAAAAATGGTATTTTGAGTATGTATTCTCAGATAGGAAGGTTTAGAAGAGCCCAGTAAAGCTGCCTTAGTGCCCTACAAGTCACCCCAAAAGAGCTAGCTGCCTGATTGAAGCCAGAGCCTGCCCTCCTTTTAATTTGTACAGAATCTCATAGACTGCGCTGTTTACAGCACATCTTACTGTTAAATGTGGCTACCACGAGGATGCTTTGGTGTATTCATGGACAGCATAGCCATGGAGGGGACACAGGCTCTGGGGTCAGATTTGTTTCTGTTTGTGTCTCAGATTTGCAACTTAATATATGTGTGACCTCAGCGAGTTACTTATTCCTCCCATGCCTCAGTCTCCTCATATGTAAAATGAGATGATAATGGTAACTCTCTCATAGGGTTTGCTGAGGATTAAATGGGTGAGTACATGACTGTAGCACATTGTAGGAGTGTTTAATGACATTATTGTCATGATTAGCTATGTGGGCTTTGGTTTCCCATCTGTAGCATAGAGCTACCAATACCTACCTATGGCACATTGTTTCTGTGGGGATTAAATGAGATGCTGAATGACAAGCACATGGCATGCAGTAGATGCTAGTGTGTGTTCCTTTCCTGCTTCTATTTCTTTTCTGAGATGGAGTCTCGCTCTGCCACCCAGGCTGGAGTATGGTGGCACAGTCTTGGCTCACTGCAACCTCCACCTCCTGGGTTCAAGCAATTCTCCTGCCTCAGCCTCCCGAGTAGCTGGTATTACAGGCATTCACCACCATGCCCAGCTAATTTTTGTATTTTTAGTGGAGACAGGGTTTCACCACGTGGGCCAAGCTGGTCTCAAACTCCTGACCTCGTGACCTACCTGCCTCGGCCTCCCAAAGTGCTGGGATTACAGGCGTGAGCCACTGTGCCCCGCCTCCCAGTTCTACTATCTTAAGGAATACTGGTGATGCAGTTAACATTTCATCTGGGAGGAACATTCATTGATACCAACATCCTTAACATCGAACTGCAGCTGAGTAGCCAAAATAACTATCTCCAAGGTCATGCTCTGAGAATTCCAGCTTTATGGGTAGTGAAAAAGGAGAAGAAAAAAAAAGTGGGGGGTTAAAAAGCTTGCCAAAGTCACATTGCTGGTACAGGTCATACCCTCATCATAAAACCTGGGGCTTTCCAACTCCCGAGCCCAGCCTTGAACCTCTGTGGTTTCCAGAACCAGAGCTGACGGGGAGCAGCAGATGCTATAGAAGCTGTCACAGGCAGGCATGGGAGCAGGCAGGAGAGTAGACGGTGGAGTAGCAGAGTGTCCTAAGCTAGTCCAGGAGGGGCAAAGGATCCTACAGAGACAAATAGGGACAGATCATAATTTTGACCCAGCCCTGCCCACTCTCCTCCCTTCCTCATCCTTGTTCAGGTACTACTGTCTCTTTCTGTTTTCCGAACATTGCCAACATTTTTTTTTTTTTTTAGAAAATAGGCTTTATTGTGATATATTTCACACACTGCACAGTTCACTTCTTTACAGTGTACTGTGCAGTTGCTTTTTGATATATTCAGAGTTGTGTCTCCACCACCACAATCAGCAGAGCATTATCATTGCCCCAGATGTCATTAGATTGTCATCATCACCCCACACTAGCCACTGTGCCCCGGTCCCCCCAGCCCCGGGCAGCCACTCATCTACTTTCTGTCTTCACAGACTTGCCTATTCTTGGCATTTTGTATAAATGGAACCATACAAATTTATGGTCCTTAGGGTCTGACATCTTTCATTTAGCATAATGTTTTCAAGGCCTAGTTTTAAACTAAATTAAAACATGGTTAAAGGTCAATGTGTAGTACCTGGCATAAAGTAGAGAGGCTCAGTAAATACTTATTGAATTGAAATACAAGTTTTTTTTTGAGATAGTGTTTTACTCTTGTCACCCAGACCGAAGTGCAGTGGTGCAAACTTGGCTCACTGCAGCTTCCGCCTCCCGCGTTCAAGCGATTCTCCTGCCTCAGCCTCTCGAGTAGCTGGGATTACAGCCATGCACCACTATGCCCTGCTAATTTTTGTATTCTTAGTAGAGACAGCATTTCACCATGTTGGCCAGGCTGATCTCAAGTTCCTCACCTCAAGTGGTCTCACTTTGGCCTCCCAAAGTACTGGGATTACAAGCAGAAATACAATTTTTGATCATAAGTGATTGCCCCGAGTCATCAAGAAAAGGCTACATTATATTTGCCACATTCTCTTTTTTTTCTTTTTTTTTTTTTGAGACAGGGTCTCACTTTGATATCAATGATATCCAGGCTATAGTGCAGTGGTGCCAACTCGGCTCACTGCAGCCTCAATCCCCCGGGCTCAAGCAATCCTTCTGCTTCAGTCCCTCAAGTAGCTGGGACCACAGGCATGTACCACCTTGCCTGGCTAATTTTTGTACTTTTTGTAGAGATGGGGTTTCACCATGTTGCCCAGGCTGGTCTCAACCTCCTGAGCTCAAGGAATCCGCCTGCCTTGGCCTCTCAAAGTTTTGGAATTACAGGTGTATGAGCCACTGCTCCTGGCCTCTCACTTTTTTTTTTTTTTTTTTGAGAAGGAGTTTTGCTCTTGTTGCCCAGGCTGAAGTGCAGTGGCGTAATCTCAACTCACTGCAACCTCCATCTCTTAGGTTCAAGCAAGTCTCCTGCCTCAGCCTCCCCAGTAGCTGGGATTACAGGCATGTGTAATCCATGACCCATCACATTCTTTTAAAAAGCGGAAAACTGAGTGACACTTTCTTGAAAATTTTCCATTCCAAATGGATGAAACCTAAGATCAGCTAATTAAGGCGTCTCAGATGCTGGAAACCTAGCTTCCCAGGGTGGCCTGTTCTTGGCGACTCCAGACAGTGAATATTTTATCAGGTTATGTGTTCACTCCATTTGTTATTTGCTTAATTTGTTCATCTTTACAGGCACGTGACGCTATCACAGTTCATTCTACATGTCTGCACTGCTGATTTCTGTTAACTTACCTCTACTTCCCCTACGTTCGATGGATAGTTACTGTTTTAACCCCATACCGGGTTGTCTCTGCTATTAATTTGCTCAGTCCCCTCCTCTATTATCACTGTATTATCCCTATAGCTGTATTGGCACAAGATCAGCCTTTGAAAACATTCTTTGTGTGTTCTCTCATGCCAATATTATGACTATACTTTTCTGGTTGTTGAGTGATTTATGTGGGATGAGTGCAAACCTCTTGCTGAAGTTAAGATGTATTATGTAAAGACAAGCTTTGATTTATCAAACCTAGACCCAGTAGTAAAAGTTTCCCTAATGCACCAGGATTTGCTCTTCCCATAGCCATACTTCATGTTTATTCTTCAGGAAGGTTAAGTAATGAGACATCCATGAGTGCTCGGATCAGGCATTTTCCTTTGTGAGGGTTGGAGAATGATTTTTCTCCCCAACTTATCGTTAGCTACTGTGTAAATTCTCCTAAAGCTACTGAAACAATGACAACAGTTTATATGACAGGCATCTCCAGGGCTTGTGTTTGTGCATAGCTCTCATCTAAATAAATATAAATATAAATACTTTCTCTGTTTCTCGTCCATCTTCCCCAAATTTCTGGTTCTGCTGTTGCAACTTCATCAAACCCAGAGCCCACCTGGCGGTAGCAGCTACTGGCCCAGGTCAAACTTGGGGAGTGGAGCTGCCTTCCAGGTGCACCCTGCGTGATCCTGACTTCGTCCTGACAGTCCCAGGAACCCCCACGAACTGCTTTTGTGGTTGCATGTGAAAATCTTTGCCTTTCTAGAAATCCTGTAATTCGTCTCCAGAAGGCTGGGCTATTGGCTCCCACAGGATCGTTAGCTGGTCTAGACCCTGCCCCTTCTTCTCCAGGCTTTTCCCACCTGTTTCTCCTGTCCTGGCCTTGGGCCTCATGCCTGGGTCTCCAGCCCACTGCCTGGTTGGCTTACTGTTTCTCTGTGACGCTGTTTCTAGCTAGTTATAATTGGCAGGCAACCAGAAACCTCATCTGCCAAGGGCGGAAGTCACGTCTGAAACAGGCTTCCCTCTGAAGACTGTGCGCTAACCCAGCATCTTGCCACTTCATGTGGGACTTCCTCATTCTTAGTCCATAACTGTGTGTGACCCTCAGGGATGACTAGTGTTTCCTGGCTTCAGTACAGTTGACTTCTCCAGAAACTATCTGGCTCACTCTCAATTTCCTGTAGCTCTACATCCTAATTACAAAAATGGGAAAACCATATCTAGAGTCCCATAGAAAGAGAAATAGAACCCGCATATGTGCCTACAATTCATCCACTCTCAATTCATTATTTTTAAAATGTAGCTGATGGTTTGGTTCTGAGACCAGATGGTCCAAAAATTACCATTCACTCATGGTAGGGTCGTCAACTACTATAATCTTTCAGAAAAGTAATTTAGTAATATATGTCGGAACCACGTAAAAACCCCTTAGAATTGCTCAGTCCACTCTTAGGAATTTATCCTAAAGATATCATCATATGTGGACCAAAATTTGTGTGCAAGAATATAATGTAGAATTTCTGTATTGAGAAAATTTGGAGACAGCCTGGCTGTCCAAAAATAGGACAAAATAAAATGTGGTACAGCACTATAGCGAAATATTATATAACCATTAAGTTATGTTCTTCAACAGTATTTTTAAAATAAGGAAAATTCCAACATTTTTGAAGAATCTTTTGAAAAACAAGAGTACAGACCAGGCACAGTGGTGCACACCTACAGTCCCAGCACTCTGGGAGGCCAAGGCAGGGGGATCACTGGAGCCCAGGAGCCGGGGGCCAGCCTGGGCAACACAGTGAGACCCCGTCTCTACAAAAAAATACAAATAATTAGCCAGGTGTGTTGGTGCACAGCTGTGGTCCCAGCTAGTTGGGAAGGCTGAGGTGGGAGGATTGATTGAGCCCAGGAGTTTGAGGCTACAGTGAGCTGTGATTCTGCCACTGCACTCTAACTTGGGTGACAGAATGAGACCCCATATCAAAATAAAATAGAATTTAAAAAGAGCACATGCATGAAAAGTGGAACATAACACTTTAGGTAATAATATCCCAATAACATAGATGTGTGTAAGGTAAACACAAAAGCATTCATAGTATTTATCTCTGGTGGTAGAACTATTGGTGATTTAAAAACACACATTTTTCTGTGTATTCCAAGTGTTCTACAATAAACATGTTACTTTCCTAATCAGAAAAACAATTGTTATTTGTTAAAAGAAATTAGCCCACAAAAACAGCAAAAACACAAAAGCCTTGTCTGTTTTTTATTTCCCCTGTTTTACCACATCCTTTCTTACTGATGAAAAAAAAAAAGGAACTAACATTTATGGTGCTAAGAATGTAGATCCTTCCTATAACTTGGAAGGTACATGTGTGTCTCTCCCATTTTGAAGGTAATAAAACAAAGTCACCAAAGAAAAGGGTGGCAAAAATAAAATATGACTGCAAGCCCACCGACCCCAAAGGCATCTTCTTGATCTACACTGTCCCCACTTGTGATATTTTTAAGTTGCATCTTTTTTTGTACCTGGGCTTTCTCATTTTATCAAAATAAACTTCCCTCTGGTAACAAAGATGTTCTGCTTTCTGTAAAATTTTCATTCCAGCTAACTTTCATTGGCTAAGATTTTGTCTAAGTAGTACCAATGTTTTAAATAATCATACTAAAAATACAGCCTAATTAGTCTGAATGAAATTGAACAACTGCAATTGTTCAAACAAACTGGATGCAGCATTTTTGCATGTCTCGTCATTTTGCTACAGTAATCATTGCAAACGAATGTCTGATACACAAGTCTCAGAGAAGTCATGGTTTCGTGGGATCAGCTTGAAGAAGCTGCCACCTCTTCCATCCCTCCGAGAACATCCTCCTACTTGGTGGCATTAGCATTCCGCCTGACCAGGTGAAGGCCTGGCAGGTTGTAGGAAGCCTTCGGTGGGAGCTCACCAGACCTTGAATACTCTTTTTGTATCACCCCAAATTGAATGTGGTTATGCAGACAGCCTTTAACAATCCTTGTCACCTGGATCTGAAATACAGCTTTAATGATGTCACGTGTGTCATCTTGCCTCTTGCCTGCACCCGCAGATCCCCTGCTGCTGTGTGACAGTGACCACTGTGCCGTGCTTGCCTGTTACCATGTGACCCAGGAGGAACTGAGAAGACATACCTGAGTTGAGCAAAGCCAAGCTATTATCCCTCACACCTTATGAAAAGCAAATGGGGGCCAGAGAAGTTAAACAATTTGCCCAAGGCCCTGCGGCTTCCAGTGTGTGCCTCAGAGCTGCTGCCGCATGTGGCTTTTGAGCACTTACAATGTGGCTTTCTGAAATAAGATGTGCTGTAAGAGTGAACTATGCCCTGGACTTCTGAGAAGTGTTTTGAAAAAGTATGTGTAATATCTCATCAGTAATTTTTATATCAATGACATATTTAAATGTTCATTTTGGATACACTGAGTTAAATAAAATATACCACTAAAATTAATTTCACTTTTTTATTTTTATCTTTTTAAATATGGTTATTAGGAAATCTCATTACAAATGTGGCTCACATTGAATTTCTATTAGCAGCAATGTCTCAGAACTCTGTTTTCTTCATCTGTTAAATGATGTTAACAGTGAGAATACCTGTTAAGTTCCCAAGACAGTAAGTGTCCTATAACTGCTTCTGTTCTTCCCCCACCACTTTTTCACCAGAACACCAAGTCTCCTGACTTTCACTTGCATGATCCAGATACATTCACAACCATTGTTCCATTTCTATCCAGATTTCTCTTGAGTAGGGGCATTTTTTTTAGTCATGTGTCATTTGAAGTCTTATGATTATAGTTTGTAAATAGCAAGTCAGAAGTTGGAAACTCAGCCAAGATTCTGAAACTGCCTTGCCTAAAGTAGAGGCATCAGACAATGCACCTATTCATAAACCTGCCCCAGGCGCTTGTGAAAAGATACTCTGACATTTAGGCAGGAAATGCACACAAGGTAATTCATTCCCATTGAAGCTCACCGAGCATCAATCTGGTTGTGATATGAGTTCTTCATGTCCCCCCCACCACACCAGCCTCATGTCCAAGGCTGACTTCAGTGCAGGACCCATAGCTCCTCTCTAGGACCTGTGCTGGGTAGCTGGACACAGGTCAACCCTCCTGAGGTCCTAGAGCCGGCTCTCGAATTCTCTCTGTGGTGACGACTCACCTGAGTGGGCTCAGAGGCTGCGATCGACACCTTATTGGCCACTACAATTCAGTTCTCTTGTCCAACTTCCAGAAGACAGATGAATTCATCCATCAGCCAGCCCAGGACTCCTGAGAAAACAACTCAAGATAATTTATGAGTTGATTTTTGCCACTTTTCTTTCCACAGAGAATTTAGGGTGGCTGCATAATGCAAGTGGACTTTTGTTGAATTTACAAAATTGTCTTCTCATTTCATGTTGTGGATGTCCTAGTAGGGAGTGAGAAATTCATGTTATAAGGCCCAAACAGTTATACTGATGAGGAGCAAAGCAACAGGGAGGAATGGAGACTGTGTCCAACGGAAGAGCACCTGACCCAGCTGCAGGCGCAGCCGCTGCCAGTCCAAGCCAGTTGTTGCCTTGTAATGATGCTCTTTGTGTTGCAAATCCTTTGATTTGTTACAAAAGGTCAGATTCCCAGATTTTAATGTGGAGAGCTCCCGATTTTTGAAGTGTGGGGCTCAATGAACCTGCCTATCGGTCCAATTCAGCCAGCTGGTTGATAGTCTCTGACCTGATTTGTTTGCTTGTATAAATGGCAGGCTTTCATGCCAAGGATTCTAACTTCATGTTCTCTTTTATTCCCTCTACCCTTCATCCTCCTTCCACAGTGCAAAGCATTTACACCAATTATGATTTTCAGAATTAGACTCCAATTTACCATCCTTATAGTCGCTCCAGGCTCATCTTTTTAGTTATTTCCTTTTGTGTCCCCTTCCTTTTTTCTCGAAGTTCTCCAGACACCGAGAGAGGAGGGGAAGCGAGAACAGGGGTCGATAATGGCCCTTTTCAAGCCACACACCATCATCTTTACGAAAATGTGGCTTAGTCTCCCTCTCTGTGTTATCTTCTGTGTTGCCAAAGCATAGCTGGAATGTCACGGCTCAGGAGAGAGGAGAAGGACACCAGCTGAGAATCCGGAAGCTCTCCCCTTTGTTTTTTTTTTGAGACGCAGTCTCGCTCTGTCGCCCAGGCTGGAGTGCAGTGGCACAATCTTGGCTCACGACAACCTCCACCTCTCAGGTTTAAGCGATTCTCCTGCCTCAGCCTCTCCTTTGTTTTAAGGCAGCAGTGGGCAGTTAAAGGCATGCCCGATGTGCCTCCATACATCCTCTGCCGGGTGTGACTGCGCTCCCACCCACCTCCCCATGTGCCTCCCACCTGTGGGACACTTTCTTTTCTGGGGCTTGTCCTGTGAGGAGGGCCATTGCCTCATAATGTTCTTCCTCATTCAACTAGGTACTTTGTCTTTGATGACAAGCCCTGGGGTCCCAAAGAAACCTGGACTATTTCTGCCCAAGTAACCAGAATCTGTAAGTCAAATTCGGTTTCGGTAATTGTCTAAGAGGTAAAAGTCTAAGAGGTAATTTGCTTGGTTCTTTGTTTTTTCTTTTTTTCCCTAGAGTATTGATAAAGACACAGATTAGGCCAGGCGTGGCAGCAGCTCACACCAGTAATCCCAGGGCTCTCAGAGGCTGAGGCAGGAGGATCACTTGAGCTCAGGAGTTGGAGACCAGCCTGGGCAACATAACAAGAGACCCCTGTCTACAAAAACTTTAAAAGTTAGCCAGGTGTGGTGGTGCATACCTGTGGTCCCAGCTACATGAGAGGCTGAGACCAGAGGACCATCTGAGGCCAGGAGCTCAAGGCTGAGCCCAGATGGCACCACTGCACTCCAATCTGGGCAACAGAGCAAGACCCTAGTCTCAAAAAAAAATAAAACAAAAGACGTAAATTGACTTCTGTGACAGGAATCAGGTCCAGATGACTGTTTTTCAATTGACAAACAGAAATTATATATATTTATGATGTATTACGTGATGTTTTGATATATACATACATTGTGGAATGACTAAATCACACTAACATATGCAATCTACTCTCAGCACATTTCAAGTATACAACACATTGTTATTAACTGGAGTCACCATTCTGTGTAATAGATCTCTTGAACTTCTGTCTAACTGAAAATTGGTATTCCTTGGCCAATAGCTCCCCATTCCCTAACACCCCTGCCCTGAATCCCTGCTAACCACCATTCTACTTTGCTGCTATGAGTTTGACATTTTTAGGTTTCTCTTATGAATGAAATAATGTGGGATTTGTCTTTCTGTGCCTAGCTTATTTCACTTGGCAAAATGTCCTTCAAGTTCATCCACAGTGTTGCAAATGACAGATTTCCCTTCTTTTCTAAGGCTGAATGGCATTTCATTACATTTATATACCACATTTTAAAAATCCATTTAACCATTGATATACACTTAAGTTGATTTTTTATCTTGGTTATTGTGAATAATATCATGCTGAACACGTAAGTGCAGTTAACTCTTTGCCATACTGATTTATTTTCTTTGTGAAACAGGATCTCATTTAATGTCGCCCAGGCTGGAGTGCAGTGGCATGCTCAGGGCTCACTGCAGCCTCGACCTCCCAAGCTCAAGCGATCCTCCTGCCTCAGCCTTCCAAGTAGCTGACACCACAGGTGTACATCACCACACTCAGCTAATTTTTAAATTGTTTGTAAAAATGAGGTTTCCCTATGTTGCCCAGGCTGGTCTTGAACTCCTGGACTCAAATGATCCTCCTACCTCAGCTTCCCATAGTGCTGGGATGATAGTCCTGAGCCACCATCCCCAATCGATATACTGATTTCATTTCCTTTGGATATATATGGTAGTTCAATTTTTAATTTTTTTTTTTTTTTTTTTTGAGATGGAGTTTCAGTCTTGTTACCCAGGCTGGAGTGCAATGGCACGATCTCGGCTCACCGCAACCTCCACCTCCTGGGTTCAAGCAATTCTCCTGCCTCAGCCTCCGGAGTAGCTGGGACTACAGGCATGCGCCACCATGCCCAGCTAATGTTTTGTATTTTTAGTAGAGACAGGGTTTCACCATGTTGACCAGGATGGTCTCGATCTCTTGACCTCATGATCACCCGCCTCGGCCTCCCAAAGTGCTGGGATTATAGGCGTGAGCCACCGCGCCTGGCCAATTTTTAATTTTTTGAGGAAGCTCCATACTGTTTTCCATAATTATACTAACTTACATTCCTACCAAGTGTGTAGCAGGGTCTCTTCTCACCACATTTCCTTGTTGGTGCTCAGAAGTCAAAACTTGAGCGGGGTGCAGTGGCTCACGCCTGTAATCCCAACACTTTGGGAAGCCAAGGTAGGCAGATCACCTGAGGTCAGGAGTTCGAGACCAGCCTGGCTAACATGGTGAAACCCTGTTTCTACTAAAAATACAAAAAATTAGCCAGACATGGTGGCACATGCCTGGAATCCCAGCTACTTGGGAGACTGAGGCAGGAGAATCGCTTGAACCTGGGAGGCAGTGGTTGCAGTGAGCCAAGATCACACCATTGCACTTCAGCTTGGGCAATGAGAGTGAAACTCCATCAAAAAAAAAAAAAAAGTCAAAATTTGAAGAACTGCAATATTGCTATGAAAAATGTTAAAGCACTTTTATGGGAATTGAAAGAAGACAGCTGCAATTTCAGGAAACTGATTGAGAAACACTTGGTAACGCAACATTTGCTCCATCTGCACAAAGCCCAGACACGCAAAGAGAAAGCTGTCACATTTGTCCATGCATGGACTACAGCGTCAGGGAATACAGCCCTGAGGCAGCAGGTCAGAATGGGTTCTGTCAGCAGGTCAGAATAAATAATAAATAATGAATATTATTTATTATAATAAATAAAATTAAAAGCATAGTCTGTTCTATTATACTTTTAAGCAGGAAGAACAGATTCCCATCAAACACTTGATAGATGAAACACAATGTTAAAAGTACAGAGTTCTTTGTACTTTGTGGTTCCGAGTGTGCCTACCACGTGCATGGGATTTGTTCTTTAAGGGGTTGCCCCTCAGTCTTGGAGCCTGTGGGACTCTTAGATTTCTGTGGCTAGTGACACCAATAAAGATACTTCAAATTTCTCTCTAGGGAACAGGAGAACAGCCTAATCCTGACTTTTGGGAATCTGGTATATGCAGAGAATGTTTTATATTTAAGGGCATATGTCTTTGCCTCTGCATTTTATGTTCAGGATCTCCAAGGTGGTTGTGCCATGCTCTCCCCATAACCCCCTTAAGTTCGAATTTTAGGGCACATACACGGTCTGCTTTTTTATTTTTATTTTTTTGAGACGAGGTCTTGCTATGTTGCCCAAGCTGGTCTCCAACTCCTGGGCTCAGGTGATCCTGCTGCTTCAGCTTCCCAAGCAGCTGAGACTAAGACATGAGCCACTGCATCAGCCCAAATGGTCTACATCTTTTGATCCAGGGCACGTCTTGATGCTTCACATTTTGCATTCTGAGTCCATTATAATTCCCAATCTTATGATTTGAGGTACATTTTATAACTTCCAGAGCATGGTGTGCAGCCACTGTTTGAGGCATTCCAGGCTCTCTGTGGGTGCATCTCCAAGTGTATAGTGATTTAGGGATGTGGCTGATTTTCCTCCAGCTTCAGTCCTCATAGAGGCCGCACTGGAGAATGGGTCATACAGGAAACATGATCATATAACTTGTACTTCAGCAGTAGATCCTAAATGTCCCTAAAGTGAGTCTGCTGCTTCCCACTGTTTTGTCACCTGGTGTCCACATTTCTTGGTATTGCTTGCCCTCATGCCCATCTCTTGGAAAATCTGCTGCCTTGGCACAGGAAACTGGTACAGAATTGGGCACCTGGCCAGAGCTGGCCATTCACAGGGTCTCTGCAGGCCTCATCCAGGCCACAATTGAGTGACCCAAGGGTGGGCCTTCACCCACATTGGGCTAATCAGCCTCCTTTCTTGGGATTTTAAAACTGGAAATGAGAGCAAATGAGTGCCCGCCCAGGGGATAGAAATGTAACATGGAACTCTGCTAATGGAGAAACATCTGCAGTTAGCAAGCCGAGTGAGGCCACCACCCGGAGAGGCAGAGTTGGAGGGAAGGCATCCCCAGGGAGTTTGAGTCCAGCTGTCCATAAAGCTCATCAACCATTTTTTTTGTTTGTTTGTTTTGAGGTGGATCTCATTCTGTCACCCAGGCTGGAGTAGAGTGGTGCCATCTCAGCACACTGCAACCTCTGCCTCCTGGGTTGAAGCGATTCACCTGCCTCAGCCTCCCAAGTAGCTGGGATTACATGGTGAAACTCCATCTCTACTAAAAATACAAAAAATTAGCTGGGCACCACCACTCCTAGCTAATTTTTTGTATTTTCAGTAGAGATAGAGTTTCACCATGTTGGCCAGACTGGTCTCAAACTCCTGACCTCAGGTGATTCACCTGCTTCAGCTTCCCAAAGTACTGAGATTACAGGCGTGAGCCACCATGCCCAGCCGGCTCATCTTCATCCCTACTCACTCACAGCTTCTAACACAGCACCCTTCCATAAAACTCCCTTTTTGATAACTTTCATTCTAATTGGGCTCTGTCAACTTGCAACCAAAGTTGTCCTCATTATTGTAGAGAAGGTAGATCTATGCTGCCAATATGAACAAGTATAAAACAACTCCATTTTATGCCTGGGGTATATTCCTAAAGACCTTTTATGATTACACCGGACAGGTATTTCTGTTTCTCAGCCAAGATGGCACTGTCATCATTACTGTAAGCACAGTGTGTAAGCTACCTGGTCCTCCACCCTTAGAAAGGATGGTTTTCTAAGAATTGGGCAGCTGTCAGAACCAAATCGATATAGGTCGACTGACAAGGGTCTGATTACATTGTTGAGGTGGCAACTATACCATATCATGGTTCTAGTCTGGTGGTGACTATTATTGTGTCTTATAAAGCATAAAGGCGTTTTATCCGAAATCTGTACATGAATAGCTGTTATTCGCCCAAGTCCATCGTGTACAGTATAACCTAAAGTTGGGGTGGACGTTAGTGGCTTCCTAATTAGATTAAAAAGGTACCTTTTTGTCTCTCTGTAGACGAGGAAGGGGCTAAGGCCTGTGTGGCTATGATGCATCGGAAAAAAAGGACTATGTTTATAGTGTTCATTTTCCCAATCATAATAAAATCCCCATAAACTTAGTTTGGCTGGTTGAATATGTCAGGGCAATGCAGAAGTGGTGGAAGGTGGCAATTCTCCACATACCCAACAGTCTGTTTATGTAGAGAGGCTAAAGTCTGTGCCCACTCAGTAAATAAGTTACTCTCTGTGTCATTCCAACCCAGGCCCAAAAGTAGAATGTCAATTCATACCTTTATGTTACCCATCCCTTTTGTTTCTTTGAACAGGAACTGAGGTCACTGGTTGGCTCACAGGAATAAGTGGGATCAGTCTCTTGTGTTCTGTTGGCCTATGCGACTTTGTAAGAGACAGGTTTGATTCGAGATAAGTGGACCCAGCTGTTTATTCCCAGAAGTTTAACTGCAGTTGGGGTACTGAGAACTTGATAGGGTCCCTTCCATTTTGGGGAAAGTTGATCTGCTGGGGATCCTTTCTGCCAAGTTTTTAATAGGAACCAGTCTCCCAGCTGGGTTTTAATAAGATTCTCTTCCTTAGTATGGGAAGGGAGTCTTTGATTTCCATATTCAAGGAGTGACTTTTGCACTTGTCCTAAATTGATTACATCATTTTGTGCTTTAGAAGTATCTATGTGTATCAGGAAGTCTGTAGTTAAGAAAGGCCTTCCATACATTATTTAAAAAGGGTTGAGTTGTGGATTTCCCTTGGGGTGGTGTGAACCTGTAACAAGGTTACAGGCAACAAAGACTGTCAGGTTTCTGATGTTTCTTGGTATAGTTTAGTGAGAGTCCTTTTTAGAGTTTGATTGGCTCTTTCTACTTTCCCTGAAGACTGTGGTATCTATGCCGAGTGAAGGTGGTACTGAATTCTTGGGGCCGAAGATACGTTTTGGGTAATTGTTGTGAAAGATGGACCATTACCATTCTATAAGTTTTCTTAGGCAGCCCAAATCTAGGAATTATTTCCTTTAATAGGAGTTTATAAACCTCAATTGTCTTTTCAGGGTGGGTAGGAAAAGTCTCGATCCAACTGGTAAAGGTGTTGACAAATACTAATAAATATTTAAACCATTTACATGGTGGCATCTGAGTATCATCTATTTGCCAATTTTCACCAGGGTATATTTTCTTATACTGACCAGGCCTTACTAAAGGAGGAGGTAAAGATTGGTTATTTGGGTTATTCCAGGCACAGAGTTCACAGGCCTGAGTTACCTGCTTTACTGTTTTAAAATGCCTCACAGCAGCTGTGCTTCCTCCATCCCTATACCCAACAGATGCTGAAAGCCTATATTAAAAGGTTTCAAGCAATGCACAGGTGGGGTCCAAACCTCCAGTCCCTGGAGCGTCTAATTCTCCAGGCAGGTGAGGCTTTTTTTTTTTTTTTCTTTTTGCTATAGAAAGTTGAGATATCAATTGAAACAAATGAATAGAGTCATGTAAATGCTTAATTATTTTCTACTGATTAGTACCAGGTACCAATAGTTCGTTGTCATTGATAAGCCAGTCAGAAGGATCTTGAATTAAACCTCAATCATTAGCCTATTCTGGCTCCTTTTAGTATTTCTCGGTTCTGTTATTACTGGGCAGAGGGCGCTAACATGTCTACAAGTCCAACTGGCTCTTTTCATGCCCTTGTTTCAGTTGCTGTATCTGTAAAAAAGTTTCCCTTTATCACATAGAACCTCCTTTTTGAGGCCTTCTGTGATGGATTACAGTTACTTCCTTGGGCAGTAAAACAGTATCTAATAGATTCAGAACTTCCAAATGATGTTTTACAGGAAAACCTTTAGCAATTAGGAGTCCCTGCTCCTTCCAGATGGCAGCATGAAGTACCAGAAAGGCATACTTAGAATCACTGTAAATGTTGATTCTTAAGTCCTTTCCTGATTGCAGGTCTCTAATAAAAGGTATTAATTCTGCCTTTTGAATTGAGGCAGAAATTGGTAAGGCCTGAGATTCAACTACCTCTTGTTGACTGACAACAGCATACCCAGCTTTCCTGTTTCCCTGGTGCACAAAGACACTTCTGTCTGTAAACCATTCTACCTGAGGGTTATCTAGAGGCTTATCTTTTAAATCCGGCCTGCTGGAGTAAACTTGATCCATAACTTGTATACAGGAATGATCGGCTGGGCGAGGTGGCTCATGCCTATAATCCCAGCACTTTGGGAGGTCAAGGTGGATGGATCACAAGGTCAGGAGTTTGAGACCAGCCTGACCAACATAGTCAAACCCTCTCTCTACTAAAAATACAAAAATTAGCTGGGCATGGTGGCATGCACCTGTAGTCTCAGCTACTCAGGAGGCTGAGGTGGGAGAATCACTTGAACCCAGGAGGCGGAGGTTGCAGCAAGCTGAGACCACGCCATTGTATTCCCGCCTGGGTGATAGAGTGAGATTCCATCTCAAAAAAAAAAAAAAAAAAAGAATGATCTAGGATGCCTGTGAATTCAGGCAAGTAAGTAGCTAGATTTAAAGTATGGCATACTTTAAGAATTACATCAGGAGTGTCTAGCAGCAAAGCCTGATATTTTAATAAAAGTCCCCCTGTCATCCACTGGTGTCTTTTAGTTTCTAGGACTCCTTGTACTTGGTGTGGGGCTAAAACCTCCAGATGTTGTCTTAAAGCCAGTTTATTGGTTTCATCTAGTAAAACAGCAGTTTCTGCAACTGCCCTGAGGTATCCAGACCATCTTGAAGTGACATGGGCTAGTTGTTTAGAAAAAT
Organism: Aotus nancymaae; assembly: GCF_030222135.1. NCBI lineage: Eukaryota > Metazoa > Chordata > Mammalia > Primates > Aotidae > Aotus > Aotus nancymaae. The sequence continues at coordinate 2,839,766 of NW_026988546.1, read as the reverse complement.
ATGTAACTGGTCAGGGAATATCTCCCAATTTCTGGACAAGGGCACCAAGGGTGGCTCTTTGTTTTTTGTCATTTAAAGGAAAAACGGCTTATCAAGATTAAGGATCCCCAAGGCTGGAGTTGATCCCAATTTCTCCTTGAGAATATTAAAAACTTGTTCACAATTACTATCCCATTCAAAAAAGATCTACATCCGCTCCTTTCAGAGTCTCATATAAAGGCGTAGGTACATGCCCAAATCCAGGTACCCATAAACAGCAGAATCCTGCCATCCCTAGGAAAGCCCACATATGTTTTCGAGTTTGGGGTTTTGGAATGTCCAAAACAGTTTCCCTTCATTCTGATGTTATTGTCTGGGTGTCAGGGGTTGGAACTTATTCTGAGTGTTTAACCTTTCGAGTTGAAATGTGGGCTTTAGGCCGGGCGCGGTGGCTCAAGCCTGTAATCCCAGCACTTTGGGAGGCCGAGGCGGGTGGATCACGAGGTCAAGAGATCGAGACCATCCTGGTCAACATGGTGAAACCCCGTCTCTACTAATACAAAAAAAAAAAAAAAAAAAAAAAACTAGCTGGGCATGGTGGCGCGTGCCTGTAATCCCAGCTACTCAGGAGGCTGAGGCAGGAGAATTGCCTGAACCCAGGAGGCGGAGGTTGCGGTGAGCCGAGATCGCGCCATTGCACTCCAGCCTGGGTAACAAGAGCCGAACTCCGTCTCAAAAAAAAAAAAAAAAAAAAAAAAAAAAAAAAAAAAAAGAAATGTGGGCTTTGTGTGACGAGACCCTATATTTATTAGTTCCCAGAAAATGTAGTAACTGAATGATATTTTTGTCTGAGTTTCTTTTAGTTGAGCTAGTAACCAACAAGTCATCCACATATTGGATAATGGTGTTTTTATTTAATTGTAACATCTTTAATTCTCTAGCCAGTGCATTTTTAAACAGATGAGTGTTGTCCCTAGACCCCTGGGGAAGAACTGTCCAAGTTAATTGAGAAACTAAATGACTATAAGGATCAGTCTATTCAAAGTAAAGATGAATTGTGAATCACGGTATACTGGAATGCCAAAAAAAAAAAAAAAAAAAAAGGCATCCTTAAGATCTAAGACCATAAACCAATCAGCATCCCCAGGGACCTGGGCTAACAGCGTGTACGGATTGGGCACTATAGTATGTATGGGAATGACAGTCTCATTGACAGCTTGAAGATCTTGAACAAATCTATAGTCTCCCTTTGACTTTTTAACTGACAAATTTGATGTATTACAAGGAGACTCACAGGGCCTTAACAACCAAAAATGCAAAAACTTAGCTATTAATGGTTGGATCCCTCTTCACGTCTCTGACTTTAAGAGGTATTGTCTCTTCCAGGGGCATGGGATACCAGGCTTAAGTTGGATGCAAACTGGGGGAACATTTAACATTTTGCCTGGCACTTTAGTGTCCCATACTATAGTATTTACTTGGGAGGTTACTTCAATACGTAAAGTAGAAAAGTCCGCTGTTGACTTTCCTCCCCTCTCAGAGGAAAGGAGAAGGAGCAACGCCTCATCTGTCTTGTGACTTCTAAAAGATACTACAAATCCCTTCCCAACAAGCGGATGGAGCATTCGGGCATGATAACAAAGGCATGCAAGAAAATCAGAGTCCCTGAAGAGTAGTTGAAAGGAAACGTAAATAGTGTTTATGGGCTTGTCCATCTATCCCCGTGATCCTACAGTTTTGGGGTGACAGTCCCACTATAATGGGTCAAAACAGGGCAAGCAGCCCCCATGTCCAAAAGGAAGTTAATAGTCTTACCTGCCATGTCAAGGTTACCCAAGGCTTCTTCGGAGATATGGCTAGTTGTCCCACGGGACTTGTGGCTGAAGGTCCTCGGCCCTGTCACTCTCGGGCTTGCCTGGCTATTCTGGCCATCGTTAATTCAGGTGCCGATGGCCCCCTTCAGAGCGCTGGGCAGTCCTTCTTCCAATGGCCAGTTTTCTTACAGTGTGTACACTGATATATGTCCAAGGCATGGTGACGCAGATACTCAGCTTTGGGCTTTTCATCTTTCTGCTTTCCTTATTCAGACCAAGAGTCAAGAGGTCACCCCCGTGTGGGAGGTGAGTTTAAGGCTGCAGTGAAGAGCTGCACCTTCTGGGAGGTCCTTCTTGTTCTTTCTCTTTCCTCTGTTTTGTCCCTGTTATTAAAAACTAAAAATGCCACATCCAAAAGTTGTTCCATAGGAGTCTGGGGACCCATAGTTGTTTTTTGGTAGTTTTCTACAGGTATCACGGCTAGACTCGATTATAAAATGTACTCCTAAAAGGGTCTGTACTTCCCTTGAGACAGGATCAGTGTTAGTATGTTTCCTAATTGCCTCAACTAAACGCCCTTGAAACAAAGCTAGATTCTCATCTTTACCCTGAGAAACTTCTTTAACTTTTTCATAGTTAATAGGCTTTTTCATATATTTCTTCATCCCTTCCAACAGACAAGTGACTACATGATCTCTACTCCCCTAGTTCTCACTGCCTCTTTGATTATTCTCTTCTGAATCTTGATCTGGAACGGTCACACCTCCTGCCTGATACATATTATGGTTAGGGTTATAAGCCAATGCCTCATCTGTATGGGTCCTAGCTGTCCCCAAAATGTGCTGTTTCTCTTCCACTGGACAACACAGAGAAAACAAAACATGCAGATCTGCAAGGCTAAACTACAGGTCAGAGTTAATTTCTCATACTCATCTATGAATTTTCCAGGATCTTTAAAGAAATGACCAAAATTCTCTTTCCATAGAGCCAAATCAGACATGGAAAAGGGGACATGTACCCTTACAGTGCCTTCTTCCCCATTTGCCACCACTCTGAGTGGCCACAATTTCCCTTTGGAGGTTGGTGGGAGGCTCCACTACAAGTGGTACTTGCAGGGCTAAGTTCCTCAGGGAGTGCCAGGTCTAGAGTGGGACTAGACAGGTAAGGAGGAGTGGATGAAGGGTTCTCAACAGAACTTTCCGGTGGACTAGAGGGAGAACGGGCTAACACATAGGAACCTTCAGAGCTGACAGAAGGAGTTTCTGCTCCATCCAAAAATGTACTGTACCAAGGGATCATCTAGTATGTCTGGTTCTTTTCCTTTCTTTCCTCTCATCAAACATGCACATGTCTGCTGCAGGGTTTTATCCTGATTGAGCAATAAAACGTTTGAACATATGGTATTTCATCCCATTTTCCTTTTTGCTTACAAAACAAATTGAGCTGGAGTATAGAATTAAAGGCCACAGTTCCAGTAGGAGGCCATTTCTCTTGTTTTTCTAAATAATACCAAGGCCAAAAATATTACATAGAAACATCAATTTTCTCTTCTTCTTCTTCTTTTTTTTTTTTTTAGATGAAGTCTTGCTCTGTCACCAGACTGGAGTGTGATGGTGTGATCTCGGCTGACTGCAACCTCTGTCTTCCAGGTTCAAGCAATTCCCCTCCCGCAGCCTCCTGAGAAGCTGGGACTACAGGCATGCACCACCATGCTCAGCTAATTTTTTGTATTTTAGTAGAGACAGGGTTTCACCATGTTGGCCAGGATGGTCTAGATCTCCTGACCTCATGATCTGCCCACCTTGACCTCCCAAAGTGCTGGAATTACAGGCGTGAGCCATCGCGCCTGGTCCAGTTTTCTCTTCTTAAGCCCATTTAGTTTAAACTTGTTCCAATGTTCAAGAATACGTCTTAGTGGTGAATCTTTTGGGATTGATGCTGTGATTCCCATGAAGGAGGCAGGTGATGTTGCCAAACTTGTGAGATTGTATTGTCACTGGCCACATTCACAAAAAAGGTAAGAGAGGGTTTTTGTTTTGTTTTGAGACAGAATCTTGCTCTGTCACCCAGGCTGGAGTACAGTGGCCCAATCTCGGCTCACTACAACCTCCACCTCCCAGGTTCAAGAGATTCACAAGAGAATCCCCTGCCTCAGCACCCAAGAAGCTGGGACTACAGGCGTGCGCCACCATGCCCAGCAAATTTTTTTTGTGTTAGTAGAGACAGGGTTTCAGCATGTTGGCCAGGATGGTCTAGATCTCCTGACCTTGTGATCCGCCCTCCTCGACCTCCCAAAGTGCTGGGATTACAGGCGTGAGCCACCGCGCTGGCCCGGTTTTCTCTTCTTAAGTCCATTTAGTTTAAACTCGTCCCAATGTTCAAGAATACATCTTAGGGTGAGTCTTTTTTGTCACTGGCCATGTTCACTAAAAAGGTAAGAGAGGGGTTTTTTTGTTTGCTTGTTTTTTTTTTTGAGACAGAGTCTCACTCTGTCACCCAGGCTGGAGTGTAGTGGCGTAGTCTCTGCTCACTACAACCTCCACCTCCCAGGTTCAGGTGATTCTCCTACCTCAGCTTCCCGAGAAGCTGGGACTACAGGTGTGCGCCACCACACTCAGCTAATTTTTGTATTTTTAGTAGAGATGAGATTTTATTATGTTGGCCAGGATGGTCTCAATCTCTTGACCTCGTGATCCACCCACCTCAGCCTCCCAAAGTGCTGGGATTACAGGCGTGAGCCACTGCACCTGGCTGATAAGAGAGGTTTTTAAAGCCAGCTACATTAATGAGGGGATCTTTGCCAAAAACTGGATTATCTTATTCACACTAACTGAATAATTTAAATGAGCTGAGCCATGAATCTTAGATAAACCACAACATGGACTCCAACAAAAGAAATGTCAAATAAGGCAAAGGAAATGAAGAGGATGTAGATGGTCATACAGTTTGGCTGTGTCCCTGGACCCACATTGTATCTTGAACTACAGCTCCCATAATTCCCACATGTCATGGGAGGGACCTGGTGGGAGGTAATCGAATCATGGAGTGGGAAGGACCCACTCCATGATTCGATTACCTCCCACCAGGGAATAGTGTGATAGTGAATAAGTCTCACGAGATCTGATGGTTTTATAAAGGGGAGTTCCCCTGCACACACTCTCTTTGTCTGCAGCCATGTAAGATGTGACTTTGCTCCTCTTTCATCTTCTACCATGATTGTGAGACCTCCCCAGCCACGTGGAACTGTGAGTCAAATAAATCTCTTCCCTTTATCAGGTATGTCTTTATTAGCAGTGTAAGAACAGACTAATACAGATGAGGATGACAGAGCGAGCAAGTTCTGGGCAATAGTGGCAGTGTGGAATAGACAAAGCAAGCCAGTCTGCCCGAATCCAAGAAACGAAATAAGTGTGTGTTTGTTTGTTTAGTGTGCAAAATGAAACAAAACACCAAGGAGAAAAGTCCCCTGATTTCCATGCTAGTGCTCCTCAATCACACCTAGTGGGCATAGCAGCAACAAAACATAACCACATCTATCTAATCTTTTTTTTTTTTTTAATCTGCAAGATTTATGGCTCATGTTAAAATATGCTAACACAACTGTAAAGTGATACACCACCAAATTGCACTCTGTCTTCTTACACAACACTGTTTAAGCTGTCAGGCACAGTCTTTTGCGAGAATTAACTGCCACGTGTTAAACTGAAATGGAGTCTCCTGTGACTTGATGGAGCCCGTTTGCAGGCAGTACAAAATGTTCTTTGACCAGCTTGCAGGAGACACAGAATAGGCTCTCCAACACATCTTCAGCCAAAACAATGGAAGTGATTTGAAAAAATTAATTCATGGAGTCCACCAATAAAGCCTTAGGGATCTCGCAGCATTATATTTAACTTCATTTAATCCTTTAGGACAAGCACAAAGGAACTATATACCTTTACTTATCAAAGCACAAGCTGGCTTTAACATCTTTTAAGCAGGGTCTTAAAAGGTCACACATGTATCTAATCTTATTACTCATAGCCGTTAAATACCAAATCTCAATCAGCAACTTTAGAGACAGAGCCTTCAGTGCTTTTTCGTTCCCAACGTTTCACAAGTAACTGGACGGAAATCAGGAGGCACATAGGGGAAGAGTAAATTAAAATCCGTAAGAGTGGTTAAATGAAGTCTCCTGAAAATAGCAGTGAAACAGAGACAGCAACCAAGAAATTGACTCATGCAGCAAAGAGGACAAGGCAGATTAATACAAAGAGCATAGCAGTTAACATCCCATAGTGCCAAACCTGTTCTTAGCAGAAAGGGGCTTTACTGAGCAGGGCCTCTAACCCCCGAAATCTTAGATGGACTCTAACCCTTTTAAGTTGGGCCTCTAACCCAAGGTTGGTCAAGTGTCCTTGCCTTTTATTAGAGGGACTTCTAACCCACTCCGTCTAAGGAGAGACTTCCAACTCCCCTGAATTGGGCCTCAAACCCAATCCCATCTTTTACCCAGACATATGTACCCCACTTACCTAAAGTCAGTCGATTGGTGTGTATAGATTATTTTTCTTTGGGTTGGATGTCTCTTCAGTCTCATCCCTTCATGGTTTCTAGAAAGATGATGTTACAGGAAAGGGGTCCCAATCCAGACTCCAAAAGAAGGTTCTTGGATCTTACGTAAGAAAGAATTTAGGGCAAGTTCACAGTGCAAAGTAAAAGTAAGTTTATTAAGAAAGTAAAGTGGTGAAAGAACAGTTACTCCATAGACAGAGTAGGGCATTCCTGAAAGTAAGAGGAGGTACAATATTTGTTTATATATAAAATTTAAAAAAATCATGGGGAGATGGGTTTTGTTACAGGGTTTGTGATAAAAGACTAACTTTCTTCATTACTATATTTTGTAAGAAAATCAGGAATGTTTCTGTTCTCAAGATCTCAGGACATTCCCAAGATTGGGTCTCTTTAGTAAATGTTATCAATCTGTTTCCTTGACCATAAACAATTAGAAGCTAGGAATGCCTAACTCTAGTAATGCAGTCCAGTGAGTCTCAGTCTCATTTTCCTAGCCCTCATTTAAGAAGGAGTGGCTTTGGTCTGAACACCTCTGACATTCTCACATGCTAATTCTTTTTTTTTTTTTTTTTTTTTTAAGAGACTGGGTCTTGCAGTGATGTGATCATGGCTCCCTGCAGCCTCAACCTCCCAGATTCAAGTGATCCTCCTACCTCACCCTCCTGAGTAGCTGAGACCACAGGTGTGTGCCACCATGCCCAACTAACTTTTTTATTTTTGTAGAGACAGGGTCTTGTTCTGTTGCCCAGGCTGGTCTTGAACTCCTGGGCTCAAGTGATCCTCCCACCTCAGCCTCCCAAAGCACTGGGATTACAGGCATGAGCCACTGTCCACAGCCCCACATGCTAATTCAATGTGGTATCTTATCTGCTTCATGTCCGCACTCCCAGTTAGTATCCTATCTAGAAACACATTGCAAGGCCAGGACTAGGTAATTCCTCAGTAAAACAAGATAGCATCTGAGAGACATTTCATTTGGCTGCAAGTAACAAAAACTGGAAAAGCAGTGTCTTATGCAAAGTAGGATGCTGGTTCTCAGCTTTTGCTGCACACTAGAATCATCTGGAAGATATTAAAAGCAAAATGTCTGGGCTACACCCCATATCAATTACATAAGAACCTTTTGAGGTGAGATCCAGGAAGCAATAATTTTTAGAGCTTCTCTGGTGAGAAAACTGGAACCACTGATTAGGGATTTTACATAACAAGATACATGGAATTAGGCAGTTCAGGGCTGGTGTGGCAGCTTCTGGAAGCATTTGCGACCCAGGCTCCTTCTGGATCTCAACTCTATTATCCCTGGGGGTGAGGTCTTTGTCCTCATAGTCATAAAATCACTGCCAAAGCCCCAGACATCAGGTCTACAGTCTACACAACAGGAAGGAGGAAGGGCCAAGATAAAAGCCTCACCTCACAACTTCTGCTTAATTATCAATGACAGGAACTTTATCATATCTTCAAGAGAGACTGGGAAACGTATTATTTAGTTGGGTACATTGTCATGCCCCCTGCCCCCACCCAAGTTAGGATTCTATTAGTAAAGAAGAGCAAAGAATTGATATTGGACAGGCCAGTATGAGGACCAAGGCCCTTGGCCCCCTGAAGTTTCACTAAAAATCACTGAACGAAGCAGGCTGATTAATAGAAGAAAAGGCCTAGATATTTATTTAACATGATACCTGGGAGTCTTCCAAATGAAGACCCAACTTCCCAGTGAGGCTACAGAAAGAATGTAGGCTTGGATTCTGGTAAAACAGGTTATGGGAGAAAGGAGAAGAGGAATTCTTGGAGGGGATAGCTACAGAGAAGAATGACTCCAGTAACAGAGATTAACTTGTAGATAGTTCTCTCTGGAATGCGAATGGCCCTTGGAGATATCAGGATACTTGGAAAAGGGTCCGCTCAGGTGTGCTTACATCTTGGTCATCTTTCCTGGAATAGATAATGAGATAATGCGGGGGCGGGGGTGGGGGTGGGGGGACAAGAACAATTGCCCTCTTTGGTGGGTCTGGATCTTAGGTGGATAAAGGAACTCCAAATTCCATGGGAGAGACAGTGGGGGTGGAGGAGTCAGAAGATCCCAGTTCAGCATGTCAAAACACCATCTTTGGGGATATTGATTTCTGAGCCCCAACACAACTATTTCTGCCATTAAAATGCTTATTAAACAAAAAACAACAGATACCCACTGGAGAGCTCCTTTCTCCTGTAATCCACTTGACTGTAATAAAATACCAAAGACTGCTATAATAAAATACTGAGATGGGATAATTCCCTTGACCCTCTCTCCGGACTCGCGATAGGGGTGTGGCTCATTTACTCAGCTGCCGCATGCTCAATCCCCTTGCGAGAGAGAGTATGCGAGTGAGAAAGTAGGAATCAGAGTGAACCAACGCTGAAAGTGGCTGACTGCTCCTCTCTGGCGGGAGCAGGCTCTGTGCAGGCCCTGCATCTGTGTCCAATCAATGCTCTTTGAGCTCTGCCGTCCTGGGACAGCCAAGTGCCAAACAGCTCAGTGGAGAGTTAGGGTGGCAGCCCTTGCCTTCCTGGCACCCAGATTCTTGTCCGGCATCAAGGAAGAATTGGGTCACATGAATTGGTTGAAGGGCAGTGTATGTGGAGGATTTTATTGCGTGATGGAAGTGGCTCTCAGCGGGATGTGGAGTTGGAAAGAGGATGGTGCAGGAAGAAGGTGATCTTTTTCTAAAGCCTGGCTATTTCTGGCCAAGCCCCTCCCCAAAGCCACACCTGCTGAACTTAGCTACTCCTATCCTTAGTCTCTGATGCTCAGTTGCTTCTCTGCTCGCCAGTCAACTGCTTGTATCCCTGATGCTCAGCAGCCGCTTGTATTCCTGACACTCAGCAGCTTATATCCCCAATTCTTAGCTGCTTGTATCCCTGACACTCAGCTGCTTATATCCTTGAAACTCAGCTGCTTGCATCCCCAGTGCTCAGCCACTTGTGTTGCTCTGCCAGCTGAAGTCTTTTTATGGGCACAGGATGGGGCATGGCAGGCCAAAAAGGTGACATTTGAGTGGGAAAATGGGGTCAGCTGTTTTCACTTAGGGCCGCAGTTCCAGGCTTAAGGATGGAGTTTAGCCAGGAGGCCAGTCCTTCTGTATCAACACCAAAGACTGCCAGAATGAAAATATCAAAAATTGCTATAATAAAATACCAAAGACTGGATGGCTTATAACCAACATTTACTCCTTACAGTTCTGGAGGCTGGGAAGTCCTAGGTGCTGGCAGGTGAGGTGCTTGGTGAGGGCCAGCTTCCTGGTTCATACTTGGTTCAGTTTTTTGGTTTGTCCTCATATGATGGAAGAGGTAAGGAATCCACCCTCATGATCTAATCACCTCCGCAAGGCCCCACCTCCTGTTACCCTCCGTCACCTTGGGGGTTAGGATTTCAACACCAGAATTTGGCAGTGGCGGTGGGGACCATAGCACCCTCATATCTTTGAGACTCCATCAATATAGTGGAAGAAACTTCTATGCCATACCACCTAGTTATAGGTTACTTAACAGTGCATTTTCTAAAAAGATCAAGACATAAGTTTTATTTTACATATGTCTTACTGAAAATAAGGCCTTCATCTTAATGAGATATGTTTCTTTTCTTAGACATTTTTATTTCATAAGGCTCCTTATAGTTTAAAATCATGTTTTTGAATGATATGAATAAAAAGAAGCATGCATGTTCACGGTAATTTTGAGGAGAAATGTTCATGAGGTGCTACTGACAAGGTAGGAAACTGCACAGCAAGGGCAGGCTTCGAGGGCCAGGCTGAGGGGTTTGGGACTCTTCCTTTACAGATGATCAAGTGTTCCCCCATTCTCCCACCTCCCAAGCCTTCCCTCCAATAAAGTCTAACTTCTTATTTCTGTATGCTCTCCAGTTTTTGGTTCCAGTTTCTGGTTTCCATCCCTCACAGTGCCCAGATGTACTCTCTTTTTATGTTTAAGCTAGATTGCAAGGGCTTCCACAACACTTACCAGACAGCTGGGGTCATGAGGCTTAGTGCTAATGAGGAGACAGGAGAAATGAGATAAGACGCATGTACCCAAGGCTGCTGACAACAGGCAGCCAGATGGGAGTTGGCAGCAGAGTCAGAAGTGCCCAGGGGTGGGGGAGAGAGGTGGGGAGCAAAGGTTGAGTCTGAGCTTTGAGCCACAGTCATGTGTGAGTGAGAGGATGCTATACCCGGGATGGGGAAGTTGAGAGAAGAGAATGCATTTTGGAGAGAGATGATAAGTTTGGCTTTAGAAGGGAAAGGCACTTCTCATTTACTGAGAAAGGGCCCGCTCTGGGCTGGTTCTATGTTACACACTTGACAGTATGGGATAATCAAAGTTGCAGCAAGTGGCAGTGATTCGGGATGGTAGCATAAGAGCAGAGGCGGGAGTAGAGGCATGCTGGGGTAGACAGGATGAGTACACTCAGGGAGAAAGAGGGCATGGGGGCCTCGGGCTGAGGATCTGACCTCCAGTTCCATCTACATGACAGGGCCAGAGGGAGGCACAGAGTGCCAAGGAACCAAGGAAGAGGCAGCAGCCCCAAAACCAGGAGCAGGTGGGTGGCTCACACCTGTAATCCCAGTGCTTTGGGAGGCCAAGGTGGGAGGATTGCTTGAGCCCAGGAGTTTGAGATCAGCCTGAGCAACATAGGGAGACCCCATCTATACAAAAAATAAAAAAACAATTAGCCAAGTGTGGTGGTGCATGCCTGTAGTCCCACCTTCTCAAAAGCTGAGGCAGGAAGACATTTGAGCCCAGGAGTTTGAGGCTGCAGTGAGCTATGACAGTACCACTGCACTCCAGCCTGGGCGATAGACAAAAAACAAAACTCAACAACCAAAAGCAAAACTAGGTGGGGCACAGCCCAGCAAAGTCTCATTTCTCCTGCCTCCTCAAAATACCAAAGACGGGATGGCTTAGCATAGCATAGCACAAGCAGAAAGGATTTCACAAGGGACCCAGCAGAGCTCAGGGCTGCTGAGTGGGCTGGGAAATCCAAACTGAGAAGAACATCAACTCAGGGAGTTCATAGGTTCTGGGAAGAACTGTCCTCTCTCCCACCCACGTTTTGGGGTACTCCACACAGGAGGTTTTTCATTCCTACAGACATCCATTTTTCTTTTGACAAAGTTAAAATTGTGTTTTACACATTGCAACCTGCTTTTGTTAAACTGAGCATAATGGGATCTCTACGGAGTCTGGACAGGTCTGGGCTAAGGCAGACACCAGGGGAGGCAGGACAGCCACACATGCTCCAGGCTGCAAAGCACAGTGTGGGGAGCCACCTTCCCGGGCTGATCGGGGCCACTTCCTGCCCTGGCCCCTTCCTGCCACCAGCACTCTTTCTCGTTCATTATCTCTTCCATCTTAAAGAGTGAATACTTCTGGAAAAGATGAGCATTACATCAAGATGCACAAAAATGCACGGTCACAAAAACCAGAGACAAGAACTGAGAATAAGAAAACAGGCCCAATCTCCAGCATTCCCTTCTGTGGCTGCTCCAAAATTTCCCTATGTTCATCAATTCTCAATCCCATTCCCATCTGTCTTACTCTGGCTTTAAAAATAAGCTTTTTCACAAAATATCAAACCTAAAAGGAACCAGGTTTCAGGTAGCTCCTGTAGAGCATTCAATGCAAGTGGAAAAGAATTTGTGCAACAAACACAACAGCACTGCACGGTGGCTGAGGTCATATTTATTTTACCGACGCATTCGGTTTGTGGTTGAGATAAACAAAAAACCAAAATGAAATATAAATCTCTTACAGATGCAAAACTGGGCTTCTACAATCCCATAATATTAATAGCTGATTAATATAGCATATAATACACAACATATTAATATGCAACACATATATTCATAAAGTACAGTCATGGACCTTATAATGACATTTCAGTCCAGGATGGACCACATATACAATGGTGGTTCCAAAAGATTCTAATGGAGCTGAAAAATTCCTATTGCCTAGTGACAATGTAACCACCATAATGTCATAGTGCAATTGCATTTTGTTTTTATAAGTTTGGTGTAGCCTAAGTCTATAGTGGGTTTTTTTTTTTTTTTTTAGACGGAGTCTCCCATCTGTTGCCCAGGTTGGAGTGCAGTGGCGCAATCTTGAGCCTGCCTTCCAGGCTCAAGAGATTCTCCTGCCTCAGCCTCCCAAGTAGCTGGGACTACAGACATGCACCACCATGTCCAGCTAATTTTTGTATTTTTGGTAGAGACGGGGTTTCACGATGTTGCGCAGGCTGGTCTTGGACTCCTGATCTCAGGTGATCACTCTGCCTCAGCCTCCCAAAGTGCTGGGATTACAGGTGTGAGTCACTGTGCCCGGCCAGTGTATAGTGTTTTTAAAGTCTACGGTAATGTACAATAATGTCCTAGGGCTTCACATTCACTCACCACTCACTCGCTGACTCACCCAGAGCAGCTTCCAGGCCTTCCCTAAACAGGTATACATTTTTGGTAAGTACCCTATACAGGTGCACCATTTTATGTCCTTTATACTGTAATTTTCCTTTACTTTTTCTACATTTAGATATGTTTAGATATACAAATAATTAACACTGTGCTACAACTGCTTACAGTATTCAGAACAATATCATGCTGTGCAGGTTTGTAACCGAGGAGCAATGGGGCATACCATATAGCCTGGGTGTGTAGTAGGCTCTATCATATAGGTTTGTGTAAGCACACTCTACAATGTTCACACAATGATGAAATCACCTAATAATGCATTTCTCAGAATGTGTCCCTGTCACTAAATGACACATAACTGTCTATACCATATGTTCATTCATGTATAGCACAGATATTGAATGGAAAGTGTAGGATTCAGACTAGCTCTAAAGATCCTATCTGGCCAGCTGCAGTGGCTCACACCTGTAATCCTGGCACTTTGGGAGGCTGAGGTGGGCCGACTGCTTGAGCCCAGGAGTTTGAGACTAGCCTGGGCAACAAAGCAAGACCCCATCTCTACAAAAAATAAAAAAAAAAAAATTAGCTGGGCCTGGTTTCCTGTGGTCCCAGCTACTTGGGAGGCTGAGGTGGGAGGCTCACTTGAGCCCAGGAAGTCAAGGCTGCAGTGAGCCATGATTTTGCCACTGCACTCCAGCTTGGGTGATGGAGAAAGATCCTGTCTCAAAAAAAAAAAAAAATCCTATCCATTGGTTACATTAAAGACAACAATAACTGAGAGGGTTTCACGGAGATTGGCCCACACGCTAGATATGGCCAGAAAATGTGTTCTGTATAGTCCACCAACTACTTTAAAATTGGAAAAATTAACATTAGGCACAGACTTTCAATTTCTTCTGAAAAAAGCAGATGCGACTACTCTGGGCTTCCATCCCAGGAGGTGAGAAATTAGCGGGAGCCGTGTGGCAGCTGCTCATCCGTCACCCACCTCCACGACTCCCTACTGCCTGCCTGACCTGGGGGCTAAGCTCAGTTGTCATTTGCCATTGTGCTCAAGCTGGCAATGTCCTTACCCCGGTTCTCCTCACTTGTCTTGATGACCTGTCTGCACCCAGAGGCCTTTATCAATCTTGGTGAAATGCAACGTCCTTTCCAGGAGCCTTCACTCTTGAACAAATGGAAAATCCTTCCACTGAAGTAACAAAGCCATAATGAAGTGCTAAGATTCAAACATCAATGAATCCCCAAGAAAACTAATTTTTTTCTGGGGTTGCCCTAGTGTTCTTAATCAAATCCATGTAAATAACTGCCTATTCACCATACTCTAAAATTCAAGCAAAAAAGTAGGCATATTTTTGATGTGGAAAGTAAATGTGTTTGTATTCTCTTTATGTCATTTAACTTAAGGCAAATGCAAAAGATGATCCTTGGATAGCAAAACCTTCTCCTGCTTACAAGTTTTAGCACCACCCAAAAAGCTGTAACAGTTTTGGGAGAGGTGGTTATTTTGCAAAATGTGCTTTTTGTTTCTTGGCCTATGTGTAGGGCCATTTAGGGAGAAGCCATGTTTGCACAGTAAGTTTTTGTATATGTGTGTGGAAGTTGTTTTTGCAAGGGAAACACGTTCAGTGTTTGCACATTACTGCATCCCTGTTTACAGCAAGAGGAAATGCCATTAAAAGGTAAAAGTTACTAACTGCAACTCACATGCTGGGAGCTTCACTGTTGAAGTGGATAAATGTTAAAAAAAGACCAGTATGAAGTTTGCACAGTTCAAGTTACTGCTACAGACAGTGTCTTTTTCTTCTGCAAAATTCAAGAAGATTCTGCAGAAGCTATTTTCTTGATTCCCTCTCTACATTTCTCCTTTGATCATTCACTCATGTATGGATATGTTAGTTAATTTTAAGACATTAATTAAGCACTAATGGGTCAGGCCTCATCAACGCTTTGTTCTGGGTATAGATAGTGTAAGACACAGGAGGAGGAAAAGGAAATGAGTCATGTGAAATGGCTGAAAGGTAACATGCAAATTCCGAGCCACCTCTCAGTAGAGGCCTGAGATGGGCTGCAGCCTGTGGGCAGGCCCGTGCCACACAGCCCACACCCTGGACTGGGCTCTAGGCACAGCTTCACCTCAGCTGCTTCCTTCCTCCCTCACCACATCCCTCTCCCTGTCTCCTCTACCTCCAGTCCCTTTGGGTGCAGTAGAAAGACTTGGGACATTGAGTTCTAGTCTCCGCTGGCTCTCAGCCACAACATGACCTGGTCCAGGCCACTCTGCTGGCCTGGATGGTGCTTTCTTTTTATGTAAAAGAAGGCATTTGACTAGAGATGCTTTAAGGGCCCTCCTATGTCTGAGAGTCCTCAACTGTAGGCTTAAGGTGCTGGTAGATTTTTCAGCTCTGATGTTGAATTTAGTCCATGGCACTCTCTAAAAGGAGCTGATATATTAAAAAATGCATATTTGAAAACATTCTACAATTTTGTTTAGTTACTGCAAAACTCTTAGGACTCCTTTTATATCTTTTTTTGAGACAGAGTCTTGCTCTATTGCCCAGGCTGGAGAGCAGTGGCGTAATCACGGCTCACTTCAGCTTTGACTTCTTAGGCTCAAGCAATCCTCCCACTTCAACCTCCCAAGTAGCTGCGACCACAGGCTCATGCTACCATGCTTGGCTAATTTTTAAATTCTTTCTGTAGAGATGGGGGTTTCACTAAGATTGCCCAGGCTGATCTTGAACCCCTGGGCTTAAGCAGTCTGCCTCCCTAGGCCTCGAAAAGGGCTGGAATTACAGATGTGAGACACCACACGCTGCCTTCCTTTCTACCTTTGCAGTGGTTGGAGGGTGGCCAACATCTTATTTAAGAGCACAGTGTGGCCAGGCACAGTGGCTCAAACCTGTAATCCCAGCACTTTGGGAGACCGAGATGGTGGATCACGAGGTCAGGAGTTCAGGAACAGCCTGGTCAACATAATGAAACCCCGTCTCTACTAAAAATACAAAAATTAGCTGGGTGTGGTGGCAGAGGCAGGAGAATCGCTTGAACCAGGGAGTCAGAGGTTGCAGTGAGCCGAGATCACACCACTGCACTCCAGCCTGGCAACAGAGCGAGACTCCATCTCAAAAAAAAACCACGCACGCATACAAAACAAAAATTAGCCAGGCATGGTGGCGTGCGCCTGTAGTCTGAGGCAGAAAAATCGCTTGAACCTGGGAGGCAGAGGTTGCAGAGCCAAGATCACGCCAATGCACTCCAGCCTGGCAACAAAGCGAGACTCTGTCTCAAAACAAACAAACTGCAGACTTCAGCACGTTTTCTGGGCTGACTTCCATCTCAGCTACTTTATAGTTGTGTGGACTTTGGTAAGTTATTTAATTTCTCTTGCCTCATTTTCCTCACCTGTAAAACAGGCTAAATGAGAGTCCCAACTTCTCAGGGCTGTGGGGAAGATTAAATTAATTAATTAATATGTATTAATATTCTTAGTGGGATGTCTGGTAGAGTGTGAATGCTTTGGGAATACTAGCTGCTTTTACTATTATTTCATTCTTACCTACAATTATAGAAAAATAGAGGCGTCAAGAGTGGTTAGGAATACTAATCTGGCCAAGACAAAGAGATGCTCAGTGGGATGTAGCCAGTTACCGGGAAGATCATGATTTATGATTTATCCATTAGATCCTTTTTCTAGTTTCTTTCTAATGTTTCCTTTTTAATTTTCTAATTAAATTAAAAGATTTCTTCTAATTTTTTCCTTTTTCCTTTCCTTTTCTTTTCTTTTTTTTTTTTTTTTGAGATGGAGTCTCGCACTGTTGCCCAGGCTGGAGTTGGAGTGCAGTGGCACGATCATAGCTCACTGCAGACTCTACCTCCTGGGCTCAAGCAATCCTCCCACCTCGGCTCCCAAGTAGCTGGAACCACAGGCATGTGCCACCATGTCCAGCTAATATTTTTCTTTTTTTGCAAAGTTGGGGTCTCCCTATATTACCCAGACTGATCTTGAACTCCTGGGCTCAAGTGAGCCTCCTGCCTCAGTTTCCCAAAGTGCTGGGCTTACAGGTATGAGCCACTGTGCCCAGCCCCAGTGTTTCTTAAAAACAAAACCAGAAAGCCTTAGTCCTCCCTGCAAAAGCATAGCCCAAACCCATCCCCACACACTCAACCTTGACAAATGGCCATGTGGCCTTTAGCCAATACTGTTCCACTGAAATGACTCTCAGGAAGGTGACCAGTGGCCGAGTTGGTAAACTCCATTGCTTCTACTCAGCCATCATTTCTCTCCATCTTGCTAGTATCTGCTAATTCTCTCAAGTTCTGGTGCTCATTGCCCACTCCTGCCAAAGGGCAGCTTCCACATGTCTCTTACCAACACAGATTCGGCAGCAGCAGCATTGAAGTTGCCTTCCTCCCAGGCATCTCCGCCGCAATCCCTACTTTGGCTTGGACTCTACCATCAGCCCCACCTACACTCCCAACCTCTCCTCCTCTCACTGTCCTCTCAGCAGCCCCAAATTAGGGCTGATTTGCTCTTGCTCGGAGGACCCACCCTTCCTCCCCTGCCCACCGTTTGTGCTGTTGCCAGGAAGATCTCATGACCCAGCTCTAACCAAGTCACGCTCAATGCTCCCTGCCACCACTGCATCCACTAAAGGCAGTCCACACTTATTATGCTTGTGCTTGTAGTTAGCACCTCCCCCTCAAAAAAACAAAGCAAATTAAGCCCAACCCCAGCCTATTAGAAAGATATGGTATATAAACTTCATTTCTTGTGTATCTACCTCCCCTTACCCTTCACCCCAGACACAACGAAGAGCCATGTTCAGCTGTGGGCATCACACAGTGCCTGGTGCCCAGAACAAGGAAAGCACTCAGGAAATACTTGTTTAACAGGAAAGGAATATGATATATAATCAAATAGTGACTATAACAAGTACTAAAATCTATGAGGAAAAAGCTTCCCAGATATTTGTTCTTCTCTGCAGAGGCCAAGGTGATGGCTTTTCCTTTAGTGCTTGGAAGATGAAGAAACTGGGCTCGAGCATATGTACTTTCACATTGCAAGATTGAAGCTTTCATTGGAAATGAGGAATTATTTCAGGTTGCTGGATAGAGGATACTTTCATAATTATGAAAACATCTGACAGATACTTGAGCAGAATGTCCTTTTACAGGAGGGCGATGAAACAGTAACACATGAAGACCATTAGATGATGGGGGGAGCTAATGTTCTTTTTTTTTTTTTTTTAACTTTTATCAGATTTTTCTAACAAAAACCCAATTCTCATTTAAGGACAGTTCTTTTGGGTACTTTCCCAATACAATTCCAGCTTATTTTTCCATTAGCTGGGAGCAGTTTTTATATATTTTTTCATCACAAGCCCATGATGGCAAATTCACATCCTGCTGGAAGTTTCAGAGTCCAACTCTCCAATACTTCTGAATATCACCTTCTTTGTTATTGCTGAATAGCAACATAAATGTGGCCAGTGAGATAGGATTCAGGTTAGAAAATTAGAAAAATGATAAAAAATAGTATCACATAGGTGGTTTCAGTGAATACTGAAATTAAAGAGGATTTATCTGTGTGATTGTGGTCATTTTGTAGTATTTTCGCTTTTGGTAAAATAAATGGAACAGAAAAATTAGAATTGTGATTATTAGAAAGAAAACATTTTTGTCCTCTACATGATGGTTTTAGAATCTATATGAAAAAAGTCAGTCACGCATTTATCCTTACTGGATCTCTGGCTGCCTTGATGAGATCTGGAAGTTTGTTTTTTCTATGCCTTCCATCCAAGTCCTGTTGTCTTAAATGAAAATAAGTGTAATTACCTACTACTTTCTTCAACTCAGAGTGACAGGAGAAGAAATAACAGAGCCCATAACATAAACCATGGAAAATCTGAAAAGCATGTGTGTGTCTTTTCCAGTATGTTAGTTTGCATTTAAATTCACGTATGTGATATTGTTAAGTGCTCACAGTCCTTCACAGAAAACAACTGAGTCCTGTTTTGAGGACTGGACACTCCTCCTCAACTCCCTGGCCCCTCTGCTTTGCCCTGTCCACAATGTTATATGATGGTAAGTCCAGAAGAGCAGGAATCCAAGCAGGAAGCTCCTGCAGCATCATGGCTGAATTCCAGTCCGTCCATCTGTCCTTCCTGCCAGCAGCAGACACTTGTACTGTCCCACAGAAACTGCTCCCTGGTGCCTCAACCCCTCAGTTGGCTTCTCTGTTTCTGCTGCTTCTTCTGTTTCATTCACTCACATCTTTTCCCTCTACTTTTCTCTCTGCCTTGTGGCTTCTTCTTGGTTTACTCACGGCTCCTACCTCTCCATCCCTTGTGTTTCTGCCTCTACTTTGGCACTAGATGAGACTGCATGCCTCTGTGTAAAAGGCCTTCCAAGAAGAGATTTGAAGAGTTCTTTTGGTCTCAGTCCCTGAAATCATCCCTGTGGGGCAGGGCCCAAGTGCTAGGGGCCTGTGTCCCCAGTAGCCCTCTTTGTGCTAGCATCCCATTGGTGTGAATCAAACTTCTGATTGCTTGTCTGTTTGTGTATAATTCAATTAATATTAGGAAAATCATACTCAATAAATGTGTTTGTCTTGTGTGCAAAAGCTTGAGGTAACATGGAGTCCTTATGAAGAAAACCAACAGGAACAAAAGGTTCTTGGTGATAAAGCAACTGTTCAGTTGGTAGAGGAAGTCAACTCTGAGGAAAGCGGATAGGCTGGCTGGAAGATGGCCCAAGGCTATGAGTCAGCCTGGGGGCCCAGAAGAGAAGGAATGGGAGTGCTACTGGCTCAAGACTTGAGTTCCTCTAGAGTAAGGGCTCTGGGTTGTAACTCAACTGTGTGTTTGGGTTTCTTGAACTTCTCTTAACCTTGTTCTCTTGCTCCCTCACCTGGGAAGGATCTGCTGACATCCCCCTCATCTCTGGATAAGATATGAATGTTGCTCCAGATAAGATATGAATGTTGCTCCGGATGTTGCTGATATCCCCCTCATCTCCGGATAAGATAGTTCCTCCATCCCATTCCACACAGAACCAGAGGCAACTCACTTTCATAACATGTACCTAAGCATTTGTTAAGTACACAAAACAAATTACTGGCAAAAAGTTTTTAAGGAATTTTTCAGGCCTGGTACAGTGGCTCGCGCCTGTGATTCCAGTACTTTGGGAAGCTGAGGTGGGTGGATTGCTTAAGCTCAGGAGTTTGAGACCAGCCTGGGCAACGTGGTGAAACCTCATCACCACTAAAATTAAAAAAAAAAAAAAGATTAGCCAGGTATGATGGTAAACATCTGTAGTCTCAGCTGCTTGGTGGGGCAGGAAGATCGCCTGAGTTCAAGAAGTTGAGGCTGCAGTGAGCCCCATTTTTGCCACTGCACTCTGGCCTGAGTGACTGAATGAGACCCTATCTCAAAAAAAAGAAAAAGAAAAAGAATTTGTTAAAATTCGGTTTACAGTGTTACAGTGTACTTTGTGAAAATTATCTTGGAATGTGTTATTGATGTGTCCATGAATAAATATTTTGTTTTTGGAACACATTCTTGATTTCTTATGCTGTCTCTGTCTTCCCAGACAGATGCTTCTCTTATATAGATGCGGACTTGAACAAGTCTATTGAATGGAGGTCTTAGAATTCCAGAAGATTCTGTTCTCTAAAGAGACACCTTAGTTTTTACTACAGTTCATTTCTAAAGTGATATGGCATTTTCAATTGCCTCTCAGACACTAATATTAGCACATTTGGTCATGTACTAAAGACAGCTCTCTTTCCCTGCTCTCCTTCATCCTGTCTTAAGCCTTATGAATTAATCCTAGACCAACGTACAATTTCAGGTAGGAAGCAAAACCAAATCAATGAGCAAATATTTACCTCTAGTTAAGGTATGTAGACTGGGCATATTGTTACAGCTCAGTAAATTATTTATTTATTTATTTGTTTATTTTGAGACGAGTTTCTCTTTGTCACCCAAGCTGAAGTGCAATGGCACGATCTCAGCTCACTGCAACCTCCGCCTCTCGGGTTCAAGCGATTCTCCTGCCTCAGCCTCCTGAGTAGCTTGGATTACAGGCACCTGCCATCATGCCCAGATAATTTTTCTATTTTTGTAGAGACGGGGTTTCACCATGTTGGCCAGGATAGTCTTAAACTCCTGACCTCAAGTGATTTGTCTGCCTCAGCCTCCCAAAGTGCTGGGATTACAGGTGTGAGCCACCATGCCTGGCCCATCAGTAAATATTTTTTTGATGATCACAAGACCCACATTTTTTTAATTGAGGTGAAAATATTACAGCAACCCCCTAGATGGTGTCAATGACATCAGACTTCCTCTGCTCAATTTGTCCTTTTCTCAGACTTACCTTTGAATATTTTTGTTATAATGTTGCTTCTCTGTTCAGAAATGTTCAATGCTTTCTTTTTACCCAAGCCTGAGGTGCGAACTCTCCTGCACAGCTTCCAGCTCCCATGGTGTGACACATTTCCCATGATGCCTCTGTTCACATCCCCTGTCTTGGCCAGGCTATCCTGCCTAGGTGCCAGAAACACTGAGTGTACACTGCCCTCTTTGTGGCCTTGGAGGTGTGCTCCTTCTCTTATCATGTGTATTTCCTATTTCTCTACACATGTCCAAATCCTACATCTGTTCTTCAAGGCTCCGATCAAGTCTGTTCTCTCCCAGGAAGTCCTCCTCCATTCTGTCAATGAACATTTGCTGAATGGCTCCCAGGTGCCTGGGATATATTGATGAATAAGACAGCCTCTGCCCTCAAAAGCTGAGTGAATGAGGCAAATACATTAGCAGATGATGATGGTGGTGCCGCCAAGCCTTTTTACTTAATAAAACACAGAGAAAGTGAAAGTATTAAGCACCTTGGGCTGCTTGTAGCTGGGTCCAAGGTCCTACCCAGACACTCCAAAGGCTGAGAAACTCTCAGGCTTGCCTTCCTCTAACCTACTTGTGGCAGACCAGCTTGGAAACTCAGAGTGAGGCTACGTGCTCGGATAGGAGTAGGGACAGAGTGCAGCAGGTGTCTTTCACAGGCGTGGGGGTAATGGGAGGCTTCCTAGGTAGGTGGCTTCCAGGTGAGTCTTAAAGGATGTTAGCTATCCAAAGAAGGCAGTGGGATGGACATGGGAGTGAGTCTGCCAGAGCAAGCTGCATGTGTCATGGCATAGAAGAGGGCATGGCTCAGCTTGAGGGCTAGAGGTTAGAGGTGAGCGGGCATGAGAGGAGGCAGGTCTTGGGTGTTCCTCCAACCAGACTGTGAGCTTCTTGAGGGCCAAGACCACATTTTACAATTCTGTGTCTTTCAGGCAGCTAATCACATGATGAGAGCTCAACACAGAGGCACTGTTTGATAGAGTAGTCTCTCTTTACCAGTGACACAGTCCTGATGGCTGCCATGAGACACATGAACAGTCTCTTTTAAGAACAATGCAAACAAGAGAGGTGTTTTCTAGAATTTGTATTAATCCCACTTGATCTGAAAGATCTGGGAGGCTTATAGTTCTCCATTCCCTCATGTTTCCAGAACCAGTTTCTCGTTTGGCTTGAAAGGATGCCTGATATGTTTTTTGTTTTTGTTTTTTGAGAAGGAGTTTCACTCTTGTTGCCCAGGCTGGAATGTAATGGCGTGATCTTGGCTCACTGCAACCTCTGCCTCCCAGGTTCAAACAATTCTCTTGCCTCAGCCTCCCAAGTGGCCGGGATTACAGGCGTGTGCCACCACACCCAGTTAATTTTGTATTTTTAGTAGACATGGGGTTTCCTCATGTTGGCCAGGCTGTTCTCGAACTCCTGACCTCAAGTGATCCACCTGCCTTGGCCTCTCAAAGTGCTGGGATTACAGGCATGACCCACTGTCCTGGGCCCCTCCTCCTTTTCCTCTTGACTAGACTCTGGCTTATACAAACGCCTACTTGTAGGGTTATGGTCAGCTGCCCTAAAGAGGATAAAGAAACATGTGAGGCTGTGAAAAGGTAGCATAGATTCTGTTGTCCAGATATCCGTAACTCCAACAACTGGCAGTCATGGTACTGAATGTTTGATGTGAATAAAGATTTTTATTCTCTTTGAAACGTATTGATAGAGTATCACAGTTGAATTGCTCGAATTGGTTTTATGCATGGGTGGAATTCAGATACAGGGCTGTTCATCCAGTATCTTTTACAAGTACCAAATGTATAAAAGAAGAAAAATAAAAGAAAAATCTCCAAAGCTCTGTAATTGTCTGGCACACAATTCTCTTCCACTGTGTCTTCTGAGTATACCTCAAATATAATGAAAACAAGTGAGTCAGCTTGAATGGTGTGGCTACATCCCTCACAAGAGAGGAACAATCCCTTCAAGCTTTCTAAGCCATTTTGACAGAGATTTTTGCTGCCACTCAGCATTGCTGTTTGTTCTAATGATGCATGCAGGGGAGCCTGTCCCCCACTGCGACAGGCCAGATTCTCTTTCGTCCTAGGGTTTTCTGTAAAAATTTTAGGAATGCCTTGCATACATTATGTACATACCAATGCCACAACACTTAAGCATGGTAAGAACTTATGATTTCATAATTATATGGCCACACAACCTAACATTGTATGAGGCACCTGATACATACATCTTCCCCAATGGTGTGAATGTGAAATAGAATAGGCATCTTTCAAGGGTTCTCTCTTTGAGCAAAAGTGTGGGGCAGAAGAGTAAAAATTTAAAAATAAGAATAATTTTGCTGGGCACAGGGGCTCACCCGTGTAATCTCAGCACTTTGGGAGGCCAAGGTGGGCACATCACTTGAACTCAGGAGTTCAAGACCAGCCTGGGCAATATCGCAAAATCGTGTCTTTACAAAAAATACAAAAGTTAGCCAACCATGGTGGTTTATGCCTGTAGCCCCAGGTACTTGGGAGGCTGAAGCGAAAGAATCACTGAGCCTGGGATGTGGAGGTTACAGTGAGCTGAGATCACATCACTGCACTCCAGCCTGGGTGATGGGAGTAAAACTCTGTCTCAAAAAATAAAATAAAAAAATTAAATTAAATAAAAATAAATCAGTTCTCAGCTAAAAATCTAAGGTGTTACATTTGGATGAAAGTTAACATCCGCCTAGAGTTGAATATTAAACACAGTAGTTGATTCTATTTGAATTTTCTCTCCTTAATTTCTTGGGCCTCACGTGCCCTGATTATACAATAGAAATAGTCTGCATGGTGTATCTGAAACACTCTGCATCTAACAAAGAATTAATAGACTCTTACTGTTCAGCCTGGTCTCAGTTTATCTAGTTTCTAGATGAAAGTGATTGAGTGCACTGCTGATCAATTACAATGGAGAAGTCTCCTAGAAGGCTTTGCACTAGGTGGGGGGAAGAATCCCACTAGAGCTAGTAGCCAAGAAGACAGAAAACACAATCTTTATAAATATTCATAAATAATGCAAGCTTGATTGTTAATGCATGGAGGGGGATAGGGTAGACAAGAAGAGACCTAGAGATTGTGTGCTTGAATTCTTAGAAGCTGGCTGCTATAGGCATGGCCCCACTAACAGCCAGTTACCATCAAAGAGATAAAAGGAAAAGATTCATTTCCTTTGTGTACTCTGCTTTTAGCTCAGATATCACTTCCAGGAAGCCTTCCTTGCCCCAAGATGGCTTAATCCTATTGACTGTTCCAGAACCATGGGTTTGCAGCATTGTACTGTGGTTTAATTACTTACCCACTTCTCCTACGGTGAGCACTTTGTGGTTAGATAACGGCTGCCTCTGTAATCATAAGCACTCAGAAAAATTTGTATAACAGTGAAAATGTGTGTGGAAAGGAAAACAGTCTCAACATAGAAGCTTTGTTGGGGACAGACTGTAAAATGGTAAAGTTCTGGCAGAACCTCTTGGGTACAGTTCCACTGAGTATGAAATAAAGGCAGAAACAGAAACTGCAGCAGTAGAGAAGAAATAAAAAGGAAGTGATAGAGAAGGAGAATCATCATCAAAATATTAAAAAGAGAAAAAGATATGGAATGAGACTCAGTGGGGTTTAGATGGACTGTCTTTGACAGTTAATTAACAGATACTATGGACTAGTTGAAAAATCCAGGATCATAAACTCTGCAAAGTTAACACGAATCATCAACCAATTCTACCACATACCTTAGAGTCATAGATTCTGTGGCATTCCAGTCTTTTGGGACAACTCACTGAAATCCAGACTTTCCTGAGCTACAATGTATATGGTTTGAGATAAGTGTAACTGTATCTTCCAAAACCTGCCCTTCTGCTGCCAGTTGAAGTAGCAATGAAGTATTTAAAAAGCCTCCAAGTGAAAGCAGTTGTGTTTTTCCTGTATACCTTTTGTCTTTTGCTGTGTTTCCTCCACTAACCAGAGTCCAGGGGGAATTCCTGCTTATCTGAATAAGCCTTTGGAGTTGGTAACTGAAGCTTGTCCTTTCCCACTTTCCTTTCTCCTCTGACATATGCCTCTGCTTATAGAATGTCTGTAAATGCTTTCGTTTCCTTCCTTCACCAAGAGAAAAAACTGGAGAAGGTGGAGAGAAACATCTTTTTTTTAAGACTGAGTTTTGCTCTTGTTGCCCAGGCTGGAGCGCAATGGCACGATCTCAGCTTACTGCAACCCCTACCTCCCAGGTTCTAGTGATTCTCCTGCCTCAGCCTCCCAAGTAGCTGGGATCACAGGTACGCCCAGCTAATTTTTGTATTTTTGGTAGAGATGGGGTTTCACCATGTTGGTCAGGCTGGTCTTGAACTCCTGGACCTCAGGTGATCCACCGACCTCCTGGACCTCAGGTGATCCACCGACCTCGGCTTCTCAAAGTGCTGAGATTACAGGTGTGAGCCACTGCACTTGGCTTTTTTTTTTTTTTTTTTTTTTTTTGAGAGCGAGAGAGAGATGGGATCTTGCTCTGTCACCCAGGCTGCAGTGCAGTGGCATGATTATGTTTCATTGTAACCTGGAACTCCTAGGCTGAAGTGATCCTCCTGCCTCAGCCTTCCCAGTAGCTGGGACTACAGGTGTATGCACACCTGGCTAATGTTTAATTTTAATTGTTTTAAAGACATGGGTCTCACTATGTTTCCCAGGCCGGTCTTGAACTCCTGGGCTCAAGCAATCCTCCTACCTCAGCTTCCCAAAGTGCTGGGATTGCAGGCATGAGCCACTGTGCCCTGCTGGGAAATATATGTAAAAATATTCATCCACTCAACAAAATGTTGTAACTTGCTGAAGATGTGAACAGAGAGGTAGTCTGGAGGGAGGGGTGATGTAGGGGCTCCAGAATCAAACAGACCTGGATTTGAATTCTGATTCAATCATTCACTAGTTGCCTAAATTACTATTTGTGTCTGTCAAATATCTTAATTTCTCAAGGCCTCAGTTTCTTCCTGAATAAAGTAGGGATAATAGCTCCTGTTCCATTTGGTCTTTTGGGCAATCCATGGAAATGGCTTGGGGGCATTCTCCATAATGTTATCAAATGGCAGTATTTTCTTCCTCTGCAAGAAATAGTTTGCTTGTCTGTCATTAAGAGCACTGTAATAGCAAGGCCTAGAATCATCTATTCCTAGGAGATATTTTAGGCAAGATATATCCAACAATGTATTAAAAGCTGTACCCTGGAATGGTCTCAGGCTTTACATCTGTTTATATCTGGTCATGAATCAATCGCCAGCTTGCTACTTGGCAATGGCTTTGTCATAGAATACAGGGAAATCTGGCTTTAGGTCCCTAATGTAGTCATCTGTTTTCAAGCTGCTGATAAAGACATACCCAAGACTGGGCAATTTACAAAAGAGGTTCAATGGACTTACAGTTCCACATGGTTCATGAAGCCTCACAAACATAGTAGAAGACAAGGAGGAGCAAATCACGTCTTACATGGATGGCAGGAGGCAGAGAGAGAGAGTTTGTGCAGGGAAATTCTCGTTTTTAAAACCATCAGATCTTGTGAGACTCATTCACTATCACGAGAACAGCACAGGAAAGACCCGCTCTCATGATTTAATTACCTCCCACCAGGTTCCTCTCATGACACACAGGAATTGTGGAGTTACAATTCAAGATGAGATTTGGGTGGGGACACAGCCAAACTGGAAGTAGAGAGAAAAGACACCCCAAGTAGAGAGAAGAGTTGTCATTGGATATCATGGCTGTAATCCCCCAAGTTGTGTCCACAGTGCTGGGCAGTGGACAGATCTTTTGGTCTGGTTCCCCTAAACTGGTAAGAGACCATGGGAGCAGGGATGTCATGTGTCTCTTCCTGAAGCTTTAAACTAGCCATCATGGAGGAACCTCAACATGGGAGAGCTGCTAACTCCATGCATGTTCTAGTTGATTATTAATTATTATTATCCTGAGATAAAAATAAAGGAATTTATCAGAGGTGGGGAGGGGACCCCATTCTGATGCCTCTTAAGAGGTTTCAATTATTGAAATTACTGTTTTCTGAAAAGAATCTACTTACTACTTTGGGATCATGGCAGGAACAAAGCTGCCTCCTTAATCTTTGGCCCTTCAATTCTCTTGTTACACTGTAGGATTGCTGTAAGGATTACTGCAGCAATAAAGTTAACACACCCCTTGTGTTTGAACCCCTTACCTTTATCAGCTGTGTGACCGTGGGTAAGCACTTTCACCTCTCAGATAGTTTCCTCGTATGATGAATGGGGAATAAATTTAAAACATGAGATATGCAATGAACGACCTAACACCATGCCTGCTATATGGTAAGTATTCAAAAGAGAATGTGCCCAGAGGTAGTTACTGTTAGCAAAGTCCTATGGACACTAAGAAAAATAGGGGCAGACCACTCAGGTTTTCTACAAATGAGCCAATTTTTTGCCTTTGAAGTTAACCTCTAACCTTATGACACGGTGACAGCTTAGGACATGGGGCTCAGGAGAACGGGGCATGGTGGAAAATCAGGGGCATTAGCACCCAACTATGTGCGTTGAAACTCTGGTTGTATTTCTTCTTCCCGGTTGCTGAAGTCAGCCCTTCTGGCCGATTGGGGGTTCTCACCGGGAAGTTGGGGCTGTAGCGACCGTCCGCGGGGCCTCGGGAGCTCCTGCGGGGCTGGGCCCGGGGCCTGTCCATGGGGATGCTAACCAAGCTGGGCGGCCTAGAGTGGGCCGCGCCGCTGGGAAGGGCCCGGGTCGAGGCGGGCGGGTGCCTGGGCGCTGGGGCAGTCCGGGTGGTCGGGTCGCGCGCCAAGGCGCAGGCCGAGGGCTTGCCCAGGCCTTTGTTGGCCGCCAGAGCGGCCCCTGCACGCGCCGGGAGGATCCCAGCCAGATGTGGCGGCGGGAGCAAGCCAGCGCCCAGAGCGGGGACCCAAGCCCGCGGCGCCGCTCCGGACCTCGCGGTGACACCGGTGAGCCTTGCCGGCCTCCCGAGGGCTCCGTAGGCAGCGCGGCGGTCCCCCTAAGTGACAGCCGCGCGGGCCACTGGCGGGGCGCAGGGCGCGGGGTGCGCGGGGCCAGCGGCGGGCGGCCAATGGCTGGCGGGGTCGGGGCGGCCCGGCTGGGCGGGGCGGGCGCTCCAGCGGCGGGGGCGGAGCCGGCGGGGCGGGCGGCAGCGGCGGCGGCGGCGGCGGCAGCGGCGGCCACAGCAGCTCCGCCGGCGGCCGCGGGAGCTCGGCGACGCCAGCGGCGGGTGAGGGGCTCGCAGCGGCGGCGGCGCGCGGGAATGGGAGGGGGCGCGGGGCGGCTGCGCGGAGGGCGCGGGAGCTGGGGGCGGCGCCGGCGGCCGGGCTGGCGGCCCCGGGCTGCGGGAGATCCACCTGCTGGTAACGGAGCTGCCTGCGCCGCGGCCTGGCCGGAGCTCTGCGCGGGGAGCTGCTGGCGCTTCTGGGCGCGGGGCCGGCTCGGGGCGCGGCTGGGCCTCGGGGGAGGGCGCGGGGAGCGGGTCGGGGCGTCCTCCCCGCGTCCCTGCCCCGCACCGCGCACCCCTCGGGGCCGCGCGCCCTCCCTGCGGTCGGCCCGGCGCCTGGTGCGTTCACGGCGCTCCCCGGCACGGCGGGGCTCGGCGACTTTGGGGGAAAGTGGAGCAAAGTGCGGATCTGGGGGTTGCGGAGGGGGAGGGACAGCTGCCTGCAGGACCCGGCGGCCGCGCGGGAGTCGGCGCCTTCGCGGGGCCGCGGGGCAGGTGGGCGGGGGCCAGGCGTTCCCGGGCGCAGGAGCTGGGGCTGCGGCTGCTCGCGGAGAGGACCGGCCGTGCAGCCTTCGCCGCGAATTTTCACACAAAGTGAAGGGCTGCGCGGCCCGCGTGAAAGAGCACCCCCCGCTTCCTCAGGCCTCAGCTCCCTCGGTAAGGAGGAAGCCGCAGTAGGACCCTGAGGCTGGGTCTCGGTAATTCCACCAAGTGTGCCAGGTAACATCTCGGAGGCGAGCTTTTCTGAGCTGGCAGTCGAGCCACACGCACACCCGCCTTTATTCCTCGCAACAGTGTGTTTCTCTGGAGCGGGTTCGTTGCCTTTTTTCCGCTTTGGAAATAGAAGCAGGCACAATGTATGCTTTGAATGCTTTCCATATATTTTGCTGTTGTGCTTTTGCTGTTGGACGGATTCTTTGATAAAAAAGATAGTGACAAAGTCGTTCGTTGGAATGGAGACTGTAATTTTAGAATAAAATAATACGGGTTTTGTGGTTTATGTTTCTTGTTCTGAATTTTAAAAAATAGTTTGATGAACAGGTTATCATGACATAGGTCTCTTTAACCCACAGGAGTAAATCCGAAAACGCACTGGGCGATGACATTATGTAAGCTGTATAAAAGACAACCATTGGCCCTTTTATAAATGGCAAATAAATTAATTTTGCCATAATTGTGGTGTGTAAAGTTATATAGGCTTACGTCATGGATTTTGATTCCGGATATCGGGGATTATTGTGCCTTTCATTATTAAGGCACCTCTGCCCTGTCTGTGGGATGCTGATGAAGGAATATGCCAAACGTTCAGCAAAGTGTTCTCAGCCTTGGATTATATTATTTCAGAGAACACTTTAAAACAAATTAAGTAAAGGTTTTGTATCCAATAGTAAAATAAAGACTGCAGCCCTTAAAGGACTGCTAACAAAACAGATTTCTGAGTCTGATGTCTAGAGTTAAAAGTTCCATTCACCTTTGGGAGGGTGGAGAAATGACTAGCAATTTTAGCCACTACCTTTTTTGTTGTGAAAGATTCAAACGTGTTAGGTTATGGTCTCCGAGAATGTTAAGAAGCTAGATTAAAATTTTTGCGAATGTGGACACTAATAAAACTGTGGGTCGCCTGTGTCTTACAAGCCAGCCTGTGAATTATGTCTCATGATTGAAGAGCGAGTAGATACTTGGTTTTACTCTTGTCTGAAGAGCTTGTTCACTTGTGCTGTGCAATTAACCTTATTAGCTGGGAAACTCTAATTAAAAATGTATGACTACATTCTTACTGAGTAAAACACACATCTTTTTCTTGCAGAATTTCCAGGCTTATTTGTTAGTAGAATTCATTGTAAGTATGTTCTTCAGACCAGAGTTTCATAACTTCCTGGATCCAGTATTTTTTAATTTTTTCATATATTAGGGGTAGTATATCAATAGTTTACTTTGGTTTTTAGAGTTCATTTACTTTTACTTGTCTCTATGCATTTCTACAGAATTTTTTGCAAGCTTTATTTGTATTTAGTAAAACTTTAAACATATCCTTTACTCTGCGATGTGCTCTTTACTTTCCTATTATTATGAATTGAGTGCTTACTCTAATAACCTGTACACTTTTTAGATTTTTTACTAGAACAAAATTCTTTCTGAAGTAAAATAGTGTGAAGTAGATAGCAGCTGAAAGTTATAAGTGTTTAATATAATGCCACACCAGGATTAACGTTCCAAGTTATATAATTCGTAGAATTATCACCCCTGTTTTTATAATCAGAATTCATTATTGGGTGCTTATTGATTTAAGACAATTAGAGGAGTCTTGCTGTGAAGATTTTTTTTTTGAGACAGAGTCACTCTGTCGCCCAAGCTGGAGTGCAGTGGCACGATCTCGGCTCACTGTAACCTCTGCCTCACGGGTTCAAGTAATTCTCCATGCCTCAGCCTCCCAAGTAGCTGGGATTATAGGTGTCCACCACCACACCCGGCTAATTTTTGTAATTTTAGTAGAGATGGGGTTTTGCCATGTTGGCCAGGCTGGTCTCGAACTCCTGACCTCAGGTGATCTGCCCCCCTCGGCTTCCCAAAGTGCTGGGATTACAGGTATGAGCCACCTCGCCTGGCCATTGTAAAGATTTTAATTCTAAACTGTAGACGTGAGCATGTTTCATGTTAACTTGTCATAACTGTAGAAGGTGAATAAGTTCAGTCTTAGAGAACATGATAACTTATCCATGAAAGTATTTTTAGAGCTCCTTGTGTTCAGGTAGTAAAAGAGGTTAGGTGCTTCTAGACTATTATATGGAAGGTAGAACGGCTGAGGAGGGTTAACAGCCAGTTTGGTGGAGGTCGTGGTGAGGTATTAGCCAAAAGCTACAGGAAGTGGAGATTTGTTTAAAGTTGTATGCTTAGACTTTGAAAATTTCCATGAATTTTGCAACTTACTCCATAGTAGATTCATGTTTGTTATATAATATAAAATTTTTTTTAAACTTACACTTACAGTGTGGTGATTAATACTCTGGGAAGATTCTGCAGTTTAACCTGATACTTGGAGTATCGCTGGCACTTCTCTTCATATTGCCAGGTGCAGGTGGCCTCATTTGAGAGGGAAAGTGTGGTAGATGACAGCCTGGACTTCGGAGACAGACAAATTAGAGTTCTTTCTCTGGATTCATTTCCTAGTATGTAGAACAGGGTTAATAATGTCTGCCTCATAGGATTTTGTGAAGATTTAAACCATATGGTGGATCAGGCACATAGGAAACATTTCGTGAGTTGTAGTGGCTATCATTAGTGCTATGCCCCTGTGATCTGTGATCTTTCTTTACTAGGGGGAATTTCTAATAATGTTCAGTGTTAAGAAGTAGTGGGGTGGCAATTTCTGAATTGCTTGCAAATGGCTGCTTTAATCAGTCATGCTCTTCCCTGAGAGAATTTTCCCTTGGGACTGCTGGCCATTTTCAGAGGTACATTAACTCCCTCACCGGAGTGTCATTCAGTATATTACCAGGTGCATCCTGTGGTACCCCCTGAGGCCACCAGGAATCCATGCAAGTCTTTGAGACTAACTGCCTAGAGTGGACTGAACCAGTAGCTGTCTGGTTGTTTTTTTTTTCTTGTTGTTGTTGTTCAATTAACCAAAAAAGTTTGGTTTTTAGTACATTAACATTTTTAAAGAACCTATTATATGCTGAACGCTGTGCTTATCTCCCAGATTTCTTGAGTTTAAGCAATGCAGAGTAATAGGGCCTGTGGCATACAGTATCCTGGCTGGATTGCTGCATTTTCTAAATGCTTAAATATTTCCAGTTTACACCCTGGGAGTGGGTTAGTCACTGGAAAAATGACATTTATTTTATGACAGTGATAAACAGCAGTATTAAGTGTAACCTTTTAATAATTTATGACAATATATGAAAGAGGACACAAGACAGTTTTCCTTATTTTATGAATGAAACCTTGAGGCCTAGCAAAATGGCATGCCCCAAATCATTTAAGTAATGACAGAACTGGGTCAAGGGCCCAGGTCTTTCGACCTTTGTATGTTGTATTCTGTCAATTTTCTTATTTAAAAAAATTACCTATTATTTTGGAATAGGAAAACTGGGAGAAAGATTATGTTACTCAGGAACCAATGTGTAATCATTAGAGTTCTCATCTTGGAATCTGTGAGCTCCACTTCTCCCTTTAAAATCAGTAACCATTACTTTCTTTTTACAGACAAAACAAAACCAATGAGGAGGGAATATAGTTTGAAGCTGTTTTGTGTTTTTATCCTGGAAGAGAAGGATCATATAATTCTAGTATGTTAAATGAGTAGTTTCAATGTAGGGATAATCTTTATAGACACAGTTTAGCCCTGCCAAAAGTCTGTTTATAATGGAGAAGAGTAAATGAAGAAACTTACATTTTGCATTACTGAGTGAGCTTTTCTTTCTCTTTTCTCCTGAATAGGAAAGGAAAAGGCCAAGGCATCAGTGTATGAAGACCGCTAAGACAATCCTGAATGCAGTTGTGAATGGCATTGCTGCTAGGCTTCTCCTGCAGATCATCTGAAATGAACCTCTCTTATTGATTTCTATTGGCCTAGAGCCAGGAGCAGTGGATTCAGTTGACTCTCAGAGTAAAAATAAAACAGTCCTGGTTGTCATCACCATAAACATATGGACCAGTGTGATGATGAAATGAGATGAGGCTCCGCAATGGAACTGTAGCCACTGCTTTAGCATTTATCACTTCCTTCCTTACTTTGTCTTGGTATACTACATGGCAAAATGGGAAAGGTAAGAAAAATGACTTGGAAAATGTGCATGAAATGTACTAGGCTTTTTGCTTCCTTAAGGTGCCTAAATGCTTAGGTCAAATACCCTGGCAACCTGCATGTTACATGCTATCTGCTGGCAGTTTCTTTCTGATACAAAAGTGAAACAGTATTCTTGGACAGAGGAGACAGAATTTCTAATTCCAACGGGGTTTGTTTTGTTTTCAGTTTCTTATAATTGTACTTGGAGAAACAGATACTGATCAGTGGTTTATAGTATACGTGACAGCCAAGTTTAATAATAAAGACTTTTGTTTTGGCATTTTGTTCTTTTTACTAAACATAATAAGTGCTTAATAAGCTTCTTTGTACTGAGTGTTGTATAAAACACTTAAAAGGACACAATTAGTGCCTTCGTGAAATTTACATGCTAGTTATGCTAATGATTGGGTACTATGTAGTTAATGATTTAAACTGCATGCATTGACAGATTACTCCTTAGGCAAAAGTATTTAAGAGGGGATGAGTGGCAATTCTGATTGGACTATTGAAACATTTTTAAAAAATTAATTATGTTTAGACAATTAAACTGTGTTTTAAAGAGAAGCTATCTGTTCATTGATTGGAATTACATAATTTAAGGATAATGTAATTTTTTTTTAATTGAAGAGAAACTACTTGAAGTAGATTCCTACCCATACTTCTTACTTGTCTCCTTACCTTTGATTAATCTAAGGAATGTTGATGATGAGAAGAAAGTAGAAATGTTGAGGTGGTTGCATCATTAGTTTGTTAGAGTAGCTGTCATCACCTGGGCTACTTGAAGGTGCTGTTGCTGATGTTGTTTTACTGACTCATGACGATAACTGAAAAGACTGCTTTGTGACTTTATTGTTTTCTTACGTGTGTTTACATCCATGTCTGTATATACATATTGCATATGTATATACCTGGATGTCCATGTATATGTTAAAAAAGCTGATATAAGTAAAACCATGCTCTGTGCTTTGAGCAAGTAGAGTCTTTTCCCATTCTTTGTCTTTCTCTGAGTTGGGCTCTAATTTTGGGGAGAACTCTTGGGGGAAAATGAATGAAAAACTTGCTAAAGTCCTTTTTTCTTTATATACAGGTATGTACATTTTAGAAATCATGTTTGTATTGTACCAAATGAAGAGACTTAATCAGGAAGTGCTTTGTTTTTGTTTGTTTTTGAGGCAGAACCTTGCTCTGTTGCTTAGGCTGAAGTGCAGTGGCAAATTCTCGGCTCACTGCAACCTTTGTCTCCCAGGTTCAGGCAATTATTTTGCCTCACCCACAGGAGGAGCTGGGACTATAGGCATGTGCCACCACACCCAGCCAATCAAGAGATACTTTGAATAGTAAATTTAATCAAACTATTGATTGTCCCTGACATGAATAAAACAAATGACTGGCTATTAAAAGTCTACTTATGAAATAAGAGGGTTGATGATCAGAAAAGCATATGGATTTTTTTCTTATCAGGAAACTTATTCAGAGAATTATGGTAGTGGAGAATGTTATTTGAAAGATTAGAAGTCTTGGTATCTCCATTTCATTTTTCTTGTTGCTTATGTAAAGGCCTTATAAGCATCATTATTATTCTTTTTATTAAGCTATCTTTAGAATGAAAATTAATTAAAAAAAATAAAGATTCTTTCACCACGAAGTGTTAGATGCACATACACAGTCTGTTCTCTTTGATCATCACTCTGAATAGCTCCATAATTCTTTTTTGCAAGCTTCTACTCTGTTTTTCTACTTAGTGTTTTTTTCCAGACTCTTCCAGGTATCAACACAGGTTTCTGGTTAGGGTTACATAAAATCTCCTGTGTTAAATGTTATCATTTCTGTAACCACTCAAATTGTTGGGCATTTGTATTCTTTCTAGAGAGTTCTGGCAGTCAGACAGCCTGGATTTTCCAGAGAGGTCCTGATTCCAGAGATTCAATTCTAATGTACCCATAAACCACGTGCTCTGATTTTTATTTTGAAGGTATAATTTATATAACCTTTGACATTGCTAGACTGATGGGTTTTTTTTTTTTCATTAATTCATGGGTCCTTTACAAGTACCTGTCTTGCACCTAACCCTATATTATATGCTATTAATAAGAAAAGCAGTAAGTAATTTTATGCCTTTGAGCAGCTCAGGGACTGGTGAGGGAAACATACCTGTAAACAAAAATACCATCAGATAGAATTAGATGGAAACAATAACAATACTTGCCTGTAAGTATATTATATGTATTTTGATCCTCATAACAACCATGGGAGATATTATCCCCTTTCTGTAAATAGAAAAACCAAGGCAGAGTGACTGAAAAACTTACCAAGGTCATATGTTAAGTAGTGGAGTTAAAGTTTGAATTCAGGCAGCCTAATTCAAGACCTTATGCTCTTAGCTGTTGGTCTGTTGCCCAGAAGAGCAGAGGCAGAAACTGCTAATTCTTCAGGTGTTTTACACAGGAGGTGGAATGTGACGGAT
The DNA here is from genome assembly GCF_030222135.1 of Aotus nancymaae. Taxonomy (NCBI): domain Eukaryota; kingdom Metazoa; phylum Chordata; class Mammalia; order Primates; family Aotidae; genus Aotus; species Aotus nancymaae. Next base: position 2,804,065 of record NW_026988546.1, on the reverse strand, counting down.
GAATGTGAAGGCCAAGCCAGGCAGAGTGGGGAACACTGGGCATATTAGGTACAGGGAACTGCATGTGCAGCTACAAGTTCTGAAGGGGAGTAGAGTATTCATCCTTTGGAATTGTGAGATGCTCATTAGGACCAGCACAGAACTCCTAGGCTCTCTCAATGTTTAGCTGGTAATCATGGTACAGTTCCTAGAAGTACTGGTTTGACATGGTCCTCATTTATCACTTGAAAGAATACATGAGCTGGTCCACAGGATTGGCATAGAGTTGGGAGTATGTCAGGAATCCTGCCAGGGAAGCTGTGGTTCAAGACAGAGTAACAGTTTCAGCAGATACCAGCATTCCCACAGACAATTGAGGCAGATTTCCAATTATGTGGAAGGACACATTAGGAAAGTTGTAGGTGGGTATTGTGAGAGTGGGGCAGGAGTAGTTACATGTCTCTTGCTGGGAGGAGCAGGACTCCTGATGACCCTCGTGCTGTGGTCTGGTGCAATCTAGACCCTGGGTGAGACTGATGAAGCAGTCATAGATCCCTACCATGGGGACAGAGACTGGCATTACTTTGCAGTACGTGATCCAGTGGTGCTTAGTAAACATTTAATAAACATTTGTTAGATAAATGATTAATTCCTTCAGCAAAAATGTATTTAAACATTTTTAAACAGCTTTATTGAGATATAATTTACCTACTCTACAATTCACCATTTAAAGTGTACAATTAATTGTTTTTGGTATATTCACAGATACATGTATCCATCACTACAGTCAATTTTAGAACATTTTTATTACCTCAAAAAGAAATCCTGTACCCTTTCACTGTTACTGCCCTAACCCCTACCTCCCTCCCCTTCCTTGCCTTCCTAGGGGTTAGGCAACCACTGATTTTTCTGTCTATAGATTTCCCTGTTCTGAATTTTCAGATAAATCGAATCATATAGTATGTGGTCTTTTGTGACTGTCTTCTTTCACTTCGTGTAATCTTTTCAAGGTTCATCCATGTTGCGGTAGATCAATTCACAGTGGGGTTACTTTACATAGAAGGGATGTGCGCTTCGTCCCTTCTTACAGCTGAATAATGAATGGTCCCTTGTATGATACACCACACTGTTTATCTATCCATCTGCCAGTGAACTTTGGGTTGTCTACACCTTTTGGCTATTACGATTAATGCTGCTATAAACATTCAGGTACATGTTTCTGTGTGGATATGTGTTTTTATTTCTCTTGGATATTTACCAAGGAGGGGAATTGCTGGGTAATATCATAACTCTTACTATGTTTAATCATTAGAGGAATTACCAGACTTTTTCAAAGTGATGGGACCTTTATACATTCTTACTCTTTTACTTCAATCTGTTTATCTTTGAATTTAGTGTGTCTCCTGTAGACAACATATAGTTGGATCATGCTTTTAAAATCCAGTCTGACACTCTCTGCATTTTTTGTGTTATATATTCATATATAATGCTGTTATTGATATGGCTGGATTCATTTCTGTCATCTGACTTTTGTTTTTCCTGTGCCTCATGTCTTTTTTGTTCCTGTGTTCTTCCCTTGTTTTTTTTTTTTTTCAATGATTGAATTCTAATGTAGCATTTTTATTTCATTAATGACTTTTCACTACTGTTGAGTAATTTTAGTAGTCTCTCACCTTATAAAGAATCAGCTTTAGATTTTTACTAGCTTAATTTTACTACTATATAGGAGTATTACTCCTATGTATGTCTATTTCCTTTTATCCCTTTGGAGGGTATTGTTATACATGTTACATCTGTTAATGTTGCAAACCAAGCAATATATTGTTATAATTACTATTTTTATGTGTTATTATTTCCTTAGCCCATTACAGTTTTATTTCCACCTACCTCCTCTGTGCTATTATTGGCAATTATATTACTGATATTTTTGTACATGTTATAGATCCAGCAGTGAATTATATAAATATTTTATACAATTGGCTTTTTAAATCAGTTAACCGAAAAAAGAAAATATTCACTAATAGTGTCTATTCTAATTTCATAACTATTGCTGCTCTTTTTGTGGATTTGAACCACCATCTGGGGTCACTTCCTTTCAGCCTGAAGAATTTTCCCTTAGCATTTCTTATAAGGCATGTCTGTTCACAATGAATTCCCTCAGTTTTTGTTTATTTAGTTATGTCTTTATTTCACCTTTATTTTTTAGAGACAGCTTTTCTGGACATAGGATTATTGGTTAACAGGGGCTTTTGTTGTTTTTGAACACTGTGTTATTGCATTGCCCTTGTCCTCTATTATTTCTGCTGAGAAGCTATAAATTTTATGGGAGTTTCCTTGTAAGTGATGTCATTTTTTTCTTGCAGCTTTCGAGGTTTTCTTGTGTTGGACTTTTATCATTTCTGCCTCATTTCCTGTGTTTGTGGGTCTCTTTTTATTGACCCTGTTTGGAGTCTGTTGAGCTTCCTGGATGACAGCGTATTGTTTTTCAGTAAATTTGGGAAGTATTAAGTCATTATTTCTTTGAATGTTTTTTCTTCTCCTTTCTCTCTTCTTTCCTTCTGGTATTCCCGTTACACATGTGGTAGTGTGCTTAGTGGTGTTCCACCTTTCTTTGAGGCTTTGTTCATTTTTATTCATTTTTTTTCCCCTTTTGAGCTTACATAATCTCTACTGTCCTGTCTTCAAGTTTGGTAATTCTTTCTTCATTGTGTTCAAATCTGTTGTTGAGGCAGGTATTAGGGTTCTTCAGAGAAACAGAACACACAAACACACACACATACACACACACACACACACACACACACACACACACACACACACAAAAGAAGATTTATTATAGGGATTGGCTCATGTGATTATGGAGGCTGAGAGGTCCCAGTATCTGGTGCCCGCAAGCTGGAGGACCAGGAAAGCTAGTGGTGTAATTCAGTCTGAGTCCAAAGGCCTGGAGATAAAGGAGCCAATGATGAAAGTCCCAGTCCATGGTCAAAGACCTGAGGACCAGGTGTGCTGATGTTTGAGGGCAGCATATCCTGGCTCAGACCAGAAATAAATTTGTCCTTTTTCCACCTTTTTGATCTACTCAGGTTCTTAATAGATTGGATGATATCACCCGCGTTGGTGAGGGTGATCTTCTTTCCTCAGTTTACAGATTCAAATGCATTAATCTCCTCTAGAAATACCTTCACAGACATATTCAGAAATAATATTTTACCAGCCCTCTGGGCATTCTCTAGCCCTGTGAGATTGACACATAAAATGAACCATCACAAAGTCCTCTAGTAAATTTTTACTTCTATTATTGTACTTTTCAACTCCAGAATTTCCATTGGTTTTTTTCTTAAAATTCTCTCCTTATTGACAGATTGTGTTTGATGCCACTTTGTCATACCTTCTTTTACTTCTTAAATTTTCTTTTAGTTCTGTGAGTGTATTTATAATGGCTGATTTGAAATCCTTTTAAAAATAAATCCTGGCTGGGCATGGTGGCTCACGCCTGTAATTCTAGTACTTTAGGAGGCTGAGGCAGGTGGATTGCTGGAGGTCAGGAGTTCGAGACCAGCCTGGCCAATATGGCAAAACCCCATCTCTACTAAAAATACAAAAATTAGCTGGTGGTGAGGACCTGTAATCCCAGCTATTTGGGAAACTGAGGCAGGGAGAATTGCTTGAACCCGGGAGGTGGAAGTTGCAATGAGCCGAGATCACTCCATTGCACTCCAGCCTGGGTGACAAAGGTAGACTCTGTATAAATCAGTCAATCAATCAATCAGTCAGTCAATCTAACATCTAGTTCATCTAGTTGAACTCCCAGGCAGTTTCTGTTACCTGCTTGGGTTTTTTCCTGCTTTGGTGTATGGGTTGTATTTTTCTGTTTCTTTGAACATTTCATAATTTTTTATTGGAAACTGGACAGTTAAGAAAAGTATATTTTAGCAACTCTGGGTAGTGAGATCCCCTTAACCTGTTATTATTTGCTGGTTTATTTGTTTAGGGCTAGCTGGAGCTTCAGGTCTTGGTTTGGCCACAGTCACCCTGAGATACCCCTTGTTATTTGTAGGGCTCTCTCTTCCTCTTTCTAAGACTCCTACACTAATTGCCAGATGATTGTTTTATTGTTTACACCAATGCCCTGGGGCATAAATTCTGCTACAAACTAATTAAATTGTGGTTCCTTTATTTTTTCTTTTTCGCCTATAATGTATTCTATGTTAAAATTATGGTTCTGTTGAAGAAATAGTGTCTGAGGTCAGTGTCCGATATTTGTCTGACCCCAGGAGGACTCTTCCTTGCCGCCTCTTTTGCAGGTTCTCTCCTGCAAGCTAGCGCCCACACTCCAGGCTGTATCTTCACTAGAGCCACAATTCTCCCCATTCTCTCACCACAACTTCCACTGTTTTTGAAAGGGCTCTTAGGCCCAAACTTCTCCCGGCACTGTTGCAAATGAAGCCCTTTCTTTGGGAAGAGATCAGGAACTGTTTTATGGCTCCAGGCAAGATTTCTGAGTCTTGAGGTGGGACTGAGGATAATGACAGGTTTTTCTCTGAGTGACAACCCCACTCTAGGAGCTGAGCACTAAGTGGAGAGGCCAGAAGGTTGAAGTTCTTGTGGCTCTGCCTTTCTAAGTGTGGAACCACCGCCTCACAAGCCCCATGAAGGGCTGTCAGGGCCTAATATTCTTATCACACTGCACCCGAGGTGGAGCCTTCATTCCATCAGCGAGGGTTGGGTGGAGTAAGGCAACCCCCACATCTCAATTGCACTTGCCTAGGACTTAACCTTAGCTACAGGCAGCTGGAGACAGCAGGAGAAAGGTTAAGTCCTGCTTCTCCCAGGATGAAATCCCGCAGCATGGAGCTGGAGAGCAAGGGAGCCCTATGTTCTTGGCTGATGTAGTCTGGAGTGAGATCTCTACCTCATTGCTCGGGGAGAGGAGAGCGGGGAATGATCTTGGTTCAAACACTGTACTCTTACCTTTCACACTGAATTTTTATAGATTTTCTTGTATAGATGTTTCTTCATTTGCTATTTGTCCTTGAGACAATTTTCAGGTACTCTTAAGAGGTTTTTAAAACAATGATTTTCACTAGTTGCACTGCACAGAGGTTCAGCAGAGCTTATGCTGTTGCGTTGGAAGTGGAGCTCCAAAAATATTTTGAAAATGCTTTATTCATTACCAGATGTCATCAGATTTAATACACCATTAGATGCACCATGATTGTAAAGTACTGCTAAGCAGGAAAAGCAGCTGCTGATTAAACTATGACATGCCATCATGTGTAAGAGTCACCTTGATTTCAGATGGTGAAATATGGGGGAAAATGTGTACCTTTGAATCAGTAGACTATAGTATCTTCTGAGAAAACACTTACTGCTAGGAAAGATCAGATCCATATCCTGTTAGCTATAACAACAGAAATACCAAACGAAGCATTTTATTGAAAACCATGATTCTTCTTTGTAAACAAACAGTGAATGAAAGTTTTTAGATTTGTTTTTCTTTACAGAATAAGCAAAGCTGCTTTCAAATATGATACAAGAAAAAATTAATACTAAGTCTTTTGGAACACACCATCATCATTCTGGCTTGCTGAAACTGTCGACCTGTGTTTGTTGAGTGCCTTCTGTGTGCCAGGCACTGTTTGTGGTCTGGGATGCATTATTAGCAAACAAGTTAGAGGAATATCCCTGCTGTAGTGTTGGAGAGGAGGGAGGAGAGAGCTGCAAAACAGTAAATTAAACTGTAAGTTGAACAGCAGTAAATGTGTTTTAAAAAACTATTTTGAAATACTTTTAGATTTACAATAAATGTACAAAAATTGTACACAGATTTCCCTTATACCCAGCTTCCCTCAATATTAACAACTTATATATGACCAGAGTAGTATAATTTTCTAAACCAAAAAATTAACTTTGATTCAAAATTATTAACTAATCTACAAACCTTATTTGAATTTCACTGGAGTTCCCACTAACGTCCTTCTGTGCCAGGGTCCAATCTAGGATCCCATGTTGCTCTCCCAGGGTGCAGTCTAGGATCCCACATTGCATTTAGTTGTCATGTCCTCTTAGTTGCTTCCAGTATGGGAAATTTCCTCCATCTTTTTTTTTTTTGAGATGGAGTCTCACTATGTCTCCCAGGCTGGAGTGCAGTGGCGCGATCTCGGCTCACTGCAACCTCCACCTCCTGGGTTCAAGCAGTTCTCCTGCCTCAGCCTCCCTAGTAGCTGAGATTACAGGCGCCTGCTACCACACCAGCTAATTTTGTATTTTTAGTAGAGATGGGGTTTTGCCAGGTTGGCCAGGCTGGTTTTGAACTCCTGACCTTAGGTGATCCATTTGTTTTCCTAGGCTTCCCAAAGTGCTGGGATTATAGGTGTGAGCCGCCGTGCCCAGCCCTTTCTTTGTCTTTTATGTCCTCGACAGTTTTGTGGAATGCCCCTTAATTTGAATTTGCCTGATGATTTCTCTGGTTATGTTGAGGCGTAGCCGGCCCTCTGTATACACAGATTGGACCAACCACGAATCAGAAATGTAGTTAGGTTTACAATGTTTGTGTCTGTACTGAACATATACAAACTTTTTTTGTCATCATTCCATTAAAAAATAGAATAACAGCTATTTATATAGCATTTATGTTATATTCATTATTGTAAATAATCTAGAGGTAATTTAAACTAGACAAGAGGCTGTGTGTAGGTCATATGCAAAGACTGTGTCTTTTTTTTTTTTTTTTAACATTTGTGTTCACCAGTTTAATATATAGTAAAGAATATGATAAAGGATATAGATGAACAACTAGATGAGGAGGTTCAAAAGGGTGAGGAGCTTCTGTTCTCATGGGATTTCTGGTGCACCACTTTTGTATTCAACAACATGAAAGCTCTACAAACCCCAGAGTTTCAGGATTTTTATGAAGACATTATCACATAGTCCTGACCAATTATTAACTCCATTTTGAGCCCCTCTTTTCCCTTTTTAGGGAATGGGGCTGAGAGTTTCTTTTTTTTAATTGCATTTTAGGTTTTGGGGTACATGTGAAGAACATGCAAGATTGTTGCATAGGTGCATACGTGGCAGTGTGATTTGCTGCCTTCCTCCCCTTCACCTATATCTGGCATTTCTCCCCATGCTATCTCTCCCCAACTCCCCACCCCCTGCTGTCCCTCCCCTATTTCCCCCCAACAGACCCCAGTATGTAGTGCTCCCCTCCCTGTGTCCATGTGTTCTCGTTGTTCAACACCCGTCTATGAGTGAGAACATGCGGTGTTTGATTTTGTGTTCTTGTGTCAATTGTCTTATTCAGAGACTTGAGCATCTGCAGATTTTGATATCCTCAAAGATATTGGAACCAATCCCCCTTGAATATCAAAGGACAACTCTAATGCATTTTTGGCAAGAATACCACAGAAATGATGTTGATGTTATGTCCTTTTTTTTTCTTTCTTTTTTTCTTTTTTTTTTTTGAGATGGAGTCTCGCTCTGTAACCCAAGCTGGAGTATAGTGGTGCAATCTTGGCTCACTGCAACCTCCGCCCCCTGGGCTTAAGCTATTCTCCTGCCTCAGCCTCCCAAGCAGCTGGGATTACAGGCACCTGCCATCACAGCCAGCTAATTTTTGTATTTTTAGGAGAGACGGAGTTTCTCCATGTTTTTCAGGCTTGTCTCAAATTCCTGACCTCAGGTGATCCACCCGCCTTGGCCTCCCAAAGTGTAGGATAATATGCGTGGGCCATCGCACCTGGTCTCCTCTTTTTTTCTTTTTGAAACAGGGTCTCACTCTGTCACACAGGCTGGAGCAAAGTGGTGTGATCATGGTTCACTGCAGCCTTGACTTCCTGAGCCCAGTCAGTCACCTCACCTCAGCTTCCAAGTTGAGGGAAGGATCACAGACATGCACTACCATGCCTAGCTAATTTTTAAAATTTTTTTGTAGAGGCAAGGTCTCACTGTGTTTTCCAGGCTGGTCTCAAACTCCTGGGCTCAAGCAATCCTGCTGCCTCAGCCTCCCAAACTGCTAGGCTTACAGGCACAAGCCACCATACCCTGGCTGTAGCCTTCGTAGCACATTGTACCAGGAGGTATGTGATGATGATGTGTCTTGTTACTGCTGATGTTTGCTTCGATCACTTGGTTGAAGTGGTGTCTGATAGGCTTTTCCACTGTAAAGTTACTATTTTTGCCATTGTAGTTAATAAGCATTTTGTGGGAGCCAATATCCTGTTTCTCATCATACTTTTACCTACAAATGTTAACATTATTTGATAATTTTTGCCTGCAGCAATTTTTTAAAACTTTAATTTTAAGTTCAAGGGTACAAGTGCAGATTTGTTGCCTAGGTATACTTGTGTCATGGGGTTTGTTGTACAGATTATTTCATCACCCAGGTATTATACCCATTAGATATTTTTTCTGATCCTCTCTCTCCTTACACCCTACACCCTCCAAAAGGCTCCAGTGTGTGTTGTTTCCCTCCGTGTGTCCATATTCTCATTTAGTTCCCACCTATAAGAACATGGGGTATTTGGTTTTCTGTTCCTGCATTAGTTTGCTAAGGATAATGGCCTCTGGCTCCATCCGTGGCCCTGCAGAGGACATGAACTTGTTCTTTATTTGTGGCTGCCTGCAGCAGTTCTTACTGTGGTGTTTGCCAAATGTAACTTTCTATTTCCATCATTTATTCTGTACTTATAAATTAACTGGAATTCCACTGAAAGGAAGAGATGTCTCTCTCCCTCATTTCTTTTTTTTTTGAGTTGAAGTCTAGCTCTGTCACTCAGGCTCGAGCACAGTGGCGCAATCTTGGCTTGGCTCACTGCACCCTCCGCCTCCCGGATTCAAGTGATTCTCGTGCCTCTACCAGCTGAGTAGCTGGGATTACAGGCGTGTGCCACCATGCCCAGCTAATTTTTTTGTATTTTTAGTCGAGACAGGTTTCACCTTGTTGACCCGGCTGGTCTTGAGCTCTTGACCTCAAGTGATCCACCTGCCTCAGCCTCCCAAAGTGCTCGGATCATAGGCTTGAGTCACCATGCCTGGCCCTCCTTCATTTCTTTCTTTCTTTTTTTTTTTTTTTGAGACAGAGTTTCGCTCTTGTTACCCAGGCTGGAGTGCAATGGCGCGATCTCTGCTCACTGCAACCTCTGCCTCCTGGGTTCAGGCAATTCTCCTGCCTCAGGCTCCTGAGTAGCTGGGATTACAGGCACGCGCCACCATGGCCAGCTAATTTTGTATTTTTAGTAGAGACGGAGTTTCACCATGTTGACCAGGATGGTCTCGATCTCTTGACTCTGTGATCCACCCGCCTCGGCCTCCCAAAGTACTGGGATTACAGACGTGAGCCACCGTGCCCGGCCATTTATTTCTTTCTTATTTCTTTATGTAAGTATGAACTCATGGATATCCATTTAATTCCATGGGTTATGATTCTTTATTATAATAACTTATTTTGTTGTTTCAATTGTCTCAGAGGTGGCCTTCCTCAAATTGGCTTCTGAGCCTTTTGTTGTGCCCCTATCATTTTTTAAAAATTTATTGAGTGAAATTAACAAAATTAACCTTTTTAAAATAAACAATTTAGTACATTCACAGTGTTGTAGAACTACCACCTCTATCTAGTCTCCATCATTTTTAGAGCCATTTTTTACTTTCTGGTGCCATAGCATGCTCCAGGCTTGTCTCGTATTTTATATACCCCACCTCTGGAAGCAGTCATTTTTCCAAGGAGCCTCTAGTTCCTTTGAAGAATGGAGTCTTGGTGTGTTCATTCCTACTGTGGCATCACCATTTCCGGTCTCTCTCAGTGCACAGAGCAAGGGGAGACATGCACATGTGCATAGATAGCATCCCCAGCTATTTCCATATCCACCTGCGTTTCTTTAAACACCATGAATTCATAGTGATCCCTCAGATTTTAATCGAATACTGTAGCATCCATGCTAGTCTCCTCTTTTCCTTATTTGTAAGTCCGGTCTCTGACAGTAAAAAATACGGCTCCTATTATCCCAATATAATTACTTATGCTCATTCCCAGTATATACATACAATAGTTTCAGAATTCTAACCCATACACAGGTGAAAAGTAAATTTACTAGGGTGCAATATTTGTGTACAGTTCTTTTTGTATTTAGTCTTGTAATATACATATGCTATTTTCTAAAGTTACTTAGCTTATATTTTAGTCACTTCTTCTTCTGTGTGGTTATGTTATTCATTTATAATATATTTAGGTCCATGTATTACTGCTTGTATTCAGTTTTGGGTTTCTCTCATGTCCTGTTAATTGCAATCATTTACATTTTGGATATGTGAAACATCTTGGTTCTGACTCAGAACAGTAAAAAAGGTATGCTGAGAGATATGTCTCATCTCATTCCTACTGTCCCAGTTTTATTTTTTCCTTCTTTCTGCCCAGTTACCATCCATCCATTGTAGGTATTCAATCTCACTATTTTCTGGTTTATCCTGCCTGGATTTATTTTGTATTTTTAGCATAGACAGGGTTTTGCCATGTTGGCTAGTCTTAAGGTCTTGAACTCCTGACCTCAAGTGGTCCACCCGCTTTGGCCTCCCAAAGTGCTGGGATTACAAGCATGAGCCACTGTGCCTGGCCTACAGGCTTTTTTCTTTTTTAAGATTAGTGTTAGCCTTAATTTTTTTTATCTAAACCATGGTAAATCAAGAATTTAATTTTTGGGAGAAAACTCTAGTTGCCAATTATGTTGTAAACACGAAAGTCTGAGGATAGAGTTGATTTGATTAACATTTAAATTTAAATAACGTACTTGGGAAAAGTAGATTCTGTCTCTTTTTTTTGCTGAAGCATATTTTGTATGTCTATTAAACTTAATAGTTAGTTTTTAAAACCTAAAGATAAAGGCCAATCTTTTTTTTTTTCTTTTGAGACATGGTCTTGCTCTGTTACCCAGGCTGTAATGCAGTGGTGTGATCTCAGCTCCCTGCAGCCTCTGGGCTCAAGCGATCCTCCCACCTTAACCTCTTGAGTACCTGGGACTACAGGTGCATGTCACCACACCTGGCTAATTTTTATTTTTTTTTTTAGTAGAGATGAGGTCTCACAGTGTTACCAAGGCTGGTCTCAAACTCCTGAGCTCAAGCAATCCTTCTACCTTGGCTTCCTAAAGTGCTGAGATTACAGGCATGAGCCACTGTGCCTGGCCCAAAAGACCATTTTTTAAGAAGCCCTATTCTTTATCTTTCCAATAGGAATCTAGAAAGTAACTTAAAGCAAATTATAGTCAGCATTCATTTGGTAAAGTTTGTTTCCAGTTTCAATAGTAGTAAGTGTCCACATGTAAGGGTTTTGCCTTCCCTCCACAGTTGAGATGAGATGTTAAGATTTTCTAACCAAGATCATGCAGTGTTAGCGTGTGAATCCCTCTTCAGTTCAGTAGGTTTAGAAATTTACTGCATTAAGAGAAGTTTTTCTTTTTTAAGTAATGTTTTAAGTATAACAAAGATATAAAAACTGCACAAATCCCAAGTGTACAGTTCTATGAGTTGTCACAAAGGGGGCACACCTCAGTAACAAACTCCAGAAGTACAACATTTCAGCATTTCCTGTCTTTCTTGTATTTTGGTGTGCACATTGGTACCCAGTTATTTGAGTTGTCAGGTCATCAGCTTTTTAAAAAGGAGTCTTCCTCATGGTGTATCTCTGAAGGAGCCAGACAAGTGATGAGAGTAATTAGTGTTACTCGTGCGTTCATGGAGATGTGAACAGTGCTATGAGAGCATTGGGGTAGAAACAGCACATTCAGATGAGGGATTCTGGAAAGGCTTCTCACAAAAAGCGGCGTTGGAGTTGGTCTGAAAAGAAGATAGGAATTTAATGGGGGAGAAATGTATTCCCTGTGTTAATAGTGAAGGTGGATGTTGGATTGAACCAAAGAGTTGGCAGGTGGTAGTGTTTGGTCTGATGGATGCAGGTCCAGATGCACAAAGGATGGAGAAGAGCAGAGGAGACTGAGGGAATGAGGAAGGCAGGGACTGTCAGAGCTGGGAGCAGGGATGGTAACAGTAAAGTGGACGAGAGATCTGAAGGGCTCAGCATGAATTTGTGGTGAAGAGTGTCATTATCTTACTACTTTATCCTAAATGTTACTTAAACTATCCGGTTGGGTGTTGTGGCTCATGCCCATAATCCCAACATTAGGAGGGTGAGGCAGGAGGATCCCTTGAGATGAGCCTGCGCAACAAGATAAGACTCCATCTTTACAAAAAATGTAAAAATTAGACAGGTGTGGTAGCTTGTGTCTGTGGTCCCAGCTACTCAGGAGGCTGAGGTGGGAGGATTGCTTGAGGACTGGGTAGTTGAGGTTGCAGTGAGCCATGATCGATGCTAAAGTGGTACTTATGCATGTGCGAACACATGTCTTTTTTTTCTTTTGTAATTTACTTAAGTGGATAGCTGATTTTTTTTTTAACTTCAAACACTTCAAAATACAAAACAAATACAAATGTTGTAAAACTACCATATTTATATTTAAACTTATTAGTTATCAATACCATGGGCTTTTTCATTAATTTCTTTGTCTCTGAACCTTCCTAAGGTTAATAGTAACTCTTATTTTGATACCTTTCTGAGATTTTAGAAATCTTACCAAGCTGGAAAATAAAAAAGTAAGTGCCTTCTGGGACCATTTGTGTCAAATGTGATCAGGATTATTGACTGAGCATTGATTGGGGCCAGGAACCTGGTTGCTTCCCCCAACATAATTTAAATTTAAATCTAGGCTAATTGTTGTCTGGGTCCTTTTTTTTTTTTTTGCAATTAAATTTTTTAGTTTAATGAGGACTTTTGAGCTCAAATTTATCATATAGATTTTATTTTTTCCCAGGCTGGTGTTTCCCCTATGGGATAGCATTTCGTATTGACCACTTGTAATTATATCGACTTAGTAGAGAGATTGCAAACTTAAATATTTCTTGTTGGAATCTTCTGATTAGAAGGCCACTTAGAGTATTTTTTTTTCTTCTCACACAAGAGATCTAGTCTAGGATCTTGATTATCTTGATTATTTTAGGACAGATCATTGATTTTTTTTTATAAAACCCAACTTCTTTCTTTTTTTTTTGAGACTGAGTCTTGCTCTGTCACCCAGGCTGGAGTACAGTGGTACGATCTCGGCTCACTGCAACCTCCGCCTCCCGCGTTCAAGTGATTCTTCTGCCTCTGCCTTCCAAGTAGCTGGAACTACAGGCACACCACCACACCTGGCTAATTTTTGTGTTTTTAGTGGAGACGAGGTTTCACCAGGTTGGCCAGGCTGGTGTCAAACTCCTGACCTCATGATCCTTCCACCTTGGCCTCCCAAAGTGCTGGGATTACAGGGGTGAGCCACCACACCCGGCCTAACGCAACTTCTTTATGTGACCACTGTGCTTATCTTCCTCCCCACCTCCCCGTTCTTTTTACACTTCTTATTTTGCTCCAGAACTGTGGGTTTATATAGAACTTCCCTTTCCTTCCATCATTATTGCACAGACAGACAAAAGTTTCTGTATAAGCAGACATACTTATTAGAGGAAGGAAATACACAAGTGTATTGACTGTCTTCTACTTATTCAAATTGACAAAAAATTGCTGGGCACATTATTAGAGGAAGGAAATACACAGTTGTATTGACTGTCTTCTACTTATTCAAATTGACAAAAAATTGCTGGGCACAGTGGCTCACGCATATAATCCCAGCACTGTGGGAGGCAGAAGCAGGCAGATCACTTGAGTTCAGGAGTTTGAGACCAGCCTGGGCAACATGGTGAATCCACCTCCCTGCCCCTAGTTTGTACTAAAAATACAAAAATTAGCCAGGCGTGGTGGCACATACCTGTAGTTCCACCTTTTCAGGAGGCTGAGACTGGAGAATCACTTGAACCGGGGAGGTGAAGGTTGCAGTGAGGCGAGTTCCAGCCACTGCACTCCAGCCAATGTGATGGAGTGAGACCCAGTCTCAAAACAAAAACAACCCAAATTGACACAGAATTAATCATATTCCTTGTCTTTACCTTTTTGCTTTTCAACTTTTTTGGAATAACTTAACTTTTTTTGTTTTCAAATGTCTATCCACTAAATAGAATTTGTTTTCTTTTAATATCTACACTGTCACAAGCTGGCTACTGGGTACCATCTTAAGCTGTTTTCTTTGTCTCTTCTGCACTCTCCCCTGACATCCTTGAAAGCACTTGCATTCTTACCCTGTTTCCATGCTTGCATACCCATCCTGATTTTTATTTTTCTATTAGATGATGTGGAATTAACTATGTCATAAGAGTCCTAGTTCCTTTCACGAGGAGTTGTTTTAGAGACTTCAGAATTTGGGTGTCCATGAGGGTTAGTGATGGACAAAAGTGTTCCTGTTGTTTTTGGGAAATGGTCATTGATTGTTTTTTTTTCCAATTTAACCAGTCATGTTGCTATACTCTCCTTTCCAGTGAGATTTCATTGATTGCTAATACTTTGCTCTGTGTTGGTGAACTCCAGCTCACTAAAGCAGAGTTCTAATAGGACTGGAGATTTGCAGGGAAACTGGGCAGCTTGAACTTATTACTTAAAGGAGAATGTGAAAATTGTCATGGGCTAGGAAAAGAGTTTGCCAACTAGTTTATCTTTTGCTTTATGCTGTGGCAAATGGCCAGTCATGGCTTGAATTTACCCCTTTGTTTGTCCTGGCAAGCTTGCGTGTAGAGAGGCTTCTGTTGGCAGCTTGGTTGCTGTTTCAAAGTACCAAAAATGTTGAAAGACAATTCTTCACAAACCCTGTGTGTGAATTATGGAAAAAGGAAGTAAATGTTCCAGGAAATCTCATACTCCTAAACTGGATGTCCAGTGGTTTGCTACCATGTTAGGTTTTCCCCTTCTACTGGCTTGTTCTTTCATTAAGTTCATGTAAGGTAAACTTAAAAACTTGAACTTCAAGACTTGTCAAATATCTTATTTTTGTTGCGCCTCATAATTTGTATTTCTCTCAAGTTGTCTCTTTTGTAACTCTGCAACATTCCCCCCAAAATAGACAAAATCTATCACTTTTTCCATTCCTGTTTTCTCCCTTTTAAATCAGTAATAAAGTCCCATTTATTTGCAGACAGTTGTGCAGAGAAATAATAGAACCGATTGGACCTCCATTATTGCTGTATGCTGCTGTCATTGTTTTCATTTCAGGAGAAATAAGCCTGTAGCTTATAAACTGAAAATAAGCCTAGGGTTGGCATTGGGAGCAGTGAAGAGCACCCTTTGTAGACTGCCTTTTTCTCCGTGGTCTCATTTAGTCCGCACTGCAGCTCTAGGGAGGGAGGTCAGTACTAATATCCCTGTTTGACATGAAGACACTCAGGCAATTAGCAAAGTAGTTAATCTGGCTGTGTGAGATCACAAGAAAGTGATAGAAAGAAGGTATGAATCTAGGCTTGTCTAACTCTATGGTTGTATGAGAGCTGAGAGAGTCAGCTCTCAGGGAATGCCCAGGCCTCCAGGGCAGTAGAGCAGTGTTCCCTGGATGAGTCCACCACAGATGAGCTTCTGGAATGCTGAAGTTGTTTGTCACCCAATGTGATTTCTTTATATACTTTTTACAAAACTATCTTCTCAGCTAGTATTTAGTAATATTATTGCTCTATTGTTTCTGTTGCCTGTTTTTTAAGTGCACAATTTCAATTTAAGAAAGTTAGCACAAAACTAGTTTAACTTGATTGTTAAACAGCCAGTTTAACTGTTCTTTTTAGGTTAAAAAATCAATTCACACTGCCATTAGTTAAAGGATACTTCAATCATGCAAAAAAATCTGTTGTTTACTCCAGCAGAGTTCCCTTTAAAGGGAAGCATCTACATTATTGGTTGTTAGTATTTCTGGAAAAGGCACGTGTTAACTTGAGTGAGGCAATGGAGCTTTGTTTTGTTACTAAGTGTAACTGCTGAAGTGTCTTCCTAGCACAATGTGTGCCAAAGTTTAGGGCAGGTATAACTTTTTTTTTCTAGAAATAGTTACACATAATGTTAGACTTTAGGATTTCAGGTTTATTGTTTTGATGCAGAGGAGGGTACTTATAAATCTCAGACTTTTGATTAAAATAAAACACATTATCAGTGAGGATATCTAATTAGTAAATCTCATTAGTCTTATAAATTTTCCTTTTATCATGGATCTGAAAAGCAGCTTGTTGTAAGCTGCGCTCATTGACAGGGTGCAGTGGCTCACGCCTGTAATCCCAGCATTTTGGGAGGCCAAGGTGGGAGGATCCCATAAGCCCAGGAGTTTGACCCAGCCTGAGCAATATAGTGAGACCCCATCTGTTAAAAAAAACTGTGCTCACTAAAAGACTCCTGACATTGACTGCATCACAGGGGAGGATGTCATAGGCTTAACTTGTATATTTTGGTCTATTAAAGTAAACTTGAGGCAACTGGCAAAAAAAATTATAAATAGCTAGAAAATGTAGATTTACTGTATGGAACTTAAGTTACTTTGAAACCATTTTCTAAAAGCAAGTCTTAAAGGGTTAGGTATGTTGTGAAATGGTGGAATTTTTGACTTCTAACAGATGTCTCACTGTTTGGATTAAGTCATAGGGAAGATCCAGAAAGAACTCTTGAGGTTACACATGAGCAGCCTTGCTCTGGAATGCTAGGAATTGGTTCCTTGTCAGAAATTTAAAATTTAAACAATTTTAAATTTAAAAAAATTATACAGAAAAGTATAGTAAATGATACAGAAATACCTATATTTCTATTACTCAGATTTTTCATTTTATAAAAAAATTGAGACAAGGTCTTACTCTGTCACCTAGGCTGGAATGCAAGGGCATGATCTCAGCTCACTGTACCTCTGCCCCCAGGTTCAAGCGATTCATGTGCCTCAGCTTCCAGAGTAGCTGGGACTACAGGCACATGCCACCACACCTGGCTAATTTTTGTACTTACAGTAGAGACAAGGTTTTGCCATGTTCACCAGGCTGGTCTCGAACTCCTGAGCACAAGCAAGCCGCCTGCCTTGGCCTCCCAAAGTGCTGGGATTATAGGCATTAACCACTGTGCCCAGCCCAGATTTTTAATATTTACTTCTCGTCTTTTTTTTTTTTCATTTTTAATGAAAAACACATGACAGATCTCCCACCCAGTTTCCATCTCTGCTATCTTGCCTAGACTGAGACAAACCACATCATGTTGTGCACTCCTGTAGTGCATTTTTTATATGTTGATGTATGGATGTGAATATTCATTATGTATATATAAGTGTACATATATATAATTTTATGTATCTAAAAAATTTATGCAGATAATATTATGCCATGTATATTCTACATCTTAAAAAAAAATAAAAAAGAACAAATCTCAGACTGGGTGTGATGGCTCATGACTGTAATCCCAGCACTTTGGAAGGCCAAGGTGGGTGGATCACTTGAGGTCGAGAGTTCAAGACCAGCCTGGCCAACATGGTGAAACACTGTCTCTACTAAAAATACAAAAATTAGCTGGGTGTGGTGGCACACACCTGTAATCCCTGCTACTTGGGAGGCTGATGCAGGAGAATCACTGGCACCTGGGAGGCGGAGGTTGCAGTGAGCTGAGATTGCACCACTGCACCCCAGCCTAGGTGATAGAATGAGACTCCATGTCAAAAAATAAAAATAAAAAGTAAAAAAACCTCACATTATTTGATATTTCAGGGGAGGGACATACCTTGGTAGTTCCCACCCTACTATTTTTGCTGATGTCACTCTGAAGCCACTTTTTACACCATTCCATTCTCTAGTTCCTAGCAAGAATTGGGTCCAAATTCATCCAAACTGGCTATTGTCTAAAATTTTCATTCTTCATCACTCAAAAGCTTAACTGTGCTGGAGCATTTTGCTGGGTTTAGGTCATGACATAAAAGAGTAGACATGGCTTTTTTGTTCCTACATAGATGGCGTATAGCATTTAGGGCACAGTATCAAAACCCCTGTGTTATTATTTTTATAAATCTGTTCAATGTCTGCATTCGTTTTTCTCATTTTCAGCGTTTGGGCATACTGAGGTCTTTGTATTCAATAATGGGAATTTTATTAGTTGATTTTCATTAATTTCAGAATACTGCACAATCACCTAATCAGTTGTTCTACTATTTTTTTAAATGGACAATATTTATTTCCTCTGTAGTTAGGGTGATCATATGATTTACTGTCCGGAGCTGGGCACTTGAGAGTAAAGGGAGTACTGTTGACAGTCATGCTGTTGGCAGTCATGCTGGGTTAACGGTTATAAATTGGAACTGTCCGAGGCAAAGATAGCATGCAGTCACCCTATTCATGAAGTGAGAGGCAGTGGTAGAGAATGACTGGCCGTGCTCAGGTGGAACAAGGAGTCTGGATGCTGCTGCTGAACTCGCTTAGTTACGCTGGGTAATGAAGCTCCCTGAAATCTAGAACCATCATTCAGGATCATTATGAACCTCTGTACCTGAGAGAATCCAGGATCCAATGAATTAATCACACCTGTGAAGCCTGCACAGCATTGCAATTCATGCTTAAAGATAAAAGTACTTATAAACAGGAGAGAGGGCAAGCATTTTGCTGTGGCGATAATGAAAGGAAGTAATCTTTCGGTGTGCTGATTAAGATCTAGAAGCTCAATAAGCCCTCTTCTCAGGGGAACTTCTTGGAATCACGGTAACTTGGATTTCCTTATCAGAAAGCTAGAATTAATGATAAGGTAGAAACGGCACTCCAGAAGTCTTCCTGTCAAACAAACGCCTGGCTTAAAGGCGTTTGTTCCCATGTGTGAGTTGTGCCTATGGTGTACTCACCAGAAGTGTATTTGCTCAGCTGTGAAGGAGTAATTGAAGAATGACCTTATTGGTTTCAGCACATAAACTATTGCAATAATAAATTTGATCTTGAGGGAAATTTGCTAATCTGAGTTACAGGATATTAGTGGTTTATTGGCATAATGCTTTTTTATTCTCTAATTGAGACAGAATCTGGCTCTGTTGCCCAGGCTACAGTGCAGTGGTGTGATCATGGTTCACTGCAACCTCTGCCTCCTGGGCTCAAGCCATCCTTCCACCTTAGCCTCCTGAGTAGCTGGGACTACAAGACATGTACCACCATGCCTGGCTAATTTTTATTTTTTTAAGACAGGGTCTCCCTCTGTTGCCGAAGCTGGAAGGCAGTGGTATGATCACAGCTCACTGTAGCCTCGAGCTCCTGGGCTCAAGCAAGCCTCCCACTTCAGCTTCCCAAGTAGCTGGGACCACAGGTGCATGCCACCACACCCAGCTAAGTTTTGTATTTTTGGGGGGTAGAGATGGGGCCACACTATGATGCCCAGGCTGACTGGCTTTTTTATTGTTTGTAGATACAGGGTTTGCCATGTTGTTCAAGCTGGTCTCAAACTTCTGAGTTCAAGCAATCCACCTGCCTTGGCCTCCCAAGGTGCTGGGATTGCGGATGTAAGCCACTGTATCTGGCCAGCATAGTGCTTTTGATGCTTAAGTAGCTTTGTTCATATTGCTGTTTTCTCTCTTCAGCTCAGTTAATTTATTCATTCACCTAGTGTTTATTGAGCATGTATTAGGTGGTGATCTACTAGGCACTGGCAATTTCATGGTGAACAAGATAGGTGATGTCCTTGGTATATAGAGCCTATTTATAGAAATGCTAAGTTGGGGGATGTTGCGCAGTAATAGTTGAGCAACTAGGCGGACTGAGTTATTTCAGAGAGTGATGAATACTGACTACAAAACAAGCTAAGGTGGTGGTGAGTGACTGAGTTGGGAGTGATGACTGTTTAGATGCGAGTGATCATAGAATGCCGCTCTGAGGAGGTGACAGTTGAATTGAGACCTCAATAATAAGAAACCAGAGAGTTAGAGGGAA
Source organism: Aotus nancymaae (assembly GCF_030222135.1). Taxonomy (NCBI): domain Eukaryota; kingdom Metazoa; phylum Chordata; class Mammalia; order Primates; family Aotidae; genus Aotus; species Aotus nancymaae. The sequence goes on along the minus strand of NW_026988546.1, from coordinate 2,784,214 downwards.
GAGGGGTCCCAGCAGTGTCATAGCAAGTACAAAAGTCCTGAGGCCACAGTGAGCATGGCACTTAGGAGAATGTAAAAGAAAGCTAATGTGGCTAAAGCATTGTTAGGGATAGGGAGTGTCACGGGTGTGGTGAGAGATGAAGTCAGAAAAGCAGGCAGGGGCCAGGTCATACTGAACATAGAGGCCATGATAACACCTTTGGATTTTATTTCTCAGTAGGAAGCTTTATGCCCAGAGTGTACCACAGTCTGATTGACATTTTTCAGAGACTCCTCTACCTTTAAGGAGATGTTCTTTATCCGGTTGAGGAAGTTCCTCTCTGTTCCGAGTTTGCAGAAAGCCATTGCTTTTCCATATATATATATATATTTTACTATTTTTCCTCTATTTCCTTCTCTGCATGCTTGGGGGTATCCTATCCTCTGAGACCTCTCTGTTCAGTCTGTTCAGTTTTCCTCAATCTTTTTTCCCTTTGGACTTCAGACTCAATAATTTCTATAAATCTAGCATCAAGTTCACTAATTCTTCTGTCCTTCTGCCATCTGAAATCTGCTGCTGAGGCTTTCTAGTGAATTTTAATTTTAGTTGCTTTAACAACTAAATTCCATTTTGTTTTATATTTCCTGTCTCTCTATTTTCTCAATTCATTGAGTCAGTTTCCTCACATGGTCCTTTAGTTCTTTAAGTTGGTTTTATTCGTTCTCTTAACTTATTTATAGTAACTGTTTTGAAATCTTCATCTGCTGAGTATAGCATCTGGGAATACTCAGAGACCATTTCCATTGACTGCTAGAAATTTCTTTCCCCCTGAGTATGGGTCTTGCTTTCTTTTTTCTTTGTTCTCTTGTGCATTTTTGTTGACTACCATATATTTTAGGTAATGTATTGATGCAGTTCTGGATTCTTACATTATATTTTCTCAAGTGGATGGTGATTGCTTTATTTGCTCATTTGTTTAAGTAATTGGACTGGACTAAATCTCAAGTCTGTCTTTCCTGCTGTATCTGACTCTGGATATCTCTGTACTTCGGTTTTGATTCGGTTTTATTTTGAACTGGTTTTATTTCGTAGAGAGGTTGCCCCTGTGTCTGCATAGCATAGCGTTCAACAAAGATTGGTCAGAGGCTGTAGTGAAACACCTCGAGCCGCTAGGGCTCGCTTCTCTGCTGAGGAGCTGCCAGAGCACATGGTACTGCAAGCTGTTTTTGCGTGCGCCCCAGCTGTACGTTGCCCTGGTCTCCTTTTACAGTTCCTCCATGTGTGTGCATGCATGGGCTCTAATAACCAGGTGTACGTGGGTGGCATGGGCCTGCACTGCTCTCTGCTGTGCATGCTCAGAGCCTCAAGTCCACCTGGGATGTGTGAAGAGCTTTTTAAGCCCCCTACAGCTGTCTCACCCTCTAGGCTTCCCTGTGAAGTCTCTAGCTGGTATACCAGTCCATTGCTTTTCTCAGGTAGAACAGCAGCCTCAGGGATGCAGACCTCTAGCCCTCCATGCTGCTTGCCTGCCTCTGGGCTTGCTTCTGCCACTGACAACACTCTGAATTCAATGTGTTCCTGCCAGCAGCGGCAGCGAGTTTGCTAGTTTTCAAGGCTGCCCCACGCTTGTTAAATTTCTGAATTGACAGAGCTGGGGAGGAGAGAAGAGGGCGGCTCCTGGCAGGAAAGTCATGGACTTGTGCTGTTCCCACCTGAATCCAGTAGTTTTCATAAATAAATACTTCTCAGTTTGTTGAATGTCTTGGTTGATTTCCAGAGCACCAACTTGGTTTTGACTCTTGACCAGCTTCCTAGTTGCTTTGTGGGGAGAGGATTTGTGACCCTTCTCACTCTGTTAAGAAGTTAGACATCCCTGAGGAAGTTCTTGAATGTGCCCTCAAGTGATTCTGATTGGCAGCCAGGGTTGGGCACCAGCACATCTGGGACTCTTCGAGCTGTAAATATACACACACAACATCAGGGCATAAGAAAATTTTTGCCATATTGACTTTCTAAAATAAAAAGTCTTGAATGTGTCAGGTATTATAACTAAGGACCTAATTTTAAAACAGGACCTAACGAGGGTCTAGAATATAGACTTAGCCTCTGCCAAATTAGCCAGCAGCCATTCTTGTTGATATGTTAAAGTTGGCTGATTTAGCCCTTGGACTTGGTGTGGTATTACTTTATGTTCAGCTTAGTTGGCTAGCATCCATTTCCTGAAACAGACTCCTAATCTAATTTTTCCAGGTTGGAAAGCTTCTTAAGCAGTACATGTGCTGTGCTCAGAGGTTGTCTGGAATCTACGTTTGATGTATTCTCAACTGAAAGGATATTATTCATGGCTGACATATTAGAGGTGACTAAATTGAGAACATTGGGTTATTACAGAACATTGACTGATCTTTTTGTACTGCTTCAGAAAGATTACTAATCAGGTTTTGGGGATGTAATTGTCCAGTTTTAGACCCATTGTGCAGTGGATACAGTGGTTAAAGTTGCACTGGACCCTGAAACCAGTAGTGGACAAGAATAGCATAAAAAAGAGACTGAAAGATCAGCCTTACCTAATAGGATGCAAATGCATAGAAATCTTAAATAAAATACCAATGAACTAAATCTTTAGAGCAGTGTTAACATTTTTGGTATATTTTCTTTCATTTTTCTGGACTAGTGGCTCTGAACATATGATCCAAGGACCTGTGGGGATCCCTAGACTCTTTCAGGAGGTTCATGAAGTGAAGACCATTTTTATAATGGCCTTTTCCACTCTCATAAGAAATAGCAGAAGCAAATGAGAACTCAGCTATATTCTATTCAGCCAGGCATTAAAGAGATTTGAGCAAATATCACTCTTTTCGCTAAATTTTTTAAAGAAAACAGCTATTTTTAATAAAATGTGTTATTTGTACTAATATGTAATAGATTTTTATAACGTTCCATAAAAGTTCCATGAAATTTAAACACATCTTTAAAACTTTATTGGTTTTAATTTGCAATATGGTGAATGTTGATTGATATAATTCACATAAACAAAAGGTCTTTGGGGTTGTCTAATTTTGAAGAGTGTAAAGGGGTTTGGAGACCAAAAAGTGTGAGAACTACCTTATAGATAGATAGATGATTGATAGATAGATAGATAATGCAATATATACTAATATAGAGTATATACCAATATGATATAATATGTAGTATATAGTTATGTGGTATTATATGTAATATATACAAATATATATATGGTATATATTAGGTATATAATAAACTAAAGAAAAAAATCAAGATTTTAAAGAATTAAAGTCAATTTTATTCAGAAGTCTTGCTAAGGACTATTGACCAAGGCTTGTAGCCCAGGAGCGGTCCTTTGGAGAGATCTTGTGAGACGGCTCTAGCATAGTGTTTCAGCCACTGCTTATATGCAGGTAGTGTGGGTCCATTCCAGGTAGAATCATATCGCACTTGCTCAGAAAGTTCCATAAAAGTGGAATCACAAGGTTTGAGTATAAGAGGACATCTGTTTATAGCTGCAGGAACATACTTACTAACCCCATAAGGTGTTATCTTATGTGCAGAAAAAAGGCAAGGACTAGGGTCATTTATCTTTTAAGAAATATCACGACTCAGGCAAGAGATGTGGCGGGCCATGTGGTCTACCCTGTTTTGTCTTCAAAGCATTCTTCCAGGGAGCATTTTGTCACAAACTCAGAAGTTCAAGTAGAAATGGCAAACATGGCTTCTTACATTTGCTACTTTATCTCACAGTACTATATATCTGTCAGTATTATATATCTCACAGTACTATATATCTGTCTCCCTCAGAATATGGGATGACCTCATACTGCGCATATTGTGTAACATACATTTTTTGCTTAATGTATCACAAATGTTTCCCATACATGAATTGTAGTGGGTCCATAATATTCCATTTTATAATTACCATAATTAGCTTAATCTTATAATTAATGGATAATGATATAGCAAATTTTGTGCATATTATTGATCAATTTATATAAATATATATTTATATCAATTTATATAAATATATATTTATATAAATATATATAAAAATATATTTTTATATATAAGTATATATTATATATAATATATAAATATATGAATATATTTATAAATATATAGGATAATTTTATATAAATATATAAATATAAATATATAAATATGTTTATATATAAATATATTATTATAAAATATATAAATATATATTTATATAAAATTCTTTATATTATATCTATATATTAGTTCAAGAGGATTTGCCTTAGTTCATTGACATTGTTACTTATTACTTGGCTATCTATCTGTAAGGCAATGGCATTTAGGGGGGGAAAAAGACTAAAATATAATTACTGCTGTGCAGAAAAGAGTTAACATGGCAAATCTGAGACTGCTAATTATCAGAAAGCCTGGCTTGAAAGGTTGGTCCTCAGAGCTGGTAAACCCTGATAAAAACCTTTTCCTACATGAGAAGAGTGACTCATTGTGCCTAAATTATTTGTACAAGTCATGTGCTTATGCTGAACACCTGGTTTCTTGGAGTCTGAAATGTTGGTATATACTAGGCAGCGGGTACCTACGTGACCAGCCCCCAGTAATGGCCTTTGATATTCGGTCTCCAGAGAGCATCCCTGGTAGACAACACATTGCACATGTTGTCAGCACTCACTGCTGGGGGAAATACGTGTGTCCTGTGTCTCTACATACCTGATTTCTTCCAGACTTCATGTGTCTTTTTTCTGTGCTGATGCACCTCAATGATGAGTCCTGTGAGTCCTTCAAGTGAATCACTGAACCTGGTGATCGTCTTAGGAACTCCTGACAAACCTGCTGTCAAGGAACTCACAGCTGAGGAGGAAAAAAGAGATACATATGTAATTACAGTACAGTTTGTATTGCTATAAAATAGTGTAGTTAACAAGGTAAAAAGGAGCTAAAGAGAGGATAGCGGTCAGAGAGAACTTCACAGGAAGACAATGAAACGATATTTTGAAGATACGTGGAATTTTTTCCAATGAAGAAAAGAAGATGGGTCTGCTAGTCAGACAGTGTGAGCCTAGAGCAATGAAACTCATAGTGTAGTGGCTTGGAGCACTCAAAGCAGTTTGGTGATACTGAAGCAAGAAGGATCCTGGGCAGCGTGAGGTGATCATGTTGGAGAGTTAAGCAGTGAGTCATTGAAGGGTTTCTAGTTAGAAATATAAGGTACATTTGGGAGGCCGAGGCGGTTGGATCACGAGGTCAAGAGATCGAGACCATCCCGGTCAACATGGTGAAACCCCGTCTCTACTAAAAATACAAAAAAAAAAACTAGCTGGGCACGGTGGCGCGTGCCTGTAATCCCAGCTACTCAGGAGGCTGAGGCAGGAGAATTGCCTGAACCCAGGAGGCGGAGGTTGCGGTGAGCCAAGATCGCGCCATTGCACTCCAGCCTGGGTAACAAGAGCGAAACTCCGTCTCAAAAAAAAAAAAAGAAATAAAAGGTACAGAGAATGATGAAGGGGAAAATGAAAAGACCTGGATAGCAGTTATGTGCTCCTAGTCAGGAGATGAATTAGAAAAAGGAGGGCTGATACTGGGAATCTGTGTAAAGAAGAGAGGATAAATGAGCATTAACGTAAGCAAATGTGAGATTTCAGAGTCTATTTATTTTTAATTAATGTTTTTTTCTAAGACAGTCTTGCTATGTTACCCAGGCTGCAGTCCAGTGATGCAATCTCAGCTCATTGTAACCTCTGCCTCCTGGGTTCAAGGAATTTTTCTGCCTCAGCCTCCCAAGTAGCTAGGTTTATAGGCACATATCACCACACCTGGCTAATTTTTGTAGTTTTAGTAGAGATAGGGTTTTACTGTGTTGGTCAGGCTGGTCTCGAACTCTTGGCCTCCTAAAGTGCTGGAATTACAGACATGAGCCACCACACCCAGCCAGCTTATCACTACTTCCAGTTCTTCTGCACTTGCATCATCAAATGCAAATGTCAGTTTTTGAAAACTGACAGCTAACAATTTTGAAAAGAGAATGGCTATCTTTTCAGTTGTAAAACATTTTTATTATTAGGTTATAAACAGGGATTAGAATGATTAATTCAATGAAAAATTTAACATTCTCTCTCTAATCACTTTTGTGTGTACATCAACCTTTACCAGTTGTCTTCTTATGAATCCATCCAGTAAATCTTGTTGTACAAATACACAGTAGACAAAAGACTACTGTTACACATCCTCTTAGTAAGGCAATGTTCTCGGCTCCTATGTCACACATTGTGAAGTCCTTTCAGTTGAATGACCAACTGGATGAACATGTCGTATTTTATTTTTACCCTTAATAATTGTTATTCATTAATTCTTTTTTGCTTTGCTTTTTTTTTAAAAAAAAAAACCTGCTTAAAAATAATTATAAAACCCATTTAAAAATAGTTATAGAAATAGAGGAAGCTGCAAAGACAGAGAGATACAGTGCAACCTTCACCAATCTTTCCCTGACAGTTGCTTCTTGGGATAAGTTATGTATGTATAATGTACAATATGAAAATCAGGAAATTGACATTGGTGTTATGAATGTGGATAGTTCTGTGTCCTTTTATCATGTCTAGATTCTTATAACCACCACTGTAGAACAATTCTATCACCACAAAGCTCTCCCTTGTGTTGAAGTCACACCAACCCCTGCATCCCCCATCATCCCTAACCCCTGGTAACCTGGTCTATTATCCATCAGTATAATTTTGTCGTTTTGGAAATGTTATATAAATGGAATCATACAGTGTGTGAGAGATTGGAATTTTTTATTCTGCATGATGCCCACGAGGCCCATTCAAGTTGCTGGGTGTTTGAGTAGTTTGCTCTGTTATCTTGCTGAAGAGGATTCCATGGCATGGATGTCATCCTTTTATATGGCATTTAATTGGATCATATTTTAAAATCCACTCTCCCTTTTAATTGGTGTATTTAGATCATTTATATTATTTTTCATTTTAAAATGACTATTCCGTACAACACCTCACCAGAGATCGTTTACATCTGAGGAAGAGATGGGCCATGATATTGATCTATAGTAAAACACTCTTAAGAAATGCAGTCCAATTGTATACATTTCCAGGCACCCCTAAACAAGTGGATCATGATGGAGAAATAGAGGCATCACTACTACAGTTTACATAAGATAAAAGGGAAGTATCAATAAACCTTAGAAAGTGATAAATTCACCTGTTTCTTAATATATGGGTGTGCACTTGTTACAAAGCCATAGTGAATGGTTTATAAAATGAGATTTTATTGTGTGTTCCTCTGCTGTTTAATAGGGCATAGCATTTTTACTTGGCTTTTTTGGGACTACAGCCAATGATTAGCAGCACACAGTAGTGGTCCAGCTCTAAAGAACAATCATTAGGTAGACTGGACACCCTCTCTCACATGTGCACAAATGGCATGGAAAAGGATTAAACTTTTAGATTTGGACTTGTGTACTTATTTTCCCTTTCTAGTGTATTAAGAGCTGGCATGTGCTTTAATTTGCCAAAAGCAATGCTTGTATTCTGGCAGCAACATGCTACTTCTATTACATAGTAAAGTGAATACCAGAACTGCAAAGGCAGGAGGTGTTAAGTGAATTTGTATTGGGAAGAGACATCGTTAACTTAAACAGCAGCAAATGAAGAGTGAATATGGAAACTCCCTGTTGCCATAGATGTACATGACCTCTGTAGTATGTGATATAAGAGGCATTTCAAATTTATGGCCTCCAGCCCAGAGATGACATGTGCTTTTCCATTCAGTCTAATACTTCTGGATTCCTACTAGAAAGAAATATATTAAGAGCATAGAAAAATTGCTTACTGAAAGGAAATCCCAAAGAGCAAGAGAGGGGATGTAGAAATTAGGAAGTTGGCTGCGTGCAGTCGCTACTTTGGGAGGCTGAGGTGGGCAAATTGCATGAGCTTAGGAGTTCGAGACCAGCCTGGGCAACAAAGTGAGACCCAATCTCTATGAAAAATACAAAAATTAGCCAGGCACGTTGGTGCACGCCTGTAGTCCCAGCTACTTGGGAGGCTGAGGTGGGAGAAGAATCTCTTGAGCCTGGGAGGCGGAGGTTGCAGTGAGCTGAGATTGTGCCACTACATTCTAGCCTGGGTGACAGAGCCAGACCCTGTCTCAAAAAAAAAAAAAAAAAAGAAACGAAATTCTGTGGAGCACTCTCTAAATTGTAATTAACTACTTTTTAATATCTTTACAGTAACACAAAACACAGTCACTTGCAGAACTGGTTGCGATTACTTAAATACCAGATACAAATATGTTCTCTACATAAGTTTCTGGAGGTTACTTAGGTTTATATGAAATGAAGCTGTTAATGTTTTTCTACAGCAATAGCTGAACACCAGGAAGACCAAGACAACCACATATTGAGGAATCGGATTTTCCCAAAGCTGTAGTGTGGAAATACTGTTAACAATTCATTCCATGCACGTGAATAGGTTTCTTTGCTACAGGAAATCCAAGTGGAATAAGGAGTGGGCATGGTAAAAAGGTTTCTTGAAGGGAAGAAGGATAACACCCTGCATGCATTTAGTGTTCAGCCCCTTCTGCTGCATCATGTTTTTCTCCTGCGCTGTCCTGCTGTCCACAGCGTTAGGTTGTCTCTCAGCACCTGCATGATGAGGGGGCTGTCTCTGAGTCTTCAGTGTATCAAGTTCTGACTGGGAGGAGTCTTTCCCAAGAGCTCTAGACCATTTACATTTAATGTGATTATTGTTATGTTAGGCTTAGTCAAGTCTACAATTTTATTTTTCTTTATAGTTTGTTCCTTCTGTGTTTTAATTTTCTTTTTACTTCTTGTGTGTTCCTGAAACAGTTTTCAAAATTCCATTTTGATGTATCTGTAGTGTCTTTGAGTGTATTCCTTTGTATAGATATTTGCATGGTTGCTCTAGGTATTTCAGTATACATATATAACTTACTGTAGTCTACTAGGGTTGACGTTTTATCAGTTTGAGTGAAGTGTGGAAACTTTATTTCCTTTAAAGTCCTTTGCCCACTGCAGTTTGTTTGTTTGTTTATTTATTTATTTATTGAGAGAAAGTCTCACTCTGTCACAGCTTACTGCAGCCTTGACCTCCCAGGCTCAAGCAGTTCTCCCACCTGAGCCCAGCAAGTATGTGGGACCACAGGTGCTCACCACCACACCCAGCTAGTTCTTTAATTTGTCTATAGAGATGGGGGTCTTGCTTTGTTGCCCAACCTGGTTGTGATTGTTTTCAATATTTATTTTACATTGAGAACCACATAGACAATGTTACGCTTTTTGTCTTAACCATCAAACATAATATAGAAAACTCAAGGAGAAAAGGAATGTCTCCTTGTGTTCTTTTTTCTCTTTTTCAGTTCTTCCTTTTTGATGTTGCAGGATTCCTTCCTTTATCATTTCCTTTCTTTTTAAAGAACTTCCTTTAGCCATTCTTTTCAGATAGGTTTGCTGATGGCAAATTTCATCAGTTTTCTTTTTTATAAGAATATCTTGAATGTCCCTTTATTCCTTAAGGATAATTTTGCCAGAGATGGAATTTGAGGTTGACAATTCTTTTCTTTTAGTGCTTAAAAAATGTGCCATTTCTGACCCTAGACTTCGCTTTGAGTTAGTGCTTTGAGAAGCTGGACTTCATAGAACACTTTATGCCAAAGAGATATTACCAAAAATTAGTCCTCAAAAATCTCCAAGAAAAGACATGGAGTCTACCGTATTTAAAATATAGAGCTCATCCTCAAGTTCTATAGGTTGTCTGAAGCCTGTTTTCAAGAAGATCTTCAGGAATTGGTCATGGAAACAATATTTTCTGGGTCCTTAAATGTTAATAACAGATTGATGGTAGTCTTTATAGTTGAAAATAAATTATTCTGGTATAAGATAAAAAAAAAAGTGCCATTTCCTTCTTGCCTCCATGGTTTCTGATTAGAGGTTTGCTGTAATTTAAAATCTTTTCCATAGTAGGTAATGTGTGTTTTCCTTCTGGTTGATTTAAAGATTTCTTCTTCGTCTTTAGTTTTCTTTCTGTGCGACCCCGGTTGTGGGACCCCGACCCACGGAGGCAGGCAGGCGCTCGACCGACAGGAGGCAGGAAGCGTGGTGACCAGTACCGACTATTGGGATCTCCGGGCGACTCCGGCGGGCAGGGAGGAAGCGCCCGCGCTTTCTTTGTTCAATCTGTTTTATAGAGGCAGAGGGCCTGGGGCGGCGGGAGAGCTGATCTGGCAGGTAGTGATAGGCTAGGGGGAGTTGACCTGGCGGGTAGTGATTGGCCAGGTTGGTTGCTAGGCAGGAAACCTGCCGGGCGGGAGTTCGTGGGAGGGGAGGTTACGGGAGAGCTGATGGGGTGGATGGTGATTGGTTCAGTGACCGGCCGGGCGGGAAGGTTGCTGGTCTCGGGCCGGGCCTGGATGGAATGAGATAAGGGCCCCTCCCTGCAGGGGAGGAAGGGCTACCTTTTTCGGGAATTAGGCCCTTTCCACATGGCCGGGGAACGGGGCCAAAAGTCCCCTACCAGACACTTTCTTTCTTTCTTTTTCCTTTCTTTCTTTCTTTTCTTTCTTTCTTTCTTTTTTTTTAAAGGACTGTCTTTAGTTTTCTAAAGTTCAGTTGTGAGGTTTCTTTTCATGGTTTTCTTTGGGTTTATCCTGTTTGGGGTTTGCTCAGCTTCTTGAATCTTTATATAGGTTTATGTCTTTTACCAAATTTGGGAAATTCTAGCCATTATTCCTCCAAGTACAGTCATGCGTCACTTAATGATGGGGATACATTCTGAGAAATGCATCGTTAGGTGGTTTTGTTATGTGAACATCAAAGGGAATACTTCCACAAATCTAGATGGTACAGCCCACTACACACCTATGTATTGCTTCTAGGCTACAAACCTACATAGCATGTTACTGTACTGAATACTGTAGGCAATTGTAACACAATGGTAAATACTTGTATATCTAAATATATGTAAACATAGAAAAGATAAAGTACAAATGCAGTGTAAAAGAGGAAACAGTACACCTGTATAGGGCACTTACCATGAATGGAGCTTGCAGGAGTAGGAATTGCTCTGGATGAGTCAGTGACTGGATGGGGAGTGAATGTGAAGGCCTAGGACATTACTGTACACTACTGTAGCTTCAGAAACACTGAGCTTAGGATACGCTAAATTTATAAAAATATTCTTTCTTCAATAATAAATTAACCTGACTGGGGGTTGTGACTCACACCTGGAATCCTAGCACTTTGGGAGGCTGAGTCAGGAGGATTGCTTGAGCCCTGGAGTTCAAGACCAGCCTGAGCAATAAAGTGAGACCCTGTCTCTACAAAAAAAATACAAAAATTAGCTGAGTGTAGTGGCATGCACCTGTAGTTCCAGCTACTTTGGAGGCTGAGGTGAGAGGATCCCTTGAGCTGAGAAGGTTGACGCTGCAGTGAGCCTTGTCAGGCCACTGCCCTCTAGCCTGGGTGACAGAGTGAGACCCTGTCTCAAAAAAATATGAATAATTAACCTTAGCTTATTACAACTTTTTAACTTTATTAAAAATATTTTAACTGACTCTTTTGTAATAAGACTAAGCTTAAAACATAAACACCTTGTGTAACCATACAAAATATTTTCTTTTTTATATTCATATTCTATAAGCTTTTTTCTATTTAAAATTTATTATTTTTTTTACTTTTAAATTTTTTTTATTAAAAATGAATAGACATACACACTAGTCTGGAGCTACAGAGGGTCAGGATCATCAGTGTCACTGTCTTCCACCTCCACATCTTGTCCCACTGGAAAGTCTTCAGGGGCAGTAATATGCATGAAGCTGTCATCTCCTATGATAACAATGCCTCCTTCTGGGATACCTCCTGAAGGACCTGTCTGAGACTGTTTTCCAGGTAACTTTTTTTCCTGTGAGCAGAAGGAGTGCACTCTAAAAGAACAATAAAAAGTATAGTATAGTAAATACATAAACCAGTAACAGTTGTTTATTGTCATTATCAAGTATGTACTGTACATAATTATATGTGCTAGACTGTTACATGACTGGCAGTGCAGTAGGTTTATTTACACCAACATTACCACATGCATGTGACTAATGCATTGTATTATGCTGTTACAACGGCTACAGTGTCACTAGGCGATGGGAATTTTTCGGCTCCATGGTAAGTTTTTTATTTTTTTGAGACAAGGCTTGCTCTGATGCCCAGGCTGGTGTGCAATGGTGTGATCATGGTACACTTTAGTATCTGCCTCCTGGGCTCCAGTGATCCTCCTGCCTCAGCTCCCTAGTAGCTGGGACTACATTTACCCAGCTAATTCTTGTATTTTTTGTAGACATGGAGTTTCACTGTGTTGCTCAGGCTGGTCTTGAACTTGTGGCCTCGAGTGATCCTCCTGCCTCAAACTTCCAAAGTGCTGGGATTGCAGGTATGAGCCACTGCACCTGGCCTCCATTATAATCTTATAGGACCCCTGGACATATGTGCGGCATGACTATACTTTTCCTACCCCACCCTCTTTCTCCATTCCTTCTGTGATGCTGATGATAGCAGTGTTAGATTTCAGATCTTTTGTTACAGTTCCAAAGGTCCCTGAGGCTCTCTTAATTTTTTTCCTGAATCTATTTTCTCTCTTTTGCCTAGATTGAGTAATTGCTGTTGTCTTTCTTCAGGATCACTGATTCTCTCCATCTGCTCTTGAGCCCGTCCATTAAGTATTTTTGTTTGAATTATTGTATTTCATATTCAGAAACTTCCATTTGTTTTTTTCATATTTTCTATTTATTTGCTAGGGTTTCAGTTTTTAAAATTTGTTTAATGTACCCAGTGAAGCATTTGTATGATGGCTGCTTTAAAATCCTTACAAGGTAATTTCAGCATCTGTGTCATTTTGGTGTTGGCATCTGTTCATACTTTGTTTTCATTGACTTTGAGATTTTGCTGGTTCTCAATATAATGAGTGATTTTCAGTTGTGTCCAAGGCATTTTGGCTGTTTGTTATAAGACTCTGGCTTTTATTTACATTGTCTATCATAGTTGGCCTTTTTTTTGACATCATTTTGGGAGGGTATGGGGCTGTGCCACCTCATTATGCTGGTAGAAATGGGATGAAAGTCCAAAGCCTCCATCAGTTCCCAGCAAAGAGGGATTCCTCCTTCTGGCTGTGCAGGGTTGGGAGGTCAGTTTCCCGTAAGGCCTGTGCTGAGGCCACCCTTGCTGAGAGGGGAGAGGGACCCTGCTACTGCTTCCCCTGTGGCCTCCACTCACCCCTCACTGCAGGGCTTATTACTGGTGGAGGGTAGTGAAAGTCCCGTCTCCCTCAGTCAGTCTTTCCTGACCCCATCCGCATATCATGGGTGTTAGGGGGCCTTGTAACAGTTGGGCAAGGGTGGAAGTCTAGGCTCCCTGCCTGGCCATTGCTGATAGGGTGGGAGTGGGATGTTTTTCCATGGTGTATGGCTGGAGTAGAGTGGTGATTGTCTCAAGTTTTCTGTCCTGCTAGGTTGCCCCTTGCTGAGTCCTTTGCCTAGAGTTAGCAGGCTTTTCTTGGTCCTTTTTTTGTGTGCTCCTGTTGGTGTTTTCAGGTGCTGACTTTTCTAGTTCCCAATCTAGGGTCTATGAGGCAGAAAGAAAACTCAGGGAACTCACTGCTGTGTTGTTTCTTGGGTCGCAGTGACTTTACCCTTTCTGCCTTCTGCTTTCCACCTTTCAGAATCTTCTTATTTTATTTTTTGTGGTTGTTGTTGAGACCGAGTCTCACTATGTTGCCCAGGTTGGAGTGCCCTGGCACAGTCTCAGTTCACTGCAGCCTCTGCCTCCTATGCTCAAGCCATCCTCCAACTTCAGCCTCCTGAGTAGCTGGGACAACAGGGTCCCACCACCATGCCTGGCTAATTTTTGTATTTTTTGTAGAGATGGGGTTTCCCCATGATGCTGAGGCTGGTCTTGAACTCCTGAACTCAAGTGATCCACCTGCTTCAGCTTCCAAAGTGTTGGGATTATAGGTGTGAGCCATCGTGCCTAGCCTTCTTATTTTTAATATATAATATCTGAGTTTTTAATTGTGCTTAGTAGGAAGCATAGAGAGAAGTGTGTCTATTCCATCTTGGTCTGGAACTGGAAGTCTCATCTTGAACCAGAGAAAGTTCTTCAAGGACGTCGTCATCTGAAGACTCATAGTCTTGAGATTTTGCTTTCATGATCAATTTCACCATTATTAGAGTCTATGGTGATACTGCCTTTCTACATTCATTTTCTGATTTGTCCTACAATTGTGAGATGTCTTTGCTGTGACTTTTCTTCTTTTTGCCATTTTGGGTGCGAAAAGGAAAAATGTTAAATTCTCAGTTGTTTTCAGCAAAGGTTACAGAAGACTACAAAGTAGTGTTTTCAAACTTTTTTAATACCATCTTGAAAGATGATGCCAATAGTCTTAGCAACACAATAAGAAAACTAAAAGATGAAAGATGATATAATGAGTGGTGATTTATGTCACTGTGTACCATCCTCCAGGTGATTCTATCATTCTTCTATTTTATTTAGTTTTTTTTAAGCATGATTAGGAATGATTGATGAGTAATTATTAAATAATTCTTAGGACAATAAAATAGCAAAAAGTTTTAAGATATAGGAAAAATAGGATCACTGAGATCCTATATCTGTACTAGTTATCTATTTATGCATAATAAATTACCACAAGTTTAGTGGTTTAAAATGACATACATTTATTATCTCTCATTTTCTGTGCGCTAGGAAATTGGACATGGCTTAACTGAGCCCTCTGCCTAGGCTCTCAAAAGGATGCACTGAGGTGTCAGTGGACTACACTATCATCTTGAGACGTGACTCGGAAAGAATACACTTCCAAACTTATCTTGATTGTTGACGGAATTCATTTCCTTTTGGCTATAGGACTGAGAACCCAGGCTTCTTGTTGGCTGGTTTCTGGGAAGCAGCTCTAAGCTCTTTGTTACATGGGCTTTTCAGTTTAGTTGCTCACTTCTTCAAAACCAGCTAGGAAGTCTATAGACACTACATATTATACTATTTACTAATAGGTGTTATTTAAGATGGAGTCCTATGTAATATAATCCCGGAAGTGACATCTGTCACCTTTGCCATATTCTGTTCATTAGAAGCAAGTCATTGTTTCTGCCTGCACTCAAGGGACAGAGGTTATGGAAGCCTGTGAATACCAGAAGGATAAGGGTCACTGGGGTCACTGCAAAGTCCGCTTGCCACAGTATCTTAAGATTTATAAACCAGTCTGATGGACTCATATGGTAACTGTAAGCAGAAGGAGTTATATTCTTTTTTTGTTTAAAATATCCCAAATGTTCCCTTTATCCTCTGGAAGGTTTTGAAGAAAACTAAAAGCCATGAAATATCAGTCCTTAAAAATAGAAGATTTCAAAAAGAAACGATCACTAAATTTGGGTGCAGTGGACCTTGGTGGCATACTGAGGGTTAAGGAGGAGTGAGATGGGATGGGAAGATAAAATGTTGATAACCTATATCCTCACCTGTCTCATCATCAATGGACTATTGGAAGAGTCAGACAAGGGTGGAGTAGGCTGTAGCTCATGTTCTCAGTGCTGCGTCACCTGCAGTGAGGCAGGTTAATTTTTTTTTCTTTTTCAGTCTGAGGCATCATTCTGGTTCACTAGGCCCCTTTCATAAGACCACAGAGTGGGTCTGTTGAGTTCCCACAGTTAAAGTGGGACTGCCACAGCCTAGAAGCACTAGCCGGTATTAGAAATGGTGTCAACTGTGATTTTGGTCTGGGTCTGCGGGGCAAGTGAGTGGACTGTTTAAACCATTCACTTGGAATGGTTTAAAAGAGAGGAATAAAATTTGATTGAAAATAAAAAGTCCAGAAAAGAAACACAGAAGAATAATTTGAAAAGGACTTTGTAGAAGGATATTAGGAGGGGAAAGGTGGAAATGAACAAGAGGAAAGTGAGAAGAGAGAAGAAAAAAGCGTGAAATAGGTCATACAAGGAATAAGCAGATCTAGCTAGAGGCATGCAGTAAGAGAACGCTGTTAGTAAAGCTACTCTATAGTGTGTGGCTGGTTAATTATCAGTATTCTGCTTTTTAGTTAAAGACAGTTCTATTGTAGAACTATCTACATAGCACATTTAGCTACATGTTTATAACAGTTATAACTATCTACATAGTTCTACATTAGAGAACTATGTAGTTATCTTCGTAGTTCTCATGTAGAAATACATTAGAATTCTAATGCTGTGTCTTGGGAATTCTTCATAGGAAAATACAGGGCATTATATCTTTTAGAATACAAAATGTTTTTTATTTTCTTTTTAGAATGAAATAACACCTTTAAAAGAAATATCTCCCAGTAACTTTAAAGTACTTAAGGAAAATAGTTTGTAACCATCTGATAATTTTTACTCCAAGGTCCTCGTGGTTGTTGAATTTTAAAAAGTCAGGTTGAATACAATCATTGTTAATATTTTTAGAAGTAAAAAAGCTATTATAAAGCTGTTATATGTTTATATAGCTAAGTGTACTCCAATGAATGCTATCATGCTATTATTATTTTTGCTCATTTTACTATGATAAGGGAGTTTGGGACGTCATGATAAACTTGCTAAAAAGAGATTGCCCTTTCCCAAGGGACATCAAGGACAATGATTACATCTATTTAGATTTGGGAGGCTGAGGTGTGCGGATCACTTGAGGTCAGGAGTTCAGGACCAGCCTGGGCAACACAGTGAAACCCCAACTCTACTAAAATAAAAAAAATTTGCTGAATGTGCACCTGTAATTCCAGTTCTTCAGGAGGCTGAGGCAGGAGAATCGCTTGAACCCAGGAGGTGGAGGTTGCAGTGAGCTGAGGTTTCACCACTGCACTCCAGCCTGGGCGACAGAGCCAGACACTGTCTCCAAGAAAAAAAAAAGTGTGTTATAGGTACATGCAGCATCATTTGTTTGTTTTAAGGTGTTACGTTTATTAGGTCAGGTGATAGATTTTAACTTATTAAACCTCTACCTGGAAGTTTGTTTTGAATGACACTGTTAATGATTATATTACTTAGCCGACAATTTAGAGAAATAGTGATTGCGTTCCAGAAAATATATCAACCATAGCCGATTTGGTATTCACTAGTCACTGTTTTGCAAGGATACTGAAAACATCTTGTAAGGGAATAAATGAATTGTATTCGTTATTTTAATTTAAATAAAGCGCAAGATCCTGTATATCTGTGAACCCCACTTTCCCTTTAGAAGGTTGCAGCTATTTTCAGAATCCATGTGTATGTATTGGATCCTGACTGGAGTACTCCAAAAACAGAATAATCTTGATAATGCCATGTAAGAGATGTTTGAAAATTGGTGTTCACTGGATACTTGGAAACTCCTCTCTGCCTCAAGTTAATTTTCAGGATTATGGCCCTAAACATTTTAATGAGTGCATCTTGTCCCTGGATCCCTTAACCTATGGGCCAGAGGAAAGGAGAGGAGAAGAAACTGGTAGACCAGAACTACATAAACTTCTAGGCTGCTCGAGTCTAGAACTACCTTGAGGACAACGCTGGCTACCTCTGGGCTTCTCAGCTCATCAGCATCACCTGGGACCTTGTTAGAAATTCTCAGGCCCCACCTCAGACCTATGGAATCAGGATCCCTGAAAGTGGAGTCCAGAATTCTTTGTTTTAGTGAGCCCTTTTAGGTGGTTCTTATGCATGATAAATTTAAGAAACAATGAGGTACCTGCTCTCGTTTGTAAGTTTTAGCTAGCCATTCTAATTAGAATTGTTTCTGCCTATTTCATTTGGACTCCTGTTCTTTTGACTTTTCTAGGCTTTAGTTCTCCTAAACCACCCTCTTTATCTAGTTCTTTTATTTTTTTTCTTTATGCTTAAGAGGTTTGTAAGTGGGAAATTTTCTGCAATTTCATCTAGGCCATCTTCTTTCTAATTTAAAATGGTTGTATAAGAGTGATGCATGTGAAATCTTTAAAAAGTGAAATAAAACATTTTTCAAAGGCAGTGGCTTCCTGAAAAGTAAAGCTTGTTAAATTTTGGAATCTTACTAAAAAAGTTCCTCATTCATATTTTAAAAAATTTAATCTGTGGAAAAAGTTCAATGAGGTACTGAGGGTTGAACAAGGTGACTACTTTTTTTTTTCTTTTAAGAGACAGAGTCTTGCTCTGTCACCCAGGCTGGAGTGCAATGATGCATTCGACACTCACTGGAGCCTCAAACCCCCGGGCTCAAGGGATCCTCCCACTTCAGCCTCCTGAGTAGCTGGGGCTACAAGCATGCAGTATCACACTGGCTATGTCTTAAAATTTTTTTTGTGGAGACGAGGTCTCCCTATTTTGCCCAGGCTGGTCTTAAACTCTTGGGTTCAAGTGATCCTCCTGCTCTGGCCTCCCAAAGTGCTGGGATTTCAGGTGTGACTCATCATGCCCAGCCCAGAGGACTTCTCAACAATTTTTTCAGTGCCATAATTGTATTGTCTAATAAATATTAAAATGTTTTAAATTAAGAAATAAAGAGTGAGTTTAACTTTTGGTAGTTTTTATTTCAATACAAAAAGCCAGTTTTTAATATTAGCTCAGAATTTAGTAGTATCTTATATATCTTGTTGGTAAGAAGTTACTGTTGTTTAAAAAATAAAGTTATCTGATCTGTTTTTATTCACCACACATTAGATGTGACTTATTGGTGCTTTTTTGTTTGTATTAATCATTCAGCTATACTGTTGAACAATTTCATATGAAATTACCATTTTTGCCAAAAAGGATCAAATATCAGTAGTTTTATTCAGTCTCATAAGTCTTTGAAAGCCCAAAAAACTGAACTAAATATTTAAGTTGAGGAATCAAAGTGGTTTCTCTGGAAATTTTGTTTTAGAATCTTAGGTTCACAAAACATGATTTGTACAAAACATAATTTGTATTTTCATGGTCTAGCTGGACATATAATTTTCTTTCTTTCTTTCTTTCTTTCTTTTTTTTTTTTTTTGGAGACAGAGTTTTTGCTTTTGTTGACCAGGCTGGAGTACAATGGCATGATCTCGGCTCACTGCAACCTCTGCCTCCTGGTTTCAAGTGATTCTCCTGTCTCAGCCTCCTGAGTAGCTGGGATTACAGGCATGCACCACCACACGTGGCTAATTTTCGTATTTTTAGTAGAGACAGTGTTTCTCCATGTTGGTCAGGCTGGTCTCAAACTCCTGACCTCAGGTGATTCGCCTGCCTCGCCCTCCCAAAGTGCTGGGATTACAGGTGTGAGACACCATGCCTGGCCCATAATTTTCTACAATTAAAAAAGTTAGATTTTGTCTACAACAAAAACGAAACAATAAACAAAACTGGGTACTTAAGATAGTAGTATGAGAGTTCCCTCAGTTTCCCACCATGACCCCCCACAGAAACCAGTTGAAATGATTCAAAGAAAGGCAAAAATAAGAATTTTGCTACTAATTTTGACAATAGGGAATTATCAAACATATATCATTAATTTGGAGGAATTTTTTCATCTGTTATGTTAAAGTAAACTGAATGCTGGAAGCAGATAAATAACTCTCGATTCTTCAAGAGAGCTGTATAGTATTAGCTGTATAGTATTATGGGAAATACAAATGGAGAAAATTCTAGGGAAAATTCTAGAAAGTTCTAAAAAACTGAGTTGGCTTTCTAGATGGAATATAAGTTGCGCTTTTGTTGTGGATAACTTTTTTAATGCGGCAGAATGGAGTCAGCAACCAAGGACGGATGTGAGAGAGATCGGAAATGGCCCCCCTGGAGCCTTTTCATAGCTGTGGGCCTTGGACTAAGAACAGCAATAGCATCCGGGCTAGAAACTAAATACCTGTGACATAATCCAATAGTCCATGGGCCTCCAGGGATCTTTTATAAGCTAACTTTCCAAAAGCATGGACAGTTCCCCTCAAAGCAGGGAAGCATTTTAGAATTAGGGGTCGGGTATTTCTCTACTGGTACTGGTTATTCTTCCTACTTGGTGAAGCTGGCCTCTGGGAGGGTGATTTCAAAACATAACAAGAAAATGCATGTGGAGATAGAGACTGCCCTCAGACTCCTATCCCTTTCTACCACTCAGGAGCTGATGAAAGACTTAGCCTATATCTGCCATTCAGTCTCCTGGTTACTTTAAAGAATCTTCGTATTTAAAAAATGATAAAATGAAGAGTTGCAAGGATAGTACAAATAACTAACTTCTCTACACATTTCACCTGTTGTGAACATTTTGCCTCTATCATCTTTCTTTCTACAGGTATTTGTTTCTTTTCAGAACGATTTCAGAGTAAATTGCAGAAATCATGCCTCTTTACCCCTAAATAATTTTATGTTTATTTCCTAAGAACTAAGACATTCTCTTACCACAGTTCAAGTGTCAAATTCTGGAAATTTAACATTGGCACAATCATACCCATTCTGTAGTCTGTGTTCTGTTATTTTTCCAGTGATGTTCTTCTTGACAGCATTTATTTCTTCAGGTTCAGGATCCAGTCCAGGACAGTGCTTTGCATTTAGTCTTTCTTACTGTCGGTCACTTCGTAGGCCTTTGTCTTTGATGACCCTGATATGTCTTAAAGTAGAAGCCATTTGTTTTATGTATAATTCCCCAGTTTGGATGTGTCCAGTGTTTCCTTGAGATTGGAATCAGATTATGCATTTTTGGCAGGAATTCCACATAATGAGGGGTGTCCTCTGGGCTTCACTTCATGAGGCATATGATCTCCGTCCTATTATTGCCAACTTGAACTTTGATCACTTGATGAAGGTGGTGTCAGCTAGGTTTTTCCACTGTGAAATTATCATTTCCCTCTTTGTAAAGTAATGAGTACTTTGTGGAGAGGTATTTTGAGATGATATAAATATCCTGTTTCTCATCAGATTTCAACCTGTTAGTTTTAGCATGCATTTTCGATGTTTGCCTGAATCAGTTATTGCTATGATGATTGCAAAATGGTGGTTTTTCCATTATTTCTTCTACATTTAGTAATTGTCCTTCTTCTTCTTCTGTTTATTTTTTTGTTTTATTTTTGAGATGGAGTTTCGCTCTGTCACCCAGGCTGGAGTGTAGTGGCGTGATCTCAGCTCACTGCAACCTCTGTCTCCTGGGTGGAAATGATTCTCCTGCCTCAGCTTCCTGAGTAGCTGGGATTACAGGCGCACGCCACCATGCCAGGCTAATTTTTGTATTTTTAGTAGAGATGGTGTTTCCTTATGTTGGTCAGGCTGGTCTGTAACTACTGACCTCATGATCCACCCACTTCAGCCTTCCAAAGTGATGGGATTACAGGCGTGAGCCACTATGTCCCGCTTCTTCTTCTGTTTCTTACAGAAGGCGGCCAATTTGTTTATTTGTTCATTTTTATTTGTTTGTTGTTGATACAGACTCATGGATTCTTATTTTATTCAATGGGTTATAATCCGTTACCATCAATATTTATTTTGGTACTTCAGTTGTTCCGCATTTGGCCAATGGGGGCCTCTCTACTGCCCTCCTGTGCCCTTTGGAGAAGTCCTGTCATTTTTTTCTTTTGATAATACTTTCTTGCTGGCAGAAGAATATTCTAGGTTTATCTTGAAGTTATTTCTCCGAAGAGTTCTTTAAAAACTTTTTTAAATAGAGGTGGGGTCTCGCTATGTTGCCTAGGCTAGTCTCAAACACCTGGGCTTCCCAAAGTGCTGAGATTACAGACATGAGCTACCATGCCCGGCCTCCAACAAGTTCTGGTTTATTTTAGTGGCAAATGGTGTTGAGAAACCAGTATCTTGGCACTACTTAAGTCTTAAGGGTAGGATTCTAATGTTCACATAAAGAGGGAAGAACTCAAAGATCTGTTTTTGGACACATGCTATGTTTGGACACTGTGTTTATATTGATCTGCCCTTGTCCACACTGTCTGGACTGGCAGTTCACACACTTTTAGTTTTTGTAACCATATAGGATATTCTGATCTCAGAGCAAGTTCCCCCATATTATCTTCTAGATTTTTCTTGGCCCTTTAAAAACATTCTTCTTTTAGATAAATATTAGAATTATACATCAAGTTAAAAAAATGTTATTTTGAAAGATAATGAATTGAATTTCTTTTGCTTAGGGTAGAATTCATCTTTTCGTAAGATTTGGCCTTCCTGTTTAGGAATAAGAGATGATTTTATTTTATTTTTTATAGATGTCAGTAAAAGGCTTGTACTTTTCTTCACATAAATCTTATGTGTCTCTTATAACTGTTTAGTATAATTGTTTAAGTTTTGTGTTTGGGAATAGTATCTCTTTTACATTTCTTATATTATGAATTTACACATTCAGAAAATGCCTAAACCATGAATGCATACCACTGAATTTCCCTAAACTATCACGCAGATCAAGAAATAGAACCTAGCTGGCACCCTGGAGCTCCCTTTATGCCCTTTCCCTATCACGGCCTTCTCTGTCCTTCCTCTTCTCCTTTCCTTCTGAGCAAATTAAGGCAAATACGGTGACATAGATGCTTTTGTTATTCCATGTAGTGAACCATGGCAGTTAAGCCAGAGAGATTTTTTTTCTGCCATGGAATCTTAAGAGGTGTTTACTGTGAGGACTTTTATGTAAGGCACAAGGAACAGTATGATTGAGTGTTATTAAGACTGCAGATTCATTTTTTGTAAGTCTGTTTTTTACCGCTTCTATCCATGATTAAAACAGAAATTATAATGTTAAATTAAAAATAGCTTTTCTGGCTGGGCACAGAGGCTCACGCCTATAATCCCAGTACTTTCAGAGGCCAAGGTGGGCGGATTACCTGAGGTCAGGAGTTTGGGACCAGCCTGACTAACATGGTGAAACCCCATCTTTACTAAAAATACAAACATTATCTGGGTGTGGTGGCACACATCTGTAATCCCAGCTACTCCAGATGCTGAGGCTGGAGAATCTTCTGAACCTGGGACGTGGAGGTTGCAGCAGTGAGCTGAGTTCTTGCCACTGCACTCAAGCCTGGGTGACAGAGTGAGACTCTGTCTCAAAAAATTTGTTTAGGTGTCAAAATAGTAGCTTTAGATTATTTAGCTTGCTACAGAAGTTGGAAGCACTGTTGCAGTTTATCTTAATTTAATGAGGTTGCGGACATTGTGCATAACATTCCTGCAGCCTCTGCTACTATTCAGTACCTCTGAGCAAGTACATGAATAGCCTCTTCTCTTCCACCATCTCTTAAGTGTTGGTGTCTAGTTCTGTCCTTGGGCCTCTTCTACTGTGTACTTTGTCTCTGTTCTGTCTCATTTCTCCTCATTGTTTCAACGCCTACATTTATCCTCATCAAAGCCCACTTTTATTTCCTAGACCAGGTCTTTTTGATCTGTGATTCTTTCAAATTATTAAAATGAATGACTTTTTTTTTTTTTTAAGATGGAGTCTCACTCTGTCGTCAGGCTGGAGTGCAGTGGCGTGATCTCGGCTCACTGCAGTCTCTGCCTCCTGGGTTCAAGTGATTCCCCTGCCTTAGCCTCTGGAGTAGCTGGGATTACAGGAGCTCACCACGCCTGGCTAATTTTGTATTTTTAGTAGAGACAGGGTGTCTCCATGTTGGTCAGGCTGGTCTCGAACTCCCAACCTCAGGTGATCCACCCACCTTGGCCTCCCAAAGTGCTGGAATTACAGGTGTGAGCCACCTTGCTCAGCCTATGAATGACTTTTAACTAGGGCCATTGTACTTCTGGCTCACTGGATTTTTGTTTCATTATTTTTTGAGAGAAGGTTTTACTCTGTTGCCCAGGCTGGGGTGCAGTCGTGTGATCATAGCTCACTGTAGCCTCCAACACTTGAGCTCAAGCAATCCTCCCACCTCAGCCTCCTGAGTAGCTGAGACTATAGGCACACACCACCATGCCTAGCTAATTTTTTAATTTTTATTTTTGTAGAAATGGGGTCTTGGCTGTGTTGTATAGGCTGGTCTTGAACTCCTGGGTTCAAGCTATACTCCAGTATTCCACCTTGGCCTCCTAGAGTGCTGGGATCACAGGTGTGAGCCACCACGCCTGCCACTCACTGGGTTTTTAGATATCAGAAATTTGACCAAAGTCTGGCCTAGGGAAATCTTTGAGGACTAGAAAGTACAGAGGAAAATTTTGGTCTATGGAAATTAATGAATATGCTATAAAATATGTTATATTCATTTTATTGTTATACATATTACCATCAGTTTCTGTTTCATCTCTTTGATTGATATGAATACGGTCTTTATAGTTGTTTGTGCCTTTTGACAAATCATGTTAGTATGATGCTTTAAAGTGTTTATTCTAAAACCTTTTATCATTTCATCCATCTTTAATTATATGAAGTGCTGGAGAGTGCTCACATTTTTACAAATAAGAGCATAATAATAATAAGCATTAAAAGCATTCTTACAAATAATAAGAGCATATAAGCTTTGTTATATAACAAGTCAGAGCTCCTTTTTATCTTCAGTTCTATATCAATGAATAAATATTTTCTTCTGAAAAACTCAAATTTAAACATTGTAATTTTACAGTTCTGTTTAGATTATGTTGTTTGTTTTGTTTTAAGACATATACTGTAACTGTTTTGGTTTTGCTTCTAGAAAAACTGATTGCTTATCAACGAGAATTTCTTGCTTTGAAAGAACGTCTTCGAATAGCTGAACATAGAATCTCACAGCGCTCTTCTGAATTAAATACCATTGTGCAACAGTTCAAGCGTGTAGGAGCAGAAACAAATGGAAGTAAGGATGCACTGAATAAGTTTTCAGGTACAAACAGTATTTTTTGTATTAGAAAAAGATTATATTTTCAAACAGGCATGTGGAATATTTTCTTGAAAGACATGTATCTGTTACTCTTTTCGGCATCTGTTACCCTCTCAGAGAGAAAAATCACCACACAAAACTTTCTCTTCTAGTAAATTATAAAAAAAAAACTATTACCTGCTAAATTTGATTTTTAAGAGAGTCATATTAACTTAAATTGGTTGGGCGTGGTGGCTCACGCTTGTAATCCCAACACTTTGGGAGGCCAAGGTAGGCGGATCATTTGAGGTCAGAAGTTCAAGACCAGTTTGGCCAACATGGTGAAACCCCATTCCTACTAAAAATATAAAAATTAGCTGGGCGTGGTGGCTTATGCCTATAGTCCCAGCTACTCGGGAGACTGAGGCAGGAGAATCACTTGAACCTAGGAGGCAGAGGTTGCGGTGAGCTGAGATGGTGCCACTGCATTCTAGCCTGACTGACAGAACGAGACTCTGTCTCAAAAAAAAAAAAAAGTTAAATTGTAATGGATTAAATTTTGTTGGCAGTAGTGTAGAATGTGCATCTTTTGAAAACATTCAAATGAGATTAAAATTTAACTTTTTGTGGATACATGTTTCTGTGGTGACTTATGTGTGGGCTTCAAATGGACTCTGGATCAATCTTTGAGCTATTTGAAGCAATTAGTGCTCTTAAGCCTGATTTATAATAAATAATACACATAGTTTCCTAGTGGATGCTTTAAGAATTTCTGACCTGTTTCCTCTCTGAGAAATCCTGGTCAGAGTAAGATGATGCAAATGTTCTTTTCTCTTTCTGTGCTCTTCTTTTTTTGATAATTGAGTGCCTCCAAATTTGCATAATCTTTCTGGATTAGCATGCTTTTTCATTTAGCTTCACCTGATCTAAAAACACATGCATTCCTCTTATCTCCGGATTCACTGCCTCATCTTATTTATAAAGATGCATGCTCCTTCTCCTGCTGGTAAACTTTGCATTATGTCACCCTGATGTTGAAACCCATTGACTGGTGTAGATAAAAAAATAAATCACCCATAAGCTTGATGCAAAGTGATTTCTACTAACATTTTTTGTTTTCTTCTAGTATTTTTTCCATAAATATTTTTCTTCAAAATTGTTATTGTGTATTATGGCCTGAGTTTTATTCTTGAAATTATATACTAAGAGCATTTTAAAACTATATCATTAAATAGTCTTCAAAATCCTATTTTTAGTGGCTGTGAATATGCCAGCTAATCATATACCATGATATATTAAACATTTTTCTGCAGTTATTCAAATGGGTTGTTTTTCCCCCTAGTTTATAACTCTGATGAACCTATTTGTATATAAATCAATCATATTTCTGGTAGCCTTTAAGTTATTTTCATTAGATTATGACTTTCTTAGAAACAGGATCTGTGTTTTGATGACTATTGATTTTTGAATACATGGTACACTTGCTGAAATAAAATAGATAATCACCAAACATTTGTTGAATACATAGAAGCTAAATTCTTAAAAGGGAAATTACTGAGTAATAGGACAGAAATGTTTTAGGGTTTTTGATGCTGCTTTGAATAGCTGGAACATTTATCTTGTTATCACCAATATTTAATATTATTATTTAATCTGCTAATTTCATAGGTGGAAATTGATAGATATATTAAAATTTGTAATTGTTTCTTTATTCATGATATTACACTTTAATTTTACATATGACAGTCATTTGTATTTCTTTTGTGAATTTTTGGTTCTTCTCATATTTTTAATGAACTTGAGGTTACAAATTCCTACTGCTAACCTCCTTGTTTCTAGGGTTAAATTCTAATTTAATGAAATTTTAAAACAATATCATTTATACTACCAAGTTTTTATTTCGTATCATTAAACGCTTCATTGGTTCCTCTAATAAAAACAAACATCCTGGGTGTAAAATGGAGTGAGAAAAAAAATACAACTATTTGAAAGTTGTGATCTGTACTGGACATTCTCAGCTTGTGCTGTTTAAATTATTTTACTTGAAGTTTTCAGTAAAAAAAATTCATGTGAAATTTTGATAAAATGTAATGTATAAAGAAAGTGAATGGTGGGCATGGTGTCTCATGCCTGTGTAATCCCAGCACTTTGAGAGGCCAAGATAGGAGGATTGCTTAAGCCAGGAAATTGAGACCAGCCTGGGCAACATAGTGAGACCCCCGTTTCTACAATTTTTTAAAAAAATTAGTCGATGTGGTAGCATGTGCCTGCAGTCCCAGCTACCCAGGAGGCTGAGGTGGGGAGGATCTCTTGAGCCTGGTAGGTCAAGGTGACAGTGAACTGTGATTGTGCCAGTGGACACCAGACTGGGCTACAGAGCAAGACCCTGTCTAAAAAAAAAAAAAGAAAGAAAAGAAGGAAAGTGAAAGTGATTGATAGTCAATGTACTTACTATTATTTATTACATTTTCATAAGTGGACAGCATATTTAGAGTCTGTTTGGCAAACTTGGGTTCTAACACATTATAGAGGTGAGTCCTTAGTATCCCTCCTTACCGTATTCTGGTTGGCCGTTTTGGCTTCTTTCAGCCAGTTTTATCAACATCATGATCTGTGAGACTTTGGTTGTGAAAGTGTCCTTTTCATCTTAAATGGAGATCTCATTCACCAAAGCATGAAACTAGGAAAGAAAATTCTTTAGTACTAGTTCTCATTAATTTTTACTGTTGTTTTTATAAAATCAACAACTTCTATAAGGTAATTCTTGTGTATTAATTATACTTGTATGTTTCAGATAATACCCTAAAGCTGTTAAAGGAGTTAACAAGCAAAAAATCTCTTAAAGTGCCAAGTATTTATTATCATTTGCCTCATTTGTTGAAAAATGAAAGAAGTCTTCAACCTGCTGTACAGATTGGCAATGGAAGAACAGGAGGTATGTTTAATTTTTTTTTATTGCAGTTGTACTACTGCTGTTAATTGTGTTTTAGATGATTATGTTGACCATCAGAAGTCTGGCAGGTCAAAAAATAAAAGTTCTTTCTTCATCTGTGCACATCTGTTTGGGTCTTATTCTAAACTCCATGTTGAAAGGAGTTGGACATTTTCCTTCGTAGACCAAAGTAATATTGCTGAAAGGGATCATGTGAAATGTTCACACCTTTGTCATTTTTCTGTTTTAGAAATTTGGAAAGTAGAGAGATGAATTTTTTTCCTTTTATCTTATTTGAAAATTAACAACTCTTTTGGTCATGCCATGAAGGTTTGTCTTATCTCTTCCCCACTTTTTCATACAGAGGTGTAAGTAGATAGTAACTTTTATGTAACTTTTTATGCAGTAGTAGAAATACTTTGATTTGCTTCTTTTTTCCTAATTTATCCAAAAGGTTGTCAGAGCCAACAGAACTTCTTCAATTTTCCTCATAGAAACTATTTACCTTTTTTTGAGACAGAGTTTTGCACTGTTGCCCCGGCTGCTGTGCAGTGGCTTGATCTCAGCTTGCTGCAACTACCGCCTCCCAGTTCAAGCAATTCTCCTTCGTCAGCCTCCCGACTAGCTGGGATTACAGGCATGCACCACCACACCCAGCTAATTTTTTGTATTTTTAGTAGAGACGAGGTTTCACTATGTTGGCCAGGCTGATCTAGAACTCCTGACCTCATGATCCACCCGCCTTGGCCTCCCAAAGTGCTGAGATTACAGGTGTGAGCCACCACGCCTGGCCACCACTTTTTTTTTTTTAAGCAATGAAAGCACAGATTTATTGAAACCGAAGTACACTCCACAGAGTGGGAGCAGGCTTCAGCAAGTGGCCGAAGAGCGATTTACCACTCATACTGTTATTCCTCTTTTGTCTTTGTTAATCTTTTCTTCTTCTTCTTTTTTTTTTTTATTGCATTTTAGGTTTTGGAGTACATGTGAAGAACATGCAAGATTGTTGCATAGGTGCATACGTGGCAGTGTGATTTGCTGCCTTCCTTCCCTTCACCTATATGTGGCATTTATCCCCATGCTATCTCTCCCCAACTCCCCACCCCCCGCTGTCCCTCCCCTATTTCCCCTGAACAGACCCCAGTGTGTGATGCTTCCCTCCCTGTGTCCATGTGTTCTCGTTGTTCAACACCCGCCTATGAGTGAGAACATGCGGTGTTTGATTTTGTGTTCTTGTGTCAGTTTGCTAAGAATGATGGTTTCCAGGTTCATCCATGTCCCTACAAAGGACGTGAACTCATCGTTTTTGATGCCTGCATAATATTCCATGGTGTATATGTGCCACATTTTCCCTGTCCAGTCTATCATTGATGGGCATTTGGGTTGGTTCCAAGTCTTTGCTATTGTAAACTGTGCTGCAATGAACATTCATGTGCATGTATCCTTATAGTAGAACGATTTATAATCCTTTGGATATATACCCAGTAATGGGATTGCTGGGTCAAATGGAATTTCTATTTCTAGGTCCTTGAGGAATCGCCACACTGTCTTCCACAATGGTTGAACTAATTTACACTCCCACCAACAGTGTAAAAGTGTTCCTATTTCTCCACATCCTCTCCATCATCTGTTGTCTCCAGATTTTTTAATGATCGCCATTCTAACTGGCGTGAGATGGTATCTCAATGTAGTTTTGATTTGCATTTTTCTAATGACCAGTGATGATGAGCATTTTTTCATATGTTTGTTGGCCTCATGTATGTCTTCTTTTGTAAAGTATCTGTTCATATCCCTCGCCCACTTTTGAATGGCTTGTTTGTGTTTTTCTTGTAAATCTGTTTTAGTTCTTTGTAAATTCTGGATATTAGCCCTTTGTCAGATGGGTAAGCTGCAAAAATTTTTTCCCATTCTGTTGGTTGCCGATTCACTCTAATGACTGTTTCTTTCGCCGTGCAGAAGCTGTGGAGTTTGATTAGGTCCCATTTGTCTATTTTGGCTTTTGTTGCCAATGCTTTTGGTGTTTTGGTCATGAAGTCCTTGCCTATGCCTATGTCCTGAATGGTTTTGCCTAGGTTTTCTTCTAGGGTTTTTATGATGTTAGGTCTTATGTTTAAGTCTTTAATCCATCTGGAGTTAATTTTAGTGTAAGGCGTCAGGAAGGGGTCCAGTTTCTGCTTTCTGCACATGGCTAGCCAGTTTTCCCAACACCACTTATTAAACAGGGAATCCTTTCCCCATTGCTTGTTTTTCTCAGGTTTGTCAAAGATCGGATGGTTGTAGATATGTTGTGTTGCCTCCGAGGCCTCTGTTCTGTTCCATTGGTCTATATCTCTGTTTTGGTACCAGTACCATGCTGTTTTGATTACTGTAGACTTGTAGTATAGTTTGAAGTCCGGTAGTGTGATGCCTCCCGCTTTGTTCTTTTTGCTTAGAATTGACTTGGCTATGCGGGCTCTCTTTTGGTTCCATATGAAGTTTAAGGTGGTTTTTTCCAGTTCTGTGAAGAAGGTCATTGGTAGCTTGATGGGGATAGCGTTGAATCTGTAAATTACTTTGGGCCGTATGGCCATTTTCACGATACTGATTCTTCCTAACCATGAACATGGAATGTTTCTCCATCTGTTTGTGTCCTCTCTTACTTCGTTGAGCAGTGGTTTGTAGTTCTCCTTGAAGAGGTCCTTTACATTCCTTGTTAGTTATATTCCTAGGTATTTTATTCTCTTTGTTAATCTTTTCTTTGTAGATTTTAAAATGCAGAGGGCAGAATATTATTTTCTTCTTCTGTAAGTTTTTAACAAGTGATGAAATGATTACTTCATAGATATATAAATTCATTTTTGGGTTAGTGTTTTTGAAAAGCTGAGTCTACTTTTGATTCAATAGGATTCTTAAGTATTTTGCTGTCTTTTTTGGGGGGATCGCATCTTCTCATTAATTTATAAATGTAAGCTTTTACATTCATCTTGTTTTAGTTCTGCTGTCTTTCTATTTCATTAATCATTTGAAATGATACACTACCTTCCTTCTTAAGGAGGTAGAAACTCTTAAAATATCATATTAAGACAAACTCCTTCTTTCCTTTCTTTAAATGATTCAAAAAATATTTATTGAAGCCAAGCATTCTGCAGGTGTCAAGTGTACAGAGACTAACAAGTTGTGTGGAGTCCTCAGTTTTTTCTTTTGAGAACATCGATTGTCAGTTATTCTTGACGCTAATCATATCTCTCCTTTTAATAATCACTATTTGGGTAAAGATATCTTAAGTAATCATGGGTTTGTTTGTTTAGACTATTTCTTCATTCATAAGAATATCAAATGAAAAGAAATGAGAAGTATTTTTAAAGTCATTTAAAACTTCCAAGGTCTCTAATAGTTTCTTATTTTGTAAATGTGACATTCTTTTCCTTTTGGAGATATGTTATCCCATTTGTTTACCTGACTTTATCCATTATAAATATAAAATCTTGGTCAACTAAATGTCCAATGGTTAACATTCTTATAAAACTGCCACTATTTTTGAAAGGTAAGAAAAACAGATACCTTGGTAGAAAAAAATGGATGGACAAATAACCCATATTTATGTTAAAAATTTTCCTCCCTAACTCCTTAGGGAATGGCTCCTAATATTTTTAGTTACAGGACTCTTTGGGTATTCTAGGAAAACTGTCAGTCTCTACTTTGAAAAATGCCCATAGAAAATATAATTTTGTTTATGGGATATAATCTGGGATTTTATGGAACCCCAGAACTTATCTAGGGCTTCGTATTCAGAACTTCTGTTTCTTAGATAAAGAAAAGCTGCTTCTTGCTAAAAATTCTATTTTCCAGTGATCAGGCCGATTAATTAGGGAACAGCACTTAGAACAGCTCAGCCATCCTAAGGCTGAAGAGGAAGGACAGTGCTGCAGGTGGCTACTGACCCCAGGGGAGCAGCTTGGATTCTTACACCCAGAACAGAAAACTGCTGTCTCACCCCCCAGCACCACATCCGTATCCTCCCACCATGTTCGCCAAGGCAGGCTGTGGCAAACAGACCCAGCGACTACAAACGGGTACAAGGGCGACTTCAGCAACGAGGAGTTGTCAAATGTTTAAGAAAATCAATACCACAAATGACTTAATACTACTAAAGAAAATTGAGTTTGCAGAACAAACAGAATGAATATGATTAGAAAATAAAACATCAACATATTTTAGAAACGAGGGAAGACAACTCGCCTATAACATAATAACGGACCATTATCAATGGATCTGTTAGAAATCTTTGTGCTTATGACTTCAGTGATTATATTTAAAAATTCCATATCGAGGGACTGATAATGGAATTTTAGCTAGACATAGCTAATGCTCAAATTAGTGAGCAGAAAGACTGAGCAGTGTATTTCTTCCAGAATGCAGCATAAATGCATAAAGAATGGAAGTAGACAAAAGTTTTAATGTCCATCTAGTGGTAATTTCAGAAGGAGTGAACAAAGAGAGTGAAAAGTGGGAATTACCAGCTTACAGAAGTAAATTTATTTAAGTTGAAGAAACATACAGGTCTTCAGATTAAAGGGCCCATTTTGGGCAGAGCAAGATGGCTGAAAAAAGTCTTTCACTGGGTTATCTACCAAAATGGCACTACTGCTTGGTAGAGGACAGCAGTTAATTCTTGGAGTATTTGCTGCAATAGAAGTCCATGAGCAGTTGCTATGGACTAGGCACCTTGCCAGATACTTCAGAACACAAAGTTAGATGTGGTTCCGAGTCTTGTGGAGCTTCAGCACAGTAAAGAAGACACGTGTTGGTCAAATAGTCAATTATACAAACAGGTGTATAATTACAACTTTAATTACCAATATAAAGGATGCTTTGAGAATGTGTAAGAGGGACTTTTGGCCTAATTAGGGAGTTTAAGGACCTCTGAAAAATTACATTTGGCCTGAGGCTGGTAGAATCTGTCATTTACTGGTGAAGATACATGTGTTAGTTTCCTATTGCTGTTATAACAAATTGCCACAAACTCACTGTGTTTAAAATAAAACAGAGATTTCTCATCTTATTTTGGGAAGACAGAAGTTCTAAAACCAGGGTGTCAAGAGGGGTGTGTTGCTTCTGGAATCTCTAGGGGAGGATCCTTTTTTGTTTTTGCCTTTTCCACATTCCTTTGTGGCCTCTTCCTTCATCTTCAAAGTATAGTATCTTCAAATTTCTCTAACTAAATTTCTCAAATTTCTCTAACTATAACCCTCTAGCTTCTGTTGTTCTATCTTCTTCTCTCACTCTGACCCTCCCTCCTTCCTCTCATAAAGACGCTTGTGATTATATTGGGCCTAGTAGGTAATCCAGAATAATTGCCCCATCTCAAGAACCTTAATCACATCCACAAAGTCCCTTTTTGTGATGTAAGGTAACATATTCACAGGTTCCAGGAATTAGGGCATGGACATCTTCAGGACACCATTATTCTCTCCATCACAATGGGAAAAAAAGAATATTCCAGAATATTGAAAGAGCACCACAAAAATCCTGTGATGGAAGGGAGTGTGGAATGTTCTAGAAAATGAAAAAAAGGTCACTATAGTTGAAGTGTAGAATGAGGAGGTATGTGGAACAAGATGAGGCTAGATATATAAGTTGAGGCCAGACCATGTAGGGCCTCCTAGACCACTTACGGGATTTTGGTTTCTATCCTAAGAGCAGTAGGAAGCCATTGAAGGGTTTTCAACAGGACTTACTAAGAATGACTTGATAAGATTTAAATTTTACAGAGATCACATTTGCTGCAATGGGAAAAATGATTGAGGATGTGGGAAGAAGAATAGATATGAAAAACCAAATAGGCTGTTTCAGTGGTCTACTGGAGAAAGGGTCAACTTGGATGAGGTAGCAGTGGTAGTAGTAGAGATGGGAAGAAGAAGATGGATCTAGAGTTGTTTGGAATATATGGGAACGTTTCAGGAAGGACATAATCATGGCCTGGATTTGTGGACTGAGGTAGAGGAATGGTCAGAAGTGAACCCAGGGTTTCTGAATTGAGTGACTGGATGCATGGTGGGCCATTCAGTGAGATAGGGGACAGTAGACATTATTTTGCATCATTGATTTACAAGAGAAGTTTATAAATTAAATTTGGATATGATAATTTGGAGGTGATTTTGAGATATCACAGTGGAAATGTCAGGTAGGCAGTTGGATATTTAGATCTTGGACTCAAAGGAGAGATCTGAGTTAGATTTAATTTTATGAGTCATTGTTTGGGAGTAAGTGGTTGAAGACAGAAATGTATGAGATCTCCTAGGGCCTAGGACTGAGACTTGGTTTTCCAACAGTTAATTTCCAGGGAAAGAGAAAGATGAACGCAAGGAAGACAGAGACAGAGGAACGGCAACTAGGCAGTAGAAGAAGAAAATATATTGTCATGGGATATGAGGAAAGAAATGAGGAATAAATGATTAAAGTCAAACAATAAGGAAACATGATAGGCTAAAAGTATTTGGCTAGCAATGAACATTTTAAAAGGGGCATAATTTAGTTATAACTGAAGGTAGACTGAGTTACTGAAGATTGAGAATGCCAAGACTTTTCCTAATTTTTTTTTCCTTTAAAGGAAATACAAACTAGAATTTGAAAATTTCCTAGGAAAGTGGAAGAAAACTGAAATAATAACAGTTGATAGCTTTGTCAAATTACAAATACCATGAGGTAGGGGCCTTACCTATCTCATGGCTGTATTTCAGATTGTCTAGTACATAATAGATGTATTATATATGTACAATTAGTACTTTAATTGGAAATACTAGGTGGTTAAGCACTGGAACTCTTGCATTCTTCTCTTGCACTCAGAATTAAAACAAAATTAGTGATCCCAGTACCTAGTCCAACCCTTTGGCTCTATTTTTATTTGGTTTCCTTGGTCCACCTTACTCCTCCCTAAAAGGATGATATGACTGTATTCTTCACTTTGCTGACATATTTCTTCTGAACTCTAGTAGAATACTTACATTTTCTGGATTGTAAATGATAGGACAGGCTGGGTTACGTTGTGGTAACTAACAACCCCAGAGTCTCAGTGATTGAGATAACAAAGGTTTATTTATTTTTTTGCTCGTAGTACATGTCCATCAAGGTTGACCAGTCATGCAGGGATCCAGGCTGACAGAGCAGTTGCCATCTTGAATGTTTCTGGCTGCTCTGCCAAAGAGAATAGACAATCTCAGGATTTCACACTGTAGTTATTGGTGCTCAGCCCACAGGTTACACATGCTGATGACCCATGAGCTATTAATAATCATATTCCCTTTGCCCCACAGCCCTCAACTATAAGAGGACTAAGAAGTGCAACACCCACCATAGGCTCAGAAGGCCAAGGAAACTGCCCTTTTTGGTGGTAGTTTTGTGAATTACCATAAGCATGGTTACTTTAATTTTGTAGGTTTGGTTGAAATTAGAAGTTGTGCTTTTGAAGTCTTATAATACCTTGGTTTAAGCTAAATAATTTAATTTTGACTCTAAAATAGTATACTAGGGAAAAAATGGCTTATTCTCTAAACATGCTGTATTAGTCTATGATGCTGATAAAGACATACCCAAGACTGGGCAATTTACAAAAGAAAGACGTTTAATTGAACTTACAGTTTGGCTGGGGAAGCCTCACAATCATGGCAAAAGGCAAGGAGGAGCAAGTCACATCTTTCGTGGATGGCAACAAGGAAAGAAGAGAGCAAGCATGTGCAAGGGAACTCCTCTTTTTAAAACCATCAGGTCTCATGAAACTTATTCAGTGTCATGAGAACAGCACAGGAAAGACTTGCCCACCATGATTCAGTTGCCTCCCATTGGGTCCCTCCCACAACACATAGCAATTAAAGATGAGATTTGGGTGGGGACACAGCCAAACCATATCATTCTGCCCCTGGCCCCTCCCAAATCTCACATCCTCACATTTCAAAATCATGCCTTCTCAACAGTCCCCCAGAGTCTTAACTTAGTTCAGCATTAACTGAAAAGTCCACTGTCCAACATCTCATCTGAGACAAGGCAAGTCCCTTCCACCTATGAGCCTGTGAAATCAAAAGCAAGTTAGATACTTTCTAGATACAATAGGGGGCTACAGACATTGGGTAAATATAGCCATTCCAAATGGGAGAAATTGGCCAAAACAAAGGGACTACAGATCCCATGCAAATCTGAAATCCAGTGGGGCAGTCAAATCTTAAAGTTCCAAAATGATCTCCTTTGACTCCATGTCTCACATCCAGGTCACACTGATGCAAGAGGTGGGTTCTGATCGTCTTGGGCAGCTCCTCCCCTGTGGCTTTGCAGGGTACAGCCTCCCTCCTGGCTGCTTTCATGGGCTGGTGTTGAGTATCTGTGGCTTTTCCAGGCACATGGTGAAAATCATTGGTGGATCTACCATTCTGGGGTCTGGAGGCCCTCTTCTCACAGCACCACTAGGTGGTGCCCCAATAGGGACTCTGTGTGGGGGCTCTGATCCTACATGTCCTTTCTCCACTGCCCTAGCAGAGGTTCTCCATAAGAGCACTGCTCCTGCAGCAAACCTCTGTCTGGGCATTTAGGCATATCCATACATCCTCTGAAATCTAGGTGAAGTCCCCAAATCTCAGTTCTTGACTTCTTTGCACCTGCAGGCTCAACACCACGTGGAAGCTGCCAAGGCTTAGGGCTTGCACCCTCTGAAGCCATGGTCTGAGCTGTACCTTGGCCCCTTTTAGTCAAGGCTGGAGTGGCTGGGACACAAGTCACCAAGTCCCTAGACTACACATAGCAGAGGAACCCCAGACCCAGTGCAGGGAACCATTTTTTCCTCCTAAACCTCCAGGCCTGTTAAGGTCGAGGGGGCAGCTGCCACAAGGTCTTTGACATGCCCTGGAGACATTTTTCCCATTGTCTTGGTGGTTACCATTCAGCTCCTCATTACTTACACAAATTTCTGCAGCTGGCTTGAATTTCACCTCGGAAAATGGGATTTTCTTTTCTATCACATTGTCAGGCTGCAAATTTCCCCAACTTTTGTGCTCTTTCCCTTTTAAAACTGAATGCCTTTAACAACACCCAAGTCACCTCTTGAATGATTTGCTGCTTAGAAATTTCTTCCGCCAGATACCATAAATCATCTCTCCCAAGATCAAAGTTCCACAAATCTCTAGGGCAGGGGCAAAATGCCACCAGTCTCTTTGCTAAAATATAGCAAGAGTCACCTTTACTTCCGTTCCCAGTAAGTTCCTCATCTCCATCTGAGACCACCTCAGCCTGGATTTCATTGTCCATATCACTATCAGCATTTTGGTCAAAGACATTCAACAAGTCTCTAGGGAGCTCCAAACTTTCCCATATTTTCCTGTCTTCTGAGCCCTCCAAACTGTTCCAGCCTCTGCCTGTTACCCAGTTCCAAATTCACTTCCATATTTCAGGTATCTTTTCAGCAGCACCCCACTCTTCTGGTACCAGTTTAGTCCATTTTACCAACATTAGTCCATTTTCATGCTGTTCATAAAGATATACCTGAGACTGGGCAATTTACAAAAGAAAAAGATTTAATTGAACTTACAGTTCCATGTGGCGGGGGAGGCCTCACAATCATGGCAGAAGGCAAGGAGGAGCAAGTCACATCTTAGGTGGATGGCAGCAGGCAAAGCGAGAGCAAGCTTGTGCAGGGGGACTCCTGTTCTTAAAACCATCAGATCTCATGAGACGTATTCACTATCATGAGAACAGCATGGGAAAGACTTGCCCTCATGATTCAGTTAACTCCCACCTGGTCCCTCCCACAACACATGGGAATTCAAGATGAGATATGGGTGGGGACACAACCAAACCCTATCATGTGCCATCTAAATGTCAACAAACCAAAACAGAAACCAAAAAAAACCAAATAGTATAGTAGGGATAGAGAATTTGCATTGTGACTTTATTCCATTTTTGTTTGCATACTCTGGATCACCATGGGCTTTGCTTTCATCATAAGTGAAGTCTTTGTACTCCATATGAGTTAGCATTTCCTAGAATGCTCCACATCCTAGTTGTTACACTGGTAATTTTTTTTTTTTTTTGAGGTGGTCTCACTCTGTTGCCCAGGTTGGAGTACAGTGGTGTGATCACAGCTCACTACAGCCTCTACCTCCCAGGCTCAAGTGATCCTCCCACCTCAGCCTCCCAAGTAGCTGGGACTACAGGCATGTGCCACCACACCTGGCTAAGTTTTTTATTTTGTGTAGAGACAGGGTCTTGCCACGTTCCTCAGGCTGGTCTCAAACTCCTGGGCTCAAACAATCCTCCTGCCTTAGCCTCCTGAAGTGCTGGGATTAAAGGTGTCAACCCCCACACCCAGCCTTAAATTCTGAGGTAGATCATTCTGTGGAATTTTGCTTCTATTGTAACTCATCCTGTCTTTTGGCATCTCAGAGTAACACGATCAGAACAGAAATCTGGATCAGGGGCCTTCTCCTCAAGTGTGTTGTTCTGAGTGAAAGTTGCCCGATCGACTCAAGTCATCCTTCATTCCCCACCTTCCCTCATCTGCCAGCTGAAGCCCCATTGGTGAGGGTCTCCATCCACTCATCTCCGTCTCTTCAAACACTCTACAGGCACATTCAAACCACCATCTTTTCCTTTAGTTAGTGCAGTAACTTCCTGACTGATCTCCCAACGTGCTTTTACTCTTTGTAAAATTTGGTATTCTCTTAAAATTACAAATTGGATAATATCACTCCCCTGCTTACAACCTTACAATGGCTTTCTCTTGCAGTCAGCATTAAGTAAACTTTGTTATATGCAATGTGACCCCTGACTGATTTTCTCAATCTGGGCTTATTCTGCTTTCAATCCAGCCTGCTTTTGGTATTTCTTGACTACGTCAAAATCATTGTCTTCAGGGCCTTGCTGCTTCCTCTCTGCAATATTCTTCATCAGCTCTTTCTCATGGTTTCCACTAAGCTGATATCAGAGAGGTCTTCCATGATCACACAATCTATAGAAGTACCCCCTCCCCTTTCATCACTCTGACAGTACTAACTTATACATATCCTGTAAGATACAGATATTTTAAATCTTTCATACCCTTCTAGAATGTGCATTCCATGAAGACAGGGACCTTATCTATGTTATTTACCATTGTATGCCTAACGCTTAGAACAGTGCCTTGCATTTAATAGGTGTTCAGTAAATAAGTGCAGAACAAATAGAGCAAATATCTTTTTGAGTGCGTGACAACTCTTCGTACCTAAAATGGAAGAGTGGGATGTGGAATGAAACCTTGAGGCAGTCCCTTAAACCTTTTGCACCTTAGTACCTTTTTTTTTTTTTTTTTTTAATTTAAGACGGAGTCTTGCTCTGGAGTACAGTGGTGCAATCTCGGCTCACTGCCATCTCTGCCTCCCAGGTTTGAGCAGTTCTCCTGCCTCAGCCTCCCGAGTAGCTGGGACTACAGGCGCTCACCACCACGCCTGACTACTTTTTTGTATTTTAGTAGAGACAGAGTTTCACCATGTTGGCCAGGATGGTCTGGAGCTCCTGACCTTGTGATCCACCCACCTTGGTCTCCCACAGTGCTGGGATTACAGGCATGAGCCACCACGCCCAGCCCACCTTAGTATTCTTACCTCAAGAATCATGGTGGTAGACCAGATGATCCATGGTCTTTATGCTTCCTTCTGGCATTATAATTCTATGAATTATAAGTATTTTTTAGTATCTCCAAAAAATAGTTGCATGATTAAGACTAAATTGTTAACATTTTCAAAATACATCTCTATTGTTATATAACACTTAGCATACTAAAACTTTAAGGCATACTTTTTAAAAACTTACTTTGAAATACCTCTATAGTGCAATTTAAGTGTTCCTATAATACAATTTAAGTGTTCCAAATTAAGTGTTTCTGTGATATGAAAATGGTGCAAAAAAAAAAGTGAGAGCAAGGGGATTAGGATCACAACACTCAAAAACTTTGTCAGTTACACATAAAAAGGAAAAAAAACTAATAATAATGGTGGCAATTTTTTCACAGGTTAAATGATCTAAGAAATACATACACATGGCACTCTACCTTGAAAAAGGCCTGAGATTTGCTTGTTAAAGTGGGCTACTGAACGGTTGCAGCTTATAAGATATTGTGAAGGGCTGTGAGATAGGCTATTTGAAATCTGATGGAAGGTTGCAACACCCGAAGTGGATGGGTGTGGTTGATAGTTGTGGTGGACTGAAAAAGCTGGTAGGTATTTTGAGGTGTGTGCACTTTGTATGCAGTGTTTCTACACAGTTCGGTTCAATTTTCTGAACTTGATTCAGCTGGGTACAGTTTTCTGTTGTTCACCTGGTGTTTCAGAGGAGAAATTGCAAGTAAGCTAATGTGAAATTCACGTGATGTGCCCTGATTTTTTTCCTAACATGTTAATCATGTAGAAATAAATTTGCATTGAAAACAAGCACTATAGAAACATTGTCTGTAATCTTAGACTTTAAAAATGTTGCACAAATAGTACACAAAGTTTTCTTTCCTTTCTTTTTGTTTTTGTTTTTTTTTTTTTCAGGTGGAGTCTTGCTTTGTCACCCAGGCTGGAGTGCAGGGGCACAATCTCAGCTCACTGCAACCTCTGCCTCTCAGGCGATTCTTATGCCTCAGCCTCCCAAGTAGCTGGGATTACAGGTGCGCACCACCACACCCAGATCATTTTTGCATTTTTAGTAGAGGTGGGGTTTTGCCATGTTGATCAGGCTGGTCTGAAACTTCTGAGCTCAAGCAGTCCACCCACCTCTGCCTCCAAAAGTGCTGAGATTACAGGCATGAGCCACTGTGCCTGGCCACAGAGTTTTAATAATATTCCTTTACTCAGTGTCCCTAAATGTTTACTTTCTACATGACCATAGTACAGTGATCAAAAACCAGGAAGTTAATGTTGAAGCTACACTGTTATCTAACCTTTGCTCTTATTTGGATTTTTCGTGTGTTTCATTGTTACTATTTTTCTCTTCCAGAATTCAACTCAAGGTCTCCTATTTCACTTAATTGTCATGGTGTCTTAGTCTTTTCCAACTGGGAACAGTTCATTACTCTGTCTTTCATGACCTTGACACTTTAAAGAGTACTGTTATTTTGTGGAGTATTGACCCAGTTT
Source organism: Aotus nancymaae (assembly GCF_030222135.1). Lineage (NCBI taxonomy): Eukaryota > Metazoa > Chordata > Mammalia > Primates > Aotidae > Aotus > Aotus nancymaae. The sequence goes on along the minus strand of NW_026988546.1, from coordinate 2,743,439 downwards.
GTATTTGTCTGATGTTTCTTTACGGTTAAGTTGAGGTTATGCTTTTTTGGCAAGAACAACCACAGAACTGATGTTGTGGTCTTCTCGGCACATCATATGCATTAAGTTGATAGATAAAACATTAATTTTTAAGATATGTTTAGTGTTTTTAAGTTTTAGTTATGTAATACAATTTGCTGTTTATACTTTACAGCCATTCATTTTTAGTGTGAGGTGTAATGTCTTTCATTTTTATCAGTTCTTTTACTTTTTTTTCGTATGATTAAGTCATGTGAAAATGAATTACAGTATTGTAGGTATGCCCTTGTGTTCTTTATTTTTCTTTCTGAAACCTAATAAATTTTGATTTATCAATTATTCATACCAATTTCAGAGGGTGTAATACTTTTCAAATAGAAGCGTTTTTTTGTATTGTCCTTGTAAATTTAAAAAATATAATTACTATATCATTTTTTTTTTCAGTTTCAATAGTCATGGGCATTCCCACAGTGAAGAGAGAAGTTAAATCTTACCTCATAGAAACTCTTCATTCCCTTATTGATAATCTATATCCTGAAGAGAAGTTGGACTGTGTTATAGTAGTCTTCATAGGAGAGGTAATTATTTAATTGTTGTTATGTTTTTACCGTATATAACCTATAAGAATTGAAATCATAATTGAATATTTGAATGTGCTTATATAAGCACTTTTAAAAAATGTGATGAGTAAAGGTTAGGTAATATATTCTATCTGATAGTTTAATGTAAATCTAACTTATGTTATGTTTGCCTTCATTTCTCTCCTGAAATCACAAACCAGGAATAGTAATCTTTGTTGTCAATAGGATGATATACACATAGATCTTTAAGAACATGTTTCCATTTCTAGCTCTAAGATCTAAATTTGGAGATTTGCACTGATGATCTTTGGGAGTCCTGAAACCTGAAAAAGGTTTAGCCTCCTCATCCTTTTATTCTCTCCATCCCTTCTGTTACTACTAAGAAATCATGTGAATGAGAAATACCATACTCCTTATATTTTAGTCTCCTCAAAAGATTTAGAGAAAGAATAAATCTTGAGCAAGTTCTTTTTAAATCATGAGGAATAAGACCCTTGAGTAAATATTTTCTTAATTATTGTATAGAATTTCAGAATGGGAAAGGATTTAGGACATAGTCTAGTTCTGGCCCACTAATTTCTAACTTTTTAGAGTTTCCCATGTCTTTTTAAATGAAAATGGTCTTGATAATTTCCTTAATAGAGAAGTAAACACATGCATACTGTTCAAAACAATTACATAAATGTATAATGAAAAATAACCTGTTACTCCTCTATGTAAATATAACTATTTCAAAATATGTGTTAAGGATTTTTTTCTGTGGCTTGTACAGATATATATGAATGGGATCATTCTATACATATTTTAATGTAATAGACATTTTTCCATGCTAACAAGAATAAATATCAAAACATCATTCTTTATGGCTATAAAATATTTCATTATATGGTTTTAGCACAATTTAATGTCTGACTGATAGACGTTTAGGCTGTTTCCTAACTGATACAGGTTTTCTCTTGTTCAAAAACACCTGAATTCTGTGTAATTGTTGCAAAGCAGAACAGGAAATCATATGTCTGCAGAGGTGATGGCTAAATGAAGTGGTTAGAGACAAAAGGAGTTTTTGGGTGGGTTTCAGGCAGAATATTGCCTAAACCAAAACAACAAATGATGTTGGTGGTAACCATGAAGAGGACTTTATACCGAAGGAATATATATGTATATATTTAGCAACAGGGTCTCACTCTGTCAGCCAGGCTGGAGTGCAGTGGTGCAATTTTGGCTTACTGCAGCCTCGATCTCGCAAGCTCAAACAATCCTCCTACATCAGCCTCTCAAGTAGCTGGGACTACAGTTGTGCCCAGCTAATTTTTTGTGTTGTGTATGTGTGTGTGTGTGTTGAGATGGGGTTTCACTATGTTGCCCAGGCTGTCTCCTGAGCTCAGGCGAACCTCCTACTCTGGCCTCCCAAAGTTCTGGGATTACTGGTGTGCACCACCACACCCAGCCTAGGCTATTTTTTATATTACCCTGTTTATTCATGTTGTTTCAGCAGTTTGCCCCAGGAGCATTCCAAATACCTTACTTAAAAACTGTAGGATTAGAATTTGAGATTCTATAAGGAAATAGCAAATTCATCATCTTGGAAGAGCACCATTGTTCGTCTTCAAAAAATTGAGTTTCTAGAATTCCTGGGTTCATGGAGTGTATAGTATACAGTATGAAAACAATGTTGGTTTCTTTTATTCAGTGTTACTAGTTTACTATTGTACACATTCTAGTTTGTGCTTCACAGGAAGAGTGCCTGAGGCCTTTACTATGCCTTCTTTAAATTCTTTGATTTAAGCTGGTTCAACAGGGCTAGTTAGTTAGCTGGCCTAGGGTCAGAAATAGGAATACAGAAATTGAATAACCAGAGAGTATTAATTAAATTGTTGTGACATTTTTGGTTTTTATTTTTATTTTCTGTTGTATATTTCATTTATATTAGAAAACATTATTTCTTTTGTGTTTTAATTAATTTTTTGATAGATAATACAATCACATGGTTTTAAAAACCTCCATGTGTGTTGTATACACTGAACAGTGTTCCTTCCAATGCTGTGCTTTAGACACTCAGTTTACCCAGATGACTTGATAGTGTACCCATTCCAGAGACATGTCATGGCCCTAATTCTGTACAGTTGGTATAAGGTTAATGTTTCATATTAAAGTATAAACAGTGATTTAGATTTCCTTCTGATTTTGATAAAATATTTTCCTGGTAAATTTATTTTTTTTATCCAAATTTTAAACTTTGCTGTAGGCAGAGGTGAGAAATGCAGGCTCCTATTCTTTTTGTGATTCTTTCCTCTGATTGCTTGTGTACGTGTGTATATTTGTGACTGGCTAGTTAATGGATCTGTTTTTATTTGTTATATTCTAAAAACCTTCTTGGGTTTATTTATTATTTCCTTTTTTGTTTGTTTTCTGATTCATTGATGTCTGCTTTTAACGTTATTAATTTTTTCTTCCTTTTTGGTTCCATTTTCTACTTTTCAAACATGTTCACCCAAATGCTAACTTGATTTATTTTCATTATTTACTTTTTAGATATAAGAATTAATATGCATTTTTCTGCCTGGTGGCAACTGATTTAAGAGTTTTTTTTTTTTCATTTAAATTAATGGGGAAATGTTTGGTCATAATTTTTCAACTGGTGTTTGTATGTGCACGTTTATATATGTTTATACACACATATATACATACAGTTTTTGTTCTGCTGAATTTCTCCCTTTTGTCTTATTATTTTGGGTAGTTGCTGTGCTGGTTCCTTTTTTATAAATCATCATTGGAGATGAAGCTTTCCCTAAGCTGCTGGTTTACAGGAAGATGAGGGGACAGAGTAGCGTTCCAGACAACGACTCTACCTTTCCTTCTGCCACACATTTGGGCCATTTCTTGCAAATACTGCTAGCCTCTGCAGCTCTTCATGTTAGAACTAAACTGCATCCCTTTGGAGTTGGAGAATTTTGGCTATTAATACCTTAAAGTTTGCAGTTTTTGCATCAGGTTCTCATTGATAATTGTATATGATTTCCAGGAGGAAAAGTGGGAAGGAAGTACTATTAGTGTTATGTTATCACCCAAACTGTATAAGTAGCTGGGTCTGTTGTAGTTAGATAGCTTAGTGTGCTTTCAGCCAAGGTTTAGTTACCTGAATGTTTTTGAACTTTTTTCTATCCCAAAGCATCTGAAGAGTACAACAGCTATAGAAACAGTACAAACTCTTTTAGTTGCCTGTTAATCATATGTTTAAATAAAGGCAAATGTGTACATTTCAAGTATTCTTTTACTTACTGAACAAGTGTCCATTGAAGTACCAAAATGAGGAAGGTACAGGAAGAGATTAAAAATCTTCAGAGGCCAGACATGTTGGCTCATGCCTATAATGCCAATAACATGGGAGGCTGAGGCAGGAGGATCACTTCAGGCCAAGAGTTTTAGACCAGCCTGGGCAACAGAGCAAGATTCTATTTCTAAAAACAGTTTTTAAAAATTATCCAGGCATTGTGGTACACACCTGTAGTCCCAGCTGCTCAGGCGGTTGAGGTAGAAGGATCACTTTAGCTCAGGAGTTCAAGGCTTCAGTGAGATGTGATTAAGCTGCTGCACTCCAGCTAGGTGACAGAGACCTCATCTCAAAAAAAAAAACTTCAAAAATCCATTAGATAATAAATGTTGACCCAAAATCGAAGTCTAGCAATACACAAGAATATTAATTTTTTATGCCATTAGCTTTATTTTTCTGCTTTTTGAAAAAAATTGTTAGTTATACATGTACATGGCTAAAGTGTCCAGTAGTTCTACAAAGTTTGTTAAAATAGTCTCTTGTTTTCTTTCTCCCATCCATTCTCCAGCCCCTATTTTCTTTGCTTTCTCTTCCCTATTTCCCCCTCTTCTGGGACCTTTTAGGTTTCTTAGCTCTAGCTGGCTAGCTGGCAAGTAAAGTAAAAAAAAATACTCCCTGTGACTTTCTCTGTATTTTCCTGTGTTCTATTTTATTAGTTTTCACTCTAATATTACTGACTTCCTTCTGCTGCTTTTACTTTGGCTTACTCTTCTTTTTCTAAATTTTTAAGGTGATTGGGTAGATAATTGGTTGAAAGGCTTTCTTCTTTTCTAATATAGTCAATTTAAAGCTCTAACTTTCCCTCTAAACACCACTTTAGCTGTATCCCATAAATTTTGATATGTCATGTTTTTATTTTCATTCAGATCAAAATACTTTCTGATCCTCTTGTAATCTTCTTTGACTCATGTGTTATTTAGAAAAGTGTTTAAAATTTTTTTATCCATTTGAAGATTTCCAGAATTTCCTTCTTTTGTTGACTTGTAATTTACTTCACAAAGAACACATACTTTGCATATTTCAGTCCTTTAAAATTTATCAATACTTGTTTATGATCTAGTATATGGTCTGTCCTGGACAGTGTTCCATGTGTCCTTAAAAAGAGTGGATTCTGGCTGGGCACGGTGGCTCACACCTGTAATCCCAGCACTTTGAGAGGCCGAGATAGGTGGATCACGAGGTCAGGACTTGAGATCAGCCTTGCCAATATGGTGAAAACCCGTCTCTACTAAAAATACAAAAATTAACCGGGCATGGTGGTGTGCACCTGTAGTCCCAGCTACTGAGGCTGAGGCAGAAGAATAGCTTGAATCCAGGAGGCGGAGGTTGCAGTGAGCTGAGATTGCACCACTGCACTCCAGCCTGGGTGACAGTATGAGACTCTGTCTCAAAAAAAAAAAAAATATGAATTCTGTTGTTATCCAGTAAAGTGTCCTCCTCCCTCCCTCCCTCCCTCCCTTCCTTCTGCAATCATCTATCTAATCTATCATCTGTCTGTCTAATCTATCTGTCCATATAATCTATTTATTTTTCAGAGATGGAATCTTTCTTTGCCACCCAGGCTAGAGTACAGTGTTGTGATCATAGCTCACTGTAACCCTAACTCCTGGGCTCAAGTGATTCTCCCACCTTGACAAAACACTGAAATTACAGGCATGAGCCACCATGCCTGAACCTGGCTAATTTTTTTTTTTTTTTTAATTTTTGTCTCACTATGTTGCAGTGGCTGGTCTTGAACTCCTGGGCTAAAGCAATCTTCCTGCCTTATCCTCCTGAGTAGCTAGGAGTGTCCTTCTATAGATACATATTAGATCAGGTTGGTTGATAGTGTTGTTCAGGTCTTCTATATACTTGCTGATTATTTATCTAGTTTTTACTCTGTCTAGCTTCTATTTTTGATTTTATAAATGCCAGATTACTGTATTGGTTTATTGGTAGTATTTTGGCCTGTAATTTTTAAGCAGCTAGACTTAAAAATGTTTATTTATACATTGTTTATAAATCATACAAACTGGCTGGGCATGGTGGCTCATGCCCATAATCTCAGTACTTTGGGAGGCTGAAGTGGGAGGATCGCTTAACCCCAGGAGCTTGGAATCAACATGGGCAACATAGCAAGGACCCCATCTGTACAAAAAATTAAAATGTAGCCAGGCATGGTGGTGCACACCCGTGGTTCCAGCTACTTGGGAGGCTGAGGTGGGAGGATCACTTGAGCCCAGGAATTGCAGGCTGCAGTGAACTATGATCACACACACCATTGCACTCCAACCTGGACAACAGAGCAAGACTATGTTTCTTTAAGAAAAGAATCATACAAACTACTATAGGATAGAAATCATATGTATTTGTATGTATAATGTTCCATAAAGTTTGCTTGTGATTCAGTAAATATTTACAAGCAAGTAAGTTGCTTGTAATTCAGTATGTGTTTTTACAAGCCTCTGCCCGTTGAAACTTATTTGAGAAGGACAAGAGAGAAAATCCCCAAATATGTAATATGTTAGGTGGGTACTAGATGATAATGAGTGCTGAAGAGAATATATCAGTAAATAAGAAAAGAGGCTTGCAGGGCTGGGCGCGGTGGCTCATGCCTGTAATCCCAACACTTTGAGAGGCCGAGGTAGGCGGATCATGAGGTCAGGAGTTCAAGACCAGCCTGACCAACATGGTGAAGCCCAGTCTCTACTAAAAATACAAAAAATTAGCTGGGCATGGTGATGCACACCTGTAATCCCAGTTATTCAGGAGGCTGAGGCAGGAGAATTGCTTGAACCCAGGAGGAAGAGGTTGCAGTGAGCCAAGACCACACCACTGCACTCCAGCCTGGGTGACAGAGTGAGACTCCATCTCAAAAAAAAAAAAACAAGAAAAGGAAAGAGGCTTGGGGTTGCCCAGGGACGGTGGGCAGGACATTTGGGCAAAAGCCTGAGGGATGTAAGAGTTGGACAATCCAAGCAGAAGAACTATATGTGCAAAGGCCCTGTGGCAAGAGCACTGGTTGGCACATTTTGCCAAACAGCAAGGAGAGGCCTGTATGGCTTGAGCAGAGAAGGTGAGGGGCTCAGTAGCAGGAGGCAGTCAGAGAAGGGTGGGGTGGGTCAGATCATGTAGGATGCTACAGGCCATTGCAAGAACTTCGCTTTTACTCTAAGTCACTGGGGCTGGCAGACTTTTTTCAAAGGACCCATAGTAAATATTTTAGGCTTTGGGAGTCATACAGTCACTGTTGGAACTCTTCAGCTCTGCCATTTTAACCTGAAAACAGACATAATATATAAATGAGTGGGGTTGTGTTTCAATGAAGTTTTACTTTAGGATAACAGGCAGCAGATCTGTTTTGCCAAACCTGGCCCTAATTTAAATGGAAAACCATTTGAAAGTTTTGAACAGAGAAGACACTTGACTAACCTGTTTTTTTTTTTTTTAAGTATGTTAAAAGCCTTTTTATTCTGAAATAATTTTAGATTTACAGAAAGTTGCAAAAATTATAGAGGATATTTTCTTCACTCAGCTTGCTCTAATGTTAACAACTTACGTAGCCATATTATAGTTTTCAAAACCAGGAAATAAACACTCAACTAAACTATAGACTTTATTTGAGTTTCATGTTTTTCTGCCTGGGTTCGCCTTTCTGTTCCAGTGTGAACTGTGGATTACCACATAGGAGTTAGCAGTTCTCATGCCTTAGCTTCTTCCTGTCCATGACAGGTCCTCAGTATGTTTGTGTCTTTCATGAACTTAGACAGTTTTGATGAGTACTGGTCAGTTATTTTGTAAAATGCCTCAGTTTTGTTTTTTCTGATATTTTCTTATGATTATATTTTGGCTCTGCATTTTTGGCAAGAATAATATGGCTTACCTTTTTAAAAAGGATCCTGCCGTCTGCTTTGGTAAGGGCAAAAGAAAGGAGACTACTTAGAAAGCTGTTGCCATAATCAAGGTGAGGCTTGAACTGGGAGAATGTTCATGGAGGCGGTCAGAGATGGGTAAATTATGAACATATTTTGAACTAAATGGGTTCTAATAAAAATGAGAATCATTGCTATAGCATCAATATACTATTAAGGACAAAGCCCCAATTAATGAACTTAAAATAGCCCTTTTAGTGTTTTCTGTTTATTTTTGTATGTTTGAATAGAAATATGTATCAGATTTAGGCTTAAATGTCAAATCTTCAGAGAGATTTTCTCTAAATATAATGTTTAAATAGGTTATCTCTATTTTACCTCTATTACTGCATTCTGTTTTTATAATACAATACTCAGTTATATATGCACATACATATGTGTACATATTTTTGTTTGTTTATGAACTGCTTCTCTTAGCAGTTTTAAGTTTTACAAGGCAGAGATCTTTATTTACCAATGTATACTCAGAGCTTGATAATATGGATACAGTGGATCCATATATGTACCCAGTATGGACACAATGTATATATCCATCCATTTCTTTTCTCCACATTCTTCCTAATACTGGTTATCTTTTGCCTTTTTGACAATTAGCCATTCTGACCGATATGATAACATCTGATTGTGGTTTTAATTTGCATTTCCTTAATGATTAGCAGTGTTGAGCATTTTACATATATCTGTTGGCCATTTGTGTATCTTCTTTTGGGAAATGTCTATTCAGGTCCCTTGCCTATTTTTTCAGTGGTTTTTTTTTTTTTCCTCCTGTTGACCTGTTTGAGTTTCTTACATATTTTGGGTATTAACTTCTTATCAGAGGTACAGCATACAAATATTTTCTCCTAACCCATAGGTTGTAGAGCCACTATTAACACTGTTATTTCCTTTGCCATGTAGAAAAATTCTAGTTTGATGTGATCCTATTTGTCTATTTTTGTTCTTGTTGCCTGAGTCTTTGGGGTCATATCCAAAAAACCATTGCCCAGGCCACTGTCATGTAGTTTTTCCCTTGTTTTCTTCTGGTGGTTTTAGACTCTTCTTTTGTTCTTAATCCATTTTGAGTTGATTTGTATATTTGGTGTGAGTTGAAGGTCCACTTTCTTCTGTATGGATATAGAGTTTTCTCAGCACTGTTTGCTAAAGAAATTTTTTTCATGGAGTATTCTTGGCACCTTTGCTGAAGATCAATTGACCATACGTGCATGGGTTCATTTCTAGGCTCTATATTCTGTTCCATTGGTCAGTGTGTCTATATAAAAATATGGGAGAGGAGGGAGTACTTCCTAACTCTTCTCAATGAGGCCAGTGCTACCTCAGAATTTTGATAGGGATTGCATTGAATCTGTAGATCACTTTGGGTAATATGGACATTTAAATAATATTAATTCTTCCAATTCATGAACACAGAATGTCTTTCCATTTATTTGTGTGTTCTTCAAATTATTTCATCAACATTTTATAATTTTCAGTGTCTAGTTCTTTCACTTCCTTTGTTAAAGTTTTTCCTAAGTATTTTTTGGTAGCTATTGTAAATGGGATTGTTCTCTTGATTTCTTTTTCAGATTTCTTTGATTTCTTTTGGAACTGGTCCTACTCAACTTTGTATTCCTGTTTCCTTTGGTGGACAAAACACTGTCCCTCATTAAATGCTTATCAAATTGCATTTCAGGTTGTTAAACACAGTGAAGTTCATAAAACCATGATTGTTCATATTCTCCAAAATTACAGCTTGTTGAGCAGTTAAATACTCATTGGTCAAATTTGTGAATGACTTATTTAAAAAGAAATCACTAATGTTTGGGCTTCTATCGAGGAAGTACAGAGAGTTTTGAGCTATATTCCAATTGTGTCTCCGTAGTTTGTTAAGAGTTTAAAGGGTATAGTCTCATGAAACTATCTTACTCATGAGTCGTTAGACTTTACAGCAAAAATTAGAATTACTTTCAATTACAGAAATTAAAATATATTTTCAGAAAGCCTGTAATAAGAACTTTTTCTAATTTGATGGTTTTGTAACTTCCATGATTAAGGTATACCTTTTTTGTTTGTTTTTCTCAAGTATTAAGTGTTTTGACAGTCTTTATAACATAGATCATATTTTATATATCATTGAGCCTCTTAACAATTGAGCATTGTAATATCTTATCACTATTTAAAGTTGATAGGTAGGTGTATTAGTCCGTTTTCATGCTGCTGATAAAGATATACCCAAGAATGGGTAATTTATAAAGAAAAAGAGTTTAATGGACTCACAGTTCCACATGGCTGGGAAGGCCTTACAATCATGGCGGAAGACGAAAGGCCTGTCTAACATGGCAGCAGACGAGAGAAAATGAGAATCAAGCGAAAGGGGAAACCCCTTATAAAACCACCAGATCTTGTGAGACTTACTCAGTGTCACACGAATAGTATGGGGGAACTGCCCCCGTGATTCAGTTATCTCTCCAGGGTCCCTCCCAGAACACATGGGAATTATGGAAGCTACAGTTCAAGATGAGATTGGGTGGGGACACAGCCAAACCATATCAGTAGGGCATTGGCTGGCTCAAAAATGTGGCCATGGCCCTGCAACACATCCTGCCATGTTCCTGGCCTGGTTGTCCCTTGGGCTTCCTGGGGTCCTTGAAGGGGTTAGGATCTGGAGTTAAGAGAAAAGTGGTGTCTGGACACACGCACTGGAGAAATAGTGCTCATAATTTTTTGCATTTGCCTATCACCTGTGACCCACCCTGTTAATCAGTTGTTACAGCTATCCTAGAAAGCAGTTTCTCCAGTTGTCTCTATTTTACTGGGGAACTGAGGCCCAGAGAGGCTTAGCAGCTCTCCCAAGGTTATCCAGCTGGTAGGAGGCAAAGCTGGAATTCTTACTTTGGCCCAATTCCATGGTCTTTGACATAACATCAGAGACAGACTCAGTTTACCTCTTAGAAGAGAAGAGCTAATGATATTTATCTCTGTTAGACCCCTGGGAGCCAGGGTCCTGGAAGAAGAAGCCAGTTCTTACTGTTGGACATCACCTCTTCCAGGCAGCCTCCTCTTATGCCTCTACCCTCCAGGCTGGGTTAGATCTGAACTTGGTTGAAAATGTCTGTTTATAACATGTCTGCCATGCTTAGAATTGTCTTGTTCACTGCAGTGGTTCCAGCCTGGCCTAGAGTAGGCACTCAGTAAATGTTTGTGAAATGTAAATATGTGATTCATTAAATGAGTAAAGAAAATAAAGTAAAATTAATAGGAAGTATTAGTTCATAATTCAAGTAGTACTTGAATTATGTAATTCAAGTACTTGTTCATAATTCAAAAATATGCAGATCTGATAAATGTTTATTTCTAACAGATTAAAGTGCTTTTGATTCAGTTATCAGTATCAGTGTAATAATAATATAGCATAATAATACAGCTGCTTTTTATTACATAGTTTTATCATTTATCTCATAATCTCTAAGGCATTTTTTCCCTTTTTTTTTTAATAGAATAGGAAATTGAAACTCAGAGAAATGACTTACTTTAGAGTATACAGTTCAGTAGCCACAGAGGCAAATCTTGAACCTAGGTTTTATGATTCCAAGTAGAAAAATCTTTATTCATATCATTCAGCATCTGTTACTAATATTATTCACTATAGTTTGGATGTTTTGATAGAAGTAGAGATTGCTTTTGTGCTCAGTTTTCCTACTGAATCCAACACAGATAATTAAAAAAAATAAAAACTTTAAATCTGCTTATTTTGTTAGTAAGTGCTCAATGACATATAGTAGTACAATAGAACAATAGAGAAATGCAAATCTAATGAATTGTCTAAAAATTTAATGTATGTTTTCAATGAATATTTTTGTCATTCATTTAATTTTGAGTTCAATATTGACAGTTAAGTAAAAATAAAAAACATGAATGTAGATACATTTTTTTTCTTTCCCAGACAGATATTGATTATGTACATGGTGTGGTAGCCAACCTGGAAAAAGAGTAAGTTCTTCTTAATTATAAACATAAAAATATTTTGGTGACGGTTATCTCCTGGTTTCTTGCTAAAAGAAAATGCCTTCCTTGATAGTTCATTTCTCTGTGGAGTTCACTGTTTATGAGATCACCTCTGATTGGTATTTTGTATTGTCATAAAGTGGTGCAAATATATCCAGTTATGTGATGGGATAAATTGGTATATTTCATTTTAGAAAAGACTTGAATGTCCTGTGTATGTAACACTATTAAATAACAGTCTTTATTCTTGAAGACAATGAATATAGAGAGAATCATATGGGATTAAATCTTTCACATTGTACTTACCAGGCAAAATTTTCTGCTCTCCGGGGAGATATTCACATAGCAATTTCAGACCTCAATTTTAAACTATGTCTTAATCTATTCTTCTATTCTGCAAGGATTGAGTAGCAGTTTATGAGCAAGGCACATGGCAGGTAACAGAGGGAAAGCTTAGTAAGTTTCAGGTATTATTATTTTTATAATATTGCCGTAACAGTTTTAAAATGTAATAAAATTAGTCTTGCTATGAGTTTCTTCATTAAATTGTATCTGTTTTTTGTCCCTAAAAGACATACCTTCTACTTAAAAAGAAAAGACAAAAAAGAAGCAACAATCATTTGCTAACCCTACGTTGAAAATAATGTGGCTCTTTTTCTATCCAAATGTTAAAATCAAATATTTTAAAAAGTTATGCATAGTTCAGGATTAAATTGTTATTTGTTTGATTTCCTGAAGTGCTGACTTTCTTGGAAGTCTTTATAGAAACACAATTTGGCGTAGACTTCTTAAGTGAAGGAACAGAGCAATGACGATGGGCCCCCCTTCCCACGGACTCCACGGGCAGGCCCATGGGCTTCTGCAGGGACTCTGTTGATTTACATCTTCCTCTGCATATGGAAAACCAAGCTCAGAAAAAAAAGTGCAAGGGCAGGCAGTTGCACTACCATTATGTGGAGATTTGCAAAAATGAATCAAGGGAGGATGCAAAAGCGAAAGAAATTACATTTGAGTCAGCACAGACTAATTAAAAAGTTTAGAAAGGGTTCTCAGCCTCACACTGTGGAAATTTTGGGCCAGATAATTTTGTGTTGTGGGGGCTGTCCAATGCATTGTAGAATGTGGAGCAGGATCCCTAACGTCTACCCGCTAGGTGTCAGTAGTAGTGACCACCACTGTGGGAACCAGAACGTCTTCAGACATTGCTAAAGTCCTCCAGAGGGACAGAATCACCCCCAGTTGAGAAACACTGGCTGAGAATGACATGTGGTCTCTAATCTACAGGCAGAGCTTCCTGAGGATGTCAGAACTTTGGTTTTGCATAAATATATGTATTTTAAGATACATACATACTTATTTGTTTTTCTTCAATTTTCTGTTTTCTGTGAGACCTTGATTTTTTTTTTTTAAATTCAGGCACATTTTAGGAACATCAGTGCCTGCAGTTGGCTTAGGATTTCTTTGCTACTTTAATAATAGCAGTATTTTATAGTTTTTAAAGCAGTACTTAAAAAAAAAAAACTTTTGCTATTGGAGAAAGCTGTATTTTCTGGTAAATGAAATCAGCGATGAGCTGCTCCATTTAACACCCTGTGGCCATAACGTTTTATGTTGCTACAAATGATTACTGATGTGTTTTATGTTAAACACAGTACATTGAGCGTTAAGATAAATAAAATTCCACAGAACTTAAATAACTCAGCTAACCTTTCTCATAATAGATTTTCTAAAGAAATCAGTTCTGGCTTGGTGGAAGTCATATCGCCCCCTGAAAGCTATTATCCTGACTTGACAAACCTAAAGGAGACATTTGGAGACTCTAAAGAAAGAGTAAGGTGAGCATGTGCTGTTTCAAATCCTCTGCACTTGTGAGCTTATTTAAATATCTAATACATGTAGTTTTTATTTATCGAAGCTGAAAACATTTTAGAGTTGAATTTGGTAAAATATTCTAGGTAAGTCTCATTACGTCCAGGACAGTTTGTGAGATAAGGTAGGGTTTTCTTAGAATATGTAAAAACTTAATATCAGCTTTTAACTGTGTTTTCTTAAACTAGCTTTTAGATCCACTTCTCTTATTTAACTTTCATCAGGGTGTTTCTGTAGGCTACCAGGAATTCACTGACAGGATTTAATACTGTGAATTTAAATATGAAGTTTTTTTTTAAGCATTCAATACATATTTATGAACTTTTATCTGCATGTAAAACAGTCCTAGGCACCAGAGCAGGGATCCTAAAAGTATAACTTTTGAAGCACTCATTTGATGAGACATTAAGATATTACTGAAAAAAGGGTATGTGGTCAAGGAAGTTTGGAAAATAATGGATTAAGAATTTTTTTTCCAAGAAATGTCTTTACTGCTGGGTATTTTAGTGCTTCTTGTGAACTAGTATGTTTCTAGAAGGGGAGTGTGTACACAAACTTACTTGACATTAGACTTCTTTTTTCCTGAGGACAGCTTGAGGATTAGTGTTCTTGGGAATACATTTTGATAAAATTCTTCATTAGAGGAAAGTGAATTTTCTTTACTCTCTGTTCCAAATGAGTGTGTGTCTGTGTATGTGTGTGTGTGTGTACACATACACATAGATGACATGTTATACAGACACTTGAGGTTTATACATTTAATCTTATTTTACTAAATTTGAGTGTGATTCCTTACATACTTTTTGAAAATGTTTATTTCAGATGGAGAACAAAGCAAAACCTAGATTACTGTTTTCTAATGATGTATGCTCAAGAAAAGGGCATATATTACATTCAGGTAAGTATGGTTTTTCCTTTAACGTTTTTCACACTTCTAAAGAAAAAGTGTTATCAAGGGTATGTTCTCATTAAAACAGGAAGTTTTGAAAATGAAAACCCTCTGAGATCTGTTAGATCGTAACTGTCTCAGAGCAGAGGGGTATCCATGGTAACCGAGCATGTGGGCTCTGACATTTCTCTGTTGAGCAGCGACACCCGCCCTCCACTTAGCAGGGGACCTGCAGCTCACTATTTTTCCTCTCTTTCTCCCATTCCTCCATCTTCTCTCCCCTCTTTCCTCTCTCCACTGTCAAAAGAACTAAGATTTCATGTGGCAGATTTTAAAGAGGAATTTTCTTACCATTTTTCTTTAGTGGTCTTACAGGGAAATAATTATTTTGTAGGCCACAATACTGTTACCACTATTTTGACATTTAATTGTAACAGTCCAGTTTTTAGCCCCACAACAGCCCAATTTTTACCAAGAACACAATATGTCGTGGGATTACAGACGTGCGCTGCTGCGTCCGACATGTAGCGTGTTTTAAAATCAGGAAGTATGAGGCCTCCAACTTTTTTTCAAGACTATTTTGGCTGTTTAGGTTCACTTGAGACTCCGTGTAAATTTTGGGAAGATTTTTTCCTATTTCTGTAAAAAAATGCCTTGGGGATTTTGGTAGGGATTGTATTGAACCTATAGATCACTTTAGGTAGTGTGGACATTTTAATATTATTAAGTCTTCCAATACATGAGCACAGGATGTCTTTCCATTTATTTGTATCTTCTCTGATTTCTTTTAGAAATGTTTTGTAGAAAAATCTTTTACCTCCTCAGTTAGGTTTATTCCTAAGTATTTTATCTTTTTTGATACTATGGTAAATGGGATTGTTTTATTGATTTTGAGGGGGGGAGTTGGTCATTGTTAGTATACAAAAATACAGCTTTTTTGTGTGTTGATTTTGGATCGTGAAACATTGCTAAAATTGTTTATTGTTGTAGTTTTTGGTAGATTCTTTAGGTTTTTCTACATATAAGATCACTTTATCTGCAAATAATGTTAATTTTACTTCTTCTTTTCCAGTTTGGGTGCCTTTTACTTTTTTTCTTAATTGCTCTAGTTAAGATTTTCAGCACTATGTTGACTAGTAATGGTGAAAGTGGGACTCCTTGCCTTGCCCCTAATCTTAGAGGGAAAGCTTTCAGTGTTTGCTGTCAAATGTGATATTACCGATGGGCTTTTCATATATTACCTTTATTTGTTGAAGAAGTTTTTTTTCTGTTTCTAGTTTGACACATTTTTTTTTAATCATGAAAGTGTCTTGAATTTTGTCAAATGCTTTTCCATATCAATTGAGATGATCATGTGTTTTTTTCTTCCATTTTGTAAACATAGTATGTATTATACTGATTGATTTGTATGTTGCACGATCCCTGTATTGCAGTTATAAATCCTACTTGGTTATGGTGTATATAATTCTTTTAATGCACAGTTTAATTCCATTTGCTGGTGTTCTGTTGAGGATTTTTGCATGGAATATTGGTCTGTAGTTTTCTTGTATCTCTGTCTGGTTTTGGTATCAGAGGAACGCTGGCCTCATAGAATGTGTTGGAAAAGTGTTCCCTCTGTTTCAGTTCTTTGGAAGAGAACTGTTTGAGGAGGATTGATGTTAATTCTTCGAGTGTTTAGCAGAATTTTTTCCAGTGAAGTTCTCTGGTCCTGAGCTTTTCTTTGCTGAGAGGTTTTTGATTACTGCTTTAATCCCCTTACTTCTTATTAAGTGTGTTAAAATTTTTTATTTCTCCATGATTCACCCTTGGAAAGTTGTATGTTTTTAGGGGTTTATCCATTTTGTCTAGATTATCCAATTTGTTGGCACATAATCGTTCCTAGTAGTCACTTGTAATTCTTCTGTTTCTGTGATATCCGTTGTTGTGTTCCCTCTTTCATTTCTAATTTTAGTTATTTGAATCTTCTTCCTTTTTTCTTAGCTAATCTAGCTAAGGGTTTGTTAATTTTATGGATCTTTTCAAAAACCAACTCTAGGTTTCTTTGATTTTTTTTTTCCTGCTGTTTTTTTTTTCTATTTGTTTGTTTGATCCAATCTTTATTTTTTTTCTTCCTTCTGCTAATTTTAGGTTTATTTTGTTTTATTTTTTCAGTTTCCTTGAGGTATAAAGTTAGGTTGCTGATTTGAGAATTTTCTTCTTCTTCTTTTTTTAATGTAAATGTTTACTGGTATAAACTTCCCTCTTTGTGTGGCTTTTTGCTACATATCATAAGTTTTGGTATATGTTTTTCTGTTTTCTTTTGTTTCTGGATTTTTTTCTAAATTCCCTTGTGATTTCTTCTTTTACCCATTGGTTGTTTAGTGGTGAGTTGTTTAATTGCCGCACATTTGTGTAATTTCCTGTTTTTTTTCTTTTGTTGTTGTTTGTTTTTCTTCTGATATTGACTTCTAGTTTCATTTTGTTGTGGTTAGAGAAGATAGTCTTCTTAAATTCATTGGTGGGTGGCACTGGCTCACACCTGTAATCCCAGCACTTTGGGAGGCTGAGGTGGGCAGATCACTTGACTTCAGGTGTTCAAGACCCATCTCGGCAACATGATGAAATCCTGTCTTTACTAAAAATACAAAAAACTAGCTGGGCGTGGTGGTGCATCCCTATAGTCCCATCTACTCGGGAGTCTGAGATGGAAGGATTGATTAAGCCCAGGAGATCGAGGCTGCAGTGAACCTTGTGCCACTTGGGCAACAGAGTGAGAACCTGTCTTAAAAAAAAAATTGTTGAGACCTTATGGGGCCTAACCTGTTGTCTCTTTTGGAGAATGTTCCATGTGCGTGCTCTTGAGAAGAATGTGTATTCTGCTGCCGTTGGGATCAGTGTTCTTTATGTCTGTTGGGTCCCTTGATTATAGTGTTGTTTAAGTCCAGTGTTTCCTTATTGGTCTTCTGTCTGATCGTTCTATGCATAACTCAAGGTGGAATAGTGAAGTCTCCTACTGTTACTGAGGTAGTGTTTGTTTCTTCTTTCAGTTTTGTCAGTGTCAACTTCGTATATCTGAGAGCTCTATTATTAGGTGCATCTTTATTTAGAATTGTTATGTCTTTTCAGAGATTTAACCCTTTTATTATTGTATAATGTCCTTCTTTGTCTCTT
Source organism: Aotus nancymaae (assembly GCF_030222135.1). Lineage (NCBI taxonomy): Eukaryota > Metazoa > Chordata > Mammalia > Primates > Aotidae > Aotus > Aotus nancymaae. Next base: position 2,725,709 of record NW_026988546.1, on the reverse strand, counting down.
GTGTCAGTTTTTGTTTTAAAGTTTTATTTTGTCTAAGTATGGTCACCCTTGTTTTCTTTCGGTTCTGGATTGCATGAATTATCTTCTTTCATTCTTTCACTTTTAACCTATGTATGTCTTTTGATGTAAAGTAAATTTTTTGTAGGTAGTGTATTAATGGATCTCATTAAAAAAATTTTCATTTGGCCTGTCTTGTAATTGAGATGTTTGACCCATTTACATTTTTAGTGATTGCTGATACAGAAGGACTTACTATTGCCATTTATTTAATTGTTCTTGTATGTCTTGGAACTTTTTGTCTATCTTTTCCTCTCTGGCTGCTTTCTTTTGTATTTTGTTGTTTTTTTAAAATAGTGACGTACTTTGATTTCCTTTCCATTTCCTTTTGTGTATATTCAATAGATACTCATTTTATAGTTACATTTGCAATTACATATCTTAAAGTTATAACAGTCTATTTAAAGCTGATTACTTCAATGACACGAAGTCTCTACTCCTTTACATCTCTGCCTCCCCTGCACTTTAATTTATCAGTGACACCAGTGACCTCTTTTTATATTGCATATACATTAATTTAGATTTATAGTTACTGTTTATGCCTTCGGTCTTTAAGAAGTGATTTTATGTGATTAAAAGATTTAAAAGGGGTACCAGATTTTAAAGAGATTCATGCACCTGCATTACTTTACTACAGTAGTCTATATTTATCTGGATATTTACCTTTACCAGGGAGTTATATGTTTTTACATGGTGCTTTATTGCTGCTTATTGGCCTTTCACTTCAACTTGAAAAATTTCCTTCAGCAATAGGGCAGGTCTAGTGTGATGAACTCACTCAGCTTTTGTTTATCTGGGAAAGTCTTAATTTCTTCTTTCCTTTTTTTTTTTGAGATGGAGTTTTGCTCTGTTGCCAGGCTGGAGTGCAATGGCACAGTCTTGGCTTGCTACAACCTCCACCTCCTGGGTTCAAGTAATTCTCCTGCCTCAGCTTCCTGAGTAGCTGGGGTTACAGGCGCCCGCCACAATGCCCAGCTAATTTTTGTATTTTTAGTAGAGATGGGGTTTCGCCATGTTGTTCAGGCTGGTCTCAAACTCCTGACCTCAGGTGATCCACCTGCCTTGGCCTCCCAAAGTGCTGGGGTTACAGGTGTGAGCCACTGCACCTAGACTTTTTTACTTTTGAATTACAGTTTTGCCAGGTATAATATTCTTGGTTGGCTGGTTTTTGTTTTGTATGTTTTAACACATTATTCCACTCTCTTCTAGCCTACAAAGTTTCTGCTAGGAAATCTGCTGATAATCTAATAGACGCTATCTTGTATATAATGGGTCACTTTCCTCTACTGCTTTCAGTATTCTTTGTGACTTTTGACAGCTTTATTATAATACTTTGAACTTCCCATTTATCTTCTCATATTTGGAAAGTTCAAATAGGCTCTTTTCTCCTTGTAGAACTCTCATAATGTGTATGTTTCACTTTTTGCTGTCCATAAGTCCTTTAGAATATCGTTATTTTTCTTATATTCTTTTTTCTTTTTGCTCCTGTATCTCAGTAATTTCAAAAGTCCTATCTTTAAGTTCACTGATTCTTCTGCCTGCTCAGGTCTGCTGTTTAGTCCTAGTGAAATTTTCAATTCAGGTTTTATATTCTTCAGTTTTAGAATTTCTCTTTGGCTTTTTATAGTTTCTATCTCTGTTGATATTCTCATTTTGTTTATGCATCATATTCCTGATTTCATTTAGTTGTCTGTCTCTGCTCTCTTTTAATTTACTGAGCAATCTTATGACAATTATTTTGAATTACTGGGCAATTCATATGTCTTCATTTCTTTGGGGTTGGTTGCTGGAGTTTTAATTTGTTCCTTTGGATATGCCATATTTTTGTTTATTTGTGTATCTTGTTTTTTTGTTTTGGGATCTTGGCATTTGAAAAATCAGCCATCTCTCCCAGTCTTTGCAGTCTGGTTTCGTAGTGGGAAAATTTTATTCAGTTAGCCTAGTTAGAGACCCTGGAGCCCTTTTGAGCCTTTTCTGAGCATGTCCTCTGTGGGCTTGTGGGTGTAATCTAATTGAAGGTCACTGGTTTCTACTCAGGAACTCGGCAACCCTGTGACCTTGTCGGTATTGCAGTAAGCCACAGTACTGGAGCTCCACCTAGTGTCTCTCTGTTGGTACTGCAGCCTCTGGTGCCAATCGATCGCCTTTGTTCTTAGCCCCCAACCTGGTTCCCTGTTCCTGTCACTACTTTGATTTAGATGAGACAGAAATCAGTCCCTCTCGCTGCACTTAAAAAAGTAAAGAACACAGGGTGTACACCAACTTCTTTCTTCTCAGGCAGAAGACGGGAATTGAGTGTTTCCTCATGCTGTACTGTGCCAAAGAGAAGGTCTCTGGCTGTCAAACGCTCAGATTTTAAATCTGTGTGTCGTGTGGGGAATGTGTCTTGTGTTTCTGGGTTTCCTGTTTCTGTCTTGCTGATGTCACTCTAACACAGCCCTCTTTTACAGTAGAGGATCATGCTACCTTTTTTTGCTGTCACTTAACATATTGTTGATATGTACCTTTATATGCCAATAAATATAGATAGGTGTGATTTTTAATCCCTTCTTGAAGTACTGTTATTTAGATATCATAGTCAACCTTCCTGTTGGTCATTTAGATTGTTTCTAATTGTTGAGCTTTTTCGAAGGCAAATTCAATGACCATTGTTTTGTTTTGTTTTTCAGAGACAGTCTCACTGTCACACAGGCTGAAGTGCAGTGGCACAGTCACAGCTTATGGCAGCCTTAAACACCTGGGATCAAGTGATCCTCCTATTTTAGACTCCCAGAAAGCTAGGACTACAGGCACACACACCATACCTGGCTAATTTTTTATTTCTGTTTTGGTAGAGATGGGAGTATTGCTGTGTTGCCTAGGCTGGTCTTGAATTCCTGGCCTCAAATGATCCTACTGCCTCTGCCTCCCAAAGAGCTGTGATTACAGTTTTGAGCCACTGGCATCAGTGAACACTTTTTTATTTTTTGAGACAGGGTCTTCCTCTGTTGCCCAGGCTGAATGCAGTGTTGCAAACATACTTCCACTGTTTGCTGCATCCTTGACCTGGGTCAAGTGATCCTCCCACCTCAGCCTCCTGTGTGCCTGGGACCACAGGCATGCACCACCATGCCTGGCTAACTTTTTCTTTTTTACTTTTTGTAAAAACAGGGTCTCACTTTGTTGCTCAGGCTTGAACATAATTATTATTATTATTTGAGAAATCGTCTCCCTCTTGCCCAGGCTGGACTGCAATGGTGTGATCTCTGCTCACTGCAACCTCTGCCTCCTGGGTTCAAGTGATTCTCCTGCCTTAGCCTCTCAAGTAGCTGAGATTACAGGTGCCTGCCACCATGCCTGGCTGACTTTTTATATTTTTAGTGGAGACAGGGTTTCACTGTGTTGGCCAGGCTGGTCTCGAACTCCTGACCTTAAGTGATCCGCCCACCTCAGCCTTGCAAAGTGCTGGGATTACAGGCGTGAGCCACCGTGCCTAGCCTGAACAGTCTTAAAATATCACATTTGCCCAAAAATTATGCCTCAAGAAAGAGGGAATTGCTTTATATTCAAGTCTTCACGTGCTCATTATGTGAATTCTCTCAGTGAGATCTACAAGTATTAGTGGGAAAAACATATGAGCCTAAAAAGTTCTCAGTGAATCCTAGTTTTAAATGTTCATACAGGACAGATTTTACATGGGACATTTTGGTCAAGACTAGGATGAGAGGTGATGCGGCGAAGAAATTTATTCCAGACTTGATAATTATCCCCTCGGGATGTGACTCCTCGGTTGCATGTTTTGGCAATGTATCACACCCACAACTCTTAAATAATGCTTTCCGAAAGGCAGTAGAGTCAGGGTTACTTTGTAATTGTCACGGTCATACACCTCAGAGGAAAGGGAGATGCTGTGGCTTTGAATGGAGTTTCCACCGACAGCATCATACAGTTTCATAAAGTGCTTTATCGCAAAGAACTCTGAGTTGAACACGGTGCCTTCTGGAAAACTGATAGATGATGCAGGCACTTCACAGGTGATACTGAGTAATTCTTGCTGTAGCACATAAGAAAGTGCGTTATGGTCCGGGCACGGTGACTCACGCCTGTAATCCTAGCACTTTGGGAGGCCGAGGTGGGTGGATCACCTGAGGTCAAGAGTTCAAGACCAGCCTGGCCAACATGGAGAAACCTCGTCTCTACTAAAAATACCAAAAAAATTAACTGGGTGTGATGCCATGTGTCTGTAGTCCCAGCTACTTGGGGAAGGTAAGGCAGGAGAATCGCTTGAACCCAGGAGGTGGAGGTTGCAGTGAGCCAAGATTGTGCCACTGCACTCCAGCCTGGGTGACAAAGGGGGGAAACTCCATCTCAAAAAAAAAAGAAAAAAAAAAACAGAAAGCACGTTACGTCGGATGGTCCCACCTCCAGCCGTGCTGAGAGTAATTGGTGGGTTCTATTATAGCCTGCCTCATTGCTGCATTATAAATTTAGCTCCCCAGCAGCTGTTCTCCTTAAGGTTTCAGCATCCATTGATTACTTTTCCCAGATCAATTACTTCATTAGCAGTTTCCAAGTGGTGCTTTCCTAATTCTGTAATTGCTAATGCTCTTAGCTTAGTTCTAAATGCTATGTTGAGTTCTTCTATAAAGAATTTTTCTTCCTTAACTATTAGATTACCTTGAAAAATGGTTCTTAAAGAAAAGGTAGAGTAAATGCTTGATTTCACTCTCTTACCAATTTTTAGAGTTGGTGCCTTAGCAATCTACAGTGGTGGCTGTTTTTAAAGTATTATTATGTTACTTATTGGGTGTACTATGTTCACTATTTGGGTGATGGGTTTAATAGAAACCCAAACCCAAGCATTATGCAATATATCCATGTAACAGACCTGCACATGTATCCCCTGAACCTTAAAAACAATGTATCATTATGAACTCACAGATATTTAAAATACATTTGATTTGGCCGGGCACCGTGGCTCACACCCGTAATCCCAGCACTTTGGGAGGCCGAGGTGGGCAGATCACGAGGTCAAGAGATCGAAACCATCCTGGCCAACACGGTGAAACCCCGTCTCTGCTAAAAAATACAAAAATTAGCAGGGTGTGGTGGTGCATGCCTGTAGTCCCAGCTACTCGAGAGGCTGAGGCAGGAGAATTGCTTGAACCCAGGAGGCAGAGATTGCAGTGAGCCGAGATCATGCCATTGCACTCCAGCCTGGTGCCTGGTGACAGAGTGAGACTCTGTCTCAAAAAAAAAAAAAAAAAAAATTTGATTTGCCTCAGTCCATTGCAATCATTATTGTTATTGATGCTTTCATTGGTACATCATAATCCAGTGGGAACCCCTTCAGATTGGCTTTTATATCCTTTCTACATAAGTCCAGCAATCTTTTTTTGGGCTCAAGTGATCCTCCTGCCTCAGCCTTCTGAGTAGCTAGGACTACAGGTACCCATGAACACGCCCAGCTAGCTTTTTTATTTTTTGTAGAGATGAGGTCTTGCTATGTTGCCTAGGCTCATCTTGAACTCTGGGCAACTCAAGCCATACACCTGCTTTGGCCCCCTGAAGTGCTGGGATTACAGGCATGAGCCACTGTGCCCAGGCAGTGCCTAGCCTCAGTAATCTTGACTGATTCTTTGATGATTAGCACATCTTGCACATTCCCTATCCCAGATCTAGGAACACGATCTGGGCACTTAAAGGTGCTCCTTGCTGTTGTGTTGTTTTTGCTTCTAGGACTTTCTGCAAGAAAAAGCATATTTTATTTTACAGAGGAAAAAAATCACAAGTTTGTATAGATAGTTCCAATTCAAACTGGATTGAGATGTAAGATTTTAGGGTTATAATAAAATTATATGGTTTTTACTTAGCTTTTTGAATTTTTACATGTATTTATTTTCTTTTATATCAAAGGCCTTGGTTTTTAATAATATCCCAATGATATAATTTTTTTCCTATAATATACCTAAAATAGCTTCAAAATATCAATACCATTATCATTACTAGCAATAAGACTACTAAATGCAGTTTAAAGTTTCTCTGTGCTTTCTCTCCCATATGCTGTATCCTGATATCCTCCTCTATCTCTTTTTCCCCCTCCCTCCCCATAACTCCTGCTGTGATAAGACCTTTATCTTGTTCTCTTTCTGCCACATCCACTCTCATGTCAACATCTTTCCCGCTGTTTTCTTGAAAATGATATTCTCGTTTTCCTCGTTATTTCTCATAATAAAGGAGTGGTTTAGTTGACTTACAGTGTATGTCTTCCATTTTATTTTCTTCACTTTCTTTTAATACTATCTAGTTTTCTATTTTTATTGTTCTTACCATTGTTTTCTTGATTTTCATGATAAAAGTGTGCTTGTATTTTTCCATAATAATGTCCTTCTATCAATACCTTTCCTTCTCTTTTTGATGTATTAATATGATTATTCAATTTTCTCTAGCTTGAAGATGATATTATTGTCAAACAAAATTATTTTAATACCATAAAAAATTTTGCACTTCAACTTTCTTCTGAAGAATGGATGATTCTAGAGTTTTCCCAGCTGGGCTTCATTGGTAAGAAAAGTGTCACACTTAACCTACTTTTCAGAAATAACTGTGACTCTCGGAATCTAAAACAACGTACTTATTTGTCCGAAAGTTATTTTTTTCCTATAGAAATGGATTGTTTTTGAGAAAACTTAACTTAGGTAAACCCCTTTGTATGACGTGATGAAAGTCGTCAACCCAAGGTAGAATTTGGAGACTTCTAAGATGGTTGTATTTACTCTAGAGTTCTTCACAGTGCCAACCATGGTCCTGGTGAGCATGTTTGATTTTTTTCTTCTCTGACATTTCCAGCCCCTTTGTTAACACAAGATTGGGGTTCTTTTAAAAAGAATGCCACAAAGGGTTTTCTCATATAAATTCCTAGTATTTTCATGCAATGCATTTGGTGATTAATTTTCATTCTTTTTTTTCTTAACTAGTTGGGGCACTCATTTCTAAATGTTTTTTGGCTAATGTTTCAAATTTAGCCAGCTATAAAGAATATGTTTAAAGCTGGCCAGGTGCAGTGGCTCAAGCCTGTAATTCCAGCACTTTGGGAGGCCTAGGCGGGCAGATCACCTCAGGTCAGGAGTTCGAGACCAGCCTGGCCAACATGGTGAAACCCTGTCTCTACTAAAAATACAAAAATTAGCTTGGTGTGGTGGCAGGTGTCTGTAATCCCAGCAACCTGGGAGGCTGAGGCAAGAGAAAAAAAGAATATGTTTAAAGTTGAAGAACTGAAGAAAATTTACAGGACACAGATAATACTCAGAGGATAACATTTCATCTCCTGTGGTACTTTTTAAAACTTTAAGCCTTAGAGGCTGGACCTTTTATCTTCTTGATCATTTAACTCAAAACTTGAGAGTCAAAAACCATCTTTACTTGTGAATTCTTCGGTGAAGAGAAAATTTGGAGTCCTTGTTTTTTTGCATTTATTGATTTAGATGAAAATTTTTTACCTAAAACTCTCAGTGTTCCTTTTTTTAATGGGAAGAATCTTAGTAAGATAAGAAAGAAAAATCTCTGACTTTCTTTTTGAATGCTTTGGGCCAGTAGGTATACGATAGATTATTATAATAACATCAGGTGTTTACATCTGATGTTTACACCCAGGTGACAGCTCAAGAGAAAGTTTAGCTGAAGCAGCTTTGTTTAATTTTGATTATACAAGTGGATAAATTGTTTTTGATGATTTATAGTTGAAAGCACAAGCTTCAGTGTATGTTGTGGACAAGATTTCACAAATGTAAGGCATTTTGGTGTTTGGTTTCTTTATTGCAGCTATTAACTGGGAATATCTTTTCAGGTAAAATGTTTCAAGCGCCGGATCTTACTCTGATTGTAGAATTTATATTCATGTTTTACAAGGAGAAACCCATTGATTGGCTCTTGGACCATATTCTTTGGGTAAAAGTCTGCAACCCTGAAAAAGATGCAGTAAGTTAATTCATCACCAGAGTGGAGGGAGTTTCTTTTCTGTATTTTGTGAAAATGACTTTTAGAGATTTTGCAAATAAATAGTTAAATAGATAGGTGATATAAAACTTCTTTCTGGAACTGATAAAAAGTTCCTGTATTAGAAGGACTTTTAGATAGCAGTGGAAAATCCTGTAAAGCAGGAAGCTGTTGCAAGATGATAGACATTCTTTAAGTTGCTGGTAAATGTTTCTACTGTCTGTAGGCCCTGGTGGTTCACTGACTATTGGCTATAGATGTTGGTCATATCTGTTCTTGCATGGAATGTCATTTCAGTTTGTTTTCTTCATATTTCCTGTTCACTCTCTTTTTTCCATATATACTGGGGACAATATTAGACTCTTAATACATCTGGAAATGAGGAATAAAATAGAAGTAATATTTTACACCAAAACAATGACACATTAATGTACCTTTCAGTGTGTTACTCAGAAAAAGCCAGTGTTCCTAATAATATGCTTACCTTTGGGATGATTGTTGCAGTCAAGTAAGTGAATAATAATTTTTGCTTTGATCATTCAGATAGCAAGTTATTGCCATAGAGATCTTATTATAAAGAGTAATTAGGCCAGGTGCAGCTGCTCACACCTGTAATCCCAACACTTTGGGAGGCCAAGACTGGAGGATCATTTGAGCCCAGGAGTTCAGGACCAGCCTGGGCAACATATCAAGAGCCATCTCGGCCAGGCACGGTGGCTCAAGCCTGTAATCCCAGCACTTTGGGAGGCCGAGGCGGGTGGATCACGAGGTCAAGAGATCGAGACCATCCTGGTCAACATGGTGAAACCCCGTCTCTACTAATACAAAAAATTAGCTGGGCATGGTGGCGCGTGCCTGTAATCCCAGCTACTCAGGAGGCTGAGGCAGGAGAATTGCCTGAACCCAGGAGGCGGAGGTTGCAGTGAGCCGAGATCGCGCCATTGCACTCCTGCCTGGGTAACAAGAGCGAAACTCTGCCTCAAAAAAAAAAAAAAAAAAAAAAGAGCCATCTCTACAAAAAAAAAAAAAAAATTATTAAAAAAAGAGTAATTAGGTATGTTTTCCTAGTCTGATTTGAATAGTATCTCTGAAAAAAAAAATACAGCTTTTAATTAATTTGGTATAAGCACAAACAAAATATAAAAGTACCAGTTCTTAAGAATGTCCATTTTGATGTGTAATGATAAGTATTATTATAAGAACATGTCATCATAGAGTTGTCTTGCCATTCATTGTAATCAATAAGCATTAGTTTGACTTCAAGACCGTACAGTTCCTAGAATAGTTGGATCCTCATACCTGCCAGCTAGTTTTTAGGATACTACCTTCTGATGTCTGTAGGCTCTCATTGCATTCTGTTTTAAAAAGACAAAAATTAAAAACAAGAACAACAACAACACATTCTTAGTTAGAGGAAATCATGGAATGTAGCAAAACTGCAGAGTATCTGTTTTCCAACAATTAGTTGAACGTATAAATTGTTTTAAACAAATCATTTTTTTAATATCTCAGTCCTTACATGTATTTTCACTGTGTCTTATGGAAATTTTTATTGTAGGACACAAAAAAGTTAATGTCATCTTTAACCTCTTACAATACGCTTGCATTTCATTCGTCCTGTACAGTTTTATTTATTACGTGGTTAGGTTCTAAAATGAGCCTGTGAGGTGAAAAAATCTGATAATAAAAATTAAAACCACAAAACTCTCTAAATCATCCATAAATTTGGGTACACAAACTTTTGGATAATTTCTTCCATTCTTTGATCCTTCTATAGTCCATGTTTTTCTGTGGCCTGTAATTCTTCAGTTGCTTCCCCTAGAATGTCCAGGGCATTGTCATCACATCCGTGACAGTGGTCCATTGTCCCAGAAACCATTCGAGTCATTCACACATTGTCTCAAAGGGTTATCAGCCTGCTTGGACCCTTCGGCCCGAGTCCTTCCGTTGCCCCAGGAGTGACAGGCTGAGTTCCAGACACCGTCTCAGTGGTTTTGCTCTCTCCTTACCCTCGTGCTCCTCAGTCTTCTCTCTCTCCTGCCCTTTGCCCTTCCTTTGCTTCTTCCTCCCATTCTTTCTCCTTCCACTTGAGAATTTGTGCAGAGAAAATGCACTGTTTCACCTGTATTGTAGTGTCAGTAATAATGCCAGTGAAGTGAAACCTCTTGAGAAGTAGGCATTTGAGCACCCCATATATTATTAGAAGTCTTCTAAAGTGTAAATTTCTTTTTCTTTCTTTCTTTATTTCTTTCTGTCTCTTTCTTTCGTTCTCTCTCTCTCTCTCTCTCTCTTTCTCTCTCTCTCTCTTCTCCCTGTTTTCTTTTCTTTTCTTTTTTGAGATGGAGTCTCGCTCTTATTGCCCAGACTGGACTTCAATGGTGCAATCTCAGCGCCCTGAAGCCTCTGCCTCCCGGTTTCAAGCAATTCTCCTGCCTCAGCTTCCCAAGTAGCTGGGATTACAGGGGCATGCTACCACACCTGGCAGACTGTCACCATGCCTGGCTCAGTCTCGGCTCACTGCAACCTCTGCCTCCCGAGTTCAAGCGATTATCCTGCCTCAGCCTCCCAAGTAGCTGGGACTACAGGAGTGCACCACCATGCCCAGCTAATTTTTGTATTTTTAGTAGAGATGGGGTTTCACCATGTTGGTCAGCATGGTCTCCATCTCCTGACCTCATAATCCACCCACCTTGGCCTCCCAAAGTTCTGGGATTACAGGTGTGACCCACCACACCCAACCAAGTGTAAATTTCTTATAAAGATGTGTTTTTCAATTTTTTTCAGCCCCAAACTTACATAAGTCATTGAAAATGAAAAGCTTAAAAATATTTGTCAAGGTGGCCCTTGGTGTTGCACAGCCTTCACACAGCAGGCCCACACATGAGGATAGGTTGTGATGGAACGTCTGGGCCATGAGGCACTGAGAGTTGAAACATAGGTGTCCCATCCTGTGTTGACAGAGATTGTTCTGCAGAGTTTTTAATATCGTTTACTTGCTTCTAGGCAAGTGATTGCCTCACATTTTCTAATTGCTTTCATGCAACAAAATGTGCCACTTATGATTTGCAAATTCTTCATTATATTATTTAATCAAAAATAGTTTGTGTATTTGAACCAACCTCCTAGTCTATAGTTCGTGCATTTTAATATTAAAAGTTAAATGTTTATTGACGTGTGTTGAAGGATGGTTGAAATTAAACCCTTCACTCTTCCCTTAACTAAGTTTCTGGATCATGGCTGTTTATCAATCAAGCAGCAAATCTATTAGTACCTCAAAGACCAGAAAAAAATATGACTTGTAATTATGACTTGAAGTTGTTTTCTTTTCAAAAAAAATTTTTTTTTTTTTTGAGACAGAGTCTTGCTCTTTTGCCCAGGCTGGAGTGCAGTGGTACGATCTCAGCTCACTGCAACCTCCACCTCCTGGGTTCATTAGATTCTCCTGCCTCAGCCTCCCGAGTAGCTGGGATTATAGGTGTGCACCACCACACCTGGCTGATTTTTATATTTTTAGTAGAGATGGATGGGGTTTCAACCATGGTGGCCAGGCTGGTCTCATACTCCTGACCTCAGGTTATCTACCTACCTCAACCTCTCAACGTGCTGGATTACAGGCATGAGCCACCGCACCCGGCCCTTCTTTTCAATACTTTAATAAAGGACTTCTCATTTTCCAGGTGAGGGCAAGATTTCACTTTATTATGCAACACTAATGTGATTTTTTTTTTTAATATTTAGAAACATTGTGATAGACAGAAAGCAAATCTGCGAATTCGCTTCAGACCTTCCCTTTTCCAACATGTTGGTCTGCACTCATCACTATCAGGAAAAATCCAAAAACTAACGGTTGGTGACTTAATTTTATTTTCTCATGAACTTACAACTTGTTATTTAAGGTGTAATTATTGTTTTTCTTCTTAAATAAGCTGTATATTATTTAATAGCATATATGTCTTTGCTCCCAGGATAAAGATTACATGAAACCGTTACTTCTTAAAATTCATGTAAACCCACCTGCGGAGGTATCTACTTCCTTGAAGGTCTACCAAGGGCATACGCTGGAGAAGACTTACATGGGGGAGGATTTCTTCTGGGCTATCACGCCGACAGCTGGAGACTACATCTTGTTTAAATTTGATAAACCAGTCAATGTAGAAAGGTTGGTGATCATTGAAATGTATGTGGTCTTACAATTCAGACGTTTTATTCATAACGTGATTTATACTAGATTTTTGTGTGTGTGCATGACAGGGGACACAGTGGGTCCCAAGACGCTGGGCTGTAAATTACATGTAAAACAACTCCATAATAAAATGAGTATGTTGTTTTCAGATGTCATGTCGACATTTAACACACTTGGTGAACTTCATTGGCATTTCTGGACTTACATCTAGTATAATTTTTTAATACTTTTATTTAGAACTCTCAAATTAGTGTTTATGTTTTTATCCTGGCATGTCCCTTGAAATTTGATCTGGAGCTAGTTGATTAGCCCAGCAATTTAGTTGAAATGATAAATTTGACAGAGTATGACTAGTCTTAGTCAATGGTTTTACAAATGCTTGATCATTTTCAATACACCATAGGGAAATTTATAACCCTTTTATGTTTTTGAGCATTTATATTCATTTTACAAAATTTAGAACTTTCTTTTTTTTTGAGATGGAGTCTTACTCTGTCACACAGGCTGAAGTGCAATGGTACAATCTCAGCTCACTGCAAACTCTGTCTCCCAGGTTCAAGAGAGTCTCCTGCCTCAGCCTCCCAAGTAGCTGGGATTATAGATGCCTGCGACCATGCCTGGCTAATTTTTTTGTATTTTTAGTAGAGATGGGGTTTCACCATGTTGGCCAGGCTGGTCTCAAACTCCTGACCTCAGGTGATCCACCTGCCTTGGCCTTCCAAAGTGCTGGGATTACAGGCGTGAGCTACCGTGCCTGGCCAATTTTTAATTTAATAGTCATGATTCCTCAGTCCTTATTTAATTTTGGGTGTGTTCCCCATATTGGCCATGGCATACTTAAAAGAACCTAGTTCCCCACTCTGTGATATTTCATTGTAGATGTCCTGATGGGAGGGCCAATTTGATTTTTAGAATCTACCAGGAATTATTTTCAGTGATTCTATTTGAGGTGGTCAAAGCAATGCAGAGCTGTGATATGATGTTACTAATTTTCTTTTGTTACTCTAAACTGGTTTCAAAGAGGAATTCAAGTTGTAAAAGTGTTCTAAGCAGTGGGAATACCACTGGAAGAACATACAGAAATAGTTTTGAATATTATTTTGCACTTGCATGAGCATTTGTTTTGCTGTTAAAGCTCATTTTTATACTATTAATAATACTCTGCACTTTAAGACATTGTTTACCACTCAGAGAGCCAGCATAGAATTAGAAACAGCATAGATGTGTTTGGTTAAATAAAATGATATTGCCACCCATTGGAATGTTGTAAGCGGTCATTAAAAATAATGACATGTATTAATATGTATTGACATGAAAACTTTTTTAGATATACACTAAGTGGGGTAAAAAACAAATTTTAACTTTATAGAATATCCTTGTAGATCATTTTATAGATTATAGCATTATATGTGTATAGGATTATAGAATATATAGCATTCTATATAGAGAGTATAGAATTATAGATTATAGAAGGGTTTTTTGAAATAATAAAAATCTTTTACATATATTATGTACATAGAACAAATCTATAAACAATCTATCAAACTGTTTAATAGAGGTGAGATAACAGGGATGATTTCATTTGGTTGGATACATCTAGTTTTTGTGCTTTTTCCCTCAACAGTCAATTTCTTTTTCTTAATCTTTGACTTTTGAGAAAGTGTAGTTTCACATGCGACCATAAGAAGTAAAACTGAGAGATCCTGTGTACCTATCACCCCACTTCCCCAAGGGTAGCAGCTTGCAGACTGTGGTTTTGACACCAGTATGTCAAGTTAAGGACCATTTCTATCACCCCAAGGATTCCCATGTTACCCTTTTATAGCCACATCTACTGTCCCACCGCTGCAACTGTATCAGCACCATACTGTAACTGTCACTTGGCCGTACTGTAACTGTCACTTGGCCGTACTGTAACTGTCACTTGGCCGTACTGTAACTGTCACTTGGCCGAGCATTTTGAATGTGCAGGGGACTTTTTGTCAGTTCTCATGAACTGAAGTCACATGAGGTAGATGGGACTGTCTGCATTATATAGAAGAAACTCAGGCTCAGAAAGCTGAGGAAACTCGTGAAAGGTGAAAATGCTAGTAATCCTGAGAGACCCAGGATTTGGACCCAGGTCTTTCTGACTCCTAAGCCTAAACTTTTAACCATGTGACTGAACTAAAGTTAGGTTTAGATTCAGACTTGTTTTGCCTGTCTTATCTTGTTTCCACCCTTCCCCATGCACTGACACATATGCATACGTATTAGTTTGTTTTCAGAGTATCAAAACAGAGTATTATGCTCATAACCAGAGAGTGTTTTAGATCTGTCACCATATATCAGTAATTAGTCATTCTTCAAATGCTTCTTGAATATTAACAAATGGAATTATTCAGATATTTTAAGAGGTTAATTTACTTTTGGTCGACTAACATTAAAGTTATTTGTATTGAATAGAACTAGTCTGTTTCTTTTATTATAATTATTTATTACTATTATTATTATTTTGAGATGAGGTCTTGCTCTGTTACCCAGGCTGGAATGCAGTGGCATGATCACCGCTCACTGTAGCTTAGACCTTCTAGGCTAAGCTGAAGCAGCCGTCTCACCTTAGCTTCCTGAGTAGCTGGGACTACAGGTGCAAACCACCATGCCCAGCTAGTTTTTTTATTTTTTATAGTGGTGAGGTCTCACTATATTGTCCAGGCTTGTCTTGAACCCCTGGCCTCAAGTGATCCTCCCTCCTCAGCCTCCCAAGGTGCTGGGATTACAGGTGTGTGAGCCACCATGCCCAGCCTAGAACTAGTCTTTGGACTTGTCATGACTACTCATTTTCCTAGTGAAGTTTTTTTCAGACACAAGATACAGCAGTATTATATAGGTGTTAGAATTTTGATTATTCCGGGGAAGAGGTTTAAATATTTAAAGCGTTATACACAGTGACATAAAACTGTTATCCTTTTTGAAAAAATCTAGGTGCATTATTATGTTAAGCAGTGACATAATTGTTTCTGACAGAAGGAATGAACATATCACTTAGGGGTCATGCCCTTAAGTTTTTAAATTCCCTACAACCATTCAGAACACACACTGTGCAGTTATTACAATCTCTAGTGTTGTCAACTTTGCTTGCTTAGAGTCTTGTTTAGAAAGGCTGACTCTGAGGTAAGGTCATTTTCTTGAATCTTTATAAAATCTAGCCCAACTTGTGTTTTTATTTTGACATTTGTATTTTCAGTTACTTGTTCCATAGCGGCAACCAAGAACATCCCGGAGACATTCTGCTAAACACAACTGTGGAAGTTTTGCCTTTTAAGGTATGACTGCTTTTTCCTCTTACCTTTCCCTAACAACTAATACTGGTAGACTTAGCTTGAAGCTTTTCTTATTTTTAAGGGGAAAGAAAATTCTCATAATTTGCAGGACTCATTGATGAATAATATTAATTTTTTTGAAATATGAAGCACCTATATATTTGATGAGCGCATTTACCCATTCATAGAAAGAGCCTTCATTTTGTTTTATCTTGGAAAATAACAGGCCAGACGTGGTGGCTCACATCTGTAATCCCAGCACTTTGGGAGGCTGAGGCGGGTAGATCATTTGAGGTCAGGAGTTTGAAACCAGTCTTGCCAACGTGGCAAAACCCCACCTCTACTAAAAATACAAAAACTAGCCAGGCATGGTGGCATATGCCCTGTAGTCCCAGCTACTCAGGAGGCTGAGGCGCGAGAATCACTTGAACCTCGAAGGTGGAGGTTGCAAATAACATTAACATTTCTACTAGGAAAATAAATGAATAATTGTTTTCTTTAGTGTTTTCTTGCTATTTGTATTTTGAGTCCCAAAATCTATGTGTTTTTAATGCTGGTTAATTGATACACAGTTTAATTATTTGGTCTCTAAGGAATCCTTAGATTTCTTTCAAGTTAACTACACAGTTCTTCTATAGATAGTTTTAATAGAAAATACTGTTCTACTTAATTGATTTAATGTTTTATTTCCAACCACCAATATATTATATACCAATTCAAATGATGGCTTAAGAAAACATCTTTTATTATTAATATAATATGTTTTTTAAAGTTCAAGACTGAGATGATATTTCTCCTTTTAGGAATAGCTGTGTCACAGATGCCACTTCATATATACTAAGATATATTGATAACTTAGGATACATAGAAGGAATTATTTTTGAAATTAATGCTTTTGTTTTATTTTAGAGTGAAGGTTTGGAAATAAGCAAAGAAACCAAAGACAAACGATTAGAAGATGGCTATTTCAGAATAGGTAATATCTACTTTAGTAAAATGCCCTTTATTTTTCTGGACTTACTCCCAAAGTACTTTTAAATTCTTTTCAGATGTTAAGCAACTTGAGGATTACAATTACCAGTGTCCTCCAGGTTTTATGTGTGCTGTGTTTTAATACTTGCTTTGCTTTTATTATTTGACTCTAGGATTTCAGATCACATACTAGTTGACTCACTAGCTCCTTCCTCTCCATCTGCCATACTCTTGTTGATGCTCCCTGATAGAGAGTCTGCCTGTACTGCCTCCTACTGGATGAGTTTAGCTCCTCTCCTTTCTCAGCTCATATCCACAGGCCACAATCTGTGCTTTGGGCCCCTTCCCCACTCCCGAGGTCACATCTGTGTTAAGATGTCCGCTAACATAGCCTTATACCTGGTGGCCACATAGCCGCCTGCCATGAGCGTCTATAACAGCCACATTTCTTTATTGGTCACCATAGTTTTTCCTGTCCCTATCCATCTTAGGAGTCAGTCACCCTGAAGACCGTCCTCTTCTTACTGTCCATTAGCACACATTGGTCAGTTTTTCATCTGAAAGCCTTGGGTCACACTATCTGCAAGGGGGCCGTCTGCCCTGTGCCTCTGATTCAGAGCCAGAGGAGAGACTGCATCTCCCTGTGGCCTTCCTGTGGCTTTCTAGAGCCACTGTGGTTACTTTTCTGAAATGTAACTAGAACCCTGTTGACCTGGGTGAAGACCTTAGTGACTTTCATTATCTGATCCCTTAGCTCCCACTCACCTTCACATCTGTGCCTTTCTCTTGCTCTTTCTTTCCAGTCCTGAGACTGTTGTTCCTCTGATGAAGGCCCCATACTCTCTGGGCAGCCACATCTCTAGCCATTTTCTCTACCTGAAATGACTGGTCGATTGTTTTCCCTTCTAATAAATGCTTTTTCATCCTTAATCTGCCAGTTTAGTGGCCCCTCTTCCCTGCTCTTCTGACCCCACTGCGTGTGCCTTTGCTGTGTGGTTGTGTTGTTTCATAGCTCTGCTCTGTAGGCTCCCCATGGAGAGGGAGAGGTTGTGTCTCTCCTGCGTGTCCTCTAGTTAACACAGGGCCTGTCACTTGGTAGACATTGACTTAAATAACTACATTTTCTTTTGCTTAAAACAAATGAATGCTTCTCTTAGTATTAGGCAAGAGCGAATATTGGTAAATTGATATTGTAGGTGTACAGGGTAGATATATTTTTAAGCCCTTTCTAGAGCAGTTGTACCTTTGGTAAGTGTCATTCAGCCATTGCTAAGAGAGTTGCACAGTAACACTGTCTACTTTCTTTATAGCTTTGGGGGATGAATGAATTTTATATTTGGGCTGCATCTTAGCCCATCTCTAGAAATACATACAAGATCAGCTGAGTATCCAAGACATTTATTACCACTATTACTTGTCACTTATTAAATTTCTGAGAATGGTATATTCAAGATTATAAAAGTAGCTTAGGTAATAGAGACATCTATATTAAATATCTCTATAGTAATTTGAAGAAAATGACCATCTAAAATATCAACTCATATTCTTAGAACCAGAAGAGAACTTACGATCATCAGCCTAGGACCTTGTGTAGTCAAGCAGAACAGAACTGATCTTTTCAACTGAATGTATAAAATTCTGCTTCTAAGAAGTCTTCTTTAATGGAATTGTGTGTGACGAGCTTCCTTGACCCTCTCGGTAGCATAAAAAAATTCTAACTGGTGAAAATTATTTTAAAAAAGTATTTTAAACCTGTGAAGATTGTTCTAAGTGCTCTTAGGAAATGGAGCAATATTTATTCATGAGAGTCTCCAAGCTCTCGGGGAGGGAGCCAGGACCAGCCCCATCACCCACACCACCCCAGCTCAGGGAGACAGAAGCTCTGCCCTGTGCAGGTACAGCCAGGAACACTGGACTCTCCTGCCAGCTTCTAGTCTAGGGCTGTGGCATCTCCCTAGGAAGGTCAGGCTGTCAGCATCTGTCCTTACCCCCAACTCTGTTGCAGAAGCTCCGTTCCAGACAAAAGCAGCTGATGAATCTGGGCAGAATCTCTACCCTAGGCACAGCAGGGTGAGAATACTTGGCCCTGATCACCATTGCCCCAGCTCACTGCCCCAGTCCAGTAGTAGAAGCCAGCCAAGAAAACCAAGGGCTTGGTTGGGCATCGTGGCTCACACCTGTAATCCAAGCACTTTGGGGGTCAAGGTAGGCGGATTGCCAGGTCAAGAGTTCAAGACCAGCCCAGCCAGCATGGTGAAACCCCATCTCTACTAAAAATACAAAAATTAGCCAGGTGTGGTGGTGCGTGCCTGTATTTCCAGCTACCTGGTAGGCTGAGGCTGGAGAATTGCTTGAACCCGACCCAGGGGGTGGAGGTTACAGTGAGCCAAGATTGCGCCATTGCACTCCAGCCTGGATGACTCTGTCTCAAACAAAACCAAAACCAAGGGCTACTTCCATGACCAGTGCTCTGATCTTGAAGCAGGGTGTCACTCCAAGAGAAGGGGCTGCTGTCCTTGCCAAGGACCCAGAACAGTGGTGCAGAGATTTTGCCCAATGGAGAAGCAGGCCAGAAGAACAGAGTTCTCCCTAAAGAGAGGATGTAGTTCTCCCTGAAGAGGGGTTGACTTACTTGAACCAGAATGTGGAGAAGTTCAAGCCTAAGGGTGCTGTGGAATAGGATGGAAATTTTAGTGTTAAGCAATTAGAGATGGTAGATACAGATAAGTAAGTCTGGATCCCAGCATAAAGTTTAACAGGGAGAACTAGGGAAAGAGATGTTAGTAAGAGCCCACTTGGTGTGCAAACAAGCTGCTGTTTAAAATGGACAAAGTTATCCCTTTTCTACGTTTCAGGGCATGTGATGGGGGTGTGGCTCACTTCTTTGGTGCCCTGCTGCCTCCAGCTCATGGGGGAGCATGCAGACGGGCAGGCTGTGGGGCTCTGACTGCATGGCAGTGTCTAGGGGTGAACGTTTACAGCTCCTGAGGCCCCAGTGGGTGTGTTATAGGGTGCTCTTTTAGTCTAGCTGTCCATAGGTAGCTTGTGTTTGTTTGCTCAATTAGAACCCCCTGTCTTTTTTTTTTGAGCAGAGTGTCTGCCCAGGCTGGAGTGCAGTAGTGAGATCGCCGCTCAAAGCAGCCTCCACCTCCCAGGTTCAAGTGATTCTCCTGCCTCAGCCTCCCAAGTAGCTGGGATTACAGGCACGAGCCAGCACACCTGGCTAATTTTTGTATTTTTGGTAGAGACGGGGTTTCGCCATGTTGGCCAGGCTGGTCTCCACCTCCTGACCTCAGGTGATCCGCCCACATCCTCCTCCCAGAGTGCTGGGATGACAGGCATGAGCCACCATGCTCGGCCGTTAGACCCCCCCTGCCTTATCACAAGGACAGAGGCTTTCTGTATTCCGGGGTTTCTTGCCTTGGTGTACCAGAAGAATCGGATTGCTCATGGGCTTGGAGAATGAGTGCAAAGTTTTCTTGAGTGGAAGTAGCTCTCAGCAGATGGGGGAGCCAGAAGGGAGATTGTTCTCCCCTGAGCGGGGCTGTTCAGCAGCCTGGGCTCTCCTCCAACTGCCCAGGCCAAATTCCGGGTCGCGCCACCTGCTGATGGCCTGCCAGCATCTGTCGGTGTGCTCTTCCGCCGGCGGGCTCCCTTCCCCTCCATGTCCAGCTGCTTGTGTGCCTGCTTGCTAGGGTCTCAGGGCTTTTATAGGTACAGTATGGGGACATCACAGGCCAGGCTGGTCTTGGGAAATGCATTTGGGCAGGAGAACAGAAATGCCTGTCCTCACCTGTGTCTGTGGTTGCAGGCCCCAGGGTGGAGCCCTAGCCAGGGACCACGCCCTTCTCTACCCAGCACTTCCCTGCCCCGCTTCCATATCGCCAAGACTGGTCCTGGAGAGGGGGCTGAATTTAAATTGGATCAGACCATGTAGTAACTTATGCGTGAAGGCATTGGTGAGAACAGTAGACCATTAGCTGGCCATCAGTGGAGACTCGAGGGTTGATGGGGTGGGAGTTAGAAGAGTAGAGTGTGATAGCTAAGAATGGTCTTGTAGAAAAAATACTAGTTCTGTTTCAGTGGGTTAAAGCTGTGAAAGCAGAAGAACCTTCTGTAGACACCCAGTGGGAGAAGGAAAGGGCCACTGGTCAGGCATGGCGGGTGGAGGGGACCCACGACTGCAACCCTTGACCATTCCTATCAATGCCGGGGTCAGAGATTCTCGTCACTCTGGTAATTTCCTTCACCTTTTCTCTTCTTTCGTGTCTTTTAATACTTACCTTCCAGACCACTGGGTTAAGGACAAAGGTCAAATTTGTTGTTTGAAGAGACAATGCATACACACACACACACACACACACACACAGAGTAACAAATACAAATTTAAAAGGGTAGTTGTAAGTCTTCTTCCCTTTTCTTCCCCCTCCTACCCAGTGCTTCTGAGAGGCAGTTTCTATAATGATTTGTGTCCTTTCAGAAGTATTCTATGCATAAATAACAATATATGGGTATGTTCTCTAAGAACACATCATCACACACAAATGTTATGCCCTACAACCCAGTTTTACATCTCATTTTTTCATGGAACAAAATGCCTGTGTACATATGGAACATGAACATTTAAAAATATTTTAATAATAATAATATGTTGAGTACCTGTATCCACCCTCCAACTTCAGTTGTGCTAATTCAGCTTTCCTTCCCTAATAGCTTCTCTTCTACCTAAAGATAGCTGCTATCCTGAATTTTATGGTTACCATTTCCATTTCCATTTTTACTATGTATGGAATATATTCCTAAGCAGTGCACAGTGGTATTTTGCTTGTTTTCACATTTGATATAAATATCTTTCTGTAGTCTACAATTTGGTTATTTTTCCCTTCACAATTGTGAGATTTCATCCATGTGGGTGTGTGTTTATGGTTCATTCTTTTTCACTGCTGTGAGGATGGATTCCATGGATATGTTCTCTGGTCATAAAATTTGTTTCCATGTTTTTGCTCTGATAAATATGGCTGCTTTGAGCACTTATGCACATGTATGAGTGTTTCTCTACAATATAGACTTAGGAATTGAAGTAAATCTTCAACTTCATTATCCTCAACTTTTTCTTCATTATTTTTCTTTATTATTATTATTTTTTAGATGAAGTCTTGCTCTGTCACCCAGGCTGGAGTCCAGCGGCACAATCTCAGCTCACTGCAGCCTCTGTCTCCTGCTTTCAAGCAGTTCCCCCTGCCTCAGCCTCCCAAGTAGCTGGGATTACAGGTGTAGGCCACCATGCCAGGCTAATTTTTGTATTTTTAGTAGAGACGGGTTTTTGCCATGTTGGCCAGGCTGGTCCCGAACTCCTGACCTTAGATAATACACCTACCTCGCCCTCCCAAAGTGCCAGGATTACAGGCATGTGCCACTGTGCCCAGCCTATTCTTTGTATTTTTTCTTCAGTCTTTTAATTGGCTGCCTAGAATTTCCTTGTATTAGCATAATGTAATTTATTTGTCCAGGCTCCTAGTGATGGATACCTAGGTTGTTTGCAATCTTTTGCTGCATTGTATGTACTGTTCTTATACATGAGAGAGGATAAAATTGCTGGGCTAGGATGTTTTGATGAAGCTAGTTATCATTTGGTAATTATTTTTCTAATGAAACTAGCTCATCAAGTGATGATGCGTTGGTTAAAATGTTCGAAGTTTCGCAGTCTTTTTAAGCTCTGAATCCCCTGCCTAATTCAATATTCAGTAATAATTTTTCATAGCACCTACCTGCTACCCCAGTCCAGCACCAAGTATGGACAAACTTCTGTGAAATAAGTTTATTAATAATTTTTTAATGAAATCATTTCTTTGGAAGCTCATAGATTCAACATTTACTATATAAATCAGTACAAGCCTGCTTTGCTGTGGTTTTCCATCTGAATGTACCTTATCTTACTACTAATCTTATTAACTATGCTGTGAGACTGGAGAATGGATTGCATAATGTAATAGCATGTGGTCAGCAAACTATGGCCCATGGGCCACATCTGGCACACCTCCTGTTTTTGAACAGGACACCACCACCTGGTTTTGAAAGGATACCACCTGTGCTCTAAGAACATCTTTTTTTTTTTTTTTTGAGATGGAGTTTCGCTCTTGTTACCCAGGCTGGAGTGCAATGGCGCAATCTCGGCTCACCACAACCTCTGCCTCCTGGGTTCAGGCAATTCTCCTGCCTCAACCTCCCGAGTAGCTGGGATTACAGGCAGGCACCACCATGCCCAGCTAATTTTTTTTTGTATTTTTAGTAGAGATGGGGTTTCACCACATTGACCAGGATGGTTTCGATCTCTTGACCTCGTAATGCACCTGCCTCGGCCTCCCAAAGTGCTGGGATTACAGGCGTGAGCCACCGCGCCCAGCCCAAGAACATTTTTTAAAAGTCTTTTTCTTTTTTTATTTTTAAATGGTAAAAAAGTAAAAAGAATGCATTGTGATATGTGAAAATTATATAGAATTCAATTTCCATGTCTATAAATAAAGTTTTTTTGGAAGACAGCCATGCTCATTTTCTAATGTAATGTGTGTGTGCTTTTACTCTCCAACAGCAGAGATGAGTCAGTAGGTGCAGTAGAGATCGAGGTCATGCTCTCCCGGCCGTGCTCTGCTGCTTAGATCATAATGATGTGTTTAAAATTGGACAGTATTTTGAGAGCCACACATATTACCGTACTGTGACTTTAAAAAAAGTTACAAGTACTTACCCATCATCAAAACAAGAAAAGTAGATTTTGAGCATTGTGGCTTTTAACACAGTAGAATACAGGTTATTTTACAAAATTGTTGACAAGTCATTGTGGTTATTGGGCAGTTACGTGAGAGCCGTACATTAGTAGGCTAAATTCAACAATATTCCCAACTCACAGGAAAGCAATGGTCAGAAAAGTTAGAAAGTTTAGAATGGAATATTGCATCACAGCAGAATTTCTTCACTAAAAATAAAAATGAGGCTGTTCCCAGAGTGATATTTCAAGTGGCTCGTTTTTTAGCTAAGCAAGAAAAACCGCTTACCAATTGTGAGTTAATTAAATCATGTTTAATAGCAGCAGCCAAACTAATGTATGAATAAACTTATTTAGGATAGGAGGCTTTCAGCAGTAGCAATTGCTTGAAGATTTAAGGACATTGGAAGCAATATCAATAGTCAAAAAGCAAAGCAGATTATTTTGAGTGTTTTTCTTGGCTCCTGAGGAATTGACAGAGTTGTCACTGGTACTGCTCAATTGTGACTTGGAATCAATGCCAACGTTGAAGAGACTGAAGAGTTGGCCCTTGTAAATAGTCTGGGACAACTACAGAGAAGAGTATTTTCACACAGCCTGAGAAAACACAAATTCATTACAACCTGAAGTAGAATCTGCTAAGATGTGCTACAACAAATGGTGGTTAAAAAATATGTGTAGAGAAGACAGCTTAGTTGTATTAATTTACAAAGTGAGAAAATGTAAGATGTTTAAAGGCTATGGTTATTTGTTTTATTATTCATCAGCCAGGTACTTTTCAGAAAAGATTTGAATGTGTCATATGTCATTGAACCAAAGTGTCAGCAGTGAACCTGATTCACTCTCATGAACTTAGCCATCACCAATGCTGTGAATTTTTGTCAGAAATAGGAACTGAGTGTCCTGACTTGCCCTGCCACACAGCATTTCGGTGGCTTAGCAGTGGTAAAGATTTACTGCAGTTTTTTTGAGCTCAGGACCAAGATTGGAATTTTGCCAAATGAGAACTGCCCTCAACAACTATTATCACTTTGAAAATTCGTTTTTGCTAGACTGAGCAGTGGCTAACGCTTGTGATCCTAGCACTTTGGGAGTCCAAGGCAGGTGGATCACTTGAGGTCAGGAGTTCGAGACCAGCACGGCCAGCCTGGTGAAACCTGGTCTCTACTAAAGATGCAAAAATTAGCCGGGCGTGGTGGCACATGCCTGTAATCCCAGCTGCTCGGGAGGCTGAGGTGGGAAGATCACTTGAATGGGGGAAGCGGAGGTTGCAGTGAGCTGAGATCATGCCATTGCACTCCAGCTTGGGAGACAGAGTGAGACTCTGTCTCAAAGAAAAAAAAGAAAAAAAGAAAATTAGTTTTTACTGCAGACTTGATATTGTTTCTTAATGAATTCAACCTAAAATTACAAGACAAAATAGTGCTTATATGCAAAACTTACATTGCAGTCAAATCATTTTAATGATAGTTAACATTGAACTTGGAGTACCATCAAGTCTTTATACATTTCTCATGCTGTCAGAAGTTAAATCTGGAAGCAAGATCTCCATCCCACACAAATTTACAGTAGATGCATTTTCCAAGCTCAAACTATAGTCTCAGCAGTGGTTTTGGACCTCAATACAAATGAAAGAGAAATTTCCGTATCTCAAAATCCATTTAATTGAGGAACTTTCACCTAAATCTCAATTGGAAATGATTCATCTGCAGTGTAATATTATACCAGAAGCCAGTAATATACCAAAAGGAAAATAGAATAGAATTTCATAAATGCCTCCAAAGGGATACAAGTGTTCCATTAAAATCGTGTGTTTGTGGATTGATATCAGTACTGGCAGCACGTAGGCTGTGTGAAAGAACATTTCAAAGATGTATATCATTATAAATCAGCAGTAACAAGTGAACATTTGCAGTCAGTTTTGATGATAGGGAACACTAACTTTGAATCCCAGTTAAGTGAAATGGTATACTCCCAAAAGGAGTTCTTCTCCTTGGTGTACCTATATTACCAAAAAATATATGCTGTATTCAGTTGTCATTATATATTGATTTTCCAGCTTAAATTTGTGAAAATTTATTTTCTCTCTTCCTGTATGCATTACCCTACATAGTAGTCTCAAATTTCCTCTCAGCCCACAAGGACTGTCCTTTATTGTTGACCAACCCTTGGCTTAAAGAAATTTGGCCCATGATGAGCCATTTTCTTGTCACTTTTCTGACAGCTTGTTTTTGGTTTTGCTTTAAGATGGATCCTATTCCTTGTAGCAAGAAAAGTGGTTTACCTTTTATGGTTCTTGGTCCTTGTTTTTATAGGAGAGCTCATTTTAGCTTGTCATTATAATGGAGTCTTACACTGAACTGTGTAGAGGAGGCATTATTTCTTAATTCCTTCTATATGTGCCTTTGGAAAGAATACACTTGTATTGAGTCCCTGCTCAAGGTGAGCAACTGTATGCATATTTAATTAACAAATCAAAATTTGTTATTATTGACTTAACATTCAAAGCTGTCAGACTGCATGATGGTACAGATTATATTTTGGTAAGATTTGGGTAAATCGCAATTTGCAAAAAACCTATAGGTTAAAACATTGTTGATATAAGAACAAATATATTTTTGTTTTGTTTTTTAATTTGCAGTGAGAAAAAGTGTAGCTCTGCCTAATTAAGTAAATTGCCTGTGAGGTTTTTAAACATGCACTACTTGATGAAAAATAAAAAAGCTGAATGAAAGTAGAAAAAAGGAGGAAAGAAATTACCCATGCCCTGTCAAAAGACATCTACTAGAAATATTTGATGTGTTCCTCTCCTGCCTTAACTCAGTGATATTTTATGTTTGCTCATCTCAGTCTGTCCAACAAGTATTGATTTTACTTTGAAGGAAAATTTGAGAATGGTGTTGCAGAAGGAATGGTGGATCCAAATCTCAATCCCATTGCAGCCTTTCGACTTTCAGTTATTCAGAATTCTGCTGTTTGGGCCATTCTTAATGAGGTAAGAATGTTGAAATCTGTGAAACAGCTTAGCAACTATATTTTTATTGTGTTTTTATTTTGTATTTAAGACCTTTTTGGAATCGAGAATTTAACTACTTTATCATACTTTTCATGATTTTGTATTTCAGATTCATATTAAAAAAGCTACCAACTGATCATCTACTGAGAAACCAACACATTTTTTTCCTGTGAATTTGTTAATTAAAGATAGTTAAGCATGTACCTTTCTTTTTAATTTCTACTTGAACACTACCTCTTGTGAAATCTACTGTAGATAAGACGATTGTCATTTCCACTTGGAAAGTGAATCTCCCATGATACTTGTATTCATTTAAAACTAAGCTGTCCTCTGATTTTAACTTGACTCAAACATTTTTCAGTTGTGACAGCCTGCTAATATGACTGTACTATTTTGGTATTATACTAATACATGAGAGTTGTACATATTGTTACATTCCTTACATTTGAGAAAACTAATGTTAAATGCATTTTATGAAGGGGGTACTTTTGAGGTTCACTTATTTTACTATTACAGACCCTCTTTTATAGATTATCAGGGATTATATATATAAATATATAAATATACATAAAAATGTTATGGAATTAATTTATTAGAAACACTTAAGAAGTACATATTTTTGTGCAGTAGATTTTTGAATCGATACTTTTTTTGAAAACCAGTTACCTTGCTTTTTTAAGTTCTTTCTATATTTTTCTTTGGAAATGCAAACATTACAAATCAATGCCATTTTTCAAATGCACTGCCATTTAAGATTGATTATAGATGGATTTCTTAACTGAAGTACTTTTATAATCACAGTGACTCTGAACAAAATATTTTCAAAGACATTCATCATTCCTTAAAGCCAAGATTTTAAAGACTAATGTCCTTCCTGAGGGTTACTTTACTATACTGTGTATGGTGTACAGCCACAGAAAGTCAGTCTGATAAATTTTCAATGTATAAGTGTGATGCATTCAACCCAGATTATTGTAGACTTAACTCATTATATTTCCTCTGATATGTAAAATGACAAACTCTTTCTTCTTTCCTTTTTAATCTTTGTCTTTAATCTATGAGTTAGGTGCATTATCTCCTGTTGATTCCTTTTCATCTGCAGTCATAAGTTCTAGATGTTGCTATTGTATGAGTCGTAATTGGTATAATTTTAAAGAAAAATTGTAATATTGTTTTTTGGTGAAAGATATTATTAGTAGTATATTTTCCAAAATGATTTTATTGTAGTATGAACTGATAAGTGGGTCCCGTGTCCAAGAGAGTACATGTATTACTCTTAAACATGAAACTCCAAATGATATTACTACTATAAACAATATTACCAGCCTGTTAAAAAATGAATTATCAACATCAGTTCCTAGCCAGTCTGCTTGGACACACTGAAGTGCCTCAAGTGGGTTGCTTGCAGGTTGGTTGCAGATGGGCAGAGATGGATTCTGTTGAGCTTTCAGAGTGGCCACTGGCTGGGGTCTAGCACTGGGGCAGGGTTCCAGCTGGTTGCCTCTAGTCTAGAGGAGCTTCATCTAGTTACCCAGTGTGCTGAACCAACAGCATCAAACAGCATCATTTTCTGTGCAGTGTTATGAAGTGAAAACATTTGGAAACACTGATACAGTACACCATCACTCCATGTTTCAATCATTTTTAGCTACTTTTCTTGATTGAAAAGTCAATCATTTTGCCAAAAATGATTTTTATGTCAGTTAAAGGCCAGTTGAAATTTTATTAGAATGTTTTATTTTTCACTTTCTTGAATGTTTTTCTTCTTAGATTTCCTTGGCCCAGTGCCTACAAGCAAATTGCATTCAAAAAGAGGAATAACCTTTCTTCATAAAATTTTGGCACCAGCTGGGCATACTAAATTGCTGCAAAAATAATTTAGTACCAGAGGTAAAAATCTGTGCAGATGGGCTTAGGAGTCCCCTTCCATCCCTGGTTCCTCATTTGCCAACTCTGGTTTCATGAAGAAAGACCATGCTCTGAAAATCTAGGGAGAAGAAAGTTGCTGCAGCACCTGGTATGATTTGTTACAACTTCTTTAAAGACAGCCTGCCTGGCTAGCTTTTTTCTGTTTTCATGCAGTTTTCCCTCCCAGCATCAGCCATCCTGTTCCTAAAAAGCTCATTCTTGTTCCCAAGACTCCTTTTAGCCAAATCTTTCCTATCATTCTAGGACTTCTTGTAGTCCCCTCCCCATGAATCTGCCATTGCCTAGGGTGTGCGGGGCACATGGCAGGTGGCCAGTCAGCATCTGGATGTGGAACCAATTGTTCCAGCCTGCCCTCCTCTTTCTCTTTTTTAAAATTATTTTTTATTATCTTGTATTATTTTTGAGACAAGGTCTCACTTCGTTGCCCAGGCTGGAGTGCAGTGGTGCTGCCTCGACCTCTGGGCTGAAGCGATCCTACTGCCTCAGCCTCCCAAAGTGCTGAGATTATAGGTACGGGCCACCACGCTCAGTCCTCTTCCTCTCTCTTCACTCCCTCTCCCTGCCGTCACTGCCATACTCTTGCATACACAGTCAGCTGTCTAGTTTTTGATTGTGGATATGTCTGTGTGTGTGGTGTGTATTGTCTCTGACCAGGTTTCAGGGTCCCGAGGCGAGCCTGCAGCTCGCACTGCTCATCTGTCCTCTCCTGCGGCGGGTGCTCAGGGCCTCTCACTGTTCGTTACTCCCTCCTTTCTGCCCAGTTCTGTTAGTAGAAACAGCCTTCCCCTCCCCAAGCAAGAAATTGTAGTGGTCACCCTTAAGAGCAGTGTGAGGGCAGAAGGTTAAGAAAGGAGCAGAGTGCCTGGAACTGGAAGAAGGTAAATACTTCCCCTTGTGGGGACACCGATTCATTTTACCAAAATAGTAAATAGAGAAAGTGTCAATAGCCAGTAGACACATGGGGGCTGTTTAAATAAATAAAAAGCCCAGTTCTGCCGTCACACTAGCAACATTCCAAGTACTCAGTGGCCATGTGGGGCTAGTGGCGACCACACTGGACACCACGGATGCAAAACGTTTCCATCGCTGCAGAAAGCTCCGTTGGACAGTACTGTGTCCAGAGGGCTAACTGTCAACAGTCTAGAAACCGCGATTAATAAATTCTCATTATGAGGTTAAAAGCAGACATGGGAGTAGACCATAATGCAAATGATGATAAGCATTTTGGGTGAGAAGAGGAAGTTGAGGACCCATTTCTAAGATGTAAGATTTCTTAAGTTTTTTGTCTTAGTCTCATGCATTTTCCTCATCATTCACTGTACCATACTGTGTAGTCAGACAGACAGTGTGACTGAAAAGCTTTGGAAAAAGTTAATGCAAAGGATTATTTAGCACATAGGCTGTAGACATGTAAGTGTGGATCTCTTCAACCACTGGAGATGAATACCTTTGAACAAAGTGTATAGCTTCTCAGATCAGTGGTTGCACTAGTAAATAATTAGAAGGTGTGATTATTTTAAAACTATAAGCAAAATTATGAAGGCCTTTTAAAAATTGATCATAATAATAAAAAAAAAGATTGTCTCCTAACAGTGCTGTCCATCAAAGAAAAGATTGATTATGTGGAAACAGCACGTTTGGAGAGACTGTTCTAGTAAATAGCAGTGTGTATTTGTGATAGGCAGATTTCTAAGAACGACCCCTATTGACACCCCTGCCAGTGACCTTGTACAATATCCTCCCCCTCTGAGCATGGATGGAACCTGTTTGATCTATGATTTTATCATGTTGTCTAGCAAAAGGAAGACTGTCTGGGGGTAGCTAATCAAATCTTGTGACTCCTTTAAAAGCAGAGAGTTTTCTTGGGCTGGTAGCAGAAGTCACTGACAAAGCAGAAAGACCCCAGGCACCATTGCTGTTTTAAGGTAGAGGGGGCTGCATGAGAAAGAATGCAGATGGCTTTAAGGAGCTGAGAGGCCTAACCGCCAAGGAGCTGGGAACTGCAGTCCTACAGCCACCGAAACTGAATTCAGCTCATAAACTCATTCACGGGCTTGGAAAGGCATTCATCTCCAGTCTCCAGATAAGACCCAGCCTGAACCTTGAGTCCAGCTTTGTGAGACCCTAAGCCGAGAACTCCAGTTAAGTCTGCTTGGACTACTGGCCTACAGAACTATGAGATAATAAATCAGTGGTGTTTTGAGCTGCTAAATTTGTGGTAATTTGTTGTGTAGGAATAGGAAATGAATACAGCATTTTAAAAGAGCTAAAGAGGAAATCTTCATACTTGATTCCCTGCAGTATACGGGATATTTCTTGGTAAATGCATGAATAAAGTCTTTAGTAGCAAGTCATGTACCTGGGCCTCATTGGGAATGTCTTCTGCCAGAGATCTCAATTTGTCTTCACTGGGCATTTGTTGGCAAAGTTGCAGCATCTTACTGAGTAGAGTTTTGTAAAGGAACTGCTAAAATGAGATTATAGGAATAGGACTAAAACAGTGTATAAGGGATCTTCTTCTTTTTTTTTGAAGAGGTGTTACTTTATACTGATTTAGACTGCTCTGAACCTGTCAGAAGTAAATTAAAGAATGAGTAACAGTGGTATTTTAGTTAGAACATTAAGAGCAAAAATAACCTTTGCTTTGTAGAGATCAGATAATCTACTGTGTATCGAGGGACTTAATTTTTTTTTTTAACCAAAACTTAGTTTCTTTTTTTATCATTTAGCACAGATCAAATCCTGTACGGGCCAGCCAAATGTTTGTAGTCTGAGGATGTTTTGCAGATAACCTCTCTGCTTCCAACCCATTAATTGCTAAAGAAGTTTATTTTTATTTTGGTTTGTCCATTAATTTTTGTGCTTTTTACTGTATTGCCATGGCCTTGATACAAGTAGAACTAAAAGAAAAAAATGAGAGATTAAGATTGTCAAAAGATGGGAAATGTGAGTCATAATCATACCTTGGTGTTGTAAGAGAACTTTATCCAATCCAACCCCTTTATAAAGGAACTTTTCCAAGCTATGTTGCAATATTTATAGCGTGTAAAATTTAGTTTGACTTTGGCAGTTGTGCATTTTAAATTATTAATCTTATATGCTAACTAGTATGCTTACTTTAATGCATGTGAACATACAATGCTAAAAAGATATTTTTTTAAAAAAACAACCGAACTGAGGATTTTGTTATACATTATGTGTATCAACATGTATATGTAAACTCCTCTCTTCTTACCCGAAACACTCTTCACCAGTTTGGGCACTAACTAGATCATTTTCAGAGGAACAAATAGGAAGGAGTGAGCTGGCACTCCAGGGAGACCTTTTTCAAGAAAGTAAACTGAGCATTACCGGGAAAGCACTTTGCGCAAAGTATCATTCCCACTGTTAATGTTGCAGTAAAAATAGTAAAAAAAAAAAAATGGTGCTAAAATTGTTCTAAAATGAAGACTGTTTGTTGTGGGGAATACTTTAATACTCTTGGACTTTAGGGAGACTATTTTATGTGTCACTTGCTCCTAGTTGTTTCATTATATTAGTAATTAGCAAACTGTCCTGGAACCAAGGGTTTGGTACTTTTGCTTGATTAGCATTCCATTATTTATTTGAAATGCTCAGTGTTTGCTCAAATTTGGTGAAAGTATCTTTTGAAGACATATTCTCCGAGCCTTAAAAATGGCTGATATCCACAGTACTGTAAGATGCACTGCCAGTAGATTTGAGACTTTTCATTTCAGCGTAGACACTATGTTTTTTCTAAGAAAGATTTAGAGCTGGGCAGTGGCTCACTCCTGTAATCCCAGCACTTTGGGAGGCTGAGGCGGGCGAATCACCTGAGGTCATGAATTTGAGACTAGCCTGACCAACATGGAGAAACCCCCATCTCTACTAAAAATACAAAATTAGCCAGGCATGGTGGCGCATGCCTATAATCCCAGCTACTTGGGAGGCTGAGACAGGAGAATTGTTTGAACCTGGGAGGCGAAGGTTGCAGTGAGCCAAGATTGTGCCATTGCACTCCAACAGGAGCAAAACTTCATCTAAAAAAAAGGAAGATTTAAAAATCAGCAAAGTGTAACAATTGTGTTTCATTTATGGAATGAGAAACTGAAGTGTCCCATTTGGAACACTTTGGAAAGGTTGTCTTTGCATCAGGGGTTGTTTCTGGAAGCATCCCTTGGAGAAGCTGCCTGAGGAATCTCCTTGCCAGGTTGTACCAGATTTTTCTTTCTTCTTTAATGTATTGTATATATTTTCTGTAAAATGTCTTCATTGGCTGAATGATTAATATCTGTAGTAATATTTTAGGTACTTGTTGGATTTTTAAAGGAAGATTATTTATTTTCAGATTTGCTGCTATAATTGAAAACCTAATAACTGGTCCTGTTGACTGTGCCTTTCATCACTGTTTTCTGTGCCACGACCGTTCATGTGTATTTGAAATAAAATAGTTTAAAAAGCCATGTTGAATTCAAGATTCCTTCTAATAAAAATAGGTGAAATTTATTGAGTAGCATTTTATTAATTTTAACAATGATGATATACTACTTATCCATTTTCAGTTAGAAAACAGGAGTGGGGCCGGGCGCGGTGGCTCAAGCCTGTAATCCCAGCACTTTGGGAGGCCGAGACGGGTGGATCACGAGGTCAAGAGATCGAGACCGTTCTGGTCAACATGGTGAAACCCCGTCTCTACTAATACAAAAAATTAGCTGGGCACGGTGGCGCGTGCCTGTAATCCCAGCTACTCAGGAGGCTGAGGCAGGAGAATTGCCTGAACCCAGGAGGCGGAGGTTGCGGTGAGCCGTGATCGCGCCATTGCACTCCAGCCTGGGTAACAAGCGAAACTTCGCCTCAAAAAAAAAAAAAACAAAAAAAAAAAACAAAAAAAAAACAGGAGTGGATCCTTTATTTGGGCTTTGTAAACTCTTCTTCAAAAGGAAAAAAGCCTTACTGTTAAGACAGTGATGATCAATATTATGCAGATGTTCACTTTATTATATGTACTATATAGTTCCTGAAATAATAAGAGTAGCCACCCTGGGCCTCTTTGATCTAATATATTTTGGGGCTGTAAGTTTTTAATGTAGAAAATGCTGCTAATGATGCTTAGGGCCTGAAGTACAGTGACTCACTCCTGTTTGAGTGACATTACAAGTTACAGAGGATTCTGAAGGTTAGAAGGGATCATGTGGCTTATGTAAATATTTAAAATGCAGCTCATTAGAAATGGAGATTATGCATTTTTGTTGATTGATTGATAGGAGAGGGTGTGTGTGATTATTCCCATGTTCCCCAACTACTCTTTCAAAAATACTAATTCATATTATTTTACATTTATATTTTCCCCATGCCCTTAGCATTTTATATGTAGCTCCTATCTGTGCAAATATTAGAATGAATAACACACATGCTTTAGTTTAAAAAATATTTATTATAGAAATGTACATTTAATTAGTTTTAAGGAATGTACCTGACCAGTGTTAACATATATTTCTTCAAATTTGCAAACTTTACATCTTTAAGATATCTACAAAGATAGTTTATTTACAAGTTTTACAAGAAATGGTCACTTCACAAATACTGTTGCCACAGTTATGATTGAATATTCTCACGGTTTTTTTTTTTATTTCACTCTGTACTTATAGAAAGAACACAGAGTATGGGTGAAGTTCCATCCCAGTGCCAGTGATAGCCCGTAGAGTAGAATCAGAGGTGCAAATGGATACAAAAGAATTACTGTATTTTTCAAAAATGGCAATGCTAGAAAAGAAAGAAATCCAAATTGGTTTTTAAAAAAGCAGATAAATGACTGATAAATGAACATTTTGAAAGACAGCTTATTAACAAGTCATTTGAATCAGGAAGATGATGCTATTTATAGCCAGAACTAGATTAGTCTTCCCACCCTCTGTGCTGTTTCCTTCTTGTATAGGGCCGGGAAGAAACCTCGGAGATGAATTATTTGGGCACAGAGGCTGACTGGGACATACACTGGATCAAGAGAGGTTAACAGTAAGGGAGAAACATCACAGTACTCATGAAAACAGTGGTGAACTTAAACTTGTGACTGCCTCAGAAGCCTCTAGGAGTCCAACTTAAAGTACAGAGATGGATGATGTTATAGGAAAACATCTTTTAGCTAATTGAGATTTTCACTGTAAAGCATTATACCCCCACTTTAAGAGGGTGTGAGCTCAACTAGTAGTCCAAGATTTAGGAAAGAACTCAAGATCTGGCTGCTTAGTTAGCAGGACCCTACCCCATGCATCCTGACCTAAGTATTTCTCACACAGGAAGTTCTTAAATGGAAACTGAACTGTACTCCAACTATTCTAAGTGGTACAGAGAGTTACCAGGAGTGCTCAAATACCTGCTTAAGAGAAACCACAGTGCTGCCGTGTTCTAATCACAGAATACTTTCAAAATTCATTAGAAATGGCACAAACATCTCCCCTGGACTAGAGAAAGCACTCCCCAAACAAGGCATTACAACGAAAGGGTTAAGTGGTCCCTGGCATACAAGCTGGGCGGCGGGGGGTGAGATGGGAGTGGGAACAACTGACCAGAGAAGCCAGGCACAGTCAGAGCCATCTGTACTAACAGGCCCTAACCATCTACAGAAACAGGAAAGGATGGGCTTAGAAACGTACAGTGCTAACAAGTCGTAAGTAAAGTCTCTAGCTTTTATTTGGCTTTATTTAATGGAGATCATTTCTTACCATAAATGAAGAATAACATATGTTCCTCATTCATATTAAGAAAAATGAACTGACAACAGGATTTAAGAGTAAATCTGCACACATGTCCTGAGGACAATAAATGTTGGGCCCGATCTTCTGTGATCGTCTACAGAACCATATGGTAATCATGAAAACTAAAAATAAGGCAAAAGTGTGATTCAAAAGGCTTCAGAGAATTTCATTTCATACATCTGTGTGACTAGATGCCGGGCCCCACCTTTCTCTACTCTACCCTACTGCTGGTAACCCACAACCAGAAACCATAGGGGAAAAGGAGGAGTGAATGGGCTTGGATTCCTGCAAGTCATTTGGAGATAACCAGTATAGTTTAACATGGTTCCTTGAAATTATAAAATTTGTTCTATGCCAGCTGGACCATTTTCTAGCTGCATGACCATGGGCAAGTTGCTTCATCTCTGTGCCTCAGTTTCTTCATTTGAAAAAAGGAAACAAACCTATATAATTGTTATGAAGATTGAGATAATACACATAAAATACTTAGGACAGTGCCTGTAAGTGTTCCACAAAAGCAAGCTATTAGTTTTACTGTTAGAACTTCCCCCTCTTGCTATGTTCTCAATCAACCAAAAACATTTAAAAAAATTACTTACCACTGTATCCCAGGAAAGTGACATAGATATAATAGCCAACTGCAACCAACCATAAGGTATTTCCAACTAAATATCCAATAAATGTGTCTGTCAGGATAACATCTGCCAGAAGAGATGCAGACAATGAGTCCCTTTACCAATGCATGCAATGAAGACTTGGGTAATATTCTAAGTAACTGCTACTTACGGTTGATGAAAAAAAGCTGGATAAAATGCAGAATGACCAGGAGTGGATAAAAAGCATTGAGATGCACATCAAAAGCATATCCCCATTCCACATCATAGTCTCTGCTCTGTCGTTTCACTAAATACTTGTTAGAGATGAACCTAAGAGCAAAATTAAAATTTCTTTCATAATAAAATTAATTCTGTAAATGTTTACTGACTACTTTCTATATGGCAGACATTCTAAATTCTGGAGATACAGCAGTAAACAAAACAGACAAAAATCCCTGCCTTCCATCTAGAGGGAAAGACTGACAGTGATATAAGTATGCCAGACGGTACTATGGAGAGAAGAGAAATGTGTAGCAGAGCAATGTGGAGAATACAAACTCGAGATGCAATTTTACATGAGGGTCATAAAGTAACGTTGGGTAAAGACCCAAGGACTGTCATAGCGCCTGGTAGGTCTGAGGAATGAGTAAAAAGTCCACTGTGCTGAAAGAAGAAAAGGAGCAAGAAATGAAGTCAGAAAAGAAACAGCGTTGGGCCCAACATCTAGTCACACAGGCTCCATGTCTTATCAAGCCTGTGGCCATTTTACAATCTGGCTTTTATTCCTGGTGAAATGAGAAGCCACTGTGGAGTTTTGAGAAAAGTATCTGACTTAAATGACTTGACAGAGCTGCCCTGGTGGCTGATCTGAGGACAGACTCTAGAGACAAGAGTAGAAGCAGAGACCAGTTAGGAGGCTACTGCAAGGAAGAGATGAGCAGAGGGGCTGGTCACAATGGAGGTGCTAAATGTGGAACGCATGATACTCTGAAGCCCGTGACATAAAGTATTGGATGTGGAGTATGAGAAAGACTGAAGGATGACTGAGAGATTTTGGCCTTGAACGAATGGAAGATGGAGCTGCCTTTAACTGAGGTGGGGCTGGCTGTGAGAAGAGTGATTTTGAGGCAGGAAGGAGTGTGCAGAAGTTTGAATTTGGACCTGTTATGTTGAAGATGCCAACTAGGATGGAGTAAGAAGTTGTATACAAAGTCTAGAGTTTGGAGGACAAGTCCAAACTGGAGACACAAACTCAGTGTGTAGATTATATTAGTGTTGAAAGCCACAGGCCTGAATGATGTCACCAAAAAATGAATGTGGATAATGAACAGGCCCAAGACCTGGGTCAACCCCCTATTAAAAGGAGGGTGAAATAGGAATAGCAGTTAAGGAAGAGTGACATATCTAGCCTTAAGAACAATTATTCAAGCTTAGGTCACTGTTCTACAACACGGCCTACTAGTTTTTTTAGTTCAGTGATGAGTGAATAAAAAGTAAAACATCTGAGTAACAGAAAAGTAGATCTTCAAAGAAGAAAAACTGTGTTATAAACATATATTGGAAATTCAATGTACTTTTTAAAGTATTATTTCATTTCAACTCAAGGATACAATTAAGAATATGCTATTCCGGCAATGGGAATAAAAATAGAAAATAAATAGAGGAAAAACATGGTCCAATACTAATGGCAACAGTCCTGCATTTAGTTATCTGAAAATGCCAAAACAATACTGAACAAACTAGAGCTTAGCCAGACAGTTTCCTTTTTAGCCAAGAACGTGTGCCATTCAAATTGTATGGAGTCAATATGTAGCTCACTCCCCAAGAGCACCCTTTCTGTAGAAGTTCGCTGTTCCGCTATTCCCCTGCTTATCCCAAATGCGCACTTTCCAAGCTTCTGGCCTCACTGTGAGTCTCACCTCTAGAACACAGATGCGCCTTCCGAGAGTACTCTAAGGCACTGTGGTTTTCACCTCCCAGCTCCATATTAACAATGCCAGTCAGAGGCTCATCATGGTCACGACTCTTGCCTCTAGGTCTAGAGTCATCAACCTCAGTGTCTACTGACCTTCTTTTCCACTATTCAACAAGCTCTCTGAACTCAACATGGCAGCAAGGGCTGCTTCATCTGTACCTGCTGCTTTCTCAGTCATCGAAGCCCAAACCTTGCAGGCCAGCCCAAAGGATCCTCCCACCCACTCCCCCTTCCTAGTCCCCCCTCACACCTTGTTATCTCAGGAAGCTCTCGAATCCATCTCTCCTCTCTATTCCTATTACCAGCACACTATCTGGGCCTCCTCTACTCCTACGCAGACCTCTGCAGGTGCATCCAGCCTTGCCTACTCACTACAACTTTTGCCTGCTCCGCTGCCATAGAAAATATTTTTCCTAAAATGTGAATTTGACATTTCCTTACTTCAAAGCCTCAAAGCTACCCACCTCCTTCTGCCCCCAACCCACACATACAGTCTGTGGGACAAAGTCCAGTTTTTTCCCTGAATGGCATTAAGGCCAATTTCTCTCGTCACATCTCTTCCCTGGTCACTCGGTGTCACCCTATGCTCCCAGACCTAGCGTGCTGTTCCACCTCTGTGCCTCTGCACTTGCCATTCCTGGTACCTCCACAAAACACCTCCTCATGCTGCTGTCTGTGGCACCTCTGGATGCTCATAATTATATGGAGTCATTTCTCTTTCTAGTTCCTCATACAACATAGGTTCTCACAAATACAACAAATCTCTTTCTATTTAATTCAAACTATGACTCAGACTCACATGAAAGGTGCTAAACTCCAAGTTGATTTAGTTTCTGTGGCTGATACAGTTTGGCTGTGTCCCCACCCAAAATCACATCTTGAATAGTAATCTCCAAAGTTCCCACGTGTCAAGGGTGGGGCCGGGTGAATGTAATTGAATCACGGAGGCAGTTTCCCCCATGCTGTGCTCGTGACAGTGGGTGAGTCTAAAAGATCTGATGGTTTTGTAAGTATCTGGCATTTCCCACTTGCACTCACTCTGTCCTGCCACCCCGTGAGGAAGGTGCCTGCTTCTGCTTTGCCTTCCACCATAACTGTAAAGTTTCCCTAGCAATGCAGAACTGAGAGTCAATTAAACCTCTTTCCTTTATAAATTACCCTGTCTCAGATATTTCTTCATAGCAGCATGAGAACAGACTAAGACAATGGCCCTCCAGAATTACTGCATTCATGGCAGAATGCTTATTATAAATCAAACTATTCCTCTGAAAGTCTTATTTATTGAAATTTTAAAATACACCATTTACTTTTCATGAAATTCTTGGTAATGAATATGTGACTTACATTAGTGTTAATTCTAGGCCAGATTTTAGAATTTTATATTAACAGTACACAGCATTTATTGGCTAACCAGCACATATAAAAGCTCTGCTGTACTAGTCAGAAGTTACAAAGGAAAATACAAGCATATGTCATTTTACCACACTGCACTGTACTGTGCCTCACAGATACTGTGGTTTTTTTCTTTTTACATATTGAAGGTTTGTGGCAACTGTGTCCAGCAAGTCGGCCTCTGCCAGTTTTCCAGCAGCATATGCTCACTTCATGTCTCTGTGTCAGTATTTTTTAGCAATAAAGCATTTTAAAATTAAAATCTGTACATTGTTTTTTAGAGACACAGTGCTATAGTACACTTAGACTATAGTACAGTGTAAATATGATTTTAATATGCACTTGGAACCAACAAATCTGTGTGACTGACTTTATTGCGGTATTTGTTCTACTGCAATGGTCTGGAACTGAATTGGCATACATGGGCTACGCCTGTAAAAGGCTGGTATCAGCTGGGCGTGGTGGCTCACACCTGTAATCCCAGCACTTTGGGAGGCCAAGGTGGGAGGATCACCTGAGGTCAGGAGTTAGAGATCAGCCTGGCCAACATGGTGATACTCCATCTCTACTAAAAGTACAAAAATTAGCTGGGTGTGGTGGTATGCACCTGTAGTTCCAACTACTTGGGAAGCTGAGGCAGGAGAATCACTTGAACCTGGGAGGTGGAGGTTGCAGTGAGCTGAGATAACACCACTGCACTCCAGCTTGGGTGACAGAGTGGGGTTCCGTCTCAAAAAACATCCCTTCATGTTAAAAACTCTCCATAAACTAGGTATTGATGGAACAGGTATCAAAATATTAAGAGCTATTTATGACAAACTCACAGCCAACATCATACTGAATGGGCAAAAACTGGAAGCATTCCCTTTGAAAACAGGCACAAGACAAGGATGCCCTCTCTCACCCTCCTATTCAACACAGTATTGAAATTCTGGCCAGGGCAATCAGGCAAGAGAAAGAAATAAAGGGTATTCGATTAGGAAAAGAGGAAGTCAAATTGTCTCCATTTGTAGAGGACATGACTGTATATTTAAAAGACCCCATGACTGTATATTTAAAAGCCCAAAACCTCCTTAAGCTGATAAGCAACTTCAGCAAAGTCTCAGGATACAAAATCAATGTGCAAAAATCACAAGCATTCCTAAACACAAATAACAGAAAAACAGAGCCAAATCATGAGTGAACTCCCATTCACAATTGCTACAAAGAGAATAAAATACCTAGGAATACAACTAACAAGGGATGTGAAGGACCTCTTCAAGGAGAAATACAAACCACTGCTCAAGAAAGTAAGAGAGGACACAAACAAATGGAAAAACATTCCATGCTCATGGTTAGGAAGAATCAATATCGTGAAAATGGCCATACTGCCCAAAGTAATTTATAGATTTAATGGTATCCCATCAAGCTTTCTGTGACTCTCTTCACAGAATTGGAAAAAACTACTTTAAATTTCATATGGAATCAAAAAAGAGCCCACATCGCCAAGACAACCCTAAGCAAAAAGAACAAAGCTGGAGGTATCATGCTACCTGACTTCCAACTATACTACAAAACTACAGTAATCAAAACAACATGGTACTGGTACCAAAACAGATATATAGACCAATGGAACAGAACAGAGGCCTCAGAAATAATGCCACACATCTACAACCATCTGATCTTTGACAAAAGCAATGGGGAAAGGAGTCCCTATTTAATAAATGGTATTGGGAAAACTGGCTAGCCATATGCAGAAAGCTGAAACTGGATCATTTCTGTATGCCTTATACAAAAATAAGATGCATTAAAGACTTAAACATAAGACCTAAAACCATAAAGAACCTAGGTAAAAACCTAGGCAATACCATTCAGGACACAGGCATGGGCAAA
This sequence comes from Aotus nancymaae, assembly GCF_030222135.1. Taxonomy (NCBI): domain Eukaryota; kingdom Metazoa; phylum Chordata; class Mammalia; order Primates; family Aotidae; genus Aotus; species Aotus nancymaae. The sequence continues at coordinate 2,684,923 of NW_026988546.1, read as the reverse complement.
GACTTCATGACTAAAACACCAAAAGCATTGGCAACAAAAGCCAAAATTGGCAAATATGATCTAATTAAACTCCAGAGCTGCTGCACAGCAAAAGAAACTATCATTAGAGTGAACAGTCAACCTACAGAATGGGAGAAAATTTTTGCAATCTCTCCATCTGACAAAAGGCTAACATCCAGAATTCACAAAGAACTTAAACAAATTTACAATAAAAAAAAACCTCATCAAAAAGTGGGCAAATGATATGAACAGACATTTCTCAAAAGGAGACATTTATGCAGCCAACAAACATGAAAAAAAGCTCATCATCATTGTTCTTTAGAGAAATGCAAATCAAAACCACAATGAGACACCACCATCTCACGCCAGTTAGAATGGCAATCATTAAAAAGTCAGGAGACAACAGATGCTGGAGATGATGCAGAGAAATAGGAATGCTTTTATACTGTTAATGGGAGTATAAATTAGTTCAACCATTGTAAAAGACAGTGTGGTGATTCCTCAAGGATCTAGAACTAGAAATACCATTTGACCCAACAATCCTATTACTGGGTATGTATTCAAAGGAGTATAAATCATTTATTATAAAGACACATACATACATATGTTTACTGTGACACTGTTCACAATAGCAAAGACTTGGAACCAACCCAAATGGCCATCAATGACAGACTGGATAAAGAAAATGTGGCACATATACACCATGGAATACTATGCAGCCATAAAAAAGGATGAGTTCATGTCCTTTGCAGGGACATCGATGAAGCTGGAAACCATTCTCAGCAAACTAACACAGGAACAGAAAACTAAACACCACATGTTCTCACTCACAAGTGGGAGCTGAACAATGAGAATACATGAACACAGGGAGGGGAACATCACACACAGGGGGCCTGTTAGTGGGTGGGGGGCTAGGGGAGGGATAGCATTAGGAGAAATACCTAATAGATGACGGGGTGATGGATGCAGCAAACCATCATGGCACATGTGTATCTATGTAACAAACCTGTACGTTCTGCACATGTACCCCAGAACTTAAAGTACAGTTTAAAAAAAAAAAGGCTGGTGTCGTAAGTCACAGTTGCAGAGTTTTGCTTAAAATACTAGTAGTTACTACCAAATACTGAACACTTAACTGTGTTCAGGTACTCTTCATACCATAATTCTCTCAAAAGTTGGGCAAAATAGATAATTAACTTGATTTCACAAAAGAGACTGGGACTAAGGGTTACACAGATAACTAACTTGGCATTTGAACCCAGGTCTCTCTGCAACTAAAATGTTCTCTACAGTGACCACCACGCTGCTCAACCACTGGTTCTCTACTGACATTGCTGGCCACATCCTGTGCCCTTCATCCAGTATGACAACAACACAGGAGAACTTTATCAAACACCAGATTTATCCTCAAGTACACTGCTGTTGTGAAGTCAACCAAAGGCAGACCGAGAACCCTTTTGATAAAACCTGTGTGTGTGTGTGTGTGTGTGTGTGTGTGTGTGTGTGAGTGAGAGTGAGTCGGGGGGATAGGGTTTTATTCTCAGCAGGAAGGCCTGAGAAGTTTAAAAACAATCCTTATTTTTCAAGTATACTTCATTTAATGCAAAGATTCAAAGTAAGATACCACAAAATACCCTTTAGATCTAAATGGATTTAAACGCAATGAATATCTAGAAGTGGTCTCTATTGACAAATGCAGAAAACCATGCTATCATCCAGACAACTTAAGCAGAACTGGCTAAATCTGTAATATTTTTGCAAAACTAGGGATTTTGTTAGTATGAAGAAAATAAATCTCGGGACCCCCAAATCACTATGCCAATGGTAAAAGTCAAGTTACGAACTGTGTCAGGCAAACTTGCCTCCTATTTTAATTCTAAATAAGATAGCTTATCTTTACAGCTGTGGGATATAAAGTCTTTCTGTTCACCCGAGACAAGTGTTTATCTGATTGCTTTATTGTTTATGTAAAAAGGCACACTCACTCACTGAGCCAGACTAAGGCATAAATGACTATTCCTGTACCTGCCTCTCACAAGTAAATTGTGTATTCAGTGAAAGGCTGATCAAAGACTCAAAAGAATACAACCATTTGTCTCTCATCTAACTATAACCTGCCTTTCCCTGCTTTCTAGACTGAAACAGTGTACTTCTTACACATATTAACTGATGTCTCATGTCTCCCTAAAATGTATAAAAGCAAGCTGTACCCCGACCACCTTGGGCACATGTCATCAGGACCTCCTGAGGCTGTGTCACAGGCATGTCCTTAACCTTAGCAAAATAAACTTTCTAAATTGAGACCTGTCTCAGATATTTTGGGTTCAAAATATTATAATCATTATTTAAATTATTTGTTACACTTTGACAATACAAACCATCCTTTAGAGTATTTTCTGATATAGGTGGCAACACACGAGGGCAAACTGTAATAATCTTGGTAGTCAAAATTGATCATTCAGGACTCTATCTTGGTTTCAATTTCCATCTGTTGCTATTGTACCTCTGAAGCAAACAAATGGAGATGCTACAGCGGTATCTGAAAAACCAAAGTTATGGTACTTACCACATTAAAGTTGCTATCAGAAGACCAACACCTACACAATCTATGAATACAACCCAAAGGAGAAGCTTTATTGTCTCAAAGAATCCCATGTCCAGCACAAAGCCAAATCCTATAGTGGACACTGAAAGAAAGATTCACAAGATTCATTTAGGCACTCTGCTAGATTCTGGAAATACAGAACACATCCCCTGCCCTCTAGATGCCCACGCTAGTGGGAGAGACAGGTCTGTAAACAAAACTCCCAAAATGTGTGAACACCACCTTGGAACACAGCATGGCTACTGAGGGAGCTGAAGTTTCCTGAGACGGGCCCTTGCCAGGCTGATTCACCATGGTGGCCTCAGTATTTAGAATGGCAGTCTAGAGCAGGCACTAACATAGTTTAAGTCCAGTTAAAGGTGCAAAACAGCCTATAAACTTCAATATCCTAAACACTTCAACACCCTACAGGTAAATGAGACCCTTGCGTTATGGAATTGGAGAACTTCGGTTTCTCAAATTCACATCACTACCTTTACAACTCTCACTCTGGATCTGCCTGACAGAAATGCAATTTCCAGTTTCCTATTCATTTTCACAGCCAGCTGGCATTTGGGTACCGATTCACAGTAGTTATAAAGACATGGAGTGAATCTTGTCCCCTGCTGTTCAATGTCCTAGGGTAACAATTTACTCTGGCATCTGTAGAACCAAGAAGACTAAGACTTTCTTTCCTGCGAGATTTTTGAGGCCTCAGTAAAAAGGAAAAGTAGCTTCCGATTTCCAAATTCTGACCCACAACACATTTATAATATATGAAAAGTCTAATCAGAAACGCTCAGCGTTCAAGTCTATCGCTGATAAACTACCACTTACCACAGAGCCAGATACTTAACAGTACCAAGAAAGCAGGGTCATCTCTGGCCCACTGGTCCTTCGTCTGTTTTCGGTAATGAAAGTTTCTGTAAACTCTCTGCGGGGACGTGAACAGGTAGAACATCTGCCAGGCAGCAAACTCAAAGTCCATCTGCTGAAAGCGGAAAAGTCTTCTCAGATATTTGTAGCGTTTTGCTCCGGCTGTGTGTCTTGCTGCATCCCTGGAACTCAGGACTCCGTTCCCCTGCACTGAGGAATTCAATGAAGTACTCGGTAACATCTTCCTAGATGGAAGAAAAACATTTCTTTTACACGTATTCTCAAAAAACTTTTGGCTACTGGCACTCCTCTTGGGAGGGAGGTCACTTTTCATGTTCTTTCCAACCCTAGAGAAAGACCAGGAGTCAAAAGCAAATGCAGTTGGTTCTGAAGCGGGTCTTAGGGCTTGAACTGCAAACTGCACCTCAGGCCCCACCCTTCTCAATCACCTAGTAACACTTATCCACGGGCAGCTACCATTACAGAGACAGGGGGATGAAGTGACTGCCTTATGACTCGGAGGATAGTGATAGAGCTAAGATTAGAAATCTGACTCGAAATTCCGTGCTTTTAAGAAAATGCCTAAGAAAATGTTTCAGCCGGTTAGAACACCGTTACCGAAAAGGTAAAATAAATAGCCTGTTCACAGAAATCCATCAGCGCACGGCCAGCAAGCTCCTCGGTCACTAAAATAAGATTAAAAACCAAGCAGAACTCCTATCCCTAGTGTTTTACATCCGGAATAGTTCAGCAGAGGGAGCGGTAGCGTTGGAGTCCAGTCCAACCTATCCCAGCTCCGAGGAGCGCCAGCCACTGCCTGGCTGCCTGTTTCCCCTTCACTTCGCAGGCCCCCGGAACGCTGGCAGCGCCTCGCCGGGCCCAGCTGCTCCCTCCCGGCCCGCGGCCGCGGGTACGGCTGCCAGATTTAGCAAATAAAAACACAGAATGATCAGCTCTATTTGGATTTCAGACAGGCTACGAATAAGGTTTTAGGATACCTACATCTCACGCAACATTTCGGATATGCTTATACTAAATGCTGTTTATCTATGCAAATGTAACTGGGCGTCCTTAATTTTAACTGCAACTCCACCGCGGCCGGACGCTGATATGGTCACTGCCGGGCGGCAGCGACGCCAGGCCTCAAGCTGTCGGGACTAAATGGCCCCCAGCGCGAGCTCGGGCCGCGGGTGGGAAGAGCGGTCCTCAGGCCTCACCTGGAGCCCTGCTGCAGCCTCGACCCGCGTCCGAAACAGCCCACCACCTCCTCCCACTAGCCGAGGCCAGAACCGCCGGGCCGGCTTCCCTTTCCGCAACGTCGCCGGCGCCCACGGCGCGCAGCTTCACACGCACCCACTTCCGTCGCGCATCCACCGCCTCTCGGCCCCCGTCGTACTCGGCCCGACAGCCGCGGCCCGCCGGAAGTTATTGCAACTGATTTCCGGTCCCCTACTACGGGTCCCATTAGCTGCCGGCGAGGTCGCAGCTGTTGCAGTGGAAGAAAGTAGAGTCCGCAGCGGACAGGAAGCGCCGTAATGCCCCAGTATTACGAGGACAAGCCGGAGGGCGGCGCGTGCTCGGGCTTGAAGGAGGACCTGGGCCTGTGTCTGCTGCAATCGGATTGTGTGATGCAGGTAGCGCAGCCGGGTGCTCCGGGTGGTGAAGACGCCTGCCCCGGGGAGGTCTGGTTCGGCGGAGGGCTGCGGGATGCCCGCGGCGGCGGTTCGAGGTAGCCGTCCCGGGCGTAAGTCACAGCTCGGGCTCACTGAACGTGCGCAGATCCATTGAGCTATCGGAGCCCCAGTTCTCTATGGGGTTAAATCGGAGATAACGATACCCACCCCGTCGGGTTTTTGTGAAGATTAACCTATTTCCGTTCACGAGGCGTTTATTGAATGCTAGCTCTCTGCTAGGATCTGAAGACAAAAAGGAGAATAAGCCAGGTTTCTTGCCTGCCCAGAAATGAGAATCTGTAGAATGAATGATTCCAGAGAGTTGCGTAAACCCGGTACACTGCCCTGGCCAGTAGTGTCTCGTCTGTTCAGTTGTGACTGAATGTATGCTAAATTTGCCATGTGTTGATGCGAATTTGTTTCTGAGTTACAATTCTCTGCATTTTTGGATGTTAAGTTGTAAAAATAAAGCAACTCCGTATTTGCACGATTTCGTATCTTGCTTCCCCTACCCTCTTCACTTCCCGGCTACAGTCACAGGTCTCCTCAGCACCCAATCTGAATGCAGAGGCATGTAGTGAGGTTCAGAGTGGACCTGGGTTCTGCTTTTGAGCCCAGGTAAAGCACAAGTACCTTTTCCAATTGCAGAGGTCAGAGGGCATTCAATTGTGTGCAATTATCTTTGCACTGGGAGATGTAGTTTCATAAAGTTGCTGTTATTTCGGAGAAAAGATTACCCTCAAATGGACATCCACTATAAGGCTGTATTAGTGTTTCTTCCGAGTCACAATTTATGTTTGGTTCACCGATTTTAGCAGTTAGCCATTCTCGCCTCCCAATATCTAGTAAAACGAGTTATTATAAATATAAGAGATTATCTCGCCCAACTTCCTTATGTAAATAAGGAAACTGAGGTACCATTGTTTTCAGGCTCCCCTGTCCAGGGCTGTGTTCCCTCTGCCCCTCATTCACTGGTGCTGCTGTTCAGCCCGCTCCTGGTAAATGCCTCTTAAGTGGCAGGCATGGCGCCTGACACTGGTGATAACAAAGATGTATCAGTAACAGTCACTACCCACGTAAGCTTGGTGTCATGGGAGAAGTAGACATCTAAGAGTCTAAATTCCTGCCATAAGACTAAGCATTTATTAAACATGCGTTTAATGACTAGATCTTGAGGGAAAAAATGCCTTAGCCCATGGAGAGCATCTGATTTTGCTTCAGAATTTGGAATAATCTTCTGAGGTGACATTTGAGCTGAGTTTAAAGGTTGGGCAGTAGTTTATCAAGTAAAGGAGCGGGAATTGTGGTTGTGGGGAAAATCTGAAAGAACAGCAAGTGCAGAGGCAGAGAGATGTGGGAGGGCCCGGAGGAGCTAGTGTCCATATGATAGTGCAACAGAAGGCCTGAGGGGAAGGTTGCAGCCAGCTGTGAAGGCCTGCATGTGTGTCAGGGTGAGGAGACTGGATTTTATCCAGACGTTCAGACCATGTTGATGAGTGGTCAAGGGAAGAAAGTACACCGAGTAGGACTGAGGAAAGAAACTGCAAGCTGAGGAGGGCAGTGTCAACAGCACAGAGAATTCCAAGCTGGCTTTCTGCAGTGGTTTATACAGCAAACATGTACGGAGTGCCAGGCTCCAGTTCAGGGAACGAATACTGATGAATGGGACATGGTCTCTCCAGTGTAGAAAGCCAGGCTTTGGACGGCTAGCATGCTTTAGGCAGAGATGATGATTGGGACGGCTGGTACAGACTTTGCTTTCCCTGCCATTGAATATGTGGCCTTACCAATGCTCAGTTTGGTCAGCCAGAAAACCTGATGCTTATAAACAGTTATTTAGCTGGATGTTCGTTTACAGTTTGTGTTAAATTCATTCTGAATGGTTACTTCAGCTGGAGTGTAAAAGGGCAATAGTGAGGAGGTTTTCAGGTCCAGAACAATCTCCTACTTTCTTGGATGGTGTCACTGGCAGCTACTGCCCACTACTCCTCACTGGAGACTCCGAAGACCGGGGAAAGTTCTGCTGGGGTCTGTGTTTGCTCTGTATGGCAACCTTATTTATGATGGAGATTTTAGATTTCTTACGTTCTTGAAGAAAAAGGTTAATCTGATCTTATGTCAGGTTGGTGCTACAGTCTCTTCTGGCCAGTATTTAACCCACCTGAAACCTGCAGCATCTCACTCTAGGGAGGAATTCAGCATAAACGTGTATTTAGTTCTAGGAGCTGCTTTGGGAGATTGTCAAGGAGTTAGAGGGTCTCAGAAGAACTCGGGGTAATGGTAAAGATGTAAATTCCAATGGGGTTGGAGGAAAGCAGGGAAAAAGCAGATGCAAAAGGCATCTCTTGGAGAGACTTACTAGGATTTAATGACTCCTGGATAATCAGGACAATGAAACTCTGCAAGAGGAACTTCACTCGTCACAGCGTATCTTCTCTGTCTCCACTAACATCCTCCAGACCTGCTGGCTCTTCATCAGAATCACCTGGAAGTGGTGTGGCTTTTTAAAAGTACAGATTCCACTGCTGCCCTTACCCCACCCCCAATAAGTTAACAGTTTCTTTCCTAGGTTGGTTCTTGGGCACAGCCATGTTTGAGAGTACTGACTGATCTTGACCTCAGAAAGCAAAAAAGCTTGGGAGTGTATTAGTTAGAACATAAATTCAAGTACATGTTACAGAGACCCAGGATAATAGTGGCTTAAACAAGATAGAGAACTTTCTCTTGTTTTTGTGCCTATAAGCAGGGCCTGGTCATTTCTCTCAGTCTTCCATGGACACAGACCCTGTTGATCTTGTGAGTCTATGTGTTGTGAAATAGGAAAATATAGGAAATAGGGTGTTGCTCTCATATTCATGGTTCAAGACTGCTTTGCTTCCACATCATCAGGCCCGGCAACCTTATGGAGTAAAGTGAGGAAGAGGGGCAAGCCTCTTTAAGGACCAACCCAGAAGTTCTAGACCTGTTTCCCACACATTCCAGTGACTAGAACTTAGTCACATGACCACAACTAGATGCCAGGGTGTCTAGGAAATCTCACCCAGCCATATGCTGGATAAAAAGGAAGAGCAGACAACTAGCAGTCTGTTATTTGGGAAACAGTGGATGATGAATGACTGCCTCTTAGCTTTAGTGTATCTAATGGATCTTTACCCCAGGCAGTTGGCAATATAGGTTGAAAGCTTTTGAAAAAGGTAGCATCTTACATACAGTTTGAAGAGGTATCAGCTTATAAGCGATAGTTACAACCTTTTGTATGGTTAGTCTTTTGTCTGCCTCCACGTGGTTCACGTGGGCAACACATCCCACCAGCAGAATTGCGGAGTTTGGAGAGGAAGGAAGCTTGCTACTCTGATCCACTTTTGAGTCACTGATGTGGATGACATTTGATATCTAGGACCCAGGCAGACATACAGACTGGAAGGTGGCCAAGATTCCTGGGGAACAGGAATACCACAGACATAGTGCCCTGCACTTGCAACATAAAGGTTCTGGGGAGTGGTTGCAGTGAGGGGGTTGTAGAGTCAAAATCTGCTTGAGGGGAAACCCCTAATCATGCAGAGCCATGAGCTCTGAGCATTGAGTTACGTTTTTCCTGGTGCATGAATGGGCCACATGTTTCTATTTAGGTAGTATTCCAGCCTGCCTCGTTAATATCTATGTAAAGTGTCTCCTACCAACACTAAAAATGTTCTGATGTTAGGGTACATAGTTCACACATTTTACCCATAAGGAAATGAAGATATCCCTTTCTGGATTTTTATATAAACATTTTAAGTAAAAGTATCCTATAGAAACCAGTGTTTTCAAGAATTCAGCAGTGCCCTTCAAGTTCCCAAAAGTTACTTACATTTTTTTTTTCATTCTTTAGGCACCAACAACCCAAATGAATCAAGAACTGTTTCTTACATAACTTTCTATTTTCCTCTTTTAACACTTTAAAAAAGAACTATTTTCAGAAAGACAATTATTTTGTACTTTTTGAGAAAATTTCCAACATGTTTATATTGTTTTATGTGTCTATCATAGGAAGGAAAATCCCCTCGGGAGTGTCTGAAGGAAGGATACTGCAAAGCTTTGAAATACTCATTTTTTGAGTGTAAAAGATCAACGGTAAGTCGTTAAAGATTTTTAAAAGCTTATGCTAAAAATTACCTATATGGAAGTTAAATATATGAATGACTTAATAGTTACAAATAAGTTGCAGTGATATGGTTTGGAAAAAAAGATGTGGATAGTATTTCTTATCCAATGAGTTAATGGTAGGTAGCATTCATAAAAACGCAGAGCTCATTGTTATGTTATTCTGTCACCGTGCTAACCACAGCTACTGAACTTCATGCATTTCTGAAAGTGTGAGAATGAAGTCTCAGCAGGTATAGATGGGTACAAGTTGATGTTGGCCACTCGAGTTGAGATCAGTTGGCAATTGTACACAGACCTATAATGTGGAGCTCTAAGGTGTATATTCTTGTGCCTTATGTGACTAAGAGAAAATGTCAGTGTCTGTGTCTTTTTGGAGGGATAGATTGTAGAAATAGGGCCTAAAAGGGGATTACAAATCTCTGGGGTTCATTCTAACATTCTTTGATTTGGAAGCTCTACAGAGATCTTTGGAATGAAAACTGAGACCTTTTTCTTAGAGAAAAGCATAAAACCAGAAATATGAGCATCCCATTAAAGGAAGAAAGCACTTGGACTTGAGGATACCTTTTTTTTTTTTTGAGATGGAATCTTGTTCTGTCACCCAGGCTGGAATGCAGTGACCCGATCTTGGCTCACTGCAACCTCCCAATTCAAGAGATTCTCCTGCCTCAGCCTCCTGAGTAGCTGGGATTACAGGCACCCAGCCACTACACCCAGCTAATTTTTGTATTTTTAGTAGAGACAGGATTTCACCATGTTGGCCAGGCTGCTCTTGAACTCCTGACCTCAGGTGATCTGCCTGCCTCAGCTTCCCAAAGCGCCGGGATTACAGGAGTGAGCCACCGCCCGCTATGCCTGGCCTTGAGCATGTTTTGCTTGCTTAGGAACTACACTGCAAATCCCTTCCCTTTTGTTACTTTTGTTACTGCAAGTGGTTGTAAACAAAGAACCTGAGCATTTTTGCCAGCTAATCAGATCCAGGGAGGCTGTACAGTTAGATTAAATTTGGCCAGGCTCTTCTTCCTTTCTCAAGTGACATCTTTTCCTGTCATTCAATGTGAATAGAGAATGATTTTCTTGTCTTCTCTCACAAAGATTTGTTACCCATGTAAAATGCAAGCCTTTAACTTTGTTAAGAATTTCACAGCATGTACAATAAACTCTGAAATTCTCTACCTGAAGGTCGGTCTTTGATCTCCAAAGAACAAAGAAGTCAGATTATTTTTATTTTTACAATTTATCTACCTTCTGCAGAAATTTTTAACAATCTTGCATAAAAAGTGAAATGTTCTTGGGCCAGGCACAGTGGCTCACGCCTGTAATCTCAGCACTTTGGGAGTCCAAGGCAGGTGGATCACGAGGTCAGGAATTCAAGACCGGCTTGGCCAAGATGGTGAAATACCATCTTTACTGAAAGTACAAAAATTAGCTGGATGTGGTAGCGCACCTGTAATCCCAACTACTCGGGAGGCTGAGGCAGGAGAATCGCTTGAACCTGGGAGGCGGAGGTTGCAGTGAGCCAAGATTGCGCCACTGCAATCCATCCTGGGCGACAGAGTGAGACTCCATCTCAAAAAAAAAAAAAAAAGTAAAATGTTCTTACCATTTCTACATAATCAGTACAAGGCAGAGTTTCACATATACTTTGACACTGAAAAGAGCACCTTAGGGACCCCTTTTTTTTTTGGCTCACTGCAACCTCCGCCTCCTGGGTTCCAGTGATTCTTGTGCCTCAGCCTTCCGAGTAGGTGGGACTACAGGCATGCACCACCATGCCCAGCTAATTTTTATATTTTTAATAGAGATGGGGTTTCGCAGTGTTGGCCATGTTGGTCTCAAACTCCTGATCTGCCCACCTCAGCCTCCCAGAGTGCTGGGATTACAGGTGTGAGCCATTACGCCCAGCCAGTTTAGGGAACTTTTTATAATCTTTCTCTAAGACTGTGTTTTACTGTTAGTCCTCCAAAATGAATAGCATCGTATCACTTTTAACGTAACTTGTTATACATGCTTGGCAAAAAACAGAAACATAACAATTCAAATTGTGTAAGTAGTTTTGCATGCTATTACAGACAGTGAGTGTGTATCTCATTGAAGGTGAGATGGGAAGTTTGAATATGCTGTTCTCTCATAGTGTGAGCAGCTCACCATCCTGATTATTTAAAAAATTATTTTTTAAAATGTATGGCTTTAGCTACTTCACCTAGTGATACATCGATAAATGGCTATCTATCCACACTACCTTTGTTGGACTAATTGGCAGGGTTTGTTTCCAAAATAATCCCTTCCTATATAACAGTGGTCCCCAACCGTTTTGGCACTAGGGGTGGGTTCCATGAAAGAAGACGATTTGTCCTAGGACGGGGGATGGTTTTGGGATGAAACTGTTCCACTTCAGATCGTCAGGCATTAGATTCTTATAAGGAGCATACAACCTACATATCTAGCATGTACCGTTCACAGTAGGAGTCACGCTCCTATGAGATTCTAATGCAGCTGATCTGAATGTCCTGCCCCTGATCTGACAGGAGGCGGAGCTTAGGCCCTAACACTCTTCTGCTGCTCACCTCCTGCTCTGCTGCCTGGTTCCTGACAGGCCATGGACTGGTACAGGTCCATGGCCTGGAGGTTAGGGGGAGCGACATTGACTATGCAAGTTTGCCTTATAAACTGACTTCAGAACCCTCCACTCTACCTACCACCCTTGAGAAATGGCTGCATTGTGAGGCTTCAGTCAAAGAACATGCTGCCAGCTTGTGAGGTGGTAACTCACTTGAAGGATTTTTAATCCCAAAATAATGTGTTACTTAACATTTTTCAGGGCTCAGCAGTTACAATTTAAAGATTTCAAATATATTTGAATATTAACCTAAACTTAGAAAGTTAAGTTTTCTAGAAAAAGGACGAATATTGAGTACAGTCCAAATAAAAAGTTAAATGTAATTTGGATTCTACTTGTGAAGAAAATCTTTATTGATCGCCTTTAAGTGGAACTGTTATTTTTAATGCCATCTTTATTACTGTGGTTTTTCTTGGTAGTTTTGATGTCATTGCCTTTTTGATTTTGCTGATAACTGGTTTCTCTCATGTGGTGACACCCCTTACCAAAGTAAGGGTTGTTTAATTATATTGTACCAAATTTGACTTAATTGTACATTTATTTTCAGTTGGATACCAGGGCAAGATTCAGAGGAAGAAAAGGATACTGATACATTCTGTTGAAGCCAAGATGAACAACAACAAAGGATTTTCTCTGGTCATTAACACAAAGAAGCCAAAACAGGAAACATGCTTTTTACTACATCTGTTTGAGTGGACTCGTTTTCCCCTCCATGGCACAGTGAAGAAAATGGATGAGTTCTGTTTTTGAATATACATAAATGATTCTCTTGATCCAAATTATTTTTAGAAGAAAAACCTAATTGAACAGTTATGGCTTAAGAGCATAATAAATGGGTCTTGAGAATTGTTCTGAAGCGCAGAGAATGGAAAGATTGTTATTTGCAAACTTGACTCTTCAGTCACATTACACAATTTGCACTGGCAATTGATGTGACTGACACAGTTGATAACATGGAGCCTGTCCCAAAGATGTCTATTGGGACAGTTTAGGATAAAACTTTTTCTTTAGTTCAGTCTTTCCTGTCTAATTCTGAAATAAATTGTGTTTGTTTGATTCCTTAGAGAAGAAATACTTCATTTGTGCTCTGATTCACTGAAGTAATAACCTCAGCACTTAACAGGCGTAGCTGATGCTAGGCCTCAGGTTGTGTTGCCCAGGCTCTTTACCATCATCTTTGGACTGTTTTTGTTTCCTGGATTCATTTTCAGGCTGGCGCTCTCTACATAATGGGCCAGTGTCAGCTACAAGTCCACATTCTTATAATCCATGATTCAAAAGGGAGAGAGAGAACTTCCTTTTCCCGGGTCCACAAATTAAAATTCTATAAAGGGGCTCTGGTCTTCCAGGGTCACCTGCCCTTGCATTGGACCAGTCCCTGTGGAAAAGGCGATGTGGGCCTGTGATCTTGGTCAGGCCTGGGCTACATGCGCTGTCATTGTTAACTCCTGTCAGAGTCACATGGATTAGTGGGCCAAATCCCAAAGGAAAGGGGTTTAGAGCCAAGTGGAAACAACAGATACCCACTATAGAAAGCAAGAATGAAAACCATGAAGCGGGTGAAGATTAGCCTTACAGTGATTTTATTCTGATCACTTAATAATACAGAGTCAAACAGGAATCAAAGTTTCCAACTTTTTGGCATTGAAGAATCACAAAGAACCCTACCTAGCTTCTTTATACCTCTGTGGTTCACTGGAGTTAAAGCAATCAGGGTGTTGTACAGCTGACTTGAGTTTTTTTTTTTTTTGAGACGGAGTTTCGCTCTTGTTACCCAGGCTGGAGTGCAATGGCCCGATCTCGGCTCACCGCAACCTCCACCTCCTGGGTTCAGGCAATTCTCCTGCCTCAGCCTCCTGAGTAGCTGGGATTACAGGCACGCGCCACTGTGCCCAGCTAATTTTTTTTTGTATTTTTAGTAGAGACGGGGTTTCACCATGTTGACCAGGATGGTCTTGATCTCTTGACCTCGTGATCCACCCGCCTTGGCCTCCCAAAGTGCTGGGATTACAGGCTTGAGCCACCGCGCCCGGCCTGATTTGAGTTTTTAAAGAAGGTTTTACTAAAAAGTGAGAATTCCACACCAGCATGGCTCATTGTTGCCGAATATCACAAAAGTCTGTTGTGTGTACTCCTTTTCACTGGGAAAGGAACAATAATGGTTTTTCCCACTGTATACATATTCAAGTGATATGACTTTTTATTAATAAAATTAAATAAGAAACTCTAAAATATATATTATAAAGCCCTGTCATCTTTGTTGTTTAGTAACAGGTTTATTGAGCTTTACTTGGAGAAATACACGTACCATAAAATTCACCCTGAAACTTACCAATTCAGTGGTTTTTATTACATCTACAGAGTTATGCAACCATCACCACTAATCCCAGAACATTTGCATCACTCCAGAGAGCAGCCTGTACCCATTAGCAGTCACTTCTTTTCCCCTTCAGCCTCTAAAAGCCACTAATATACTTTTTATATAACACGTAGCCTTTTGTGACTGGCTTCTTTCACTTACCATGTTTTCAAGGCTCATCCACACACAGAATTTATCTGTTCTTCATTACCTTTTATTTGTGAATAATACTCCATAGCAGATGTACCACATTTACCCACTCATCAGTTGGCAGACTTTGCTGTGTTTCCACTTTTGGGCTGTTATGACTAATGCTATGAACAATGGTGAACAAATTTTGCATGGACATATGTTTCCTTGAGAGTGGAATTACAGGGTCATATAATTCAAACTTTTTTTTTTTTTTTGAGACAGGGTCTCTGCTGTTGCCCAGAGTGCAGTAGCATGATCACAGCTCTCTGGAACCTCAAGCCTCCTGAGTAGCTGGGACCACAGTTGTATCCCACTACACCCGGCTGTTTTGTCCCCATGTGGCCCAGGCTAGTCTCAAACTCCTGGGCTCAGGTGAGCCTCCCACCTCGGTCTCCCAAAGTGCTGGGATTACAGGTGTGGGCCACTGTTCCCAGCCCAACTTGAACATTTTGATGAACTACCGAAATTTTCCACTATGGCTGTACCATTTTACATTTCTACCAACAATCTTTGAGGGTTCCAATTTCTCCACATCACCAGCAGTTATTGTTCATCTGTTTGATTACAGCCATGGCTAATGATGTTTGAGCCTGTTTTCATGTGCTTATTGGCCATTTGTATGTCTTTGGAAAAATGTCTATTCAAGTCCTTAGTCCAGTTTCAAGTTCGGTTCTTTTTATTGTTGTAACAGTTCTTCATATGTTGTAGATACAAGTCAACTAAAGATAAGTGATTCACAAATTCTCCCAATTTGGGGTTTGTCTTTTTACTTTCTTGATGGTATCCTTTGAAGTATAATTTCTAATTTTGGCTAATTACAATTTATTTTTGTCTTTGCTACATCTAAGACACTACTGCCTAATCTCGGCTTTATTTTATCTTCATTCAAAAGTTTTATAGTTTTACCTCTTACATGTAAGTCTGTGATTCATTTTAAAAATAATTTTTCATGACTTTATTTGCAATATTTTAAAAATTTTAATTGTGGCAAAGTATATACAAAATTTACTATCTTAACCATTTTTAGTGTGCAGTTCAAAAGTGTTGAGTGCATTCACAATTATGCAACCAATCTCCTGAACTCTTTATCCCCAGAACCCCTCCACCTCTGTACCCTGACAGTCACCATTCTACTTTATGTCTCTATGAACTTTATTACCATAAGTGTTGTCTTTAACTGGCATATTTCATTTAGCATATGTCCTCAAGGTTCATCCATGTTGTAGTACGTATCAAAATTTCCTTCCTTTTTAAGGCCAAATAATATTCAATTGTACATATACAGCACATTTTGTTTATCTGCTCATCTGTCAATGGACACTTGGGTTGCTTGTACCTTTGGGTAATGTAAATAATGCTGCTGTGAACATGGGTGTACGGATATCTCTGAGACCCTGCTTTCAGCTCTTGTGGGTATATACCCACAAGTGGAATTGCTGGATCACATAGTTATCCTGTGTTTTTGAGTATCAGTCATACGGTTTTCCACAGCAGCCTAACAGTCTACAGTAGCAGCACACGAGGATTTCAATTTTTCCACATTCTTGCCTATACTTGTTATTTTCTGGTTTTCTGTTTGTTTTAAATAATGGCCATCCTAATAGGTGTGAAGTATCTCATTGTGATTTTATTTTGCATCTCCCTCATGATTAGTGATGTTAAACATAATTTCATGTACTTGTTGGCTATCTGTATATCTCTTTGGAGAGATGTCTCAAGTCATTTTGAATGGGTTAAATCAATTTCAGTCCCTTAAAATGGTTAAGGTGGTAGATGGGTATTAAAAAATAGGTTGTTTGCTCTTTTGTTGTTGAGTTGAAGTTACCTATATATTTTAGACGTTAACCTCTTATCAAATACATGATCTGCAAATATTTTCTCCCATTCTGCAGGCTGCCTTTTCATGTTGTTGTTGTTGATTGGGCTTTTGGTATCATACCCAAGTCACCGCCGACTACAGTGAAACTTCTCCCATTTTTTTCTTCTAGGAGTCAGAGTTTTAGCTTTTAGATTATGTCTTTGATCTATTTTGAATTAACTTTTGTCTATGGTGTGAGGATCTAGCTTCATTTTTTGGCTTAAGGATAGCTGGTTTTCCCAACACCATTTGTCAAAACGGTGTTCTTTCCCAGTCAAATGTCTTGTCATCCTACGGAAAACCATTTGACTATATATGCTGGGGCTTATTTCTGGACATGCTAGTCTGTTCTGTAGTTCTGTCTATATTTATGCCAGTGCCACATTATTTTGATTACTGTAGTGTAATAAGCTTTGAAATCAGAAGTATGTGACCTCCAGCTTTGTTGTTTTTCAAGATTGTTTTGGCTATTTGGGGTTCCTTGAGATTTGGTGTAAATCTTAGGATGGGTTTTTCTATTTCCGGAAAAAAAAAAAAATCAGTTGGGAATTTGATGGGGGGGACACTGAATCTGTAGATCACTTTTGGTAGTACGGTCATTCTGACAATATTAGGTATTTCAATCCATGTACACAAGGTATCTTTCCATTTACTGGTGTCCTTAATTTCTTTTCAGCAAAATTTTGTAGTTTTCAATATACAAGACTTTTGCCTCCTTTTTGATGCTACTGTACATATAACTGTTTCCTTAATTTCCTCTGGAGGTTCTTCAACAATGCTGAGTTTTAACATTTAATTTTTACTGTTAAACATAACCAGTATACTGAAAAGTGAACAGGATATTTGTATGTTAAGAACCAAGTAACCTGTCCTGTACCTGGCCATCCAGATCAAGATAACATTGCCTGAACCCCTTCTAATTTTAGCCTTTTTTCAGAGACCCTTGCACTTGCCCCTTTACCTTAAAATGGTAACTTTACCTTTACCACTCTGTGGTTTGCCTTCTCCTTTCACCTTCTGAATTTGGCTCCTTGTGATGTGTTTAGCCTAACTGATTATATAGAGAAAAGTAGTGTGGTCCAGTGCAGAATAAGAAGGATTTCAGTTGAACACTACATAACCACCATTCGTTCATCTGTTTATTTAACAAACTTTAGCTCCTTCACAGCAGGAATTATACTTGCTCTTATGACTACAGAGGGGACTGACACAGTAGACAGGATATGCATGATAGAATCGTCATAGTCAACACCGAAGGAGAGGAACTTTTTTTGCAAGGGCCAACTTCATTTGTGGGGAGAAATCACCATAGAGGAAGGTGTACCTGAGACCAGCCTTACAGGAGGGTAAGGATGCTCAGGAGAGGTCTAGACCCGAGGGGACTGACAAAGACCAGGCCTATAGGCGCATGGATTGAAATTATGGGATGGTTCTCAAGAGATACAGGTCTCAGTAGCTGATGGGATGTCGGGGAGAAAATGAGCCCAAAGTCGTCTATTAAGAGGGAGACTCAGCCAGCCTGGAGGAGGAGAGGCATGAGCACACTGTTTGAGATGTCTGCAAGACAGGCAAAATGACGGGCACAGTGCTTGGATGTGTAGGTAATCTGGACCCTGGGGGAGACTCTGGGATGGACCTAGAAGCTTAGAAGTCACTATCATATAAGTGACCATTTATTCAACAGGAATGTGTAAGATTTTTCAGGAAGAGCATCTTAACTGAGAAAGTTATGGATGCAATCCAGGAGAACAGCATACCGTTAGTGGCAGGTGGTGGGCGACAGCAAACCTGAGAGTGAGGAGGGATGGTCAGAGACATAGGAGAACCAGGATAGAGTCAGGCCACAGACCCCAAGGGAGGGCCAGGTGTCCAGGAGGAGGAGGCAGTGAAGTGCTGTGTATATCTATATCCATCTAACACAGGCATCCTCTTCGGAACCACTGAGTTTCCTACCCTGTCTTCTCAGCTTTTTCTGTTATGTCGGACAAGAGAGTGTGAAAGACCTGCTTGGACCAGCCTGCAAGGCCAGTGGTGGCCTGGTGCAGGAAGAAGTCATGGCAGGAAGAAGATAGGGATCTAGAAAGTATGGGTGTTCTGAGCCTATACCCTGGAAGCCCTGTCATAGCCTGGAGAGCAATAGCTAATAAAAACAAGACCAAGCAACTCTGTTTGCCTACTGTTGGCACAGGATGGCGGCGGGGGTGGGTGGCATAGTATCGAGGGCACAGCCTCAGGCTGGAGAAGCTTCCCTGGTGCCCCCGGCAAGGGAGGGAGTGCCTGTGCAGGCCAACTCACAGGATCCCACTACACTGCAGAGCACGGTGAAGTCCCCACCAGCTCTCCCTACTTAAAAGTCACCATTTGGCCACCAGACAATCGTAGACTGGTCCTGGGGCTGATGTCCACTGTGCTGGTTGGTACCCATACCTATGGTTAGTGTTGGCAAGGCATCAGGAGGTCAATTGCAGCCAGGGCCCCTACTGGGAGCAGAGATCTGCTAAACACAAGTTTCCATCTCTACAACCCACCTCTCTCTCCATCCAGAAACTGAGCTGCTGGTGCTCACTGGAATGAAAGATCTTTTTGGTCAGCATACACCTCTCAGAAAGGGATGCTATTCTGCTTTTTTTCTTGTCTTCCTGATTTCAAATACTGGATTTTATCCACTGTAAATTCAATTACTTCCTACTTTTGAAAATACTCAGAATCTCTGAGAAAAGAGTATTTTAACAAGTGTAAAACCATCAGGGATCCCAATAAGCCAGCTCTGCCCCTCTTTGGAGGCCCTCATGGGTAGCCTGGGGCCAGGTCAGGCAGACTGAGCTGTTTCCTGCCGCTCACCTCTCTCCAACCTGCCTTGACCCCCTTGGTTCTATCATCACTGCCATCCCTGCAGGCTCCACAGGGAACCTGTGCTTCTGGGCTGGGGTTCTGTGCACAGCAGAGCAGTGCCCTCTCTATAACTTACGGAAAACCAGCCCTTAAGAGGGCTTGTATAGGAGGACATTTTGGGGAAAAAGTGACAAGAAAAAGAGTTTGTCTATCTCCAAATGCAGAGTTCTGTGAGGGCCTGCCTGCCAGAAGGAAGTGCTGGTCTTGGAAGAGTCATCCCAGGAGCACGATGCGACATGAGGCCAATTCCTTCTGTCCATGTGTTCCCAACACCCCTACACACAGAACAGCTCTTCTCCCCCAGGCCTGAGAAAAGAGAAATGCTGGCAGCCCTTTAGAGTGACCAAAGAGGTCACACTGCCTGCTCAGAGAGATCCATTGCTCATTACCACAACATGAACAACACTCGATGCTGCTGAGGATACTGTGAGAAGCTTCTATTCAAAAATGGTGCCAACGTGCTGTGTGATGTTGGTAAAGAATAGAGGAAGGTTACCCAGTAGAACAACTACAATGAAGTAATGTCCCCCCACCAGCTAATCATTTCTGCTCTCTAAAAAATCACAAATCGAGAAGCTCCAACCCCCAACCCCTCTTACCTTCCTCCAGTGCAAAGCCTCCCTGAGACAACTCCCCTAGATCTAGGCAGCCGGACGGTGCCAAGTCATCTACTAAGCAGAGGCTCAACAGGAAACCAAAGCGCAGCGCCCAAATGTGCGGAAGGAGGGTGGGAAGAAGCTCACGGTGGCTGATGTCTGGGCGTCCTGACATGTCTTCTCCTTGGCTTAACTTTAAAGAGAAGCAAAATTACGCCTGGCCTTGAGGGATTCCCTCTGACCTTAGCAAACTCTAAGCACGACACAGGACTTACACCAAGATGATTCCAGATGGACTGATCTAAATGTAGGACTGAAACCATAAAAAACATAGAAATAAGAATAGGTAAATGCTGAAAACATAATCCTGGGACATGAGTGTGAAGGCAGAAACTATTAATAATATTAAACTGAGCACAGGCCATGCACCAAGCAAGGTGCCAGTGAGCACTTTAGTCCAGCCCCTCATCGTGCACATGCAGCCATACCACTGTGCCCACAAGGACATGGCTGCCCCATAAGTGCCACCTTCTGTGGTGAAGCCAGGACTCAATTTCAGAATAAGCATCAAAATGAAAGACAGGTGTACGTGACTACATAAACATTTGAAATATTGTATACCCCCTACCACAGACCAAAGGACAGCTGACAAATAGGTTAAAAAGTGTGCAACATATGACATGGGTTAATACATTGTATATTAATAACAATCTATATGAAAAAGACCAATGCTCCAATGAAGTCACAAAAATAGAAATATCATAAAGGTATAAAAGATGTTCAGTGTTCACAGTAATCAAGGAAATGGACGTTGAACTGAGGTGCACTGGCCCCATCAATGAGAATAAAGGGAATAGGCATGTTACAGGTGGTAGCTTAAATTTCTGGGAGTTTGACAATACTAAAAACTCCAAGAGTTAAACATTTCAATCATCCTTTAATTGTACATTTCCAGTGAGGGGAATTTTTCCAAGGGTGATCATGGGTCATGTATGCCTAGAAGGCAAAATAGTGATGCAAGAGGCAGTCCTGGTGATGATGAACAGTGCCAATATTAATACAAGTGGAACTGCATTTTGGCAAGTCATACGATGAGGACTGGGCTACCCACAGAGATGATGTGATCCATGTTCACAGGTGGGAAGGTAACAACAATGGCTACCATTTACAAACACTTACTTCAAGGCACGTCGCACGTACCTTATGAGGAAGGTACCGCTGTTATCCACACTTTGCACACGAGGAAATGGAGGCTTGGAGAGGTTAAGCAACTTGCTCAAGAGTCACCAGCAGTGAGGGGCAGAACCAAGATTGGGACCTGTGTCTCTGTGTGCTCCCAAAGTCCATGCTGTTAACTTCAACCCTGCTGCCCCTCTGCTTCAAATTAGGCAGAAACAAGCATATAAAATGGAAGTCTCCCATGGTCCCACGTTTACAAACATATGCATTCAGCACCTGAGCACTCAACGCAATGCCCAACAACAATGGTCCAGTCATAGGCTGGTCACATAGAACTAGTCCTCTTAATAGGATGAATCAGTCAAGACCAAATTTAATATCTTGTCAGTTATTTATTATTTGTCATTTTAAAGACCAGCACATTTACAGCATACATGGCTTTGAATGACTAAGAATATATAAAACAGTAACTGTATGTTTATATATATATTAATACTGCCCAAAACAAATAAATAAAGGTATCATAATGCACTAAGCTTGGCAAATACAATTGTGTAGGGACAAAACTGTATTATACAATATTTTTACATCTTTAAATGAAACTAAAGGCAACTGTGCTCTGTAGGAGCTCTGACAGAATCCAGATTACATTCCCAGTTTTCCATAGATCTCATTTCTTTTTAAATGGGGAGGCTTTATAAGGAACATTGGACGGAACCTCTATTTTACGGTAACTTGTAAAACTGCCTTCCCTGCACATTTGAAAACTCAAAGCTCCTACAGAAGAGAGGAGCTACTTGCCTCCAAGGCTGTGTAACACACTCATCCTGCAAGCGCTGGAAGTGTGTGATGCCACCGGAAGCCCAGTAACAATGCCTTCTGAGAGAATACTGAAACCTGAACCTTTTCTATATGATTTGCCAAGTCTTACAGTTTTATGGTGACCCATTACATAAAGCAAAAATTGGGAAAATAATTCATATAAAGGTGCCACATGTAAAACTCCTGACAGATGATCAACATTTGCTATATTCCCTTTGATAAGTGCAGATATTTAATGCTCTTCAGACAAAAAAGATCTGAAAACTATGTGGGTAATATTGATTTTTTAAAAAAGCAAGGAGATTTTTTAAAAGTTAAAATGAGAAAATATGGAACTAAAAATTTACAAATTAAATGAGGTGGTGGAGAGGTGAAAGGCCAAATCAGCCATATTGAAAATGAACTGTCTGTGAACAGAGACTGACACTTAAAAAGGAGAATGTGACACCAGCAGCAGCCACCTGTGCAGTGGGTTTGGTGGGCAGGAGTTTCTCTGCCTCCCGCCTGCCATAGTGAACCCAGCTTTGAGGGAGCAGCTGAGAGCTGCATCCTTGTTAAACTGTCCTCCACAGACATTTTCCTCCCTGCAGGCACCGGGAGACAGCAGGCTCTGCTTGCATGCTGACTTCTGAGTAGGAGGGGATCTGGAAGGTCACCCAGTTCTACCCCTACCTGATGCCCACCCCCTCTGTGTTCCTGCCAATAAGTAGTCCTCCCCATGCTTAGCACCCTTGCCCCAAGTTTGTTACATGTTTCTAAAGAAACCAGAAGAATCTCTAGGCTTTTAGACATAAGAATTTCTAGAGGTTCACAAATCATTACGATCAGCATCATTAATATGTGCCATATAGATTTCTTTTACAACCTTTTCAAGAACATGTAAACATCATAAACAGAATCAATAAAACATATAAACTCCTAAGAAAAAAACTCTGCTATGTGCAGATAAGACTCATCATCATCTTATAAAAGATGACCAGACAAAATTTTCTATGAAATTCCTAAGTTTTATGGCCCATAAATCTCTTTCAAAATCTCATTTAAGGAGATAATTTCAACTGTTTCTCAATAGTCATCTTACATAACAGAATGAGAATAAGAAAGTAACAATTATTACAAATCTAAAAATAAGACACTTTTATCAGACACTCAAACACGATTGTACTGTCTTTTAGAAGAAGATGTATTGGAAATCCTGCAAGAAAATTCTTTTCTTTAAATATTTAGGTTTCTACTATCTCTATGGTCATAAATTCCCCATGAGAGTGTGACATGCCACATCCGAAGCCCTAGATTTACAGCTAGGGAAGAAAGGGAGATGTGCCCTGTGGGCGTGGGAGAGCCTAGACAGGGAGCTTCAGAGAACAGGAGACAGGCTAAAGGGACCTTACTGCTGGCTTTGTGTCTCCAAGCAGACTCCCAGTTCTCTAACTCATGAGGGACAAAAAATAGAGTGGCCCCAACTGTGTGGGCTTCCTTTGGAGGTGTTACTTTCTAATAAAGTCTTATCTCCAGTTAATTTATCAATCTTTCTTTCAGCTTCTTCAGGTGGTGCTGTAAATAGGGTAATTCACTAGAACCCTTTATTCTCACTGTATGAGATAGTGCTAGCTTCTTTCCCCAAATAACATTTAACATTTATTGGTCTGCCTAGGATCCAATTATTTATTATTTATTGTTTTACATTCATACTTGTACAAAGTGGATTGTAATTCAATGATCACTTTTGAGTTACTCTGCAGAAAAATAAGTGAGCAAGTTGGCATTTTGATTCATATAGATCTGTGTAGTTACAGCGAAAGGCTATTTAAATGGGCAGTCGTTACTATCCACATTATCGAGCCAAACATTACCTCCTATTGATTCCAATGGTAAAAAACAAAAACAAAAACAAAAAACCCCAAAACCAAAAAACATGCTCCATAGATTCTTTAGTGAAAAATTTTCTTTTTTAAAAAAACAAAAACAAAAACAAAACAAAAAATAAAAACCAATCCTTCAGGTCTTCTTGAAGAAGTCATATATGACACTAGAGGGTACCCACATTTATTATGTAACAGCTAATTAGAGGAAACCGTGTGTTCATGTTTCAACTTTTCCGTAAGTCCCTTCGGGAGGCCTGTAATGCTTGGGGAAAGCCTTCAGCTGCAGGGAATTAAATGCATATTTGCGACTTCCAACATTCTTCATTGTATTTTCTCTTCGACAACCCTCACTGGGGAAAAAACAAGCACAAGAAATGACAGCAGTAAAAAAGGAAAAAAGAAAAGACTTAAACTAAGATGAAATGAACTGATCATTTTCATAACATTAAAAAAAAAAGATTAATTTAAATGGGTGCCGGACTCATTTACAACAAATACATACGTAAAATGGCAGGTTTCTGAACAAGGCAATTAAGAAGCACAGAGATGGACACATGCTGCATGGGGCTGTGAGCTGTGCATTCCTAAAAGCAGCACTGTATCTAAGTAGAAGCAAACTTTTTAAAAGTGAATGAATGACTTCATGTAGCTCATGTCTAAGTCATTTGGGGTTCTATCGTAACTTGTGGTTCAAAGGTTATCTTACATAGCAAATTAAGTGGAAAGAGAAATATTACTACTCTTACTAAAGCTGCACTTTAGTAAGCTTTAATGAGCTGCACTTTTCTATATTAGCAAGAGCTGTAATCACATTGAAATTCAAAATGTTGACTTTCCTTGCAGAATTCAACATGTAGCAAAGGCATGTGGCTGGGAAGGCTGTTCCGATCTGCTGGGTGCCAGGTAATCCAATGGGCTCATGCACTGTCTGCAGACCAGCCTGGCAATCAGGGCTGGAATGTCATGAAGGAGGGACCTCACTGAGATCTGGTAGCAGCCAGCAGCCCTTCCACAGGTGGGCTGCCCTCATGTGTTCCCTCTTGCACAAGTGCCACTGAGCCAATGAGAGCCCACAGGTACCCTTCCCTAGAGAACTCACTACCAGCATCATCCCCAGCTGCATTTGATGGAGGGTTGCTATGGCAATCCGGGAGAGAGGCAAAAACAAACGCTGCATGGGAGGATGAGTAGCCAGGTGTCCTCACCTGCTTAGTGAGTGCATCCAGGGAGTTCTCTGGGAAATGTTCAGGTGTAGACAGAAAACTAATCGGCAAAAGTGACTTTATACATAAATGACTTCCCACAGCACAGTATAACTTGATAGTTGTATACTGTTCTAAGACTAGCAATGAAATCAACTAGTTATCAAATTTAGTACAAAATTCCTTTTATGAGAGGCAAAATTTGCAGTTAGCAAGAAACAGTGATTTTTTTAAAAATTCAAATTGTATGAAGATCATCATGTCATGCACTTTAAAAAAATATCAGTGGCAATTGCTCAAGCCTTTTAAAGTGAAAATGACAGTCTCATCAAGAACATGTAAAATACTTTAGGTAAGACAGTAATTTTTATTCAAAAGCTAAGCTCTGATAGTTTAGAAAAGTATCCACCTGGTTGTTGTAACTAATTTGGTAACTTGGATATGCTTTCTTGTCACAGAGCCTCAAGGCCTCAGCTGAGCTGAGGTGTCATCTGAGCTGAACACCCAGGCCACAGAAGCAGGCCCCCTGGAGTAACAATCATGTTTGCCAAACATTCAGTAATCAAAAATATACTTCCACTTAAAGCAGAAGCTATAGGTTTCTATGCACAGTTAATCTCCTTTAATCTTTGGAAACTCTTACATTAATGAACTGCTTCATATATGGCTTCTCCATTTATATAGAAATGTACAAACTGCTTAAAAACCACCTATCACTAGTAAATGCTAAACTGCCGTGAGGAGCGAGGCAGAATAATTTGTGAACTTTGACATTATCTTTTTTTACATCTTAAAGGAGCTAATGCCTAGTTTAGTTGGCTGAATACATTAGACATGAAGTTATAATAAAGATTGTACTTTCATTTCAACGTAGTTTTCAAATCAGATTTTCTTTTCTTTCCCAAAAATGTCTGAATTTACATAATCTGGCTGATGCGGCTGATCCACATGCCGACACTGTCATCCCACTGTCTGTGCCGACAAGCTGGCAAGAGGGTCTGGGACGAGGTATGCAGAGGTGGTGAGGACGGCCTGTGCTAACTGGGGCTTCCTGTCGCAGAGGCCAGCCTGCTGCCCTAAGGCAGAACACCTCCACTGATCACACTGGCTGCGTACTTTTTAGGAGTCAATGGCACCTGTAGAGAAGGTCTTAGATTTTAGCAAGAGGGACTTACTTGTTTCAAAACTCCATGATTACTTTTATTATATCGATAAATTATTTCTTTTCAAGGGCATCCATTTTTGAAATGAAAATTAAAATGGAAACCCCAAATGACAGATAATTTTAGGGAATCTTCTAGTTTGCCAGTTCCAGTAGGATTTTCCATTTAAGAACTCATCTGCAGGCATCAGTATCTAAGTGATTCTATGGCCAAGCATGGGTTAGTGGCTGCTACTCCTGTCACTTTGTGGAGGGAGAATAGGCCATTGTGTTAAAATCTCTCCTGGAACCAAGCCTTAGGCATAAAGGTGACTGTCACACTAGTTGAAAAAACTTAACACAACAATTTTATAAGATCATTCAAAGAGAATGACTCTTGATTATGGTTTCCCTAACTTCAGAAAGCTGGTTTAATCCTGAACACCTAGAGCTGGTATCACCAGTGCCTCAGCACTACTTCTGTACATGCAGCTATAACCATCACTAAGTGTCAATGACCCCTTTCTTGAATCATCTCCCCACCTTTGTTTCATCCTGCTTATCTCTTACTAAAGCAGGTAAGATTTTGAAAACGTACTTGGCCTGATTTCATGAGGAAAAGGCCTTAGTGACATTAAAATTCAGCATAAAGGGAGAGCAACTGAGTTTCTTTTCTCAAATACTTTAAGTTTTAAAAAGCCAAAACCAACCCACCGCCTAGGCTAATCTCACGGTGTCCTTTTGGTAGCTCTCCAACTGCACAGGCAGCATACTGATTTTCACCCAGCCCCTGGAGGAGAGAAACAAAGAACTTTATCTTTTTCCCTTTGGTATCATTTCTCTCTCAGCCCAAGGGCTAAGTCCACACGGGCAGAAAGGTGTGGTGACAATCAAGGATCAGGTGGTGGTGTCCTTGAGGCCCCCTGGGAGTGGCTCCTCGGCTGACCACAGCTTCTCTGTGCTATGGGGCAGGGTCCTGGGAGGGGCCCCTGGAGGGTGCCACAGAAGCATCCTTGAGCCCTGGGACAGGGAGGAATGCTGTCTGCAGTCAGAGGGCCTCCCTCTGTGCATGGCCTCTGCCCAGCCACTAGCCCTGCCGCGGAGGTGGGAGTGAGCACCAGTCACCACTGCAGTCAGTGGAACTGCACTACCAGTAGCAGGACCTGGAAGCTGTGTAATGGGAACTGAATGAGGCTGTGGACTCTGCTTTCTCACTTTCAAATAAAGCAAACAAGATGGTATTAGTTGAAGTGCATGCCTCAATGTGAAAGAGGGAAAGTGGCAAACATACCTTGCAAATAATCACAGGCTGGACAGGACACTAAGGACAGTAGCCCAAGGACTACTGTCATGCTGCCACAGCTTACACCACCCATAAGCTGGCATTTGGTGAGAGACTCCCTACTGAAGGATGACAAGAGCTATGCCGTAACAGCCACCTCATTTATTTTAGAAGAGACAAGTGAACATGCTGCACTTGGAGAGGCGTGGATTCACCTACGGGGTGACACACAGGTGACACCCGCCCCAGGGAGTCTGCAGTGCTCAGATGGTCTTCCACTTTAGAATGTAAAGTGTTGAGTCTAGCATTTGCCAATCATTGCTAACTGCTTCTATGATTCTTAGAACCCAGACTCTGAGCTGATACCAAATGAGAGAAAGCCAGACTCTGAGCTGAAACCAAATGAGAGAAAGCCCAGAGTAAGGTCTGGAGTCCTGCAGAGAGAATGAAGAGAGGTCACCGCCTTTTGTGGTGGATTGGGTTTCTGGGCATGCATGGGTGCCAAGGTTCTGGAAGAGCAAGCTTTTCTAAACTCATTCCCATTTTTCTGGACTGGTTAAAAAAAAATCCTCTTTATAGACTACAGTGTATGGGGAACCAACTGAAGACAGAAAGTGGGGCCACAGTATAATATGAACTGGAAGACAGAGAAGCTGCTGACTGTCCTGCACAGGGTGTGGGGATTTTTTCCTTATTTATTTGGTTACCTTTACAGGTGTCCAATAACCCTCTGCCCCACATAGGTGTTAAGGTTACACTTCATCGCATTGCAGGGCATGCCACATTAGGACTGAAGGGCACCAGCAGAAACCAGAGCACCCCGTTGCTCTCACAGCTCTACCCGTCGCAACTGCCCAAAAGTCAAGGATCTTTTTTTTTTGCAATTTCTCTTTGATTTTTTTTTTCATTATCAACCATATTTGATTAGTAAGAGAGAAAAGATGTTAGAACTTTAATCTGCAATTAAGGATACCATTTTTTAAATGAAAAATGCTGTTTTAAAATAAATAAAAAGATATAACGTTAACAGCCTTTGGTTACTATATGCATTAATTCCTAGAACCAGTTGAATGATCCTTACAGAGTTAGATAACCTATTGGTCTGTGTCTGAGTTGGTACAGTATACTATTGTATTCACAGCTTTGTGTCATCCTTAATTGGAAATAATAAACATAAGCAAGGAAGTCTTAGGATTTTGCAAACTGTTTGCTACTGTAATTCAGGGACTACGCTTTGAAATGAAAGCAGAAAATACATGTCCTATTAGATAGGTTTATCTAGATGAGCCAGTTATAAAGCATCTATCTTTTTCTTTTCATTTGTCATCAAAAGGAAAGGAAGGGTTAACAGTATACTTAAAGAATAGTATCAAATATACAAATTCTCTTCAAACAGAAATACTTTTTTTTGGAAACAGGGCACGTGAGAAGTACAGGTGATAGATACTTGTACGTCGGAAGGTAGAGACGTGGTACAAGGAATTCCAGGCCAGCTAAACGATGCAGTGACAGGGCACCGTAAGAACATGTTACAAGCACTGAAGATGCTACAGGAGCTAAACAAACAAGTCCTCTTGGTGAAATAATTTGGCAGATATTTACAGTTCAGAAGAACAAAACATCAAAATGTAAGGCATGAAATATCTCTTGGCAGACCACGCTTTGACACATTCCTTCTGTCCAGTTAGGTACACGGTGGCTGGACATGTTC
Organism: Aotus nancymaae; assembly: GCF_030222135.1. Classification (NCBI taxonomy): domain Eukaryota; kingdom Metazoa; phylum Chordata; class Mammalia; order Primates; family Aotidae; genus Aotus; species Aotus nancymaae. The sequence goes on along the minus strand of NW_026988546.1, from coordinate 2,655,925 downwards.
TGGCACTTTTGTTTTTCTTGTGACTTATTAATTTTTCATAATAATATTCATTTGCAACGCAATTTGGTCACCAGGTATGCTATGCTCAGAAAGAGCCACACAATCAGTAAATTGGGGCTCAGAGCTAATAAAGGAATGGAACAGAGGAGGCTGGGGTCTAGCCTTAAGTCTCGGATGGGCACCAGGCCGCTCAAGTTCTTCTGGGTGACTACCTCCCGTGTTCCAATGCTGTGAAAAGGAAAAAGTTTGGGAGAAAGAAAAAGAAAAAAGGAAAGGAAAGAAAATAAAGAAAAAAAGAGAGACACATGCGATGGATTTTATCAAAAAGTATGAGATAAAGGAGAGAACCAAAGATAAGGTTAAAAAAAAATGAAATGAAGCCACAATAGAAAGAAAAGATGAAATGCAGAAACAGGTATGAGAGGAAGACCAAAACAAAACCAGCACAGTTACAGGAAAAAAGGAGAGAAAGAGAAGTGAAAATAAGAAAAAATACTGCAATCTACTGAAAATAAACACATGTAGGTTGAACGAATGGTTTTCCATGTTCACTCTCTCGGCTGGCCAAGCACAACTCCATGCTGCCCGGCCATGCTCCCACATGCTGCACACACAGGGATTTCTGAGAAGCAAGCTGAACATGAAGAACCATTGGGGATTTGACCTTCTCACAGATGCCTGAGCAGTGGGTGGCACAAAGGATTTGGCCAAAGCTGCCTCTTGATCAACCACACAAATGAAAACCATCTACCTCAGGTACCAACCAACCAAGTGCAGAGCCCTCGCCAGCCCCACCTCGGGTTCCGGGCTCAGCAGTGGCAGGCATGAACGACTGCTGTCTCCATCTTTGCAAGTTATGGTTCTACGAGCATCCCCAAGGGTGGAATCCAACCAACACCACACTGAAAATTTGGGTCTTCTTCCCCCTTTTGGTGCTACAGAAAAACTGCACTGAGGTGAGATGGTACCTAGAGTCACACGACTCTGGAAGCACATTCATGTCCACAGTGACACAGAATCGAGGCCTGAGGACACAGCAGGCGGCTTGTGAAGGGTCCACTCGGGAGATGGGGAGGCAGGAGGCCCAGGGTTCCTCTTCACACAGGGCCCCCCCAGCTCTCCCGGAGGAGCCCCGAAGCCCCGATGGCCCTGCTGGAATGTGCCGTTCTGAGAGGGCACAATTCCCAAGTTGCGGAGCACTGACCCACTGCCACATTCCCTGCCAGGAGAGGCTGATGAGGCCCTGTGGCTATTCAGCAAGGCCCACTTCAAGGGGTTCAGCCCCAGGACTGGGGACATGGACACCCCAGTGGCCAAGTATGTGAATCTCTTCCCAACTCCATGTTCAGTGGTACCACATTGGAAGCTTGAAACAGGCCCTGGTAGAAGCGTTTATGCCACAGAAATTGGCAAACATTACAGATCAGGGCTTTTGGAGAGAGAGCTGGTAGCTGAACATTTACATCATAGCACTGGCCACCGTTCACCCTGGGCCTCCAGGCTAAAGCCTGGTGCCAGCTTGGCCCCAACCCCATACCCCCACCTGCATACTCTACTCTTCTGTCTGATAAGATGCAAGCCAGAAAGTCAGGAACCAAATGTCCTCCTCCACTCACAGACATGGTGGACGTTTATGCTGCCTCCTGGAGCTCTCGTCTAAACTGCAGGTACTCTGCACCCCAGCAGCCAGAGCTGCTAGCTTGTGACTCAGCCACCTCGGCTTGCAGCCGCCTAAACAGGTACATGTCTTTCCTTCATGGGATCATAGAGAAAACAGAAGTCACATTAAAACAAATGCCTGTGGCAAGAGCCTCAGATCTTAAGGGTCAGCTCAAGGCGGCAGTGAGCTGTGTCCCCGGGGCTGCTGCGAGAATTCTGGGACAGGCACGGGTAAAGTAGGATTGAGCTTTGTTTTTATAACTTCTTAAAAAATTATTAAAGTAATACGTTTACTGTAGAGATTTCAAAAAATAAATGTATAAGCAACTTAAAAAGACACCCATAATTGGAGGCAGGAGTGGGGTTTAGAGAGGTAGAGGGCGGTGTGGAGGGAATGGCGCCTGTTCCCATGGGAGGAAGGGCCTTCCCTTTGCTAGGCCTCAGGACCCTTACCAGTAATGTGGAGAAACAACAGCGCTTACAGCTTCAGAAGCCTCCCAAGAGTAACAGGAAAGACAGCACCCCGGCTCGGGCAGTGTCCTGAGCACTCTGGGACACTGGACAGGAGAGTGGCTACTGTGGGGACCATTTGGTGATCTGTACTAAAATTATTCAAAAGCCTTACAAAGGTGCACACTTTTTAACCTAAGGTAATGTGGCTAGGAGAATATATAAAGATATTCACTGCACCTTTGATTAAAATGCTGGAAAACCATATACAGCTTAAATATTCAGTGACAGCAAATTGGATAAATTATAGTGTGTAAAAAGTAGCTGGGCGTGGTGGCTCACTCCTGTAATCCCAGCACTATGGGAGGTGGATCACCTGAGGTCAGGAGTTTGAGACCAGCCTGGCCAACATGGCGAAACCCCTCTCTACTAAAAATACAAAAAATTAGCCAGGTATGGTGGCAGGTGCCTGTAATCCCAACTAATCATGAGGCTGAGGCAGGAGAATTGCTTGAACTCGGGAGGCAGAGGTTGCAGCGAGCCAAGATCATACCACTGCACTCCAGCCTGGGTGAGAGAGCAAGACTCTGTCTCAAAAAAAAAAAGTGATAAAGTCTACATTTATTAACCTAAAAAATGCTCACAAGACTGTTAATTGCAAATATAATTGCATTTGTTTGTGCACGTGGGTGTTTTTGTTCTGTGTAATTCAGGGACTGGTTAGACCACGTGTACGTACTGACACCCATATGCATGTACGCATGTCTCTGTCTCAGAGAGTATGTATCCGAATGTTAGCAGGGCTACCTATTCATAGTAGGAAGCTGGGGGATTCTGTGTGGGGAGGGTTGTGAAGAACTAGTGTAGGTTCTTATCTGTATTTTCTAATTTTCCTACAAGGATTTTCAATTCCTTAGGTGTTTAAAAGTTATAAAAAGTGCTTTGTGCACTGTGCATTTTAACAGTTGTAACTGTAACAGCTGTCCTCAGCACACAAACCAAGTGGGCTAGGGGCAGGCAGGCAGGGCACTGTGGGTCTGGGCTCAGTGACAGGCCTGCCATCATACTGTGGCTCTCCATGGAGCCACTCTGTCCCTGGTCTCCTGAAGCCTTTGTGTTCAGAGGTGGTCAGAATGAATGTTTTCGCTGAACTTGTTCAACAGCCCAAGAACAGGGCAGAGGTCTCTGCATGGACTGTGTGCCTAACTTGAGGTGCCGGCTCCTGACTGGCCCTGATCCTGTTCCTTGTTGCCACAACCGCAGATACCTGTCCACTTTGTTCTTTCTTCACTGGCAGCTCACCAAAGTGTCCCCTCCCACCACTGTGCAGCTAACGGGCATAGGCGCAGCCGCTGTCCCTCAGCACCAGGGTCACACTGGACATCAGGCCTGAAGGGCACTAAGGCTCCTGGAGAGCAGGCCCTTGCCCCAGAGCAGGGGTCTTTGAATCTCCATTGCTTCCCTGAGCCTGGGCAGAGGGATGGCAAGCTTTAACAGAGAAGTTGAGATGAATTTGGAAAGACAAAACAGGACAAAATGATTCCATTTTTACAAAATGCGCTTATCAAGAGGCAGGAGCTCACATGTCGCTTTGTGCATTATTGTGAGAAGGTCAAACGGCAGAAACATACAGAAAGGATAAGAGAATTGAACACTTTAAATAATTTGGTGAGAGGACAAATGATACAGAACATTCAGTAGAAGTGACCGTTGGAAATGAGACTTTAACAGCATTGGTGACTACATCGAAGGAGACGGGAAACCAGGTTTCTTATCCTTTCTTTTGGTATGTGAGGAAGGGGGCTGCCCAGCAGTGCCTGAAACAAGGCATCGATCAACAGTAGACACTTTTAGTTCCAGGTTTCATTCTGCAAACACGCCTGCTGCCTCAGAATCAGAACATCATTAGGGTGAGGTTGCCAGGGCACACTGACAGCTGTCACAATAAAACACTCATTTGACACTTTGCTCATAAGAGCAAATTGTGTGGACTGCTAGAGAAGCAGCGGAGCAGACCAGTGCAACCTGCAGACGCGTTGCTTCACTCAAGTTTGGAAATGTACAGATATTGATATATACACAACAGCAAGAGCAGATGCCTGCTGAGAAAGCACTGGCCCTAAGTCACACCCACAGCCAGGCAGGTGGCCAAGGGGGCACCGCATGTCACGGCTGCATCCCAGCTTCCCATTTAGCTGCCTGACCCCTGGCTTGCCCACCAGTCTAACAGTTTTCCCAGGAGTCCTGCTTAGAAAGTCCTTCTAGCTCTTCCCCCCGCACCTTATGTTACAAGAGAACCCTGTCTGAATTTGATAGTGCCAATGGTTTGACTGGTTTGTCAAACTCGAGTGTGAGGGCTGGCGTCAAGGGGATCATGCAGGGTAGGCCCCGTGGGCAGACGCGCAGGGTACCAGCTCATCTGCAGTTTACACGGGCTGGGGCAGGCGGGGCGCGCAGTCTGGCTACAGCACTCACCTGCGCATGCACTCCAGGGCCTGGGTGAAGACCTGTGGGGCCATGCCGTGCTCGTGCTGCAGGATCAGGCACTGCTCCAGTGTCACTGACATGGCCGTACGGTCCTTGGCACTCTTGCAGCTGGTGAACCGGACCCCATTAAGGCGACGGCAGATCTGCCAACAGAAACATGGGTCATACTTAGGAGGCGAGGCTTCCCAGAAAGGCAGCACCCTCGACACACAGGAGAGGCTCCCAACTGGCCCAGCAAGGGCACAAACAGGAACTCAACACCCAGGCCTGGCCAGACATTTCAACTGTGTTCCCCAACTCCATGCCCTGCCAGAGCTGGTAACAGAAACCAAGTCACTTACAGACACCAGCCCTTTTGGGGACCTGCTGCCTGTGGGCCTACTGTTGTCCCTACCACCCTCTATGTGGCCTGCCTTCTCCCACAGGACACTCTATCGTGTCTGCTGTCCCCTTCCAAACCATGCCTGGGCCCTCTTGTCATGTTCAGCTCTTCACTGCTGATCCCTGAGGGAAAGAGGGTGACAAAGATGACCCACTCGGGAAGCCAGAGCCACTTTCAGGATGCCCACAGTCCCAGGCCAGGTCTCCCTGAAAGGCAGGGGACAGACCTACTATCTCTACTCTCCTCCTTCACATACACAGACAGGAGCAACTCAGAAGTTCCACTGCCCTTTGGCCACCTCCTGACCACCAGACCGTACAGGCCTCTTCCCGCCATCCTCTCCTGGTTGCGGAGTTAATACCAGCACACTTCCCTCCTCACAACTGAACGGCTCACAGAGTAGGGGACTGGGAAAAGGCCACTTGAGTGCACCTCCTCTCCCCTTGGGGAGATTTCAGGGCATTTTCCCTGCACGACTAGATACAATCCTAAGCACACAGTCACCAAATCCAGTAAGCTCTGAAACAAAATAATTTTTTTTTTGTAAATTTGTGGCAGTCTCATTTCGCAGCATAACCAGACCTGAGCTGATATGAGACCACTTACAATCTTTACTTTTTATGTAAATATTCATACTTTTCAGTGTGGCAATAATATGAGTTTGATTGTAGAGTGCTGCCCCAGGCTTCCTGGGGATGTGAAATCCTATATGTATACCATGGTACACATATGCGATGTGCACCGTATTACTTACATATAAGAACACCGACTGTGTACCATAGTACTTTCTAAAATCTGAAAACCTGTGCATTCCAAAACATCTGGCCACAGGAGCTTCAGATAAACGACTATGCACCTTATCAGATACTGCACTATGACAGCAAGGCTGGTATTTAATGAAACATCATCCAAGTGGTATGATGGTGGGCTCCAGGTATCTGTTGTATGCCAGGAAAATATCAGTGTCTTGTCAACTCCTGAAGATGGCACAAAACCTGCTTGTCAGGCCAGCAAAGCCAAAGAGCATGCCAGTCACTAGCAGGATCACCAGTAGACATGAATATGGTACAATGCTAAGAACCTTGTCCAGGGAGAGACAAAACAGAAAAGACCCATTGTTCAGGCAAGACAATCAGAGGGAAAATAGGCTTCTTTTGAGAACAGACCAAAAGAAAGAAAAAAAGAAAAAGCAACAGACCCTAAGCAGATAAGCAGACCCTAAACTAATGTAACAAAGAGTAAATTAATCAAATTTGTAAAGTTGTAACTGACAAAGCAAGAGTGAACTTGGTATATGCACTAAATTCTGGGGGCTGTAGAGTACATGACCCAAACACATGGCGGAAGCTGGAACTATAGGTTTCAAAAAGCTTTAAATTCATAGGTCCTGCATCCAGAGCTAATGGGAGGGTCTGAAAGGCAGGCAGGGGTGGCCAGTGATGCACCCTTGCCCAAGAGGGCACTGCAGTGCCAGGCTCCCATCCCAGAAGGCCATCAGCCACTTCTGGTGCACTGCTGGGTCTCCTCATCCATGAGATATGGGCTTAGACCTGACTAAAGATATTCCAGCTATTTAGCCAGGGACCCTTTGTTCACACACACAAACAAAAAGAAATAGGAGCCAGAAAAAGAGAGCAGCTCTGATCAAATTGGGGATGGAAAGACTCAGTGCCTGAGTGGCTGGCACTGCTGCCCCACAACCACTTATCCCCAGGGGATGCCTGGGGTTTGGTGGACAACATGAGAATGGATACAGCAGAGGGTCTCTGAGAGACTTCCGCCTCTACACTCATGCTTGTATACCTTGAGATCTCTATTGGGAACAAAAAATACAGGACTTGATGGACAGCTTTTCTGGATGGTCAAGTGTCCCTATACTTAATGATTTTTCTATTATATGGTAATAGACAAGAAGAACCACAGTTCCCAAACAAGGTATGCACAAGGTCTCTGCATTGCACGTATGTAAAACTGCCTGTGTGTTTATTCTAAGGAGAATGAATCAGTGAGTACACATCCCCCACCACTGTTCAGAGACCTAGCTGTGTGACCCTCTGCGTTCTTTCGGGGTGGGGTTTTTTTTGTTGTTCTTGTTTGTTTGCTTGGTTTTGTTTGTTTTTTCTTTTTTGAGATGGAGTCTTGCTCTGTCACCCAGGCTGGAGTGCAGTGGTGCAATCTCAGCTCACTGCAACTTCCACCTCCCAGGTTCAAGCGATTTTCCTGCCTCAGCCTCCAAGTAGCTGAAATTACAGGTACCCACCAACACGCCTGGCTAATTTTTGTATTTTTAGTAGAGACAGAGTTTCACCATGTTGGCCAGGCTGGTCTCGAACTCCTGACCTCAGGTGATTCACCTGCCTTGACCTTCCAAAGTGCTGGGATTACAGGCGTGAGCCATCACACATGGCCACCCTCTGTATTCTTCATGTTATGTGGGAAAGGCTTGCTCTTCATACGAAATCTCTTAAGGTACTTAGGTAAAAGGCTATCACAGCCTAGGCAGGGAGGTTTAGCAACCCCCCCAGAAAAAATAAAAGTAGTAAGCCCCTCTGCTCTGCTGCAGAGACCCCCAATGCCACATGAGGCCCCAAAACAAAGAGGATACCTGAAAAATGAGGCCTGAGAAACCTGCCGAACTTCCTGTCACTTGGTGCTTCAAAATGTGTTCTGTTATAATGAAAGATTTAGAGGGCAGCCTGGCCCAGAGAGGGGAGACCTGCAGATTGAGCCATCCCATGCTTTCCATGAGGACAAAGTCTGAACAGCTGAGGCACTCGAAAAATGAAGGGGAATGTTCACTCTTTAAAGTTTAATTCAACAGAACGGTATCAGTAGCCATAACTGTTAACAAACCCAGAATGTGGGGCATGTTCAAAAAGTGTGGCTTCAGGAAGCCAGGCTTGAACATAGGACTAATAACCAACCTGAAGTGGCGGCCAAGCACCGTGAGCAGCTGAGACCGTCTGCTGCTGTGGAAGAGACTTGGGGCTGAGAGAGCACCTTCCTGACTAGAAGGAGAGGCATGCTTCAGAGTGAGCTGCTCGGGGAAGCTGTGGAGGGCTGACCCTCTGCTGCTCGGGCTCTGCGGTGAGGCATGGTGGCTGAGGTGTCGTGGGCAGTGTAGTGCCACCTCCTTCCTGGGCTCACCATCCCTCTCCTAGGGCCCAGGCAGGGAGCAGGAACACCACTGGGGGCTATGTGTGCCCAAGTTCCAGTGCTGGGCAGGTTTTGCTGCTGTGGAGAAGAATTAACCTCACCCCTCTTTAAGGGTGAGTGAACAACCAGCTATGAAATTGCTCTGATACCCAGGCTCAGAGCAGCAGCTTGGAATCCTAAGTATATATAAACTTAGGAGAAAATATGAGCAGGGTAAGTGCTTGGGAAAATGAGATCAGAAGCACAATGTACAATAAAGATGGCTTAAAGAGACCTGAAAGGTCACATGGCCTCCTTCTGACGCTATTAAAAGATGCAGTAGATAGTGGGTTTCAGCTGGTATCGATGGCCAGGCTTCTGAGGGTGACAACTGTCATCAGCCTGGCTACTAAATGCCTCAAGGGATGGACTGTGTCAAGCTTTTCAGAATTCAGACAGCCTCAAAGGAACGGACTCTGTGAACTGTTCAGTCTCTTCCAGAGCTTTAGAATGTACTCAGTGACTCCTTCTTCTACCAGTATGGAGAGATCTGCTCTCCTCCTGAGATTCTACTTTGTAATGTTCCTGTCTGACCTTTGGTAGTGGGCATAGCAATAGCCTCCTTTTCTCCCTTTCCTCTCTGTAACAGTACCTCAGCAGCTTGCCAGAGAATGTCGACGTTCTTATTCTTCCTGGCATGCACGTTCTGACCCAGAAACCGTAGCAGCTCTGGCAGGCACGTCTGACTGCGAGACCGAGGCAGGCCTGGAAGAGAAAAGGAGTCCGTGGGAGTGGGTGCTGCACCCAGGAACTCCCCCCGACAGAGGGAGCCCACCCAAGTGAGCTGCTGTGGCACAAACTGGTAAAATGACAAGTTTCCAGTTGAAGACAGGATGGAGGTGTTTGGGGATAAGACTTGGCTGCTGATGTGGTGAGCACTTAATTTCTTTCACTGCCATTTTAGTGCTACCTTCAAAGGACAATTCCTTCAGCTCTTCTGAGGGACTGGGAATGGCCACCAAATCACCTACAGGACTCCTTGTAAATACCCATTGCCTCCTGCACCCCTCCCACATGAGGGAGTTAGGAGGGAGTGAGGGAGATCCAGATGGTCTTCAAAACTTCCCCAGGATGGAGGAAACTGGGGCAGTGGGTCTGGGCCATCAGGCAGGCCTGGAAACCTTGGGAGGGATCTGGAAAGCACAGCCTCCTCCAGGGGGCCCTTGGCCCACACTGCCCCTGCTTGCGCATCCTAACAGCTCCTCCTCAACTCTGGCAGTCTCCAGGCCCTTCCAGGACCCCTTGGGCCTGAAGATCCATCAGATCACCTTACCGAGAAACCCCAGACAAAACTGAGAAAAAAATCAACCACTACCAAAAGGTACTCTGGGATTTTCAAACACTGGGATTACCAAGGACAAAGAGAAGAGCCTAAAGGTCATGGCTAAGTAAAACAGCCACAGCACTGAAATCCCCAAAGCCAAACTAAGTACGTGGCATTTGGGATCTAACTGCACACCTGGTTTCCACCAAACAGCCTTGCCCTGGTGTACACAGGTCCTGTGCTAATTACTTCACGTTGCTGCTGAGTGCTCTGCACCACACCCGTCAGGGGACAGAGCAGAGACAGAGAGACAGAAAGCCAGCATCAGCCCAGACGGAAGCTGTGGGACCCCAGAGGAGGGGAGCCTAGCTGGGTCAGGACATTCGCCCTCTGGCGGAGACAGCATCATCTCACCTGTGGCTTCACATCTGCACTGTGGCTTCTTGCTAGCTGCCCCTGCAGTCCCTACTTTAATGAATACCTGTCCACTGAGGAACCATGCAAAGTTTGGGGATATTCAGCTGGTGGGCTCCATCTCCTCAGCCTCATAGACCAGCCATCCTCCTGGGGGGAAGGGTACCTGGCTGCATCTGCCCCAGCTTCCTGGGTCATAGTCTAGTCAGTTGGCTCCTGCCTGTGCGGTCCAGCCTGGCTGCTCTGCTTCCGGAGGCCTTGCCCATCCTGGGCCTTCACTGTCTATGGCTTCCCAAGCCCTGGGGACTGCCCAGCTGCCAAGGCGCTGGGCACAAATTCCCCCTTCCTACTTACTGCAGCCGCTCACCACTCCCACTCCTCCCGGCCTCAGTGCATGCCCCCTACTCCCTCCCTGCTCACCTTGTGGCTCCCTGGCCAGCTCTGCGGGTAGGCCCATCCTCTCCCCTACAGCAGTCAGAAAATAAGATGCTGGCTGGGCTTGGCCCAGCTCCTGGGGAGACTTGCCCTCCATGCCTCAGTTTCCTCATCTGCCAAGTGGGTGTGAAACCGATGCCTATTTCCCAGGGCTGCTGCAGGGATCAGATTAGAGAATCCACATAAAGTGGGTAGTAGGGGGTCCGGCTTGCAGCAAGTGTGGACAAATTGGCTGTGTGAACTCCGATCCCTGCTGAAGAGTGTAAGGACATCTTCTTAACAGCTCCACTGCAGACGGCACTGACGGTCTTCAGCTGCCAAGTCCTCGCAGGACCTTGACTTAATGTCATGTTTATCACCCTGGCTGTGGCACACAGGGACCACCTGGGGAGTTATGCCCAGGCCCTGCCCACCACACTCTGGAGTAGGGCCCAGGCATCTGTATTTTTCCAGGCTCTCTGCATCTGTGCCAGTTACTTCCGCTCCCCTCAAGGCCCCGGTTTCATGCTCACCTCTCATGTTGAATAAACAAGAACACCTGTTTTACTGAGGAAACAGGCCACCCGACCTGAGCATCTGGTATTTCCTCCATTCATATCCCTACCTTCTCTATTCCTTCCTTCCCTCCCTGCAAAGGCACCCTCTGCCTGCCCGCTCCAGGGCCTGGTCTATGACTCTGCTGTCCTCTTGCATCTTCCAGTCCTGTGAGTTCTCTGGTTCCTTCCCTCAGGCCTTTAAACACTCCCATGTCCCCTGCATCTCTAAGGTATGTCCCACCTGCCCACTGCCCCATCCCTCAAGTCACTGACAGTCTTTGGGACAGAGTGGTCCATTCCAAAGTAGTGCCATTTCGTCACCCCTTGACCCCTGGCCCAGCCCCCACCACAGTGAGACTGTCCGGGAGAGATCACCAGCAGCTCCTCATCCACACATCCAGAGTCCAGCAGCACCCCACACCCTCCAGGCTCCTGCCTCCTTCCTGCTAGTCTGTGATGCTCTCTCTGGCCTTCTGTTGAGTCCCTTTTTCCTCTCTGTCCTCAGAAGCAAGGGCCCCTCCAGATGCTGTTCCAGTCCCTTCTCATCTTGCCACTCAGTGGCCTCAACCATAAAAGGGCTCTGCTCTGTGGCTTCACATCGGCACTCCTCATGCGTCATTTGCCCATGTCTTCAGCTCAGCCTGGGCTAGTGCTGAGCTCATCCTCCCCTGCAGCCCTGTGTCTCTCTCGTCAGTGGGGTGGCCCTTGCTGCTGCTGCCAATTCCAGCATCCTCGCCCAGCGCCAGATCCGTCAGCTCTCCCAGCAGGCATAGCCCTTATCTCCCCAGTGTTGCATGTGGCCACGGAGGAGCGCATCTTCAGCCCAAACCCTCCTAATGGCTCGTCTCTCTCTCTACACCCACTGTCACTACCAGGCTGGAGTCAGAGTGAAACGACATCTTATCTGAAGTGTCACAGCCTCACTCTGGCCATCAGTGGCTTGCCTCCCCTCTTCCAATCCAATCACACACTCTTGTTAGATAAATCTGCGAAGAGGCAGCTTTTTTCCCACTGCTTCCCTGCTGAACACCACTGAAGCCACAGACTCCCTGGCCCAGCCCCGGAGTGTTTGGCTTCAGTCTCTCCTAGCAGGATGGCTTCAACCACAATCCAAGCACATGGGCTTCTGAGCCAGGCACCCCTTTATTCATCTGGACATGGATCGTAACACCAACCCATAGGGCTGTTGTGGTTCAGTGTGGAAGTGTGTATAGAGCCCAGCCCGGTGCCTGGCACATGTGTGACCTGTGAAGGTTCACCAGCATTACTGTTTGACTATCTCTAAACTCTAAGGTCTACCGTACAGGATGCAGATGAAGCCTGCCCAATTCAAAGCCCAGCGAACATGGGTTCCCTCTTTGGAAACTCCCATCAGAGGACAGTAGTGTAACGCAGTGGGGATGACACCTTCGGCTGCGTGGTGCCCCCTAGTGGCTGCAGCAGTGCCTGCACAGAGAGGCGGGCATTCGGGGACCAGCTTTCTCTCCAAGGCAGGGTCTACCCCTCATTCGTCATCGGATCTTCTAGCACTTTACACACAGCAGGTCCTCAGGGAACATTCACTCGGTTGAATTTGAGAGGGAATTCTACATGTAGACAGTGCAGTGCAGCTCTGGGTTCCTGAGTTCTGTGGCTGCAGAGCCCTCGCTGCAGCGTCTTCGCTGAGGGGCATGCAGAGAGACTACTGCCAGCATCTCCACTGCCTCCAGGAGATGCCGAGATGGGGCCATCTTGCTCCCAAACACCCAGCAAGGTCGGCCCCACATCTTCCTCTCTAAGCACCAGAGAGGGAGGTGCGTGGACCACACACCTGGCCAAGGGTGAGTCCTGCCTGTGATCCCCCAAGCCCTACCAGCAGATGCATGATGAGTGCCACCAAACACATCGAATGTCAGTGACTATGACAGCGTGAGACGGAGCCATGTCACACAGGCTAGTAGAGAATCAACAGCAAAGAGATGAATGAGGACCACAGCTAAGGGAAGCTTCTCTTTCTGTGTGTGTGTTTAGGGAGAGAAGGAACAGTATCTGACTGCCAGTCCCTCTGGGACTGCACTTACAGAGGCAGGGCAAGCCAGAGCTCAGACATCCAAACTGATAAAAAGATGAGTAAGTGAAACCTACCATGACTGAAGAAATACTTACAATCCTCAGGCAAAACTTCCTTAAACTGCTCAAAGTAGGAATTTAACCGCACCAAACTCTCCACATTGATGACTTCTTGTAAAGATGTATCGCCAAACCTTGGGAGGTTATAAGGGGATGCCATTAGTTGGCTAATGTCACTTTCTTCTAACACGAGCATAACTGCATGAAAGCTAACAATGTTGACTCTCTCAAACATTTACTGTGCATATCTAAATTCTAAGCCACTCTCCTTCTTCCAAGCATAAAGGCAACTGATGGGTTTAAATACAATTTCATTGGCAGGAATCATGTGTCACTGTTACAGGCGTGCCTGAGAGATGATCAGACCACAATCTGGTACACATCCTGTGCAGCGCAGGAGCCCCACCATGGCCGTTTGGCTCAGAGTCCCTGATCTCCTCCCATCTGAGGCACTTAGGACAGGGGACGGCAGTGAGGTATGGCTGGGAGGTGAGGCTGCAGCCCTGTACTCCAATCTGAAGTCACTCTCTGTCTGCAGAATGAACATGCCTGACTGCCAGTCCCTGCAGGACTGACCATGAAACCCTTGCCCTTTCCTCATTGTTGCAGTTCACCCTGATTACACCTGTGTGCTGCAAGTGAACATGTGCCAAATGTCTAAGAAACAAGGGTGTGGAATGCCACCTGCCAGGAAGGCACAAGGTGGTCATTAGAAAATGCATCCTCTAAAGTCCAGGTCCTGGGCCCCAGTGCAGTCCCACACGTCCCTGCTGAGGGCCCTTCTGAGCATCAGCCTTTTTGTGGCCCTAGAGCATCCCTCAGAGGGCAGGACTCCCTCCTGTGGGACCCAGCCCATCCACCCTGGTGCCCACAATGGCCTTTTCTCTAGGCGTCTGCTCTCTCGGGGGCCATCCCTGCCCCTGGGCCTGTGGCCTCCCCTGTGAGGGCTCTCCCATTAGCTTATAAACAAGCCCAGCATGCCAGCGACCTCTGGGCCAATGAAGAAATAAAGCAGAGACCCTGCTCTTCGCAAATCCTCTCTGTTCTCAGTGTTGCATCCTCCACCCTCCCTTCTGCTCACTGCACCTGGCCCTGCCTCAGCCCCCTCCAGAAACTGCTCCTGCAAGTCCCTGGGGTCTGCAGCTATTGGATGCAGGCACCATCATTCTCCCTCCCCTGGGCCACCTCCCTGCTGGGGCTCCAGTGAAGCTATGCCTCTCCCTGGCATAGTTTCCTCCAGCTCTGCTTACCCCTTTGGGGCTTTGCTTTCTGGGCCCTCAGCCTAAACCCAGCTCACCACCTGCCCCTGGACACAACCCTCCTGCTAGTTTATGAGCTCAGTGTGTGGGTCTGTCTGGTATACTCTCCTACTACTCAACCCCAGCCCCACTGAAGACCAGACCCTTCCACTGACCACTTAAACAGTTCCCCAGCCTGCCCCTTTGCAGAACACCAACACTTCCCTGGCCCTGATCCAGGTTCCCACCTCCGGTCTGGACTCCTCTCAGCAGCCTCCTCCTCATACTTGTCCCCTTCATCTCCTCCCGGCACATGACAGCAAAACAACCTACTTAAAAGTAAATCTGATCGTGTCCTGCCCCAATCAAAGTTCTTCAGCATCTCCCAGCATATTTCCCAAGTTGGGGTGACTCTACATCTAGGCGTCAATGGACATCAACCACTGGGGCTGGACACCAGAAGGCCCAGCAGGAATATGGCATATTGTTCTGGAGACCAAATTTCCTTCACAGAAAGTACTTTAAGATATTACACACATCACATGAAGATAATATGATGTGTATAGATTAGTCTAAACAGGTATCTTAAACAATAAATGGCAATACAGAAGACATTCTCATGTACTAGTAGAAGGCCAGTGTAGGGTACATATACCCAATCTACCCTATCTCCTCACACACATGTACACACACAACTCCCCTGTGCAGTGTGAGTGATCCTGGAGGGCAGTTTACAAGGTGTAAGCCTTTAGGTTCAGACATGAGTCTCAGCCTGGTATACAGAGCCTGTCTATCCCCACCTGCCAATCCCTGCCTGGAAACTGATGCCCCTGGCCTGCATGCTATTTCTCCCCACTAGGCCTTTGTTCAGTCTTCTTAATCTGATACCTCTCCCCTCTATCTCATCATCTAACTCCTACTCCTACTTCAAAACCCCATCCTCTGCAACTCCAAGAAGCCTTCAACAGACCTCTTAGACATCGCTGGGTGACCTACTCGGGATCCCACAATGCCCTGTATCTGTGTTCATCATTACATCCATGTCTCTCTCTCCCATCAGTTGAGTCTCTGAGGACAAAGACCACCTCAGTGTCAGGTACATGGTCATGATGAAAATGTGTACACATGACCAAAGGAAGGATGACAAAGTCTGTCCAGCACTTGGCGCCTGAAGAGGGGTAAGTATATTTTCTGCATCATCTCCAGGGCCGCTGCACCCCCACAGCCTCAAGGGGCCAGCACGCACCTCTCAGCCAGCGTCTGCTGCTCATTGATGCCCACGTTGAAGAGGACAGGCTGCACCCGCAGCAGCATGCCGCTCTGGATCTCCCGGGGCAGGGCATCAAACAGCGGGCCCGGCAGAGGGACCCGCACATTAAACCCGTCGCTGGAAAAAGGCAGAGAGAGGGAGAGCAGTGTGAGGCCAGAGGGCCACCGAGCAGACCGCAGTGCCTGGGCTGGCCCTCTGGCTCAGTGATGGCCAAACTGCCAACCACAGACCTTTAAGGGAGTGGCAGTAGGGTAGGGGGCTGTAATCAGAGCATTTAATAGAATGAAATAGGATAAAAAAAATTCAGAAGGAAGAGCACATTCCCTGAGATAACCAAACATGGAAACTGCTCTCTGGCTCAGAGAATTTAAACCAACACTCTACCGATTTCCTGTGATGACGGGCAGCATGTCCACGGAGGCGCTGGAAGTGGCCTGAGTGACTTTGAAGGTCACGTTCCTTAAGTCCATGATCCCAAGGCTCATGTCCTCCAGCATTGCCAGCTCCTCACCTGGACATGAGAGATGGGTGGGGCTGTCAAGCAGAGGGCCCTGCTACTCTCCCCAAAGTCTTGGCAGAAGGCACCAAGCTCAGGCCTGGCTGTGACAGGAGGGTTGCCAGGTGTGGCTCTGGTGGAGGGGGAACTTCTTCCCCTGCAACTTCTTCCCCTGCAACTTGCCCCTCTGTCAGTCAATACCGCTACTGAAATCCCACAGCCACATCAAAACATGCAGCTGGTGGAAACACATGCCATCATTTCCCACCCTTTCTTGGGCAAGCCCAGGACAGCAGGGAGGGATACAGAAATACATAAACTCAGAAAGCAAAGCCAGCTCTTGAGACACAAAAAGAGAGATGCTAAAGCAGCTTTGCTGTGGCTAGACCCTCCCATAACACAGGGCTTGATATCTATTCGATGTCCTCAATTTCCAAAGATTAACAAATACTTGCTATAATCTTCTCAGAAGGAATAAATAATAAACAAGGGTAGGAAGAAGAGAGCCTTTATGGAGGGCAATTTGGAAATGTCTATTGAATTTAAAAATATTTTTGCTCTCTGACCCAGCAACTCTCCTTCCAGTCATTCAGTAGCTGCAGAAACAGGCCCACAAGTGCCTTGTGCACAGATGCCACTGCTGCATTGATGTTTCAGAAACAACCCAATGTCCAACGGGAAGTTTACTGGTTAGTAATTAGCATCCATCCTCAACCAGAAACAACAGCAAACCAAAGCAAGATGTGTGTGTGTGTCTAATTGCCAGGACTGCCATCTGACCCATTGTCATATATTTTGGATTTGTTTCAATCAGCACGCATTACTGGTATAGTGAGAAAAATGCCTAGCAAGAAAGGATAGAAACCACACACCAAGCGGGGCTCCCGCTCCTGGCCTGGGTGCCTCACCGTAGGTGCTCAGCAGGCTCTCGAACTGGGCCAGCAGCCCGATGGTGTACAGCTGCCGCAGGAAGCCATCGTCATGCAGGCAGTTCCTCAGCTTGATGATGAAGCCGCAGATGAGGGCAGTCAGCTGTGGGAGCATGGGGTGAAGCAGTTCAGGGTCAGATGCTTGCTCACCAAATGGCAGTCGGATCATGCACAGCCCCACTCCACCCACCCTCCTCCCTCTGCTGCCACTGCTCACAGGGGCTTCAGCAGTACCTATTTGTCCCTCCAGAAGCCCAGATCGGACATGCCCTGGCCATGGGAAGACACCTGACACTCTGGGCTTGCTACTTCTGTCGCTCCCAAAGTGAGTTTGGTTTTGGCCCAGCTTCTGACCTGACCTATACTTGGGGTTATTTCTGGGCTGGAACGTTCTGGAAGCCCATAATTAATTATTCACGTGAAAGGGTCTATCTACTCATAGAGCCATGCCATCTCTGGCTGGAAACTGAGTTAACCACAGCAAAAGACAGAAGTGAGAGACAAGAGAGTCACTCAAAGTTTCCCTAGTGGGAGATTTTCTGGGGGATGAAACAGGACTCCCCAGGATGGGTGGGGGAACCTGCAGAGAACCAGCCCAACCCCCAATCATTGTTCACTTTACTAATTTGATTACTGGCAACTATTAAACTTGTTCCATTCATTTCAAGGCTTCACTTCTCTAAACAATGAGAGTCTTGAAACAAGCCGCAGTGCTAAGGCACCTCTACTATTTCATGAACAATGTTTGCACCGACAGCAAACACCCATGTTGCCTTCACTATAATTCCTGTGCAGTAAAAAACCAAAAGGCAGCAAAGAAGTCTGCACCACCCATGCCCTCACTACCTCCTGGGCACAAAATTGGCAGACTCTGCAGGTGCCAGTTCCTTGGGAGAAGCACGGATGGGCTGCCAGGGTAGCTTTCCTGCCTATGTTGAAATTTAGACCTCCCTATTGAATAACCTTTAAAGCAACCACCAGGAGGAAATATGGCCATCTGGGGTCTTTTACAAGTGAAGTAAGAGGGAAGGGCTTCCTAAGCCTGTCTTTTCTGAGCTGAGAGGTGCCCGTGGCCTCCCTTGGGGTGTTCCCGGGGCTTACGGTCTGGCAGAAGACCACGTCACGGCGGTACTGCAGGCTCAGGTAGGTGGCTATGGTGGGTGCGCTGTCCTGCATGAGCAGGAATACCATGGCCTTCTTGGCCTTGTCACTCATCATGGCCACGCAGTCAGTGAGAGTGGTCAGCAGCGGGTAAAGGGCCTCACTCCATTCACCTGGGGCACAAGTGAAGGGGTCATTGCAGTGAGAAAGATTTTAAGAATTAGGTTCTGGCAATTTAACAAGTCACTTGGCCCCTAACCACTGCAGTCTTCCCACTCCCCCATCTCCACCCCATCTTCTAGCTCTGCCTGGAACCAACCCAGTCTTTAGCCCTCTATCCCTAGCTCTTTCCAGCAAACTCAAACATCAGTTCTACTCCGGTATCACCAACACATGCCTGGTCTCCGGAACCTGTTGGGGACCCTAGACAGAAATACTCAAGACAATGCCTCTGGAGAAAAATAACAAAAAAGCTTCTGCAAGTCATGATGAGGTCAGAAAATGCTTCTGTCCACAGAGACCCATCTCCTTCCACAGCACTGTAGCACCTCCACCCGGAGAGGAAGGACACCAGAAAGATTCTCTAATCTCCCTTCTCTTGACCCGGGTATGAAGACAAGTCAGAGGCTTCTCTGCCCTTGCCCAGTCTGGTGTGCAACTGTGTTCAATTCTCATCTTGCACACCTGGAGGAGGACTATTTCTCACAGCTCCCGAGTTTTCAGCCCTCAGGACGGCCCCTCCTTGCACTCACTTTTTCCCCGCCCCCACCTTCCTTCCCCAGTGCTATTTTTCCTTTTAGCTTAGTTTTCTTTTAGGAATATAGGGAAACTTTGACCCTGTACCAAAACAACGTCTTAAAAATAGAACCTCAAAGGAGAAAAACAGGGTGAAAGATATTTTGGGTTTTGACTCTTTTTCCTTCCTATTTAGAAGACATTTAAAAGAGAAGACAGGCTCTCATTAAGGTTATATTTGTAACAGGTCACTAAGACCAGAAATAGGCATTTGATCATCATCACTTGGTGAATCCACCACACCAAACATGGTGAGAAGCTGTGGAGTGAAGCCCGGGCAGTGCACGCCCCTCAGGGTGAGGGTTTGAGCCACAGAATGCACCAGGCCATGTCATGGCACTCAAGAAGGCCATGGGCTGTGGGAGCTGTGCGGCTGCCAGAGGGTAACCTCTGTCTTAGACAAACAGAATCTCAGAGACTGAGAGAAGGGCAGCTTGGCTCTGTTCTCTCAAGCTAAATGGTTAGCACTTCACTGAGAAACAAACCTAAAGAAATACCTAAACATGCAAAAGAATTCCCTACACTCAGTGTTTGGTTAATGCAAATTTTGAAGTACATGTAGCAGCTCAGAAGTTGGAGGTGACCTAACCGTACATGCAGGCACACTAACTGTTTGTGGACAGGATTTGTAACTGTAATGGAAAAAGCAGGCTTAAATTTAGAAAGTCCACAGCAGCAAGGTCTTAGCAAATGAATCATGGTGACGAAGAACACTGGACTGAGAGGTAGAAAATGTTGGGTCCTGGCCCCAGCCACTGCTGAGCAGTGGTGACCACAGACAAGGCTCTCGACCCCTCAGCCATGTGGGTCCTTTTTTATAAAACGAGAGAGAGGCACTAGATAATGTCCGAGTCTCTTTCCTCCACGAAGTTCTCAGAGACCATGTTTTTGTTTTTTTGAAGAATTCTGTTGAATGTATGCCAATTTTTGAAGTGCCTGTAAAAAATGCCAATGGCAAACAGGTTTTTGTAGCCAAACAATTTGGGGAAAGGTAGGCAGTCATTAAGACTATGCTTCACTAAGAAGTACATGCTCTTAAAGCAAATGTTGCCAATTTTACTTTGCTTTTCTAGCTATCATGCATACCATGAAAAATCATGATGATTTTAATCTGAAAATGATCAAAATATACAAGTGGTCTTACTTGACTAAGCAAGCTCTCTCCATACAACTTTTTCACTTTGCCTATTTCTCTTTAAACTAAATTCCTATGAGAATGACTACTTCACTACATTAGGGAAAAAATGAAAAAAAAAAAATTGTAGTAGGCCGGGCGCAGTGGCTCACGCCTGTAATCCCAGCACTTTGGGAGACTGAGGCGGGTGGATCGCGAGGTCAAGAGGTCGAGACCATCCTGGCCAACATGGTGAAACCCCCGTCTCTACTAAAAATACAAAAATTAGCCAGGCGTTTGGCACGCGCCGGTAACCCCAGCTACTCAGGAGGCTGAGGCGGAAGAATCGCTTGAACCCAGGAGGCAGAGGTTGCAGTGAGCTGAGACTGTGCCACTGTGCTCCAGCCTGGTGACAGAGCAAGACTCCATCTCAAAAAAAAAAAAAAATTGTAGTATAGGAAGAATGGCTAAAAAGCACTAAGATGTTTATCCTGGAAAAGCGGAGATGTGGAACTTGGTAGAAGTTAAGTGTGGCATCTACCTACAGAACGCTCAGACATGTCTGGAACAATTTTTTAAAATGTCAAACAAAATGAATTTCTTGGGCAGTAACAGTATTTCTACCCAGGATCTAATTAAGTAAAGGCACCTGGGATGCTGAAGTCAGTGAAGGGTTTATATTCTGCTTCCTTCACTCAGACAGCTTTGCTATGAAAAAAAATCAGCTCAATGGAACAACGTCCTGAGTGACATCACTGACCCACGTTTTTGTGGAAAGCTCCTTATCTAGTTCCTAACCCGTAATGTTTGCAGACTGGTAGTGAATTCATGGGTCATACTAATTTAGATAATTTTGAAGAGCACTTTCAAATCTGTACTTTGCTTCTGCATTTTCCCCTCATTAGTAGGGGTGGGAGAAAGGGAGAGTGTATATGTCTTTGTAAGCGTATATGTTGTAGCCCATATTAAATGCAGTTCTACAGGAAAAGCCAAAAGAACCCCTTGCAGGGACCATTTTAGTCCATCAACATCAACTGTGGAAAAGCCATCAGTGCTTCTAGAAATGGCCCAGCTGACACACAACAAGGAAGGCTCTCCAGCCAGGCATTGTCTTGTGTGCTGCCCGGGAACCCATGAGACTTCCCATTAGTTCTGCAACCCTCAGGTGCCCAGAACTGAGAAATCCCCCTGAGCTTCTGTGGGGGCAGGTGCACACACCACCAGCCCTCTCCTGGCCCTAACTGCTGGGTATAGCCCCAGGCTTCAGCACCGCTGAGGCTCAGGCAACAGTTAGCTCGATCTGAAGGCACTGGTCAGCCGTGGAGGTCAGCTGAGGAGGCCTGAGAACGAGGCATGGGCCCAGGAAAGGCAATGGAGGAGACCAAGGTCAACTGTTTGTACATCTACCAAGGCCTCAGTAACCTTGAGGGTCCAGTGTGGTGGGGCCCAAGGCCTGTTCAAGGCAATACTGACTTTTTGGGAAAGAGAAATTGTAAAGGGGTTGAAAGCAAACTAGGAGAGTATGACGTGTCCAATAAGATTAGCCTGCCAATGAGCTAACTTCAAAGAGCACCCTGGGGTTGTCACCAGGAGCCGCCATACTATGCTGACTCACAGGGCTGTATGGGTGGACAGGCTTCACCAGCAATGCACAGGAATAGCTTATTAGCCTAGTAAATCCCACAGTCATGGACTCGCTACATTCTAGACATCAAGCAAGTATCCTGCTGTCTTATTTATTACCAGTCAGAAATATGCAAGCAATAGACTGACCATGCAGCTGATTTTTGGAATGTCAGAAAAAGAACGTCAAATCATATTCTTTGGGGGACTCATGCTCAAAACCACAAGCCATACCCAGGAAACTCAGTATGAACTAGATCAGGGGTCAGCACACATTTTCTGTAAAGAGCTATATAGTAATATTTTAGGCTTTGAAGGACATGGTTCTCTGCTGCAACCAACTCAACTCTGGCATTGCTGTACAGAAGCAGCCATAGACAATACATTAACAAGTGGGTAAGGTTAGTTTCCAACAAAACATAATTTACAAGAGCAGGCTGTAGACAAGATTTAGCTCAGAGCTGTAGCTTGCCAACCCCTGAACTAGAACCGTAAGCACTGGTGTCTACATGCAAATGCAGCAAAGAGATTACACTTCTGGCACTAACTCCAACTGAGGCCCATCACAATGTCTGATAAGAATTCTAAAACTGCACCCAGAAAGTCCAAATGTGTACCTCCCTACCTCAGGTCACGCACTTCAGGAAGCCCAATGCACCAATCTAGAAAGACTTTAGAATTCAAGAGTAAAACAAATACATGTGGTAGGTCTGCCTCAGGCCACAATTTCCTCAGCCCAACTGGTCCCTCATCAAACCTGCGAAAACTGTTACATGCCTCACAGTGAAGGAGGTCCTGGAATACTTTCCCAACTCTGGGACCATAAGGCAATCTTTGGTAATTTAGCTACAAAACACTACCTGAGTATTAATTAAAAGGGCATCGGCAGGAGCCTTGAACGGAAACCACGTACCTGGGCTGGACTCTTCAGGAGGGGGACTGCAATCTGCACAGAAATGGAGGGTGACATGGATGATTAAGCACACAGTTCAAACCAAGCAACTCAGTCTCAGAGCAGCTGCATTAGCAGCTTGCAGTAAGGTCGCTAACAAACAGAGAAGAGGTCTGGGTGCCTGGCTGCCTCTTCCTCAAGAAGGCTCATGAAAGTACTCCGGCTGCTCTGAGGCAACCAAACCCTCTCAGTGGTAAACAATGACCGATTCCCCAGCTTAAACATTCATGTTGCTGATACTTCAACATAAAATGCTCTTCGGGATGTGCAATCTAGCTTATTACAATGTGATAAATGCCACAGAAAAAAGCACCCACATAAATCACATTGTAGTGGCAGAGCTTCACTTTGACTTGCAGCATCTGGAAGCAAACTTGTAAGGAGAGAGACTGACCAGTACATGGAGTGTTCCCCAGTCAGGCCCACTGCTCTGATTTACTGGGGAAGCCTGGGCTCAGGATCAACTGCTGAGATCCAAAATGTTAAGATCCAGGAATGAAACCAGTATACCAAAAAAAAATCTATGCCAATCTTCCAAATTTAAATCAAATGTTAGGTTTTGTGATTTAGGGGCAGTCTCCAATTAGAATGTCCCTTCAGGTCCTCAAAGAATACCAATTTTGATTCCATTTCACCTATACTAAGTCACACTGGGATGTGCTTATTTCAATTTTATATTTCCCTTAAAAACTAAAATTTCAAGTTAACTGGTGCAACATCTAACAGAAAACAAGTTTGATAAAGAATCATGGAAGAAAACGTTTACGTTACTTTATGTCTGAGCTTTTCAGTTCAAAGAATGTCTTCAGGATGTGGAAATGAGGTGGTCTCAGATCCCCAAGAACAGTTGGAACCAGCTTTATGGGGATTTTACAACCTAGGTTGTAAAGAAGGGGCAAAGGATCCTTCCTCTCTAATTGTCTTTGGAAGTGACTTTTCAAACTGGCAAAAAGGGGAAAGAGAATACAAAGTCATCTCTAAGTTCAAGAGTTCGACCTCTTCATTAGAACCCAGATACCCTGGCTGGGTGCAGTGGCTCACACCTGTAATCCCAGCACTTTGGGAGGCTGAGGCAAGTGGATCACCTGAGGTCGGGAGTTTGAGACCAGCCTGACCAACATGGAGCAACCCCATCTCTACTAAACAATACAAAATTAGCCGGGTATGGTGGCACATGACTGTAATCCCAGCTACTTGGGAGGCTGAGGCAGGAGAATCACTTGAACCTGGGAGGTGGAGGTTGCCGTGAGCTGAGATCGTGCCACTGCACTCCAGCATGGGCAACAAGAGCGAAACTCCATCTCAAAACAAAACAAACAAACAAAAAGAACCCAGATACGTGAGACCATCTTGCTAACAAAGACAGAAACCCATAGTAGTGTTGAGTGATTCAGAATCACAGCTCTTACATAATGGTCTGCTAATCAGGTTATGCAAGGCCTTGAAAAAATACAGATTTTTGCCTCCCCACAACCCCTCTTCTAGGATTCTGAGTCTGTGAAAGAGAAGGAAGGTCTAGGAGCCTGTTTTATGAGCTTCTGTGGTTATCCCAAACAGTTGGTTAGGGACCATTCCTGTGAAGACATCAGCAATTAAACCCAATTTGCTAAATTCATCTTTCAGGCCAAGGGGAGAAAGAGTGGGTCTTCTCTGGTACTCTTAGAATAATGGCTTGTAACTTGTCTTAGGTCATGGTGTTGAGAACAGATAACCACTCTGGACTTAAGGGGTACAAGAACCTGGGGTGTACACATAGACCCCAGACTAAGAAAAACTTGGTCTGAGTGTCTCTTTGGGTATGCAGAGAGCAACAGTCTGTACATGAGGAAGGTGGCAGAAGCCACCAAATCCTGGTGGGGCAATGGCGGTGCACCTTGGCAGGCAGGGGTGGAGGGGTGCGGGAGACTTTTGGAGAGACAAGAAAGAGGGAAGTCTGAGAAGCCTCTGTGGTTTTGGCTGGCAGGGACTTGTCAGTGGGTCCCCAACCAAGCTCTGGCCCTGGGTGACCCTCACCTGCTAGACAGGGCTCTCTGATCAGGGCTGGGCAGCTCTGAGGCAGGGTAGCTCCTTGGTGAAAAATAAAACCAAGGATCTAGGACAGGGTAGAGAACTGGAATGAAAAGTGATGATGCCTTTCGGAGCAGTACAGAATTATTCTTATATCATAAATATGTTGGTGTGAACATACTTGCTCATTTAGCCAAAACAATGGCTCCAGTAACTTGGAATGGTATAAAAAGTCATGACATACCCAAGGTATGGCACTGTGGACAAGACTCACCAAAAGAAACAGCTCACAGGCTGGTTCTTTCTGATCCTCCTGCTTAACTGAGGACTGAACAGCTTCCTGGTTATGCTAAAGATGTTTAAATTAAGGACTTTCCACAGATAATTTGGCGGCATATGGTTTCATATGTTTCTTTGAGTACTGATCAGCAGAGTTAGACTCTCTCAAATGTAAGCTTCACATTCCCATTATTATAACAGCTGATTTTTATGGCACACACACAAGTCAAACCCTAAATAGCACACATAAATGCTCATTTAAATAACTTTAAAACTGAATAAAAATGTATCTATATTTAAACAATACAGGATGTGTCTAGAAAAAAATATGACACTTAAAGTTAGGGATATAATCCCATCTGATGAAATAAACTAGCTCTCACATTTAAAACAGCCAATAAATTACTCTTTTCATATCTGCAGAAAAATGCAAAATCACAAACAAGATAATAAAGCAAAAAGACAAATAATGAACTTTCTGAAAATTTTTAAAAGGAACATGATTTACATAAAAAAGAGAACATGAATAGAGACAAAATAGTTCCATGAACCAATCACAGGTGTGGGGAAGTGAAACTATAATTCCTCATAGATGGAGAGATGGGTGATGTGACAACTGTCGAGACAGAGGCTCAAGTGAGACAGTGCCCTGGAAACAGACTGCAGGCAGAGTAAAGAGGAGAAGGGCATCTTATAACCTGATGGGGGATTTGCCAAGAGGCTCTGACCAAGAAGCACACTTACATCTTGAATGGAAGTTCCCTAATTCAGAATTTAAAAGCCCTCATCACATGACGCCTAATCCCAGCACATCTGGGCCTTACCCACTATGGCTTAAAATTCCCACAGGAGAACAAAAAGGAGACAGAAACTAGGTCTGCGGGCAAGTCTCAGCTGCCTAGCCTGTAATTCTCCAGCTCTTAAGGGAAAAGGCGGGAGCACCTTAGTTGCAGGGACCAAGGACCCACGTATTAGAAAGCACCCATTTCCCAGCTTTAAGGCTATCTGCAGGACAGTGTCCTGCTATGCTGTGTCTCTGTAGACATGAGACTGTTCAGAAGTGTGCTGCTTCATGCCAATGTCCTACCCTGAAGGGTCCCGTCCAAACTACCCCGACTCAGCCCACCAGAAGTCCAGGAACAGGGTCCCACTCTCTAACTGTGTTACCAAGTCCCAAGGCAACATTCCTCTGCTGGATAAGAGAGTGCCCAGCCAATGCCAACCAGTTTTTAAGACATGTCCACTGGATGAGAGCCAATATCTCTCATCCAGCTGTGTCCCTGCACAATTCCCCTTTCCCTTTCATTCTACCAATTCCTAATGCCATAGACAATCACACCAGAAGGGTATCTGCAACCTGACCTCCTTCAGGTTCTCAGATTGCTTTACAAACCTGAAAAGCCCAGGAGCCCAACCCTTATAGCCATGGTAATGTGTCCCAGGAGCACCCTGAGATTCTGACTGGCAGAGATACAGAATCACACACAGGCTCCAGTTACATGGAAAGTCAACCAGAGAGTCTACTCTCACTGCCCAATGCTCCAGGAACTGGGATGCCCCTGCTCCACCTGGCAGCCCTCCCTGCAGTCTGCATGGGAGAGGAGGGCATGGAGTCAGAGACACAGACAAACGGAAGCAGCACAGAGTGAAGAGAAGGCAGCATGGAGGAAGCATGGATGCATACGCACGTGTGGTCAGGTGAGGATGGCATGCAGCGGAGGGCATGGTGGAGGGACATGGCGAGGAGGGGACATCACAGAAGGGGTCTTCTGGTCTGATCCAGTAGGCATGGTTGTCCCGGTTACCTTTCTTGCTGGTATAGCTTCCTGCACAGGGGAAGACGTCCTCACAGCCCTCCCCATGCAGCCGCTCCTTCTGCAACAGCTTGTCCACACGCTGAATGATGCACTCCAGGCTCTTGTCCACATTCAGCCAGACTTTCTCCTTCCAAATCAAAGAGGCCTGTGTGGGTCACCTCTCTCAAACAGAAACACAAACAGAACACAAACCAAATCGCCCCCCATGGATCCCCTGTCCTAGGCTTCTACACTTATTAAAATATCTTAAAGTTTAGAAATATAAAGATGATTCCTAATTCCCCATTAAAATTTTATTTGCTTTTCAATGATGAATCAATGTCCTGCGGCCACTGTTTTTAGAGTTTGGCGGATGTTTGCTAGTGACTCTTCTGGAGGCCAGGTGTGCCTCCAGCGCTGCCTGAAGGGCACTGCAGACCTCCTACAACTATCACATGCAGACAGGATGGAGGCCTCCCTTTTGATGGAAGGGAATGGAAATTTGGGATAGGAGAGGTTGGGAGGAGGTGAGGGAGGTCTGGGAATGATTTGCAGAAACACACACAGCCTACAGGAAGGCACTTTGCTGCTGATTAATAGTTCAATACTTGCAGGACAATGCCTCTAAGCAGTAGTCCCAATAAATGGCAAAAACAAGTTGTACAATGTGTCACTCCCTCAAGAAACACAGATCCTTCTCCCAGTGCCAATTCTGTGAGGAACAATTATGTGATGTAATGTCAGGGCAAGCAGCTCCAAAATCCACACCTACTTGCCCCAGCACCAAGTTCCCACATCCCCAAATACACATAGCCCTGGGAAATCTAACAGCACACAGAGCACTGAGGAAGCAAGAGAGGGCTGACTGCTCTCAAGCACTCCAAGGCCACAGAAGGCACAGGCAGCAGGGGAAGGAGAGAAGACCTCCAACAGGGCAAAGGCTCAGGAGGAAAACCCACTTCTCTTTCTCTCCATCCAGGTCTGAGGCTGGCCCTGCCTCCAGCACAGGCCTGCCACTATCTGGACACAAGGGTTTGAAAATAGTCTCCCTCCCTGCATCATGAGCCAAGGAGCCATCCAGGAAGGAAACCTGGGGCTTGTTCACAGCAGCCAAACCTTGAGGCACCTTGAAGAGGCAGAGACTGGCAACAGTCTTTGTGGTTTCCAGCCCAAGTCCAGCAGTCGGATGACAGCCACAGCAGCAGACTCACCCACTCCTCCTCGTGCCAGTCCACCTGCAGGGAAGATCGGCTGTTTCTCCCCGTCCACCGGGCCATGAGGGTGTCCTGGTCATTTCTAAGCATCACCTGCTCCTCCTCAGTCGAGGTGGGGGAGGCCTTGGAGGCAATGTAGTCAGGCCGCGCGGCATTCAGCCCATGGATGGAGTTGGCCAGCAGCTTGCAGTCGCAGACCGTGACCAGCTGCCGTGTCTGCAGGTGTACATAAACCAAGGCTGCTGAGTCCAGGCCAGGGGCTGGGGAGGCCCCTGCCTTATCTCAGAAATGGAGAATGGGCCTAAGGCCCAGCAATGCATCCCTCTGCCTTTCTCCATAGGGCAAAGCAACTGAAGGGCTGCATCCCTCAGGATGTCTAAATACAAAGACTACCATGTGGCCTGCTTGGGCTGAATCTTAGCAAGAATTTCCCACCAAGGAAGAGGAGAGGAGGCTGAGAAATCTCTGATATCCTCTGATCCCTGCCTGCCTCTGACCTGTGATTGCTAGGGAAGGGGCCTACAACAGAGACAGCTCACTGCCCCAGCCTTGACAGACTTCCTGGCCTGTCCTCCATCTTCCAGCGGGTAAGTGTCCAGGGTTCAGACCTTACTTTGGTTCAACTGTGGAAGTCTTATCTTTTGCTCCTCAGGATCTAATACCTCAAGTTCTGGGCTCTGGGTAGCTGGATTCATGGCACATGTTTGGTTTTGGAGAATTCTGCATGCAACACAGGATCTGTGGTTCATAATGTTACTGCTGACAACTACATCTTTCCTTTTCAGTAGATCCAATCCCCACCTCTCACTCTTTATGCTCTCTGTCCACCAGGCCATGATGGTGTCCTGATCATTTATGCTGTGTGAACATTTTATGCTGTATGAACACATGTGAAGGATATAACAATTTCTGATCAAGAACAGCAGCTCAACAGCAAAGTGTCAGTGGGGAGGTGTAGTAGGAATCTGTGTGTGTGTGTGTGTGTGAGCGTGTGTGTGTGCACTGAGAGGGAGACTGAGTAATGGGAAAAAGCATTATCCATCAAAAGGATCTGATACAGCTATTCCTCAGTATGAATTAATACTTATATTTTTTAAAATCAGGATCAAGTAATGGCTAAGTAGAAGCTGGTTTACTGACTATACATAAGCAAGTAAAATTATACTGTTCTTATCTTATGTCTGTATGATAGCTCAGTTTCTGTTTTCAAATTCAACAATAGAACTGTGGCAAAAAAAAAAAAATGCTGGTGAGGCTGTTATTGAGAAAGCAGTGGAACTGTATCAGCCCCAACAAAATGAGCCCCATGGACTTGCTGAAGGACACATGTACCTGAAGCTGCACCTAAGAGTCATGAACCCTGGGCTCTGCCCTTGGCCTGTCCAGCTCTGTGGACAAATCATGAAACCTTCCTGGGCCTTTGTGGGAAATGGACGTAAGGTAGACCTTCAAAGTCATCCCAATGTCACTCTCTTTGTGGACCACCTTAGATACACCTGGGCTGCCCAGTGGCTTCCAGAAACTCAAGGAAACTCCCCAGTCCACATGCAGCAGGGCACCCCTCCTACCTTGTCTGCCAAGATGGCGAGCGTCCTCTCAAGGCCAGTGGCAGACCTGTCCTTGGCTGCCCTTGAGAGCCGCTCTGCGTAGTAACTAACTTGGGTTTTCAGGGTGTTGATCTGGGCAATGATCTCCTTGGCTCTCACGACGTCCTGTGGTATGTAGATTATGGACTGGCAGCCAGATGATGTACTGAAAAGAGTAAGAACAGATTCTAAGGGATTCTCCAGAATCTGAAAAGGACGACAGCATCATCCCAACCCCAGCCACAATTAACCCTAAGATGAAGTGTTCTGTGACTCAGGGATGTTCTAGGCTACTCTAGTTGTTGATAAGCAAAGTATATCTTAGGAGATTCTTTCTGGCTATATGGCAGAAGCTTGAAATATTAAACTATGACTCAGTCTTTTAGCTGTATTTGCATGTACCTGTATTTTTACTTGTGTATTTAAATGTGTGAACAGGTATTGAACAATCATATCTCATAATCACCCAAATGATCATAAGCTTTCACCTCAGAACCTCATCTATTAACTTATGAGCAGTACTTAAGTGGAGACATGGAGGCCCTTTACAGAAGGGGTGAGGTTATCACAGTGTAGCAGAGACTGCAGTGGGTGTTGGACTTTCTCCCCAAACAACCAAAACTTATTTTTTCATTTGGTCAATCAGGAATTCAAGCCCCTTGTGAACACACCCACAGTTGTTCTTCCTCTCACTTCTGACCCCAGTAGTCCCTAGAAAATTGGGTTTCCTTTCCCTTTCCTTCACTCTAGGACTTCCCTACTTTGAAAAATAATCATCAAATGAAGAGAAAGTGGAGAACGTGGCAAGCCAGAGGTGAAGCCAGACTCCTCAGTGGCTTTGAAACCTTCGCTCTCCCTCCTTCCCACCTCTTCACCACCAAGCAGCATGTGTGTCTAGGGATCTGATGCCAAGTCTACAGCCCAGCCCCTCCCAGAACAATCAGGAGGCACTGAAGGACCAACTTCAAGTCCCCCTGCTGCAGGGGCTGACCAGCGTGTTGGGTCCAGCTAAATAGTGATGATAAATTGCATGTCTCTTAGCCAGGATCCCAATCAATCCAATATTATAAAATTATTTTTCAGACCATCTGAGGAAGCTGAAGAAAGCAGGAAGAAGTACAAGCCACCAATGCAGAGGTCTCCTCCTAAAATTTGAAGCTGTGGGCTCTGGCTGGAATGGGTGTCCCTTCACTCATGGGATGAGGGGTCCTGACTGGTCCCTAAAGGGCTGCCCTTTGAATTCTGGGGAAGAGCAAGAAAGAGGAGTGAGGTCACCTCTCACCACACCCTCCATCACTTCCCCTGGAGATGAGGGTCACCTTAGTCAGGGCTGAGAACCTTCCCCATTGGCCCCTCTCCAGGGAAGTCCCAAAGTGGGTCATCAAGAAACCACTATTGCCCCTTCCCTTGCTGGATTATGGGGCAAACATGCAAAAACCGAAAACCAAAGCACCCCAGAAAGATAACACCACCACAACAGGCTCACACGCCACAATAAAAAACAATGGATGTCCCAGAAGCCCATGCAGCAGACCGCAATCAAGCCCGCGGGCACAACAGGAGTCATTCCACAGCATGATATACACACGACTACTTTCCAATCTGCAATCACTCTTCCAAATGAATAGCTGCCTTCTAAGATCATTTCATCTTAAAAATACAACCTCAAAATAGGATTTTAAAAAATCAATTTGGCCAAGCATGGTGGCCTATAATCCCAGCACTTTGGTAGGCCAAGGTGGGAGGACTGTTTGAGTCCGGGAGTTCAAGACCAGCCTGGGCAACATAGTGAGACCCTGTCTTTACAAAAAATGTAAAAATTAGCCAGGCATGGTAGCTTGTACTTGTGGTTCCAGTTACTTAGGAGGCTGAGGCAGGAGGGTCAACTGAGCCCAGGAGTTTGAGGCTGCAGTGAGTTATGATGGTGCCAGTGTACTCCAGCCTTGGTGACAGGGCAAGACTCAGGCTCCAAAAAAAGTGGGGAGTGGGGGAAGAATCTTCCCAGTCCCCCAATATTTAGAGAACATATGTAAAATGTGCTGTATGTAGATCTACTACTGTGTAAAAAGGTGACTGTGTATTCTTCAACAAATATATACCCTCTGCCCAGGCCAAGAGAAAAGCACCACCCTATACTTGCCCTGTGTTCTCATAAGTCATGTTTAATGATGGTACCTGGGACTCATGCATGGGACATACATGGCAGGGGCAAGAAAAGGCAAATTTCAAAGAGGTGGTGTTTAGGATGAGGAGGAAAATACAAGCATGTGTGCTCAACTACCTAGTTTTAAAAACCAGGAGGCCATATGAAGGCGATAGGATGGAGGTGTAGACATGAAGCCCAGGGGCAGCCCCAAAAGGCAGTGTCCTAGGTATGGCCCTTGGACTTTGCATTAGGTCCCTACCCCAGACCTGGACCTACCCAGAACTGCGGTCATGGGCTAAACTGAAGATGCCACAAGAGTATAAGAGTGGTGTCTTGTAGCACTGGCCAGGAACTGCTGGTAACTGCTGAGCAACAGTCACTCTGAATATTAGAAGAGCAGGATCACCTCTGCAGAGGCTGAGCTCCCTGAAGCTGGGTTCTGTAAGGGCAGGAGGATTGGGAGGCTGGGTCCTCTCCGCCTGGGATTTAGCCCCTCACAGTCTCCAGGCAGGGACCCTCCTTCTGCTTATAACCCTCTGCACTCCATTTCCTCCCCGCTTCAGGGACAGTCTTGTATATGGGGAGCAGGGAGCAGACGGGGAAGGGGTAACCAGGCCCGGATTGGGCTATGGAGGGTCCTCAGAGGGAACTCAGGAACTAAGAAAAGTTCCCCAGGAAGAAGAGTCAACCCGAAACACCTGAGTTGGGATTTACCAAGGAGCAGGCCTTGGGGGCAGCTGGGCCTTTGGCTCTCCCCTCCCATTCCCCTTCCTCTGCACCCCTAGACTCAACCCCCAAGTACTTTATTTGTCTTGTTATGGGAAAGATCAGGCCTTGAAAGAGGCCCCAGTAGAGAAAGTCAGGGAGGGGAGGCTGAGAGACCACTTCCACAGAAGTAGCCTGGGTCTCCTCCATTAGAGAGGCAGGTGCAGCAGCAGCAACCATCCCTAGATGCCCTCCTCCCTCCCTTATACCTCAAGTACCCCCAGGGAAAAGGACCCCCAGGGGGAATCTGAGATGCCTCAGCCCCATGGGTCTCAGGCTCTGAGGTAGCAGCATTTCTGGAGGGGCTAAAGGTGCTTCTGAATAAAGCACCACTGTAGAGCCCATGTTATGGGCCTGGGGCAGCAGCAAGGAAGCCCAGGCAGCAGACACCGCAGTTTCTAACTGCCATCTAATTATCTGATGGAAAAAGTCACTCAGTTGTATTAAATGTTGGTTTGCACCCACCCTGAGGGATAAAACTTACCCCAGTAACAGTGTTATTAAAATCTGCACAAATTAACGAGTATCATGAAGATGTAGGCTGGCTTCATTCATACCAGAGGTAATAGTGAAGTGAAAACTGGAAGGCCACAAGATTCCTGTATAAGAACACAGAGCCGGGCGCGGTGGCTCACGCCTGTAATCCCAGCACTTTGGGAGGCTGAGGCGGGTGGATCACGAGGTCAAGAGATCGAGACCATCCTGGTCAACATGGTGAAACCCCGTCTCTACTAAAAATACAAAAAATTAGCTGGGCATGGTGGTGCGTGCCTGTAATCCCAGCTACTCAGGAGGCTGAGGCAGGAGAATTGCCTGAACCCAGGAGGCAGAGGCTGCGGTGAACCGAGATCGCGCCATTGCACTCCAGCCTGGGTAACAAGAGCAAAACTCTGTCTCAAAAAAAAAAAAAAAGAAGACAGAAAGGAGTTCCCAGCTGCACCCAGAGGCTGACATGAGAACCCAGCACCCAGTGGCTTCCTGGGTCGGGCCCTTCCTCTTCCTGAGAGAAAGAGAACTAGGTCCTTTCTCAGAGTGAGCACAGCAACACCCAGCTGCCAAGTTTTAAAGGTAAAACAGCAGACTGGAGATTGGCTATTCATTATTAAAGAACATTGCAGTTGGAAGAGAGAACTGTCTATGAGGTGTGTAACTAGGAACCATGGCAGCACCGTGGGGGAAGCCGGCACGAGGCGGGGTGGGGATGGCACAAGCTTTCTCTGCATGAGGGTGAGACCCAAACAGACACTCTCTCCACAGACAGAAAACTCACCAACACTCCTCAAAACTGCTAAAGAAAAGAACCAAAATGAAATATTAGCAGTTCGTTAGCAAATACCAAATGCAAAAACAAAAAATTAAAAAGCCATGTTATTTTTTGTCAAAATACTTAACTTTGTTTGTTGAGGTCCCAACTACAGGGATGACTACAATTATGAGCCCAATGTGCTTATTCCTTAGAGCAGCGTCACTACCTGTACTCAAGCGCCAGGGAGACAACCCACCTCAGGCCAAGTTACCTCTACATTTAAAGGAACGTTCAAATCATGAAAAACATATCTATAAGCGTCTTGATGGCATTAGTAGGAAATCAAATAGAAACTTATATATTTGAAAAATACTAAAGAGGTATTAAGAAATAAATTCTAAAGTTAACATGCAGAGTTATCAGGAATCAACACTCCAAGCCCCCTGGGAAAAAGACATCCAGGAGGCCCCCTTCTTGACTGGCCACACAGAGTGACTGTGCGTCCTCCTTCAGGGCCCCAAGCCATCTCAAGCTGCACGCTCACACTCTCCACAGGGCAACATGCAATGGAGCAACAGACACGCTTTCTGGCTGGCTGTGCAGAGCTGTGGTGGGCACAGGAAGCTGCATCTTATTCCTATTTCCCAAAGGGACACTGGAGTCAGCGAATCCTAAGGCAGGTCTGGTTACCTGGTTTGTCTGCTTAGGGAAGTGCCCTTGGGAATGAATCAGGCTCAAGTAGGTTGTCTGGGGGCCTGAATTCCCCTTCCCCGTTTATCCTCCCATATCCAGGACTGACTAGGCTCTGGGCTGGCC
Organism: Aotus nancymaae; assembly: GCF_030222135.1. Lineage (NCBI taxonomy): Eukaryota > Metazoa > Chordata > Mammalia > Primates > Aotidae > Aotus > Aotus nancymaae. The sequence goes on along the minus strand of NW_026988546.1, from coordinate 2,621,621 downwards.
CCAAGTAGCCTGTACACATATCGGAATGGTGACTTCTCACAGGGCATGCTCTTCTGTTCCCTGTTAAGCCATCCAGCCTTGTCCATCATCAGTGATGCCCCTAGCTGCTTCTCTGACCCACTCAGCCACTGATCTGACCTTTCGCCTCCTTCCTGCTCCAGTCCAGAGTCAGTTTTCTCAAATCAGGTCCTGACTCCCAGCCACAGCAGCATAGTCAGGTGCCAACCACCAGCTCCATGGCATGAACCAGAGCTCTTGGCCTGACCATCCACAGGATTCTCATGATGCTCCCTGGGCCTTTGCTCACCTTCCCTCAAGCTGTTCCATGCTTGCTTGCTGAGTCTGACCCTCCCCTCCCCAGCCCACATGCTGCAAAGGCTGTCGAGGGATGTCTCTACTTGTTCCTTCCTACCTCAGACATCACTCTGCAGTCCCACCTCTTCTCCTGGCCCTTCTGATGAACTGCCTGCTCTTAACTCATTCCATCCTGTCAGAACCCTGCTCTAGCACTGTCTTCCTCTCATTCACCTTACCTCACCCACTTCTGTCTTTCCTATAAGCCCAAACACATGCTAAGTCATAATTATTCTCCCTAAACCAGAGACCTCATGCTACTTCCTCTATTCTGCAGTCACAGTCCAAGGACCTTATTGGTCATCTAGACTCATCACCCCCACTTCCTGAGTCAATGAAATCTTCACAGGTGATGCTCTGGAAGATCATCAATGCCTCCTGCACATCTAACACAACAGCTTGGGTTTATTTTTGGCTCTCTCCCTCCCACCCCTGGGGGCTGGGTGGATGCCTTGCTCCATGTACCCCAGCATCCTCAGCATGCTTATTTAGGGCTTGCTGACTTGTCTACTCCCAAGCAAGGCCCTAAGCCCCTAGAACCAGGCCTAGATCTGCTGGGCGCTGTAGCCCTGGTCACAGAGCAGGCTGGCAGCAAGGCTAGCCCTCTGACTTAGCTCTCCTCCCCTGGCACCATGCACCTGGCCACATTTCACCACATGCACTGCTTCTGCCATGTCTTTGTCTGAAATGACCTTCACTACTCTCACTACCTGGAAATTTCCTGCTCAGGACAGTAGCTCTGTACAGCCACCTGAATCTTTTAAAAACTGGGAATGTTTATCAATGCTGTCTTCTAGGAAACAACGTGCTCCAGGCTTGATGCTTCAACTGACTGGCCAGGGACTCTAAAGGACACTGAGCCAGCAGAGTCCACACAGGGTGGCTGCCTGGAGCACCGCTTCTGAGGTGGATCAAACCCACTTCTCATTTTGCAGGACAGGACCATTGATCCAGTGTCCTCATCACCCACCCTCAGTCACACACGCACAGAGCAGCACAGGCTCCATAAGGCAGCTCCTTCCGCCACGCAAAAGCAGGTCAGATGGCTGGATGTTTTAGTGGTCTTATTATGATTTATTTTAAACTGAGAAAAGAAGCATCAGAAAGCTGTACAAGGACCATGAATCCTCTCTGGCTACTTACTGTTTCTTGGTCTCTTCAAATTTGTGCAGCTTTTTGCGGAGACCTCCTGACTTAAAACCTTGGCAGTGTGCTGCTGGCGCCCCGATGGTAACGATGTCGTAGTTCTGATCTGAATGACAGAAAGCTCTCCTCCATTACTCTGGGCTCAGGCCTGTGGACGAGCCAGCTACAGGGATATGTACACAAGTCTGGAGTCCTGCCCCTCCAGCCCACTGCCATACAGTCTTTGGTTCCCCTGATCCCACAGCCCAGGCTGCCCAAGGGTCTGCTGGAGCCCAGTGCCATCACCTCAGCAAAAAGGGGTTCAAAACGTTTCAAGTGGAGCCACATGGGCTGCAGGAAGCCACCCAGCAACTCCTGTTTGCATCCCACCTTGGGAAGAATGGCCAACAGACAATTTTCTGCCATGGAAATACAAAGGGAAGCTGGAGGGAGGAGAGACAAAAGGAAGGGGTGTGGGCTCTTAAGAAAACTGCCTTGTGACAAATCTCTCCTCTGAGCCACCCAGAACACACAGGGAAATTGGCAGACGTGGGGCACTCAGAGACCAAGTACCCAGAGAGAAAAGCAGCAAAATGTGATTCAGCAAGAGGGGGCAGAAAAAGAGGTACCTGATCCTCCATCGTCTTGAACTCTCATCCTTTGTATGTGCAAGTTTGTGGGAACAAATTCTAATTTTTTATCTGCTTTCAAACTGCTTGCTTTAAATGAGGGCCCTAAGAAATGGAATAGAAGAAGATAAAGGCCATCAGCATGCATGCTGCATTCAGGAGTTGCAAGCAGAAAATGGAATTCAGAGGATGCTGTGCATATAAGTAGGTATGTATCGGCAGTGACCTAGAAGGTTCTAAGTTGCCATAAGCACATTTCATTTCCATGTGGCAGATGGGTGAGATGTCAAGGGCAGCCCACTGGCCAGGAAGCTGGTTCTGGGTGTTCAGGTGGTGAATGGTGCCAGGGAGAACCAACTTCAAAAGGCTATGGTAACAATGCTCTGCCTTCAGTGACTCAGCTCTCTACTGAGAGATCTGACACAAAAAATGTGATTCTGTGCAGCACAATGTCAGCATTACCATAATAAGCAAAGGGGTCCATGCCAGAGACTGCCTGCTCTGACTCCAGAGACTGCCATCGTCAAAGAACTAAGAATTTAGTTTGGCTAGTGCAATACATCTCAACTCCTGAAAGTGATCAAGAGGGCTTCTCATACCCACAGGCCCATCAAGACGAACAAATGCAATACAGCATTGATTCCAGCCTTCTGACACACAAACTTCAATATGTTTCCCTGTTAACACTTGGTTGGTTAAGGAGGCTGGACACCATTTTATAACAAATATCCACAATCTTGTTTCTATATTCAGAATCTATAACTAAATTAAATGGAGAATCACATGCCTACAAAATAAAGGGATTATGAATTAAACTGAAAACAAGAAGAGTGGAAGAAATAAAGATTTTATCTAGTGAAAACCATCAACTAATACAGCTAGCATATGAATCGCAGACCAGCCACTGTGTGTCTCCAGTTTGCCACAGGAGATGTTTTCTATGGCCTGATACCTAGGGTGCAGTCCAGAGACTGCAACATGAGCATCCGAGAGCCTGTGAGAAGTGCACAATCCCAAACTGCCAATTTAACACAATTCTCAAGGGATCCGGGTGCACACTGACATCTGAGAAGCTCTGCTCTAGAAAACTCAAGGTTGTGTGGGTTTCATACTTTCCCAGGTAAGAGCCATCAAGCATGGGTGAGTCCCTCAGTTCCTTCCTGGGCAAATGCTGCCGTTTCTCCTAGTCAGACCCTCTCTTCAGACTCACATCAAGCCTAGGCAACACCGCCTTGTCAGTCCTGCATTTGGCTTCTTCTCTTCCAAGTTCATAGACAGGTTCATATGTTCTGTGTCAAAACCAGATTAAGGGCTTATGGTTGTCCTTAAACCCTGAAATTCCATTATGTAGAGGAATCAAAGGGAAGAATCCAAAAATTGAGAATAATTCCAAATGCTAAAGCAATATATAGAGTAATGAAAAACCAAAAAATTCATTCCACTTGGAATAAAAAAGGAACAAGAACAGATTTCTGAATCTGCCCTGAGAGCATTTTGAAAATCAAATGGCAGCTTTCAAGAAGAAACGGTGAGGTGTTCATTCACATTCCACTGTTTTTTGAGCCTTAAAATACAGAGTTCCCCCTTGATGATTTATATGTTTAATAAAAGTTATCATTTACTCTTTAAGCTGGGAAATCTTGAAAACTGCTTTGTTTCAAGGTGAGGGCCTACATCCTTTTGGTCACTGTACTGACATTAGTTCAAGATGAAGAAATAACATGAACCAGCAATAGCCCGTGATTTCACCTCCCCTAGATTTCATTCTACAGTGGCTGTTTTGGTAGATGACACCACAGGGGTCTCTTCACTGCAATTCACAGATTTGTCTTTTTAATTAAGATCAGAAAAACCCATATTTGAAAGAATTCACACCTACATGAGAAGTTATTTTTAAAAATCCATTAAAGTGTCTGTCAGTGGGAATGTGTAAGTGACCCTGTGTTCCAGATCTCTGGCCGGGAAAGCAGAGTGAGTAAGTGAGTGCGTGTGGTGATGGGATGGGGATGCACCCACCTTTGTACTGATGGAGGTCGGTCAGGTTCTCCTGGTATGTGAGGATGATGGTCTGGTACTGGGTAACAATTTGGCGCCGGAGGCTCTCCCAGCAAGGTGACAGTTCCCCCAGCTCCTCCAGCTCACACACTCTGCAAGCAAGACAGAGATGCATCAGGCTGTGGGCTAACTGGTTTCCCTGGAGAGCCCCAAGAGGCCTACCCAGGACAACAGCATTTGCATGGGAAGTATCACAGATGCCCAGGGTGGGCCAGGACAATGGTTACACTGGCCATCTAAAGAGAAACTGGGTGGGAGGGGAGGACAGACAGCTACATGAAAGGCAGACCACTGACCACGCGAAAGTGTGTCTAGAGAAGCTTTTCACAGGAACTCAGTCGAATGTTTAAGGGAGACTATGTGGAGGTGGGGACAAGGTGACAGGCTGCTGGTGAGATTTGCCCTGGCACTCTGGAGACCTGCAGGTGACCTCAAGCACAGGCTCAAACCACAGACCACCTGAGTCTGGGCTAAACAATGTGTGATCCTCCCAGAACAGAGAGGACTGCAGGCTTGAGAGTAACTGGCCTGGGCCACTTCCCCTAGGAGGCTATCAGGACAGCATTTCTCATGGCCTCCCAGGTTGTCCTGAGGTGTGGGCCCTCTGCCCTCCTCCTGAGAAAGGAGCTATAGAATCTAAAACCACTCAGCTGTAGCCTAGTGGTGGCACCTCAGCAGCGGAGTCCCACAAATCGTGCTGCAATCACAAGCCCTTCTGTCTCACTGCTGTCCTTTTTGGGTATGGGACAAGGACTATGGGAGCTGGCACCTCTGGCTATTCTTCCTTCCATGTCTATGTAAGAGAGGAGCTGTCTGAACCTAAAAGTGGCCCGCTGTGTCATTGTGGATGAAATCAGGCCTGATCTTGTCTTTATGTGTGTGTGTGACAGAGGCACAAGGTAACAGAAGGGGGAAGAGGTAAGAGGAGGGAGAAGAGAAGAAAAAGAGGAACTGTTAACTCAAAAAAAAAAAAAAGCTGTATAAAAACTGAAATATAAATTCCTTAGCTCAGCAATGAAGAATAGCTACACAATCATAACAGTGAAATCACAAGACGGATTTAAAAACAAAAAGGATAACCAAATTAGGAAAATGGGGACTGGGAAGGTATAAAAGGCCAAACCCTCAGCATAGAAAATTGGTAGCTAATCCCTGAAACTGATTAATGAAGAGAACTTTTTACATATATATTTAGAAATGTATCAGTAAACACTAAAACTCTCAAAAAGTGATTGTTTCTGGGAAGTGGATCAGAAAGTAAAGCCCCAAGAGTTATGTTTTTAGTTAAAAACCTTTCAGCGCTATTTGGTTTTTTTATACTGCACTCATGTTTTCCTTTGAGAAAGAAGAAAAGCTAAATTTTAGAAAAGTTCTTAGGAAATCTAACTTGTCTAAATTGTTTTAAAAAGCTGTACCATTTAATTATTATTAAAACAGCAAAGGACACCCAGAGCAGGGCTATGTGGTCAGCCGGCCCCATGGCCTCAGGCCACTCTGAGAACAGCAGCTTTGTGTGCCAGGCTGCTGCTAGCTACTCTCTCTAGAATGTGTCTGCCCTGTGTTCATGTGGCTGTTTTCTACGCTTCAGGTGTCAGCTTAATGTCATCATCTCACAGAGGCCAGCCCTGATCACGCTCTTTCTTCTCACAGCTCCCTTTTCACTTCCAGCACACACTGAAGCATCTGGAGTTCCTGTGTGAGGTTCCCAGTTCTGTTTCTGACCAACCCCCACGTAAAGCTCACCAAGAAGCCTCCCACACCGAGAACAGTGCCTGACGTGGTTGTTGCTTTAAAAAAAAAAAAAAAAACCCATGAACTAAAGCACTTGTTAAATGAATCAACTCTTGGCCAGGCACAGTGGTTCATGCCTAGAATCCCAGCTTTTTGGGAGGTCAAGGTGGGAGGATTGCTTGAGGCCAGGAGCTGGGGACCAACCTAGGCAATATACCAAGACCTTGTCTCTACAACAAATGAAAAAATTAGCTGGGCATAGTGGTGTGTGCTTGTAGTTCTATCTGCTCAGGAGGCTCAGGAGGCTAAGGTAAGAGGATGGCTTGAGCCCAGGAGTCTCAGACTGCAGTGAGCTACGATGGTGCCACTGCACTCCAGCCTCGGTGACAAAGCAATACCATCTCAAACAAAAAAAAAAAATGAAAAAAACCCTTTAAAATTATAACATACCATGTAATGGGAAACTGAAACATGAAAACTGAAGATATATGGAAAAGTAGATTGTCACTATGTAAATATAGACAAATATGGGCAAAGCTGAAAGAAAATTTTTTAAATTAACTATTAAAAATATGTGCATAGAGAAAGCAATTGGCAAAATATTAACAATTGGTGATTTTATATGAAAAGTACATAGGTGCTCACTGCATTATTCTTGACCTTTAAGTTTGATTTTTTTTCCCAGATAAAATATTTAAACAAAATAATTCTTTGAAAACAGCAGGATTCTGGCTGCCTTGCTTTCTTTCATGCTTCTGTTATATTGTGTTTATAATTAACATCATTTTAGGACCAGGAGAAATGACAATCTGAGACTATCCCCAAAGTTCCTGTGTTGGAAATTTCATCCTGAATGCCACAGTTTTGAGAAGTGGGACCTTTAAGAGATGATGAGGTCATGAGGGTAGAGCCCTCATGAAAGTATTGATGTCATTATCACAGGAATGGGTTGGCTATTGCAAGAATGGGTTATAAAAGTGGGATAAAAGTAAGTTTGGCCTTCTCTCAAGAGCTCTCTTGCTGCCTGATGCCTTCCATCACAGGATGATGCAGCATGAAGGCCCTCACAAGATGCCAGCACCATGTTTTTGGATTCCCAGTCTCCAGAACAAATACATTTTTGATCATTATAAGTTACTCAGTCTCTGGCATTCTGTTATAGCAGCATAAAACTAAACAGAGACAAACAGGAGACATAAGCTGCAGGGCCCCTGTTGGGCCTCTCCTCACCTTAGGACTGACAAGATATGCCCTGGGTTGAGAGATACAGAGGCGTTAAGACCCTTATGACCACAGAGCACTGACAGGCCATACTCAGTCTTCTGGAGCCTTTATCTCTATGGCCCTAGCCCAGAAAACTACTGATCTGGGCAGTTAGGATCAAAGAATTACCAGTTATTTCTAACTTTCTGAAGGACTAGTAAGAGGGGAAAGAAAATAAGACAAGGAAGGCTGGGCATGGTGGTTCACTGTAATCCTAGCACTTTGGAAGACTGAGGCAGGTGAATCACCTGAGGTCAGTAGTTCAAGACTAATCTGACCAACATGGTGAAACCCCATCTGTACTAAAAATACAAAAATTAGCTGGGCATGGTGGTACACACCTGTAATCCTAGCTACTTCTGAGGCTGAGGCAGGAGAATTACTTGAACCCAGGAGACGAAGGTTGTAGTGAGCCGAGATCATGCCACTGCACTCTAGCCTGAGCGACAGAGCAAGACTCTGTCTCCAAAAAAAAAAAAAACGGAAAGAAGAGAAGGGAGGAAGTTTTGAGTGCAGGACACACATCTGGGATCAAGTACACTCTCTTATGAAATCCTTCCACAGCAATCCATGATACCAATGAGCAAAGTGAGGCTTAGACAAGCCAAGGCCACAGAGCTGTAGGGAAAGAGGCTGTGTTTGTAGCCCAGTCTATCTGATGCCAGTGCTCTGCCCACTATATCTCAGAAAGGAAGGGGCACATGACATGGGTATGATGAACAGTCAGTCCTTCCATGTGGCCTCACCTGGCTGCATCTTCCTCTAGTAGGAGCTTCACGAACTGCCGGGGCACGTGCAGGGAGAGCACGCTCTCTGCCATCTGCTCCAAGATCCGCAAGTGGTTACCATCAGTGGTTGGAAACCGGTACATGCGGCAGATGGCACCGCCAAACACTGAAGTGGAATGACAGGGGAGACAGGCTGCATGTGAACCAGCTGCAGACCTGCCTCATGGGTTCTCCTCCCCTGGCCCTCAGGGATGCTGACACCTCAAGTCCTCTCACTGTTCGTCTCATGGGAATTAAAACACTTATACTGAAAACCCACCAAGTGGCTAGGCCTAAACATTTCTTCCCAGCAACATATAATCTTCCTCTCCCAGAACATGTAACTAACTCTAAAGCGCAAGCAGCTGGGGGCAGGGAGGCTGTCAGTCACCAACCCCATGTGAAACAGAAAAGAGTGAGATGAAGCAGGAGCACCCACTTCCTTGGAGTGTTACTAACTCTTTTTATTTTTTAATCCTCTTTCAAGGAAAATTATCAATGTTTTTATACTACCTCTTTATATGCTGCAAAAAGAACACAATGATAAGCAGCAGAGAGAGGTGACAATCAGGGTGCATGGCTGGGACAATCGCAGCAGGTGGGGAGCAAAGGGGACTGTGGGCCCAAGTGGACACTTACAAGAGAAACAAGAGTACAAAAGGAGGAAGCTGTTTACCCGATTTCAGCAAAGTGTCCTTTCGCAATGAAGCATATTTGGATCGGATTCCTAATGCCTCTGTCAAGCTCTCATCAACAGGAAGAACCATCTGATAATGTGTAAGGAAAAGCACAAGAAAACCATGAGACTCAGATGACTCCAGAGGATTTGGCAGAAAAAGTGGCCTAAATACATCATAACAGAACTCTTAAGATGAATATCCACCATTAATTCTACAATAAATATGCTGCCCAAACCACAAAGTAATTCACCTCCCAGTGTGTTGAATCACTTCATGCACACACAATTCTCTAGACATGCATGGTTTCTCAGTCACTTCACCTTGTGTTTCAGTGTTCTGATGTACGAAATGAAAGGAAGAGAATAGATGATGCCAAGGGATATTTCCAGAACTAACATTCTGGGGTTATTTTGGGTAAAATGAGACATCTCCATATTGTACAACAATGACTAGTTACCAGTGTTGGGGCTCTGAAATTAGAATTTTTCTTTCAGTGTCTGTGTGAGAGACTGTGCATGAGAGGGAGTGCAGGAGGGTGTAGCTAGAGCTGGGGAGGAGGACTGGGGAAGAGGGGAGGATGAGAAAAGGTGGGGGTGTGTATCAGGCAACTGCAGGGCATGCATGTGTCTGGGAGAAGAGGGTATTAACAAAACAGGACAGATGACCTGGGTCCTAAATGCCTCTTTGCTCGCCCTCCACACCCCCCAAGTTGCCCCCTGACTGCAGTTCTTCCAGCAGAGCTCTTTCCTGCTCCCTCCTGCCCCCTAGAAGTGGGCAGTGTGGCGCCCAGAACAGAGGCAGGCTCCAAGGCAGCAGGGCCTTACAGGCAGAAGCCCTTTTTCCTGCTTCGAGGTATGCCTGGGGAGAACCGGAGTGTCCATGGGGAGCAGCATCAAGCAGCAGGCTCTGCCCTTTGCTGAGCACAGAGGCTAAGTCCAAGACGGCCACATTTTAACTGATGAATTCCCTTACTCTTTCTAAGGGAGAGGAGGAAAGTGGCAAAACTCACCCTCCCATTGACAGTGTCCACAGACCGGGTCACAGGGGGCCGTTGGTCTGACTTCTCCTCCATCTGCCAGCCAATCACAGTGATGTTACCCACACGGTCACTCTCTGCAGACCTGTGATGCACAATGTGCTTTAATGAGTGGTGCTGCAACTGTGCTTCCTTTCTGCTAAAATGCAAAGCCCTAGCCATCCTGAGTCATCAGGGTCCTGGGGGCAGCAGGGCCGAGCTGGCTGACCAGTCACTGTGTGCACAGGGCTCCTCCCAGGTGAGACAGATGAGGAAACCATGAGACACAGTGGAGGGCTGTCTCTGAACGGACAATGTACCATGAAGCGTGGACGTGCTGGTGAAGTTGAAGGGGCCTCCCTGAGGAGAAGTCAATGCTGTTCCCGAGTTGCTGCCAGTGCCTGGGCTCACCCCTGCCCAGAGGGTAAGAGGGACACATGAGGACTAGAGAACACCTTGTTCTGGCACTGGGCCCCTTCAGTTCCTTCCTACCCCACCCTCAGGTTTATATTAGCCCAAGGCCTAGGCCTGGACTCCAAGAAATAGAAACCAGCCAGGGCTTCCTGAAGCCCTTGAATCCTGGTATGACACCTCAGCCTCAGTCAGCTTCACCCTGACGTCCCGAAGGGTGGCTGATGGCGGCCTGGGCTCATGTGATTCATCCAAGGAGCCTGAGGACACCCTGGAACTTCGGGCTTTCTATTTATGAGGTCTCACTTAACCAGGTTCTAAATTTTTGTGTGGTCCTATCTACTGACCGTTTCCTTTGTGACTTCCTAGCCCTGTCTTCATGCCTATAAAGTCCTTCCCTGCGCTATCTGTTCAATCAGCAGTCACCTTTAGCTCCCTTAAAAAGAATGATGTCCATTTTGTACGTTTAACTCTAACCCAACTAAAGTTAACTCTGACACATTATATAACTAAATATTTTCCTTAAAGCCCTTTCCCTCACATGATCCCTCTCATTTTACCTAAGATTTTACCTTTTTCCTACATCAAGTTCTCTATACAAACTAAGGGCTGCTGCAGGGCTCTTAACCTGTCCACTGATGAGACAGCCAACGCCTGCAACACTGTCTTTACTTACAGTAGCTTCAGAATGTCTCAATATTGCAGGAACTTAATTTTTTGTCAAATTTTCCTTGCTATTTTGGATTATTTTCCCAGATCATAGTTTTCCAGTTTTTACATTATTCTGAAAAAAGAACACCATGTCTGAGTCTTGGTGAGAAGTTCCCCTAAGATGATTTGGAAGGATTGACATCCTGATATCTTTCATCTTTCCATCCAGGGATACAGTAGGGGTTTCCCTTTCATTCACTCATTCCTTCCACAAATATTTATTGAGCACCAGGCACTATTCTAGGTGTCTGGGAAATAGCAGTGAAGCAAATCAGACAAAATTCCCTGCTGTCTGGGAGATTATATTCCACTGAGGAGGGGCTAAATAATGGACAAACACACTTAGTATTATGAAGGGTGCTCTCTCAGTATAGGAAGTGAGTCCTTTCCCCATCTGTCCATGGACCTCATCATTCTAGATCCTTTTGAGGGAATAAAATTAAATACCAACCTTAGTGTTAAATGCAACCTATGATGCCTGTCCTGGAGCAGATCTTTGACAATGAACGTTCCAGAGCCCAGTAAATACATCTGAGGAAGAAAAGGTAAGAGACAGCATTGGTGCACCTGCTTTGCTTCTGATGTAATTACCATTGGCCCCGAGAGTCCAGCTGACTGCTTCCCACAGCACCTCTCACCCTCATGTCAGAAGCCCAATGGAAAAGCTTAGAAAGAAATTTCCAAAAAACAAATGCATTTAGACATGAGTTAACTTGTGAGCCAGTAGTGAAGTCAATCTGTGTTCACCTCTCACTCAAGTGATTACTTAATTTTTTCAAAGGGAAGAAAATCCCACAAACTATAACACATTACTTAACTGTTCCCTGAGATCTATCTTTGACATCATACACGGAGAGTTTGACTTGTGTCATCTGATTGATAAGAGAGTCTTGAAAGAAGGCAATACTGCTTAGAAATATAGGATTGTTGGTTCCCTAGAACAGAAAAGGAAATAAACAGAACACAGGGTTGAATTTTTTAAAAATCTAATTGCTTTTGAAATACACCGACATTTTTCTGAATGAGAAACTAACATTCTCACTGACTTGAGTCAATACAAATGCTAAAGGCAGCTTAAATAAATACATAACCACCCCCCGCAAAAAAAACCCTGCTTTTTAAAAGAGAAAAAAGAAGTCTGACACAGACCTTTACAGATCCACATACAATAAATCAACCCACTGCACAAGCTGTACCTGAGGGCTCATTTCACAGGTTTCACACTCAATAGAAGGAATTTTAAAAAACTGAAACAAGTTGGATGTCCACATGCATTCTTAGTTTTATAACTTAAAGTGTAATACGTATTTGGACCTACTACTTTGGGTTATTCCTTTAAGAGGTACAAACATGCAGATGAAAGAGAAAATGAATGGCTTAAATGGTTTATTATGTATTTCTAGAAGCCCATGTTTGGAATAATTATAAGTCTGACTTTTAAAAAGCTATCATTTTTTTTAGGATCAGCTGCTAGTTTTTAGATTATAGGTGACTATTTCCTGGCAGCTCAGCTGTGTCCTCCAGAGCCCCATAAAACCATACTCTCTCTCTCAGGTACCAGATAACTATCACCGTCGCCATTGCTTGGGCCTCTGGCTCCATTCTCTCTCTGCATATCCAGATCCAGGCAGTCAAGCTGACTGGACAGTTCCACCTAGGTGGACTGTTGGGGCCTCACCCAACTCACTTCTCCCTCTACCCATCCTTGGCTAAGGCCATCTCTGACTCCTTTTCCAAGCAGGCTAAAAGCCCAGGTGTTCACTTTCCAAGCAGGCTAAAAGCCCATGCCTTCTTCTCTGTTGTTTTCAGCCACCCCAGTGATCACGAACTCCTCTTGCAAGGTCCACCTCCAGAGTCTATGTCATATGCTCCTTTCTTTCCATACCCACCCCTTCCGACTCCCAGTCCCACAAATGACTGCCCTGTACTCATCTGGTCAGGTGACTCCCCTGCACAGAAGCCTACACTGGCTCACTACCACCTGCTGATAAACTCCATGGCCTGGCCTTCCAGTCTTTCTTTCCTTGCTCTCCTACTTGTGCCTTTCACACACCAACCAGGATACGGTTAGACCCCAAATCTGTATGATGCCTTCCCTATGGTCACACATTTGCATAACCACAACAGAATTTTGGCATGCTCTTCATGTGTGGTCCCCAGACTGGCTACCTGGGCATCACTTGGAAGCTTGCAAGTAATGCAGTCTTGAGCCCCACCCCAGACATACTGAAGCAGAATTCCATGAAGCCCCACCCTAGGAAGCCTGCTCTGAACTCCAGAGCCAGATAGGATCCCAGCCTCTTGGTACTCTCCTCACCTTCCTACTATTCTAACACTTCCCATACTCTGCTGTGCATAGGGGCAGCCATATTCATTTCTGCCTTCCCAACCACCAGTTGGTCAATTCCTCAGGGCAGAGACTGTGTGCCCTGATGGGCTCTGTATCATCCACAATGCCTGACACTATGCTAGATGTGTAGACAGCACTCAACAGACGCTTAGAAAGCAGATTTGTTGACATGAACTTGGAAATGAGTTTCTAAGAGACTGAAAGGGTGGGCTAGCTTCCAAGATGCACAACTGGTGAAAAAGAAGAAATGCAGTTTAAGTTTGATAATTCTTCACTTTACAAATAAAACTCTGCAGAATCTCATGCCAGTAACTCCTACACTTAGTGTTATAACTTATGTAATGTGCTTGATGATCTAAAAGGATTTTACAAAATTCCCTCCATAAATGTGTATTATGTAATTTAGTGGAAAAAGTAAACATATGACACAAAACTCAAAAGGCTGTAAAAACAAAAACCAACAAAAACAGGGGTATGTCTGGACAAGAAGGTGGTTAATAGTTAATACTCTTCTAAGCTTTGATTAATGAGCACAACTCTCCCAAAGCAGCAGCCAATTGGAGGTGACGAGAAGGAATTAGGTCTTACCTCTTACAAGGCAATAAGGCTTACAGGATCATTGTTTAAAAATAAGCTGTCAATAGTTAATCAATAACTATAAAGGATATGGCAAATATAAATGCTACCCAGATGAGTAAATGTGATGAAAAATATCAATGTACTGAAAACCCACGGGAAAATAGCAACAACTCAGGTAAATATGGCTTCAACTACAGCTGCACACATAACTGAACATCACGAGAGACACCACTCGAGCATATCCCACAGCCCCTCAAAGAGGGACCAGCAGCACCCACCTCAATGATTTCCGTCTGTGCATGCTTCGTCCAGAATGCCTGAGGAGGGGTGGTGACACTCACTGCAACAAAACTATTTGGCTTTCGATCTAGCGATGGAGTATGCAGCTCACTGCAAGCTACAGAATCAAGATGGGAAAGAAACAAATCCTTTAAAACTAGATTCTCATCAGTTCTCTGTTCCAAACACACTCAAAGAAAGCAAAAAAAGTAAATGACAATCAAAGAAATGATACGGTCACATCGTCAGTTGTCACAGGGAGATGATTTTTTTAAATCTGTAACAATCCCTTTTCACGCCCCCTCCGTGCCACCCTCCGAGACAGCACTGCCATAACTGCAGTGAATGGCTGTACTGACAGGGGCTTCCCATGTCCATGGAGTGGAACACAAAGCTAGAAATCTCATGTAGGTCCAATCCTTCAAGTCTGACCTCAGTAACTATTCCAACTCTAACCAACTAAGTATAGGAGCCAGAGTCTATGAAATCTAAGACAGAGCTACCTGTGCTTGCATCCTGTGACTGCTGTGGCTGACTCTGAGCATATGGTGTCCCAGGTGTCTTGGCAAGTGGATGGATAGATGTTGTAAGAAAATTAAAATTCTATGGCAAGGTAAACAAAGCTCTTTTTTTAAGAGTAAGCCATTGTTCATTTACAATCAATGATAGACCACATATATGACAGTAGTCTTACAGATTATAATGGAGGTGAAAAATTCCTACTGCCTAGTGATGTCATAGCCATCCTAACATCCCAACACAAACACATTACCTTTCTATGTTTAGATACACACTTACCATTGTGTTACAATTGCCTATAATATTTAGTACAGTAACATGCTGTCCAGGTTGGTAGCCTAGGAGCAACAAGCTATATACTATGTAGTCTAGGTGCTTAGTAAGCTGAACCATCTGGGATCCTGTTAGTAACACTCTGTCATGTTCACACAAGGACGAAATCGCCTAACGACATATTTGACAGAATGTATCCCCAACATTAGCTACACACAACTATACTTAATGTTACCAAACAGTATACTTAAAAATAGTTATAGTAATAAATTTTATGTACATTTTATCACAACTTTAAAATAAAATTTAAAAAATGTGTTAACTCCAATTTAAAAATATATTATTGTGTCCACAACGGGTGAGACAAATGCACAGGAAATTTGGGGAGAGGAGTGATGAGATGAAGGAAGACACTAATAAAAATGAAAGAAAGAACAGGGAGAAAAAAGGAAAGATTAAAAGACAATTAGAAAAATACCAAGAGGGAAGGAAGAGACAGGAATTTGGAAGAGAAGGGGAGAGCAATACCTTGGCATGTTTTGAAGAGAGTTTAGTTGGGAAGATGTCTTTGTCGTATTCATTTCGTGAAAGTTACTGACTATTTCCATCCTTTGAAAGGACCTGTGGTAATCTAACTAACCACTATACACAGCTTGATCTGCTCTTTTGGGTTCTAATTATACTTTTTCTGACTTTAATATTGCCACACCAGCTCTCTTTTGTTAGCATACACATTTGTATGTGCATGTTTTTCTATAGTTGCTGTTCATGCAGCTATAACCCAGATGTTTACCCCAGATCTCATGTCTTTAAATTTTCAATCCCTTCTCTATTGGTGAACATCTATCTGGAATCATCAGCCTTCTACTGAGGAACTTCTATTAGCACTGTTTATACTGTAAATCAGATGTTGACATTCTTGCAGCTTTCAAGGTTTAAAAATGTCTTTATTCCACCTTAATTCTTGAAGGAAATTTTCTCTAAGTAGTCATTTTCTCTAAGCCCTCTAAATATATTGTCTCTAGGCCTCTGTATTTTCTGTTACGAAGTCAGCTGCCAGTCTAGTTGTTGCTACTTAGAGTGTTGTATTTTCTTGCAGCTTCTATAATTTTCCCACTGAGTGTGGCTGGCAGTTTTATTATGATGTGCCTAGTACATTTTCTTTTTATTTATTCTGTGAATTGTTGTATTAGTTTGGGAGAAATGCTCAACTATAAATATTGCTTCTGACCCTTCCTTGTGTTCCTTCTTAAAGATACAAAATAAATGTAATATTATACAAAATAAATGTAATATTAGACCTCTCACTATGATGTTTTTACTTTCCTCTGATATTTTTTCCCATTATTTTCATTGCTCTGGTTTCATTTTGGAGATTTCCTTCTTGAAAACTTTCTTTTAATTCTAGATTATCTATTTGGTTCTTTTTATGGTTTCTAGTTCTCTGAAAATGTTCAATAACGTCTTTATTCTATTTTACCATAGTATTACAGACTGAATACCCAAAAGTTTCTTTAAGTAGGTCTCTCCTCTGACACAAACCCCAAAATTTATGTGTTGAAATCTTATATCCCAATGTGATGGTGTTAGAGGTGGGGACTTTCAGAGGTGATTAGGTCTTGAGGGTAGAGTCTTCATGAATGGGATTAGTGCCTTTAAAAGAAGAGACACAAGAGCTTGCTCCCTCTGCTCTGCTCTCTGCCATGTAAGAATACAGCAAGACTATGTCCATCTGCAAACCAGAAGCTGACCATCATCAGACAACAGATATCCTGGCATCTTAATCTTGCACTTCTCAGGCTCCAGAACTGTAAGCAATAAATTTCTATTTTTTAAGCCACCCAGTCTATAATATTCTGCTACAGCAGCCCATATTAACCAAGTCATATGGTCAATAACAGTTATTTTAGTGTCTGTCTCTTAACTCTAAACAGACCTCTAGGTCTGTTTCTACTGTTTATTGTTTCTGTTCATATTTCTTGTCTCCTCATGTTTCTGAGAATTCATGATTTTACGCTGAACACTGTATTTTAAGAAAAACTGCTTATACAAATTATTTGAGGCCTATGATGCTGCTGCCTTTCTCCAGACAAGATTTGTAACTGCTTCTGCCTGATTCTAAGGAGCACTATCACTCTAAGATACTTTCAGAAACTTTATGGACCTGTAGTCCCTATCAATACCTGCTTCTGGTTCCCCTTACTCTAGAGGTTTAGCCTTTTGGATTCTAGATCAAAGTGAGAAGGGTTTCATCAAGCATCCTCTCCCTTAACAGACTCTAGAAAACAATCCCCTTCACTTCTGCACTGAGAGGCTGTCTAAAGCACTGTGCAGCCTCTGGACCTCTTGGCCTTCCTCTTGGGAACCACTGTAAGCCCTCAAGGGATTAAGTAGGCCTCTGGCTCTCAGATTCTTTACTGTCCTATCAGTTCTCTGGTCGCATGGACCAGACATTTCATTTTTTTTTTTTTTTCATTTTTTCTAGTTGTCCTTAATAGTAGATTTGATTTTTGTTTGTTACTTATCTAGAAAAAGATTTTCTTTCTCCTAGGAATTTATTAGTCTGACAAGGAGATGCCTGGCAGTTGGAACACTCCTGAGTCCTAAGTCCATTCTTCCCTCTGGAAAGAATTCTTCTGTTGCTTCTGGCCTGCTGCTACTCCTCCTCTTTCCTGCTCTTTCTCTGCTTCTAGGTCTCCTATCAATCAAATACTAGAACTCCTGGATCTTGTCATAACTCTTCACTCAACAATCTCTATTTCTTGATATTTTTTCCTTGAACTGTGAGATGGTTCCTTCATTTACCTTCACAAATTTATAACAGTTTTCAGCAGTGTTGCTTTGATTTTTATTATAGGTTTCTTTTCAGATATGATTCAAATACCATAAAGTTCACCCCCTTACAATTCTGTGGTTTTAAGGCATTCAGAGTTGTACAACCATCACCACAAATTCCTTAACATTCTCATCACTCCAAAAGCAACAAATCAAACCCATTGCCCCCATTCATTGGTCCCCCAAGAAACTACTAATCTACTTTCTATCTATGTAGATTTGTCTAGTTCAGATATTTCATATAAGTGGAATCATATAAGAGGTAGCTTTTTGTATCTGGCTTCTTCAATTAGCATATTATAAAGGTTCATCCATACTGCAGCAAATATCTGTACTTCGTTCCTTTTTATTGATGAATAACATTCAATTGTATAAACATACCACATATTGCATATTCATTTTTGAAGGACATTTTGATGCACAGAAAATTCTTAGCTGTCTTTTTCTTTCAGCAATTTGAACGTGTCATTTCACCACCTGTATGACCTCCAAGGTTTCTGATGAAAAATAGCTGTTACTCTTATTGATGTCCCTTATGCATGATAAGTCACTTCTTTCTTGCTGCTTTAAATATTCTGTCTTTGGTTTTCAGTGGTTTGAGTATGATGTATCAAGTGTGGATCTCTTTGAGCTTATCCTACGTGGAGTTCATCGGACTTCCTGGTTATGGAGACTCATGTTTTCCACCAACTATGGGAAATTTTTGGTCATAACTTACTGGAATCTTTTTATCTTCCCCCCTTCTCTATTTAGTCTTCTTCTGGAACTCCTATTATACATATATTGGTGCACCTGATTGTGTCCCACAGGTCTCTGAGGCTCTGTTCATTTTTTTTCATTCTTTTTTCCTTTCTGTTCCTCAGACTGGACAATCGCAATTGACCTGTCTTCAAGTTTGCTGATTCTTTCTTCCGTCTTCTCAAATCTACAGTTGAGTCTCCCTTAATGAATTTTTCATTTCAGTTATTATAATTTTGAACTCCAGAATTTCTATGTAGATCTCTTTATAATAGACTCTTCAAGTCTCTAGTTGGTGAGACATTGTTCTCATACTTTCCTCAGTTCTTTGGACACAGTTTCCTTTAGTTATCTAAACATACTTAAAATAGCTGATTTAAAAATCTTTGTCTACTAAGTCAAACATTTGTGCTTCCTCAGGGATGGCTTCTACTGACTCCATGGGTGTTTCCCTCTGTGTATGAGCCGTACTTTCTTTTTGGCAATGTCTCATACCTTCTTGTTGAAAACTAGACATTTTAAATAACATAATGTGGGATCTCTGGAATTAGATTCTCCTCCTACTTCCCCAGGCGTTGTTGTTGCTGCTTTTTTGTGTGGCTATTTCTTCAGTGCCTTTCCTGATCTAATTCTGTATAGTATTCTTTGTCATGTGTGGCCATTGAAGTGACTGCTTCATTAGATTAGTAGTCAGATAATGATTGCACCAAGATTTCCTTAAACACCAGAATCACAGATCTCTGCTATAGCTTGAGCTAAGAGTCCTTGTGTGTGTGTTGGGGTGCATTTTTAATGTTCTGGCAGAAAGTTTCTAACTCTGTCTTAGCCTTCACTTGCCACTTGCACAGAATCTCAGGGTCAATCTCAGCCACTGCTTAGGGCCTCTCAAGTCTTCTGAGCACGCACACAGGTCTGGACATGTGCACAGCTCTTTACATGCACTGGCCTTTGAGGTTCCCAGGAATATGAAAGAGCTTTTCAGATCTCCCTATAAATATCTCATTCCCCAGCTTTCCCTTTTAAGGTTTTTTGGTTAGCTTTTTGTTTGTTACAACTGTTATTACTATCTCAGGTAGCCGCAATGTGAAAACATGGACACTGATTGTTTTTGACAAACATTCTCAGGGAAAAAGCTGTTCCCAATGATTCTGAGTTAAGTCAAATAAAAGCAGGTACAGGATGTGGGGTTTTCCAGGGAACTGCCAGACAGGCCAAATAATGACAATTCTCTAAGAAAGAGGCTTTTTGTAGAATCTCCAACCCCATTCTGTCCCCTTCAGTGAATTTTAGGCTATTGATTTTCACCATAACATCAGAGCTGGTGGCTTTCAAGTCTACCTGGAGGTAGGGAGACAAAGATAGCAACAGGGCAAGTTAAAACATCATAAAGCTCTCTGTTCTAACTAAGAAGCCATTTGATATGATTTGGATGTTTTGCCCCTTCCAAAGCTCATGTTGAAATGTAATCCCCAATGCTGCAGGTGGGACCTGGTGAGAGGTGTTTGAATCATGGTGGGGCAAATACCTCATGAATGGCTTAGCACCACCCTTTTGTGATGAGTGAGTTCTAGCTCTGAGTTTATGCAAGATCTGATCATTTAAAAGTGTGTGGCACCTCCTCCCTCTCTTGCCATGTGAGATACTGGGTCCTGATTTTCCTTCCACCATAAGTAAAAGCTCCCTCAGGGCTCACTACAAGTTGAAAAGATGCTGCTGCTATGCTTGTATAGCCTACAGAACCATGAGCCAATTAAACCTCTTTTCTTTATAAATTACTTGGCCTCAGGTATTTCTTTATAGCAATGAAAGAACAGACTAACATACCATTTTTCTTAAATAAATGCTCCCCAGAGTGCTGTAAGCCCCTGTTAATTTTCAGAGTTCTGAAACAATTGATTTTGACCATTTTTGCTAGTACACTCACTGCCTTTACAGAAAAGAAGATTTTTGGAAGTCTTCACTCTGCCATATCTGCCTGCATCATTCTTACTGTATTTTTTAAACATTGACTAGTGGTTCAAAATTAAGAAATTGATTTTTATTTCCAAAAATTTTATTTCCAAAAATTAATTTTATTTCCAAAAATTAATTACAGGGTCATCCCTCTGTAATATCTTCTCATATATCTTCATGAATCTTCATTATTTATTGGATACAATAAAATACAAAGAGCTTAGGTTTTTCTGTTCAATGAACTTTGACAATCATAACTACCCATGTAAGTAACATCAAAACAAGATAGTACAACTTTTTCATTAGACTAGCAAGTTCCCTCTCGTTCTTCCCAGTCAAATCTCCTAGTTTTGCAATCATTTTCTAATTTCCATCACTATTCTTTTGTCTGTTCTTGAATTTCACACAAATGGAGTATTTAAGACTCATCTACGTTGTTACATGTATTGATAATTCATTCTTTTTAAAAAATGATGAGTCATATTCCATTGTACAATTTATTTATTCATTCTACTATTTATAGACATTTGGGTTGTTTTCAGTTTTGAACTATTATAAAGGTGACATAAATGTTCTTGTTCATGTCTTTTTGTGAACACATTTTCATTTCTTCTACATAATTACCTATGAGTGAAATATATTTAACTTTATGAGAAACTAATAGTTTTCCAACGTGTTTGTATCATTTCACACTCCTACCAGCAATATACAAAAGTTCCAGTTGGGTAGAGTTAGTGGGTTTGTTTTTTAAGCCATTCTAATAGATGTGTTTTAATTTGTGGTTCCGTGACGACTAATGATGTTAAGCATCATTTTACCATGTGCTTATTGTTCATTTGTATAACTAATTTTGTCTAATGTCTGTTCAAGTCTTTTGCTCATTTTAAAAATTGGGTTGTTTGCTTTTTTACTATTTGTCCTTTGTGAAATATATGTGTTGAGAGTATTTTTTTTCCAGTTTGTGGTTCATCTATTCATTTTCTCAATGATATCTCTTACAGACAGCAATTTCTTATTCTGATGAAATTCAATGTATTCTTTTTAAACTTTAGGAAGTGGTAGGCAGAAAAGCCCCCTCCCTGACAAAAAGTGCTCATGTCCTAATCCTCAAAAACTAGGAACAGATTACATTACATAGCAAAAGGGACTTTACAGATGTGATTAAGGGATCTTCAGTTATATTATGCGGATGGGCTAAATCTATCACAGGAGCCCTTAAAAGTATAAGAGGAAGGCCTTAGGGTGAATCATAAAGACATAACAGTGGAAGAAGAGGCAGGACAGATTCAAAGCATGGAAGGCACTAGACCTGCCACTGCCAGCTTTGAAAATGGAGGAAGAGGACTGTAAGCCCACAAGAGAAATGTGAGTGGCCTCTATGAGCTGGGAACAGGCCTTAACTGACAGCTAGACAAAAAATGGGCTCCTAAAATTTAAAACCACTAGCAACTGAATTCTGCCAACAACGTGAATGGGCAAGGAAACAGATTTCCCCCCAGAGGGCTTCTAAATAAACCCAGCCCTGCTGACACTGATTTTGGTATTGTGAGACTCTAAGACCCAGTGAACACACTGGATTTCCAACCTAAGGGAACTGTAAGGTAATACATTTGTATTGCTTTAACATGCTAAATTTGTGGTAATTTGTCATGGCAGCAGTAGCAAACTAAATAAAGGTGCTTTTTGTGCTCTGTCCAAATATTTGCCTACCCTGAGTTTGAAAGTTCTTCTATTTTTCTTCAAGGTTTTATTAACATTTTAAGTTCTCTTTTGTTTCTTCTATTATGTCTGCCTCGACAGGAATCCCCTAATTTGACCGGACTACTTGCTGTCTCTCCTTTAAGTTTCAAAGTGCCCTTATATGACCTGTGGCTTCTCTCTACCTGCCCTTTCATCAGGTGTGAGTTTTCTTGACACCTATGCAAGGTGGGAATATTCAAGTCTTTTAGGCAGTAATGATGGCAGACCGACTAAGGTATAGCAGGTGGCCAAAGGCTGAGCAGACTGAGATTACTTTAAGGGCTAATGGTCCCATGGCCACCTTCAGAACATTCTTTGTACAAGGGATATTCTATCCCGGCCTCCTCCCCCGACCCAGCCTATCTAAATTCAACCAGAGTTTGATTCCTGGCTCAAGTTCCATAGCTTCTATGAATTTTTCTCTGAGCAGCCTGCAGGCTCACTTACGTCACTCATTTGTCATATTTCCACAGAAACCACACATCTCTGATATGTATGCCTGGTCTCTCCAACCTGATCATCTGTAACCCCAGCTGAATAAACGCTGTTGAGCTAAACTGGCAAATCATTTCAAGTGCATACATTTGACTCAACAATGCTATATTCAGGAGTATATCCTAAGGAAATAATCAGCAAAATGTATTAAAGATCTATGTATAAATATGTTCACTGTGATGGTGTTTAAAGTGGCAAATTGGGAAGAACCTGAATGTCCAACAGTAGGAGACCAGCTAAAATAAGTATGGTACAGCTCTGTAAGAGACTCAATGAAGGCATTTAAAATGATGAAGCAAATCTCATATATATTAAAACAAAAAGATATTTTACTACATGAAAAAAGAGTATCAAGAATACTAGGATGTCATGTTTGGAAATAATTTCATCACTTCCACAACCAAAAATCATTAAAAATCTCCATATAGTACTCTGTAAGGGTCAAATATATGTATTTGGAAGGATATATAACTAAAGTGCTAACTGATTATCTCTCGCAAAGTTCTCTTTTCCTTCAACATTTTCTATATTGAAGGTTTTACAATGAATATAAATTTTTTCAATTTAAAATGTTTATTTTAAAAGTCAACACATGTGCCCATTCAATAATCCAGCTCCTGCTCCTCGTTTTTAAAAACTGTGGTAAAATTCACTTTACATAAAATTCATCGTCACCTCTTAAAGCAGTTTCTTCCTCCATGTGCCTAATTAACATGACTATATTACTGTTCTCCATTCACCAGATTCAGAAGAGTACTGATTTCTATTATAGGGGATGACGATTTTTTAACTCAATTATACCAACTCTCATCTTCTCTCGATATGCAATTATTTTAGTTCAATTTTTGTTAAATCCACATTGTCATGATGAAAGTTAAGCACATATTAGTCATTAAGAACCATGTGGGATTCCTTCCACTTCTCTCTTGTGATGACCCTGTTTCCTGGATCCCATGACTTCTTTGCTCAATGTGGTCCCTCTTTAGGATGGGAACACATTCTCTACTAGCTTCTGGAGAAGGAATGCCAGGGAGGTAAATTTTTGCTGTGTAACTTTGTACAGCTGAAACAAGTTTCTTTCTACCCTCACATTTGACTGATAGGCTGGGCAGAGAATTCTGGGTTGAAAATATAATTAAAGGTGTTGTCTTACTGTCTTCAAGTTTCCAAAGTTATTGAGACATTCCATGCCAGTTCTATTCCTGATCCTTGGGTATGACCTGTTTGGTTTTTTTTTTTTCTTTCTGGAAGTTTTTAGGATCTTCATTTTATTCCCTGTGATCTCAAATTTCACCACAATATGCCTCGTTATGGGTCTCTTTCATCATTATGCTGGGCCTTGGTAGACATTTTTAACCTAGAGATACATTCTTCAGCTCTCAGAGATTTCTTCTTTCTTTACATTTCCTCCCTTAAGTTCTCTTCTGTTTTTTCTTCTAAATATTGAGCCTTCTGGATTTACTCTCAAAAGTTCCATTTCTATTTCTCACCTATTTTCTATTTTGTTTTTAAAATTTAACTTTCTGGAAGAATTCCTTGACTAACTTCCAAATTTTATAGAATTTTTTAAATTTTATCTATCATATTTTAAATTTCTAAGACTGTTCTTGTTCTTCAATTGTTCTTTTTCTCTTTATTACTCTCCTGGTTTTGTTTTATAGATTTACTATTTTTTCTTGAATATTTAAATTATAATTTCTTTTTTGTCTTTTCTTTTTTTTTTTTTTTTTTTTTGAGACAGAGTCTCGCTCTGTCCCCAGGCTGGAGGGCAATGGTGTGATCTCAGCTCACTGCAACCTCCGCCTCCCAGGCTCAAACGATTCTCCCACCTCAACCTCCAGAGTAGCTGAGATTACAGGTACCCTCTATCATGCCCGGCTAATTTTTATATTTTTGAAGAGATGGGCTTTCACCATGTTGGCCAGGCTGGTCTTGAACTCCTGACCTAAGGTGATCCACCCACCTACCCTGGCCTCCCAAAGTGCTGGGATTACAGGCGTGAGCCACCACGCCCAGCCAATATAAATTATAATTTATTTGAAACTTTCTGCAATGTCTCTGCTTCTTCCAAGTTCTATTTTTTGTTTATTATTATTATTTAGAGACAGGGTATCTCTCTGTGGCCCAGTCATAACTCACTGCAATGTCAAACTCCTAGGATCAAGGGCTTCTTCCACCTCAGCCTCCTCAGTAGCTGGGAATACAGGCGTGTGCCACCACAGTCAGGTAAGTGTTTTTTTTTTCTTTTTTAGAAACAAAGCTTTGCTACGTTGCCCAGGCTGATCTCAAACTCCTGGCCTCAAGCAATCCTCCTACCTTAGCCTCTCAAAGTGCTAGGATTACAGGTGCAAGCCACTGTACCTGGCCAGTAGTGTACTTACAGTTTTGTGGGTTTTACAGTTTGTTCAAGTCTTTTGGGGTTGGGAGTGCTTAACCAGTTTGATCTTCTTTGTCTCTCAAACAAGCAGTAGCATCCTCAAGCAGCACAGGAGGAAACTGGTCCAGCAAGGTTGAGTGGCAGGCTCAAGGCCATATGGTTAGCCTGGCATGGTCAGGGCTGCAATTCAGGTCATCTGACTCCCCAGGAGGTGCCTCTTTTATGTCACACCACCTCTTGGACACTGATGTCAGGCCAACTAATGTTGACCACTACCAAGGAATGGGAAAAGGGGAGAGGAGCGCTGGGTAGCACTGGGCTCTGATGGAGAGGTGTCTCAGGCCTCCTGAAGCACAGTGATGCCATGTATCGCTGACCCCAGACTCTGCAAATTCTGATCCATTTTTTAGTATATTCTCATCTGATCCTGAGAGAGAGAAAGCACGCAGGTGCCACTGTTGCCTTTTATACAATAGAGAACCAAGGGCTAAAGAGTGAAAACCACACAAGGCCTTGTAGCCAGAGGCAACAACGCTGAACCCCAAGCCCAGTTTTCCCAACTCCTCCTTCCCTTTCTCCCATTGGGGTGGGAGAAGGTGGTGGGGGGCTCTGTTGGCAGCTCTCTAAGTGGGCTCACCTCCCTGTCTTCAGCCACTTATGGAAAGCATACCCCCAGAGGGCGGGCCCCATGCTGAGGGCCCATGGGCACACAGCCTCCAAGGTGCCTTCTCACCCACAGAAGTTCACAGCTGCTAGGGCCCTGTCTTCTCAGAAACACTACAGCAGTGGTGGCGGCAGCAGCAAGCTCTCTGAGACAAGCCCATGCACTGGTGGTAGTGTTTTTGTTTTCACTTTTAAGTAAAATATTTTTTTAAACAAAAAAAATAACAAAAAGATACCTACCTAAGCTAAATTCTAAAATGGGCTCATCTGGGTCTTGTATATTTCCTAAATAGAAAAGAAATGACAGAAAAATCACCCTTAATAAACTTTTCCCTGTTTTTAGACTTAATGCACAAATAACCCTCTACTTCCCCCCAACAACAACAACAAAAACTGTCATGCAAGACAATTTCTTCATTTTAAAAATATTTTGTTTTTGAGATTGCTATGAAGTCCCTGACCCCACAACCAAACCCCTGCTCCTCCTTGGGTCTACACATCAACAGCAGGGAGGCCTTTTACCATGGCCTGGGCATTTGCTGGCCAGATACTTGGACATTCCCACACTACCCTGGTGGTGCCCCCCTTCCCCTGCAAACTGGAAAACTAACATAGTCAAGCTCCAGCAAAAGTGGTTCACAGGAAGAGGGCTGATGACCCCTTTCCTATTTACTGGTTCAACCAGAAGGATGCTAAACTAGGGTACCCTGTAGTCTAGGGTAGTCATGGGGACTTATCAGATACCTCCCAGCACTGCCACAGTGTGAAGCCATGCTCTGTGAGCTCATACCTGGAGCCCGGTATAGGCCCTGTGAGGCTCACCTGCCAGAGAGAGGCCCAGCATGTCGGCCGCCACGTCAATGGTAGAAGCCCGCTGCATTGCACGGGCCCTGGCACCATGGCGAGGGCTGTGCTCTCTTGCTGTCATGATGTCATTAGTGATGATGTGCTTCTTGATCCTGGGTCAGACCACGCCTGATAACCCGGGAAGCGTTGGCACTGAGCCCTAGTCCCCTAAAGTGGCAGTAGCCCTGAGAGATAGGAGCAAACACTGGTAAGAAATCATGGGGATGGTGATGGAGAGGCATCATGTTCTCATTTAGAAAGAACGTGACCTGGGTGGGGGCGGGGGTGGGGGTGGGGATTAAAAAAAAAAAAAGAAAGAAAGAATGTGACTTAATGCGGGAAAGGTACAATAACCAGGATTCCCAGCATGTGAGGAACCAGGGTGAACAGTCTGCTGCTCCCTGCCCATTCTGGTCACTTCTTCCTCCTTACTCCCCAACACAGAGTGTCCATGGGATCCCTTGAGCATGTCTTGTCTTCTTCAACGGAGATATGCCACAGTGAATAATGGTTTTCACATAATCATAAAACACGGCTTTTGAGATTTTCTTTATTATGCTCTTCTGTTGGCAAGCCTCATAGAACCTTTAAAAATTTAAATCAATTCACCACAATCTGTGAGAAGGGTAAAGCTGCAGAAGAGTCTGCTGCCCATGGGCTACATCCAGGTGGCAAAACACTAGTGAGACAAAGCTCACAACTTTAACCTGCTGGCTTTCTTCCCAGAGCTGCATAAACTTCATGTATGTCTGGATCTCAGGCTTTCCTTCCTGCAAAGCATATAATCTAGGCCTAAGCGAAGTGGAGGGTGCTGTGCTGTGGAGGTGGAGGGTTCTAAGTAAAACACCGCCACAGGCTGAGTCAGACATTTCACATGGCTCAGAGCTCCAGAACCCACACTCTGCTCTCAAAACTAGGTTAAGCAGAGAGAAGGGAGTTTTAGGTTTTTCCCACCCTATGTGCTACAACTCCTGCTGTCTCGAGAAAGAATTAACCTTTAGAAGATAATTAGACTGACTATAAGCCTACTTTAAAACACTTTCTCAGAGGTCTTCATATTTCCAGAGATAGCCCTGTCTTCCCAAAGGGTATCCACACCTTGTGCCTGAAGGACCTGGGTTCCTGTCCTTGGGTTAATTCACCAAAAACTTACTGGACACGTTTGTTCTCGGACCATGTGGCATTTCTTCATAGAAGCACGTCCAAATCCATCATCTAAAAATAAGAAAGCAAAAACTTAACCGGCTGGTCAAACATGAAGTTCCTGAGAATGCAATGCCTAGAAATGTAGAGAGGCCAAGAGCCTCCATGTTAGTTTGAGCTCCATACCCCAATTTAACTTTCTGGCTCAAAAATACAAGTTCTGCTCAAACCCAAAAAAATAAGAAACAGAAAGCACATATTCCTCTCCCCTGCAGGGCTGATCTATTGGGGAAGTCTAGGCCTGTCCTAAAGAGCCAAGTGGGCAGCTGGGTGTGGTTTAGGGACATGAGGAGACAAGAATCTAGGTCCAGTTTCCCCACTCACAAACTGCAGGCCCTGGGAGAAGCTGCAGGGACCTCTAAGGCCCTTCCCTTCAGGATGGATGGGCTGCACCCATCTCATGGGGCCATAATGAAAACCAAATGTGCATGAACAGGAGAATGTTCTGCAGACTCCACTAGACTCCCACACTGCTGCTGCTGCTGGGGCCTCAGGCCCCACTTAGTCCCAGCACCAAGGGGGCTGTTGGGCAGTCCTCAGGGCTCGGCTCATGAGCCATCCCTCTTAAAGCACCAGGATCAGGGAATCAGATGATAGAAAGAGCAGAGTGCTTGGCCCAGGGCAGACTCAGTTTCTCTTGCAGGCTGTGCTCCTATCCCTCCCACTAGGAGTGCCCAGGGATCTTCAGCCTGTGCATCTCTGTAGACAGGGCAGTGCCCTGGTGGGGGAGCAACAAAATAAAAATCACCAAGGGGAAGATTCACTGGTTAGCATCAAAAGGCGCACAAGTGAAACAATATGCGACACGACTGGTAAAACAGGAAAGTGCTTACGGTACTAGTATCTGTGTTTTACAGTAATGCTTGTACACATTAACAAAAAACTCACCAAAATGCAAGTGGCAAAAGGTAGGAATTCATAAAAGAGGAATACACATGGTAAACATTTTGAAAAAGTGACCAAACTCACTAAGTAACACAATGCTTAATACACTTTCCTTCACCTGCAAACGTCCTCCAAAAGAGTTGTTTGTTCTTGAATGAGAATACATATTGCTGGAGGATCTGGCGGAAGCTGTCTAGGACTCTCCTATACAGCTGATCACATCTTAGAATAGTTCAAACATTTAGAAAGCAATCTGGCATTGATTATCAAAATTTGTAAATAATAACAAAACTCTTGCCAATAGTCTAGAACATGGAAAAGACTACTGGGTAAAAATGCTTATTGTAGCATTACTTACAATAATAAAGCAATCCAAATGCCCAGCTATAGGTAAGAAAAGAACGTTCTTAAACATCCATAAGACACACTATTATCTGGCTATCAAAATGATCATAATAAATCCAACAGACACATGAAAAGTTCTTCAATCCCATTAGTCATCAGGGAAATGCAAACTGAAACTGTGAGATACCTCTGCACAACTACTAGAACAGCAAAAATGACAAAGACAGACAATACCAAGTGCTGCTAGGGATGTGGAGTCAATGGAAGTGACACTCTACTGGTAGAGCGTAAATGGTCAGCCATGCTGGAAAACTGGCCGCCTCTATTTAAGTTAAACATATACCTACCCCGTGACCTGGCATACAACTCAGAGGGGGAATTGCTAACAGAAACGCACAGTTATGCTCCCCAAAAGCCTGTAGAGAGGTTTGGAGCAGTGATGTTCACAGTAGGCAGATACTAGAGACAACCCAAACATTCATCAACAGTAGAACAGATGAAACAATGGGATGAGTCTCAGAAACAACGTCAAGGGGAAAGTTAAGATTATTCTAGGCAAATAAATCCATTCATACGAAGTTCAAGCACAGGCCAAACGAATCTGTGGGATTCGGAATATGGAGAGTGGTATCCTGAAGGGGTAGGTACTGACTGGGGAGGGTGAGGGGGCTTCTGGGGCTCTGGAAATGATCTGGGTATGGATTACACACAGACTTTACCGTGTGAAATTCACTGAGCTGCACACATGTGATTTTTATACCCCCAAACAAGGTGTATACAAAACAGCATTGCATAAAAAAACAAGTCAGTTCTGCATCATGTGTTTTTAAGGAAATAGCCTGTCTTTGCTCTGTTTGTAGACATTTAAAGAGATACTGTACAGAGGGGACAGCCAGCAGGAGGTTGCATCAAGACGATAGCCACGCTGTGGATGTGATCATGGGGAATTGTCTTGTTCCTTCTCTCATGGCCACCCTCTTGTGTCACTGAAGATTGCACCCCATGCAGGGCAGCACCCTAGGCATGACTTCAGCTTGAAGAAGAGGCTCTTCCCTCTTGAACATTTTCCCAGTGTGTCTCCAGCATTCCATTGCTTGCCTTGCTGCCCTGCTCAGCCTGTTAGTGAAGGTGTCGGTCACCCCCTTCACTTGTGACAGTGGAGACAGGCCACCTAACAGAGGGACACATCTGTACCCCAACATTCTGCCAGACCTGGGGATGCTCCAAAACTCACCCATGCCCACCCCTTTCCACCTCTCCCTGCAGGGTCCCTGCCCACTCCACCTGCCTGATCTGCCCTTAGGAGGGTGGTTTACATCCTAGGCATCATGAGGTTTCTGGAGATAGAAATGCTTAAAGGGGTACATCTACAGACTAATTTTACACCTGAGACAGTTCACAGGTCACAGAAATTTCAGGTCAAAAAGACCTTAGAAGTACTTCGTAGTTATTTGGGGACATTTAATTAGAATCTGCAATTTAAGGCATTAAGGCCCAGAACACAAAGCTAATCTGCAAAGCTGAACTCAATTTCTCTTCTTGTTCTCATTAATACGAGGTAATTCACCAAGGATTCTTATATTCCCAAGGTCCTTGTTTTTCCTCCCAGCTCCATTTGAAAACCAGAGCTCATTAGGAGGAAAAACAGCACTTAAATAGAAGAGGAGACAGAGTATGTGGGAGTTGTCTAGGAGGCTGGAAATTTTTCTTGGAGTCAAGAAAAAAGAAGCAATAACCCATGAAGCGAGCAGCCCCCATTCCTCATTCTGTGCAGTCACGTGACCCCTTCAACAGGAGGCAGTGGACCATGAAGTAGACAGCAAACCCCCAGGTTTTATCCCACTGACGTCCCTTCCAGCCCTGGGAGCGAGGAACTGGGTGGTGGAGAGGGCACTAGTAGGAAGGGAGGGGTGTTAGGATTCACACAGGACTAGTGAGGTGACAAGGCCTTCAGCAGCAGTCCTGGGAAAGGTGTGCCAGGGGCCTGGAGGGAGTACTGCAGGCCCCTTCGCCTCAGTAACCTCTCAGGCTCCCCTGAGCTGGTGTTGAGGGGCGAGGATTAACACATCAGAGCTCCACTTTTGCTTATCTTATTCACTAGGGTTCTTCTAAGAATAATTTTTAAAAGGAGTTGAACAGATGAGGTCACAGACACTCAGACAGAGTGATTTTTTCAAGGTCGCGTGGAGGTGAAGGATGAATGAACTATCATTATCAACCCAAAGAAAAAGCCCAAGGGCAATGGGGGTCCTTCTCCCTACCCTACCCACTGACCCTGTCCTACGCCACCCCAGCCTATTGCTGTCTGTGGTACCAAATGGGCTGAGAAGCTTCACTGTGCCTCTGCTCTCCAAACACAGGCAGCATAAGAGAGAAAGTAAAATGAAAGGCTGGCATGAAGCTGAGCATGAGTCAGCAGCCCCTAAGAAAGAGGTTACTTTACATAAGCAGAAAGAGGAAGGACTTACTCTCAGAAACCCCAAATCCAGGACAGCTAAAATCACAGATCAATGAGATGTCACACCATTCACTGGCACTGAAAGTTACTATTAATAATAACCTGAGAGAGACAAATATCACCTTCCTGCAGATAGACAGGAAGGAATACTGCAAAGGATGCGAATGAACCTCCAGCCGGAAGAGGTGCACAAGGCAAGGCACGTGGGAAAGGGCATGGAGCTGCCAAGCCTGCCTATGTGCCACTCCCCAGGAACCTCTGCATGTTCAGCTATCCAAAAGCTCCCAGAACTCAGTCTTCTGGAGTTTTGTACTTTTTTTTTTAAGCTTTTAGAGACAGGGTCTTGCTCTGTCTCCTAGGCTGGAGTGCAATGACCTGATGACGGCTTACTGTAGCCTCAAATTCCTGGGCTCAAGTTATCCACCCACCTCAGCCTCCCGAGTAGCTGAGACTATACATGTGAGCCACCTCACCTGGATAATTATTAATTTTCTTAAATTAGAGATGGGGTGTCGCTATGTTGCCCAGGCAGGTCTCAAACTCCTGACCTCAAGCATCCTCCCACCTTGACCTCCCAAAGTGGTGGGATTATAGGTGTGAGCCATAACACCCAGCCTTCTTTTGGGTCTTTAATGAAAGCTTCATTATGGACATAATTGACTACATCACTAGCCATTGATGTACTGGCTCAACCTTCAGCCTCTCCCAGAGGCCCTCTAATCATGGGATTACTCTGGCAACCAGCCAAATCCTTAAGCAATCTAGAAGCCCCCAGATACCAGTCATCTCATTTGCATACAAAGACACTCTTATCACTCCAGAGATTCTAAGAATACCTCAGGAAAAGAGGGAGGAAGATCAAATATATATTTCACAATACCACACCCCTCTCTAACTCCAGGTGAAGCTCGGGACACTCTGAACACATCTCCTGAGCCCTCCCCACACCACTATTCCCTGGGGTAGGCTTGGACCTCACCATTCCGGACACTCCATGGTGTGAGATGGCTTTAATGTCAAGATGTTGGGTTCACTGAAGTGACTCTACTAGAGCTGCTAATCCAACCTAGAGAGAAAATGTGACCCAATCGCTACCACAGTGTCCCAGACCAGCCTCTGTTTCTATGGGTCCCCTAGAGCCAGAAGTAAACTGAGTCTACCCAGGGCTCTACTCAGATCTTGTCTATAGCCAGCAGGGGTCCTAGGACCCTTGGGGGTTCAGGGCCACCAATTCTTGAAGCCCCGCAAATAAGAGAACAGCCACCTAGGAGCACCTTCTAAGACATGGACACAAACATGGGGTGGGCACAGGGTTAATTAAATGCAGCTGCTGATGACACAAACTTAATTGGCCAGAGCCAGAATGGCTGCGGTGACAGGGATGGGCAGCAGGGACAGGGCAAGGCCAACAGAGAGAACAGGAGCAGTAACTCCAGAACGGCCAAGCCCAAGGTGACCAGCAAACTGGAGGCTCCACTCCGAGAATGAGGCAGCACTGGCTTCCGTGCAGGCTTGGCACAACCATTACTGCCACAACAGCTCACGTTCTGCTCCCAAGCATCTCCTCAGGTCTGTCACCAGCCAAGGGACGTGCTGCACACAGCAAGGACCAGGAAGGCCTGCTTCCAATTATTCCAGAGAAATAGCCAATGGCAGCAGAAACTTCCTCTGGTTTATATTTGGAATGAATGAGTGAGTGAATGAATGAATGCCTCTACATGACAAATGAGAAAGTTAAGTGCTATGAATTAACTTTCAATGCAAAGAAAATTATAAAAATGGGTATGAGGAGTGTGTGACCACGGGGTGAGAACACACCAAAACTCATTCTTCCTTAAATATGGTCAACTTGAGGGGGCCGCCCAGGAAGACGAAGAACACTGGTGAAAACTGCCATCTGATGTAAAGTGGGAAGGGGTTTTAGGGAGGGCATGGGTCACAAAAGCAAAAGGACTGGTTCTGGGAGGCGGCACAGGAGGAGTGAGGTCTAGGATGCAGCAGCTGGGGCCCTTGTTGATTCTAATTTGCCTACTATCGAGACTCCTCCACCTGTGTGTCCCTCCCCACCCTACAGTGCAAGAGAGTAGTAGAAGCAGGTTTCCTTTCTTTCTCTCTTTCAAACAAAAGCCACTGCCTAGGAAAGATCTTAACCTTTTAAACAAAGTCAAATATGCCTCCCTAGCATAAAATACAAAAGCTGCCTCAAAGGCTCAGGCATTAACTAGGATGAAAAGGCCAGATGCTGCAGGAACTAGATAAGAGTGGAGGGGGCCTGGGAGGGGGTCTCAGGAAGGCCTTCCTCACGCCCCTCCTGGGCTCTGGCTCCAAGCCCGCCAGGCCTCCGAGCACACTGGTCCACAGAAGGCTCTTGGTATAGTTTGAATGTGTTCTCCTAAAGTTCCTGCGTTGAAAACTTAATTGTCACTGTAACAGTAGTGGGAGGGTGGGGCCTTTAAGAGGTGATTAGGCCATGAGGACTCTGTCCTGAAGAATGGATTAATGCTGTTTCTGTAGGAGTAAAGGGAGTGGGCTCTCCATAAATCGGGAATTTAGCCCGATTTCCTCTTCCTGTCTCTCATGCTGGCTTCCACCTTCCACTCTTCCACTATGGGAAGACCCTCACCAGATGTGGGCACCATGCTCCTGGACTTCCCAGCCTCCAGACTGTAAGAAATAAGTTGCCTTTCTTTACAAATTACCTAGGCTGTAGTATGTTGTTATAGCAGCAGAAAATGGATTAAGACAGGTCTTGGCACCTGCCCTTCCACAAACTGAACCCTTGGATCAACCTGTGAAGCCCAGAGCGGGGCGTCAGGAATCCACTTGCTCAGCTAACACCACTTCAGATGCCTCCTCCCCAATAGGCCCAAGAGCTGCCGAGCGTCTCTCAGCCCCAGTTTCTGTATGATGGAAATAACACTGGTCTCACCAGGACACACTGAGGAGCAAGCACATATGTGAAGAAACACAGAAAACATCTGCATAGAGCTTGGTGCATGGGCTGTCAGCCATGAGAGGTTCTCGCCTTGGCTTTTCCTAACCTCCCCTAAGGCTGGCCCCCACAGTGCTTGTACTGGGGCCATCTGTGGGCCTGGAAGCCCTTTCTCTACAGCTAAGTCTATTTGAGTTTTAGCCAACTTTCCTACCTTCTCCAGTTCTTCCAACCAGAACTTTTCACCAAGGTCCATGGCACTTTGTTTGTGCTACAGTTTAAAATCACCAAAAATTAGGCCCAAAGGTTGCTGTTGTGAAGGAACATGAGAGTGGAGGCCTGTTCCTTGAGGCAACATGGCTTGGTGGCATGGGGGAGGGGAGCCCAGTCATTGGCATCAGACCTGGTGAGCCACTGTGAAGCATGTAACCTTCCACAGGGTGGTCCCATCTCTGTGCATCAGTTTCCTCACCTGTGAAATGAAGTTATGACTGTTGTTGGAGGGAATTCACAGTCTCCCCATCAGAAGAGTGTGAGTGGACCCTGGACCCCTAGGGAAGTGAGACAGGTGCTCTGTCCCTCCTGGACAGACATCCATGTTCTGAGGGGGCAGCATCTTGGTCCTCTTGTACTGGAGAGGCCTGCTTCCTCCTCCCCTCAGAGCTGGGGCCCAGCCCGCTCCTACTTCCTGCCCCCTGTACCTGCAGAGGGCAGGAGAGGGTTGCTGTGAGTAAAGCTCTGACTCAAAGGACACTTAACACACAAGCATGCTGCAGAACATCAGTCCAGCATTGCTAGGACTTAAATAAAGGAAAAGTAATGTGCTTTAGAAAATCAAGTGCAGGCTTCCCATTTCCCAAGCACTACTGTCTGCCAGTGACGACAGACAGGTAGCAAGGGCAATGAGTTAACTTCATTTACTTAACTGATATACCTCATTAGATTAATAAATATGTCAACTGTTACAATACAGTGCCTGAACCAGAATACAAATGCACATCCCAGCCTTCAATGGAGGGAGTCAGTCATTGCGCTACAGTCTGAATGTATCCCCCAGAATTCCTATCTTGAAATGTAGCCATCAATGTGATAGTATTAAGAAGTGGGGCCTTTGGGAGGTGATTAGGCCCTGGGATTAGTGCTGTATGAAGAGCTGCAACTAGGGAGGCCCTCTTTGCCCTTCACCTTTTGTCATGTGAGGACACAGCAAGAAGGCCCTCAGCAGACCCTAAATGCCAGTGCCTTCCCAACATCCACAGGTCTAAGAAATACATTTCTGTTGTTTATAAATTAGCCAGTCTCAGTTATTTTGTTATAGCAGTTTGAACAGAGATACCTTGGATAGGGACATGTATATCCCTGTAAACAAGAGGGCAGAGGAGGATGCTCCAGGAGCAGAACCAGACTGTTCCAGCCTTCCTCTTCCACCTCACCAGCTCCTCAAGGTTTCCAATCTCAGTAGATGAGTTCTGTCCTTCCACTTGCTCCAGGCAAGAAATAAAATCACTGCAGGCCTCCTGGTCTCCTCCTCCTCTTACATCCCATGTCCCACGTCCAATCCATCAACAATTCTATCAGCTCTATCTTCCGCATAGGTACGACTTCAACTCCCTCAGTACCCCAGCTCCCACACCCTGGGAATTTGACCAGTGTCCCTCTCACAGTCCTCACAGACTTTGTCCAACAGCAATGGTGGGGCCCATGAACTTCCTAGCAGTGTCTTCATCCTGCTTCTGCCTTGGCCTCTTTGCTGTTTAGACATTATCTGGTATGGCCTTTGCATCAGCCACTCTCTCTGGGACTGCTTTTCCTCAGATAACAAGGAAGGCAACTCCCTCACTTCTTATATGTTCTTCTTGGATCCCAGCTTCTCCTGAAGGTCTTTGGGACAGCCCAGTTTAGAACTGCAGCTCAGCTCCTTGTGGTTCACCTATACACCATGAACCTTCAGGGGATTTTCTGTAAGAAGCAGTTTGAAAATAAGTTGCCCTGAAAAAAGTGCTTTAAATGTTTGTGCTGAGCAAAACAGGTGCTCACAATCTGAGAGATGAGGGAGATGTGTCAATAATCACAAGTGCAATGTCTGGAAGGTGCCAGGAGCAGCCTGGGGCTGGCAGGGTTCTGCTGGCTGCCTCCCACACCATATATTTTGGCCACTCTTTCTTCAACACCTCCAATTTCTTTCTTCTGTACCTCACGCTGTTTCTTCTCTGTAAATTGGCAATCTCTTTAACACAGCAGTCCCCAACCTCTGTGGCACCAGAGACTGGTTTTGTGGAAGACAATTTTTCCACGGGGAATGGTGGAGGGAGTGGGTTCAGGATGGAACTGTTCCACCTCAGATCATCAGGCATTAGATTCTCATAAGGAGAGCACAACCCAGATCCCTGGCATGCACAGTTCACAACAGGGTTTGTGCTCCTATGAGAATCTAATGCCACCACTGCTGGTCTGCAGCCCAGGGACTGGGGACCTCTGCTTTAACAAACAGTTAAGGGTTTATTATGGAGCAGGCCTTAGGGATACAAAGATGACGGGAGGCTTGGTCTAGAGCTACATCACAAAGTGTAAAAAGATGAATGGTGGACAAGCTAAGGGCCACATCGTGGGGGGCCAAGCCTCTTCTGAAGCCTTCCCTTGGGTGAAAGGCTGGCTTGTCACTCTGTCCTTTCCAGGCAGGGACACCCCTGGGTGTTGCAGCCTGGGATTCTGGGGCCTTTTCTTGAGGTTAATCAACCCAATGTTCCCATACATGACCCTCATCACTGCCACGCACCAGGCCTCATTTGTCATTTGATTACCATATCAATTTCCCAATACCACAGACAAAGACAACAGGAACGATGTGCTAAGCATAGGGGTCTGCTGTCAGAGCTGCCTGGTTAGGACTGCAGTCAGCATGCACCAGGATCAGCATGGTCTCTCTCCTACAACAGGCAAGGACTTTGACAAGTCCTTTCTTTCTCCATTGTCACTTGAAACCACTTGAAGCCCTCACACAATTAACTGAAAGTTTGCCCATCTATTGACCAGGAAGGCCTTCCAGTAGTGCCACAGAAATTTCTAAGTAAGTGTATGAAAGGACCAAGGAAAGCATCTAATATTTCAACCCCTTCATCAAAGGAGACATGCTGCTCAAAGAGGGCCAAAAACTGAAGAGATAAGGACAAGGGCTTCCCTGTGACCTGTGGGTTGGGCTTATCTCTGAGTGTGGGTCCATAATAAGGGCAGTATTATCACTCACCCAGGGTTTTTACTCAAAGGTTGGTTCCAGGAGATGCAGTTAGAAGACTGTGGAGCATGAACTCAGTCTGGCTCTCTACGGTGGAGGTGGGGGTGCAGGAGACTTTAAACCCCAAAGCAGGCTGGGTGTGCCTTATTCATTGCCTAAGATGGTGATTTCTCTTCCCTTTTCTTCTTCCATCCAAATCCAAGGCTGTCAGGCCTGGCCTGGTGCCTGCTCCTGCTTCCCTGGCCCAGAGCTAGCCACCTGGAAAGTGGACCCTGACTTTCCCCAGCCACTAGGACAGCCTCTAAGCAGCTCTCCTTGTTCCCTTCAGAAGGAGTGTGGCTACAGCTGCTCATGGCTTCTCAGGACAGAGTGTAAGGAGGGTGGCCCACACCCCAGCCACAGCAATGTCCTTTGCCTTGCCTTACAGTGTTCTGCATTCACCCCATGCCCTCACCACCCCACCAGGGGATGCAGTTATGGCACCATCATGGTGAGGACAGTCATGGGAACTCTTGCTAGCCTGACTAAGATACCATATAGAGCAGCCAGGGCACTGTGCAGCAAGGTGAGCTTAGGCAGAAAGGCATATTTGTCTTGAGAGTCTGGGCTGAGCTAAACACCTCAGCAGGAACGTGGCTGAGCTGACTCATTGGCTCCAATGCTAACAGTACATGTGGCCCTTCCCGGCTCCCCTCTGCTTACCCACGTCCATCATCCTCCCACTTTGCAAATGAGCCAGTCCAAATGGTAGGAGCTGAGGCAGCCCCCAACTTTAAGCTCTCCAGCTCCAGCCACCAGAGGCCACCTGCATGGGTGCTCTCCCAGTTCTCTCCAGCTTGAGCCAGGTACCCCAGGCTGGGGGCAGGGGTCATGTTGTAGCAAGGGGGCTTCAACAATACCCAAGAGCTTGGCTAGGAGAGAGTTCCCATAAAGGGATGGGGCATCACCACCCCTTCAATCCATCACAACTTCAGTAGCCAAATGGAGACTCCCCTAAGGCAGGTGTTTCTTAAACTTCAAACAGAATGGTCAAATAACTCTCATGTTAACTAGATGGCTTTACATTATATCAAACACACAACATAAACACAGAATTAGTCATAAACTTTTTTGTTTAGAACATTTAAACTATTAGAAAACTAAAAGTGATCTATAAATTAACACAAGCAAACCCTAAAACAAATGAAATTGGGTTTGTATTACTTTAATCTGAGGGATGAGATGTGCTGTTTTATAGAAAGGATTAGTCGCACATAACCTTGACTGACTCCAGAAGCATCTCTACATCCTCTACTGTCATCCCGCCTGAGGCCAGAAATGGCCAGAATGGCCCCTTCAGGGTCTACCCAGCTATCTGGTCAAAAAAGCAGTGGCTAGCAGCCACCATTCCCCAAAAAAGTGAGTTGCCAAGCAAGGCAGAAGAGGGGAATGCAGCTACACCTCCCTGGACTGTGAACGAGGATCAAAGCACCCCAGACCACAGATTCTCCAAAAGGTCATTTTCCTTCTCTGAAGGAAATCAAGATCATTTCAGGAAAAAACACAGCTTTATGGCTTGCTGTGTGAAAATACAGCCCTGAAAATGCTGAGTTCCTTTCCTTGACTCCCTTTGCCCCCCTGCAGGGGAGGGCCTGCATTGTGGGCCACTCCAGGAAGCAAAGTCCAAATGTGACCCTGACCCCTTCCTCTTGTGAGGCACAGCCACCATTCCTCCCTTCCGTCTGTCTATAGCATTATGTTCCTCCAGGACTTCATCAATGTCTGCTGCTAATGCATGCAAGGGATGTAGTTTCTCAAAATGTTTCCAACACACAGAAGAGGATCAAGAGAGGAGGAGACCAAGAACTTCTCAGGCAAAGATGCCTTCTGCCCGTTCACCTGACTTATCTGGTCTCCATGGGAGGAAACACCTTGTCTGGAGGTCTCTGTAGGCAAAAAACCTCACAGGGGAAGAAATTAAGTGTGAACGACACATCTTGCAAATGCTGCCCACGTGGTTTGACTTGCCTGGTCCTCACACCACAACGCTGGGCTGGGAGAGATGGTTATTCTAGTTTGACACCTGGGAGGCAGGTTCACAATGGTACAGGGGCTCCTTCAACCTCAGGAGTGGCAGCAGAAGTCAGGACCTAAAAGCAGGCCCTACTAGTCCAGTGCTCTTTCCAATATGCAGAACAGAGTGCAGGGCATATTAATTCGACTACTACCAAATGCTGATAAAAGGCATCATCTTTTTCAGCTGTAGAGTTCCTCATTATTTCCTGCCGTCCCCACCCATATCTTCATAAGCATCTCCTGTGGTTACTCGGTCTCTGACTCCATCTCTAGCTTTTCCCATTAAGCAACACCAAATTCTAGTCAAGAAATGGGGCTTCCTAGAAAAGGCAAAAGGCAGAACTTTAGAATGAGAAGAGATTCTTTTTTATGTCATTCACTTTTGATTTTCTTTTCTTAAGCTGAAATTAAACTCCTTGAAGAGACACTGTTAATGTTTTTGTCAAAAATAGTTCAAAATAAATTTTTAAAAACAAAAATTTGTGAACAGGATAAACAGACAAAACCTAGCAAACGATATCAACTAATAGTAAAGTAAAAAGGCAAAAATATTCTGTATTTCTAATGGTAGAGACAGGGGTTCTATAAATATTGCACAGAAATGGTATATTTCAATGGGAAAGTGGAAGGGGAAATGTACCCTCCTGCTGAATCAGCGAGATACAACTCAAGCCCAGGCTTCTGTGGTGATGGCTAGCTCTTTGAGGAGGCCTCTCTGCTCTGCTTGTATGAGTGTGTTTTATTTGTAATTCCTTCTCTTTACTATTCCCAACAAGTTTTACTCATTCCTGGTTTGGTAAGGGAAGAGTGTGTGAGGTGTTTTGAGAAATAGTCACCGCTGTCTCCAATTCTCTCTGGTGATACACACCCTACAGTTCAAGAATAAAGCATGTGTCCTCCCTCTCCTACAAAAGCTCCCATGTCCTCTCTTTCAGGTTCAACAAGGAAGCACTGCAGGGAAAGTGAACCAGTTCATCACTCTGGATGAACACATAAAAATGTCAGGCCCCACATGGGAAATGCAGGCCTCCATCAAGGTTGGCCCTCGTAAGAGACAACAGTTCCAAGTACTTTTTCCCAAACCTAAAGGCAAAGTGCACCCTTGAAAGAAAAGCTGGGCATCCATGCCACCTCCCAGAGGGGTTGGGAATATCCTAGCAGGAAGCTGCCTGAACCTTTTCTAAATGAGAAGCTTCACATTCTAGTTTATGCCAGGTCAGTGAGCAACCATGAAGCCAACTTTTGGTTTTGTTTACTAAAGAGCAAGTTATTAGCATAGTACTTTAATATCCAGGCAACTTTCAAAAGCCCATGCTAACAGAGCTTTGGTAAAACAAAGATAAGACAGAGAAACTAGAGTGAATCTGATGAGATGGTCTCAGGCTTGCTGAATCACATGATGTAGAATTTCAAGGTCAGCCAAAGCTGTGGACCCCCTTGCCATTGCCAGTCCTGTACCTTCAGCAGGACGGCACGTGGGCCTGAGGAGTCAGTGGCAGATTAACACCAGACACATCATTTCCTTCTAGACCACCACGTTAAGAGCAAAACTGATAGTAAGCTGAAAGTTAATAATAATGTGCTTCAGATAAGTGGAGTCAGGCGGGCTCTGTTTATTTTTATAAGCACTAGGAAAGTCTGCTTTCTAATTCGTGAGTGTCAAAATTGGCTTCACAAGAAAATAAAAAATTTTCTGAGTAGCAACAAAATTCCATAAAGGGCTATAAATATGAAACAACCACCACAGATCAATAAAATGCCGGGAAGATAATGTTATTTTAGAAACCAGGCAGTAAGCCAGGAGACTGGGGACGACCTGCCCAAGGCCTCCAAGCGGGCAGCACCAACGTTGCAATGCTGTTTCTAGCTTCCTCATCAACAAATCGAAATCGGGGAGAGACATCTTGGTCCTCTAGGTCCCGTGGAAACACAAAGTGGTTACACATTCAGCACATTTTACTACATATAGATCTCTGGCAAAGTGGTGTATAACCTGCTTATTTTAGCTGTAAAATGGAATCCTGTTTTAGCCATCCAGTGTTGGGTAAAACACTTAGCAAAGACACAAAACGACTTCAGTCCTCCATATTCTCATTAAAACAAATCAAAAGGGCAGCAAGCAGTCCTGATCTTTATATAGGACCTTCCTGGAGAGAAGGTTCTATGGCTTCAGCTACTTGTCTGTGTTGCTGGGGTTGTTCAGTGTTCAATGTTTGGTGAGGGAAGACCTCCACCAGCAGCCTTCCAGGGGCCTCTTCCACAGTGCCTTGACCACAGCTCTTGTTGCAAAGCTGACAGTGGCTGGAATAATGAAAACTCAAAAAGAAATGCAATTTCTACAACAGTGCAACAAGCTGTGCCTCTGAGGCCCATGCCCCTCCTTGGGCAGTGCTCTGAAGCTGCCCACCAGAGCTGTGGTTGAGTAAGTTCAACCAAGTAGGGACAGGCGCCAACTGACACGCAGCACCCTTGTGCTCAACAGCAACATCTGCCTTCTTCTCATGTGGCACCTCTTCTCAACCACCAGCAAAGATCAGGCTAACGGGAGCGACCAAGGCAGAAGACAGACAGCAGCCCTACCTCCAGTAGGAGAAGTCTCTGTCATCCTGTCAAGTAAGGCTGGCTTGATGGCCTGAAGTGCCTTTTGATGGGGATGTGCAAAGGAGTCTGTAATCTGGAACTTTCTATTCATCTGTTCAACAAGTACTGAGCCAGGCACTTATAGTGGACACACAAGTGAGTCAGAAGAGATCTCTGCCTGCAAGGATCCAACAGTTTAATGATGGAGTAAGACAGTCAGATAAGACAACTCCAAGACAAAATGAGGTACATGCCCCATTCTGCAAGGGAGTCAAGGAAGAAGCCTGATATCTAGCAAAAGATGATCCAGATGAGGTGCAAAGTGATCTGACTTCAAAAGGTACAGGCACAGGTGCACCCAGGGACAAGCATTCATTCAGGAAACAAGGAAAGTCTATTAAGGGACAGAGAGAATGGGGCTGGAGAGCCGAGACAAGCTCAATTTTGGGGATCCTCTAACATCAGACCATAGAGCTGGGTTTTAGCTTGCAGGGAATGAAGAACTCCCTAGGATCTCAACTGTTCAAACAAATCTGAAAAGTCCTGGTACTCTCTTGGACTCTCCTACTGGGCTTTTGAAGACAAATCTCTTTCTCACTTGGGGCAAACCAGGGAGGAACCTGCCCACTCTATAAGGATTGCAATGAGCATCTCTTCTCACCAGCAAAGAAAGACCCGTGCTCAGTAAGGGGTCTTTCTTTGCTGGTAAGAAGGGATGCTCATTGGTAAGCCTGGGTCAAGATGGCACCCATCACCGAATAAACAGGCAACATTCACAACCAACACATAAAGAGCAACTCATTTGTCCCAGGAGGTCTCCAGGGGTTCCAAAGGTCAGTTTGTCAACAGCACAACTAAACCTAGTCAGTCCAAACTCACTATCTCTGAAATACAAAATAAAATCCAACAACATTAAAACAACAAAAGAAACTAAAACCACTTGGGTAATTCACAGGGCAAACAATGTCAAGTCTATTATTAAAACCCTTAGAGTAGGCCCATCTTTTGCCTTTGAGGTAGGACTCTCAGTGACCTCACCCATAAACAGTGCAATAGTGAGACTGCTCACAAAAGTCACAAGAACTATCTTCCCTTTGTTTCAGAAAGATTCCTAATCTGGTTGTGGTGCTGTTTCCAAAGAAAATGCTAACAAGTAGGACTATCAATGTAAAAATAAGAAAATGTTGAAGTACTTTCACCATTACCTCTTTCTCCAAACTTTGCATCTGAACTCTGAGACGGAGAGAACACACTGGGAACAAAGGCCCTCGCAAAGTGTCTCCCTGTCACATATCGTATATAAAATTACCACCACCAAGAGCAGTGGCAGTGAAAGCTAATTTAAATCTCTACATGTG
Organism: Aotus nancymaae; assembly: GCF_030222135.1. Taxonomy (NCBI): domain Eukaryota; kingdom Metazoa; phylum Chordata; class Mammalia; order Primates; family Aotidae; genus Aotus; species Aotus nancymaae. Next base: position 2,578,185 of record NW_026988546.1, on the reverse strand, counting down.
CTTTTACATTTTTCAAAACACTCTTGGTAGTTGGGAAATGAGATCAGGGAAAATGTGCCTTTGGAATTCATTTTTTAGAAGTGTTCTCATCTCCCACTGGAAGAAACCTATAGAAAAACTAAAAACTGTAAACCATCATGTAGCAGGAACAGACTCCAAGCCACCTCAAGCCCTCACTTACCAGCCAACTTCAGTACGTGCAAACCAGGACAGTGACAGTGGAGCCACTGTGGGCAGGTCTCCAGCAGAAGGAATGCTCTCTTTCATCAGGAGAACTTGGCCAGCCCAGAAGAACACAGGTATTGCCTAATGTCCTCAGGATTATTATCTGGCCCATTAACCAGGGTTCCATGAGGACTAGGCTCTTGGATGGCCAGATACACATCCACTAGGCAGGTGTGAACACATTCACATCATTCCAGATAGAAAACTGTACCTGTGAGCAGGTGGGCACTGATATATGAAGATAACTGAGGTCATAGTTATCCACAGGATCAGAGAAACCTGCGCAAGCCAAGACTGTAACAGCAGTGCAGCTGAATGCTTCACAGCGTTGCTCTGCTCAGCTCAGCAGTACATGGGCCCAACATGTTCTTCAGCCACTAGTGAGAGGCAGATAAAAGTAATAGAAACACAACTGATGTAGAGTTGGAGCCCCTGGGCCTTTGATCTGGCCTAGGTTTTAATTTAACCATCAAATTCCATGGAAATCACAAACTCTGGGCATTTCAGTGTCCCCTGCCAGATGTGGTCCCTTTCCCCAGCCCTCACCTCCCTCCCCCAGTCTATGATTCTTTGCTGGTGGAGTGCCCAAAATGGTATCAATGACATCTATTCTGTTTTGTCATTTGCTCCTCACAACAAAGCCTGCCCCCCCTCCATAGGGAAATCATTATTCCCAGCCTCAGTGAGGATATCAAGGTTTACAGAATGTGGGGTTAGAGGGGGGGCGGGTCTTGTTCTCAACATTCTATGTACAACTAGCAAGCCTGGACGGAGATCAGGACTTTGACTTCCACTGTCACCTCCCAATGTTAGCATAGACACTACAGTACTTCCTGAGCTACCGGTACTCAGGAAATCATTGCTCCTACCATGACATTGTACTGTGGTCCACAGGTTTTTCTTTAAACACATTTTTTTTTCTTTCTGAGATGGAATCTTGCTCTGTTGCCCTGGAGTGCAGTGGTGCAGTCCTGGCTCACTGCAATCTCTACCTCCCAGGTTCAAGTGATTCTCCTGCTTCAGCCTCTCGAGTAGCTGGGGCTATAGGCACATGCCACGACACTCGGCTAATTTTTGTATTTTTAGTAGAGATGGGGTTTCACCATGTTGGCCAAGCTGGTCTCAAACTCCTGACCTCAAGTGATCCACCCAACCTAGCCTCCCAAAGTGCTGGGATTATAGGCGTGGGCCACCACACCCAGCCTAAACACATTTTTTAACTTAAATTTATTACATGGAATATTTTAAACTAGCTAAGTATTTAAGTATATATAAAAACAAATTTAACTCTTCAAATAAAAGGCTTGCAGCCATTCCACAAGTGGCAGTAACAAAGATGTTCTGTTTGGCAAAACTTTAGTCAGGTTCCCAAACTTTCCAGGCCCATCTGTGCACTTCCTTGTAAACTCCAGTTTTAGTAAAGAATGCTGCTGAGCTGGTTTAGCAAAAAATCTCCCCTCCCCAATATCTGATTAGGTTCCTCTACCACCATTCCCTAGGTGATGTCTGATTGTCCCGGACAGTCTTCAGCAAGAATCCTGTTAGGTGGGTTTAGCCAGAATCCCCTTTACTCCTGATGTTTCCTTTTAGTAAGTTCCCATCCACTGACCCCTACCCTGCTCCTAGGCTATAAATTCCCACTTGCCTGTACTATATTGGGAGTTGAGCCCAATCTCCCTCCACCACTGCAAGCCCCTGTTGCTGTGGTCCCCATACCTATTGTGACAGTCCTGGATAAAGTCTTCCTTTATTCATATGCTTTAACAAGTATTATTGAATGACTTTTTTCTTGAACAGCAGACATGCCCTTTAGGAGACAGTGGACCTGGAACAGGGTGCATGGAAGAGAGCATGCTATCTCCATCCACAGCCACCAACCAGCTCCTGGCTGTGGGAGCATCTGACTCTCACTCCACATCCAGTGTCATAAAGTGGGGACAATAGGGCCGGGCGCGGTGGCTCACGCCTGTAATCCCAGCACTTTGGGAGGCCGAGGCGGGTGGATCACGAGGTCAAGAGATCGAGACCATCCTGGTCAACGTGGTGAAACCTCGTCTCTACTAAAGATACAAAAAATTAGCTGGGCATGGTGGCGCGTGCCTGTAGTCCCAGCTACTCAGGAGGCTGAGGCAGGAGAATTGCCTGAACCCAGGAGGCGGAGGTTGCGGTGAGCCGAGATCGTGCCATTGCACTCCAACCTGGGTAACAAGAGCGAAACTCTGTCTCAAAAAAAAAAAAAAAAGAAGTGGGGACAATATTCCCACCTTAGAGGTTCACTGCAATCTCTAGTAAGAAAACATATGTGAGGACTTTGTAGACCACAAGTTACTAAGTTAAACAACACTAGGCCTTGCTAAGAGTCACATGAGATACAAAGTCAAAAATATTTTTAAAAGGTAGGAGTTAGGATTTCAACCTTTAAATGACACATTCTCTCTAGAGAACAACATAGCCCAAGGTTGTGACCACTGGGAAGATTTCCCCTGGAATTACATATGCATCTGCCATTGACATCTTGTGTGGTCCACCAGGCCCACAGACACAGGGACACTCTGCTGGGCCCTGGGCTCAGGTTCACTCAAGTTGCAGGCTGGGCAGGCAGCCAGACATCTGCACCTTCCCCCATCACTGAAGGCCATCAATCTAGCCAAGAAATGTACTACTTCTCCATAAAGGAGAATCTTGTCTTTTTGTCCTTGAAAGTTGCAGTGGCCCAATTAAAAGACTTTCTGTGTAGAGAGATAAGGGATATACAGAAACTCTCTGTACTTTCTACTCAATTTTTCTGTGGACCTAAAACTGCTCTAAAAAAATTTAAGTTTATTAATTTTTAAAAAGGGACTTTCTGACACTAATTCCAAGGGGATTTTTTTAGCTGTCCTGCCCTATAAGGTTTAGAATAAAGGGAGAAAATAAGTAAGGCTCCAAACGTATCAGTAGTTAAGCCTTTTAAGGCATAAAATTTTGGAGTTCTGCATTCATCAGATTACTTGGAGCAACATTCAGAAAAGCCTTGAAATCTCAAAAGAAGTTAAATAAATATAGCCTTCTGTAGATCTTAAACAAGGGTAGATGAGAGGATTAAACTATGTAGTGAGGAAAGGTTTCTACAGGGAAACTGCAAAGCAGTTCAAAGCAGTTTGATGATCCACCACCACTGTTTGAGGGGGGAAAACAGGGAGGAAGGCAAAATCTGAAGCAAACTTGGCATTTCTGGGATAACTGCTGACATGTGATTCTGTTCCCCTGTATCACCGTGCTCACAACTAGACCCCACAGCAGGCTAACAGATGGCTTCTGTCACCAGGCCGGTCAGCAAACAGATATGAAGAAAGGTAGACCGAAAACCATCTCCAAAACAGTCTTTTTATTTGTAATCATCGTTCATGCTTGTGCTTTTATAATTTTGAGTGGGACTCCTTTCCTAGTTCCTCTCGGGGGCAGAACTTGGCAAAAAGAGCATTGAGATTCCACATTAGACATGTGGATTAGTCTGCTCAGGTTGCCATAACAAAACCCCACAGACTAGAGGGCTTAAACGAGGGCTTAAACAAACATCTTATAAATAAGATATTTATTTCCTTACAGTTCTGGAGGCTGGGAAGTCCAAGGCCAAGGTGCCAGCTGATTCAGTTCCTGGTGAGGCCACTTTCTCTGGCTTACAATCACCTTCTAGCTGTGTCCTCACATGGTCTTTTCTCTGTGCACCTCTTTCATTAGTTCTCTTCTTATAAAGACACCAGTTCTATGAGATTAGGGTTCCACTTTTATTACCTCATTTAACCTTAATTACCTCTTTACAGATGCCAACTCCTAATACAGTCACACTGGGGGTATTTCAACATATGAATTTGAAGGAGGGACACAATTCAGTCCTTAACACGGTGCCTTATGGATTATATCTGCATCTTCCATCTAATCACCACCCAAATCCAGCACCTGAATTGGTGAATGTTGCCAGTGAGAGGCCAAGAGCCAGAGGAGCCTGCTTCTGCTTGCAGAGGGTGCACAGTTGTAACAGTTGGTTTTCATGCTGCTGATAAAGACGTACTTAAGACTGGGTAATTTACAGTGAAAAAGAGATTTAATGGACTCACATTGTACGTGGCTGGGGGAGGCCTCACAATCACATTGGAAGGCGAAAGGCATGTCTTACATCATAGACGGCAAAAAAGAGAATGAAAGCCAAGTGACATGGGTTTCCCCTCATCAAACCATCAGATCTTGTAAGACTTACTCACTATCATGAGAATAGTATGGGAGAAACCACCCCCATGATGCAATTATCTCCCACCGGGTCCCTCCCACAACACATGGGAATTATGGGAGTACAATTCAAGATGAGATTTGGGTGGGGACACAGAGCCAAACCATATCATTCTGCCCCTGGCCCCTCCAAATCTCATGTCCTCACATTTAGACCAATCATGCCTTCCCAACAGTTCCCCAAAGTCTTAACTCATTTCAGCATTAACTCAAAAGATCACAGTCCAAAGTCTTATCTGAGACAAGGCAAGTCCCTTCCACCTATGAGCCTGTAAAATCAAAAGTAAGTTAGTTACTTACTAGATACAGTGGAAATACAGGTATTGGGTAAATACAGCCATTCCAAATGGGAGAAATTGGCCCAAATAATGGGGGTGACCAGCCCCATGAGAGTCTGAAATACAACAGGGCAGTCAAATCTTAAGGCTCCAAAATGATCTCTTTTGACTCCATGTCTCACATCCAGGTCATGCTGATGCAAGAGGTGGGCTTCCACAGCCTTGAGCAGTTCCACACCTGTGGCTCTGCAGGGTACAGCCCCTCTCCCAGTTCCTTTCATGGGCTGGCATTGAATGTCTGTGGCTTTTCCAGGTGCACAATGAAAGTCATTGGTGGATCTACCATTCTGGGGTCTGGAGGACAGTAGCCCTCTTCTCATAGCTCCCGTTGGGACTCTGTGTGGGGGCTCCCACCCCATATTTCCCTTCTGTACTGCCCTAGCAGAGGTTCTCCATGAGGGCCCAGCCTTTGCAGCAAACCTCTGCCTGGACATTCAAATGTTTCCATACATCCTCCAAAATCTAGGCAGTGGCTCCCAAACCCCAATTCTTGACTTCTGTGCACTGGCAGGCTCAACATCACATGGAAGCTGCCAAGGTTGAAGCTTGCACCCTCTGAAGCCACAGCCTGAGCTCTACATTGGTCCCTTTCAGCCACAGCTGGAATGGCTGGGACACAGGGCACCAAGTCCATATCAACAGTGAAGCAAAGAAACCTAATTCCCTCTCTCTCCTCCCCATATCTGACCTGCTGAGGGTAGGGTGGAGAAGAGCTGCCATCAAGCACTTCCCAGTGTGTGAAACCTAGTGTCAGAGAGGGAAAAGTAACCAGCTCAAGGTCATAAAGCAGACAGCAGAACCAGGATCATCCAACCCCAGACTATAAACTCCAGTCCTCAAGCTTTTTCCTCCCTCTACAGCTGTTTCCTTAATTTGCATTTCCCTGATGATTAGTGATGTTGAGCATTTCTTCCTATACCTCTTGGCCATTTGCATGTCTTCTTTTGGGAAATGTCTATTCAGGTCTTTTGCCCATTTTTAAATTGGATTATTTTCTGCAATTGAGTTGTTTGAGTTCCTTGTATGTTTCTGATGTTAATCCCTTGTTTAATGCATACTTTGCAAATATTTTCTTCTATCCTGCAGTTTGTCTTTTTACTCTGTTGTCTCCTTTACTATGCAGAAGCTTTTCAGTTTAATGTAATGCCAATTGTCTATTTTGCTTTTGTTGCCTGTGCTTTTGAGATCTTATTAAAAAAGTGTTGTCCATACCAATGTCCTGAAGCACTTCACCTGTTTTCTTCAGCAGTTTCATAGTGTAAGATCTCATATTTAAGTCTTTAATTAATTCTGAGTTAATTTTTGTATATGGATATCCCAGTTTCTCAACAACATTTATTGGAGACTATAAGCCAAAAATAAAATTCTAAGCCCCTCAAGCAACTGAATTGGACCCCTCCTCTTAGCTAAGAGCATTTCAAAGTAAACCCAAAAATCTAGTAAAGGCCATGATTGGAAGAGGAAGTCAGAAATGTCTCATTTATACCCACCTCCTTTTGGAATTTAGGCACAATTGACCAGTAGGAACATTAAAACAGAAATCTTAAGACTGATAAAACAGCGATCTGCAACAATAAGACACCAGATTCCAGCCTGACTCCAATGTAGCATCACATGACAGACAGCAGGCCCAGAAAGAAATCAAAATATTTTACCCCAAAATATATTTATTTGACATATTATGAAGTAGCCCTGCAAACCATCTCTTGTGGGGAAAAATCTACATTCTGTAGAGAATCCCCTTCCCTTTCCAGGTTTTCTTCCTGACCCAGCAGAGAATTAACTAAGAGTCTGGCACCATTTTAAGTTCTACAAGAGCTCTGAAGCCTACGACCTGGAAGCTTCATCAGTATGATAAAGCCCTGGTCTCCACAACCCCTTATATTAACCCAAACAATCTCTTCTATGATTCCAGGTCTTTAGGTAATAACGTAATACTTTCAACCAACTGCCAATCAGAAAATCTTTGAATTCACCTATAACCTTAAGTCTCATCAATTCAAGGTGTCCTGGACCAAACCAATATACATCTTACATGTACTGATTGATATTTTATGTCTCCCTAAAACATATAAAACTAAGCTGTAGCCTGACCACCTTGGGCGCATGTTCTCAGGATCTCCTGGGGCTGTGTCACAGGGCCACTGATCACTCATATTTGGCTCAGAATAAATCTCTTCAAATATTTTACAATTTGACTCTTCACTGACAACACTGTCCTTTCCCCATTGCCTGTTCTTGGCACCTTTGTCAAAAATAAGTAGGCTACAAAGGTATAAATTTATTTCTGGGCACCAGTATGGTACTGGCATAAAAATAGACATGTAGACCAGTAGAACGAATATAATAGCAGTTTTAAAGTCTTTGTTAAGCCCAACATCTGTGTCCTCTACCAGGCAGTTTCTGTTGCCTGATTTTTTTCTGTCATACCCATTTTTCTGTCATTGTCTATTTCTTTGCATGTCTTATAAATTTGTGTTGAAAATGACATCTTAGCTAATATATTGTAGCAACTATGGATACTACAAGCCCCTCTACCCCAGGGCTTGTTTTTGTGTGCTTATTTTTTCAATGACTTAGCTGGACTCCTGTTGAGAAGTATATTCCCCTCCCCACCCAACCTCTGATTTTGCTCCTCAGAGGGCACAGCCTTGAGTGTACACACATTCTTTCTAGGATGACAATCATTTTATCAGGGCTACCTGTATCTTCCCTGATCTCTTTGTTAAGCTGTCTACATTTGATGTTTTCATACCCAGCTGTCAGACCCCACTAATTGCCGGCTGATTGTTCTATTGTTTTTGACAACAGCTGAGGGCATAAATTGTTCTACATTTTATCTAATTAAATGTAGACCTTTCTTTCAGTGTTTGAGGTTTGTTCTGACTCCAGGATGACTTTTACTGTCTCTTTCCTAGTCTCTGGCCCAAGGTTTTGCCCAGTTGCTTATGAGCCTCTTATTAATTACTCACCACCAAAATCTCCATTTTTTTCTGAGAACACCCTTAGGCTTGAACTTTCCCTACACTTTTATAAACAAATTCAGTATTTTTCAGAGAGCTTCAGAGCTTTCTGTGATTATATCCTACTTCTTTTACTTGGGAAAATGTTGGAATCTCCATTTTTTTTCTGAGAACGCCCTTAGGCTTGAACTTTCCCTACACTTTTATAAACAAATTCAGTATTTTTCAGAGAGCTTCAGAGCTTTCTGTGATTATATCCTACTTCTTTTACTTGGGAAAATGTTGGAGTCACTGAGGGCAGAGACAGTGTCACAATTATCTCAGAGTGACACTTTTACTTTATAAACAGGGTGCTGGATGGGGGCAGTAGCCTTTGCTCTTCTTAGCTTGGTTTTCCTAGGATGGAACCTCTGCCCTACAAACTAGCTGGACTGACAAAGAGCAACTGGGGACCCAGTCTTCACAGCCTCAGGTGGAACCTATGCCCTATGAGTAGGGGCTGGCCACATTCTCTTGGAATTTAGCCTCTGCAACATGGAGCTTTGCCAGAGGTGGGGGAATACTGATAGACTGCCTTCCTGGAGAGATGTCATAACCCTTTGGGGGAAAGGGAGCCCAGTCTTCTTGGTCACTCTTGATAGCATCTCTCATGCCAAGCTGGGCAGTGGATGAGAAAGGGGAAGAAAGGAGCAGGTCCTGGCTCAAGTGCCACAGACATCTGCTATTCTTACTGAGATCTACTAGATTTTCTTGAATAAATGTTTCTTTATTTGCTATATGCCCTTAGGACATAAGGCAAGTTTCCAAGTTTGGTTGTTTTCTTAAAATAATTTTTATCAGTTATTGTTTCGCTGAGCAATGAATCCACAGAGCCCCTAACGCCACGGTTCCAGAAGTGGATCCCAATAAGTTTTAATCTTAATTTCTTTATTCTTAATAAACAAAATGTTATACTCAAAGTTCCTTCCTGCCTAATATCCCATGTTAGGGAAGCTGGCATTAACCAGGAGAATATGAACTCTACACTCTATGTAGAGTTCTGCCTCCCCAGCTAGAATTAAACCATGCTTTTAAAAAGACATTATTTTGGGGCCGAGTGTGGTGGCTCACGCCTGTAATCCCAGCACTTTGAGAAGCCAAGGCAGGCGGATTGCTTGAGCTCGTAAGTTCAAGACCAGCCTGGGCAACATAGCGAAACCCTGTCTCTACAAAAAAATACAAAATTAGCCAGGAGTGGAGGTGCGCACCTGTAGTCCCAGCTACTTGGGAGGCTGAGGTGACTAGATCTTTTGAGCCCAGGAGGTTGAGGCTGCAGCAAGCCAAGATTGTACCACTGCACTCCAGCCTAGATGACAGAATAAGACCCTGTCTTAAAAAAAAAAAAAAAGGCATTATTTTTGCTAAAAATAAGTCACCCAGACATATATCCTGATTAACAAATAATTTATAAAATAAGAGGAAAATTTAGCATCATGAGAAGTGTGTGATCACCAATCACCAGGAAGTCAGAGTAGGTAGATAAGCCACACATCTCCCTCAGAAGGAAATGCCCCTCAAGTAGCACTGCCCTGGACATGTAGGGGTCTCAGTTCCTACTCACAACCAACATCCAAAGAAAGTGCTCACCCTTTCCAGAAAACATAGGGCTCAGGTAACCTGGCATAGGGGCAAAGGGAGTCACCAACATGTTCTTGGAAGTCCCAAAGTGTTGCCCAATCTTCAAGGACAAAAGACTGTTCTCAACATCCAAATTAAGGCGGGAATGTGAAGCCACCAGCCAACCACATCCATTTGATGGGCAGCTGGTAAAGGGTCTCCCAGGCTGAAGCTCCAGGATAAAACAATTGCCCACAATATCAGGGGATAAGCCAGAGACACTGGTTCCAATGCTTGCTCTGCCATGTAGGAGGTGCTGCAGAACTGAACTGAACCCCTCCAGCCCCAAGCTCATCTATTAAATGGGAATTCTCAATAGCCTGCAAAATCCAAAGTTAGTACTCGGCAAACTATAGCTGCTATTACTCTGGACAGGAGCCCTGGCTTGGCTCTGTTTTCCCAGTGAGTCCCTCAGATATCAAACTGATGCCAGATGGTCCAAGGGTTATACTTCCTGTACAGGTCCCATGGGCAACCCTTCCAGAGTTGGCTCCTGCCTACACCTCCCCCTGGGACCTGAGTGTGCTCATCTTCATGATCACACCAATCCAGTCATCCCTAAAGGGCTCCCAGGTCTCTAGAGCCCTGCCATCTCACCCCTTTGAGATCTCCTCCTAGCCAGCTGAGGGCAGGATGGACTCTATGAGTAACACAGGAATGAGTAAAGGCCTAATTGGCCTTCCCAGGGTCAGCACATCAATAGAGCCAACCCCTTCAGACAAGATAGATGTTACAGTAGGAAAATCTCTGGCAGCTGCTTCTGGCCACTGAGATACAACTTGGGTAGAAGTTTATAAAGAGCAAACCACATTAGGAGAAAATTTTTCTGTAATGTATTACAGACAGTCCCCAACTTACAAGAGTTCATTAATTTTTCCACTTCAGGATGGTGTGAAATCCATTCAGTATGCTTCTCAACTTAAAATGGTGTTACATCCCAATAAACCTATCATGAACCCAAAACATCAGAAGAAAAAAATGCACTTGTTGGTGGCTCACACCAGTAATCCCAACATTTTGGGAGGTTGAGGTGAGCGGATCACTTGAGGTCAGTATTCGAGATCAGCCTGGCCAACATGCTGAAACCCCATCACTACTGAAGATACAAAAATTAGCCAGGCATGGTGGTTCATGCCTGTAATCCCAGCTACTTGAGAGGCTGAGGCATGAGAATTGCTTGAGCCCAGGGGCAGAGGCTGCAGTGACCTGAGATCGCACCACTGCACTCTAGCCTGGGTGACAGAGCAAGATTCTGTCTCAAAAAAAAAAAAGCACTTGTGACTTAAGATATTTTCAACTTATGAGTTTGTGGGGATGCAGCCCCATTATAAGTCGAGGAGCATCTGTATATTCTTCCCTGATTTTAAAGACTATTCTAAACTAGAGAATCATAACACGGTTAAAATGCAGTACAGATCCGATCCTGTCCATGACTATGTGCCCCTAAGGGTCATTTCCCTGGGGCTCCATTGCCTGCTTATCTCTGATATGGGGAAGAAAAGGAACACGACTCAGGTAGGTACAAAGTGCCTTCTCTTGACATGCACAGGACTGCAAATATTATTAAATGCACCTGGTTTGCTGCACCCTTTGTTTCATGTCTATTCATTGTGATGGGCTCACTTTCCTCACTTGCCACCCGGTTATCAGCTTTCAATGTTCCGGTCAAGGGAAATGTGCTGCTGCTTCTTTCTGGCTAGAGGGTTGGAAACCAAATCATCCAGATGAGAGCATCAGTGAATGCTTTAAAAAGAATAGCCAATGGTGAGGGCCTAGGGGTGTAAATGAGGATTGAGGGCACTCAGCTGACTTTCTGCTCCCCAGGCCCCTATGTGGTGCTGTGTCCAGGATGGCTGCTCATGAGACCCTAAGGTCAGAGAGCAGCATGCTTTCAGGGAAGCCGTTGCTGAAAATAGAAACTTTAATCCAAACAGAAAAATCTGCCATCTGACTATGTTACTACTCACAATGTGAAAATCCTAAGGAAGTGCTCAAAGCTCCTCCTCTGCTCCCTTTTTGGAAATACAATTTGGTGTTGATTAACTGGGTCTCTGCTGCAAGTAGACATAGGCAGAACTTCTTGTTCCTACTATTGTCTGTCTGACCCAGTTTGGGTTTTGAATTTTTTTTCCTCTGTCAACATAAAAAAAAAAAACAAAAAAAACCTCATTTTATTTTTTTCCCCACTGTAACATTTTTAAATTAAAATGCCATCATTAAAATGCTTATTTTCTTTGGAAAGGGTTTTCCTTTTGTTTTCTAAACAGAAAGAGTCCAGATGTTGTAAAATAATAACTTTGGAAAATTAACAAAAGCCCCTCTTGACTTGTTATGACACCCAAAGGACTGACGGTTTAAACTCAAGCTGTTGTTTGGCCGGATGCAGGCAGAGCATCTCCACCCACACCAGCTGCAGGTGACCGTTGGAGATTCTGGCCTCATCTACTCGGAGGCCCTGGAGTCACAGGTGGGTAGCAGTTCTAGGACAAGGTGTGGAAACCTAGTTTCAAACAGAGCAAGAGAGGAAGGAAAGTATCCCTGTGAGAATAAATAATGGGGTCAGGACTGAACCGGGTCACAAATACCTCCAGAGTATGTCACATATGAACCAGTCAAACTCCCTTGTCAGAAACCCCGGGCTCCAACTCATGTAACCATGTAACCATGATACCACAGGTACAGGGACTTGAGGTACCTCTGTAAAACCTACTGGAGGAGACCACTGAGGGATGGACAAAGCTCCTCCCACAGGGCACTTTCATCTCCACATAAGATGCCTTTCTCCAGAGCCAAGTGCTGTTTCTGAAACCACCTTCTCCTCCTCTGCTCGTAAAGATTCCCATGTGATATGCTGCATGGTCAGAAAAAGGAAACCAGATGAAATACCCAGCCCTTCAAGTGTCCAGCCTGCTCTGCCCCCAGTCTTCTCCATCTCAGCAATGGCACTGCCATTCTCCAAGTGGCTGTGCCAAACATGTGGAGTCTTCCTGCTTCCTGTCAGTCCCTCCTTCCCTCATGCCCAAGCCATCCACAAGACTGAGCGGCACACCCAGACGTGGAGCACCTCTCACCATGGTCACAGCCCCAACTGCAGTCCTAGCCACCACACCTTAAGAGGTTACAAGGAGTTCTGCATAAGCTCCATCACCCTAGGACTTTCTAGACTGTCCTCCTCATTCCACAAGCTTTGTCCTCCCCGCTCCACAAGCTCTGGATCCTACAAAGATGTCAATCCCATATTGAAGGAGAGGAAAAGGAAGATAGAATCTTGCAGCTGCATGGGGTGGAGGTAAGGGGGTGTATAAACCCTACATGTAATTCTACATCACCCAAGGACAAAAACTCAAATAAAGGTGTCCCACTTTGTCTCCCTCCCATAAACAAATTTCCTCTCCATAATTACAGACTAGAGAAAACATTTCTGTGCATCCTCTCCAGAAGAAGAGGAAGCAGAATTTGCTATGCCAAAGAGGAAGTATTAGGGCCAAATTTCCCCTCGGAATGGGACTGTCATAGTAGATGGACACCTCAGGGTTCCATCACAGCAACTCAGAATCTCTAAGATAAAAGATCCTATACTGCTTGGTACCAATGGTATTAACAGATGGTTTGTAAATGACAGCCTCCACTTGGTGCTTCAGCATCCCAGGGTCCCTCTGAGTCATTTGACATGACAGGGCATCTCTGCTTCCCAACGTTAAGGGACAGGAACAGGTTCAAGCCAGGGCTGGGCCTTGATATATCCCTCCACTCTGCAGCCTTGCCAATTGTATCCACTAAGGCCATCCATGAGATGATGCCAAAACCCATCTTGCTCTGGCCCTAATGACTCTCCTAAAGCCCAGTCCTGCATTTCCAAGTTACCCAGTCACCTCCCCTGAACTCCTGGTACCCACTGAGACCCAAAACCACACTCCCTTCAGAACTGGCTCCTCATGAATTCTCTCCCTTCCAGGTACCACCATTTTTGGGAGCTCAGATGTAGCTGACACCTCTTTCCAACCATCAACCAAACGGATCAGTCACTGAGTTCTGTCCCCTCTTTGAGACTCTCTGCTTGTGTCACCCTCTTTTTCACTGTTCCCACCATCACCCTAGATCAAAGGCAACAAGATCCAAACCAGTCACCTAGTGAGGCTGACAGACAACAAACTACACTGCTTACACACACACACACACACACACACACACACACACACACACTGCATGCACTCACTTAAAAGCAAGAAGTCCTTAGGTTGTGTTATGAGGCTTCCATTCAGTCCTCTGCACTTATAGCTTTCACAACACTCCCCACCCCACCCACTCCAGCCCGCAGGAACCGGTACCAACGCAGTCTCTTGGTCCTTTCCCTGAACTCCAGTCTCAAGCAACTTCCCTCTCCAAGGAGCTCCTACGTGCTTCGTGTCTACATAGCTTCTCATGTGTCCAAAACATTTTCCCCTCTGGTTTTTTTCTCTCGTTAGGTTTTACTGCTTTTGACCTAAAGCCACTACAGGACTCAGAGAGGAACTAGCAGAACTCATTCATTCAAGATCTTTTTACTGCATCTCCACCATGAGCTGGTGAGAGGGCGAGTGACTTCAGGGTAAGAGTGAGAGCTTGTGCATAAAGACATCACTACAACAGAGACAATTTCAGGTACAGAACCCTGAATGAGGTGTGTAACAGGTCTGCAACTATAAAACTGTGTGGGTAGAGCCCAACAAGGGAGCACAGAACCGGCAAATGGAGAGAAATCTTCAGATAGTTCTTGCTGCCACTGCCATTTGGATGCTTTGCTTTTGCTCAGTTGAGTACACATAAATTGAGATTACAATAACTTGAGCCACCTGGCACCCAGATCTTGATTTCTAAGATTATATTTCAATAAAAGGGATGAGGGTTCTGTGAAGAAATGAGTAATTCTAGGGCTGAGAGAGGAAATACACAGGATGAGCCTGGAGTATCTTGCAGGGCCAAGTAAAGAAATACTCAAAAATCAAACAACCCACAATAATGTCAGAGGGACCCGAGCTAACTGAAAGAGCCCCCAGTGGCCAAAGCTGGAACAATCTGAGCAACACAATGAATATCCTCGTACGGGATTACATAAAAGTTGATCATATGGATTGGGTTATTCCTGTCACATCCAGCTGAAACAGAATGGAGAAGCCAAGGGGGGATAGAGCACCCTGGGCACGTAACATTGCCACAGGAAGGTAATTCTCTGCAAGCCCAGCTGCTGAAACTACCTGCTGTGGCCTGAAACCGGTTTTAGCTAATAGCTACTGAAACAACCTGCTGTGACTGTAAGAATAGTTTTACCCACTGCCATCACTCACCAATCAGAGTTTGCCAGCTCCTTGAAACGTTACTAGTACCAATGAACTGTCTTTCAAAACAATGAGTAACATTTCTTCTTTTTATGAAAACTCCAACCTTCTCTTTGTTCTTCAGACATACCATCCAGTCTGTGTATATGCCCAGAACTGCAATTCTTGCTTCCCAAATAAAATAGAGAATTGTCTCTATATTTTACTCAATTTTGACCACTATAACCCAAACAATTAAAAAAAAACTATGAGTCCATATTGATATAAATGACTACATAAATAAGAGACAGACCAGGCGTGGTGGCTCATGCCTGAAATCCCAGCACTTTTGGAGGCCGAGGCAGGCTAATTGCATGAGTCCAAGAGTTTGAGACCAGCGTAGGCAACATAGCAAAGGCCTTGTCTCAAAAACAAAAATAAAATAAAGATTCTGTCTCTAAACAGTCAAGGTTATCAAAAACAAGGAGATTCTGAGAAATTCACAACCACAAGGAGCCTAGGGAGATATGACAAATGCACGTAACATGGTGTCCTGGATAGAATCCTGGGAGAGAAAAAGACTATTAGGTCAAAAACTAGGGAAATGTGAATAAAACATGGAATTTGGTTAATACTGTATCAATTTTGGTTACGACCAATGTACCACAATGTACTGTGGTGATTAACATGTTAACAGCTGGGTAGCTGGCAGGGAGTATGATATGGGAGAACTTCAGGAACTCTTTGTAACTATTCTGTAAATCTAAAACTATTCTAAAATTTAAAGATTTATTTAACAGGCAACCTTAGCTCTGAATCAACTAGTCTTTGCTTTTTTTCCCTTTTTTCTTTTAAGAGCAAGATGGAAGCCACATTTCATCTTCCCATAGTACTTAGCTATCGCTGGCCTCTGTAAGCACCAATCGCTGCACATTTGTAGGCTGGCATTTGCTTTCAGGCTCAGCCTCACCCACCCCTATCACTAGCTGAGGCTACAGTGCAGCATTCCAGGTCAGGGCCCACAGATTCCTCCCACATCAATTCCCTCCAGGCTGAGGCCATCAGAGGAGCGCCATCAGATACCCAAGAGAAATCAAAGAACCAAATAAATGGAGAGGGAATCCATGTTCATAGATGGGAAGGCTCAATATTGTCAAGATGTCATTTCTTCTCTATTTGAGCCATAAATTCAATGCAATCTCAGTCTAAATCAGTTGTGACTATTCACAAACTGAACCTAAGGTTTACATGTAGACACAAAAGGCCTAGAATGCCCAACACATTGTTGAAGGAGAAGAGCAAAGTTGGAGGACTGACATTACTTGACTTCAAGACTTGATTACTGTATAAATCCACAGTAATCAAGAGGTGGTATTAACTATAAAAAAAAAGACAAATAGATCAAGAGAACAGAATGGACAGTCCAGATGTAGACCCAAATAAATGCAGTGAACTGATCTTTGACAAGACAGCAAGAGAATACAAAGGTGCAAAGGATCTTCTTTACAACAATGATGCTGGAACTGGATGTACACAAGCAAAAAATATGAAGAAAAGAAAAAATAAAAAATCCAGACAGTTTGTAGTCTTCTCAAAAATTAAAATAAATTTTATAAAAAAATGTTAAACACAAAACTATAAAGTTCATAGAAGAAAACTTAAAAGAAAACCTAGATGATGTTGGGTATGACAATTTTTTAGATACAACACCAAAGATATGACATATGAAAGAAAGGATTAATAAACTGAACTTTCTTCAAACTAAAGACTTAAAGAGTTCTACTCTGCCAAAGATATTGTCAAAGCAATGAAAAAAGTGGCTGGCATTTGCAGACCCCTCTCTGCCTTGCCTTTTATGCAATCTGGCCTTCTAAGAATTAATTTTACTCCTGGACTCCTTCTGATGTAACCTGTATGCAAAAATCCAGCCCCATACCCTAAAAGCTCTTTGATCTGGACCTGCTGTTCCTCACCCCAGACCTCAGGCCCTGTGGGCAACTGAGGAACTTATGCCAGATCAGGAACCCCAGCGTTTCCACATCTTTTTAGGCCATTCAGATGCATCGCTGATTTGGGGAAAGGGTGGGAGAGGAAGGTGTGGAAAATGAAGAGTCTCATCTTTCAAAAGACAACCAACAGCAAGGAAAGGAGAAGGGGAGAGGAAGCAAAGCAAACGGAGAGGACAGGAAAGCACAGGCCTGGACAAGGAGGAGGATTTTCCAAACTTTCTAGACTTCCGGGACCCAAGAGAGTTTGCAGCAGCTCTGCTGCTTTAAAAAGCATCACCAGCATAAATCAGATTCTTAGACTATAATATTTGTGCGTTCCATAGAAATGGGCCTAATGAATGAGTGAGACTCCAGGGAAGAGCATCAGTCAGTCAACACAATTACAGTACCCCATGAAGATATCCAGAAAAAAAGCTAGAAATTCAACTTTCCATTGTAGGGAGGAGAAACTTCCTCCCAGGGACCCAAGAAAACAGCAGCCTGTGCCCCACTATATGGGACTCTGGAAAATCTCCCACTGAAGTTTCTGACTCAAAACTTTCAAGCAGACCTGGGCCTAGTTTAACCTTTTCATCTGGAGGGCCCCTCCTCTTATTTTAATAAGCAGTAAAGAGGAGTGTCTGGAAATGACAGCAACTCTTTCAATAAAACTTAATGTCTATGAAGAAAAATACTCAATTTAAGTGGTTACCAACCAGCAATATTTTAGTACTTTAGACAAGATATTTCAAATAGGTTTCTATTCTCTTAGTTACAGATTTGCCTCAAGAAAAGAATATTATAAAAACAAAACTTTGGATTAACCATTCCAAGGGTGATGAATCAAAAAAGTTCCCACACATCTCACTTAAAAATCAAAATACTTTCAAATATTAAAATACACCCTGAAGTCAACAAAATAAAGGAACCGTCAGCTGGGTTCTCACCACCTGACAGACAGGGAGGAGAGGGAGTCAGAATAGGCCACACAGGAGGAGTGGAGATGGGAGTTCTGAAGGCTGGAATCAGGGGTGAGCAACTGGGGGAGTGGGGGGCTGGCAGCCTCAGGAATAACCATGGGAGAGGAAGCTGAAGGCCAGGGGCTCAGTAACAACAGACTCGTCTCTGTAGACAGAGTCATCAGAAGGTGATGGGACCGCAGAGATGGGTGCCCAGGCCTCTGTGGGGCCAGGGGTAACCTGGAGTGACATAGGACAGGGACAGGAGTGGAGTGGATAGCACAGTCATAGGTCAAAGAGAAAGAGATTCCAAGCCCTCAAAGGACCTCGCTCCATTTAGAGGTCTCTGGCTCTCCTGGGAGAACCAGCCATATTTCAGTTATGTGAAGAGGTGGGGTGTGGGAGGGGCATCTGCAAGGAGGGACGGGGTGCAGGACCTTCTTTATGCAAAGGCAGAGGCTCAGGCAGGAGGATGGAGAGCAGACTTCACTAAACTGACTACAGATGCAATCCATCTGTTGGGTGTAGCCAATGTCTTCACCTTGGATAGCCACACAGAAGAGGGTCTCCTTCTCCAACCAGCCATGGGAGCAGAGTAGCCAACAGGAAGGTGGGATCGGCTCAGGAAGACAAAGGACTGAGAGCTGATCCATGCTGCTATGTTTAAGCAGGGCTCATACGCAATACTAAATGATGAGGTGTTTGAGGCATGAACCACAGGGACGCTCAGTGGCAGGGAGAACCTGCCTGAAGGAAGCCAACTCTGCAACAAAGAAGGAACAAACTAGCCTGCCCATCCCACTGGCAGTGGGGACAGACCCCACATGCAGCAAGACAGCAGGGGAAGCAGAAGGACAAGACCGGGGGAACGTGATTCATCAAGACTCGGCCCCACAGCAGCCCCACCCTGCACTTGACCATCCCTGCCCCAGGTGGGATACCCATCGATGCCCCAGGCGGGATACCCATCGATGCCCCAGGCAGCCCTGCAGCCACAAGCCCAGTTTCAAGAAATACCTGCTTCCGACCACAAGCATCACAGCACTGAAACTAAACAATACTTGCTTCCTGTCTCCCAGCACAAAAACCAGAAGACTGACTGGGTCACAAAATACAAAGAATTAGATGAATGGAAAAAATGAGAAGCAAATTCGGGGTAATGGTAACCCAGAGAGAGGGTGGGAAGGCATATGTAGTTTCAAGTGTATTGGTAATGAACATGTCTAAAGCTGAGTGGCCATTCACTATATTATTATTCCTATCATTTTTCACATAAAGCACTGTCTAATAAACATTTTATTATTATAGAGTACAATAAGGTACTGCCAAAATCACAATTAGTACAAGTTGAGTATCCCTTATCCGAAATGTTTGACACCAGAAGTGGTTAGGGTTTGGGATTTTTTTCAGATTTTGAAATATTTGCATTATATACTTACAGATTCAGCATACCTAATCCAAAAATCCAAAATGCTCCAATAACCATTTCCTCTGAAGGTCATGTCAGTACTAAAAAAGTGTCAGGTTTGGAAGCACTTCAAATTTTGGATTTTCAGATCAGAGATATTCAACCTGTATTATATTTTCACTTATTTTTAAAAAAGTAATGTAAGTGTAATATTTAAAAGTATAAGCTTAGATCAAAAGCTTTGCATTTCTTTTAAATGCAAGAGTAGACATATATCTTTTTGGATCACATTTTAGGGTTGTTCAGAGGCTCATCCCTGGATGTCAACCACACTTGCCTACCGTCAGCACTGACTGGCTGGTCGCTGGTCTCCTCATGACAGGCCCACTGGGGGGACACCTCCATTCTGGCAGGTGCAACAACTGGAGGGGCCATTGCACAGAGGCCCACAGCTGCCCCTTTCTCCTTTCCAGGACAGCCAGTTGCACCTGCCTGTAGGTGGCCACCTTTCTGTTGGCTGCTTTTGTTTTTAATCCCACTCTTCCTCAGACTGCCCTCCTTGCAGGGGCCCATACTCTGAACCAGGTGCAACCAATCCTAACATCCCTTGAGGCCCTGCTCTGACTGGCACCAATAAGCTAAACCACAGTTGGCCAAGACAGGAGAAGAAATTTAACCTGCTGTCCCTCTAGGATGAGATTTTACCCAGATCTCCAGAGTCTCAGCCCCAAAATGAGATAATGTGGGAACCACAGGCATAAAGGCAAAGAGAAAAAAAGCAAGATACAGAAAACATTTTACAGCAAGGTGGCCCAATTGGGTCCCTCACAACACCTACCATGCCACTTTCTTTCACATGACTTCTACTTAAAGTTTAAAAAAATTCTATTTATTTTAGAGACAGGATCTTACTGTCACCCAAACTGGTCTCAAGCCCCTTGCCTCAAGTGATCCTCCCACTTCAGCTTCCCAAAGCACTGGGATTACAGGCATGAACCTAAACTTCGAGCTTTAAGACAACTCACAATGTTGACTTCTAAAGCCAGGACAAGACATCAAACAATCCAATTCCAACATGGCAAACTCGTAATGAAGGAAGAAGGAGAGGCAAAGGTGCTGCTGAGGAAACCTTTCACTAGAGAATGGAAAGCCCAGCCAGAGGCGGCGCCGTGGACAGGGAGCAACCTGAAGACCAGTGAGCTATCTGATGCTCCAGGCCAGCTGAGCATCACATTTGCAGGCTGTCATAGCCTCCCTGTCTTCCTGGGATTCTGTAAAACACAATTCCCCAGGGAGGACAAGCACTTAGAATTCTCCCCTGGTACAAACCCTGCTTGCTCACATTGGATCACTTGGAAACATAATAAATCCTTCCTTCCCCATTAATCTGTTACTGAGGCTCAATGTGATATAATCACTTTGTATAGAGAACTCTGTCACTGAATCTTTATATCTAAAACCACTTCAGACAGCTAAAACATAAGCCAGCCTTAAGCTAAATGCAGCTCCCTAAAGAAACCAGCACCCCGAAGAGACCATAGATTATCCGAGAGCCACAAGCGACCAGAATAAGGCTGGAGAAGCAAGCATTCTTCTGGCTGCCAAGAGCTGTCAGTCGATTTATGCATGCCAAGTGACCAAGCTGCCACTGGTACAGGAAATGCACGCCATTTCTTTCCCTCCAGAGAATTTTCAGAGGAAGACATCTTCACTCCACTCAGGATTACACGAGGTGCACATTTCTCCAAGTCTCTTCTTCACTTCCTGGCCTCTCTGCAGGGTGAGGGATTACAATGGGTAGCAGGTAGTGACACCCTCCACCTTGAGCTGGACGTATCAGATACAGGAAGTTCACAGTGCTCTAATTAAATTCTGTTTTGTTAGGACACCCCCTCCCCAGTGTTGGCATTGAAAGGTAACTAGCAGGAGAACTTGCAGCACACCTGTGTAACTCAACATCAATCCCCAGGTGCTGCTTTGCTCTCTCTGGGCCTCAGTTTCCTCAATTGCACACTGGTAATGCACTGCCTGCAGCCTAAGCAGCATGTGAGAATGGGGCATGTGCAGCATCACAACTCCTTCCTGGGGTTGGAAGGATCCAGGGTGTGCAGTGCCCCTGTCCCCCACTCACCCTTCACAGGCCAGCACAGGGCGAGTCTGGCTGGGGAGACAGACACATGGGCCTCAGGGCTGCAGCTGGCAAGAAGGCAGGCTGGTGGAAGATCCAGTGCTCTGGGGTCTGAGGCTGCCGGCAATGCAAAGGGCTGGAGATGGGCACATTATGCCTGGCAAGGGATGCTGGCCAGGAATGAGGGGACCAAGTATGCAAATGCACAGGAACAAGCTGGCCACCTCAGTCATTTACTCCTTCAGTGCACAGAGAGTCACCCAGGCCTGAGGCCAAGTGAGAGGGCAGACACCCATAGGAGAAGGAGCCCAGACTCAGCCCGATACCCAGAATGACAGTGCAGGGGAACCACAGTCAGTGACGATGGTCCTAACACAGGTAAAATGACAACAGTCCTTTCTATAGCAAAAAGCTGCTCTGTGTCATGAAAACATATGATAGGGCGCCAGATAAAAATCTGTTAAGTCACTCCAACTCCCTCTGAGCATCCCTTGCAAAATGGAAATAAGTAATAATTACCTCATCAGGTAGCTGGGGACTAATAAAATGATCCTAGACAAACATCTGGCCCAAAGCCCAGCATATAGTAAATGCTCAGTGAGCCAACATCTCAGGGCTGAGTTCCCCACCCACCCAAGACAGTCAGAACCAGGAGCCCCTGGCAAGGTTGCACCCAGTGCCCTGCAGAAACAGAAAACAGCTTTAGTTTCAGCAGAGGCTGAGAGGGCAGGCCTCTGGGGCCAGCAGGGAGGGTGTCAGCCAGAGGATCCGTGTCTGGCGGGCAGCAGAGTGGGCACTGGCAAGACACCAATCTGGCTGGAAGCCCTGACTGAAGAAAATAGGCCTCAAGCAGCACTCCCCGGAGGCAGGACCTTGCCCCTCTGGGCTGTTTTGGGGGCAGTTTCTAAAGCCTTAAGAAAAGAGCACCCTGCCAGAGGCTTTCTAGGAAGTCACAAACTAGGTGTCTGGGAGGCAGTTTTAGATAAATGCACAACCCAAGGGAGAACTGACCCATGTACCAGACAGAGACACTGAGGGAAGAACCAGGCCAGGGTCAGGCACAAAGGACTCCAGCTCAGTCGAGGTTGGCCAAACAAGGACAAAGGATACAGCTTTCTTCAAGGAGAGGAAGAAATCTGTTGTTATCCTGTGTACCCTGAATTCCATTTGCAACCATTATTTGTTTCAGAAAAGCTAGTGCATGTCAGATGTTTTATCTGTGAGACAAGGACAATTAAACAGGGACCTCCTCCTCACAAGGCTGTGTCCACATAATTTCCCAGCACGGCCACACTTTCTGTCGCAGAAACTGTGGGCTCCAGGTTACACATGGGTTCTGTGACTCCTGGCACACCTGGAAAGATCTTGATGCAGCTCACACTGTCAGTTCATAAACAGTAGGGTCACAACTCTATTTCCCACGGCTGGAACAAGCTGCTTCTAAACCAGCGCTCCCCATACAGAGATGCCACTGACTATGTATATATCTCTGACTTGTAATTATGATAGAGCAGCCAGTGCCTGGCTTCTAAGACACCTTGCTCAGCTCATCAAAGTAGGGTAGACTTGGGATATCTCATGAAGCACACACAGGATGAGTTCCCACCTAAGGCACAGCAGATGCCCCCCATCAGCACCACTGCAGCCAAATAGGGACAGGAGCCCCTCCCCACACTCCTAAAATTCAAAGTGTCATCAATTAGCACCAAAAAAAAGTAGCCTAGTTTGGGGAAGGTGATAAAAATCAGGTAATAAAATCTTGAGTGGGGAATGGAAGAGGAAAAAGCACTCTCAGGCAACTCGAAGTGCAGTCTGTGAACTGGCAGCATTAGTACAACCTGGGAGATGGGAGGAAGTGCCCGATCCACGAAGGCTGATTCCCTGTGGGCAGGGCCCAGTATCTGCATTAAACAAGTCTTCTAGGTGACTGCTAGGCATTAAAGTTGGAGTAGCTATCTCTAGCCTACCATCTTAGAAAGATGCCTGAAGATTTACACAGTTATTTCCAGGTAAGTCCTAACAATCTACAAAAAACTGGACCTCTCTTTTCTTTTTGAAGAGACTCTGAGATGGAGTCTTGCTCTGTCGCCCAGGCTAGAGTGCAGTGGCATGATCTTGTCTCAGTGCAACCTCCGTCTCCCGGGTTCAAGCGATTCTCCTGCCTCAGCCTCCCGAGTAGCTGGGACTCAGGCATGCACCACCACGCCCATCTAATTTTTGTATGTTTAGTAGAAATGGAGTTTCACCATGTTGGCCAGGATGGTCTCGATCACTTGACCTCGTGATCTGCCCACCTTGGCCTCCCAAAGTGCAGGGATTACAGGCGTGAGCACCCACGCCTGGCTCTCTCTTTTCAAGAAACAGAAAAATAGCACCGCCACAGAAAGCCATGGCTGTGGGCTGCATTCATGCTCAGCTAGAACTGAATGCAGAGTAAGTCAGGACAGAATGAGACAGACAAACAACTGCGGCCTTCAAGGTAATCCATCACACCTTTCTACCCTCACCCCCTCAGCCTTCCCATTCCCATGCACCCTACTCTCTCTAGCTGGGGCAGGGACCCTCTTCACAGCCACACTGGTAACCATCAAAAAGGTCAAAACAGATCACCATGATTTGCTCCAAAGAAAGTCAGCAGAGGGAGACTTGACTTGTGCCCAAAGTTAACTCTGCTAACTAAGGATCAGGGGTGTGCTCTGCTACCCCCACCCCTACAGCCCTGCCTCCTCTTGACTCTAACTGCAGCGCAGGTCTGGTGGAGAGGCACTCAGGTGGACTGCAAGGCTGGCTCAGGCTCTCACATCCTGGACCTCGGATCAGCAGACAAGCCATCCAGGAACAGAGCCTTGTAAAAGCTCCCTGGACTTGGAGGAGTCCTGGTCCCAAGCAACAGGAATCCTCCGTGGTGGCCACCTCCCTCGTCATGACGAGGCCTCCACCAAGTACAGGGCCTGCCTGAGGCTGTGCTTCTAGGTGGGAGGGAGAACACTGTGACTTAAACACAGTGTGGCTGAGAAAGAAAAAGGAAACACCCGCAAATTAAAGTGCACTCTATTTTAGCTTTAAATACACGTCCCTCCTACCTAAAGCAGCATCCAAAATAGCACATCCTATTTCAGGGAGATCAGAGGCAGTTCCTAATCGGCCACAAAATAGACCTGGAGTTTGGAGAACAGCACTGCACAATAACAGAAGACTGCAGGCAGCAGAAATTGCACTCGCACAAAATCCATCTCCCACTCCAGTCACATTTTAAAGGCCAGAAGACTGAGGCCTCAAGAGCTAGCACTGCTGCTACAGGTTCTCCTGACTCACTTCCAGTCCATGCCACGTGGCTCTCTTCCCACAGTGGGCCCATGCCGTCCACGTCAGAGGGGCCCTCAGCCTCTCCTCCCTCATCCAACCACTGTCTCCTGGGCAAGAGAGGCCGGGTTGGGTGGAGGAAGAAAGTCTCTGCTCATCAGACTCCTGGACTCTGGGCTGAATAAGGATAGTCACTAATGGAGAGACTGAGACAGCCATGGTTTTTTGTTTTTTTTTTTAATTTTATTTTTTATTGCATTTTAGGTTTTGGGGTCCATGTGAAGAACATGCAAGATTGTTGCATAGGTGCATATGTGGCAGTGTGATTTGCTGCCTTCCTCCCCTTCACCTATATGTGGCATTTCTCCCCATGCTATCTCTCCCCAACTCCCCACCCTCCGCTGTCCCTCCCCTATTTCCCCCCAACAGACCCCAGTGTGTAGTGCTCCCCTCCCTGTGTCCATGTGTTCCCATTGTTCAACACCCGCCTATGAGTGAGAACATGCAGTGTTTGATTTTGTGTTCTTGGAGACAGCCATGGTCTTATTCTCTCACAAAGACAGGACAGTTCCTACAAGACCAACGTGGACAGTTCCTGGAGATATAGGGCAGGAGAGAGGCAATCAACAGCCAAAATGGCCAAGAATCCCCGACACTGAGGCTCTGGTTCATCCTCTATTGTTAGGTCGTGGTCTGGTAACATGGTGTTGGAGTATCTCAGAGAAAGGCTATAAAGCTGCCCGTAGAATCTGGAAATGGAGATGGGAAGTAACTCGCTCAGTATTAGGCCTTCCTTGGTCATGGTTTCCCCACCAGGCAGGAAGACCAAGCTGTACCACCACACCATTCAAGACAAAGGGCCAAGAAGCATGCCTGAGGCAGGCAGCTCAGGGAGCCGGAAGAGGGGGGAGCTGCACACAGTATGCTGTGCATGGCCCTTGAGCCAGACCATCTGCATTCCAACCCTGCCTGCCGCTCACTCACCAGGCTTCACTTCCCCAGGGAGAACTCATTTTGCTTTTCAGTCTCCTACTCTTGAAAATGGGGGTCACAGAATCATCTACTTCACGGGCTTTCTGCAAGAACTAGATGACTTAATCCCTATAAATGTACCCAGTGCACAAAAATGCTACTTAAGTATCTGCCATATTACTACTACCACTCCTGCTAAGCCCATCTGACAATCAGAGACCCCAGAGGCTCTTCTAGCCATCCAGAAACAGGGAGCTGGAGGCACTCAGGCCACACCACTGGATCAAGGACAGCAAGGATGGGGCTGTGAGTACCCAGAGAACAGGGAACAATTACGACAGCAAACAAGGCCTAGATGAAGGCTATCTATTAAAAGTACAAACTTAACCCACTGTCATCACAGGCCAGGAAGAGAATGGGCTGGAGGGCCCCATGAGAATTTCTGGAAGACAGGAAGGGAGGCAAGGCTATCTTGGCCATTTCCAGGTGATGGTGAGGGAAACCACCTTGGAAACCATGAACTCAGAGGGAGGTGGGCCCTGCTGGACCCACTTCAGAACTCCTGTCACTCCTCTCTGAGCCAGGAGAGGTCTCTGGGAATGCCAACTCTCCCCCAAGCAGGGCTCCTCCCCACACACCCCAGGGCTGGGTCCCAGCACCCCAGATGAGAGCCTCCCTGACTATGGCTGGAGACTGGATACCCAAGGGGGGCTTGGTGGAGGAGAGCTCTTCCCCAGAGCGAGGGGCCCACCCTGGAGAACAAAGTCCCTGCTCTGAGCTCCTGGGTGTGAACCCTCCCAAGGGACAGCAAGCAGGACCATTACTGCTCAAATGTGCAGCTATGTCTTAGTTTGACTGGGCGGGCATCCAACAAGGCATTACTGTAATATATAACCCTAAAGCTTAGAAACACTATCACTGGCTTGCCTAACCTGGCAACACCTGGCCCTAAAACTGGGAGTCACCTAGCACCAAATAAGGAAAATTAAAATTCCAGGAACAATCAAAACTCAACTTTAAAAGTTTCTACAGTGTGAATCTTCATTATCTTATGTACCCATTCTAATTAAATTCTTCAAAAAGTTTTGAGATGGTAAAAATTACATGTGGCAAGTCTGACTCATTAAGGAGAAAAACATGTGCAAAATCTCTGCAAAGACTTGTTACCACAAAGCTATTTGGAGTTGATTTCAGTAAAATTCTGCCATCAAATCTGGATTACCTGTGAGTGGATGAAACATTTGTGGATTAGCCTTGGTAAACAAATGAGAAGATAGTGTATTTGTGGAACGAACTTTAAAATAAAAACCGTTATAACTGCACTCCACACTGTTATTTGGAATTACTGGCAAGCAAGATGGACACACAGGGCCCCCCACAGAGGCCCATTCCTCCCCACCACAGGTAGTACTCCTCCCGAAGCCCCCACCCCAGGTGAGGAAAGCAGGTAGGAGGGACAGGGTGGCTGAGCTCCAGCCCTGCCCACACAGCCTAGCATGCCCCAGCAAACAGCAGGAGATGACAACCGTTGTTGGTTATGCAATGTAATATTGATGCCTAACGCATAAAAACAATGTATCTGTAAACATTCAATGTCCTGCTAAATTTTACAAGTAATTTTAGCCATATGAAATGTATTTTGCACTAGATTCTGACTCTTTCTGTGTTACCCCTAGTTTTGCTTTCCTCCAAGGCCTATGCTCCCTCTTCTACCTCATCTGTCATCCCAGTAGGTCAAGAGTTGAATTTAAATAGCTGAGAAAGATTACCTCAGTACTTGAAACACCACCACAGGGTTTTAGAGGTCTCTCTTAATTGTAAATCTAATGGGCTAACTCCCTGGCTTAAATCCCCTCTGTGGCTTTCAGCACACACAGAACGCAGTACGAAGTCCCACACAGAACACATCTCCTGGCCCCCCTCCGTCTCTCAAGCTTCCTAAGTACCACACTCACAAGCTGCTCCCGACAGCATCTCACAAGTGCCCTCTCCATGCCTTTGCTCAGCTGTCCCCTCTGCCTGGAGTGCCCCTCCTGTTCTTGTCTGCTTGACAATTCTCACTCATGCTACATGACCAATTTAAACAGCAATTCCTCTGTGAAATTTTACCCAATTCCAGGCAGAAGTAAACACCCTCTGCTCATTGTGACATGGCCCTCTCTGTTGCCATAAAGAAAAAACAAAAACCTCTGATACAGTGTACATTCTTGTCTCCTCTAGCTCCTTAGAGGGCCTAAGTCATCTTTAACTCTTCAGCACTGAACACAAAGCTGAGCCACTGAAAGCGCCCCAAGTAAGAGCCCCACTGAATAAAAGTAAGCTTTATTCAGTGGTTAATAAAAAAATAACTTTTGTATCCCCCAGAGCCCCAGATGGTTTTGGTGCATTGCCAAGACCAGCTCAGCCGTGGAGACCCCCAACCCAGGCGGTGCTGAAGGAATTAAGAAACAGACACAGAGATAGAAAGTAAAGGTGGGCGATCAAAGTGCAACATCAGGGGTCTCACAGCATTCCCAGCTGAGAGCCCAGAGCAGACTCTGACCCACGTATTTATTCTTTACATTCCAGTGACAAATTTAACAAGCAGATACTCTTTGATTTTTACAGATTAAAGATAAACTAACCAGGCAGCTAGTGTATGTTTACTAGATGTTAATGATAAACTAGAAAGCACTCTTTCCGAGGGAACAAAGCAAAGAAAGGAAAGAGTCACGTATCCTGTGTTCAAAGAACTAATTAATCTGGTGTGAGACATATTCATATCGGTTACTGTTTATAACGCTTTGAGCAGTTTTCTGCTTTGGGGGGCTGACTAGGTTTTCCTTGCCACCACCCTCAGCAAACAACATGATTTCTCGCACACGTCAGAATTTGCTCAACAGTGCGTAAGGAAACTTATTTTATTTATTTATTTATTTAGAGACGGAGTCTCGCTCTGTCACCCAGGCTGGAGTGCAATGGTGTGATCTCAGCTCACTGCAACCTCTGCCTCCCAGGTTCAAGCAATTCTCCTGCCTCAGCCTCTCAAGTAGCTGGGATTACAGGCACCTGCCACTATGCCCAACTAAGTTTTGTATTTTCTTTTTTTTTTTTATTATGAAAGTTTCCATGTTTTTTATTCACTGCTTTCTTCCACATGTTCCTTTTTCTTTTCTTTTTTTTTTTTTAACTGTTTTTTTTTTTTTTTTTTTTTTTTTTGCATTTTAGGTTTTGGGGTACATGTGAAAAACATGCAAAGTTGTTGCATAGGTGCATTCATGGCAGTGTGATTTGCTGCCTCCCTCCCCCTCACCCATATCTGGCATTTCTCCCCATGCTATCCCTCCCCAACTCCCCCCACCGCTGTCCCCCCCACTCCCCCGCAACAGACCCCCGTGTATAGTGCTCCCCTCCCTGTGTCCATGTGTTCTCCTTGTTCAACACCCTCCTATGAGTGAGAACATGTGGTGTTTGGTTTTGTGTTCTTGTGTCAGTTTGCTGAGAATGATGGTTTCCAGGTTCATCCAAGTCCCTACAAAGGACGCGACTCCTCATTTTTAATGGCTGCATAATATTCCATGGTATATATGTGCCACATTTTTCCTGTCCAGTCTATCGTCGATGGGCATTTGGGTTGGTTCCAGGTCTTTGCTATTGTAAACTGTGCTGCAATGAACATTCATGTGCATGTGTCCTTATAGTAGAACGATTTATAATCCTTTGGATATATGCCCAGTAATGGGATTGCTGGGTCAAATGGAATTTCTATTTCTAGGTCCTTGAGGAATCGCCACACTGTTTTCCACAGTGGTTGAACTAATTTACACTCCCACCAACAGTGTAAAAGTGTTCCTATTTCTCCACATCCTCTCCAGCATCTATTTTCTCCAGATTTTTTAATGATCGCCATTCTAACTGGCGTGAGATGGTATCTCAATGTAGTTTTGATTTGCATTTCTCTAATGACCAGTGATGATGAGCATTTTTTCATATGTTTGTTGGCCTCTTGTATGTCTTCTTTTGTAAAGTATCTGTTCATATCCTTCGCCCATTTTTGAATGGGCTTGTTTGTTTTTTTCTTGTAAATCTGTTTTAGCTCGTTGTAAATTCTGGATATCAGCCCTTTGTCAGATGGGTAGGCTGCAAAAATTTTTTCCCATTCTGTTGGTTGCCGATTCACTCTATTGACTGTTTCTTTTGCCGTGCAGAAGCTGTGGAGTTTGATTAGGTCCCATTTGTCTATTTTGGCTTTTGTTGCCAATGCTTTTGGTGTTTTGGTCATAAAGTCCTTGCCTACGCCTATGTCCTGAATGGTTTTGCCTAGGTTTCCTTCTAGTGTTTTTATGGTGTTAGGCCTTATGTTTAAGTCTTTAATCCATCTGGAGTCAATTTTAGTGTAAGGTGTCAGGAAGGGGTCGAGTTTCTGCTTTCTGCATATGGTTAGCCAGTTTTCCCAACACCACTTATTGAACAGGGAATCCTTTCCCCATTGCTTGTTTTTATCAGGTTTGTCAAAGATCGGGTGGTTGTAGATATGTTGTGTTGCCTCCGACGCCTCTGTTCTATTCCATTGGTCTATATCTCTGTTTTGGTACCAGTACCATGCTGTTTTGATTACCGTAGCCTTGTAGTAGAGTTTGAAGTCCGGTAGTGTGATGCCTCCTGCTTTGTTCTTTTTGCTTAGAATTGACTTGGCTATGCCGGCTCTCTTTTGGTTCCATATGAAGTTTAAGGTGGTTTTTTCCAGTTCTGTGAAGAAGGTCATTGGTAGCTTGATGGGGATAGCGTTGAATCTGTAAATTACTTTGGGCAGTATGGCCATTTTCACGATATTAATTCTTCCTAACCATGAACATGGAATTTTCATTAGAGACAAGTTTCACCATGTTGGCCAGGCTGGTCTCGAACTCCTAACCTCAGATGATCTGCCCGCCTTGGCTTCCCAAAGTGCTGGGATTACAGGCGTAAGCCACTGCGCTTATTTGAAGATGGTTTTTATCCATGAAATAGAATGTGTTTTTAAAAACACCAAGCTATATAACTATGAAATTCCTGCACCTCACTTAGGCTGATGCTGATAGCGATGTGCAAAGAGAGGCTGCCAAATGTTGGGGTGATGGCACCCAGGTGAGATGGGTCTGCCACCTCCCAGGGCATCAGGGTACACCAAAGGCCCAGAGCCAGGGCCAGAAACCTGGTTTGGGTCTTGTCTGCCATTTACCAAGCAGGAGGCCCTGGGCAGGCCACTCACCTGCTATGGGTCTCCCCATGATGCCTGTGAGGTAAAAGGCTATGCGGAGCCAGCGTGGGATCATCCCACCCAGGGCTCTTGGAGCACAGGTAGAACTGGATCCCTAAGGTATTCTACATTACAAAGAAGACAACACAACAGAGCAAAAAGCAAGCTCCCAATCCCAGCTACTTCAGAGGATGTCCTTTTGTGTACAAATCCTGCTCCAAAAAACAAAATCCACTCTCAGGCCTCACCAAGCACTGGGAAGACTGGGGGCGGCCCTCGCCCACTGCACCATGGACACCAAAACCCACCCATGCAGGCCGCTCTTGAGGCTGCCAAGGTGATAGTAGATACCATGAATGCAGAAAGGGAAAGAGCGGGAGGCTGAAATCAAAATCAAAAGTGATTTAGCAACCTGCATATATGGCTTTCCAAACAAGCCTGCTTAAACAAATGTACACTTCAGAAGAAAGAGGGTATGGAAACGTCCATGTCTGTATATGGCAGACTGCCTCCAGAGGGCTCACAAAAATGCTGAGCACACTGGTTGCCTCTAGGGAGAGGAACTGGGAGACAAGCTGGGAGAGGTGATTCTTCTCTAGATACCATTTTGCAATTTTTGAAAGAGACCAAAGGTAATACCTTCATAGCGTGTAACTATGTGAGACATGTAATAATGCCCTCAAACAAGTTTGAAATCATATGTCCCACAGTAAACTTATCTTCTCCAATCGCATGTATTACCTTTCCAACATGTTTTCATTCAACCACCTGGTGAGGTGGAAGATTAAGATAATTTAAAGCCCGAATCCACTTTTTAACGCTGTGTGACCCTGGGTGCCATCCACCCACTCACCAAGACTCCAGAGGTAGCAACTGGCTTATGGCCACCATCTGACCCAGGTGAGGTCACTCACTGAGCGGCATCTCCCGGGAGGCCCTGACCACACTGTAGCCTATCATGGCCAGTGCCCAGAGCAAGGAGAGGAGGCAGGTGGCCCACAATATGGTGTCAGCCCCTCTACACTGCACCCACACTGCCCTTCTCACTCTACACTGCACCAACGATGCCCTCCTTACTCCTGCCCAGGGCACTCCCACACTGTAGCAAGCAGAAATGCAGCTCAGGGCAGTAGGAAGGAGCATCTCATGGAGAGGGAGGCCTGGAGCCTGGACTCCACAGCCAGCCATGCTCTAGCTGAACTACAAGACGTCAGGCAAGTCACTGCCCTTTCTGGGCCCCATTGCTGTCTTCTGTAGGAAGAGAATCTCGGGTTCTCAATCCTCACTCCCTCTTTCTGCAGATGCACCTGCTAAGGATCCACAGATTTGAAGACCCACCGTAGACACTCAGTGAGCCCTGGGCTGGGGCTAGGGGAAGGGCCACAGACGTATCTGCTGTGGCCTCTCCCTCAGGAAGTCATCTTCCAGAGGACAGAGGACACACGAAGAGCAGCTGCATGAGGGAGAGAGCACTTCAGCAGAAGAGGACAGACATCTGCACCACCAGCCTGGTTCCTTGGACATTTGCCACAGAGCTCATCTGTCTACATCAGGTCAGCTTCTCTACTGGACTGTGCACTCCCCAGAGAAGTTTCACTCTATCTCCATCCAGGGCAGCCGAGAGCATCTGCTGGAGGGCTCAAGTCTGTGCACACTGCCATGGTTATGCTCACACCACAGACCCTTCTGCTTGAGGCGCACTCAGGGAACTCCCAGGAGCAGGGTTGGTCAAGCCCAGCTATGTACCTTATGCCCTTCCCCTAACCCCAGGCCCCAACTGGGCTCAAGCTCATCACTTCCAAGGCCCAGCCCTCCTCAGCCCCTGGAGGTCTCCACCCATGTGGACCACATTGCTGCTCCAGGGCGGGCAGAAATAGGCCTGGCCACAGGGGAGAATGAGAAAATGCAGTCACATGGGAGATCAAAAAGAGGCCTTGTTGGAGTGCTAATGCCCAGCTAAAACTCTTGATTCCCACATATACCTTGGACAGGTGACCCTCCAGCACACTCCCAGCACCAATATCACAGTCAGTGACACCTCCCAGAGCTTTTCAAAGTCATCCAAGATTGTCACGTCTTCATCAGTCCTCACCCCAGACCAGAGGCCCCTGGCAGTTTGCTTGACCTGTGGCAGAATCCCAGAGCTACAGTCTCAAATTTCATGGTGCTGTCTGTGACTTCAGCCCCAACAGGGCTTCTCAGGCACTCCTGGTGGCTGGGGGGCTGGGGCAAACTTACTAACAGGGTCAATAACATCTTGGGATGCTTCAACATTTATAGATTATTAAATGAAGAAATTTTTTAAAAACCTGCAGACTGCCAGACTAAGCACTTCAAATCTACACAGTCCACGCGGCAAATACACACTGAGCGTCTGTCCTTCGTTCCGGGGCACTCAACTTGAGGCTGCAGCCTCTGAGAAGCAGCAGCAAGGCAAAGCCTTCTGTTCAAAAGCAGCCTCACTTCCATCCACCAGAGCTTAAAATTCTCAGATGGTCTAACAGAAATATTCCACACATGATGAGATACCATAGAAACTTTAAGTGTAAGTTAAAAAACCATACTCCCACCTGCTATATATTTTAATTCTACATTTTCTTCTGTAGCTTTGTGAGCTTGCCAAGTATAAAGGTAAAAAAGCTTTTCAAAACTCAATTTTTTAACCCAACAGGGTCAGTCATTCTTTTCTCCTGTGTGGAATGACTGTAAAGTAACTCAACCGTGTTTCTCACAGGACTCAGGTCAGGATGTCATTCACACCAGCCATCTACAGCAAAGCCACAGACACACATATGCATGCACGTACATGCACACACCAGAGAGACACACACATGCACACCACATACATGCACACTCATATACACAGGAGGTGCCTCCAACACCCACAGTTAAATCTATTTTAGTATGACCTCAAATCAAAAGCTTGGCCCAAACCATTCTGGCTTCTTAAACTACAGGTCAACGAGGTTGTAACAAACATAAAACCACACTGAAACCTATTTAGAGAAGGATGGTGATGGTTTCTTTAGAAATGTCTTCCAGCTCCTCCTGCAGCATAGCCCTGAACCATGTCTAACCAGAGGCTGTGTCTATACCAAGGAAGTGACCACCCAACTCAGCACCACTTCTTCGTCTGTGGTCCTGGCATCATGCTTCCCCTTCCTGCTCCTTCAGTGCCTGGCTGAGAAAGGGAAAGGTCCCACCAGGCCTCCTTGCAGGGGCCAAAGCCCAATGGGCCATGCCTCCCAGTGGAGGGAAGGAAAGAGCCACTAAGGGGCAAGGACTTAGAGCTCAGAAACCGTGGCAAGTGAGTCTCATGCCCCGTGCAGCAGAAGTCCAATCAGGAGGGCCCCAGGTGGAGCTGTATCTGCAATGCATCAGCCTCCAGGGGCCAGGTCTCCCCACCTGCATGACTGGGTCCAGAGCTCTTTAAAATCCAGGGGCCGCTCCCCAGTCTAGGGCCACAGGGACTCCCAGTGGCTTACTGGAGCTCTGTGGTCATGAATTTAGAAACTCATCAACATGTCAAGTGTTCTTCTCCAGCCACAGGCCATGGTGCTGAGAAGTGGCCAGAACCAGGGCTGTGGTTTTACCAAGTGAGATGTGGAGGGAGAGGAGTGGGAGGTCACGTGCCCTTTCACATCAGTCATGACTAAGCCTCTATGGCCGTGGAACCCTCCTTGGTGCAGAGCAGAACATGCTGCACCTCTGCACATCACAGTTTACCTTCACAGCCTGAGAGATGGTGGGGGCTGAGGGCTCAGCATCTAAGGGACTGGATCAACACCGACGTGGGGATTTGAAACTGGTGGACCTATTTCATCAGGAGGCCAAGTTCTCAACCTCTAAGGCCCACTGCTCTCTACCCCAGCTGTACCTCAGAATCACCTCATGGGAAAGGTGGCGAATGTCATGCTGGCCCTATCCCTGGGTTACACTAATTAGCATAGAGTGGGTGAGGGCATGCTGCCAGGTTTCTCAAAAGCTCCCAGGTGATGGTAAGGTACAGCCAGGATGGAGAAAGTTGCAGCACTGTTTCAGTTCTCTTAACCCCAGCCCCCACAGCCCCTTTCCCAGCTGTTCACTTTGTCCTGCCATGGTTGGCTCATCTCTGCTCTGCTCAAAGCCATCTCAGCAACCACCTTGGGAGGCATCCACCACGCCTCCCAGGCTGGAAGTACCAGTGTGAACGTGATGTAGGGACTTTGGGTTCTCTGGCCATCAATCTCAGCCATGAGCTTTGCATCTGGTCTCAGCTAGGCTGATGGTCCTATAGTGAACCATGAGGAGTTATAGACATCTATCATCATCCTTCACAAACTGCAGTCTCACTGGGTTCAGGATCAACAGAACCATCATAAAGAAATGCCACGGTTCTTAGAAATGCGACCCACCAGCCACATAGTACACATCACTTATTTTGTTTTGGATTTTATTCCCCTTCCTTCATTACCCTCCCCTGGTGGCACCTTATAAATTTTCTGTTTTCAGCCACATGTGGTGGCTCATGCTTGAAATCCTAGCACTCTGAGAGGCCAAGGTGGTAGGATCATTTGATGCCAGGGTTTCAAGACCAGCCTGGGCAACACAGCGAGACCCCATCTCTCCAAAAAAATTAAAAATAAAATTTAGGCATGGTAGTGCACTCCTGTAGTCCCAGCTACTCAGAATCCTGAGGTGGAAGGATCACCTGAGTCCAGGAGTTCAAGGCTGCAGAGAGCTATGATTACACGGGTATACTCCAGACGAGGCAACAGAGCAAGACCCTGTCTCAGTAAGTAAATAAATAAATAAATAAAAATTGTTTTCTTTACTGAGACATTAAAATTGGTATGTCTAAGTATCTCACTTTCTTACTGTAAAACCTCAAAATTTTACTATTATTCCACTAAGATTTACTTAGGATTATTACAAGTTAAGTTAGTTCATGGTCTCATCGAGTTGGAAAGTATGCTAAACACTATCACTCATAAATAATTTTAAAACTTAGTTGTGGAACTCTACAAAGATGAGGCTGAACTTATGGCCTGTTCAACCAACAGGCTGTATTCTAAAAGCCCATTTATAAGTTATCTGGAACCCAGAGAACATTTCATTTCATGCAAAATTACCACTAAGATGGTACTTAACTTACCAAGTAATAGATAACTATTAGATAGCTAATAACTAATAGATAACTATTAAATAATAGAGAACTAGAGAATAGATAATTAGATAATAGATAACTATAACTAATACATAACTATTCAACTCATTTGTCCTTTTCTAATTTAAAACCAGAAAAACACTATTATGATGCAAGAAAATTAAGTGTTGTGTGTGCAAATAGACAAGAAAATCAAATGCAAGTGTATGTGTGAGGTGTATATGCAAAAACTCTCTAACTTAAGGAAAAGAAGCTTCACATCAAGAACACAGAAGTTAATCCATGGAGGCTGAGAAGATAATTTCCGCTTGTTTCCAAGGGCAAAGGACATTGGTGATACTAGGTTCACTGTACCTGTTGGTACAGTGGTGGGTGGTGGGTGCTGCAACATTGCTGACAGCTTTGCAGTCTTAACGGTAACATAGTAAAGGGAAGGAGAAAGGGTTTAAACAGATGGAGAGACCAACTTAACAGTGTGATGAATCGTCAGTAGATGATGGGGATGAAGGGGCATGTGTGGCACAGGTACAAGGAGAAAATGTGTGTCCTCCCTAAATCCCACACTGAAATTTAATCCTGAATGTTAGCTGTGGGGTCTAATGGGAAGTATTTGGGTCATGAGGGTGGATCCCTCATGTATAGATTAATGCCCTCCCCCAATCCCAAGCAGGGAGACTGGGGGAGGCATTAACTGTGAGTTCTCGCTCCATTAGCTCCTATAAGAGCTGGCTGTGAAAAGAACCTGGGACGCCACCCCCTTCCTTCCTCTCCAGGCCATGTGAGCTCAGCACACACCAGCTCCCCTTCACCTTCCACCATGAGTAGAAGCCTTACCCGATGCAGATACCCAGTCTTGAACCAGAATTGTGAGCCAAGTAAACCTCTTTTTTTTTGAGATGGAGTTTCGCTCTTGTTACCCAGGCTGGAGTGCAATGGCGCAATCTCGGCTCACCGCAACCTCTGCCTCCTGGGTTCAGGCAATTCTCCTGCCTCAGCCTCCTGAGTAGCTGGGATTACAGGCACACGCCACCATGCCCAGCTAATTTTTTGTATTAGTAGAGACGGGGTTTCACCACGTTGACCAGGATGGTCTCGATCTCTTGACCTCGTGATCCACCCACCTCAGAAACCTCTTTTTTTTAAAAAAACTACCCAGTCTCAGGTATTCTTTTACAGCAGCATAAAATAGACTAAGAGAACTTCCAAGAAGAAAAGAAAAAGGCCCTTCCCTGGCTACTCTAAGAAACTCAGAGTTGAGAAGCCTGGTTTAGTTATTCAGGGACTGCCCAAAAAATACACAAGTGAGACACAAGTAGTAATAAAGAAAAAGAGATGGACATAAAACTGTGGGTCCCCACCAGAAAGAAGGCAGACAGACATCATCACCTGTCAGTGCCTTCTTCTCTCTCCTGTGAGTTTAGCGATGGGTCTATCCCTTTCAAGGCCTAACTGGCATAACCAAACATGAGAGTTTTGTGCACAGAAAGCCCTCCGAAACCTCTGCCACCAACCAACTGGGTGACAACTTCTCTGAGCCACAATTCTCTCACTGGTAAAATGGGATGACAGACACTTATCATTCAAGGTGTTCAGAGGATTAAATGAAGTGCTGCATGCTGAGGCAGAGCACAGCAACTGGCACTGAGTGAAGTTCCAAAAATGCTGGTGACTCATCGTAATTTGTGACAGGGAATGTCTGTCACCTCCTTGAGCCAACAGGTGCTGGTGCACAGTGAGTGCTCTATAGGGTTAGCTTAAAAAACATAACAAGACCAGACACGATGACTCATGCCTGTAATCCCAGAACTTTGGGAGGCCAAAGCAGTGGATTGCTTGAGGTCAGGAGTTGGAGACCAACTTAGCCAACACGGTGAAACCCCATCTCTACTAAAAATACAAAAATTAGCCAAGCATGGTGGCGCATGCCTGTGGTCCTGAGTAGCTACTCAGGAGGCTGAGCCAGGAGAATTGCTTGAACAGGAGACAGAGGTTGCAGTGAGCCAAGATCGTGTCACTGCATTCCAGCCTGGGCAACAGAGTGAGAATCCGTCTCAAAAAAAAAAAAAAAAAAACCCTAACAAGAAGAAGGTCCTTTCCTAAGCAACTGAGGGGAGGGGTGGAGTGAGACTTGTGGGAGATAGAGCAGAGACTGAGCAAGGTAGGCAGGGCCAGGCTGGGTATGCAGCCAGAGAGGAATCGGGGAGTGCCAGAGTGAGACTCAAGCCACTGTCTGCTCAAGGGCTGTGCAGAAGCCAGGGTGGAGCTGGGAGGAGAAACTACAGGCCCTCACAGAAACAGGGGCTCAGCCAGAGAGAGCTGAAAAACTCTTTTTCGAATCCATGTAACAACATAGTAAAATGACAGGTGCTTGTCTGTTCACCAAGTGAGTGCCCAGCAACATGACAAAATGACCCAGAGTCAGCTACCCCAGAGTCAGGGAGAGGAAAGGACCATGGCTCCCTGGCCCTACCCAAGCCTCAGCTTCCTCATTAAGGCTACTGTATATAAAACGGTACAGTCCTCATCAGGCTGCTGTGAGGTATGGCTGGTCAAATAATGCCCCCTGCAAAAGAGGTTCACGTTCAAATCCTTAGAGCCTATTAATATTACCTTATATGGCAAAGGCTTTGCAGACTCAATAATTAAGTTGTGAATCTTGAGATGAGATTATCCTAGATTATGCTGGTAGGCCCCAAATGCCATCACAAATGTCCTTATAAGAAGGCAGCAGATTTCAGAAAGAAGAGAAGGCCATGTGACAGAAGCAGAGATAAGCAGAGTCATGGAGAGAAGATGCTACCCTGCTGATGTGAAGATGGAAGGGGCCAGGAACCAAAGCACGCCAGCAGCCACAGAATGGATTCTGTCCTTCAAGCTACTGGAGGGAGCACGGGCTTGCCCACACCTTGATTTAGCCCAGTGATGCTGATTCTGGACTCTGGCCACCAGAACGGTGAGAGAATAAATTCCTGTTGCTTTAAGCCACCAAGTTTGTTACAGCAGCCACTGGAAGCTAATACAAGGGATTAAAAGGGAAGTGGATACAAAGCAATCAGCATGCTACCTGGCACGTGGTAGACACTCAAGAATCCCCATTAGTGAAGGACACCCTTCCTGAGCCACCAACCTATCCTCAAAAGCGGTGTGAAAAGCTACAACCTTGTGCTGCAATAATGAGCTCTGAACCCTGCTCACAAAAGTTCCTTCGTGTTTATTGTTTGATTCTGTCCTAAAAAGGAGTTTCCAAGGTTGTCCAAGGACTCTCAGCTTGTCCCACTGAAATACGACTTTGCCACAGGCATTTGTCTTCAACATTCAGTTCAATTAATTAAAATATTACACAAGATGGCCTGCTAATATCTCATGGAGTAGACCCTCCTGATCTCAGGCATCACGAGCTGTGATCAGGGCCGTCTTACCTTGCAGAAACACAGCACAAGCACTTCTTTCAGCCACAGGCCCTTCAACTGTCAAAGGAGAAGCTGGTGCTGAGTTACTGATATGGGAACTGAGAGCTCTGCCCCTATCAGGGCAGACATGGGAAAAGGGGCTGGGCAGGCAAAAAGAGACGCTGGCTAGCACTTGACCCTCCAAACTGCTTTTCAGCTTGACTCATGCAAAAAGGTTTCTCTCTACCCTAAAGCCCCTACTATTTGTTTCTTCAGCCCTTGCTCCGTGCACCCCTACTCACGGTTTTCCTCCTTGAGGGGTGAGTCCCAAGTGTCAAAACCCATGTGTGTAATAATTCCACTTCCTCCGTTGTGCTCAGCCTCTCTCATGCAGACTCTGGGGACTCAGCTTCCCCTGGGTTGCTGCGAGGATGAAGCCTCATGATCCTGATGGCTCTCCTACCCTCCCCTCTGCCCCATTTTGTTTGAGAGTCAGGGCTGTGCTGTCCCAACCTTCCCCAGCCTGTGTAAGATTTGAAGACTGTCCCCTCCACCAAGCCACAGCAGCCCTCAGCCACAAAGAGATCAGGGTGGAGCCTCAAAACCTCAAGAATATCTTAGAGAAAAAATGAAGACAAAGAAGAAGCCTATTCACTTCCTAAAAGCAGCCATTTGCAGGCCCTCTGAGCTATCTTCTTTGTACCCATTCTTCTCTGAGCTTCTGCCAGGGCCAGGTTCACTGGGTAGAGACTGTAAACCCTAACCCAACTGACTACTGACCACTATCAGGCAGGAGACAAGGGCTGTGCACAGAGTGAGTAGAGACATGAGGAAGAGCTGCCTCAGCATTCCCTGGCCTCTGGCACTGCACGGAGCAGAGCCTAGGATTAACAGCTCACACCTGCCAGACTTTCACT
Source organism: Aotus nancymaae (assembly GCF_030222135.1). Classification (NCBI taxonomy): domain Eukaryota; kingdom Metazoa; phylum Chordata; class Mammalia; order Primates; family Aotidae; genus Aotus; species Aotus nancymaae. The sequence continues at coordinate 2,538,015 of NW_026988546.1, read as the reverse complement.
TACCCACGAAGGCTCATGGCTCTGATGTGCCCTAAATCCCGCAGAGGGGCTTGTATGCGGTCTTGCAGACACATGCCTGTGAACACCCTGCGGGTGGTTACTACTTCTTGCTCTCCTGCAGACCCCAGGGCCAGCTCCTTATCAGTCACTTCCTTTGTGCTGCACAAGTGAATGAGAAGGGGCAGGTGTACTCCCAGTAGGTAACTTCACATCACTCCACCTGTGATAAATGACCATGCCATATCACAGATTTCAGGAACAGAAGACCACCAACCAGCATGACTCCAAAATGTATGTGCGATGTCCTGCCCAAGTCATTCCCTTCCCTCTGAGATGCAGGGCACCTTGGTTGGAGCAGCTCAAAGGCTGGGAGGGTGTGGCCAGAACCAGACTCTCAGCGAGGCACCATCACAGCTGAAATGTAGACTTCCACACAAGCACTGTGTGTTCCTGGGCCTGGCTGTCATTAAGGTCCCTCCAGAACCATCTGCCCTTGCACCTGCAGCTTGAGTTGGCCCCTTGATAGGCCAGGCATTGGAAAGTCCAACAGAACCAAGGTACCTGAAGCTGGGGTCAAAAGTGGCCTTGACAAGCCTCACTCAGGATGCTACCGATTAGTTTAAAACGTCTGTGTGGGCCAAGTGGAGTGGCTCACGTCTGTAATCCCAGCACTTTGGGAGGCCGAAGTGGACAGATCACCTGAGGTCAAGAGTTCAAGGCCAGCCTGGCCAACATGGTGAAAGCCCACTTCTTCTTTTTTTTTTTTTTGAGATGGAGTTTCGCTCTTGTTACCCAGGCTGGAGTGCAATGGCACAATCTCGGCTCACTGCAACCTCTGCCTCCTGGGTTCAGGCAATTCTCCTGCCTCAGTCTCCTGAGTAGCTGGGATTACAGGCACGCACCACCGTGCGCAGCTAATTTTTTGTATTTTTAGTAGAGACAGGGTTTCACCATGTTGACCAGGATGGTCTTGATCTCTTGACCTCGTGATCCACTCGCCTTGGCCTCCCAAAGTGCTGGGATTACAGGCGTGAGCCACCGCGCCCGGCCAGTGAAAGCCCACTTCTACTAAAAATACAAAAATTAGCTGGTCATGGTGGCACACACCTGTAATCTCAGCCACTTGGGAAGCTGAGGTGGGAGAATGGTTTGAATCCAGGCTGTGGAGGCTGCAGTGAGCCAAGATTGCAACAGAACAAGATTCTGTCTCAAATAAAAATTTTTTAAATTAAAAATTAAATGTCTGTATGTTGACTGGGCATGGTGGATCACACCTGTAATCCCAGCACTTTGAAAGGCTGAGGCAGGTGGATTGCTTGAGCCTAGGAGTTCAATATCAGCCTGGGCAACATGGCCAAACCTTTTATCTATAAAAAATAATTTAAAAATTTGCCAGGCATGGTGGCACACATTTGTAGTCCCAGTGCTCAGGAGGCTGAAATGAGAAGATCGCTTGAGCCTGGAAGGCAGAGGCTGCAGTGAGCCATGATTCTGCCACTACATTCCAGCCGGGATGACAGAGCAAGACCCTGTCTCAAAAAATATGTATATTAAAATTAAAATAATAAAAATACAAGGTCTGTGTGTAACAAGAATGCAATATTTTAAAGACATGTGCCTTACAAATAGTATCTATTAACTGCCCACTTCCCAGAGAAAAACCTACAGGCTAGGTCATAATTGAAATAAATGAGCAGAAGCTTAAAAATATCATCTAACCCCACCCTCTTTTTCCAGCTAGAATGATGCTCAATCCAGCCAGAGCCTAGGCCCAGACTTCAGAGCAAGGGGGGTACAGCTTCTTTCAAAGAACTAACGTATTATGCCAAGCACAGGCTGGAAAGGGGCTAACGAAGGACATCCAGAGAGCACTGGTTGAAGAATCTGCAGCACAGCCTGGCAGCAGAGCAGCACGCAGCTGGACAAAGGAACACAAAACTCCTCACAGGTCAGTGAAACCATCAGGAGAAGAGGCACACACAAGCATGCAGCATGACAACAGGGGTGTGGAAAACTTTCTCATGTCTGCATACGCAGGCCTGCTGGCATATACACTGCATAACTCCAGAAAAGCACCCATCAAGCACATGGCATTGGTGTCTTAAGGGAGGGGACCTAGAAGGCTAGAGGATAAGGGTAGGAAACAGACTTTACCACATATCCTGCTATATTTTACAATTTTTAAGTGATGAAAATGTTTGCCTATTAAAAAACAAAATAAAATGTTCTTAAACATGTCAAATCATGTTAAGTACATAGAGGTTTTTGAGAAGTCTCTCTAAGAGACATCAGTGCACAGCCACTAATAAGGCGATAGAAGATTTCAAGGGGCTCTGCTCTGGGGCAGTCACCCCCACAGGTGAGAGAATCAAAGGCAAGCCCACATCTGTTGCTGGCAGTGACTGCCATAGCTTTGGCAGTGAGCATCCCTTGCCCTCCACCCTTTACTTCCTTCTTCTCTGACTTGGCTCCTTCCACCCTGTTTGCCTCCTCTGCCACATCACTACCTCATGTGGCATAGTGAAGTCTATACTCCAAGTCAGAGTCCCAGGATCTTAGAGATAGAGGGTAGTGTGGCAGAATCATGAGCTAACCCCTGTAATCACCCCTCACTACCAAGCCACCCCCTCACCTGCTACTGGCTCACAGGCTTAACTGGTTTTTTTTTGCACTGAACCCACTGTGCAGAGATCCCACAAGGTCACGGAAAGAGCGTGGCTATGGAGAAGATGGGGCCTGCTACAGCTGCTCAGTTAGCTATTTCACGCTCTAGGGAGAGCCTCTGAGACAATTAACACCGTTTCTAGAAACCAGGATTTCTGGGTTTCTTTACACCCCAATGCTTCCTCTTCCTCATGGTGTTTCAGCAGTGTTTCACAGGTGGCTTAGAGGGGGTGCAGATAATTCTTCCCCAATGCTGGGTTTCATTTCTGTCATTTCACAGATAACAGCTTCACCCCTGACCCTATGGGTGCCAGGAATGCCCTGCCCTGTGACCTGCATTGTGAACATCCTGCAGCAGGACTCACTGCCACACAGCGCTCGGTGAGCTGTGGCATTCACAACTGTTAAGGCAACCCGGAGCGGAGACAAGGAAGCCAAGTTGTGGCCCACAATCCCCCAGAACTGGTGGTTAGAGCACAGGCATTGTTGTAAGAATTACTATGATCCAAGAAAGGGTCTCCCCAAACCATGAAAATAACTATGGAACTGCTTCTGTCATTTAAAGTAATGATATGAACAAAAAGAATGAAAAAGTCTTAAAAAGTCTGACACCCTCCAGTGTGGGATGAACATATTCCCACTCTTTGCAAGGGCCTAAAGGGGTTCGAGCCCCTGAGTGATCTGGCCCTGCCTCTCTGGAGCCTCCTTCCTGATGCATTGACACAGTTCCTCCTCATTTATCTCTGAAAACCCCCGGCTTGAGCCAGTGCCCTCCCTGGACACATAACTTACCCTTCCCTGAGGCCCTGTGATGCTCCCCAAAACCCATGAGAGAAAGAGGCCACCTTTTCTTGGTGCCCCTAACCTACCAGGCGTCTTTGCACCCTTTAGCACCTATAATATCACACTTGCATATATATGTATATGTGCATGTATATGGGGAAAATTTTCACTCTTTCAATTTTAAACACACACACACACACACACACACACACACACACACACACACACACGATGACCAAACCCGAAGGTGTGGCAACTTCTTATCCAGAGGAGCAGAAGTAGCCCTAGGTTTCAGCCACCTGGACAAAAGGGCTTTTGTGCCAAGGACACAAAAGGTCACTGCGGAGAACAGGCTTCTGCGTTTGACAAGCACAATGGGACAAACTGACAGTTCTGGTTTCTCCTCAAGAACTGACTGGGGCAGCAGCTGTGCAGTGGCTTCTAGTCTCACCTCCTTCTCCTCGGTTAGACTGAACCTCAACTTGACCTCAGGGAAGCAGCTGTCTTCCCAAGAGAGGCAGAGGCTTTTCTTGCTACTTTTGACAAAGACAGACTAGCTTTGTTCATTCATTCACTCAACAAACACTGATTATATGCCTATTTTGCACCAGGCACAGTGGGACACTCTGGAGATAGAAAGAAAACTGAGCTATTGTCCCTGCCCTGAAGGACACTTAAGTTTTATGACAACCCAGATCCATGATGTTGGCAGGGTGTGTCCATAGAGAACTCTGGCAATCTTCACACTGTGAATGTCATTGTGGGACACAATGCCCCATAACATGCAGTAAAGCAGAATCTAACACTTGAGCAACTTCTCCAAACCCTCAAGGAGTTACTATTAACCAGTTGCACACCAAAGGGGAGAGGGTAAGAGGGCCTCCCAAACACAGACACAGGTGGTAAGTGAGCCACTCAGCACTCTGCACACCAGCCCTCCAGGGTGTCCTGGAAGACTTTCTTACTTTTATGTTGTTTTTCCTTTTGGCTACTCAGCAGTGTCTCCCTTCCTCCTAACAGCTCCCTGAACTGCACCCTCTCTTAGGCCACTCAACTGGGGTAGGGAGGGGTGGGCAGGAGACCAGATGAGACGATCAGAGTGCTGATTTTCCCAGGCGCAGGGACCACTGGTTTAGGGGCAAGCCCCTGGTCCAGTCTACTCAGTGTCACTCCCTCCCCTGGGCCAGTCCAGACATGAACCATCCATCTTGTCTCACAAGTGAGCAGCATTCCCGAAGGACAAAGCTCTGCCCAAGCACTATGCAATCCTGACCTGGTACCATATTCTGTGCCCCATAAATGCTCCAATCACACTGGTGGCAAATATGGTAAAAGTCAGTCAAAACCAAGAGCTCTGGGTGCCGTTGGGCATGTGGTGGCTACCATCCTGACAGGTGTTAGCAGGGCCGCAAAGGCTGTGCTGAGAGCCACCTTCCACAGTCGGCCATGCTTTGAGAACTTCGCCTCTGCTGCGCTTCTCTCCCTGCCATGCTCTACTGATAGTGCCTTCCCCTTTAAGATCTGGAGATGCAATGTGGAAATCACAACCACTTCCCCCCGGCCATGCCTCACTCTCTGCATACATGCTGCATACTTATGGGTCCCAACACCTTTGTTTCCCCTGGGGAAAAAAAATGTGCAGCATCCCATTCATTGGGCCAGAGGCTCACCCAGAATACCAGCAGAATGGGAATGCAAGCCCCGAAAAACACACAGACCAGCACACCCATGAAGGGGCAGGAAGGCATTTCTATGAAGTTCGGTGGTCAGCTCCCTTAAGTAAAATATTTCACTCTCAAAGAGGAAAAAAATCTGTATGTTTTTACTGAGAAAGAACTGACTAGCAAAATACTCTGGAAGAAAATGACTAGGCTCAGGCATCACAGGCAGCAATTATTCATGCTGGGTACCAGGAAATCTGTTGTGTTCTTTGTTGCCTGTCCATAGCCACTCCCAGGGGAGAGAAGGTGAGAAAGTGCCATTTGATGTTTTTTGTTTTGTTTTGTTTTTGAGGCAGGGGCAAGCCCCTGTCACCACGACTGAAGTCAAAGTGGTACAATCATAGCTTGCTGCAACTTTGAACTCCTGGGCTAAAACCATCCTCCTGCCTCAGCCTCCTGAGCAGCTGGGACTACAGATGTGTATGCACCACCATATCCAGCTAATTTTTTAATTTTTGGTAAAGATGAAGTCTCACTACGTTGCCCAGGTCAAGCCTTTTTTAAATGTGAAGTTAGGCATGGTATGACAGCTCATGCTTGTAATCTGAGCACTTTGGGAGGTTGAGGCGGGAAGATCACTTGAGGTCAGGAGTGCCAGACCAGCCTGAGCAACATAACAAGACCTCATTTCTAAAAAAAGAAAAAATTATTTAATTATCTGGGCACAGTGGCATATGTCTGTAGTCCTTGTTAATTGGGAGGCTGAGGTGGGAGAACTACTTGAGCCCTAGAGTTTGAGGCTGCAGCAAGCTATGACTGTCTACTGCACTCCAGCCTGGGCCACACAGCAAGATCCTGTCTCTAAAATAAAATAAAACAAAAATAAGAGTTTTTCCCTAATATGATCAACATTTATATAATCCTAAAAAAGCTAGCCAATCCTATTTCTAGGCCTGCCTGAGTAGCAAGCTCAAACAGCTTTAATAAACCAAACTGCTGTTTATTGTCTCAAATGTTTAATTTGCAGACAAATCTAGGTTATGAGGTAAAAATAGCACCTGTTTGTATTCATTACAATAGTCCATTAAGTTAGGTTCACAGTCTATGCCACAGGCTGCTAGTTGCCATGACAAACACTGATACATCCTTAACAGTTTACAAAAGAGGTAACCTATGATGTGAAACACTGGTCAAATCCTGGGATTCCCAGTTCCCAAAGAATGACACAGCAGTTACTGCCCTGGAATTTAGTCATAGCTCATGTAATCCTGTTTCTGTTTGTTTGAGACAGGCTTGTCTCACCATACTGCCCAGGCTGGTCTCAAACTCCTGGGCTCAAGCAATCCTCCTGCCTCAGCCTCCCAAGTAGCTGGGACTACAGGCGCATGCCACTATGCCCACCTATTTCAACTATTTGAAATGAGTTACATCCACTACTGCTTAAAACTCTCATTGCTCCAGAGGGAGCTGAGGCAGGGTGGCCAGTGCGCTGAGTGTCTGGGCTGGGACATGCCCAGGTACATGGCCCAACAGTCAAATCCCCAATGAGAAAGGCCACTGTTGTCCCACAGGAAAAAGTGAGTGAGATTAACTTTAAAACCTGAATGCTCCTTACCGTGCAAGTTGGTACAAAGTCGTTTCCAGTGGCACTGCTGTCACTGAGGCATCCTTTCCTTTTGAGCCAGTCAAACAAAACCCACCCATACAAAAGTTCCCAAACCACTTCACAACTCATCCACTGGCTTTCTTCTCTCTTTGACAAAAGATGTTAAATCAACCTTAGTAAAGATACTGGACTAATTAAAGAATGATTAAATAATTAAGTTGACTCAAAACACAAAAATCTTCCACCCTTCAGCAGAGTTATTCAACATACAGTTCAAAGGCACCTATAATAATAGTCACAAAACACATGTTTTGGGCAATCAATGGTTGAACATTATTTGAAAGACTATTTGCACTATTGAGTAAAACAAGCTCCTGTTCTCATGGTCTCTGCAGTGTTTCCAAGAGAAAGGCATGAGAATGAAAAATGTAAAAGTGGCTGGGTACAGTGGCTTACGCCTGTAATCCCAGCAATTTTGGAGGCTGAAGCAGGAGGACTGCTTGTGGCCCAGAGTTCAAGAACAGCCTGGGCAACACAGCAAGACCCAGTCTCTAGAAAAAATTAAAATTAAAAATTAGCCAAGTGTGGTGGCAGATGCATATAGTCTTTGCTACTTGGGAGGCTGAGGCAGGATGGTTGAGCCCAGGAATTCAAGGTTGCAGTGAGCTCTGATCACACCACTGCACTCCAGCCTGGGCAACACAGCAAGACTCTGTCTCTAAAAATAAAGAAAGAATGTAAAAGCTTTTAGCAATGGCAACCTCCCTGAAACATGTTCAGAGCTTCTTCCACAACTTGTATCCATTTGAAGCCCTTTTTTTCATCATTTTCTGCTTTAACTGGTAATTTCAAGTCCCTGTTTCCTTTTTGAAACAAGTCAGGAATGGCTAATAGGAAAGAAACCTGCCAGAAAGAGAAAGATAGTCCAGACCCGAACCAGAAGATAAGTATCCATAAATTATCAGGGGAAAGTATGCTGGAGTCAAGTGGTCTTTCAGTTCACGGGAAAATGACAAGGGCTGGACTTACAAAAATGCTGTAGTTGTACTGGGGTACTGTCTGCAAAGGGGCTCAGAAGGAGTGATGAAGTGAGGCTGGAAAAGCCAGGGAAAGGCATGGGACGTTCTAGCTGGACCAGGAAGAATGTGGTCTGCATGACACACAGGCAGCTTCCTTCTCCACTGACACATCCTTGGTACTCCAGGGTCTCCGACACTATGTCGTTTCTTCTACTCTAGAAAGCTACTGCTGAATCACTGCAGAGGGGGAAGAAAGTGAAAGACTAAAAAGGCAGAATTTCCAAGGCAACAGACCAAAGAACAACTTCCCTAAATAGGCACTTGTATGTGTGTGTGTGTGTCTCAGTCCAACGCCAACTCAATCAAGAACACACCACACTTCATCCATGTGGCCCCTAGGCACTACCACTTCATTCCACTGTCAGGGAAGAGTCGACCAGGGAGAAACAAAGGAAATCACCTTCACCGGATAAACAAGAAAGGAAAAGGGTGAGATTCAGGCATGACTTCACCAAGTCACTGGCAAGTTGGGGACAAACTCCAAATGAGACTGCTAGCGCTTCCCTTCTACTTGAGGCGGGCACAGTCTACCGGCAAGGTGTTGCCCCTAGGGCCAATCCATTTACTCACTCCCCTCTTCCAAACCATAGGAGTAACAATATTTGGAAGATTCTGGGGTATCTTTTTTTTTTTTTTTTTTTGGAGACAGGGGCTCACTTTGTCACCCAGGTTGGAGTGCACTGGTACAATCATAGAACACTGCAGCCTCGACCTCCTGGATTTAAGTGATCCTCCCGCCTCAGCCTCCCAAGAACCTCAGAGTATAGTTTGCACTACTATTCCTGACTTTTTAATTTTCAGTAGAGACAAGGTCTTGCTACATTCCTCAGGCTGGTCTGAACTTCTGGGCTCAAGCGATCCTCCTGCCTGGGCCTCCCAAAGTGCTGGGATTATTGGCCTGAGCCACCTCACCAAGCCTATCTTGACATTTCTTGGCACCTAGCCCTATCTTAATTGGGTTCTGTCAAATATTCCATTTTATTGCCATTTGATTATCACCCAATTATGTGATGTGATCATTTAATATTTGTATACCCAGAGCACAAAGAATAAATGAGAAATGTGAAAATATTTAACATTTCAGCTTATACAATCATAGGTCCTTCCATTCTTTAAAAAAAAACCAAACAGCATCAGTAAAAGATTCAGCTGGGTCAGTGACCAGCTGACTTAGAGTTTGGGGAGTGCAAGCCCTCCACTTCCTCCTCCCACCCCTACCCACATCCTTTTCCTCTGAACTTCCCTGGATGTCCCTGCCTCTCAGCACCTTCCTCTTCTGTGACATTTCCCCTGGAAGGTATCCTGAGCAGGAGTTAATGATAGGGTATACTCCAGCCCTTTGAGCACATGTGATAAATAAGAGTACTGTGGTAAAAACAGAGTTGCCAAGACTGCCAAGTTGAGTGGGGGTCGAAACATCCATGCTTGCACTGGTCCAGTGCACTGCGGTTCACAGCACTCTCCCACATATATTATTAATCCCCACCACCCTCCTGTGAGCCTAGCACTTTCCCTATTTTACAGATGAGAAAGCTGACTCAGGTTCACATCTAGCACTTTCTACCTACAATCCAAATTGCCCCTACCCCAAAAAACAAACACAGACATGCCAAAGACATTACTACATAAGCTTTGTGATACAAACCAGACTAACACCTGCACTAAATAATAGGTATCACATCTGACCCTAAGCCAGCCTTAGGAACTGTCCTGCCCGTGTTACGGCACAAAGGATTCCAGTGGGGAGTCACAAGCTGCAATGCTTTCACTGGGGCCAGCCCCAAAGAAGGAGACACTCTCTTTCTCTTATGTAGAAATATACTGAACCACCTTTTAGGTAAAGGACCCATCTGGCATCTAGAGTTAATTTTTTTTTTTTTGAGAGGAAGTCTTGCCCTGTTGCCCAGGCTGGAGTGCAGTCGTGTGATCTCAGCTCACTGCAACCTCCACCTCCTGGATTCAAGCGATTCTCTTACCTCAGCCTCCTGAGTAGGTGGGATTACAGGTGTACACCACCGCACCCAGCTAATTTTTGTGTTTTTTTTGTTTTTATGTTTTTATTTTTGAGATGGAGTCTCGCTCTGTCACCAGGCTGGAGTCTAGCGGCAGCGATCTCAGCTTCCTGCAACCTCCACCTCCCAGATTCAAGCAATTTCTCCTGCCTCAGCCTGAGTGGCTGGGACTACAGGCAGGCGCCACCACGCCCAGCTAATTTTTGTATTTTTAGTAGTTTCACCAAGTTGGCCAGGATGGTCTCTATCTCTTGACCTTGTGATCCGCCTGCCTCGGCCTCCCAAAGTGCTGGTATTATAGGTGTGAGCCACCATGCCCAGCCAATTTTTGTATTTTTAGTAGAGACGGGGTTTCACTATGTTGGCCAGGCTGGTCTTGTGATCAACACACTCCCCTGCCATTGTCTGTCTTGTCTTTCATGGTGGCCGCGGAGGACTCCTCATCAGGAGGATCTGGCCCAGGTGGCTTAATACCATGGACAATACACCAGAGCAGACCAGGCCCAGGACTTCCTGTCAGCTCCTCATGTCCCCAGCTCCATTCCCACTGGCCCACACCCCTGAAAGTCTCCTCTGGTTTCAGGTCAGTGGTTCTTGATCTATGACGAGTCACAGACCACCAGGTTCTGACAAAAGCCACAGGCCCCAGCCCCAGGAAAAGTGTATACGTATCCAGTGTAGGCCCCACCTCCCTACAGGTTAAGACGCCCTGCACTCAGCCCTAGGGTTTGACACATCTTTATCAAAATCCACTGTAAGAAACAGTCACATCATAACAAGACCCCAAATACACTACATGTGAATAACTAGATGTTTTACCAAAAAATGTTTACCCTTCCCATAGGAAATGTACTTGGATATTTGTTGTATCAAAAAAACTTTTTAATGCTAGTTACAGCATCAAATTGATTTCATGAACGACTGCATTTTGAAATGCGCTGTGTGGACCCTTCTCTAGCCTATCTCCTCCTCAGTTGCCCTTCTTCCTCAATAATTAGTGCAAATGTGGTTACAGCTCAGTGCAAGACTACTTCTAAATGTTATTTCTATGTATTAAGATGAATCTTTAAAGCCTTGGAAAGTCAAGTAACTCCAGAAATATCTCAACTCTTTCATTTCAGGAAAAAATTCAGAAAAGTGGGTTATTGTGATCTCACAAATTACACCATGGAGGTGGCTACTTTACCCAAACATAAAGTTGGAGTTGTGCTTGCAAAAAAGGGGACATAACACAGGTAAAAACCACCACTGAAAGTCATCACTCAGGCTGTCTCCAGGCCAATTCCCTAAATATTTCTCAAGCACCTACTAACTGCACTGCCCTCTATTTTTTCTAGCTGAGCAAGGAGTAGCAGCGTAGGCAGCCCCTACACATATGAACACACTTCAGGAATTGCTTCAGAAAGTGAGTCATAATAGCCTGTTGGGACTCTCAGCACCAGCCCGGTGGACTTCATCCCTGCTAGACCAGAGACGGACCTGGGGCTGGGTATTGCGGAGGTTGTTTCCGCTGGCACCCAATTTGTATGGGGAGAGTACAGGCCATACCCAGGAGAGCTGGAGAAGCTTCAGGCAAGGGGGCTGAGAAACTTAAACGGACAGACAAGCTGGTGAATGGGGGGCAGGGGAAGAACTCAGGAGAGCAAAGTGCCCCCAGGGCCTTAAACACTGGCTAGTTCACACTGTAGGCTGGCCACCTAACATCTACTCTTCCTAGTCTAGGACCTATCCTCCTCACCAGGCCTCAGGAAAAGCTAGCCCTGTCTCCAGCTGAAGAGTGGGGGAAGTCTTGATTAAACTAAAAGAGCTGTTCTCCAATGTGACCTTGCATCAGAATCACCTGGAAGTCTTAAAGCACAGTTTTCTGGGCCCCATCCCAGAGTTTCTGATTCAGTGGGTGGGGTGGGACCTATGAATCTCCAGTTCTACCAAGTTCTCAGGTGATACTGATGCTACTGGTCTGAGGACCACACCTGGAGGACCACCAGCTTAAGCCAATCAGCACATAGCACTCTCACAGCCTAGGCCATGTGACCTTTTGCTCCCACAGACCAAAGGGAAGGACTGGTAGACACTGTGGCTGGGGACTCAGTTGGCTTGTCTCCTTCCCTGATCCTGCTGGACAGAAGCAAGGAAGCATGCAGTCGCACTGCCCCTAATGACCATCTCGGAATCATGAGGAGACCAGCCCCCTTAGGATGAAACCAGCAGTGATGGCTGGACAGAGGAGAAGAACTGAGGTCCTTGATGAAACTGCTGAAGTGCTGATGGAATGAGACTCCAGTTCTCTGAGATAATAAATGTCACTGCTGGCAGTCAAAAGCATCCCAACTGACATACCCTATAATCCAGGGAGACACTTGAACTGGGCATCCCTGTTTCCTAGTAGGACCTTGTACCCCAGAAACAACCACTTGCCTAAATACTTCCTTCACATTTCCAGAGTTAATATACTTAGGTAACCCTTCTTGAAAATTCAAATGAATGGGTTTAAGAATACACCATTTAGAAATGCAAGCAACACGACAGGGAAATAAGGGCGTTCAATATGCTAGAATGAATTAATAATAGCTTCCATAACGGCAGCTGATACCACCTGCGTGAGGGCTATGGGAGAGGCAGGAAAGGGGGAGGGAGTTTCTCAGGAGACATCAGAATATCACCAGCAACTGGAGGTCAGGAGAACTACCAGGTGTCTCAGGGAAAGGGCTCTGGGAGGATCCCAGGACCGGAGCTGGGAACAGGTAAACGTTTTCCTCTTCCAGAGGTCCCCACCCTTCTTCCTCAATGTCAGAGGATACCCCTGTCTTCCCAACCCTATTCCAGAAAATGGAACTCACCAGAGCATGATCCCCTCACTGTCCCCACCATATACATTTGCCTACTGCCTAAGTCCCTCAGCAGGTGAGCCTCACTGAACAAGTTCCACATTAAAAGGCCAGCAGTCTCGCACATGTTCCAGGTTAGGGCTCTGGGCAAACACCAGAGGCTAGCTGGGCTGGCTGGCAGGCATGGGCCTGACAGCCTGATAGGGCATGACGAAGGTACATGCAAAGACCAGAAAGAGGAGACATGCATACTATACTCAAGACCCTGGCTTCCCAATCCCAGATAGGTTATGATGAAAGGGACAGCTAAGGAGCCAAGGCTGGGCCCGGTGGCTCACACCTGTAATCCCAGCACTTTGGGAGGCCAAGGCATGTGGATCACCTGAGGTCAGGAGTTTGAGACCAGTCTGGCCAATATGGTGAACCTCATCTCTACCAAAAATACAAAAATTAGCCGGGCACGGTGGCACACGCCTGTAATCTCAGCTACTCAGGAGAGTGAGGAAGGAGAATTGTTTAAACCTGGGAGGTGGAGGTTGCAGGAGCCAAGATCGTACCACTGCACTCCAGCCTGGGCGACAGAGTAAGAGTGAGAAAGAGAGAAAGAGTGAGAAAGAGACAGATAAGAGATTAAATCCACAGAGGAAAGGCTGATCTAATTCAAAGCTCCACCAATCACCCACACTCTGTAATTCCAAGTTCCGCCAATCACCCACACCCTGGAAGCTCATTGTAACGCTTCCGTTCTGCACACTTACTAGGCACCAGGATTAAATGTTAATTCATTCAATCCCCAACATGACTCTGGGGCTGCGACTACCATCAGCCCAGTTTTGTGGATGAGATAACTGAGGCACAGAAAGATTAAGCTACTTGCCCAAAGTCACACAGCTAGCTGGATGCTCATAGAAAGTACAGTGCCAGAGTCCACAATAGTTATAGGAATAAAATAAATGGTTTTGAAAGATGTGTATTCTCAGCAAACAGGACTGTGTAAAAAGAAATTCCTGATATATAAACCAAAATACTGAAAACAGAAATTGTTGATACTGGAAAGTCCAGGTAATCCATTTTTAACCCTACATTGAAAAGCATTTATTTTTCAATACTGTGAAGGAAGTTAGGTAACATAATTGGGTTTTAAGCCCTGTTGGGCGTCTTTTAACTACCCTCAGGGAGTTGCCCTAACCACTCCTCAACACCACAGCTCATCTTCAGACAGAACCTCATGCAGGATACCCAGGGAGGCCTGGCCGGGTCCGGCATGCAGGGGGTGCTCAGAAAAAGCTTGGGTTCCTTGTCATTTAAGACTTAAAAAAAAAAAAAAAAAAGGCATCACACTTAAAAAGCATTCTAAAGCTGCCAAGAATATTATTCAAAGTTACAGTAACTTTCAGAATCTAGTAAGATAAGGAAAAACAGCCCGATAAGAAAAAATGAAGAAAGGATATGAACAGGTAATTCATTACAAGTTAAAATACACATTAACAAGAAAAGGTATTCGATATTTTTGGTAATTTGGGAAATGTTATTAAAACAATAATGTCTTCCTTGTCCATTAGAGTGGCAAAATTAACAAGATTTATTCTCTTAAATGTTGACCAAGTTAAGGGGAATTAGACAGTTCCACACACTAATGGAAGGAGTATAAATTTTAAAAGCAAGCCACAGAAAAGTTTGCGTAATATGACTACATTTATGTTTACAATGAGAGCATCTAACCCCTGAGAAGGTCTAGAATTGGTGACACCTCAGTAGCAATGGGCATGCTTAGTCCCCGCATCTTGGTTTTTAATACGTTTATCCACTAAAGGAAACCAGGACTCTTTGGAGAAATGGCTGATTCCAGGGCTGGGACAAGGGAAGTACAAGACAAGTCTTCAAGATTTTGTGCCAGGAAGAAAAGTCCTCAAAGAATGATGGGCAAATGTCAAAAGGACACAAAAGCCAGTTTGAAGGGACACCCACTGGCAAAATCTAGGATAATCTGAGCAATAAAATGCATAATGAGAGTAACAGACTCTAATCTATTGAATAAAGCAAGAATTCATTAGTCTATCGATGTAAATCAAAAAATAAATAATAAAGAAAGGCTTTTCCTTCCAACTAATAAATATAGAAGGAACTATGAAATTAGAAAGGCATCATCTGCCAACTATCATAATAATTGATTCAGGTAAGAAACATCAATGGATTCTGAAACTAGTCAGTAATTGTATAAGAAGTAACAGTATATTTACATAGTCTCAAATTCTCTTCCTTTGAGACACAGATTAACTATAAAGGGAAAAATGGTAACTTTTCAATGAGACACCACCTTAATTCAAGTGATCAAAGTTAACAGGGCCAGTGAATGGGCTAATCACAGCATATGCCTGATGGGACACACCAAGAAGGCTGCAGCATCAGTCAGGCACAGTGGCTCATGCCTGTAAACTCAGCACTGTGGTAGGCCAAAGCAGGAGAATCGCGAGACTAGGAGTCTGAGACCAGCCTGGGCAACACAGTGTGAGATCCTGTCCCTATAAAATATTTAAAAATTAACCGGGTGCAGTGGCACACACCTATAGTCTCAGGAGGCTGAGGCAGAAGGATCACTTAGTGGAGGAGGTCAAAGTTGTAGTGAGCTACGATGGCACCACTGTACTCCAGCCTGGGCAACCAAGCAAGACTCTTATAAAAAAAAAAAAAAGAGAGACAGAGAGAGACAGCGACTGCTTCAATCCTTTGCTACTCCTGCCAGAAGTGCATAACCTGAATCTAATCATAAGGAAACCACAGGAAACCCAATTGAGGGCATTATCTTAAAAAGTCAGTAGTCGGCTGGGCATGGTGGCTCACACCTGCAATCCCAACACTGGGAGGCCGAGGCGAGTGGATCACAAGGTCAGGAGTTCAAGACCATCCTGGCCAACATGGTGAAACTCCATCTCTTAAAAAAAAAAAAAAAGAAAAAGAAAAAAGAAAGAAAGAAAAAAGTCAGTAAACTTCAAATATATCAATGTTGTGAAATACAAAAGAAAGACTTGATAACTGTTTCAGATTAAAGGAGACTATAGAGACAGAAAAACTTAAAGCAAAACAGATTTCTAGGATTTTCTTTTGCTATAAAGGACATATCAAAGCAACTGACAGAATATAAATAAGACCTGTACACTAAATAGTGTTGTATCAACATTAATTTCTTGATTTTTTTTTTTTTTGAGACAGAGTCTCACTCTTTTGCCCAGGCTACAGTGCAGTGGTGCAATCTTGGCTCACTGCAATCTCCACCTCCTGAATTCAGGAGATTCTCATGACTCAGCCTCCCAAGTAGCTAGGACTACAGGCACACGTCACCATGCCCAGGTAGTTTTTCTTTTTTTTTTTTTTGAGACAGGGTCTCTCTTACTCTGTCGCCCAGACTGGAGTGCAGTGGCGCAATCTCCACTCACTGCAACCTCCGTCTTCCAGGTTCCAGTGATTCTCATGCCTCAGCCTCTCAAGTAGCTGGGATTACAGGTGCCTGCCATGACACCTGGCTAATTTTTGTATTTTCAGTAGAGACAGGGTTTCATCATGTTGGTCAGGCTGGTTTCCAACTCCTGACATCAAGTGATCCGCCCGTCTCAGTCTCCCAAAGTGCTAGAATTACAGGCATGAGCCACCGCGCCGGCCTAATTTTTGTATTTTTAGTAGAGACAAAATTCTGTCATGTTGGCCAGGCTGGTCTCAAACTGCTGGCCTCAAGTGATCCTCCCATCTTGGCCTCCCAAAGTGCTGGGATTACAGGCAGGAGCCACTGCACCTGGCCATGATTTTTAATAACTGTACTGTTGTTATGAACGTTGTATGTACTGTCTATGAATGTTATTTTTTGGGAAATACACAGTGAAGTATTTAGAGGTAAAAGGGTAACTTTTGCCTCTAAATACTTTAAGTCTACAACTTACTATTAAGTAGTTCAGAAAAAAGGTAATAACACATAGGAATATAAAGCAATGTAAAAGAATGTCCACATTTAGAGAATCTGAGAAACCTCTGGCTTATTCTTGAAACTTTTCTGCAAGTCTGAAACTATATCAAAATATTTTTAAAAATTAGAGAATGTGTGCATATAAATAGAAATGTAGGTAAATTCCCTGGGATTAGCTTCATGATGGCATTTTCCTTAAACACAGAGATGAAATGAAGCAAGCCTGCATGGGCATTAATATAGGGCTTCTCAAAATGTTTTCCTCACAGAGTTTCTGTTTTAGAACACTGAAAAAAAAAAAGTCATTTTGAAGGCTCTCTCAAGACCAGCTCATTAATCAAGTTCTACAGAAGCACCAACATAATCAAGCCTTTTTCACTGCAGATTTGTGCTATTTTTTTCTCACTGAAAGTCAGAGCCTCCTGACACCACGAGTAGTTGATGATGTCGTGGCAACTTTTCTGGAATACTAAGCTAAAAAACAGCTTTTCATTTAAAAACGAAAACGAGATGAAACAGTCTTGGTGGAAAGCCTCCGCCTCCACTCTGCCTCATTGAATTCTTGAGATGTTAAGTCCTGGGCTGGGGATCAGTGGGTCAGTTGGTCCCACACTGCCTTCAAGTCCATTCCTGTGTGCATTTGAAGAGATGCTGGCTGAGAACGCTCCCTCTTAAGCAGGCAGCAAGTTAAAGACACTTGCGGGGCTTATAGTTCTTTGTCATACACATCCCATCTTTCCAGTGCGCTACAGTTTACAAAAAGCTCTCGTGTATTATTTTGTTTCATCCTTTCCTTGAAGTGATTTAAAAAAAAAAAAAAAACCCTAATATTCAGTTTAACAGCAATACTACAAAATATCCAGTTTTAAAAACAGGGATGCACTATAACATCTGCCCTTGGCTCTGATCTAGTTGGAAACAGGACTTACCCAAGCAGATAAACACCCTGAGACAGAATACACTAAATGAAAAAAGTAGCTACATGAGTAAGGTGGCTAGGTAAATAATTCTATAAGGAGCTCAGTAGAAATACAATGTTCTTTTCTCTTTGAATGTGTCCACATCCATTTCTTTTAAGCCTTATCTTCAAGGTAAACTCTAGTAGCTCTGGTTTCACAGGCGTGTTTACAAGACATCACAGGGAATGAGGGATGAGGCCTGTTCACATGCAACGCCACTCCTGGGGCAGACAGCACCAAGAGGTCTCCTGGCACCATTGCTCCAACAGACCAACCATACTGACCTTCTCACATGGGCCCCATCATTCATGTTTCTTCAAAGAAAACAGTAAATTAGCAGTCCACACTTCAGCAAAGAACCCCCAAAACAAAGGCCCTAGCCTAGATCCAAAAACAAAATTTCCCTTAAAGAAAGCATGTTTTCAACCAAAGAAAAATTAGGCTCAATTCTAGGACAACCGATAACAAACAATTCTACATGCACTGGCCAATCCCACAGCATCTAGATTCCAAAACAAACTCAGCGAAAAAGGCTCTGCTCTCACTTTTTAGAGATAAGAACCAGAGTTAGCAAGCAGCAGAACCATGATTCACACCGAAGTCAACCCACTCTCTCCTCAATCCCACTGGCTTCCCCATGGTCCACACAACCCACTGGGAACAGACGAACCCGTCAGAATTTCTCTTCAACACCCAAATCGCCACCCCACCCCCATTCCCGTGGTTTAAATGCCCTGGGGGCAGGTGACAAATTCCATTCTTAGGCAGCTTCCCAACACAAGACACATTCAGTGGCAAAGCATAAGAGAAGAAAATGGGTTCTAATACCTATAGGTTTATCTTACCCAGAGGAACGTTTTCATGGTCTGGCATTATGGATGAACTCGGGGCAGGAAGAACCCATCATTATGTAATGTCAGAGGGCAGGCGACAGGCGGAGGAAGGCGAGCCCATCAACACTCCCTTCCTTTGCCCACAAAGACACAAATTTACCTCTGACATTTCGAATGTCTGTCTTCTGGGGCCTACCTATTCCTGGCTGGCTTTTCAAGAGACAGCCACAGATCCCTGCATATTTCTCAGGCCTCAATTAATGGACAACAAAGCCAGAGAGAAATAAAATACAGAAAGCAAAGATGCTAGAAATGTTATCGGGGTCTAAGGGCGGGCAGAAAAGGGAAGAGTTTCGAGGATGGAGACCAGATTTCCTACACGGAGATGCATGTTTACTTTTACCGGGTTATGTTTACACCTAAAACACGCAAGGCCTCCAGCGTCAGAAGCCCGTAGACCCAGCCCCGGAGCCGCACAGGGCAGGCGCTGCGACTGCATCCCGCGGCCCCACGCCCGCTCGGTACTCGGCCCCCTGCCGGGGCGTCCGCGTCCTCACAGGGCTCGGGGTCGGCCGGGCTCGAATTGTTCTCAAAAGACGCCACCGCAGGTAGACCACCGGCACCGCAAGGCAGTGCAATTTCCATGACAACCGCGGGCGCCGTCCCCGTCCGGCCCAGCGGGGACCGGGACGCGCCCCCCACGCCTGTTGTCCGTCCCTGGCCCCGGCTTCCGCGGCGGCCGCGTAGCCTCCGGCCCGGCCCGACCCACCTACCTGGCGCTTCCCGGCCCCCGGCGCCAGCCGCCCCGCCGTCCCGCTGGGCCGAGTGCCGGAGCCCCGCAGCAGCAGCGCCGCCGCCTGGTTGTGAAGTCACGGGCTGCGGGCCCGACCTCAGGTGCTGGTCCTCCCGCCCCAGCCCGCGGAGCCCGACCCGCGAAGTCCGACCCGGCCGCGAACCACCAGCGCGCGCCGCAGCCCTAGCCCGCCGCCGCCGCTCTAGACGCCGGGCGCGGCCCCGCCCCGGCCCCGCCCCCTCGCCGCGCACGCGCGCTGAGGCCCGGCCCGTGCCTTGCGACCCCCGCCCCGCGAACGGCCGGAGCTGGGTCGGCCTCCCAAGGCAGTAGGGCCCGTGACCGAGCTACCCGCGCCAACTCCTACTTCTGGGTTCCCAGAAGATCTCACCCTATCCTGTGACTGCTTCACTCGCAAAGAGTTCTTGAACTTCTGGACTTGACTGAGCGACTGCATCTTCACTGTGTCATTCACTGCTTCTGAGGCCCTGACGGATCCCCAAGGGAAGGTTTCCCGGAGGAGCCGCTACCCGGGGGCGCGCCCCCAACCTTTTGCTCTCCGGACAAGAGCACTTCCTGAAGTGCAGACTTACTCCCCAGGAGATGTTTAGGAAATTGAACATTCCGACCAGAGACAAGCAAAAAATCAAAATCTTAATACTTTGAAAATGCAGACTTGCAAAAAGAAGAGGATTGCTAACCTCTGAGTTTATGTCCTTCCAGACCTATTCTGGCCTGTGTCCATAAGTGTGCACTAACAGACTTGCAGCAAACATCAGTCCTTACACTTTGCTCCCAAATTTCTATTTTTCTATAGAGAAAAAGAGTAATCAGAAGTTTTGGAAGAAATTTTTCGCTTTAATTTGACTTTAAAACAACATTTTGGTCGTGTGCGGTGGCTCACGCCTGTAATCCCAACACTTTGGGAGGCCGAGGCGGGCGGATCACCTAAGGTCAGGAGTTCAAGACCAGCCTCACCAACATGGAGAAACACCGTCTCTACTAAAAATACAAAATTAGCCGGGCATTGTAGCACACGCCTGTAATCCCAGCTACTTGGGAGGCTGAGGCAGGAGAATTACTTAAACCCGGGAGGCGGAGGTTGCAGTGAGCCGAGATCGTGCCATTGCACTCCAGCCTGGGCAACCAGACCGAAACTCCGTCTCAAAAAAAAAAAAAAAATTATCCCTGAGCAAGGGTAAATACTGAACTGAACGTATCTTTATCTTCGAGTTTCAACATTTTATCCGAAAAAAAAATTCTTAAAACTATTTTAATTCAATAAACCATAATACTTCTCAGGCAGAGCATTTATACACAAAGTTTGCTTCAAAAATAAAAGAGATTTGCCGGATATGGTGGCTCATGCCTGTTATCCCAGCACTTTGGAAGGCTGGGGCAGGCGGATCATGAGGTCCGTAGATCGAGACCATCCTGGTCAACATGGTGAAACCTTGTCTCAAAAAAAAAAAAGAAAGAAAGAGATTAACCAGTTAGGAAGGGAAATTAAACAAGTATTCTCTGATATCATTTAGAATTAGGTCTGATCCTCCTCATGTACCAAAAACCAAATACAGGCAATAGTCTGGAATAAAACAAATATAAAACCAGTTTTTTGGGGAGCCTGAGGCAGGAGCATCAGTTGGGCAGAGGAGTTTGAGGCTACAGTGCCAACCTGAGAGACAGAGCAACACCCTGTCTCAAAGAGAGAGGGAGGGAGGGAGGGAGGGAGGAAGGGAGGAAGGAAGGAAGGAAGGAAGGAAGGAAGGAAGGAAGGAAGGAAGGAAGGAAGGAAAAAAAAGAAAGAAAGAAAAGACAGATGCCCTAGTTTTAAATTTTTCTTTTCTGACGTTTTATTTCTCTTCTGAAAAGTAACTTAGTTATAAAACAGTTCCTTCTTATTGTTTCTGCAGCTAAGTGGAAGGAAATATTGACAGAACCTTGACTCCACAGTGCAAAGTTAAAGCCAAGAAAATCAAATTTGTAGAAATGCAAAAATACTTTTATATTTTATTTTTTTAAATTACTGTGACTAATTAGTTTGCTTGGAACAGCCCCAGTTTACATATTTTTGCCAGCAAAATTATTAATAGAGTCCCCTTTCACTCTCAAAAGTATTCTGTTCAAACAATAAATTTTATGGCCATGCTATTGACAATCAAGCTAAGAGAGTTGTTAAACACTAACTTTTAAAAAAGAAAAAAAAATTAAATTTATAAAGATTTAAAAATGTACATCAGTCTAATTTCAGTATTCATTTAGTACAGTAACACCCTGAATGAGGATCAGCTTCCAATAACATTTGTCACTTGACTGTTATGTAATTATGGATAATCTTCAAAGATCAATCATGTTTTCAGTGTGGCAAAGAATGAGGCCCTAATTCCACTGTAGAATGAAAATTATCAAGGGCAAAGGGTGCCCTGTGTTAGTTAATACTGTAAAAGGAAAATAAAATTAACCTTGGGACCCCCAAACTCACTACTCCAAAGTAAAAATCATTCAAAAAACTGCCTTCCTTTTGTTCCTAAAGAGACAGCTGCAAGATAGAAGGCCACGTATATCCCCAGGTGACCTCCCTCACCCTGACAACGTAAATTAATAGCTTATCTTCACAGGAATGGGACAGAGACAAGAATCCTTCCACCTACCCCAAGACAAATGCATATTTGACCTCTTCCAATACTCTCTGTTTATTTATTTTACACAAAATGCATAATTCACTGTTCCTCTTTCCCCTCCTGCCCATTCTTTCCTCTTTAAATACTGAAGTCTCCAAAACCCTCTTGGGAAAAAGCACAGGCCACAGATCCTACTGTAGTTTGTGTCTCGTTTTCCCAGTTGCATCCTCAACCTTGGCAAAATTGACTGAGATCTGTCTCCGACACTTTTTGGTTTACAATATGATGCGATGCTGTATCTTCCCTAAGCATCACAGTGATAGAATTATGCTGGTGGTAAAGTATCCCAGTCCTTCAGAAGTTCTCAACAAGGGGTCCCTAACCAGTAGCATCAGCGTCCTCTCAGAATTTGCAAGAAATGCAAATTCCCAGACCCCACCCCAGATCTGCTGAATCAGAAACTCTAAAAGTGCAGCCAAATTACCTGTATTTTAACAAGCCCTCCACGGGATTCTGATGAACATACTGACTTAAATAATCTATATACAGGAAGTAAGCTGATTTAGATTATCTGTGTACAATAATTAAGAGGTGAGCAGTATTATCTTTAGGACTAGAACCATCTTATGTGAGAATTTCTCTTTAGGCCATTTAACATGATATTTTTGTAGGCATACAGTCAGCTCTCCATATTCGTGGTTTCCACATCCATGGATTCAACCAAACTGCAGATCAAAAATATCTGGGGAAAAAAATTGCATCTGTACTGAACTTGTACAGACTTTTTTTCTTGTCATTATTCCTTAAACAATAGAGTATAACAACAATTTACATAACATTTACATTGTATTAAGTACTATAAGCAACGTAGAGATGATTGAAAGTATACAGGAGGATCTGCATACATTATATGAAAAAACTACACCTTTTTTTATATAAGGGACTTGAGCATCCATGGATTTTAGTATCCACCAGACGTCCTGGAACCAACTCTCCATGGATACTGAGGGATGACTACACAGAATATGTGTAACCTTGAGGCCAGTCGCAGTGGCTCACACCTGTAATCTCAGCACTTTGGGAGGCCAAGGTGGGAGGATCACTTAAGGTTAGGAGTTTGAGACCAGCCTTGCCAACATGATGAAACCCGTCTCTGCTAAAAATACAAATATTAGCTGGGCATGGTGGCGTGTGCCTGTAGTCCCACCTACTCAGGAGGTTAAGGCTTAAGAATCACTTGAACCCAGGAGGCAGAGGTTGCAGTCAGTGAGCTGAGATGGCACCACTGCACTCTAGCCTGGGCAACAGAGCGAGACTCTGTCTCAAAAAAAAAAAAAAAAAAGAAGAAGGGCCGGGCGCGGTGGCTCACGCCTATAATCCCAGCACTTTGGGAGGCCGAGGTGGGTGGATCACGAGGTCAAGAGATCCAGACCATCCCGGTCAACATGGTGAAACCCCATCTCTACTAAAAATACAAAAAATTAGCTGGGCATGGTGGCGCGTGCCTGTAATCCCAGCTACTCAGGAGGCTGAGGCAGGAGAATTGCCTGAACCCAGGAGGCGGAGGTTACAGTGAGCCGAGATTGTGCCATTGCACTCCAGCCTGGGTAACAAAAGCGAAATTCCGTCTCAAAAAAAAAAAAAAAAAAAGAAGAAGAAGAAAGAATATGTGTAACCTCAAAAACCAACAGCCCTGTAGCCATAGCAGCCACTGGAGGGGCAAAAAGGATGTGGAGTGCCTGAAAGAGCCCCATCCCCAGAGTCTTGTCACTATTTGACTCCTCTGGCAACTTCCTGGAAAAGCTGCATTCCCAGAGTTTGTCTTTAATCGGCATAACTCAGAGCTTGCCCTGAGCAAATGGCCCTCTCCTCAGGGCATTGTTGAAAACATTGGTAACAGCCGTTTAACATTACAGCAACCTCAGGTAGTGACACCAGTTAGAGCTAACAACAGGCTGACTGAAAAACTTGAAAAAGAAAAATGAAGAATGAGATATCCATGGGGAGGGGGCATTAAAAGGTTTAACATTCACTTCATCTACTTGATTGTTGAGTAAAAATAAAGATATATATATATACACACACACACACATATATATAAAAGATTTAACATAAGCTGCCTGGCAGCACATGCCTATAGTCCCAGCTAAGGAGGCTGAGGTAGAAGGATCATTCGAGCCCAGGAGTTTGAGGCTATAGTGTGTTATGATTGCACCTGTGAATAGCCACCGGACTTCAGCTTGGGCAACATAGCCAGATCTCATCTAACAGAAAAAAAAGATTAACATGTTTCTGGAAATCTGAGAAGGCCCAAGTTTTACTTCTGGCTAACCTTGAGTATTTGAGCAAGCAGGATGTGAAGGCTGAGACAAAGTTGTGAACTGTCTGCCTGAAAATTGAAGGCATGCCTTAATATGCACACATAGCCTCGCCATAAACAAAGGAAGATAAAAATCTTTGATGCTAGCATTGGAGGAATGCTAGAGCATTTCTCTCATCGTTAGTGAACAATTAAGCTAGCTACAAATGGCTACAGTGACATATCAGTGACTACAAATGACAAAGAATACAGACTTCACAAAATTAGTCCAAGAAAGGCACCAAACAAATAAAAACAGTAACAACAGCAAACCGTGCGGGAAAGGGAAACATGATTTTCAGAGTTGCCACATTACATTATTTTTAATGTCTATAGTTTAGTAAAAAGTTATAAGACACATAAACAGGTGAAAAAGGAATAGGCTGGAAGGCAGTCAATAGACTGTCATTGAAAATGCACAAATTGTGGACTTAGTAGACAAAGATCTAAAATCAGGTATTATAAATGTGTTCAAAGAACTGATGGAAACTATGTCTCAAAAATTAAAGGAACATATGAGAACAATATCTCACCAAAAACAGAGTACAGTTAAAGATATAGGAATTATGTAAATATAAATAAACTCTGTGCTTGAAAGGTATAATAACTGAAATGAAAAATCCATTAGAGGAGGACAATGACAGGATTGAGTGGCAGAAGAATTAGCAAAATTGAGGGTAAGTCCATGGATACTGCCTAGTCTGAGGAACATACAGAAAAATCAATGAAGAAAAATGAACAGAGCCTAAGACATCAGTAGATATCATCAAGTAAACTAAGATATATGTAGTACCTAATGGGAGTACCAGAAGGAGAGGAGGGAGATAGAGGTGCAGAAAAAAATATTCACTAAAACCTTCCCAAATTTGCTTTAAAAATTAATCTATAATCCGAAATTTTCAACAAACCCCAGCTAAAATGAACTCAAAGAGAAGCATATCAAGATACATCATAATCAAACTATCTAAAACCAAAGATGGAAAGAATCTTGAAAGCAACAAGAAAGAAGCAACTCCTCAAGTATGAAGAATTCTCAGTAATGTTAACAGCTGTTTTCTCGCCAGAAACCATAGAGACCAGAAGGCAGTGAGATGACACATTCGAAGTAATGAAAGGAAAGGAAGGAAGAGCAAACCTAGAATTCTGTATTCAGCAAAACTGTCCTTGAAAATGAAAGAGAAGTTAAGACTACCTCAGTTAAACAAAACTGAAAGAATTTATTGCTAGCAGATCCACCCACTAAGAAGCACTAAAGGAGGCCTTTCGGCTGAAATAAAATGGCACTAAAGAGTAACTCAAATTCACACAAAGAAAAAGAACTAAGGCCAATTTAAAGTCAGTGTGTAATGCTTTTCTTCTCTCTGATTTAAAAGACAACTGCATAAAACGTAAGTATAAATCTGTGTTGATTGGCTCGTAATGTAAAAAGATATAATTTGTATGACAATAGCACAAAGAAGTGGGGAGCAAAGAGAGCTTAACTGGAGCAAAGTTTGTGTATGCCATTGAAATTAAGTTCTAAAAGCTCAATTGTTTCCAATTGAGAAGCTAACTGTAACTCCAGGACAAATACTAAGAAAATGACTTATATATACATATGTGAAAGAAACAAGAAAATTAAAATAACATAATAGAAAATATCTATTTACTACAAAAGAAGGCAGTAATGGATGAATAGAGGAACACACAGGACATAAGATATATGGAAAATACATAGCAAATGACAGATATAAATACTACTTTATCACAAGTTATATTAAATGTAAATGTGGCTGGGTGTAGTGGCTGGGTGTAATCCCAGCACTTTGGGAGGCTGAGGTGGGAGCACTGCTTCAGGTCATGCATTCAAGACCAACCTGGGCAACAAAGTGAGACCCCCATCTCTATAAAATTTTTAAAAAATATTAGCCAGGCATGATGGCTCATTGCCTGTAGTTCCATCTAATCAGGAGGCTGAGGTAGAAAGATCACTTGAGCCCAGGAGTTCGAGACTATAGTGAACTATCATTGCACCACAGTACTCCAGCCTGAGTGACAGAGCAAGACTGTCTCAATCAATCAATCGATCAACAAAAATGTATTAAATACTCCAATCAAAAAGCAGAGATTGTCTGAATGAAATTTTAAAAAATATGATCCAACTACACATTGTATACAGAGATGAATACACATTTTAAGGTATAAATAGGTTTAAGATAAAATGATGAACAAAGGTATACCACGGAAACAGTAACCAACAGAGTGCTGGAGAAGTTATACGAAACAAACTTAAACAAAACAAACTTTTTTATACAAAACGTTTTTATACAAAACAAACTTTGTTATGCAAAACTTTTTTGTACAAAACAAACTTTGTTATACAAAACAAACTTAAACAAAACAAACTATAATACAAAACAAACTTAAAACAAAAAAATTACTACTGACAGAGACATTTTATAATTGTAACAAGGTTAAACTATGAGGAAGATATAGTAATTATAAACATATATACATCCACAGTAGAGCCCCAGAATACATGTAACAAAACCAGAATTGAAATGAGAAGTGAACACTGTAATAGTAATAATTGATAATTGCAACTCCACTTTAAGTAATGGATAAAATAATGAGGTAGATCAAAAGGGAAATATAAAACTTGAACAATACGATAAGCCAACTAGATTTAACAAATCTGTAGAATATTCCACCCAACAATAACAGAACATACATCATGTTAAACTATACTATCCTCTAGGATAGATTATATGGTAGGACATTTAAAAGCCTAAATAAATAAAAAGAATTGAAGTCACACAAATTATGTTCTCTAACCACAATGAAATTAAAACAGAAATCAACAACAGAAGGAAATTTGGGAAATTTACAAATAAATGGAAATTAAACAACACAGTTCTCAGTAACCACAGGGTCAAAGAGGAACTCAGAAGGAAATTAGAAAATATTTTGAGAAAAAATAACATGAAAACTCAACAAACTGTTGCAGAACTTTGCTCCTTAGTTCAGCTAAAATCTGGTTCTTGTCACAAGACCAGGAAAATTTAGGCACACAGACACATTGAAGGATGAGTAGGGCAGGATATTATTGGGCAAAAAGGGAAAAAAAATTTTTTTAAACTCAGCAAAGCAAGATGGAATCCTGCTCACAAGACTCACAGACTGAATCCCAGGCCACTATACGGGAACAGGAGAGGCCGGGCTCCCCCGCTGTTCCAAAAGGCACTATTTCCCCTGGCTCCACCCTGTCCTCCCAGTGCACAGGCCTGTAGGAGGTTCTCTAGGGGTCTTTCCCCTTATCTGCCTCCTGCATCTATCATTTCTGGCTCTAGAGATGTACATCTAACTGCTGTTAGAATAAGAATAAGGTAAAAGACAAAGACTGATCTTAACTGCTTCCTGCTGACAGGGGGCGCTGTTTGGGGAAAACAGCAGTCAGAGCTCCCTCAGTGGCCTGTCTAAGGGTCTCAAGCAGAAGGGGCTGTCGTCTGAGACTCCAGTTGCATGACCATTTGTAGTTCCATAGCCTAAAGGCAAGAAAAGACAAACTGGGTTTTTAGAAAATATGTATCAGGTGGGGGTGCGGTGGCTCATGCCTGGGAGATAGTACTTCTTTAGAGAGGGGAATGATAGATCTAGGAGGCAGATAAGGAGGAAGGAAGGTCCCCAGAGAACCTCTCACGGGCCTGCAGGAAAGGACAAACTAGGTTATTAGAAAACATGTGTCTGCCGGGCGCTGTGGCTCATGCCTGTAATCCCAGCACTTTGGGATGCCGAGTGAGCGGATCACTTGAGGCCAGGAGTTCGAGACCAACCTGGCCAACATGGTGAAACTCTGTCTCTACTAACAATACAAAAATTAGCCAGATGTGGTGGTGGGTGCTTGTAATCCCAGCTACTTGTAGTCTCCGCCTCCTACTGGAGGTTGCAGTGAGCCGAGATCACACCACTGCACTCCAGCCTGGGCAACAGAACAAGATTCCATCTCTAAAAAAAAAAAAAAAAGAAAGAAAGAAAAAAGAAAAGAAACATGTATTGAAACAAAATAAGGCCGTGGTAAGGGCAGCTTAAAAGTCCTGAGGTCTTTTACCAGCTTGCACAAGGAGGAGGTGCCAAAAGTCTGACTGGTAATAAAAACTTACATCCTTTTGCTGGCATATTAGACTTCTGGGTTCCCTTCCCCTGAGCCCAATTCTAAGCCAACCAGTCTAAGGTCTGGGAAATTAACTCTTCCCAGTTTGGGGGATGCATGTAAGGGAAGTGTCCCATAGTACAGAGACACAATTAACTATCAGTGAAGAGGACAGAGGAGGAGAAAGGAAAAAGGAGGCATTTTTGAGGGGGAGTCCCAGGGGTTCATGATGCATTTGAAAGGGGTACAGACTGCAGATGAATGTCTTACTCATCTAGAAAGAGGGCAGCAGGCAACCCAGGTTCCCTTCTCTTCCTAGAAAATACCTGGGGTATGTGAGGGAGGAAAAGTGAGCTGTTCCTCTTTCTGTCCTCCATCATCCCCTAGTCCCAGCGACTGCCAAAGGGTGCCACCCATGGGTGTCAAAACGACATTCATCCATTTTAGTGGGGATTGGGGGTTTGGGGTGGGAATATCCACTCTTATCCATGTATGCCCTATCTCCCCTGCTGTCAGTAGTCCTTGAATTCCCTAGACTTCATTTATGCCATGGATTCTAGTAAGAAACAGGAAGCTAGGCTTAATGGACAGGAATTAGTCATGGTTCACCCGCACTGTGCCTTTTAACTTCAGTTATTGACAGCTTCTGGGTCCCTCGGATCCAGTTTTCTTTCCCAAAGCAGGGAATTCAGTTTGGGACAAAAAGTGTGTCTTGGGGGATTGCATGGACTCCTTATCATAAGCTCAACGCTAAGGCGAAGCTGTGGAATTAAGTCCTCCAACGAGGGAGAGAAAAGGATGTCTTGTAACATACCCAGATAACTGGTGGCTCTAGTTATGCTTGGTAAGATTTGGGTGTGTGGGGCTTGGCTTTGGTTAGCTCCCTTGGTCTTACTTTCCCAAAAAGGAAACCTCTGGGTGATGGGCATCCTATTTATTCCCAACACCTGGCAGGATTTGCAAGATAATTGCTTAGAACCAGAATAATGATCCAGATTTTTATATCACATCCCTTTTGTTCATTCTGAGCTGCAACCAGAAATTTCCAGTTGGTACACAGGAACAAGCAGGGTTAGTCTAAAATGTAGGCAAAAAACAAAAACAAAAACAAAAACCTAATGAGTCTAGAATCTAATGATGTTAAGTTTTGAAATGTAATTTCTCTCTCCTTAGTCCTCATTTCTATTAAAAACAAATCATGATGGGACTGCATTGTTTGCAAAATAGACTTTAGTCTTATACTTGACCTGATTATTTGCATAAAGTGCAGCAAAAAATGATTATTTAAGCAAAGACTTGGAACCAACCCAAATGCCCATCGATGATAGACTGAACAGGGAAAATGTGGCACATATACACCATGGAATATTATGCAGCCATAAAAAACAATGAGTTTGTGTCCTTTGTAGGGACATGGATGAACCCAGAAACCATCATTCTCAGCAAATTGACACAAGAACAGAAAATCAAACACTGCATGTTCTCACTCATAGGCAGGTGTTGAACAATGAGAACACATGGACACAGGGAGGGGAACACTACACACTAGGGTCCATGGAGGGGGAACTAGGGGAGGGACAGTTGGGGGTGGGGAGTTGGGGAGGGATAACATGGGGAGAAATGCCAGATACAGGTGATGGGGAGGAAGGCAGCAAACCACATTGCCATGTATGTACCTATGCAAAAATCTCACATGTTCTTCACATGCACCCCAAAACCTAAAATGCAATAAAATATATTTATATTTTGAAAAATGATTATTTACACATAGGCCTTTTAGATTAGCTTTGATGGAACTCTCTTCCACAAGAAATCTCAGATAAGAGCCATAGGTTTTTTACCCTCAAATACTTGTGAGTTGAGTAAACTCCTCTTTTCTTGAGGTCCCACTAGCATGTGGTTCCTGAGCCTGTTGGAAAGTGACATTCTTTACTCACCACGGGTTAGGAACCCTGTATGGGGACTGTGTAGACAAGAGTACAAGGCCGGTTTTCCCAAGGGCTTTTATTGCCTCTGCAAGTCAAGCTTGACTCCTGATATGATTTGGCTCTGTGTCCCCAGTTCTTATCTTGAATTGTACTCCCGTAATTCCCACGTGTGGGTGGGACCTGGTGGGAGATAAGTGAATCTTGGAGGTGGTTCCCCCATATTGTTCTAAGGGTAGTGAATGAGTCTCATGAGATCTGATGGTTTTATCAGGGGTTTCCACTTTTACATCTTCCTCATTCTCTCTTAGCCTGCTGCCATTAGTTAAGACAGGATTTGCTCTTCCTTGCCTTCCACTGTGATTCTGAGGCTTCCCTAGCCATGTGGAACTGTAAGTCCAATTAAACCTCTTTCTTTTGTAAATTGCCCAGTCTCAGGTATGTCCTTATCAGTAGCATTCAAATGGACTAATACAACTCCTGAAAGGGAAGCATACCCTTCCAGTCTAAGTCTTGGTAAAACAACCAGTTTCTCCAATTGCATCTTGTTGCAAAGGAAAATGGATTCTTATTGCACTGATGCAAACAACTATATTGCTGTAAACTAAGAATACTCACAGATAGTTTCCAAATTCTAGAGGAACCAGGCAGAGAAAAACAAACATGCTCCAAATTTTGTTCACAGGAGTATATCTTTCTCAATTATTGAAGACTGTAAATGGCTCAAAATAAGTTTCCTTGGCTCTGAAAAACAAAGCAAGGATTAGCATGTTCCAAGCAAAGTCAAAAAGATTATTTCAGTTTTCTATTAGTTCAGTTTATCCAGTTAGCTCTTGCTTTGCTTTATATTGGAGAACATTTCAGTTCTTCATGAGTCCTATATGTTTTTCCTTTATTTCAATGTCACAGTCTCCAAGGTTATGAGAAACCAGTATTTGGGAGCACCTGTCAGAGTCCTATAGCTTCATATAGTCCATTATTTGAAAAAGAACAAAACAAGACAACAATTGTGAATAACAAGATGTCCAGGGTAGTAACAGTTAGAAATACAATTGACAGAGAAGTTTGGTTATATCTGTCATTTACAATAACTTAACATAACCATGTTAATTATGATGAATAGCATATACTTTAGACATTAGAATTTTAGAAATCCCATACAACTTTGGAACATACATTAGTATTATTCACCAAAATATAACCTAAAGAAGATTGAACACCATTTTGGCAATCCCATGTAACTAAACATGTCAAATAATCCTGTTTACCTCGCTTTTGGATACTCCAGGGGCCCTCTGTAGCACCCAAATGTCAGGCATCAGGAAAGACAATTTTGAAACTGAAGTTTGATCTTGGGAAGTCAGTTAAATATGTTAGAAGTATAAAACACTTGATGCTATGAAATATAATTCCAGATTACCATGTTATTTATTTTGCCAAAATGACTCAGAAATTTAAAAAAGCAAAAACCTTTTATAACCCTTTACAAATTTTGCTAAAGAGAATACTAGTGCCTTAAGAGTACCTTGTTGTGCTTTTATTTCAATGCTCAGTTTACGGAAAAACCATATAACCCTTTTGAATTTAGTCAATATATTCACACATGGAATTTTTGCAAGATTAATTTGTACAATCCTTCCGTTATTCATTTAAACCTTCAGCATTATCTTATCTAATTCAAAACAATCCTTCAACCCAAGGCAAGAATTTATATTTCCATGCTTTCATATAATCTTTTACTAAAAACACATCTTACTGTTCTTATGCACCTTGCATGTAAATCTATTTGCAGTACTTTCAATTTCATGTTATAATGGTAACTCCTAGCGATTTTTTTTTTTTTTTTTTTTCAGTGGGAGTCTCACTCTGTTGCCCAGGCTGGAGCCTGGAGCTCAGTGGCATGATCTCGGCTCACTGCAACCTCTGCCTCCCAGGTTCAAGCAATTCTTCTGCCTCAGCCTCCCAAGTAGCTGGGATTACAGGTGCCTGCCACCATGCCTGGCTAATTTTTGTATTTTTTTTTTTTTTTTTGTAGAGTCGGGGTTTCACCATGTTGGCCAGGCTGGGTCTCAAACTCCTGACCTCAGGTGATCCACCCGCCTGGGCCTCCCAAAGTGCTGGTATTACAGGCATGAGCCACTGTGCCTGGCCACTCTTAGCAATATTTAACTTTAATGTAAAACCTGGTAATTTGTTTTAATTACGTGCTGGGTGCAGCCATGGTTTGACTCCTTTCAGCATAATTAAGGGCCTGGTTAATTCCATATGTCACCAGGCCTTACCAATTGTGAAGCAGGAAAGTCTAACAGTTCTCAAAAACCAAAAAGGCGGTTTCTAACCTTAAGACATTTTGCAAACTTAGTATCTGACCTGTATAATTTAGTTCACCTATTTACATTTTGATGACATATGCGTTTCATCAATAATTTTTAAGGCTGCTTTTGTTTATCAAAGATTAAAGTCACGTGAACTAAAAGCTACCACAGCTTTTATTTTCCCTTTAAAAAATATTTGATCCAAGCACTGATCTTCCTTTAGGCCAATTAATTAGAGCTCTTTTTATAGACATTCACACACAAAGCATATATAATAAGAGTGGCAAGACAAAATGGAAAAAAAGAATTTAGTCAACTGAGAAAAAAACCCTACAAAAAGGCCTTTTAAATATATCTATAACTTGGATATCCACTTTTAATTAAGATGAACACTCTTTAAGAAAATCCTTTTAACTCCCTTATTATCTGACTTTAGCCCTGCCAAGTGGCCACTATTTCTGGCTTTCGAACCTTGTTGAAAGTAATCTTGCAGGTGACACCAGCAAGCCTCAATTAAGATTATGATTTACCTGTAAGTGTGTGAGGTATTTCCAAAGGGAGTAAGCAGTTCTTACAAAATTTAGAAACTTTAATGATAACCCAGAGAAAGGAAGATTTCAGAAAAAGCCTAGATGTTATTC
This sequence comes from Aotus nancymaae, assembly GCF_030222135.1. Classification (NCBI taxonomy): domain Eukaryota; kingdom Metazoa; phylum Chordata; class Mammalia; order Primates; family Aotidae; genus Aotus; species Aotus nancymaae. The sequence goes on along the minus strand of NW_026988546.1, from coordinate 2,504,855 downwards.
ACGGAGAAGAAGAGAATCAGCAAATGGCAAAAATCATACAGATATCAACCTGAAAGTACTCAGTTCCTAAGCCAGGATTGAACCCTGGCCACCACTGTAAAATGGCAGAGGCTAAACAAAGCATTGTCACGCGATTACAGGCCAGCTTCCAAGGGGGCCTTCAGCAAAGTTTGCTACAGACCATACAGAGAGGCATGCAAAGCACACCAGATTGGCTACAGCTTAAGACCAACCTCACAAATCATTTTTCAAAATTAAAACTTTGCTGAGACTATAAACAGTGATCCTTATTATTCCTGGCCTAGTAAAACATAAAGGAAGAAAAAAAAAAACCCTCTCACTTAAAATTATACTGCTGACAGGGTAGAGAAAAGGAAAAAAATGTTAAGTGCAGGGTTGGAAAGATGCCTGGGGGAGGAACCTCTTATTCTTATACAAATTGGTTCCTAGCCCTGGCCAGGAGGTGAGCAGAGAAGTCCCTGTTTACCCATCCATCCCACGGGCCCGCTGCCATTGGGGTGGGCTGGTGCACAGTTTCCTCTACCCTCAGAAATCTGAGGACAAAAAGGCTTAGAAATGAAAGGGGAAAAATAATTTTCGGTTCACATCTTACTCACCCCTCCTCAAGCCCCATGTCACGGTGCCAAAATGTTGCAGAACTTTGCTCCTTAGTTCAGCTAAAACCAGATTCTTGTCACACTACCAGAAAAATGTAGGCACGCGGACACATTGAAGGGTGAGTAGAGCAGGATTTTATTGGGCAAAAAGGCAAAAAAAAAAAAAAAAAGAAAGAAGATTCAGCAAAGCGAGATGGAGTCCTCACCTCCTAACAGGCCCTCCACCTCACAGATTGAATCTCAGGCCACCACACAGAAACTGAGGAGTCCAGGTTTCTCCCGGCTGCAAACGGCCCAAACATCCCCTGGTTCCATCCTGTTCTCCCAGTGTGCAGGCCAGTGGGAAGTTCTCTGGGGACCCTCCCTTTTATCTTTCCCCTGCATCTATCAATACCAAAACCTCTGGAAGCAGATAAAGCAGTGCTTAGAGAACAATTTATTGTTGGGAAAGACTATATTGTAATAAAAAAGGAAAAGCCAGGTGTGGTGGCTCCTGCCTGTAATACCAGATACTCCATAGGCTGAGCTGCAAGTATGGCTTGAGCCCAGGAGTTTCAGACTGCAGTAGGCTATGATGGTGCCACTACACTCCAGCCTGGGTGACAAAGCAAGACCCTGCCTCTAAAAATAAAGAAAGAAAGAAAGAAAGAAAGAAAGAAATAAAGAAAGATCTAAAATCAATAACCTAACTCTACCCCTTAAGAAATAGGAGAAAAGACCAAGCATGGTGTAATCCCAGCACTTTGGGAGGTGGTGGTGAGTGAATCACTTAAACCCAGGAGTTCCGGACCTGACTGGACAACATGGTGAAACCCCTTCTCTACAGAACAATACAGAAAAGTTAGCTGGGTATAGTAGTGCAGACCTGTAGTCCCAGCTGCTAGGGAGGCTGAGGTGGGAGAATTGCTTGAGTCTGTGAGGTCAAGGATGCAGTGAGCTGTGATTGTGCCAGTGCACTCCAGCCTGGGCAACAGAGCAAGACACTGACAAAAAAAAGAAGAGAAAAGAAAAGAAAACAAAAGAAAAGAAAAAGAAAGAAAAGAAAGGGAGAGAGGGAGGGAGGAAGGGAGGGAAAAAAAGAAAAAACAAAATAAATCCGAAGCAAGTATAAGAAATGAAATAATAAACATTTGAAGGGAAATGAATGAAATACAGAATAGAGAAAATCAACCAAACCAGCTGTCGGTTCTTTGAAAATAACAATTTTGATGAATCTTTGGTTAGTCTGACCAAAAACAAGGAGAGAGGAGATTGAAATTACTAAAATTAGAACTGAGAGAGGAGACTTCACTACTGACCTCACATAAAATAACAAGAGTTATAAAGAAAACTCTAAATAATGGTATGCCAACCAACTACATAACTGAGAGGAAATGGAGAAATTCCTGGAAACAAAAACAAGTTAACAAAACCAGCTCATGAAGAAACAGAAAATATGACTAAACTTATAACAAGACAAAAATAATTGAATTAGCAGCTTTAGAACATCCCATAAACTCAGCTACAGACATTTTCACTAGTGAATTTTAACAAATATGTAAGAATCCTTACAAACTCTTACAGAAATTAAAAGAGGAGGGAACATTTCCAGATTTACTTATGAGGCCTGTATAACCCTGATACCAAAACGACAGAAATCACAATAAAAGGAAAACCATAGAGTAACATCACTTACTAATATAGATGTGAAAATCCTCCAAAACTATTAGCAGATTGAATCTAGGAACACGTGAAAATGATTAGACACCATGACCAAGTGGAAATATCCCAGGAATACAGATTAGTTTAACATTTGAAAATCAGTTAATCAGTTAATGACAATCAGTTAATGCAATATGCCATATTAATAAAAGATGAAAACATCATTATATCATTAGATGCAGAAAAATCATTTGACAAAATTCAACATCCAATATTCAACAAACTAAGAATAGAAAAAGAAACTAACAAAGAATATTTTACAAAAAAATACTGACAAATCCCACAGCTAAGATTACACTCACTGATAAAAGTCTGATTGCTTTACCACTAAGACCAGTAACCACATAAGGATACCCACTTTTGCCACTCCGTGCAGCATTGTGCTGGATGTTCTGGCTAGGGCAGGTAGGCAAAGAAAATAAAATAAAGGCATCTAAACTTAAAAGGAAGACATGAAACTATATTTATTCGTAGATGACATGATCTTGTGTGTAGATTCATGTATACAAGCTACTTGTACATATGTACATTTCTATATACATGATCTTGTATATAGAAAATCGTAAGGAATTCAAAAACAAAACACTGAAACTAATAAATCAGTTCAGTAAGGATGCAGGATACAAGACTGACATTTCTAGTTTATATAAATATTTCTATAAATTAGCAGGGAACAATCTGGACACAAAATTAAGAAAACTCCATCTAGAATATCATCAAAAACAATAAAATACTTAGGAATATGTTAATAAAAGAAGTCCAAAACTTGTACACTGAAAATCCAAAAACTTGTACACTGTTGAAAGAAATTAAAGAAAAGCCAAATAAATGTAAATACATTTGTGTTAATGAATCAGAAGACTTTATTTTTTATTTTATTTTATTTTATTTTATTGAGATGGAATCTTACTCTGTCACGCAGGCTGGAATGCAGTGGCATGACCTCAGCTCACTGCAACCTCCACCTTCCAAGTTCAAACAATTCTTCTGCTTCAGTCTCCCGAGTAGCTACAGGCATGCACCACCACACCTGGCTAATTTTTGTATTTTTAGTACAGATGGGGTTTCACCATGTTGGCCAGGCTGGCTTCAAACTCCTGACCTCAAGTGATCTGCCCGCCTCGACCTCCCAAAGTGCTGGGATTATAGGAGTAAGCTACTGCACACAGCTAGAAGACTATATATTTTAAGATGGCAGTATTTCCCCCAACTTGATCTAAAATTCAAAACAATCCCTATTAAAATCCCAGCTGGCTTCTTTGTGGAAATTGGCAAACTGATCTAAAATTTATATGAAAATGCAAGAGACCCAGAATAGCCAAAACAATCTTGGAAAAGAATAAAGTTAGAGGACGTACGCTTCCCAGTTTCAAATTTACAGTAGTCAAGACAGTATGTCACTGACGTAAGAATAGAAATGACAATCAGTGGAATAGAATTGACGGTCTGGAAATATTTACAGTCAGTTGATTTTTGATGGGGATGCCAAGAGAATTCAATGCAGGAAGGAAAGAATAATTAAGCATCTTATATGCATTTGGGGTATTTGTATATCTTTTTTTTTTTTTTTGAGAAATAGCTATTTAGATTTTTTTTTGCCTGTTTTAAAATTGTATTATTTGTATTATTGACTTGTGTGTTCTTTAGATATCTCAGATATATGATTTACAAATTTTTCTCCCATTCTCTGGGGTGCTTTTTAATTTTCTTGATGTGTCCTTTGAAGAAAAAAAGTTTTTAATTTTTGTTTTTTTGAGACGGAGTTTTGCTTTCATTGCCCAGGCTGGAGTTGCAATGGTACAGTATTGGCTCACTGCAACCTCCGGGTTCGAGCGATTCCCCTGCCTCAGCCTCCCAAGTAGCTGGGATTACAGGCATGCACCACTATGCCCAGCTAATTTTGTATTTTTAGTAGAGACAGGGTTTCTCCATGTTGGTTGGGTTGGTCTCGAACTCCTGACCTCAGGCAATCCACTCGCCTGGACTCCCAAAGTGCTGAGATTACAGGCATGAGCCACTGTACCTGGCCAAAAGTTTTTAATTTTGGCAATGTCTAAATTATCTATTTTTAATTTTATTGCTTGTGCTTTTGGTGTCATAGCTAAAAACCCATTGCCTACTCCAAGGTCACAAAGATATATGCCAGTGTTTTCTTCTAAGAATGTTACAGCTTTAACTCTTATATGAGATATTTGATCTATTTTAAGCTAATTTTTTAATGTGATGTGAGGTAAGAGTACAACTTCATGCTTGTCTTCTAGATAGCCAGCTGTTCCAGAATTGCTTGTTTAACAGACTATTCTTTCTTCCATTGAATTGGGGTAGGGCTCTTGCCAAAAATCAACTCACTGTAAATGTGAGGATTTATTTCTAAACTCCTAATTGTATTCCAATGACCTGTACATCTTTTTCTTATTCTAATATCACACTATATTGATTACTAGCTTTACTAGTAAAATTTGAAATCAGAGGTATGAATCTTCTCACTTTGTTATTTTTCAAGATTGCTTTGGTTCTTCTGGGTTCCTTGAATTTCC